>NC_140584.1:200666963-203438213 GCF_964204655.1 Triturus cristatus | reverse complement strand
TCTCCCTGGCAACTCTTTACATGCTTTAAAAGAATATCACACAATATGTTAAACCAAGTGAAGAGTTGCTGGATGGCTCACCACTTGAAGGCATGTTACCAACAGGAGAAACAACAGTGAAGGCGGTGTCTGCCTTGTATACGAAGTTGACAAATGATGCCCTCCATACTCATATTAAATTAAAGGTCATGTGAGAGTGGGATGTGGGCTATCTGGATTAGTTTGATTAACAAGAAGATTTGGCATATCCCACAAATGTGACCGTAAGAAACTATTCCAAAAACAAGCTTAAGTCCTTAGAGTAAGTTGGCTCCTCTCTCTAGAGCATGACGGCAATCATGAGGGCATTTTCTATCTTATAAAATAGCAAAGCCCGAGGATTCCACATTTTTGGGGGCCAAATGATGAGGACGCTGCATGTTACCACATACATGTGGAATGTCCCCTAGGCCTTCATACAATGTGATGGAACACTGACGTGTCAAAGGTCACATGGAGTGTGTTACCTTCAGATTTGGGAGTTGCTCCTGATAATATCTGCTTCTGGGGTGTGTGTGTCTGCTTCTGCTTATACTTGTGCCCGCCTGCTTACTTCTGAATAAACCCTCATAACCTACGCATTGTCAGTGACACACGCACATATCGCAACAAAACAATTTGTGTAGGTGGCATTTGTATTAGCAAGGTGTGATCATATAGCACAGAACAGGGGCACACTGGAGACAGGATTTAGAAACCTTGACTGGTGTGGTGAGGCAGCAAGAGCACCCTATAAAACTAGGGCCGCTCTGGCACTTTGAGAAAGTATGGGGGCAGGAAATATCCACCTCGGATAGACAATGGAGCAATGCAAAATGAGGGGTCCCCCTGCAGAGTGTGATGAGGGGCCTGCATCTCCATTATCTCACAGATAGTCTTTGGTCGAACGGTGCCCCAATTGAAGGATTGGGGCCCCCCTGTGTTGCAGGGGCTGCAGAAGCCTGTGTTAGGCTCCTGCAGTTAGGCTTTTGAGGGATATTATGAAACCTTGGAGGCTTATGCTTTAAAAGGTAAGAAGGTCGCTCTGCACCCAACATCCAACTCGTATTGCAATGTATTGATTAGATACTTGTCCTTGATATTTTTGACACAATATTCTGTCCCTCGATATTTGTGATTCCAATATTTTGTCCAAATACCGTATTGATCACAATGTGTGGATGAATGTTAAGGACAAAATATTTTTATTGAAAATGTTTTGCTAGCTGTAAAGAAATTATTTCTTATTTCACAACTTTGTGGTGGGTTTCTTGAAAAAGCTTAGAAATGAATATCAATAATATGATTAGAAAAAATCTAAAGCACTATAAGGGAGGTTTGACGTTTTAATTGAGATGAGACTGAAACAGTAAAAATTCTAGATCATAAGATTCAAATTGAATTTTCTCCTGAAAACATCTCTGATTGGAAACTGTTTAAATAAACATATGCCCATAAAATAACAGCAGCTTTGTGTACCTTGATATTTGCCCACTGTTTCATTTGTATAATGAAGACATTTTTTTTTCAATGCTAGGATTCTCGTTCAGCAGGGTTTCGCATGTGGTGTCAACCCACTGTATATGACTAAATTCTGGTCAGATCTTGTTAATCTGGGGGGGGCGCTAGAGGGCGCACAGCGGAATGGCTGCCTCCTGAGACAGCTCCGCCGGACGGGGGAAACGAATGGAGAAACAGGCGTGAACCAAGAAGCGCCGCTGCTTCAAAACGGCACCACAGTGATCGGATGTCAGCCGCTACCCGCGACGGGTACAGAGATCACCCGAGCAGCCCGATGGCCCCGGCATTGCGGTGTTGAGCATTCCACCGCGGGCGCTCCTAACGGATGACAAGATGGCGGCGCCCAGGGCGATGGCAGTGCAATAGTGCCGAGAGCCGCGGTGACATCAAAGGCGGGCTACCAGCGGGGAATAAACGGAGCTGACTGCTGCACCCGTGGCCTGGACTGGCGTTGGGGACTTGGGGGCCCTGTGGTGGTGTGCGGCCTGCACGGAGACGCGGCGCGAAGTGGCGGCTGGGGCTGGAGAAGAGCACCCCGCAATGGGGACGAAGGTGGACTCTGAGAGTGGTGCGATCCCGGCTCGGGACGAAGCGGCGCGCCGTCCACCAGCGTGAGATGGGGGTGAGGAGATGAAATTCCACAACTGTATGACGCTGGCTGGCGCGGCGATTGCGGACTAACGTGACTGCGGAGGCGCTGGCCCAAGACTGCCGGATTGTCTGCCCAACACTGCGTGGCGGCAACTGGAGGGTCCCACACTGGCCTGGCGAGAAGGAGGAGGAGGCCTCCCCCGCCTGTACACAGCGGCTTGCTCCTGATCAACTTCCTGAGTCGCGGGTGAGGCCCGGGGGCGGTTTGAGATCCTGGACACTACGAATTGCGTGGCACGCGTGCGACTGACCCCCAGTGCTCAACGGCCATTGAGGCTGGGCGGGAAAGGAGAGGAGTGCGCAATGTGAGGCACAGTGCTGAAGACGCGCTCGCCTAGGGAGCGGAGGGGGACCTTGAGACCGACACCCTGCTGACCTGAGGCGTGTTACGCCTGCGGGAGTGCCGTCGATACCTGGTGAATCTGCGACCCGGATCCCTGGGGGACCGACGGTAGACGGCTGCGGGATGGGGAAACCGGAAAAGACGCAAACCAAGCTCTCATTCGAAACCAAGCGTCATGCTAAAGGCGATTCGGCGAGATCAGACGCAGCCATGGATGCTGGTGAGACGACGCCTCCGGGCATGGAGTGAGCTCTGAGGGCCATCCTGCAAAGCTTACAGGACATCCATGGCAAATTGGACACCATCACGCTGCGTGTTGACAACATGGCGACCAAGCTGGATGGGCACGGTGAACGGCTGACCGAGGCGGAGACTCGCATCGGGGCGGTGGAAGATGTCTCGCAAGCCATGGCCAAACAGTGTGCGGAGGCCGAGAGACTGCTGGAGGCGCTGAAAAACAAGACGGAGGACTTGGAGGCGCGATCGCGCTGCAATAACGTGAGAATTACGGGGGTTCCGGAGTCCACCAACACTGGTCGGGTGGAAACATATGTCGAGGAGTTGGTTCGCACCGTTATTGGCGTGGAACAACTATCCCCAATGTTCCTGATTGAAAGAGCACATCGGTCTCTGGCCCGAGGCCAAAACCCGGAGCGCCCCCGCGGCCTATAGTTGCCAGGGTCTTAAACTATAGGGATCGCGATGCCATCCTCAGACTAGCGCGGGAAAAAAAGAAGATCACACACCAGGGCAATACACTGGAATTCTATCCGGATTTCACAGTAGCAGTCCAGCAGGCACGCAAGGAGTTCAATCCGGTTAAAAAGAAATTGCGTGATCTTGGGGTTGACTACGCCATGCTTTATCCGGCTAGGCTTCGTATCACACATGGAGGCCGTGCAACGCTGTGTCACACACCTCAGGCAGCACACGAACTCGTCAAAAAAATCGGAACCAGGAACAAAGAGAGGCAGAGAACAGAACAGGCTGCGGACACCGACTAGGAGAATGCACGTGAGAGATGCCCAAAGGGGAGAGGTGGCACTGCCCATCGGGAGGAGCCTCTGCAGCCCCGACGAGCAGGCAACTCTGTGCTAGTACGAGAAATGGTGGCCCCTCCAGACTGTCGGAGACTACACGTATACGTGCCACGAACAGGACTGCCCAAGCCCACGCTCTGCAGTTAACCGGTAACCCTAATGATGCTCCAGCCCTGGTGGGCCTAAGGTAGATCTCGACTATGGGCTACTGAAGTGGTCCTGTTATAACAAGCTGGGGCATACCTAGCGATACGCATTGACGCTCTGTACTGCGGTGGCGCGCAGCCCATGGGACTGGGTGATAACAGACTGGATGGGTAATTGGAGAAATGGATCCTGGGGGCTGGGGCTGGGGCTCGGATACGTGTGAAAGTCATAGGTGGGATAGATGCTAGCTGCCAAAAAGGTTGGGCAAGGTTCGTCAAAAAGCGGGACAGTGATAAAGTGTTTGCTGTGGGCAATGGGGATAGACGTAGGGATGCCTGCTTAGACATGGGGCCTTTCGGGCTCCACATCATAATATGTCCCCGTCCACATCCATTGAGTTGGATGGTGAGGTGTGCTCTAGGCGGTCCCCTGAAGCGGGTGATCCCCAAACTCAGTTAAGTTAATGTTTGTTTGCAAATGTGGGGTGTGTCTTTGGCATGGTTGGGGTGCTGAAGTGGGCGGGGGGAGGTGGGATGGGGCTGGGAAGTTGATACGTTGGTCACTGTGCATGAGACGCATCGCTGAAATCCAGGTGCTATTGGGTAGGAATATCGGGGTCCTTCCGTGCCTAGACGCTCAATGGGGCGCGCTCACTAACTGCGGGGTTGAATGGTGCAATGATATAAATACTGGAACATGGCTGAGACAAGGTTAGGAGCTGGGGGTATCCGACTGCTTACATGGAATGTGCGGGGTCTCGGGAATCCCAAGAAAATTAGGCAAACACTGGCGTACCTCGACAGGCTGCACGTTGACATTGCACTCATACAGGAGACTCACTGCGCACCGACACGCAAAATCAGTGTGGGGCGGTGGTGGGCTGAATCGGTGCACCATTCTTCGTACTCATCATATGCACGGGGGTACTGGTACTGGTTAGAAAGGGGCTAAAATATGCGATAGACACTGTTGAGGCAGATGACATGGGACGATTTGTAATTCTAACAGGTCTCATGCGAGGACAGAGACTGGCTGTTGTAAATGTATATGGTCCTAACGTGGATGACCCGCAGTTCTATCACTCACTGTGGGGTAGATTGCGTGATCTCCAAACCCCCCACGTGATCTGGGGAGGAGACTTTAATCTAGCGCTCTGTGATGACGTGGATAGGTCTGGAGCGACAACGGAGCCTCACAGACGCGCATTGCGCGTCCTCCAGGACATAATGTTAGACAGGGGACTTACTGACATATGGCGAAGTAGGCACCCAGAGGGACGAGAAGCCACACATGTAGCAGCGGCGCACGGCAGCTGGTCCCGCATAGACTATTGGTTGGTGACGGGGGATATTGCCCTATGGACGCGGGAAGTCCGACATCTGCCTAGAACGCTATCGGACCACAGCCCGGTGCTCCTGTTCCTGGAGCTCCCGAACTATACCCCACCTCCCTTCAGCTGGAGATTTAACGCGAAGGCACTACTAGATCCCATATACGCCGATACTATTGGGCAGGCGGTACAGGACTATTTTGCTAACAACGCGCCCACTACAGCCGACCCGGGCGTACTCTGGGAGGCATTCAAGGCCACCATACGTGGCGTCTGTATAAGCACTAATGCGGGTATCCTTAAAGATATACGGCAGCAGATTCAAGCATGGGAGGAGAAGCTACGAAAATTAGAACAGGATTATGAGACTACACAAAATGTTCAAATACTAGGGGATATTAGAAAAACGCTTTCCGAATTCCAGAGCCTGGCGGACGATGAAATTAAGTATACGGCGAAAAGGCAAGTGGCGAAGGCATATGGGGAAGGTGGCAGACCAGGCGGGCACCTGGCGGCTCGCATCTGCGAAGGGCGTGTCCCGCAGAACATCCAGACAATTCGGGGGCAGCAGGGAGAGAGGAAATATGGGGAACAGGACATACTGGACGAATTCGTGGCCACATATGGGGAGTTGTACGCCTCCAGACCAAAGGCCAATACGGCGGAAATCGTAGAGTACCTGGATGATGTGGCGATAGCATGGCTCTCCGACACGCACCAGGAATACCTGTCTCGGCCTATCACGGTAGAGGAGGTCACGGAGGTGATTAGGTCGTTGCCGAATGGTAAGGCTCCGGGCCCAGACGGGTTCACATGTGAATTTTATATGGCCTTTGTGGACCAGCTGGCCCCTCGTATGGTGGAGATGTATGGCAATGCCCACGAGCAGCAGCATCTGCCGCCGACCCTACGAGAAGCATTGCTACTGGCGCTGCTCAAACCGCAAAAGGATCCGGAGCTCTGTGATTCGTACAGACCATTATCCCTAATAAATGTGGACAATAAAATCCTGGCCAAACTACTTGCTGCCCGACTTAACCCTCTGATGCCCAACCTGATCCTGCCCGATCAATCTGGGTTCATACCGTCGCGCTCCACTGCGCACAATACTCGAACACTGTTCGCGCTCTCGCACTATCTAACACCCGAGACAAAGGCGGCGGCGGTCTTCCTGGACGCGGCCAAGGCTTTTGACTCCTTGGAGTGGACATATCTCAACGCGGTGCTGCGAAGGATGGGGTTTCCGCTTATGTTCCTCCAATGGATACAATTATTATATGACGCACCGGTGGCACGGGTCCGGGTGAATAACTATATTTCAGATTCCATCGACATTCGGAGGGGGACGAGGCAGGGGTGCCCCCTGTCTCCCCTCCTGTTCGCTCTGGCGCTGGAACCCCTGGCGTGCAAAATCCGGCAGGGGCATCATTACTCGGCACTGCAGTTTCCGCAGAGGCCACTGCACATATCGCTGTATGCCGACGATATGCTGCTATATGTGAGGGACCCAGGGGACAACCTGAACCCGTTATTGAAGGAGTATATCAAATTCGCGCGCCACTCCGGTGTCACTATAAATTGGACCAAGTCAATGATAATTCCTCTGACGGACAGCATGCAGCCGCACCCAATGGACTACCCGTTGGAATGGAGGACTGACCCGATAAAATATTTGGGTATGTGGTATCACAGAGACCCGGAAATTGTGATCCGGACTAACTGTGGGAGGGCAATCGAGGCACTGGAGGAAAAGGTGGGGAGATGGATCCAATTGCCACTGTCTCTCGTGGATTGCATTGCCATTGTCAAAATGGTAGTGCTGCCTAAGTTACTCTACCTTTTCAATAACATCCCCATCCACCCTCCAGCAGAGGTATTTCGACGTATTACGTCGATGGTCCTCCGGCTCATATGGGCGGGAAAAACAGCACGGATTGAGATGCGAACGCTTACCCTGCCGTACAGCCGGGGAGGGTTCGGAGTCCCCGATTTCTTACTCTACTACCTCTGCGCGCAAGCGCAATATGCGCATTTTTGGTACCACAAGGTCCCATTTCTCACACACACTGCAATCGAAGAAGGGGACGCTCTGCCGATCCCGCTAGAAGCGGTTATAACGCATCGCAGGCCTCCCTTACACAAGAAAGACATCAACACAATAGATGCCACGAACAAAGCCTGGCATATTTTGGGTAAGAAAGCTAATAAACTGCCGCTGTATGCCCCGGCGCTCCGGCTTCAGTGGCACCCGGAAATTTCAGTCACGCAGGAGGACGTGGGGTTGGACTTGCTGCGCCAGGTGGGCATTGACACGCTGGGGGATCTGTATGCAGATGGGACATTTAAAACACTAGATCACTTGACATTCATTAGTAATATGTCGGTACTGTTCCGATTTAATTATCTCAGGCTACAAAAAGCTGTAAAGCAGCTATACCCAACGTATCCGGCGGAGCCTCCGGAATTGACCGCCTTGCAGTGGTTAATCACCACGCCTGCGGCCAAGCACCTGGTATCTACACTGTACACGAAAATCCAAGCAGACATAGCGGCAAACACTAATGCCTCCATGGAGAAGTGGAATAACTGCTTAGACACTCCGCTAACAGAGGCTGAATGGGCTACTGCCTGTACATTAACTGGCACGCTAACCCCGAATGGCAACCTCCGCATCCTACATTTTAAGTACCTACACCAGACGTATTACACACCTGCCAGGCTACACAGGTATGGGCTGCGGGAGGATTCTAGATGCGAGCGCTGTGGTGCAGAGGGGGCGGACTTCATCCATCTGGCATGGTCGTGCGGGGCAATTGGGGACTATTGGATACAGGTGACGCAGCTGCTGGGGACTATGGTGGGTGGTGAGGTGTGCTGTGAGGCCAAAACCTGTTTGCTGGGTTTGCTGCCCGGATTTAGGGCATTGAAGCGTAGATTCTGTGTTATAGCACTGCTAATGGCCAAGAGGAGGGTCTCGCTTTGCTGGAGTGGCAGACAGATCCCGAAACTTAAAGACTGGCTCATGGATTTAACATACTGTAGAGATACCCTAAGGACCTATGAAGACGAACTTCCTGCCAGATCAAGGCCAAAAGACTACTGGGCGTACCTAACCCAATATTTACAAATGCATCACGGGAACTAACCGCTATGATCACATGCGATAAGGGGCGGCGGGCGTGGAGGGGACCTCTGATCAGGAACGGAATAATACGAATTGGACGACGGATGCTGTTGTACTGTGACCGAACTGTTATGGTTGTATATGCTTGTACACAATTAAAATGCTAATAAAAAAAAAAAAAATAAATAAAAGATCTTGTTAATCTGAATTTAGAAGAGATGCTTATAAAACATTTTCAACCTGTCCTCAAATGTGTAATGGCAATGGATCCACGGGCCCATTCAAAGGCAATCTATATGTATTAATGTACAAAATATTGCTTTTTTGTAAATTCATTGTTATTATATTTCATTAATCTATCAAATGTAGCCTTTTTATACAATTTCTCAAGCACTATCAATGTGCAGTTCTCTTAAAATCTATACATGGGTGAAAAGATGTCATTACAAATACAAGCAGTGTGAAAATGGACTCCTGACTTTTTCAGCAGCATAGAGTTTGTTATGGGACTGGGTTACATACCCAGCAGGATGGTAGAAATGATATAAATGCCTTCAAGTTAGTAAGCCACAATGTTACTAATGCACAGTGTTAGACTTGGATTTTTCAGCAGGTTCACCACCAGACTTTTTGCTTTTTGGCCTCCTAGTTTTTACCATGTTTGTTGTTAGTTTTAAGACTCTGGGCACTTTACCACTGCTATTCAGTGTGAAAGTGCAGATGCTCTCAACGTAAATTGTGTTTATGGATTGGTATTTACCTAATTTCCTTATTTGATGAACTACTAAGTCCCTAGTACAGTGCGAAGGTGTGCACAGGGCCTGTAAACCAAATGCTGCTAGTGGGCCCGCAGCACTGGTTGTGCCACCCACACAAGTAGCTTTCAAAGGTGTCTAAGACCTGCCACTGCAGTGTCTGCGCACAGTTTTCAACTTCCATGTCGACCTGCAAGTCCACCCACTTGCCAGGCCCTAATCTTCCCTTTACTTAAATGTAAGACACCCCTCAGGAAGGCCCAACGTACCCCTGTGGGCAGGGTGCGGTATCTGTGAAAGGTAGTACATGGACTGGTGTGTGTTGTCCTGATAGTGAACTACAGTGCAGTTCGTTTTTCACTGTTGATAGGCTATCTGCCCCACAGGTTAGCATGGGATTGCCTTGAATCATCTTAAAAGCCTAACTTTCCATTGGGACAAGATAGAGGAATAGAGTTTAGTGTGCCTGAATTCAGGATTTTAAAAATACATCTTTTAGTAAAGATGATTTTTATATTATGTGTTTGAAAATACCACTTTTAGAAAGTGTGTATTTTTTTGTCTAACCATCCTGTGTGCCTCTGCCTGTTTGTGTATTCCCTGTTGGGGTATAGAGTGACAGGAGCAGGGAATGTGCATTGACACCAGACCGACACAAGGGAGGTTGAGGTGTGTTCTGCCTTTACTGGGTGACTCATAACCAGGCTGAATAGACCTAGCTGCATTTTTTTCAATAGGATGAGTTGTCGCTTGCACCTGAATGGACTGTGGCTGCCTCTTAAAAAGCTGTCTTCTCCTCCGGGCGTGAACCTGGCCTGAGCCAGGCTGAACTGGTTTATGTGTGCCAGAGGAACTTTGGGCCTCATTTTTGAGGTTTTACCGTAGCGTAGTGCCACAGGCCTCCCTGCAGCGCTGCCCTATGGTAAAACAAAAGGGCAGGAATGCGCTGTATCTATGAGATACGGCCCATTCCTGTCCTATTCCTCGGCACCGACGCTCAATGGGCTGCCATGCGCCAATACAGGCACCTTTGCACCATGGTGCAAGGGTGCCTGCATTGAGGGGCTGATTATTTTTGTGCAGGAAGGGAAATCATCTTGCACAAAAACAACCACAATAGGCTTTTTACTTTTTAGGTCGAGCCTAGCAGCGCATACGCTGCTCTGTGAGGCTTGATGTAGCTAGTAGGGGTAGTTAGACCACGCCCACCACTTTACATTTGTTCCTGCTTGTGCCTTTCTGAATTGCTTCCTTCTAAGTGGTTAAACGTTGCTCTTTGGCCCGTGTGTGTGTTTTTCGTTTTGCCTGTTTTTCGTTATGCGGCGACTGCCCCGGTCACAATTACTCATGGGTTGTACTTTTCGTTGCAGAGCGCTAAATGCTAGCGACGCGCCCTGCACTTGTGGGCTTTGTTGTGCCTAAGCTAAGATTGACTAAATAGGATAGCACTACATTTCCCTCACAGGCTCGTGCACATTCAGTTCTAGCGATATTCATGAGGGATGTTTTCAAGCTGAAAACAAAAAATGTACAACTGAGAACTCAAAGAATAGCTTGGTTAGTGACTGCTGGGTTGCTTGGACAGGCAACCTCAACAAGACCCTTATTTGTTATCTGAAAAAAATATATATATATATATATATATGTGTGTGTGTGTGTGTGTGTGTATCTAACCCCCATTCTCATTTTATCAGTGCGCTTTTTATTATTATATCATAGGGTCCACGTGTATTACACAGTACCTGTCTTTAGCACACCAGCGTCATGTTACCCGGAGTACTCTCGGGCATGCCCCTGTTTTACATATTTACGCACGCGCCGCACTAGCCAATTAGGTAAAGGGTGCATGGGAGGTAGCGCCTAATAAGGCGTCATTAGACAGGATCCATCTCGTTTAGTAACTTCGAGCGTGAGCTGCCTCATATAACTTTTCTGTTGCTATCACACGCAAGGATTTTCAATCAATACCATTCTGAAATTGACTTCCTGTTTACCTTCAATGGTCTGACTTCGGGAAGCTTGACCCCTCTTCCGTCGCTCACCGGCCTCACCCCTTGGCTTGGCTGTGAATACTGGCAGCAGCTCTCCTTACACGGCTCCAGATGTAGAAGCGTTTTGGCCACGCAGGTATGCAAAGAAGCACACTGTGATAATAACATGTAAAGTGTGTCATTTTCAAAGTATGCAAAACCATGCTGTTTAAAAAAAATGCTCTAGGGACTTAACTTAAATATGCCTTTTTACTATTTTTTTTAAAAAGTTTGTCTGATTTCACTTTCCCGTCTACCTGCTCACTCACTGTCTTCCCACCCTCCCTCTTCACTCGTCCTCTCTCTCCCTCCCGGCCTGCAACATGGTGAAGAGCTGCATACAGGCACTAATTACCAGGCCAAGACATGCATTAATATTTCATAACCCATAAGATTAACACCCGCAGTTGGTTTAAGTTTGGAATTTTCTGTATGTCTCGGGCCACGTCTCGTGGCAGCAGAGCGCCTTACAAAGATGGTATACATCAGGGCTTTAAGTGGGATGAAAAAACTGGGGGGTCTCTCAAAGGGGCGTGGCCGATGTAATTAAGGGCATGGTTTAAAACACGTAAACTAAAAATCTGTGCTTAGCATAGTGTGCCGGCCAACTTGTATTTTGCTGTTTCTGTCATTGCATCCAGATATATGATACAACAAGTAACATCATACCTACAAGTCAGGACTATTGACTTTGTCAATGGTTGCTAGTTGCATACGATAAATAAGCAGGATTGTTGTATATAATATTGAAAAAGGTTCCACGTAGAGCCCTTGTGACACCACCACAACGTTTCTCCTCCTGCTTTTCAAAAAGAAGGGAAATCCAGAGAGAAAATTACTCACTTTAAAGGATTTCCCTTCCCCTACAACCCTCACCAACATAACGCCATGCCGTAGCTTCTCCACTAGTGAGAAGTAAGCAGTGTGAGCAGCGCACACCAGGGCACAAAGCAGAGGCCGATAGAGACCCATTTTGAGGCCCCCTTTAAAAAACTGCCGGTGCGCAGCACCGTCAAGACCCGGCCCACTTAAAGCCCTGGTGTACATACATATAAACCTCATAAGGGACTTGAATATTACCAGTCAGATAGATTACTAATAGGAACATGACCGTATTTCCATAAATGTATAAATGAATACGCAGACAGTAGACTTGCAGCATTCGATACATGAGCACCTATTATCTCCTTTCATCTCCTCCGTACTTGTACTTCACATTGTTAAAGAAAGACTGTGGGGCATATTATCAAGGACGGCATTAAAAATTATCGCCGGTTGATAATATGCCCTTGAATTCCAATAGAAGCCCATGTTCTGGTGTCAACATGGGCTACTATGGGAATTCTCTGCGGCATATTATCAAGCCCATTATCGCCGCTTTAGCGGCAGTTTTCTGCCGCTAAACCGGCGATAGTTTTAACGCCTTCCTTGATAATATGGCCCTAATGTCTGAAATATGATCTACTGTTTCCTGTGAAGGCTCGCCTTGTCTTCACGTTTCTAGTCAGACTCTGTTCCTGATAACATTGTCAGGGACTATGCCGAGTTAGGTGTCATTGCAGTACCTCTTTTCAGCAATGAGAGAACAAGTTGCCATGACTTCATACAGCGATTTATTATTTGGGAAAATAAGAGGAGATCTAATCGCTCTCTGCAGGTTACTGCAGAGATCGAGAACCCATGGGCCCCTTCATGCACACGCTGTTACCATGGACCTGTTAGTTTAGAGATGAAGTGGTGTACCGTTACTGGGTGCAGAAGGAGGGGCATAGGGCTGTTTGGCTCAAAGCATTTGCATTTCCATGGGACACTCCCTGGTGGCTGAGGGCTCAGTGCATACGGTTTGGATGTTGAACATTTTCACCCTTTACCACATTTTGCGTAGACTTTGTGGGATAGTGCGTTACGCCCCCACCTCATTGCTCTCTTATGTTCAGCCGCACGGTCTCTTGTTCGTTTACATATATAGAACCAGCATATACATGCATTATGAGAAACATACCAGGATTCCCAACATGTCTGTCTGTCTGAAAACCTTGTTTCTTAATAAAGGACCTTGTCACTTCACTTATAGGAATAAGTGACTGAGTTAGGATTTGTCAGGAAAGACTTGTTTTTTTCATGATCTTTTTGTGTCATTCGCTTACAAGTTTAACTTCTCAGACGGCTCATTATTAACAAGATGTTGGACTTGGCCCTTTTAGCAGGTTCATTCCTAAACTTTTTGCCTGACTCCTAGACTTTTCCCTGCGTGCCTCCAGACACTTTCGCACTGCTGTTCAGTGTAAAGTGCGTGCGCTCTGTGTTACATTTAGTGAGATTGGCCTGCCCTCCCATAGGAATTCATGGGGGATTCCCTGATGAATGTGTGTCAGTGGTAATTCCTGTTATGAGAGGAGCAGTGTGGTCAAGTCTGGTATGTACAAAATTGTGAGAATAAATGCTGCGCAATGGTGTGCTAGAGTTGAATTTATCAAACACAAAGGTTGTACGGCTAGTAGATGCCAAAAACAAGAAATATATATGGCATATAGAGAGGCAGAAAGTCGAAGCAGTCGCCTCCTACAAATATCTTGGATTCTTGGTAGATCGAAAATCAAGCCATAAATCACAGCTCATTTCAATGAAGTCAAAATCTCAAAACTTGATATATGGCTTCAACGTATTAAAAAATAAACTAAGCTGTCCATCATATGGCAACTTATTAACAGTCATGCAGGCACAGTTAAGGCCAACAGTAACCTATGGCACTGAAATAATGAAAGGATGTGAATCCCGGCCTTGAACAAAATACAAACAAAAGTATATAAAAAAGTCTTCCATATCCAACAAAGTGCATCGCCTAGTCTGCAATCTCGATTTTGGCTTATTAATTCAGGAATTTCGCAGCAAAGGAGCATTCATAAAACTGTGCTGGAGGTTGCGGGCTTCTGCAAGCGGAACCAGAGACCACATTTGCTGGAAAGAAATAGAAAGACAAAAAGAAAAGAAAATGCAAGGATCCTGGGGTAGTTACTTAAACCAGGTGATAAAGGACCTCTCTGCCCTAGATATTTGGAATCTTAGCATAGGAAAAAAGGCGTTAAAACTAATCAACATCAGAATAAAATCCATGTCTCATTCAACGGATGAGAATACCCTATTGCAAGGACGGCATGCCTGGACGGTTATTAATTCATTTGGGAAAAGGAAGCCTCAGGAATATTTATCACTTACACTAAAACATCAATTTATGGGGCTGCGTCTGGTAATGTGGGAAACAAAAGACTTAATCCCCGCATGGAAGGATAAAAGGGAAAATCGAGATTGCAGACTATGCGGATACAAAGACAAATCTATTCAACACATTTTTTGCGTATGCCCTAAGCTATTAAAGGAACGGAAGTCACTATTAAAATCACTACTGAATAGTTTGAATATACGATCATGTAGAAAAGCTGTAATCACCTGGCTCGGCGGGACCTCAATCCCCCTAGTATGCAGGGGGGTGAAACTTTTAAATGTGTATTTAAAGGAAATCGGTTGAAACTCTGTAGAGAGCAAAAAGATTATTATTATTTTTTTTTTAACTAACGGACAACCAGAATATCTCCGTTTAATAACAAGGATGTTAGAAAGACATGATCTTTTTAAACCTTCGTTTAAAAATGAAATTTTAAATATTTAACGCACAAAAGTACCTTATAGATTAACTTTGTAAGATTGTGCCAATGATTTTATGTGTTTATATGTAGTAGTACTATTTAAAAATGTCATTTGGTGTAATGGTTTTTGTTTTTAAAAGACCAATCACCCAAAAAATAAACAAAAATAAAAAAATAAAAATCTTGTGTCATTCGCTTACAAGTTTAACTTTTTCAGACGGCTCACTATTAACAAGATGTTGGACTTGGCCCTTTTGGCAGGTTCACTCCTAAACTTTTTGCCTGTCTCCTAGCCTTTTCCCTGTGTAGTGTTGGTGGTTTTAGGCCTCCAGGCACTTTCGCACTGCTGTTCAGTGTAAAGTGCGTGTGCTCTGTGTTACATTTAGCGAGATTGGCCTGCCCTCCCATAGGAATCCATGGGGGATTCCCTGATGAATGTGTGTCAGTGGTAATTCCTGTTATGAGAGGTGCAGTGGGGTCAAGTTTGGTATGTATGAAATTGTGAGAATAAATGCTGCGCAATGGTGTGTGCAGATTTATTATGGGTATTTTAGAAATGCCACTTTTAGAAGTTGGCATTTCTGTGTGCTATGTGTCTTCCTGCCTGATGTGAATTGCATGTCTGGCTTGTGAGTGACAAGAGCTAGAGATGTGTGTGGCCCCAGGAGGGGCAGGGTGAGTCAGCGCTAGGCTGAATAGGGACATCTGCATTCTGAGTAGTGGGAGGGAAAGTCCCTGGTACCTGAATAGGGTTGTACCTGCCCTAGTGAATGCTGGCTCCGCCCCCCTGTGGTGTGTCTGATGACGAGCCCCCACCTAACAATAGGAAAGAGGAGCCTGTAAACAGAGTGTTCCAGAACCAGTTCTAACTGGTTCCCCCAAGCCCTGTACTTGCAGACAAAGGAGAAATCAAATATAAATATAGGGGCTGTGACCCCATGAAAGTGTGCTTTTCTTGTGCTTAGGCTTGCAGCCCTCAGGCTGCCGGATTACCAGGAACCGCGCTGGGCGTGGACTTGCTGCCCTGCTAGGCAGCTGATGGTCTGCTCACCTTGGAGCCCCCAGCGTGCTGGCCTGCCAGTATTTTATTTTGCCCAGCTTCTGCCCTCATCAAGCTCAAGGACGAGGGGAGCATGAGGGCGCTGCAGCGCTGTGCTGTTCCCGGAGCGTCCCCGAGGAAATCCCGGCGTGGGGATTCCCCCTGGTTATGAGGAAGAGCGGGAGCCCACCCCGTGTTTTTGCTAAGTCTTGCCGCGGGTGCCCACCCCGTGTTTACAGGAGAAAATGGGAGCCCACCCCGCCATCTGCATCTAACTTGCGGGAGCCCACCCTGTGTTATTGCCCCTAATTTATGCTGAAAGCCGCGGGAGCCCACCCTGCGTTTTGCTAAGTGGAGCGGGAGCCCACCCTGCTAATTTATGCTAAAAACCGAGCAGTAGCCCACCCGCATCGGTACCTTGAAAACGGGTGCCCACCCCGCAGTCACTTTTTTGCTGATGAAAAGATCACTGCCGTGACCCTGGGAAAGCAGGACGGCCGGCCCGGGAAAACTGCCTGACTGGAGGCGGGACCAGCCGTGTATAGCCAGGAAGCATGGAGCGGAAGTTGACAGCCGCCAAAAGAAGAAGACGGCAGGTCTGCACGGGGCTCTCGTGAGCTGAGAGAACCCCACCCGGCGCTCAGGAGGAGTCCCGCGTGTGCAGCACCAGCCTGGAGACCGGACGAGCCAGTTCCAGGTCGCCCTAAAGACGGTGCCACCAAACCTAAACCGGTGAGTGGGGGTCACTGGGAAAGTTGACCAAGGAAGACCCTGCCTCCCTCCATTCGAGGCGCATTGTCAGCGCCTACTTCCAGAGCGCGGCCAGCTCCAATGTTGGGGCACATTTTGTTGTCAGGGTCCCAGTGTGGGACTGCAGAGGGGCTGCAGGAGCATTGTTGGTGCCCTCCAAGGCACAGTGGGTGCCCAGGTGATCTTTTTGGCCGCATTGTGGTGCCTGATAATGGCACCAGATGAGCCCCAGTAAAGGGGGCTCCCCAGGGCACAGAGGTGCCAGTGCCATCCACAGCTGCCCCGCAGGAGAATGGGCAGCTGCAACGTTGGAAGCATTTGGTTTTTCTTTGCTAAAAGAGGAAGGAGTGAGATATACTCCTGAGCCCCCAGCGCTTTGCGCCCTTTTGCTCCATTGCATTGGCAGCCCCAGGGGCCAGGAGAAGGCCCACCGCTTACGCCCTGACATTTTTTGGACATAGGGCATTTGAGCCCCAGTGAGAGGCCAGTTGACCGGGGATCCGTTCAGCAATCATGCTAAGGTGATGCATGCACCTAATTAGTGTTTCTATGTGCACAGCGTGTTATTATATGGTGTTTTGTGTTACTGTGGTGCCCTGTTTAGGCTTCTGACGCCTATTGCATAATGTGGTTATGTTGGTGATTTATTGCCCAATGTGATTGATGTGAGGCCCAGGACACAAGGTGCTTAGGTGCTGATTCATGCCCCATGATGATTGTGTAATGTGTTTTACACTAATGAGGTTTGGGCCTAATATGTTTTATGCCCAATGTGATTTATGGCTATGAGGTTGAGCATACTATGATTTATGTTGCAGGTTAATGCGGAGTACAGTACATTGCTAGTAATTACGGGTTGTGTTCTACATTATTGATTCTACATTTACTATTTTCACTTTGTGATGGTTCTGACAGTGGCCCAATTGGCCCTGTCATGTGTATATAATCCCCTGTAAATATTGCCTAGTGCCAGTTGGCACTGTGTGCATTGTGTGATTACTACTCTAATGTGTTGTGGATAATACAAAGGCTATTTTTCTATATATAACCTTGTGTGGAGTTCCTTTTGTAGTGTGCCTAGTGGTTTGCTGCTGTGTGTGTGTGTTGCACAAACGCTTTACACATTGCCTCTGGGATAAGCCTGACTGCTCGTGCCAAGCTACCAAGGGGGTGAGCAGGGGTTATCTTTGACGTGTAACTCCCTTGCCCTGACTAGAGTGGTGGTCTCTGCCTGGCTTTGGCGCAAGCCTTAGCCAACCAGCGATCCCATTTCTAACACAAGAGATATACACTTTGCGACCTTTATGGGTCAAATAATTCTCCGATATAAAGTACATAAAGGAAATTGAGATATTTACATATTTCTAATTGAGTAGCAAGAGCGTGTTTGCATTGCCTGCCACATTCAGGGGTTTCAGGGGCACATGCATCAAGCCCGCATTTTGCGATTCCCAAATAACAAATTTTACCGATTCGCTATTTGGAATCGCAAAATGCTATGCATGTAGGAATCGCCCAAAAATGTGCGATTCCTACACATTCCTTATTTGCGACTCACAAATTGTGAATCGCAAATAAGGAATGGCTTCCCATTCATTCCTATAACCTAAAGGCCCATAGGTATCAATAGGAATTGTATGCGCAATTTGCGAGTACCAAATAGGTACTCGCAAATTCCGCATGCAATTTCAAGGGTGCAAGGGTGCCAAAAGGACACCCTGATGCACCCCTCAAAGTGCAATTAAAAAACATGTTGCACACACATGTCTCAAGGGCATGTTTGTGTGCAACATAAAACTTTGAAAAATGCACTTTTGTGGATTTTTTAAAGTTTTCACAAAGTAGCATCAACTGTAAGTTGATGGCAATTTGTGTTTCTTAAAATCGAAATCGCTATTTTTTTTGTTGCATTCCCTAAATGCAATCGCAATTTAAGTAATCGCAAATTGTGCGATTACTTAAATAGTGATTTTTGCGTTTAGGAGGATGCATCCCAAATGCAAAAATTGCGGTCCCAAAGGGGCAGATTCTGTGAATCTGCACCTTTGCAACCGTAAAAAAACAATGATGCATTTGCCCCATAGTTATTATTGCACCCCTAATGAATCGGTCTGCTGTGCATTTAGTTTAATATTTTTAGGCATTTAATATAGCTCATTTGATCAAGAACTCTGCTTCCCTAGTTGCGAACAAAATGCTGTGCCACCCAGTCCATGGTGGTACAGTTGTCACGTCGAAGATCTGGCTTCAGGGCCTTGTTAGGGTGCTTACCATTGGATGCTCCGATGTTGGTAAACACTATGCTTGTTGTAAGGGGGAGGGTAGTAGTGGCAGGTGCTTTTAAGGGAAATATGAACATATTGCTTAAAAGAAATGGGATGAAAAAAACTGCTCTGAGCCCCAACACATTATTGATGGGTGATTTTGTTTTGTTTGAAAATTACTTTTGTATAGCCCTCCTGACTGTACTAAACCACCATCATACATTATGGCATATCCAGCTGGCATGTACTCATTTTCCCGGCTGGTGTGCCAGCACACTTCAAGCTACCACATTGTGTAGGTGGATTATGCTCGCTATGCATAAGAGTCATTTCCTGATTAGGGAATTGTATGCCATTTTCTTACATCAGTAACGCACTTTTATGCCAGGGCTTCCTTATGCGTCGATGTGTATGTTTATACAGGATTTTCCCATTTACAGTCCACCTGGGTGCTTCTATCATGTAGAAGTGACTTTCCATTTTGAAGTAAGTTAGCCGACAGTATAAAGAGATTACCCTTTTCATGGCAGTATTAAAGTTTTATTGGTGTGCGTGTGAGAGAACACAGAGCTTTGTTCAGCTTCATAGATAGAAGTGGGTGACCAGTAGGCAAAGCAAAACAGGGCACTGGAGCACATATAGATTTTTTAACCATGAGGGGAAATTAAATAAATAATTAATTTTCCCTGGTGGTCGTCTCTCGAAATCCCCCCTCACCTGGCCCCCCCTCCTCACCGCTCTTACCTGCAGTGGACGCGGCTGCCCCTCACTGATCAATCTGCAATCTCACTCAAAGAAGCCCATCACTAACCATGCATTAATTCGTCCCATTCTGCACTTACAGCCGCACCCAAATCAATATGGTTACCTCACTCCCCCTGCAGTCACTCCTCTTACCCTACTCTCACACTGTTGCATCGCTCACCGTGCACTCAAATGGGCACTCCTGCCACCCACAGAGCACAGAGGGTTAATATGCCTGCTACAAAGAACGTGTACCATGCAGATCACAGAACTGAGTGTGAGCAAACTATGAGTAAGGCAATAAAAAAAAATTATGTTTGTCAGAAAGGTGATCTAGAGAGATGAGGTGCATTGTTGGCGAGTGGCAGTGAGGGAATTCATGGAGAAGGAGGAAATGGGGAGCGGGCACCAAAAAAGACTGTTGCACCGTGTGCGACCAGTGCTAGGGCCATCCCTGGCTGGGAGTGTTAGCCACCCCCCGAAATTTAGGTCTAGTTGCGCTTCTGCGTCTCGGCACCTCCGGAGCATCGACGGCAGGACCCAGCCCACTTAAAGCCTTGGGTTTGAGGTTACTTTCTGTGTCTGTCCGCTATCTGGCGCAGCGAGTCACAGGCATGAGGTAAGTCTGTTGACACCACGGGATGGCAGATCAAAGCACATCATGCTTGTAGTCAGGGCTTTAAGTGGGATAGAAAACCAACTGGGGGCTCTCTCATAGGGGCGTGGCTAATATGATTAAAGGAGTGGGTTAAAAAACGTAAGCTAAAAATCTGTACTTGGCATAGTGTGCTGCCCCACTGGTATTTTGCTGCGTCTGTTTAGTCAACCAGATATATAAATATATAATACAACGAGTAAACATTACACCTAAAACAAGCCAGGGCTATTGGCTTTGTCAATGGCTGTAAATTGCATAAGATAAATTCGAAATAGCTATGACTTCGTTGTATGTAATATTGAAAATGCTTCTGTACTTGTGGGCGAGGTTGTGGCTAAGGCTAGAACTGCCGTCTTTCGAGCTGTGAAAGCAGCTTCTAGCCTCACGTCGGCTCAACATCCTATGAATCAAAGCTTGTAATCTTGCTAATTTCATTTTTTAATAGAGCTCAGCACACAATCTGCCCAGCTTTATTAGCATGAGAAATGCAGGAAGCCTACAAGCACGGCGTGTGATTTCAGGTGATTCTGAAAGCACACGTCGTGATTGTAGACTTCTTAGCATTTCTTTTGTTGAAAGGGTGCGGCTGTGGGGCAGATTGTGTGCCTTTGGGAAAGTAATCATGTTAATTGCAGCACATGATGGGCGCTGGGATTAACGTGAATACTTTCACAAAGGCTTACATTCTGCCCCGCCGCCGTGCCCTTTCAACAAAAGAAATGCAGCAAGTGCAGGAGGCACTTGCTGCTATGCTAACCTGCTGCTGTGCAGGGCCGGCTTTAGCGCTGGTGGCGCCCTGTGCAACAATGTTTGTTGGCGCCTCCCTAATGACCACCTCCGCCACGTATTCCCTCACTACCATCCTTTCACAGTACCCCTGAAGTCTCCATAACCACTCTCTCTCAGATGCCTTTAATTATTTAGCGCCACTCTTAATTTTGTAGGGTGTCAGAGCACTTTACATCGCACACACACTAACTACACAGAAAACATCAATCGTAGGTGTGTAAATCAGTGTACATGAAATGTTACGTAAAACAGAGGACTACAAGTCGGAGTCACGTCATCCATACTGGTAGACATGATAGTTTGAGAGTGCTTGATCTGGAGAAGCACAAACTTAGGGGCATATTTATGAGCCCTTGCGTAATTTTTATGCCACAGTGCATCACTTTTTGTGACGCACCGGCAGCGTAAAAAATTTGCCATGTTGTGCTCTATTTATGCATCTAGGCAGATGTGTCCCTTTGCAAAACCCTGCGCCACATTATACCTGTGCCAGGTATAATGTATGCAGGGTGGGCGTTCCCCTGCAAAAAGCCTCGTAGAAGTGGCGCATTGAAATCTATGTGATTTCAGTGCACCACTTCTAGGACGCCATTGCATCAATATCTTACGCCTGCCTCACAACAGGTATAAGACTGACGCAGGCCCTTTCACATGGGGCTTGCCCCATGTGGAAGGACACATTGCTGGAGTTGAGTCTGTTTTCAGACACACCCCGGCAATGCGTCAGTTTTGCGCTGACAGATACGTCAGAAATACTGACGTATCTGTCATTCCTAGCGACATGATGCGTCATACAGTAAATATGACGCATCAATGGTGTCGCAAGGAGGGCGAACTGAGAAGTGTCGCATTGCTGCTTTCGCGCAACGATGCAACACTTCTCCTAAATGAGGCCCTTAGAATAAAATAAAAAAACATGGTTGGAGGTTGTCTTTAATAATAAGAATTTATTTTTACCCTGATGAGAACCCTCTTTGAAACATTAGGATAATGAAAGACTTAGGAAAAATCATAACCCTCCAACCTTTATCTTGAAGTTTTCTTGCAGTTCTCAGATGACAGTTAATAGTTCACTGTACTATATTAGAATTCTAACTTATAAACTGCAAGTAACAAACGGATCCCTGTGACAAAAGCAGTAACATACTGACCTATTTACATTATATGCACGTTGTGATCTGCATGGTACAAGTTCTTTGCATCAGGCATATTAATCCTCTGTGTTACCTTAGGATGTTAAAAATGTCCACGAGGCAAAACTCCGACCTTTTATCTCTCTCCAGAAAGAACATTAATCACTGTAGTTACTTTGACATTTTTATTGTTGGCTAAAAATTGCTGGCGGCATAGAGCAAAGAAACAGATGATTTTAAAACAATGGTATACGGCGCCCCACCCGCAGTCAGCACCTGGTCCGCCCTAGAGCCGGCCCTATTGCTGTGTGAGCTTCAAACTCCACACTGCGCGCTCAAGGAGAGGCAGGTGCGGGCACGCCCACTCGCGTACCTTCCAGGGAACAATGCTCACCAGTCTTGCAAGGGTAATGTGGGGTACTTTTCTGAGGCACTGGATGGTTGGGTCAAGGGTAGTTTGGTTAACACATGTGAGGGGCAGTGTAATTTGGATGCCGGAGAGCATATGTTCTGTCCCTGTTTTCCAGATCTATGCCAGCACCTGGTGGAGTGTGAGTTCTCTGACCCCAGGAAACTTGCACTGGAGGCAGACCTTTTGTTCGATTCCAGAGGGTCTGAAGAAGCTTGTGTGAAGTGATCCTGAAGGAGGTGTCTCAGGTTTTCCCCAACCAGGTGAGTAGGGGAGATTGGTAGTGACCCAGATAGGTCCCAGTGTAGTGGGATGGGTGAGGAGTCCCATGTCCTGTCGCTGAGTAGAGGTAGTGGGGGTGGGCTGAGTCCCAGGGTGCCCAAAACCCAGTCCCAGAGCCTGGTTGGTTCCATGAGTGAACACCAGGAGGGGGACCTAGTCTGTACTGGGAGGCTAATCCCTGAGGGGTTTCCCGAAGTGTTAGGTGAACTGGGGAGGGGGGGCAGCTGCAACAAGCGTCCCACTAGTTCTGGTGTCTGGCAGCACCATTTCGGTGGGGAGGGTGCATGAGTCCAGAGAAAGGAGTGAGGGGCAGACAGTCCCCAGTGGAAGGACCAGTGAGTCAGGGGTTGCCAGCTCTGAGGTCAAAGCACCCCATGACTGACCCGGGTAAGGCCACTTCTGGCCTGGGGGGGTCTTCATGCACTGAGCAGGAGTCTGGAGACCTGCACCAGGCAGACTCTCGCACAACTCATGGGGAGTGTGTTTCCCTTGGGGGGGTGTACTCTTCCTGAAGTCCTGGCTTGCCAGGCACAGATCCAGCCTCAGGGTACTGACCCTGGGTTGGAGGGGCAGGTTCATGGTGTTCCCACTGACCTGGAGGAAGGGGCAACTGCTAGCAGTGCCCCTACTGGTTTGTATTCTGGGGCTACTGCTCCAGGTGGGAGAGTGCAGAGCCCCAGGGAGGGAGACAGAGTGTGCGACAACCCACCCCAGTCACCTGTCCAGCCCCACGGTATAGTCGCTGGGCTGGGGTGGCCAGTGTCAGGATGCCATACCTGATGTGGTGGAAGGATAGTGGACAAAAGGCATCAGGCACCTACGGCTACTGCCCCACAAGCTCTTACGCCACAGAGGTTAGAGAACCAGCAGCGGCCTGAGGCCTAGCTCTTGTCACTGACATTGTCGGTAGCCACAGTGACTTGCTGTCCTGGTGGACAGAGTTGCCCATGTGGGGGGGTGGGCAGGAATCACACCCCAGGGGTGGACTGGGCCACAACACTGTTTTGGCCATGTGGGTACTGACTGCCTGCTGGGACACCACTGTGAGCAAGCTATGGTTAGGTGCTGCACAGATGGGGTCGGCAAGTGAGAAGGAGGGTTCCCCATGGGTTAGCTTTGTGGGCTCTGAGAATATGGACAGAGGGATCCAATTGGGTACAGCAACGCGTAGAACCAGAATGTGCCCCTGCTGTTGTGGGCTAAGTCTATGTTCTATCGCCCCAAGCAGGGAAGTCATTCAAGGGATTAATTAGTCTACCCTGGCTTTAGTCTGGGAGGTTGTTGTGTCAGACTTGGCTTTTTCAATGGGTTGACCCCATACTTTTTGCTTTTTGACCTCCTAGTTTTTACCTTATTTCTGTTGGTTTTAAAACTCGGGGCACTTTACCATTGATATTCAGTGCATATGCTCTTTATGTTTATGGATTGGTGTTTCCATAATTGGCTTATTTGATTTACTACTAAGCCCCCAGTACAGTGCACTTCATGTGCCCAGGGCCTTTAAATCAAATGCTACTAGTGGGCCCGCAGCACTGATTGGGCCACCCACAAAAGTAGCTGTTCAAATGTTTTTCAGACCTGCCACTGCAGTGTCTGCATGCTGTTTTCAATTGTCATGTCGACCTGGCTAGTGCACCCACTTGCCAAGCCCTAAACTTCCCTTTTCTTACATGTCAGACACCCCTCAGGTAGGCCTAAGGCACCCCTATGGGCAGGGTGCAGTGTATGTTAAAGGTAGGACATGGACTGGTGTGTGTTACATGTCCTGATAGTAAAATACTGTGCTGTTCAGTTTTTCACTGTTGAAAGGCTATCTGTCCAATAGGCTAACATGGGGTTGCCTTATAACATCTTACAAGCAAGCCTAATTTTACAATGGGACAAGATAGAGAAATAGAGTTTAGAATGCCCGAACTCAGGATTTAAAAATACTTCCTTTAGTAAAGGTGATTTTTATATTATGTGTTTGAAAATACCTCTTTTAGAAGTGGGTATTTTCTTGTCTAACCATCCTGTGTGCCTCTGCCTGTTTGTGTATTCCCCATCTGCGTTCAGATTGACAGGAGCAGGGGATGTGCATTCACACTCAACAGACACAAGGGGGAGGGAGGTGTGTACTGCCTTTCCTGGGTGACTCATAGCCAGGCTGAATACACCTGGCTGCATTTTAGAATAGTGGGAGGAGTTGTCGCTTGCACCTAAAGGGATTGTGGCTTTTTCTCACAAAGCTGTCTCCACCTCCTCTGTTGAACCTCGCCTGAGCCAGTTTGAACTGGTTTATGTGTCCCAGAGGAACTTTTTTGTACCAACTTCAAAGGAAAATGTGGTATAAATATTGGAGTCCTGACCCCAGAACTTTAGATTACTGCTGGACTACGGAACCTGCCAGGAAGAAGAGCTGGAAGAGCTGTGAGGCAGAGACTACCACTACTGTGTGCTTTGCTGGGTTGGCCTGCAGTTGTTTCTTCTGTCTTGGGCAGGGAAAGGACTGGACTGTTCTCTCTGCATTCTATGCATCTCCAAGGCCTTGATGTAGAGCTTGCCTCCTGTTGGATGCCTCAGGGAAATCAACGACATCAACATCTTCTGGGTACCGGCTTCTGGAACTGGATGTTTCAGCTAACACAGAGGAAAAAGAAAACCAACGCCGTCAATGACACCTTTGCCGGCTCTGTGACCTGAAGCCACTGCCGAGGCACCCCCGCCTTTTGCACCGCAACACTGGTCTCACTGACGACACCGTTTGATGCCGCCACGAGCCTCTGCTTGCACCGCGACCTGTGGGCACCGCACTCCTCACAGCCTTGCTTAACACTCCTGTGCTAGTATCCCTGATGACGCTGTCTCCAACACTGCTGCCTCCACCGTGAGCTGTGAGCACCGCTCGCGGAAATACAGAGCACCATCCTGCTTCCCACTGCAGCCCTGGTCTCATCGACGACGACACCCCAAGCTGACATTAATGGCGCTGCTTGCACTGTGGTTTGGGGGCACCGCTGGTAAGTCACACAACGCACCACCTCATCCTACACTGCAGCCTTGGCCCACCAACGCCAGCACCATCGACTCCAGTTTATCAACTGACACCGATGCCTGCACAGCGACCTGTGGACCCAGACACAGCATTCCCCCATCTCGCACCGCAGCCTTGGGTCTACTGATGATAGGGCCTCCGCAATGATGATGCTGCTGCTTGCACCGTGACCTGTCAGCACCGCAACAAGCACCCCCCGCTTCACACCGCAGCCCTGGTCTCACCGGCGTCACTGGACGACCATCACCGAGGCGCTGCCTGCACCACGACCAGAGGACAGCACGCGTTGCACTGCTCCACTTCACACCGCAGCCCGACACCTGGCGACGCCGGCGCTCCTGACTTCAAACTCATGGAGTTCGACCTGTAACACGTGTGACCGCGGTGGGCCAGAACTGTTGGATTTTGTTGTTCACAACAACGTGATACCTCCAGACGGAGCAACCAACTTCAAGGAACTGTACAGAAAGTCTATTTTTGCTTTATTGGTATTGTGAATTACTATATGTTGGATTTTTATTGTTTTGGTCTTGTTTTACACAGATAAATCTTTAATATTATTCTAAAACTGGTGTGGTGTCCTTTTATAGTGTTTTCACTGTATTATTGTATGTTATGTGCAAATGCTTTACACATTGCCTCTGAGATAAGCCTGACTGCTCGTGCCAAGCTACCAAGGGGGTGAGCAGGGGTTATTTTAGATGTGTAATCCCCTTATCCTGACTAGAGTGGTGGATTCTGCCTGGCTTAGGTGAATATCCTAGCTGATCAAAAAAACCATTTCTAACATATAGACACAAACAGTTCGCCCATTGGAGTATGCACCATAGTTCTACAGAATGGATTCTACAGCCCATGGCAATGCCAACACTGAAACTGCAAGTTGACACTGCTTCATATCTCTTGTATAAATGCTGACAGAGGGGCTGCAGAAGTGCTACCGATCATGATGCAATACATATCAACAATTGACATGTTAATGGACCTAGCCAATATACCTCTCCACCCAAAGGCAAGAAAGCACACTATGCAGGAATAAAGGGGATCTTTGGAAGACTCCTAGTAGCTGCCCGGCGGAACTTGCTGCGCAGCGAGATGGCTGCTTTCTAAGTGAGCTCCGTGCTGCAGCCCGAAAAAAATCCTACAATTATCCTATATCTCAAACCTAAATTGCGCAAAGAAGAGGCGTCTGGGGATCGTGAGCTGGCCGGTTCCCTCCAGGATCAGAATGCGGATGTTTTTTGAGCATTTACGACCCAAGAAAGTGAAGTTCATCACTGGGGCCTTATGAAGTGAAACCGAAACTGCGGCAGCGCTCAAAAGTAACGTGAGGCGCGGAGACGTACGGATCGCACTGCGGTCTCGTCTACTGTTCAGGAACGGTGGCGCCGAAAGAAGCAGCGGATGCCCCCGGAGGGCAGAAGCGGCGAGGTGGTGGTAAATCGGGATGCGGGGAGCGACGAAACAAACTGCCCGCTCCTCCTACGGCGCACTCTGAGGACCGCCTGCCGGTAGCGGTCTGACCAATGCGGCCGCCGGCAACTGCGGTCTTAAAGGAGGTGGGCCGGCGGGAGCGGTGCGCAACATACAGCACTGGCGGGGAGGCCGACGGCGAGAGGCGCTAGCACGCGGTGATTTTCCGAGCGGTGCCAGGAGGTGAGTGCAGCACCCCGGGAGAGAAGGCGCCCACCAGCATGGACCTTTAAACAGTCCCAAACGTCTCAAACTCACAAGTTGGTGTGCAGATGGGGGCTGAGAGTAGGAGTGCCATCTGCTGGAACTGTGTTAAGGTCTCTAGCCTCGCCTAACAAACAAGTTGTTCAGGAGTTCCATTAGGAACATTGGAGGTCGCATTGCCATACAGCAACACAACTGTGGGAATTTGTATTTTAACGGCCACATCTCACAGTGGGACGGGGGGCCGGACTCCCATGCAGTATATAACACTGTGTGCACCAGGAGGCGTAGACAACATTTCTTTGATTTGGCATCAGGCTGCCCGTGAGTGGGAGCTGGGCATACCGGGGCGCAGGTGTGGCATTGCTTGGCGTGGACTTAATTTTGATTACCTGAACATTGATTGGTCTGGCAACAGGAGGAAAGCGGTGACAGTGAAGATTTGTGGGGACGCCATACCTGCTGATTGCTTGTGTGCACACCTGCCCCATAAGACTGCCATTACTTCTGCCTGGGTTTTGATGTGACCTGCGCTGCTACCCTCGGGCCACGCAATCCTAGTGACACTCACTAGAAAAAAATTGCAGCGACTGCATATCAGTGCCTGTGGTGGTCACCTCCCCTGACACCTTCAATTTGTGAGGCCGAGGGCATAGGGTCAGGCAAGAAGCTGGGAGGATGGGCAAGACGGACAGGACCCAGCCGAGGCTCACATTCGAGTACTCCAAAAAACAAATGGATTGGGGGATGGAAGAACCAGCGCAGCGACAAGAAGACGCGGGAGCAGCGAATGTCGAAGTTCAGGCCATGGTCACCACCATTCAGGCTGCTCTCACCAATATAGATGGGAAAATTGATGCTCTTACATATTGCGTCGACAGGATGTCCGAGCGCCTGTACAAGCATAGGGAGCAGCTAGACACAGCCGAGTGACGGATCTCGGAGGCCGAAGATGCTCCGGTGCAGATGGACACGAAGCAGACGAGGATGGACAAGCAACTGGCAGCTATCTCAGCGAAGGTAGAAGATTTGGAAGCGAGGTCCCGCAGAAATAACATCCAATTGACGGGCATAGCAGAGACAACAAGCACAGGCCCAATGGAGAGATATGTGGAGCAGTTGCTAATCGCAATGCTGGGCCGGGACACATTCTCTGAAATATTCATCGTGGAGCGCGCGCACAGATCCCTGGCACCAAGACCGCCGATCGGCTCCTCGCCAACGCCGATTATAGCACACATTCTGAACTATAGAAATCGAGACGCAGCGCTCCGGAAGGCTAGAGAATTGGGGAAGCTGACGCATGAGGGCATGGATATCTCCATCTACCCCGACTTCACGATCTCAGTGCAGGAGGCCAGAAAGAATGTCACCCAGGTGAAACAGAAACTGAGGGAACTGAATATTCCATAGGCAATGCTGTATCCAGAGCGGCTCCGGGTCACAGATGACGGGAAAGCCAAAATCTATAATAAACCAAAAGAAGTGCTCAAATTCATACAACAGAGAGAACATCCAAAACCAAGACGTAGATCCCCGCGGGGAGACCAAGAAGACCAGCATACTACATCGGATGTCGAATGACGAGGCATAGTAGGGGAAAAAAAAAAAAAGGGGAGACCACCACTGCACGCATGATAGATCCGACATGGCGTAGTAGAACGCGGCGTAGCCGCATCATGAATACAGTCTTGGGAAATGAATGTAAATCATATCCAAGTTGATGATTGGCTACGGGACTATGACCAGGTGCAGCAGGTTAGCTATAGATGACTCCGGCGATCCGATGGAATGAAGAGTTAACAAGGGGGAGCTAGAAACAGACCAGAGAACCCAGTGACCAATACAGATAAGTTGAACATGTCCACTTTTTTTTTTTTGCACTGCAGGATTGTGCACTGAGTTCTGACTATGTTCTGGCATGTGCACAATCTTGGAGGTGCTGCGGACTGTTTGCGGACTTGCCAGATGCTCCCATATTGACACAACATGTTATGTATAGGTTTGAGGTATAAATTGCTGCAGCTCTGGCCCTCAAGTGTACACCACACTAGTTCATTGTAAGGGTTCCTTTTTTTTTTTTTTTTCACTTTTCAGGTTGTTTTTTTTTCAATGATTATTCAAGTTGGGAATGTCTCTGCTGTTGGGGTCAGGGCGGAGTGGGGGAGAAAATAAAAAAGGTCTGATCGACAGACGGGAGCTGCTGACACAACTGCCACCTTACAGATACACCATGCGAAACACACGACAAGGCCACATTATTCTAAATGCCCATGGCTGACACCAGAACGAACACTAGGACGCTGACGTTATCGATGTGGAATGTCCGCGGATTTCAGAACCCACAAAAAATAAGGAAGGTTTTGGCATATCTTGACAGGCATGGTATTTACGTGGCATGTATACAGGAAACACACTTAACATCGGCTACAGAAACACGAGTGGGCACTAGGTGGGCGTCATACCGCATAGATTCGTCATATTCTACTTATGCTAGGGGGGTTATGCTACTAATAAGACGGAACATCCCATTTCAACTGCTCCATGCATTTGGGGATGATCAAGGTCGATATGTTATGGTGCAGGGTAACTTTGGAGGCACTGTGTTGACCATCATAACCCCATACGGCCCCAATATCGATGACCCCGGTTTTTATACGGACATATGGACCAAATTGGTTTTTTTTCCTAGTGCCCCAATAATATGGGGGGAGACTTAAATACTTATCTGGATCCGGCACTAGATAGGTCCACGGGGAATGAGAGGTATGGTAGGCGAGCAGCTAAAGCCCTTAAAGATGGTATGGCAACTTGGGGAATGTCTGACATATGGAGACTGAGACACGCAGACTGGAGGGAAGGGACATGCACATCTACGACACATAACACATGGTCGAGGATAGACTACTGGCTGCTTACGGCGGACGCATGTACATGGACGCGCGCAGTCCACCATTTATCCAAGATGCTATCGGACCATTCCCCGGTTAGCCTTACATTAGACATCCCCACCCACATACCCAGGCAATTCTCGTGGAGACTACAGGGTAGCGACTTGTTAGATCAAGTTTTCAACAGTGAGCTTCGGCGAACAATCACAGACTACTTCGAATTGAACACAGGCTCTGTAGCGAGTGCGGGGACTCTGTGGGAAGCATTCAAGGTAACAATACGGGTACACTGTATCAATAAACATGCTGGGATATTGAAGGATATCCAACAGCAACTGACTAAAATAGAAAGGGACATATGTACACTCGAGGCGGAACATACGCGGACGCGAGACCCGACTGCACTGGCGAGAATAAGGGAAAAGATGGACGATTACCAGAAATACGCTGCAGATGAGGTAAAATAAAAATCAAAGAGGTACACAGCACGAAACTATGGGGAGGGTGGCAGGCCGGGGTGCGCATTGTCGAGCAAGATTAAACCATCATACGCAAATTCTTATATAACACAGATACGGGATGAAGAGGGTCAAATGCTATACGACACTCAGTCCATATCCAACTGTTTCCAGAAATATTACACACAGCTTTATAACACAAAAACCAACACCACGACAGTGGATATAAACACTTATCTCCAAGACGTAGCTTTAGCATGGATCTCTGATAACCACCGTTAATTTTTAAGTCACCACATCACCAAGGACGAACTAACGGATGCAATTAACTCCCTACCAAATAACAAGGCCCCTGGGTTGGATGGACTACCCGGGGAATTTTACAAAACATACAAAGACCTGCTGATTCCTCAGTTAGCTGAAGTGTATGAGGAAGCATATGAAGCAGGTAAACTCCCCGCCTCACTGAGAGAAGCTCTCCTAGTGACGCTTCCTAAACCAGATAAAGACTTATCACGATGCGACTCGTATCGCCCCCTGCCATTAATAAATATAGATGCAAAGATTCTGGCGAAAGTTATTGCCACTAGGATACAGCTATTGCAGGAGAAGTTGGTATTACCCGATCAGGCAGGCTTTGTTCCCACACGATCCACTGCACAGAACATACGCACCATTTTCGCGCTATACCACCACTTGGAACCAGAATTACCAGCAGCGGCGGCCCTGCTGGATGCTGCGAAAGCTTTTGATTCAGTGTAGTGGCCGTTTATGTTTGTGGTGCTGCGGAGAATGGGGTTTCCGGAATGCTTTGTGAAATGGATAGAGGTGTTATATCAGGCCCCGGGAGGCAGCTTTACAGTTTAGTCTACGCCCTCTCAACATATCATTATACGCAGACGATATGGTACTTTTTACACGACACTCTAATACACATTTGAACAACCTAATCAGAGAGTACGTTCGTTTTGAACGGTATGCAGAATTACGGATTAATTGTGATAAAACGGTGGTTATCCCGCTGACACCAGCGACGACCCAACCAGTGTTAGACTACCCCTTGAAATGGCAAACGGACCCAGTGAAATATCTGGGGATATGGATTCATAGAGAACCAGACCTTGTCATAAGGGAAAACTATCGTAGGGCAATGATCAAACTGGAGGAACAAGTCGCCAGGTGGATACAGCTGCCTCTATCGCTAGCAGATAGGATAGCATTGCAAAAGATGATTGTATTGCCTAGATTCTTATACCTCTTCATTAACATCCCAATCTGGCTGACACAGGCCTTCTTTGTAAAATTGCGGTCCGCAATGCAGGAACTGACGTGGGCGGGTAAACAAGCTTGGGTCAGCTGGACTGTACTGACGAAGCCATACCATATGGGTGGTTTCGGAGCACCAGATTTGCAGTTGTATTACTACTGCGCGCAGGCGCAGCACGCCCACTGCTGGACTCAAAAGCATGGATATATCGCACACATGGCAGTGGAGACAGACAGTATACAACCCACTCCACTGATGACTTTCATATCAAACCCGAGGCCCTACACACATAGGGATGCGATACAACCTGTGCTCTGCACCTCGAACGCATGGCATGCACTGGCACATAGGGCAAATAAACTGCCGGTCTACGCTCCAGCGCTCCCGCTTGCCAACCATCCCAAATTATCAGTAACGCAAGAGAAGAAGATGCTGTCCCTGCTAGAAGAAATGAAAATCTGCACTATGAAAGATGGTTTCCCCAGCAGTAGATTTATACAAAGAAATGACCCGTCACTAAGCATACACAACACACCAATGAAGGTTTTTATACATATGCGATTGCAAGCAGCGATCAGAGAGCTCTACAATACTTACCCGGCAGAGCCGCCGACGCTAAAGGCATTACAAGCCATACTCGTAGCACCAACCAGGCAGAAGTTAGTCACTCGCCTATACAATACGGCACAATCAGAACACAGCGAGGTAGCCACTAGATCTCTAGTAAAATGGGAAACGCTGCTCAGAGACAAGATAGAGGAGCGGGACTGGGAATATAGCTGCACACAACTACAACTATTGACGTCGAACTGTAATCTAAAGATAATACACTTTACATTTCTTCATCAATTTTATTACACACCGAATCAACTTTACAGATATGGCCTAAGACAACATGACAGGTGCTCAAAGGTGCAATGCAATGAAAGCTGACTTCCTGCATCTGGCGTGGGCATGCCCCACGATACATGATTACTGGCAGGAAGTTATGGGGGCTATAACCGCAATGCTAGCGGAGCAGGTTCCGAACACGCCTCTGGTATGTTTATTGGGGATATATAAATTGATACCTGTGAGGAGGCGAAAATTCTTGGCGGTAGCACTATTACTAGCGAAACGACGGGTAGCTATTAGGTGGGGCAGTAAACGGCCGCCTAGATTCAAGGACTGGCTTACGGACATGTCATATTGCAGGGAAACCATGGAGACGTATTCGGAGGAATTGCCTCTCTTGTCGAGACCCCGAGATTTTTGGGAGCCACTGAAACAATATCTTCTGACCATGCAGGTGAATAATTGATGTATATAAATAGATGGCACTGTACAGACATGGATGAAACTCTGTTGTAGCTTTTCCTTCTTTCTGTTATCGAGGTGGAAATGTTGTGTCTTCTGTTTAAATTCCATGTGTCAAATACTGAAATTTCTAATTGCCAAACGATGTGCTGTTAACATATGATGTTGTGAGTATTGATGCCGCATAACGAAGGAATGGGAAATCTGTGGGCAGCCTGGATTGTATAACTTTGAAAAATGTATTATCAACGAGCATTGACTGTTTTTCATTTGTTCTGATGTATGAATAGTAACAAATGGCAGCATGGTATGTATAACCTGTACTGTTGACCGGATGGAATAAATAGAATAACAAAAAAAACAAAAAAACTATTAGCTGCCCAAGTTGTACCTAGTAGCAGATAACAGTACTCTATCTCTTTGGCAGGTAACAAAAAAATACACACAGCATACGTCACACCCGAAGCCCAACCTCCTAACTCTAAAGGTGCAAGACTGATATATTAACTTTCATCAGTGACTCGAAGCAAAGTGCTCCCATTGAGAGAACATAAGGAAAATATTGGACACCTTTAAGAGCATCAAAGCCCCTATTTAAAATAGAACACTGAATAAAAACCTCCTAATCCAGAAGAACAGATGAGGGTCCCCACAAAATGGTAGCCAAGGTTATCACTACCACAAACGTAAACAGCAGGAGGGACTGTTTCCAAGCAATGGCAAGCAAGCAACTGCAGCCACAAACCACAACAGAAGCAGACTTGCATGAACCAGTAGGAGTTTTCTTTTCACCAAATAAGTAATGATAACATTGAATCAGGAGATACCACCAAATGTAAAGCTGCACTATAATTCCAGGCAAAACAGGCAGCACGTCGGACAGTCACAAGAACTGACACCTGCTACTGATTATGCCACCACGCACAAAATAGTCAAAAGCTAGTCCAACTCAGGTTCTACTGTATATCATTTACTGTGGGCCCCTGAAATCTAAATAATTAGATACAATTTGCAATTACAGAAATACTCGGGAGATGGAAACATTTTTGACCCAATAAGTGAAGCGGTTCCTGGAACTCATTCAATTGACCTAAAAGAGAGTTCTTCCGCTGCACAAAACAAAGAACAAAAAATAATCCTAGAAAAGGCCCATCAAAGTATTTGCAGCTTCCTATAAATAATGTGCTGAAATCTGGGACTATTGTACATAGTCCAGACAGAATATTGGTTTGCTGAAGAATTTGTGTGCTAATCTCACTCACAATGTGGTGCACAAATGTGATGGGTCAGAGATGAATGTATGGTGCACAAATTTGATGGGTCAGAGATGAATGTATTTCAATTACAACAGCATTTTAATATTATGTTCAATATTTGTACTAATTTAATCATGGACTTAATGAGAAATTAATAGTTCACGAAAAGAATACTTGTGTGCAGAGAATAAAAGTGTGAGCTGTCTTGAACATCGGTATAAAGAAAATGGGCTTGATTTATAATTGTGTTTATAATGTTCGCCTGACTTCAATTAGTGAAAAATGTTTTGCAAGTTTTCATCCAGGAACAATATCATAAAATATGTATTAATTCATTAAAAATGTAATGTATTGTATTGTATTGTAATTGCATTTAAATAGCGCGTACTACCCCTGATGAGGCGACGAAGCACTTTTTCAGCGAGTAGCACGCTACTCCGGAACCCGTAAAGGATTAGTGGTGAATTAGTATGTGTGCATCTGCGCTGATCATAACATAGGTCATGAGAGTAAAATGAAGATTAGCTATTTTTATCACAGAAATGCATGCAGCTGCACTTGTGCAAACGGAAGTCATGTGCACAAACAAATTGCTGCACAACCGCACATTGTTCTTGATAAAGCCCAAGTTTAAAATTCAGACAAAAATCTAAATTGCACAGGTGCATGCATCTATTCACTGATTACGACAACCACTGACATTTGCTGGGTGCGGATTCAATCAGCCTCTACCCTCATTTTTGTGCTTTTATTATGCATCTGCATGGTTTAGAGTTTCACCTGCCAGATTAAAAAAACCCTTAGCACATGTGCATGATTTATGAGCTTGCAATTGTCATTCCCTGTTTTCCCTAACCCTAGGTGACATATTGTCTGCATTGTGGGAATTGCACAGGATTCAGTAAAATATAGGACTTGGCAGTCAGACTTTTTTCTTTTTTTCTTTATTTGCCTGAAAAATTACTTTTTCCACTAAAGAATTATCGTCTCCCTCACTTCTTTATAAATCAAACAAATCATTCTATCTCCCTCCTACTCCTTCACGACAATTTCAAGGTCGCCCATAAGGGAATGTAACTGCCTGAAGATATAATAAAAGTATAGGAATACTCACTATGATATGACCCTATTGGTGTCTACATACATATGGATCAACTTCAAATTTCTCTAAAACACCAACCTATCCCCTCCTAATAGCCACTTATGACTGAACAACTTTGCTCATTGATTAAACCGCCATCATCATAAATTACATCTTTGCACGGGAACAAATGCAAGTGCTGACTTCGTATTTCAGGATTTTGTTTTCCACAGAGTTTACACTTTTTATGCATTTGTATAACTCATTAACAAGATGTAAATATCACAACATAAGATACACACCATAAAGCACAAAGAGGGCCTTCGAGTTAGCCCATTCAGGCATTGGCTGTTCGGGCAAGTCCTTCCAGTCAGTGATTTGCTGAGTTGTTACTTTAGTTTGAAATAATAATGGGTCAGAAAGTAGTCCTCCGCTTTGTTTTAATTTTACTGTTGCTTGTGCTTGCATCATGTCAGTTGGTGAAATGCCCACAGTGCAAAAAGCCGCTTAAATACTGCTTCGTTTTTGTGCTGACATTACCATAGTATTAGAGGGTGCCAGATATTTGTCACGTCATCAGGCGTGGAGTCCATGCTAGCCTGTGCTGAGCAGGTGGGCCGGTTAGACGAGGACCTGCTATACCCAAGTCTGAGCAGACCGCATACATACACGTGGGAAGCGCTTATCATGGTGTGCTCGGGAGTCAAGACAACTTTCAAGTAACGAACATGGGATTTGAGGATGTCCATTTAAATTAATAGCAACTGGCAATGATTGTTGGAATATTGGCGTTAACACTAGATGTTGGCCTTATATAAAATGAAGCCCTGATGAAGTTCTAGGAGTGGTTTGGAACAAAACGCATTGGCTGGATTGTTTTTTTACGTATTTGAAGTTTGACAAATAAAGAATTATTTTTGCAAAATATTCAAGATTGGGCATTTTTACGTGGTGCACCTTCCTATATACATCAAGTCTGAGCTATGGTCGTGCTGCCGGGCTCAGAATGAGTGCCCTGGTAACCAGACCTGGGTGCCTATCTATGGGCTGGGTGCAGCATTATGAAGTTGTTCATGTGCTCTCTTGGCCACCACCTCAAAACTGGAGGCAGAGCTTGCCAGAACAGGATTCATGAATGTAAACTTACTACTCCACCCAAGGGCGGGAAGGAGATCACTATATGGCAAAGTATACAGAAATTTAATAAAGTTTATTAATTATTTTAAAAAAACATATATTTTAATGCAAATAGAAATTTGAATCCAATTAAAGTAATTAATATTTAGCTAGAATTGTATAATATTAAATGTAATAGTCCCATAAAACATCAAATGGTATGTTTAATAAATAATTCAATACAATATATTAATTCACAAATATTAATATTTAAAATCGTTATAAAAATTCCCACCCTCACTATCTTTTTCTATATTGTATTATTATTTTGTAAATTTAATTCAAACTATTTTGAAACAAATATTTATATATTATTCGAAAAAATAATTTTAAATTAAATATAACTTTAAACAAATATATACCCAGTCGCCATTGGGTATTTATAGTTAGGTCAGTGTTTTCATAGGAAATATCTTTTTGTTTTGTAATCACTTTGGCATAGTTTAACAAATCTCCACAAAACTTTCCCAAAAGTTTCTCTGTTTTGTCTAGTTTGGCATGGGAAGGTGATTCATCAAGCGGGGGCCGAGAAAAAAGAGACGTCCCAAAACACAAAATCCTCATGCATTTTCCATACGCTTTTTTAACAAGCACTACCGGAAAAACTGCTGAATGGAATTACAGCAAATTTGGCAGGATCTTGGTCCACAAATTGTGCTTTTTGTGATTTGGTGTGAATCTATTTTCTAGTTTTTGAAAAAATAAGGTTTAAAAATATATTTATATCTGGATGTGATTAAATTAAAGGTCTCTCATGAGAGTCCATTGAACCCAATTTTAAAAAATAGAGCCTTTGGATTGGCCCAGAGAGCTTTTTAGGTCTCGCCTATTCTATCCCGCAGGGATGGATAGGCGAGATTATAGTAAGCAGTCCGAAAAGTCTACCTAGCTGCGGATCGCGTACAGTTCATGTGAACACAATCACGCGCATTGTCAACAACTGCCACAACCACGCGCATTCTTTACAGCTTCCATTTTCTACCAGACACTTCGTGCGCGCGCGCCGCGCTCTCCCTCTGTTGCCACGCGCATTCAGCTCACCAGGCGGCACACCCCCTCACTCTCCATATGGTCGCACGCCTTTTCTTTGATCTCCGCTGCGCGTTCTCACAGGCTCCTCTCCGCCCACGTGCCTCTCCCCTTCCGTGTAGTTCCGCCCCGCCTTCTCTTTCTCGCATTTGTTTTGGGGGGGGACTTTGTGTGACTGACTACTTGACCTCGTGCCTATGAGTTTTGCATGCGTCTATTATATTTATTTACTTTGAATGTTTTTTATTTATTTAACTTTACGCACCGAAAGTTTGTTTTTTTAGTTAACTTTACGCACCCAAACACGTTCATTGTTTCCTTTCCTTCTTACATTCTTATGCGGAAAAAAAACCACTCTCTCCACAAACAGCACTTTTATCCTGTCTCGCCTCTCTGTGTTTTGCTGTCTGCCCTCGTCTTCAATAGTTTCCAGCGTCTGTGTTCTGCTTTACGCATCCAAACACGTATGCTTTTGTCTGATTTTCCTGCTTACAATCTCATGCAAAACAAACAAAAAATCACTCTCTCTACAAACAGCACTCATCTCTGCCCACGCGTCTCTCCTCTTCAATGTAGTTCCGCCCCGCCTTTTCTTTCTCGCATTTTTTATTTTTTTTTGGCTTTGTGTGACTGACTACTTGACCTCGTACCTATGAGTTTTGCATGCATCTATTATATTTATTTACTTTGAATTTTTTTTTTTTAACCGCCCATGCGTCTCTCCTCTTCCATGTAGTTCCCCTCCGCCTTTTCTTTCTTGCATCTTTTTCTGATTTTCGGCTTTGTGCGACTGACTACTTGACCTTGTGCCTATGAGTTTTGCATGCGTCTATTATATTTATTTACTTTGAATGTTTTTTTTTTATTTAACTTTACGCACCCAAACACGTTCATTGTTTCCTTTCCTTCTTACATTCTTATTCGGAAAAAAAATCACTCTCTCCACAAACAGCACTTTTATCCTGTCTCGCCTCTCTGTGTTTTGCTGTCTGCCCTCGTCTTCAATAGTTTCCAGCATCTGTGTTCTACTTTACGCATCCAAACACGTATGCTTTTGTCTGAGTTTCCTGCTTACATTCTCATGCAAAACAAAAAAAATCTCACTCTCTCTACAAACAGCACTTTTATCCTTTTATTCTATTTTGCCTCACACAATGCCCTACACACAATAGACCACACAAAATGCCACCTCACACACTTCCCTACACACATTAGACCCCCCCCAAACTGCCACCTCACACACTACCCTACACACATTAGCCCCCTCACACTCTGCACCCCCTCACCCTCAAATAAATAAGAATACAGTTTACTTCCAAGGCACTGCAGTCATTTACGTGAGCCAGTGTCAGATTGTGTATTTTTTTTCAATATTAATACAGCCTTTAAAGAAAATAGAAATACAGTTTACTGACAAGTCACTAACCAACACTGCCCCCCTCTCACACAGACCACACACAATGCCCCCTCACACAGACCACACACACTGCCCCCTCTCACACAGACCACAAACACTGCCCCCCTCACACATACCACTCACACTTACCCCTCCACACAGACCACTCACACTTACCCCTCCACACAGACCACACACACTGCCCCCCTCACACAGACTACACACACTGCCCCCTCACACAGACCACACACACTGCCCCCTCACACAGACAGCACACACAGCCCCCCCTCACACAGACTACACACACTGCCCCCCTCTCACACAAACCACACACACTGACCCCTCCTCACACACTGCCCCCTTGACACACTGCCCCCACATACACTGCTCTCACACATTACCCACTCACGGTACTTTAGGTCACACACACTGCACCCTTACACCCCGCACACACACACAGCCCGCACCCTTACACACACACTGTGCCCTCATACAATTCCCCCTCACACACTGCCCTCTTACACACTGCCTCCTAGTTCGTACGATGTCAGTAGGTGCCTTTTCTAAATTGTAACAGAAACAAAAACGTTACAATATCAAAGCGTATCTAAAACGCATCAGTAGATTTTTGGGGGTTTTCGTCGGTTAATGTCTATTGGTGCTAGGTGTTTTGTGCTTAAATTAGAATTATTGTTTAACTTTATTTAACAAATGAACAAAGTTCACGTGGACGTTGGGGTCTGAAAATGTTGTGGTGCGGGCGCGCCGCGCTCTCCCTCTGTTGCCACAAGCATTCAGCTCACCAGGCTGCACAGCTCCTCACTCTCCATATGGTCGCAAACCTTTTCTTCGATCTCCGCAGCGCGTTCTCACAGGCTCCTCTCCGCCCACGTGTCTCTCCCCTTCCGTGTAGTTCCGTCCCGCCTTCTCTTTCTCGCAACTTTTCCGGAATCTCGGCTCAGTGGGACTTACTACTTGACCTCCTGCCTCTGTGCTTTGCATTCATCTCTTATATTTATTTACTTTTGAATGTGTGTTTCATTATTTTACTTTACGCACCCAAACACATATGCTTTTGTATGACTTTCATTCTTTGCTTTCCTGCTTACATTCTGATGAAGATCACTCTCTCCACTAACAGCACTTTTATTCTGTTGCGCCTTTCTGTGTCTTGAGGTCTGCCCTCGCAAGTCGCCTGCGACTGGTCCTTCACATACACTGGCCCCTCGCACACAGACCACACACACTGCCCCCCTCGCACACAGCCCACACACTACCCCCTCTCACGCAGACCACACACACTGCCCCCCCTCACACAGACCACACACACTGCCCCCTCTCACACAGACCACACATACTGCCCCACTTTCACACAGACCACACACACTGCCCCCTCACACTCTGCACCCCCCCACACTCTGCACCCCCCTCCCGCTCGGCACCCCCCTCACACTATGCACACCCCCCACACTCTGCACCCCCTCACACTCTGCACCCCCCTCACACTCTGCACCCCCTCACACTCTGCACCCCCTCACACTCTGCACCCCCCCTCACACTGCCCCACTGACAGACTGCCCCTGTACACTCTGCACCCTCACACATTACCCACTTATACTACTATATGCCACACACACTGCACCCTTACACCCCGCACACACACACAGCCTGCACCCTTACACACTCACACTTTGCCCTCATACAATGCCCCCTCACACACTGCCCTCTTACACACTGCCCCCTATTTTGTACGATGTCAGTAGGTGCATTTTCACTTTTTTTCAAAAGTCACAAACGTTACAAGAACAAAACGTTTCCAAAACGCATTTTAAGCATTTTTATTTTGTTTTCGGGCTATGTTTGTCGGTGCTATGTATTTGGTGCGAAAGTTAAAACTATTGGAATTGTAAATGACAAAGCTATTAATTTAGCTATTTTCAAAACCAACACATAAATACAAAATTTGGCATTTACAATACCAATAGCTCAAACTTTCCTAATGCGAGACCTATTGCATTGCAAATGCTTGTTTTCCTTGGGCCAATTCGCTCCTGCAGGAACCTTGAGCAAGTCTCTGATTGGCTGCAAGACTTGGTCTCTTGTGCTAAAGTTTCAAAATACAAATAATATAAGGAGACAGGGTAGGAATACCCTGCCCTTCTAGGCCCTGTCTAGGGGAACCCAGAGAAACCACTCCTGAGGCCAAAACAACTCAGCGGTTTTTGTCGTGATCCCATAGGACTCCAGTGGAATCGCAGCAACAAAAAAAACACACAAAAAGGAAGCCCACCATTTAAAAAAAAAAAATTGTGAATGGGGTCCCAGTAGGGCCCCCTGACCTGAGCCTATTTTGGACCCTGGGTACCCCATTCCCCGAGGGCCATAATGTGGAAAAAAGGCGAGGTGGGCCATTCCTCCCTCAGCCTTTGTAGGCCCCAGGGACCTTATTCCCTGGGCCGATTTATTATAAAAGGTATGGGGGCTGCGCTGCCCCCATCCCTGACCCTTAATAGGGCACAGGGACCCCATCCCACTGGGCTGTAAAATAACTTTTATGGGAAGGAACAAACCAGAACCCCCCCCCCCCACCCCATAAGCCTTAAAAGGTCCTGAGGACCCCATTCCCCATGGCCGGCTCGAGTACTCTGTCTCAGGGAGCCCACTTATGTGCGCAGGGAATTATGTGTTAGCTCCTACCTGGCAGGAGAATTTTTAAACCACCAGACGGGAGCAAACATGCCTTCCCTGCCTCCAGCAGCACTGGCAGAAAAGGCAAGTCTATTCCCACTGGGCAAAAGATTTAAACATGCTTCCACCAGGTGGGAGCAGACTTCTGTTTTGCTGCCTGCACTCACAGACATTGCTCCTGCCCAGAGAGAGCATGCAGAGAGATGCTCCCTCTGGGTGGCAGAAATGGTGACTCCCACGCTATGTAAGGAGCCGGCTGGGGGCCTGAGGATTCCCTGTGGTCCCCAACTTGTGATTTGTGGGGGATGGGATCCCCGGGGGCCACGAAGGGTAGGAGAGGGGGCGGTGCATGGCGAGGGATGGCTTTACATATGGTAATAAAGTTTTAATTTATATATTTATTTATTTTAACTAGAAATTTTCTAAAAATACAAAGGTTAAAGTGACTTTGTAGTTAGGTGTGATAAAATTATCTGATTTTGTTTTTAAAAAAACCTCATAAATTCCTTGAAAAAAAAGGTTAAAGTGACTCTATAGTTATGTGAATTTGCCAGAGCCAACATAAAGCTTTGAACTAAAAAAAAGACAGATGTTCACAATAACTTGTGTCCCCGCCATGCACTGCTTATGACCTCGCATATTACATTACTCATGACATTTTTTATGACATCATTTATATAATCACTGACAACATCTCAAATGACATGACTGATGACATCCCTGATTTCATCAGCCAATGAGTGTGTTAGTTTTGTGTATACTTTCCGTAGTATCATCCTACTTCTCTACCTAATTTTGTACAAACGCTTTGCTGCTAATGAGAGTAAGTGTTTACAAAATCTTTATACTCCTAATGAGACATAGGTATGTAGAGGTATTGAGAACTTTATGAATATTTTTGTACAGGACTAACACTGTGTGTAGGTGACAGTTGATGACTGGCATTCAAGTTATTCTTTAAAAAAAAAAAGTTTGCAACAGTGTGCAATGATTATGCATTGTCAGGGACAGTATGGTAGATACTGGTCACATAATCAGATTTTTGAACCCCAGAGACTTTCTTTGGTGTGTGCTACAGAAAAAAAACTACAAGTATGGTCATTACCACTAGAATTATGTGATTCTGCAGCCACTACGTTTTCCACTTAATTATGGATTTGTCACATTTGGCACATGATCCATCACCTGTTGCCTAACCTGCTGATTTTAACAAGAAAAGTTTATTTTTTAGAAAAACGCATCAAAATGTTCTAAAATCGCAGTGGTCTGTGTTGCCACGTAGTGAAAGGCCCTATGCAAGGATTGACTGGTCATTTTTCTGTTGCCTATTACTGTATTTGGATGTTAAATTGGTACTAATGTGGTGAAACCTTTGCCAAGACAATGTTAACACTTAAAAATATGACAACTTCCACCCTTTTTGGCTAACATTTTTGTATTTATAATCGGTAATTCTTCTTCATCCTGGCTCTTCCGTGCAATTTAAGCAAAACACTATCATCATGTGTTTTGCAATTTCATTCTAACCCTTTTAGTAACTATGGGGCATATTTACAAGCCCCTATTGCCACAGGATCGTCACTTTTATCGATATTCCTGTGGCGAAAGGGGCTTCGCCTTATTCACAAGGCAGCGTTTGGCCACTTGACGTGGCTTAACGGTGTCTTGTGAATAAAGCACCCTTTCACGTTATACTTAGCGTGAAAGGGATGGGTGTTACGGTGGGCGAACTGGCGCAACACCCATTGATGTTGACACTGCCCCATATTTACAAGAGTGGCGTAAATATGGGGCAGCACCATAATTAAGACCAGGGAAAACCTGGTCTTAAATAGGCGAAACGAGGAGAAATCCTTTATTTCTCCTCGTTTTTCTGTGTGTGCTGTATTGTGCAGCACATATAGAAACAGCTAAATTCCATGTATGATTGTTTATGTGCAGGAAGGGACCCCTTCCTGCACATAAACAATAATTTCCCACAACACAGGCACCCTTGTAATATCGTGCAAGGGTGCCTGCATTGGCGCTAGGCAGCTAAACGTAGCACCAGCGCAGGTAGAAACGCAGGGCTGCACTGTATTGATGTAAGTACGGTGCAGCCCTGCGTTTCTAAAGTGACGGAGCAAGGCGTTAGCCTTCTTGGCTTAATGCTGTGCTCCGCCACTTTAGTTGTAAATATGCCCCTATGTGTCTTTTAATGTTGTTTTCCTAGAATTTGACTATCCGTGTCAGTATTCGTCCTGATGAGACTTTTGTAATATATGACATGGTTGAAATGTGTCAACATTTCAATTCGGGGAACTGAATAAGGGGAGGATAAATCAAAATGTTATGTTATGTTAATGACAAATTTCACATACAGTATGAACCACCTACTCTAGGTTGGCTCCTTATGTTAAGACACACCGTGGAAGTTACATAAGACAAATTACATAATTACATGGCCTCCGTCCAATATGAGAAGTCATAGAGATTCCATATGTGATAAGACATTGTATTAGCTGAAACCACATTTTAGCAGTTGAATCTTAATTTGTTCCTAAACAAATCAAAGGGACTTTACCATCCTAGGCTTGGCCTTCATGATGAATGAGTTAATTGCTCCACCAATGCTGGCTGCATTAAAAGTACAGGTATGACAGAAGACATCCTTAGCACATCGGGAGACCTGTGGGGTGGATACAAAAACATTTAGGATCTTCAGAGATCTCCTAGAATGGTGCAGAGATACTATTGGTTCATTTTGCCATTAAGGGATTGTTGCAGGGATTCTGCTTATACACAGAACTATGCGTAGAACCCCAGGACCTCAGTGAGTTGTGGTGTACCAGAAACTCACCTCAGAACCCAGAACCCAGTATCCGGCTAGCATAAGTGTCCCATTCGTTATCCGAGATTTAGCTCGGCGGTCCCAATGAAAAGACAACCCAGAACAAGCGACTCAGTACATACTCAGGAATGGTGGGAATCGGAAATACCTGTTCGTATATTATTCTCACATCAGTCCACAACAAGAATCAACAGAGACACGGTGAAAATAAAAAGAGTTTATTTTTATAGACCACGTGTCCTAATATGCAGTACTTTGGCTAATACAAGCAGACAAATGATTAAAATCAAAACCATCAACATAGTTACAATTCCATAGAATATAAAAGGGGTGATCATGTTATAATGTCAGTGGATACTACCACTTTCCCTTTACTAAGAAGCTAATATTATTATTAGTCTAACAGAAGGTCTCTTAGGCTTGAATAGGGGACCCCATACCTCAAAGATCAGCTTAGTGAAATCACATCACAGGAGCATCAGGAGTCTTCTCACAGGAAGGCTCGTCTTCGGTCTGAATAATAAACATGATGTCCGTGATATTAAAAGCACCAACTTTCAGGTATGTGCAGCTGCTCGTGTGTTATGACTAAATAGTGGGTCGATCAACCTAGAGTGGAAAACATGCATTGTCTAACAACTCAGACTGTTTGTCACATCGTGTGCAGACCAAGGTCGCTTCGCAGAGCTCGGGATGGTAACAACAGATTGCTCTCGTGTGAGGCAAAACTCGAGTCAGCAGTTCGTTTAAGCAATAACATGTGAACGCAGTGTCGTGTGCAAAAGCAGCAAGATGGCTTTCTAACTTCTGACGTGGTTATGCTAACTTAACAATGTATGTACGTATTAAGGGAGTCCTTACTACATGCCCCCTTGATCGAAGCACTACTTAGTATGCAAGAAAAGAGAGAACGCAGAGTTCAAGCGCGACAGAGCAGAACAAGGCGTTTCCAATTTAAAAAACATTGATCAGTTCAGGCAAAGTCCGAACAGGAAAAAACCAAAAATGGAAAGAAAAAACAAAAAACCTCAAACGTGCCGTGGGGGGTGAAAAAATGAAAAAACGCCTCACCGGGCAGAAGTGCAGACGTACAGGGACAGTTCAAGACACGTGAGGAAAACACAGTGTACGAAAGGTCACTCAATCCATGAAAGTATACGCAGCATATGTGGCCACTGCTTCCAGCAGAAAATCATTGGCACGGCCACTGAAGGTTTCAGCCATCCAGTTAAGTAAAGAAAAGGAACATACGTGTTCTTCTATTAGCGGAGCCTCTAGCACCATCAGAGGGCAACCAGCGTGTACTTCCAAGTAACTCATATTCAAGAAGTCATATGCCGCTCTCACGACATCCCAATTACCCAGGATACCATGCGCCGCACCGCAGGCCATAATCCGAACACCAGAACAGGCAGACTCGTGAGACACTAAGGGCCTCATCAGTCGATCAAAATCCGGGTCCGGAGACACCATGTTGGTTAAGCACAAATCCATAGGCCATTCAAAGGGACAATCTAGGCAGTGGATGACAGGTTGCACGCAGGTGAAGTAGGAATACCGGAAGGATAATCCATATGCCAGGCTCAAAGTCGCCAACGGCAGGACACCATAGTAATCAAGCATCCTGTCACGAAGAAGCTGCAGACGGGACAGGCTGTCGTGTGGCACAGAAAGAGCAGCCATTCCGCAAGATGAAAAGTAAAAGTAGCACACCTGCCACTAGAGCCAGAATTAACGGGACACCTCCAAAGACGCTGGAGAAAATAGAATGAAAAAATGCCGGAATCACACCAAAAATAGTTTGGAAAGAGGTCACGAGGCCCGAGCCCACAAGTTTAAAAAAATGAGCCAGGCCAGTCGTGGACGAGGCATTGAAAATTGTTTGGATCAAAGCTCCAAAATGCAGGGGGAGGTCAGTATTCAAAAGCGCCTGTACCTCGGTGCGCGTATTTGCTACGTGAAGGACAAATGTTTCCCGGGAGGAAGTCAATGGCACCTCCTTTTGGGACAATAGCGCTCTTATTCTGCTCATCTTGTTGAACTCTGCTTTCAAGGTTGGAATCGAAGGCCAGATGGAAGCATCCAGCCTCCCATGCGGGGGTGGAAACAGGACGTTATTGCAGCAGACAACCCTCTGTGTTACAGTTACTATATACGGGATCCCTACTAACATCCCGCAGCAAGCTTCATTGTTTAAAATTAAATAACTACCGTTTGCAAGCAGCGTGAAAGATGGCGTAATCACTGGTACCGGGATACCTTTGAGGACGCAGGCCAAATTCGGAGCGTGTACATTAAAAGCACCGTGCAATTGAATGTGCCTACAGACAACAAAATGATCAGGTGACGTTGTACATTCTTCACCCTTCAGATAAACCTCAGTACCGTCCCTTGTACATCTATACGTAAAGGGGAGGGACCAGACTTCATGTATGAAAGCGGTACCCAGCTGTTCATATCTACCCAGAGCATAGTGTTGCATACAAGAGGTAAACTTAAAAAGCGCAAACGGTAGAGTTATCAATCCGTGTAAGAGCCACACAGCGGAGTCGACTTCCGCAACAGAAAAAGGTAACGGCTCCAATTTCTCCATATGGAGCAAGGAATATGTAGCATCCTTCATGGACATGAACTGCTGTTTGTCAGTAAGGTTAAAGGGAAGAAATAACGATGTTGTATTCAGATAGTCCCAAGGGACCTTCCCTGCCTTCAATGTTTGTAATGTCCATGCAAACTGCATAACAGAACGCAACTGGTTTTGACCATGATACAACACAGACATATCATCCTGCACAATATCCACAATTGAAGAAACAATATTATCTAATGTATAAATGCGAGAAGAAAGAGTGTTAATGCTGTTATCAATAACTGCTAATACTTTTTCCATATTAGCCTGATCAATAGCTCTCAATCTTGAAGCTGCCTCAATTTGCGACAGTTTCCATACTTCGTTGTAAATAGCATACGCCCATCTCTTGGATCTGCCACCCACAGGACCTTTAACAAAATCATTCAAATCTATTTTGTCATGTAACTTTGATAAATGAACTTTGACAGATGCCAAGGTGGAATGTCGCAGCCAGGACTGACATAATTTCCCTACAGAGTATGTAGTTACTGTATGTGACGACTCAAACCGGGGGTCCACGCGATCTTGAGTATACCCCGGTTTCAGTCCTAGAAAACGACGTTGACAGGTATCAGAACTGCTTTGCCAAATTAACCATCCCTCACTATTAAATTTCGAAATATTGAAAGACGAATTAGAAACCAATAACTGCAAAGCAGGAAGAGACAGATCTGTGTGATTATACCAATTTGGGTAAGCACCCAGATCCGGCACAGAAGGCGAATTTAGTTTTTTAGAAGTGGCCAATCCGAAACAGGTGGTTTGGAAGATGGTTGCATTTAAAAACAACATATGATTTGGTACTAGACAGGCACGGTGTAAAGCTTCAGTTCCCTGAACCTGCCACGGTTTGGAACCCCAAACCGACTTAAGATCAATAGTAGCCTTCCATAGATCATAACCTTTGATTGACAACTCATCCATAAAGGACTTAGAATATAGCAATTTGGTGTGTGTCAGTCTAACCTTGGAGGCAGACTCAGGCTTAACTTTAAAATAAAAGGATGCTGGGGTCGAAACACCGAAATCAGTAAAATAAGTAAACTTATCAACTAATGTATGTGAACTGCCAAACGAGGGGGTTGGACAATGTTCCCATTGGGTAAAATTTACAAAATTTCTAAACGAATTCGATTTATGCAGGAAGTGATTGCCATAATGTTGAAAACAATACTGTTCCGCATAATTAGCCGCATTTTCATACAAATCCTCAGCATCAAAGGCGGCATAATATTTCAAATCTGAAAACAGTGCTTCAATGGCGTGTACATCCCAATCATCAGAACGTATGTTCTGCTTAACTACATCACCCATAGAAACACGAAATACATTAGGCACATTAATGACCTCTGTAGGCCCATGAATTTGAAATTTAACCGCATCCCATGCGATTCCATCCATGACGGGCCAGGCAGTAATATTCACAAAAGTCTGGTCCCTCTTCATGATGTGGGATGAGGAGTGGGGGGCCAGAGTTCCATTGATAAGTCTAATTGTCGATCTCTCTTTGAGATAATGGCCATCCACCAAACGGAAGAAAACTACAACAAATCCAATGGACATAAACAAAAAAATACCAAAAAGCACCAACCAGATGTATGTCCAAGGGGCTATCAAAAAATGTTTCTTAAACCAGCTCACAAAAACAGCAATGTTTGATGGGGGAGTTGAGGGCAAATAGTTAGTGTCAAAGGAAAAACGGGACTGGCCAAGTGCCGTAGATTGTAAAACAGGCGAAGGTCCACGTGTAGGATAAGCATACTCAGTCTCTTCGGGCAAACCACCAGCAGGTGGTATCAGCAAGGGATCAGTAACTGAATGCATCTCGATGGCAACATCAGACAAGGTGGTAGAAGCAGGAACCAACATTGAATGTCTTTGCATCGTCTGGCATGAAACTGCCGGAGTCATACTAAGAAGTATCGGCCACTCGCTGAAGTTTGACATTGTCAATAGAGATGTACCTGTTTTCTTTGCGACCAGGAAGTGGAGGTAAAATGACTGTTCTTGTACCCTGCACTCCAAGCACTGGAACTGGTGCACGATAAGAGGGGCCGAACTCCTTCTTGTTCTCCACCTTCTCACTGACCAGATCTCCAACTCGGGGTAGCCAGCCGACTACCGGAATCTGAACCTCAGCTTCAGACGTGGAGGGCAAATGTTCTTTCGAAAGAGAGTCTCTGGCTTCTTGAAGAGTCTGTAAAACAGCACAGTGTTCATCTACGTCAAAGGGTGCGGTCGACGCCGCAATGTCTAGACCATCAAGGTCTGGAACAAACATTCTGATTCCGAAGAGCATCATGTACGGGGTCCGCCCACCCAGAGACCTTCTAGGGAGATTATTTAGTGCACGTTGGACGTTATACAAATGGGCTAGCCAATTCCGGCCTGTGCCTAAAACACGTGCTGTCAATGATTGCTTTAAGTCACGGTTCATTCGCTCCACCACACTATTACCCTCAGGTCGGTAGGGAGACGAAAATTTGACTAGGACCCCCAAATTTTTCATAGCCTCCTTGTAAGCCTTAGAGGCGAACGCAGGGCCCTGATCAGAATGGAAGGTACCACATGCAAAAGTTCCCACAAAGACACGCAAATCCCTGATGACAGTCCGCGAGTCAGCACTCCTTTGTGGCCATACCCATAGAAAACGTGTGCACGAATCCACTGCAACCAAGATGTACTTGTACGCAGTATCAGAAGAAAAAGGACCGCAGTGATCTAAATAAACACAACCAAATGGCTTATTAGAGATGTACAGCTGTGTCTGTGGTGGGCGCGCAACAGTAGAAGGTTTAATCTGTTGGCAAATGTCACAATCAAGAACATAAGCGCGCGCTTGTTTATATAAACCAAACCACCAGTAACGTTGTTGTAGCAGAGATATTGTAGCTGACACACCGGCGTGGGCTGACGCCAACCCCTCGTGCGCAGCCAAGATCAGTGCTGGTCTGCAGTCCGCGTTGGGAATAATTCTATCACCAACGTCGTTAATCCTCACTAATGGGACGTTATCAGGACTTAAATGATAAATATACCGAGAGGGAAAACCCTTCGGGTAATCTCCTCCCTTCTCTGTAGCAGCAATAGCTGCCAAGATGTCATCATCAATCTTACTTTTGGATCTTGTAACTGCTGCCACTAAGTATGTAGCCACTGCTGTTTTCGCTGCCTCGTCAGCTAAGCTGTTGCCGACAGCATGGACACCAAGCCGCTGGTGACCAAGAGTGTGAATAACACTCACGAGAGGGAGACGTTCTTTAAAGTCTGCCACCCGAACCCAAAGCGTTTTATGCTTAATTGTGCTACCTTTAGTGTCGCGGTAATCATTCTGAGACCAGAAGTGTAAATTGTCATTGTAGGACTGGACACAGTAGAAGGAGTCACTCACTATAAGAGTAGTGACTCGGGGATCAGCAAACTCCAGTGCAAGCACCAGAGCCCGGAGCTCCGCCAATTGCGCGGTACAATCACCCAATGACTGCGTATGCACTGCATCAGATTGGAATTCACCATTTACGAATGTACCTACGACAATTGCGCAAGCCGCAGAATAAGCGTGCTTCGATCCAATTGCGGGCTGAGCAGACCCGTCAGTGTATATGACACAATGGTATTCTTCGAGCGGGCGCAAAGACAGAGGTGCCGGATAAACGAATTCATACTGCAAGTACTCTTGAGTCTGTAATGAGGCATCAAAGATGTAAGTGACGTCTGGCGACGTCAGTGTTGTGGCCCATAGTATCCACCGTGGATGCAAAGCTTTAGAATTTGGTACACTTGCTTTAGTCACTGCCTCTAAAGCAGGATATGGAGTTACAACCAGAATCTGTTTCCCATGCGACAGTGCGCGTTCCTTGAGGATCGCCATCTGCACAGCAGTCAGAACTTTTTCGACCGTGGAAAAACGTAATTCAGCAGAGGTGTACAAGTGGGATTTGTATGCAATGGGGACTGTGTCGCCCTCATTAAACGTCAAATACGTGAACCCCACGGCGCCTGGTACTATTCTTATTACCAGGTTAGTGCGGTTATCACGTGTCAGCAAGTATTGTGAAGCAAGAAGGTCAGCCTGTAAAGACTGTAAAATTGCAGAGTGTTCTAGCTGCCAGCTAGATTTCGAAAACGAAGGCTGTACCAAGGCGTAAAGCGGCTTGATACGCTGGGCATAATCAGGAATGTACGTACGGCCGAAATTCAGAAAACCCAGCAGAGATTGTAATTTCTTCAGTGTCGTAGGTGCACTTAAGCGTGCACACTTTTCCAGAAAGTGGGGTGCTAACCCCTTGCCTTCATTGTTGAGCTCGTAGCCCAAAAACAACACCGTATATTCTGCGATGTGTGACTTCGCAAAATTGAATTTGTAGCCATAGTCAGCAAAACTCACGATAATATTGTCAACCCGAGACAGATGCGGCATCAGCTCATCATCCGTAAGATAGATATCGTCAACATAGGAGTATGCTTCGGGGTCTATTCTTTCTAAGAGAGAAACCACGCGAGCAGAAAAGGCGCCAGGGCTATTTTTGTAACCCATGGCTAATCTTGTAAACTGTTTTTGTTTTCCGCCTGAAGTAAACGCTGTCCACTGGCTACTCAGTGTGGACAGGTTGTGGCTAAAAAAGCCATTGGAAATGCCAAGTGTCGTTTTAAATCTTTTACGCACGAGACTGTCGACCAAAGCCGAGCTATGTGTATTTTGTACCGCGCAGGTCCGGCAATGGGAGTTTAGGTGCCGGTAATCCAAACTAAACGGTACGAGCCGTCAGGCTTCGTTACAGTGAATAAAGGGTTATTCATAGGGGACACACATGTTTCAATAACACCCTGATATTCCAATTGTTCAAGGATTGCCGCGACGTGGGGTCTAGCTTCACGACGCATGGGATATTGAGGTTGAGGCTGGGGCATAGACCGCAATGGAATCTCATGGCAGGGGGACAATCTGTCCCATCCCACCTGAGTACGATACACCGCCGGCGCAAGCGCAAGCGCCCACTCCACAGCATACACTTCAGCTTGGTCCTTAGGCACTGTGTGCGCAAAGGACGGGAGGATTACTTCCTCCCCTCTAGGAGCCTCTAAAATGAAAGCTGGGGGCCAATCTGCCTCCGCTAGGAGGATATCATAGGTGGTGGTCAGATTATCCCAAAAAATCCCTTTTATTGTACGTTGTATGTCACCCTCTATTAATAAGACTATTTCATAAAGTCTGTCAGGGGGAGCCACTCTGGTGTCAGCTGTTTCAACAGTAACCGATATATCAGTTGCTGTCACCGCCAGAAATGGACGCAGAGCTTGACGGACTATGGTAATTTCCGCTGCGCTGTCCAGGAGCGTCAGCGCCCATGTCCGGTTCCGAAGCTGTGTCCGCACTATCTGAGGCATACCTTGCCGTCAGAGCCGCCACTTTCTTCTTCTGAAACGGGGGTCTTTGTCGTGCAAATTCGTCCTGCTTGCCTTTACCCTCAGTCTGTCGGGGCTGGTCACGCTGTTGTGGAGCACCCTGACCTTTGCCACCGCCTCCGCCACCGGACTGTGTAGCCGATGTTTCCTGTGAAGAACGAGGAGAGCGCTGTTCAGAAACCTGAAATCTATCAGGAGACTTTATAGCAGCACGATCGCGCAGATCATAAGTGCGTTCACTACTAGACTGTACGGGAGAGGCAGGCCGAGAGCCCTGTTTCTGTTGCTGCTGCTTTCCCTGTTGTTTAACCTGCCATTTTTGTTTAGGAAAAAAGGGCCGATCGTCCTTACCAGACGTTTCTGCCTTACCCTGCTGTTTTAGATCGGGATTCTTTATTACAGGCTTAACTCCTAAAGAGCTACGACCCAAATCCCGATATGCCTCTGCGATTATTTTCGCAAATTCCTGCGGTTTGTCCTCCTCAGCAACTCGTTTCAGTTCATTACGAACCTGGAAATGCAAAGCATCACCCTTCAGGTTACCAATTATCATGGTAGCCACCAGGTCAAATTGCCCGAGGAGCCGCATCCCTAACTCTATCGCAGACTCCGCACCATGGTTCTCTTGAACTCTTTTGATAACGGAGGGCAGCTGCAACATAGACGGAGTGCCAAAGCACTGCGCGTACGTCGCTGCAAAGACCTTGCCCCAATTTACACAATCATCTATGTGGGGGACCAAGTCTTTAGGCAAACTAATGGTGAGGATCCTGTGTTTCTCCACAGGAGTAGTATTCGGGTAAACCGCTTCTATTTGGTCAAATTTTTCAGCAAGCCAAAAGGGGAAATCATCCTTATTTTGGGGGCGCTTGCCCATAACAGAATTAACCATAACAGGACTAATGACCACCGCGTGATGATCAGTAGGCTGTCCCGCAACAGCAGGTGCCCCCGCCTGCATATTGCGCGACACATACTGCACTAACGCCCTATATACCGTAATGAGGGCAGTGTGTAGTACACGCAACTCAGCCACCGTCACCGTGAGGTAACGGGGATGAGGCGTAAATCCGGCTAGTACCGGCCAAGTGGCCCTTGCAAATGATAAAGGGCCCATTCTCGGCGGTATAACCACATGGGGTAGGGCGCCATTAAACCAAATATGGTGCTGCCAAGCAGATATTGGTATTTTCTGTGTCCTATACGGCGTATAGTTCGCCGGCACTGCAGCGGCAGTGTAAGAATGAAAGGTGTCATCATCCCCCACCGCTGGAATCGTCACCCAAGAGTAGAACAACTCATAGGGATGAGCCGCATCGGCTCCCACTACAAAGATGACGTTCATACCAGTGTCCGGTACCCCATACTGCGTCAAATGACGCTTCACAGCTGCACGGCTGTGCGCCGCAATTTCCACCGACATTAGGACAACACACACTTGAAACTATCAGTAGCACAAGGGTTCAATAACCTTTTTAATTATCAAGCTTGAAAGAACCTATATCAATAGACCTAGGTAGGTTTTAAATCCGTCAGACTTGTTATCCGGAAACAAGAATGAGGGTGTTGTGGACAAACGCAAGCACTACTAAGGCGTTTCAACTCATAGACCAAACGTTAGGTGCGCCATGTTGCAGGGATTCTGCTTATACACAGAACTATGCGTAGAACCCCAGGACCTCAGTGAGTTGTGGTGTACCAGAAACTCACCTCAGAACCCAGAACCCAGTATCCGGCTAGCATAAGTGTCCCATTCGTTATCCGAGATTTAGCTCGGCGGTCCCAATGAAAAGACAACCCAGAACAAGCGACTCAGTACATACTCAGGAATGGTGGGAATCGGAAATACCTGTTCGTATATTATTCTCACATCAGTCCACAACAAGAATCAACAGAGACACGGTGAAAATAAAAAGAGTTTATTTTTATAGACCACGTGTCCTAATATGCAGTACTTTGGCTAATACAAGCAGACAAATGATTAAAATCAAAACCATCAACATAGTTACAATTCCATAGAATATAAAAGGGGTGATCATGTTATAATGTCAGTAGATACTACCACTTTCCCTTTACTAAGAAGCTAATATTATTATTAGTCTAACAGAAGGTCTCTTAGGCTTGAATAGGGGACCCCATACCTCAAAGATCAGCTTAGTGAAATCACATCACAGGAGCATCAGGAGTCTTCTCGCAGGAAGGCTCGTCTTCGGTCTGAATAATAAACATGATGTCCGTGATATTAAAAGCACCAACTTTCAGGTATGTGCAGCTGCTCGTGTGTTATGACTAAATAGTGGGTCGATCAACCTAGAGTGGAAAACATGCATTGTCTAACAACTCAGACTGTTTGTCACATCGTGTGCAGACCAAGGTCGCTTCGCAGAGCTCGGGATGGTAACAACAGATTGCTCTCGTGTGAGGCAAAACTCGAGTCAGCAGTTCGTTTAAGCAATAACATGTGAACGCAGTGTCGTGTGCAAAAGCAGCAAGATGGCTTTCTAACTTCTGACGTGGTTATGCTAACTTAACAATGTATGTACGTATTAAGGGAGTCCTTACTACAGGATGTTGTTACTAAGTACATTATCTCATGCTCATGGGATTTTGTCACAGTTCCGTACATTATCTTTATGATTTTTAGACCAAGCAGCAAAATAAATGTCAAACATATGAGGCTTTAATGCAGAGGAGTTCTGTCCACCGAAAATACTAAAACTAATTCCACAGAAGATTATGCTGCCACAAAGATCGTTTGCATGAATTGAAAAGTGCTTCTTCAAGTTTCCAAACCATGCTGCAGATGAACCGACTGATGTGCAAACTCTTTAGACTTATTCCAACAATCTTCTCTGAAGGCTTGCAACTGATTCCCTAAACTGTGCACATGGACAAACGTTTGGTGCACAAATTCAAAGTCTGCACTTTCAAACATGATTCCAGTGCATCCCAGTATGCATTAGGCTCATTGTGAACGGATAAACAGTGGAACATTCAGGGGTGAACATAAGAGTAAGGCAATTGCAATTCACAAAATACACATTTAAATCTATGTTAGATGTACACACAAAACAGGTCTGAATGTACTACAGTCAATTCTTGGAGTAAGTCAAGCTCCAAACAAGGCCAACCATAGGTCCTGCAACACACTCCTACGTAAATTAATTAAATAATGTTTAAATGTAATCTTTATTGAAATTATTTTCAATTGTATTGTTACATATCTTTTAAATACAAATCAAAATAACTTTTTAACATGGAAAACAATATTTCATTAAAATATATTGCAAATTATATATATTTTTTTTAAATCACACATAAAATAATATATAACTTCCACCCAAGATTCTGACACGTTCAACATAAATGATATGCAAGGGAAGACTGCTAATTATTTTCAAAAGCTCCTTCATTTCACAAAGTTGAGAGATTTCTAATTCATGGCTCACGTTATTGTACATCTTGGGGGTTCCATGCTTTGGCAAATATTGTTGTGCTAGCGCCCTTGTGTTTTTAGTAGCACTACACTGGGACGGAAAAGTCCCTCACATGGTGACGGACTTAGACCCCTGCCCTGAATGCCCCAGCTGCAACGATGTCTGGATCCCAGGTGATGGTTTTTGTACTCCTAGGCAGACAAGATTCATGTGTGTGCGACATGACATGGGCCTGTCTCATGGATTGCGGTCTTGTTGGACCTGGATAAACATCCAAAATACTACCCTCATAGTGAAATGGTACTGCCTTTGTCAGAAGTTAAGCAGCACATGAGTGGTGATAGCAGAATACAGTGTAGTAGGAGTGAACAGCCCTTTTTTACCTGCGTCATTGGAAGGATGCCTACATACTCACTAATGTAAAGTTTCCACTGCTCTGCGCTTAACTCACACTTGGGGGCATATTTACAAGAAAGTGGCGAAGTGTGTCATTAAGCCAAGAAGGCTAACAACACACTTAGTCACTTTAGAAATGCAGGGCTGCACCATATTTACTATAATATGGTGCATCCCTGCGTTTCCCCTTGCGCTGGCACTAAATTAAGCTGCCTAGCGCCAACGCAGGCACCCTTCCACCATAGTGCAAGGGTGCCTGTGTTGAGGGGAAAATTGTTTGTGTGCAGGAAGGTCCTCCTTCCTGCACATAAACAATCTTTAAATGCTGTTTTGTAACTTCTATGTGTGCTGCTTAATGCAGCACACATAGAAGTTGCAAATTTGCATCTTATTTTTTAAATGATTGCTTATGTGCAGGAAGGGAGACCTTCCGGCACATAAACAATCATTGGTGTTTTGCTGTTTCCATGTGTGCTGCTTAAGGCAGCATACATGGAAACAGCAAAAACGAGGAGAAATAAAGCGTTTCTCCTCGTTTCGCCTGTTTAAGACCAGGTTATCCCCGGTCTTAATTTGCCGCTGCCTCCTATTTGCGCTGCGCTTGTAAATAGGGGCAGCGTCAAAATCAATGGGTGTTGCGGTGGAATGCCCACCACACCCATTTCCCGCCCCTTTCACGCTAAGTGTAGCGTGAAAGGGGGCCCCTTATTACAAGGCAGCATTAAGCCACATTCAGTGGCTTAACGCTGCCTGGTAAATAAGGCAAAGCTTCTATCGCCATCACAACGTCACTGAAAGTGATGTTGTGATGGCGATAGGGGCTTGTAAATATTCTTCTCGCTCTACATCAAGTTAGTATATAGTGCTGGGCAGAGAGCGTATGGTTGCATGCATGTGCTGCGTGTATGTGTGCCTGTGAATGGTGCAATACATGGAGGACACTGGGTTCCATTTTGGGAGACCCAAGGCATGTGGACGTGGAGGAATCCCCCAGACTGATTTGCGGATTACTGCATTCCTGTGAGCTGGAGGAGACACTTGCAATGAAGGAAGATAGCCAGGCTCTTCAGTACACTTCAAACAGTACTCTTTGCTTTGGGGAGAGGTAAAGGGGCCTAGGCACATTTGAGGAAGGATATGGGGCTGATAAGAGAATCATAAAGAGAGGGCTGAGACCCTGGGATAACAGTTTGATGCACATATTACTGTAGCTGACATCCAGGTGTGAACCTCTAGTCACTCCCATGGGCTGTGTTGTGGGGCTTTGAGATTTGGAGTTGCTCCTGCTGTGATAGACTGCTTTCTGGAGGAAGGACAAAGTAGAGGAGTGAGCACTTCAAAAGGAGGCAAACCCCCATCACGAACTTCAAAAATTAAAAACCTAACTCACATTTAGTGTCTGGAAATGGACTATAAGAAGGGTAGCTTAAGGCCCCCAAAATTGTCAAATGTCAAGCAGCCAGTCACGTTTTTCGAGGGAGAAGAAGCTCTGTAAGACTTTTGCCTGTACCAGGGTTGGGGGATAAGGCTTGCCAGTCTCACCCAGAGAAATCCAAGCTTAACTGCCCCGGGAGCCTGGAGCACCAGTGCATTTCTGCTTGCCAACACCATTGTGCCCTCGGAGGAAGAGAAGAGCACTGGAGGGAGCAAGGTCCAGTGGGGAATCCTGGTGAGTGGATACTGGTAGCGAGGTGTGAGGAGACAGCTGCTGCCCTGATTGGGCCATTGCCTGTGACCAGATTTAATTTGGTGACCCTGAATGCCCTAGGGGGCTGCCATGAAGTTAGCTGTGGTTTCATCAGTCGGGCTGTCGCCCATGTGTAGAGAGAAACCGGCAACCCATATGCCAGCGGGGGCTGCCAGGAACATTACAAAACTGCCATACCTATCAAGCCATTGCCCATAAGTCGAAAAACCGTATGCCATAGGGGGTCGTCATGAAGAGGAAATTACTGCTATGCCAATTGGATCATTGACCTTGTATGGTAGGAAGCCATATGCCACAGGGGGCCACAGGCAAGGACAAGGACTGTTGCATGGTTCAAACCGTTGTCAAGAGGAGATGCATCAACAGCAGTCACTGCAGCCCTCTGTGATGTCTGCAAGTGAAATGCTTCCAGAAACCCTGGTCATGTAACACTTGAAGGAGTGGGTAAGGCTAATCATTAGGCCGGCAGGCCCTGGTGAACTTGTTCTGCCACACAGTGCTTTGGGTGCTGAACCACATTTGACTTTTTAAAGAATTGGAGTGGGACTCCTGAGACTCAGACTACTAGTTGGGCCTAACCTGCATGTCACCTTTAGTGAATGGGGTGTAACCCCTACCACTAGTGAGAGGGAAGTTGGACACCGGGACCTCCTTATTGAACACTAGAGCTCTGACCTCAGGGGACTGTGTGTATTGCTTATATATGATGTTTTACGCTTTGTGTTCAAATATACACACTCCTTTTTCATAAAGGCTAGTGTTTGACTGGACATTCATTTATTGTTGCTACTGAATGTATTTTGAATTGTGAGCCTGTGTTCCCCCATTGCCTCTACCATCCTCCAGAGAAGCCTTGGACTGCTCAACCCACGTTACTACTAAGAGTCATGTGCTGAAGGGGTACTTGGCCCAGTTGCTCAGGACCCATTGATAGTTGGGCCCCAGGAAATCAGCAATAAAAGGTCTCAACTCCATGGTTGGACATAGCGGTCCCTGTGTGCTCCGTGACACTTTAAAGGGGGTTCTGATACACTATTACTCACAGGGATGGCACTATTAAAATATGGCATATTTCTATACATTAATGCCCCTTAATATGGGTTTTTTCATGATTGCTCAGCAGTAAAATTGTACTCTTAAATGCAGCATCTGATTAGGAGTGAGCGGAACTCACTTTTTCCTGCTTGCACTCGCCAACTTAACATGTGCGCAAACACTCTGCCATGCGGCGGTAGGCAGAATTTTTGCCGAACTCCACGCTCCAAGCAGAGCGCAGAGTGGTAAAAACTCATCAAACTCTGCAGGCGGAGTGGAGTTTACCTGACACCACTACCTCTGATTCCTTTTGTTAGGAAATATTTTCTCTGTGAAACCTGCTCCCAAGAAATGCAGTGGAGAAATTAAATATCTGCTGCTTCACTCACACACTCCAACAAATTCAAAAACGTTTCATAAAGCTCACCAGCCACCTCTGTTCAAGTCAGAGCTATCTTGGTCATCTGAAATTACATTTGTAATTATTAACAGATGGTAAATGTGCATTGGAACATACTTACCATACTTAGGGCCTTTATATTTTGGCGGACGGGTTACTCCATCACAATGGTGACAGATATTCTGTCTGCTGAAATATAAGTCCTCTAGGATATTATGGGATTTATATTTCGGCAGGCAGAATATCCATCACCGTTGTGAAGGAGTAAACCGTGCACCGAAATCTAAATAAGACTCTTTGGGCCATATGTAGGAAGCCTAATACCGGTCGGTAACGGCCGATTTTCGGTAAATATACCATTACCGACCGGTATTTAGGCTTTTGCTATGTAGGGGGATCATTTCAGGATTCGGTAAATACCGAATCCTGAAATGAGATGTAGGGGGAGTGTGTCGTGGGTGTGGGGATTCGTTATTTACCACCAACTAAAAGTTGGTGGTAAATGACGAATAGGTGTAAAAAAGCATTTTTGTGCACTTTGAAGTGTGCAATGTGGCAGACATACATGCCCTTAGGGCATGTATGTGCGCCACATGTGCACACATGGACGAATCAGGGGTGCAACAGGGTGTCAATGTGACACCCTGCCACCCATGATGATGCCTCCCCCATTACCGAATCGGTATTTACCGATTCGGTAATGGCAACTGGCTTCCCATTCATTCCTATGGGCCTCCAGGCCCATAGGAATGAATGGGAAGCCAGTTGCCATTACCGAATCGGTAAATACCGATTCTAAAATACTGACACTTACCGATTCGGTATTTTTTTACCTACATTACATTTACCGATTCATAAATACCGAATCGGTAAAATTCGGTATTTAAGAATCGGTAAATGTATTTTACCTACATATGGCCCTAGGTCAGTTAGAATAAAACCTTTGTTTACATAGTATATATTTTCATTTAAGGGTTTTAATGCACAATATGTGTCTCTATCTTGGAGGGAATTGTCATTCACTGTGTTGCCTAGGGCCCTACCTGTTCTTAAGCCACCTTGCAAGGTCTATGCTATGCAGATAGAAGCTAATAGATATTTTCTTTTTAAATTAAAATTGTTGAAAAAAGACAACCTATTTACTTCAGATGTTGTTAAGGCTCTGAATGATTTCTTTATAGAATACGAAAATGCCCCAAGTGACTGATAACAGGCATCTGAAGTGCACACTGATAAAGGTTATTTAATCCTGAACAAGGTTCTCTCAGCACAAAACTGTTAAGAATTCGCCTTTGGCTTCCCATTGAATCTAGGGTCAAGTTTAAGGTAATGTGCAGGATTTTTAAATAGTGAAATAAAATGGCCTCACTACACTTGTAAAATATATTTTCCTATCAGCTAGCAAGAGTTCCTTGATCTTAATTTTAATGATTTGTGGCATGAATTACAAAAAGCTTTACTGTGAGTTGTGTATTCCTAGCATATTCCTGAATTACAGAAGTGAGCTCAGAGTACATCAGGGCACTACAAAGGAGGTCAAAACTACTGAATTGAAAAAAACTTTATGAATCTGGTCCTTAAAGTCTTTTAAGGCCAGCTGTATCAACAGTGGGTTGTAATTCTTTGTTGCATCAGCATCTCACCTTTGACATAAACTTGCTGAAGTGACAGTTTTTAAAAACACATGAATAATGTTATATCTGGGCCCGCTGACTGGAATTGTTCAGGCATCTCCTGTTTTCTTAATGTAGAACTGTCAAACCATGCTTGGGAGCCACATGGCACTTGAGAGCCTATTAACAAACTGCATTTTTAGTACATTTAGCAGTACTAAATGTACTACTAAATGCTATTCACACACCCACCAGCATACATTTCTACCTCTCCTTTGTCTATCTTTTCTATGGAAAGATCCTCAGACATGTAAGTTTACTACTTAGGGGTCGATTGCGATGTCGTTTGGAAACTATTCCGACCGAAACGGTTTCTGAATCGTTTCTGACCGACTCGTGTTCTGCGACTCAGACTGACCGATTACGATGCTTCCCAACATTGTTCGGTCGGACTTGCATTGACTTCAATGAGAGCCTTTGTTGCAAACAAGAACACAGGTTCTCATTGAAAAAAGGGGTGGTTGGGGAAAACCATGACCCTTGTGATGGGCACCCCATGGTGCCTGCCACACTGTGCAAGGTTTGTAAGAGGGATCCCATTCCCTTGACAACCCTCATGGGCCCCACCCGGAGGCCTACAGATGAAGGGGGGCCTGCTACTCCTGCGAGCAGGAAAACAGACATTGCTCCTGCCCAGAGAGAGCATGCAGAGAGATGCTCCCTCTGGGTGGCAGAAATGGTGACTCCCACGCTATGTAAGGAGCCGGCTGGGGGCCTGAGGATTCCCTGTGGTCCCCAACTTGCGATTTGTGGGGGATGGGATCCCCGGGGGCCACGAAGGGTAGGGGAGGGGGCAGTGCATGGCGAGGGATGGCTTTACATATGGTAATAAACTTTTAATTTATATATTTATTTATTTTAACTAGAAATTTTCTAAAAATACAAAGGTTAAAGTGACTTTGTAGTTAGGTGTGATAAAATTATCTGATTTTGTTTTTTAAAAAAACCTCATAAATTCCTTGAAAAAAAAGGTTAAAGTGACTCTATAGTTATGTGAATTTGCCAGAGCCAACATAAAGCTTTGAACTAAAAAAAAGACAGATGTTCACAATAACTTGTGTCCCCGCCATGCACTGCTTATGACCTCGCATATTACATTACTCATGACATTTTTTATGACATCATTTATATAATCACTGACAACATCTCAAATGACATGACTGATGACATCCCTGATTTCATCAGCCAATGAGTGTGTTAGTTTTGTGTATACTTTCCGTAGTATCATCCTACTTCTCTACCTAATTTTGTACAAACGCTTTGCTGCTAATGAGAGTAAGTGTTTACAAAATCTTTATACTCCTAATGAGACATAGGTATGTAGAGGTATTGAGAACTTTATGAATATTTTTGTACAGGACTAACACTGTGTGTAGGTGACAGTTGATGACTGGCATTCAAGTTATTCTTTAAAAAAAAAAAGTTTGCAACAGTGTGCAATGATTATGCATTGTCAGGGACAGTATGGTAGATACTGGTCACATAATCAGATTTTTGAACCCCAGAGACTTTCTTTGGTGTGTGCTACAGAAAAAAAACTACAAGTATGGTCATTACCACTAGAATTATGTGATTCTGCAGCCACTACGTTTTCCACTTAATTATGGATTTGTCACATTTGGCACATGATCCATCACCTGTTGCCTAACCTGCTGATTTTAACAAGAAAAGTTTGTTTTTTAGAAAAACGCATCAAAATGTTCTAAAATCGCAGTGGTCTGTGTTGCCACGTAGTGAAAGGCCCTATGCAAGGATTGACTGGTCATTTTTCTGTTGCCTATTACTGTATTTGGATGTTAAATTGGTACTAATGTGGTGAAACCTTTGCCAAGACAATGTTAACACTTAAAAATATGACAACTTCCACCCTTTTTGGCTAACATTTTTGTATTTATAATTGGTAATTCTTCTTCATCCTGGCTCTTCCGTGCAATTTAAGCAAAACACTATCATCATGTGTTTTGCAATTTCATTCTAACCCTTTTAGTAACTATGGGGCATATTTACAAGCCCCTATTGCCACAGGATCGTCACTTTTATCGATATTCCTGTGGCGAAAGGGGCTTCGCCTTATTCACAAGGCAGCGTTTGGCCACTTGACGTGGCTTAACGGTGTCTTGTGAATAAAGCACCCTTTCACGTTATACTTAGCGTGAAAGGGATGGGCAATGGGTGTTACGGTGGGCGAACTGGCGCAACACCCATTGATTTTGACACTGCCCCATATTTACAAGAGTGGCGTAAATATGGGGCAGCACCATAATTAAGACCAGGGAAAACCTGGTCTTAAACAGGCGAAACGAGGAGAAATCCTTTATTTCTCCTCGTTTTTCTGTGTGTGCTGTATTGTGCAGCACATATAGAAACAGCTAAATTCCATGTATGATTGTTTATGTGCAGGAAGGGACCCCTTCCTGCACATAAACAATAATTTCCCACAACACAGGCACCCTTGTAATATCGTGCAAGGGTGCCTGCATTGGCACTAGGCAGCTAAACGTAGCACCAGCGCAGGTAGAAACGCAGGGCTGCACTGTATTGATGTAAGTACGGTGCAGCCCTGCGTTTCTAAAGTGACGGAGCAAGGCGTTAGCCTTCTTGGCTTAATGCTGTGCTCCGCCACTTTAGTTGTAAATATGCCCCTATGTGTCTTTTAATGTTGTTTTCCTAGAATTTGACTATCCGTGTCAGTATTCGTCCTGATGAGACTTTTGTTATATATGACATGGTTGAAATGTGTCAACATTTCAATTCGGGGAACTGAATAAGGGGAGGATAAATAAAAATGTTATGTTATGTTAATGACAAATTTCACATACAGTATGAACCACCTACTCTAGGTTGGCTCCTTATGTTAAGACACACCGTGGAAGTTACATAAGACAAATTACATAATTACATGGCCTCCGTCCAATATGAGAAGTCATAGAGATTCCATATGTGATAAGACATTGTATTAGCTGAAACCACATTTTAGCAGTTGAATCTTAATTTGTTCCTAAACAAATCAAAGGGACTTTACCATCCTAGGCTTGGCCTTCATGATGAATGAGTTAATTGCTCCACCAATGCTGGCTGCATTAAAAGTACAGGTATGACAGAAGACATCCTTAGCACATCGGGAGACCTGTGGGGTGGATACAAAAACATTTAGGATCTTCAGAGATCTCCTAGAATGGTGCAGAGATTCTATTGGTTCATTTTGCCATTAAGGGATGTTGTTACAAACTACATTATCTCATGCTCATGGGATTTTGTCACAGTTCCGTACATTATCTTTATGATTTTTAGACCAAGCAGCAAAATAAATGTCAAACATATGAGGCTTTAATGCAGAGGAGTTCTGTCCACCGAAAATACTAAAACTAATTCCACAGAAGACTATGCTGCCACAAAGATCTTTTGCATGAATTGAAAAGTGCTTCTTCAAGTTTCCAAACCATGCTGCAGATGAACTGACTGATGTGCAAACTCTTCAGACTTATTCCAACAATCTTCTCTGAAGGCTTGCACCTGATTCCCTAAACTGTGCACATGGACAAACGTTTGGTGCACAAATTCAAAGTCTGCACTTTCAAACATGATTCCAGTGCATCCCAGTATGCATTAGGCTCATTGTGAACGGATAAACAGTGGAACATTCAGGGGTTAACATAAGAGTAAGGCAATTGCAATTCACAAAATACACATTTAAATCTTTGTTAGATGTACACACAAAACAGGTCTGAATGTACTACAGCCAATTCTTGGAGTAAGTCAAGCTCCAAACAAGGCCAACCATGGGTCCTGCAACACACTCCTACGTAAATGAATTAAATAATGTTTAAATGTAATCTTTATTGAAATTATTTTCAATTGTATTGTTACATATCTTTTAACCCCTTCGATGCGCATGACGGAGCGGTTCCGTCATGCGCATCGGTTGCGCTGTGCGGATGACGGAACCGCTCCGTCATGGCCCCGCCCGCGCACGAACCCTTCAGCACAGCACGGTAATCCGCGCCGCGCTGAAGGGGTTAAATACAAATCAAAATAACTTTTTAACATGGAAAACAATATTTGATTAAAATATATTGCAAATTATATACATATTTTTTAAATCACACATAAAATAATATATAACTACCACCCAAGATTCTGACACGCTCAACATAAATGATATGCAAGGGAAGTCTGCTAATCATTTTCAAAAGCTCCTTCATTTCACAAAGTTGAGAGATTTCTAATTCATGGCTCACGTTATTGTACAACTTGGGGGTTCCATGCTTTGGAAAATATTGCTGTGCTAGCGCCATTGTGTTTTTAATAGCACTACGCTGGGACAGAAAAGTCCCTCACATGGTGACGGACTTAGACCCCTGCCCTGAATGCCCCAGCTGCAACGATGTCTGGATCCCTGGTGATGGTTTTTGTACTCCTAGGCAGACAAGATTCATGTGTGTGCGACATGACATGGGCCTGTCTCATGGATTGCGGTCTTGTTGGACCTGGATAAACATCCAAAATACTACCCTCATAGTGAAATGGTACTGCCTTTGTCAGAAGTTAAGCAGCACATGAGTGGTGATAGCAGAATACAGTGTAGTAGGAGTGAACAGCCCTTTTTTACCTGCGTCATTGGAAGGATGCCTACATGCTCACTAATGTAAAGTTTCCACTGCTCTGCGCTTAACTCACACTTGGGGGCATATTTAGAAGAAAGTGGCGAAGTGTGTCATTAAGCCAAGAAGGCTAACAACACACTTCGTCACTTTAGAAACGCAGGGCTGCACCATATTTACTATAATATGGTGCATCCCTGCGCTTCCGCTTGCGCTGGCACTAAATTAAGCTGCCTAGCGCCAACGCAGGCACCCTTGCACCATAGTGCAAGGGTGCCTGTGTTGAGGGGAAAATTGTTTATGTGCAGGAATGTCCTCCTTCCTGTACATAAACAATCTTTAAATGCTGTTTTGTAACTTCTATGTGTGCTGCTTAATGCAGCACACATAGAAGTTGCAAATTTGCATCTTATTTTTTAAATGATTGTTTACGTGCAGTAAGGGAGACCTTCCTGCACATAAACAATCATTGGTGTTTTGCTGTTTCCATGTGTGCTGCCTAAGGCAGCACACATGGAAACAGCAAAAACGAGGAGAAATAAAGCATTTCTCCTCTTTTCGCCTGTTTAAGACCAGGTTATCCCTGGTCTTAATTTTGCCGCTGCCTCCTGTTTGCGCTGCTCTTGTAAATAGGGGCAGCGTCAAAATCAATGGGTGTTGCGGTGGAATGCCCACCACAACACCCCATTTCCCGCCCCTTTCACGCTAAGTGTAGCGTGAAAGGGGACCTTATTACAAGGCAGCATTAAGCCACATTCAGTGGCTTGACGCTGTCTGGTAAATAAGGCAAAGCTTCTATCGCCAACACAACGTCACTGAAAGTGATGTTGTGATGGCGATAGGGGCTTGTAAATATGCTTCTCTCTCTACATCAAGTTAGTATATAGTGCTGGGCAGAGAGCGTATGGTTGCTGCGTGTATGTGTGCCTGTGAATGGTGCAATACATGGAGGATACATGGAGGACTCTGGGTTCCATTTTGGGAGACCCAAGGCACGTGGATGTGGAGGAATCCCCCAGACTGATTTGTGGATTACTGCATTCCTGTGAGCTGGATGAGACACTTGCAATGAAGGAAGATAGCCAGGCTCTTCAGTACACTTCAAACGGTACTCTTTGCTTCGGGGAGAGGTAAAGGGGCCTAGGCACATTTGAGGAAGGATATGGGGCTGATAAGAGAATCATAAAGAGAGGGCTGAGACCCTGGGATAACAGTTTGATGCACATATCACTGTGGCTGACATCCAGGTGTGAACCTCTAGTCACTCCCATGGGCTGTGTTGTGGGGCTTCCAGATTTGGAGTTGCTCCTGCTGCGATAGACTGCTTTCTGGAGGAAGGACAAAGTAGGCTGACCCCCATCACGAACTTCAAAAATTAAAAACCTAACTCACATTTAGTGTCTGGAAATGGACTATAAGAAGGGTTGCTTAAGGCCCCCAAAATTGTCAACAAATGTCAAGCAGCCAGTCACGTTTTTCGAGGGAGAAGAAGCTCTGTAAGACTTTTGCCTGTACCAGGGTTGGGGGATAAGGCTTGCCAGTCTCACCCAGAGAAATCCAAGATCACCTGCCCCGGGAGCCTGGAGCACCAGTGCATTTCTGCTTGCCAACACCATTGTGCCCTCGGAGGAAGAGAAGAGCACTGGAGGGAGCAAGGTCTAGTGGGGAATCCTGGTGAGTGGATACTGGTAGCGAGGTGTGAGGAGACAGCTGCTGCCCTGATTGGGCCATTGCCTGTGACCAGATTTAATTTGGTGACCCTGAATGCCCTAGGGGGCTGCCATGAAGTTAGCTGTGGTTTCATCAGTCGGGCTGTCGCCCATGTGTAGAGAGAAACTGGCAACCCATATGCCAGCGGGGGCTGCCAGGAAGATTACAAAACTGCCATACCTATCAAGACATAGCCCATAAGTCGAAAAACCGTATGCCATAGGGGGTCGTCATGAAGAGGAAATTACTGCTATGCCAATTGGATCATTGACCTTGCATGGTAGGAAGCCATATGCCAGAGGGGGCCACAGGCAAGGACAAGGACTGTGGCATGGCTCAAACCGTTGTCAAGAGGAGATGCATCAACAGCAGTCACTGCAGCCCTCTGTGATGTCTGCAAGTGAAATGCTTCCAGAAACCCTGGTCATGTAACACTTGAAGGAGTGGGTAAGGCTAATCATTAGGCCGGCAGGCCCTGGTGAACTTGTTCTGCCACACAGTGCTTTGGGTGCTGAACCACATTTGACTTTTTAAAGAATTGGAGTGGAACTCCTGAGACTCAGACTACTAGTTGGGCCTAACCTGCATGTCACCTTTAGTGAATGGGGTGTAACCCCTACCACTAGTGAGAGGGAAGTTGGACACAGGGACCTCCTGATTGAACACTACAGCTCTGACCTCAGGGGACTGTGTGTATTGCTTATATATGATGTTTTACGCTTTGTGTTCAAATATACACACTCCTTTTTCATAAAGGCTAGTGTTTGACTGGACATTCATTTATTGTTGCTACTGAATGTATTTTGAATTGTGAGCCTGTGTTCCCCCATTGCCTCTACCATCCTCCAGAGAAGCCTTGGACTGCTCAACCCACGTTACTACTAAGAATCATGTGCTGAAGGGGTACTTGGCCCAGTTGCTCAGGACCCATTGATAGTTGGGCCCCAGGAAATCAGCAATAAAAGGTCTCAACTCCATGGTTGGACATAGCGGTCCCTGTGTGCTCTGTGGCACTTTAAAGGGGGTTCTGATACACTATTACTCACATAGATGGCACTATTAAAATATGGCATATTTCTATACATAAACGCCCCTTAATATGTTTTTTTTTCATGATTACTCAGCAGTAAAATTGTACTCTTAAATGGAGCATCTGATTAGGAGTGAGCGGACCTCACTGAGTTTTACTCCGTGAGTTACCTAAAAGCATGGTGAGATTCCGCAGAGCTCCACGAGGGGCAGAATTCCAGTCCAACGCACTGCTCGCGCTGTTTTTTAGTGCCGGTAGCTTGTCCCGCACTGTAAAATCAGCTCAAACTACACCAAATGGCGCATGAGAGTTTGCTGCTTCTTTCTGCCAAATTTTTTACTCGAGCTCCAACTTTCTCTTCGCGAGTCATAGCAACCAGCTGCGACCGCCCGCATTGATAAATCTCGCTGGGAGGCGGTCTAGCGCTTGTTTTTTCCTGCTTGCACTTGCCAACTTAACATGTGCGAAAACACTCTGCCATGCGGCGGTAGGCAGAGTTTTTGCCGAACTCCACGCTCCAAGCAGAGCGCCGAGTGGTAAAAACTCATCAAACTCCGCAGGCGGAGCGGAGTTTACCTGACACCACTACCTCTGATTCCTTTTGTTATTAAATATTTTCTCTGTGAAATCTGCTCCCAAGAAATGCAGTGGAGAAACTCAACATCTGCTGCGTCACTCACACACTCCAACAAATTCAAAAAAGTTTTTTAAAGCTCACCAGCCACCTCTGTTCAAGCCAGAGCTATCTTGGTCATCTGAAATTACATTTGTAATTATTAACAGATTATAAATGTGCATTGGAACATACTTACCATACTTAGGGCCTGATTTATATTTTGGCGGACGGGTTACTCCATCACAATGGTGACAGATATTCTGTCTGCTGAAATATAAGTCCTATAGGATATTATGGGATTTATATTTCGGCAGGCAGAATATCCATCACCATTGTGAAGGAGTAAACTGTGCACCAAAATCTAAATAAGACCCTTAGTCAGTTAGAATAAAACCTTTGTTTACATAGTATATATTTTCATTTAAGGGTTTTAATACACAATATGTGTCCCTATCTTGGAGGGAATTGTCGTTCACTGTGTTGCCTAGGGCCCTACCTGTTCTTATGCCACCTTGCAAGGTCTATGCTATGCAGATAGAAGCTAATAGATATTTTCCTTTTAAATTAAAATTGTTGAAAAAAGACAACCTTTTTACTTCAGATGTTGTTAAGGCTCTGAATGATTTCTTTATAGATTATGAAAATGCCCCAAGTGACTGATAACAGGCCTCTGAAGTGCACACTGATAAAGGTTATTTAATCCTGAACAAGGTTCTCTCAGCACAACACTGTTAAGAATTCGCCTTTAGCTTCCCATTGAATCTAGGGTCATGTTTAAGGTAATGTGCAGGATGTTTAAATAGTGAAATTAAATGGCCCCACTACACTTGTAAAATCAGCTAGCAAGAGTTCCTTGATCTTAATTTTAATGATTTGTGGCATGAATTACAAAAAGCTTTACTGTGAGTTGTGTAGTCCTAGCATATTCCTGAATTACAGAAGTGAGCTCAGAGTACAACAGGGCACTACAACGGAGGTCAAAACTATTGAATGAAAAAAAACTTTATGAATCTGGTCCTTAATGTCTTTTAAGGACAGCTGTATCAACAGTGGGTTGTAATTCTTTGTTGCATCAGCATCTCACCTTTGACATACTGTCAGGAACCCCTATCAAGGCTCAGGTGGAAACTTAAAAGAAAACGCTCTGGCCTCCATCTACTTACCTAAATATAAAGGCCCGCTTTGGAAAAGACGAACTCCGTGCTGGAGATCCTCCCTTTTACTGGTATTACTTGAACTGCAGCGTTCCTCCATGATGGAGGGACACCAGACCGCTTCCACTTCCTGTAGTGGTGCGCGGTCTAGTTGTTTCTTGCCGATTCGAAGTGTGACGGTAATGCGCATGCGCGACTAGCACACGGCGCACTTCAACTGTGAAAACCGTCTGACAGGAGCCTTGTTGTTCGTGCTCGCTGTCAAAACTCCAATTTCCTCACAGAAAACCGTAGAGTCTTGTTGGTGCTGCTTTTTCCTACAGGGAAGTAATTGAGATATTCACATATTGAGTTTTTGGGCAAGATTGAACAATAACTTTTTTCTCCCTAGCTTTTGACACATTGGAATTTGGTCGTGGAAGCAGCACGGACTCTCTCCGAGCTCAAAATACTCAAGTAAGCATATCCAGTTGCTTTCAAATAACTCACTCGCAGTGACCTAGAGGCCCCCGGAGTTCTCGAGTGATATTTCTAACTCGCTGTGACCAGAGGTGCCCAGAGACTTAGAGTGATACTAGGAAGGTCAGCTGTATTTCTTTGAAGACAGGATACCAAAGATATTGTTCAGAGACTACGAGCAAATTACATGTTAAGAAAAAATCGAACTTTTAATACCATTGCAGAATTCAAAATCTAAAGAATATATTGTTTTGAAACATAGTAGAAGAAACATATTTCTTACTAGATTTCTGAGGAAGAGTACAAAAGACTGACTACTTCAAGACTGTAAAATCGCTCTAAGGAGAACTTATAGCTGGCAGAGCTATACACAATATCGCAATTAACTGATGTACAAGTACCAGCTGGGTTCTTCCAATGATTTAGATTTTACATTAAGCATAAATAGGCAAAACAGCTCGGAGAGTAGCTTACAGAGTTTCCAATTGAATTTCTGAAGTAGGAGCCAGTGTCCAGAGGCGTGTGTCTTTCTTGTTTTGTCTTCCACTTCCCCTTTCCCCCCAGATTAAGTTCAGAGGCACCAGATTCTTGGTTGTCACTGGTCTTGGTTGGTGGGATCTGGGGTAAGATCATCTGTTCCTGAGGGAGCCGCTCAAGAGTGTATCCTTTCTGACAGATTGAAGAGCCTTCCTCTTAATTGAGGATTTCAGGCCCCCTCCTGGATAGTATGGCGGAAGGATTGGATTTTAAAGCCCTAACCAGTGTCCTAAATAGCATGCAGGAACAATTAAAGAATACTCTAAAAGAAAATAAGGCATTGAGGGAGGAGGTTAGAAGATCTAGCCAGGAGTCCATTCAAACCTGGCAGAGACTTGATGATTTGGTTGCGGCAGGGTCTGTTTTTAGAGGAGTTTCACCCCTCCCCTTCTGACATTTCCACTCAGGTTATTCATGTCATCTCACCCATCATTCCGTTAGCTTCTCCTGAGAGGTATGGTGGAGATCTTCTGAAGGCCCAGATTTTTTTTAACGCAGTGTTCTTTGCACTTTTTGTGTCGCCCAATGATCTTTGCGAAAGATCAAGCAAAAGTGGCTTTCATTTTGTCGTATCTGACCGGTGATGCTGCAGCATGGTCAATGTCTCTGGTCACCAAAAATGATCCAATTCTGTTCAATTATGAAAACTTCAAAGTAGAGTTTGCAGGGATATTTGATCGGCGTTCTGCCTCTCAGGCAACTGATAATGAATTGCTAGATCTCAAGCAAGGAAATCGAGATTTAGTGGGGTATCTAGCAAATTTCAACAAATTAATTGTGGAAACAAATTGGCCTGAGGAAAAAAGAGCGGTCATATTTTACAGAGGACTGCGTGATGAGCTTAAGGATGCCCTGGCACAAATTCTTCAAAGACCTACGGAAGTTTCGGAACTTATTGATTTAGTTTTGCAACTTGATCTTCGATTAAGTGAACGTCGACATGAGAGAAAAAGAGAATTTCGCCCTCCACCTCCGCGGTTTGATCGAGTAAAAACCGAAGGCCATAAGAGTTCGGAAGGAGGGTCTACAGAAGAACCTATGCAAATAGGATCAGTCAGAGGACCCTTAACTAAAGAAAAGAAGGAGAGACGAAGAAATTCTCAGCTATGTCTATATTGTGGCTTGTCTGGACATTTTTCAAGGAATGTCCGAAGAAGCCCAAGACTTCACAACAGGTAAAAGATCGGCTTCGCCCGTAGAAGGAGTTGCACGGGTGGAAGCGTCAAAAAAGTCAGCTCCAGGTCAACAACACATTATGAACACCTTACAGTCTGCTGCCCCTCATTTAATTGCTGTTTTTACAGTGAAATTTCGAGACAAATAAATCAAAGAGGTCTCAGTTATGATTGATTCTGGGGCCACTGGGAACTTCTGCAATATAAAATATGCTCGTCAGAGTGGAATGCGATTTGTGGAAAAACAATTTTTGGAGGTTGTTCGGGCAGTTGATGGCACCAATCTATCGTCTGGCCCGATTACTCATGAAACGGAATTAGTTCAGTTAACTGGGTTAGAGGGTCATTCTGAACTTATAACCTTCAATTTAATAGATGCACCACAATTTCAGTTAATTCTTGGCCTCCCATGGTTGACGGAACACAATCCATGTATTGATTGGAGTAAGAGAACAATTGTAATGGATTCTTCCTTTTGCAAGGAGAATTGCTTTTGTGAACAAAAACGAGTCATGGAGGATACTCCAGTCCGAAATTTGGTTTCTCATCGCCCTGCCACGATTTGTATGTTGGAAACTAAAGAAATTCCTGTGGAATATCAAGATCTATCTGCAGTTTTTGATAAGAAGGAAGCGGAGAGGTTGCCACCACATCGTCCTTACGACAGCAAGATTGAGATTGAGCCAGGAGCGGTTTTGCCATGTAGTCGAATTTATGCACTCACCGAAACTGAGAATCGATTTTTGAAGGATTACTTGGATCAACATTTAGCCAATGGATTCATACGCCCCTCACAGGCCCCAGTTTCCTCTCCTCTTTTTTTTTCTTCCGAAGAAAGATGGAGATCTTCGCGCATGCATTGACTACAGGGCTTTGAACCAGGTGACAATCAAGAATCGATACCCCCTCCCCTTGATTTTAGTGCTATTGGATCAAGTAAAAGATGCCAAGGTTTATACTAAGCTGGACCTGCGAGGAGCGTATCATTTAATCAGGGTAGCTCCTGGAGATGAATGGAAAACGGCGTTTCGCACAAGATATGGATTATTTGAGTATCAGGTAATGCCATATCGTTTGTGCAACGCTTCCGCTGCCTTTCAGCATTTCGTGAACGATGTGTTGGGAAAATGTTTGGACAGAGTCGCTGTCGTTTACATCGACGACATTTTAATTTTTTCAAACAATGTGGAGGAGCACACACAGCATGTGAGAGCAATTTTAACCAAGTTGTTGGAAAACCATCTTTATGTGAAGTTTGAGAAATGTGCTTTTCCTGTAAACCGTGTGGAATTCTTAGGGTTCGTATTATCACCAGAAGGAGTGAGTATAGACTCAACCAAGGTCAAGGCAGTGCAAGAATGGCCTTCTCCAAGATCTGTGAAGGAGGTTCAAAGCTTTCTGGGATTTCCCAATTTCTACCGTAGATTTATTTCGGATTTCTCCCAGAAGGTGGCTCCAATAACTCGACTGTTAAAAAAAGGAGTTACATTTGTGTGGGGAGCAGAAGCTGAAGAAGCCTTCCAATTTAAAAAAAAATCTTTCACTCAAGCTCCTATTTTGCTACACCCAAGAACTGAAGATCCGTTTTATGTTGAAGCTGACGCCTCTGATGTAGCCATAGGGGGAATTTTATCTCAGCGGCATCCAACTACCGGCCAGTTACATCCAGTGGCTTATTACTTAAGAAAATTGAACCCTCCAGAATGCAATTATTCCATTGCAGACAAAGAATTACTGGCAGTAAAATGTGCATTTGTTGAATGGTGACATTATTTGTTGGGTGCAAAACACAAGGTCACTGTGTTTACCGACCATCGGAACTTGCAATTTCTCAAATCAGCTCGCACCTTAACAGCCAGGCAGTTAAGATGGTCTTTTTTATTGCTGATTTTGATTTTGTGATTACTTTCAGGCCAGGGAAGAGTAACGCTAAAGCAGACGCTCTTTCTCGAATAGATTCTAATTCTTTGGAATCTAATAGAGAGCTGCAGAACATCATTTCGGAAGAAAAAATTATTTTAGTCACCAATACTTCAGAAATTGTAGATAAGATCCAAAAAGCCATGACAGTCCAGGAAATGAGTGAGTGGTCTCAGGAAGCCGAGGGCAGAGAAATCAGGAATGGCCTTCCTTTTCAGGACAAGCATTAATTCCTTCCTACAAAAGAGCTTCAAGAAAAGGCGTTGGAATCTTGTCATGACAATTTACTTGCAGGACACAAAGGGATCCATAAAACCATGGAATTGGTAGAAATACATTTTTGGTGGCCAGATATGAAACCGCAGATACGACAATTTGTGACCACTTGTGAGCGATGTTTAAGAGGAAAAACTGCTCGGAGATCCCCACAGGGGAAATTAATGCCACTATCAACTCCACCTCATCCTTGGCACACAGTGTCTATGGATTTGATAGTAGATCTGCCCCCAAGTCAAGGGTTTACTACTATTTTGGTTTTTGTGTATGTTTTTTCAAAGATGTCACATTTTGTTCCATTAAAAAAGACTCCAAGTGCTCCGCAATTGGCTCAGCTTTTTTCACAACAGGTAATGAGATTACATGGAGTTCCCAAAATTCTAGTTTCTGACCGAGGCACACAATTTGTTTCACATTTTTGGAGGGCTTTTACACAAAAATTAGGAATTGACACTCGTTTTTCCACTAGCTATCATCCAGAAACTGATGGTCAGACAGAGAGGGTAAATCAAGAGCTTGAGCAATTTCTCCGACTTTATCTTTTGGATCAAAGGATGGAGTGGTCAGAGTTAGTCTGTGCTGCAGAGTTTGCTTATAATAATGCAACCCATTCTTCTACTGGGAACTCTCCTTTCTATGGAAACTATGGAAGGCATCCAATTTTGATTTTAGAGAAGGGAGAAAGTCCTGTCCCAGCAGTTGAAGAGTTTGTATCAGAAATGCAGAGCTCTTTTACACGAGTTAAAGAATATTTGGCTAAGGCAAAGGAATCCTATAAGAGACATGCAGATAAAAAAAGAAGAGTAGAACCGATTTTCAACGCAGAAGATAAGATTTGGCTATCCACAAAAAATCTGAAGTTAAAAGCAAATCGAAAATTCCAACCTCAATTTATTGGCCCATTTCAGGTAGAAAAGATGTTAAATCCAGTGACAGTCAAGATGCACTTACCTTCCTATCTTAAGGTGCATCCCACTTTCCATGTTTCTTTGATTAAGAAAAGTCCACCTAACTTAAGAGTTCGTCCAAAACCCAAACCTATTCTGGTAGATTCAGAAGAAGAGTTTGAAGTACATAAGGTTTTAGATTCTACATATAAAAAAGGCAAATTGTATTATCTGATTGGAAGAACTTTGGTCCTGAGGAGAGATCTTGGAAGCCTTATACTAACATTCATGCTCCAAGACTAATTCAAGAATTTCACAAGGCTAATCCCACAAAACCCAGGCTCCGGGGATGCTTTTGGTGGGGGGTACTGTCAGGAACCCCTATCAAGGCTCAGGTGGAAACTTAAAAGAAAACGCTCTGGCCTCATCTACTTACCTAAATGTAAAGGCCCGCTTTGGAAAAGACGAACTCTGTGCGGGAGATCCTCCCTTCGACTGGTATTACTTGAACTGCAGCGTTCCGCCATGATGGAGGGACACCAAACCGCTTCCACTTCCTGTAGTGGTGCGCGGTCTAGTTGTTTCTTGCCGATTCGAAGTGTGACGGTAATGCGCATGCGCGACTAGCGCGCTGTGCACTTCAACTGTGAAAAACGTCTGACAGGAGCCTTGTTGTTCGCGCTCACTGTCAAAACTCCGATTTCCTCACAGAAAACCCTAGAGTCTTGTTGGTGCTGCTTTTTCCTACAGGGGAGTAATTGAGATATTCACATATTGAGTTTTTGGGCAAGATTGAACAATAACTCTTTTCTCCCTAGCTTTTGACAAATTGGAATTTGGTTGTGGAAGCAGCACTGGCTCCCTCCGGCATTGAGGAGCAGAAGGACCAAGTATTCCTGGAGTTTCTTCTGTGAAGAGAAGAGCTCAAAATACTCAAGTAAGCGTATCCAGTTGTTTTCAAATAACTCACTCGCAGTGACCTAGAGGCCCCAGAGTTCACGAGTGATATATCTAACTCGCTGTGACCAGAGGTGCCCAGAGTCTTAGAGTGATACTAGGAAAGTCAGCTGTATTTCTTTGAAGACAGGATACCAAAGACATTGTTCAGAGACTACGAGCAAATTACATGTTAAGAAAAAATCGAAATTTTAATACCATTGCAGAATTCAAAATCTAAAGAATATATTGTTTTGAAACATAGTAGAAGAAACATATTTCTTACTAGATTTCTGAGGAAGAGTACAAAAGACTGACTACTTCAAGACTGTAAAATCGCTCTAATGAGAACTTATAGGCGGCAAAGTTATACACAATATTGCAATTAACTGATGTACAAGTACCAGCTGGGTTCTTTCAATGAATTAGATTTTACATTAAGCATAAATAGGCAAAACAGCTCGGAGAGTAGCTATCTTCTACTAAGGCACTGGTAAGAGTCATTCTAATTAAGTGAGAGTAGAAAGAGTGTAGAAGGTAACTCACAGTCTTAGGGAGGATAATTATTGTGTTTTATCTTAGAGTTTCCAATTACATTTCTGAAGTAGGAGCCAGTGTCCAGAGGCGTGTCTCTCTTGTTTTGTCTCCTACTTCCCCTTTCCCCCCAGATTAAGTTCAGAGGCACCAGATTCTTGGTTGTCACTGGTCTTGGTTGGTGGGATCTGGGGTAAGATCATCTGTTCCTGAGGGGGCCGCTCCAGAGTGTATCCCTTCTGACACATAAACTTGCTGAAGTGACAGTTTTTAAAAACACATGAATAATGTTATATCTGGGCCCGCTGGCTGGAATTGTTCAGGCATCTCCTGTTTCCTTAATGTAGAACTGTCAAACCATGCTTGAGAGCCACATGGCGCTTGAGAGCCTATTAACAAACTGCATTTTTAGTACATACTGCAAAATGCTATTCACACACCCAACAGCGTACATTTCTACCTTCCCTTTGTCTATCTTTTCTATGGGAAGATCCTCAGACATGTAAGTTTACTACTTAGGGGTCGATTGCGATGTCGTTTGGAAACTATTCCGACCGAATCGGTTTCAGAATCGTTTCCGACCGACTCGTGTTCTGCGAGTCCGACCGACCGATTACGATGCTTCCCAACATCGTTCGGTCGGTCTCGCATTGACTTCAATGAGATCCTTTGTTGCAAACAAAAACACAGGCTCTCATTGTAAAAAGGGGTGGTTGGGGAAAACCATGACCCCTGTGATGGGCACCCCATGGTGCCTGCCACACTGTGCAAGGTTTGTAAGAGGGGTCCCTTTCCCTTGAGAACCCTCATGGGCCCCACCCGGAGGCCTACAGGTGAAGGGGGGCCCCCCGTAGTCCGATTTCGCCATTCATTTATTGTGGGACTGATCGAATGGGAACGGCTGTCCGATTCGGTCATCGCAATCTCTCGTTCTGAAACCATGTCCTTAGAGTAGTACGAATCGGCTCCAAACGACTCCGGCTGTCCAAATGTTATTCTGAAATGATTCAGACAGCCAGAACGGTTTCCTTGCATCGTAATTGGTCATCCGGAAAGGTGTCCAATTCCGTCGGAAGCATAGGTTCGGCGCTTTTCCGGACAGCATTTTAATCGACCCCGTAGTAGTAAATGTGAAAGGAATGGAAGGGAGTGGCTGGAAAAAGGGGCTTTCTTACAACTAAGTGGAAGGCGTTTAGGGAGGAGTTAGGATAGGTTTAGGGAGAGTTTGAGAGGGACAAGCACCCTTCCACAAAAGAGTAAAGCCATTGCTATTCACAAACTACACTTTTAAAGTTACTTCTGGCAAAAAGGGACTAAAACTGTTGTAAATTATTCCAGCTGAAGTAACTACAGGACCACACTTGGCCACACATTGGTATTGCGACGCCCTTCCATGGAATATATTGGAGGTAGAGACTTAAAATAAGCCCCACTAGGAACTATTGTTTAATTAAATTAAATTAAATTATTTAAAATAGTTAAAAATGTAAATAAGTATAATTTAATGTCAGCAAAATCTATAAATTCAACAGTTATTTAATTATACATTTTGAATGTACATTTATTAAAATTAAATTAATTGTACTTAATTCTATGCATCATGTTTAATAATTATTAATGCATAATAAAACAAAGTGATTGCTTTACTTTAGGTGGGAATTTATTTCAGAATATAAATGTAAGAAATATATTTTTATTTAATGTGATATATTTATATTAAGTCATGATTTATTTAGAAATGAAGGAAATATTGCTGTAAAATAACAGTATATAAAATTATATTACATGATATACATTTTTATCATTGTTTTGTTTTTTCAGTACACAAGTACATTAACAAAGGAAAATCCCAATGAAATCACATCGCACACCCCTATACCCTATTCCTCAAGTGTCTTGTGGTGGGCGTTCGGCATTGGAGGTTGTGCCTTCAGGAAGGTGCTTCAGGCCAAAGTATTGCCACCATCTGCCCCATATCTTGTGGTATTGGTGGACACAGCTTCAGGCTATCTACATAGGTTCTTCCTGTTTTGCACACCAATCTATTCCGGACCTCCATTCGGATAGCGTTGGTGGGCTCTGGGATTTTAATTTGCATGTACTGCCTCATTTGGTGGCCATTGTTGACAGGCCCATGATTGTACAATCCCCCCTGGCATCCCCAACATTCTCCAGGAGACGTGGCAGAGCTATTTTAGGTGACAGTTCAATAGGTCTCTGTAGGAAGGTAGGATCCTTCTGCATGGTTACCCCCACTTTTTGTCTGGTACTAAGCTGGTTCTTGACTAGTCTGACCGGGATCCTGCTAATCAGGAACCCAGTCTATTTGCTTTCTCCCTAAAGTGTTGTGTTCAGTACTTAGGCACATCCCAGATTGGATACAGGGGTACCTTGTCAGTCCCTAGATTATGGTGCCCATGTACCCAGGGCATGGGTACCCCAGAGGTCGCCCACGGGCTGAAGCATGTATTCTGCCACCCAGGAGGGACCATTCAAAATGGACCTACAGGCCTGCCATTGCAGCCTGTGTAAGTTGGTGCTTGCACCACTTACTAAAGATATAGGTTTACTATATCTAAGGATCACTGCACTTAAAACCTATGTCACCCCTATAGCAGGCCTTTAAACTCCTGAGGGCAGGGTGCTTGGTACTAAGTAAGAGGGTGCCCCTGTATGAGCAGGACACCCTTTCAGCCTACGGAGCCCATTCCCCCAGGTTGTCAGTGAAGCAGCCATATATTATATAGAGGGGCACCGCGTAATTACCAGCCTTCTAGTCCCGGACAGCACAAAATGGTTGCTGCTGACCATAGACACATTTCTGCCCTCCTACTGCTGAGCCAAGCTCGAGCAGAGGAAGGTAGAACAATAGGCATCCTGTTACAGGGAGGTGTGACCACCTCCCAAACAGGATTTAGTGTATTAGGGCTGGTTGGGTGCGCTTGCCAGTGCCAGAAAGTCCGCATGAGGGGTACATTTGCTGTCCCTGTGCATAGTCCAGTTCAAACCAGTCCTGGGGGCCGTTGGCTCCCGCTCTGGTGTGAAACTGGACAAAGTACATGGGAGTAAACTTCCCCCTGTCCAGACCCGTCCCTGGGAGGGTCCCCTGAATCATCCCAACCCTTTCCCTAGGGTATTTAAGAGTTTACCTGAGTGTAGGTCCCTAGATTTGCCGTGGGATAAGATTCAGAACAGATACCACTGCATTTCTACCGTCTGGGCACTCTGGACTTCGCTGGACTTTGTTTGGGCCTGACTTGGTCTCCCTTCCAGTCTGCTGCATCGTCTGTGCCCGTGAATCATACAGGAAACTTCCAAGGCCTGTGAAGCATCAAGGACAACCAAATTAATCTCCCTTGGAGTGAAGGAGTCACTCTCCTGCATTCACAGGCACCGCAACACTGCTGACTGGTCTGCTGATCCCAAGTTCCTACGGACTCCGAAGGGTTCAACAACACAGGAGGAGAGTTTCTACGTCTCTCGAGACTGGAGCTGTCCTCTTACTGAGTTTGAGGCCAGTATCCCTTGTGGGGGCTGCAATACTAAAACCACTGTGAACAGTGTACTTTTGCAAGTGCAAATGCTTGTTGGCAATTCTGTAACAAGTACATTGGGCTCCAAGTAGCCCCAACCTCTGGCAACTTCTCCTGCAAAATTCTTCAGCCACATTGTACCGAGTGCTCTGTGGCCTGCTGTTTTGTAAAGCTCCTTGAGGTCCTCCTGCAACTCCAGTGTCTTCGGCCTGTGGGTCCTGTGGAGGGTCATTCACATCTTCTTTTGGCTCCCCTGATTGCTCTGGGCTTGCCCTGACTTTCTTGCTTTTGGTGAGTCGCCTGGACCTTGCTGGTCCTCCTCTTGCAACTTCTTGACTTCCTGTGTGGGTTGCTTTTGCCAAGGCTTGTTGGTGCTCCCCCCAGACACCGACCCTTCAGCACTCGACATCCTTTGTGGGACAGCTCATATCCGGCTCTTGGTTGTCCTCAGCAACCCTGGTCCCCACAGCTGCAGAGTCAAGGTCATCGACATCGGTGGGCATTCGTCTACCGAGCCCCTGGTCACTCCCAAGTGACCCAGACTCTGTCCCCTCTGCTTTCAGGTACTCTTCATCAAGAATCCATGTTTGTTATGTTATATTATGTTAAAATTATTTGTAGAGCGCACTTACACCAAATGGTTTCATGGCGCTGAGAGCGGGAAGGCGACAATGGTTTGACGTCAGAGGCTTTACACAGATGCCTGAGAGAACAGAAAGGTCTTAAGGAGAGTTCTGAATTTGGCATAAGAGGTTACTGACCTCAGTTAAAAATCAAGAGAGTTCCAGATCTGAGGGTCCACGAAAGAGAAACTGAGGCCACCGTGTTTTTTCCGTTTAAAGGAGGGGATGGTGAGCAGGTTCAGATGGGAGGGTCAAAGTTCGCGAGAGGGGGCATAGCGATGGATCCTAGACGAGATGAATGCTGGACCGTGACCGGCCAGGGCTTTAAAGATGGTACAGCCCAGTTTGAATGCACCGTGTTTGGCCACCGGAAGCCAGTGGAGGCTCTTCAACAGGGGGAAGACGTGTTGGTGTCTGGGTTGATGGAAAATGAGCCTGGCTGCTTGGTTTTGAACCAGTTACACACAGCGGAGCTGATAGGCCGGAATGCCGACATAGAGCGAGTTGGCGTAGTCAATACGAGAGATGACCAAGGCCAAAAGAACTAAGGTCAGGGCCTCGGTGGTCAGGAATCTACAGATCTTCCGGATTCTCCATAGGTGAAAGAAGCAGGTAGATACCACAGCGCTAATCTGAGATTTCATTGACAGACCGTTGCTGATTATGACCCCTAGGCTTATTACGGATTCTGCTGGGTGAGGGGGACTGCCTAGAGAAGGGGGCCAGAATGTAGAATTCCAGGGGTTGGAGGTGCCTCCAGTTTGGATCAGCTCAGTTTTGTTGGGGTTGAGTTTTAGCTGGTTGATGTACATCTATTCGCTAATAGAGCTTATGGTGGATTGAAAGTTGGAAACTGAGGTGTTGGAAGAGTCAATTTCGAACACCAACTGGAGATCGTCAGCATAGTTAAAAGTTACATCTCTACTTTTTCGTAAGGACCTGATCAAAGGTAGCCTGTATAGATTGAACAAAAGGGGTGAGAGAGGACCCCTGGGGTACCCCGCAGGTCAGCCTAACTTTCTCGGCTGAAAAGTTGGCGAGACGGACTGCCTGGAATCGATTGTGTAGGAAGGAGGAGATCCACCTCAGAGCCAGGCCCTGAATGCCAGCATTGCTGACACGATTGCTCAGGAGATCATGATCGACCGTGTCAAAAGCGGCTGATAGATCCAATAGTATCACCTGCCTGCTAGGGGTCGAGGAACTGAGATTACTCAATGAATGAGCTAAAACAGTTTGCTATGTGGGCCTCTAAGATCTTACTAAGGTAGGGGAGTAAAGAAATAGAGTGAAAGTTGCTCAGGATCAAGGGGTCAGTGTTGGGTTTCTTCAGGATTGGGACAATTTTGGCATGTTTAAAGGTGTCTGGAACAGTGCCTTGCTTAAGAGAGTTGTTGAGGAGCGAAAGGGGCGGGTCAGGGCAAGTAAGGAAAGCCTCTTGTAAGATATGAGGGGGGCAGCAGTCGGTAGGAGAGCCTGATCCGACTTTTTTTAGTAGGGCGAAAAACCCTTCCCTGGAGATCAGGGGGATATGATCCAACACATGGGGATTTTTGCATGTGATGGAGGGGGCAGTTGAGAGTGTGGAAGTAGGGATGCTTCTTTTAATGGTGGCAATTTTCTCAATGAAGTATGAGTTCAGGGAATCACATAGTGATTGTGAGGGGACAGGTTTTGCTATCACTCTATCGGGTTGTGAAAGCTCGTTGATGATAGAGAAGATGTCCTTGGTCTTAGTGGCTGAATTCATGATTTTCGAAGAGAAGTAGGTTGCGTTGGTCTGGAGGATAGAGTTTTTATAGTCTTTTAACAGGGATACATAGGTTACTTTTATATCTGGGGCATAATCTCATCTCCAACTGCGCTCGGCTTGCCTGAGTGCTAGTTTTTTTAATTTTCAGGTCGTCAGAGAACCAGCGTTGGGCATCATGAGGGCGTTTGAGTTTGGTTCTCTTAAAGGGGGCGACACTGTTGCTGGCTGATTCAAGCCATTGCTTGATGCTAGTTACCTGATTGCAGAGGGAATCTTGTTCGGTGGGTGATGTGGCTTTTAGTAATGTACAAAAGTCACTAATATTGGCCTGATTCCAGTTTCTAGTCAGGTGGTTGCCCTTCAGAGAAGGTTTAGTGATGGGGGTACAGGCTATAGTGAATGTGATAAGGGAGTGATCTGACCATGTGCATGGGGAGATTAGAGGTTGTGTTATTTCCAGGTTGGCGGTCCAGACTTGGTCCAGGATATGTCCCTTGATATGGGTGGCAGCGTGCACATGTTTGGTGCAATTCAGGGAGCGTGGCTTGGCGCACGGCAAGATGGCCGCACAGTAGTGTAGCTGTGCCGGCCGCCGTAATTATCCTGGCATTATCCTGCTCTCCCTGAGCCATCCACCGTTACCTTTGAGGCGGCAGGTATCGCTGCTGCTGGGGGCTCGCCGGTGGTGAGTCGGTCGGCACAGGTCTCGTCTGTGGGGCTCGTAAGGAGGAAGCCGATCGCCCAGCCCGTGGCCAAAATGGTGGCCAGACTGCTGTGAGCGGGCGCCGTCCTCTACGATGGTCACCTCACCTGCTGTGCCTTATTTGCCTCCCTGGGGTGCCTGCTGCCGTCGAACGGAGCTGTGCGGCGCCGGATCGCGGAGGAGCTCCGCTCCGGTAGGTGTGTGCTGGTGAGCTGCTGGATGGTCGTGAGCTGGAGCCGCGGGGTGCAAGGCGCCTCTAACCACGCGAGGGCCTGGCGCCGCATCGTAAGGTAGGCCGCGATGGGAGCGTGGCCGGCAGCGGTGCCTGCTGTGTCGCAACTCATGGCTGATTGACGGCTGGCTGCACGTCGGGGCTGAGGTTTCTCTGCACAGTTTAACGGTACAGGGAGGCTGTGGCTCGCTGCACTCATCGCTCACACAGGAGGCCTACATCTGCATGATGGCTGAGGGGCTCCCTGCCGTGGCATGCTGAGATCCCTTCTGTGCACATCGTCACTATTTGATCGCCAGGTCTGTGACTGGGGGAGAATTAAACGGACAGAGCGGGAATCTGGAGGCATTGGGGCAGCCTGCTACGCCACCTTGCTTGGGACGGGTGGGCTGGGTGCCACATTGGCCCGATCTGCCCTTCGGGTTGGGTGCATCCTGGCCTAGTTTCTCGCCTTCCTGCTTGCACTATCTGGTGGGCCCTGGATACGCGGCTTGATGGTGGTTGGCGCATCATAGATTGCACACCACGATTGTCAGCGCTCTGCATTTGAATTGGTGGGTGACTCCCCTACATTCGATCTCGCTGCTGGAGTGGCTGTGGTTTCTGCGATTCTGTGCGCTGCAGCCAAGATGGGCAAGCCGGAGAAAAACAAGCCCAGGCTTACCTTTGAACATCGCAAGGGTGGCAAATCCTCCCAAACCGCTGCTTCTGACTCAGAGCTGGATGCCCTGGAAAAATCGTTGGCGGCCATCCACACCAGTTTACAGGCCATCGATGGGAAGATACTGGCACTTAACGATCGCATGTATCACTTCTCTTCCAAGCTGGATTAGCACGCAGCGAGGATCGGTGAGGCCGAGCAGCTAATTACAAACGCGGAGGACGGCTTACAGCAGGTGACAGCCAAGGCCGCAGGTATGGAAAAGCTGTTTGCTGTTATACAGGCAAAGAACGAGGACATTAAAGCACGCTCACGGCGCAATAATGTGCGTATTTTGGGTCTGCCGGAATCCACAAATGTTGGGTGGCTGGAAGACTACATTGAGACAATGCTGAGGGATATCTGTGGGACTGACAACCTTTCCAGCATGTTCACCATAGAACGAGCTCACAGGTCCTTAGTGGCGCGTCCACCTCCTGGCGCCCCCTCTAGACCAATAATAGCCAGATTGCTGAACTTTAGAGACAGAGATACTATACTGCGCATCACTCGCCAAAAGGGAACAGTGAAGCATCAAGGTAATGTCGTATCGTTCTATCCAGATTTTACGGCATCGGTGCAGGCGTCACGTAAGGAGTTTCAGGGGGTCAAGAAACTACTTATGAAGGAACAAATTCAATACGCTATGCTCTATCCAGCTCGTCTGCGCATAGGCCCGGAAGACAACACAGGAATCTTCACAAATTCAAAACTAGCTTGGGACTATGCTAAATCCCTACGACGACAACGTCAATCTACAGCCTCTACTTCTGATGTTCATGATTGAGTGGTGTGAGACTGTTATGTGCCTACAGATCGTTTATATTGCCTCGGATTGCGTTCTTGTCCTTACCTCTGTACCACATTGTGACACTTGCCAGTTGGTATAACGGTGCCTTCTTGAGATAGGGATGAGGTTACATGTGGTGCAGCGCTGTTGTTGCATACTTTCATACCCTAGAGTGTTTTTTATCTTCGGTTAGTGCACTCTTGCTATCTAATAAAGACAAGACCTGCTGGCCGCTAATGTGGGCCTGCGAGAGTGGGCGGGACTTCTTTACTGTTCTGGATTTATAATTGCCCCGCAGATTGTTATTATGGGCTTGACCCGACTTTGCACTGTCGACTTACAGACTTCTCCTTCAAGGCTTGAATGGGTGGATGGTGGGCAGGGGGGTTTGTTTCCAACTACTATGGCGGCCCGCTCCCGTCTTCATCTGGGAGTGAGTCTCGGCCGCTACTTTCCCCCCAATGGGTAAACCCCACAAGTTGTGTTCTGAAACTCTGTTTTTGTGGGGGATGTTTTTAATATTGAGTTCTGTCTTTGGCAAATTGGGGCTGCTGAAGTGGGTGGGGAAAGGGATTGGGTTTGTGTTCAATTCATTTAAAGGTACGATGATCAGATTGTGTTTGCACGTTGGAGCCAGCATTGCATGGTATACATATTGCCTATTGACTACCGCCTTTGTGATGGTGATTATTTTGGGAAATGTCAATAGGTGAAACGTATAACTGCATAACATGGAACATACGTGGGCTCAACACTCCCAGGAAGATTCGCCAGGTACTGACGCATTTAGACAGACATGCCACACACATTGCACTGTTGCAGGAGACGCACCTGAGCAATCACTCTGAAACTGGGGTGGCACAGAAGTGGGCAAGCTTTAGGTTGGCGTCATCTTACTCTAACTATGCCAGAGGGGTGCTTATCCTCATCAGAAAAGGGGTACCATTTCTGCCTATACATACTAGTACTGATGCTGAGGGCCGCTGGGCTCTGTTACAAGGCAAGTTGGGAATGACCATGGTTACGATTATTAACATGTACGGTCCAGTAATGGACGACCCCACGCCCTTTTTCAATATGCTTGCTGTCTTACGTTCATGGCCAGACTTTGATGTCATATGGGGAGGCAATTTGAATACCCACCTTAACCCCCAAGTAGATAAGTCCAATCCTTCTGGGGTACGCACAGTCTAAGTAGCATAGTGCGTGTGTGATGCAATGGCGAAATTTGGTCTAGTTGATGTTTGGCGGAGGCTCTCGGGGGCACACACATTACCTCGGCATTTAATAGCTGGTCAAGATTAGACTTTTGGCTGTTGAGTGGGGAGGCTAATGGGTGGGTTACAGCAGTACACATTCTCCCGCGTACATTATCAGATCATAATCCTGTTAGCTTAACTCTTAGCATCCCCACAAATCCCCGTCGCCCTTTCACCTGGCGCTTACGGGCTGAAGCATTGCTCGATCCAATCGACAACGACGCCATCAGAACCGCTATTGTTCAATATCTTGAGATAAATGTGGGTTCGGTGGACAGTCAGTCTACACTCTGGGAAGAATTTAAGGCGACAATTCGGGGAGTATGCATAATTACCACAGCGGGGATTCTCAGAGACATCAGGGGCCAGCTGTCCAAAGCCGAAAAGGCACTGGGCGAACTGGAAGAGCAATATCTTAGTACACCATCAACTGAATTGCTAGCACACATTCATGAACTCCTGACAGAATATAATACTTTAGCTGACACAGAGGCAAAATACATTGCAAGGAGGCATATGGCCCGTACCTATGGTGAGGGGGGTCGACCGGGCAAGGCTTTGGCCTTTAAATTAAAGTCCCGAGCAGATCATCACCAGGTTGATCGCATAATTGACTCCCTTGGATTGGAATACTTCACTCCACAAGATATAGTGGGTCAATTCTGACAATTTTACTCGGACATGTATAAAACCCGGGGTAGGATGGAAACTGAGGCAATGGACGACTACTTATCAGATATAGCCTGCGCCTGGCTCTCGGACACCCATAGAGAGTATCTGAGTCTGCCCATAGACGAGACGGATGTAAGGGATGCTATTCTTTCTCTCCCAAATAATAAGGCCCCAGGGCCTGATGGCCTAACGGCGGAATTTGATAAGACATACGCTGACATCCTTATACCCAACCTTTTGGAAATGTACGCAGAGGCTCATGACTCCGGGGTCCTCCCCCCCTCCCTCAGACAGGCCCTGATTATCACTCTGCTTAAAAAAGATAAACCACCCACGTCCTGTGAATCGTATCATCCCTATCATTAATCAATCTAGATGCAAAAAATTTTGCTAAGATACTGGCTATGAAAATCCAACCGTTGATGCCTCTTCTTGTGCTCCCCGATCAATCCGGATTGATCCCTGAGCATTCCACCTCCCATAATTTGCGGACTAACTTTTCTATGTTTCATGTCCTTAACCCGGAGTTGTCGGCGGCTGCGGTCCTTCTTGATGCGGCCAAAGTGTTCGACTCCATAGAATGGCCATACATGTTCCATATACTGCATAGAATGGAATTCCCTATGGTTTTGACGAGGTGGATTCAGGTTTTATATACAGACGCGTCAGCTAGGGTGCGGGTGGTTGGCTTCACGTCGGAGCCTTTCCATATTGAAAGGGGCACTAGACAGGGATACCCCCTGTCCCCTCTCCTTTTTGCCCTCATGTTGGAGGCATTGGCCTGCAAAATTCGACAACGGCATAGGGACACTGCCTTAAATTTTAATCATCATCTGGTCGGAATCTCAATGTATGCGGACGATATGGTCCTATTCATAAGAGATCTTCAGCAGTATTTATCTTCAGTTATCCGGGAATATATTCGATTTGGCCTATTCTCAGGACTAAAAATAAACTGGGAAAAATCGGTCATCATTCCCTTGACACTCAATGCGTCCCCGCCTCAGCTGGAATACTCTTTGGTTTGGTCTACAGACCCGGTAAAGTATCTAGGTGTCTGGATACATCGTGATCCCGATATTGTCATTAAGGAGAACTATGGTATGGCCTATAACAGTTTAGTGCAACAAGTGGACAGGTGGTTACATCTCCCGTTGTCCTTGGCTGACCGCATAGCAGTGATTAAGATGGTAATTCTCCCTCGGTTTCTATACCTATTTTGTAATATCCCGATTAAACTCACCACACACTTTTTCAAAACAGTACGATCCCAACTCTTGAGGCTAGTTTGGGGTAATATGCAACCCAGAATTAGCTGGCATACACTAACCTTGGCTTATGATAAAGGAGGGTTTGCGACCCCGGATTTTTATATATGTTATCTGTGCGCCCAAGCCCAATACGCGTACTACTGGTTCCGGACACACAATTTTATCCCACACGTTGCGGTGGAAGATGGGGATGCTTACCCTGTCACGCTCGCGAGTATCATCACATACACCAATAGGCACACACCCAAACTCGAGATCAATACTATTGATACCACTATTGCAGCCTGGCAGGCGATCGGCAAGCGTGCTCAGAAGCTTCCGCTCTATGCACCTGCTTTACCCATAGCGGGCCACACTGCTCTCTCGGTGACTCAGGAACAGGGGCCTATGAGAGCCCTGAAGGAAGTTGGCATTGCACACATGAGTGATCTATTTCCAGGAGGGAGTTATTTGTCTGAGGCTGATACAGGCTACATTCAGAATCTCACATTACTGTTTCAATACTCCCTCTATCGCCTGAAACGCGCACTTAGAGATCACTACCCTGACTTTCCGGCAGAGCCCCCTATACTCCAGTCACTTCAACTGCTCTTAGTCACCCCCACTAAGAAGAAATTGATTACCAAACTTTATAAGGCAGGGCGGGGGGAGGTGGTGAGTGGGTTGGATAGCAGTCTAGAGCGCTGGAATTCTATATTGGATTCCCCGATCCTCCCACGGGAATGGGAACAAATTAGCACTCTCACAGGTCACCTTACCCCCAATGGCAATCTACGTATTATACATTTTAAATTTATACATCAAATGTATCATACTCCTGTTCGGTTATATAGAATGGAACTGTGGGAGTCAGATCACTGCAAGCGCTGTGGCTTGTCGCGGGCTGATTTTATCCACCTGGCATGGCAGTGTGATCGTGTGCATAAGTACTGGGAAGGTGTCATTGCTCGCATATACACCATGACAGGAATTGCTTTACAGTGTACGCCTTTAGAATGTCTTCTTGGCCATGTACCCCAGTTGAAGGCCGCTCTGGGAAGGTTTGTTCGGGTGGCTCTAATGCTTGCCAAACAACGCATTATGTTTACTTGGGAAAGTAAGTTGTCACCCAAAGTTGATGAGTGGCTTAAAGACCTCGTGTGCTGTCATGAACAGTTAGAGTTGTATGCAGAGGAATTGCCTGTGTCGTCCAAACCTAAAGACATCTGGTCGCCATTAAGAGACTAATTATAACTACAGACTCATAAGGACACTGTGTAAATTGATTACATATGTATACTGGCATGTTCTCTGATTTTTTGGACTTGGGGAAATAGTTGCTTTGGAGTGGGGCAAAACGAATGCATGTCATGTAATGTCTGATCTCAACATGTACCTTTACAAGTTTGTTTATGTTGTTTTTGGTTAATGCTGCCTGTCGCAGCGGAATGCTTGTACGATGCTGTGAAAATCTAATAAACAGAATGTTTAAAAAAAATGTTTGGTGCAGTTCATACCGGATAGGAGATCTGTGAATTCTACGGAGCAGGTGCTCTCCTGTGCTTCCGTTGGCCAGTAATAGAAGTCTCCGATAATGATGATCCTGGCATGGTTGATGATTAGTTGGGAGATCATTTCACCTAGTAGTTGGGGAAATGAGGGCATGTGGTGGGGAGGTCGGTAGAAGAGAGCACAGATAAAGGGGGATTGGGGCGATTCAAATTTCAAAATGAGGCTGTCGACTGAGGGTATGCCGGCGATCCCTAGAGCAGTGAACCTGAGCTTATGGTGGATGATGGCTGCAACCCCGCCCCCGGGATTCCCCAGGGGCCTATTGGCCTGAAGTATGTAGTAGCCTATGGGGACTGCTGCAAGGATATCAGGCCCAGACTCGGTAGTGAGCCAGGTTTCAGACAAGAGAAGTATGTCTGGTTTGTCGGAGTCAGGGAGCTGAAAGATTTCGAGTTGGTGCTTAACCATCGAACAGGTGTTTAAGTTGCTGATTGCCAGGGACCCTTCTGCCCGAAGCTCGGGGTGGTAGGTTCAGGTGGGTCTATATAGGAGGCAGGAGAACCCTGCTCAGCAGGTGGAGCAGGGAACTCTGGGAAGGAATCTCTAAGGTTGAGAATCCCTGTTTTGTTGATAAGAGCCCTATCACTAGTACTGATGGGCCAGTTACCATGTGGGTTTCTCAGCTCAGATGCTGTGTAGGCAAACAAATGGACATAGTGTTTGGCCCCTAGCCCCGGCCAACGGCGGACGGGCGCAGACGGGCGCAGACAGGCTTGCCTTTGGTGCGCCTTCGGCGTGCCAGTGGTGCGCCCGCTGCGCGCGAGGAAAGGCATGCCAGCTAAATAGTGCTGGGAGAGCTAGAGCGCTAAACAGTGGCTCCGCCCCTAGGAACACCCAGCTGCCTCGAGTGGAGAATCAGAGGCGTCGGCACCCTCCACGGCCAGCGGGGAAACCCCGTGGTGGGCCAGGATGTCGGCGTTTGATCAAGAGGGAGGTGAGTGCAAAGTGCGAGGTAAGATTCAGGCGGAATTAGGTGATAGTAGCGCTAAGTTAAAAGCAGTGTTAAGCATTCTAAAATAGTTCCAGATAAGATCACCAGTTCGTTTTTTTTCTTTTTAAAAAAGCACAGAAGTAGACTTTTTTTTAAAAAAACACAGATTCACTTTTCAAGGAGCACAATTTTCAAGTTTTAAAGCACACAGTTAAAAATACAAACTCTCGGCTTAGTAATCAAGCGAGATGGTAGGCATTAGAAGGAGCAACTGACATATGTCTGCGCGTGTTTGGATTACCACGGACACTTTCTCCTCTTCCAGCAGTGGCACTTTCCTGAAGTCCTCTATTGGGTTCGACGGCAGTTTCCGACACCACTTCACACCTATGCACCCGGCTTCCCTGGTGTAGGTAACGTGGGTACCGGGGTATCCACGGGTGGGGTGGCTCTCTAGCCTTCTGTCTTCCAAGGGGTTTCTTCAGGGTCCACAGGGAAGGATCCTCAATCCTTAAAAATCCAACTGTGACATACACTAGAGTTGTACGGAACGTGCAGTCCTGTTCTCACACTGCACGTGTCCTTCATGGGGTCCCTATCTACTCACTTTGGGTTGTTCCTTGGGTCCCCAGTGATTCTACAGCCTCTCAACATTGTCCTGACTCAAGTCATGGTTCTTATACCACTTTCTTAGTATATGGGTTTGACCCCCCACCCTCCCGGGCCCTCTCTGTGTATTAGTGCTATTTACTGTGATTTCTTTGCTACAGTATTGTGTGCTTTGTGTATATCTCCGTGTAGGAGATACTGTAACGTATTGGAGAGTATTACATAATAAATACATTTTTTTATAAATACCTTGTGTGGTTTTAATATTATTATTATTTATTATTTGTTAAGCGCAACAGATCATCCCCAGGGGGATCTCTCGGCGCCCCAGTATCAAGCAAAAGAAGCAGAACCATGTCCGGTTAGAGATTGACTAACCAGGTTTTGAGGAGTTTTCTGAACTGAATAAGGTTAGTTACGGAGTGAATGTAGAGCGGTAGTTTGTTCAATTGATGAGGGGCCAGGTTGGAAGAGGAACGACCACCTAGTCTGGCTTTGTTTATCCTTTTAGGGCACAGTAATAGCTGGTCGCTGGATCTGAGTTGTCAGGTGGGGATATAAGGCTTTCATTTATTTTTCAGATAGACTGGTCCCCTTCCCTGCAGTGTTTTAAAGACCAGACATATGGGCAACCAGTGAAGCAAGGACAGTAGGTGTTCAGATGTAGATCGTAGGGGACGATTTAGCCCAAGGCGGGCTGATGTGTTTTGAACCCTTCAAGACTAAGCCTGATGGCTGCTCTCTACAGCTACCACTTAGAGAGCTTTCTGTGGTTGTCTAAGACCTCCTAAATCATCATAAGGGTTGTCTGGACTGGTGCAAGGTGCCCATTTTAATTAGTTGACATCACATACCAGGCCAGCTTCTCACAGTCTCTCTAAAACTCGGGAGAGTGTTTTGGAGATTAGCTTCAAATAGTGTGTCACACTGGAACACTGCTATACCATATGAAAGAAATCAGCCTCCAGGGAGTAGCCTGCATGCCAGAGACACTGTGGTGTGAGATAAGCCATGCATAGATAGTGTATTTAGATCAACCGCAGGCATACAGAGGTAGCAATTTCACAGGGGCCATACATTCTCTGGCAATTTAGTATCTTCTAGAGTTACTACCAACTGCTCCCACCTGTGCGAAAGGTTTTGAAGCATCTAAGGACCGTTAAAAACCAGGGAGCAGTAAATCTGAGAGATGCCACCACAGCCTAGGCAAATGCAAAAAAACAGTCTCCAGCCCAGGGAGGACCTGGCTTGGCATTTCGGGCTGGACTGTTCCCATGAGGCACAGGGTCAAGACTGATTTGCATGTGGCTGGGTTCAAACTGGAATGGCATGGTGAGCAAAAAAATGATGGATTTAGGCCCAGATCTCTGTACTGGGGTGAATGTATGACATTGTTCTGCATTCTGTCCATCAACTGTTGTTTTTGCATTTGTCACCCCGAGTGGGACGGGTATGCCCAGACGTGGGTCCCGTGCTCTCCATGCCACTGGAATCAAGTTATCTTGGCTGAAGAGGGGTGAAACCCCGAAACCGGTCCTAGGATGCTTGTTTCCAGTCCAGGGAGGACCTGGCTTGGCAGTTCGGGCTGAACTGTTCCCATGAGGCACAGGGTCAAGACTGATTTGCATATGGCTGGGTTCAAACTGGAATGGCATGGTGAGCAATAAAACGATAGATTTAGGCCCAGATCTCTGTACTGGGGTGAATTTATGACATTGTTCTGCATTCTGTCCATCAACTGTTGTTTTTGCATTTACCACAGCCTAGGTAGCTCATTAATAGCTTTGCCTTCAGCAAGCCGAATTCATGTAGATCACCAGGTTCTGCTCGGTACCTCATAAGCTCATGTCGGAGTTGTAAATATTTATGAAATTGGGTGTGATAGTTTGAAGTGAAGCTGTAGATCTTGAAACGATTTTATGTGGGACCTGTCCCAGACATCTTCCAGTGTAGTGACCCCAATTATTTTCCATTTCTGGAAGCACTCCACTGGTGCCTTGTGACTCAGCCAGTGGCCTTTCCAGACGGGAGTTTGTTGGGCCAGTTTTTTGTCCCAGCCCATTAATTTGTCTGCCCTTTGCCAGGTGAGAAAAACCATCTATATGACCTCTATAGTGAGGGATGGGATGGACCACCCATACAAAATTCTTATAACATTGTCAAGTCTGAGATGGGATAGTTCTAGCTGGTATGCTGGGTCGCTCCAGGCACCCTTCATCCAGTCATTACAACAAGGAGTCCAGATGCCCAATATTACAACCGAACATCTGCCACCTCCAGCCCACCATCATAGATCAAGTGACAGTACTTGTCAAAAGCTATGCATAGTGCTGGCGCCTCCATAGAAAAGAGTGGAGAAATGCAGCTACCCCCCTGTGAACCAGGAGTTAGGAATGGGGAACGGGAAGTTCTGCAATACGTATAGAAAACATGGAAGTACCATCATTTTGATGAGTGTCATACGTCCCATTATATTCAAAGGGAGTTTGTTCAAAGTATGTGGCTAGATTTAGTCATACTTACAAGAGGGGTGAGTTTGAGACTGAGTTTAAGTTTCGTCACAATGGCTATGTGGACACCCGGGTACTTGAACTAAGGCAGCGGATTAACATGCCTGATTTGCCAGGTTATCGTGGTATTATCACCTTTTAGAGGGCCCAAAAGTTAGTTGCCCAAGTTTGCATGGAGCCCGAAGTTCTCTTCATATACTTTCAGGATTTCCAGGACCAGAGGGCCAGACGTTTTTGCGTTCTGCAAGAAAGAGGAGAATGTTGTCTGCATAGTGTGCAGTCTTATCTTTTAGTGCCCTGCTCCAATTTTATCCCCACACCTGGGAGGCACAGCAAATAATTCTGGCAAGGGGTTTGTTGGCCAGAACAAAGAGGGTCGGGGACAGTGGGCACCCCTGCCTGGTGCTGTGCTTGATTGGAAAAGCGTGTAACAGTACCCCATTTATAAACACTTGCACTGAAGTCTCCTTGTAGAGAAGTTTGAAGTACATTCAAAAGGTAGGGCCGAAGCTCATTCCTTGGAGGACCAGGTCCAAGTAGGCCCAGTCGAACATGTCAAATGCTTTTTAGAAATTCACCAGCAGGAGTGCTCTGGAGTCTGCTATATTGTGAACATGGGCTAGTGTAGCATGGATGCGCCTGATGCAGTGACGGGTACTGTGGTTGGGAATAAAGCCACATCGGTCAGGATGTGCTAAGGCACCGAGGTCTTGCTGGAGCATATTTGCCAAGCTTTAGCGAAGAATTTTATATATGTCTTTATTTGGGAAATGTGGCAATACCAGGCACAACAATCTGTTGGATGTGACGCTTTAGGAAGTACCACTATAGTAACATAGTCTAGGTCGGATGGGAAGGAGCATTTTAGTACCGCTTTAGTGTTTAACATGAACAAGTGTGGGGAAATAATGTCTCTTTACTGTAGTATTCAATAGGAAACCTGTCAGGCCAGGAGACTTTCACTGTTTGCATTCCATGGGTTGCAGACATTATTTCATCTGCTGTAAGAGGGGAGCCACACGTTTTTCCCGATGAGATCTTCTGAGGTGTGTAAGGGGTATCTCATCAAGGAGAGGACTGTTTTTTTCAGGGGCAGACCTCGGCAGGTGCACATATAACCGTTTATAATAGTCCATAAAGGGTCCTGCTATGTCGGCCGTTGTGTGTAGTGAGTGCCCTGATGAGGCTATAATGGTGGGGATCCATTTGAAACCGGCTTTGCTGGTGGCTATCCAGTGAATGAGTTATAGCTCTTAACTCCTTTTTCATCTACGCACCAAATGTATTCCCTCAAGCATTGGCAGCCTCATTAAATGTAAGTTGTCGGAGCGACGTTCTGTCAAGTTCAAGTTGTCGGTGTAGGGAATCAGACTTCTTAGAAACATCCCTGGTCTCCAACTGTAAGATGCGAGTTTTAACTGCCATTATTTGGCTATATTTGTCACTCGTGACGCGTTTGAGATAGGTTTGGCCAAGCCTCTGATTGTGGCTTACCTTGCTGCCCATAGGGAGCCCACCTCAGTGATGATCCAACACTTATCTTGAAATAAGAGTGAGGTCCCTTGGCTAGATGGGCTGTAAACCAGTCATCTAAAAGAAACCAGGTTATGAAGATGCCACACCAGAGTGGTGGCATGTGGCGCACAGGGATCCTCACATGGAAAGTAACGGTGAATGGTCAGAAGTCCTTGAGGGAAACAGTTGTTTTGCTGTTGTGTGCATCAGTGGCAGAGAAAAGTATAAGGCCTCTACATGAAAGGGTTTCGACTGAGGCTGATGTATGCATGTACATTCTCCCTCTCAAGTGCCACAGTTCCAGGAGATTCATCTATGAGACAAGCAATTGGGACTTATTCAGGCGGTGTCCAGAGAGGTGATGCGACGCATCTTCGTGTGGTCACCACCAAAGATCGTTGCCCCAGGTGGCCGTTCCAGACCACTTGTGTAAGGCTGTTGAGGGTCTGCCCCTGTAGCTGGAGTGGTACATAGATGGTAAGGATGGTGTGTGGCTTCCTTTATAGTGTCTCCACCACCCCAGTAGAGCGGCCTTGTAGGCCACCAATGATCTGTGTGACCACCAGTGGGAAGTGCTTATGGAGTAGTATGGCCACCTCTCTGGAACCCCTACTACAGCCTGTATGAAAGATGCGGTCATAACCAAATCTACACAGGGAGAGGCAGTTGGAGCCTAATAAGTGAGTTTTTTGAAGCAAGGCAATGGCAGGCAAGCACCGTTTGACAAAGCAAAGGACTGCTGTTCGTTTAAATGTGATCCAGGAGGCCATTAACTTTCCAAGATATTTTATTTGAAAGTCAGCCATGGGGCTTGCAGGTAAGCGTTGTCAGTCCCAAGTGGATCAGTGCTGAGACATGTGGCACATGGTCATGGGTACATGTGAAGATAACTTGGTGCAAAAATTAGAACAAATGAGAACTTAAAACAGTTCAACCCCCCAACAATAACAAGAACTTCCCACCCCACACTTCATCCGTAGAAGTATCTGTCACCATGAGACTCCCAACGCATATTACAAAATATTTGGGGGTTTTAGAGGTGGACTTCCTCCTTTGCTGTATGACATGCATATTGCTGCTGAATGCTCATGGTAAAGGGCCAGTAAGTGGACTCAGAGCTTGTCTTTGGATTCACCGGGGCCAATGTATCCATCACCTCGAAGCCTCTGCCCCACCCGAGGCAGCCGCATGTGGGCTTTTCTGAGCCATGTAGAGTGCCAGGGGCCACATTGGACTGCCCCTCTTGTTTGGGACCAACCATGCCTTCAGTCGGGAGGATTCAGGGAGGAATTATGCAGTACATGCCCCAACGAGATTTTGGCCTTTGGCGTGGGTTGGATGTAAAAAAGGGGAGGAGTATGGAGGGATTAATTACTCTTTTATTTTATGTCTAAGGTACCATCAATTACCCTGACATTCTATATATATATATTTTTTTCTAAAACATTTTTGGGGAGAAACCAAATACTGGTAATTTTGTTCGGTGCAGATATCAAACGGCAGGTCTCTCGCACACCATTTGCTTATACAAAAATTATACCGACAGACACAAAACAAATAATACTTAAACAAAAATCTATTTCACAGTCTAACATACAAAAATACATATATACAACATATATAATACCCTAACTATTAATGTACACTCGTTAATCTCAGTAGTAGATTTCGAAGTAGTCCCCTTTTCACATGAGATATCACACCTCTCTCTTATTTATGTCTGTGCATATATAATTCGAAATTAAGTTCAACAATAATTGGACTCCTCAAAACATTGTCGACGCAGTCGCGGACGCGTTTCAGCCGTCTATTCCTTCCGGCTTCGTCAGGACAAGGGTATTCAGTCTCTGGAGTAATGACTGTGCCTTGGAGGTGCCTTGTCTTTCCTCATGTCCGCCCTGGATTAAGCAGGCCATGGGTCAATGTGCCATTGAAGCCTCTGCATCCATGTTGAGGTGGCAGGAGCCTCAGTGCTCTTGTCTTGATTTTGGACAGGTCATGACTTTGCTGTCTTGTGCCAGCTCCTCTGCTAAGGAACCCACCGGTATTGAGGAGGATGAGGTTGGTGGTAAGGGGTGATAGGGGCAGCACCTCTAGATGTTCCTTTGGATGGAAGTTATCTGTGGGTTCCCCTATCCCATTTACTTCAGAGAGTCTGAAGAGGCAGCATGAGTAGCCGGGGGCCCACACACTGTTATTGCTGGTCTCATGGAGAGGCTTGCCCGTGATGCATGCTCGCTGGGGGGTTGCCCATGGAGGTGGAGGGCATCTTTTCACCCCAGTCACTCCGCCTCCGGGTGGGGACATGCTGGGCCTCAATCAAACTGTCCAGTGCTGTCACTGGAGTCTTCAGGGCTGCAGTCCCAGTAATCACGGGAAACCCCAGCAGGCGAGGCTCGAAGGTGGCACCACCAGAGTCGGAGAGCATAGTACCATGATCAGCCGGGGTATCTCTTCAGCGGTAAACTGATGCCCCCACTGCCAAAGCTCTTTGCAGTACCACTAGGTGGGGATATTCAATGCCACCTCTGGAGCAAAGTAGGAGGTGAGACCTTAGCTCCACCTCCAGTCACTCCGGTTTTCAGATGGGGTTCTCTGCCCCTCGACTCCACCTCTCACCCACATTCCATGCTAAGTGAAGCTTCCGTCCCTGCAGCTATGTCGCGACGTGTGATAAGGGAGATGAGATTACCTGGCGGCCGCCAGCACCTCTGGTCTACCTTCCCACCCTCATTTACCACACGTGGCAACCACCCAGGTCCTCAGGCCATGCCCAGGTAGTCAGATGCAGCCGCCCAGTCATGCCAGTCCAGAAACTCCAGGAGCGCTCAGGTAAGGCCTCACCTCAGCAGCCAGACAGGCACCATGTTGTCTGGTGAGCACGCATCTAAATCTTCCAGTACCCGGCTGTCAAATCAGCAATTTTCAGTGCTGTGACCGCGGAGGGGGTACAGAGCCACCAGGCAGTAGAGCTAAGATATATCATTTCCAATGTTGTCAGCAGCACGATGGAGGCAGATATTGGGAGAGGTCCGGGAGCATTTTTAAAATGCTTCTGTCATCTTGACCACGGCAGCCATGCCCCTACAGTATTAATTAACATAAAAGTATTTACACTCATTTTTTTAAGATATAAACTTTTCCCTACACTTTACCATCGGGACTCTCTACTGTTGAGGCAGGGATCTCCTTATGTTACTGGATACGGATAATTCAATAACGTATGGAGTGAATTTACACTTGGATTTCTTGAATAGTTAAAATGTAGTAAACGTACACAAAAGTGTAAATTACTCAAATGTGTAGGTTACCATTGTGAACTAAGCCGTGAGAGTTCAGCGCATACTCAGAAAATAGTGTCACGCATCTGACCTTTGACGTGGGGAGGGGCACATGTACAACTAGCACTTTTCCCACTGTTAGCGGAACTGGAATTAGAGTGGTAAACTTAAAACTCCAAAATATATGCACTTGCCCCAATGTTTATAGGACTTACCCAAATGTTAGTAGGACTGGAGTTAGCATAAGAAATTTGACAACCCCAGAACATATGCATCTAGCCCAATGTCAGTGGAACTGAAGTTAGAATAGTACATTTGACAGCCTCAAAATATGTACTTACCCCAGTGTTTGTAGGATGTGAGTTATGTTACTAAATATGTCCCCCAACGCCAATGATATGTACTATCCTCCAATGGTTGTAGAGATGGTGTTAGAATAGCAAATCTGTTCTCCACCCAATATATGCACATTCCCCTGTGATGGTGGGGCTTGAGATTAAATAGTAAATGTGATTGTCCTAAATGTATGTATTTACCAAATATGTGTAGGACCCTAGTTAAAATAGTAAATATGAAACCCCTATAATATATGCTCTTGTGTGATATTTAAATTATTATTTTGATTATTTATATTGGTTGAATGAATACCTAATATGTTTTGAGATATGGACTTTTGTTATACACGTATATTTATTTTAAATCAAAATGTAAAATATTGTTGCTGATTTTTTAAATGCAGTGCTTTCAAAAACGTGTAATATAAAGTTAAGATGATCAAATTTACTATTCACTCTACAGTCCCACCATCACTGGAGAAAGTGTGTACATTGGGCGCAGGTCATATTTACTATTCTAATGCCATGAGTGTGTGCTGTGTAATCTCACAGAGGATCGCGTCTCATAATTGAATACAGATTTTTAGTTTTTACAGTTTTCACCCCCTGCAGTTGTTTAAGGAATACTGAGAAAAGGCCAATTGACTACAGTCTGCCCTATGTTTACCCTACTTCCTGTGCTGGAGAGATGCCTTCTGCCCTAGCAGTGGGTTTGGGAATGCATGCCAGTTAGGTGCAGCCAGGAGTAGCAGTACCTGTATGGCCTTGTGTTTCTGTACAACTGCCACCTGCTACTGCTATCCAGGATCACAGAGTCCAAGAAAGCAGTCCCACAAACAGAACGTAAAGAAATCTTGTTTAATTTCTGTAGCGTCCACTCCTTATCCTCACTCAAGCTCCTCTGTTGCAACATGGATACTAGGGGCTTATTTACAAGCCCTTTGTGCCACCAGTGTGTCACTTTTAATAGGGGAAAAGGTTTTGCACAGAAGGTGCAAGGGGCTTCTGAATAAGCCCATAGGTTGTCAAACTTGTGATGTCATCATGGGCCAATGGGTGTGTTATGTTACTTCCACTAAACCTGGAATGTTGTTGTTTGCGTCCACATATGTGTTGCCCAACTAATTCAGTTTAAATTACAATCACCAAAGTGTTTGTGATATTCTTTTTTTTTTTTTATAATTCTTTTTATTAACAATCATCGGCAAATCATACATTACAGAGGATCGGGCGAGTCAATTAGCACATTTCACACAGTCGAAGGGACATACATACATTACAATATCAAGGAGCGTTACAGGGAGTAAGGGTCTTCATGATCATTGTTACAGGGTGGTGCACAAATCTCCCCTCTATAGCCATTCCACTGGCCCCAGACTCCCCTTGCCAGATACACCGTCTTTTCTCTGAACATGCACCAGTCGAGATTTCTTTCCCAGTCCTCTAGGGTGGGCGGACGGTTTGTGATATTCTTTGTTCGATAAGGATCTGCGAGTTTGGGAAGGACCATGGAATGAGCTCAGGTACTGTGTTTACAGATTAAAGCTAGATGTCTGTCTATATCAGGGTAATGGGCAAAAGGACCACCTCAGTAAAGGCACTGGCCCTTCACCAACAGTACCCAAGACAGCAGCTTTGGCATGCATTGATAGAAATGTATCTCTCTACTCGCAGCAGGGAAACCACATCTCCTATCTTGCTATCACGGAACAATTTGGAAGCAGCAGTGTGCACAGGACTGCACCAGACCAACACCAAAGCATAACTGGACCTAAAGGAATATGATGGGCACCAATTGCACCATTTTGTGTGGGGGCATTTTCATCTACAAACTATAAATTGCACACCTGGAGTATGTTTTGTGCATGTCTGGATTTGCCTTTTGGAATTTATGGGTATATTTACGAGCCCCTATTACCACAGCAACGTCACTTTTTTTTAAACATTTTTTTTTTATATTTCTTTTTATTAAACAATTTCGACTGAATCACATCAATTATGTACAAGCAGGCGACTTCAGCATTCCTCGGTAATATCTTATACATTTCAAAATATGTTACAATTATAATATCTGTGCGGTTAAGGGGTATCAAGAGTCTCTTCATCGACTTGCTGACAAGGTGGGGGACAAATATCACCTCTATGGTTCCAAGCTCCCCATATCTTGCACCATTTCCCGGGGCATCCCCTGACCACAAAAACGGACTTTTCCCTATACATGCACCAGTCCTTCCACCTCCCCAATAGGGGTGGCCAACCAGCACCCCACAGCTGTGCGATGTTCCTTTTTGCAACCATAAACGCCAATGTTGCCCACTAATTAGTGTACGTGTTGAGGTCTGTAGGCTCCCAGACGTTTAGTATGCATCTCCACGCCTCTGGCTGCATGTCAACCCCTAGTACTGTCCGCATTGTGTGGTGGATGTCTCTCCAATACGCTTCTATCTGTTGACTGTTCCACAGTTTGTGGATGAATATCCCTGATTCTCCACACCCCGGTCTACACTCTCCACTTTCTGCCCGTCCCATGCGAACCAATCCGGGTCCCATCACATAGGTACTATGCAGTATTTTAAGCTGCACTAATCTCAGCCTGGCCTGGATTGCCACTACCCTTGGGGATGAGACTGCCTCCTGCCAGTCCTCGTCATTCAGTTCTAGACCTTCACTGTTCCACTTTCCCTCCAGAATCTGTAGTAGATCATCCATGTTGTTAATTAATTTCCTATAAATGAGGGAAATGGTCTTCTCTGGGATGTGTCCGTCCAGCACTCTAGCCTCCAGTGGGGAGGCCTCTGGGAGCCTCGCATCTCTAGGGATCTGAGCAAGTAACGCATGGCGGATTTGGAGATAACAGTAATATTTAGTATCCATCAAGCTGTATTGTGTTTTAAGGGATGCAAATGGCAGAACCGTGCCCTTCCCCCAAATGTCCTTGATACGTGAGATCCCAATAAGATCCCACTTATCAAAACCCTTGGATTTCCAGAGACTCCCCAGTTTCTACGAATTCCACATCGGTGTGGCCAGCGTAAGTTTACCATCCCATTTCAGGTGCCCATTGACAGCATGCCATGTCTGGACGGCGTTTGCTGTAGGGCCAGTCAGTGGGTACCTACCGGGTTTGGCGTACAAAGCCCTGGTATAGTCTCCCCCCGGGAGCAGCCACCTATCCATGGCATATCCGGGATCATCTGGGCTGCCATATATCCCGTGATTGACCGCCGCTAGCTGGGACGCCCAATAATATTTTTATAAGGTCGGGAAGACTGATACCCCCATCGTACCAGTTGAGGGTCAGCTTTGAAAATGCTATGCGTGGCCTGCCATCCCACAGAAGTTTCCTCTGGAGACTCTCAATTTCCTTGAAGTAGGACGTTGGGACCAAGTCCATCATATTTTGGAGAGCATACAAGAAACGAGGGAGGGCCATCATCTTAAAGAGGACCGCCCTTCCCAGCATGGAAAGAGGAAGGGACCTCAAGTGTGCGACATCAGTTTTAAGTCGCTGCATGGGTGGGTCCAGATTACGGCCAAACGTAGTCTCGAATCCAGCGTCACACAGATTCCGAGATATCGGAAGCCATCCGGCACAATCTGTATTGGGCAACTCGGCGGTATCACAGACGGGTCACCCGTTAGGACATAGATTACCGACTTGGAACAATTGACAGTGAAACCAGAGTATCTTCCGAAAATAGCTAGCACATCCAAGAGACAGATCAGGGATGCCCCCGGAGCAGTGACGTAGAGAAGGATATCATCTGCATATAGGGAGATCCTCCCAATCCTGAGTCCACCTCATTCCTCGGATAGATCGGTCTTGCCTCATCCAGGCTGCCAGTGGTTCAAGTGCCAGCACAAAGAGAAGCGGCGACAGGGGGCAACCCTGGCGAGTGCCCCTGCTCAGCCGGAAGTCCTCGGATTTCCGGTTATTCACCACTACTCGGGCCATCGGGTCGGAGTAGAGGAGACGGATCCAACTCACGAATTCCTGACCAAGTCCGAATTTGCCCAGCACCGCAAATAAATAGGGCCACTCAACCATGTCAAATGCCATGGTAGCATCTAATAAAACCAGAGCCGCTGGTTCCAGTATGGCAGGGGTTCTACTCAGTATTCCATGCATGCGGCGCAGGTTGAGGGCTGTATTGCGATGTGGCATAAAGCATGACTGGTCTGGGTGGACCAGCGTATTGATTACTTTAATCAGACGCGTGGCTAGCAGTTTTGCAAGGATCTTGGGCTCCACATTGAGAAGCGATATTGGCCTGTAGGATGTGCAGCTCGTTCTAGGTTTGCCTTCTTTATGTATGACGACAATGTTGGCCACCTGTTGGTCATATGGAAGCATTCCTCTCTCTCTGCTCTCTATCAGCATAGCACGGATGTGGGGGGCGAGTTTATTAGGTTTCAGTTTATACAATTCAACGGGAATACTGTTGGGCCCCGTGGCTTTCCCGGAGCTCACTCCTCTGATCGCCTGCGCCACCTCCTCGTCTGTCAGCGGGGACTCCAAGTAGGCCCTATTTTCGTCCGAGAGTGTGGGAAGTCTTATGTCTTTAATCATCTCGCTATTTTCTTCTTCTGTGTACCTGCCAGTCGTACTATATACCGAGCGGTAATAATCTGCAAACGTATCTGCGATGGCCTGCGGCTCGGTAATAGGATTTGAGACGTCCCTCTTTAGCTCGGGCACCAGTCGCGACGACCACTCTCTTCGGTCTAGCCATGCTATCAGCTTTCCTGCCTTGTCTCCCAGTTCATATACTCTGCCCTGGACCCCTCTACTCTGCGCCTTTGCTCTATCCTTGGCAATGCTATTAAACTCGTCTTGCCTCAACTTCAGCAGGTGAAGGTTTTCAGGGGTCACTCCCTGGGCTATCTCCTCCTCTGATTTCAACACGTCCTCCTCTGCTCTCGTCAATTCTGCCTGTCTGTCCATCTTTTTCCCCGCAATCAGGGAGAGAACTTCTCCCCTAATGACTGTTTTGTACGCCTCCCACAGGGTCTGTGCGGAATCAACCGTGCCCCCGTTTTCTTGAAAGTAGTTATCAGAAGTCTTGATAATATTCTTACGGATAATCGGATCTTTCAGATACCATGGGTTTATTGGGGCTACTCTGCCTACATTTGTGCGATCCATTTCCATTCGAAGCCACAGAGGGGAGTGATCTGAGATACCCCTTCCCAGATGACGAATCTCTTGGATAGTATGGGCCTGTGCCGCTGTGACAAGGATGTTGTCTATGCGCAACAGACAGTGGTGTGCACTCGATATGTGTGTGTAGTGTGCCCTGTCAGGGTTGTATGTCCGCCACCCATCCACCATCCCCACCATTTCTAGAAAGTCTGGCAGCCACCTCTGGGCGGGTCGAAGTTCACACGGCGGGTGCCCGTCAATCTCACCGGCCATCACTGCGTTGAAGTCTCCCCCCATTACCAGGATACCCGGTAGAAATGTTAAAAAGACGGAGCCCAGATCCTTGAAGGTGTCTGTTTGCAAACCAGGCAGGACATATAGAGAGACGAATGTAGCTGTCTTCCCTTCCCATTGGCCCGAAACCCCAACATATCTGCCTCGTACATCAGTCCACGAGGCCTGTATTGTGAAAGGGAATGAGTTCTTGATTAGTATGCCCACCCCTCGGGACCCAGAGGTGAATCCCGCGTGTGCCACCAGTTTGTACCCTCCTCTATGTAAGGCCATGCATTTATTTCCGACTAGGTGTGTTTCCTGTAAGAGGACTACATCTGGCGCATGTCTCCTAACAAATTGGCTGACCATCCCACGCTTAAGTTTATCCCCCAGCCCGTTTACGTTCCAACTGAGGACTCTGACCCCTTAACCCCGTTTACTACTCATTGTTATGTCTTTGCGGAAGTCGCTCTAGCTCTGCTGACCAATTTGATGGCATTGAAAAATTCAATGCAATAACAAACTCAACTTTAAAAAACATTACACATCCCCCCAACTCCCGCTCACCCTGCACCCCTGCTTACTGGGCCCGCCCATCACAAACTGGCAGAGTGCCTGTCGCCCTATACCTAACCCTAAGGAATAACTAAAGGTAGTAACGAGGAGGTAGCCAACCCTCCGTCCCCCCGCCCCCAGGACCCCTTATTTCAATAGCTAATTGTCCCCTGATGTCTTTTAGTAGTCCACTGCTGCGATGCAATATGCCAATAGTTTATGTCCCTTCCTGGGGTCCATGACCCCCGTACCTGACCATGTTTACGTTGTCCACCAGTCCGTTTGCCGGCCCTCAATCCTGCTCCTGCAGTGCTTGTTCCTCGCTTCTGTTGCGCCCCACAGATCCGTAATGAGTCTACTGTCTAGCCAGTTGGCCGCCACTTCGGGATTATCAATAAACCACACTCTCCCCTCGATCTCCACATGCAAACGTGCCGGGAACATCATGGCGTACCTAATCCCTTTGTCCCTGAGATTTTTCTTGACGGCGAGGAAGGTCCTGCGTTGTTTCTGCACCAACTGAGTGAAGTCAGGAAGAAGGAGAGGGTGGCATTCTCATAGCGCAAAGGGGATGTCGTTCGGGCAGACTGCAGGATTGCGTCCCTGTCCCAGAAGTTGAGGACTCGTGCAATCAGTGGGCGCGGGGGTGCTCCGGGTTTGGGTCGCCCACCCGGGACCCTGTGCGGTCGCTCTATGGTGAAGAATTTTCCTAGGCCCTTAGGCTTGAGGTGATTCAGAATCAGGTCTTCCACAAAGAGGTCAGGCGCGTGTCCTTCTGATTTTTCGGGTACTCCTAAAATGCAGACGTTATTCCGTCTAGACCTCCCTTCATAATCGTCCAACTTGCGTTCTGCCGTCTCGCAGAATCACTTAAGATCACGGACTTCCTGCTGGAGCTGCGACATGTCGTCTGTCAGGCTGGCCATCTTAATATCCAAGGACTTGACTTTCTCATTTACTTTGGTGAGATCTGTCCGTATTAGGTTCACTTCTATGGAGACGGTGTCCAGCTTATGTTCCAGGGATTCCATTTTATGCTCCAGGGAGTACTTGACCCCGCCTATGGTGACCATTACATCCTGTAGGGTGAGCTCCGAAGCGGGGTGTCATGAAGTCCCTCCCCGCTTTCAGTGTTTGTCGCTGGTCCGTTGGCGAGACTTTGGGCAGCGTGTAGCGGTCTAATTTATCGGTCTGGACCTGCCTGTTCCCCTTGTTAACTCTAAGCTGGGACTTCTCAGCCTCTGCCTTACTCGCCATTTCTCCACCTGGCCTCTGGATTCTCCAGTGGTGCTTGTTTCCGCTTTTCCGTGGCAGGAGATTCGGTGTCTGTGTGGGCTGGGTTCCCTCTACTTATGCACTCCCTCGTAATTGTGGAGGCCGATATTGCAGCTGCGTCTTTTGGCCTGTGCCCCTGGCCGAGTGAAATCACCACCTATATGCCCCTGCTGATTCACGCCGACAGCTGAGGCCGCCCGATACCAGTGTTGGCCCCGCTCCTCACTCTCGCGCACGGGGGCAAAGAGGAGCTGAAGCACCCCGCGCGCCTCCGGCCGCCGACCCCCGCGGGTCCCAACGCTGCCCAATTTCCGCTATGGCCCCCGTTACCACTGCTATGTCTCTGGCACTTCAGCACTAAGCCCCTGAGGTAGCAGCGGCCCAGAGGAGCGAGGGGAGGTAGCAAAGACGCCTCTCACCATTGCAATTGTCCTCCTGCGCCCCCGCTGTTGATGGCGTTGCTGCGACCGGCGACTTCCAGTCCGTGTCGCCGACTCCGCCCTGCGCCTCAGATGCTTCCCCAGCACTCTGATCCCTGGCATGAGCCTCGTAGGTAGGCCCTGACGAACAGCTGTTGGTGGCAGAATGTGACGGGTTTAGCTGCTTACTCTAGGTAATGAAGTGTTTGATTCTCTTAACTATTGTGCATCTTCGACATCCCTCATAAAAACCAATGCGCAATGCTGATGTCAATGTTCACAACCACAGGCACACTCCTACCAGAGAGGTGCAGTTGCTTTAAGCTCACTGTGCATGTAATGTTGATCGTCTTTATAATTCGGTGTCCAAGGTGCCTTAGTACCCTCAAAATCAGGTGAAGTTCATTTTAACAGTAACCGTTTTGGTACTTTCTCGCATCGGGGGAGGGAGCAAAGACGCCTCTCACCACTGCAATTGTACTCCTGCGCCCCCGCTGTTGATGGCGTTGCTCCGACCGGCGACTTCCGGTCCACGTCGCCGACTCCACCCCGCACCTCAGCCGCTTCCCCAGCACTCCGGTCCCCGGCGGGAGCCTCGCAGGTAGGCCCAAACGAACGGAGCTTGTATCTCCATTTCCGAGCGGGGCACAGACGTCGGCTTTTCAGCTATCGGCACCCCTCATCTTACTATTTGCTATTGCGGGCTATTCAGGGCAGGATAGCTGACAGGATGGTGGCGGCGGAGCTCGGAGTTCAAGCAGCCATCTTGATCCGGCGCTTGGCTCCTCCCTCTCAGAAACGTCACTTTTAACGGCGTTCCTGTGGCGATAGGGGCTTCGTCTTATTTTCAAGGGGGTGTAAAGCCACTTAACGTGGTTTAATGCCGCCTTGAGAATAAGGCTCCCTTTCACACTATACTTAGCGTGAAAGGGGTGAGCAACAGGAATCGCATGGGCGTTCTGCCGCATCACCTATTGATTTTGATGCTACCTCCTATTTACAAGGGTGGCGTAAACAGGAGGCAATGTCAAAATGAATACCAAGGGAATATGGTGAAACTAGGAGAAATGCTTTAGTTCTCCTCGTGGCTGTTTCTATGCCTGCAGCATTGTGCAGCACTTTCTGAATGGGGAGCGTGGCATTAGCATTTTTTGCTTAGTGCCGTGCTCCCCTATTCCCTTGAAATTATACCCCTTAGTATGCACAAAACAATTTTGTGAATCTGGCCCCAATGCTTAATTATATAAAGTGCTACTTGGTGGGTTTCATAACATTACAGATGAAACAAAAGCAACCTGCAGCTTCCAGTAAAATCAAAGTGCCTTAGACTTAATATCAGGAAACAATCACCCTTTAATTAATAGAAGCCCAATGCACCGAGTTTTTGGTCGCAAAGCCTGAGAATCACAAAATAAGCCTCTTTGACTGCAATGCCAAAAGACACACTGTATCAGTAGCACACTTCTTCAAGTGCCCAGCAATCACTGGAATGCTACCTGCGCTCAGCAGCGGCTCCTGGAGGGAGTGCTGCGGGGTGGTGAGGCGGGGCGGGAAGGGGCAGGATGGGGGGTGGTAAACTCCGGCATACGGCCGAACAGAGGTAAGTACATAAGTAAATAAATACAACAAATTACATTGCGCTCGCTGCAGTGTATCGCTGTAATGCAGCGCAGGCAATGTAATTTGTTTTATTTATTTATTTGTGTACTTACCTCCGTTCGACCGTATGCCGGAGTTTACAAGCCCCCATCAGGGGCGGCTCTAGGCCCATGGTGGCCCTGTGCAGGGAGCGTAGGTAAGGGGCCCCGGAAGAGGGGGTCCGGGCGGGGCGGAGCTCAGGAAGGTGTTTTAATAAAACGTCCAGAAAAGGCGTTTGATGACCAGTACCTGCGGCTGCTCCTACCCTTTTGAATTCATCTCAGAACGATAACATTTAGGAGGAGTAGGAGGACGAGGAGGGCATTGTGACACACGACGTGAGGGACTGGCACAGACGGCTGCAGGGCCATGACAGGACCTGTGTCCTCAGGATACGCGGGCAGCGATGTAGTAAATAAGGGTTAGTTTTCACCCAGGCACACCAGGTAAACTGCAAAAGAAACGAATTTCCGCAACCTCAGTACGTGACGCACTACTCCTGTTTACCTACTGTTTACCAAAAACCTATCATGCTTCCCTTTCTTCCCTTTTTCACCTAAAATGTTTTTTTTCTTTGTATTTAAAAAATTGTAAGACTCACTGAGACACACCTTCCTACCACAGTTTGGCAATGTGTGACAGCTAGATGGCACCACACGCGTCGTAACGTTCCGAGTCCGACCACCAGAAAGAATGCAGACTGATGACACACGCCACGCCGCACGCGGGAAGCAGTTTGAGGAGGTTGAGTCTGCACAGATCACTCTATCCTCAGCTTCCGACGTCTGCCAGCCGCAACGCCCGCCTTGGTGAGATTGAAACACCCTGGCGCCACTTACTGCCAAAGTCGGACGGTGTGTTGCTGGACGCTACACCCAGCCTGCAACTGCGCATCTTCACTGCCTGGGCTGTGCTGACAGTCAGTGATCGCGTTCAGCCAGAAAGGTGTATGTACTGTGGGAGGTAAAAGCTTTAGTCTGCGCAGGCGGCAGTGGAGCAGCCGGCAAAGGATTTCTAACTTGGTCTTATTTGAGTGTTTAGTCAAGGTCATAATTCTGAGGAAGGAGGCAAGGCCATGCTTATAAAATACCCTTTCCAAGGGTGTGGTTTGTCCAGAGAACTCGAATAGAGGTTCCTATTCCAAGATAAAGCAGAAATCTTTCCTGTGAAGCATTCACAAGAGGAAGATGAGTTGAAACACATTTTTTCCCTATTTTTCGTCCTGTTCATTGTACAATGTTTTCTTTATTTTTGCTTCATGCAGTTGAATTCCATTAGATTATTTGGTCTGGCTCTTCTCTGTTCCATGTGCTTCGAAAAGTTTGGTTCCTGACTTATCTACTACAACAATATCTCCATCTTCACTCAAGGATTATCAAATTGCCACTTTATTGACCTTGGTGTTTTTTCATCTTAACTGGGACCCTCTTAAGGAGAGCATGTGATTACTTTAACATGTTCCACTGTGCAAAGCTATATTGTGGATTCTGGGAGGAGTCGCCTTATCCTCAAGAAATTAAGAGAGAAACTGGACAGACATTCACTGCGTCCAGTCTTTGACATAGGGCTGAAGAGATCCATATTTACTTCTTACCAGGACAAACCTCTGCAAGAAAAAAAGAACTGATCCTATATGACAATCAGGCTGGACATCTTTGTTTCTAGATTTGTCCCCGATAGCTTAGCCCTAAGTGGAATTACTTGCACTGCACACCCTCAAATTCACATGCCCTGTTGCCACCTGCAACTTTCCTTTTGTGTTGGAACAAGAGCCGGCTATAAGAAACAATACTCGAATCATGTAGACTCCACAGACTCTCTCTAATCCGTGATCCCTTGGAACATCTGATTCTGCCCAGCTCCGTTCTTGCAAAGAATGCCTGATATGCTTTAGAATGTTAGGAACAATCACCCTTATGCATCAAGCCAAAATCCAGTCGGTAAAATACCGATTCCTTATTAGCTCCCGGTATTAAGTAAAAAATACCCAATCCCAATGCATCAACCCAAAAGCAGAAATCGGTATTTAAGGAATCCTTAAATAGCGATTCTTTAAATAGGGATTCCTTAAATACCGATTCCTTAAATAGCTTTTGCATTTACGGAATCCCAAAGTGAGATTCCTTAAATGCAATGCATCAAAGTTAAAAAATTTGCGATTTCGCTAATAAGGGGAGCAAATTACCATGAAGATGAACTGCATGGTAATTTGCAAAAACTTTGAAAAATGCACTTTTGTGCATTTTTCAAAGTGTCATGTTGCGCACACACATGCCCTTAGAGCATGTGTGTGTGCAACATATGTGCACATATCATTTTCAGGGGTGCAACAGGGTGTCCTTTTGACACCCTGGCACCCTTGAAAGTGCTCCAGCTATTAGCGATTCGGTAATACCGAATCGCTAATACAGAATGGCTTTACATTCATTCCTATGGGCCTCCAAGCCCATAGGAATGAATGGGTAGGTATTCCTTATTACCGATTCGGTATTACCGATTCGGTAATAAGGAATGTTAAGGAATCGCTATTTGAATAGCGATTCCTACATGCATAGCCTTTTGCTATTCCTTATTAGCGATTCCTTATTTTTCGCTAATAAGGAATCGCAAATGCTAATGTTGATGCATATGCCCCAATATGTTTTGAAAGTGGCACACCTTATGAAGGGCCTTTGGCTTACCATCGGTACATACACCTATAACCTGCATAAGAACTAGCCCGCAAGTGCCAATTGCTTGAATTAGTCTGGACTTCAGATGAAGCAGTGTAGCAACAGTAGGAAAGCACACTTGATTGGGAAAGGGTTTCAGAAGCTGCAATATTACTGCAAACTGTAGCTAAGACGGATACTGCCATTTGTTGCATGCAACTCAAACGTGGTTTTAGCCCAGACCACAGAACTGTTAGCGCTGCTACTGTAGAAGTACAGAGGGGGCGGGGGTAACAAAAGGCAGTATATTCAACTATACTTCCGTTCCTAACCACTGGGCTTCTGGGACAGATATGAAAAAGGGAATGTCATCAGAGTTGTGGGCAGTGCCAATGTGGTGCATCTGTAGTAGCAAATCTGGTCCCAGGAAAGCAGGGCTTCAAAGTTTATTGATCCAATTTGACATCTGAGATTATTTCTATATACAAGAAACATGCAGAAGAAGCATCCGTTAGAAATACTATCAGTGAACTCTGGGGCAAACACCAGGAGACCGCTTTATTGACAACAAAGAGACCCTAGCAAAAACTGATGATGTAATACACAATGATCCCATCCAAAGGGAAGGGCAGCTTAACTCACATAGTGATTTCAGTGACATATGAGAGAAGAAATGGCACCTCTCTCAACCGTGCAAGAAATTAAAAAACAAAATCAGTGACACACTGGCTTTGAGAGAAGATTTTGAACCCTAAAATTCACCACACAACCACCACCCCTGCCTATCTGGCTGACCAGCTCACCAGGTCTGTTGACTCTCTACAAACCAACAACCGGAAGGAACACATTCAGAGGGGAAATGAAGAAATGGAAAAACCAAGACAACAAGCATGCTCTGTCCATGCAGCAAGAATCTGAAACAGCATACCCGTAACCATCGGGGCTGACAAGACCAATTCTGCTCTCAGAACACAAGTGCCCCTGCAATTACTTTTCGACTGAAATTTACCCCTTGATCTTATATAGGGCTCCACTACCTTCCTGATCGGCTATATTTGTGCTATACAAATAACACATAAAAAACACTGAAAGACGATATTTACTAACACCAAAGGCAGATTCCATGAAAGACCACACAAAGAGAGCCCAACTGTCAGTTACATTAAACAACCACATTGAGAAACATACCATCAATGACTGATGCACAAGCCCAAACATTGAACAGAGAAAAGAGGTACACCAAGCTGAAGAAAAAGAAACAGAGGAAGAGACAACATTGCTGTCACATCAGTTTGAGAGACAGGCACACCAACAGTCTGATAACTGGACCACAGACATAAGCACGATGCAGAGTAAGTCATCACTGACACACCACATACTGAAATTTTAAGCGCATACTTATCGTGATAATTAAACTACAACTTCCAAAACGCGAAGTACTACTGGCTTAAAAAAACTCACAACCCCCTTGAGGGCATCACACATCACACTGTGCTTTCCACTTGGCAGGTACAACAGCAATCGTACGCATGGAAATAGAGAGAATCCGTGGCACACAAAAGTTTGCCATGGTTAAAGACAGACTTAGCTGAACAGATACGGCAACATCGGAAGTGACAGCATTACTGACACGAGAGGGAGACCGCCAGAGAGCCAATGGCATTGATACTAAATACATTATAGGAGACCACATCGCTGGCATAAAACTAAATCGTTGGGGGCGGGGGGTGGTCACCGTACACCGTAGGCGAAAGTGGGAGACTGATACTAATGAGAGGGACATCGAGGGAAAGTCGAGTAAAAATGAGAAACAGCAGCAAAGCACCCAAACAAATAAAGGCGCACTGACTTTAGAAACAAACACTAAAGTGACAGTATTGCTGCTACCAAAGAGACAGCGGCACTGGGACAGACACCAGGAGTGACACTGTCAAAACCGAAGACAAACACTGGGAAATTAACAATAATTAAAAGAAGAGCATTACCAATAACGAACAAAGACAACTGGGGAGAAAGTGACTGAAACTTAAAAGATCAACTTGGAGGTACCGAGGACGCCATGAGATGCGGGAGATTTTAATGTAAATCATCTCTGAAACAACTAGCCAAGCAGGGGCGCCAGAGGCAGCGTAGAAACAACTAGCCAAGCAGGGGCGCCAGAGGCAGCAGTGGGACACACCAAAAGCAATCACTAACACGGTCCCTAAGGGGCGACAGGGTTTCAGACACTAGAACACAGCATTACTGATGCTAGACAGTAGAGTAGGCTTTCTGACACCGGAGGTGCAGACGCCAGGAGATGCAGCAGCTGATTCCCCGGAGGACCACCTGTGGCGGTATTAGACACCCCAGCTAAACACCAGAAGAAACTTCATTATCCTCATCAGGATCAGAGGCAAACACTGAGAGGGGTGTCAGAAGAACCAGTCTCTGCTGATTGGGTACCGGAAAAATCGGTGGGATATGCAAGGAAAAACAGAAACTGGAGTAGGAAGAGGACGTAGCATCAATACAGACGAAATAACAACATGACAGCCAGCATTCCGATCCCCACAGAGACAGAAACACTAATAGGCAGCGTTACTGACCCAAAAAGAAAGACAAAATGACAGACAGCACTGACACATCCAGAAAAATACAGGGAGTAAAGGAACCCTGCATTCAGAGACACACATGCCTGTTGCCCGCTTCATCCGCCTGGAAGGCAGATGTCTCACCTGCATCCAGTCACCGCTGTCCCGAGTGGACAGACAGACGGACGTGGTCCGGTATGCGGCCCTCAGGCCTATAAGAGCTTGTGACAGGGCTCGGCCGGACGCAGAGGCTCTCAGATCTTGCGGACGCCACCAGCTCAGCAGTAAAAGGCTTTGTCCCGAGCCGCGGACGGACAATAGAAGAACAGACAGACAGACAGAGCAAGATGGCGGCGTCCGCGAGCACGCCGCGCGACCGTTGCGGGGGAGGCGCGATTCAGGAACGAGGAACACAGGTGCGGGAAGGGGGGGGTTGACGGTCAGGGTGTTTGCAAGTTAGTGGAAGCCGGAGGCCGCCAAATCCCTGCCAGGGGCCGCCACGAATATGTATTGTATGATAGTGATTGATCTGGAGAAACACAAACTCAGAATTTAAAACTTAATACCATGATTGGAGGTTCCCTTTAATAATCATTATTGATTTCTATCCAAATGAACACTTTTTGCAACATTAGGATAATCAAAGGCTTAGGGAAAAAAACAAAGCTCTAGTTTATACCTTGCAGTTTGTATGCAGCTCTAAGATGAAAGCTAATAGCTCACTGTTCTTTGTTAGGATTTTAACTTATAAACTGCAAGTAGCAAAAGGATCTTACTGTCAAAAGCAGTAACCCACTAACCTATTTACAATATCTGCACTTTGTGATGGGCATGGTACATGTTCTTAGCAGAAGGCACATTAACCCTCTGCGCTATCTTTCGATGACTCAAAACTTCAACTAGACAAAACTCCGATCTCGCTCTAGTAAGACGTTTATTCACCGGAGTTATCATGACATTTTTATTATTGCTGAAAATTGCTGTAGGCCAGGAAGGAGGCAGCAAGTGCTTTTAAAACCATAATATACAATGCCCCCAATCAAAGACAGCACCCGTTGCGGTCACACCGGTCGCATCACCCTAGTGCCAGCTCTTCTCAGGGGTCCTGTTGCTCTAGGGTCTGCTACTTCTTAGGCCTGCCAGCAAGACTGGAGGTGAACTTCAGTATGGATTGTGGTGGGCAAGCCTTCAAGGTGAACCCACACGCCACACGCCACTGCTAGGGTCCACCTGCTGGTGTTAAGAGACCAGGGCTTTTCTGGATTTGCAGGGTCTTCTAATGTCTAGCGTGGGAATGTGCTCCCTCAGGAGAGTGGTCTGGGGGACTGCTCATGAAGGCTGAACCTAGTTCCTCAGTTCTAAATTCGGCAGCTCTGCCCCCAGTGCTACATCCGCTCCCTCACTGAACACCATACTGCCCCACTGAGAGAAATTCACATTGCCTTCAACTACAATCCAATTTGACCTGCTATAAACAACTGAATGCGACTCAATTCAAATTAAGCACTGGCAAGAGCAATATGCTCCCTAAAGGAAAAAGTAACAACATCCTGGAAAAAGCAAACACTCATTGGGAATGAAAGATTAAATAAAGCTTGTGAAATGTAAGCAGGAACAACATGGTGAACTTAACGCTTTTACACTCACTATTCAGAAATCAGTGAGTGCTTCTGACTGAAAACTACAGGGCCCAGAAAGGACCCATTTCAATGTCCACTGCTTATATGCTTACAAAACGTAAGCAGTATGGTTTAAAAAGACCACGTTCGTGAACACAAAGCCGCCGTACACCTTTTGTTTTCCAATCCACCCATCAACCAGGTACCTCCAGGTTTGGCGCACTTCCCCACCGGGGGAAAACAGCGCTTCACTGGCAAACTGAGTAAAGTGACGGCAATGTTTTTGGGGTTTGAATAAAACCGATCTGGGCACTTTAAGAACATTCCGTCTTGCTTTATTTATTGATTTTTCATATTTTGAACCTTTTATTTCCGTGGCTGCACTTTGGAATGGAAAAATGTCAAAACGGCATTTCCAGCAAAAGTGTTTTTCTTTTTTGCATCCATTTCACATGGGAACAAATGAACGACAGGAAGAAAGAAAGGGTGAGAACCATTTCTTGAGTCACGGTTTTCGGTAAGTGAGGAGGACTTAGACAGACAGAGAGGGAATAAGAGTAAGAAAGAGAGGGGGGGCAGCTGCCAACGGCAGAGCAGAAGCGGACATCTTCCTTGTCTTGTCTGGGCAGGAAGCAAGAGACAGAGACCTTTTCCTTCTCTGCTCCCCGCCCGTCCCCAAACAGCCACTAATGTATGTATGTGTCTTGTAAAGCGCACTGCTGTCCTGAGACGTCGTGGCACTGTAGACCACTGGGGAACCCGTCCTGGCTATCCCTGTGAGATGGTCCCTCCTGGGTATCTCCAAGGTGAAACCAGGCATCCCCGGCAAATGTGGGGGGCCGTTGTGGAGATGAGGCAAGCTAATGCCCAGAGTTGCCGAGTGTGATCCCTGGTTAGAGTAGGCACCGAGGCGAGAATTATCGAGTTCGCTGGCCCTGGTCCACGACCCTGCCGCGTTGGGAATTGAACCCTGGTCCCAGGCTGTCCTCTGCTTCCGGGTCTGCTGCCTCTAACCAGTGAGCCACACCACTCCACCACTAATGCCAGCCTTCTCTGCAGTGCTTGGATATTTCTTACGTCCAGGGATGCATGTTCCAAATAAAAAAGTAGGGGCACGGAATCTATAGAATTAAAGAAGTAGGGGCACGCCGTGCCCTGCCGTTCCCGCCCACTTCGACCACTGATTGTATCTGATTCCTCGTGGTGGCCTCCTGGGGTTTTGTGGCCCTGTGCAGGTGCACGGCTTGCACATGCCTAAGGCCGCCCCTGCCCCCATCCTGCCCCTCCCTCGCCCTGCCTCACCGCCCCGCAGCACTCCCTCCAGGAGCCGCTACTGCCTGCGCTCGCAAACGTCCTTCACGTCATGTCAATTTTTTAACTGCAACGCCTGTCGCATTAAGGGGCAGGTATACAATCATCCCTTTAATGGATAGTGGCTGCAATCAGGGACGTTTTTACTTTGAGATTTGGAATGCAGGGATAAAGCTGTTACTGCAGCTGTCTTCTGCCACTCACATGCTATCTGTACTGCATTCACAACACTTCCGGTAGGAGTCACAAACAGAATCCTGCCTCATTACTAGTAATGTGATAGGTTTACGTGAATCCTGCCGAAAGTGTACTTTGCACTGTGATGGATCAGTACATCAAAGGCCGGACTGGGTACCGAAACCGGCCCAGGCAAAGCGCTCGGCTGGTCCGGGGGGAGTGTGCTAGCAGAAAGCTTTGTGCCGCTATTGTTGCTGGGGGCAGATATTGCCGCTATGCTGCCCAGTAACAAAAATGCCCCCCCCCTCCCCCCCCGTGGGTCTAAAACCAGCCCCCACCCTGGCGGCCCACCAGGGAAACACCCAGTGCCCGCTACGGCCAGTCCAGCCCTGAGTACATCTGTTGCAGCACAAAATAGGTTCAGGGTTGCAAACTTGTTACTGTGCAGAAACAGCGACCACTTTGCAACCCAGGCCATTGTACATCATGCTCGATATCTTAACATTTATGCAAAATAAGCTATTGTCCTGTCTGGCTACGTCTCTGATAATGCTGTTGTATGTTGAAGGTTAATTCTACTTTTTCAAAAAAATTATTAAAAAACTGCAAATTGGGTTTTGAGCATTTCGCCAGTTTTTTTAAATTGTGCTGAAACAGTAATAACATGCAAAAGTAAACATCATATACAATTAAAGTGCCCAACAACATATCCTAATAGGATCGCATACATTACTAAGACTTATTTTGTGAATTTCATCAGACGGTCTGAGGAAACAACAATAAAATGCATAGCTAAAAAAAAACATTAAATAAAAGGGGCACAACAAGATGTGGTGATATTACAATCAGTTGAATGGCTACTGCGCAATTACTCTACAAATGTCTACCACATGCTACTTGGACCCATGCCAAAAAATGGACCAATGCATAACAAAGAGAATTGAAAATCTAAATGTCTGTGTGATTATATAACTCACTGAATAAAAGTTTTTATAAAAATTGATCTGCAAAAAAGGGCAAATTTTAAGGATATGCTCTACCGTTTCAAGTACAATCGTACCAAATCGACAGCCGGAGACTATTACCTCATCAATCAGTCTCCAATAAAGCGTATTATCTTTTTGGGGGAAAATACAGAATTCAGTAACTCCAAGTGCTTTCTCAAACATTTTTGCCCTGTGATGTCATTCTTGCATTTCAGCATTTTAGACAATTTTAACTTAACTATGTAGAAAACGGTATACACAACTGAATCGGAACTTGGTTCACAATGCCAGTTACCAATTCTTAAGGTCTCTGTTAATTAGTTTCCTTCCAAGTTAGCATGTGTCTCTGTGAAATCACTATATGAGGTAAAGCTAAAACGTCAAGTTCTACAAATCAGCACTGAAGCCCCAATCAGAAGTGGGACATAAAATTCTGATTATAGCACAAACCCTTTTTTCCAGGGTGCACGGTGGAGTTTGCAGCATCCAGTAATAATAGGGGGTGGTAAATTCTGCAACCCCGTAATTTTCCTCGGGTCAAATTCAGCATGTCTTGCATTCAAAAATGTACTTGGGGGGGGGGGGCCTGGCGGGGGATGCCTGGTAATTACTGTGACGTTTAGACCCAGATTGACAAAGGTTTAGCGTCGGGTTAGCATTACTTTTGTAACACTAACCCAGGGCTAAACCTATTTGGGGATTAACAAACCAGTGCTAATTGGTATTGGCGCTGGTTTGTATGGAAAAGTAATGCATTGTAGCGAAAACGCTGCTTTGCATTACTTTGCGTCAAGGCGACGTTACATGGGCTTTCCCATGCAACCTCCCATGCCTTTTGACTCTAAACCCTATCTAGTAACATTAGTAAACAGGCAGTGGCATAACGAAAGCTCAGGGGGCCCCCCTGCAAGGTACATGGAGGGGCCCCCACTCCGGATTTAATCGGAGCTCCAAGGCCTTAGTACTGGCCTGAGAGGGCCCCCTGCAGCTCGGGGGCCCCCCTTGCACCACAGGGGATGAGGGGGCCTGTGTTACGCCCCTGTAAACAGGGTTTAGCACCAAAAATTAATGCCGCTGTAAAGCAGGCGTTAAAAGGAGAAATGTTTTCATTTCTCCTTTATTTTTAAACTTTGCATACGTGTTGCACTGTACAGCACACATACAAAGTAGGAAAACCTCTGAAGTGTGTCTAGGCATAGTAATTTGTACAGGAAGGAACCCTATGCTAGACTCAAGCACACACCCTAGCACTATGGCGCTAAGGTGTGTGCCTGGCGCACGGCAGCTGAAATCAGCGCTGGCGATAGGAATAGGGGAGAGTGCCAAATCTCTGTGAATATGGTGCTCTCCTACTTTCTCCTTGTCACGCAGCGCAGCGCAGCCTCTTTGGGGGCTGCGCTGCGTTCCGTGACCGTTTTCAGAATCTGGGCCATAGAATTCAGTCTAGTAGGCACAGAAATGTGCCAGTTACACCCAATTCTGAGTTGGGATGCAGAATATGAGGTAAATATTGATTTTGGCAAATATGTCACCCTGCAATTCTCTGGTAAATACTTAGGCCCCTTTGTCCCACTTGTGATCTGAGTGACTCCCAACACATTGCAGTCATTCATATTTCTGAATGCATCCACTTGAACAAATGTGTGGTCAGTCAAAATTACATTTCAAGTTGTGAAATCAGATGTATTTAGAAGTGAAATCTTCATTTTTTCAATTTATTTACATGATCGAAAATTGAATCTTTCAAATTTGTTAAACAATTTTATGCTGCTAAAAAAGATTAACCAGCCTGAATGTTTTGACAAGTAATAGGGCACATACTAACCACTTCTAACATAAACAGCCAAACATTATCTTTTGGAGCTAACTTTGACGTGGCATTTCTTGTTAGGATAACAATAACTTTAGCCAAGTCAACCAAGTGATCAAACCTTGCAGCAGCTCTGGGTGTCACTTGCTACTTGACAATGGCCAGCGGATTCCCCAAAGGCACAAATTGTTAAAGACTAAACATTCTAGGGTACTTGCACAATTGGCTTTACATGATCAAATTACCACCAACTGGAGTCTAGTAAATGAGAAATCTGTTACGTAAGAATGCACCCAAACCATGAGTTGTAGTTGAAGGGTTTATTACAAGAACCCGGCAGTGTGTCGAGGAGGACAGTCTGAGCACTCCTCTTCCAGCCTTGATCTGCCTTCATCTGATCTCACTGGATTCCATGGTTACAGAATGCAAAGGCTGCAATCCAATGAGGTCATTTGGCAGCAAGGACATGAACACAACAAAATCTACATCAAATGTATGAAGCTGGGTACATTAGACAAAGCTGAAACTTGACTTTATGTAGCAATTTTAACGGCAGCTGTGCTTCTCCGTTACATCAGCAAACTCCACACGTACAGCATAAGACATCGTCTGAGGAAAAGGCTGTTCCAACCCATTGGGGCCATCTTCGGTAAATGTTTTGCTTCTCGCATACTTTAGAAAAATAGGGATAATTCTCAGACTTTAAACTGGGCAGAAGGACTACACGAGGAATCAATAGCGCGTAGGTGTACATTGTCGAGTCCACTGAGAAGCATTCTGAAACACTATGACAACTATGTAAAATGTTAGAGATCTGGGGTGGACATGTTAGATTCTGGCTTTAGATAGAAGTTAAAAGTGCAAAAGGGTCGGCAATCACATGAAAACTAAATCATTAATGCATATTCTGTTTAGGTTTCTCAAGTTACCTGACCTTGTTTCCTCCCATTTCCGGAAGTACAGTGACTGTTGTGGCAAGGCAAAATTAGGCTTTCATAGTTTCCGCCCCGCAAGGGGGAACAAGGATGCTGGATTAAGAAAAGAAGGCTCTAACAGCAGATGGATAGCAAAGTCTGTGAAACAAACACAGAATATAAGAATAAACACTCTCCAGCACTTTCTCAGCTGCCACCTCTCCAAACTCCAAGCTAAGAAATGACCAAAGAGGCCACATTCTAGAGTATCACATCTTTACACAACAATAGCTGTGTCAGAGTCCTCAGGTGATATCACAGTGCCCAGAGGCTTCACAAGACTTCCATGGCAACAGGATCAAAACATCAGGCTACAGGATTCAATCCATGTTTATAAAAAAAAACATTTTCTACTGTTTGTGAGGAAGGCTAATGGCAGACATGTCCTGCCTAGAAAAGATTAAAACTGGAGTATTACCAATTTATTACTTTTGAGTGCCTCTGAAATTTGGACCAATGTGTTTATTAGTCAAAAAAATATTTTTTGTAGAATTCTTTTTATTCATGTATAAAGGTAATTTCATCTATAAATTTGAAATTCAATGAGGTGTTTGAGACTATATTGCTGGTTCCACTTAGCGAGTTTAAGGATGCAGTTTTGTCACCATTTGGAGTTAACCAAAAGCTATAGGTTTCATTTCATGTGTCTGCTGGTGTGTAGTGTCCACTAATATGGAATATGATAATTCCTAGCCCTGTGTGTGTGTGCTACATATTAGATGCTTGACTGGCTGTGGTAGCTGTCAAGTGTCATAATGTTATTTCCCTAGAATATTTGTGTGTGGGTAGCAGGACAAAGGCAGAGAGGGTAAGAACAAGAGAGGAGCTTACTTTAGAGGGAGAGTTTGAGATTGTTCAACATTACGAAAGGGGTTACGAGAGATAATTGCTGTCACAATTTGAATAGAGTTATAGACATCCAGATGGAGAGATCAATTGACCAGAAAATGAAACTATGTTGAAAGGTTATCTCCAAATAAAGATGACCCTGGTGCACAAGAAAGACCACCCAAGAGTGAGATACAGAGAAGGTGAACACCTTCTCTGTGAACCAATTGTGGGCTTGTACATCTCTCAGTAATTAAAGTTGGGCTTGTTAGAGACTGACACTGTGCAGTTTCTATAAACATATAGTGACACACCTCTGCTACCCTTGGCTGAACAGGAGGCACATTTTCAAGGGTGAACTGGTATTCCACCCCTTATTTACTAGAGCTGTCCAGGAGCAGCCTGGGCCCTCCTTCAAAGTTGAAATCGTGATAAGACCTCAAACAAGCATTTGCAATGCCATCGGTCTCGCCTTTGGGACCTTATATGTATTTAGTTATACAGCACATAAGCCTGGGTGCTGAAACATTTGCTGTTCTTTAACATGGAGGGAAAGTAGGCACCAAACTGCTTGACACGCCAAGTATGGGAACACATGGAATGCTTCTATTCTACAAATAGCCAATCTATTTCTAAGCCTGGAAAAACGCCAAGGACTCAATTTATAAATCGTACAAAGCGTTTATACGCTTCAGACTAATACTGACACTGTGGGGTCGATTCCGATCTGGGTCGGACAGCTCTCCGAGAGCTGTCCGTAGCCTTACTGTGCGTCCGACACGTACCCGTAGCCGGTCCGTCCTGTAGATGAAGTATGATGTGCATAACTGCCAAAAACACGACCCACACATATGCTGTGATTCAAGCTTCATTCTCCGTCCGAGCCGTAACCCCGAACACCAAACCGAGTCGCCTGGAAGCAGTATCCGTAGCAGTTTCTGCCCTGACAAGTACGATGCATACTTCCTACGCGCCAGACGGGTCGCCACGTACGGCACGTCACAGCATCCGGAAAACAAGCATATCAGCTACGATTCGTGCCACAACTCAATCCACGGCTACGAGATGGACCAGCTTGCAACGGGTACGAGATGGAGCAACAAGCAGCGTGTACGACACAAACACATCATGAATCCCATCGCGCAGGTCATACCAGTACTCTACATCTATGACCGGATCAGGAACCGACGCCGACGGCACAGACGGTAAGTCAGACTCATACCACACAAACAAACAACACATACTCGCAAAATGGCACACACACACAGGGGATCCATATCCTGGCCATTAACAGGCCACCATAGGGGTTGCATGGCCAGCACCACTACCACCCCCACCCATAGGGCTCATGTTGACCATCACTACTGCCACCCCCACCCATAGGGGACCTGTTGCCCATCACCCCTGCCACCCCCACTCATAGGGCTTATGTTGCCCATCACCCCTGCCACCCCCACTCATAGGGCTTATGTTGCCCATCACCCCTGCCACCCCGACTCATAGTGGACCTGTTGCCCAGCACTACTGCCACCCCCACCCCTAGGGGACCTGTTGCCCATCACTACTGCCACCCCCACCCCTAGGGCTTATGTTGCCCATCACCCCTGCCACCCCCACTCATAGGGGACCTGTTGCCCAGCACTACTGCCACCCCCACCCCTAGGGGACCTGTTGCCCATCACTACTGCCACCCCCACCCCTAGGGCTTATGTTGCCCATCACCCCTGCCACCCCCATTCATAGGAGACCTGTTGCCCAGCACTACTGCCGCCCCCACCCCTAGGGCTTATGTTGCCCATCACCCCACTACTGCCACCCCCACCCCTAGGGGACCTGTTCCCATCACTACTGCCACCCCCACTAATAGGGGACCTGTTGCCCATCACCCCTGCCACCCCCACTCATAGGGGACCTGTTGCCCAGCACTACTGCCACCCCCACCCCTAGAGGACCTGTTGCCCATCACTACTGCCACCCCCAACCCTAGGGCATATGTTGCCCATCACCTGTGCCACCCCCACTCATAGGGCTTATGTTGCCCATCAACCCTGCCACCCCCACTCGTAGTGGACCTGTTGCCCAGCACTACTACCACCCCCACCCCTAGAGGACCTGTTGCCCATCACTACTGCCACCCCCAACCCTAGGGCATATGTTGCCCATCACCTGTGCCACCCCCACTCATAGGGCTTATGTTGCCCATCAACCCTGCCACCCCCACTCAGAGGGGACCTGTTGCCCAGCACTACTGCCACCCCCACCCCTAGGGGACCTGCTGCCCATCACTACTGCCACCCCCCACCCCTAGGGCTTATGTTGCCCATCACCCCTGCCACCCCCACTCATAGGGGACCTGTTGCCCAGCACTACTGCCACCCCCACCCCTAGGGGACCTGTTGCCCATCACTACTGCCACCCCCACCCCTAGGGCGTATGTTGCCTATCACCCCTGCCACCCCAACTCATAGGGCTTATGTTGCCCATCACCCCTGCCACCCCCACTCATAGGGCTTATGTTGCCCATCACCCCTGCCACCCCCACTCATAGAGAACCTGCTGCCCATCACCCCTGCCACCCCCACTCATAGGGATTATGTTGCCCATCACTCCTGACACCCCCACTCATAGGGCTCATGTTGACCATCACTACTGCCACCCCCACCCTTAGGGGACCTGTTGCCCATCACCCCTGCCACCCCCACTCATAGGGCTTATGTTGCCCATCACCCCAGCCACCCCCACTCATAGGGCTTATGTTGCCCATCACCCCTGCCATCCCCACTCATAGTGGACCTGTTGCCCAGCACTACTGCCACCCCCACCCCTAGGGGACCTGTTGCCCATCACTACTGCCACCCCCACCCCTAGGGCTTATGTTGCCCATCACCCCTGCCACCCCCACTCATAGGGGACCTGTTGCCCAGCACTAATGCCACCCCCACCCCTAGGGGACCTGTTGCCCATCACTACTGCCACCCCCACCCCTAGGGCTTATGTTGCCCATCACCCCTGCCACCCCCATTCATAGGAGACCTGTTGCCCAGCACTACTGCCGCCCCCACCCCTAGGGCTTATGTTGCCCATCACCCCACTACTGCCACCCCCACCCCTAGGGGACCTGTTGCCCATCACTACTGCCACCCCCACTAATAGGGGACCTGTTGCCCATCACCCCTGCCACCCCCACTCATAGGGGACCTGTTGCCCAGCACTACTGCCACCCCCACCCCTAGAGGACCTGTTGCCCATCACTACTGCCACCCCCAACCCTAGGGCATATGTTGCCCAACACCCGTGCCACCCCCACTCATAGGGCTTATGTTGCCCATCAACCCTGCCACCCCCACTCGTAGTGGACCTGTTGCCCAGCACTACTACCACCCCCACCCCTAGGGCTTATGTTGCCCATCACCCCTGCCACCCCCACTCAGAGGGGACCTGTTGCCCAGCACTACTGCCACCCCCACCCCTAGGGGACCTGTTGCCCATCACTACTGCCACCCCCACCCCTAGGGCGTATGTTGCCTATCACCCCTGCCACCCCAACTCATAGGGCTTATGTTGCCAATCACCCCTGCCACCCCCACTCATAGGGCTTATGTTGCCCATCACCCCTGCCACCACCACTCATAGAGGACCTGCTGCCCATCACCCCTGCCACCCCCACTCATAGGGCTTATGTTGCCCATCACTCCTGGCACCCCCACTCATAGGGATTATGTTGCCCAGCATTACTGCCACCCCTCCCCTAGGGCTGATGTTGCCCATCACCCCTGCCACCCCCACTCATAGGGGACCTGTTGCCCAGCACTACTGCCACCCCCACCCCTAGGGGACCTGTTGCCCATCACTACTGCCACCCCCACTAATAGGGGACCTGTTGCCCATCGCCCCTTCCACCCCCACTCATAGGGGACCTGTTGCCCAGCACTACTGCCACCTCCACCCCTAGGGGACCTGTTGACCATCACTACTGCCACCCCCACCCCTAGGGCTTATGTTGCCCATCACCCCTGCCACCCCCACTCATAGGGGACCTGTTGCCAAGCACTACTGCCACCCCCACCCATAGGGGACCTGTTGCCCATCACTACTGCCACCCCCACCCCTAGGGCGTATGTTGCCTATCACCCCTGCCACCCCAACTCATAGGGCTTATGTTGCCCATCACCCCTGCCACCCCCACTCATAGGGCTTATGTTGCCCATCACCCCTGCCACCCCCACTCATAGGGATTATGTTGCCCAGCATTACTGCCACCCCCACCCCTAGGGCTGATTTTGCCCATCACCCCTGCCACCCCCACTCATAGGGGACCTGTTGCCCAGCACTACTGCCACCCCTAGGGGACCTGTTGCCCATCACTACTGCCACCCCCACTAATAGGGGACCTGTTGCCCATCGCCCCTGCCACCCCCACTCATAGGGGACCTGTTGCCCAGCACTACTGCCACCCCCCCCTAGAAGACCTGTTGCCCATCACTACTGCCACTCCCAACCCTAGGGCTTATGTTGCCCATCACCCCTGCCACCCCCCTCATAGGGCTTATGTTGCCCATCACCCCTGCCACCCCCACTCATAGGGGACCTGTTCCCCGCACTACTGCCACCCCCACCCCTAGGGGACCTGTTGCCCATCACTACTGCCACCCCCACTAATAGGGGACCTGTTGCCCATCGCCCCTTCCACCCCCACTCATAGGGGACCTGTTGCCCAGCACTACTGCCACCTCCACCCCTAGGGGACCTGTTGACCATCACTACTGCCACCCCCACCCCCACCCCTAGGGCTTATGTTGCCCATCACCCCTGCCACCCCCACTCATAGGGGACCTGTTGCCAAGCACTACTGCCACCCCCACCCATAGGGGACCTGTTGCCCATCACTACTGCCACCCCCACCCCTAGGGCGTATGTTGCCTATCACCCCTGCCACCCCAACTCATAGGGCTTATGTTGCCCATCACCCCTGCCACCCCCACTCATAGGGCTTATGTTGCCCATCACCCCTGCCACCCCCACTCATAGGGATTATGTTGCCCAGCATTACTGCCACCCCCACCCCTAGGGCTGATTTTGCCCATCACCACTGCCACCCCCACTCATAGGGGACCTGTTGCCCAGCACTACTGCCACCCCTAGGGGACCTGTTGCCCATCACTACTGCCACCCCCACTAATAGGGGACCTGTTGCCCATCGCCCCTGCCACCCCCACTCATAGGGGACCTGTTGCCCAGCACTACTGCCACCCCCCCTAGAAGACCTGTTGCCCATCACTACTGCCACTCCCAACCCTAGGGCTTATGTTGCCCATCACCCCTGCCACCCCCCCTCATAGGGCTTATGTTGCCCATCACCCCTGCCACCCCCACTCATAGGGGACCTGTTCCCCGCACTACTGCCACCCCCACCCCTAGGGGACCTGTTGCCCATCACTACTGCCCCCCCACCCCTAGGGCTTATGTTGGCCATCACCCTGCCATCCCCACTCATAGGGGACCTGTTGCCCAGCACTACTGCCACCCCCACCCCTAGGGCTTATGTTGCCCATCACCCCTGCCACCCCCACTCATAGGGGACCTGTTGCCCAGCACTACTGCCACCCCTACCCCTAGGGGACCTGTTGCCCATCACTACTGCCACCCCCACCCCTAGGGCGTATGTTGCCCATCACCCCTGCCACCCCCACAGATTGGCTTTTGTTGACATCACCCCTGCCACCCCCACCCATAGGACGGGTGATGCGCCACACATCCATCACACTCCAACATTATGTATGTCAGCAAAATACATCCCCCCCTAACATCATGACAACAGTGTGTAGTCTGTGACAAATGCACACAACAGTGATTATGACTTTGAACATACAATGTAGCTAACAGCACATGTTTGACCAACAAATGAGTGTGGCCTACACAAGGCAAGCATCACTATAGCACTGTGTCAATGTAAAACTAACACCCCCTCACTGTGGGGTCCAAACTGCAGCAGATGTTAAGCATTGTGGTGATGGGGTCTAAACCCCCCCTCATCACAGTGACCAAAAGGTAAGTGTCATCATGGTCAAAGCTGCAAATAACAAACAGCATGTATGATCCCTGCTCCCAACACATTAAACACTTCTGGGGCAAACTAGTGGCTGTGTCCCTTACCCACAGAGATGTGGTGAGGCTAACAGTGCTGTGAAAACAAAACATACTCGCGGCCATGTGCAGACAAGCACCACACATGGGGGCTGACAATGCATACAGTGTACTATGACACAAGAGCAGAAGTGACCATCACAAAGCATACACACATCTCGAAAATAGACACACCAATCAAAACAACCTGTGTAGACTGTAGGTGTCAGCTCACAAACTCCCATTCCATGTAAGCAATGGCACCTAACAACCAGGATGAATGTGCACAATGATGTGATATGACTCACAGGGACTGCAGAGAAATTCACAGAAACAGCATCCAGACAATGGCCCACAACAGCAATAACAATGCACTGATGCAGATGCACAAACACAAACAGGCAACCTCACACTGCACATCTGACACAACATGTGTGTGTGTGTGTCTCAGTATCCACAGGCAAATACACAACACATGAGGGGAGCTGAACCACAGTGACACAGATGTGGACACAGTGCCATACAAAAGTAAACCATCATTGGGACACCCTTAGTGGGCAATCAGGCATTGTGATATGAGAGGGAGCACAACAGACACATGTGACACAAGCTGGAATGAACACCAACTGGTCACAACAGCCTGGGTACGTGAGTCTCCCCTAAGTCATCTGCACATACGCAACATATATGTACAGCAAGTTGCACAGAGGACCCAGTTGCTCCTATACCAATGATGCCCACACCTGTAGGTCCAGTGGAGATGCGCCAAAGCCAGGGAAATAGACAAATTGGACAATGGGAAGCACATCATATGTGCATGGCTGCAAGCCACAGATGTGACCATGGAAATGAAATGTTCACAGAGATGTTATCAAATTGTTAATCATGACACACCCAGTTAGCTGCAAAGGATGACATGGATACCCACCAGAATAGGATACATATCTCATGGACCACACGGAGTACCTCACATCAACGCCTCAGTATTCAACATTGGAAACCAAGCATTACAGGTGCAAGGGCATGCTAAACATCATCAACCTAATGTACAGCTAAATCAAGTTCACAAGTATAAAGAAAAAAGCTTTATTCAGCAGATGAAAATTTAAACATCCGTTCAAACAAAAGGCCAATGGCCAGTCCATCATCAAATTACAAGGAGTGAACTTGAGTGACAACTGTCACAGGTTGCTTGCCTGCACTGCTTAGGACAGGGGACATCCCCTCGGAGGGGCATACATGGGGGCAGGCCAGGCACCGCAGGGACAGGATCAGGAGGCAGCAGAAGGAGGCAGTGAAGGGGTGGTGGATGCAGGAGAGTCACTTGCAACTGCAGTGGAGCTGACTGAAGTGGTGGGTGCAGTCACAACTGTGGGGCACAAGTCAGATGGGGTGGGTGCCGGCACAACTGCAGTGGGCAAGTCAGATGGAGTGGATTGGGTCCCCACTACAGTGCCCAAGTCAGACGGGGTGGTCGTGGACTTCACTGCAGTGCCTAAATCCATGTGAGCGGAATGGGGTGCAGGTGAGGTCGGCAGGACAGAGGGAGGGACACGGTTCCCACATCAGTGGCACTAACCGTCTGACCGGGTGTGGAGGAGCAAGTGGTAGGGGGGAGGGCCTCAGCATTTTGGGGATGGTGTATCTGTGGGTGGGGGAACCCAGGGCAGGGTGTGGCGGGGGAACCTCTGGAGTGATGGCCTGGGGGATGGAGGACGGAGACTTTGCCTTGGAGCTGCATGGCGGTGGTGGGGTCTTGTTCTTCTGGCTCCGGGGGGACTTGGGGGTGGGGGTCTCAGTCTGACTGCGCCTAGGGGAGGGTGTCCGGGTGTAAGGGGCACTCCCCTCTGTGAGTGGGGACTTCTTCTTCCGCTTGTAATCTGAATCTGCTGGGTCAGTGGGGAAGAGGCCAAGGTCACAGAGGAAGAGTTTCTGGGGAGATGGGGTTGCAGGTGAGGCAAGGGAAGGGGGCTGGGAGGGAGAGGTTTCGGAGGACTGCGGAGTGGTTGTGGACGACTGTGTGTGTGTCTGCAAACCAGCCCCTGTGAGTGTGGTATCAGTCCCCTGCGTTTGCTTGTGTGCACGTCTAGCCCTTGGTTTGGGTGTTTGTGTGCTGCCCATGTCTGTGGCTTTGTGAGAATGTGCAGGTGTGTGTGTGCTTGGGATAGGTAGGCTGCTAGGAATCGTGGGTGGTGCAGGGGTAGGAGGGGTGCAGGACTGTTAGAGGAGGGACACTGCTGCCGTCAGGGAGGAGGCCACAGACTGATTGGTCCTCTGTAGGGCAGACATGCCCGATGAAATGCCCTCCATGAACGACACCAGTTGCATCAACAGAGTGATGTGTGCATGGAGGACACTCAGCATTGATGTCTGCCCTACATGGATCTGTCTAAGTAAGTCCACAGACTCCTCACTCAGGGCAGCAGGGGACACAGGGGCAGGGGGTGCGGTGCCTGGCACAAAGGGTACATGCTCCCGAACAGGGGAGTCTCCACGGACCTCTGGGATGGGAGCCGATGGGAGGGTGGTGATGGTGGTGGTGGAGGCGGTGGCGGGGACAGTCTCACTAGCTGGGGTTTGGTGGCTGCTGACACCCACCTCCACAAGGGAGTCATCCTCAGAGCTGCTGTGGCCCTGAGCTGGGGGGGATAGTGCTGACGACTCCTCGATGTTGCTCCACTCGCCCTCCGTGCCACTGGGTCTCCCCAACTCCTCTACTTCTGTCCCTGTCAGGCTCTGTGGCTCCTCCTGGTGCATGGAGCTGTCCCCTCCTGTGGCCGTGGATGTATCTGGATAGGAATAGGAAGAGAACAACATCAGTCACCTGCACTGACTGCACACACCACAGTGAGTACATCACATCACAGGGCAAGCCCTGGCATCATCAGCTGAACACTGTTCAAAGTGCCAACACTGGTTAGAATAAGCCAATTGTCATTCTCAACATCAACCATGGCACACATATCCCTCCTTGACTTGCACCCATATGTCTGTTGCATGTTGGATGCTAATACCCCAATGTCCGACATGCACCACCCACACATCAATTGTACATGCAAGTGAACATGTAGGAGTATGTCACTATACACACAGCACATCTCTTGACACTGACTCGGTACAGGTGTCCGGATGAAGGGATAGGCAGAGACTGATTTCACATGCTTGTGATGCATGCCAGCAACACACACTATGATGTTCTCATGTCCTGATAGTCAATGCCACAATGGGGTGCACGGTGCACACTTGAACACAATGCAGGATCACTCATAGCAAATTAAATGCCATGTCACTGGCATGCCTGGAAAGTCAGTCTCCTGTCACAGGGGCAGGGCATCCAGACAACAACGGTATGCACAGTGGCACAATCATAGCTCAGGGGTAAAGCACACTCTGCAGCTGACAAGTGCACTTGCCCATCCCCTGCAAACAACATATCCAGGACCCAGAAGACCCCACATCATGCAAATCAGACATATGAGTCTCTGCAAACACAACTCCATGTACATTAGCGCATCACAGTCTTCCGTACATGTAACCCAGCTGCCTGAAGTACACAGTTGCATACACCATTGTGCGCTGTCAGATGATCACACAACTATATGTCACACAGGTCTTGTCTCACACAGTCACATCTCAGATGTCCTGCTGACCCTCAAAATCATGGACACCCCAGTTGTACATAACAGGAAGCCACACCATAATGACACAGAGGCAGACACCTGAAGGCACATGTCACTAAGCACAACCTGTAAGTTGATACACAGGAGTGGGATTACAGAGTGTTTCTAAATGCCCTTGAGGAGGCATGACTGCCCAGTTCTACGTGAAACAGTGCTTGGCCCTGGACAGTAGTCAGGTGGCTAAGCAAGTGTGACATACTTAATATACATACTCCTGAGGCCCACAAATTGGAGTCACCTGCTGCATGGTTTTGTTTGAAATACCCCAGCCACATGTGGCAAGTCAGACCAGCAATTGGAACACATATCAAGGGCACACACAGATCATATGTCAGATAACAGGCATTGGGCAAACAATTGAACCACCCATGAAACACACAACAGAGCCACGGGGACAGATGCTGTCTGTTAGCTGAAGCATAGCTGACTGCAGGGACACAGTGCCCTAGTGACACAAGCAACAGACTGTAGAGGCCACACCTGGAACAGATGAGGAGGGTGCATCACACAATTGAGGGACCTGAGTATTGGACTACAACACCTACGTAATGTAGAAGTGTGACCAGGCCAAAAGACTGCAATTCTCATGTCAGACATAGGACACAGATTAGGCATGGACTTACCCCCTTCTTGCTGCTGTCTGGCCTTCAGCTGCCTATCCAGGTCCGGGAAGACCACCGCCAGGATCCGGAGCATGTGGGGGGTCAGGGTCCGGTGTCCGCCCCTCCTGCGTGGAGGTGACCGCTTCAGCTGGACTCTTGCTATCCTCCGGGTCCAGCCCCGAAGGTCCTGCCACCTCTTCTGGCTGATGCGGCTCCGGCGCTTGTAGAACCCCACCGAACGAACTGCCTGGGCGATGGTCAGCCATATCTCCTGCTTCTGGTGGGCATCAACCTGTGAGGATGACAAAGTTAAAAGTACATTAACACACATGCCCCATATTTGTGGTGCACACATTTGGATATACATGTCATCATCACAAAGGGAAATGAGGTGCACAGGTAGTGCAACCATGGGGAAGGACAAATTACCTGCATGTCTGACATGTTAACAATGCCTGGGAAGTTTAAGCTTACACTAATGCACTTTAGCAGCAGAACACCTGTTCATTACATGTCCCTACACACTTTGGGATGAAAGTAGTCAGTGAGAATGCTTGCCACTGGTGTACACACTGCTAGTACTGCTAGTCAGACAACATGCACAATTAGGAAGGCAGTGGACTGCACACTCACCTGCTCCCATGGTTTCCCATACAGCTTGCTGTACTTTGGAAGGAGCCCGTCCAGCAGGGCCTGGTTCTCCTCCTCAGTGAAGGCTGGGGCCCTCTCCAGAGTACGTGCCATAGCAGGAGCCAGAGGATGCAGAGACAGCAGCCGTGGTAGTAGGGATGTGGTCCAGGAGCATGTAGTTCAGGCAAGTGAGCTCCCTGGGGGCCAGCCAGCCTTATATCTGTGCTGCAGAGGCAGAATCTGGGCCATGTGTCCCAAGTGATAGGTCCAACACGGTTGCATTCTATGAATCTGGCCAATCCATGGAAATGTACGACTCGTACATGCCTTCCGCATCGTTCAAATCTTCACCTTCATGACACACTAGTAATTACAACATTGTTGTAGGCATCCAACTGAATTTCCAGCGCACAACTCGTACAAGTTTTGAATCCGCATCCGTCTCCATGACAGTCCAGAGCCCGGCTCGGTCAACTGACAGCACAACGCGTATTTTGAAAATACACATGCACCCGTCTCCATACGATTCAATATCCAAGGCGTACGCCTGTCTCGGACCATGCCTGCCCGACGCGTATACATGATAGTCACCCGTGTCAGACCTCATTGCAGTCAATGGCAAAGTGTACGCACGGCTCGGTCATGAACCGTGCAATGCGTATGCATTGTCACCCGCGTCAGAGCTCATTGCAGTCAATGGCAAAGCGTACGCACGGCTCGGTCATGAACCGTGCAATGCGTACGCATTTTCACCCGTGTCGGAGCTCATTGCAGTCAATGGCAAAGCGTACGCACGGCTCAGTCATGAAGCGTGCAATGCGTACGCATTGTCACCAGCGTCGGACCTCATTGCAGTCAATGGCAAAGCGTACGCATGGCTCGGTCATGAACCGTGCAATGCGTACGCATTGTCACCCGCGTCGGAGCTCATTGCAGTCAATGGCAAAGCGTACGCACGGCTCGGTCATGAACCGAGTAATGCGTACGCATTGTCACCCACGTCGGAGCTCATTGGTGTGACTATTCGACAGATTCAACACACAACTACTTTCCAGGGACACCTGTGCACACCTACCACACTACAGCATTGCCCACACAGTGTCCCATGGCATGTAAGGCTGCATTCCCTGTGTGTTGGGGAGGGCACATTTGGTTTGTTGGGTGGAACTTTTGTTCAGCCACTCCCAGGCTGTGCATGTGTACATGGGGGCAGAATCCTTTGTGTGTCGTGCACATTACCACTATGATGTGCAAATGTACAGTAATGGGCATGGGTCACGGACACAGTTTCATGTTGGATCTGTTTAGGACATCTCACATACACCCTGAGTCCTGGGGGTGATGGCATGTACATCACAGTGAGACCTGTAGCCACAATTCTGATGTGCACCCACAGTCTCCACATCCATGTGGTATATGCATCTACCTTAATGGTGTGTGTGTGTGTCTAAGAGACGTACATGTAGGGCCTGCAGGGACAACAGTGGCCCCTACCTGTGGGACTCACGCTTGCCTTGTGGTGTGTACGTGATACGCCATGTCTATGGCATTGTCGAAGTGGCAATACAGGGACCCTGGGTATCTGCATGGCAAAGATCTGTGATGCCTGGGAGACATCAGGCCTCACTTGTCACTGTGGTGTGTTTTTGTAACGTCACAGCAGTACATAGGTCGGGTGACACAGCCAGATGATTGGCCATTGCACTACATGGGACTCATGTGGACATGTGGAATTGAGATGTGAGTTGATGGTCATGTAGGTGACATATGTGTCCATGCCCAACAGGACACACCTCAGTATATTGTGTAATGTCATGATCTATCATGTGATATTGAGCCTGGTCATGGCCACATGGGTGGATGAACCGACAATCTTCCTTTGTTCGTCGCTGTGGTCTTCAGGGCACCAGCTGTCCATCGACCGTTCCCAGACCTTGCAACCATGCAGGAACGCGTCTGCATCCGACGGTACCGCTTCACCAGGCCACTGATTGAGGAGTTGGCGGAGCAGTTGGCGCCACATCTGCTACCTGGATACCCTAAAGCACTGACCCCAGAGGGGAAGGAGATGGCAGCCCTGCACCTCTTTGCTACTTGTACCTTCCAGTACACTGTGGCGACTGCTGGTGGTATGTCGCAAACTATGTTTAGTCGGGTGTTACGCGATGTCTTGGAGGGGATGTTGGATTTCCTAGACCTGTACATCAAGTTCCCGAGCCCAGCTGAACTCCCTGAAATAAAGGATACCTTTTATACACTGGGGAGGATGCCGAACGTCATCGGATCTATTGATGGGACACATGTGGCCCTGATACCACCACAGGCACATGAGCAGGCATACCGGAACAGGAAACATTTCCACTCGATCAATGCTCTGGTGGTATGTCTTGCAGACATGTCTATCACACATGTGTGTGCACGGTTCCCTGGTTCTGCGCACGATGCCTACATAATGAGGAGTAGTCGCATTGCAACGCTGATGTCACAGATGCCAGCTCAGCATGCCTGGCTTGTCGGTGTGTACTGACTGTTTATCATTGAGTTTATTTGTCAATGTTGTATTCCGCATTCCTACAAAACTCAGCTACTTGTTCATTTTTGTGTGTGTAGGTGACTCCGGATACCCCAACATGCCGTGGTTGCTGACACCCCTCAGGAACCCTGTGACACCAGCCGAGATGCGCTACAATGAGGCACATGGTCAGAGCAGGAGGGTGATTGAGCGGACATTCGGCCTCCTGAAAAGCCGCTTTCGCTGCCTGGACAAGACCGTAGGGGCCCTCCCATATGAACCTGCAAAGGTGTGCATAATAATCCTTGTATGCTGCATGCTACACAACATGGCAGTGCGGAAGAAGGTGCCTCTCATCCAGGATGACGATGACCAACCTCCGGCACCTGTGGAGGATCCCGGCCTGGGCCAAGATGCCAGTGATGATGAGGATGAGGGTGACGTCCGCTCACAGCTCATCAACAACTTCTTCACCTGAATGTGAGTTTCCAGGGTTGTTATGTCAATGTATGGAGTTAGCCTGGAATGTGTTGTGGCTGCTCTGTTGCTGTCTGAGTGTGTCTGTGTGCTACTTGACTGGATGCGTGCAGTGATGTGTCCATTCAGGTGGTGTGTTCTCCACAATTGGGTAGTACTGCTAACTTGTTTTTGTGTAGGTTTATTGTGACATGTTTGGTGCATGTGTATTTCATTTCTCTCCTGTTTTGCTGTGCTTTTGACTGTGTCTTGTGTCTGTCCTTCACCGGGTAATTTGCCTGTTTGTTCAACACTGACCCCCAACACCCAGAATCTGACACCAGTGTGGGAGTAGTCAATTGACATCAAGTGATGTGCCACACACCCCTGGACGACAATTCTCAGACACTCTGTGACCGTGTGTCCACCGTAACGTATAATTGCCTTGCAACTAATGTGGAGTAAACATGTTGCTGATGTGTAATGAACCTGTGCTATGCTTTGTTAGGTGCGTTATCTGTCTTCCCACATCTGAGTGACATTTGCTTACCTCACCTGTGGACTTGTTACCACTGATTGTGGATAGGTGTTGTGGTTGTGCATACCTATGTGTTTCAGGTCACCTTCATTGTGTGTGATGAGTAACGTGGCAATGGTGAGTATGTGTTGTGTTGCCATTGTGGTGTGTCTCCCTCACATGTGTCACGTCACCATGACTCACCTGACGTTGGTCACATTGTTGCAGTATTTGGCATGCACTGTGTTGTGTAGCAGATCAACATCTCCATGACACATGACAATTTTGAATCACAACGGAGGCAAGTATGGTGTACTGGTGAGTTTATTTTCAAACATGTGTGAGGAAAGTGCACAGGATGGTGGGTGCTGTATATTGGTTTTGGAATCCAAAGTTCACATTAGAGTTGGAAGTGCTGGTAGATGAAATGTCCAGAGTTAAGTCCACAGTCATCTGCTACATTGGCCCAACATGAACCCTCCATGTCATGTGGGCGAGTAGTGTACGATTGGACAAGGTGAACGGGTTGCGCACAAAGAACATTGTCCAGAACAGGTTTGGAGGCCCTGGGGGATGTGCTGGGTCATCTGCCTCTCACATGTCCTTCTTCGGACGACCCCTCTTCTTCCTGGGAGGGGGGGATCCACAGGTGGAGGCCTCTGCGTTGCAGGGGACTCTCCGCCAGAGCCCTCCTCCCTCCCTGTGGCGCTGGCAGATGGTGTTGCAACAGATGTTGTGGCCACACAGGGAGGTGTGGACAGGTTTGTGTTGATCTGGCGGAGGCATTGGAGTATGTCACGATGCACCGCAGTAAGGGCATCCCGCTTGGCCTCCATTCGGGCATAGTGGGCAGCCTGCTCCTGTTGCATGTCCTTGAGGATCCCCTCTACCTGGCCAAATCCTCCGGTTCTATCCTGGTACGCATCTATGATGCGTGCCAGTTGGGGGTCATCATGCAGTCCAGACCCCTCTGCAAGGCGCGCCGTCTGCCTCCCACCCCTCCCAGCCCCCCTATCCACACGGGCAGGACCAGTGGCGGGACGCACAGGTGACACTGGGACCCCTTGGGTGGTGTTGCTGGTGGTGTTTGCTGTAGCTTCCGGGGGGTCCTGTGTCCCTGTGCTGTGGGTGTTCAGTGGCCTTGGTCTGTCCGTGTTGGCGGGGGTGCCCTGTTGGTGTCCAGATGCTGGAGTTGTGGGTACAGGGGGTGCAGATGTTGATGCTGCTGGTGCTGCATGATGACTCACACCAGAGAGGCCAGGTTGGTCATCGTCATCCGGAGAGAACAGAGACAGAGTCAAACCAGAGAGCTCAGTGTCCACCAGAGTCTGGGCCTGGGAATCCTCTTCATTTGGTGCTGGGTGCCCAGCACCACCTGTGTTTGCAAGAGACACACAATGTGAGTTATGTTTCTACAGGCATCAATGGTTCACAAACATGACATTTTCTACTGAACGAACAGATGCCTGCCTGTACACTGCTTTTTTCCAGCTTGTCACGGACAGAGTTTGAGATTGTTGTTGCCCATTTCCCAGCAGGGCCTTGTGCTCCGCACAACAGAGCCCAGTGTCAGACATCTTCTCAGTCCCTTCCCACTCCCTGTGAGGCGAGAATGGTTCTGTGTATGCTTGCTGGGCCATGTGGGTGGGTGTAGATTGTCTGTGACTGCGACTCCCATTATGCTCATTGCTACACCCCCTTCCCAGCATGCCCATACTTCCTCCCTCTTGAATCTGCTTTCCTGTAAGGGGTGTGACAGCAATGGCAAGATGGCTGACTGTGAAATCCTGGTGTTTGTTTGGCTACAAGTCCAAAGAGAGCCCCTGTGCTTCACACAGCAGCACCCAGTACGGGGTATTTTTTGATGATATTTCACTGAGGTGTGGGTCAATGCATTCTACCCGGTGAGTTGTGTGGAGTTTGTGTTCGGGGGGGGGGGGGTGTCTCCACATGCTGGTAAGTATGGTCAGAGCTGTCAGTCCTCCTTCCCACCCGGCCAGACTTCCCATCATGAAACGTGCTTCCATTGGAGGGCGTGCAAGTTGTCTTTCAGGATGTCAGTCAGTGGTGTCCTGCTTCTGATTTGCGCACATGCCCTACCACGGCCTTGCGCTCCCCACAGCAGGACCCAGTGTCAGCCATCTTGTCAGTCATTTTCCACTCCCTGTGATGTGGGCATGTTTCAGAGAGGTGTTGATAGGCCAATCAGGAGGGGGAGCATTATCTGTGACTACAGACCCCATCATGTTTTTGGATACACTCACTTCACCTGCATCCCCACTATTCCTTCCTGTCAGTCACCTGCACTGTGAGGTAGTGTGTGTGTGTGGTGGCAAACTGTCTGGCAGTGTCGATTTAGTTTGTGCCACTGCCTTGCTCTATTTGTTTGTAGGTTGGTGCATGTCATGACACAGTTCCAAGTCACTATGAGATGGCAGGTGTTGTGTTAGTCTGACTGGCATACACATCTTGGCATGATTATCTATTTGTTACTGTGGCTTTGCTTGCGGTGCATGGTTTCACTGTCCCCTTGCCACACAATCTTGGGTATGTTGTTTTTGTACTCACCAGGCTCTGGTATGTCTGTTAGCCCATGGACGCTCTCTGGTAGTAGGATGTCCAGCACCATCTCCTCCCAGGTTCCTAAGTAGACTGGTTTGGCAGGAGGGCCACCGCTGGTGCACTGACTCAGGGCATGATCTTTTTCGATGAGTTTCTTGACCCTCCTGCGCATGTCATACCACCTGTTCTGGATATCGTCCTTTGTGCTCCTTGCTGGTGCTTGAGTGTTCACCTTGTCCACAATCCTCGCCCACATCTTTGTTTTCTGTGACATGGGGGTCCTTTGGACCAATGTACCAAACAAATGTGGCTCTACTCTGATAATCTCGTCTACCAGCACTTCTAACTCACTATCTGTGAACTTTGGATTCTTCTTTGGGGGCATGGTGATGGGTGGTGGTGGTGAGGGATGTGTGTGTGAGGGTGCAAGTGAGGATGGGTTGGTGTTGGTTTTGCCGGCTGTATGTGTGTGTGCGATTGGATGAGGTGCTGATGGTGTGTGGGTTGTGTGATGGGTGAGTTGTGAGTGTGTCTGTGGTTGCTGTGTAATGGTGTTTGCTGCTGGCTGTGTTTCCTGTTTGCAAGGGATCATGGTAGTGATTGTAGTCCTTTATATAGTTGGAGTTGTGGGTGTGTCTTTGTCCCAGGTTTTATGTATTTGATATTTATTGGCTTTGTCATTGCTTGATTGGTTCTTTTTTGGGTTTTGTAGGCATGAAGAAGACGTTCATCTGACAGAAACGGACGCTGATATTGTCTCGTGCGGGCTTCTCCGCCTCGTTCACGCTGCCTATCTTCTGTGTTTCATATGCGTCGGTCGCGGAGGTCTCTATTACTTGTGGGCCCGGTTTTCTGTGCATGTCGGTCGTGCGGCTTGTTCTCCGTGCGAGCCGGTCTGGTTTTACATGCATTGCATCATACTGCGCTGGTCGGACATCGCCGGTACGGGTCGGTCGGGTTCATTCCGGGTTTGTGTCAGTCGGTGAAAATCGCGTCGGTTTTCTGGCCGGATCACTATTTTCCCTACGGCTCGGTCGTACGGCTTGTATTCCGTACGTGTCGGTTGTAATTCACACGCGTTGCATCGTACTGCACGGGTCGTACGGCGCGGGTCCGTGTCGGTCGGTCTCCGGTCCGGGTCGGTCGGTCTCCGGTCCGGGTCCGTGTCGGTCGGTACGTATTGCGGCCGGAATCAGAATCGGCCCCTATGTGTACACAGACTGGATGGGGGATGTAAATACAAGCCGTTCTCTCCTCCCTCCTCCACAGATTAAACATAAACATGTTTTTGACAACCAGTCACAAACATTCTAACAGCCCGCATGGCGTGCCTGCAGCTGTCTATGAATTATCAGGAACATTGAGGGGAGTCTCCACCGTAACCACTCTCTTGGCACCTACCCCCTCAGCTCGAGGTGTACCCCCAGAGCAAAATGTGCACCGCCAGAGATCAACCTCCAAAGAGGCTCGCCTATAAGCCTGCGTAGATGTACCCACAAACTCACTATCAACAAGCCTGCTCAGTGAGAGCCGACCCCACATATGCCACACTCAGCCACCGAGGTGTACCAAGCCCTGTGCCACAACAGTTGTACTTCCACACAGCAGAACTTCCTCCTGACGCCTGCTCAGCCGCAAAGTCAGTTTGTGTGCAGCTCCTTGATGCTGGTTTATAGCTCACAGTGCTATATCAGAACTGCAGCTTATGAACAGCAAGTAACAAAAAGATCCTTGACAAAAGCAGTAACCAATTGTGTTTTTTATATGTGCATAGAAAACAAATCTGTAGGTTACGCAATTTGCTTTGTAGAAGGCACAGTAACCGTCAATGCTATTGTAGGAGTAAGAACTGTGACTAGACAAAACCCAGATCGCTCCAAAGAGAGCATTAACCATAAGAGTTCTCTTAGCATTATATTTGCCCATTAAAATCGCTGGGGACACAAGATCTGCAGATGTCTGAGTGTGGAGTGCCTTTTATAGGCCCACAAACCGAATGCACTGGCTCCTTTTTAAAACTCAGTGGGCAAGGACACAACCAGCGTTCCAGCAAAAGAACATGATGGGAGGGGGTGAATGGCGATTTCAAGGAAAGAGACCCACGCTTCTGTACACTATTTATGACCCTTTAGTATAAAGTGATAAGTAGATATTGTAGGGTTTATGTTAGGAGTGCAGAAAAAAAGTATAAATCTTTCCGAATATTAAAGTGAGTAAAGTATGGGAGTCGTGCTAGAAAAAAGTGAGACGGTCACAGTTTTTAGTGCTATATAAGTCCTGGCACTGGAAGCCAATAGCTACCTACATCTAACTAACATACTTGGGAACGAGGGGGACATATTTATCATTTAAGAATAAAGAACAAAAAAAGAAATGTGCAATGCTGCGACGCCCATCGCACCCAAAGCATAATGCAACCCTTAAACACTCACGTAACAGAGCGCATGACCAATAAATAAACATACATTAAAAGACCTGCGATTGTCAACATGGGAATAGTTACATGTGGTAGCGGTGACCCAGTCACTGCTGCTAAGGAAGCAATTATTCCAGGTTACTGAGCCTGTTCTGCAATTTGTGGGCATGGCTGAAAATTACTTGTGTCTAATATGCAAGGAAGTGACCGAGGGCTATGCCTAGAATTGGCTTGTTTGCATTAAGCGCAGCCACTCATATTCCTCCCAGGAACATGGAAAAGGCTAACAAAAAGTACAACGGCTCGCCTGTAGCAGAAACAGCATCATCACGTTACTCGGTCCCCCCTTCGCCCCCGTGAAAGCAGTGTCTGGACTCACCCCCACTCAGAAAGGCTGTTGTGTGCTCTACTGATGGCCAAGGTAACTCTACTGCGGCCTTGCATCTGTCCTCCTGGGCCGGCATCAGGGATCACGGGGCAAAGACTCCGTTGATCCCACAGTCCCTCTGGGTCACCTTCGGACACCGCAGCGCGGGGTGGGCTCCCACCTGAAGTCTCTCTTGGCACGCAACTTCAGCCTGGCTTCTGCTCTCTGGGCAAGCTCCGCCCCCGGTCTCCCGCGGGCCGAGAACCACAGTGCAGTACGATCTCTACATAGAGACGCACCTGGACCAAGGCACTCCACCCCCAGACACCCCAATGGTGCCAGTAGAATGTCAGGAGCAGCCCTCCAACTCCCGGTGCCTGTCCTTGCTGCTCACCTCCTGGAGGCAAAACATGTGGGGTGGGCTCCCGCTTTGTTCTGGGAAACACTCCCCAGGCACAAGCAGCGTTGCATGCATTCAATCCCAATATAATCAACATAATGCGTTTGCCTCAAGCTCCACAAAATTAATCTGTGCATGGAAACACAGTCAGCACCAGCTGGAACAAAGTTAACTGAAACATCGCCTCGTGCGAAACTGAAACGCGCTTGCCTCGAAGTATGAAACGCGCTTGCCTCGAAGTAAAAAAAAAAGAAAAAAGCAAGGCACTTTTAAAAAAAGAGATCCCCGAGAAACAACAGACCCACAAAAAAACCAATAATACCAATAAAGGGGCCAATAGCCATAGGCGTGCCCAACAGGGAAAAAGGATGGACATAACACACGCTTAACCAATACCAAGTAGGACATTTTGAAAGACGCACTGAAAAACAAATAGGAAAACGGAGGCAGGGACTCCCCCACTAAAGCATATACTGCATGTCTCAACGAGACAGCGCATGCGCTGCCTAGACAAGACCTAAAAACGAATCTCTCAACTCTTGCTATAAAAATATGTGTGGAATTTATGGTTAAAGGGTATTTTCCTAACAATTTACATTTATTGCGTAAGTATGGAAAGTTGTGAATGCTATTGAGCTTCTGAATAATTTATGTAGCAATTTACTGTGAAGGGTAATTTTGCACTATTACTTAGGTTAGAGGTTTACACTATAGTGGTGGGAGTTACATGTTTAATCAGCATAAAAAGAGCACTGTGAACGAGATAGAATCAGGAATATTTCTTGATTACCTGAACTCTGACAGATTTGTGTGTATTACGTTAACATGGTATTTAGTTTTGTGAAACACTGGTAAAATCTCTGTTATTGCACTGCATAGTAATGAAATGATTGTCTTTAACTAAGTGATGAAAATTTACATCTCCGATTAACTAGGAGAACGACCTTGATTTTAGATGAATAACTAAATCCCAGGGTTATGAATTCTTTCAGAATGATATTTTACTAATATTGAATGATATGATAATATGTTACATATGAGAGTGTTAATTTATGAGCTGGATTACATAGTTTCATTTTTTAAAGCAGCATTTATTTTTGTTTATCATATAATTTAGGAAAGACAATTGATACGAGGATTGAATTAATGTGGTTTTAAAATGAATGATTCAAATGAGAATTGCCCTGAGAAAGTGATTTTCTCAAAACATGTGTTAGCCTTCTGGTAGTCATGTGAGGATTGTTTTGTAGAAAATGATGTAATGTGAAAACATAAAGAAGTGCATTTAGGACTTCAAGCTACTTCCTTACTAAGACTTAACTCTGTGGTGACATCACTGCGTACCAATCATGCCCAAATGCGTGTAATCATGCTATTGTTAAAAAAAGATGGAAAATTAGCAAGCCTTTGCACCATCTGTGTAAAGATATTACCAGTTTCCTGGCAACCCCCACCAACATGAATTCGGCATTTGCATCCCATTGATTTATAGCACATTTAGAGATGTGTACTGCTCAAAACAGATGTTGCAGCATGCAATAGATAGTCCCAACAGGTTGGAAAATCCTATTACATGAGGACTATGCTAGCTTGCTGACTGGCCCTCAAGAACTTTGAGCCTTTAAAGGAATGTCAAAAATGTTTGCAAATCCTGGACTGATGACCAATTTGTTCTACAATATTTATTCCTTTTTGAGAAAGATCTACACAATAAAGTTGATGTAGTTGGCCGAGCAAAGTACTTGGATGTATCCATTATCTGCAACGGCTTTGAAAATGGTCCCGTCACAGTCAGCAGCAACTGATTCTATTGACTAAACCACTGCTTTAAGGTCTTTTAAGGCTTTGGCATCGAATGTTTCCATAATGTTGACAGTTGTGTGTGGTTTCTTCATGGAGAACATTGGAATATTTGCAGCCAAGTATGTCTTAAATAAATCAGTTCTGATAGTGCTGGGGAACAGCCTTTAATTAACTCTCTTGAAAATTACCCTGTATGCTGTGATGCACATGCTGGCCCAGATTTACTAAGATTTTGCGTCTAGATTGCATCACTTATTTGGTGCAATCCTGACACAAAATGTATTTTGGGCTTTATGAATCCAAGCAAAGCCTGATGTGCAAGGCTTTGCGTGACTTAGTAAAAAATAGAAGTAATGCCTTGCAGCACATAGTACTGCCTTACGCTACCTTGTTTCAGGTAGGTGTTACATGGGTGGAGTATGCGCATCCCCATTCATTCTCCTCGTATTTTCTGCAAACGCATATTTACAAAGACTTATAAACATGGCATTGCACCAACATTGTGTGCCTATCCGAGGTTAGCAAAACAAGGAGAAAAATCTTAATTTCTACCTGTTTTTTCCTCTTTGAATATGTGCTGCATTCTGCAACACATGCACAAAGAGGTAATAGCCTCAAAGGATAACTATTGTGTATGATAATATTGCTTCCTGCACAAAAACTATGCTTACCTCAATGTATGCACCCATGTGACATGACGCAAGGGTACCTGGGTTGGTGCTAGGCAGCCACAAGTTAAAATTGTGCCATATCTTAGTAAAAATGGTGTAGTTCTTCTCTCTCCTTCTCACCCAATGCAGTGTAGCAACTTTCCTCGCTGCGCTGTGTTCCATGAAATGTTAGTTAATCTGGACTCCAGTTGATAGTTTGACTACTGGTCCACATGTCTCTAGTGAGATGGGTGATCTGCACAGTGCTCTCCTCCACCGCTTCAGCAACCAATCCTAGCACTTGACTTTGCAACTGTGGTACATCAACAATTCACAAATAAGCCCAGCTTGGACTCTTCCATTACAGACAGTTGGCCACAGCAAATTCCAAAGACCCCTCACCTTGGTTATAAGAAAATATGAGGGGGTTAAACACCAACATCTTGGTCAGTTTCCCCCTGCCAAAATGAACCAGATTATGGTTTATGGTTTTGGACAATTAGCACAATAGCAGAACATTCAGACAAAAAAAGTTAGCAAAGTTATCTATGGGCTTCAGAAGATCCCTACAGGCACCAAAAGTCCATAGCAGAAGGCTTATTAAAATTCAAAATAATTGACAAAAATCAACACCACATGCATAAACCTAACACTTTCACAAAATAGTATACAAGCAAATGGCTTGGCAAGGAGAGAAAACATATGAATAACAATTAGAAGATATCTACTTAACTCATACACACCACAACACATTGTCAAGGGGGCAAAGATTAGCGAAATCTGAAACATGTGGAGACACACACAGGTCCTCACAAGATCAATTATTAAAATGTAAAAATTTGTATGGATGTTTTTACAGTCCTTATCTATTGTTTTAAAGATGTCATGTATGATGACTATTAATAAACAGAGTGGGCCTAATGAATCAAAGATATTTTTGTAGCTACAGTTAGGCAGCATATTGCTGGCACTTGGGTTCAGGTCCCCTCAGTGCAATCAAGTCCCCACAGTGAGTGCGTTATCATCACAAGGATAGGACCTGACACAAACACACGCCTATGCAAGAAACTGGACAGGCCTGACATATAAGTAAGACTAAAGGCTTTAGTCACCATTGTCTGACCCTGAGTGTTCAAATCGGAGAGGATGTGGCTCTGCCACTTTAGAACTGGGAAACCAGGTTTGAGATTCAACATTTGGGAAGCAATATTTTGATCTCCTTGTGTGATAGGTAGGAGTGCACCATATTTACCTATAGTTCACACCCTCATATTATGTGTGATTAATATTACTAAGAAAGGGGTGAATATTGTAAGGGATATGTTAGTGTTGGCGAGAAAATAAAGGGTTAACATGTGATATTGTAATGCTAGTAATTAACATATGCGGATAGGCTGAAGGTTACTCATTTGAATGTGAAGTCAGAATTTATTATTAATGTCTTAGTGAAAATGATATAAGGATGGATTATCTACATTTATTAACTACAGAGAAAATGTGCACGTTTATGTAACCCAGTGCATCTGTTAAGTTGGCTTTCATTTTAGGCCTAACTTGGATTCATTTACTTTTATGTGTGATTTATTCTAGCCTAGCATCACATTTCAGTACGAACGTATGATGCAGTTTACACTCGATTTGCATTTAATCTTCAGTGTGGAATGTTTTGCTGTCTTTTGTTCCCATTAAATGTATGAATAAAGCCTTAATAGTTAGCATAGAAGAGTTACTGTTTTATTCAATAGAGAGGTGTGAAAGTACAAAGTAGCACAAGAGGATTTTGGTAACGAGCTCAGGATGAATTCTCATGGAGGAGAAAATGTATTGCCAAGGACGAGAAGGATCGCTTATCTGTGTGGGAAAGGAGCTCGCTGATCGAAAAGTACTTCAGGGATAGTCACGTCGAACATGCTTTTTCGGATGTAGTTCATATTGCTTGTTGATACTTAGGAGAGACAGACACTTCTGAGACTTTGTAGGGTGTAGACTAATGCTTGTGTGGCTTCATGCTACTTGACCCATCGTGAAGTGCTTCCAGTGGAGACTGCACTGCTGGCACCCTTCTTTCCTTTTTCTGGACATTGGTCCATCATCCATTAGAATAGGGGTTCCTTAATAGGATAGTTCAGGGATGGTTTGTGATGGAGCAGGGTTTTGCAAAAAGAAAACCTGCTCGAATTGATACCCCATAACTCTTACTAACAGCGTGCAGTGAAAAATTAACATGCAAAACACATGAACACGAGGTAAAACGCTTTGCGCATGCGTGCACTAATGTGAACTAATGCATGACAGAACTAGGCCGCATTTAAAATTGGCGTTTCGAAAGAAACCAATTTAGTGCATGTCTAGGCCACATTTTGCATCTTGCTTTAAAGTTAATCATAAATAATGCCGTTTTGCTCCAACCTTATGCTAGGAAAATATTAATAGAGGTTAGTGTAAAGGTGGGTGGTAAACAGTGAAAAGTGCATTTCCAAGTAATTAATGAATGTATAAGTTTAATTCGCTATAGTGAACTGAAAGGGCCTGAAATTTCTTAACTTGTCCGGATAGATGAGGGTTTGGAAGGTGAGCGTGAATGGCCTGACCTAACAGACAGTAGTGCTGAACGCTGCAAAGAAAGAATAAAAGTACAAGGTCTCCTAGCTTAGAGATCATTGTTCGCCTGCCATAGGATGAGCCTGGCCGTGGGACCCAAGACTTCTTCCGGGGACGTAGCTGAGAATTATATGTGAAAATGTTGAAATGTATCAAACACTACATTGAATGAACTGGCCATTCCGGTTCGGAGACGGGGTTTTGGCATGGTGCCGAGTTCCTCAAGGGTATACAGAGAGTCCTTCAATCTTTAATCAGATTCTGAAAAGGTGTCTGGAGACTTAAGTCATGCCAGGAAAATCAGTTTTGGTTCAGTACATTGATGAACTACTGGTGGCATCAAAGACACTAGAGGCATGTGTAACAGATACCATTTGGCAGAAGAAGAACACAAACTGTGACCAGCATGATTGCAATTTTGTAAACAGGAAGTCCAGTATCTAGGACACAAAGTAGAAAATAGGAGTCAGAAAGGTCAGAATGTTTTTTGGGAATGGTTGGATACTGTAGGCAGTGGATCAGTAGTTTCTCACTGATTGCAAAACCTCTACAGAGGTTGACACAAAAAGATGTGAACGATCCGATTGTGCTGGATGATGAAAGTATGGAAGATTTTACTAAATTGCAAAACAGTCTATGGTCAGCACCTGCATTGGGAATGCCAGATTATGCAAAGGATTTTGCATTATACTGCTGTGAAAGAGATGGGTGTGCACTTTCAGTCTTAACTCAGAAACATGGAATGGCACGATATCCAGTAGCATATGTTTCTGCTACTTTGGATTCAGTGGCTGCAGAATTACCAGGCTGTTTGAAAGCAGGAGCTGCCACTTGTGTGAGTCTGGAACAGAGTGAAGCAATTATGATGGGAATTCGAGTCAAAGTGTATGTGCCACATTTAGTTGAGATCCTTTTAACTCGCTCTAGGACACAGTACATGACCTCTAGTCGGCTGACTAAGTATGAAAGAGTGATCTTGGGAGCTGAAATTGTGACCGTGGTGAGGTGCACAACTTTAAAGCCGGCAACACTATTGCCAAATTCATATTGTGAGGAAGTGAGAGAGGAAGCGGATCATGATTGTCTGGATGTGAGAGAACTGTGGACAAAACCCAGGCCTGACATTGAGGACGTTCCTTTAGATGAATAAGACTGCAAGATGTTTGTTGATGGATCGTGTTTAAGAAATGAGAAAAGTGAACTGTGTACTGCCTATGCTGTTTGCACCATAGCGGGAGTTTTAGAAGCATCCTATTTAAAAGGGGTAAACTCTGCTCAAATTGCTGAATTGATAGCTCTGATTAGAGCGTTCACAATTGGCAAAAGGCTGAGGGTAACCATATTTACTGATAGTCAATATGGTTTTGGGGTCTTCCAGGATTTTGGTCAGCTATGGATGCAAAGGGGATTTCTGACTTCTTCAGGTTCCCCTATAAGGAACAGCAAAACTGTAAAAGATTTATTGGATGCTTTACAATTGTCCAAAAGAATTGCAGTGGTCAAATATTCCACACATAAGTCAGGAGGGGCAACAGATACGCAGATCAAGTAGTGCATTTCTGTGCACAAAATTGTATTGCCCTTAACAGAGGGATTGAAAAAGAAAATACCAATTGCCATCTTGTGTTTTCTTCTTCTTTTGAAACTTGGGATGAGATTAGCCAGTTACAGGAGGAAGCAAGTGATGAGGAAAAAGAAATCTGGAAAAATTCAGGCTGCAGAAAGAGAACAGAAGACAAAGTGTGGGTCTATATAGACGAAAGACCAGTCATGCCAGATAGTTTACTATCCCAAATAGCCAGGGTATACCATGGAACTGCACATGTTGGAAGAGATGCAATGATCAGAATTTTCAAGGAGTCATGGTATAACCCAAAGTTCAGGGTCATTGCAGAGAGTCTTTGCCAGAGGTACGTTACCTGTCAGCAACAAAATCCAGGCGAAAGACAGTTGTTAGTTGGGTCAAATTGGAAAAGCAGCAGGACCATTTACCCAGCTCCAAATGGATTTTATAGAGTTCCCCCGTGCATTGGGCTGAAATATGTTTTGGTTATTGTTTGTTTGTTCTTTCGCTGGGTGGAAGCCAATTCAATGAGAAGGAATGACAGTCTAACTGTCGCAAAGCTACTTTTAAGAGAACTGATCACTAGATTTGGATTTCCAGTCACTTTAGAAACAGATAGAGAGTCACATTTTAACAATGAGATAATTTGGATGATTTATGCAGCATGACAAATTGAACAGAAGCTGCATTGTGCCTATCGACCCGAAGCATCTGGAGTGGTTGAACAGATCAATGGCACAATAAAATCTAGATTAGGGAAGGTGTGTGCATCCACAACACTGAAATGTCCTGATGCTTTAACCATTGTATTGATGAGTGTTAGAAGCATTCCTGACAAAAAGACGGGTTTGAGCCCACATGAAGTCCTGATGGGAAGAGCAATGAGACAAGCATTTATACCAGCGAACAAACTGATGAATATATCTGATGATCTAGTGCTTGATTTTTGCAGAGGGTTGGATGATCTGGTGCGTTCTGTGTCTCACCAGGTTGGAGAAAATGCCACTAACACACTGCTGAATCAAGCTCATGATCTGAGTTGTGGTGAGTGGGTTCTTGTCAAGAAACACGTGAGGAAATCGTGTTTAGAACCTAGGTGGAGTGGGCCTTACCAAATCATTCTGGTGATGACAACTGCAGTGAAGTGTGGTCGTTTGCCAAATTGGATCCATGCCAGCCATACCAGATGAGTCCCAAGTCCACTAGAAAGACAAGAAGAGCAGCAACTGGTAAACAAATGTCAAAGACCAGAGGCTGAAGTGTGTGAAGCTGAGGAATCTAAAGTGACAGATTCTGAAGAACAAACTGATGATGAACAGCCAAGCACAAGTCAAGTAGAGTGGGCACCAGCTACTGGGTCTCATAGGTCTGCTGTTGAACCAGAGGAAAGTGGGATTACTGTTGAATCAGAAGAAAGAGAAGTTACTGAAAGTCAAGAAGAAGAACAGATAGAAGAAAGGCCAAATAAAAGAACCTGTGAACCTAATGAAGAAGGTAAAAAAGTTGTTCAAGTTAAAAGGCCAAGAAAAGGTGACAATTGGCCAAGCGGATTGAAAAGACTGAAATACACTCTTGTGAGGAGAAAATCAAAGATGAGTCCAGAGCAAATTAAGGAGGTCTCAAGTCAAACAGACCAAAAAGAGTCAGGAGAAGATTTAGTATGAAAAACAAGGAGAGTAAGAATACCGAGCAAGAAATACACAGCACAGCAATTGACCTACGTTATCTTGAAAGAAATTGAAGCTCATATCCAAGAGAAGAAAAGGACAGTGCTGACACTGAGCAAGTTGATGAAAACAAATTGAAACCACCTTAAAGAACTGTGAAAAATGTAAGGTGCAGTTTTGCCAGACACAAATTAATTGATTGACTCAGAAGACTTAAAGAAAAGAAATAAAAGAAAGGGGTAAAGAAGAAAGCCTTGAAGTGTAGGTTTACTCTATTCTTCAGAAAACTTTTGAGTAGGTTTAGAGTTTTTTATCGATTTAGGATTTTTATATATTTTTTTAGTAGAAAACAAAATGGCCAAAGCAAAAGTGACTGAACATCTAAAATCTAGTCTAAAACGTAGACGTATTAAAGCTTGCTTATGTAGTGTCTTTCTACTAACATTTATGTGGGTATTATTAACTTTCATTGTACCTATTCTAATGGTAACTACTAATGGAAACAAGACTAAGGATGTAATAAGTGAAAGAGGGAATGGCATTTCTAAAGAAACACCAAAAACTAAAAGAACGATTAGATGGAAGCATTCCCCATCATGATAAATCAATTAGTGATCTCTCGTTAAATGTTTTTACCAAATTCTTGTATGAATATGTTAATACAATGAATGTGAGTGATTGTTATATGTGCATGTAATTACCTTCATCTGTCTCAGAGAGGGTGACATATCATCACCTACCTTTAACATATGGTGTGTCTTGCAGTGTCTTAACCAGCCTGTTCTACGTGACTGGGAAGCTGGAGTATCATTATTCTAATAAAGATTTAGTATTTTCAGAAATACCTATTATAAAGGAGCTGAACAAGGTTTTAAGTAGTAAAAATGCACGGTGTATGGGAAAGTTCTTCCATATTACCAAGCCATTAGATATAGGATATGCTTATAAAAATAACCTAACATGTAGTTTACGGGTTGAAGAGAAAGTATTCATAGACATGGTAGAATACAAAAGAAAAGCTGCTGAACAGAAATCACAGGTACCGACATGGGCATTTAGAGAGGGAAACTATGAGGAAGGTGGGACATATGCTGCAATGTTCCTGCACTGGTATCAGAATGGGAAAATGTGTTTGCTTAGAGTGAAAACTAAGTATAATAATTATTTCATTGGTTCTAGTGAATGTGAGCATACTTTCCAAATTACTGGAGGTTGGGGATTGAAGGGTGGAACTGATCCTGTTTTTCCGGGAGTCTGTTATGTGTGTGGTAAGAAAGCCTATTACAGGTTGCCTGCACATTGGTATGGTAGCTGTTATTTTGCAATTGTTTTTCCTAAGGTCTACCATGTAGACAATAATAACAACAGAATCAATTAAATAAAACACGTAATAAGAGAGCGAGTTTTTCAGAAATAGTAGGTGACATATTTGGTGCACTAATAAAATCAGTTGGAGTCGTTCTGAATTCGCATAAAATTCGAAAATTGTCCACAGTGGCTGATCGTTTATCAACAGATACTGCCGGTGGATTCTTGATGATTGACACAGAAATGGTTGCAATCAGATCAATGGTTTTGCAAAATTGACTTGCCCTTGCTATCTTATTGGCAAAAGAGGGTGGAGTCTGTGGCATGTTGAAAATTCAACACTGCTGTACTTATATCCCTGACAAAAGTAAAGGTATTGAGGGATATTTCAAGAATATTACGAAATTACATGGAGATTTGACCCAACTGGAGGTTGACGGTGTCCGGGAGAGACTTGGTAAGAGTTTCTCTTCTGTAGGTAAATGGTTTTCTACCATTGGAAGTAGTATATTAGGAAAAATAATAATACCAATTGTTTCAGTAGCTGGAGTAGCCTTAGTAATAATAACAATATATAAATGTTGTAAGTGGAAGTGTAGAAGAAAAGAGATGACAGAATCTAATAACAAGAAAAGCAAGAAAGAGTAAAAGAGATGAGATAGAACTAGAAGAAATGAAAGGAGATTATGATGATGAGATGAAAGAGTTAGATGAGAAGTTGACGAAAAGAGAAAAGAGCACTGATCTTCAGATAGATAAAGATGGCACTTGGTATGGTGGGTATTTTATGATGGCTCCTGGAAGCCATCAGAGGGAGGATTGATGGAGCAGGGTTTCGCAAAAAGAAAACCTGCTCAAATTGATAACCCCATAACTCTTACTAACAGCGTGCAGTGAAAAATTAACATGCAATACACATGAACACGAGGGAAACCGCTTTGTGCATGCGTGCACTAATGTGAACTACTGCATGACAGAACTAGGCCGCATTTAACATTGGCATTTCGAAAGAAACAAATTTAGTACATGTCTAGGCCGCATTTTGCATCTTGCTTTTAAGTTAATAATAATATAAATGCCGCTTTTGCTCCAAGCTTATGCTAGTAAAAAATTAATAGGGGTTAGTGCAAAGGTGGGTGGTAAACAGTGAAAAGTGCATTTCCATGTAATTAATGAATGTATATGTTTCTATCGCTATAGTGAACTGAACGGGCATGAAATTTCTTAAGTTGTCCGGATAGATGAGGGCTGGAAGGTGAGAGAGAATGACCTGACCTAACAGACAGAAGTGCTGGATGATGCAAAGAAAGAATAAAAGTTAAACAAGGTCGCCCGGCTTAGGGATCATCGTTTGCCTGCCAAAGGATGAGCCTGGCCTAGGGACCCATGACTTCTTCCGGGGACATGGCTGAGAATTATATTTGAAAATGTTGAAATGTATCAAACACTAAATTGAATGAACTGGTCAAATAATATGTAATGGGAAAGGATGTAGTACAATGGGCATGTACAAATTGTGAATGAAGTCACAGTGGTGTGATACACCACCTCCCAAACTGACCAATAGAAAGTAAAATCCTGTGAATTGTTTCAACTAATGTGGGTTGGACATGTAGGTTTTAGGGTATAACTGGGGTGCCTTTGGGGGTGTGGTTTATGTTAGCTCTTGCATTGGTTGGAAGGGAGAGAGGTTGCGGAGCAGAGCTCTGATCAGGTGCAGAGGAGAGAGGGGTGATGCGTCGCTGTCTGTCGGTTTACAGAGAGGCCAAGCTGTTCCTGTCCCTGTCCCTGTCCTGTTCCTGATTCCTGGAAACTTTGTTCCCTGACTCTATTTCAGGGGACCCCTACCACTCCTTCGGCCAAGGGGTTGGTATTTCACAGATTCTCTGGGTTTGTATTATTTTCCTAATTCGTACTTTGCATAATCATTTGCAAATTTATTTTTTCTCTGAAAGTTATGTCTCTTCATCTATCCACTCTGTCATATGTATATTGTTTCGCATTATTTTGCTGAAAACGTTGTCTCTTCCTCTACCCACTCCTTCATATGCAAATTGTTAGTTGACGATGAGTGTGACACTGTGTGCATTCGCTGATTGTTTTCTCTCCCTTTTATGAGCATTCATTATTCACAAGCATTTGAGATAAACTTTATAAACCTTACCATGAGTCTGTGATTACTTAGATAGATAGATAATTAGATATTACCATCAACTACTCAACTAATTGGCCCGTCGACCAAGAGAAAAGAGAGTTGATATACAGGTCTAGTTATGTATTTAGAAATGTTAAACATGAATCTGTGAAGGAAACAATTTTCCACATCTTTAAAACTTGACCCCCAGCGCAACAGGGATTTATGAGTTGGGTGAATGTGTATGGGCCATTTGTATGAAATCTGGATGAGTATTGATCTCTGGTAAAGTGTAGCGCTGGATCAGTTGGATTAATGCTGCTTGTTTGGACTCAATTCATGAAATTTGATTTAACTTTCTTTATCCTGATTGTCTATTTCATAATAATTGAACCAAACATCGTTTCTGGTCTGTATTTAGCTCTTCAGGAGATTTACACAAGTTTTACCAATTTTGTGTTTTTATTTGCTCATGCTCAGAGTGGTTTATGTGAGCGTATTTTTGAATTCATAATAAATCCTACTAAACCTTTTTCCAGTTGTGGACTGGGTTATTGAGAGGCCTAATGAGTTCCATATTGAAACCTTGACACTTAAATTCATTCTCCCTTTTGCTTCTAATGCAGTCAAAGATCCATGGGTAACAGAAAGCAAATGGGCTCAGATTTTCTCAGGGGAGTAAGCTGGAGCAGATGGTAACTTGTTGGATGTATTACTCGTGAAGCAGATGGAGACACAAATAGAATTAGAGTAATCTGGACCAAAATGTTGGTGGCCTTAATCCTGAATGCTGGAATAGAGACATGGAGGATTGACAGAGTTCCAGTGGCGGATGAATTAAACAGTGACGGTGAAGATTGAGTATTAGTAGGGATGTGTGTGGCATTTATGTTTAGCTTGTGGTACAGTACTGATTGCGTGATGTCTGGCGGATTATTTACTGAGGCAGCAATCAGAACAATGCCAAGAAGAGATCCTATTGTCTCAGGAACTGCCTATGGATGAAGAACAAAGAACAACCATGAAGGGTCTGAATCAGAATAGACATTGACGGACAATACCTTGAAACTTTGAAGGACAAACTCAAATCTGCATTTTCATAGACTCAACTGACAATATACATGAGAAGTACACAAGATGTAACTCAGTATCCTGTGCAATCCAGGAGAAATAGACTGGTGAATTATCGGTATGCCACACACTTGCAACTGTCAAGGGTTGTGTATGATAATAACGTGAAGTGAGGACGCAATATCAATTTCTACCGTCATGTCTTTTTTAGGAAGTAGGACAAACAGGCAGGCAAGTGAGGTTAAGGATGAAAACTGTTTGGATGCTTCAGAACATTGATGCATATTTTTGTCTGTTTTAATTTATTATTTTTGAAGTGTAAACTACTGAACTACAAGATTTAAGGCACACGTATTACAGACAAGTGCAAGCAACACCATAAATAACACAGCATGTAGAATAAAAACAAACCATATCAGCAAGTACTTAATGACAGAATCTATACAAACTGTAGTGGTTAAAGCAAAAGAAAAGTGCAAATAGTTTCAAAGTGCATAATAAAACAATCACCAGCCCAGAAATATATAAAAATCAAGCATGTTTTGTAAAACAATCCCCCTTTCTTCTCGCATCAAGTGAAAATACTTTCAAAATGCATGATATAAATAAGTCCATCAGTATGCAAAAATGATGCCAGGTTAGTCAAACAATTCCCCCTTTGGTGTGGGCATAAAGGCACAAATATTTCAAAGCAACAGATAAACAATAACAAGTACAGCACCATAAATTGATCAAACCAGTATAGACTAACAATTCCCTTTTAAGGCTCAAATAAAGTGACTGGTAAAACAATACCAAGCACAGCTGGCAGCAGCATCCAAAAATCAAACCTATTTAGTCAAACTAATTCTCCTTTTGTTTGTGCATGAAGGTACAAATATTTCAAAGTGACTTGTAAAGCAATAACAAGTTTAGCAGCATAAACATCAAACCTGTCTAGTCAAACAATGCCCCTTTTATTTGTGCATAGAGGTGCAAATATTTAAAGGTAAAAACATAAACAAGTTTAGCAGCATAAACATTAAACCAGTCTAGACAAACTAAGCTCCTTTCGTTTGTGCATAAAGGCGCAAATATTTAAGTGACTGGCAAAACAATAACAAGCTCGTTAGCAAAATAAACAACGCTGTTAACTCAAACGATGCCCCCTTTGTCTGTGCAAAAGAAAGTGTCAAGGAGGGGCATATATGTCAGGTTCAACTGAATACGTTTCTTCTTGCCTCTATAAACCTGTTTTCAGAATATTGAGGTATCCTATATATAAGCGCACAATATTTAAAGTATGATATGTTGGCAGAATACCATATTAATTACTGCTTCCTCATGGGATTCAAAGGACAGATACATTTAGAAAAATTACAATACGAGTAGGAACAGTACTTGCAGGAGCCTGGATAAATTAACTGCAGAGTTTGAAGGTTGGTACAGCAGAAAACAATACTTAAAAAGTGGATACAAGGCTGAAGGCTGCTGACTCCAGGAAGAGTGACTGGCTAATTAGACTGGTGGCTAAAGACTACTACTGCTTGGTTCACTGAATTGGAGAGATGTTTGCCTCTTCGCCTTTCTTCGTGCAAACTCTTCTGTCAGAGCTTTCCCATTTAATATTTTTGCCAGATCACTCTTGATGCTTAAAGTTGCATGTCCTGACAGTCTTTCCTGCACCTTTCCTGCGTCTTTGTGCTTTGGAGATAGTTCTTGATCAGTTTTACTTTGAAAATGACATTTCTGCACTGGCTACAGTAACTGGAATTGTAAGAAAAAGTTTCAGTGCTGTGCAACATCCAAAAACACTGGGTAGAATTGCATTGTTTCTAAAAAATAAAAGGTCAGCCAGATCCTTGTGCCACCTGAGATAAGTTGTATTTGTTCCTTCAACACTGCTTTGAATGTGATGAGTTGTTGCGGAAACTCTAGGGACAAGTCTTTTTCGTAATGAGCTGCCAGGGTCATAGCTGCTTCCAACAACTCCTCCTCCCTAGCTCCGAGGATTTCTGAAGGCACCAGGAAATGAAAGCATTGGATTATGGTGTTTATATCAGTAAATTGTGTTTTTATCTGATTAACAACATCTGTCTTAGCATAAAACACAGACACCTTAAAATTGTCCTCAGGATTGCATAACCTATGGTCTTCATGGAGTTAATAAAAGTGTTTTTTTTGTGTCGTGGTCGTTTTTGTGTAAATGCAATTGAATTCCCCATGCAGCTGCAAGTGAAGATGCTGAGCTTTTAACATCTTAAAACTGTTCTCTGAAACTGGCAAATGAATTAGCTGTGCTACTTAACAAATTTGAAGCTTGTAAAAGGTCCAGATATTTGGACTTAAGCAGTTTGGACACAATATGCATTGTCTCCAGCACTATGGACTGGATTAGCACCATTAACACAAACTCCAACATCTCCGTGCACTTCCTAAGATTCTGAGCTTCTGTGCACTCATCAACCTTTTTAGACAGCAGTAAAATGGAAGCCAGTGCTTTCATGATGTCCATAAAACGATAGCGTAGAGCATGGAGAGCATCATGTCTGGATGCCCAACGTGGTGGACAAAGTCTCTGCAGTGTTGGCTTTGAATGTGTTGTGCTCTCTTTTGTAATTGTAAGTAGTTCCCACCGTTTGATGCTTTGGCTGAAAAATAAATATTCTTTCTGTAGAATATCATACAATTCTGCAATTCCAGGAATGTGCATGCAGGCATCATTCAACACCAAATTTAGATTATGAGCAGCACAGTGTACATAGACTCCATTGGGTTCTTTCTGTCGTATTCTTATTTGTCCTCCACTATATACACCATTCATTGTACTGGCAATATCATATCCCTAACCTCTACATTTATTAAGTACTAGGCCTTTGTCCTCTATAAGGTTTGTAAGTTCTGTTGCTTTCCCCTTTGTTCTGTAGTTTCATAGAAGCCAACAAAGCTTTCAATAATTTTGACTGCGATTGGAATTTCTTCAGTATTAAGGCACAGTGTTACATATCGGATAACCAGGCTTAATTTGTCTTCTTTTTTAATGTACTGCGTTGTATTCATTAAAACAGAGTAAAATGGTGCATTTTTTTATTTCACTTAATATATCATTTTGTACTTTATTTGAAAGCATTTCAATAAGCTCATTTTGAATAGCAGGACTCAAATATTTAGCTTTACCCTCTTTTGTAATCAGATGGTTTAAAACAGGATCATATTTGGCCAAAAGGTCAATGACTGCCAACAACTTCCCACCATCTGTTTCTTTCAGTTTGTCCCTATCTCCTCTGAAAGGTAAATTGCAAGTAGACAACAGGAGTGTAACATCGATGATCCTCCTCAGAATTTGTGTCCAACAGTTCACCTGCTCTTTGTAGTCGGAATCCAGTTGTGTATCGATAGTCTCTTCCTGCCTCCATCTTCTATGTACAGCACAATCCGCTAAATGTGAGCGTGTCATTTCATGTTCTTTAATTTTTTGAGACATGCCTTGCCAATCTTTTATACCATTAGCCCATGCTTGCTGATAGGATGACAGTTTTCTATCTCCAAGAGCTATCAAGGTTCACAGTATGCACTGTCCATTTTTTTAAAGAGTGGCACAACCACAGTCTTGGAGACTTATCTCCAGTTCTATTTGCCTTGTAGTAGTACTTTGTGGAAAAGCACCTGTTTTTATTATCTCGTGGGAAGGGTTTTTGTGAGAAGTTGGCCTGATATATGCTGTCCACTAGTTATAGTGGGCACCTGGTATCAGTCCAAACAACCCCTTATGGTGATAGGTTAAAGACAACCTTTATTGAAAGCTATCCTAGTGGTAGCTATGGAGAGCAGCCTTCAGGCTAAGTCTTGAAGGAATGTAAAGTAGCTTGTTTTACCAGTCTTGAATGACCAAATGAAAGGACAACCACACCAGGTATATATTTAAAATATATGTATTTAAGATAAAACACGCCCCTCTAGTCTCATTATGAGACTGGAGTTCAAAGTACTTAAGTTACAAGTCAGTTTTCAACAGTAATAGCACAAATACACGTTTGGGCCCTAGGGGCGTACCAAACCATATACCAATAAAGTGGTATAAGAACCACGACTAAACTAGACACAAGGCCCAGAGCCTGTAGAATTGCTTGGACCACAAGGAACCACCCAAGGTAGTGACACGCGTGCAGTGTGATAACACAGCCGCGAATCGCCGTTTACTTCTATGGGGAAAGCCGCGGTTGGAAATTAAAGGGGAGATTTACAAGCCCCTTGCGCCTCTTTGCTCCGCCATTGCGTCACTTTTTTAGACTCAATGGTGGTGCAAGCATTTTTTGGGGTGGCGCAAGGAAAGTGACGCATCTCTATAGATGCGTCACTTTCTTGTAAATCTGCCCCTAAGAGTTTAAGGACACTTAGAGGATGACTACAAGCGAACCCTTTTAGACTTAGAGGTGTCTAGGGCCAACACCCAAGAGAGCACCGGAGTACTCGACTTACCTCACCCAGGGAAGCCGGGTGCATAGGTGTCAAATGGTGTTGTGTCGCGTCGCTGTTTTCAATGGAAGCTGCTAAGGAAGTGCTGCTGCCGTGAAGAGGTGAAGTGTCCGCAGAGATCCAAGCCCGGATCTAGGATGGAAGGAACCTGAAAGCAGAGGGGACAGAGTCTGGGTCACATACCAGTGACCAAGGGCACGATAGTCCAATGCCCACAGATGTCGGGTGCTTCAGGTGAGTTGACGGGTGTCTTGACTCGAGGTCCAGGAGGCACCGATGACAACCAGGAGCTGGATTCGAGCTGTCCCACAAAGACTGTCAAGTGCTGCGGTGTCGACGACCATATTGGACCCAACAAGCCTTGGCAACGGCAAGTCATTTGTAAACAGAGAAAGGACGTCGGTGCAGACCAGCAAGGTCTGGGGGACTCACCCAGCGAGGGTAACTCGGGGCACTTCTGGAGCAACCAGGAAAGTCCAATCAGAAGAGGAGTTGCCTTCGTGGGGACCCACTAGCCAATGGGCTAGCGATCGCGATGGAGCCTCAAACAGTCGCACTGGAAACTGGCCCACGGGTCACTCGTGGAGTGGAGGCCAGAAATCTTCGGTGCAGGAGGTGCTCAAGGCTGGGGCTACTCGGAGCCCAAAGCAGAACTTCGAGGAAGACCAGGAAGATGATGGATCAGCAAAAGATCACGGTGTCCAGGGGTCACGGTTCCACGTCACCCACGATAGCCACGGGCCTCAGCTTTGCTGTGGACTCAGGGTAGCCTCAGGGAAGTCTGGAAATCCACCTCTGGGGATGCAGAGACTTCGGCGTCCGGCGGGAGCTTCAGAATTGCAGACCGGACCGTTGCTTCTTTGGTGCCTGCCAAGCAGGGGAGTCACTCCTTGACCCCAAGGGAGATTTCTTCAGTCTTCTAGTTAAAGTAGAACATCGAAGGTCCAGGATATATGTTGCAGAGTTTCGTCCAGGGTAATCTAAAGTCGCAAGGACTGGGTTCCCATACTTATACAAAGTTTGGGGGTTGGACATACTCTAGAGACCCACCTACGGGAGGGTTTGGAAAGAGGGGTGGTTACACCCATTTCCTTTGTCCAGTTTCACGCCAGAGCAGGGGCAGGTAGCCCCTGCAACCGGTTTGAACTGGACTACGCACAGGGACACCAAGTGTGCCCCAGTGCAGGACTTCAAAGCACCAGAGAGTGCTCCCGCCCAGCCCCAATACACATCTGCCTGTCTGGGGAGGTGGTTACACCTCCCTGGGACAGGAAACCTATTGTCCAGGCCTCCCCTGACGGAGTTTCGGTCAGCAGCAGGAGGCCAGACCCGTGTCTGTGGCAGTGACATCCATTTTGTGATGCCAGGGCTGTAGAAAGTCTTTACCGGGTTAGACCAGTGTGAACATGTCTCTCCCTCTAGAAGGGTGGAATGCTACCCTCGCCGCCAGAACTGGCGGGGGTTAGTATTCCAAAGCGTTTGACACCAAACACGGCATGTTTCCGTGCAGCCAGTCCAAAGTTAGCATTTACCGCGAGGTTATACTGCACTTAAGAGTATATGGTCAGGCTGCACCACAAACAGTATCAGAGGAGGTACTCCGAACGCTGCACAGGGGCTCTGCTCATGCAGGGGCACCCTCTCACATAAAAACCAAGCACTCTGCCTTCAGGATTGTTAAGGCCTGCCATAGGAGTGACTTATAGGTTTTATATGTGTGTGCAATGGTAGTAATATAGGTAGCCTATACCACTGTAAGGGGTGCAAGTACCCCCTTACTTAGGCTGCAGTACCAGACCTGTGGTGTCATTTTGGAGTGCTTCCCAGGGGTGGCATAATACATGCTTCAGCCCCTGGTAGCCCTCTGAGGTACCTATGCCCTAGGTACATAGTATACCATCTAAGGCACTCCAGACTCCAATTAGATGGACATGGAAACCATTTTAGAGAGGAAGCAGCTAGGCTGGGGTCCTGATTAGCAGGGCCACAGCTGGACTAAGGTTGAAAAACAGTGAAACACCAGCAGAAAGTGGGGGTACCCATGTGAAGCAGATCCTACTCTCCTACACCCCCCCAAACGCAGGGACATTAAACTAACCTTGACCAGTTCAGTCTTCATGTTCTAAGTGGAAATACCTGGAGAGTCCATCTGCATTGGCATGGTTACTCCCAGGTCTATGTTCCACTGTAAAGCCCATCCCCTGTAGGGAAATGGACCACCTAAGTAGTTTGGGGTTTTCACCCTTCATTTGTTTTAGCCATAAGAGGGGCTTATGGTCTGTCTGAACAAGGAGGTGAGTACCAAACAAGTATGACCTCAACGTCTTCAGAGCCCAAACCACAGCAAAGGCCTCCCTCTCAATGGCTAACCAACGTTTCTCTCTAGGGGTCAGCCTTCTGCTTATGAAAGCTACTGGCTGATCCTGACCTTCATCATTCAATTGTGACAGTACAGCTCCTACCCCCAATTCAGATGCATCTGTTTGGACAATGAACGTCTTGGAGTAATCAGGACTCTGTAGAATGGGAGCAGTGCACATGGCCTGCTTCAGGTCATCAAATGCCTTTTGACAGCAAGCTGTCCACAGAACCTTTTTGGGCATCTTTTTAGAAGTTAAGTCATTCAAGGGTGTCACTATTGATCCATACCCCTTGACAAATCTCCTATAGTACCCAGTCAGGCCTAATAAGGGTCTCACCTGAGTCTGGGTGGTTGCAGCAACCCAGTCCATGATGGTCTGAATTTTGCTCTGCTGTAGTTGAACCTGGCCTCCACCTACAAGGTTGCCCAGGTAAACAACCTGACTCTGCCCTATCTGGCACTTGGTGGCCTTGATAGTGAGGCCTGCCTTTTGCTGGGCCTCCAAAACATTCCTTAGGTGGACCAGGTGATCCACCCAGGTGGAGCTAAAGACAGCAATATCATCTGGATAAGCTGCACTGTAGGCTTCCAGACCTGTGAGAACTGTATTCACCAACCTTTGGAAAGTGACAGGTGCATTCTTCAAACCAAAGGGCATCACCACAAATTGGTAGCGCCCACGTGGGTCGAAAATGCTGTTTTTGGCTTTGCATCATCAGCTAGTCTGATCTGCCAGTAGCCAGCTGTCAAGTCAAATGTGCTAAGGTACTTGGCTGAGGCCAAAGTATCACACGAAAACAACGGGAGAGGAAGGGAACACAACACGACTACTCCCCTCAAGGGAAAATCTCAGAAAACAACAGAGTACGTGTGGTTTGGGCACAACCTCTTAGGGTCATAGGAGCACGAGTCTGCTGACTCAAAACAACACTTTATGTTATTTAAGGAAAACTAAGCCATAGAAGGTTTAGTAGAAAGCCCTCACTCACCAACCTGGCTGGTGACATGCTTCATCATCGGGCTCCAATGGGTATGGCCGAATGCCATCCCAGTGTGCTACAACGCCAGGTTACTGCGGAGCGGGGTTCGTGTGAGGTGACAGAGGACCCGGGCTACAGAGGCGTTCACTAGGTACCAAACGGGTGCCGAGCCACGAGGGCGGTGTGCCATACGCTCCCACCCTTCTCCCAGGATCCGTGAGGCTTCATATCGATATGACTCCGAAATAAACTCGTTCCGCTCCACCACCATAATTGCTGGCGGATACTCACCAATTTACATTTTTTACACTCACAGTCCTCGGCAGGGTGAGCCTTAGCGCGCTCATACCGCCGGGACTTTGCACCCCCACTCTGGTCCTGACGAAAGTCTGTATACCATACACCGAGGCAGAAACATGTTGACCGCCACAGAGTGAACCCGGTCTTCTAATTTTTGACCCTCACTCTTTGTTTTAACCTTTCCAATTAGCAAAACAAATAAACTACTTTTTTGACTCAATTGGGAATTTTTAAATTCACTTTCACCTCACACGAACCCCGCTCCGCAGTAACCTGGCGTTGTAGCACACTGGGATGGCATTCGGCCATACCCAGTGGAGCCCGATGATGAAGCATGTCACCAGCCAGGTTGGTGAGTGAGGGCTTTCTACTAAACCTTCTATGGCTTAGTTTTCCTTAACCCCTTCAGTGCCCATGACGAGCTGGACTCGTCATGGGCCGCGGTGGCGCTGTGCCCATGACGAGTCCAGCTCGTCATAGACCCCGCCCGCTAATGCAACGGCCGGCACTGGGCGGGGAAAGGGGCGGGCACTGAAGGGGTTAAATAACATAAAGTGTTGTTTTGAGTCAGCAGACTCGTGCTCCTATGACCCTAAGAGGTTGTGCCCAAACCAATCATCTGCCCTTGGAATTGGATGGGCATCAGTCCTAGTGAATGCATTGAGACCCCTGTAGTCCACACAAAACCTCATCTCTCTTTTCCCACCACTGGTGTGAGGTTTTGGCACAAGGACCACTTGACTAGTCCAAGGGCTATCTGAGGGTTCAATCACTCCCAAATCCAACATTTTCTGGACTTCTGTCCTGATACAGTCCCTGACATGGTCAGGTTGCCTATAAATCATATTTTTAATAGGCAGACTGTCCCCAGTGTCCACTTCATGAGTGCACCAGATAGTCTGACTTGGAGTCAGAGAAAACATGTTTCTGAACTGACTGAGCACCTGTCTGCAATCAGTTTGCTGCTGGGCAGTGAGGCTGCCTGCCAAGGCCACACCATCAACTGACCCATCATCAGGGTTCTGTAGAGGAGGTCAGGGAGTGGGTCACTCTCTTCCTCCTGTCTCTCATCAGTAGCCATGAGCAAGCCCATGTCAGCCCTGTCTACATATGGCTTTAGCCTGTTGACATGGAGAACCCTGTGGGGACTCCTGGGAGTTCCTAGGTCTACTAAATAAGTAACTTCTCCCTTCTGTTCAACAATAGTGTGGGGTCCACTCCATTTGTCTTGGAGAGCTGCTGGGACCACAGGCTCCAACACCCACACTTTCTGTCCTGGCTGGTAAACAGTCAGTACAGCCTTTTGGTCATACCAGGCTTTTTGCAGTTCCTGGCTAGCCTCAAGGTTTTTATGTACTCAGCCATCCTGGAGTGGAGACCAAGTACATAGTCCACTATGTCTTGCTTTGGGGGCTTGAGAGGTAACTCCCATCCTTCCTTCACCAAACACAAGGGACCCCTGACAGGGTGACCAAACAAAAGTTCAAAGGGGCTGTAGCCAACCCCCTTTTGTGACACCTCCCGGTATGCAAACTAAAAGGCAGGGCAAGAGAATGTCCCATCTTCGCCTGAGCTTTTCTGGGAGCCCTTTAATCATGCCCTTTAAGGTTTTGTTGAACCTTTCAACTAAACCATTTCATTGTGGGTGATAGGGTGAGGTGAATTTGTAAGTCACTCCACACTCCTTCCACATTGCCCTTAAGTAACCAGACATGAAGTTGGTATCTCTGTCTGATACCACCTCCTTAGGAAAACCCACTCTTGAGAAAACTCCCAACAGGGCTCTTGCCACCACAGGTGCTGTAGTGGTCCTAAGGGGAATAACTTCTGGGTACCTGGTAGCATGATCCACTACTACCAGGATAAACCTGTGCCCAGATGCTGTTTGGGGATTCATGGAAGCAACAATGTCAATCCCAAACCTTTCAAAGGAAACCCCCACCACAGGTAGTGGTATCAGGGTGGCCTTTGTAGCGCCACCTGCTTTGCAACTGGCTTGGCAGGTTACACAGGAGCGACAAAACTCCTTTGTGTCTTCAGACATGTGGGGCCAGTGAGGGACCAGTCTGTCCCAAGTCTTGTTCTGGCCCAGGTGACCTGCAAAAGGATATCATGGGCTCGGGTCAATAGGAAGCCCCTGAACGTAAGAGGTATAACCAACCTCCTGATGGCACCAGGCTTGGGGTCTATACACTCTGAATACAGGAGTCCATCATCCCAATACACCTTGTGGGTACCACTAGCACTCCCAGCATCCTCAGCAGCAGCTTGCTGTCTGAGGGGTTCAAGAGAGGGGCAGCTCTGCTGATCCTGGCTCAGATCTGCCCTGGAAGGTCCCCCTGTCCCCAAGAACTCAATCTGATCAGGCTCAAGCTCCTCTGGGACAGTTCCTTCTTCAGGACTGTGATCAGCTCCCTCAAGAGACTGATCCTCCTTCTGAGTCAGGGGGGAAGGCTCTGCCTTAACCCTTCTACTCCTCCTCTTGGATGGCACTTGGTCCATTCTTCCAGAATCCAAGGCCTGTTCAGTTTCCAACATTTTGGCCTGTGACCTGGTCACAGCAAACACATCTGCAGGGATGCCCAGCATTTCTGCATGAGTCCGGAGCTCTACTTCTGCCCAAACTGAAGTCTCTAGATCATTGCCAAGCAAGCATTCGACTGGTAGGTCTGCACTCACCACAACCTTCTTAAGGCCAGTTACCCCTCCCCAAGAGAAGTTAACAACTGCTAGAGAATGGTCTGTTCTGAAATTGCTAGCATTGGTCACTTGGTACATTTCACTAAGTATAATCTGCCCAGGTTCCACAAGATCTTTTGTCACCATAGTGACACTTGCTCCTGTGTCCCTGAATGCCAACGCCTCTACTCCATTGATTAAAGGTTGTTGCCTGTTCTTGCCCAAGTTACTGGAACTCACAGAGGGGGTCATATCCATGCCCCCATCACAGGCAAGAACAGCCTGAGCGATTTCTCTGACTAGGCCAGAACCCAACTAAGTACCCAGGGTCAACCATACTAAACCCTTTGGCTGTGTATTCCCACCACCAATTGTAACTGCACTAGGGGGAGCAGGTGCATTAGGGGCATTGGTGGGGGCTGGAGTATTCTCTTTGGACTTGATGCAATCACTGTTCCAGTGTGTCCTTTGCTTACAGACATTGCACCATGGTTTCTTTTGGCCTTTCCCTTTGTTAGCCTGCGAATCCACAGCTGAAGGAGATTTTTGGGGACCTTGTGAAGACTTCTGGTCTTTACCCTTCTCCCCACCCTTGTCACAGTTCTAAGCATCTTGCTTCTTTGGGTCACCACCTTGGTTCTGTACCTTCTGCCTCACCCTTGTTCTGACCCATTTGTCTGCCTTCTTTCGCAATTCTCGGGGAGAGGTCAGATCAGAGTCTACCAGGTACTGGTGCAACAGCTGATTTTGCCAGTTATTCAGAATCTGCTCCCTCATTATCAGGTTGTACAATCCTATGAAGTCACACATTTTACTGCCCAATAACCAACCTTCCAGAGCCTTAGCAGCACAGTCAACAAAGTCCACCCAGTCTTGATTTTGTGCTTTTTGGGTATCACTGAACTTTAACCTGTATTGTTCAGTGGTTAGGCCAAACCCATCTATCAGTGCACTTTTCAAGACCTGGTAATCATCAGCATCCTCTTCTCTTACAGTGAGGAGCTTATATCTACCTTTGTCTGGAAAGGAGAGCCATAAGATTGCTGCCCACTGCCCTTGGGGGACCTTCTGTACTTCACAGGCCCTCTCCAAGGCAGTTATCCATTTGTGGATGTCATCCCCACTCTGGTAGGGAGGGACAATCTTACTTAGGTTTCTATGCTCATAAGACCTCTCCCTATCTCTAGGGAAATTGTTGCCACCAAGGGACTCTAGTCCCTCCTTTTTGCTAGCTCTGTAGAGCTCTAGGGCTTCCCTATCTAGGGGCATCTGCTGCTTTCTGAGGTTGAACTTATCTTGCTCATACTTCAGCAGTCTCTCTCTCCTCTCCTGGGAGGTTTCCCTCCCTCTGTGAGAAGAGACAGAGGTCCCTATAGAAGAGTTAGACTGGACAGACTCCTTGAGAGAGATATATTCCTTCTAACCCTATTTTCAACTCTTCCTGGAGGGACAAAGAGGGGAGCATTGGGCTCATCCTCATCATTCTCATCCAGTTGAGCTGTGGTCACCATATCCTGATCATTGTCATCAGTCTGGTCAGCAGCAGAGTTTGGGACAGGGGGAGTCCCACCCCCGGGTCCACCCTCAGCTGCTGCCCCACCCACTCTGCCTACCCCTTCAGGCCTACTAGGCCCTGAGAGATCATCCAGCCTGAGTATCTGTAAAAGATGCTGGGTGGTTGGGCTTTTGCCTGTCTTCAGCTTCCTAATGGAACATAAGGCCCTAAGCTGTGCTAAGGTGATATCCTCATATTTATAGGGGAGAAGCCCACTGGCTTCTGGCAGGGACCCAATGGTTCCTGGCTGATTAGACATTACTAGTGTGGTGTATTGCGCTACCTACACTAGTGTGGCCTACAAAACTCTCTTGTGTTGTAGAAAGGGTGTGCTATCCCTTAACACCCAACTCTAAGTTCAGTAGAACTTACTGTATACTAAACTTGATATTATATGTACCTTAGGTACCTTTAGTGGTTTTCAGTTGATCAATTCAATTGAGATTATCTGGTAAAACAATAGCAAGCTGGAATCCCACACGCTGCACACCAATGTGAGAAGTTGGCCTGATATATGCTGTCCACTAGTTATAGTGGGCACCTTGTATCAGTCCAAACAACCCCTTATGGTGATAGGTTAAAGACAACCTTTATTGAAAGCTATCCTAGTGGTAGCTATGGAGAGTAGCCTTCAGGCTAAGTCTTGAAGGAATGTAAAGCAGCTTGTTTTACCAGTCTATAATCTCTTGAATGACCAAATGAAAGGACAACCACACCAGGTATATAATTAAAATATATGTATTTAAGATAAAACACGCCCCTCTAGTCTCTTTATGAGACTGGAGTTCGAAGTACTTAAGTTACAAGTCAGTATACAACAGTAATAGCACAAATACAAGTTTGGGCCCTAGGGGCGTAGCAAACCATATACCAATAAAGTGGTATAAGAACCACGACTAAACTAGACACAAGGCCTAGAGCCTGTAGAAGTGCTTGGACCACAAGGAACCACCCAAGGTAGTGCACAGGGGACCCACGGGGGACGCATGCAGTGTGAGAACACAGCCACGAAGCGCCGTTTACTTCTATGGGGAAAGTCGCAGTTGGAAATTAAGAGTTTAAGGACACTTAGAGGATGACTACGAGTGAACCCTTTTGGACTTAGGGGTGTCTAGGGCCAACACCCGCGGGAGCACAGGAGTACTCGAGTTACCTCACCCAGGGAAGCCGTGTGCATAGGTGTCAAATGGTGTTGGGTGGCGTTGCTGTTTTCAATGGCAGCTGCTCAGGAAGTGCTGCTGCCGTGAAGAGAAGTGTCCGGAGAGATCCAAGCCCGGATCTAGGATGAAAGGAACCTGAAAGGAGAGGGGACAGAGTCTGGGTCACTTACCAGTGACCAAGGGCACGATAGTCCAATGCCCACAGATGTCGGGTGCTTCAGGTGAGTTGACGGGCGTCTTGACTTTTCGGCCACGAGATCCAGGAGGTGCAGATGACAACTAGGAGCTGGATTTGAGCTGTCCCACGAAGTCTGTCGAGTGCTGTGGTGTCGGCGACCAGATTGGACCCAACAAGCCTTGGCAACGGCAAGTCACTTGGAAACAGAGAAAGGACATCGGTGCAGACCAGCAAAGTCTGGGGGACTCACCCAGCGGGGGTAAGTTGGGGCACATCTGGAGCAACCAGGAAAGCCCAATCAGAAGAGGAGTTGCCTTTGTGGGAACCCACTAGCCAACGGGCTAGCAATCGCGTAGGAGCCTCGAGCGGTCGCACTGGAAACTGGCCCACGGGTCACTCGTGGAGTGGAGGCCAGAAATCTTCAATGCAGGAGGTGCTCAAGGCTGGGGCTACTCGGAGCCCAAAGCACAACTTCGAGGAAGACCAGGAAGATGATGGATCAGTAAAATATCACAGTGTCCAGGTGTGAGAAGTTGGCCTGGTATATGATGTTCACTAGTTAAAGTGACCACCTTGTACCATGCCAAGCAACCCTTATGGTGTGGTTGTAAGTCAACCTTTTTGGACTAGCTGCCCTTGTGGTAGCGTAGGCTAAGCAGTCTTTGAGGCTAAACTCGTTAAAGCGTGTTAAGCAGCTGTTTCACCATATGTAACCCCCCTTTATACCAATGAAAGGACACCACACAGATATATATTCAAAATATATATGTATTTATTACTCAAAGTATCCCCTAGACTCTTTATGAGCACAGGAGCACAAATCGTTAAACAAGAAAGTATTACAATATACAGAAGTTGCACTTTATCTGGATAGGCCCTGGTGGCCGATCAAACCATATACTAAAATAGTGGTATAAGTACCACGACTAGGAAAGGGAAAAGGCCTAGGGCCTCTAGAATCGCTGGGCCTACAATGAGCTAACTTCAGTTAGTGACCAGGAGGTCCACGGGTCGCGTGTGCAGTGAAGAAAGTTACACGCGGGCTCCCATAGGTTTTCAATGGGTGCGTAAAAGTTCAAAAGGTACTGCTAGAAGGGTCTTCTGGATGGACTACGAACTTAAGACTTTAAACACAGACACTAGAGATGTTTCTCTACACTTGGGCACCGGAGTGCCAGCTTTACCTCACCCACAGGAAGCGGGTGCATAGGTCTCGAAGTGCGTCGGGTTTCGTCTATCTGTTCAATGGAGCCTGATGACAAAGATGCTGCAGGCGGTCGGTCCAGAAGAGATGCGGTGGATCCAAGGGTGGATCGGAGTTGTAGAAGACCTGAAAGCAGAGGGGACAGTGTTCACAATCACTAGCCAGTGACCGGCGTGGCACCAGGTAGGTACCAGGCGATGTCGGGTGCAAACAGGTGAAGAGGTGTAGCTTGTCTCCACAGCCACGTGGTCCCTGAAGGTCGACGACGTCCAGGATTCGGTTCACGAGCTGTCCCACGCAGGCTCTCGCTGTCGGCAGTGTCGGCAACTCGAAGGAAGCAAACAGGCCTTGGCAAAGGCAGGAGTCATGGAAAAGGAAGAAAGCTGATTGTTCTGACCAGCAAGGTCAGAGGGGCTGCTCCTTTGGAGGGCAGCAGGGGCCAGTCTGGGGCAACCAGACCAGCGTCGTAGTTTTCAAGTTAAGTCGCCAAAATGGCCACTAGCCAACGGGCCAGGGACCGGGCAGGCGTGTCGAGATGCAAAGTGCAGAGGGGCCCCACGCAGATCGTGGGGATGCTGGAGGGCTCACCTTTGGTGCAAATGCTGCTCGGATGTTGGGCTTATCAGGACCCAAAGCACAACTTGGAGGGAGTCTCTGTTGTTGCGCTTGCAGCTTGTCGAGTGTCTTTTCAAGACGGCTGGCTCCACGTGTCTCGGTGCCTCCACGGTTCCTTCTTTTCAGGGACTGTGGATCGGGCGGTGAGAGGTCTGGAGGTCCAGGTCTTGTCGGTCTCTGGGCTCGGGCTCCGGCAGGAGGCGGCGGCAAAGCAGACGTCGAGTAGCTGGTTGGTGCTTGCGTTAGCAAGATGGTCACTCCCTGACCATAGGGGAGATTTCCTTCTGTCCTCTGTGCAGCAGAGCGTCGAAGTTCCCGTCTTCTTCTTTGTGTTAAGTTGATTCCAGGATGTCTGAAGTCTTAGGACACAGCTCCTACCTTTAAGCGGATTCTAGGGGCCGGACTACCTGCTAGGTCCCTCCCTAAGGGTGAGACCAGGAAGGGGGGTGGTTACACCCCAATCCTTTGTCCAGCTCGCCCCAGGTCTGGGGCTGGTGTGCCCCAAGACCGGTTTGAACTGTCATATGCACCGAGGCTCCTTGTGAGCCTCAAGCATGTCTGATTAAATTCAAGCCCTACCTGACCAATACACAAAATCCTGTCTGGGGTGGTGCACGCACCTCCCCTGGCAGGAAACCCTTTGTCCACGTCTCCCAAGCTGGAAGGACTCCCAGCAGCAGGAGGGCAGACTTGTGTCTGTGGTGGCAGCGTCTATTTTGTGGAGCTGAGGCTATGTCTGATTTTACCCGGGTTTCAGGTACTGTACATGTCGTGTCCCTCTAGAAGGGTGGAATGCTAACCCCGTCGCCAGAATTGGCGAGGGGTTAGTATTCCAATTCGTATGACACCTTACTCGACATGTTTTGATAAAGCCAAACCAAAGATAGCATTTAACCGCGAGGTTCAAAGAGTATATGGTATGGCGATATCTCGAAATGGTAGAAGGATGTAGTTCCGACCACTGCAGACAGGCTCAGCTCATGCCAGAGCACCATCTCACATGGAACCAAGCACTCTGCCTTCAGGATTGTTAAGGCCTGCCATAGGAGTGACTTATAGGTTAACATGTGTCCCATTTAAGGTTAGGTATAGGTATACTACACCTAAGTAAGAGGTTGTTACACCAACTTACCCCAGCTGAGTGATCAGCCAGTTGTGTCAAATTGCTAGGCCAGGCCAGGGGTGGCACAATACATGCTTCAGCCCCTGGTGGCCTTAGATACACCAATGCCCTGGGTACCTAGTGTACACTGGTACAGGGGCTCACAGGGTGATCTAGTTCCAATGGGTTATGCACCTAGGGTACATGGAGTCCATTTTAAAGAGAGAGCAGATAAGCTGAGATCCTGAATGGCAGGATCTCAGGCCAACTAAGTCGAAAAACCAGCTAGACACTAGGCAAAAAGTTGGGGGTAACCATAGTCAGATATCCACCTTCCTACACAACCCCCCCCCCAAACGAAGGGAGATAAGGCTGTCCTTGACCAGGTAAGCCTATATTGCCCAAGTGGCCATCTAAGGAAGAACCAGCACTGGCATGTTTACCCCCTGTCTCATGGTCCACTAAGCAATCCCTTACCCTAAAGGTATCATAGGGTCTCCACCATAGGGAATCTCTACCTTTGGTGTGTCTTTGCAAAGTAAAAGGCTGGTGTTGAGATGGAGTACTGAAGTGAGTGTCCTCAAAGTGAGGCCTCAGCTTCCTCCAATCATCCTCCACCATGGATGCCTTTCTTTCCTTAGCTGAGTTGCACTGTGCTCTCAGGGTCAGCCTCGGGCTACCTAAAGCTGGAGGCTGGGTCCCTTTTGTGGGCTTACTGGAGGGACAGGTCAGGTTTGGGGCCCTAAGGTCCCAGGTTTGCCTGTGCCCAACAGAATCCCTCTGGGGGAGGTCCCTAACTACCTGTAAAGGGGATCCCTCAGGAATGTGTTTAACCATCACCTGGCTAGGGCTACTAGCCAGGCAATCCTCATTCTTTTGATGGGGGGGTTCTTGTGGACAGGGGCCCTCTTGGGGTCCACTGGCCTCCCTGACCTCTGCAGCCCTGGGCTGACTGAGGCAGGGTAGAGAGAGGCAGGCTACCTGCACCAGACTGGGTCCCACCTTGGAAAGGTCCACTGACATCAGAGGCTCTGCCAGGCCAGGCCTGGCTACCTCTGGGGCAGTTCCTTCACAAGGGGTGGGGTCAGATCCCTGGGGAGGCTGACCTTTTCCTAATGTCTGGGGAGAGGGAGACTTTTCTTCCTCCCCACTACTCTCTGTTTGTGTGGAGTTATCCATAGTTTCAGGCTTCACTACACCTATGTCAGTCTGAGTATGGACTGAGACCATTACAGTCCTGCCAACCTTTTCAGGGGGGCACTCAGTTTGGGTTTGAGCTGTGACTGTCACAGCTCTGGCAGTCTCTACAGGGAAGTCTGTCTTTGCCTGGGCTGTGGCTACCACTGCCCTTCCAACCCTTTCAGGGAGGAAATCTACTTGGACAGGGGTTGTGGCTGGCACAACCCCACTACCCTTTTTTGAAAGGCCTACCATTTTAGAATGGGTGTCTTGTTCAACTCCAGCCCAAGCTGAGAGTTCTAAGTCATTCCCCAGTAAGCAGTCTACAGGCAAGGTTGGGGACACTGCCACCCTTTTAGGGCCAGTGCCACTCCCCAGCTGAGACATACCTCTGCCATGGGATGACTGTTCTGTTTGCCATCAATGTTAGTTACCTGGTAGGAGAAACCAGGCAAAAGCTGCTCAGAGGGAACTAGCCAATGGGCCACCATAGTGATGCTAGCTCCAGTGTCTCTGTAGGCCTCAGCTTTTGTACCATTGATGTAGGGCTCCTGACTGTACCTACCCAAAGTGTTGGGACAGGCAGTGAAGTTGGCAAACCCCATGCCACCATCACAGACAAGAGTAGTTGCTGTAGGGGAATTGGCTAAGCCAGGGTCCCCCTGTGTTCCCCAAGTAAACCCACCCAAATTTCTGGGGGCACTCCCACCACCTGGGGGATTACTGCTGACAGTAATAGGTGGTGTGACAGGAGTACTTGGAGGAACAGTTTTGGTTTTAGCCTTTGGGCAACTGCTGTCAGTTTTCCAATGCCCAGGAATTTTACATTCATTGCAGTAAGGCTTTTTACTTGTGGAAGAGGAGGGAGCTTGGGACCCACCACCCTGTGTGGAGTTTTGGGGCCCTGAGGAAGATTTCTCTTTTGCTTTATCCCCACCCTTCTCTTGAGGCTTGGTGGTATCTTTCTTTTGGTCACCACCCTGGTTTTTAGGCCTAATCCTGGTCCTGACCCATTTATCTGCCCTCTTTCCCAATTCTTGGGGAGAGGTCAAATCTGAGTCTACCAGGTGTTAATGGAGAAGCTGGTTTTGACAGTTACTTAAAATCTGCTCTCTCGTCATCAAATTGTACAATCCTGTATAATCTGAAACCTTACTTCCCAGCAACCAACCCTCCAAAGCCTTAGTGGCACATTCCACATATTCAGACCAGTCCTGAGTCTGTGCCTTCTGGGTATCTCTGAACATTAACCTGTACTGTTCAGTGGTTAAGCCTAACCCATCAACCAGGACACTCTTCAGGGCTCTGTAGTTTCTGACATCCTCCTCTCTAACAGTGAGGAGTCTATCTCTGCCTCTACCTTCAACGGAGAGCCATAAGAGTGCTGCCCACTGGTCTTCAGGAACCTGCTGCACTTTGCAGGCTCTCTCAAGAGCAGTCATCCATTTGTGGATATCATCCCCACTTTTGTAGGGGGGCACAATCTTGGACAGGTTCCTAGTATCAAAGACCCTATCTTTGTCCCTAGGGACAATGCTGCCACCAGTGGGTATAGACCCACTCTCTCTAGGTTGCCTAGCCTTGCTCAGTTTCTCTTCCATCAGGGCTACTTCTAGCTCCTGCTTCCTGATCCTCAGCTGGGCTTCCTTCATTCTGGCCTCATGCTCCCTCCTCTGAGGGCTGGTCATCCTTCTTCTGGAGTGACCTTGAGAGCGTCTAGAGACATGAGAAGCATTAGAGTCACCTGAGTGATTCCTCTGCCTCCCAAACCCCTGGTTAAGTCCACTAGGGAGATTCAATGGGGTGAACCCATTGTCAGTCCCAAGTAGTCTTAAGTTAGCTGAGCCAGATATAGCACCTGGCACTGGGCTATCTCTCCCATCTGAACTACTACTACTGTCAGACTCACCCCCTTTGTCATCCCTGTCCCTATGCTGATTCTCATCATCTGTAATCAGATTCTCAACTAAGGGGCGACTGGTAGAAAGGGGTACTTCAGTAGCATCTTCAGAAGGAGGGCCTCCTGTTCCTGTCCCTAAGGGGTCTAACTGGGAGGCTTTCTTGAGAGCTCTCTGATCTTCATCAGCTTGTAAGAGTTCTCTGAGTTCAGCAGAGGTAGGGTTCCTGGGCTGTTTAAGGCCTCTGATATTTGCCAACTGCCTGAGCTCATTCTGGTTTAGGGTAGCAAAGATGGTTGGTGCCCTCTGGGGGTCACTCTCGACAGAGATGGGTACATTGGACCCCTCTGCCCCAGCCATTGCTCTTAAGTGTGGGTGGATGTGTTGCAACTACCTACACTTGGGTTTTCCTACTAAACCTATCTAGTAGTTGTAGTCAGTGTGTGCTACTCCCTTTGCTCTACAACAACTAAGTTCAGTAGAACTTAAGTATATAACTATTCTTGTTTTATATGTACCTAAAGGTACCTGTATGATCTTTCAATTGGTAACAAGAGATTACAGAGGTAAAACACAGCAAGCTCAAATCCAACCGCTGCTCACCAATGTGAGAAGTTGGCCTGGTATATGATGTTCACTAGTTAAAGTGACCACCTTGTACCATGCCAAGCAACCCTTATGGTGTGGTTGTAAGTCAACCTTTTCGGACTAGCTGCCCTAGTGGTAGCATAGGCTAAGCAGTCTTTGAGGCTAAACTCGTTAAAGCGTGTTAAGCAGCTGTTTCACCATATGTAACCCCCTTTATACCAATGAAAGGACACCACACAGATATGTATTTAAAATATATATGTATTTATTACTCAAAGTATCCCCTAGACTCTTTATGAGCACAGGAGCACAAATCGTTAAACAAGAAAGTATTACAATATACAGAAGTTGCACTTTATATAGATAGGCCCTGGTGGCCGATCAAACCATATACTAAAATAGTGGTATAAGTACCACGACTAGGAAAGGGAAAAGGCCTAGGGCCTCTAGAATCGCTGGGCCTACAAGGAGCTAACTTCAGTTAGTGACCAGGAGGTCCACGGGTCGCGTGTGCAGTGAGGAAAGTTACACGCGGGCTCCCATAGGTTTTCAATGGGTGCGTAAAAGTTCAAAAGGTACTGCTAGAAGGGTCTTCTAGATGGACTACGAACTTAAGACTTTAAACACAGACACTAGAGATGTTTCTCTACACTTGGGCACCGGAGTGCCAGCTTTACCTCACCCACAGGAAGCGGGTGCATAGGTCTCGAAGTGCGTCGGGTTTCGTCTATCTGTTCAATGGAGCCTGATGACAAAGATGCTGCAGGCGGTCGGTCCAGAAGAGATGCGGTGGATCCAAGGGTGGATCGGAGTTGTAGAAGACCTGAAAGCAGAGGGGACAGTGTTCACAGTCACTAGCCAGTGACCGGCGTGGCACCAGGTAGGTACCAGGCGATGTCGGGTGCAAACAGGTGAAGAGGTGTAGCTTGTCTCCGCAGCCACGTGGTCCCTAAAGGTCGACGACGTCCAGGAGTCGGTTCACGAGCTGTCCCACGCAGGCTCTCACTGTCGGCGGTGTTGGCGACTCAAAGGAAGCAAACAAGCCTTGGCAAAGGCAGGAGTCGTGGAAAATGAAGAAAGCTGATTGTTCTGACCAGCAAGGTCAGAGGGGCTGCTCCTTTGGAGGGCAGCAGGGGCCAGTCTGGGGCAACCAGACCAGTGTCGTAGTTTTCAAGTTAAGTCGCCAAAATGGCCACTAGCCAACGGGCCAGGGACCGGGCAGGCGCATCGAGATGCAAAGTGCAGAGGGGCCCCACGCAGATCGTGGAGATGCTGGAGGGCTCACCTTTGGTGCAGATGCTGCTCGGATGTTGGGCTTCTCAGGACCCAAAGCACAACTTGGAGGGAGCCTCTGTTGTCGCGCTTGCAGCTTGTCGAGTGTCTTTTCAAGATGGCTGGCTCCACGTGTCTCGGTGCCTCCACGGGTTCCTTCTTTTCAGGGACTGTGGATTGGGCGGTGAGAGGTCTGGAGGTCCAGGTCTTGTTGGTCTCTGGGCTCGGGCTCCGGCAGGAGGCGGCGGCAAAGCAGACGTCAAGTAGCTGGTTGGTGCTTGCGTTAGCAAGATGGTCACTCCCTGACCATAGGGGAGATTTCCTTCTGTCCTCTGTGCAGCAGAGCGTCGAAGTTCCCGTCTTCTTCTTTGTGTTAAGTTGATTCCAGGATGTCTGAAGTATTAGGACACAGCTCCTACCTTTAAGCGGATTCTAGGGGCCGGACTACCTGCTAGGTCCCTCCCTAAGGGTGGGACCAGGAAGGGGGGTGGTTACACCCCCAATCCTTTGTCCAGCTCGCCCCAGGTCTGGGGCTGGTGTGCCCCAAGACCGGTTTGAACTGGCATATGCACCGAGGCTCCTTGTGAGCCTCAGGCATGTCTGATTCTATTCAAGCCCTACCTGACCAATACACAAAATCCTGTCTGGGGTGGTGCACGCACCTCCCCTGGCAGGAAACCCTTTGTCCACGTCTCCCAAGCTGGAAGGACTCCCAGCAGCAGGAGGGCAGACTTGTGTCTGTGGTGGCAGCGTCCATTTTGTGGAGCTGAGGCTATGTCTGATTTTACCCGGGTTTCAGGTACTGTACATGTCGTGTCCCTCTAGAAGGGTGGAATGCTAGCCCCGTCGCCAGAATTGGCGAGGGGTTAGTATTCCAATTCGTATGACACCATACTCGACATGTTTTGATAAAGCCAAACCAAAGATAGCATTTAACCGCGAGGTTCATAATGCACTTAAGAGTATATGGTATGGCGATATCTGGAAACGGTAGAAGGAAGTAGTTCCGACCACTGCAGACAGGCTCAGCTCATGCCAGAGCACCATCTCACATGGAACCAAGCACTCTGCCTTCAGGATTGTTAAGGCCTGCCATAGGAGTGACTTATAGGTTAACATGTGTCCCATTTAAGGTTAGGTATAGGTATACTACACCTAAGTAAGAGGTGGTTACACCAACTTACCCCAGCTGAGTGATCAGCCAGTTGTGTCAAATTGCTAGACCAGGCCAGGGGTGGCACAATACATGCTTCAGCCCCTGGTGGCCTTAGATACACCAATGCCCTGGGTACCTAGTGTACACTGGTACAGGGGCTCACAGGGTGATGTAGTTCCAATGGGTTATGCACCTAGGGTACATGGAGTCCATTTTAAAGAGAGAGCAGATAGGCTGAGATCCTGAATGGCAGGATCTCAGGCCAACTAAGTCGAAAAACCAGCTAGACACTAGGCAAAAAGTTTGGGGTAACCATAGTCAGATATCCACCTTCCTACACCAGGGGTCATGGTTCCACGTCACCCTCGATAGCCACGGGCCTCAGCTTTGCTACGAACTCAGGGTACCCTTGGGGGAGTCTGGAAATCTACCTCTGGGGATGCAGAGACTTCGGCATCTGGCGGAAGCTTCAGAATTGCAGACCGGACAGTTGCTTCTTTGGTGTCTGCCAAGCAGGGGAGTCACTCCTTGACCCCAAGGGAGACTTCTTCAGTCTTCTAGTTAAAGTAGAACGTCGAAGGTCCAGGATATATGTTGCAGAGTTTCGTCCGGGTAATCTAAAGTCGCAAGGACTGGGTTCCCATACTTATACAAAGTTTGGGGGTTGGACATACTCTAGGGACCCACCTACGGAGGGTTTGGAAAGAGGGGTGGTTGCACCCATTTCCGTTGTCCAGTTTCGCCCCTGCAACCGGTTTGAACTGGACTATGCACAGGGACACCAAGTGTGCCCCCAGTGCAGGACTTCAAAGCACCAGAGAGTGTTTCCGCCCAGCCCCAATACACATCTGCCTGTCTGGGGAGGTGGTTACATCTCCCTGGGACAGGAAACCTATTGGCCAGGCTTCCCCTGCCGGAGTTTCAGTCAGCAGCAGGAGGCCAGACCCGTGTCTGTGGCAGTGGCATCCATTTTGTGATGCCAGGGCTGTAGAAAGTCTTTACCGGGTTAGACCAGTGTGAACACGTCTCTCGCTCTAGAAGGGTGGAATGCTACCCCCGCCACCAGAACTGGTGGGGGGGGTAGTATTCCAAAGCGTTTGACACCAAACACAACATGTTTCCGTGAAGCCAGTCCAAAGTTAGCATTTACCGCGAGGTTATAATGCACTTAAGAGTATATGTCAGGCTGCACCACAAACAGCATCAGAGGAGGTACTCCGAACGCTGCAGAGGGGCTCTGCTCATGCAGGGGCACCCTCTCACATAAAAACCAAGCACTCTGCCTTCAGGATTGTTAAGGCCTGCCATAGGAGTGACTTATAGGTGTTATATGTGTGTGCAATGGTAGTGATATAGGTCGCCTATACCACTGTAAGGGGTGCAAGCACCACCTTACCCAGGCTGCAGAAGCAGACCTGTGGTGTCATTGTGGAGTGCTTCCCAGGGGTGGCATAATACATGCTTCAGCCCCTGGTAGGCCTCTGAGGTACCTATGCCCTAGGTACATAGTATACCATATACTAGGGGCTTATAAGATACTCCAGAATCCAATTAGAAATGTACCTAATGTACATGGAAATCATTTTAGAGAGGAAGCAGCTAGGCTGGGGTCCTGATTAGCAGTGCCACAGCCAGACTAAGGTCGAAAAACAGTGAAACACCAGCAAAAAGTGGGGGTACCCATGTGAAGTAGATCCTACTCTCCTACAGTTTTCTAAGCTTGCATGGGCCACTTCTAGTGACAAACCTTCATAATTCCGTATCATGCCAAGGTTTGTCTAGAAAGTTCCCTCTGTCACTCAGGTGCAAATCCTTGCAAAACTGACTATTGCTTGATTCTAGTTCTTCTAAATGTTTTTCCACATCCTCACTCAAAATGTCTTCGCTTTCTTCTTCAATGGTTTGCAATACTGCTGAAACAAATTGCACATTTGTAGCTTCTTCACTTTCTTTAGCCACTGGTAGCAGTGGTGACACATCTGGTGCGCTTACAATTTCTGCACTTTCTTCACTTGTTTGTAATAGTAGACTCAGAGATTCATCCGGTGTTGGTGTATTCTCAGTTTCTGAACTTCCTTTAGTCACTGGTAGCAGTGTAGGCCTAGCTGGTGTAATTGCAATTTCTTCCACTCTTTCTGTAATGGATGGAGGCACTGCTGACACAGCTTTTTTACATTTGCTTTCTACGTTTACTGTAGTTGTTATTGTCTGCAGTGCTGGCACAATTGGTGCTTCATTGCTAAAAAGATCATTTTTGGTTTGATCTGACTACCATAATGTTTGGTCATGTAGTGGGACGAATTGTGATTGTGGCAATGATTCTTTGTCTCCTGTTAATGCAGCTGCATCGCCTTCTGGTAATGATGCATGAGATGATGATGCACCATGATCACCAGGATAAGTAAACATAGAGTCAATTTACATGAATTTTCCGTTAATTGTTCTTGTTTTGATTTAATTGCCGCTTTTAAGCACTGCTTAAATACTTTCTTGGCTGTTTGCTCATTTCTTCGAGTAAAATTTCATTGGAAAAAGTCAATGTGGTGATAGAGTGCACGTCTATGAAGGTACCAGGTGCTCATTCTCTCCAGGATCGATTATGGCAATGCTCTTTACCTGGGTGCCCCAAAGGTAGTGACCACAAAACTGCAGATCATACAAAATTCCGCTGCAAGACTGCTCACGGGAACCCATTATCGATGTTCGGCAAACCCGGCAATACGCGCCCTTCATTGGTTACCGGTGCAAGAGAGAATTAATTTTAAAGCCCTTTGCGTGGTCCATAAGCCTCTATGAGGGAATGGACCTCCTATCATTAAATCCATGATCTGCCCTTAGAAGGCCTACAGAAGTCTTCGTTCAGACGAGCTCCTCCTAGCAGTGATACCTAGGATTAAGAAGGCCAGAAGTGCCGGCCGGTGTTTTTCATATAATGCCGCGAAACTATGGAACAGCCTTCCTCTGCATCTTCGTAGGGAATCCAACCTCCTTTCATTCCGGAAACAACTGAAGACCTGGCTCTTTCCGTAGAGGACCTGTTCAACTCTAGTAACCACTACAGCGCTGGGATGCCCCCGGGTAGCCATGAGCTATACAAGAATCTTTCCATTCCATTCCATTCCAATCCAGTAAGAATATTTTGAGCACACCACGAAGATTGTAATTGTGAGTTTTGTTCCACCAATACTGCCTAGAAGGAAGGAAAATGCCAAGCATTAATTCTAAACACTACGGTAGCTTAAACATACCATACCAACTATTGACGTGAAGAGTTGGAGCAAGTGATACTTGAAGACAGGCACTGGAGGAATGGATGCAAGAATGTGAGAGAATGTGAGTACTCAAGGGAAAGATACAAGAAGGAAATAGCAGAAGGAATGGGATTAAGGAGGTAATCACTCAATAGTTGGATGAGGATGATAAGAGCCAAGAATGCAGGAGTTGAAGGCAGATGCAAGATGGCATGAACTGAATGCACAGCGGCGCGGAGGCAGGAGCTAAAGGACAGAGTCAAGTAGACAGGGGATGGAGCGGTCCAAATACTAAATGTGTTTACATGTAATATTCAGGTATAGTGATGTGTTTTTGCAATATTGTAACACAGCAGCTGCTCGCTAATATTATTGCAAATAACTAAATAAATAAATAAAACCACTTACCTTGCACTGGCCTCATCGCAGACTTCAGCGATGCGGCGAGCGCAAGGTAAGTGGTTTTATTGATTTATTTAGTTTTCACATTCCCATCGTATGTCGGATTCCACTACCCACCACCTTGCCCCGCCCTGCCTCACCGCCCCACAGCTTTTACCTCTGCGAAGCCACTGCTGATGAAGACATCGCTTTTAAAGTAGCAAATCAGAACTTACATTTTTCACAGTTTTTTTGTTAACTGTGGAGGATTTACCATTGGATCATAGCGACATGGCAAAGGACATACAGGCACATGTATCAAAGTAGGATTTTGCGAGTCCTTAATTGCGATTATTAAGGAATCGCAATCAAGGACTCGCAAAAGCCTATGCATGTAGGAATCGCTATAAAGATAGCGATTCCTATACATTCCTTAATTACGACTCGCAAATTGCGAGTCGCTATTAAGGAATGTCTTCCAATTCATTTCTATGGGCCTACAGGCCCATAGAAATGAATGAGAAATTGCATGCGCAAATCGCAAGTACCAATTGGTACTAAGGGTGCAAGGGTGTCGCAAGGACACCCTGTTGCACCCCTGAAATTGTACTGTGCACCCATGTTGCGCACACACATGCCCCAAGGGCATGTGTGTGTGTGACATGGAACTTTGAAAAATGCACTATAGTGCATTTTTCAAAGTTTTTGCAAAATACCATTTTGTTTTATTTTACGGTAAATTGCGGCCCCAAATAGTGAAATCGCTATTTGAAAGTACTTCTTGCATTGCATTTAAGGAATCGCAAATTGCGATTCCTTAAATGCAATCACAATTTGGGAAATCGCTAAAAATTACCGAAATTGCGCATGCCAAATTGTTTCATGCATCGCAAAAGCCCATTTTGCGATTGCAAACGGCTGATTTTTGCAAATCGCACCGTTTGCGATCGCAAAAAGCGTTGATGCATGTGCCCCATAGGCCCTCATTTATGAGTTTTTGCTGTAGGGCAGCGCCACAGGCCTTCCTGCAAAAGAAAAGGGCAGGATTGTGATATATCTATCAGATTCGGCGCATTCCTGTCCTTTTCCCCTGCGTTGGCACACAATGGGATCTTAGGAAAATAAAAAACATATTGTGGTTCCTTGTTGTCCCATGGTACTAAATACGTCTGTGATATTGTTTCAGATCAAGGCTGAATGGTTCACTGTCATCAACCTTTGTCAAGCCTTTTTTCGATACCCGTACATGAAGAAAAACATTTTTTATTTGCTTACAGGCTGGAGAATCAGGTCTTAATGTGGTACCGTGTCCCACAAGGGTATATGGAAAGCCCTTCTATATTCAATCAGATCTTGAAAAATAGTTTGGAGTCATTGATCATGCCCTGTAAATTTGTCCTGGTCCAGTATATCGATGACCTTTTGGTGGCATCAAATACTTGAGAAGCATGTAAAACGGATACCATTGCCCTGCTGAACCATTTGGCGGAGAATGGACATAAGGTGTCCCCAAGTAACTTGCAGTACTGTATGACTGAAGTTCTTTACCTAGGACATCACATACTGAAAGGGGCAAGGAAGGTGTCTCAAGAAAGAATTTCAGAGATCATGCAAATTAATCCGCCACGTACCCAGAAGGAAGTCAGGATCTTTTGGGGACTGGCGGGCTACTGTTGCCAGTGCACACCTATCTTTTGCTTATTGGCCAACCCTTTACAAAGGCTGACACACAAGGATGTGTTCAATCTGATGCCTTAGGACAACGATTGCTTGAATGCCATCTGGAGCTGAGAGAATGCCTTTGTTGCACTCCTGTCTTAGGAATGCCTGATTACAACAAAGCATTTTCACTCTTTTGCAGTGATAAAGAAGGATGTACCCTTTCAGTATTGACTCAGAACCATGGAGGTGCCCATCGATCTGTCGCCTATTTCTCAGCTACTTTAGATCCAGTAGCTTCAGCGTTACCCGTATGTCTCAAATCCATTGCTGCAACAGATTTCAACATAGAGAGATGCGAGAGCATCGTAACGGGTCATACCCTGTCTATGTCCCTCACTGAGTGAAAATATTGTTGACAAGAACAGCACCCTACAAATAGTCAGCTCACTAGGTATGAGCATATTATTCTGGCTGCGGAGAACACGAGTCTAAAAAGTTGCTCTCTTTTGAACCCTGCAACACTATTTTGCCTGATTGTGATACCGATAATGCGGAAGTGGAACATGGCTGTCTCGATGTCACCAAACTGTGCACCAAGACACATCCTGATATTATGTCCGAACCCTTGCCTGAATCTGATTATACTCTATTTGTAGATGGCTCTTGTCTTAGAGACAATGAAGGAAATTTAAGGTCTGATTATGCGGTTTGCACAATTTGAGGAGTGGTGGAAACTAGCTGGCTTCGCAAATGTGTCAGAACTGATCACTCTTACCAGAGCCTGCTGTGTTTCAGACCAGCTGAAGGTGATGATATTCAATGATATGCAATGAAAATATAAGCACCTAGCAGTTCTAAGAAGTCTTTGTGTTTTTCCCAGGCAGGGGTTACTTGCCTGGGAAAAACACAAAGTTTTTTTGTAAAATCCTCACCCACCAGGGTTACCCCTTAGTGGCATGCTTCATCATTGGGTCCATCCCGTTCCACTTCGGAGTGCAGGAGCACTTTAAATGGCTATGCAAATGACAAAAGGGATTATCTGGGAAGGAGTGGGGGGAATGAAGCCTTTCTAAAAAATACCAGGCTAGTAGCTTTTTTTAAATTATGACCCCTAGCCGGTATGGTTAAAAAACAGGGGAGATTTTAGGAAAAAAAGGGGGTAATGTTCCTAATTCCTAATGATCGACATGTTTCTAACCATACCCCTATTGGCTATTCTTCAGGACCTAGGGAATTCACAATTTATTGTAATTGTCAACTACCTGGTTCCACAGTCATCCAAACCACAGAAGCGTACAGGAAAGAATGCCTAAGACTACTAGGAGACAGGAGGAATTACACTCCCCGAATTAAGGACCCAACGGAGTTTCTAAGGATCTGGATTACCAGCATGACCAAAGAGGCTCTGGCACATGACTGGATTTCATGCACAGAACGGGAATTTTCGGACAGTTCTTATGGCTTAGAAGGACCTGTCCGGAACTAAAAGATTATAAAAAAGCTTACCACCTTGCTGACAAACTAATGGCAAGAAGATATGCAAAGAAAATGGTATCACAAGCACAGAAAATACCTCAGAATAACAACAATGATGTGCTTCTGGAGACTCCTCAATTGAAAGAAAAATAAGACAGATCTATCTGCATCACCACATTCAGCATAGCAGCCAATGCAGTAACTAAAATCATTAACAGACACTGGCACATTCTGAAAAGTGGATCCCTGTCTGTACCACGCCCGATGTTTTCACATAAGAGGGGCAAAAGCCCAAAAGATATGCTGGTCCATACACGCCCTTGGACCAGGTTTGTGCAAGGGCGTGTATGGACCAGCCTGTGTGTTCTCCACTACATAGGGATGACGACAAGGAAGATAAAAGCCAGGATCTGCGAGCACCGCAGTAACCTAAGATGTACACGTGTAACAACAAAAATGTCAGCACACTACATAGAAAAGAAACATACGATACATGACTTCTACTGGGTCGTCCTGAATTCCATTGAGGGGACAGGCAATTTTGAATCAAGACTGTTAGAAAAAGAACGACACTAGGTTTTTAAACTCAAAAAGCATATAGAGGGTCTGAACGATAACATTCCATGTAGCCAATTTGTGAGGTAAACCCTACTGACAATTAGCCCAAGATACCCGCAGCTCAGAGCATATGAGTACAAAACAGCATTTGAGAGAGGGACAGGCCCAGTAGCTACTACCGGAACAATGAGACACCATGGGTGCAGGATGATACCAACATGGATAATAGGAATGAGTATAATACAACACAAAATCCAGGAAGACTATAATACTATATATGGACATAGTGCAACATTAAACAACGGGTACACACAAAACATCCCAGAACGTAACATGTAAAATAACCTGAAGCATAATGTCATACAATCAACCAGCCACTAGTATAGAACATAGACTAGATACAGGTGATTTTACAACAACCCCATAATGGGAGACACGTATTAACCAAGAAAAGTATGGTATCTGCACATGACTACATGAAGGTGTATATCATAACCCCATAATGGTGAACACAAACACAATAGTATCCACATATGACTCAAGTTAAAACCAACCGTCCACAGGTATAGGTGTTGATTATGCAATGCCCAATTTTAATGTGACTAGCCCCTTGTATTAGTGATACCATTACCCACGAAACGTTATCTGACTCCGTTGTATCAAGTAGTCAGAATCATTCCATGGATCATTCAAGTTGACTCCTTTAAAAAAAAAAAAAGAAGTTCTTTTGAATAAGGTTTTCTCATAAGGGAACTTTATCGCAACTTGTCTCGCAATCCTCCAATGGAACCTTCCGAGCGTTCCATTTTTCGACCGCTATCTTGAGCCTGTAGCATTCTAGTCGTCACAGCGCAAGGATGCAACATTCTACGTCCTCTCTCCGATTAAACCTACTGAAAAACTGGAAACCGACAATAAGCGGTTTCCCGTCAGCTCCCAAATAGGTAATGCAGCAGAGTAGGAGTCTTGAAGAGGTAAGAGCGGCACATGCTGCTTCTTTCTTAACAATATTAAGCAACAGCGAAGAGTCTACAGATGCTTGTTTCTGAACATACTGCGTGCTTACTGAACAAACTATTTATTTAGAAACCAACAGTCAAATGCTCCAGCGTTCTCATAATACGCTCTCTCCCACAGAGTGTGACTACAGACTTCACTCTTGCAGGAGGAACCAAGAAGCAATAGCTGGATTTTCCCAATGTATGTGGTGTGCTATGGTCATGTTATGTTTGTAATATGTTCAGATCATTTTTAGAGGTGTTTCCATTGGAACTACATTAGATGTGCCCCTGATAGCCACATGTGTGTTTAAAATAAGTCACAAAGAGTCTTTTTTCACTTTGGAGGTGCTCACGAACGAAACCAGGTGAAAATAAACATCGGGAGCTCAATGACAGCCCCGATGCTGAGAAAGTTGAACTCTTCCTTATTTATTATTCCAGAACTCAATAACTGAACACAAAAAAAAATTACATGAGCCAATAGTCCTGTCAGACCTGTATCTATGTATTTAGTGGCCAACACAAGGCTCAAATCGGGCTGTCCAACAAAAATCAGTCTTGCCATACTCTGTGAAAAAATATATTAATTTGTATTAATCTTTTTATTTGAGTAGTTTTAGCATATCCTTTTGTAAAAGTGTAAACACATTTATGATAAACAATTCATTCATTATCAAATGCAATTGACATATACAAGTATTATTTACAAATAAAATACATGAAGAGACACGTGTGTTAATCCTAATCGTACAAGCACAAAACCCCCAGTCAACTGACCTCACATCAAACAGACTCATCTCTCATACCACACTCTCACAATCAGTGCACTCTCACACAATAAAGTATGGAGGGAAACCCACAATAATTCACTGGCATACACCAATGAAAGACATGACGGACTGAGTAAATCACAATTTTAATCCGCTTTGATGTTGTCTTTAGGGGGTTCCCAGAAGTCTGGTCAACGCACGTTTCGATGGGAATGATTAGCTTCCACCTTCATCAGGACCACTCTTTTGTACTACTTTCAGGTGAACGAGGGGGGAATCTGATCAATGCCCCATAATAAACTGGATATTTCGCTGGTGCACTCCAAGGGCAATGTGGGTAGAAAATCCTCAGTAGTATTGCAAGGCCATTCCAGCAAGCAGGTGCAGCTATAATCCCACTTGTGGTTGATGGTGGGTGATTAATTTTGGATGTCTGCAAGCTGTAGTGGACCAGACAGAGTCAGACAGAACACTTGAACGGTCTGAGGGGGGATCTCGATGAACTTGAAGCTGAAAACGAAACAGAAGAAGCTGATATTAGGGTGGTAAATTAATCAGATTCCGACCCTCAACTGGAAGCTGGTGTTGTGGGACCACGAGTGGCCGAGGGAGAAAGCTGGCCCAAGAGTAAGGAAAAGTTATTGTCTGAAAGGGCTATTGCACCTTTAACTGAGTCTCTGGTGGATCAGACCTGAGTGGAAACAAAAGGGAAGGAATAGATATCAGAAGATCTAAAAGATCAAGGGTCACTTGTCAATGTTGCTTTTCTCCTGAGTGGACCTACCTAGTTACAAATGCCAACGAGAGGGGCCCCTGGAACATCAGTGCCAATAATAGATGTTTTGCTGTAGATTCCAGGGACAGACTTGAATGTTCTCCTTGGATTTGCTATTTCTTATCCACCAAGGTTGAATGGCTTACAGATAATCAACATCCTGTGATTCTGGGCAAATCACTTAATCTACCTGTGCCAACCAAAAATGAATGTGTCCTTGTGTAACGTAACTGGTGCTCATGTAAAGCGCTCCAATACCTTCGGGTCAAGTTTGCACTATATAAAACCGCAAACAAAAAAAAGGATTTGCAGAAGTACATAAAGAATATTACTGGTCTGCGTAATGAATTAGGAGGGTTGGCAACAGAAAGTGTGTGGGATTTAGTTGGACATGGACTGAGTGCTGTTGGTAGGTGGTTTGCAAATTTGGGACGTGGCATAGTCCGTTCTGTTTTGAGACCATTGCTGATTGTCGCCCTTTGTGTGATAATATTGGCTTTTGGAGTAAAGGAGTACAGGAGGCATAAAGCTGGGAAAATGTTTGCAAGAGGGATGATGTTCAATTAGAAAAGAGACAGAATGAACAATATTTCGAAATTAAACATTTGGAGGATTTCAAAAGAAAAGCAATTGCCACCACAAGGGTTTAACTTTGTATATTTGATTAGATCAAAGATGGGATGTGATGGCTTGATATGCCATCAGAGGGGGAATTGGGGAAGCGATATTTTGATCTCCATGTGTGAAAAGTAAGAGTTCAAGATATTTACCTACAGTTTGCACTCACATATTATGTTTGACTAATGTTGTGAAGGAAGGGGGTGACATTTATTTAGAACACCCCATGTAGAGAGAGAGAGCATGACTAACTTTCTGCATAAAATATGACTAATGGAAAATATTGTAAAGGACGTGTTAGCATTCATATATAATAAAGAGTTAACATTTGATATTGTGATGCTAGTAATCAGCCTATGTGGGTAGGTAGGAGTTTAATCATTTGAATATGAAATTAGAATTTATTATTAATGGCTTAGTGAAAATGATATAATGATGAATGATCTTCATTTATTAACTACAGAGAAAATGTGCAGAGTTATGTAACCCAGTGCATCTGTTAAGTGGGCTATCATTTAGGCCTAACTTGCTTTATTTAATTGCATGTGTGATTTATTCTAGCCTACACGCGTCTCAGGGAAAGACGTCCTCACGTTAGCACTCCAATGCGGAAGATCCGCTGTTTGAAAATAGTACAAACAATGTAACTTAATTCTTTACTTGTTTTAATTCATATTTACTTCATATGACTGTTCCAATAGTATGATGCTGCTCATACTGACAAAAGTGGGTTCAGACCACGTAACGGTTCACTGAATTATATCCATTGTTTTAACAAGCCATTTTTTCCAAATGTCCCCGATGCATTTCGGGACTTGCCCTTCGTCAGGGGAAATTCTACGAAAGAAATAAAGGAGGACATAAGGCTGGGGTCCAGGATGTATACAAACATAAGTAGGTAATAGTAGACGCTTCAATTGCCGTAGTGTCTATGCTGTATATAGATAGTGAGACAATTATCAACATGCTATCTATTTATTCTAGCCTAACATCGTATTTCAGTATAACCTATGATGCAGTTAACACTTGATTTGCATTTAACCTTCACTGCGGGATGTTTTGCTGTATTTTGTTCCCATTGCAGGTGTGGATAGAGCTTCATTAGTTAGCATAGAAGAGTTATTGTTTTGTTTGATAGTGAGGTGTGAAAGTACAAAGTAGCATGAGAGGAATCTGGTAACGAGCACGGGGATGAATTCTGATGGAGGAGAAGAAGGATGGACGAGGAGGGTCGCTTATCTGTGTGGGAAGAATCACGTCTGGTTGATGGAAAAGTACTCGAGGCAAGGTCACGATGAACAGGCTTTTTCGGATGCACTCGATATTGCTTGTTGATACTTAGGAGAGGCAGGCACCTTTGAGACTTCATAGGGTGTAGACCTATGCTTGTGCGGCTTCATGCTACTTGATCCACTTGTGAAGCACTTTTACTGAAGACTTTATTGCTGACACCTTCCTTTCCTTTTTCCTGACATTGGTCCATCATCAGTTAGAATAGGGGTTCCTTGATAGGATAGTTTAGGGAAGGCTTGGATTAATGCTGCTCGTTGAGACTCAATTAATGTAATTTGATTTAACCTTCTTTTTCCTGATTGTCTATTTCGTAATAATTGAACTAATCATCCTTTCTCTTCTGTATCGAGCTCATCTCTTCAGGAGATTTGGACAGGTTTTTACTAATTTTGTATTTTTAAATGCTCATGCTGAGAGTGGTTTATGTGAGCTTATTTTTGATCTTGTAATAAATCCTACTAAACCTTTTTTCCGGTTGTGGACTGGGTTATTGAGCGGCCTAAAGAGTTCCATTTTGAAACCTCGAGAATTAAATTAATTCTCCTTTTTGCCTCTCATGAAGTCAAAGATTCATGAGTAGTAGAAAGGAAATGGGCACAGATTTTCTCAGGGAAGTAAGCATGAACATTGGCTCAATATCCCGTCCTCCTATGCCTTAAAAAGAAAACAAAATAAATGTGCCCTTGTGTAATGTAACTGCTACTCATTTAAGACGCTCCAACGCCTTTGGGTCTTGCCCACACTGTACAACACTGCAAAAACAAATAGGTGAGACTGTCATGGCTGGAAATGTGTAGGTTTGTCATGGGTTCGCTAATGCTTTGCTAGCAGCAAGGCCATGTGTTGCAATCTGGCGCCCTCTTGTGGCTCATCCTGTGATGCTGAAAAACAGCAGGACTTTATTCAGAACGGCTTTATTTGGAAGACAAAACAAATCAAGCGGATTATAATCTTCGTTTTTTATTGCACATTACTGACTAGAACGCCAGACTTCATTAAAGTTAGACACAGTATAAGAATAATTCAACTTGTACAAAAATATCTTGCTAGGTTAATTAGTGGATTCGAGATTGGAAACGTGATACCATTTTAAATAAGTCTTTCAGAGAGGATCGGAGCAGAAGCAAAGGTTCTCAGATGCACAAAAAACAACCACAAAATCAGATAGCGACTAAAAAGGCATTTTTTAGCAACTTAATTTAAAATAAATTTAGTGAACAAACAAACACATTCTGTTGACTTAAAAAACAGATACTGAAGTCAAACACTGTTTAACCTGTTTTGCCTGGCAGCTCAGTTCATAAATACTTAACATATTTCTAAATTTTCAATGGCAAAACGCTAGGTTTTCAAAAACTGTAAAATACACGTTTCTGCTGGAGTCTAGAGATGTTTTCATGAGAAGGGTTCTAGTCCCTGAATTTACGAGTCTTTATAAAAGTGTAGCTTTTTACATAAACCTCATATGGAATCGTTGATAGCATGCGTGTGCTCTTCGAGTTTATCCAGCTTCACACTCACACTCATGCACCGTTGTCGGCTTTAATGGAGATCTTGGAGTGTGTCACTTGCTGTACATTTATTTCTTAGGCACTTCCAGTTCATTTATGTCACAGATTTCTCGACAGTCCAGTCCCTATATGAGGTGCTGATGGGAGAAGTAGATTCAAGGATGCAACCGTGCCTCTGTTGAGGAATATCAAAGCGCAGTCTCCTGCAGAGGTGCAATCTCCGAGCCTCCACCGTGGACAGAGCAGCAGGGAATGATGGAGCTGTGGTTTCAAAGTGCCAATGTGCTTTTCACTGCAGGTGGACAGGCCTGAGTTTAATGAAAGGGGCAGGGGCGCTTTGTGACTGCTGTTTTGACTGGTGTGTAGTGCTTAGCACGCCCAGTGCTTCTTTCCAAAAGGCCCTGCCCCTATATACACTACAGTTTTATGCTACAGGCGCACGGGTAAAGGTGTTCTCTCATTTGCCTTGTAGCATACCCATGTAAATAGGGAACACTCCCTTGAGATGTAAAATGTGTATTCACGCTATATTTACTACAAAGGAGGCTGCTGCAGCTGCATCTGAAGCTGTTGCTATGCTACGAAAGTGCCACATGGACGCAAGAAGTGAGCATCTCGGGTACTTCCATCATTCAGCCTCAGGATGCCACCAAATAAACACAGTCTCTCACATTCTCAGAGATACAAATTAAGTGGAACCTAGAAGCTAAGCCATTGTGTGCTGGCTGCGTTCAGCATTGGACAGGATCTCTTCTTCTGCATCTCCTCTCTGTGTACAAACTCATATGTTGTACTCTTTTGTAGTGTTTCAATGGGTTAGCACTTGATCACTCAGCACTCAAATACATTTATGGTATAATGTTTTTGGAACAATTTGAATACAGAAAAATATATTTTTCAAAATGTTTGACTGCGAATCAAACTATTTCATTTTCTAATAATTTAAGACACTGGTTGTGCTATTACAATTAATTTGTAACATGAATTATAAGAAATGAATGTACACAGGCAATTTTCTTATCTGCACCACAGTGAACCATTGGTGTTTACATATTATATTTACCCCTCGTTGATGAGGGTTATAGGGTATCTCCATTTTATTTATAAACTAGCAAATGTTTGGCATTGCTGACAATGGGGTTGGGAAACATTAATTGTTGCCATCAGCTCTGTAGAATCAGCTTTCTTGGCCCTTGTACTGCATGTATTTCTGAAGCTATCCTTCACAGACTGAAACAATCTTGAAAAAATAAATAATACACATCAACTAAAGATATTTCACAGAGCACATACAAAAATAAAGTTTTTAGTAGCACATGAAATTAAGTTCCTACACCTAGTTAATTTTGTTGTGTGCTTGGTACAGAATGAGTGTATATTGCCATATAGTACTTCTGAGTCATAGCTGATGTCAGCTAAGGTGAAAGGGATTTGAACATGAACTCTGGAATTATTTTGTTTAAAACATGCCTCTTCTAAATGTATGAACTAACTGAAACATGCCAGCCCAAAAAATAATTGGGAAAAATGAACTAAGAACCTATACTAACAACTCATACTCTTCGCATGCTGATGAGATCAGAGTTTAGCCCTATAAACTGTCTGCAATTAATCTAAAGCAAGTAACAAACTCATGAATATTGAGACTTTGTAGTCAGATCTAGAACAATAGACAGACGTGATTATGACTGCCATGAACACAGGATTTGAAAACTGTTCAAGGAGAGTAGACAAGTTAATAAAATTCTAAGTGGTATTTCCTACAGAAACTTCATCATTCTGGAAACCTTACAAAATCTGTCAGGTAAGCGCATCCTGCGGTCATAGGCTCATTAACAGCATTTGTCTTTACTATGAGTAGATAGCTGACTGCACACATCAGTGGATAATGCATATCCGATGCACTATATGAGAATTAATAATGTCTAGCTTCAACAAGCATTGCTCAATTATTCTCAAAGATTAAAGACATGGTCACGTTTGTGGCACAGCCACATCCTTTGAGTTGAAGACTGGTGTTATGTTTCTGATACATATAGCACTGTAGCTATATTTTGCCTTAATAACATTTGGTGTGCTTCCTAGAGCACAATAGTGTTGAATAACTTTGAACCTTCAACTTAGTGATATCACTGTTAAATGAATACATTGCATTTTGTACCATTTCTAATGATGTATGAAAAGGCAGTGCCGGGTCCCTCGTATGCCGAACTCAACACACTACTAAAAAGGTTGTCGCTTTTTAACTTTGCTTCCACATTCTTCCAATATTTGCTTGATGTGCAAGTTGTAGAAGTGGCGAAAAGTGAACAGGGACCACAATGGACAGAGGAACTAAGTGACACTGTTTGTCCTGCACTGAGACTCCTGAAGGAGGTGAGGTTTCCTCCAGGGGTATAATGTCATTCACTGGCACTGCCACAATACCACAGATACCACTGCTCCGCAGCACAGCTTTTGGCATTCATCTTTCCTCAATGTCCTCATATATATAATTAGGAGGGAGAAATGAAATACATGTCTACATGTTTGCATGTTTTATAAATAGAGCAAGTCCTTCATCAATTTTCATTCTTTATCCTCACAATAATGTTGTGATTCTTTTCTATTTTTTGTCTAGATAGATTTTTTCACATTATGGTTTAATTAATGTGTGCCGGGGTGCACTTAAAATTATGACTGGAATTCAGCTTCTGCCACTAAGAATTTGTTTTATCCAATGGAAGCTGAAAAGTGCTGTGTGATCTTGCTGCAGGTCTTCTCTCTTCAGTGTACGCGACGCCCACAACTGTACGTTATTGCCAAGTAGGCCAAAGAGAGGCTTTGTTCTTACAGCAATCCTTGCATTTCTCACAGAGACATCCCCACCATCCAAACACACAGATGCCAAGGGGAACCTGGATTCAGATATCACATTTTTCACTTTGCACAAACAACATCTTCACCTTTTTGGACGTTTGGATGAAAACTAAAAAATTGGTACGTGAAACAGTAGTACTTTGCACACTTTGAAATTCAGTGATGTGTCCCAAATGGCCCTCTTTCGAAAGATCTACGTTAGATGGACATGTTCAGAGCCTTTTCTTGAATAGCAGTTGGTGCCTGATAATGTGAGTTCCACAAACATCTGTATGCCAAAATAGAACTTTCTTGTTATCACTCAGTCCCAAAGTCAATTGTCTTTCTGCATAAGCCTTCATTTTCCATCTCACCAAACATTCCATCCAATTTCCTGAAATTCAAATCCTCCAATTTCATGTTTCTCAGAGTTCAATATCTCTCCTGCCGGTGACGCAACTGTTAGAATGTGGTAAGAGCTTGCTTATGGGTAGGATGTTGTACTTTACCATTTGGCACAAAGGAATTGTTTTTTGTCCCTGTTGTTAAAAGTAGTCTCTTCGCCTACTGTCTTCATTGAGGAAAGTGGGGTTATACTGACCAGGGTAAATACAGGAATGTCGCGATCCCGGAACTCCACTGTAAGGGAAAAGTCCATTTCGTTCAAGTTCAGCGTTTCTTAACCCAGGCTGTTTGACAGAGAAAAGATAAAATGACAGTCATTACTTATAATGTTTTTTCAAAGTCAATATCATTGTTGATGGTATTGCTAATATAATTACTGTTGCTATGCATTATGTCTCCGGTACCTGGATGTTATCAGAAAGAGGCAAGATTTATGGGGTGTGTGATTCCTTGTTCAGGCAGCTGTTAACATTTTTCATTATAACTTTAACATTAATGTAACAAAATATTTAAATTTGCTTGGCAAGAGAATGAAAAATCTGAAAACCCATCCGCCTTCTCTTTAAGGACACATATGTATTGCAATTGTAGAGTTCACAAACCACCTGGGTAAGTGTTCAAAACAACTGAGGAAACCACAATTACATCAAACGATGCTCAGACTAACTAATTAATCATGAAATGTAAAGCAACAAATTGGGAGAATGCTGGATCAACTTTCAATTAATTGAATCCAAAGTTTACTAGATTGTCAGCCATGTTGATGGAGAAGATTACTCCTGGCATTTAATTCCTACGAACGTAGAGAAAATTGGTTTCCCATTGAAGGAAGATGGATCTACAAGACTGCTTGCAGCACCCACAAAGCCCTTCACACGCATAACGCAACTTTCTAGATGCCAATCTCTCGAAAGCAGGAAGAGCTAGGACTCTGAGGAACTCCAACTGACTTCTCATACCTCCCAAACTGAAAAAGAAATCCTCCCAGACATGCTCATTCACTGGAAATGCACCTAGGATCTGGAACTCACTCCCCCGAGATCTCTGCTGCAACCCCTCTTTATCCTGCTTCAAATGGCACCTTAAATACCTACTACTTAACAACTTCTTTAACACACACACAAACTGAGCTATGCTGCCAAAGCTCACATCTAATCTAACTAGACCTTTTGCATCAGTCGATTGATTGCCTCAGATGTCTACTATGTCATTCACCCCTTGAGTTTATGCTGTTCTAATATCCATATATTGTAACTACCTTGACTGCCAAACGATTTTCTTTGTCTGTATATTTGCAGGTACTTCAATTCAAACTATCTTTCATTATATGTAAAGCGCTCTGATAACTTCAGATCTAGCTAGTGCTATATATTAGACCTATAAGTTAATAAATACATAAATAGATGTCAATGTTGCCAGACCACATGAATGCATGGAACACACATGGCCCAGTTACTAAGAAGTTGCATTTGCAAGTGTCCATCATGCACATGGTTGGTAAATGATCAGTGTTGCTCTAAAAGATCTGACTCATATGAAGCATCAAGACTGAGATTGCAGGGGGGAGGAGCCTAGCGCGCAACCAAGATGGCCGCGTAGGTGCGAGGCTCCCGAGGACCTCCGCGACCTCCTGAATTAATCCTGGCGATATCCTGTCCTTGTTGAGGGGACTGTGTCGGTGAACCCGAGCTGAGGCGCCACCCGTTTTTTGGGCTCGAATCGGACCCCGAACACCGGTGGGAGCATCGATTGAAGGTTGCGGCCTTCTCCTCGCCGGCCCCCCGGATTGGAGTAGTGGGGCGATCCGGGGACGAAGTGAATAACAGCGGCGAGCGTGGCTGGGCGACTCGCGTACCCCGCACTTTCACTTTCGCTTTTGCGCCCTCCTTGCCTCAGGCGGGGTCGGGCTGCGGAGCGGGGTGCGGTGGTGTTGCCTGGTCCAGGTGCCCGGCTGACCCGCCGGCGGTGGGTTGACCCGCGGCCCGGTGGTCGCCCCCGCCCCCCCCCCTGACACCCGTGATTTGGTGTGGCGGTCCGTTTGGAGATCTTGGCACGACGGTGGAAGGGCCAGCATGTCCACCAAACAAGATGGCGACCGGGCGAAGATGAAGACAACCCGCCGTGGCACGGCGCACCAGGCCAATAGTATGGATCGCTACACGCTCCAGAAGGGTTCTCCGGAGACATCGCGGTCATCCCTGGTGGGCCCGACGGAGGCGCCTGCCCAACCGGTGGATCTGACCCTCCGGGACGTCATGGGCGCCATCGCAGAGATGAAGGCCTCAGTGGACCAGCGTTTCGATACCTTGGCGCAAAAAATTGACTCGGTCCTGGTGGATGTGGGCCTTGTGAGGGCAGACTTGTCAAAAACGAACGACCGAGTTGACTCCCTGGCCCACACCACAACGAGCCTCACTACGGACGTGGTGGCCCTCCAGAAGGAGGTGCGCCGGCTTGGCCAGGCGAGCGCCCTGATGAACCGGCGACTGGAGGATTCCGAGGGTCGGGTCCGGAGGAACAATGTTCGCATTATTGGTGTGCCGGAGGGCCGAGAGGCGGAGGCGGCAGATCTCTTCGTGGAAGAACTGATCCTGACCCATCTCCAGCCCCGGGGGCTGAGTAAGCTTTTTGCGGTGGAGCGTGCCCACCGGGTCCCTGGGGGCCGCCCTAAGACCGGTGCACCGCCGCGGCCTATTATTGCCCGGATTTTTAATTTCCGGGACAGAGACGCCATCCTCCAGACCTCCAGGCAACAGGGACCGGTCAGGCTGGATAACATGGATGTACACTTCTACCCAGACTTTACTCCGGCGGTCCAGAAGCAGCGACAGAGCTTTCTTGGTATTAAACGTCGCCTAAGGGACCTAAACCTCAAGTACTCAATGCTCTTTCCGGCTAAGCTGAGGGTGGAGGTGGATGGCCGTACGCACTTCTTCGACCGGCCCGAGGCGGCTGGGGACTGGTTAGATACTTTGCCTGGAGATCGGGGTGGGGGGGGCGCGGCTGGCGGGGAGGGCCCGCCGGATCAGAATTGAGGGGTGACTGTATAGGCCTTGCTCTGGATATTGTTCCTTTACCATATATTGCTTTCGTATGTTCCCCTCCCATGGAGGTCGGGTGGGGTCTGCTGGGGGCTTCCCTCCTCCTCGGGGGGACTAGTTAGTACTTAGCTATGGGGCGACAGGCACACTGCACTTTGGGGGGGCTGTCTGGGCTCATGCAGGGGTGCAGGGAGGGGGGAGTTCTGTTGGGACCGGGGGGTGGGGGGGGTGTGTTGTTTGTTAGCACCGCAAGGCAAACCCGCAACTGTTTTGTTGTTTTTAAGATGCTCGGTGGGGGGCGACCGATTGTTTTGACGTATGATGGGGGGTAGGGATTTGATTGTGTTGTCATGGAATGTTAACGGCCTGGGGGATAGGATTAAGCGTGGTGTGGTCCTGCAGTATTTAAAACGTATTTCTCCAGATGTTGTCTTCCTGCAGGAGACACACCTTATAGGTAACACCTTTCATGCAATGAATAGGCGGGGATATCGTTTGGCGGCCCACTCCGGCTTCACTTCGGGCTCGCGGGGGGTGGGTATTATGGTCAAGAACTCGCTCCCGTTGGAGATTGACGAGGTGCGCCATGATGAGAGGGGACGCTACACTGTTCTGGTGGGGCGAATGGAGGGTAGAGTGTTTATCTTTATATCAGTGTACGTCCCGCCTGGGTTACAAGCCACTACATTTGCGGACCTGGGGCGCCTCCTTCTGGACCTTCCGGGTGGCCTGTTGGTGGTTGGAGGGGACTTTAACGCGGTTGCCTCTGGGTCTATGGATCGCCATCCCCCTAGGGACCTCCCCCGGGCACAGGCGTGGCTGCCCGGCCTTTTAGACACGCTGGGCCTGGTGGATTGCTGGCGCTTAAAGCATCCCGTATTGCAACAGTACACCTTCCACTCGGGGGCCCATGGTAGCCTCTCGCGGCTTGATTACATCCTTGTCCCGGCGGCCCAGGCAGTGAGGGTGGGGGAGGTGCGCCATTTGGCACGGGGTATCTCAGACCACTCCCCATTGTTGTTGCATTTCGATGTCTTCCCGAGGGGGGATGGCAGGGTGGCCCCGATCAATGCATGGTATTTGCGCGACCCCACCATTCGTGCCGACTTGATCAAATCCTTACAGCGCTATTTCGATGAGAATGTGGGGTCGGTCCCGTCTGCCATCTCCCTGTGGGAGGCTTTCAAGGTGGTTCTTAGAGGGGAGGCCCTCTCCTTTATTTCCAATGCCCGGCGGCGCGAGCGGGAGGAGGTGACCCGGGTTGAGGCCGAGATTGCAGAACTGGAGGGTGACCTGGGGAGCGGGGTAACAGACGCCAAGTTGCATGCTTTGCACTTAAAGCAGGCGGCCTATCGGGCCCTCGTCACGGAGGCGGCCAGGGGCCTCAGTAGAGAGCAGCAGGGGCGATTGTATGATGTGGGTGACAAGGCTGGCAAATTGATTGCGTGGTTGGACAAGAGGGAAAGAGCGAGCCGCGTGGTGCCTCTGATTGAGAGCGTGGATGGTGTGTGCGTCACTGAGCCGGAAGCCATTGTCTCCTGCTTCGCGGATTATTTCCGCGAAGTCTACTCCCCGGTTTCTCCCTGCTCGGAGGAAGATTCCCATGCCTTGCTTCGGGACATCGCACTGCCCTCCCTTACGGTGGAGGACAGGGATTCGCTGGATGGCCCGCCCACCTCGGACGAAATTGCCTCGGCTATTCGCTCGGTTGCATCCGGCAAGGCCATGGGCCCCAATGGTATTCCCATTGAGCTATACAAGCTACGCCCGGATGTGTTGGCGCCCCACCTGCGCGCGATGTTCCTTGCGGCCCACTCGCAGGGCTCCCTCCCGCCGGACCAGCGTCTGGCTACAATTGTGGTGATCCATAAGGAGGGGAAGCCCCGTGAGCGGGTCACATCCTATAGGCCGATTTCGCTTCTGAACGCGGAGCCCAAAATCCTCGCCAAGGTGTTGGCCAACCGGTTGGTTGGCGTGGTGGGCGATTTGGTCCACCAAGACCAATCGGGCTTTATACCACACCGCAACACGGCGCTTAATCTGCGGCGCTTACACGGGGTGCTCGCGCGTGTCCCGTTTGTGCGGGAGCCGGCCATCTTGGCGTCCTTGGACGCCACCATGGCGTTTGATACGCTCGAATGGCCATATATTTGGGCGATGCTGGCGAAGTTTGGGTTCGGCCCGGGTTTCGTCAGCTGGGTCAAATTGCTATATTCGGGCCCGTTGGCGCAGGTGGTGGTGAATGGGCGAGTATCTGCCCCATTTGCGCTGGGGCGGGGCACGCGACAGGGTTGTCCCCTGTCGCCTCTCCTGTTCGCCCTGGCCATGGAGCCCCTGGCGGAGTGGTTGCGGTGGCACCCTTCTATCCGTGGTCTCCGCTGGACCCCCGAGCATGAGGACCGCGTGTCCCTCTATGCTGACGATATCCTTTTGTATCTCGCCTCCCCGCGCAAGTCACTGATCGTCCTGGTTGATGTTTTGCGCTCCTTCGGTCGCAACTCAGGCCTGGTCATCAACTGGGCGAAATCCTGTGTCTATGTGCTCTCCGGGGAGGCCCCGGTCTTGCCACGGGACTGTCCGATCCAGATTGCCTCCCAGGGTTTCCGGTACCTGGGTATATATATCACTCTTGACCCGGAGGCCCGCTATGAGCGGAACTTGCTGCCCCCCCTCCAGCGTCTGAGGGAGGACGTGGTGCGCTGGCGGCGTCTGCCGCTCTCGCCGCTCGGCCGAGCGGCCTTATTTAAAATGAAGTCCCTGCCGCGCTTCCTCTACGCCCTCCAGAATACCATGGACCTGGTCCCGGCACGCTACTTTCGCGAGGTGGAGGGCCTCCAGCGGCGCCTGTTCTGGGACGGGAGGCCGCGTATTGCTCTGGCTAAATTGACGCTCCCGTGGTACGATGGAGGGGTCGCCCTCCCGGACATCAAACGGTATTACTGGGCCTCCCAACTAGCTGCAATTAATCATGGCCTTTACGGGCCCGCCTTGAACCCGGCATTTGAGATGGACAGGACGCTTCTGCCCGGTGGCGATTATAATCGAGCGCTCTACTCTGGCGCGCCCGACTCCCGTTTGACGGGACCGACGCGTGTCATGGTGCGTGTCTGGCACGCGGCTAATGCAGCTATGGGGTGGAAGGACCGTTTGACCCGAGCGTCTCCGCTGTATGCATCTGAGAGGTTGGGCTCCCTGTGGACGTCGAAGGGCTTCGAGAAGTGGGACACGATCGGAATCAGCACGGTGGGAGATCTCTGGACGAGGGGGGGATTCAAAACTTTTGAGACGCTGCAGGCGGAGTTTCAGCTGCAGGGCAGTGAGTACTTTCGGTACCTACAGGTCCGCCATGCGCTGGGCTCCGTCTTCCCGGATGTTGCATCCATTCCGGAGTCTTCCCCCCTGGAGGACAGAGTGCTAGATGGCCATGTCCCGGACAGCACGATCTCCCTCATATACAAAAAATTGATTAACGATAGATCGTGTCTGCTGACTAGTCTCCGCGAGGCTTGGGTTGCCGACGGGCTGGAGCTGGAAGACGAGGATTGGATCTCCGCGGTGGCCTCTCCGAAAGAGGTGGCCATCCCAGCTCGCCTTCGTTTCGTCCAGCTCAAGATCCTTCACCGGGTCTACGTGACGGGGCCAAGGCTTTTACGTATGGGTTTTGCCGGTGATGGAATGTGTAAGCGTGGCTGTGGTGCGTTGGCGACTTTCATGCATATACTGTGGGAGTGCCCGAAGGTGGAGCGATTCTGGCGTGGTGTGCATGAGGTTCTACGAATGGTTACGCGTGTCGCGCTGCTGCCTGAAGCGAGGAGATGCTTGCTGAATGTCTGGGAACCAAATGACTACTCGGTCCCGCAGGCGCGGTGGGTGACTCTGGGATACATGATAGCCAAGCGTGATATTGCCCAATTGTGGGGATCCCAGAGGCCCCCTGCGGTGTCGGCCTGGAAAGAGCATATGGATTGGTGTATGTTTCGTGAAAAGGTGGTGTATGTGGCGAGGGGTAAGCCTGGGGCGTGGATGAAACTCTGGGGCCCCTGGAACGCCTACCGCGGGGGTATTTGTGAGCCGCCGCTGCTACCGGCGGCCTCGCCGGCTCCGTCTCCCTAGATGGCGCCCCTCCCTTGGCCGCGGGCGCGCGGTCCCCCAGTCCCTGATCTACTCCCGTCCCCCTCTTCAGAATTTTGCTGCTGGTTTGGATCCCCCACTTATGGAGCACGTGTTGTCACGTTGGATCTAGGGTTGCCTTGCGGTTGTGGTTTGTTTACGTTGTTTTGCGTTCAGAAAATGGAACCGTACTGTGGGCATGGAGCTGTGAGGCCTGCACCATTGATCACTCCTGTCTTCCTACTGTGCACCGCTGAGACAGCTTTTTGCTGTATGTATGTAATATGCTTTTGATGCTCTAGCGGCCGGCCGTGTGGTTGTAGGCCCATACCTGTAACTTCTATAAACTGCAATAAACGGTTTCAAAAAAAAAAAAAAAAAAAAAAAAAAAGACTGAGATTGCATTGTGTGATGCACATGTACTCGCATTCTAAATCTCTTCGAAGAGGCTAGCGGACATGTGTCAGATTTGAGGATAACCACTTACGGGGTGGATGGGCTGCTTTAAATGTCCTAATAGGGCTACAACTGTACAAGTAACGCTGGTCAATGAACAGGAACCTAAAGCATCAGCACACAGCCTAGAAGTTACTAAATGAATTCACAACTCTAGTTTGGTCTTGAATTCAGTGCCAATCACAGCTTTCAAGGCATAATCCAGGGAAAGTCATGTGAATTTCTGTTTTGTTTGTTATGTTTTACAAAAATGAAAATCTGGCTGCCATTTTTACCATGCTGCTATTTATTTACGCAAACTGAGGGCCAATTTTTTTTTATCATTAGTCCTAGCTTAATTATTTGACCATTATTCAAACATTTTGGTTGTAACATAAAAAAAAAATCAAAGTCTGAAAATGGAATATTACACTGTTTTCAAAGATCAAAAACATCATTCATAAACTGTACATTTGTCAAATTAAATAAAAATCATTCATAAACTGTGCATTTGTCAAAAATAAACAATTGTGTTTGAAATTAATACAAAATAGAACAAGTCAAGTCAAGAAAGCTTTATTCGACGATTGTCATAAAAGCATACAAAATTTATATATATACACAATTTACAAATAGCATATTAAAAATGGTTTAAGACAATAAATAAAGGCATTTGCAGAGGGATTAACATTACAGAATATCGGGATGGTTATCCCGCCAACATTTTATTCCTGATCACCCATGCCCTACCTAAAAACTTGGCAACAGATATGTAAACAAATGGGATTTCAGCAGAACGCATAATACGCACTGCCACCTTAGCATTTCTGGTACCTAGGAGTCGGCACATTGATTTTAGCCAGAACTTGCGGGGAATTACATAGGATGGACATTGGAACAGAAAATGATTGACCGATTCAATAGGTGCAGTACAGCCAGGACAGTTAAGCACATTAGACACGGCCCACCTAGAAGTAAACTCTCTAACTGGGAGACTGCCAACCCTAAATTGAAAGTATAGCTTCCTGTCCAAAGGATTTGTAATGTCATCCCAAAAAGGTGCCAGAGAAATAGTATCCTTAAAATCAAGAAAGATACCAGACAATGAAAGCGGGGCTGTGGAACTAAAAACTCGAGTTACTACTTTTTCCCAGTATAGAGCCTTCAATACTTGTTTAGACGGGAAGCTAGCATTTAGTGGATCCTCCCACAAGTTTTTTAGGCCCAGATCTTGGAACGAATCACGCATTCGACAAAGCCACTTGACCTTGTGAAAAGTATCCAATTTAATAATATCCATCAGGCCAAGAGCAAAAAGCCTGAGTTCAGGAGTCACCCATAGGCGTCTCCAATATAAAACTGGGCGAAACAGGGCAATTAGTGCTATTGGCCTTATACCTAGATCATAGGACAAGGGACAAAGGGGAGTACTCTGAGGTAGTTTAATGAGATTCCTTAAGAATCTATTTTCAGAGGTAGATAGTTTATATACATTATCAAAACCCCACAACTCTACCCCGTAGAGCGCAGCACCAACCACTTTGCCATCATACACCCGAAGAGCAGGGTTAATGGGTTTAGTCAGGGATTTGGCGTGCTCTTTGCTTAACGCGCCAGAGAGCTGGGAATGTTTAAGGGATGCCAAATCTACTTGCTTTTTCCATCCCAAATCATGTTGAATGCAAATACCTAAATAAGTAAAATCTTGGACCTGGTCCAATGGCATGTTATTCATATATATTTTACTTTTAAAAGATTTTGACTGGTTAAAAGACATAAATTTAGATTTTAAAACATTGATTTCAAGGCCGCGGGCTAGACAGAAGTCCTCAAAAATACCTAGAGACTTCTGGAGGCCACTCGGCGTTTTAGAAATTATAAGACAATCGTCAGCGAACATTAAAATAGGAATTTTTTTACCTGCCAAGGAGGGGGCATCTACATTTGCATCTATCAATAATGCAGCAACATCGTTAATATACAGGGAGAATAAAGTTGGTGCAAGTACGCATCCCTGTCTGACCCCCTTCTGGATAGGAAACTGTTTAGTCACTTGGCCGACACCACCCCATCGGATCTGTGCAAAATTGTCTACATGAAGTCTGGCAATTAGGGAGATTAAGACAGCAGGCATCCCCATCTTGTCTAGGGTGGTCCATAGGGATGCCCGGGGGACAAGATCAAAGGCTGCCCTAAGATCTATAAAGGCAGCATATAAGCTGCCCCCCCCTAAATGGACTACTTTCCAATAGAGCATAGCAAAATGCAGCACCTGATCAATGGTGCTTATTCTAGCTCTAAAACCAGCCTGTAGATGGGAAAGGATTGTATTCTCTAAAGCCCAGTCCAGCACTTTATTCAGGACAAAATAGAACAATACGCAGAAAAAAGACTACAGCCATTTGTGAATTACACCAGTTTGTGATTTATCAAACTCTCTATACACGAAAGCACTCTAATTAGACCCAAATTGATTTCCTCTTTGGAGAGTTGCTTGCCATGGGGAGTACGCTTAGTATCTGTGAGGATAAATAAATGTTCATTATTCGTCTACAGGGTCTGGGCTCAATTTAATCAACCTCCCTCATGGAGTAAAACAGAAGAAGGAAAGTGCCGACGCGTTTCAAATCCCTGTCTTAATCATGGGATTATCTTCAGGGGAATAACACTGTGTAATCTGAATTTTAAATGCAAAATAATCTTCGTGACAATGAATGAACTTTATCTTGCCAATTTGTTTTTGAATCATGTTCTGTTTAGGTTGTGGGCGATTTTAAACATTACTTTATGTCTGTGCTTCGTTTTAGGGCGCGACGGGCCTTTTGGTCCCACTGGAAGATGTTCGATATTTAATTGCCGGTTTGTTGTTGTTGTGTATGGTTAAGTACAGTTTTAAGTTGTTACATTGTGTCCGTGCTTCAATTAGGACGCGAAAGGTCCTTCTGTCACCATGGAGAATTTTCAATTTGTCGATTTACGCAAAGAGCTTAACAGGCGTCTCTTAGGATACAAGCTCACTGCTTCGTTCAAAAAATGCTCCATCTGGTTACCAATAGGACGTAACCCCTTTATTAGGATCACTTGTATGTTATGTTGGCATTTCCTCAATGTGTACTTTGCACAATTTCTTTCTTTCATATTCTTTTTCACCCCTAGGAATATATTTCTCCTCCCTGCAGCACCATTCAAAGGATTGGGGATGTTCAGGTTCCCTCCTCGTCTAAGAAATGGCTCTACCCAATCCCTTGATAGGAGTAAACCAGCAACCATTTTCAGGGTGGGAAAGAATCTTAGTTGAGTTTGCGAATGACTACAAATGCATGTGTTCCTGGACATTCACAAACTTTCAAAGTGTTCTGCATTCAGTGCATGGCATTACATGATTGTTGAGCAATATTATGTGGAAGCAAAATGATTTACGACAGTAAGGCCACCTTTTGGAATTCTTTGCAGTTATATATCCACTCATGTTCACCTGTAAGTCTGATTTGCTTTACACATGAGTTTGTGAATGTCACCCACAATGTTTTGGTCAGTCATTATAAGAGACCACAATATTGTATCTTGGTAAGTGTATGAGCTGGATGTCCATTCGTTATTTCTGCTGATTTCCCAGCTTCAATTGGAGCCCATTTAATAGTGAACATGTTCTCTACAAATTAGCATTCTATACCACACTGCATTTAGATTCTTGGGAAAATGTGCCTTAAAAAATCACTACCCACCACCCTCTTAAAAATGGTCGAGGGTGGAAAAAAAGGGTGGAGGCACCGTTCTATAGTCATTCTACTTATGACTAGTTCTGGAATCACTCATTTACAATCTCAGTTGGTTAAATAACCCTGTGCTGATGGAGGGGGGGCTGCTGGTCACTGACGCGACTCATGGTCAGCACTCCTGCTCTGAAAATCATTACAACTTAACTGGCCTGAGGCAACTTGATGGGAGCAGTGGTAACCACCAACCCCCACGACTCTATCCGTGGTGCTTCCTCCATCGGACATTTACAGACAGCGTTTCTCTGGTACAATCTTTCTCATGTGCCACACCATGCCTTGCTCTCTGCGGTCTCTACAGGACAATCAGGCCTTCATGAAGATTCTGAAAGGCAGGCTTTTCCTGTATGGACAAGCCTTCAATTTTAACAATTCAGCATTCCAGCATAGGTAGCACCACAAGGTCTTTAGGTGGTAGACATACAGTACATAAGTTTTAAGAACACAACCTAAATTAAAAGCAAGCACTGTGGTGTTGAATTTAGCTTCTGCATTTGGCAGTACCCAACAACTTTGTGGCATAGGGATCTATAGTTGAGGAAATCAATCTCAGAAGTACATCTAGCACAATGGACCAAAGTGTGCATTTGCATAAGTTTTAGTTTTGTTTATAGCTACATGTAGGATCAGCAGAAGTGGAGCTGCACTAGCTGATTACACAAATAAAGAATGGGGTGAACTTTTGATTTCTGGGTTTGCTGTCAACAGTTGTTCCCCATGCCTTGCGGCTGGATTTATCGGTGGTGGAGGTGGTACTGGGGAGGGGAAAGCATACACCCATCATAGTGTATGAACACTTGTCCATCTCACTTATCCTCCTTCACTGGTCCCCCTTGACTTTATTCTCCTGCTCACTTATCCCACCAGGCTGGCTGTACTCACAGCACTTCCAATTGTTTGAAGCCCAGTCGCACAGGCGCTCTTCGCACTCACGCTGTGGATTGCAAACCTCTCGCCCATGTAGTGACGTGAAGGATATTGTAGGTGAGTGTGAAGCTGTGCCTTTCTGCGGGCATGTACTATGTCACCCCTATATTGCCTCCATGGAACATGTGCCCTGGTTATTTGTGGGTTGCACACTGTAATATTTCAAAAGTGACCTTTCAGACTCTACATTTAAGTGAAAACTGTGCCACAGAGTAAACTGGTTGATCCCATTTTTTCACACTTTTCTTTGGCGAGGGGAGAGGGGTTGAATCCTACCAAACCTCCTTTAAGGTAGATGGGGGTTCTCCCTCCAATCTGGCATTGTGTGATGTCCATGTAGAACGTGCATTGTTCTACTAGTGGAAGTGGGCAGCATGGGGGAGGAAGTGGTTAATGCCAGTGGCGTAATTGGGTGCCAGCCTTGGAGATACATTTTGGGCACCTGCACTTATCTTTTTAAACAAATAAGCACTGTACATGTCCTTTTTTGTGAAGGCCTAGGAACTAGGTTTAGTAGTTACTTTTCCAGAGAGCCTGCTGACTCCTGGCCAACATTGGGCCTGCATATCTTCGCAACATAGCAGGCCAGGTGCTCTGTTGTGTCCAGGCACCGTTCAGAGAGAGACATGATACTCCATTAGTACTCCGTTTTAGAGTTTTTATTTTAAATGTATCTGCATTATGTCCAGGTAAACACAGATCTTGGAACTTCAGAGTCACGTTATATTCACGTATATGTTGAAGAATGCTGTATTTCAGCTCCTCTGTGCACCATGTTCAGTGACAAAGTGCAGCCCTGTTTCTATTTCTATAGTACATCTTAGTTCTTGCTTTTGAAAACCTGGTTACCTTGTCAGTAATAAGCCGGAGAAGATGCACAGCCATTGCTGCCTTGTGTGATCCTACGTGTGTGCTCGGATGATTTAGCTCACCAGAGTAAGAGTGTATGAGAGAAACAGAAAGTGGGAAAGAGTGTGTTGAAAAAGAGAAGCGTAGCCAGGAGGAGATTAGGTTGTGTGAGTACAAGCATGTGTCTGTGGGACGGGTAAGACAGGAGAGGCTATGGGAGGCAAAGGAGAATGTGAGAGAGGAGGATGCAAGGAAATAAAGTCTTAGTGAGACAGAAGAATGGGTGTTAAAGAGAGAAGAGGAGGATGCAGGAGGGAAAGGGGAATGGGTGTGAACATAATGTGAGGCTACAGGTGAGAAAGGACGTTGAAAGAGATAAATATAAGAGGAGGGTGATGAAGAGTAATGTGTGAAAGAAGTAACCTGGAGGAAAGCGACAAGTGAGGAGGCATGCAGGGTGTCAGGATGGAGAGAGATGAGGAGGGTGAGGAAGTACATGGTGTGGGAAGGATGTGTGTGGGGAGAGAATGGGGGATGGATGATAAAGACAGGTTCTAAGGAGAAGTGGTGGGAAAAAGAGGATGAAGTCTGAGATCCCAGAGAGGGCAGTGCAGGTTCTCGGTAAACAAATACCAGGTAGATGCCATGGGTGTGTCACCTGGAGTGTAATGCCATATTGGCTCTACAAACAACAAATGTGACATTATTGCTAAACATTGTGGTATAAAATGTCTTTGGACACTACTACGTGTGCCTGATGGTTTGGCTGGCCCTCTTAATCTGGCCAAACCAACATGCGCACTTAGCAATTCTCCAACCGGTTGTGTTGCACAGCAGGGTGGAGAACAGTCCCAGGCACTGTCTGAGCGGCAAGCCAGGCCACTCAGACCAATCCCAGGGCTTCTCTCATGCTGGGAATTATATTCCCAGCAAGAGAAAAGCACTGGGATTGGCATCTGGGAGCCTGCGCAGTGTGCACCACTTAAGGATCGAGATAGGAGCACGACGGAGCGGTCACAGCATCAGGTAAATCGTAATTTATTTTTGAATATTTTTGTTTGTTTGTGCGTTAATGTACCGTCACCCTTACCGCCACCACCCTACCACATCGTGTCAGGAGCAGCCACCACTGCCTCCAATCCAAACTGCACTAAGCATAATTATTCCAGCCCCTGAGACATCCACAGAGTTGAATATATGGCTTGAGACATCCACTGAGTTCTCACAAAGTCTCTTCGTTTTAACATCCATCCTTCATTGAGACCTTCGACAAACTCTAGTAATACACCTTTCACACAGGAATATGGCTCCGCAAAGCCAAATGAATTGCAGCACAAGCACATGATTCACCCACCTACAACTCACTGCAGACAACCAACTGGTATGTAATTCTTCCAGTGCAGTCATTAATGCATGCAAGCAACAGAACACATACCAAGAAACAAGCCATATCTGCATACAGTATGAGCGAGAACCCCAATATATACACAACAGCAAAACGTCAATGTGACCTGCAACATTTAAATGCTGGCGGACCTTATATGAGCTGGGGAGTGCACTATTAATGAACAAATTTAGCTCTCAAATCAGAACTTTGCTCAATACATGGTCCTTTCCTCTAACGCTAGAGAGAGGGTAACTCCAGAGTCTGAATTGTACACTGTCTTGGAGCCTTGTACGAACTGCCGTAGGATTCACTGGCCTGCCACAGCATACGCAGACCCTTAAAAACCAGAAAGGCGGGGCGATTGATATGCTGTTCAAGACTTGCATGTAACAATACTTGGTGTATATGCTTGGAATGGGGACTTTTTTGAGCCACAGACCTTGAGACGAAGATGACACTCCTACTAGCTCTTGGTAACTCCTGGCTCTCCCCCTCTATTTGCTCTGTTTGTATGTATTGTCCATGCTGCTTGTCTGTGGTCATATTAAAGCCAAATAAACAGATTTTGACAAAAAAAAAAAAAAAAAACAGAAAGGCCCTGAGGCTAGTCCCTTCTGCTAAAGGCTGTGCAGGCGATGGCGGCTGACGGCAGATTAGGCACAGAGGGCCAGTCCCTGTGGTCAATCCATGCTGCAGAAGGCCATTGTTAGTGGGGTTAAGCCTGCGGCAATGGGTTTAGCAGAGGGCTTGGCATACCAAATGAAATGCGTATAACCTGACAATAATTATACCAATAATTAACAACACCCAAAGCAATTAATGCATGCTTAAACCAATAAATAATACTTCCTTCATAGTCATCTCTTTCATAGAGTTAAGGGCAATGCCATATGTGGATCACCTTTAAGGTTATTTACATTTGTAACATCAAGGGTGAGGTTATGAGCATTGCATTTTATGCATGAGTTATGGTTCGCATGGCTGCTGTCTGAGTTACGGATTGCATAACTAACCCTAACTTGCGAAGTTCATAGGTCTTCAGTTTTAATTTGTTACAATAACTCCACTTTAACCAATACAACGATAACACCGATCTGTATTTTATATATATGAATTTCTATGTTCTCTTAAACATATATTAAGGTGTACTAACCAAAGCTTAACTTTAACCTTTGCTGTTTTAGTGCGCTACAGAAACCATAAGTCCTGTTGCCCTGCCATGCATTGCATCACTGATGACATCTCAAATGACATCAAGATGACATCACACTTTTATGCCACAACCTGATACACCAATGTTCTCATTCAAAAGGGGAGTAAATATTATGAATTTATTAGTAAGGGCAGCCCCCGCAAACTCCCCACATCCACGCTTACATCACAATTAGGACTCCCTTGCATGACAAGACATTATAAATGTGGGAACTACACGGCCTTTAAATATTGCAGAGACACTAAAAAATGTGTACACTATGAATCTAAATTTGTATTGAGATCTTACACCAATTGTAATTCCCATGAAGTGCTCTACGCTGTTTGGTGTCCTTGTGACATGAGCTACATAGGACACACACCATCAAAAAAGTGAGGAGTCGAGTGACCGGGAGCTACCGATTCAAGTTCTGGAACTGCCCGTGACCTGCTTGTTTTTACAGTTGACCATGTCTCTTGTTGCAGTTAAGCTGAGGAATGCATATATGCTCCCAATGGTTGTCATCGCAACCCTATGAAAGGCCTCACTACATCGGGACATTAGATATGTATCACCTGAACAGATTTGTGTCACTGTATTCAATGTGCCATTGTCAGATTTTACATGGAAATACTTAATAAAAGTGGTTTGTTTTAAAGTAAGGGGTCGCGTGCTGCAACATAGGAGCCGCATCAGGTGCAACATCGTAGGGGTGCCACTGGTTGAACACTTCCAAATATTACAACACACTATAGAGGATATCCAATGGTAAGTGATCGAACAGATAACACCTGATCCCAGAGGGGAAAACACGACAGATTCTGATGAAAAAAGAAGTGGATTGACTGTGTTGACTATATCTAAGGGACTGAACAACCTCGAGCATTGGAGACAGGCGGAACTTTTCTGAAAACTGTAACCCTCCTGCAATTGAATTCACCATCTAACATGGATCTATATTTTCAATTTTAGGACCTTAGCAAAATACAATGTTCGGTGTCTTATTGTTGTGAAACTGTAAATCTAAAGATGTATATTGTATAACCAGATGTCAAAATGCAGGTTGTGTTCCTAAGATCTTTCCTGAAAGAATTTCAGCAACAATTTTACTGTTCCATCATTCACAATGTAACTCCCAGTACCCTATTTTTTCTATTTGCTTTGTAAACTGGTGCAGCGCTTTTGGAATCCTTTTTCTCCCTAGTTCTTTAGTTTTGCTTTGGTCGTATTACCTTTTTGCAAGTCATTCACCGATGGTTAACTGACTCTGGCCCTAACTCTATAGTAGTTATCTCCAGACAGTATAATAACTACTAAATATTCTGTGCCAGCCCATTTTTCAAGTCAACCACACGGTAATACCCAGCCATTTTGACTCTCAAGAGGGCGTTCGTTCTCCCCTTTTTTTCACTTGGGCTGGGCGTTTCTCTTTTCTGGCAACATGTGCACGCCACACGCAGCACTATCTATTTATATAAGGACGAGCACAGTTGCACTTTGACTGCGCGCTCATATTCAGCACCTCATAGCTGCTATGCTGATGTAAGTAGTTTGTTCCACTTAATGGCAATATTTTATCATATTTTCGACTTGATTTTTATTGATTCCGAGTCCTGATGGCCTACTTTGACATGTTTTATTGTCCTGCGCAAATATGAAGAAATAAGCAGGTGAGATTTTTCAGCTTAAATACTTATGCATAGGCCGATCAGGTCTCTCTTACTTGAGAATATCTTTTAATGGTGTTTCTTTCAGGGACCTCACGATTCACTCCCAACCTGTTCTGTCTTTGGCCTTCTATCCTTAGATCTAATGGTGTTATATCCATGCATTGCGGGGTTGACTAATAGACACTGTGGTGTGTCTTTTTTCACATAGAGTAATCTCTTTATGAGTACCCGCCACAGGGCTTGTTGTGGGTTTGTAAGATAACCACCAATGTATGTGCATCTGTTTTTTCAGATCTGCAAATGTATTCTGTTCAAAACCAGATTTGTGTTCTTCATAAAAGTGACCTTGCTTAGGAGGTAAGATTGCCACAGCTTATGGACGTACTGGCTTACTAGATTTATAATGATTTCTAAGAGACTATGAGCATTTCATATCAGTTCTGTTATTTATTCTTTTTTTCTATTATTTGATATTTGCAGGTGCCTACTAATTTGGCCCTGATGAAGACTCCATTAAAATTTGATACTTGGGGGTTGAAACGTTGACATATATGTGTTGACTTTAACAAACGTTTTCTACGGGTGGAACCTATACAGTCATTTTGAAACTAGGCTCCCTATTACCAAAACTTACGTGACTTAAGTCAACAATTGTTTGGTTTATTTTTCACTGCGCACTACTGTTCACTATCTTTCACCATTCACCAACACTGCGACATCCAGAAGGAGCACCTACTGTTATTTTGTTTGTTTTTCAAAACGTGTTTGTAAGATACTATCATTCTATACATGTATTGTATATACTCAATACTTACACAAGCTTTGTGCATTTCTATATATATGGGTATCTATTAAACAGCTGGTCTTTTACAAACTTTGACTTACCTCCAGACCACTTCATCACAATTGCCTAGAAAGCATAGGCTATTAGCTTCCCCTGAGGGAACCATTATTTATGTTAGTATCACACTGATGACCGCAAATGACATCAAGATGACATCAACCTGATATCTCAGATTACATTATTAATGACATCACATGTGACGTCACAAGTTTGAGGTGTAGTAGAAGGTTCAGTCTCAACTATATTTTCTCTTAGTTGTTGGACAGGTCAGTATTGGCGTTGATCTTGCACGTGTGCAAAATAGACCTTTTCCTGTGTGAATTTAAAAACAATGCTGTGATAGAGGGTAGTGGGCACTTACTGAATAATACACATCTGTCATCTGCAGCAGGTTCTTGGTGCTCCCATTCTCTTGCATTTCTATGGCCTCCCTTCCCCACTCCGACGAGCGAGAATTCTTGGGGTACTCGGCATATGGGGACATTTGAAAATCTCCACTTTTGAAGATAAGTTTACTGATATCATTCTTGTTTTTTCTGCAAAGAAAATTGTAAAATTGTTACACAACCGGAAACACTCTTCTTCTTGTGTGCTAACTGGTTTTGTCCTGAAGCCTCCCTTCTGTACGAGCAGGAGAGTTATGCTGTCTTTTATGGGGGTGAAAGTGTTGTTTGGTCTCTCCCTTCACGATGAATCACATGTCCTAGTATTACCAGTTTCTGTCTCTTAAAGGGTTCATTTATGAGTAGAGTTACATCAAAGGAGTCGATTCAGAAAGGTATAAAGTAAACTATGTTATACATAAATTATGCCTATGCGTGCAAAGTTTATGAATTCATGGAGAATACTGTAATAGTCCTGTGCCTAGCGTAATGGATGCATTTCATTATATACACATGGGTCAGTATGATATTATCGTACAATGGGGCTTTATTACTATTTCTTTACCCATACATGTGTGTGTAATGTATGTAAAGCATACCTTACAAATTTGAAGACTACAAAAGTTGAGGTCATTTCTTTTTTTTTTACCCATTATATGTTTCTTGTTACAAATTATTTTTGGTGGACATTGTATCATTCTGAAATACCTAGAGGCTAATACTTTCTGAACTTCTTACACCACATCCATCAGTTGTAATGTATGTGCACATGCAAGTGTAGAACATTCATGCTTACATTGGTACTTAGTGGGTGCACACAGATGTGCACTGAATTTCCTTGGCTACTCGTCTGGCATGCCCTAGAGTAAACCCACTTTTACTGTCCCAGCCAGTTGTAGGTACCTCAAACACACATGACAAGAAATCCCCATTGCCCCGGAAGTGACCTTATTGGTGGGAACGAACCGGTCCCAGTTCAACCATAATTCCTTGTAAACTCCATCCTAGGGGGGTGGTATAGAGGTTCTGTGGGATGGGGATGCAGTCTTAAGCAGTTGCTCACCCATTGTGAGACACAGGCAGAAGCATCGCAGGCAGATATATCATTTATGCAAGTAAATTACGCCTACTCAGTTTTGCAAATCATATGGAATGTACCTGCATCACAGTTTTTCTCTGTTACAAATCTACTTCATTCTCTCCTTTTTAATTTGAGCCCCTTTCATGAAATGTGCTACCTCACTGCACTTTTTCTTTCTAAATTACAACATTTGCACCACAGTTCGGTGTCTGCATAGATCGGTGCGTCGTGTCAGTTGGCCCTATTCCAGAGTTCCGTCCTGGAAGACAAGCTGCTTTGGAGGGCGCGCCCTTCAACGAAAATCTTATCTCCACCCAGGGAATAGGGATTTGTGGTATGTGTAACTCGTCTTCTGAGGTGAACCAAAACCCTAGCTTTCGCTCTTGGCAGAAACTTGGCACCAGCAAGCAAAAACAAAATAGTACTGAAGCAAAAGACTACCATATAAATGGCAGACTAAAATAGTCCTGAGGAAAAGGCTACCTTATGAATGGTTAACTAAAATAGTGCTGAGGCAAAAGGCTACCTTATAAATGGCTAACTTTTTATAACGAAAGTTTAGAAGTGCATTTCATTTTTCAGATTAAGCTTAAACAAAAACGATATAAGTATGGTAATCATTACTGATATTACCACTGCCGCTGAATAAAAAATACCCCATAAATTACAAAAGTGAAAAAAAATTATACAATCCGAATCGAACTAAATATAGGAATGTCTGACAGCATAGCTTAACACATACTGGCATAGTCCTTGAGTATGTGTTTATGGCAACAATTTTAAGGGCCTCTTTTACAAGTCCCTGCACCGCCGGAAAGTCACGATTAATAACGCTCCTGCGGCGCACATTGCAGTGCCATATCTACAAGGCCACGTAAAGGCACTTTGCGTAGCTTTTCATTCCTTTGTAGATATGGTGTGAAGCACTGCCTGAAAAGTCGCTGCATTGCCTCACACTGCAATAGGGAGATGTACCTTGGGCGTTATGGTAGGTATCAGTAGCAGCTGGCATGCGGGCAGAGTGGTGGGGCAGGGTGGTGGCTAGGGGGACGACGGACGAAGGGGAGGTGGGGGAGGGAAGGGAAACGGATAACAAACATTTTTTGAAAATTAAATAAAAAGAACTTACCTTCCGCCTGTTGTACAACACTCTTTTCCTTCTCCTCACTGCAGCATAGGCTCCCAGCCTCCCCTGTGGCCAATCCGGACGCTGCTTTCATATCCGAAAGCGGTGTCAGAATTGGACTAAGCGCTGGAAATTTGCACGCCCAGAGAGACTGGGAGCTGGTACTTTGCTGTCTCAACCCAGCAATGCAGATGGATTGGAGACAGCTCAGTGAGCATGCGGGTTTGGCCGGCCTGAGATGGTCAGCCAAACCCACATGCGCACTGATAGCAGTACTGCTCAGCACTCCCTCTCCTGACTGACCAGCGATGGCCCCGCCCCCAGGACACAGCATGTAGAAGTTGAAAAATAAAACGATAATAAACTTGTTTAATTTTCGTTTTATTTTTTAACTTTCGAGGGTGGCAGGGGGGGCGATGCTCCTCCGCCATAGCGGAAGAGCCGCCACTGGTGAGTACTCCCATGTAACACCCATGGCATTTGACACATTCCCTTATTTACAACATTCTGTAAACCTGGGAATGTGTCAAAAGCCTATGCCTCCGTAGGGGAGGCACAACAAGGAGAAATAACTTTATATCTCCTAGTTGTTTTCTCTTTCTATATGTGCTGCATTCGGCAGAACACATAGAAGGAGGAAATCACCTCTATTGATAGTATTTGTGCAGGAAGGTGCCCATTCCTGCACAAAAGCAATCATTACCACAACACAGAATTCCTTGCACCATGGTGCAAGGGTTCCTGCATTGGTGCATGGCAGCAAATTGAGTGCCAGCGCAGGGAAAGAGGACAGAAATGCACCATATCTGATAGATAAAGCACATTCCTGCCCTTTTCTTTTGCCATGGGACAGCTCAGCAGGAAGGCTTACGGAGCTGTCCTGGGGCAAAATATTGTAAATGAGGCCCTTTGTGTGTTAACTATGAAGATGTCAAATTTTTTGAAGTACCATTATGAGGTTGTTTTTTGTAATTCTTTGCAACATGCTTATTGGAAAAGAACAGCGGTTCCAAGAACAGTGTGCCACATATTTTTAATGAGATGTTTGTCATCGCAAATATACGTATTGCCCTATGTAGTGTCTTCCCCAGTGCTGGAGCATGTAAATGAACTATGCCACACATGGAGCTGATTCACAGACGTCTTTATTCTCCAACATACAATTACACACTGCACGATAAAGTCATACTTCCGTTAACCACACCTTAACACCTCCCAGCATATTACGTAGTTCTTGTTCAGAATCGCCCCCAGAACCGCAAGGATCCCAGCACAAATATCATCAATAGACTACATCTCCCCATGTGTTAAACTAAAAGTGGCAGACATCATTAAGAAATCACATTTCCTCAATTAGTCGTCAAGACACCTGCAGAACTGTGACTGGGGGTGAGTGTCTGAAAAATTTCAGCGCTCCGTCCATCATCTCCTTGTGTTTGCCCTGCACTTGTCTGCCAGCTCGGGTAATCAGAGATCAAAAAAGCCCACCCTAATCGGGCGATCGAGTGAGGCCAGTGAATGGGGTCGCAGGAAGGAACTGGCAACTGTTGAGGTAGATGTTTAAAATGTGATGTGTACCGTGTGATGTACTTTCCGTGATGATGTTCTGTCACCATGTGTCCTTTGCACGCTGTAACCTGCAACGAGTCAGTGTCAAATGGAGTTACTGTTTTTTGTTTCTGTCTATGTTTAATCAGAATCTCGTCTCCTTTGTCAAAGTCTGTTTCCTGGGTGTGCCGGCACACATCAGCATATGTTTTATTTTGCTTTTTTGAACAGCGCTGGAAATATGAACCTTGTCCGCTTTCACTGACCGATCTGATATCCATTGAGGTAACTTTGTTCTGATAGCTCTCCCAAACAGCAAATTGGCTGGACTGTCACCGGTCGTGGAGTGAGGAGTTGATTAATAGGCCTGTAGGGCATCTGGTTTAGCTTGGTTCCTTCCATCGACATTGAATCATCCTCTTGAGGGTGTCCAACAATTGCTTAGCAACACCATTGGCTTGGGGCCAGAAAGGTATACTTTTTTGATGCTTTAAATTGAGTCGGCCAAGAATTTCTTTGAACTCTTTGCTATTGAATGGTGGGCCATTGTCAGATTTGAAGACTTCAGGAATTCCCCACATTGCAAAGATGTCATCAAGTCGATCTATAATTTTGTCATGGGTTGTCGAAGATAGGTGGTCCACCAGAGGAAAATGCGACTACTCATCAATGAATACCATGAGATGATGTCCACTACATAGAGGCCCAAAGAAGTCGACTGCAACTCTCTCCCAGGCATGAGCAGGAAAGTCAGACATTGTTACTGCGTGCTGTTTCACCTTGGGAGAAAAACAGTTACAAATGTGGTACATTTTCAGCTCTTTTTCGAATTGCTCATGAAGCTGAAACAACCACACTCAATCTCTTAGAGTTTTCTTGGTGGCTCAATAACAAGGTGTCCTTCACGGGCATAGTTTGATTACTTGCTGTCTTAGACTCTCCAGTAATACAATTCTCGAGCCTCTCAATATTATGCCTTCGTGAGTGACAGCAAACTCATCCTGCACATTGTTGAGCTTTTGGAATTCAACATCATTGGCACGTGTCGAGTATTCTTTCTTCAGGATTGCGTTGTAATGAGGTCTTTGATTATAAGCATTTCTTTGTCTATATTGGTGGCAGCAATGATTTGTTCCACAGACAGAGCTGCTGGAGTGCTGGACCTCCCAATGAAATTGAGATAGTCTTTAGCCGCCTTGGATGTTGAACTGTGTTGATGTAACAGCACTCCTGAAAAGTAGTCTCCAGGGTTTTGATCCGTCCCTGGCTTGTGTATGATCTCATAGTCGTACTCTTGCAATTTCAACCCCCACCTTTCGATACAAGGGGGCATCTTGGCCTTCGGATTTCAGAAAATAGTAAGCAATGCCTGGTGGTCTGTTATGACAGCAAATCGTTTTCCATAGAGGAATACATGAAAATGTTCCTAGGCCCACATTACAGTCAGACTTTCCTTTCCCGGCTGAGAATAGGCAGATCCTGTTTCAGATGGGCTTCGACTGTCATAGGCCACAATGTGTCTCTGAGCATCTGGGTGGCTGTTGTGTTGAGCAAGGATTGCCCCCAGCCCCACCGGGCTCACATCTACTGTGATCTCAGTAGGTAACTTGGGGTCAAAATAGGCAATTTCAGTTGCATTCGCAAATTTTATGTTTTTGAAACTATGGTCGCATTCACGAGACCACTGGAACTGGACATTCCGCTTTATCAAGTTTCTCAAAAGAGCACTCACAGTAGCAAAGCAAATGTATCTTAAGCAATAACTAGCTATGCCCAAAAAGGATTGCAGCACAGTAACATCTTGCGGGGGCAAATGGATGAGAGAGCTTGCACCTTGTCTGGGTAAGGAGTCATTCCCCCATCAGAGAATATGTGCCCAAAAAACTTGAGTTTGCTTATGTGAAATTCGCACTTTGCTGCATTCAGAGAGAGACCTGCATCAGTAAATAGCTAGCACACTTGGGTAAAAGCCTTGTCATGTTCTTTCTGTGTTCTCTCAAAAACCAGTGTGTCAGCATTGTAATTGAAAGCTTGCCTGACAGGTAGAATCACTCAGTGAATAACATCCTGAATTATCTCAGCAGCAGAAGACACTCCAAAACTCAGTCGCTTGTATCTAAACACACCATCATGAGTTGAAAAAATAGCAATGTACGTACAGTTCTCTTCTAGCTTGAGCTGATGGTATCCTTTATGCAAGTCAAGACGGGAAAAGACTTTGTCTCTGTTCAATTGCATGAGCATGTCTGCTGTGTGATGACCAGGGTGTTTCTCCCGCTCAAAGGCCTTGTTTACTTAGTGCACATCAACACAAATGTGCACCGCTTCATTACTGTCCTTTTTTCATACAACTACTATGGGCGAGACCCATGGTCTAGGGCCTGTGGAGCATTCTATGATGTCATGTTTTGGCAGCTTCTTTAACTCTTTCTCTACAGCCTCTTGTAAATGGAAAGCAATTTTGTGGTTCCACTGGGCAACAGGCGAATGTCCTCGTTAATGTGCAACTGCACTTTCATGTGTTTTAGTCATCACAAACCTTGAAACAAAGACAGGAACTGGTTCATGATTTCAGACTGAGCACGGATGTTGCAATTTAGGAGTATCAATCCCATAGCAGAGTGGCAAAGTTGAGCAAAAAGGCACTTGAAGCAGTGCCTTGTAGAGCAAGAACAGTGGCTTGCACTGGGATTGTTTATGCCACATGGTTGCTGTGAATGATCCTTTGTAATGGTTTGGCAGCAGCCCAAGTTTATACCTTCGTGTTTGACAGAGTGAGTCTTGGCACTGGGGACAGGCTGTTTAATGTTTCCACTGGGATATTAATTAGCGCACCACTGCCTATAATGAAGATTATTGGGTAACTGTTCACTTTCAATGTGATTTAGAGACAGTGTCCAAATTAGGTATTCTGCTTTGTTTAGTGTGTTTTCTTGGACTTTCTTTCTTCTTTACAGGTGGCTAATCCCACATGTGCATGCTGTTCTTCAGTAGATATCTTCAGTGCACATCCGTTTTTTTCATCGGTGCTTGAGAAGGACGTTAAGGAACCTTTGTATGACGAATTTGATGATGACTGACTTTTCTTGGTTTCTACTTGTCATAGATTTTTTGCTTTGTGGGCATGGCTAGAGTGCTTCTGGGACATTCTGGCGTCCATCTTTCCTTTCAACTGTGACACACTTGATTTCTCTCTAGATTGGTACACTGTTATGAAGTGGTTCTCTTTCCCAAAGCCTTTGCAAATGTGTCCTTTGGTAGGACTTTTATCTCATGGGGAAATTAAAATCCATGTTGGAAGCATAGCTTGGATTTCTTTTAGGATGTCTACTTACAAGAATCTGTTTGGCATGTATGCTTGCTTTTAAAGGTCAGCGCTGATTCATTGGACGCCATTCCTGTTTCCATTTCAGCAGCTTGTCGTTCTGCTTGTTCTTCTGCTCTTGCAGCTATTAACATTTTCTCTAGACTGGGTGTGTGTCTCTCAACATGCGTCTTCTAAAAGAATTGAAGAGGCAACCATCAATGATTCTGAGATGCTTTGCTTCATCATTATCAAAGTCACAGAACTTTCAATGTTTGAAAAGCGAATCAAGCCTTTCAACAAACACATCCATCGTTTCATCTGCTTGTTGCTGTGCTTGGTTGAAGATGTATAATTCAGAGTCGACGTTCAGCATCAAATTGAACTTGGCTCCAACACTTCTTTTATCTGTCGATACGATGTTGCAACAGTTTGTGATACCTTCTTCCACTCCATCACCTGCAAGGTTTTGAAATCTTTAATGAATTTCTTGTCATCTTCATCTTCTAGTGCATCTATTTGTAATACTGTCTAAGTGGGCGCCCCTATCTTTATTTATTCTGTGCCACTCTTGGCAATGTTTAAAAAGTAATGAGCGGGTATATAGGAGAAGCTGCATCTCCAATGCCCTGTCTGCATACATCTTGACTGTCCCTGACTTCTGTTTACCAGCACCACGCAGTATTTGGAGCAAGGGTAGACACAATACACACATGGAACAAAAGTGCCCCCTTTTTGGCACACGCCACCACTTATGATGCATGTGCAATAGAGCACGCCATTTAATTTCTACCCTCTTATTAGAATAAAAATGAAATCATTATATAATTCCTCCTGATTAGCCCTTTAAGGTTTGTCCACAAAAATGTACTCCACCAACCATGTCGATGGTGAGCCAAGTTCCTGCTGAAGTCAGTGTCCCTATTTCTGCCCTGAGTGTCTTATGGGAGCCAATGCAAAATGAAGTATTGAAAGCAGGACTTCCACTTCATTAAACATGAAGCACTGACCTGTGCTGCATCTACACTGCTGAGGCCATCAATCGCCCAATACTCAGGTCCTGGTTACAAAGCATGACCTGCATGTAGGTATGTCAGAAGTAGAGTGTGCAAAATTCATGTAATTATGTGCAAATTCAGGAAAATTATGCAAAATTACACAGAGTGTTAACCGGTCATTTAGTGGTATATATTAACTCGAAATGTGTCCTTAATGTTTTGAGGCAAGGATGCATCTTAACTTAACATATAGCGCAAAAAACACAATTGACTTGAACAACAGCCACTTGATTTCTGGTTGTTCGTGTTGTTCTCAATCCATACTTTTACTGTGAATGGCAACATATTGACACTAATTGCGCAATGGTGTAATTTCAGGAATTTTACAAAACAAGCATAGCATAAAATTCCGAAAATTACGCTCGAATTTCACCGAAGTCTAGTCAGATGTTTTTGCAGGACCTGGGTCAAAAACCTTGCAGGGCCCAGATTGTTTCGATGTTGAAAAAATAAATGTACAGATGACATAATGGCAGCTTCAGCATGAGGCGCCATTTTCTGGTTCTCGCTGTTTGCTACCTCGTCATTAATAAACAGGCCTGCTTCAAAATCTAAAAACATATTTTACAGCACAGGCTCCAGCCCTCAAAAAGCGTGGGTTCTGGGTAAAGATGCCCTGTCTGCCTGTCCTTCTGACGTCTATGCCTGCATGCAGGGTGTAGTGTATAGATGATGTACGCACTTGGACCCTTGCAGTTCTGGACGGACTCTGAACAGGAACTACGTAATATGCTGGGAGGTGTTAAAATGTGGTTAATGGAAGTATGACGTTATAGTGCAGTGTGTGATTGTATGTTAGAGAATAAAAACATCTATGAATCATCAGCTCCGTGTGTGGCGCAGTTCATTTACATGCTCCAGGACTGGAGAAGACGCTAAAACTGCTGACGAAGATGGGATACATGCCCAAGAACAACAAAGTTGCTCTCCCTAAGAGATTGCAATGGTACAGCAAACTGCTTGTGCGTGCCACATGTGCCTCAGATTGATGCGAAGCAGCCTGCAACTGGTACATGTGGAGTCAAAGCCCTACTCCAGCTCGTACACAGCTGCAAAAGGAATCAAAGGCCCTGCAGAGAAGCATATTCAGAAGCCATCCATGAAATCGCTGGTGAGGTTGCTGGCAAAAACGCTGCGCTACGCACTCAACAAAGAGCAACATTCATACAAAGCAAAGACAACGGCAAGGACAAACAGATACTAGAAACAGCAATCCACTCACCGTCAAGGAAGAAAATAAAGCTGTCTACAACCTCCAATTGGATGTGGTGACCCAGGCTGAAGCGCGCATTTCTGAAACCACTGCTGCCATTCAACACACCCAAGAAACAGAACAGTGGCGCTAGGTGGGATGCGTGGATTAAAACTTCATAGATTATGAAGTTTACTCTGCAATAGTGATCCCGCTCATGAAAAACATATTTTCTTTAAAAAATACACTCTCCACCCTGAGCTTTGGTCTGTGCCAGAGTGTGTTAGCAGCCCTCTGATGAAGCATGCCTCTATCTAGTGGGTAAGGGCAATTTTAATAACCTTAAGGGTTTTCCAGTAGGTTTTCCCTCCTTTTCTGTCTTTACTTTCCTTTGTTCTCGGTCCTCTACTATAAAAGCTGGGTTTCTCCTTTTTTGTCCTTCTTGTATAGTGAGGTCTGTACAGAAAAAGTGACGTATACGCCGTACATTTTGCACATATATGTTTAATGAATTGGGCCCTGGACTAAACAGCACATTTTAGGAATTTGGCCTTGCATAACATTGACATTTCTATAAATGTGCAAGTATATTTGTCAGCTGGACATTGAAATATAATGATGTGAATCTAGTCATTTACAGCATTATTTGGTAAGATAATTATTTTCTAAAGTGGCCACTGCATTTCTAGTGCCGGAGCAAAGACAGCTAAGACTAAGGGGCTAATTCTTAACCACATGGAAATTATAATTTGGGCAAAAGGGAGTCTGTGCCCAGATGGGGAGGCCACATGATATTTGACAGGTTAAACATGGCTCAGATTGTGTGGGCATACAGTGCACATTTCGAAAAGGGTGGTTTCCAAGACATTCTTCAGAGTATGAACCACTGTGGTATACACTTTACTTAGAGATGCATAGAACGGCTAGGCTGATGCTCACCTGCAGCACGTGACGATCAGCGCAGTCCCCAGGATCAGCAGAAGTCCTCCTCCAGCAGCTGCTATCACAATGGTGATGAGTTGGTATGCTGAAGACACAGAAAACAGTACCTTAATTACTTCTTGTCTTTCAAGAAGTCTGCCTTTCAATACGATTTATTTATGCACAACTTTATTGGCATTTTAAACAGTGTCACGTACAGATCAATAGCACATTGAAGTGCACAATCATGGTCAAAACATTGTAAGAATGACCTGCAAGTGAGCCCTACTGCACCCGAACACGTTTCAAGTAGGTCTGGGCGGTGAACTCCGCTCCGTACGAGGAGTTTGCGGAGTTTTCTGCACTCCGCGCTCCGTGGAGCTCGCGGAGTGCAGAAAACTCTACCACGCGTAGTGCAGTGGAGTGTTTTTTCACGGTTGTGAACAGTAAGATCGAGAGCACAAGCTGCTGCTAGGGTAGAATTTCTACCCGAGCGGCAGGAAGATAAGCGCGAACGGCAGTTCGCACTGCACTCCGCCACTTGTGGAACTCCACTGAGTTTTTTTGTCATTTTGCGCAGTTCCGCGTAGCAAAACTCCGCGCGAACTATTCCCAGGCCTGGTTTGAAGGCAGCACTCACTTCGTTGGCATGTACGTAGTAAATCTGCACTCATAAAACGAGCCCATCAGGCATCACTCAGTATGCGGAAGTGAAAGTGCCAGAAGCCCCAGACTTGACCAGGTTTTGAGGAAGGCCAACTGCCTCATAAATGGGGGTCTTGAGAGTCACGTTTATATCTGTACTCTCAAGCCTTCTTCTCACTCTATGGTCAGGGGCATAACACAGGCCTCTGCAGCCCTTACGACACAAGGGGGGGGGCAACTCTTCAGTTGCCCCCCCAATCCTTCAGGGAGCCCCTATTCAGCCTAAATTAATGAATATCTGTGAGATATGAGAGATTTAAGGGCCCTTCATCAAATTTTGCAGAACGTGGTGGGGGGCATCATTTTGAGTTACGTGACTTATGTGAATATTTACGGGCTACAGCAGCTCAACAACCGCATAGTCCAGTGTGTGGAAAATTGCCATCTGACATTTAGCATCGCAGGTCCAAAGAACAAGTCTAACACTGCACGAGACACACATATATGGGCAGTGCTTTAAGCGGGCCGGGTCGATTTGGATCTCAGACCTGGTAATAATTAAAAAACAACATTAAAATTGGTCCCTATCGGGCCCTAATTTATTCCTTAACCTCAATGGCAAAAGCACTGATCGTTTTCTGATCAAACAATGTAAAAAGTGTTAAAGTAATCCATGCCAATGATTTAATTCCTGTTTATATTCCACATGCTTTACTTAATCTTGAATTCCCTAAAAGTGTTAACTAGTTTCATGATGTTGTGTTTCTGTATTTATTTTTTGTTTGTAGCATATTACGCTTGTATAGTGCATACTTTGAACTGAGTTGCCTCGAGGTGTTTATAACGGACCACAATTAAAAGCTATGGAGTTGAGGCTGGAGGCAGTGTGAGTTTCTCACGGTATCTGTCAGTGGGCCATAAAGGGTTTCAGTATACATGTGGTCAGCCAATTCTTTGCCACTATGCACAGCGCCCAGACCTCGGGAATGTTTAATTCAGTCTCTCAATTTCAGAATTGAAACATTTTCAATACTCAGTGTTTACCACAAACTTGTTACTCGTTTATCCTCAACAGGCAACAACCACTGGCAAAGCCAACAGTCGGGGCTGGTTTTAGGTGCATGTCAGTCGACGTGTTATGTCTGGATGCAATAACAGAGAGCTCAGAGAGGAACCAAAACACAGGTTGGGTGACAACCTACGGGAATCACAGAAATGTACTTTACCTGTTTGAACCACGCCCTTCATTACATAGGCCACACCCTCTACTTTTTTAATCCCACTTAAAGCCCCGTGAATGGGTAACATCCAAGCAGCGCAAGCAGTTTTTCGGACAGATGATTAAATATAGGAATCCCAAAATACGGCTGATGTAGCACACTGCTCAAGGGTTTAAGGCGTCTATTTGTGAACTTCTGGCATGGCCAAGTTTGTCCTTCATCCTCACAAAGCATATAAAATCATGAGTTCATGGTCCCCGTAAGTGGGTGATACAGTAATCTAGCACAAGGCATAATGGTTATGGTTAAAAGAGGTAGGTGTGCACACACTCCTGAATAGTAATCAGCTACTCTGGTCCCTCTGAAGAGGCACAGAGACTTTGTGGAGACCTCCACCAAAAAGACCAGACTGAAAAATTCACGTGACTACCCGACAAAAGTCCAGACCTCAGGATGTAAGTGCCACTAGAAATCGGTTAAACAAAACACTAAAGTGCAGAATGTGTGTGCAGTGCAGAAGCACTGGGCAGACTGGTATGCCCAGCCATACTGGTTAGGAAATGGCTCCTTTATGGCTTGTGCTTTTACCTTTGTAGATGCAACACTATGTGTAAAACTGTTGTGCAGCTGCCTAAGGCAGATGAGTCCTAGTAGCACTCCTATGTGCCGATCTTTGCAAATGTGATTTTTTATGCATTTGGAGATGCACAGTCGCAAATGTTGCTTATCAATTGATTTTTGTGTGCGTTCCAAATGCAAAATGCTTGTGCATAAGTCACAAAGGTAGCTAGGGCCTCGTGCATTTTCTGCATAATGTATAAAACATATACTCAACCTAACAGCATACATTACTGTCCAACCTAATAAGAATAGTGCATCTATTAAGAATACTGTGGCATAATCCTATCTATCTAACATACAAATGTAGGGTTTTTTTGTGTTGTAATTTTTTTATAAAACCTTTGCATAAGATTACATCATAAACAGTGACTTCAATCACATTTAAATAAATAAGCAAATATATTAATAAAAGTAGATATTGTGGTGCATAATAGCCTTGAATGTGAAATACTAATGTGCCAGGGTACAAAGCCATGTAGCGGGAGGTGTCAAAGCAACTTAGACTACAAGGAACTTAACCGCTTTATGACCAGCATTCACTATTCCATCACTTAAGCAGCACAGAAACCAGTTTAGCTAGTATATAGGAAAAGCTCTGGCACTCCTGGACAGTTGACCGCACAAACTTGCTGAGAAGAGTTGAAAAGTTGACAGGCATATCCAGACCTTGTGGTGCTATGTGTCTATTAATTCCTCACCAATTGCACTAAAAAAGTCAGGATCAAATCTTTTGAACCAACCTCATAGCCTGTGTCTTGTGTCATCCCTCTCATACCTCCTTTTCAACATTTATGATGGGAGACACTACTTTAGACTTGGACCTGACTTTCCACTAGATGGAGGAGCACTTTTTGTGCAAGTATTGGCCAAGACCGAGATCCTAGTACCTAAACACACCAGATATTTGACTGGACTCCAAGCCTTCAAACCCCACCCTCCACTTAAGTAAAAGTAAGGAACTTGTGAGTTCCCTGGGATGCCAAGCTTTATTTCACTGCCCAAGGCACCTGAAGTAACAGGTGTAAACATACCGCTCTCTCCCATAAAAAATCTTCTCTCTCCTCCGAATCATCCACACAGTCAAGCTGACAGATGCCCTCCCAAAAAACCTCATCACAAGGCTTCAAAGACTTCAGAACCAGGAACCCAGTTTTGGACTTCACCTTCACAAGCTGGACGGCATTAAACTAATTTTTAAAGAACTCCCCAGGCTTGTTGTCAATGCCAGTATAACATTTAAGGTGTTGTCGTAAAACATACTATGGCATAGGCCCTATATACCTAGAAATAGTGGCTCCACACTACGCCCCAACCACAGCTCTTCAAACAAGGTGTGCACAAGAGATCAAGTAACAATTATTCAGAGGATGAAACACAGTGAATAATCAATGGGAAATCAGTCATGGTACACATTTCTGGAATCCTTTCAGATTACACTTTAGATTTGAATACAACTACATACCATCCAAGAAACCTTTAAAAACATAATTATTCAGACTTACATTTAATTGACCTCAACTTAGAACAGCGGTGACAACAGTAGAATTTTGGACACATAATCCTGTCCAGCTGGATTCTAACATCCCTACCATGCCTTACCATTGTATTCTTTCATCCCACTATCAGGTGCTCTGAAGTACCCAAAAAGAGTCATATAGTACTTTATAAAACGCCCAAAGTTGGCTAGTTACTAAAACTGCCAAACCATGACAGGGTTATTCAGTCTACATGCAGAGTACTTAGGAGTAAACAAATTCCATTCTATCTTCTGTCAGTAACCAATTAAGTTAGCAGTATGCCCTTCAAGCTATTTCGTTCTGTAGATTCACTTATATGCATGTATTCTTTACATTGAAAATTTTGCTGAAAATCTTGCCTTTCATTCCAGTAAGCCTCAGGAAAACAGTAATGGGAGCCCTTGTCCTCTCAAAAATTGACTATGGCAATGCACTATTCTTGGGAATTGACAAATGCCAGACTGCCAAACTACAGTCCTTGCAGAATGCTGCAGCTGGAGTATTAATTCATATTCCCAAATATCACTCCATTTCGGGTAGCATCAGGCAGCTTCATTGGCTCTCAATCCAACAGCGAGTAGAATTCAAAGCTCTCTGTCTTGTGCCTAAGGCGCTGTATGGTGGGGGAGCCACGGACATTCAGAAACTATTCTCCTGGTACTTCCCGTGGCGGATTCTTAGATCAGCCAGCACAGGGCTAGTACAGGTTCCCAAAATTCAAAAAGCAAGATGGGGAGGCAAAAGCCTCTCTCACCGAGCAGCCAAATTGTGGAACAAGCTACCAACCACTATTACGCTACAGTCCAACAGGCTTCTTTTTAGGAAACTGGTTAAGACCTGGCTTTTCCCCCCGCAATAAACTTTGGTGGAGCCTAGGCAACTGCAACAAGTCACTCCTAACGCCAAGACGCCTCGGCAATTGTGCGCTTTACAAATATGTCACTCACTCTATGTATGCATGCATATATATATATGTATCACTCCACACCTCCTCCAGCAACGAAGAAGCAGAAGCCAAACAGGGGAGACGGTGGAAGCCCTTTAATTTGTAATGCGGCATAATGCATTTCGGCCTAACATCCTTCTTCAGATGCCTAACAATGTTCAGGCGACTTGACCACTCGCTTTTGAATGTCCTGCTAGGTCTCCTATTCATCGGAGTCCGCCCTGCCCCCTTATTAGATTGTTTGCTCACCACTCGCTGTTGATGAAAACTACGAGTCCCAGAATCCCATTGTAAAGTCAGGGTCGGAGACAGGAATCCTTTTCAAGTATTTATTGCAGCAATACAGCATCAACAGAGTAACGCCTCTGCTCTCTCCTTGGCAAACGAACAACTCCCCACACTCTAGAATCTACCCCCTCTCGTGGACAATCCCACGAGGACACAAGTAAAGCACGAGACACTAATAATAATTATATAATACCTAAGGATATAACACATCTTCCCCTTATACAATAATAAACAATTAGCAAAAAAAAAAAACATCAAACAAAAAAACACTAAGATGCAAAATCACAAAAATAATCAGACATCCATTTAGGTTTAGAACGAGTACGTTTGGTACTACAACTTGGTTCCTCAGGCTGGTTACCCTCATGAACACCACCAGAAGACGATTCTACATCACTTTGCTGAACACAAGAGGATGAACTTTCATTCCCACCTCCACACGGAATAGCCATGTCATTATTAATACAATCCTGATCAACGTTAACACAGGTAGAAGTAGAAGTAGAGGTGGAAACATTCCCATCCCCCTCAGAAGGAATATCCCACTCAGAATGGGAATCATGAGATCGGTTGATTACCAATGGGGAAGTTTGGCTATCAAAATTTGGAGGAGGACGAAAAACAGCAATCCTTTTAAAATTCCAAACCTTCCCATCTGACAATTGGACCGCATTCCTTAAAACCTTCTTAACCTGCAAAGGTTTAAAATACTGACTTTCCCCTTTGCTAGTTTTCCAAGGCTTCTTGACCCTGACCCAAGAACCAAGAACCAACCTTTATACAAACCTCCCTAGTATTGTGTTTCTTGTTGTACACTTCATGACGCATGTTACATTTATCAACAATCCTGGATCTAACAACATCAAAAGGTACAGCAGTAGAAGAACTTTCTAGTAACCATTCAGGATTGCATTTAGTTCTAGGACTTCGACCCCTCATAATCTCAAAGGGTGTAACCTCCAAAGACTCATGGGGTGTAGTTCTATACATCCATAAAGTCCTAAGAATTTGCACCTCCCAGTCACAACTGTTCTGAACAGCCATTTGAATAGAGTTTTTAAGGACTCTATTGAATCTTTCAATCATGCCGTTACCAGAAGGGTTGTACAGAGAAGTCGTCCTATGTCTAATGCCAGCTCTCTTAAAATATTCTTGGGTTAAGTTGGACATGAATTTAACCCCATTGTCGGAAATAACCTGAACAGGTAAGCCCTCCTCAATGAAGGTTCTATCCATAAATTTTAAAACCTCATGAGAGTCAGCTTTATCAACCACTTTGATTACAGGCCACCTGGAAAAAATGTCAATGAGTAGTAAAATGTATCTTTTCTCACTACCAACTGGACCCATGATGTCAATAGCAATGGTATGCCATGGTTTTTCAGGAATGAAGGACTCACCTAATTTTGGCCTCAAGGTGACTAAAGATTTGTCCGACATGCAGCAAGGTACACACTCTCGCACAATCCTCTCAACCACAACATCAATACCAGGCCACCAAAACCATTGCTTGACCCTCTGTTTGGTCTTGATAATGCCACTGTGCTCCTCATGGCAAAGCTTAACTATTTTCATTCTCATTGAAAGAGGAGGAATAACTTTATCACCTCTAAAAATGTACCCCTTGGAGACAGAAAGCTCATGCCTCACTTCCCAAAAGGGTTTAAATGCGTTAGTAAGCTTATCTTTACAAGGCCAACCCTTGTTAATGAACATGATTAACTTCTGTAAAGTGTCATCCAATCTATAATTATTAGACCATTCAATTTCATCAAAATTGGACAACCCCTGATTGTGAATTAAGGCAACTTGTTCATCATCCGAGTCATAAGAATCACACTCATGCATTTCAATGAGTAGTCTCGACAAGAAGTCCGCAACGACATTCTTTTTTCCAGGAACATAAACGATCTGATAATTGTAATCCTGTAACCTCAAAGACAATCTAGCAATTCTAGATGAGGCATTCAACATTCCTTCTGTTGTCAAAAGCTTGACCAAAGGCAGTGCTTAATTTGTAAAATATTAAGTGCAGGTGCTCAAATTTTTTAGGTGGCCACACCCACTTTCCCGGCTCCACCCACTTACTCTGTTGGCTCTACCCACATCCTCAACGGCACTTCGGAAAGCCAGATGTAATACCCAGTGACTCCATGATATATAGGGGGTCATGTCTTTAAAAAATAAACATGCTGGGTCATGTCCGTCAAGTATCCAGGTGCGTTAGGCTTACAGTCATCATATGCACTAACATCTCCAAATTCACCGCCCACGCACTGCAATGCACCTGGCTGCGACAATCTATCCTGCAAACATAGGTAGTGTACGGTGGTAGGTGGTGTTCCCCACAGAGCTGAAGGTGGGATAGTGGTGCGTATGCGCTACTGCTTTAACAATAGGGTTCCTCTTAAGTGGTTGTTATTGGCACCCTTGAGCAAAGGTGAGAGAGGGACTCCTGCTTTGACTGAGGTGCAGTGTGCTGTGAGTGAGGGACGGATGACAGAGTTGCTTTCAGGGCTGGAAAGACAGACCCTTCCTGAAAGCAGCATCCCAGCCACCATTGGAACGGGGTTACTAACCCCTTCCAATCTAGTAGCTCAGACCCTCCTAGATTCTTAATATGCACAGGGCTTACGGTTAGTCTATTAGATCAAACCAAATAGATTTATTTGTACAGCAGGAATGCTGAACTCACAAATTGGAACGTGCTCTTGTATGTGATGAAGAAAAAAGTGGCTCTGCAAAATAAAATATTTGCATAGGATGACATAAGACCAGTTTATGGGTCATGTACATGACTGATCAAATGGATTCTTCAAGTTAGCATACCGGGGGGGTTATGATTTTTAGAAGTCTTCAGAGGTATCAATATGTGGATGTAGGCCCTGTCTCAGTAGGACTCTAAAAGCTATTTTGATCACGCACCCTTTGAACTGTAAAGGCAGACAAAACAAACATTTACAATGCAATAGGTCTCGCATTTACGGGAGTTTAAGCTATTGGCAGTGTAAATGACCAGGCGCTTTATTTATGTTTCAAAAACCAAAACATACATAAAAGGCAATGTCATTTACAATGCTAATAGCTCAAACTCACGTAAATGCGAGACCTATTGCATTGCATATTACTTGTTGTTTGGAGTGTTTTGGCTGGATGTGGTGTTCTTTCAACAGTAAAACATGGCCGATTAGGTAACAAGCCAAAGAGCCTAAAGTGCGATTAGAAAAGAAGGAAGCAGGACGTGTTTGTTATTTAATAGGGTGAAAGTGACAGCATTATGCATGTTCCATTCGAACAAGTAAAACAGGCATTCGAACGAGTAAAACAAGTGAGCCGAAAAAAACAATCAGGAGCGAAACTACAACTAAACAGCCTGAAAACTAATATGAATTACAACAGTTTATAAAATAAAACCACTTACCACCAGATTGGGTAACTTGACAGACCATGGGTCAGTCTACACACAAACAGTGTACATTCAAAAAAGGCCATCTTAAGAGTGTTTTTAAAGCAGCTAGTGGTGGGGGGAAGACACAGCAAGGGGAGATGAGGTAACGAGAGCAGGGGCACCGAAGACACAAGAAAAAAAAGCAACACAATATTAAGCAGTGACTTGGAAGGTAATAACAGTTTTGTTAACTGACTTATGGATTGAAAATCGGGTTCTCATTAAAATCACGCCATTATCCACGATAGGTTTGTCACTTCGTGTTTTCTGTCAATGGGGAAAGCTGCAATTATGTCCTTTAAGTGGATCGATAAAAAGATTACATGAAAATATGAAAACATTTTTTTTTTTCTAAACTGAAAGGAAATTCGCACTGTGATCTTGTGGGCCCTAAAGTGTCATTGCAGGGAAAACAAGACAGACAATGAAGTGCTCAGTATGACTGGAGAGCTGGAGAGGTTTGTCCAGCTACCTTTGTGTCAGCATGGTCACCTGAAACTGCGCACGCTGCCTGCTGCCGCCCAACCCTCGCAGAACCAAATCTGTATGTGTTTGAAATAAAATGCATTGTTTTTTATATTATTGCACTAACATTTAAAGGCCAGAGGTGAACTACTACCGCAGACGCATGCAGGCAATCAGCCAGGTAGGCGCTCGTTCTGCAGTAAACAAGCATACTTTTTCAATGAGTGGGTGGGGGTGTAGGGTCAAGGGAACGTCGGGGAAGGGGGCGGGGAGCCGGGTGGGTCGTCAGTCATTGAGTGTTCGTAACCGCAACAAAGCCAGAAGAACGCGGACACACAATGACTGCAGAGTGCAGACAGTGCACAGCGGCGCATGTGTTAACTGATAAATTAGGGCACACTGGGCCAGGCGGGCCTGACAGCCTGCAGTGCCTGCCTCACCTGGTGCTGCAGCTGTTGCCTGTTACTGGACTAGTGGCTACACTACTACTGCTGTCTGCGATCTTCAACCAATGTCGTCGTCGGTCGTCGCGCTCAGTCGCGCTAGCTGGGGAGTCCAGTTAAATGGCGTTGATTGAAGTGTCACCAGTCATGTTGACTCGATGGTGGGGTGCGACCAGCCCGAGCGCGGGTATGCTAGGGCTTGGCAATGCGCAATCTGAAATCTGCGCATGCTCACGCTGCCTGCTGCCGCTCAACCCCGGCAGAAGAACCAAAAATCCAGCCCAAATCAGTGGCCCGCCCCGCCGGCCGGGAACACTGAACTAAGGGCAGCGCGGCTGCGGAACATAGAGTTTGTTTCCACTGACTCTGACTGGCACTGTGGATTAATGAGAGAGAGACAGATGGACGAGCTCAGCAGCAGATATTGCGGACGAGTTCAATGAAATAACAGTAACACTGTGACACACTGCCAAATCCAGTACCAGTAGTGAGGTAAATTATCAAAGAAAGTCAATGATGTGCAGCAACGCGTGTAGACCCGGCCCTGATAATTTAGTGCCGGCGCTAAGCACCGGAAAGCACCGGCACAAATTAAGCACTGACCAAAGGTTTATGGTCAGTACGTATCAAACAGGACCTTCCCCAAATGAAAGATCGGAAATGATCCATTGCCCAAACGCATGCAAGGGTCTCTTTCTCAATAACAGAAAATTTCTCCTCAGAAGGAGACAAAGCACGAGAAGCATAACCAACAATGTTCTCATTCCCTTCTGGACCCATTTGAGACAAAACGCCGCCCAAACCCTTATTGCTAGCGTCTACAGTGACAATATTGTCAAAATCAGGATCAAACCCCTTCAGAGCTGGGGCCTCTATAATGGCTCGTTTAATACAATCGAATTCAGACTGGCATTCTTTATTCCATACAAACCGTACATTCTTCTTGAGAAGTTGTCTAATGGAGAACATCCTTGCAGAAAAATTCCTTACAAACCTTGAATAAAATTCAGCTAAACCTAGAAAAGACCGAATTTCATCTTTATTCGTGGGGCTTGGTGCATCCCGAATGGCCTCTATTAAGGAACGTTTAGGAGAAATCCCCTCTTTACTGATAGTGTGACCTAAGTAAGTGATAGATTTCACCGCAAATTTACACTTGGAATGCTCAACTGTTAACCCCTTGGACTCCAAAATAGTAAAAACCTCATCAAGGATTCTATCATGTTCTTCCCGATTGGCTCCAAACACAAGAATGTCATCCTGAAAGCATCTTACATTTTTGATTTGGCCAAACAAATGATACATCAGCCTTTGAAAAATAGCAGCAGCAGAGGCTAACCCAAAAGGAAGCCTTTTGTACTGAAAACACCCAAAAGGGGTGATAAAAGCTGTCAATGCTTTACTCTCTACAGCAAGGGAAATCTGATGGTAAGCGGCAGAAAGATCTATAGTGGAGAACCATTCTGCTTTTTTTACCAAGGACAACATTTCCGAAATCTTGGGAAGAGGAAATTTATCTACAATGATATTGTTATTTAGGTGTCTCAGGTCTACACACAATCTTAATTTACCATTGCTACGTCTTGCCACAACAATCGGAGAAATCCATACGGCAGATTCAATACGCTCAATAATGTCCGCCTTGACTAACTTCTCTAATTCTTTCTCCACATCATCTCTAAGAAGGACGGGAATCTGCCTAACTTTGTGGATTTTCGGACAAGCATCCTTTTTTAATATAATGCGGTGTTCAAAATCAATCAGGTTCCCTATGCTGCCATTAAAATCCTTTGGAAATTTCTCAAGTAACCCTTTACAATACGCATTATCATCATTAAGTACCATAACCGGGTTTGGACTGTTAGGGTTGAGCATAATATCCAGTTTCGCCTGATCCTTCCAACCCAACACAGAAGGTCCCTTCTTAGCAACGTACAACTTGCTGGTAGTCTGTCGATTCTTAAAGACAAACAGTAATGACCTGTACCCAACCATGTCGATTTTTTCACCCGAAAACCCTACTGGTTGAATATCAGGTTCTAGGAGTTTATTGCCTAAACGTGTTGCAAAAAGAGATTTCCAAATTACTTCATCTACTATCGTATACGGTGAACCTGAATCCGCATACATCTGTACGGAAATACCACCTATGAGCATGTCACATAATGGTTTTTTAAGAACTATATCGTTGTGATCATAAATGTTCCAAATGAATAGTTCCTTAGAATCCATGTTTTGTGGACACCTGGAGTCACTAATGGTAAGTTTTTTTATACTGTCCTCACATTCACTAGAGTCATAATCAACCTCATCAAGACATTTAACCTTCTCTTTCTTCTTCCTATTGCAAACTTTAGTAAAATGGCCCACAATACCACAATTCGAGCATCGTTGCTTTAAAGCAGGACATGTTTTACTTGAAGCTAAATGTGAAGGACTACCACATCGGAAACATCTCAAATTGCCACCCCGGTTGTACTCCTTTTTTTTTTACAGAAGTATCATTCTTAATTTTGGCAGAGTTATTAGATTTAGAGTGGAGCGAATTTGTTTTAATTTTGCTAGCAACTTCTGCAGAACTCTCCGCAATAGCAGCATCACGTTTAAGCAACTTAGCACTACGACTAGACATTTCAGCTTTTCTCACTATACTAAGGATGTCTTTTAACTCAGCATCACCGTTAATCCATAATCTGTCTTGGACAGCAGGATCTTTGTTATGCATAACTACCTGATCTCTGATGAATTGATCCACCAAATGATCAAACTTACAGTCATCCGCAAGTTTCCTCAGAGCTGAAACATACTCGTCTATTGTTTCCGTGGCTTCCTGTTTCCTTTGAAAAAATTTAAATCTTAGAATTCCAATACAGACTTTAGGCGCAAAATATGTATCAAAATCATTTACAAATGCATCAAACACATTTGCATCCCCGCCCCCTAAAGCTTTGGTCATTTCCTCATAAGCTCTTAACCCCCCGGCCCAACAGAATGCAACAAAAGTTTCTTCTTCCTCTGTGGTGTCATTTTCCCGTCTTCATCAATGGTGTCGATAAAGTTGAGAAAATATGCCTTCCATTGTGGCCACTTCATGCATGGTTCAGAACCGGCGGGCCAGAACGCTTCAGGAGGCTGAATAGAATAACTTTGGCTCGTCATGTTAAAGAATGGGTGGAGGCAATATCCCAAAATCAAGGAATAAAAAAAATTGTTAACAAACAGAATTAAAAAAAAACAGAAGCGTGAGGATTTGCTCAAAGAACAGCTCCCCCAAAGAGAAAAAAAAATATTTAAAAACACCAGAACAATAAAGGTGTGCACATCACCGAGCTGTTTGGGTAACTGGAAAATGTGCTACTTCCTCATAGAAAGAAATAAAGAAATAAATAATGTGGGAATATAATATTTTTTTACAAAAAAAATTGGTTTGCACATCACCGTAACGTAGACCGTGCACTGCAGGGGCAAGAAGAGTCTTTGATGCGCTTGTAGTAAGGTGCGTGCATCACCGTGAACAAGGGATACAATGTAGCAACACGAAGCCAAACGTGACTTCTTAAAGGGAATCCAAACACTAATGCGCTTGTAATGAAATGCGTGCATCACAATGCATACGAAAAGCCGTGTATCCTACACAACTGAACGAGGCTCCTTTAAGGAAAAATCCAAAATGGTGGCACGCTGGGTTCACGCAACGTGAACTCGCACGTCACAGCAAAGACGTGACTGAAGGAGAGGCGAACTCTGTTGACGCAGTGAAGAGCGAGACGCGGCAGTTGAAGGCGCTCGCGAAGGAACGAAGAAATTTTGAACACAAATATGCCAGAGAGAAGAGAAAAAAGTAAGTAAAAGTTTCCCTTTAAAGGAGGATACGACCTGTGGTGTGTCTCATCTTCGGTGAAAAGCTTTGGTCAACCATCGTAGAAATTCCAGAAGAGAGGATACACACGAAAGGTCACACAGGAACAGAAATTGCTTGTAAATCAGCAATTCAGTAGAAACTTGACGCGTAGGGTCTTCCTTATCAACTCGTCGCCAATTGTAAAGTCAGGGTCGGAGACAGGAATCCTTTTCAAGTATTTATTGCAGCAATACAGCATCAACAGAGTAACGCCTCCGCTCTCTCCTTGGCAAACGAACAACTCCCCACACTCTAGAATCTACCCCCTCTCGTGGACAATCCCACGAGGACACAAGTAAAGCACGAGACACTAATAATAATTATATAATACCTAAGGATATAACACCCATTCTCTGGTAAGTGTTGCGCGGGACATTTCCAAATAGTTGGGTGGAATACATAGCAGTTAGTGATGTGATCAATAGTCAATATCCCGTGATTTTGAACCAAAAAAGCTTCCTCCGGTCCCCAAACGTTCCAGCCACTCAGCAACCAATTTACACCAGGTAGTGGTAGATATGGCAGTGCACTCCACCCTCCGTGAAGTCACGGACCGCGCTGCAGCCGCCCTTGTGTCATCTGTGCTGTATGGCAGGCACCAGGTCTTCCCAATACCTTGGACGAAAGAAAAACCATGCCGAAGAATGCACCAGTGTGACCCGGGCCAACTCGAAGAACGGGGCCCCTGTAGCGCGTCTCTGGCAATCGCGCAAAATATCACTCCACACCACCTCCAGCAACGAAGAAGCAGAGGCCACACAGGGGAGACGGTGGAAGCCCTTTAAATTTGTAATGCGGCATAATGAAGAAGCCCGTTAGCTATATCCAAATGATGCCGCATGTAACATCTATGTCGCCTCTGACTCCAAGTGCTTAGAATTTGTACAGTATATCATGATTTCACTAAGATGTCCCTAACACAGTGGTCTTGATGCATACAATGTCCCCAATGACAGGGAAACCCCTGAGGCAGCACATCACATTATCTAGTTAATGATCAGTGCTGACTTCACACTTTGGTGTCAGGCTAAGAAAACTGCTATTCTGTGTGTTCCTCACACTTCCATAACTAAGTAAAATCGAAGTGACTGACGAACGACAATGAATATTGGAACACTGGGCGCTCCACTGAAGACAGTGAAGTGGCTCAAGGCTAATATTGGCTGCTACAGCCGTACTGCTCCGAAATTCCAATATTTGTCTTTCTGTTTCTCCTTTTTTAATTTAGAACACTCTACCCCCAGCAGGTGGAATGTTCTAACAGCCTTATAGCTTCGGGCCAGTTGTTCAAGGCCCTCTCCCTTGTTATAGCCCAGGCCCATGTCTCACTCAGGTTCAGGTCTTTTAACAACTTTTATTGCCCACTTTAAGGCTACAGTATTGGGCTGTATCTCTTCCCCCTTCTCACCAATAAAAATGTGCACCCCCAAAAGTTAGATCGAGACAAAATATAAAATGAGTTAAAATGGTTATGTAAAAATATGTTTTGTGGGCGCACAAACTAGAAACGTTAACTTCCACAGTACATCCAGTAAGACTAAGATGGCTGGTGAAACCACTGTGTCTTCTTAAGGGTGGAAAGTTGAAGGGAGCCTTGGAAATCTCCTTCTCAATTAATAAGAAAACATTGGCTACTTCCCTCCTGCTCTGCGGCGGCTTCCCGCCCAATCTCCAGGGGTGCAGCCTAGCTTGGCTGCGGCCTCGCTGCATTCCTGCAGCCCTACGCGCGTGCTGGCGCGCGCTCAGCCTGTCTTGCAGTTGACGGGAGGTCTTTCTCAGGTTGTTTTAACGTCTTCCCTTCTGAACTTCCTCCCATTGAGAGGACTGTGCCCTTCGGTGCCGCACCCAGGGCGCCCGAGTGCAGATGGAGGAGTAACGTGCGGTTATGCAAATAAACACAATTAACATGTTTTTGTTCATAGCGCTAACACCACTCTATCAGCCGCTTTTTAACACTTCCTATCTAAACACATTAACACGGTTAAACGTGCAGTGTATCCTTACGGACATTTGAGAGCTGCTACTACTGTTGTAACCTTTCAGATTCACGCTAGGTGGAAGAAGGGACATAACTTCTAAAACGACTTTAGTGACAATAAGCAGTAGTTCTGTTCACTGCAATGTGCAATTTGTAGTCATTTATTAGCGGGTGTTTTTCATTTTAAATAAACAAGCAATTGTTCAATTATCAATTTTAACCTCAAAATATCAGGATTGAAACACATTTTCCCAGTAATGCTCCAGGTCACGAACTGAATCTTGCCTGAGTATGAAAATGTACAACAAATTATGGGGCATATTATCAAGGTCCGGCGTTAAAATTATCGCCGCTTTATCGGCAGGAAACTGCCGCTAAAGCAGCGATAATGGGCTTGATAATATGCCCTGGAGAATTCCCATAGAAGGCCATGTTGACACCAGAACATGGGCTTCTATGGGAATTCACATCGGCATATTATCAAGCCCATTATCGCCGCTTTAGCGGCAGTTTTCTGCCGATAAAGCGGCGATAATTTTAACGCCGGACCTTGATAATATGCCCCAATGTTAGTATAAACCCAGATTATTGTTTTAGATCTGTAAAGTAAGGGAACCGTCCAAAATCACGTGATAGTGGGTAGTTTCGAACATGGCCACGAGCACAGAGGCAAGACACCAGCCACTATGCCCTTGAATGTTAACATTTTCCCTCATTTACCTCTTTCAAAGATGTGGCCCGACGTCATCAGTAGTGCCCAGGTGGCATCTGTTGTCTTGGAGGCCAGGAGCACAATGTTTGTCTTAACTGGCCAAATGAGGTTTGCTGTTCATGAACAGCTGGAGCTTTGTGTTAGTTACAGTGTAATGCTTGCTGTGAGTGGCTAGGTAAACCAGTCTGTAATTGGATTGACAGCTTTTAACGTGAATGGCTGGGCAGTCTTTAGGCACCAAGCCTGGTCATGTTTTTGGGAGTCTCCAGGAAGAATGTGGGCATGTTTGAGAAACTAAGGAGTCAGGGGCCATTCGCTGTTAGGTGTCTTGCTGGTGCTGCTTCCTATGGCCTGATAGGTGTCTGGGTGATGTTTGCTGTGATAGGCTTGATGAAGTCTGTTGTAAATGAGCAGCTGGTGCTTACTTTGGGGCCTGCATGATGTTTGCTTTATATGCAACCACAAAAACAGGCAAGGTACAGAGTGGGCAGACCCCAGGACGGTGTTACTTTGGCTGTAATGTGTTCTTAGCCTACCACATGTCACATGGAAGAGGTCGACCGACCCTCCCCCTCACCGGGAGGAGTGCTTCATCGTTGGGTCTGCTCCTGTTAGGACATTACTCCTGTCACTGAGTGGGACACACAGAGTTCAAATCTTTTTAACCAGCGGTTTGAGATCTGGAAAGTGTATGTTACACTTGTTTTTGTCTTCTGGGATTACTTTGTACAGATGTTTCAACAGCCTCTTACATCAACCATTGCACTGTGGCTGTGTCAAATAAACACCTAGGGCCGTACTACACAAAGTGTCCAGGGGCACAGCGGGCGTTTGCGCTCACTTTGTGCATCCCTGGGGTACTTTGGTATTACAGATGGGGTCGCAGACACTTGTGCGGTCCATTTTGTAATAGTTAGCGCTGGCGCACATGTAGCATCAGCGCTATCAAGAGAGGGCATTCCCCCATTTGCATGGGGGTGCTGCCCCTTGTAAATGAGAGAATCATTTTGCCCGTGCCGTATTACAGACACAGAGGCAAACATGTCCTTAGGAGGTGCTCTCAAAGCATGCCACAAAAAGGTGGCGCACTGTCTGGGCACCCCCTGAGGGCAGCCCTCTCAAGGGATGATAGAGGATAGATAAGACAACACACTGCACCCGCCTGCAAGGGCATCTCTAATCCCCCTTGAAAGTGCAGGCAGGTTGCCGCCTGCACAGATAAACACGTAGCAGCTTTTAAATGGCAGCTCTGTATTTCTCTTGAATGCGGTCCCCTAGGAGCAGCACATTATTGAGGCTACCATGAGGGCAGCGCATTCTTCATAATAGTGTGCACTTTCCCTATTTTCACCCAGTAAACCTGCTTAAAGGTGAGCCATGGCACAAACAGGGTAGGTGCGCTCTTTCAGTAATACGGGCACTGGTTGCTAACAGTGAACCTCATCTCTCTACTTAAGACAAACAATCCTCTCCTGTCCTGAAACCACGCAGAAAAGAACCCTTTCAAGAGAGTTGAGAATAAATTGGAATGGGTAGATGGTATACTATGGATAAAGATGTTCATTGCATAATATAAATTATATTAGGTATTTCAGCACATCAAATCTTGTATTACATTTGTCAAATAGAAGCGTCTTCGGCTTCTGGGCACCAGTACTGTGTGCTCATAATTGTGTCCAGTGAGCTTATTTTGTGGAGTAGCTGTATTCTATGCTGTGCTGATCCTAGGCGAAAACCTCATGATAAGCAAACATACTGTTGCTCTCTCTGGGCAACATTGTCCACCAGGCAGTGTTCTGCCTGAGAAGAAAAGCTTGATTCCTAATAATAGTGCAAACAACTTTTAGAGTAAGGGTGAGATTAATTGTAAGTGTTGGGGTTTTAGTTGTTACAGGTTGCTAGTTCTTTTGTGAGTAATCAGCAACTGCCAGGTGCATTCTTTCTGTATATTGCTGAGTGAAGTTTGTAGTTATTAAGGCAATACACCCACCGACATTCTAGTCAGTGCCAGCCGCGGTCAGTAGTAGGAGTTACTGCAGGGCGGTGACGTGGGGAGGGGGAGGGGTAGGGTAGTAAACTATGGATTACGGAGGTTTACAGGTAAGTTAACATATAAATTAATAAAACGAATTTCGTTGCGTGCACTGCATCACATTTGGGGATGCAGTGCACGCAACGAAATTCGTTTTATTAATTTATATGTTAACTTACCTGTAAACCTCCGTAATCCATAGTTTACTACCCCCCACCCTGCCCCTCCCCCTCCCCACGTCACCGCCCTGCAGTTACTCCTACTACCGACCGCGGCTGGTCAGTGCCTATTCCACAATTCAAGCAAACAGTATCAGTGCCAGATCATGGTTTTGCGGGGCCTGTCCCACTTGCATTTATCACAAGCAAAGTATTTTCAGCCAATATAACAGATGTTTGCTTTAGGAAACCATCCCTTATGTTTCGAGAGCAACGACTTGAAATACGTGTTTTGCATGATTCCATCTCTGTGGAGGAACACCTGATGCATTAAGTATTATTAGCTGTTGTCTTTGTTATTCCATTTGTAAATTTGTGTGTTGGTAGCATGAATGTCACTGTCATTGTACACCTTCGAGCATTTTAGCAGCTGTTGTCACTTTCAGTGCATAGAACCAAAATGTTTACAAGCAATGCAGGAAATTGAGAAAATATTGTTTCATACTTACGATTTCCACAGTTAAAGCCGCCAAGTCCAAATGGACACCTGTGGAGGAAATGACAAAACACACTGAAATTGGAAATATATCATAACATATAGATATATAGATATAGCTATAGATGTGGATGGATGGATGGATGGATGGACGGACGGACGGACGGACAGCCGGACAGACAGACAGACAGACAGATGGATGGATGGATATGCAGATGGTAATATGCTATTTAATATCAGTCTTGAGTTTGGGGAGGGGCCATGACTCACGAGAGATGAAGCCTTGAGTTGGTCATGATGCCCCTCGCCTCGATTAATAAAGATAATAAATATCCTACTACTATCGGTACACATGCATAAGTATAGTTTATGCCATGACATATGTCATGCTTATTTGTTTTTAAAAGATAAACAGAGTAAATTGGTTGAAACTGAGCACTAAGGTAAAATCAGGGTGAAGAGGCCCTTGTGATAATTAGGAGAATTGTTTCCGTGTGTTAATTAATTGTAATTTACGAACTCTGAGGCAGGCCATCTACTGGCTGGAACATTAGAGTAGAAGGTGAATGCAAAAAACCCTAGAAATTCCCTTACCACAGTAAAGGGTTAGGTTTGGTCACGCCACCCGCCATGCTCACTGCACCACACTGTCAATGGCACGTGAAGAATAAGCTGTTTACTAGAAGCAAAACAGGGTGGGCACTTTGAGTTACTGTGTGTGGTGTATGCTGCATGACATAACTGGCAAACTGCATGTGTATGTACCTCTGCCTGTTTGCGTGTATGTTTTCGCGTGTGGTGTGTGTGTGTATGTTTTTTTGTGGGGTGTGTGTGTATATGTATTTGTGTAGTGTATGTGTGTGTATATGTATTTGTGTAGTGTATGTGTGTGTGTGTTTATGTTTATGTGTGTATGCATTTGTGTGTGTGTGCATATGTATTTTTGTGGTGTGTGTGTTTGTGTGCGATTGACCATCACATTTCACGTAGAAGGATGAAAGGATAAAAGACTGGTCAGGAATCATAGCTGTGGCAGAGATAGCTTTAGTGAGCCATTAACTCACTGAGATGCCTCACTGGCGTTCAAGCAATAAGTATTGCATAGAAGAGCTTGGGCTTTTTAATATACCTGATGCAGGTTCCATTTTCACGCTTATATCCATCTTCACAAGCTGAAATAAAAATAAATATGTTAATAAATGCGCATTTCTTAAAGCACACGTACACTCGAAGTAACAACTGGAGGCACAGCTGGAACAGTGCACACATTTTGTTTAAGAAGAGTCTGCAGTACAGAGCTACAGTGATTCACAATGAAGAATGAGGATGCAGAATAAGTGCACACCTGCCGGAAGTAAAGGGCTGATGGAGCAAGATTTTTTAATAAAAGAGACTTGCTTGGACGCAATCCTCTCAAATAACGTGTAACACTATAATCAACCTGATTTGTGACTACTAAGATTGCATTACACACATTATACTGTATCTAGGGGAAGTTTTCCTATGTGTATTACTAACAAGTAACCAGAGTGTCATTTAAATGGCCACTATAACGCGGAAATTTCACTGCGCATGCGTCTACTGCATATACGTAGTATGATGTTTTCTATGCTTGGAGGGAAAACTTTGCAGCTGCGCAATAGCTTCTAAAATGGCCCCTTGAAACTCACATGTTAATGCGCATGCTAATGCTTAAACTAAACCTCATAAGTTCTACTAAATACTAATGCGAAAGATTTATATAAGTAAATTGGGATAGAGTAGAGATAAGTGGTATACAGTGAATTCATTCATTTAATTGCCCAATCAGAAGTAGGGGTTTTCACGATATTGAAACATTTGGGGGTGGTACATACACGTAGAATAGTATAACTAAGGTAGTTTAGTTAGTTAGAAGTCAGAGAGGCAGAGACACAGTCACAACCACAGACCCTATGTCGAGTGCAGATGCCAGAGACCCTGCTCGAGAGACCAAGATACTGATCGAAGAAGCCAATCATCTAGAAGGGAAGTCGCGGAAGAAATATCGAGGAGAGTAGTGCCAGAGAGGGATGCGACGCAGGCGTTGCACTTAGAAGAGGTCATCTTCCCGATCCTTCATCACCCGACCTGTTCTGGAGAACTTCACCTGACTCCTAGGCCAGGGGGTTGGTCCTCACACCATCCTAGGTAACTATAATTCTGTGTAGTATGTCCTTGTAGTGCTCCCTGTTTCTCCCTCTTTAGGTACTGTCATTATGATATTTTAAATTGAGGCTTACAGTGAACCTGAATTGATTTCTTCCTGAAGAAAATGGTGTAACATGTATTTGATCTTTGACTCACAAAATCATTTGATTAGATAAAATTCTTAAAACTCTTTGAGTCTGTGGTTATTTGGAAAATAAAGCTTCAATGTCATTTTCTACTTAAATATAACTCAGCAACTAGATTCATTGACCAGAGGAAATTTATTATCAAGGAGATCGAGTTGGTAAGAATTGTGAAAAGGTAAACAATCCTGCAGGTAAATCAAAATTGACCCCAGCGGTACTACTAGTTTTTTGTATGAATGTTTATGGGCCCAGGTGAGTATATGGTGTGCTGCCGTGCATAAGCACCAGGGCAGCTCTGAATACTATACATTGAGGAACTGAATACATTCCACAATGCGGTAGGAACTGTGCAACATTTATTGTGGTGTGCTGTTGCAGACGGAGAAGCATATATCACTGGACTCATTTTGAAACGTTTTATGTAGGCTCCTATGACAGCAGGGAGAGTCTTATGTCATTGTTGGTACCTCAAGAACAAAAGTCACCGACGAGTACTTTTTAAAACCTATTTTTATTTCATACCATATTAAGGACCTCAAAGCTGCCATACTATCGTTGTGCACAATGGAGTCCTCTGCCATATGTGTTAATGTTGCGTCATATCCGTAAAGCAATACATGCTAGTAAAAGATTGTCCTTTTGACTTTGGCACTGTATTGTCAGTCTAGAACTGAGCATTGGATGCATACTTTAATGTTTTAAGTGTTTCATGATGTATTGTATTGTAATTAAGATAATATGTGCCTTTATGGCCTATCGTGATAGTGCCGAAATAAACATATTCGAATTGAATTGAGTCACTGAAATCATATTCTACTTAGATGTGTTTTTCAACAAGAAGGTCAACATATGTGTCCCATTTGTTCATTAATTCATTTAACCCTCATAGAAAAATGCAGAGGTAACTAGCGGTGGGATTTGGCATTTGTATAATCAGTGCTCACCAAAAATACAAATAATTAATATGAAGGTAAATGCAACTAAAGATACATCGAAATGTAAACCTATTTAAGAAAAGAATAGCAAATAAAAGAAAACTATATTTGTGATGGAAAATGTGTGACATACTAAAGCTCTCTGAACATGTAATTTTGATCTGGAAGGTTCAATGTATTTTTAAAAAAGTTTTTGCAGAGTGACACGTCACCTTAGAGCAGCTCCAAGGGCCTAAGGTGAGGTACAAAGGCATTGCACCTTAAACAATTTAGCCTGACCGCTCACTACACTGAGTTCATAAGGACTCTGCTGCCCAGCGAGGTATAGGAGGCTTTCCATTGGTCTTCAGCATTGGGGATTTATGACGTGAAGGAGAAACATCTCTGCCACTCCCGCCACCGACAGGCTGATGCATTTGCCTTTCCCACCATAACTAAGGGGCCTGTCCCTGAAGTGACTCACCCGATGTACCGTGAGCTTCCACAGGGAAAAACCTCTGTGATGTGTGGCCCTAACTGGCCTCTCACTTCTCACCCTCATGCCTCCACCCTCACTCTCCTTCCCATCATCACTCCACCCCAGCCCCATGATTAGTCTTCTGTGCCTCTGACCCGCACCGGGGACTCTGCACCCCACCCCATCCGCTGAAAGAGCCTTTAATTCTGACAGATGTTGCTTTATTACGAACTGTTCTAAGCGTGTGTGGGGCAGGGACTGACTGTCATTCCACAGACATTTAGTGGCTAGATCACATGTGTGACCCTAACCTACCCAATATATAGGTACCACAACAACCCAGAGCACTGCACTCGCACAACTGCCCTAATACCTTTCACCACTTCTCCCTAGCACTCTACTAACATCATGTCACAGTACCAGTCCTACAGCTACATTGCCACCCTCATCACCATATAGACTCTCATGGCACAGCCCTACCTAACAGCAATACCATCCACAAGCATTGCACTCCCACCACCCATCACTGGACTACCACAACCCAGTGCAACCCCACACCAACACTTGACCAACCTCCTACAACGCACTACCACACCTTGCACCGCACTGCCACCGCCAGGCCCCAAGCTAATATTCTTAGCACCACACATCTTCATGTCATAGTGCTACACTTAAACCCCCATGCTCACTACAATACCACACTGCACTCCATCTGTCCCCTCCCTGCTCCACAGCTAGCCTCCTTCACCACACAATGGCACCAGAACCATCCTAACAACCTGAGAACTCCCTACAACCCACAGGACCACACTGTTTGTGTATATACAGCACTACCACCAGCACCCCAGACACCCACACCACCACCCTTCAGCACCTAATTTGTGCAATGCACCACTACCCCAAAGCAATGCAAAACAACAACACAACAGCACTACCACCTCATAGTGCAACACCTCTACTTCCACCACTGCCAATCCAACCACAACCACCTCCATCACCGATACCCCAGCACTGCACTGTCACTCCAACCACCACTTCCCAGCATTGTATAGCTACCCTCAACACTGCTCTACCACTAACAAGCTTTTTCAATTGTAGTTATTCATTGTAGTGCTCTAATAAAGCAATGCAAGACACATAAAACTTCTAAACGTGACGCGGGGAGGAAGAAGGAGAAGGCAAAAGAGTGGATCTGAATCCTCATCAGTAGTAAAAAGGATGTTATAGAATATTAAGGTAATCATTTTGGGTGTCTCTGCCCAGGTAAACAAATGACCTCACCCACTAAGGTGGCATGCTTCATCAATGGGTCCCTCCTCATCATGGTAATCTGGTTACCATGGTGGGCTTGTAAGATAGTGGTGAGGATTACCCCCCAGCTAGTAAGGCGACTGAGACTATAAAGAAAGATAAAAATGCGTAATTGATGATGAGGTGATAGTCGATTTATTAATACTTCCATATTGTATTAAAAAAAGCAAAGGCGTTGTAGAGGTCTGTGTATTGTGGACGTGTTAACATGTTTCTACCCTTTATTTAAGGCCAAACTGGTCCAGGGCATCCTCAGGACTAGGCCCCAACCTATCTATCTCATGTCATGCCGTCAGAGTCAGTCAGTAGTGTGAAGCTCTGGATGGATAAAAGGGAAAGAATAAAAGGGTGACTACACCATGCCTTTGTGGTGCCATTACTGGTTAATTTGACAGGTGAAAACTAAAAATAATAAAGCCTGGCAGCGCCTGTAGTGGCATCTGGTGCCGCCTTTTCGGTGGTCACTCACAGGAAAACCATTAAGCAATCCACTTTTTCCTGAGCAGCCACACTGACGTGCTTAGGTTTCCCTTTTTTGAGTTTCACATTTCAGCAACTTTGTTGGGTTTTTACAGATTAAGCTTGGCTGGGCATATCCTGACATTTCAACAATGTGTGTTTTCCCTTCTCCCCCTGTCGGGTGTACGTGTCTTCTTGGATGGAGAATGCTTTAATGTTGAAGGCCAGCAGCCTTTATCCAGTCTTCCTAGACATAGCATAGACTGGATCTGTAAAGCAGCTGTGAGTGGGCCAGGCAGGACCCATGGATTTATGCCTGGCCTTGGCATGGAGAAGTAAGATCAAACCACAAATGGAAGAGGTGCTTTTTCAGGCTCTTCTAAACTTTAGCAAGTCTTTATCAAGCCTGTAGGGGATTTGAAGAGTTTCTCAGAGAGAAGGTCCATTTGTGTATCTCTTAGTCTTTTCAGGTGGCCCCTATGTTCGGTAGGCAGATCTCAGGCACTGTAAGTGATCTGAAGTCTGGTGGATTCGGACTAGATCTGCTGGATCTCAGCCATAGACAGCGTTGTGGAACATTCTCCTTCTCCACACTACTTACCACACCACACCACTGTCATGCCACACTATCACAAACTACTGTCATACCCCTCCTGTGCTACTGCTTCCTGATCCAGCACTCTCTCCAAGCAATGCACCTGCACACCCACCATCACACTGCCACCCCACTCCACTGCATTGCCACAACACACCACTGCACTGCCAGCCACACAAAACAAACGCACCACAAAACACCACCACCACACAAAGCCCACCTGTGACCAGTACATTCAGCAGTCCTACAAACACATTATAGAAAGGGCCACTCTGCCTCAATCAACTATGCACGCAGGTTGTCTACATTCGTGCTCAACAAATAAACTATTTTCATCGTGAAAGGCTTGATGTTAGCTTTTTTGATGCATGCCACTTTACAGTAATCCAAGGCCAGATTTACCAATTTGTCATGCAGTGTAATAGCTGTAAATGCTGCACTGCACTGTGGGAGAAGGAGCAGCACAGTGCAGCAGTCGCAAATGCTGCACTGTGTGAAAAGGAGAGAGCAGAAGAGTGCCAAATTTTCTGAAATATGGCACTCCCCTACCCTCTTCCTAGTGCGGGTGCTGAAATTGGCTGCCGTGCGCCACGGAGACACCTTTGCTCCATAGTCCAAGGGTGTCTCTGTAAGTCATGAATAGGGTTGTACTGGAAGGATACCCTTCAAGCACAAAATACTATGCTTAGACTCATTTTAAACATGTTCCCACTTTGCATGTTTGCTGTACAGTGCAGCACACATTTGAAGTCGGAAAATAAAGGAGACAAAAAGCATTTCTTTTTCATAACGCCTCGTTGAAGGGTGCACTATTTTCTGACACTAAACCCTGTCTACTTTATTTAGTAAATTGGGTTTAGCATCAGAAACCTTAGGTGGTTGCATGCATCACCCATGGTACCCCCTCCCCCCCCCCTCCCCCGGTGCTAAGTAATGCAAAGCAGCGCTTTACACTGCTTCGCGTTACTTTCATGTTATCTTCAGTGCTAAACAAGTTTAGCGCTGGAAAGAAAATCGGGCAAAAAGATTTTGTGACGATTTGCGTCACTTTTGTGATGCAAACAAGGCTTAAAAGGTTAGTAAATCTGCCCCTCAGAGTTTAGGCTGCCCAGCATTGTTGAAGCGTGTATAAGTACTATTATAGAGAGCAACGCTAAGGGTCCCACACGGTGAAAGCGCAGGCTTAAACCGGTAAGTGAATCACATTTGAGACTAAATCAAACCAAAAGACAGATTATCACAGTAAGGAAATTACTGAAAAACAATCATCAGGTGCGTCCATTGCATAAAGACTGGTACCTCTGCACGAGAAATCCATTTTGCTGTATTTGAAGTATCCTGTTCTGCATTGACAAATAGCTATTCCGTCCAAGTCTGTGCATTCTGAGGTTTCTTTATCACATTCCGGGTATTTCAGATTGCATAGGCTGCCAGCTGAAAACATACAACATACAGGGAAACACATTAATCCAAATACACAAACGAGACCCTGCTCGGCTTTATATATTTATAAAGAGAAGGGTTTACAACCTCCAAGACCCACTTGCCAAGTGTTCTATGTATGCAGTAGTTCTGTGTGGCTGGTTTTTTTTTTCTTTTACAAAGGTGTTATGCACCTGCTCTACTAATTAAAACTACCTCACATTTCTGTTCTATCGGCGCCACCTTGTGGCTAGGTTTGGTACTTGCTGAAGTTAGTTCTGAGAACTAGAGGTAGGCGGTGTCTTGTTCTCATGATTGACGGATCCCCAAACCCTTGATTTTGTACCAAAATGAACGAACAGTAGAGGAGGGCGAGCCAATGAAACCTCGAGCCAGGCTCGAGCCAGATGCCTGGCCCAGGCTCAGTTCGAGGTCCTATGGAAATCTCAAGCCCAAAACAAGCGACGTTTCAAGGATGTCATGTGGCCTAGTGGTTACTGCGGCCAAGATTGTAGCGTAGGGAAGCAGGGTCGAATTCTGGATTGCGTCAGCATTCTGCGAATCCCAGCAATTCTCCCTATGTCGAAAAATAAACCACTAACTGTGTCTGCTTTGAAACGCTGTTTTGTCCTTGGGCAAGATTTGTGTTAAGTAGAACTGCCAAAAATAAAATGTGGATTTTTCCTGTCACCCACACTTTAATATCATCCTCTAAGAATTAAGGACAAAGCATTAAGCTTTGATGTTAAAAATAGAAATCCATCCAGCGGCTGAATTTCACAGTATCAAATTGAAAAATATGGGATCAATCCTAGCTTTCCGGCTCGACCAAATTGTGTGATTCTAGACAATTCGTTTATTTCACTGAGCCTCCTTTTTGCTCATTATCATGAGTGAATGAATGAATGAAGGCATTTATAAGGACACGGCTACTCAGAGAGTGGTCGGGCGCTGTTCCAGAGAGGATTGTAGTTCCAAAGACGTATAGCCAACTTTGACTGCCACAGACAGTGGTCGGAGTTAACCAAGAATGAGTTGTCCTTTGCATCAGGCCTGAGACTGCTGTATTCCAGCCCTTTTTGCTGCCAGTGGTTAACAGCGGATTACTTTGTGGGAGGAAGAATCACCAACAATTATCATGTTAGCTTTCTTCATACTGTTTACATCCTTTATTTTTGCTACTGCCACAATAAATGTGGTATTCAATATTATTGTTTTGCACACAATCTTTGCTAGGTTGGCCTCTCATAAAAGCCTCTACAACTAATAGTCCAGCTGTCCTATGAGTGTGCTGAATCAGGAGAAAGTGTAAGGAGAACTCACCTATAATCTGTTAGTCTCTGCAGGAAGGTCCGCTGTTGAAATGGGATCCTCTCATTTATATCCTAAGAGAGTGAGTTCATGGGACACCTACCTGTTTTGTTCCTTCCTTACAGTATGTTGGTAACCTGCATCTGGAGGCCAAGAGAAACCTACAGAGTGTGAGCAAGATTTCTTCGAAATGTGTCAAAAGGTAGTTGTATTATTTATTATTATTATTTTTGAGTTTTATATAGCGCAAACTAGACCCGAGACATCAGGTATCAGAGTGCTTTACATGAGCACCAGTTTCGTTACATGAGGACACATTCATTTTTGTTAGGCACGGGGAGATTAAATGATTTGCCCAGAATCACAGGATGTTGAGCGTCGTTGCAGAGACTCGAAACCGGTTCCCCAGCTTCGGGGTCGACCTCTCTAGCCATAAGGCTACATCCTCTCCCCCTTTTTGTACAAAATACTACTAATAATAATTCGTTTTTTAGCACTTTATTTTGCACTTCTGCCACAGCAGAACACTTAAAATAACAGGTGCTATTGTTAGCCAAATTAATATTTCTAAATTTCCTAACCTCAGTGGGAAGGAAAGCTAAATCTGTCTTTCCAGGATTCGGATTCATGACCTTGAGTTCCAGCAGTGAAGATATAGGTCATTCAGCAATTCTGTTTTATTTTTTGGTAGTTTTATATAGCGCGAACTCGACCCGTAGGTATCAGAGCGCTTTACATGAGCACCAGGTACATTACAGGTGGACACATTCATTTTTGGCAGACACGGGGAAGATTAAGTGGTTTGCCCAAAATCACAGGATGCTGAGCTCCCTGCCGAGAGTCGAACCCGTTTCCCCAGCTTAGAGGTTGACCACTCTAGCCATTAGGCCACATCCTCTAGTTGGATCACATTTTAGGTTTTTGGATAATCTGATATTTAAAGTAGTAGCTAGTTAAAGATTTCATTTGTTGTCTTCGAGGATATTAAATTACAATCAGCAAATCTTAGATACTTGCTTCTTACTCAATGGTTTGGAGAGCTGCTTCATGATGAAGGAAAGTAGCTGAAGATTCCAGGGCTGTCATCAAACAATGCTTAAATCTGATTCTTAACAAGCCACAGAAGATGTACATGGATTGGCGACCCGTCACCTCTAGAAAATTTGGCACTGAGGGCCCTTTAGGAGTGGGCTAGAAAGAGGACCTTTCCACCCCCTCTTTATGCATGTTTTTACGCAGTTCTTCACCCAGAGTCTCTGCCTGCTTTTAGCAGATAACAATTTTGCTAACAGTCTCTGTGATGACATATAGGGGTTCTGCTGAAGCAAAGGGGTGCAAAACTAAAGGAATGTTTTATTACGTTGCAGACAGAACAGCACAAAGGGCTAATAACATCTAGGACGCAAAGTGAGCGAGAGAGAGTGTGAGTGGGTGTGTGCGGGGGGAGGGGAGGGAATAGCCAGGTCTGGAAGTATGTTGCTGCAATTGCATGGATCAGTGGTACCAACCAGACAGTATTCCAAGCAGTCATCAAAAGCAGAGATTCAATAGGAAAATGAAATATGCTCTCTGCCCTTTGTTATATATTTCCGATGAATTAATGTGCAAGGAAGCGTGGAATTATTTGCTGGGATTTAGATGCATTTGGTACGTTGGGAGTTGATTGTGATTAAAACCTCATATTTGATGTTGACTCTGGTCATCAATATTTATACCTGTATTATCGTGCCAACTAGCAATTCTTTTCCTGCTTTGATCTGTCTCTTGTTCCTCTCCACTTCTGTGATACTTCAGAGAAGAAAGACAGTGAAACGCAATGGTACTGCGTCGTGTCTGCTATCAGAAGCAACATTTACACAAAGAGAATGTCTTCCAGTCTTAGATGCATCATATAATGATAATAATTCCTATTTGTAAAGTGTGAACTTCTCACCCATTAAGGGTTTCACAGCGCTGGGGGCCGTCAGGGAGATTAAGGCGCATATTTTCTATGAAGTGGCAGTGCGCGGCGTTAGCATCCTTGGCTTAACGCCGGCCTCCGCCCCTCCTGAAATGCATCGCTGCACCATATTTACAACAATATGGTACAGCCCTGTGTTTCCCCCTGTGCTGCCGCTAAATTTAGCAGCCTAGCGACAACGCAGGCACCCCTGCACCATATTGCAAGGGTGTCTGAGTTGAGGGGAAGATAGTTTATGTGCAGGAAGGTCCCCCTTCCTGCACACAAACAATCTTTAAATGGCGTTTTGAAACTTCTATGTGTGCTGCTTAGTGCAAAACGTCATTTTTTTAAATTGATTTTTTATGTGCAGGAGGGGTCACCTTCCTGCACATACACAAGCAATGATCTTTGCTGTTTCTATGAAAGATTTCTTCTCGTTGCGCCTGTTTAAGACCAGGTTTTCTCTGGTCTTAATTTTGGAGCCGCCCCATATTTACGCTGCCCTCGTAAATATGGGGCAGTGCAAAATGAATGGGTGTTGCGGTGGAACACCCACCGCAACACCCATAGCCCACCCCTTTCCCGCTAAGTATAGCGTGAAAGGGGGCCTTATTCACAAGGCGGCGTTAAGCCACGTTAAGTGGCTAGACGCTGCCTTGTGTATAAGGCAGAGTCCCTATCGCCACTACAACATCCTGAAAAGTGATGTTGTGGTGGTGATAGGGGCTTGTAAATATGCCCCAAGTGAGCTATTGCCCAGAGTCAATGATGCTGAGCTGCCGTCAGATCGAACCGTGAGCCCCGCGCCTTGGAGTCAGCCACTCTGGCCACTGCGCGACACCTCTCCCTTCATTGGCCATTCTCCTTTGGTCAGTGTATTGATAAGCCTCAACATGTTTTACCTAGGAGGCTTGAACTAATTTAAAAAGGATATAGCTTAAACATCAGCGTACCTTTGTAGAAGATCTGGTGATGGAGGAGCAGCCGGCAGTGTTTGGCTGTCTTGTCGGAGGCTTCACAAGATTTAATGTAGCTTTGCAAACTTCTCATGACGTCAAAGATGGTGACATTGGAGTCTGTAGAGAAGATATGCTGCACAGAAAGGATGATATTATTGGGCTCTCTGCAAAACAAAAAAAATTAAGATTTATAGGTCTTACGACCACTTATTCGCTGTCGATTTCACAATGCATCAAACTTTTGGAAAAATGAGAGATGTAATATTTGCTTACCTCGAATCTAAAATTGAAGATCTGTTGTAGCCATCTAACACTGACAGGGATTTATTGAACTGCAAGAAAAAATGTAAACGTTATCAATACTGAGGAGGGTTTTTCAGCTCTATTCATTGCTTTATAGAACCCAGATTCAAAAAGTGGTAAATAATTTTTTCTGCATCAACAGCATTTTTTTTTTTTTTTTACAGTTTCATATAGCGTGATCTGGACCTGAAGGTATTTACATGAGCACTAGTTACATTAAACAAAGGCACATTGATTTTTGGTAGGCACAGGGAGATTAAGGGCCTAATTGCAATGTCGGTCGGAGTTGCCTCCGACCAACACCATTTTGGGGAAGGACCCGTCCAACCTTAGGTCAGCGGTTTCGACAACCCAATTAGGATGTGACTGCACATGGTTTTTCAATGGGAGCTTGTGCGGGTGGTGGGCTTAAACTACCCGCAGCAAGCTCTCATTGAAAAATTGAAGTTTGTACACATCCCTGCACAATGTGGCAGGCACCTCATGGTACCAGCCACATGGTGCAGGGATCTTGAGGGGGGCACCAGAGGTGTCCCCCAGGCCCAAATGCGGAAGGCCAGAGGAAGGGGGCCTGCTAGGGGCCCCCAAGTTGGTTTCGGACTACCAATCCATTGCAGAAAGGTGGACATGGATTGGCTATCGGACACCGACATCATAATCCCGATGGCGGAAACGGCGTCCTTAAGGGATTATGGTGCAGTTCCGACTGACCAACAGTCGGATTCCCCGTTGATTTAAACTCCGACCACAGTCATCTTAATGCGGCGGTCGGAGTTTAAGCCTACCATGTCGGTCAGAAAGCCTCCAACCAGCGTTCGGAGGCTTTCTGACCAACATCATAATTAGGCCCTAAATGATTTGCCTTTAAACAAAGGAGAGGGGGCTCTCACACCAAAGGGATGGAGCACCCGGTAACTGATAAGTTAAAAAAAAGGTTTTCCCTTTGGATGAATCATGCACTGTCCATTCCTCATTCATACATACATATCCAACTGTGGGTTATATAGTATACACAGACAATTGATAATTGAGGCACTTATCGACCAACCACACTCTCATTAAAAATAACAATTTTCTTTAATCGGAAATATATCCATATAAAGTACTCATATGAGCTCAGGACGCGGACGGTAGACGCGGCCAATAGAACGCGGACGGTAGACGCGGTGAACACTGGTGAAGAGCTGACCTCGCCGAAAAAACCACGAGCAAGCGATCTAATAGAAAAGATCTACGCGTGAAACATACCAACCGTCAAAGGGACGGAACACGTGATTTAAATAAAGCGACCTGCATTACGGTTCGCACTTTGGAAACAAAACACAGAACAACGGCCTGTATAAGAAGTGGCCCACTGTGAAATTGACTCCAATACTCTGATACCTATATAAGGAATGAATCTATAAAGGCCCATATGTGATGTGGTCATTTTAACCATTGAGGAAGATTAAAATATTGTCCTGAAGAAGGTGGTCTCTATTGATACTACACCATCGAAACGCGTCGACGCCTACATACGCGATTAAATTTGGTCAAGTCAGCAAACAGTTTAAGACAGGGGATGTATACCTATGCTTGTTGCTGCCTATGCAAATGTCCAAATTAACGCTGTAAATGACATAGTATATTGTCTCTCTTTGTATTCTTCCTCATTCTATATTGTCTTATATTGTATGATATTGTTTTTGTAAGTGTGAAAAATTCTTTTTCGCAATATATCTTTTATTTAGTTAATGTTTGCCTATTTTTAATGATTTTAAATGTGAATGAACTCATATGAGTACTTTATATGGATATATTTCCGATTAAAGAAAATTGATATTTTTAATGAGAGTGTGGTTGGTCGATAAGTGCCTCAATTATCAATTGTCTGTGTATACTATATAACCCACAGTTGGATATGTATGTATGAATGAGGAATGGACAGTGCATGATTCATCCAAAGGGAAAACCTTTTTTTTAACCTAAATGATTTGCCCAGAATCACAGAATTTTGAGCCGAGGCTCGAGCCTGGTTCCCCAAATCCAAGGTCAGCAGGTTTGACATTTACGCCACATCCCCTTCCCTGGATATTCAAACAATTCTGAAGGGCAGACCTTTGTTACTCTTTTTTGTTTAAATTTATTTATTGGGTTTTTATATTTGTTATTGCTTCTTGACTCTGTACATCATTTCAATGCATTAAAACACAGTTACAAGTGGGTGCGAAGTACTTGTGATCGTCTAGTATAGGGGGATCCACATTCAGATATTACTGCAAGATACACATTGAATAAACCCTGTTTTTCCATAATCATGCTCTCTCTCCTTAGGTGTGGGACTTAAATACTTTCCCCCCATAATACATTAGGACCTTCAAAACCCAGAGAAGCTGAAGCGGTCCTTTTTATAGGAGGGCAGGAGGGTCATAAGACATGTGATTACGAAGGGTGAGCCTCGGACGACAATTGATCATTGGTAGCAATACATCAACATCAAGCTGTGACATTGCGATGCCCTCATTCATTGGCTTTCAATGTTGAACAAACATTATGTGGCACTGTCCAAGTCACAGGCTTGCAAATCTCTAACAGTCTGTGCCCCACCTTCCATGCAAAGATTTTCTATTTATTGCATCCAGAAGAGAGATTCCGCATGTAAAGAAAGGAATATGCTACTTACCAGTATGCATCTGTTCTTGGCATGTAGAGCTGCAGAGCCACACACTTAGGATAGTAGATCGCCATCTGGTGTTGGGCTCGGATGCTTGCAGGTTGTTGTTGTCTTCGGAAGAAGTCTTTGGTCACGAGATAGGTGACTCCTCCCTTGGACTACAGTGCGCATGGGCATCCACTCCATCCTCAGATTGTTTTTCGCCATGATGGGAAATGATGGAGTTTGTAAAAATAAAGAAAGGATGTCCATGTGTAATGTCTAAGTAAGACGATGCTGGAACAGATACAGGTCCCGGGGAGGTGGGTGGGCGTGTGTGGCTCTGCAGCTCTACATGCCAAGAACAGATGCATACTGGTAAGTAGCATATTCTGTTCGAGGCATATGAGCTGCAGATCACACACTTAGGATAGACTTTATAGCAGTGTTTCCCCTAGCGGTGGTCACCTGTATCAGTTGCAGCAGTTTGGAATAAAGTTTTAAGGACAGCCTGACACACAGAAGCTTGCTGTTTGGCTTGCACGTCAACACAGTAGTGTTTAGTGAAGGTGTGTGTTGTAGACCATGTGGCTGCCTTACAAATATCTTCTAAGGGAATGTTTCCTAGGAATGCCATGGAAGCCCCTATTTTGCGTGTGGAATGCGCTCTAGGGGGAACTGTTAGAGTGCGTTTAGCCTTGTGGCAGCATATTTGGATACATTTAACTATCCACCTGGCTATTCCGGACTTGGAAATGGGGTTGCCTTTATGTGGTGGAGAGAAAGCAACAAACAATTGTTTGGTTTTGCAGAATGGTTTGGTTCTGTCAATGTAGTAAAGTAGGGCTCTTTTAATGTCTAAGGTATGAAGAGCTCTTTCAGCTACAGAGTCTGGATTTGGGAAGAACACTGGTAGCTCGACTGATTGGTTAAGATGAAACGGAGAAATGACTTTGGGTAGGAATTTAGGATTTGTTATAAGAACCACTTTGTTACGGTGTAGCTGTAGGAATGGTTCTTGTATGGTTAAAGCCTGGATCTCACTTACCCTTCTAAGGGATTTGATAGCAATAAGGAACGCTTCTTTCCATGTAAGGAACTGTAGATCGCATTTATGCAGAGGTTCAAATGGGGGACCCATGAGCCTTGTGAGAACAATATTTAGGTTCCACACTGGAGAGGATGGTAATCTGGGAGGAATAATCCTTTTAAGACCTTCCATGAAGGCTTTGATCGCTGGTACTTTAAATAATGACAAGTGTCGATTTTGTAAGTAGGCTGCTAATGCTGCTAGGTGAAGACGTATGGATGGGTACGCTAAATTACATCTTTGCAAATGTAGTAAGTAGCAAATGATGTTCTGGATGGATGCATCCAGTGGACGTATATCATTGTTAGTGCAGTAAATGGCAAATCTTTTCCATTTTGCAGCGTAGCAGGCTCTAGTAGTAGGTCGTCTGGCCTCTTTTATAATATTCATGCAGTCTGGTGGTAGGTTGAAGTAACCGAACTCTAGGACTTCAGGAGCCAGATCGCTAGGTTCAGTTGATGTGGATCTGGGTGTCTGATTTCTCCATGGTTCTGGGTTAATAAGGACGGGGAGAGGCGCAGTTTTTGGTGTGGAACTAGAGAGAGTTCCAGCAGTGTTGTGAACCAGGGTTGACGCGCCCATGTGGGAGCTATTAGTATCAGCTTGAGAGACTGTTGCCTGAGTTTGCGTACCACGAATGGAATGAGTGGGAGAGGCGGAAAAGTGTACGCAAATCTGCCTGACCAGTTCATCCATATTGCATTGCCCTTCGACTGTGGGTGGGGAAACCTGGCGGCGAAGGTTGGGCATTTTGTGTTTTCGTGTGTGGCGAACAGGTCTATGTCTGGTTGGCCCCATTTTTGGAAGAATGGGAGTAGGACTTGTGGGTGTAGTTCCCATTCGTGGATCTGTTGAGTTTGTCGACACAACAGGTCGGCAATCTGATTGTGAACTCCTGGAAGGTGTTCTGCTAGCAGGTATATGTTCTAGGGAATGGCCCATCTCCAAATGTTCTGTGCGAGCTGGGACAGCTGGAGAGAATGTGTGCCTCCTTGTTTTTGTATGTAATACACGGCTGTCATGTTGTCTGTCCGGACGAGGACAGTTTTGTTCTGGAGATGTAATTGGAATGATTTTAGTGCTAGGAATACTGCCAGTAGCTCCAGGTAATTGATATGGAGCCCTTTCTGTTGAGTGGTCCATGTGCCCTGAGTAGTGTGTGTTAGGAGATGGGCTCCCCATCCTGTGAGAGATGCGTCGGTTGTCAGTACTATTTGTGGAAGAGGCTCGAAGAACGGCCGGCCTTTGGACAGGTTTATGGTGTTCCACCATTTTAGAAAGCGATGTGAGCGGCTGTCCACCAACACCAGATCTGCCAGTTGTCCGTGAGCCTGATTCCACTGACGTGCTAGACATTCTTGCAAGGGACGCATTTGAAGTCTTGCATAAGGCACAATGAAGATGCATGACACCATCATGCCTATGAGTTGCATGAACACTCTTGCTTGAAGAGAGTGTTGGGTTTGAAATTTTTCGATCAGAGCTTGTATTTTGGCTATCCTGGCTGGCCTGGGATATGCTAGTGCTTTGGAGGTATTTATGGTGGCTCCCAGATATTGATGGATGTGGGAGGGTTGGAGATGAGATTTGGGATAGTTTATAGTGAATCCCAAGTTGTGTAAGATTTGAATAGTTTGGTGAGTGTGTAGGATGCACTTGTTGAATGAATTGGCTTTTATGAGCCAATCGTCTAGATATGGGAAGACATGAATTTGTTGTCTCCTGAGATGCGCTGCTACTACTGCTAGGCATTTGGTGAATACTCTGGGCGCAGTTGTTACCCCGAATGGAAGGACTGTAAACTGATAGTGTTGTCCGTCCACCACAAATCATAGATACTTCCTGTGAGCAGGATGCATGGGGATGTGAAAATAGGCGTCCTTGAGGTCTAATGTGGCAAGGAAATCGCCTTGTTGTAGTAGTGGGAGTACTTGTTGAAGAGTGATCATATGGAAATGATCTGAGTTTATGTACTGATTTAGGAGTCTGAGGTCCAGTATTGGTCTGAGCGTCTCGTCCTTTTTGGGGATTAGGAGGTACAGTGAGTATACTCCTGTACCCTGATGTAGTAAGGGAACTGGTTCTATTGCATGTTTTTGCAGCAATGAGAGCACCTCTTGTTTGAGGAGCGTAAGATGGTCTGGTGACATATAGCGTTGCTTGGGTAGAATGTGTGGGGGGGTAGTGGTGAGTTCCAGGCAGTAACCATACTGGATAATTTGTCTTACCCACTTGTCTGTTGTGATGGAGTTCCAGACAGGTAGGAACTGTTTGAGTCTTCCCCCGACTGGAGTGGAATGGTCTGAGGGGAGTGGAGGAAAGTCACTGTTTTGAGGCGGGAGAGGTACGAGTGTTGGTACTGCCTCGACCTAGTCCCGTGGTGTTGTTTCCTCTATATCCTCCTCTAAAATATCCTCTACTGGGGGATGTTTGTGTACAGGGTTTGAATGTGGAGGAGGTGTCTGCTCCAATGTTTTTGGAGGCTCCCCTGTAGAAGGAGCGTCGAAAGGAGCCACGTGGTTGTGGAGACTGCAATGCTCCCATGGATTTAGCAGTCTCGGTGTCTTTTTTCATTTTCTCAAGTGCAGTGTCTACTGCTGGTCCAAACAGTTGTTCTTGATTAATTGGTTGGCTAAGTATGGTAGTTTGTACCTCTGGCTTGAAGTCTGAAATGCGTAGCCATGCATGGCGTCTAAGGAGTACACTTGTGTTTATTGCCCTAGAGGCAGTGTCTGCGGCGTCAAGTGCACATTTAATTGAGGCATTTGAGATAAGTTTTCCCTCTTGTATAAGGTCATTTGCCTGGGCCTTGTATTGGTCTGGTAGGTGTTGTATCAGGTCTTCTAACTGATCATAGTGAGCCCTATCGTAGCGTGCTAATAGGGCTGGAGTGTTGGCGATACGCCAATGATTAGCGGCTTGTGCTGCTACTATTTTGCCTGATGCCTCTAATAGTTTGGATTCCTTGTCGGAGGGCGGTGTATCTCCTGTAGTTTGGGAGTTGGCACGTTTCCTTGCGTTGGAAACGACCAGGGAATCCAGAGGGAGCTGCCCTTTGATGTAACAAGGGTCTTCTGGGGCAGGTCTATATTTTTTCTCAATTCTTGGGTTGAGTACCCTGGCCCGTACGGGGTCTTTAAATACCTCTGTGGCGTGTTTTATGACCCAAAAATTTTAACTGACTTTTGAGACTGTTCAAAGGTGTCTAAGAGGTAGTCTTCCTCGGGCGCATCGGAGTGCATGGTGACGCCATGATAAAGTGCTGCTCTGTGCACTAGTTGTCCAAACCCCAGGTGGTCATCTGGAGGTGATGGTTTTGAGGGATATGGTGTAGGGTCAGGCATATCTGAGAGAGGGTATGCCCAGTCGTCCAATGGTACAGTATCTGGGTTTGTGAACGGATTATTAAGATCTTCCAGATCACCTGGATCACCCCCGACCCCTAGGTCATCATCATCATCCTGTGGGGGTGGTGTATGTGATGAAGATGGTAGAGGTAGTGGTGGTGTAGGCAGAGGGGGTGGGGTAGGAGGTGGAACAGGAGAGGAAGGAGGAATTGGGGATGTTGCCGAGTCCTTCTTCTTTATAGGAACTGAGGCAGGTGTTGTATCCGGTTTCCGTTTCCTACAAGGTACAGCAGTGACATGTCCCGTTTTTGGATTAATATAGATCCTTTTTTGTGTTGGATCTGGGTGGAAAAGTTCTTGGTCTTGAGGAACAGACTTTGGCGCCGATTTTTTCGGTTCCGATCGAGGTTTTGGGTGATTGGTAGAGTCTTTGGCTTTAGGAGGTGTATTATAGTCCTTAGCCGGTGGTTTCAGTGCCGATGAAGGTTTCGGCGCCGATGAAGGTTTCGGTGCCGAAGTTGAGTCTTTAGGCTTGGGAGCTTTCGGTGCCGGCTTGTCTATGGGCCTTGGTGTTTTCGGTGCCTAAGGTGCCGGAGCCGGTTTCGGTGCCGAGAGGTCTTGTGTCTTCGGTGCCGAAGGTGCCGATGGCACAATGATATGTGGTTTGCTCGGGCCCGAGCCAGTGGAAGGCTTGTGTTTCTTCGGAGCCGAGCCCGAAGGCGGGGCTTCTGAAGGGTGTTTTCGGTCTCGACTGGGGCCCACTGGCGAAGTCTTGACCAATGCCTTTGGTTTTGGAGGGGTTGGGGTAGGGGCAGTATTACTCACGCGTTGCCCCGGAGTAATGGGGTCGTCTGAGTCGTCTGCTTCTGAGATAATTTGAAGTTCCTCGGAATCTTCTTCCGGGACATCGGGACCCTCATCGAAGATGTTCTCTGGTTCCGGGGCTGGTCTGTGTGCCATGATATGGCGTCGAGCTCTTCGATCCCGAATGGTCTTTTTGGATCGAAATGCGGCGCAGGCTGGACAGCTGGACTCGTTGTGATCCGGCGAGAGGCACAGGTTGCAGACCTTATGATGGTCACTGTGTGGGAATTTTGCTCCACAGTGGGGGCATTTTTTAAACGGCGTCCTTTCCATGAGCCGTAGGCCTTACGGCGCGGATAGGTCCAAACGCCTGCGTCGACGTCCGGAACCGGTCCGATGAATTCGATGTCGAGTGAAGGTGCCTCGATGTAGTTTTGTAAAAGTTTTTCGCTTCGAAAGCTTGTTTTTTGAAGTTTTCTACCGGAGTGGAAAAGTTACATCCGAACCCAATGGCGGAAAAAAACAATCTGAGGATGGAGTGGATGCCCATGAGCACTGTAGTCCAAGGGAGGAGTCACATATCTCGTGACCAAAGACTTCTTCCGAAGACAACAACAACCTACAAGCATCCGAGCCCAACACCAGATGGCGATCTACTATCCTAGGTGTGTGATCTCCAGCTCATATGCCTTGAACTTCATATTTTTTGTTGCGTTTCCCTAGAAGGTTTTAATGTACAGCCTCAAAATAGCTGATATTTGAACCACTAGGGAGTGAGGATCTGCTAGCCAGCTTCCTACTGCACTTTCTCTTTCCTCAGGATCAAATTTTTTTTTTACTTAGACTGACATGTCTGACTTCTTCTGAAGTCAGCTGCTTCAACGTCAAATTCCTAATGTGAATCTGAAGCAAGAGCTGTTGCCACTCACATCTGGAGCAAAATCTACAATATGCGTTAAGTAAGAGCCACGTAGCACTACAGGCCAGTCCTGGGCATTGCCAGTGAAAAAAGGCTGTATAACACATTTAAATTGCATATTTACCCCTATAAAAGTCAGCTGTAAGTATGTATCTAAAAGCTATGCACAGCTTTGTAAGATAAACTCTGTAAAGTGAAATGTTTGCAAACCAAGACCTCTCATGGGCTTAATATTTTAGAACCGTCACTTTGTGCTTCTAGGCTGTGATTGAGAACTCTGAACAAGAAATACCTTGAAGGTTCATTCTAGTGGCTTATCAATAAAAACAGCAAATACAGGCCAATAGTTACAAAGAGTCTTTCTTTTTTATTTTGCAAAGGTGACATTTATAAGGTTGCAATTTTCCTTTTTAGTAACTAGTTCATGCTGCAAGCTTTAATAATTTCCAAACATTTGAACACCCTCAGGCTCACAGACAATCAGGACCGATCACACCCACATGACTGGTGCTATGTAGCTGCCTATTTATTTTCGGTCTCCTTCCCCCACAACATGACTCCCTGTACCCAGGTTGCTAAACAGTGCCTCAGGGGTTGTGCAACTCTCACTACTCAATCAATCAAGGTGTATTTGTAGAGCGCGACTTGTCACCCCGGGGTGTTTCCAGGCGCTTCTTTCTGGTCTCATTCAAACAACCAGGTCTTGAGACCCTTCCTGAAGGCTGTCAGCGGTGGTGCAGTGAGACCGTGGAGAGGTAGGTCGTTCCAGGCTTTGGCGGGGAGGTAGGAGAAGGAGCGTCCTCCGGTGTGGCTACGTCGTATGTGTGGTATCTTTGCGAGGTGTGCTGAGAGGAGGTTCCTGTTTGGCCCCCCTGGGTTAACCCCACAGTGTATACACCTGTGACGCACACTCTGCTTGGAATGTCAAGTGGTATAAATAAAGATTGAGTGGGTCATTTAGAGATTGGCGAGTGGGGAAGGTGCTCCACCCAACTATACTTTCAGTTTCCACGCCTCACTTAGTGGTGGGGTAAGCCCTGGGTATCCAATGGTAGAGCTTCAGCTGGCTCCACACTTGACTTGACGGCCCACTTGGTAAAAGACCACCCGATCACAGTAATGGTAGCCCTGTCCTAATTGGGGTATGGCAATTGCCACTGTTTTACCCTGCCCGAGCCTGCCAGGCGAGCCATAACTGGCACAGGCTGGCAAAATAAAAAAAAAATGCCCTGATGCACATGGAGCCAACTCCCTGTGCATCAGGGCCCAAAGGGGGGGTTCATTTGAAAAAGATAAAAAGGAAGACCCACTTGTAAAATAAAATATTGCCCTCTCTGCCTACAGGGCATCCACGACACCTGTGGGCACAGAGAGTTTTGCTAGGCAGGCGAAGACTGGTTATTACGGCTGGCTGGTGGCCACCTTCTAAAGTTTAGATCAGTTCCTATTACTTCAAACTTGATTTAGAATTCGGTGGCAACAGAAAATCATCCTAGTGGAGGAAAGAGAAAACACTGCATATTGTCTGCAGAAGGCATTTTACAATGACAACAAAGATTAAGACTTTTTCTAACAATCACACCACCTAATCAGTTATTGGATTTACCTCATGCATTCAGGTTTTGGTTACTACTTTCGTTTATATTTAACACAAACAATAAAGCATTGTGTAACAAGCATTGTCAAAGTCAACAGGTCTCACCTGTGTAAAGTCTATCGGCTTTGTAAAGAACGCATGCAAGAAGGGAGTGCTTAGAGTGTCCAATAATTGTTCATTCCAAAATTCCAAATTCAATTTAGTGCAAAGTCCTTCCAAATTGTTTTCACACATATAAATTCAATAAGATGCAGGAGTTATGATATGTTTTTCAAACTAAATTTTCTTTATTCTTTATAAAATCCAACAGCAGACCAGCCAACGCGTTTCGTCTCAACATGAGACTTCATCAGTTTTTTTAATAGTTTCTAGTGATTCTTCCTAGATAGAATACGAAAGAAAAGACAAGACGCTGAATATCTGTATCCCCAGTGGGATCTGCAAAAATCATGTTCAAGGACACGACATCGCCTCCATGCGAGGCACGGCTCCAGTGTCATATTGGCTTTATAAGAAGAACTGTTATGTGTGAAAACAATTTGGAAGGCCTTTAAACTGAACTAAATTTTGAATTTTTGAATGAACAATTGTTTGACTCTCTAAGCACTCCCTTCTTGCATGAGTTATTTTCCTTTGGTTCATGGTCGCTGAGCAGTAGGGCCATTAGAGGGTTGAGTGCTTCCATTTGCATACCTATGATGCTAACACCTCTGCCGCCAAATTAGAGCCAATACTGATCTTTCTGGAGGTATCTATTGGCTTTGTCAAAGTTTTTTTTAGCCATGCTCTACAGCAGCACAGCTGCTGTACAGCATGGCTAAAAGCAATAAGGGAAGCAGGATACTGGATGGGAGGGAGAAGAAGGATGGGCATAGCTGCCGTCGTCTGAACTGGGGAACCACGTTTGAGTCTCTGTTTGGCTCAACATCCTGTGATTCTAAGCAAATCACTTAATCTCCCTTTCCTTTAAAAAATAAAGATTGTGAAGTTCTGTAATGTAACTGGTGCTCATGTAAAGTGCTGATACCCTCGGGTCGAAATTTCGCTATAAAAAAAATTCCAAAAAAAGAAGAAGTAGTACCTCAATCAAAGAGCAAGCAGTGGATGGACACTAATTAACATGAACTCATCTATACTTGGTCCATGCGCTCGCAAACAAGTGATGTCGCACATATTCTGCCGAATCATAAGTCAGCAAAGAGTGATAAGGATGACAACAAATAAAAAGTAATGGGTGGCCTAAAAGGTCCTTTTTATAGTTTTTTTCTTAGACACAAGAGATTGTCGTCATAGCAACAGCACTTGCATGCTACCTGCACGTGAGACCTAAAAAAGCACACATAACGATGCGCAGACAATCCGTAATTTTTTTACTGTGCTGAGGGGGAAGGGGGCATCATGACACCTTCGAGGCATTGCCTCTTTTATGTCATGGCCCCTTCACAACACTCATCAATAGCAATAAATAGGATATTACACTCCGCCCATCTGTATTTCTACTATATATATCAAACACAGATGAATTTACAATATCTCCAGATTTTGAACACAAGATAGGCTAAAGTTGCAAGAACTTTGATATCAATGAATAGAAAACATATGACAAAATTAGGCAATTAAATCGTGATGCACAAAGGTTTGCAGGCGATTTTCATTTTTTAATGGGTTTTTTTCTAAGCACATTAGAGCTTACCATCTGTATGATTTCTCCTTCAATGTCACGTCTGTCCAGATGCTTCCCATCACTGCTGTTTATGACGCTGCTTGATATTTTAATTTGGCCAATAAACGTCCTTACTGCAAATAAGTACAAAGATCAGACCTGTGGTACAGTTTTGTGGAAAATGGCTAACCATAACTAGTCAATAATACTGAATTTAACGTCATCCACCAGGGCACTGCAGATTAAATAAAATGCACATTGACTTGACTCCGAAATGGCGACACGATAGGACAAGACTGTGCAAAAGCAATTCCCATCTCAGCCAATCATAAAAATATTAATTTGATTAAGAAATCAACATAATAATACATCATAAAATCAAAAGAAAATACCAAGAATCAAACATTGTCTAGTTTTTTTTTTTTTTTTAACTGTTTATTAGCCATACAAAAAAGCAATCATTATTCTCCAAAGAAAATATTAAATTGCAATGCAAACCTTGCATAAACCTTTAGTGACAGTTAGGTTAATGACAAAGTAACGTAATTAATATCTGCTATATGACTGTTTCTGCATTTCCTAACTCCAGATGGATGGGATGAACTGTTTACCAATCTTGAAATAGTTGGTAGCCTGAGGTTCAATCTCTTAGTCCTTATGCCCTACATTGCAAGTTCAGGCTACAACAGGTGTTTGCACAGAGATCAGATCTATGAGTTGTCTGATAATATTCACACCCTCGCAGCTTTCCCCTAATAAATTCAGATAGGTCAAACCTATTGAAATTTATCCGGGGAAAAGGCTCGGAAAATGGAAAAACGTCATTGTAATTGCAATTGTAGCATTTCTAAAGTATGTAGAACCAAAAGGCATCTAAGCGCTAACTAGACAAGACTGTGAAAGGCGAGGACCTAACGTAGAAGGACCTAAACTTTCCAGTACCAGACAGGGAGGGCTAATTCGAGAATAACCACATTTTCACCTCTCTGTGAAGCATCATGTATGAATGTAAGCTCCTGATGTGTTCCAGGAAGGAATTGCGCCACCTGGCAGCTGCCACAGTAAAAGCCCATTCCCCCCACCAGACTCTCCTGCACCTAGGAACAGTCACCTTACATTGACCAGCTGATCTCAGAGACCTCCCCGGAACATACCAATTAAAGGCTGTACTAAGAGAGAATGACCCCTGCAAATGAAGAGCCTTGTGAGCCAAGCAGAGGGCTTTAAAGACACTCACTTCTGTACTGGCAGCCAGTGTAAGGACCTCAGTCCCTCCCTGACTGAACAGAATTTAGGTATTCCCAGGACCAGACGTGCAGCCGCGTTTTGAATGACTTGTACGTTGTTTAGAGAGTTCTGGTTTGCATTTACAAGCAGGGCATTACCGCTTTCTAAGCGAGAAGCTATGAGCACAATGGACACTGACACCCTGAGCTCTTTTGGGAGCAAAGGCAGGATTTTCTTCAAGCTCTTGATGATACCTCCACCCCATCATTTTCAGCTATCCCTAAGACTTTTCCACTTTTTCGGCTTTCCTTCCAAAGTTTCACATTGTCAGTCCTCCAAAGCATGTTAATGGGAGATTATGATGAACTTTCTGTAGCATTCACTCCAATTCTTGGCTACTGCAATTCTCAAATGTTGGCAAGTATGTGCCATTATGAGGATACATGTAAATATAGGTACCATTTATTTAAGAAGTAAAAATGACTAAATCTACATCACAAAAATTCACAAAGCAGAAGACTGCAAAGAACTGTGCATGCATTTGATAGAAGATGTGTGGTTTGGGAGTGACATGAAAAACTGGAGTCCCAATCCCTCCTTTTCATTTTTGTTTGGAAGTCCATAAATGCCCAAATTAGTAGTGTGCCAGGGAGATTTGTGATCTCTTTTCTGACATTGCACATGGCCTTAAATCAGAGATTACCAAAGCTGAGAAGGATATACGAGTGCATGTCCCGCTTCCCTCCCAGAGGATTTCCTTCAAGTGGATTAGAAGATGGCCGGACAGAGGATTTGGCAGGGATGTTGTCCCTTGTATTACTCGGTGCATCCTTTGCTCTTAGGACTGCTCGGTAATCTCCCTCATTGCGTGACTGGAGCAGGGTTTGGAAAACCGATAAAGCGACTTACATTTGGTAACAAGCCTTCCCCTTCTTCATCTAGTAATCAGAAGTGGCTGGTGGATGCGATTAACAGACCAGCACTGAGGGCATGCTACTCTACTTTTATTTGCAATTTGGTCATAAGAGGGAAACGCTGAATAAAAAACAAGAGTGGCACAATTAAGAGTATAGCAAAATGGATCAGAAAAAAAGGTTTCCAATGAAACAATGTATAAGAGTATTTAGATGAAAGAAGAACAAGAAAACAGAAGACTGATGGGTATTATTGCCAATTAAACCCTCAATGAGAGGTTAGAAGTCTCCAAATACGAAGACTACTTTTCTTACAAAAGAGAGGTTTGAAGGCTGTTACCTTTTTATATACCATGAAAATAAGGTCTCCTGTTTGATGCCAGGACGAAACACCAAGAAAATATAAGCTTGTCACCATTCAAAAGATGGACCCAACCCAGAATACAAATCCTCGTTTCTGCACTGTGAGAGGCTCAATACACTGAAAGACCCTGAGTAGACTATAAAAATTGACCTTGCCAAACCCAGTGAATACTAGCCATCATTTGAGAATGCATGGAAGGAGATTGGGAGAATTAAAAACAGGGGGATTTAACTTTTCCATTAACTTGCAGGACAATGGAGGGCGTTTTAGGACGAAGAAAGCTGAAATTGCCTACTTGTTTGCTTGAAGAATCATGAGTCTGCGGTCTAAATAGGGGGTATCGACATGGTTGCCGGTGGCTCAGGGATAAGTAGCCTTGGTGTTCGATGACCTTGTCATTTGGCAGTGCGAGGTAGTGGCTCATATTAAAAACGTTTGCCTGAAACATATTTTTTGACAGATTAAGTAAGCACTGAAGGATTGTCAGTTAAGATGCTGGTGTAGGCACTTTTGTGAAATGTACCCTTCGTCAGCACATTTAGGATCTCACACCATGGAGAAAAGGGTACGTACATCTGAAGTCAGCTTGGTTTTAACGCTATTTTGGAAAAGTGTTTGGAGGAACACACCATGGAAGCGTAAAATTGTTTACCAGAATTATTAAAAATGGCAGCTTAAGTCATTATTATGTGCTTTTTCTGGACAAATCATAAGATTTGACCTTCTTTGCAATTGAATTGCTAAATGATTGAATACTTCAAAATATTATCAAGGAACGTCAGCAAGCATTTTATCTTTAGGGTACACATTTCCTCTTGTAGATCCCAAAGTTCATTGTAATACACCATTTCTCTTTAAACACTTTGGGGCCTATTAGCATGGCGGGCGGATCGCCACCGCCCAACCGGCGGTGGCGATCTGCCCGCCAAAACACCCCGCCGGACGGCCTTTTACCCCCGCCACATTAGCATGGCGGGTGTACAGCGGCGGACGGAAAGACCGCCCGCTGCTTTTCTGCCGGTAGGCAATTGTCACGATTGCCTACTGGGCGGAACAGGCCCATAATATGGTGGTGGTGCCTTGCAGGCACCACCATGCATATTATGATGTGGCATTTTCAATGCCTTTCCATGGCGGAGACTCCGCCATGGAAAGGCATGCGGAGTTCTCTTTGGGGGCCGGTTGCGGGCCCCCAGGGGGGTGGGGGAGTGGGGGGCTGCACTTGGGGGTTACCCATGATACCCCCCAACATTGGTATGCACAAGGTGGCAGGCACCGCGCGGTACCGGTCACGTTGTGCCTGCGAATGCACAACATGCATATATTGCATTGTGGCGGGTGCTGCTTACAGCACGGCCCGCCTGCAATGTAATATATGCGGGATGCCACCGCCACCGTGGTGGTGGCATCCTAATTGCCAGTGCTGGACCGCCGCACCACTGGCGGCCGCTCCCAGCACCGCTAGGGTGGCGGGCGGACTTGGGCCCCTATGTGTTTATTTCAAACTCGGACCCTGTCAATTCTAGTGACTCGGAGGCAGTTTTTCTAAACAGTGCTAAATGTCCTACAGCACACCTAAGCAGATCATTAATAGAGCATGGGGCTGCTAAGACAGTTTGGAGGTCATTAGTCTATGTCAGGAGACCCGCTCACTGGCAAGGTCAGTATAGGACCTGACCCTCCACTTCCCTCAACGGTGGACCACAGACGACATTTAGAGATCCTCTCCTGCTTGTCATAAATAGGGTGGGGCGGCTGCCACTCTAACATGTTAGTCATATGATGGGAGGGCTGCCAAGTCCACGGTTACTGATGGTTGAATCACCGGAGGCTTCCATCAGAAACCCAGAAGTTCCCCCTCCTCTAAATAAGATGGGTGAGCCACAAACTAGTACAGTACCTCCCATTCATAATGTGTAATTCTTTGTTGTGGCTGCTTACTATAAGGGGCATTATCTGCTCTGTTTCTTTAAGGGACAGGGATCTCAGTGCTGACACACTGAAAATTCAGATGCTGAGAGGAACGTCTGCTGTCGCAGGCAGGTCACTGTCCCGTCAATGACTTTAGTGCGCCATTACTGCCCCATTCATAGCATGGGGGGTGGGGGGTACGTCACTGCTCACAGCCCCAGTCCGCTGTGAAGGATTAGTGAATCTTTTGCTACACAAATGCAGCTCGCAACAGAATGGAAAGTTCTGCACAGCAAACTCCCATGATTCCTCCTGCTGACATCACTCATCTGAACAATGCATGTGTTTAATTCTTTATTTATATTCTTTAGATATTTGAATATCTCTATCAAGGGGTGTTCCGTAAGTTCTCCCCAAGGGAAAACAAGCATTAAAAATGCAATAGGTGTCGCCTTTCATTAAGTTAAAGCCATTTGCTTTGCTATACAATACCATTAGCAAAGCAAATGGCTTTAACTTAATCAAAGGCGAGACCTATTGCATTTTCAATGCTTGTTCTTTTATGGGAACTCTTCACAGTAATGGAATGAATGCAAGTTGTTAAAAGCCGCTTTTTCAAATTTCTCTGAAAATGTCTGAAACTTGTCAAAACATTGTTAACTGGTCATTTTCATGGCTGGAAAAAGCGAGCCAATCAAAATCTTCTCACTGTAAAGTTAAAAGAAAAGTCAATGCTCTGTTTTCCAATGAGAAAGGATAATCTGTGGTGGGGTGATACCTTTTATTGGACTAATTCAAATAGTTTTAAAATGTTACTATACACATACACGTATTACGAACCTCCCTCAACGCTTCTGAACAATGGAACAACCCAGACAGACTAACCAAGCAGTAATTCTCACCGTGAACCAAACTTTGGGTTATTACTTTATGCAGGAACTATCTACCATGCACATACTGATTAGTTTACCAGATGCTGTCTACCGCTGACATTTCCCACCTCTCCCCTCTTGGTGACTAACAGTGATGTTGACCTCAAGATTTAAAAGTCTATTTTTTGCTTACCTAAGCTGCATCCTGTTCCTTTTTCGAGCTGGTACCCCAGAGAACACCTGCAGGTAAAAGAGCCCTGGGTATTAATGCATGTAGCCTTGGATGGACAGGGGTTAGACAGACATTCATCCACATCTAAATAGAGAAGAAAAAAAGAGGAGATGGAAATATTACACGATACCAAGAAAAATAGTAGTGGTCAAAAGCACCACCAATACAGTCTTAGATCAAGACATGCTGGTTTATCTCTGAACACCTTAAACCAGAGCCCAATTCACAAAGATTGAGTGTAGCGTAAATTACGAGATGCCCGAAGCTTTCAACCTCAACACAGCCATCTTGAAGAGGAGGGCTGAATAAAATGTGACTATGTCAAGAGAATCTTTAAGAGGCATTTCAACAAATCTTTGTGGATTTCATTTGCACATGAACCTCTGAAAGGTGCCCCCTGCATCTACAGATTGTGATCCACTGGCAACGTTTGTGCCTATGGCAAAAGTGGGCATCTTTTAACTTACTCCAGAAGATATCTTTGTGAATTTGGCCACAGGTGTTCATTCCACAAAATACAATTGTATGTGTTCTGCAATCAGGAATGTTGCGATTTCATGTATGGCGTTGTGTTCTGTGGTGCATCACTCGGCAAAGCAATTAATGCCAACTACATAAAGAGCGCAATCAAACATAATATAGTACATTCTGCACATTAACCTTGGGGCATTTTAGGTTTTAGTGTCCCTTTTTAATTTTTATATATGCAGACTACCAAAGTAATTGGTGGAGAATTACGGTGTTTTTTTATTTGTGTGTTGCTACTTTGCAAATGTTTAACATGTGTGACAAACACCTTTTCTCACTGAGTAAATTTCCACAGGAAAAAAATACTGATTCAATTTACATTAAAACGGAGTTTGCTTATGTGCTCAATTCGAAAACTAACAAAATTAGCAGAAACACAAATTAGTAAAAATGCATATTTATACAGCAAATAAATAGAAGTTGTGATTAAGAAGTAAAAATAAAAGGGATGTTTCTCCTGCATAGGGAACACGGCAGCTTACCAGGAGAAATATTAAGAATTCTGAGTAGGAATAACATACATTTTACCTCCCACCCCTAGTAGAGATAATTTGTAGTATGTTTAAATGCACCTAATGACATCTTTACTGGCGAAATAGGGCTATCCGGTGGAGACCTGATGAGTATGTTTTTACTACTTTATACACAAATACAGTTGATTCATATTTTGAACACAAGGCAAGCATAAACATACCCATATTAAAACTGCATCAATACTTCCATTAAATTAAAAATGTAGTCTGAAAATAAAAATATTACTTTTGAAGCTGAGTCACAAACAATGTGAATTTTCACCGCTATAATGACAAATCTAAGATTGAATCAAAGACAAGAGGTGAGTATAAATTACAATATAGCCTTTATTACTACTCGCAGTTGAAATAATGAAAACCAAGGTAAAGTATTATGACATCATCTGCAGGTCTTTCATGAGGCAGGGAGATGCTGACTACAGTCGCCCTATTACAAAGACAGGAATCCGCGGCAGGGGCGGATCCTCCGCTTAGGCTGAGGAGCGTCACCCCACTGCTCTAAGAGCAGAGCAAATTAAAAATAAAATGATAATAACAGGTCGTTGATATCATTTTACTTTTAGTCTGCCTTTAAGCTCCATGTTAGGGCGGGTTGGGCTCATGTGACGCCAGAAGAGGAAGGAGTGGTGGCTGCATCATAAGTGCACATGATGGTTTGGCCCGCCATCTTGGGACGGCCAAATCGTCATGCGCACTGTGCATGTTCTCCACTGGCTGTATTGTGCAGCCTGGAAGGAGATCATGCACAGGCTCCCAGTACCTCGCTGAGCACCGAAATACAGCACTCAGACCAATCACAATGCTGCCGTAAGGCAGCGTCGTGATTGGCTGGGAGAGACTGGGAGCATGGGTGCTTCTCTTCCGATAGAAGAGGACGGAGGAGAGGCGGCGGCGTTCACAGGTAAGTCTTTTTTTATTTTTTTATACCCCTCCCCTCTGCCCCCCCGCCACCGTCCCCTACCAGCCACCACTGATCTGCGGCTTCAAACGAGTGGGAAGAACCACCAGCAATTTCAAACGATCCGAGAGGAGAATTACCAGGAGGGACAAAGTGCAGAAACAGGTAGGTAAAAACATGATATGCCAAAATACACTCATCCAATCCAGAATGCTAGGATGCATGTGTAAATGAAGACAGCATGCAGGTAGAAAGCTCCTTGTTTGAAGAAGGAGGAAGGAAGAAGGCAGCAGAGAAGCACGGAAGCTGGTTGCCTCTGCGTCAGCTGGGCTGGTAGCAATCGCCGAGAAGTACAGAAACACTGTAGTAAGGCTTGAAAATGCCAATTGGTACTGGTTTAAAGGATAATAGTCAGGATTGCACTCAGGAAGGAACTCCTACTGCTCTCAGGAGGATTCCTAATCTTTCTATACATTTTCCTATTTTTTTTCTTAAATAAAAGTAGGTACTCAGCAGCTTCTATCCAATGTTTAACAAAGGCCGTGATCGTGGGGAAGACCGTGCATCGAGGGTGTTGGAAGATTTTCTAACAACCTCTCAGATGAGAAAATGGCTGCTGCAATACCAGCATGATGACGCGTGTGCAGGGAGGCAGTGAGTGGCATGCACTGAAAGAGATGGGGGTGCGCAGAAACAGCCCCCAGTGCCGCCGTCTATCGGAGGCCCTCACATTCCTAAAGGCATGACAGGCCGGCATTGCATGAAGTGAGTATTGGTTGCATTAGGTTTCCACCCAAGGCGCCAAGAGTGAAGGCCTCAATAAATTAAGAGGTAGGTCCGCGCCATGCACAAGCAAGGGGCAGATCAAATGTGGGTGAGGAGGGGCGCTTTAGCTTGGTGTGCAACTGCTGCAAGGAGAGGGGAACATTGGCATGGTAAGGCACGGGCTGTAGTCAAAGGTTAACCACCAAAGGCAGCCAGGGTAAAGGAATTATGGTAGTAGTTGCCACAAAAGGGGGAGTGGCTAAAAGTAAGAATCAACAGAAGCACTAGTGGTACAAGATGAGGTGACCAGTTGGATGGTCCAAACCAGGGCAGAAGGATCGCACAGTGGCAATGATTGGAAAAATATAGGGTAACGAAATGATAAAGGGAACACCGTTGACTAGTAAGAAAAAGGGACCTTTAGCAACTAAAAAGGCATCGTTAAGAAGGTGTCTATCACAATTGAAGGGAAAAAGAGAATTTTCACTATAGCGCATCCACCATAACTTTTATCAGCCACACCAAAAGTGCGATAATGTGATGATCAACCATCTATATTTGGAAACAGTAGGGGGCCAAAACAAACAGTTATATATACTGCTTTATCAAAGGCTAGCTTGTCCCACCCTGATAAGACGACACTATCAGGGTGGCCTCAGCCTCAGTATGAGGGAGTTCAAGATAAATGTTACTGGATAAATACAGGATCCAGAATACTTTTAGAACAACCTCTGTTTTTACTAACACACGTGTATCCCTTTATTTTAGGTTGCACAGGGCAGGATTTAAATTCACAACAAGGGAAGAAAAAAGCGAGAGATTACGGGCCTTATTACGAGTCTGCCTGTTAAGGGGTCTCCTGTGAGTTATGTTGGTTAATGAGGACGGTGACTGCAGTTTTGAAACTACACGAGTACATCACAGTGAGTGAGGACATGTTGAATGGGTTGGGATTGATGTTGGTCTGCACGATGAGCAAGGTTTTCATCTTTTGGGGTGCGGGGGGACCTGGTTTTGTTGTTCATTTGAGAAGGTAAAGGGTGACAGAAAGGAAGAACTAGTGAAGCACGTTTGGCAGAGTAAGGGAGGGTCAGACAGAAAAGAAGTTAGGCAAATTATTATGGTTTGGATTTCTGAGAAGTTTTCAAAGCCATCAGCTGTGCAGAGGCTGGGAGTGCCAGGATGCATTGAAGGGCCTGAGATATGTTGAGCAAGGGAGCATGGACGTAGGTGGACCATGTTTGGATGGATGTATATTTCTCATGATGAAAAGTGGAAGCCATGGTGAAGAGAAGTAGTTTGTCATCTGTGAGGAGGCCAGAAATGCATGGGCTCCTTCGTCACATGGACCATGGCAGATCGAAGACTGAGAGTTGGGTGTAACAGGAACAAGAGGAGTTGAAACCGGATATATGGACTGTGTTCATGAAAGTGTTTATATATGAGTACCTCCTGACGTACATTATAAGAATATTGCAAGTTAGCAAGGAGTTCCATGATATATAGGAATAAGGGACAATAAGGGCAAAGGCCGAGTTCTTTTATAAGGTCATTGAATTCTGAGGGGACTTGCAATATCCTTGTCATGTACAGCAGAGGGTATTTTATAACTTATAATACATGGTCACACCTTCAATTTTCCCACAAACTGGCCACTGAATGTATCACAAGTTGCCGATTGTAAAGAAATTAGAAACGTTTTTACACAGGGCTTTTAGAATCCCGAGCATTATATTAGACCCACGCTTCCCGTTTCTTTGCATTGTGATAGTAGTTTTTTTACGGATGAATTTGCCATAATGTATAATGCACTCATGCACTCTGAAAATACAACGTCAGCAGAGATAACCGTGCCACAAGCACCACAAAATACCCTGTCGAGAACCAACCGCGCGTTTTATGCACGTCATCTCTATAACAATGGATCTTGCGCCATCCGTTCTGGGCAGAAGAGCCCACGGGCTGTTGGATTACGGATTTGGACTCGTGGCATTTCCTCTTTATGGCTCATGTATTTTCTCTCTTGTTATAGATTTCACGCGCCCGCGGTTCAAATGCTCGAAAACCACTGGCGGCTCTGCAGATGTGCAAGGAATGTGAGGAAGAAGAGGCCGAGCTCGGAGATTCAGAGCATCCGCAGGGTGGGGACCGGACCTTAAAATAACTCTACAAAGATCTCATGCTGGCCCTCCCTGTTTCCTTTCCGCTCTCCCATCCTGTGGGCTTCCATCAGTTTCATTTTTAACCCCTCCTCGCTAACCTGCGCAATCCACGCGGATATGACGGAACCCATTATGACATTTCCTGGCGAAAACAGTATTGTGGTGCGTTACGTTTGAGCATTAAAAGTCACATAAACAACATAGAAACATTCCCAAACTTTTCCAGGATATAACGTTATTCACTAAACACAAGAAGAAAACACTTTCAAATGTGTTCTACAGCAGCCTTAATGACTCCCGACTGATAATAAAAGTGAACAAAGGATAAAAGCCCATGCTATAAATGGATGAAGATGGTTTCATATAAAGTTCTTCTTAAGCATCATGTCCGGACCTCTGCAGAATCCTAAAGTGTGTACAGGTGGCCGCTATTATTTTCGGGGAGGGTGGCAATCCTATGATTTGTTGAAAAAGAACTTTCCATAAACCCTTCTATCCTAAACACTCAATCAATGGTTTCACTTTATATTTTGTTTTGCTTCACTTGTGCCTTTGGTTTTGGCCAATACACCATCCCATATTCGGTTCCCTGCTTGATTCACTTTATTTACGCTTGGATGATTATAGATTGTAGATTTGACCAATTCACCAGGCATAGCCCTTGTCACATTTCCTCACTACTGGGAAATTAGATTCAATTTTTATTCTCTAGCTATTACTAATGTTTACAAAAACTATTATTAACAATGCATCATCCCTTCTGTGTTTGTAACGTCACTTACCTGTAGCACATTGTTCTCCTGTCCAGGACGGTAAACACTGACACTTGTATGCGCTTGCGACTTGATCCTCAGCACATTTCCCCCCATGAAGGCAAGGGTTGGGAGAACAGATACCAACTGTAAAATGATGATATGTCACAAATTATTGGGAATGCAATCGGTTGAATTAAATGACAGATTCTCAAAATTCTTTGTTTTACAAAAAAGGGTGAAAGGAGCAGGTAATCCAAGGAGTGTGGACCACATCGGATACTATGCCAACGTCTCACAGTTGTTATCCCGGAAACACTAACCCCCTACTTGCCTCCAGCGGTTTATATCATCTCCACTGGAGCAATTTGTGTGGGTGGCCTCACCATCGGGTTCTGCAATGGGGTACTCGCTTACCCAGGTGAGTGATGCCTCCGACCGGAGGGAGTGTGTCTGGCAATTAATACTGGTGGGATCTGTGCAATTAATAAAATTACCTCCTATGCCTAAAGAAAGTTAAATATAGGGATAAAGGAATAGGGTTAAGGTTAAAAACAGAGGGTGGTGCCGTTGAGACGTATTACTTATCTTTGACATCAAGCAGGGTGCACAACATGATCGGATCCCTATTCGTCTTGGTATTCAGGTTAGTACATTAATGTACGTTCCATTGTTTTTTATATTCCTCCACGAATCGTTGCTGCAGGTATATTGGCCTGCAACTTTTAGTGGGGAACCTAATCCCTCATAGGTAGAGGGTGAGTGCAGGGATATTCTTCATCACTCATTGGTGCAATGGAATATCCTGCCACTGCTGAATCCAAACTCCCCATTCGGGGCGGGGATGAAGCATATCCCTGCCCTAAAAGCTGCGGGCCAATATACATGCAGCAACTATTCGTGGAGGAAAATAAAAACAAAGGAACATAAGTTAATGTACTTACCTGAATACCAAGACGACAAGGGATCTGATAATTTAAGGTCCTGGTGAAAGCTATGGACCCCTAGAGGCAATTTCCAGCTGAAACACGTTTACCACCCTGCTTGACACCAAGGATAAATAATACGTCCCAACGGCACCACACTCTGTTTATAACCTTACCCTCATCTTTTATCTTTATATTAAACTTTCTTTAGGCATAGGAGGTCATTTTATTAATTGCATGGATTCCATCAGTATTACTCACCAGACACACTCCCTCCAGTTGGAGACATTACTCACCTGGGGAAATGAGAACCCAGGTGCGGAACCCAATGATGATGCCACCCACACATATCGCCCCAGTGAAGAGGATATACACCGCTGGCGACAAGTAGGGGTTGAGGGTTTCCAGGAAAACAACAATGAGATTCTGGCGTAGTATCTGGTGTGGTCCACTCTCATTTAATTACATGAGATACTCAAAATAAACATTCAGCTTAAAATCATCTGGCATGGTATATTTTTATTTACATATCAGCTTCTTTTTTGTTTTGGTTTATAACCATTACAATAATATGAAATTGATGTGCATCATTATTGCTATTTTTTAAATTTACTGTTCCAAGTACGAGGGTGCAATTTTGGAGCAGTCAGTATCGGCCCGTGGAGGGAGTTCCGTGGGGTGGTGAGACTTGGCGGTAGAAAACACCGGAATATGGATGAACGGAGGTAAGTAAACATTTAAATAAATGAAACGAATTTTGTTGCGCACATAGCATCGCAAAATGCAATGCAGCGCGCACAAAGAAATTTGTTTTATTTATTTAAATGTCTACTTACCTCTGTTCATCCATATTCCGGTGTTTACTACCCCCCGCCCTGCCTCAATGACCCACGTAACTCCCTTCACGGGCCGCTACTGGGAGAAGTAAATTGAAAAACAAAGAAAAAGATGTAACAAAACACATTAGCAGAAAGGAGTAGCCCAGTAGCAAATTTGCAGCTGCTAAAATTTACAATAAGAAATACATTAAAGAAACAAACAGGATAAGGAGGAGTGGGGGAGTAAGTAAATGCTGCCAAGAACCTGACATAAATGGTTTTACTACTGCACAACTGTAGGCCACAACTGCATGCACAGTAGTTTGCACAAGGGTTTGGAGTCTAAGGCTCAAGGCATGGTTTCCCTTGAGGGTTTGTGAATGCCCACATACTTATGAGTCATATTCTACATATAACTCAGCATTTGGAAATAGCAGATGTTAAATGACCTTCCCAGAAGCAAGGCTGGAAAACTGCAACAGGTGCAATTCTCCAGGCATACTACTGGGAATGTTTAAAAACTTGCAAAAGTCACACATTTATACTGGGCATAGGGGAGCATCCATGGCAGGAAATGTATGACTTCTCCTTGCAAATCTGGCCCTCTGTGTTCTTTGGTGCTAATGTATCTGAGATTCAATCCTGTTTTCATAGAAGCTTAACGGATGACCTTTACCTCTACCATTCCAATCTGACATTGAGGGCTGTATCAATGCTTCAATGCCTATACCTAATTTAAATTGCGAAATTCACCAAAGGCCTATAATGAGGGGGCATAAACAGTGCTTAATTTGAGCCAGTGGTTTCCGGTGCTCAGCACCGGCACTTAATTGCCAGAACCTGCACTTATGACAGCTTCCACATGGTGGTGCTGTTTGTGCGATTTAAAGATAAGCAGAAAAACTGTTGATTGTTAATTCAATATACATTAAAAACAACTAATACCTGCCACCCAAGCCACTTTTAAAGCGTTGGCGGCCTTGAACAGTCTGAATTGTCACACTTGTAGCAGTGTTATAGTTAGTAGTTGTGTTAGCACAGTGGCAAACTGTAGTGGCCTTCTGACGACGGCCCTGGCAGTTATTGTTTTACTAATTAAGCACTGGACATAGATAACGCATACATCCCTCTGGAAAATGGCCATGCGAACATTATACCCATTCAAGACAGAACTTTCAAATAAAATCAGGGAGAGGCAGAGGCGAAACCCTTGAATGTCGGGGTAGATATCCTATACCAGCCTTCGATAATATCTCTATTTCATTGCCTTCAATGGAGCTCTCTACATCCCAGCATAGCAACTGCATTTATGATATATACACATTTGCTACATCTAACAAATACTGTGCGAGAGTGATCTCTACAAGATTTTATTTACCAACGGGAGAGAGTAAGGCCCTCATTACGAATGCCCAGCTGGGAAGACGATTACTATTGCACCTTTTAAAATTTAATACCACGGGGATCAGAATTTAAAAAGGTGCGATAATTATCGCCTACTAAAAGTTGTGCCCTTTAAAATGAGGCATAACATATGGAATCGGTATTTAGCACACCAAATTTGGCTGGAATTTATCTGGGGAAAACTCCAAGGGTTTGATAATTATCACACAACTTGTAAGATCGATCCCTGTGCAAGCATGGAATTTAGCTCTGCACTTGCAAACAGGGGCCAAATATCTGTTTCCTCATGTTTAATAACTACGTTTTCATGCTTGTTTGCTATTGAAGAGCGAACTGTATGACATCATTTGTTTCGTTTGTTTTAAAAAGGACTTTTTTAAGTCTAACCATTTCCTGAGGAGTCAATGGCGACAGTGCCTTTGACTCCTCAGGAAAAAGAAAAAGAACCCTACAATGTTTATTATTATTTACCATTAAAAATGTATGAATCCCAGAAAAAGCCGTGATAGGTGATTTGTTGACCAGTCTACTGGTCTTTCTGAGAGGAAGCCACTGCCTGAGGGGCATTCTGAATTTAAGTAGGGATTCTCGTTATGCAGGAGGAAAGTCATGCGACGCTCTGGAATCCAAGTGCAGGATGTACGAAGCATTTTTTCAGCTCGCAAACAGTCCGAATCGCAGAAGCGGGCAGTTTGCGACTGCACAGAAGCCTTTTTGTCTGTACAGAACCCTATCTGCGATTCGGTAAGCTTTACTGAATCGCAAATTGGGTTTGCGAGTCTCTATTAGGAAGGGGTGTGCCAAAGGCGTTTCTTCCTAATAGGAAGTCGCACTGGTATGTAGGAATGTTTTGCTACCGGGAATACGGTCGCAACAGATTTGCAGTTACCATTAACTTCAAGTTGGTGGTAACTCATTCGCAAATGGGAAGGGGTCCCCAAGAAACCCCCTTCCCCTTTGTGATTGTAGGCGCCAACATTTTTTGAGAGCAGGCAATGGTCCTACAGACCACTGTCTGCTCTTCAAAAATGAAAAGGATATTTTTCATCTTTCTTTTTTAAATGCATCCCGTTTTCTTTTAAGAAAAACAAGCTGCATTTCAAAATAAAAAAGTGCTTCATTTAAAAAGCAGTCACAGACATCGTGGTCTGCTGACACCCAGCAGGCCACCATCCCTGTGAGTGCCACCCATTCCCAACAAGTCCCAAATTGCGACCTGCTTTATTAATATTAATGTGGCAGGTCCCTTGCGACCCATTGGGATTTGCAAACAGTGTAAAACACACTGTTGTACATAGCTGTTTACGATTTCCTAAAAGCGAATCGCAAAATTTCGCTATTAGGAAATTGCAAACAGAAGTCTGTGTGCATCTGGCCCCAAAATCATAAACTAGGCCAGTTTTACAATTTAAAGTACAACAGGTTGGTGAGGAATCCCGCAATTGAAAAATCATTCCCAAGCTGGCACTTAGGATATTGTAATGAGAATGTGAATCTTACTCTAACCCAGAGAGACATTTCAGGATAAACTAACACATCAAGGGGCAGAAATCTGAGATGGTAAAATGAATTAAAAGACCCTTGAAATAGAAGCGACTGAAGTATCAATCATCCAAGTTGGGGAAAAAACAAGGACAACTTCACAGAAATATATCGCACGGCTTTTTAATATGAATCATAGTGAGTCTGTAAGTCTCATTCAGATAAGCTATCGGTGAGGCAGAAATATCTTGGGATGAAACTGAGCTGCAAGTCTAAGTGGCTGAATTACTATCTTGAGCTGACAAACTAGACTTAGGCAATTAGATTCAGGGCAGTTGCATGATAGGGCGAAAGCCATCCTATGTAATGTTTACATCTCTGATATTGTCCATACATATACATCTTTAATGATAATATAGTAAACTGCATTTAGGCTAGTATTTTTACTGGACGTTTGGAACTGTGCCTTTGTCTACAACTATGCCAAGTAAAGTAAATTTGATTTGATCTCAGTACCAGAAGCAGAATGAAGCCTTGCGGTGACGTCACCAGTTCATCTGCGAACCCTGTAGTTGGCCTACAACTCATGGCAGAGCCACCATATTGCTCTGTTTTGATAATTGTGCTGTACTTCTCCTCAGAAGATTGTTGGCACCTATTCTTTCTGTGGACCTTTAAACATCCACAAAGTGGCTTGTTGCGTCTTGAAATGTTGGATATATTTACTCCAGACCTTATCTTATCAATCACTTAGTACACGTATGGGGATGGAAGACTGTAATTGTCTGACATGACTGCTGTGGGTAATTTGGCCATGGGAAAGGCATTTAGGATTTACATAAGAGGCTCGGTTTCGCGACTGAAGCATAGCATGTCTACTACTAACAGAGCGGACATGACCACTCTGCTTGCCTATGCATGCCATTAACACATCGGGCAGGTACTCTGAGGTGAATAAACCTGATTGTAATTAGCCAGGGTCATAAAATAGTGAAAACTAGGGTAAACGACCAGTGGTAGGCACCATCTTCTAAGCTGAACTTCTCCTCTTGAGACCCAAACCTGAGGAAAATGTCCCATGGAAAGTATCTGGGTGCCTCCAAGATAGCAAGTAAGGGTAGTTAGTTTACATGTTTACATCTGAAGGGACCAACATAGACTCAACAACGTAAGGCTATGTTTCAATTTTACTTGTCCAATGTAGGGAATATCAACCTACAGAATGCAGAATTTGTCACAGGACGTGGGCACTTTTCCAAGACATGACCAAGAGGAGACTAGTAGGATGTGTTGAGTAATATAAGATCATCTATTCCCAGTGAGTGGCAATGCAATTTCAGAATAACTGTTTATACATAATATAACGTTTTATTAAACGCATTTGTGTACTTGTATAAGCTGTGTGATTGAATGCATGGTCTTGTTTTTTGTGTGATCAGCGTATTTGTAACGTGTTTCTGGGTCTCAGGTCATAAACATTTTAAACGATTGGCTTAAGCCAAGAGCATCTGCAGTCATCCTCTTCTGCCTATCAGTTAATATTGGTTGACGTTACTGTTTTGAGAAATATGCTTTTTGGGAAAATTAACCCTTCCTCACACTCACACAAAATTGTTGTGCTCATGAGGGAGCTTCTGCTATACTACCACACCTCTTATAGGGTGTGACTGCTGTCAGTTCGCCTGGCTGTAGACAACAGTGATGGAAGTGATACAGTTTATAGTGGCACAGCACGCATTTTAACCTGGCCGGGAGAGTTGTCTACTTGCCGCTCCCACTTTTTTTGTGAATTAGTGCACCAGTGCCCTGCAACTTGATCTTTAGGGAATGGATGTTATATGTGTGTGGCTTTCTGGGAATATAGAGGATGTCTGTAAAAAAAAAGAGAAACTTCTTTACCAAAAAGGCTCTAATTGTCTTCACTGGTGTAGCTATCTTCACGCCTAGAGGTGGGCGAGCCACTGAAAGCTCGAGCCAGGCTCAAAGCAGGTGGCTGGCACTGACTCAGCTGGAGGCTTTCATTGATCCTCAAGCCCGGAACAAGCCGAGCCCTCATGTGGCTCTGCCGGCCACCACACTCTAGCCTCATGCATTCACTAAAAGTTAAACACGAGGCAGTGACCTTTTATGAAAAATGGGTGAGAGATAGGGTTGTGTGATCCTTGACAAATATTTTATTTCATCGAGCCTTCTTTTTATTCATTGTCACTTATGAGAACACTTTCAAATATGTGAGTTTGACGTGTGCAGTCTACAAAAACCTTTTTTGTTTGATTTAATACACAATAGTGTTGCTGCATTATAACACAAATCTAGGCTACCTATAGGACGCAAATGACAAGTGAGTTGCCTCTTACAGTACCAGTGTATGGAGCATATGTGATAAATGTGGCCATAGTCACTAGAATCCATTTTGTATTTGCTACATCCAAGTGCATCTAATATGGAGTGTTGGAGAGAGCCCAGACAGCAGATATGAATTGTACAGTTCTTCCAGGAATTGTTTGTAGTGGTTTGGGGGTTGATAGAGGTTAGACAAAGGGCCTCTCTGAAGATAGTTTCCTCGTGCGCTCCCTGGCCCATTGTTCTATGGAAGGCATATCCCAACAGGTTAACCGGTAGTTAAGTGGGACAGCCTCTGTTGCTTTTACATCTTGGTTTTGGGATTCTCCTGCCTGAAGACTCCCAGAGACTGACTGAGACATCACAAATGGTATTTTGTATACCTGGGGAACGCAGGCAGAGAAAAACAGGATATCCTGACGTACTGGCTCACAACCTGGTCAACACTGCCACAATAGCCTCCAGATAAAATACCCCCTCCAAGGGAGGCCCCAGGGACCTGAACAATTGCAGAGAGTTGCCTAGAGGTTTCCCCTGGGAGCACAATATGCCACCTCCTCAGTAGCTACTGAAGGTATAGGCACTACCTGGCCTAGTTTGTTGTTTCTGTAACCTTATGTACAGTATTTTGTGAGTAAAATTATTCTTCTTTTACAGCAGAATAAGGTGGTACAATGAATATTAAACTGGTATGTGTTCTTAGGGCCTCATTTACGAGGCCCTAGCAGCACGTTTGCTTTTTTTTACTCTCCGGTGGCGCAATGTGCCACAGCATATTTACAATGCCAGGCAAAGACACTTTACGTGGCTTTTCATGGCCTTCTAAATATGTGCCCCTTTCATGCAGAACACTGCGTGAAAGGGGGTTCCATGGGTGTTGCTGTGGGTGTTCCCACGCAGCATCCATGGAATGTGAAGCATTTCCAGAATTACAAGGAATCGTAGGTGGCGTTAGGAAACACAACTAGGACAAATATCCTTGTTTCTATGCAACACACATAGAAGGAGGAAACCGCCTCCATTGATTGATTTTGTGAAGATAGGTGTCCCTTCCTGCACAAACTCAATCATCCCAGCAACGCAGGCACCCTTGCAACCTGCATTCGTGCTAGGCTGCTTTTTTAGCACCTGAGCATGGGTCAGTACAAGAATGCACAGTATTCTTATAAATACTGCACATTCCTGCACTTTTAGAATGACGCTGCACTGCAAAATTGCTTGCGCCACCGTGCTGCACCATTTTATTGTAAATGAGTCTCTTTGTCTCTATCACCACAGCAACTCCCTGAGTAATTGTTGGAATGCTAAACTTCACTACCTTGAAGGATAAGTGTGAATGGAGAGCCCTTGGAGCTCATTGTGGACTCAACAGTCAGGGTAACCCCCAGGTCAACAGTAGGAAATGCTCTGATTCAGTGGCGTAACAAAACTTGAGGGGGCCCCCCTGCAGGGTGCCTGGAGGGGCCCTCTCCGGATGCAATCCCGAGGTCTCCAGCAGAAGTGCGTTGCTGAGGAGGCCCCCTAAAGGTCGGGCCCCCCCGCACCGCGGGGGCTGCGGGGGCCTGTGTTACGCCCCTGATCTGATTGACACAATCTAAGCCCAATAACCCCCAACTGCCCCGGGACTCCTGAAAACGTTCCCACAACAAACGTAAAATTTGAATAACTTACCTGATTTTTGAGAAGTCACAGGTGGTGCTAAGGTGCTGAATTTTGTTGCAACTGAAGGCATGGCACTGGTTTTAACTGAAGAAAATGTGTTGTGGGGCACTGAGGCCAGTATGTTCTGGTCTGTGATGCTAATAATTGCGCTTGAACTCACTCCCATGTCTGTGGTAGACATTCCAGGAATTTCATGTGTACTGGATGTAGGATCAGTTTCCATCGCAGAAGTTCTAAAGAGGACTGAATAGTGTGTTGTCAGCTCTTCACTCAGTGACTCTGTAGTTCTGGAAACTGTTTGGACAGTTTTCTTTGTTGTCCTCTGTGATGTTGTAAATTGATCGGATAGAGTTGTTAAATCTGGCGTAATACTGGTTGCCTGCTTTGGAGTCTGAAATTGATGTGCTCCCTGAGTAGAACTTATTTTTGTGGCCAAAAAAGCTGTGGTTTTTCCAAAAGTGCCATCTTCCCAAGTGATGCTGGCATCTGTAAAGCTCTCTGTTCTGCTTATTCCATCTGTGTTTGACAAAGGGCTGTTCGAACGTTCTGTTGTAATTTCCGAAGAAGACAACGTTGGCGAGCCCATGCTCGTGCTGGTATCTGTTTGAGGTGAACCTGTGGATAAGCTACTGTGATCCGGGGCTGTGGAAGTGTCCACTTCAACAGAGTCCCCTGGATCTTGTCTTGCCACAGATGAAGGGCTTGTTTGATAGCTCTCAGTCGACAGAGATGCAGTAGGCAGGGATGAAAACAGGGATGGTGACCATGAGGATGGAGTTGATGCTGAAAATGAAGATGTCAGAGATGGACGTTGTGAAAGCAACAAAGAGGTTGTTGATATAGAGGATGGGACTTCTGAGAAAGAGGAAGGTATTGGAGATGGGGATTTGGGAACCACAGGCTCCAAAAAGGTCACTGGTATACTGGAAGTTCTTGATGATGGTGATGGGAAGTATGGACTTTGAGATGATGATGCTGTTAAGGTCTCTGTGGAAGATTCTGACATTGTAAATGACGTGGACATCTCAGAATGCAACAGTAAAAAGGACTCACTTGAAGTGGATGAAAATGACTCAGGTGACAGCGATGAAGGAGATGCTGAAGACAGAGATCCATTTAACGAAGAAACAAATAAATCTGATGATGATGATGATGGCAATGAGACAGTTGAACCATAGTCAGACCGACTGGTTGTCACACCCGAGTCCACAGAAGGATCATCTGTGTTTGCTTCATCTTTTGTTGTATTCTGGAAATTGTCAATAGGCTCCAAAGTCTCACTCCGAGAGTCGTAGGTTTGAGATGAATGTGTCGATGTCTTGGAAGATTGAGCTAGGAAGCGCTCCCTGGAAGCTATGGTGAAGTGTGTGTCGCCCCTTAAAATCCTAGACCTCCCAGTGTCCTGTACTGAAGGCGAGTCTGGGGTATCTGATGTTTTGGATGTATTATAAGACACAGAGCTTTCAGTGATATCCGCAGACATACTCCGGTTTGTTATGGATAATAAAGTTCTCTCCCCACCTCTGTTATACGTTGTGGAAATGTACATGCTGTCGGTGTGAGAAAGAGAAGCACTTTTTTCTGGATCTGTGCTACTGGCTGGTTCTTGGTCGTTTCCTGTATCTGAAAAGTTATATAGAAAGAAAAGACAATTATAATTTATTCAGATTTCAAAGTTACTTATTTTCTAGTATAGTTGTTTTCTTCTCAATATATAGGGCTTGTGTACAAATCCTACACAATGGTATTTTGAGATCTATTGATAAGAATGCAGTTTCATATTTTAAAGAATTTAAAAACAGGGGATTTAATGCGGTGAAAGCTGTGTGTCTTCTTTATTTTATATACCATTTTGGACCTGTTAAAATTGGCATTATAGACTGACATTAGAGTATGGAATGTCATCCCATAGGTGCCACATGCATAAACTATGGAAGTGATGGGACAGACGACCTGCATGCACTCTGAATATCAAAGACCACCTCTTATTCCTGAAGGACATAAAAAAAATACCTGTTCCTTTCAACACATGAAATAAGATCAGGCTCTTCTCTGCTTGTTGCTCTATATCCAACAAATGGCCTAACAAGGGTGCCTGGCCTTAGATCAAGCGAGGGACATGGCATTGTGTAGGGGTGATGAAATACAGCAATAATGAGGATTCAGTGGCTCCCTCAAGCCACTGGGCCCCTATGTAACTGCACCTGCTACACCTTTGAATGCTCTGCTCTGTAAGGGGCATCAATCCTGCATCAACTCACCATACTAACCACAATGGCAGGGCTATGGCGTTGCCTATGGGTATATACGTGCGGTGGTTGATTTGTACCAGTGGCTACAGATGGTGACTACTGACAAACACAAGATGATGGACGGAGCGCTGAAACTGTTCAACCACTCACCCCCAGTCAAGAGATCTTGGTTTAATCTATTGTTCTTTTGCTCACTATGCCACCCTAGTTTGGATCCAGCCACGCTGACACTTACAGGGACCAAGACTTATTTTTCATCATCAGGCTTTGACCCCCCTCCCGAGTAGGAGTGAGAAAAGCAGAAAAGAGAGAGAGGAAGAGAAACATATTTGTGCTCTGTGCTGCATTGCAAAGTCTTATTTACACTCAGATGGACTTGTGCTCTCTCTCTGGTTCAGAACATGGGATTGTGACGTATGAGGACAAAACCTCTTGCTTTAACCTCTGATGGGTATCGAACATCAGATAGTGTCTGATGAGTTGCATCCCTTTTCCAGTAGGGAATTCCAGGAGGCAAGCGGCCAGATGTATCAAAGGATTTTACCCATTCTATGTGTATGGGAAAATGTGTTCGTACATATGGCCCAAGATCTTTATCAGTTATTCTGCAGTTACTGGGCTGAGAAGTTATATTTCTGCCTATGCTTGCCTCTGATCTAAGGTTGACCCTGCCACCCCGCCTAGTTCCACACCTGTCAACTTACCCTCACACATACGAGGATTGAAGTATGTATATATTTACTTATGGAGAAAGATGGGTCAATGCTATACCTAAAACGAAAATGCCAGGAATCTTTGTTATTCTGGAATGTACTCTGAATGATGGCACAGTGAAGTTTGTTTAAAAAAAACATACCCTCACACGGAGGGTGACCCATCGTCACCCTTCAAACAAGCAAACTGTCTCCCATAGACATCAGTGGGCTCACTAGCCCTGGAAACTTCCTTCACCATCCAAAGAATTGTAAGTCCATTGTTTTCAATGATATCACCCTCCCAAACCAAGACTATTGACAATTTCCAAAACTTCAAACTTTTTGGAGGCATTGACCACTGAGAGATGTGATCGGGCCTAATAAAGCTTATCCCTGAGACTGCTTGCCCATACTCTGGGAGTATTTGGGACTGTGTGAGGGAGCCAGAGGGTACCACAGAGGCCACAAAGCCATGACAAACTGTACTTTTGTATTCTTTCAAAAAGGCTGTCTTATCGTCAGGCATTCTGTCCCCAGACCCACCTCCGTAAGAAGAAGAATAGGGGTGTGAGAGTAAGCATTGATGCTCTACCTTCTAGTCCTCTCTGGTGATATTCGACAAACAAGGAAGGTATATACTTTTGTCAAGAGGTAACCAGTCGGATTGAATTGGAACAAAGAGCTGATACCAAAGCTGATACCAAAGCAGAACTGTCCCAACAAATGAGCGCGATCGAATGTTTCCCCCTGCGCTTGCGCTAAACTTAGCAGCCTAGCGCCAAAGCAGGCACCCTTGCACCATAGTGCAAGGGTGTCTGCGTTGAGGGGAAGATCTTTAAATGATGGTATGTAACTTTTATGTGTGCTGCTTGAGTTGCAAAACATCATTTTTTGGGGGGGATGCTTTATGTGCAGGAAGGGACACCTTCCTGCACATAAACAATCAATGGCAATTTGCTGTTTCTATGTGTGCTCCCCATTGCAGCACACATGGAAGCATCAAAAATGAGGAGAAATAAAGCATTTCTCCTCGTTTTGCCTGTTTAAGACCAGGTTTTCCCTGGTCTTCATTTTTGGTGCTGCCTCCTATTTATCCCACCCTTGTAAATAGGGGGCAGCGTCAAAATCAATGGGTGTTGAGGAGGAACGCCCACTGCAACACCCATTGCCCTCCCCTTTCACGCTAAACAAAGAGTGAAAGGGGGCCTTATTTACAACCCAGCGTTAAGCCATGTTAAGTGGCGTAAAGCTGCCTTGTAAATAAGGCAAAGCACATATCGCCACCACAACGTCACTGAAAGTGACGTTGTGGTGGCGATAGGGGCTTGTAAATATGCCCCTAGATGTCTAAATGTATGTTTCTACATTATTTACACTTCATCTCTTCAACATAATGAACTATGGGGCATATTTACTAGAAAATGGCAGAGCACGGCATCAGCCACCTTGTCTTAACGATGAGCACCGCCACTTCCAAAACGCAGGGCTGCACCTTAAATACAAGGATAACGTGCAGCCCTGCGTTTCCCCCTGCGCTGGCGCTAGTTTTGGCTGCTAGGCCAACGTTGACACCCTGCGTTGTAGGGGAGGATTGTCTATGAACAGGAAGGTGTCCCTTCCTGCACATAAACAATCTGAAATGGCTGCTTAATGCAGCACACATAGAGGTTGCAAAACTTAATTTTTTTTATTGATCGTTTATGTGCAGGAAGGGTCACCTTACTGCACATAAATAATCAGTGGCCTTTTGCTGTTTCTATGTGTGCTGCGCAATGCAGCACACATAGAAACAGCAAAACCGAGGAGAAATGAAACATTTCTCCTTGTTGTGCCTGTTTAAGACCAGGTTTTCCCTGGTCTTAATGTTGGCGCTGCCCCACATTTACGGTGCCCTTGTAAGTGTGGCGCAACATCAAAATCGATGGGTGTTGTGGTGGAACACCCACCATCCGCCACTTTCACGCTAAGTATAGCATGAAAGGGGCCTTGTTTACAAGGCAGCGTTGAGCCATGTTAAGTGGCTTAACGCTGCCTTGTAAATAAGGCGAAGTCCATATCGCCACAGGAATGTCACTGTGGCGATAAGGGCTTCTAAATATGCCCCTATGTTCTGGGCAACCTGAGATTATATCTCAAAGCATTTCCTGCAGTATACAAGAATGGAAATAGCTCCAAAAGAAATGTGCAAATTAAACAAGATTTCCAAGTCATATATTCTGAAAATGTATTTCTGTTCTTTTGAAAATACACATGAAATTACAGCGTGTACAGCTCTTTCTTCTCTTTCAGGGTCAAAACAGGAGAAACATGTTTACCGAAAAGTCACTACTTGTCTACTTGTCTTCACTGACTAGCACTCTTCACGCCTAGAGGTGGTCGAGCCACTGAAAGTTGGAGCCAGGCTCCAGCCAAGTGCCCGGCTCTCACTCAGCTAGAGGTTTTCATTGATCCTGGAGCCCAGAACGAGCCGAGCCCTCATGTGGCTTCTGCCGTCCACCACGCTCCAACCATAGGCATTCACTACACATTAGGCACAAGGCAGTGACCTGTGATGTAAAACGGTTGAGAGAGAGTGATGTCCATTTAGAGGCTGAACTCCACAATGTGGAACCAGAAAACCTGGGATCAATCCCGGCAGCCTCGCTTTACCAAGCTGTGTGATCCTTGACAAAAATGTCATTCACCGAGCCTTCTCTTCAATGTCAGTTATGAGAACACCTTGAAATATGTGAGATCGGGGTGTGCAGTCTACAAAAACCTTTTGTGCTTGATTTCATACACTATAGTGTTGCTGCATGAGAATACGAATCTAAGCTACCTATAGGGTGTAAATGACAAGTGACGTGCCTCTTAGTGTACCAGTGGGACCAGGGTTCGTGACCTGAATACATCTACATGCATGTTAAAAATCGATCACTTTGATTTTAATTAATACCTGTCATCAATGTAGTGATGTCATCTGATGCACGGGTGAAAAGCTTCTGCGTGTTAATGAAATGTAGTTGTTGGAATTTTGATATATTTGTATACGACTTTTGTTGCATAATTCACATGCCAAACACTTTCCGGGCTCGGCTCGTGCCCTGCTCTGAGAGCCAAACCAGACTCTTGGCTCGGCCCGCTCAGCACTCCCTGTTAATTTATTGGGTCGCCCACCTCTGCCCACGCCTGAAGAGGCTGTTCCGTTGTTGGGAAAATATCATAAATTGTTCTGATATAAAGATGTAAACACGTCAACAGAAAGTCAACGCCAGTAGAATGCGTGCTGCCCTTATCAGCGTGCATGAAGGGCGCTGGGCTGTGAGTGTCGCTTGATTGGAACTCTGAGACAACCAATCCGAAGCGAGGGCGTGACTACAGATACTGCATCTTGAGCCGACTGAATGTGGCAGGCAGGACAATATTTAGAATCTATTTGGCTGCCTATCGCCACAGAGGCCAATTAATGCAAATGTATTGAAGTGACGCGTTCACGTCTGTTTCCCACACATTCTGTTTGCAGCTCGCTAACCCTTCATTCCTAAATTTTACCGCCAAGATAGCGCACTCTAAAATTAGCGACGGGCAGGAAACAGGAAGCAGCAGTGGAAAAAGTCTACCTTTCTCCCTGACTCAGTCACACTCAGCTGTTCATAAAACAAAAGAGTGCAGCAACTCCTGATTTTTTTTTAGAAGGTACTATTTTTTGAAGATTCACAAATGTCGTAAACCTGCGCATGGAAATCTACAGAAATCTTAGATATACTGAGTTCGTGTAAGGCAATATAATGCAAGTTTATTATTCTCATGTTTAATGCGAGTGTAATGGTGCAAAAGTACCTTAACTTTATTTCAATTTTTTTCCTTCAAGGGGCACTCATCGGATATCGGTATTTTGATATTTTTGACGCCTATTTTCACATTTACTCCAGCTTTTGTCGTACAAAATAGCTTGTGTGGAAAATGTGTAAGTGAAACTAATGGGAGGGTTTATAAACACCATCAAAGTTACAACTTTGTGAGGATTCACAGCCGTCCCAACGGCCACTCCAGTAAAAAGCCACTGGGAGCAAACCCTTCTCATCACATTGGGACGGTGGAAAATCTGCCATACTACTAGATTGTCCATAGTTAGAAATAGGATTTACTGGTGTAAAAATACACACACATGGATTTTATGAATCAGGATGTGTAGCTTGCATCCGCAATTTCTATTTTTGACGCGTTAGTTCAACAGAGGTGCACACAATGTTTTGTGTATGTGTCCCACAGGAACCATATTCACCTTGTTTCACTACAGCTGTTCTTTGGTATATTCAGGATAAATACGAAAATTGAATAAAAGTACCACAAGTCCGTATAGTTGATCAACAATTAAAAACAAAAGAAACTACAAAATCTGTCTTCACGCAAAACTGCCAACATGTTGTTTTGTACATCTGGTAATGGAGCTGTGTAGGAGTGCTGATGTGACATTAAGGCTGATGTATGCCACTGCCTCTCAGAACCACCAGAAATGGCCAGATGGGGGTACCAGAATACAACAAATGACCGAAAAAATTGCTTTATTACTAGAGGAGAGGGGAACACCCATATGGCAAAATACCATTTTGCCTATGGGCTCTGAAAATTCTAGTGCCCAAACTGCAGCGGAGGTGCTTTGTCTGAGGCCTACCGGCATCTCTGGCCTCAACGGGTCATATATCCGTTGACCACCACATATTCATCGACTCCTTCCCCGTCATTAGACTGGTGCCAGCAGTCTGTTTTGAAGCCTTGCTTCGGATGTAGTGATTTTGGGTGGAGGACTTTTGCCAGCCAAGTCCATTTGTTGGAACAAAAGCTGGAGCCCACGTTCAGGGAGGCCCAGGGCTCCTTGGGGTCTGTGGTTTCCTTCCTGGTTCTTGGTATAAGGGAGGCAGTCCTGAGAACAGCAGGCTGCGAAGCAGACGCGTCTCCTGGGGCGGAGCATAAAGCGAAACAATACAATGTTACCAGTACGTATCATTACGTATCTTTTGTCTAGACTCAGGTCAAAGGTTGGCGTTTTTAACATCCGTTTTCCAAACATGATAAATGATTACAGGATCCTGTGCTTGCTTTTGTACTTAAAATGCCTTCTAGAGCATTACCACCTCATGGGGTCCTCCTAGTCTCAGTCTTAACATATATGGGCATGTCCATCTCACGACAGGCGTAGCATGTACGTTTTTATTTTTTTATTGACTCCTCCCCTCTGCCTCCTTCTGTTATTTTACCAAGCTGACTCCAACAAGGTGCAGAATCTACAAAGAAAGGAACAAGGAGCGAATAAAGGTCCAGCATACATGCCCCCAATCAGGCTATGTGAGTCAAAAGAGTGTGCAGTTCCTAACAGGAGAGGAACAAGGTCTGGAAACTCACAAAGCATCACATTAGGGGCGCTGATTCCCCAGGAGCAAGAACCCTCACACACCCAAATGGGTGTCTTGCTTCATCATCGGGCAGCTCCTCGTTGGGCCGGTGCTGCAATGTCCAACGGGCCCCGCGAGGGGGCTCTTTGCTGAAGTTCTTTTGTTTTTTACCGATGTGAAGAGTGAGGTGCAGATTTGTGTCTGATAGTGTGAGTAGACTGGTGTAATGTGAGACAACAAATAACTAAGGGATACCCAAAGTCAATTTAATATGCGGGTCCCCTTGTTATGTTTCTTGCCTTTTTAATGTCAAAGCAGATCATGGCAATTCACCAGGACCAAGATCCTAATCTGGAGAAACGAGCATTGGCATAGCCAATAGGTCTCGCTTTTGGGACCTTATAAGTATTTAGTTATGCAGCACAATATCCTTGGTGCAACAACAACTGTTGCATGGCAAAACACTTATAAGGTCCCAAAGGCGAGACCTATTGGCTATGCCAATGCTTGTTGCTGTTTTTGTGGTACTGCAATATATAGGGATGTTATTTGTCACAGTTTACAGTTTGGATTAGATCATTGATGTCACTATTGTGCATAGGATCACGATGTCTCCAGTGACAACTTCTTGCTGCCCAAGTCGTGCCGAGGGGTTCCTTTTCCGGTGGTTCTGCTGTCCTGATCGAGCCGAAGGTCCTGCTGCAGTTGTCTCCTCCCTTTGTGTGTGTGGTTGTGGTTGTGCGTGTGGTTGTGGTTGTGTGTGTGGTTGTGTGTGTGTGTGGTTGTCTGTGGGTGTGCGTGTGGTTGTGGTTGGGTGTGGTTGTGTGTGTGGTTGTGGGTGTGGTTGTGTGTGTGTGGTTGTGTGTGTGTGTCTGTGTGTGTGGTTGTGTGGTTGGTTGTGGTTGGTTGTGTGTGTGGTTGTGTGTGTGGTTGTGTGTGTGTGTGGTTGTGTGTGGCTGTGTGTGGCTGTGTGTGTGTGGTTGTGTGTGTGTGTGGTTGTGTCTGGGGTTGTGTGTGTGGTTGTGTATGTATTGTGTGTGTGCGTGTGTGTGGTTGTGTGTGGTTATGTGTGTGTGTGGTTGTGTGTGTGTGGTTGTGTGTGTGTGTGTGTGGTTGTGTGTGTTTATGTGTGTGTGGTTGTGTGTGTGTGGTTGTGTGTGTGTGTGGGGTTGTGTGTGTGGTTGTGTGTGTAGTTGTGTGTGTAGTTGTGTGTGTAGTTGTGTGTGTGGTTGTGTGTGTGTGGTTGTGTGTGGTTGTGTGGTTGTGTGTGGTTGTGGTTGTGTGTGGTTGTGTGTGTGGTTGTGTGGTTGTGTGTGTGTGTGGTTGTGTGTGTATGTGTTGTTTTCCCATTTGTAAGCCCTGCAAATGCGCAGTGTTACTATACCAGATTAATGGTGATCAAATTGCCGACCTCGAAAGGTGCAAAGGCTGTCTGTTTTGCAGAGATTTGAACATTTGACTTGCAGAGCAGTGCAGATATCAGAAGTGATCATTTAACTTACGGAGCCATCATTATGGTTTGATTTCGATATATATGTTGTGTAGAAATGTTGATGTATTTGTGTATTGCATCCCGCAGATGAAATAGTTTGCGTTACTCATGTCACCACCCACATACAATTATCCAGAAGGAAAAAAAGTGTAATGGCGATGGAGCAACTTACACTTCTAAAGGAGAGTTTGTAGATTTTTCTGCGCTGTAGCCCGATTTTATTGATAATTTTGACAAAGAGTTAGTAAAATTCAGAGATGCTATTTACCTATTGGCTTGCAGAAGAAACCTCTCTTTCTTGTATTCTGTGGAGGGCTAAGCAGTATTCAAGTCTGCTGCTCGTAAATGTCCCTACAACAAACATAACATAACTCGTATTGTTATTTTGAGTTGGTTGTTCGTTTTCTGTCCTCTGGGGGCAGTGGTGCTGTTGCAAATGCAAGCATCCAGGCATGAGAGTGGCATTCGCCCAGTATGTTGTATGTGCAAGTGGATTTGAATTATTGTTGGCTTTCTGAAATTTTAGCAAAATAAAAATGGTGTATATCAGTAACCATTATGTTATGCTGCATTATGTTAATTTGCTTACGCTTGTAAGCGCGAAGGTGGGGGAGGGGCGGAGGCAGGGAGCAAGCAAGAGGAAAGACAGATGGCGCTGAAGGCTGGCGGTTTGCGCGTGCACACTCGCGTGAATGCAAGCTTGTCGCCAGCCAGCAGCACTTTGAAAACTCACCTACTAAAGTCTCTCCGAGCAGCGAATGCACGCTGATTCAGCGAGACCTAAAACAAGCCTACACCCCAGCATGCAAAACACTGCAACAAATCTCGGCAACAACTATTCTGTGTTTCAAACTTCATGAAGATTGTGATTCATTTCTGGTAAAATTACCTACCACTCAAAAGTTAATTAAACAGAAGTGCCACTCTAACTTAGACACACTATTGCCTGCAAGTAATAACATAATAAAGATTACCTAGAAAAGTTACATTTTAGTGGCTGTGCAATAAGAATTAGACTAGCAGTACTCATTATCAGAGAGCAAAACAACCTTTACGCGCCAATAGTAAATTCTTTTATTAGCGTTTAAAGTCAATGCTACTCAAGTAAATCAATACTGAAAGGAGGAAATGCGGAGCGGACAGTGCTGGAATCCAGCCACCATGGTACATACAGAAGTTATGTTATTAATATTTATACAGCATACGTTCTACTGTAGTGTAATTTAGACAGGCTGCTTGGCCTATGTACTATTGTAAACCATTACTGTTAATGCAGTTTAAGACAAAACAAAAAAGCCCAATTAGAGGTTCTCGCTTTCCCCATATATGAAACAGCGTTTCCAAAAAATGGAGGCAATTTTTTTACCCAAAACAATGGCAAAACTAAAGGTCTGGATTGCCTTGTGAGTCCTAGCAAACATAGAGAGCCTGCTATAGTGAAAAATAAAATTAAATAAAATGGATTGTTCTTATGTGCAGTGAATCCATGAGTTAGAGAATTTAATGTGGGATAATTCAGCGTACTTTTGAGATGGATACCCCACACAACCTGTAATGCTGCACCAAACAACTAATAGAATGAGGTGAGAGCAGTTTATTTCGGAGCCAATGTCTTTTGTGTGCATTTTAGGGAAATTTAACTTATCACAAAAAGGACAAAAGGTCGGCGGACGGGGAGGCGGCCGGCCGGGGCCCCTAGCAGTCGGGCAGGCCATGGCAAGTGATTGGCAGTTTTACATCCTGTGAGAAAGGCGATGGGATCAATGCCTTTGCAAAGCCATCACTGCACGGAGAGGTAATTAAAGATGAAAACTACTCTAGGTTACGTCAATGACATATACACCCATTCGAAAGTATACATTTCCAAGTAAGTTAAATATTAAATAAAAGGGTAACCAATGCCACCTAAAGAGGAGGTCAAGCTTTAGGGTAATGATTAAAGTAGAGCCTTTTGAAGTGGTGTCAGCATTAAGGGTAGATTTCAGGTCAGTGGTTACCGTTCAGTTTTAGAATTGGGTTCAAATCATGTCTGGTTTCGAGTAAGGGATATGGGTCAGTTGAAGAGAGACCAGGTGACATTTTTGGTAAAAAGGAATTCTAATCGTTTTGTGTTAAGGGACCGAATGTTGCGTAGAGAATTCATTGTTCTGTAGTGGTTTCTCCGTGAAGGTATTTTGGTAATATGGTTCCAGTATTGGCCCTTTCCAAAAACATCTTTGGGATCTGAAGAAAATATTGAGGGTGCTAGCAGAGTAGAGACTGATACCGCATGCACCGTTGGACTGATTGGGGCTTGTAGAAACATTTTAGGTCAAAATGCTCAAGTCATCAAGATGTAACTCTATCGAAATGGACATTTTCAACCAAATAGATCAGTTCTTTTGACTGTATTGAAATCCAAGCACAAAACGAGCTTCCTCAAAAAAGCAGCTAATGCCGTCTGAAAGGAAGTTAACGCAAAATGCTACAGCCGGCCACAGCTTGCAGTGCATGTGCACGAGAGGTGCGCGTGCAGCAGTAATCATGCCATATGGCGCCTCTGCTCAAACGTGCGCCCGCGCACATGCACTGCAATCTGTGGCCGGCGGTAGCATTTTTTGGAGCCCTTACTTAAAGTCTCGCCAGACCAGCGCAAGCGCTGGGTCAGGCGAGACCTAAAAAATGGCCCACACACTGGCACTTACAAGCTGGCCCATCTGGCAGTGCCAGAATACCCAACACTGCATTGGTGTATATAGAGAACTGGAGGGCATGAGGCCAGTACGAGGGTCAATCAATCAGTATATGTAAAGCACGCTAATTACCACAGGGGTATCCAGGTGCTGTATGGGAGGGGGTGACACCGCTCAGCCCTGGTATGGCTTAGGATGAATATGGTGGTATGGTGAGTCTCACTTATACACAGTCCTTTTTTGCAAGTGGTGGCGCCAAGACTCAATTTTGGGTGTTTTTCAACACCATATTTTGTGAAAAGAGAAAGGCAGATAAGGTGAAAGGGAAAAAGGATGAGAAAGAAGAAAAAACGCAACAAAAGGAGAAAGCAGCGATGAAAAGAACCGATAATAGAGGGACAGCAAGTGTAGGGTGGCGGAATAAAGAGGCACAAGAGGGAATCAAGATGAGGCATCCTTAGCACTCAGTAACTCTATTGTTCTGCCGCTTGGGCCATGGGCTACTAAGAAAGGCTGTGAGCCTCAGCACTTATTTGTTCAAATGAATCACTGCTTATACACTACTAACACTATACTGTATGTTCTATATGTGTCAATGTTTGATCCTAAGTTTACCAGACGTCGTACAAGTGGCATGGCTTTGAAGTCTTGATCCCGCTTCATGTCTCTTTCACCCATCACTGTCCCTTTATCTCACTCTTGCTTGGTCTTTTTTTACCCCTGCTTTCTCCATTTGTCACTGTTTTTCCTAGTGCTTAATTTGTAAAAGGATAAGTGCCGGGGTCCAACACTTTGCTCACAAGCCTGTGACCAGGGCTATTGAATGTCCGCATTCCCAATGCCAAGGCTGTGTAGTCTTGATTACACCTCAAGTCTCTTTAATCCACCACCAAGTATTCTCCGACTCTCAATCTCACTCTTGCGGATTTAAAAAAAAAAAAAAAATTGGTTGCCTTTTGTCACTATTTTTCCATCTTAGTCTGTCTCTTTCTTTCTCCCTAATGTTTTACTCTCTTGCGCTGGATCAAAGTTTGTTAAGGAAAAAACAAGTGCCGGTCGCCAAAAATAAGTGTCGGTGGACCCCCACCTGCAACCACCAGCTCAAATTAAGCACTGGCTATAAGTATTTTAGAAATACAATTTTAGCAAAATCAAAAGGTCTCGGCTAATGCCACACCTAAAAACAGAGCAGTTCCGATCACTGTATTGCTGTTCAACGTTTGCTCATATCTGAGGGCAATGGAGTAGATCTGACTGTTCAGAAAGGAAGTCAGTTGGCCAAACTCCACGAGAGCAGAGTTGCTAGGTCACTGGAACAATAAAAGCGGTGAAAAAACACATCCTGACTAGAAAAAAGTCCAATGGGGATCAAGAAACAGCAGCCTTTAGCCTTAGCAGAGCAGTAATCAGTAAAAGGCAGAAATGCAGGGGTTATTTTTAGCAGCTTTTCAAACATGCGTAATTCTTCAGAGTGGCAACGATTTTAGGTAATATTGGGCCAAATTTAATCTCTTTCCTATCTGGCGGATAGCAATGATTTTCAGTGGCAACCGCCACAGCACGAACGTGGGGGGGGGAGCAGAAGACAGCTAGGCAGGGGGGAAAGGACAGGAAAATATATATATTTTTTAAACTTACCTGTCGCTGCTGCCTCAGACGGCCGCCTCAGTGCTCTCCCAGCAGTCTCTGGGAATGCAGAGGCTGCCCAGCCAATCCAGATGCTGCTCTCATGCCATGAGAGCAATGCCAGGATTGGTCTGAGCAGCCTGCTCTGCCGCTCAGACACTGCCTTGTAGCCTGCGGCTTTTCTCCAACCCGCTGTGAACACAGTTGGGTTGGAGAAATAGAAGTGAGCATGTCTGCTTGGCCGGCCTAGTACGGTCAAACTTACATGCACATTTGTAAGTTCCCACCACCTACCTGTATGGCCCAGCCCGATTCACCCCACACGCATGCCAGAGCCAGTCACGGGAAAATAAAATGATATTGTTTTATTATCAGTTTCTTTTTCTGTGGCTGACTCTGATGAGTGGGGCGACACTCCTCTGCCATTACGAAGGAGCGGCCCAGAAGGCTTTTTTGTCTTGTGTCTCCTCAGGTCCACACTCTGCTGCTGTTCGAATTGATACTCCCTGTTGCTGAGAGCTGGAGCATAGCACCAGAGTTACACCCTCATACAAGAAATCCCCCGCCCCCCCAAAAACACAAGTCACCGCCATGTGGGGATCAGGGAAGGAGGGGGCAGAAGAACAAGGGGGGTGGGGGAGAACAAGGAGGCCAGTAAAACGGAGTGTAAGGGGTCATGAAGAAGGAATGGGGACTAAAGAGTGGCTAAAACAAACCCCACATACTGCAATATGTCTAAAACACTTACTATTTTTACTGAAGTCTGTCTAGTATATAACAGTGGTCAAAGTACTGCAATCAGTAGACACACAATAGACACAAAATTGCTTCAAAAAATCTGCTGTATGCTATAGTAAACCAAACTAAAGAACATCATTTGAAAAATGAAATATGGTTTCTTGTGAATTTTGCATGTAACCTCCATTTGTGCTCTGTATGACATCTCTAGAATAAGCCATTGCCCTCGGTGGCTTATAATTTACAGCAACCCGTCACTGATTCTATACTTCTCTACTCTATAACTATTACTGAGCCATAGTGAGTGTGTGTATTTACATATAAGTGCTGAGGGACGAAAAGGCTGCAGGAACTGATTGTGGCATGCATTACAATGAGTCTTCCCTCAAGGGTACACGTTTTGTGCCAGTTAATATGTCCATGCAACTAACACCTTAAAACAAGAGAACTAAATTCCAGAAGTATAAAATCATGGACATACCAAAAAAAAAGCAGATCATATGCTCAAGTAACCAATATTAAGCAGGCTGCAAATGATGGTTTACATCCTAGCACCAGCACAAAAAAGATTGGAGAAGTGTTTTACTAATATTTCAGAGCAATATTCTTTCTCCTGTAAACATATTAGTAACTATATACATCAAGTTAATCATTGTGCACTGTAAGAATTGAAGAAATAGGTTGTGCTGGATGTTTTGCTTGTTGATTATCCGATTTTGGACTTTTACTGTGAGTGAGTTTCACCAACTGAGTCTTATTCATGTTTAATTCTGTTGAAATGGACAGAGAGTGCTAACCATCAGTATCCGCCATTTTAGGATAAGGCTGTACTTGTGTAGCTAGGATAAGAGTCTCTGAGCTAGTTACAAGTGAACATGTAAGAGCAGCCATGTGCATGCATGTGCGGGGTGAGCATGTACCATCTAGCTCAGCCCACCATCTGCACACAGGCAACCTGTCGCAAAAGGGACCCTTCAGGGATTCATGCTGACCAGGTGAATGGGCTTTCATAGTGAAGGTCTGTAAAGCTTATTGAAAAGCCGTGTGGTCACTGCATTGTATCTTATTGTGAAAGCTGCCCCACTGCACAATGTTGCCAAACTCGGATCTAGAGATTGCCGTCAGGTCCCAAATCTAGGGTAAACACGTACCTGAGTGCAGATCCACTGTCACTTTTGCAATAACTATGCTCCTCATGGCCCATACAAGATTATCATATTCCCTTGCTCAGCCATAATACGCTTCCAGATTTTTGCCCCCTACAGGGCCAAGTTAATTACTTTGCTGGCCAAGCCGAGGATCTGGAACGCTCTTCCCCCCAAAGTCAAATAATCCCTTCCACTGTCCTCTTCAAAATAGAAGTGAAAGGGCTCTTAATGAAGAAATATCTGCCTCAGTCGGCCTTCCCCACTTGACTCTGGGACTATAGATTCTGTTTTGTGGCCCAGCGGCTTGGCTCGCGAGATTGCTGGACATTTTAAGGCTATGTACTTTTCGCTATGTTGAATCTGTTTGTTTGCCTGTACCCTTCCTGCTGCATAATCTGTAAAGCACTCTGATACCCTCGGTGGTCATGTTCGCTCTATATAAAACTTTCTAAATAAATAAACAGGAGGATTAAAGCCTTCCCCGCTCAATAGAGCCATTTGACAGTGTTTGGACCAGTTCCTGGGAAATGGAGGGGTGGGAAGAAAATCTGCATGTGTATTTAACACTTCACATTGCACCTGCCAGGGCAAGACCAAGGAGAAACAAAGGAGGAAGGACACTCCTCTGGAGCCTAACACTGGAGGGACTTCCCTCTGAAGTTTTGGTTAAAGGGATCAGGCAGCTATGTCAGTTTGGGGGCAGGGCCTCTGCAGAAACACAGGTGCCCTGCAAGTAACCATGATGTTATGTGACCTGGGGAGGGTGTCCTGGGGGAGGGGGGGTGTTCTGCATGTTGGCTGTGGATGGGCTGTGGAAGATGCTCTTCAGGCAGGAGAGAGTATCAGGAGCAGAGCAAGAGGACAGATGTGGCACGGGAGCAGTTAAATCAGGCTCCCCAACAAACAGTAACCTTTAGAGGCAAGGAGGCCTGGAAAAAAGGCTCCAGATGATTAGAGAGACCACCAGGAGCAAAACAAGACTAAAATAACGTGAACTGGCCTAAAAGGGTGGGAAAACTCACTAGTACAAGCCCAGTCCCCTGAGCAAGAAACACCACATCCTCTTATTAATTCATCATGAGGAGGAGAGATGCATGGGGCTCTTTTCCCAGAGCATACATTTCCCTGGGGGCCGTATAAACCCCAGGAGAGAAGATGAGCACTGCTGCACTCAAGTGATAAGGTCGGTGCCTCTCCCACTCTCCGTGCCCCTGTTTGGTTAGAGCAGGGAACACACTGCCAACATCCCTACAGAGGTCAGGAGATAAAGAAGAGGTGGAGCCAGTCCCTGTACGCCATACCAGGAGTGCAATGCACAATCTGGGAGGCGGCAGGGGCTGTGGGGGATTGAGATTCCCCCGTGGCCCCACAGAAAAAGGCATGTGGGTGCCTCAGGTGGGAATGGGGGACCCATAATAAAAAGGAACATGCAGAGTGAGGCTGCATTGTAAAAAAAATGGGGGGTTGCAGATTTCCAAACTAAGAAAGCGGGAAGCTGCTCATTCCATACTCAAGCCTCAGGGCCTAGGAGCACACCGTAAGCCCCTGACAGGGCTTATTTAATATGCATATTATTCCTGTGGTGTCCAGGGAAGGGCAGGGGCACGAACGACCCTAGAGAGTAGTTTGGAGAGCTACCAGAGGTGCAGCAGCCCCCAGGAATGTTTTCAAAAGGGTTGTCCTAAGTATCCCAGGGAGTCACATGAATGCCTCCAGGTGACATTTTATGCTATTCAATCACTTCTAGAGCTTCTGCTTTTGCACAGAGACTCTGAAGTGTGGGGACTTTGCTGGTTGGTCCTCAAACTGCAGAGGCACCAGTGTAAATGCAACCATAATATAATGCTTTTTTGAGAATGTTGATGATTGACAATGCAAAGTTTTATTTTACTTTGAATGTTGGTACTATCCCCATGTGTACTGCAAGAATTGAAGAGACAGGCTGTGAACTTGACAATTTGAGAAACAGAAAAAAAAAAACCTTTGTTGATATAGCAAATGGGAGAGGTGATGGTCATGATGTGCTGTCTGGCAAATTCTGTAAAAAAAACATTCTCTCTCTATCATGTTACTTAAAAATGTATTTAAGCATGTTCATAATAAGTAATGCCAGACTCAGAGAGAGATAGGACAATATCTGGATTTCAAAAAGACTTGTGTGGCCAGATGTATGATCATTTGAAATTGCGACTCGCAAATTGTTCTCGATTGCGAGACGCAATTTCAAATGTACAACAGTGTCTGAGACACTGATTGCGATTCCCAATGGGGTCACAAAATGCGAGCCTCATGAATATAATGAGTCACTCGCAAATTGAGACCCCATTGGGAATGGCTGTCCCTTCCAGGGATGGTGGCTTGCTGGGCTCAGGAGACCTCCATGTCTGGGACTGCTTTTAAATTAAGCATTTTTTTTAAATGCAGCCCGTTTTCCTTAAAGGAAAACAGGATGCATTAAAAAAAAAAAAAAAGCGAAACATTTTCGTTTCATTTTTTAAGGGCAGGTATTGGTCCCTGGGACCACTGCCTGTCCCTAAAGCCTATTTTCCCCTGCACTTGCAAAGGGGAAGTGGTCCCTTGGGTACCCCTTCCCTTTTGCAATTGCATTACCACCCTCTTGAAGAGGGCGGTAAATTGCGAGTGTTTTGCAACCGCAATTGCGATCGCAAAACATTCGTACATGGCTTGTGAGTCACTATTAGGAAGGGAACGTGCCTTCAGAATACCCTATTTTGCGAGTGGCAAATTATTTGCAAGTCGCAAAATAGTGTTAGTACATGGCCCAGAGGAAAATTGCATGCACAAATGGGTCGTACATCTGGCCCTAAAGGTGCTAAATTAGGAACGTCTTATATATTGTTGTATGTTAGAATATCAACTATAGAAATAACATGCAACAAGATTATTGTTGTAAAAAAATATCAGCAACTATTATATCGTGGAGGTAAGTATATAATAGTAAATATAGATGAAGTAATCTTAGTCTACATCTACATTCCAGAATATAAATACACATGTTACCATAAATGTGGTATTAAGTATAGTAAATCTACACTTACATATACATTTACCTTATTAATATTTTGGTCATGGATATTTTTCATATGTTTAGTGGAAATCTTAGTGATACTTTAAGGGCTTGTCAGTGCTTAATTTGCAAAATTATGCGTGCTGTTGTACAGAACTCTGCTCAGAAGCCCGTGGCTAGTGCAGCTAAATGTCGGCGTGACAAATTCCAAGCCTGAATCTATTTCATGTCTTTTTAATCCACAGGTATACACTCCCTGCCCCTTTATCTCACTCTTGCAGCCTCCTGCTTTCTTCCTCTGTTTTGCCATTTGATATGGAAAAATAAGTTCTGGTCCCCAAAAATAAGTGACTTTATCAGCCACTGGCAACCACCAGCTTAAATTAACCAATGGGGCTAGCATCTTATTTATGAAAAGTGAGGAATACCTGAAAACAAGTTTTATCCACTTATTTTCCACAGCAGTTCTCAGATTACAGATCACTGAATATGTAATTAACTCTGGGTATTATTAAGATGCCCGGCGGTTGGACCGCCAACCGCTTTTGCAGTGGATGGGAGACCGCCCAACGAGCATGCAGCAGTCCGACTGCCGTATTAGGATATGAACCCCAGGTCGAAAAGACGGCTGTCCCACCGCGGTGGCATGGCTCAGCCATTTGGAAGGGCTGCAGCAGATGCTGCCGCGGTGCAGCGCCTTCTGCACGTCCATGCACCGTGTGCCATGCACCATGCAGTGCATGGCACACGGTGCACAAAGGTGAGTGGAGGCACTATATGTGCCCCGGGGCCAATTTTCAGTGGTCTATGATGGCAAGGGACTCTGTTTGGGGTCCCCACATCCCTATTCCGACAACCTTTTCATGGCGGGGTTCCCACCACGGAAAAGGCTGGCAGAAAGGAATATCATAATCCCAACGGCGGTGCACCACCGCCATTATAGGATGCTGCTTCAACTGTCGCATCATTGGGATCTATGATCCTGGCAGAGCCTGCAGTCTGCTTCCGACAGATTAGGGTCCAGCCCCCAGTATCATAATATGGCGGTCTGACCGAAGGGATCTTGACGGTTGACTCGCCGCCGATGGCCTATCGGTGATCCGACCACCCTGCATGATAATCAGGGCCTATAGCTTAAAACATGTAAAGTCTTTCTATTAGAGCTTTCTTGGAGACATGCGCCAAGTTAAAATAAAAAGATTTTCATCATCATCATTTCTTTATTTCGGTGTATGCACCATAAAAGAACATGCACATATAAATTCAAACAATGCTAAAACAGTTAAGAAACGCTAAAAGTCAGTATAAAAACAATTTTGAATTAAAAATACATTTGAAATTTAAAACAGTGAGAAGGTTAATCACATAGCTTAGTCCATGGTTAAAGTTTAAGAAATTTCATCCTAGCCCACCATATGGAACTTAGAAAATGCGATACCGAGTAGACAATAAAAAGTTCAGTATTATATTTTAGGAGCCTGAATGCTTCTTTACAGTGTGTTGTGCCAAGGTTCCTACACAACTGCATCAACCATCTGTGTTTAATTTTGTGGTAGCCCTGGCAAAAGAAGAATACATGGAGTTCAGACTGCTCTCCCGCACTACACGCAGGACACCCCCATGTAATGCCACTGGACCATTTGTTGGTGAAGGAACCATTCATGCATGTGTTAGGGCGGGTTGATCTATTGGGGTTGAAGACCATAAATTTAGGGGCATATCATCAAGGACAGGCAATAATTATCGCTAAGCGCACTTACCGCTAGGATAATTATCGCCAGGTAACGTGGAATTTTATTGCTGCGATAGCGTGCTATTAGCAACGCTCATCTCAAAAGCGATAAAATTCCAAGCGCTAACTGCCAAATGTGAGATTATCGCTGGAAATCCAGCGATAATCTCACAAAGTTTGGCAATAGCTTGTTGATAGGGCAGACTTAGCCATGTTATCCACCTTACATTGGATATAATGGCCAAGTCAAACTAAAAGCAGGCGTAAGGAAAGTAGCGATAACCAAGGTTAGCGCTACTTTTCTTATCGCTATGCCTGTTAGCGTGCCCATTGATAATTAGAGAAATGTCGGTTAGCGACATTTCTCCAGTTATTCTGGGACGGAACGCCAACTTTGCATCTCATTAGAGATGCAAAGGTGGGCATTATGGGAAAGGGAGCTAATGCAAGGATTCACGCGATAGCGTGACCTTGCTGATAAGGCGATAAAATCATCGCCGCTTTTCGGCCGAAAACGGATGCAAAAGCGGCGATAATTTTATATCGCCTCCTTGATGATATGCCCCTAAGTTTTTGGGATGTTGATCTCCAGCCCCCTAGACCTGCAGAACTCACAAAACCTGTATAAAATTCTCTGAATTCCCCTAGGGGATTTGGAGAGGAGTAAAGTATTGTCAGCAAACATCATGGCCGGAATTTGCTTGTGCGCTAGTTTGGGGGCGTCTATATCCTTGAGTTCTCTCAGCGCACTTACCAGTCCATTGATGTAAATGCAGAACAAGGTAGGGGCGAGCACACATCCCTGTATTACCCCCCTGTTAATGGGGCTGGGCGGCGCGAGTTCCCCATTTTTCACGTACCGGATTTGGGCATAATTGCCAGTATGTAACCTTCTTAGGATGTTACGGTAGCCCAAGTTCTCTCAAACTCCCCCACAGGGCATCTCTGGGTACCAGATCAAATGCACTTTTGAGGTACACAAAGACCAGATACAGGCTACCCCCTTCAGAATGTATTGATTTCCAATAAAGAAGTTGGAGCCTGAAAATCTGATCTATTGTTGAAGTTTTTTTTCTGAACCCAGCCTGCAACGGGGTCATGAACTTATATTTCTCCAGCCAGGATTGCAAACGATCTAATATAATCCTGACAAATACTTTTTGTGAAACATCGATCAAACTGATCGGTCTGTAATTTTTTGGTAATAGGGGTGATCCCTTTTTGTATATTGGGAGGATCTCCGCACCAAGCCAGGTTGCAGGCAGGGCCATTCTCAGTAGGATAGCGTTGTAGACCACCCATAAGTATGGACCCCAAATCTTGAGTTCTGCACTAAAGAGATCCCCTGGAATCTTGTCCAGGCCTGCAGCTTTCCCGGGAACTATTCCGTTTAGGGGTTTTGTGACTTCTGCCAGAGTGATCTCGGGATAGCTATTTCAGTGATCGAGGGAGTCAGATTTACTGGGGACAGGCTGCTGGCCTCCACAGCGTATGATGCATAAAGAGCCCAAAAATGTTCTTTCCAACAAGCAGCAGCTATATTTGGCTCAATTACCACCTTTCCTCTGCTGCTGCCTGTGGAAATAATACTCCAAAATGTTTTCATATCTTTGGCCTCCAGGGCCAGTTTCAAACTCTCCCATTGTTCTGATTCCCAAGCCATTTTTGCAGATGCAACGGTGATTTTATAGATCGACCTTGCTGATTTTAATGTAGTCTTACATTTGGATTTTATAGCCTCTAACAATGCCTTTTTTGCCATCCGACAACTACCATTAAACCATGTCTGCGTCCACGACCCCTTGCACATGCTGTCCAAAACACCTCCACAAGCTTTATGGTGGTGGACTCATTAACCATTGCGACTTCTGCAACGGATGGAGCGATACCTCCTGACTTTACAAACTCTGACATGGCCTCAAAATTGGGTTTAATGGCTTTAAATAGCAGAGTCTTTTTGTAGGGCATTTTTTCCAACCACGCCCACCTGACTTTCCACCTATCATTAGTGAGTGTCGGTCTATGATCAATAGCAGAAGCTTCAGCCGATTGATCCCCTATTGTTGGCATTGTGAGTTCAAGTATTAAAGCATTATGATCACTGTCATGCCGCGGCCTGACAGTGAAGTCCTTAACCTGGCCCCACAACCTGGTCTCTACTAAGAAATAATCTAAGATAGAGGGGTGTCCAACTCTATTGTAGGTGAATCTCCCAAGAGAGTCCGATCTGAAGTGGCCGTTGCAGGCTCGCAGGGAATACTTTAAGGTAAGTTCTTTTATTTGTAGAGTCAAAGGTGTACAGGTCCTGATTGGAGAGATATTGGCCTCAGGAATGGCCCACAACTCATCCTCCTCTGTAGCAGGTGAATCTATTAGATCTTTCATAGGTTCAAATTGGCAGTTCAGGTCACTTCCCAGCACTTAGTCGAGCAGCCAGATAACAGACCATCAAGTTGGTCTATGGTTGGTGATTCTTGTCCGGTCCTCACCGGCCTCGAATAGATGGTAATTAAGGCTATTTTAAACTCTGGTGTAAAGGTCAGTATAAGGCACAGAATATCTGGGGAGCAATGCGCCACTGGTGTGATCGTGCAACCTAAATAACATCCAACCCATGTACAGAGTCCACCTGATGGTCTACCCCATCCCCTAGATACAGCAGGTAAGTAAAATTAAACAAATCCCAAGTGAGTTGGTTCCTCTGTATCCCAGGATTCCTGAAACATACAAATGTCACAGGTATCCACAAACTCCCCCCAGTCAGGGCAGTCTAATTTGCTTTTGAGACCTTCCACATTCTATGATAGGACCTTCAGTTTGTTCGATACGCTATGGTTGGCAGCGGACCCTCCCTTAACCTTGTTATCTGGTAAGGCTTCTGGTTCCAATAACACTGTGAGGTGCTTACACCGTGGATCTGTAGGTACCAGTGAGTTAATCTCCCTAGCTGGATTGCCTGGGATTACTAGGGTGTCATGGGGACAAATAGGAGCGTCGGAGTGTAAAGGGGAGGGAGAATATGTGTCCTGTATAGATGAGATGGACATTGGACTGGAGGCTACTGAAAGAACTTTAGGCGATTTAAGGTAGACAACGGAGCCATGGTGGTCAATTACAGAGTTCAGAGTGGGGTCCTTGTCGGTGGGACTAAGTGCCTTGATTTTAAGAACTTGAGCACTTTCCACTAAGGGTTCACTCACACTTGTCATCCATGATGCCCACTCAGCCATGAGTCAATCGACTTCTTCCAGAGCCCCATATGTATTTGCCAAAGGGAGATCAAAGGTGTACGGTCTCAGTTGTACAGCGCCCTGCCCTATCATTAGCTGGTTCTGGTGCCAATCATGATGTCGATGTCTAAAATCAGCCCTTAAGTCAAAATCAAATATATATATCTTTATTCGGATATTTATAAATAACCATAAAAGATTCACATCATCGAGTCAACATACTTTTGTTAAAAACCACAATCAGATATACATAATACCCTAAAATCATCAATACATAAAATCCCAAAATACGAGATCATAAAAAGCAGGACAATTAAGTGCTAAAGTTAATTTGTCGGCAACCTTCTTGTGCCTATTAATGATTGTCTGTATCTGAGAGGAAACTTTTATATTCGTGTTGGCAAGGGAGCAATCCTAGCAGTTAGTCCTCTCCTCTAGTGTTTCTTAATCTAACTGCCAGTCGCAAAAAGTGCACAGTGCTAAATAATACAAATGGGTCAGCAGAGAGTTTAAGAAACAAGAGGGCCACTTTAGCCTGTCTAATTTTCGCGCGTTTCAAGATGTTTTTTAGAAACCGCTTCCTGGGAAGGTCGTAAAATGGGCATATAAGTCAATAGTAGGATCTAGCCTATGAAAATATGTGAACGGAAGGAGTCTGGTGGCAGAACCTGTAATTACTGGAGATTGACTCTGGTGCAAGAGGTGTTGTACAATGCCTGGGTTCCTAAAGTTAAATATGACACAGTCCCCACAAACGTCTTTTGGCCTGTTGACCAACCAATCTGCCCTACGTGTGATAAGTATTTCACTGGCATTGGCATAAGCAAATTGACAATGTCCAGCGAGCCAGTGCAGCCATTTGTTTTTAGCTCAATTGGGTTTCATTCTAGCCATCTTTTAAAGCGGGGACTCCAGCAAGAACAATTACATAAGGGATTGAGGCTGGGGGAAGATTGATTGATGGTAAGACTGTCTCTGCCCCGCCTCTCAGTCTCATAGGCCCAACGTTGTCGTTGCTAATTTTCAATGTGTCCTTGGTTGGTGGTGCCCTAACCCCAGGATTGTGGCCACTAGCTGGACTAGTGCTGGCCAAGAGAGGGGTATTAGTGGCAGGCCCGCAGGATGCATTAGACCTATCACCAGTCTCTACAATTCCAGGTGCGGTGGGGCCCGCAAGCACAGGTCTGCTCACTCCGGGCGGTGAGAGAGATGTGGGCAATTTTACTGCTTTACTGGAACATAGGTTAGAAAGTTTATCCAGACGTGCATGTACGTGGGCAAGTTCATTTCTCACAATGTCTCTTCAATGACCATGAAGGATTTCCATCAAGGGAACCGCACAGGCCAGTAGAGTCATGTCCACTTGCTGGTTTGGCCCCTCAGATGCAACCAGATCAGACACACTACTCATGAACTCCGGTGTTCCATCGTTAGACTTCTTTTGCTTGATCTCTGCCTTTGTGGGCTTTGTGGACTGTTTGGGGTTGGTGGACTTATCTGCCCCCTTAGTGACACCCCTCCTCCTTGTTACTACTTTGGGAATTGTTCCAGGGCCAGTGCCCGCATCTGATGGCCGTATTTGTGGCAAGAGGTGAAGTGAGTGTTCCATATCACTATGTGTTGTGGGCGAGGTCATAACGTGACAGGTTTGGTGTAAGTCCGGGGTCAATGACAGTCTGCGTTCTGTAAGTTCGATCTCAGTGGCCACCACTCCTATTGCCCTTTGTCAATGGATGTCTGCGGAAGGGGAGGGGGTATAGGCAGCGGTGGTGCATGGCAAATTGCATTTGTAGTGCGCTTCCCCATTTCTGATGGATTGCTGGACACGAGGCAGGGACACCAAAGAGAAAAAAAAACACTCTGTTACCGCTCGACTGGACAATAATATAACCCACTGGTTGTGTATGCTGGGGTTACCGAAAGAGGAGTCAAGTAATATATGAAAAAATACACAAACACAACTAAAAACGTTAATGATCAGGTTGCACTTACGAGTAGTCCTGGCAGCAGCCACACTTAGACAGAGGGTGGACCGCCCATGGGAGATTCTTGTTCTGCAGAATAGATGGGGCTAAACAAAGGGATGTGGAAAGATCCAGATCAGAAAACCAAGAGAAGGGGCCCAGCCCAGCCTCGACCGGACTCGGACAGGCGCAGACGGGCCCGCCCTTGGCCCAGGCCCAGCCCGCGTACGCCCGCGGGCGTCCTGCGCTGCGGAAGCCGCGCTGGAATTAAGTAGCGCCTCCAGGCGCAGGAACAACATCAGCGCCTCCTGGCACGGTGCAGCCTGGTGTCAGGAGTCCCCTCATTAACAAGTGTGGCTTCCTGCGCTGCGGAAGCCGCGCTGCAATTAAATAACGCCTCCGGGCGCAGGAACAACGTCAGCGCCTCCTGGCGCGGTGCAGCCCGGTGTCAGGAGTCCCCTCGTTAACAAGTGCAGCTTCCCCTTTTTCAATATATATTTTTTAACTATGTTTTTAAGTTGTTCTAGCAAGAAAGTGTAAAGAATAAGGCGATTTCATGGATGTAATTCACTGTTGCATCAGTAAGGCATGGCAGACACAAGACAATATTAACTTTGACAAGAACACCAGAACATGCAGAGGTGCCACTACAAATATGAAGGGAGGCCACCCTATTTCTGGGAGGTAAGGATAAACTGCCCGAATGCACCCTACTCTGGTACGCTGATTTGCTACGTGAGGTGAGTCTGTTGAAAGGGTTTTGCAAATGGGGAAAATAGGGATCGAGCATTTGGGTGATGTATGGAGGTAGCCCAACATGATCAGCTTTGAAGATCTAAAAGCTGAATACCAAATGTCAGACAAGGAATTCCTTAGATACCTACAACTCAACCATGATTTGAGGAAGCATGTTCCGGATGGGGAACAGTTGGCGGAGTATTCCCAGCTCGAGCACAGATTGCTCAAGGACCCCATGCCAGATAAGGTGGTCTCACTGGTATATAGGAAAATCAAGAATAATTCACCCGATCCCTTGGTGGCACTTAGGGAAGCCTGGACGAACGACTTAGGAACACTGGAGGAGGACGATTGTGTCGAGGCGCTACAGAGCCCGAGAGAGGTAGCAATTAGGGCTTGATTTAGACCAACACAATTGCGCATCCTTCACAAGTCATGCACGTCTAGAGTGCTCCTACATCGGATTGGGCGCAGTGACTCAGATCAGTGTGCAAGGGGATGTGGGGCAGTTGGCACGTTCTTTCATATATTATGGTCATGCCCATTGATTCAACACTTCTGGGAAAAAGTGACGAAGTTCATGTCAGAGGTCCTATACCTGAAGGTCCCTAGTGAGGTGAAATGGCACATCATGTGTATAACGGGGAGGAAAATAGCCCAAATATTCTAGGATATGGCTCATGATGGCGGGCATTGTTGCTAAACGCAATATAGCAAGAGAGTGGGGGGCGCAAATTGCGCCGAGAGTGGGAAAATGGAAAGACGATCTGGATTGGTGTTGCAGTGCTGAGAAGATGGTGTTCCAGGGTAGTGGTTGCCCTAAGAAATGGGACAAAATATGTGGGAAATGGACTCAATACAGAGAACTGTGAATTACGGAGTGGGCACAAGTGCATAGAGGGAGGGGAGGGTACTCATATCAGAGTGGGTAATGCTGCCCTTAAATCAGTAAGCAGTGCTATGTTTTGAAAGATGTATAATGCAGTTAACTGATGGCTATTACAATAGCAATGTAAATGTACTCGGAATGTTGGCCAACCGCTTTACTGCCAGACCCTGTTTATTTATTTAATAAAAAATATTTTTTTTTAAATTTAAAAAAAGAACATACACGGGGAATGTTCGATTGCTGATATGGAAAGTATTGCTGTTTTCTATGACTGTTGGAAAAATTTAATCAACATATTTAAAAAAAACCTTTGACAAGAACACGAATAAAATGTAAGACAATTGAACTGCTTTGCTGGCACATACTACAGGGAAATTGTAATATGAAATTGTTAGTGGAAAAAATATTTTGCTTTCTTGGAAGTACTATCTTCCATAGACCAAAGTGAAATTGTTGGCAAATAACTCCATCTGCCGAAAACACTGGGAGGGATACACAATTTTCTGGGTGTTCCTATAGTAATTTTAATGAAACCTGCATGGATAAAATTCTGCCAGGCTTCGTTTTGCTTCTTTAAAATACATAACAATATCTATTCAGATAAAATGAATGTGTGCAGTATTATCAGAATCTAGAGCAGAGGTCTTCAAACTTTTGGATGCCGAGACCCCCCTGTCAACATTTTGAGGCGTAAGGACCCCCTCTTGACAAAAATGTCTAAACCTGTTGACTAAATTGCATGGGATGAAAATGTAAATGAGGTTATGTGATGCCGCGTATTTTGGGATAGCATTGCTTCATTATTTTGATATTTGTTACACACGTAACGCTGAGGAAAGATTTCACCGAATCAGTACCCATTTATAACCAAAATACAGCAATTATCATCAGAAAGATTTCAAGTCAACGTTTGTGAAGGGCCTTCCACTCTGCAGCAATACGTGCTGCCACATTAGAAGCTCACCTGGCCCTGACCGGAAGAAGCAGGGGTCCCTTAAAACCCTGGCAGTTTTGTGTAGAGTTAAGCCTTTTACCCATGCAGCTTTCCTCTCACCCCCTCCCTTCCATCCCTCTCTCCTCTCCTAACCCCGGATCCCTCTCTCACTTTGCAGGTCATTTTCTTTCACCCCTTTTTACAACTTCTGAACTCTCCCCATTCAACCTCTCACTTCACCTTTAATCACCTCTTGCCATTCTGTCCTTTCACTGCCCTCATCTCTAACAGTCTCTCACATTTATCTCATGGCCTCTCTGGCCCTGTCACCTCCCGTGCCCCTCAGCACTTCTCATTCACCTCCTCTCTTCATTCAAATTTTTGTCTATTTGTATCTTACACCTCTCCAGTCCCCCCATTCCTCTTTCACATCTCCCCTTTGTTCTAACAGAAGCCCTCACCTTTGGATCACACTCACTTCTTGCGTGTCCACACTTCTCTTCGGCAATTCAAATTTCTCCTCATCCCTGACCTCTTCAATCAAATTCTCTCACTCCCTTGCTGTCCTCTCTCATTTTGGGTGCGGATGCAAGTTCAGAATGGGATGAATGAATGTATGATTACTGATGGGCTTGTTTGAGTGAGTTGCATATTGAGTAGTGAGGGGGACAGGTGAGTGAAGTGTCACATGAGTGCAGGATGAGTAGTGTACTCGTGTGACTGCAGTTTGAGGTATAGTGTGAGCAGGACAAGTGCATTTTGAGAGCAGAGTGATCACTGTGAGTGCAGGGTGAGCGGGTGAATGGTGCAAGTGCATGGTGATCAGTGTGAGTGCATTGTGATCGCTGTGAGTGCAAGGTGAGCGGGTGAATGGTGCAAGTGCATGGTGATCAGTGTGAGTGCATTGTGATCACTGTGAGTGCAGGGTGAGCGGGTGAATGGTGCAAGTGCATGGTGATCAGTGTGAGTGCATTGTGATCACTGTGAGTGCAGGGTGAGCGTGACAATGAAGGGCGAGAATGAGGAATGAGTTGTCTGAATGCAGGGTGCATTCCCAGACCCATGAAGTAACTCAGCATGTTATTGACGGGGCGTAGACTTTAAGATCTAAGTTAAACTATTGCGGCATTAATCGGGGATCGAGGGTGAAGAAAATAAATAATGTGCTGATCCTGCAACAAACTTCTAGTCCTATGGTTAGGGTTGCCAGCAGATTATTTTGGTGGCCCAGTCGGTACAAAAAAAACAGTCACCTAAAGCGGTATTTTCAGCGCTTATCTGTGCATACTTCCCAGGGCAAGCTTTAGTGCTGGTGGTGCCCTGTGCGACCATGTTTGTTGGTGCCCCCCACAATGACCACCACCACCACGGATTCTCTCACTAGCACCCTTTAACAGTGACCAAGTCTCCATAACCCCACACTCTCAGATGCATTGAATTAGTTATATAGTGCCACTCATACCAGTGTAGGGTGTCCGAGCACTTTGCATCACACACACATTACACAGAGACAATCAATCATAAGTGTGTAAATCAGTGTATAGGAAATGTTACATAAGCCAAAGGACTAAAAGTATAGGAGTCACATGTCATCCATACTGGTAGGCAGTATAGTTCAAGAGTGCTTGGTGCGGAGAAGCACAAACTCAGAGTCGAAAAAGAAACAGCATAGTTGGGAGTTTCCTTTAATAAGAATTGATTTCTAGCCAAATTAACCCTTTTTGCAACATTAATCAATGGCCTAATAATGTATTCTTTGTAGTGTGTATGCTGTTCTAGGATGAAAGTTAATAGCTCACTATTCTCTATTAGGACTTTAAGTTATAAATTGCAAGTAACAAAAGGATGTCTCTTTTGAAAGCAGTAACCTGCTGATCTCTTCACATCATATGCACTCTGTAATCTACTTGGTACACGTTCTTTGCAGCAGGCATATTAACCCTCTGCACTAACATCACCCAAGTCAAAACCTCAACTATACAACATTCTGATCTCTCTCCAGGAAGATAATTAATCACACAAGTTATCTTGACATTTATGTGAGGCCTGGCAATTGCCGGGGAAAGAAACGCTGCAGCAGGTGCTTCAAAAGCACAATAAACTTTCACTCACGGCGCCCCCAGGAAGCCAACTTTGTATTCCTTTCCATGAAATGCATTTTCACACTACGGCAGTGTATGTAAAATCCAAATGTATGGAATAGGCACAGTGGGGACCCAGGGGGTACTGGAACCAGCAAAAAAACCTAAGCCTCTGTAAGCAGTTTACAAAGGCATGTTAAATGGTCTTTAAAGACCTGTGAAAAAACACGGGGTGCCGGAGATAGGAATCCAGACACTGCCCAGCTGAGCCCCCAGCAGCTCAAGTTTCACTGCCGCAGCCCTGGCTGAGACACAGGACGGGGAAGGGGGGGGGGGGGGCTGAAGCCCTTGGGCCTGGGCAGAAGTGTGACTGGGAAGGCGCGACCCCCTTTGCATCACTCCACGGCCCCCCTGGGGGTCGCGCCCCACAGTTTGAAGACCCCTGATCTAGAGTCTGAAGTGAACGGGAACTAATGAAACTAGATTTCGCTACTTTTACTGAACATTTAGTTCCACTACTGTTAACAGATATTTATGCGGTGACTCTTTTCATTCTATAGATAAGTTTATCTTTTTTTACTTAACAATTGCAATTAATTCTCTTTGGAGTTGTTATTTTTTTTCACATGTTCTTGATGATCTGGAAGATATTTAAACCATACCCTGTTGGGCCAAACACCATTTAGCGTCAACATCTTCCTTCACGTCTGCCATGTAATGCATTTCCAAGCTCCACTAACTCACCATAAACAAAACATTCAATCACTGACCCCCAACTTTGGTCTTGGGTGGCTTCTTCTCAGGACTAAAATTCCTTTTTCTGCCACAAAATATCAGATAATTACATCAACAGCTCAATTTTTTTAATAGACAACAAAATACTCTGATAGGAACTGCCTTTCTGCTGGAGCGACATTCGTGAAATAGGAAATCATAATTCAATAGCCTTGAAGGGACACCATGGATTCTTCGAGAAGTGAGAACAAAGGCAGAGCAATGCTGATAACAACATGAGACTTGTGGTGTTCAAATAACATAGAAAATGGGTAGGTAGGGAGAGCATGATGATCTTTTTAGGTCTAACTTGTGTCAGCGCATGTGCTGCATGCGCTTCTAATTATGAGAGATATTGTATACAACAAGGGGTTTAGAGCCCGCCCCCTGCTTAACATTTGTTGTCACTTTTATTTGCTGCCTTTTTTTTCTGTTTCATGACGTTTTTATTAGCATTTGTTAATAAAACATAGTGCATTACATGATACAACCACCTGTAGATGGCTCAAGGCAATACCGTGTCAGGCAGCGCAAACAATTCCAAGGGCCATACCTTATCTCATGTCCAGCTAACCCTGCGGGCTTAGAATGACAGATAATACGCCAGAACTTGGTGAAGGCAACCATGACGTAAGTAGAGGGAAAGGGTGAACGCAAAGATCTCCAACACTGGCATCCTAGAGGCCGGGACAAAGGCCTTAGGACCCTAGGCCACGTGCCGGCGCCCTAGGACTCCGGCGCCATGAAGCACATCCTCGCGGCATCGTTATGACGTTCTTATGTCTATTAGCTATACATCATGAATCGAAGATTAACAAAGAGGAAACAACCAATGAGGAGGAGGGGAGGGCAAGAAGGGGATAGCGGGGAAGGGTGAGCGTATTTGCTGCCTTTTAACTGGCCAGCGCGTGCGAGCTTCAGTTCCTCTTCTTTCGGCTGGAGAATGGGCCAAGTACGGTGTTATATTCTATATTTTCTTTTCATGTTTCTTTGAATGCTCTGCTTGTATTAATGTTGATGTTTGAACCTGCTTTTGTAATCTGTTGCTATGGCACGTGGGGTTCCATGTTCCAAGCAACAGAAGCCTTGAAGATGGACAGACACGTACTGTGCGGTCTTCAAATAAACCTATATTTCTTTTTATATATACTTTGCCTGGACTGCATTACTACATACTGATAGCTTCAGATTGATTGCTGTCCCTCCACTGATCGCCTTAGAACTGAGGCCCTACTTTTATTTTTTTTTCTTCTGTGTCATCCTTTGTGAATCTCTTGCCATTTTTAGCTATCTCTTACAATGTCACACATACTTCAAGAAGCCCTTTTCTCCTTTGAGATGGATGTTTATTGTGACAACAGATGTTATTTGCTTCCAAATGCATTTTCACAAAGACGTGGACATGTCTGCAAAGCTCGTTTATGTGAGTTTTTGCCATTTTTTTTCTTTTTCATACGTGGGGAAATTAATTGATGTGCATAGTATCACAGGGGTGTTGTGCTGAGACCCAACAAGCATTGGCAAAGTAAATAGGTCTCGCCTTAGAGACTATTAGCTCTGCCATTGCATTTTATTTATGATGTACAGCATGGGCATTGCCAACTATGGCAATGGTTTGTAGCCATGCTGTATGGCAGCGTGGCTGCTGTGCTGCGTGCCTAACAATAATAAATAGGCTATGATGTATCCAGTGCTAAAGCACTTTTTTAAAAAAACGCACTAGCTCTGACTGGCTTTCTACTCCTTTTAAAATTCTTTTTAACCACACTGCAAACCATCCACACTGCTGTACAGCATGGCTACAAAACATTGCCAAAGCCAATATATCTCATATGTGAGACCCATGACTTTGCCAATGCTTTTTATGCCGTTGGCTTCATTGTACAATGCCATGGGACATTGGCATGGGTGAGTCATACACTGTATGTGCGCTTTTATTGTTAATTTATGTGGAAACAGTGTGTGTGCATGTGTGGGTGGGGGTGAAACTAAGTGTATAATAACACATTCATCTAGGTTACTTTGTAAATGGATTTGTGAATGGAGCCCTTTCGCGTGGCACATTGCATTACAAATAACTTTGGTCTGGCTACTCGTTGCTGGAGTGACATGAAACGAGGCCAAGTATCTCAAAAGTATGTGCGGTGTTCCATTGTTTATTCTGTCTGTGTGTAGTGGCGAAATGTTAAAAATGAGCATTTAATCCGCCGCATCGGAAGAGGCTTTACAAAGATATCCATTTGTTGCAGTTGGCAAGTCTGAGAGTTTACTTCAGAGGAGAGTGGCGTAAAAACATCTAACTCACTCGTTGCTCAGTCGGATGAATGGTATAACTGCAGACAGACCAGCATGCCTCCACACTGAGGCAGAAGTAGGCGAATACAAGTGACCACTAGCAGGAAGAGAGACCGACAATAGTGTGCTCCCATTCAGGAAGCCATCTTTGCCCAAAGCAAGAAAACTTTGAGCTATTTTATATTAGGGCACTCCAATGCTTTAAATGGAAAATGAGAAGTGCAGGTACTCACTAATTAGACTGGGTGGGCCGCTAGGGGCGTGTCTGGAGGCGTGGCTGTGAGCCAGGAATTTAACAACAGCCACATAAGTAAGCTTTAATGCAAATGTTCTGATAGTCATGTAAAGCACTTGAACGCCCATGGGCCAAATTCGAGCAATATCAAACTGCCTCTTTACATAAGAGACATGGCAAGCATCAGCTTCTATGTCATAGGTGCAGTGCCTCATTTTTGGCAGTTTGAGATTGCGCGAATTTGGGTCAAGGGCATTTAAGCACTCTACATGACAGTTGGAACATTTGCATTAAAGCCTACTTTTTTTTAAGCACTACTGGTTAAGTGAGTTGGCCAGAATCACAGGGTGCTGAACCAACGGCGGGATTCGAACCTGGTTCCCCAGTTCCACTGTCGGCGTCTCTGGCCACATCCTCAATTTAATTCTTCATCTTTATTCGGTCAAAAATATATTAGACCATAAAAGCACATTTGGCAATGACAAGCACATATAGTAATAAAACAGTACATTTTCAATCCAATTTCATTAATATTTCGTTGTCACTAAAATTTACACATATAGGGGCAGATTTATGTGGGACTTGCGCCCCTTTTATGCCGCCGTTGCGTCACTTTTGTAACGCAGCGGCGGCGTAAACCCTGCACCACGTAGCGCCCCATTTACATCGTGACGCATCTATGGAGATGCGTCACGGTGTAAAGCCCTGCGCCACGTGAAACCTGCGTCAGGTTTCACGTGGGCGTTTCGACACAGGGGGGGCGTTCCGTCGCAGGAACGCCCCTGAAAAGTGACTCAGTGAAATCTATAAGATTTCACTGAGTCACTTTCCCAACGCTGATGCGTCAAAACCCTGCGCCTGCTTGAAGCAGGCGTAAGGCTTGATACACCTTGTTAGGGATAGGGTAGGTTGGAATTGTGCTGGAGTTGCGTTGCGCTTGCGACGCAACTTCAGCACTGCGCCAACCTTACGCCGGCAGATGCGTCACGTATCTGCTTGTCCTTGCGCCACGATGCACCGCATTGTAAATGCGGCGCATCTGCGGTGGCGCAAGGGCAAACTTGCGTGACGCATCTTCCCTGGCGCATCCCTGCTGATTTGCAGGGATGCGCCAGGGAACATAAATTTTAAAGGAATGCTAAAAAATTCAAAATCATGTATCATAGATAGAACAAGTTCATTCTGACCACATCCAGTTGCGATGCCAATCAGAACCTATCACTGCAGGAGCACCCCAGCGCAGGAATACACTACCCATTGCCCGCCAGGGCGCACATAAACACGCTCCATCTGAAAGGGTCATTAGCAGTAGTTTTTGCGTTGTACTACCGTACTTCAAGGCCTGAGCCCTGCTGCTTCTGGGAGTACTGGTACTCTCCTTGCCCAAAAACAAGTTCTGCTACTCAGGGGGAGAAAACTGAGAAGTGCCGATGAGTACCGGCCCATTTAAAGCACTGCCGGCACTCGCAAAATGCTGGTGCGCTGGGTGCAGTGCATAAATAACATGCCTGGCACACAAGCAGTCGTTCACCACCGGCTCAAGTTAAGCACTGCTCATCAGAGCACATGCCCACGTCGCTCTCACCTCACACTGTGCAGGATGCTGCTTCCACAGTGTAACGTGAGCTGAAGGACGGCACTTGTCTCCAAGATTAGCTGCTAATCTGTGTGCCTGTGGTAAAACATTGCCAAACTGTCAGTAACGGAAGGCCCGCCCCCACACCTGTCATAAAGGGAGGCCTTCTTTAATTGGCTGACTAGCTCTCTGAATGACAGCGTGCAATGTAGCACACAGTCGCCCTTACACGGGGTGCCATGGCGCCCTTTCTGTAAAACTAATGTGGGGTTGTCACACAAAAAAGGCAAAAAAAACGGCTTACATTGGTTTCGGCCCTTCCATAACATTATGCCACATGCCCCTGTGCCTTTGAACCATTTTTTTGCACAAAATAGAGGTGCTCCATAGAAACAACGTCCTTTCTTAGCTATTTAAAATGACAACTAAGAATTTGAAATGAAAAAAATATTCATATGGGACTTCGACATTGTGAAAAGAATTACAATGCCAGAGAAGGAATCTCTTAAAAACCCACCAACCTATGACAGATCAACGTGATGCATTTGCATATGACGTCTAACGATATTACCCTACGTCAGCAGCGAGAGAGGCATACTCGCATAAAATATTTTTGGAACTGGCCCATAGTATTTCTGCAGGCAGACTCCTAGTCAAAGGGCATCTCTCGTAAAGAGATGACGTTCCTCCGTTGCTCATGCTATCCTAGTCAAGCAGGAAGCATCACCCTGTTAACATTTCTCAATTAACAGACGTTTCTTTTATTGGATTTTATCTGGTTTTATAGGTTTTTACTGAAATTGGACTGACTTAATACCATTTAACCGATTATCTAGCAAGCCCGGTACAGGCCACGCGTTTTGCCAAAATGAGTTCCATCAATCCAAAATGTCTTTACAGATTAAACATTTAAGGAGTAAAAGCTTTATTCAGGGACATGTTAAGGATTTGGGGGGCCAGGCATGGTTTGGGGGCCCTTTCTCGGAGCAGCTTTGGATTTATGATCAAATGTCAGCTTTATTGTCCCTCTTTGACCAGGTCACTGACACTGCACAGACACACTGGTCCAAATTCTAAATGTGTTTCCATTTAGCATTTGGGGATAGTAATGATATTTAAAATCTATGTTTCAAAAATCATTCAAGGTCATCAGGGCAGGGCTGTGTGGAGAATAGAAGGATATATCAGGGGCCCCCTGAAAAGCTTGGGCCCTGGGCCAGAGCCCACTTTTCCCATGCCTTAAAACATCTCTGGCTTTATTAAGCTAAGGGACTTTACCACCCATGCAGACGTGATGGACGGAAATCACGCAGTTGTGAGGGCAGAGGGTCCGTCCCACATATTCAGATCATCTGAGTCGCGGTAGGGGCCCTGCAGTGAAGATCCCAGACACAGGGCACCGCTGGCACATGATTATTATCCCTATCATTGGCACGAGATGGCAAGTGCTCAGTCCTGGCATTACGTGCCACTGGAAAAGGAGCATGCATCGTGCAGCGGAATGGCTTTATTAGCATAAGGGGGCCGCCAATACAGAGTATAGGAAGGTAGAATCTGACTGCATGGTTGCCCCCACTTTTTTCCTGGTGTTCTGCTGGTTTTTGACTTAGTTTGGCTGGGATCCTGCTATTCAGGACCCCAGCCTAGCTGCTTCCTCTCTAAATTGATTACCAGTATTTTAGGTACACTCCAGATTGGATTCTGAGGTACCCTTATAAGTCCCTAGTATATGGTATACTATATACCCAGAGCATAGGTACCCCAGAGGCCTACCAGGGGCTGCAGCATGTATTATGCCACCCCTGGGAAGCCTTCCAAAATGACACCAGAGGACTGCTACTGCAGCCTGGGTAAGGTGGTGCATGCACCCCTTACTGAGATATAGGTTCACTATATATCTCCATATCACTGCACATATAAACCTATCAGTCACTCCTATGGCAGGCCTTACTAATCCTGAAGGCAGGGTGCTGGGATTTATGTGAGAGGGTGCCCATGCATGAGTAGAGCCCCTCGGCAGCCTTCGGAACCTTTATTCTGGGGTTGTTTGTGATGCAGCCAAACCATATACTGTTAAGTGCATTATAGCCAAAGGGTAAATGCTAACTTTGGGATGGCTGCACGGAAACATGTTGTGTTTGTTGTCAAACACCTTGGAATCATACCCCCACACCAGTAACTGGTGTGGGAGTATGATCCCACCCTTCTAGAGGGAGAGACATGACAGCACCGGTATACCCAGTACTAGATAACAGAGTGCTGCCAGCCACAGACACGAGTCTGCCCTCCTGCTGCTGGACGAAACTCCGGCAGGGGAGGCCTGGACAATAGGTTTCCTGTCACAGGGAGGTGTCACCACCTCCCAGACAGGCTTTAGTATATTGGGGCTCCAAGAGTGCTTTGAAGTTCAGCACTGGGGGCACATTTGGTGTCCCTGTGCATAGTCCAGCTCAAACCGGTTGCAGGGGCTACCAGCCCCTGCTCTGGCGCGAAACTGGACAAATGAAATGGGTGTAGCCACCCCTCTTTCCTGACCCTCCCATTGGTGGGTCCCTAGAGTTTGTCCCACCCCTTCCTTGAGTATAAGATAGGAATCCCGGGCTACAGGACTTTAGATTTACCTGGACAAAACTCTGATACATAATCCTGGAACTTCGACAATCTACAAGTCGCTAGATGACTGAAGAATCTCCCTTGGAGTAAAGGAGTTACTCCCCTGCATGGCAGGCACCTAAGACACATCTGACCGGTTTGCATCTCCGAAGCTCCCGCCGGACTCCGAAAAATTTGCAACACAGGAGGTGGGTTCCCAGACTTCCAAAAGGCCGACCCGAGCTCCCAGCAAATCTGAGACCCGTAGCCCTTGTGGGTACCGTGGAACCGGAACCCCTGGACACCATGCACATTTGCAAGTGCAAATGCTTCTCGTCGATCCTTGAGGCTGTGCTTTGGGCTACTTGTAGTCCACACCCCAAGCAGTGTTTTCACTGAAGATTACTGGCCTACACTCACCGAGTGTCCCGTGGGCTGGTATTGTGTGATTCCTCTCGAGGTCCCTTTGCAATCCCTGGTCCATCAACTGGTGGGTCCCTGTGAAGGCAACTCTAACTCTGATTGTGCTTACGTGGTTGCTCCAGACGTGCCCTTACTCTCCATCGCTTGGGGAGTCCCATGGACCTTGCTGGTCCGCACCAAAGCATCTTTTCTCTTCCTGTGTGGGTTGCTGTTGCCAAGGCTTGTTGGTTTCAATCCGAGCACCGACACTGCAGCACGCAACATCCTTCGTGGGACAGCTCGAATTCAGCTCCTGGTCGTCGTCGACATCTCCTGGTCCTCGTGGCTGCAGAGTCAAGCTTCACCTCTTCGCACCTGAATCACCCGACATCGGTGGGCATTCGTCTATCGTGTCCCTGGTCACTGGCAAGTGACCCAGACTCTGTCCCCTCTGCTTTCAGGTTCTACTGATCTTCGATCGAGGCTTGGATCACACCCGACACTTTTCTCCTTCCCGGTAGCAGCACTTTGCATCAGATCGCCATTGAAATCAACGACAATTCCCGACACCATTTGACACCTATGCACCCGGCTTCCCGGGGTGAGGTAACTCGAGTACTCCGGTGCTCCCGTGGGTGCTGGTCCTAGAACCCCCTAAGTCTAGAGGGGTTTGCTCAAAGTCATCAACTAAGTGTCCTTAACTTCTAAAATTCCAACCGCGACTTTCCCATAGAATAGGACGGGGCTCGCGGCTGTGTTCTCACACTGCACACGTCCCCCGTGGGTCTCCTGTGTCACTACCTTGGGTGGTTCCTTGGGGTCCCAGCGATTCTACGTGCTCTAGGCACTGTGTCTAATCAAGTCGTGGTTATTATACCACTTTCTTAAGAAATGGTTTGGTCCGCCCCTAGGGCCCATTGTATATTGTGCTATTTACTGTCGTTTTAGAACTGTATTATTGTGTATCTTGGACTCTAATCTCATAAAGAGATTAGTAGTGAGTGTTTACAAATAAATATATATATTTCATATAAACCTTGTGTGGTTCTCCTTTCATTTAGTGATTCAAGAGGTTATAATCTGGTAAACCAAGCTGCTTTACACTCCTTCAAGACTTAGCCTGAAGGCTGCTCTCCATAGCTACCACTAGGATAGCTTTCAATAAAGGTTATCTTTAAAACTATCATCAATAAAGGTTGTTTGGACTGGTACAAGGTGCCCACTATAACTCGTGGACAGCATATGCCATGGCCAACTTCTCACACAAAGTACTCTGGGATCCCTACTAGACAGATATGGCGTAGTATAGCCCTGGCACACCAGAGGCCTTGGCTCATGGGCAAACCTGCCACAGACAATCAGTAGCTCATTAGTTACCCGGCCATAAGGCACGTGATCAGCTACCCCACAGTGCATCCTGGCACATGAGCATGTGAGCAGGCTTGCACACAAGCACCCCTTTAAGCACTTACTGCTGGGATATGTGTGAAACCAGCCAATCAAAGGTTTGAATCCGAGTCACGAACACTTAACCTTTCATCCTTCAGAGGTCAAACAAATGGGTAGCATTGAATAGGACATTGTAAACACTTAAAATCACTTTGATACAAAACTGAAAAATGCCAGTAGAGGCTTTCCATATAAAAGTATTACTATTACACAAAATGAGTAGTCACGGCTCGTGAGCAATACTTATCATGAGCTGCCCTGATGTATGAGCTGGCAAAGTGGGCGAGTGAGTTAGTCACTCACTGCACCTTTGTTGGCTTTTAGCTCACATATGTAAAACCTGACAGGGCTAACTCAGTCTTTCATGCTTCTGATGCCAATAAATGGATTACCATTATGCTCGGTAACAGTACCATTTGTGATTTACAGCGCAACATTAAAACTGTGGTAAAAAGCAATTATTATTAGCATTTCTTTCCTACGTGAGAAGCACAACTGGCACATGAAGAGCTTCAGCTGAGGGGTGTTTGGACAGAATATTGATTTCCATTAAATATTGTGAAAACCAAAGGAAATGATGGACGGAGTGTTGAACATTGCAAGCACTCACCCCCAGTCAACTGATCTGGGTTTAATCCATCACCGTTCTTTAGCCCTCTCTGCCACCCCAGTTCAAACATGGCCATATGCAAATCAGTCTGACCCTGTGCCTCATGGGAACAGTCCAGCCCGAACTGCCAAGCCATGTCTTCCCTGGACCGGAAACAAGCTTCCTAGGACCGGTTTCCGGCATTTCAGCCGTCTTCAGCCAGGCTTGCTTGAATCCAGTGGCAAAGTGAGCAAGGGACTCACGTCTGAGCATACCCTGCCAACTTAGGGCGAACAAAGCAAAAACCAAAGGAAATGATGGACGGAGTGTTGAACATTGCAAGCACTCACCCCCAGTCAACTGATCTGGATTTAATCCATCACTGTTCTTTAGCCCACTCTGCCACCCCAGTTCAAACATGGCCATATGCAAATCAGTCTGACCCTGTGCCTCATGAGAACAGTCCAGCCCAAACTGCCAAGCCATGTCTTCCCTGGACCGGAAACAAGCTTCCTAGGACCGATTTCTGGCATTTCAGCCGTCTTCAGCCAGGCTTGCTTGAATCCAGTGGCAAAGTGAGCAAGGGACTCACGTCTGATTATTGTGATACATAAATATTGTGTCAAAAATGTTGTTACTACCAAAATATAATCGGATAAAATATCCTAGAAGAGCTTTGTGCCAGTCTGTGTGCTAACAGTAGAAGAGATCTGTGTTGATAACAGTAAAAGAGCTCTGTGCCAGTCTGGCTGGTAACAAAAGAGCTCTGTCTGTATGCTAACAGTAGAAGAGATCTGTGTTGATAACAATAAAAGAGCTCTGTGCCAGTCTGGCTGGTAATAAAAGAGCTCTGTGCCAGTCTGTGTGATAACAGGAGAAGAGCTCAGTGCCAGTCTGCTTGGTAACAGGAAAGAGCTCTGTGCCAGTCTGGTTGGTAACAGGAAAAGAGCTCTGTGCCAGTCTGGTTGGTAAAAGAGCTCTGTGCCAGTCTGTGTGATAGCAGTAGAAGAGCTCTCTGCCAGTCTGATTGGTAACAGTAAAAGAGATATGTGCCAGTCTGTGTGCTAACAGTAGAAGAGCTCTCTGCCAGTCTGATTGGTAACAGTAAAAGAGATATGTGCCAGTCTGTGTGCTAACAGTAGAAGAGCTCTGTGCCAGTCTGGTTGGTAACAAAAGATCTCTGTGCCAGTCTGGTTGGTAACAAAAGAGCTCTGTGCCAGTCTGTGTGCTAACAGTAGAAGAGCTCTGTGCCAGTCTGGTTGGTAAAAGAGCTCTGTGCCAGTCTGTGTGATAGCAGTAGAAGAGCTCTCTGCCAGTCTGATTGGTAACAGTAAAAGAGATATGTGCCAGTCTGTGTGCTAACAGTAGAAGAGCTCTGTGCCAGTCTGGTTGGTAACAAAAGATCTCTGTGCCAGTCTGGTTGGTAACAAAAGAGCTCTGTGCAAGTCTGCGTGATAACAGTAGAAGAGTTCTGTGCCAGTCTGCATGATAACATTAGATGAGCTCTGTGCCAGCTTGTGTGATAACAGTAGAACATGTCTGTTGTGCCAGTCTGCGTGATTACATTAAAACTGTGCCTTTTTAATCCGATGCAATACTCGGTGCATTATCAGACCTGGAGTCAGAGGATTCATTGCACACACAAACATCTCACTCAATCCCCGCAGAATAAACCGGTGCCACGAATCACAACAGTAGAAGTAACAAGGGCCTGCGCCCAAGGCCGCTGATTCTAATTTTACATCTGAACAAAGCCTGCCTGGCGAAGCGTGCTTGGCAACTCCCCAGGATGCATCGCGGGCTTCACCTGGGCAGACCTGTGCACTGCAGGTTTGTTATTTATGGCTAATCACCCCAGTGCACGGCTGTATGTACACAGGACACCCACTAGTCTCTTCACATTTAACCCCTATAAACTGGCATTTGAAAAATGTCGAGACTTTCCCGCCCAATGGCTGATTCGCAGTATTTTATGTTTTTGAATGGCTTGCTGGCAGTCGCCCAAAAGAGAGATTTAGATTAAAATGCAAGTCCGGTGTAATACTGTTAAAGAATGCGTGGCAGCTTCAGGGCACTGTAGCCCCAATTACTCGTGCAGCAAGTCACCGTTGCGTTTCATGAGGGAGAGGCGTGGAAAGAGAAGAGGGAAAATGAGAAGAATTAAAAAATAGGACGAGATAACAAGCACTAGCAAAGCCAAGAGGTATGGCCTTGTCGATTTGGTTTGATGTTTTTGATTGCGAGCATATGCAACAAACATGAAAAGAAGATGTGAGGTGGCCATGTGCTTGCAATGAAAACTATAAATGTAAAAAAAATATGCATAGCATATCATTTTAATAGAACAGTTTTGGTGCCTCATAGCTGGAAGGGGTACTTAGAACAGGCGCATAATACTTTTTAGTTTTAATGCACATCCCAAGACAGTATTATTATTATTGGGCAAGAAGAATTACAGTAACTGGAAGATATACTTTAAACACACAAATCAAATAAAAAAATAAAATAAAAATATAAGGAATAGAAAGAATTTTTTTTTTTTGAAAAGTGAGGCATTGGCTCACAAAAGGTAGCACAGAAGTGCCATACGTTTTAGGCACTGGGCACATGATCAGGCGAAATGCTGTCACTCATAGGGCAAGAGAGCGTACGGCTGAGGTAGGCTGAACCACTGCACAATGCTATATGCTGTGATAGGCAGAAAAAAATGTGAATGACAGTTGAACAAACCAATGGATGAAGATGGCTGACACAAAGCCCCTAGATCAGGGGTCTCCAATCTTTCTTGTAATAAAAGCTACTTATGTTCAATGAAAAACATACTGAGCTACTAATAGGTGGTTCCAGTTTTTCAACACCTGCCACGTATCTAGAATACCCTCCCTTCCGACATCAGGTTTGCCTCCTGTTGTTCCAAATTTAGAAAACCTTTGAAGCCCTGGCTTTTTAGGGTGGTATACGGTAACATAACAATATTATTAGTGAGGTAATAGTGACAATGTCAGACAAGATTGCATTAGCGGCCACTCCATCCAAGATTACCTCAGTGTGTCAGGGAAGGTTGTCAGCAGTAATGTGAAAATGTCTTATCTGATGGGGGGTTAATTTACTCATTGAACCATTTATTAACATGTACATAGCAAACCTCAGATACAGGCGAAATACGGACATTTGGACACCGGCATAGTAATACCGAAATGTATATTCATGCCAAGAGAATCCTTATGTTTGATTGTTTAATAGAGCAAGTGTAGCTGCTGTGCTGTGACGTCTTCCAAATGCCTAATAAAGTTTGTTTAAAAAAAAAAGCAGTAATGTGAAAATTGCTTCCTCAATGTATACAGCCACAGCTGCAATGCCTTTTACACAAAGGTTATCATTTTAGAAATAAGTTTCCCCAATGCTGCAATATTTGTCATTCAAATATCAGCTTTGCATACATCTTGGAAAAAAGCCATCCATTTAACTCCAAATATGAGCTAAACTTGTGAGTTCGCAAGCCACAAACCATCAGAGGTGGGTAGACCGGCCTCTAGCAGATTCAGGGGACTTTTCTAGCAGTTCATGCAAGTATCAGTTTTACTTCTCAGTCAATAGAGAGAGATCGGCTTCTGTGTACGTGGGTGACAATATTTGTGGATAACAGTGGAAGAGCTCTCTGCCAGTCTGGCTGGTGACATAAGAGCTCTGTGCCAGTCTGTGTGATAGCAGTAGAAGAGCTCTGTGCCAGTCTGTGTGATAGCAGTAGAAGAGCTCTGTGCCAATCTGGCTGGTGACATAAGAGCCCTGCGCCAGTCTGTGTGATAGCAATAGAAGAGCTCTGTGCCAGGCTTGGCAGGTGACATAAGACCCTTGTGCCAGTCTGTGTGATAGCAGTAGAAGAGCTCTGTGCCAGCCTGATTAGTGACATAAGAGCTCTGTGCCAGTCTGTGTGGTAACAGTAGAAGAGCTCTGTGCCAGCTTGATTGGTGACATAAGAGCTCTGTGCCAGTCTGTGTGGTAACAGTAGAAGAGCTCTGTGCCAGCTTGATTGGTGACATAAGAGCTCTGTGCCAGTCTGTGTGATAGCAGTAGAAGAGCTCTGTGCCAGCCTAACTGGTGACATAAGAGCCAAGTGCCAGTCTGTGTGATAGCAGTAGAAGAGCTCTGTGCCAGCCTGATTAGTGACATAAGAGCTCTGTGCCAGTCTGTGTGGTAACAGTAGAAGAGCTCTGTGCCAGCCTGATTAGTGACATAAGAGCTCTGTGCCAGTCTGTGTGGTAACAGTAGAAGAGCTCTGTGCCAGCTTGATTGGTGACATAAGAGCTCTGTGCCAGTCTGTGTGGTAACAGTAGAAGAGCTCTGTGCCAGCTTGATTGGTGACATAAGAGCTCTGTGCCAGTCTGTGTGATAGCAGTAGAAGAGCTCTGTGCCAGCCTAACTGGTGACATAAGAGCCAAGTGCCAGTCTGTGTGATAGCAATAGAAGAGCTCTGTGCCAGGCTTGGCAGGTGACATAAGAGCCTTGTGCCAGTCTGTGTGATAGCAGTAGAAGAGCTCTGTGCCAGCCTGATTAGTGACATAAGAGCTCTGTGCCAGTCTGTGTGGTAACAGTAGTAGAGCTCAGTGCCAACCTGATTGGTTACAAAAGAGCTCTGTGTGGATCAATTGGGAACATTAAACAGGAAGTTCTAGATGGGAGAAAAGCATTGGAATTAAAGTGATTGTATTAAAAATAAACATCAACACGCAGCCTTTCAGAGATGGCCTCTCCTCGGCTACACTGAATGTTTGGCTGCCAGCTTTCAAGGACACTCTGGTCCCTGGCAACTACAAACACGAGGTGGCCAAATAAAGGTACACTCTCTGCCAGGCTGCATGTTGTTCAGTGACAAAGAAACTCGCTGTCATCTGGCTAGCACATTAGCCCCCTAACTGTTTGAACCATTTGTTCCAACTGATACTTGCTACAAAATTTCATGCTCAGACTATTTTTGTTTTATTTTCGACACTATCTTTTTTTTTATTTTTGCAAACACATTTAGAGGCATTGGAAAGCTCGAGACAAGATGATGTCCCAAAACTGAATATGTGACGTTACAATGCGTGTCATTACATCGCATGCCGTTGCAACGCCAACTTTTACATCGACTTTCAGTCGGGGGAGCGCTGGAAGTTGGAAAAGATTAATTTTCTATTCCAACTCCAGTGTGTGCAACAGTAGGGAAAGTGTTGGAGTTAAATCCAACAACTTCTTCCCACTGCTGCACACCTTTTTCGTTGCAATGCCATGCAATGTAATGGCATGCGTTGTAACGGTTGTGTAGTAAAGGCTGTTTCCCCCTAAAACTACATCTCTTCAGATGTTGCTTTTAATCTCTGTCCCTCTCTCTCAACCTTATCATTATTTTCCTATATTATTGTTTTAATATCAGCTTAACAAAATTATGCCTTATCAGTGGAAGCCTGGCTATCCCAAGTCCAACTTATAAAAAGCGTTTTTACGTACCTGTTTTTTGGGAGGTAGCAAATTTCGGCCTATCGCTTAAATAATTCAATGTTCAATTAAATCTGGGGAAGTCATTGTTGTTGTATAGTACTAAATTACCCAGGTTCCCAGGAACAAGTGGATGCCCCTTGTTTCCTCATTTTCTGGCTTTCTCTAGCAGAAAAGGGGCAAAGGTCAGCAGTAACACAACTGGAGGTGAGGAAGAGAGATCAGACATTATCAGCCTGCTTAGGCAAAATGCATGTGCACTGTCCCACTGTACACTTTTACATTCAGTAATTAACAAATGTACTATTTGAAGCTAGTGCAATTCGAGTGAACATTGACTATTGCAGGCAGGTTGCAGCCGTTTGGTTTCTCTTCATCCTCCTTCTGACCTAGTCTCAAAAGTCCTAAAGTTTATCTCACCTTACTTACATAAAGTGCTTAAAATGCACCATTTGCAGATTTGCTCTGAAATACACTGTCGGTGGAGAACCCACTAGTTTTTATTCTTGCAAATCGGATCAAGTTTTTAAGATCTTTGTTTTTTAAATATGATGCTCTTCATAGGAACAAAGCGGTGGAGTTATTGTCTGAGATGCGATATTTAGATGTGGCTGTTGGGATTGCTCGTTTTTTACGATCTGTTAAACAGAATTTTAAAAATGAAATGTAATGGGGGTGTGGCGGCGAGGAGGGAGGTTCATTTAAAGGTTGTAATTGTTAAGTGTGCTTTTTAGAATGTTTTATGGACAATTGTCTAAATAAACTTGTTTTTGAACCTTGAACCCCCTAGTCTCCTCAAAAGTAAACTTTAAAATTAAAAATAGTTTTGGCAAATGCATGACTTGCTTGTAAATGAACCACTTACCAATATATTTGCCCACAACTCTTATTTGCATCAAATGCTGGATTTGAGCTGGTGTTTGCAGGTGGGGTTCACCAGCACTCATTTTTTGGAAGGGCAGCACTTATTTTTCATTACCAGATTTTGACCCAGAGCACGAGAGAGAACAACAGAAAAAGGTGAAAGGAGGAAGATAAAGACAGAGAAAACAGTAACAAGAGGAGAAAGGCGAGATAGAAAAATAAAATGCAAGAGTCAATTAATGTAACAAGGAGAGTCTGTCGGTGGAAGAGGCAAGAGGTGGAATCAAGCCTACACAGCCTTGGAAGCCGGCAATCATGACATTCAGCAGAAATCTTTGAGTACCAGCAGTTATTATTTTACAAATTAAGCCCTGCTTATGTCCACCATGAGTCTGGACCGACCCTCGTCCATACCGGGGGGGGGGGAGGTGAGGGGGTGGGAGGATTTCTGGCAGGAACACTGCTGCTGCGCTTTTGTGGCAAGGGGCTGATTTTGCAGCACTGCTGCAAAACCGGCCACTAGTCACAAAAACAGCCCCCACCCTTCCGGCCCACCGGGGGAAAGCCCAGTGCCCGCTTCGTCCAGTCCGGCCCTGGGCCAGAGAAGATAACAACAGAGTCATGTCCCTTTACCATGAAACACTGCTTCGACTGACAAGCGTCATCATCTCCTTTCTGGTAGAGACCATCAGCTACTCAGTTCTTAGCCTACTAACCGCCCTATGACTCTACACCGAATCTTAAATCAAACAGCAGCTGCAATTATTCTGCAGGGGCCTATCCACTGGCTGGTTTGCTGTCACGTATCAAACCTGGTATTTGAAGCCGTCTTTGTCAGTGAGTTGTGAGTAGGCCTCTCTTCACCAAGAAGCTGCGGCATAGCTTCAGGGGAGGTGTTTGGGGTGTTACACCCCCCTAATAAATGTATTTTCTTGTAAATAGTTGGGTACAGGTGATTTTATTTGGTATGGTGAGGTGTCTGTCGGATTTTTACATACACACAGACAAAAAGCACACACTCTCTCACCCTCTCCTTGTTTTGAAAGACATCAAAAATATTCGGGTTTTATTTTTACAAAATGTTGGTTGTCGCTCACTTAGTACTCTAACCAAACCTCTTTCTCTCCCTTTCCACTGCCCCTTAAAACCCTCTCGTGTGCCCTGCTTGTTAAATAATTTACTTTAACATTATATGCCAGCGTGAATGTTGTCAAATTTGAATCTAACCCCCCCACCCCTCCCCACACTCCCCTCCCCCTAGTCTTTCTGACCAAGCTACGCCCCTGCCAAGAAGGAGGCAGAGCTATTTTCTAAGACCTTATTTTCAAGCTTTGCAGTTACCATCTGCTAATTGTCCTCTCTGGTACAGAGATGGCCCTGCTGATAGAAGCCCACGGAAGCAGATTCCCATAGACTTTTCTGATCCAGCAGTTATCAGAGCTTATGGGCCTGATAAAGAAATCCTCTGAAATAGTCATGAAAGCTTCAAACCACTAATATAGTCTCAAAATCCTCTGTAATCATTCATGGAAAGCAAACCACATCAGGAAAAAAAAAAGAGTCCATAAGGCACTAGTTACGCTGTCAACCAAAGGGAGACTAAGCGCAGTAAACAAAAGCGTATCTGACTGACCATGGCCATCAAGAGAAGCAAAGATTGCAATCAGGCATCTAAAAAGTCACAATAAATATAAAATTCTGCTGCAGATAATGAATTTATATCATTACACGTGAACAATTTAGATTACAAGGATGGCCTATTTTACAAGCACACTCAGTCAGGAGAAAACTCCCACAGTATGCAGGGATGTGGAATTCCTATAGCCCGACGGAGGGCAACAAGTTTTCATGTGTATTTTGTCCTTGGGACAAGTAGGCCCAACCCCGTGCAGCAAAAACCCTTTGGCTGCCAGTTTGCAGGACAACATTATGGATCACGGAAGTGCACTGTCTGCAGTTAAGGTATTAGTTTATTTCCATATGGTAATGCTGTTCAAACTTGTATATATGGTTCAATAATGCAAAGCCTTTGTTATTAGGGCGAGCGCTCTAATTAAATGTTGTAAGCTCTGACTGCACTACTGACAGTGGTTCCAGTATAAAAATGTGTACACACGTTTTTAAAGTTTGCAATATGAGGCTATATGTAAGCTCCCAGAATGCTCTGATTTGCTGCAAATATTTACAGAAGCTTAAACGCAAGATTGATAATTCTTTGCTTTCAAAATAAAATGTTCACAAAACAATGCAAAAACATTTCGCTAAACTACTGTAAAATTGTAGGTATCATTTCTTTGCACCATCATTTGTGCCAAATGTGTTGTTTGCTAGTATTTCCCAAAAATATTCATAATGGAAATTCAGTGTAACCAGCTTTAATAAGATTATGGGGAACAAAAATAAACAAGCATTGGTAAAGCCAGTAGGTCTGAAATTGGTGGTCAGCTTTTTAGTTTTGTCAAAGTGTGACTTGTTTTGGCATGGTTTTTGTAAAACCTTATTGGTGTCGGAGCTGCCAGGCCCTCGCCATTATAACAAACATTGGTAAAAGCAAAAATTGTTTTGGTCTCAAAAAGCACACATTGCCACAGTAGTTCCTTGCACTGAACAAAACAACTGTGTTGATATGCTCCTTGTGAAAGAACCGAATGCTGTCAATCACAGTGAAGCTAGCCGATAGACAGAGAGAGAGAGAGAGAGAGAGAGAGAGAGAGAGAGAGAGAGAGAGAGAGAGAGAGAGAGAGAGAGAGAGAGAGAGAATTTTAATAGACACAAAAGGTCATGGTTAACACCAGACCTAATTAGGGGCCCAATTATTTAATAAAGTCTCAAAAGTGCACCCATGTCCTTGCATTAAGATATACGGCGTTCGTGAATTCATATGACTTTACAGAGGTAGGCCAAGACATAGTACTCCTAGAAAATATTTTTGAACTGCATTTTAGCATGAGCAAATATGCAGGTGTAGATTTGCTCATGCGAAAAGCTGAGTGTTTGCAAGTTTACTTTCACTCCAACCACTTTTTTCCCCAACCCTGGAAGAAATTTCATGTTTGCCATTGTCAGGAGTAAAGTTCCAACCATTCTCGGTATGGGAAAAGATTAGAGAAGAGTTGGTGAAAACCCTTAAAGTATGCAAGTTATTAGGTTTGCACCGACTCAAAAGGGCATTCCAACCCTCAAACTGTTGCTTACCATTACCTTCAGCCCCAGTATGTAGAACTGCGGAAACCTGGCAACATAAAGGAATTGCTAGTATTAAAACCCTACTTTGGAAGGAGTACTGGCCTAATCAGAGAGGCTGCTTCAGAGCTCTTGTATAAGGAGATTGCTGACATAATTTGTTGCTGCATTACATGGCACAAAGGAGACAAGTGGATTTTGTTACAGGACAAGTAGATTTATGAAGCTGCCTGCCCTATGGCCAAGTAGATATTTTATTACATTCCACATCCCTGAGAATGATTCACAATGAAAAAGTGAGAACACAGGCAGACTATGTGCAACTAAAACTGTTCATTTGCATCAAAGAATTTATCAAAAGTTATACAAGGAACAGATGAACAATGGAAACAAGTGAAAGTACAAATAAATGGAGCAGAATACATCTAATTGGAGATGCCTAAAAGATGCCAACTATATCTAACAAAGCCAGGGCTTATGCTTACCTACACCCACACACACAGAAGCCATCATCACAACCCATACACAAAGTTTACGCCGTGTACTGGGAGTCTGATGCTTATAATCTCTGAGAAGAACTCAAACAAATTATTCTGGATCCGCATGCGCACTATTGTAGAAAGTCAAGAGGAGAGCCAGCAGGAAAAAAGGTGACATTAGCACAGTCATTACCGTGGCTCTTAATTTCTACAGATAGTCCATTTTGTCTTGGGGATCACCAATAACTTGCTAGGCCTGGGCATGCTCGGCATCACATTTGCTGCGCAACGTCTCATCTGAGATGAAGATGCTACTTGCACAAAATACTATCTCACTTTGTTCCCTCCAGAATGTCACCAGTGACACAATGGCTTATAAAACATCTCATTCGGAAAAAAAATGATGGTTCCTCTCCAAACCCATGCGGCACAGCAGGTCACCTTCCACCACTACAGACATGACAGGCACATCGGGGCTATTGGACATGCTTGACTCTCTTTTGAAATTGGGGTTTTCCATTGCATCTCAGATGTCTTTTGTCAACTACCACTACACAAAATTCCCCACCCTCATTGTGTGTGGGGGGTGGTTGATGGCCTATTAAGAGTCATGCAAGGCCGCCTGCTCCTGCTGTATTTGATTCCAGTATGAAATATGCATATTGCTAGTGACACAGCTGCCAAAAAGTCATATTTCTCTAAGTAAGGCCTTTACCTCAAGTACATTGGCAGTGGTCGGTCGTGTTAATTATTTCCAACCACTTCCATACATTTGAGGAAGTGCTGTCACGTGAACAATAATACACACGCCGACTCCGTGGCACCGCCCCTTTCGTCTTACACTTCACATGAAATCATTCAAAGTATTCTACACTGGCGGTGTTGAAAAGGAAAACGTCATATCCTCTTCGGCCAACAAGGAACAGCCCCACCCAACCCTACGGAGGGCAAAAGGTGAACGCTCGTGTTGTTTACCGCGGGTGTCTACAGATCACGTCGTGCTGGGATAGAGTGCCCGGGCACACATCCTGCCCGGGGACAGTTTTCAGCGGCGACCAGGCACGGGGCGCAGCCCGGCCTGTCTGGGTCAGGGTGGGAACGGAAGGCTCCAGGCACCACTCCCAGACCCTGGAACAATAACACACTGCCCGCCTGAGGACGATATCTGAAACAACAAGGTCGGAGTGTAGAGAACGGCCGTCATTGGTCAGCGCAGCGCGCCGACAAGAGTGGGAGAGGCTTCCTGTCTGACGCCTAATGAAGTAGAAAAAAACTGATTTACAGATACTCCTGTATTATATTAGTAAGCCTGGACAGTTGAGTATGGCAAAATTAAACATTTTACAGAAAGAAAGGTCAAGACAAGAGCAGTTTTCAGGATCCCTGTCTGCCATAAGGCCAAAAACACCTGCTCGTCATGGAAAACAAATACTGGGTTTTGATGCCACAAAAAACAGAAATAGTTGCAAGGCGGTGGAACTGCCCGAGTCCCCACCAGGGTTGGATTGTGATTAGAAATCGGCACGGGCATGCTAAAAAAAAAAAGTGGCCCACATTTGCATATTGTCTTTCAGCAAAATCCTACTTCTGTTAAGTTTTAGAAAAAGAATGGGGGGGGGGGGGGGAGGTTCTCTGACAGAGGCATGTGTTTTTTAACTTAACTTAGATTAAAAATAAATTGCACGGACTAGTTTATACTGGTGAAACACACCTGAAAACAAGTGAGGCCACTTCTGCTCAGGCTCCCTGCCCCCCGCTCAATATGCATAGATTTATGGGCCAGCCCAGCGAGAGAAAGGGAGTGACACCTCTGCCCGTTGATAAAAGGGAGGTAATGGATGCCCATCTGCCTCCAGAAAGGCCACTCAGGGCCCCACTGACCCGTTGGTGGCATCCGAACAACACAGACACCTCTCAAATCGGTCCCCCAGGCTGCCCAAAAAAGCAGCCCACAGCTAAAAATTGGAAACCGGTCCCTCGGGAATTGCCCGAGTGCCCGCCTTACCAGTCTGACCCTGGTCCTCACAACTTATTTCCGTTGAATGAACAGAGTAACGGCAGTCCATTTTTTATGTTTTTAGCTGTGCGCCTTGAAACAAAGCAGACATTTGTGAGCACGTGGGTGCAACAGATTAAATCGAAGCAGCTACACTGGATCCAATCTATAGACAAAGTGGTCCATCTGCGGGTGCAGGCTTGTGTGGGTGCAAAATTATGACTTTATGGGTTTCTCAAAAGCTTTCCATTTTAGGCCTGAAACCTGTGCCAGTCGCATATTTAGAATTTGAATCCTGGGAATTTGCTAAGGTCCTTTTGTCATGACAAGGAAAAAAGAGCAAGAACAAATGCAGTAGCTAACTTTATTTTAATTCTCCATGCTGAACAAAATGTACTCTATGGACAAACCTCTTCGCCTATGGCCCCACCAATTTTGGGGTTGTTCCCTTCCCTTCTCACACTGAAAAAGAATTACTCCTGCCTCTACACGCAAGGGCTTGAAGAGGAGTCTTTTAATACCCCAACATATGTACATTAGTAGTTGTTCACAAACTTCCTGGGCATTTCAGCCCTGGAATGCCAACTTCCTCTCTTGTAAGAAGTTTTTTCACACAGAAACTACTGTGCAAGTAAATACCTTTATTAGTGCAAACGTGAGTTCTGTGAATTTCCAAATGTTGTTCTGCTCTCCTATAAGAAACTATTTGAACATCTAAGACTTACACGTTCAAATTGCTGTGCAAAGTGGACCCACTGTGTTTTGGTCTGCACATAAAATTAGTGTCCACAATGAAAGAAAAGTTAATGTCAGATAAGGCCTTGCCACGCCCATCTACTCAAGGACTTTTTAGTTCATTTTCACAGATCCTCTCTACACTATCGCAAGTATCATCAATGCCAGCTTTTTCAAATGCTTCAAGTAATTTTGCCTACGTTTCGTCTGCTCCAGCCTTAACGTAGAGAGGGCAGCCATTGAAAAAAAAAATGTTGAATATGTGATAGGTGGATTTCAGTGCAATTAACATGTTTTTCCTGTTATAATTTGGTGGAACTGGTAAGTCCCCTGCATGGTTCTATAGATGTGCTCCCCCGCCCAGAGTAAACACAACTATAGTTTTCACTGATATCCATCTTTTTTGTTCCCAGCACACATAATAATCATGTATGTGCACTGAGGCCTAAGTTGTATGAGAGGTTCTGAGGCCCAGAGCAAGACTCTGTGATTTGCAGGGTCGCACCATGCCGAAGACATGACACTACTCTTCATGTCCCAGGTCAAAGTGATGAAGCGTTGGTGGCAGCATACTCTTTTCTTATCTGTAGTACAGGACAGACCTTGTTCCTGTTATTGAAGAGTGCAATGCCTACCAGCTTCAATCTGGTAAATTTCTGCTACCATGATGTGCCTGGGTCCTGTGCTTGGGGGCGTAGCTTCAGGGGGTGTGGGGGTGTTACACCCCCAACTTATGGATGTATTATTTAGTAAATATTTGAGTACAGGAGCTTTCAGTCAGGTATTGTAAGGTGTCTGTCGAATTTCACCAGGGGTTTTCAAATACTCACTCAGACAAAAACACACATGCACATGGGTATTTTACCAAATACTGTTTTAAGTACCCCTCACAATCCACAATCCTTCCCCTTTCCATTGGCCCTTAAGCCCCTCTCATGCGCTCATTCTCATACAATAATTAACATGATATCCTAGCATGATTATTGGAAAATCTGAAGCTCACACCCCCTGTCCAAGCCACGCCCCTGCCTGTGCTAACATCTCTGCGTGAGTAGTTTGAGCATGGGGAGTGTGTATATGGTAACTGGTAATACAAATCCATATTACATGTGAATGTGAGGCTAGTGGGATCAATTCTGGATCATCTGTGTTAAAGCATGTCATTAGATGGAGGCAAGGGAAACCCTCCCAAGACTTTCAAAGTCCCATGTTGGCATTCCTGAGCCTTGGGTTTAGTATCGGAGGGTAAGGTGAAGGAGGATGGTGACAGGGCTGCTTTAGTTATGCAGCGGCGGACTTTGTAGCAGTGGCCTGCTGAGTGTCCCTTCCTGAGTGCCACCATTTGGCTTGATGGAGGATGCTGGGGGTGAAGATTGCCTTCTCCTTTGTTGTGCAGGGGGATCATCCATACAGGCCCTTCTTTCTTGTCATTCACACAGGTGCCACTCCCAAAGGTTGAGGGCTGCCAGGTGCAAGGACTTCACATGTGATTGTCCTCATATTTTGGGTGCTCCACTTTGAGACATTCCTTATCACTACTTGCTGAGGAATCCATCACATGATATAAAGACTGTGACAGCTCTTCAGAGGAGAGATACACAAGGAGAAGGGATCTCTATAGACTGGTTCCAGGACCCTGACACTGGAATCAACATTTTCAACATGACTATAAAAGTCAAACTGAAACTTCCCCAATGTGTTTCAGAATTGTTATGGACCGAAGCAGAGTACCAGATGAATACCTAATATGAGAGCTGGTGTCACTGACAGGCAGTCTCCCAGGGGAGAGGCATTAATATCTAGAAAATCTGCATGGAACTGCTGGAGAAGCTGTGGGACTAAGTACCCGTGCCTGCTTTGTCTTCAGAGAGAGGAGAGGTGACTGATCACAGTAGCCAGCCACTCCGCCCAAGTAAAAGGGACAACTCGGAAGTAAATACTAGAGTGGAAGCAGTAGTTGATTTGTAATAAAAATAAGTGCCTGGGCTCTCGTCAGGAGGCAGCTTGCACCATCCTATTTCTCCTGTTAGCGCCACTTAAAACAGAACCAACTACTAACTATGATAGTAGGGAAAGGATGTGGGGTAATGGCCAGAGCTGCCGACTTCAGAGCTGGGGAACCAGGTTCGAATCTCGGTGTCGGCTCAATATCCTGTGATTCTGGACAAATCACTTAATCTCCCGGTGCCTACCATTTATGAATGTGTCCTTAACTGGTGCTTGTGAAAAGCGCCAGTGTTGATGATTAAGTGCTGGTGCTGAGCAATGGAAACCACCGGTTCAAATTAAGCACTGCATGGGAGCGATGTAGAAGCCAACCTGAGTGCTGGAGTGGGTTTCCCTGCCTCCCCGGTTGCTGTTAAATTACTATCGGCCTGGTGTAGCAAAGAAAGAGAGGGCACAAGGCAGGAGCCAACACAAAGGGTGTCTTCCTGCCTCCCCAAACAGGGCCCAAACCATAACCAGCACACTGTGACAACCAAAGAGAAGAAGAAAGTTAGAGAGCATGACTGTGTCTTCGTCCTCCAAAGACTGCACCCAGCACATATCGTCCTATTTGGACCTTTCCGGCGAGCAGATGCTTTCAGAAGACCAAAGAATGACCAGCTCTAATGAGTGGGCTTTTCACTTGTATGGGGGGGATTTGGGCCTGTCCCCCCCACTGGAGCCAGCAGCAGCACCGCAAACCAGTTGCATTCTGCATGGAGCCCCTGAACAATATCGGGTGTAAACAGGGATGTTGCGCATGCACCTCAGACTGAAGGTTCTGGAGGCCTTCCTGCCACTATGCTCAGGTAATACCACCTCACTGTCTATTAGTACCAGGAAAGCACAGGTGCTAACTCTACATCTTTAAATGTAAACAATTGTGTTATACTTGTAAGAGATTCTTGTAGTTGGACACTGATATTGTTTGATTATGCTACTTTGCTGTTCTAATGAATTTTACCAATCTGATGTTTGAATGGTGGAAATTCTCTTTTAATGTTGCTGTGTCAATTTGTTGTGTAAGGCTGTTTTTCTGACTGTTATGGCCTGTGTGGCCGAATAAAGTATTACTGAACTGAACTACATCTTTAAGTGTGGAAAATTGTGTTGTATGTGCGGTGAGCAGATTTTCCTGAGTGTTATACTTGTTTTTCTTATTTAAAGTAAAGCGATATTACTGTATCACAAACATGGTATACAATTTACACAAGAAATCCACGCCTCTTAGCTCAAGCAAAAATTGGGAGATAACACTGCAGTTACAAGTAAAAGAAACCTGTCGGAACATCTTTCCAGCATATTATTTCCCAGGCAATGCTTCCTTGACGATAGTCTGAAGATAACTAGTTGAGGTATTAACTTGGTGGGGGTTTAAACTTTGACCCAGCCCTCACAACGATTATTGTAGGACTTCCACATAATTGCAATAAACTGGAATCAACCACATACATGTAAACATTGTAGAACAGGTAAGTGGGAGATTTTGAGAAACAAATCAGGGGATTTACCCCATTGACTTCTATGGAAGTGGAGGCGATATCAGACAGAAGACAATTTAAATAAAGACATTTTTGGCTTTAAAATGGGGGGGTCTGCCGTCTGAACCGGGTCTATTGGCATTAATGCAGTCATGACATGCCAACGGCACCCTTCACAACAAACGTTCCAACTACAAATCTGCCATCCCGTATTAATAGCAAACAGCAGTGCTACATAAAATGACTTACAAGCAGCCATCCATGGTTCATACTGCCATAAATTCAACAGGAACTTCAAAGCATTCACAATAGTACCTCAATAGTAACACAATGAAAAGAAAACTTTTCCCTTTATAAGATTATGTAAATGTTGCAGTTTAAAGACAAAGAAACCTGTCGGGACATCTTTCCAGAATATTATTTCCCAGGCAATGCTTTCTTGACGATAGTCTGAAGATAACTAGTTGAGCTATGGCAATTACCAACTTATGTTATCACAGCAAAGACTAGCTAGTGACTTGAGAATTGTTCCCACCCAATCACGGTTTACTTTCATGCCTTATGCCCACCCCTTTGTCCAGCCTTCCTTTTTGCTCTTTTGCAAAAAATTCCCTAAAAGCCCTACGTCCAACATAGCTAACCCATTCTTCCATCAGAAACGGCTATGGCTCTCCCTAAACCACTCCTCTATTTAGATGAGGTCTCCTACCTCTGTCAAGGTGAAGACCTGGGTTTCATCTTGCGAGGACTGGAGCCAGAATGTCTTGAAGGGCCCTTGGAATGAATGGGAGCAGATCCCATTAGCCCCATTTATGAGCTCAAAACTAAAAGAGGTAGCGTGAATATGTTATATCCTGAGTTCATTGCTATTCATGCCCTGCCTGTAGAATCTTACTGTGATGACATGTTATAGAATGTTGTGGATCAAATAGTCACAGTTGGAGAAGGGCTGAGCAGCATGCTGGCTGCTCCTGGTGGGGCTAGTCCTGGACTGAACATGTAACTACTTCAATAAATACTCTGAAATACTACAACTAGCCTGGAGTCAGTTACTACAATTTTATGGCGCAGTAACAGGTGTTCTCCCACCTGTTACTGCACCCCCTCCCACATGGCTAATCCCCATAAAGTTCCCATCTGCTAACAACACTACTGTATCCTTCAGCCCAGATACCAGGCTATTGTCCCCAGGGAAGAAGAATGGCTACGTCCAGGCACACATATATATTGGGACACTGAGTGGCAAAACTGGCTCTAAACCAGTGTTGGCTCAGCCATCTCAAAGAATATCTTTAGAAAGTTGCATTTTCATTAAAGTTATCGAAAGTCTACTTTCACCATGAAATTATATTTTTAAAACTAAGTGGAAAATAACTTTGATTCATTCTGCTAATATTTTTCGAGGCAGATATAGAAATTAAGGATTTCAATTATACCGTTGCCCGGTTCAGAGAAAATCTAGCTTGATCTCAACAGTAGAAACAGCTTCTGGACCTTCTATCACTGTTAGTTTACACTATTTCCAATATGTTGTGCGCCACATTTTCATATATTAAGCGCCAAGCCATGTGGGCATACAAGGTACACTTTAGGGGTGACATTGAATGTATACAAATTGGTTTTCCTACATGTCAACTGCATTTTTCCTTTCCATGTGTCACTGCAATGCTTTTAAACTGTAGCCAAACCAGAGCAGAGTTTATGCTGGCAGCCATATTTTTTGGTGGGTGACGTAAATACACACTGCAGCTTAAATAAGACATTTAATCCCCATGACATTGATGCATTTTCTGTGCCATCTACCACAACAATACGGGGAAGTTCAGTAAGTCAAGTAGGCAAATTAGATTCACAATAAATGTTTTATGGGAAAGGATGGGTACTGGGCTGCTGTAATATTGATATAGTGCACAGATTCCTAAAGCCAGCAAAACAAGTCAGGAAACAGGCAGAGTTCAAGACAAAACTTATTTCCTTTCTTACACCCAGTAAATGAAACAACTGGCATCTTAAATACCACAACATATTTGTAATCAACCATGTTATGTGCAGTTTTTTTTAAATTCACACGAAACAACCAGCTCGGCTTACAATAAGGATTCACATTAAACCATCATGTTATAGTAATGAAGCCAAGCACTGAAGAGTATTCACACTGTTTGCGGAAGACAAGGAACTCACAACAATCAAACCGGTCTATGCTAACATTTCAAACGCATAATAACGCCATTGATTCACAATAAAACTATCACACTTATGCACAAATGCCAAAGCAAAGTTATGCAGTGACTATACCATTTATTACTAGAAAACACCTGTGTGATGTTACCTAATGCTGCAAGTCAAGAGTGAACAACTACCGAAACACACCGCATATATTGATGACATGCATAATAGCATCGCGAACACCAACAACATTGGAGAAGGAAGAAAGAATCCAAGAGCACAACATTCCCCACAGGACTTGGCATCTGATTAGAGAAGAAATGTGCACTATTTTCTTTATTGTAAACCCAGTCAAGTGCACCAAAATATACATAAAATAGCTACATGATGTGTGATACCATAAATAAACAACTACATGTCACTTACAGAAAGAACACCATAAAGCCAAAGTTAGCAGCAACAATCAATGTAATAAAATGCACGCAAAACATTTTCTAAATCCGACATTTCCATAGCGTCATCATTCAAAAGTGTCAGCGTAAAGAATGTTCATTTTTGGTTTTTACCACAGACAAGTGTCAAAGAAGTAAAAAAGTGTGTGTGTGTTTGTGTGTGTGTGTTTGTGTGTGCGCGCTCCCAAGGGGATTTTGGGTGGCAGCTGACCACATGGAGGTCTGCCTCCCCGGGATTATTGGGGAACAGAGCAGTCTGACGACTGCCGGCGGTCTGGGATGGATTGGGCTATATCCATAGCCCTGGATATATATTCAGGCATTTTAATTCACCAGCCACAATTTTGTCTTGGTGGCACGGTAGCTGGTATTAAGAGCTGTAGCTGTTTTTTCCCGCCTTCCCACCACTTTAGCTAGTTGTTTGGAGTCTTTATATATATTGCAGTTAATTTATGTTTGGGCAGGCTTTGTCTGGAACAGATGTGCAGGGGGATTAATCATGTATGGTTGTTGCTTCGAAGCAGTTGCAGGGGCGGTTGCCCCATAGGTTGGCATGGTTTACCGGAGTTTATTGTTGTTGACAGCGGCAATCCAGGCTGAAAGGGAACAGGTGGACAAGCTCATGTCTGGACCAGCCAGGAAGCTAAAGGTTCCTTAGGAAGTTTAGTTAGTTAGAGGTTAATAGCTGCAGTAAAGATGGAGGGGGTTTTAAGGGCTCAGTTGCAGAAGATCAGCACTGGAGCAAGTAGAGACTTACAGAATTAAGTTGTTGTGGAGGGGGGATATATAGGGGTGGGGGTACTTAACTAGGTGAACAACTTTGTTTAGTGAGGTTAGTAGTTTTGTAAGACAAAGGCCCAGGTTTGAGTATGTGATGTGCACCTGTTTCAAAAAAGCAACCTTTTTCACGCAAACCTGGTGTCAGTGTTCTGTGCTGCTCCCTCTCCTCCCCAAATGCGTGTCACGCTGCTTTTATTTGCTTTGAAAGGCAACTACCATTTTTAAGTCCTAATCTTCTAAAATATCACACTGTGCCACCACTGAGAAAAGAAAATGCAATTTTATCAAAGAAACATGCATTTGCAAATAAACACACATTCTGAAAAAGTGAAATCTACTCTATATTTACACCCGGAAAAAAGGATAAAGTATGAGATTGACATAACATATATTATGATATGTAACACACTTCACAGCCCAAAATAAGTGAACATTGCAAAATCTGAACAAAATACACATACTGTACTTGACAGAGACTTGAGAAATGCCTAATTAACTTTAATATATATCTGTAATGCTTTGAACTGTTGTGTATTGAATTACAGCACTGACTTAGTGTACAATAACTGTAAATGTTTTAAAACTGTGTTGTCACCAGTAGCTGCCCGTGGAGGGAGTGCCGCGGGGCGGTGGAGTGGGGCGGGGGAGGAGCAGGGTGGGGGTTATTACACTCCAGCTCATGGCCGACCGGAGTAATGTAAACAAATAAATAAATTAACCCCTTCAGCGCGGCGCGGATTTCCGCGCCACGCTGAAGGTTCCGTGCGCGGGCGGGCGGGGCCATGACGGAACGGTTCCGTCATGCGCACAGCGCAACCGACGTGCATGACGGAACCGTTCCGTCATGCGCGTCGAAGGGGTTAAACGAATTTCATTGCGCGCGCTGCATTGCCAAATGCGTTTCAGCGAGCGCAATGAAATTAGTTTTATTTATTTATATGTTTACATTACTCCAGTCGGCCATGAGCTGGAGTTTACTACCCCTCACCCTGCCCCTACCCCGCCCCACCGCCCTGCGGCACTCCCTCCACGGGCCGCTACTGGTTGTCACCCTATGTTAATAAACCAGCAGGGGGAAGACTCCATAAGTGTGCAAAGGCTTTAAAAAGTATTTGTTCCTACTGTAAAGAGCAGTCAGGGCCTGGAAGCAAACAAAAGTTGTGGTTTGCTGATGACTCTCGGTGACATACATGAAATAAGGTCCTAGCCTCAGCTATGCTCCCAGAGTGCAGCTTGCCTTACCATTGAAAAGAAAAAAAACACACAAACCTCGCTGCTTTGTCAACTTAAGAAAAGCTTTATATGTTGGAAGATTTAAGTCTAGCAAGTTATGTATAGTGCTTTAGGGTACATGTTTTTTTAAAGTGGAGCAGCCCATACTATGGGGGGCCAAAGATGAAAAAGACATCAAGCACAATCTGTTATGAAGCAGTTACATTTACCACTTCATATAGTTTGCAAAGTTAAACTTCTCATCGAAAAGGACATCAAAACACATTTTGTGGAATTATTTTCACACAGAAACGTGAAAAGTTGATCACTGTGCTGTAAACAGTTCCTACAAAACTCATTGTCTTGGAATTTTATTACAGCAATTATTTTTTACAGATTTGCAAGTTCATTATCACTCAAGTGCTTTGTTGCCATGAACAACAGAAACGGTGGTTCCTCCCCACAGCCCTATCGTAAACAAAATGGCAGTGCTCAGGAAGAATTAATCAGCAACCCTTGGCTAGCAAGGTCCTCATTGAATTTGAGGGGTAGCCCTGTCTCCATCCTCGTCTCTTCAGCATCTGGATCTCTCCCCTCCAGCCACACGAATGCATGCAACATGCTTTAAATGTATGTATAAATGATGTCTACCCTCCATCTTGTACCATGCTAAAACAAAGACATCCAAAATGGATCCCGCCAGTCCAAGTACTCAGACTCTACTACCATTCACGTGTTACACACTCGCTGAAAGAAAGCACTCAACAAGCACATGGAATATCACCAGTGCATGGTTCTGGTTTTCACATAACAATGAAACTTTACACAAAAGGCGCCAGTAGAATCACCTTTGTTTGCATCAGAAAAAAAAGGTCTGGTCAAACTACTGAGTCTCAAAACATGGTGCATTGTTAGCACTGCTTCATATGGTGAACCAACAGCATGAGCAGTAGTGCAATACCCACTAAGAGGGTACACTTGGTGCGTTCCTCCATGTCACACAACAGGTTATGAAGCTTGCATTACCAAGGACAACCTTAGGCCTCTGCGCAAGATTAGCATAACTCCAGGGCCACACGACAAGTCAGGAGATCAGTTTCCCATGCAGTGGGGCACTCCAGGCAGGGGAACATGCCACTTTACAATTCCTGTCTTGACAACAGCTCATTGAACAAAGCAAATCCTGCTTTTCTGATAGTGTTGCCCTCAGCATTTGCCATACATACATACAAACATGAACAATCAGATTTATTATAAACATTCTAATTGATGTTTAGCTTAGGAAGTTAAATAGAAAACCAGGAAAAGAAACCACCAAATAGATATGGCCTATTCTAGGATAGCCCAAGTCCCAATTAAAAACAAATAAATAATCACAAACCATATTGGAGTAGAAAAAGTTGCGAACATCTAAAAATTCTAGATTTGCAAATTATAAGAATAATTCAATTCACTACTTCTTTTATGCTGTTTTTAAGACTCTCCTCCGTTCATAACAGTACTACACGTGCTTTATTCTATTGCTCTGACTACTTAGTGGTAATTTTCCTTACTCCTGGGGTATCTGTCAGAAGCCGGGTTATCATTGTCACTGCATTTATATATCACATGGCTAACACTGGTGTGGAATAGGAGCACCATGTGGGAAGTGAATATAGGGGCTGCATTAATGGGGCCAAAGGCAGGGCTTGGTGAGACCGATTTATGGACATATTGTGCAGCATGAATGTTGGCATAAGATGTGCTCAAATCATGTTGGTTGTAGGACATAAGGTGATGGGAATGGTAGAGAAAAGGTGTTGAAAGGCGCACTCATGTAAGACGTGCGAAGTAGTCATTGCACGAAGGAGGGTGGTTGTGCTTCAGAGCACAAAGTAGGAGCTTGATGCTAAGTAAGTGTATGTTGGTAACGTGCTTCAGGTCCACAGGTGTGTTGGAATGGATCGCAGCGAGCAGGATATGGCGGCCCGTGTAGGCGGGTCATGATAGGTACGCTTGTTGGAGCATAGCTCAGTGTACCCCAGTTTAATAATGGTTGCATTTGTATATCTGAAGCAGGAAGTGATGGTCATGCGTAGTTAGTAACTCACTTGATTTTAAAGAAATGTGGATTGGAGTGTCAACTACAGTGCTGAGTCACAGAATAAAGCTTTCTGTCAAGGACTGTGTTGATATGCCCCTGCGGTAGGAGTTCTGGGCCTCTCGGCAACGCTCCATAGCAGGTACAACCTCTGGCAGGCAGAGGTTTACGTGCACTTAACAGGTAGGTCTCATGACCCTTGCAATGAGCTTTTTGTAGACTGCATCCCCCTGCATCCCAAAGACTGTTCTAGGGACTAAATCCACTGCACTGCCAGAAACAGATTGTAAGATAGGTCTCAGGGTAAAGGGCTTTTCGTTTTTATGTAATTGGCCAAGGCATCAACAGTCCTTATTCAGAGGCCATCCTGGCAAGAATGCCCAGAAGAATGTGAAGAAAACGCTTTGGCTGCGTCACATGGTCTAGTCTCCTCACAAGGGGCTAGGGCAGCCAATTACAGCAATGGGTCCTTTAGAAACATCTGAAATATTCAGATAGCAATGATTTGTTCACTATAAACAGCCAGCGTCTTACAGTGGACAAGACAAAGCAGAGCAAATTCAGAGAGAAGTTCAGCACAAAACAACACCATGTAAACTAAACTATCAGGCAGTGTTCACCCTTAGCGGGTTTCCATTGGAAATCAATATATTATGACACAATCAGGCAGCTTAAAAAATGTTTTTAAAAAGGTTCTCACTCCTAAAAGAAACAAGACAATCATGCCCAAGGGCCAGGTAATGGGAAGGGGAGGCAATAAAGACAGCTCAGGAAATGTTCTCACTACTCACTACTAGGCCTGCATGAAATCATGGCCAATGTAACAACGCTGTCAATTGGCCTCTCTCTCTAAGGATGGGCCACACCAGTGTAAGAGGTTAAAAAAACAACCATGATGCTTCCAGTGGAAACATTTCTCAATTTTGCACATTTCTAACAACAATCCAATGTCTCTTGAGACCTCAAGGATGACAGAAGGGTGCAGAAATAGTAGCATGCTTTATTTAGTACAAGGATTCCACTGTCACATGGAGCTTGGGCCCCCTTCAGACTCTGCTGTAACAAGGCACCATTGTTTCCTGTATGTTTAGTGCATCGGAAACAAACAATGATGCCTTCAGTTGATCCTCTTTGGAGGAGAGAGGCACAATCAATCCTATTTATCAAGACAAGGTGAAAATAAGTATTGTTTTTGATGTGATCTACCAAACTGCAATGGTAGACCTAAAAAGTGCTAGCTGAGAGTGGGAAGCAGCTGGATTCTAGGTCTGTCAGCCTTTTTAGGCAGGAGTGGACAACTGGCTGGCACTGGCAAATTGTTCCAACAGTGTCCAGATGAAGTGCATCCGTGCAAATTCAGTATGGGCAGTGCCATGTTTAGAAGGAGTTGCAACGGACCCTGATGGCATTGCTGGCTTTCTCCTTCCCTAATAATGTGCTTAGACCAAATGCCTCACTTGAAGTACAATTTGTGACGTAGTACCCTGCCCGCCAAACTCTAAATCAACCCCAACGTGTATTCATTAATTTTTCAATTACTCAGAGCTGCGGGTCCAAGCCCTCAGAATCAAGAGCATTACTCAGCCATAACTAGTGGTTTGATTTCACTTAGGGCCATATGTACGAGCACATTTTCCTGTAGACACAGAATGGGTAAAACCCTTTGATACATCTGGCCCTTAACCCTGCTTTTTTGCAGCATGCCAACACTTGGTCAACTCTATAGCTCATTTAATTTCACTAACTGACTCTGAAAAGTAACTATGCCTTTGATTTCTGCTAGGTGTTTGTGATTGTTATCAATCATTGTTTACCTGCGGGCTGGCATTTCGATAGCGATAGTTAATTTAAAAACAAAAGGAACAATTTCCAGTCAGGATTCAAAGATCACGTTGTGCCATTTCTTGTGATGTCAAAGGAGGCGCGGCTCAAGATGAGTGAGATACCACATCTGCTACATCTACACATATGGTGAAATGACACCATTGCCCACAAGCCACTGCAGTTGTTTGTCTGCTGTCACTGCTTCAAAATGTTGCTTCATAAAGTGTCACTAAGTGGGGTTGCTAAATCACCACAAAAGGCAAGAAAATCACTGTTTTCGGTGTAATGGAGTGCTCAAAATCTAAACACTCTTTCTAGCTGCTTTAGTTTAACCAGTGACAACAAAGAGTCTATAAATTTGGGGTAAGGCATCCGCCATTCAATCCCAATTCCATGGGCTGGGCGTTAACATTTTTGAGAAATGGCCAATAATACTAGGAAATAAACATTAAAAAATAGCCTTGCCGCAGTTATCGACTATAAGATTATTCATAGTCACTGTAGCATGCCCTATTGAGTTTATTTTGCATGTGCTTAGTAGTATATATATTTTAAACATGATAAAATACAAGCTGAAACAACAATGTAATAAAAATACTGGCCTATGGCTATGCGATGGGATCCTGTCTACAGTCATTCTGAGATGTTTTATAGCATCCCTCCTTTCACTAGCAACTGAACAATAATAACAGAAGCACCCAGTAAGAAATCACAGGCTTCTTCATCGCTGCAGCTCTTCTTTGGTCCTTTGTCATGCAGAGGACAATGTTTCGCCATGTCGCTGGCCCTTGCATTTAAAATATTCACCGTCCTCTACTTTGTGTACAACCAGATCATAATTTCAAAACAGATCAAGAGCCTGGCACCCTGTAGGAATGAGGTTGATGGGGTGGAGGCAGTCATAGTTGTCAGGGCAGCTACCAACAGCCCTTCCTTTAAAACAAGCAGGGTTATCCCAAAATTAGTTTGTATCATTCAGCGATACTCTTCACCCTCAAATTCTCTTCTATCCCTTCCCACTGACAGTGATGGAAATTGACCAACCTCAAGCAGCTTGCATGCACCTATGACATTTGTTGAGGCCTCAGTCCTGGAGGTTATGTCTTCTAAGAATTAGGATTCATCAATGAGTGGAAATGCATTAATCAGCGTGTCCTCACTTGGGGGCACTTATCGTGCCAACTGAATGCCTTTGAGGTTCACACCGGATAGTTGCTACAACCAAGATTGCATAAATGGCATTCAACAATTGACTCCTAAATGGGAAAACAACTTTCCTGAAGAGAAGATGTTGACTAGTGGATCAGTTTTAAGTTATGGATTCAGGGAACAAAAAGGCATATGATCAAAATCACACCAAAAGCACCACGAGCATTTACGCCTTGGTCAACGTTCTTGTAGACGCATGGTGAATAATGGGCTCATGTGTAAAAATGGGTTTGCTCATAGGTGTGCTGCTCTGTTCGCAGAGGTGCAAGCCACCTTTTTGGGACTACGTCATAATTATCTGTTTGATCACAACCCTCTGATTTGCAAAGACGCACATATTATGTTTCATGATTTAATTACATCTAATGACATTTCTATAAAAACGTATCTTGATAAATCAATAACAGTGAATTTCAAGTATGTAAAATGTTTAATGGGTGCATTCAGGATAATTTATAATATATAAAAACACATACCAAAGATGCTGCTGCAATACAAAACTGGTCCTGTGCACTGTAACAGTGGTAAAAATCGAACTCTGTTCTTAGATTGATTCTTTCCCTTCTTTCTTTTTTAGGGCTCGCGCCCTGCGTTGCAGAGCGCCGCAATGCTCGCGCAGGCGAGAGCCCTTTTGTAGGGGGTTTTAAAACGGAGCCTGGAATCGCACACGCTCGTGTGTGTGCTTTTCCTTTTGGCTTTTGCGATTGGCCTTTGAGTGCATGTTTTTCCCAAAGACGGCACACAATAGGCCAAAGGCGGACGCATTGCTCCGCCCATGGTCTATTGGTGTCTATTACGCGCACCAAAGGCCATGTGGTTTCAATTATCGTGCCCAGACACGGGCACGATAATTGAAAACACATGTTCGCTGTGGCTGGCGCGCGTGCACCACTCGCGGTCCTGTATTTTTTTCAATTGCGATCACTTTCGCAATCGCTTTCAGTCCCACTTGTTGTCTAAATCCCACTGTCCCCTAAGCTGTGATCGAGAACTTGTTACATTTGCAGAGGTCTCTTGTAATCTTAAAATGCCACTCGTGAGACAGTATCAGCGCGGTGGCAGAGAAATACTGAAATACAAATGTACAAGGTTAAAACATTAATGCGACCGTGGACGATGGGTGGCAAGGAATTGAAGGGAATCAGCTGGTTAATTGCAGAAGTCGTTAACACAGAGTATGTCCAAAGTACATCATGTGTTAAATCGTCTTATGCTTGTCATCAGAGGTGCACCATACCTGTCATTTAATTTTGGCACAGAACATTCCGATCATCTTTAAATGGCTTTGGATGCTGTAAATGTTATTTTCATGAAAATACGTTGTTTTTGCAGATGGGTTGCCTACTCGCAGTGCCATCTGCACTGTGAGGCGGGAACTAGAAGAGATTTTCGTAATTGAAAATTCGTTGCCAGTTTGCAATTAGCCGGTATTTTTTTTTTTTTAAAGAACTGTGTGCTTTATATTGTTCAAATAATGTGTTCTGATCTTGTAGGTGTAGCTAGCATTGTATTGTTTTTTGTCACTTCTATGACATGGTTTGTTGGGCATTAATTCTTCTAGTTCATGGCATTATGTGGTAATAGGTGAATGCTTGCAGGTAGATTTGTTTACTTCATCGATTCCTTTATATGTTGCACACTTACAGTAATGACTGATTCTCTGAAGTGATCACTTTAGGTACTCCAGTAGATCCCTTTTAGTGCTGTGGCAGTGGATCTCACCAGACTCCCTCAGGTCTCGGAAGACTCAGCAGTGGTGACGGTGGATGGGCTGGTGTAGATGGTTGGAATATGAGTGATGTGCAGAACCAAGGCAGGCACGGGTTTGTTAGGTCGAGCCTGGGCAGCGCATACGCTGCTCTGCGACTGCATAGTTTCTAGGCTCTTAATAAACGTGTATTATATTATTCCCAGCTAACACTGACCATTGATATATTGGTATGCTGACAGGCTAGGACATCCTTGTTAGTATTCACAACTGTGACCAGCAGGAGCTTAGCCCACTGAGCTATGACGCGGTTGCCAGGCTTGAAAGGAACCAAAACCATACCGCCAATGTGTCTCCCCTATTCCCCGGCTGTGTGTATTCAAGCAGTTCCGGAAGGCCTCCCGGGAGGCTAAGCTCTGGAACCTTTTAGATTTCAACTAGGGGTTTGCGAGAATTAGGGCAGGCCATCGGAGCACCATTTCAAAGAAGGGAACCCAGGCCCAGGAAGCAGACACGTGGAAATTGAGAGATAGCTGCCGAGTGACTGTATAAAACAATATATACATTCTTCACTGGCGCACCCGAATGACCGTGCTATGGCAACGCAGGGAGCAGCTATTCCCGAATGCAATTGAGGTAAGCCTCATGATTATGTAGTTGTCTGGCCTGTCTTTGAAGTTTCATCTCAGCCTGCTGTATTCGTTAGGAAAGGGGGCTGTAGAGCGCTGGTGCCGTGGTAGAGGGGCGAGGCGCACTGCTGTGCATTTTTAGGGAATCCAGATCAAAGGTCTGGTCAGGTTATTAATGTGCTCGCACTATTTCAGCTGCTGGAAGCCCTTGAAACAGGAGCAACATATTACGTAATGGTGCTTGTCTAACAAATTAATCCTTCTTAAAGTAAATCAGGTGTTATTGATTTTTTGACTTGTTTTTGATAGGCACGGGAGAAGGGGATTAAGATGCACTCCTCCTTCTGTGCTTTCTCCCCCCTTCCCTCTGTAATGTGCTCACCCTTATTTGCTTTCTCCCCACTTCCCACCGCGATGTGCTCACCCTTGTTTGCTTCCTCCCCACTTCCCTCCCTGATGTGCTCACCCTGTGTGCTTCCTCCCCACTTCCCTCCGTGATGTGCTCACCCATGTGTACTCCTCCCACTTCCTCCGTGATGTGCTCACCCATGTGTGCTTCTTCCCCACTTCCCTCCGTGATGTGCTCACCCATGTGTGCTTCCTCCCACTTTCCTCCATGATGTGCTCACCCATGTGTGCTTCCTCCCCACTTCCCTCTGTCATGTGCTCACCCTGTGTGCTTCCTCCCCACTTCCCTCTGTGATGTGCTCACCCTGTGTGCTTCCTCCCCACTTCCCTCCGTGATGTACTCACCCATGTGTACTCCTCCCCACTTCCCTCTTTCATGTGCTCACCCATGTGTACTCCTCCCCACTTCCCTCCGTGATGAGCTCACCCTGTGTGCTTCCTCCCACTTTCCTCCGTGATGTGCTCACCCATGTGTGCTTCCTCACCACTTCCCTCTTTCATGTGCTCACCCTGTGTGCTTCCTCCCCACTTTCTCCGTGATGTGCTCACCCTGTGTGCTTCCTACCCACTTCCTCCCTGATGTGCTCACCCATGTTTGCTTCCTCCCCACTTCCCTCCATGATGTGCTCACCCATGTGTACTCCTCCCCACTTCCCTCTGTGATGTGCTCACCCTGTGTGCTTCCTCCCACTTTCCTCTGTCATGTGCTCACCCATGTGTGCTTCCTCCCCACTTCGCTCCGTCATGTGCTCACCCATGTGTGCTTCCTCCCCACTTCCCTCCGTCATGTGCTCACCCTGTCTGCTTCCTCCCCACTTCCCTCCGTCAAGTGCTCACCCATGTTTACTCCTCCCCACTTCCCTCTGTGATGTGCTCACCCTGTGTGCTTCCTCCCACTTTCCGCCATCATGTGCTCACCCATGTGTGCTTCATCCCCACTTTCCTCCGTCATGTGCTCACTCATGTGTGCTTCCTCCCCACTTCCCTCCATCATGTGCTCACCCTGTGTGCTTCCTCCCCACTTCCCTCTGTGATGTGCTCATCCTTGTTTGCTTCCTCCCCACTGTCCCTCCTCACCCTTCATCCTGCACCTCCAAGTCTAACCCCCCTCTCTAGCATCTCCTCTCCTGTACCAGGGCACAGTTTTACACCTCACATCCTCTCCTCTCCTCTCTTCCCATTAGCTTCATTTCCCACAAAAATGGACTTGCTTCAAGTACATAAAAGGCAATGTCATTTACAATGCCAATACCTCAAACTCTAGTAAATGCGAGACCTGTTGCATTGCAAATGCTTGTTCTAATTGGAATATGTATTCACCAAGGTCATAATCTGGCTGAACAGCAATAACATTGAACTGACGCCGACCTTGGGAAATAAGCTGCACTTGCAATAACTATGCAAGGGCACACTCAGATCATGCGCGAGGGTGACCCTGAAGTGTGGCTGTGGGCCTTCCACCTACGGGGTTTCTCACAAGCTTGGGGAAAGGTTCCTGAAGACAAAAATTCACGCGCCCTGTGTAAATGACACATGGGTTGAGGACATGAAATGGACACATGGTGGCAGACACGTAGGCCCACTTGACACCATTTGCTGACTGATCTTAAAGATACCCCTGGTGGACTTTTCCCAGCGAGCCTTGCGCCCGTCAAGTGTTAGAGTAAATGGCGGTTACCTCGACGCAAGTCTAGAAATGTGGTGGCCGTGACTGGACAAGAGAATGGGAAGAAGCGGGCCTGGGCTGGGTGGCTAATATAGTACGTGGGGGAGCGATACTTGCCAGCAGCATCTATCAACGATTATGCATTTTGCCAAAGAGGAAAACATCGGGATCGGGCCTGGGAGAATTAATTCCCCATGCACCTGTTGACTTGAAGTGTGTGCTGCATGGCATGACTGAAGGGTGGGAGTCCCGCGGGGATTGGCGCACGGGTAGGTAATTTAAAAATAAAATAAACGTACCTTCCCGGGTCCCGCATCGTGCTCCTGACCTGTTCTCCTGCTGTCCTACCTCCAGCAGGAACAGGAAGCAGGCAGCATCCCTTCCCTCCCCTAAGCCAATCACAACGCTGCAATGGCAGTGATGTGATAGGTCGGGATTCTGACCAGCCAGGCCCCTATGGGGAGGCCATTTTCTCCATGTAGGGTGCATTGCAGCCTACATGGAGAACGGGCCGAGTGCACATGACTGGTCAGTCAGTGCCCTCAGCAGTGGGCAAGCCACTCTCCCCCTGCCCTAGAGCAGACCCGCCCACAATGCCCGCCCCCAACCAAACACTTCTGCTTTCTCACAGTACGAGAAGCAGAAACATAAAATTGTATTTTTACCATTTTATGTTTCTGCTTCCCGCACTGCGAGAAAGCAGTGGGGCGACGCTCCTCCGCCCTAGTGGAAGAGCCGCCCCTCATAACGCAGCCATGTCACGTGCATGGCCAGCGTGCTTTTATAGAACAAGGAGGACTGTCATCATTTTCTTTTCTCACAGATAAGCTTAATAGCGTGCTTTTAGAAATAAACTGCCAATCAAAAGAGCACCATGCTCTCCTGTTAAGGGGAGCAAGTAGCCGGGAGGCACAAAATTCACCTTTACCTGACATATTTATAGGAAGGGGTGATTAAAGACCTAATCCCACCTCTGCATTCTGCACCCAGGCTGTAAATACTCTAATTCTACGGCTGAGTTAAGCTTCCAAAACAAGGCATGGCAGCTGCTCACGTTTTATTCCAGAATATTCTTCTCTGGTGTTTGCTTTCAGTCTTATTTTCGTAAATGTGATGCAGGGATACACTTTACCTCGAGTGAATGCCTGGCTATGGTGAGGATGTAATCTGTACCTGACTAATAGAATTCACAGGACCAGCACTCAAAAACATCCCAGCAAGGCATCCGGCAAGGGCGTGAGGCTGCTCTTAAAATCATAAAATACGATCCCAACCCCAGGGGATGATTGAATAAACGTTACTTTGTTTAAAATTTCCCAAATCCTAAAATTATCCAACGATCTATGTATTCATCCATGCGTCTTTCCTGTCTATTCGCAGGTTTACTTCTGCCTTTCTATAAACCCGTCCCTCCTTGTTTGTATTCCTCCCTCTAGCCACCCGGCCCGGTCAAGTGGCTTAGTGGAATAATCCGCCCACTGTAGGGGCTTGTGTTTGACCTCATGGTCACAGGTTCAAATCCCAGCGGGTTCACTCAGCCTTTCATCCTCCTCAGGTCCATAAAATGAGTACCATTGAGTTGGATAACAATAAACATATTATTCAGCGCCAAGATGCCCACACGTGAACGTGCGCTTTAACAATACAGATGTTACGTTACCCCCACTGTCAATGGCTGTCGCTGTTGCCATTTATTTAAGCTCTTAACACGTATGGAGGCCCCGGGAGCACGCACATAATATCCACATGGGTCCATCAGCCCTACTAATAGTGACTTACATCTGCGACAAAAAAGTGCCTCCCTCTCTTCACTAATAAGTGACACAAGGGGCGCAAAGGGCTTCGAGAGCCCCTGTTAGCCCCGTGGGCTGGGCTGCCAGGCTGGCGAAGCTTTCCCTCGGCCCTCTTTGTCCCTAAAAGCTTGACGAAGCTTCGTTTATGTTGCATTGCCTTGATGTGCCTCCTGCGCCCCTCTCTCGAGCTGGTTAGTCTCCTTGCGTGATAACCATATGCAAGGGAGATGAAAGACAAAAAGCACAGCACGGGTGCCTCTGTGTACAACCAAAACCAGACATTTAACCCCTTCGGTGCTCATGACGGAATGGTTCCGTCATGACCCACGGTTGAGCTGTGCTCATGACGGAACCATTCCGTCATGACCACGCCCGCGCAAGATTCCGTCAGCACAGCGGCGGAATCTGCGCAGCATCGAAGGGGTTAAGCTCACATCGGAAACTGAAGGTTATAACACAGAGCCCACAAGAACTGGTTTGGACAGCTGAGTGGGATAATGTATCTACTCCATGGATCTATATTTAATGCCATGGCCACGGCTTCAAACCTTAAGTGAACCACTAAGCCATTTATCCTTCGGAGGTAGACAAAATGAGTACCATTGACTTGCAAAACAACATCTATCCCAACAGAGGTACCCAGGATGAACGTACACTACTCAAACACGCCTGACATTCCTATGTTAACACAAAACTAAAGTGTCTCACTTACAGATAAGCTTCCTCAAAAATTGCTGCTATGGCCAATGGCGTAGCTTGATGTTGTGCCGCCCGTGGCGGTCACTGCGTTTGCCGCCCAGCAGCTGCATGTAAGAGTGTGGGAGGAGGGGTGTGATGGCGATTCCCGCAATAGCCGTCCCGCACAGCCACAGTTAAGAGGGGGGAGGTCGCCTCCCCCAAAACTCATGCCACACGGGGAGGAGCACCCCACTTGCCCCCATTGCTACTCTGCTCGCTGTGGCAAAACTGCAATGCCGCAATGGTGATTTACCTTAATCCCCAATGGGTGCTCCCTATGCAATTATACATGTGGGCTTCTTTAAGCAAAAGTTGATATTTAACTGCACTTACAATGGTGTCTATTCTCACCCTCTCAACTACACCCTACACTTATGCGCAGCAGCACTTGCCACACTTTGCTTTCATCATATGGTTCTAAACTCACACACCTCCGTCAAGATGTCCACTATAGTTCAAGCTTAAAATTCATTTCACACTAAAACAACCAAAAACTTTGGTGCAAAAGCAAGCATCGCTGCGAGCATGGGAAATGGCCAGCGCCTCCGTTATTAAAACTGGAAAGGTTTGATTGATTTCTGAAAGACCAGATCATTTTTGATTTATCTGAAGTAGACCGGAGGTTCATTCCAAAACTTAGGGTCCTCAAGGCGGAATGACCACCCCCCACTGCAAGGTTTATTTATCCAGGAACCAGAGGAAGAGGATGATCCAAGATGGGATTTCATTGTGGCAGATTTTATGAGTAAGGCGGAGGGTCTTAAACCTGATTCTTTGGTCCAAGGACAGCCAGTGAAGTCTACACCTTCAAACCATCACATGATCATTTTTCATTAGTTTATAGACCAGTCTTACCTCAGAATTCTGGCTATTCTGGGGCCCGCAGTTTGGGCTGCTGGGAGATCTTAATTCAGGGAATAAAAGTAGCCAACCTCACTCTAAAGCATGAGTAAGCGTAGCGCAAGAATCACTTGGAAGGATTGGCAGAATTTTTCTATGTGCAATCAGTAACCCAAAGCAGGGGTTAGCAACAGAGGAAACATAAGGTGCGAAGGGCAGATTTTCATGAAGAATCATACTAATTGATTTGACCTTTGCCACAGTGGAGGGTGGGTCATCCATGTTAGAATGCAGAAAACCGTGGCTCTGGAGAAGTCTCTCTACTGAGAAGTAAGAGGTCAGGTTGTCAGTAGGGTTTAGGAAGTTGCGTTCCATCCTTTGCCGGAGAGTGATCAAGCAATCACTCAGGATGGGTCAAAGATCTGGTGCTTTTTGGTTCAGCTGAACCATGATCTATGTGTCATCTATACGTGAAATGCGTGGCATCCAAATGAGTAGCTAAGGTGTAGCAGAGGAAAAGCAGGAGCCTTGCAGCACACTGCAGTTAACCATGTCACAGGGAAACCAAAAGGTAGCCAAAAAGGTAGCCAACCTCAAGAATTGAGAGAGCCCCATCAGTAATGAGCTAAACCAACTGCAGTTCATAATTTCAGGGCATGATTTCAAAGATTTCCCCGCGCCTCCTGCCATCTCAAACAAGATGAGCAGCTCACAAGACCTTAGCAAAAATCTCTTGGATTTGTTTGGTAACAAAACCACCTTTATATATAGCAACTTTGATCGTCGACCAAACCACACCACTGTTGCATCTCAACCTCTCATCACAGTTGGTAAACGAACCCTGACTTTGTGACCTGCCATCACCACCATCAAAATTGCTGGTACCATGAAGACCGTCCACCTGGGGCCTCCTTCTGACCCTTGCCTTCACCACGCCTTCACCAAAGGACGCCTACTGACCAGTGAAGCACTAACACCCATCCTCAATGCCTCCATCGACTCAGCCACATTCCCGGACACCTGGAAACATGCCACCATCATGCCACTGCTCAAGAAACCCTCCACTGACCTAGACACACTTTCCATCTACAGCCCATGCTCCCTTCTACCATACATGACAACGGTCTTAGAGAAACTAATCAACTGAAACCTCACTGACCACCTCAGCAACCACCATCTGCTAGTTATCCAACAGGTTGTCTTCTTCCAAACCATGTACACTTGTTTATCTCACAGCTTTTCTAAAAGAAAAATCCTAAGCCTGGTAGAAGTGGTATCGGGAGAGAATTCTTTTTATGTCAGATGCATCCAAATTGGAAATTTATTCAGTAGTGTGTGAATGCATCTTGCTCGTATAATGCCTAAACCACACCAGAAAGATGTAAAGTAAGAATTTAAACAGTTCAGAGATCTTTCCTGCCAGTGCAGGTGCAAGGGCTTGGAGCACAGCAGGGGTAAGTGGGGGTCATCATGGGAACCCAACTTAACAGTGGAGAAGAGTGTGCCACTGTTTCCTCTGCTCGCAACCTAAAGGTGGACCAATCTAAATGAGGGTTCTCCTGTAGTGCAGGATACAGATTTTCTACTGATTAATGATCTTTTCACCTTGACTTAAAATCCCATTGAAATACACTCACAGAGCCATCATTAAAACATGTGTAAACATTTGAAAGAGTAAAGTTGTAGATGAGTTATTGTTCATGCACCGTAACAAATATTTTCAGAGCTACTACTACTACTAGTTTATATTTTGCAGTTGCCCCTATACATGGGTATGTTGCCAGTTTGCGTATCTATTCTTTGCTCTGGGCAAACCATATGCTCTGCGTTGTTTTACAGCCAACAACTTTCCTAACGTGAATTGCATTTAAGGTTTTTGGAGGTCACAAGCATATCAAAATCAAGAATATTTGATGAAAGCTGGAACTTCGGGTTACCACACAGTAGCATGGGGTACATTTTCTGTATTCCATGAGTTTGAGAGCCTGATCATGAGATACCTTGTCTCTGACAGAAAGACATTTATCTTTTGTACTAACATCCCATCCTACAAATAATGTTAGAAAAATGAAACTGAAAAGTTTCATTTTTCTTTTTTTTAAAAAGACTGCTTTATTTAAAAGCAGTCCCAGGCATGGTGGTCTGCTGACCTCAGCAGGCCACCATCCCTGGGAGTGCTAGCCATTCCTAATAGGGTCGCAAATTGCGCCTGCCTCACTAATATTCCTGAGGCATGCAATTTGCGACCCCATTAGGAATCGCAAACAGTGTCTGAGACACTGTTATACATCCCAATTTGCGAGTCGCAAATTGTGAGTTGCAAATGTGACGCAATTTGCGAGTCGAAAATTGGTGAAGTCGTACATCTGGCCCACAGACCAGTGGTGAAGGAGTCCCTTACTAATGAGATACACCGAATTTGCTGCTGTATTTGCTCAATTGCATATATGGTGAAGATCGCCTTTGCCCTTATTCAGGAGTGATCTAGACTAGTGGAGAGCCCATCGCTCCTCTCACCACTGGGTGGAAAGTAACCCTTCGCTCATGTATCTAGTGAATTAGATCTACGGTGATGATCGCCTTTGACCTCTAGAACTCACCCCTGATTAGAAAGTAACCCACAGCTCACATATCTAGTGAATAACATTTTTTGAGGAAGATCGCCGTTGCCCGTATCCGTAGGGATCTAAATATCACCATTGGCTGGAAAGTAACCCTTCGCTCCAGTATCTAGTGAATAACATCTGTGGTGAAGATCACCTTTTCTCTTATGAGTAGTGATCTAGACCAGTGGTGAAGGAGTCCCTCACGCCTCTCATCTCTAGTTGGAAAGTAACCATTTGCTCCTGTATCGAGTGGATCACATCTATGGTGATGGAAAACATTGTCCTTATCAGTAGTGAACAACACAAATGGGGAAGGAGTCCCTGCCCTTATTAGTAGTGAACCAGACCAATGAAGAAGGTGCCCCTGACTCTTGTCACCTTAGTTCGCAACGCACAAGCATGCAGAGGGCAGAAGGCGAGTAAGTGACAGAAAGTATGTAAATTCCACCTACAGTGAACAATACAATCCAACAGGGGCCGAATGCACTGCAGGAGAAATTTCATTTGCGAAACAGATTCACCATCTTTCGCTCAAATCTGTTCGGCTGGGTGAGATCCCGGGTTTTTGGGGAATTTTGCAGCTTTTGCTGAAATTTGAAGGGTTTTCGCCTTCGTCTGTTGATGTGAATAGGCCTGGGCAAAAATTTCGTTCTGTTCGCGGAAATTGCGATAATTTGACATTTTTGCGTTCCGCGGAGAGCGCGAAAATGTCAAAAATTCCGGTTTCCGCAGCTTGGCGATAATTTGTTTCTTGCTCGCGCTGTAAAATAATACATTGTCGCGCGCGCGCGATCGCCTTACCTGAATCCCTGCGTTCGCCGACAAGTTTTCTTGATCCGGTCGCGTTCTCCATGAGATGTTGTATTGTTTTTAGCCATTTGCGCTGTCTCGCGACAGTTCGCGCCCGCAGTGACGTCATGCGTCGCGCGATCACGTCTTTCTTCTCGCGATCATGCACCGCGAGAACAACTCAAAACAAGATGGCCGCGCCCGCAAGCAACCACATGGGTAAGTTGGCGACCCGCAACCATGCAGAAAATCTCGCGAACATGCCGGAAAAAAACTTCCGCATCTTCGCGATATTTCTGCTTGTTTGCGATAATTTTAAACATTCTCGCGATAATTTGCGAAGGTTAATTCCGCAAATTCCGCCCACCCCTAGATGTGAACCGCTGAGCCACAGCAAATATTTGAACCAGCAGTAAAATACTGATTACGGCTAAACAATTCGCATTTTTTTTTGCCCATGGGAGGTAAAGCGAGCCATCGCATTTGTTGCTTCTGCAAAAACTGTCCTAGCTCTGTTCATGTGCATTGTGGCCTACGTGTGAAGTGTTTTGGTGTGATGTAGAATGACTGGTGAATCACTTCTCATGATGCTAATTTATTTAAAGTGTAATGTAAGAAAGTAGTGTGAGAGACAGCTGCACAAGCTGACTTGCCGGCCATCCTAGAAAGGGCTATGGTTCTTGGGCGGGGCTGTGCGGTAGAGGAACGGTCCACAGGGATGCACTGAAGCCCAAGCGGCCTGGGCGTACAAGCTGTGGTGACACAGGGTCATCCGCAGGCATGTCATAGCTTTAGTAGGCAGCAATGAAATGAAATGCATTGGGAACTGAGTACTGGTGGAGGAGAAACCAGAAGCCATGCACTGATTCCACCCAAGGATGATGGAGAAGTAAATCCATAGTTCATACACCAATCTATTCACCCATCTGTCTGTATTACAATTTACAGGTTTTTTTTTTCATTTTTTCATTTACAAAACTATCAGTCAATTCAGAATTTGTGGCCCACTAAAGACAAAACTGTGGTTTCACTTCCTATAAAACAGGAACTGACCCTCGGCAGGAGCTGCTTCAGCCCTGGAAGTGCTCGACTCTTTTCCATCGGTTTTCAGACTGACACGAGTGAGTACAGGAGAGTCAGTCAGTGCCTGCCACAAGAAGACCAAAGATACAAGGGGCATATGCAGAGAGACCCTTACTCCATCACTAGTGAGTTAGACTCAAGTCAGAGGATCCAAGCATCCCTATTTTTGGTGATTTGCACGAACGTGAAAGGAGTAAACGTGCCCAGCATTTCTGAGGACACCCGTGAAAGAGGGGTCACTCACTCCATCATTAGTGAAATGGCAGCTCACTAGTCCTACTATTAGTGATGCATCCCTGTTATCACTGCAGAGCTACATTAATGGGAAGGATCTCAGCACAGACTTACACAAATGGCAAGGAACTTAAGATTCTTATCAGCGTTACACCGATGGGAAGCAACTGAACATTTCTTTCACAACAGAGTTGCAACCAAGAGATGGAACTTACCATTCCTATCACAAAAGATTTAAACCAATTGGAAGCAACTTAAGATTTCTATCACAACAGAGCTACACAAACGGAAACAAACTTAACATTCCCATTACAACAGCTTTACACCAAAGTAAAGGAACTGCACATTCCCATCGCCACAGAGTTAAACCAAAGTAAAGGAACTTAACATTCGTATCACAACATAGTTACACCAACAAGAACAAACTTAACGTTCCTATCACAACAGAGTTACACCAATGGGAAGGAACTTAACATTCCCATGGCTAAAGAAAGACACAAAAGGGAAGAAACTTAAGATTCGTATCACAACTGAGTTACAAGAACAAACTTACCATTCCTATCACAACAGAGCTACACCAATAGGAAGGAACTTACCATTCCTATCGCAACAGAGCTACACCAATAGGAAGGAACTTAACATTCCTATCACAACAGAGCTACACCAATAGGAAGGAACTTAACATTTCTATCACAACAGAGTTACAACCAAGAGATGGAAGTTACCATTCCTATCAGAACAGAGCTACACCAATAGGAAGGAACTTAACATTCCCATCACAACTGAGTTACACCAAAGGTAAGGAATTTAACATTCTGATTACTACAGAGTTACATCAACAGGAAGGAACTTACCATTCCAATCGCACAAAATTACACCAAAGGGAAGGAGCTCTAGATTCACATTATTAAAGAGTTACATTAACGGGAAGAAGCTTAACATTCCTTTCACATGCAGAAGAGTTGGTACACAAATCAGGTGGGTGGCAGCAAACAATTGACACATTTTCATGGTGATAAACAAATGTACATGCATCAGATATAATGACAATTTTACATTAATGAACTAATGAGTGTGTACCCAAGATAGATGGTAGGGCAGAGGATGCTTGGAGAAGTTTAGGGAAGCTTTAGGGAGTTTAGGAGAGCTTGTCCAAATTAGTGGGAGGGATTTAGGGAAGCTGGACCTTATTGCGGAATGAAGACAAGAATGTATTCTGTGTTTATGTGTGATATCTGCGCAACTAAGTAAGAAAATTAAATGAAAAAACGTTTTTTTTAAATCCCATCACTGCAGAGTTGCACCAACAGGAAGAAGCTTGACATTCCCAATGCTGCAGTTACACCAATGAGAAGGAACACAGCATTACCTCTGCTGCATTTACACCAAGGTGGAGGAGCTCAACACTCCTGTCACTGGCGAGCTACATCAATGAGAAGGGGCTCAACATTCCCATCGCTGCAGAGCTACATCAGTGAGAAGGGGCTCAACATTCCCATCGCTGCAGAGCTACATCAGTGAGAAGGGGCTCAACATTCCCATCGCTGCAGTTGGACCAGTAGGAAAGGAGCTCAAAATTCCCATCGCTGCAGTTACACCAATGGGAAGGTGCTCAAAAATACCATTGCTGCAGTTACAGTAATGTGAAGGAGCCAACATTCCTATGACTAGAGAGTTGCACGAATGAGAAGGAGCGCAACATTCCAACTGCTACTGAGTTACACCAATGAGAAGAAGCTCAACATTCCTTTTGTTGTAGACATACACCAATGGGAAGGACCTTAACATCCATATCATTGCAGAGGTACACCAACGGGAATGAGCTCAACATTCCTATCACTACAAAGATATGCGATCAGGAAAAAGTTTAACGCGGAAACAAGCTAAACATTCCTTTTGCTACAGAGGTACACCAAACTCAACATTACTGTCAATAAAGAGTAAGACCCAAGAGAAGGAGCTCAACATTCCTTTTAACTCCAGAGGTAAATGAACTGGAGGGAGCATAATATGAGAAGAAGCTCAACATTCCTATTGCTACAAAGGTATATGAATGGGAAGAAGCTTGACATTTCCTTCATTATAGAATAAAACCAGTAGGAATGAGCCTGCAATTGTGTATATGAGGGGTAGGCTTCATCGATCAGAGAACAGTGCCTCACTCCTAGCATTACAAGATATACATTAAAGAGGAGGACTCCCCCATTAAAATCATTGCAGAGATACGCAGCGGGTAAGGAGCACATTCATTTCACTACTAGTGAGTGCTTGCTTGGTTAAGGAGCTCAACTTTAACATAATTGATCCGATGTGCCAATGGGGAAAGAACCCATTTGCTATCAGTAGGCAACTGCACCCCTGAGGGAGAAGGTCAACCATCCTCTCAAGGAGAGTTACACCATTCAGAAAGGAGATACCTTTCCTTTCGCTATAGAGTTACCCAACAGCGAAAAAGCTTAACAGTTCTATCACTGTGGAGTAAGACCAATCAGGAGGTGACACACCATTCCTCCTACTGGATGACATTAATGAGGAAGGAGCCCATGACTATCTTACTGCAGAACCAGGCCAACAGCCGAGGAGCCCTCATTCCTATCAATGCAAAGTTATAGCCTGGGGGATCTTACGATACCAGGGGAAGCATGGGGGAGTCTTACGATACCAGGGGAAGCATGGGGGAGTCTTACGATACTAGGGTAAGCATGGGAAGTCTTACGATACTAGGGGAAGCATGGCGGAGTCTTACTATATTGGGGAAAGCATGGGGGAGTCTTGCGATATTTGGGGAAGCATGGAGGAGTCTTGCGATACTAGGGGAAGTATGGGGGAGTCTTACGATATTAGGGAAAGCATGGGGGAGTCTTACGATACTAGGGACAGCATGGGGGAGTCTTACGATATTAGAGAAAGCATGGCGGATACTTACCATCCTAGGGAAAGCATGGGGGAGTCTTACAATATTAGGGAAAGCATGGGGAAGTCTTACCATACTAGGGAAAGATTGGGGGAGTCTTACAGTGGTGTAACAAAATGTGAGGGGGCCCCTGCAAGTTTTGCTGAAGTGGACCCTCACACTCACATCAGTAGGGGCTGAGGGGGCCCCCTCCAACATGGGTAAGCCTGGGGGCCCCGCACACCGCGGGTGCCTTTTGTTACACCCCTGGAGTCTTACCATACTAGGAAAAGTCTAGCGGAGTCTTACGATACTAGGGAAAGCATGGAGGAGTCTTACGATACTAGGGAAAACATGGGGGAGTGTTACGATGCTAGGGAAAGGGACCATTCTCCTACCACGGGGATACCAATCGAATAGGAAACTTCATTCCTATCACTGTAGAGCCATCTAGAGAAGGAGGAGCCTCTACTTGCCATTAGAAGGGAGTTACTTAGATGGGGAAGAAGTTTAGGATTAATGTCATTGGTGAGATACACCCACAGGGAAGTAGCCCAGTATCCCTAGCACAAGTGCCTCACACACAGCGGGAAGAGTGCTATCTATTAAGCAGACACTCCCCAAAGGAGACGAATGACAACATTTCTATTAGTAATTAAGAACACCAATGGGAAAGAAGCTTTCAATTTTGACAACTGCAGAGCAAGACCTGTAGAATGGGATACCCAAATTTCCTGTCAGTACTTAGTTACACCAATGTGAAAGGTGACATTAGATAATATTATTGGGGAGTTACACTAATGGGTGAAGAGTCCTCCTTCCAATCCGCAGTGAGTTACACCGGTGGAAAAGAGACCAACATTTCTACCATTATTGAGTTACATCAACGTTTAAGGAGCCCACCATGTTTTCCGTTAGTGAGTTACATCAATGTGGAAACAGCTCAACATGCCCACCATTAGTGAGTTACATCAATATGGGAGGAGCTGAACATTCCTACCATTAGTGACTTACATGAATGCTTAAGGAGCCCAACATGTTTTCCATTTGAGGGTTACATCAATATGGAAAGAGCTTAACAACCCTACCATGAGTGAGTTATGTCAGTGCGGAAGGCGCTCAAAATTCCTACCATTAGTGAGTTACATCAGCTCATATAGAGCCCAACATGTTTAACGTTAGTGAGTTACATTAGTGTGGAAGGAGACCTACATTCCTACCACTAGTGAGTTACATCAACATATAAGGAGTCCAACATGTTTACCAATAGTGAGTTACAACAATGTGGATTGAGTTCAACATTCCTACTATTAGTGAGTTACATTTGTATGGAAGCATCTAAACATTCTTACATTATTAGTGAGTTGCATAAACGTATATGGAGCCCCACCAAAATGTGTATCATTAGTGAGTTACAACGGTTTGGTAAGAGCTCACCTTCCCTACCATTAGTGTGTCACATCAGTGTGAAAGAACCCCAACGTTCCTGCCATTTTAGTTACATCACTGTGGAAGGAGCTCAACATTCCTATCATTATAATTTACTTCAACGCATGAGTAGCCCACCTGTCTAACATAGTGAGTTACATTCGTGTAGAAGGGAGCCCACATTACTGCTGTTAATAACACCTAAATGCTTTCATTAGTGAGTTACAGTGAGATGCAAGAAGTTAGACTTTACCATCACTGCTGAGCGACACCAATGAGAGAGGAGCCCCTCGCTCCCATTATTAGTGAATTACACAAATTGGTTGTGGAGTGCACCCTTGCTACTGTTAGTGAATTAAAACAATGGAAAAGAAGTCCAGCCTTCCATCATTAGTTAGTTACGTCAATGTGGAAGGAGAGCAACATTCCTAACACTAGTGAGTTTCACCAATTGAAAAGGAGCCCTTCACTCCTTCACTGGGCGTTCATTCATTTAGAAGGAACCTTAGATTCTCATAATTGCTAAGTCACACCATTGAATATTCTCTCTATAGGGGCGGTTAATGTGTTATTGCAGTGAATAGTGGGATTCACCAATTTAGAGGCAGCTTCTTACACCACTGCAGCACTGTATCTGTGGGGTAGCCAAAAATGAAGGACCGCGTGATTATCTGTACCAGATAATTTACAAAAGAGAACAGTGAAATAAAGAGGAGGCGCTAAACATCCATACAACTCCAAATACTCTTTTAAGAGAGAAGGAGACACAGTTCCCGACACCCACTGACACACTACAATGGGAGTTGAACACAGTCCTATAACTGCAGCCACAGACTGGGCTCACCTGGCTCGGACATGCTAACTGGATCAACTTGCTTCCGCTCCAGACCTCCGCTCCAGTCTCGATCCAAGGCTCCAAGAGGACTAGTCCAAGCATTCGATGAAATGTGGCCCTCTGTCCTATCTGGTTCTGAGTCACTTGGAAAAGGGTCTCTCATCCAAGATGGCCTAGGACCTCTGGATGCCTGAGCGCTTGTCCGTGCTGACCTCCTGTCTACCTCAGCGGCTGTCTGTCCAGACTCTGAACCGCTGGGGGTCTGGGTTGCTGCCCCACCAGGTTCCGGTGGGGAGTGAGGTTTGGCCTCCAATGCTCTGGAAGTGGTCCCGTTATTGGTTCCATCCAGCTGTGGGGGTGTCCTGGTTCTTGCACCCCTTGGCTCCAGCAGGATTACAAGTGTCCTCAAATCTGGTTCTGAGGAGACTTCACCTCTTGTGTCTGGTGGTGCTGATAGGTCTGGGTCTCTTGGCTCTTCTGACAAAGTCTCTGCAGGCCTTGCTGTTCCGTGTCCCAGTACATCTAAACCCAGAGAGCTTCTGGTGGCACCTGATGCCCTTGTCACTATCACCATCCTCTCAGATTGGTTCAGAGCTCTAACTCCTTTCCATTCTGATGGGGATCGTGTTCTTCCCGGTTCAGGCGGGGTCTCAGTGCCTTGGGTCTGAACTGAAGAAGCATCTTGTTCTTGGAAAGTGACATAGCCAGCAATTTTGTTACGAGGTGACCTAGCATGTATTAATCGGCCTCGAGATCCACCACCATCTCTGCCAGGTTCTGGTAGCGTCTGGGGCTCTGCCTTAGTCAGTTCTGAGGGGATATGTGTTTCTGTCTGTCCAGCCTCTGGCCTCCAGGGTTGCGAGGATGTCAGAGCTTCAGATCGCCTTGATTCTGAAGAGACCAGCACCTTCGCCATCTCTGATCCTGGTGGGATGCGAGTTTCCGCACTCATTGGTTCTGATAGGATGTGAGTTTCAGGTACTGCTCTCTCTAGTTCTGATGGGATATGAGCCTGAGTATATGCTCTTTTAACTTCTGAAGGGATGCTGGCCTGTTCTTTTTGTCTTCCTGATTCTATGTGAGTGTATGTTTCTTGTCTACCTGATTCATATGGAATATACGTGTGCGCTTCTGCCATCTCTGGTTCTGACAGGATGTGAATATGTGCATCGCGTCCCCTTGGTTGAGAAGGGATGTGAGTTTGTGCTTCAACCATCCCTGGTCCAGCTAGCATGTGTGGCTGTGCTTCTAGCTTCACTGATTGAGATGAGATGTTAGTTTGTGCTTCGGTCGTCTCTGCTTCTAATGGGATGTGAGTTTGTGCTTCTCGCCTTCCTGGTTGAGATGGGGTGTGAGTTTGTGCATCCTGTCTGTCTGGCTCAGATAGAATGTTACTTTGTACCTCTCGCCTCTTTGCTTCTGTTGAGACGTGAGGGTGTGCTTTCCTCGTCCCTGTTGTAATGTTGGCCTGCCTGCTCTCCTGCATGGATGGGTCCATTATTTGCGAGAGGTGGTGACCTGACCCCGGCGCTGGATTCCAAGCAGTCACAAATGTTGTCCTCATTATTTCGGACGGGGTGTACTGAGTTACCACCCCTCCGGGGTGAGCGTAGTCTCTTCGCTTCACTGCTTCAGAGGTCGGTCCCTCTGTTTTCCCTTCCTCTCTCCGGGGCACCGGCTCTGCCACCCCCGGACTGTGAAGCATCCTCTCTCCGGCTCTCCAGGATGCTCCTGCCGTCTCGCTGTCTGCCCGGGCATTTCCCAGGCTCGGATGTGAGAGGGTCTGTGAGGTTCCAACGAGGCTGCGAGTTGACGACCCACCCGGCCCCGATGCACCCGTGTTTGTGGGAGAATAGGAGGGGGGCGGGATGGGATAGAGGGGCGCTTCCCGCCGTTTGTTCAGCCTTTGGCTCGCTGGTTCGGGTCTGTCCAAGGAGGGTGCGGTGGAAGTAGAACCAGAGGGGGGTAGAAGAAACAGTAGCATCAGTAGGGCAGGGGGCTGCCCCGCAGTACAGGGGACCATGGTGCTGAGCAGCGAGCTCAGACCTGGGGCATGGCACAAAAACACAATACACGGAGGGGCCAAGGGGAGGTAAAACACGAGCAGAGAGAGAGCCCAGCCAAGGGCACGGGGGCATCCGCGTGAGCAGCCGGGCTTTGCAAGTTCTCCCGCGGCTAGGGGCTGACAGTTGCGGGGGCTGCTCGCATCTGCTGCCTCCGAGCAGTGGCTGGAGCGGAGGGAAGCTGCCAGTGACTGGCTGGCTGCTTCACGCTGATCCCACGGAGCCCAGAGCAGGATGAGGGCGGGTTCCTGCTGGAGGTTTGACATCAGCAGCGGGGCTGCGTCCAGACCCAGCCCGGGAGCCCCTGAAGCCCTCCTCGGGAGCAGCCCAGCGTGTGCTGCGGCGGCGGAGTGCGAGCAGAGTGTCTGCGAGGGAGGACACTGCTGCCTGCAGGCGTGATCTGCCCCCCCCCCCCTCCTTGCTCCCACCCTTACCCACAGGAACACAACACACCCGCCCCTTCAAGCCTTCACCGCTACCCAAACTAAAGGTACTGCACAAAACACGCTCCCATATCCTGACGCACCACCACACACTCAGTATGTCACTGCAGGCGGACCCCTTACCTCATGCACAAAGTCGGACAGCACAATTGTTGTATTTCTGGAAAAATACAGAGTTAGATAAGCAGCAAATACATGGGGAGTGCTGAGCCAGAGCACAACAGATGGTCAGGCTTGCCTCTAAGGACCATAACGCAAACCGAGTTCTCTGCATGGTGAGTAAATAGTCATGTAAAAATGTGTTAAAGACTTTTCAAAATTCAAAAAGCATACTTCTTTAATGTGGAAGCGTCTCCCTTCTGAACACTAGAACGAATTTCTGCATCAAATGGTGTTTATCAGAAACCCTAGGGGCAGATTTGCTAATATTTTGTGCCGGTTTTGTGTAAAAAAAAATGAAGCAAACCGGCACCAAATGTTTAAAAAAATGCACTTTCCAGCACCATAAAGCTATTTTGCGCTGCAAAGTTGCCTGAATGTAACACAAAGTTTATATGGTGCATGGAGGTTTTGTGGTTCAAAGTGTTTTTTGACACAAAGCCCAATCTACTAACTATAGTACTGAAGACTTTTCTCCACCTTTTTGAAGCAGGTGTAAAAAGGAGAAATATTTTAATGTGTCCAAATTGTTCCCACTTTGCATATGTGCCACGCTGTACAACATTCGTCAAAGACAAGGCAAGTTTTAAAGTTTGTCTCGGCATAGTAATTTGTATCCGTCCAGAACAAAGGCTAGGTTAGGCATGAATAAAAATACTTTTGCACTATAGAGTAAATGTGTGTGTGTGATGCTTGGCGGCATCCTGATTGTGCGCCAGCAATAGAGAGAGAGAGACGGACAGTAGCATAGCTTAGTAGATATGGTGCGATCCTGCTCTCTCCGTCTCATGCAACACAGCGCAACAACTTTGGCTGCATTGTGTGAGTTTTTAGTGAATCTACCCCATAGTTTCTAAATAAAAAACTAGAAACATTCATTCCTCTGATGACAAAACTGTAAGTGAATCAATTTACAAGTAAGTTGTCATGTGAACCCTGCTTAGGTTTTTATAACACATGGAGCAACATTAAAGTGTACTGAAACATATACATGTAAGGTTTTTGTACAATGCACATCATAAACTGAGTTTTTTTCTAAAGTACTCTCAAATGTGATGATAAAGGAAAAGGGTGCGTAGTGAAATAATGTAATTAGTTAGGTTCACCCAATTTTGTTAAGCCGTTAAATTGTATTTCATCTCAGGTATCCTAGTTTCACGTTGCACAATTTAGTTACTAGATGAAGGAAATGCGGCTTGGTGATTGACAGAAGGGGGATGGGAGTCAGAAGCCACATGAAGACTTGGCTGTCATTGGTGATCAGTGTGAATGTTTCATTTTCTTTTCTTCCAAAGAATGACATGGGAGGAGATTGCGAGGAAAGCTGACTGGAGCCAGCAAAGGTAACAAACCATGAGACCTGATGTCTGCAATGCACCTGCCCTGTGCCCTGGAAAGCTGACCTGAAGGCTGGAGAGCTGACAAAGGCAAAGAACCCTTAACATGGGACAGAAGATCTGAATGGGGGGAGCTGTTGAGGGTCCTCAAGGTCACAAACAACAGCCCACCTAGAAGAGTTTAGAGTAAAAAGGGTCAGTCAGCCACAATACATGAAGTGGTAGTACCATAGGACATCCTGATCCACTGGCAACAAAGCAAAAGGCCTCCTCACCAGTGGCCCTTACTGTTTGCAAGGCACATCCAAATTACTTCCTCCCCACCAGTTTCAGGCTCTCTTCGTGCCTTCCCACTGCTCGCCAAAAATCCAGCCAGAACTGCGAACAACTACTTGAATGCAGGTATCTTTCCAAAGGAACTCTAAATAAATTACATAAACTCTCCTTAAGAAACAGACCCTGCACCAATTAATCCTTCCAAATTTTGGGCAATAACAGACTGTTTTAGGCAAAAAGATAAACAGATTGAAAGATCTGCTTCAAGACAAATATTTATATTGGAGAACCAGTACACTTATACTTGAACTCACACTTGCCTATGATATTGTTCATACTCCGAGCTTCTACAAAGACTTGAAAATATAAGAGTGCAGGGAGCAAACCAAAGCAGACTCAATATTTTCTATCATACTGATCATCAGCTCACTTATCCATTCAGGCCATCTCCTGTCAATTCACAATGAATGGACCTAACAGTTCTACCTCCTCTTTGACATCTATCCTGGCTGTCTACCGGACCTAATTTCCTCTTTAAATTGAAGCTCATACTAGTATGCAGGTATTACACAAATAATAATTGATATACCATGGACACCAGGGCTTGCGCTTCCCAGGCTATCGCTTGATCATTTTGGCGTACGCAGACAATACACTGCTCAAGGTATGTCATCCGGAACGTAATTTCGCCCCAGTCCTATGCAAGGTGGTACGGTTCAGAGGATATTATGGCCTCCGAGTGAACTAGTATAATCCCATAATATTTCCGCTCACCCCTACATTGATGCAAATACCATTTGAATACCTACTACAGTGGGCGACGGATTCAGTAGCTATATAGGGATACAGGTGCACACAGACCTGGCAGTAGTAATGCTTGACAAATACGGCAGGGCAGTGCAGAAACTCTCAGAAGCGGTTGACCACTTGATTAGACTGCCAGTGTCGCTCATTGGGCGTATACCCATAATAAAGATGTTAGTGTTACCCAGATTCCTATTTCTGTTTCAAAATATCCTGAAGTTGCTGCCTTGAGCAGTGTTTAAAAATCTTCGGAACCTCATGATCAGATCGGCCTGGGCGGGAAAACAGCTGAGGATACTCTGGGAAACTCTTCCCCTACCGTATGATATGAGAGGACTTATTACCCAAGTTTAACAGCCTTATTATAGAGCGGTGAACAGCATGTTCGCTTATTATTGGATCCATGGCCTGCGTGACTTACCATACTTGCAGCTTGATCGGGATGCTGCGGACCCGCACACATTACCACAAACATTATTTAGAAACCTAACACGGCGATATGGTGTTTTTCATTAGCCGAACACCACAGTACACTTCTGGCGCAGACTCCTGGAGCGACAGCCTGGATCCTTACTGTATTCACCCTACATATCCCTGGTTTGGAGCTCATGCTTTCTAATGGGTTAAGAGCGGAGAGCAGCAGTTCCATTTGGGCAGCTTGGTATTAGTACTATGGGGGACTTCTTTCAGGATGGTTCAATGTGCACAAAGGAGGTGGTTCGGGAGCGAGGTAATAAACCCACTTTTCTTACCAACTTTCATTACTACAGAGTGAGACTGTCATGCGAGGGGAGGAAAACGGTAACCAGCGAAAACGGACTACATCTCCCAGGATGCTTAGCGGTTGAGAGGTTATGTAAACAGGAGAGCTGTTACATAACTCAAGGAAAACACGCCCTTATGTAAACAGGAGAGCTGTTACATAACTCAAGGAAAACACGCCCTTATGTAAACAGGAGAGCTGTTACATAACTCAAGGAAAACACGCCCTATAAAGGGAGGAACAGGGAGGTACAACGCTGTCGGATATTGTGTTTACACCGACGTACCTGCTTAGTGAAGAGCAGTGTTCCGGAGTGGTGCTCCAGTAAGGCAAGAACGGAGGTAGGTCGAGTCGTTACTCCCTGGGCCGTGTCTTGCCCCATCGTCACCTGTGAAGGACCCGGAAGCTCTACCGGATAACCATTGAGCTTCGCTTTTTGACTCGGCTGAGTCAAAGCGCAGTGGCGCTTTTGCTGGTTGGAGTCGTAACTCCCAGCCCGACCAGAGATACAGGGACTGCCAGCTGTAACGCACACCAGGAGGTGTTTGCCGCGTTACAGACTTGGAAGTCCACGGGATCGATCGAGCGGCTGCTCTCGCTTCAGTCTTCTTTGCTTGTGATTGGGGTATCGGTGACGCATCACCAGGAGGTGACTCCGCGTCCCGGTGCAGCCTGAGGAAGAGGTTGAGCGGCTGCTCCCTTCAGGTAGAGACCCCGGCTGGGTGTTTCCCTGACTCCTCGATTCTCCCCAACACTCTTCGTGCCCCTCACAGCCTACCGATTGGCATTGTCGGCCATTTCATTTCTGCCCTCTGTTGGCATACGCCGGGATCGGCGTATATGCAGAGGACGGTTAGGACCATCCGTGCTGTGGGCTGGTAACGTACTTAGCCTGGAGGATTCCAGTGACTATAACCTTTGTTTATTCCTTGTATTATTTTTGCCTTCATTAAAATAACTAAACCTTCACAAGTGGTTGCGTTCTCATTATCGTGTCTGTTAAACGATCCTGAGACGTTCAGGGCGTTACAGAGACACACACTGCAGCAATTATTGGGTGACGATATACTGTAAGCCCCAGAAATGCCAGCCTTGTACTCTCTTCTACAGACCGCTACCCCTAGCCGCTTGGTGGTGAGACTTTATGCGCTTGCACGGGAGGCATGCAGGCATGGAATGACCAAAGCTAGGCTTGAATGTCAGAGAGAGTTGGGGATAGTCATCAGGGATTAGCAATGGCAATATTGTTGCTCATTAGTTCCTTAAACAGCAGGCTCAGGCTACTGCACTTCAATAGGATGTACTACACACCTTAACGACTTTATAGATATGGGCTGCGTGACAGTGCGGATTGCCAGCGATGTGGAGAGGAGGAGGCAGGGTTCGCGCATCTCGCTTGGTTCTTCCCTGGGGTATATGAGTTCTGGCGAGCAGTGTTCCACAAACTGGAGGCCATCACTGACAAAGCACCGGAGTTCGCTCCTATGCTGGTGATGTTGGGCTATGACAAGGAAGTTAGGCGATTGGTGGCCATTGGTCACTGCTTGCGAGACGTCATGTGGCTAAGCGATGGGCCATGGCCCTCTTCTGACCATGAAAGATTGGCACGCTGACATGGCATACTGGAATACACAGTCCAACACATATAGCGACCTGCTCCCACTCCAGAGTCGCCCTAGAAATAATTGGGGACCCTATCAGACTTACCTAGCCTATATGGAGATAGGAGAGTCGGAAAGGGAGGCTGCTACCAATTCAGGGATGGGCACGATGTGGCTCTTTCTTGCACTGTCCGGCTTCGTGTGAAACTGTCCAACTGTGTGCGAGCACTATAAGATCATAATCCGTTTATTGTCAATTGTATGTTTACAGAAAAACATAAAATAATATATTTTAAAAAAAATAGATGATATCAATTCACAGCAAAATAAACATGTCACAACTCCAAATATTCCCAAGTGGCAAATGGATCAAATAGCACCCATCAACAATATGGCCTCAGCACCTAAGCCCACCACCAAACAACTCAGCCCAAGTGAGGAATCTAAGGCTGATCGCGGACTCCCATCTCTCAATCATAATCAGATCAGGTTTGTACACTATGGTTAAACTGCACATTTGTAATTTCTTCCCTCGTATTGGCTATAAAGATACTTCTCTCCCAATTTGTTGGTTGAAATGCTTGACCCTCTCAGCTTGCTGTAAGTGTTACCCCACATAGTTCAGGTCAAATTGCTGCCCCTGCAGAGCCTCCATATTGGAGACAAATCTGCAACCATCTGTCACCTGCTTTAAGTAGATGATAAATGGAAGCAAGGGCACCTCTGTGGGGCGGGGCTAGAGGCAGGGGTGGGGAGGATGTCATGGGGCAGGATTAGGTTGAACTGACAGGGAGAGTGGTTTGTGCTCCCTCCATCCCTTGGAAGGGAGTGTAGCTAGGCGAGGCTGATTTGTAGCCTGATCTTCTGTGATTTTATTGGCAGTATTGTCCATCCAGTAAAATCAGACCCAGAGTAGCTGCATCCAGGAAATGAAACTACAAGAGCACTGGCTAAGGTCAGTAATATCCACATCTTTATATGAATGTTTCCAGGCAATTTTTAGCAGCTGTGAAAAATTGGAAATAATTGTTGGTGGTTTTGGGATAGTAACCATCTATCAGAGTAGGAATAATGACCAGTTACCCGATGACCAGATGTGTAATCTCATTTTGTTGGATTCTAAATAAAACTTTCAGGCCTTTATTTAAAATGGCTGGAAAAGCAATGTATGTGCAATAAGCAGATACTATACTTTGATTGCATACACTGATTCAAAACAATCTGATATACTGTATCACGGAACAAGAAAACATGCTTTTGCTGGTAGCAACAAATAAACACAGTAAATCTTGTTGAAGTAGTGCCAGAACCACTTTCTGAAGACCACAGAGCGGGCAGGGGTTACTTGACCCCACCACGGTGGTTGGGGCCCTTTACTCTTGTTGTTCTGGGGCCCAGCCTACTATGAGCGCTGCACACCTGGGCTAAGTACTACCCTTAAGCACTTGACTCTCAGTGGTAGTGCAGGTCAGCAATCCGAGGCTTTTGAAGGGCGGGGGGGGGCGGTTAAAGTGGCAGTGTAGGTGTAAACACACAACTCGCTCTTCTATCTGCTGCCATACCTGCTGCCATATCGGGGTTGTGAGCCAGGCCAGGGACTCTGTTTCCCAGGCTCTCCCGCACCCCACCGCTGCTCTGCGTGCCCGGAGGCGCATACATTATCAGGATAGCTCCTGCTGCGCAGGACGCTCATCTGCACCATACTTAGAATCCCAGAACACACACCAACTCATTAGCACACTTAGGGCAGAAATAGGGAATAAGCGATGTATGATTGAGGGTCTCATCACTTTCGTCGAGTCGTTAGTGCGGAAAATTTCAAACTCCAAATTGCATGTTACAACTGTGTCAGAAACGTTTACACCACCTCTGGGCAATCAATGCAAACCATACCAGGCGAACAATGGGCACACCCAGTCCAATCAAAATTATTGCCCCTTATACCCAAGTGTCGTAAGAACCTGTTGCTAAACATCACAGTTACTATCCCAACCCAGTGGCTACGCATGGTCCTTTTAGCCACCCGGGGACTAGAAACATCTTTCCACCCCAGGGCCTACCACCGCCATGCAACGCCAGGCCCCAACCAACTACCAAACATTCGCTAGCCACCCAGAAAATTTATATGATAAATGTCCCGAAGCTCGACAAAAGGAAAGGGCCTGAGGGGGAAGATTCTTTAACTAGCAAAACAATACACTGGTTTCGCTATGTCAGGGGTTGCCGTTCCGTGATCCGTGATGATATTATCCGGGCACGGAGGTGTTTCTCTCCGGTCCAGCCATTCGACTGCATTGAACTAACCCTGAAAGGGCCAGACTTAACTGAAAACCTCCTTGCCCTGGAATTACGAACCTGCACCCCCCGACACGTCCTCAATACAGTTCATGCATTTCAGACCCTTCGTACATAGCAAGTTGCTTCCACCCCAACCACCGGCCAACACAGTTAGCGGCTCTAGATTAGAAGCCAATGATTGACTCCTGAATGATTATCAGTATCCCGGGCCATGTGCTCTTCTACTTTCCTGTGTAGATAGCTGGTCAGCAACTGTGGACTGCCAGAAGGTGCCCTATCTAAGCAGAATCAGGCATGTGTAACACCCCTACTAATAGCAGCGGGATGGTCGGTGTAGACCAACGCACAAGTCATTGTTCCCAGGCTCAATCCCAAGCTCCGACTGGCCATTCTCAACACAACCCAAATGTTGTAATCCTAGCCCAGACCCCCGCCGAGAACTTAGGGTGATCTCATGAAACGTGGCTGGGTTAAATAGTAAAATGGTACTTCCTCATTGGAATAACCTAATTGAGAGTAATGACATCTGTATCTTTCAGGAGACTTGGAGTTTGGTTCCCCTGTTTAAGTCAGGTTTCATATGTTTTTGCTCACCTGCAATGACAATAGGGAGAGGGCGACCGTCAGAGGGCTGTTTATATGGGTGAGCATTGCTCTGGGTTGCCGGATCACACCTCACCCAAGCCTAGATATTTTGGTGCTAGTTATTAGGGGACCCAGGGGGGGAGCTCACATTGACTTGTTTAATGTCTATGTGAGAGGGACCAAAGGCGGGAGAACTTCACCCACTATCACTTTGCTGGGAGAAAGCTTAGCTAGATGTTCACCTCATTCCAGAGTGATAGTTGCGGGTGATTTTAACAGCACCTTTGAACCACTCGACAAAGAAGACCTGCTAGGCACCGAGGCTGATGACGATAAATGGGCTGTCCCCCCTTACTCTTATCACCAGTTAAAAAATGGACACAGACGGCACTTGATCTTAATGCCCTAAATGCCGAGTTCGGGCTAGGGCAGTAAATGGCAGAACTCTTTCGGAAAGACAGGGTGCCAACTCATATAACAGAGCCAGCTGTTCCTCACGTATCGATTATATTCTCCTCGATGTCAGTCTCTGTAGAGACTTAGTCGATATGAGTGTAACCAACACCACAGTGAGTGACCACAATCCTCTCTGTTTAAGCATGAACCCTTTGTGGGAAGCTTCATATTATCCCAAGAGCTATCCATCTCCGATACTCATCAGGGAAATTCTACCCTTGAATAACAACAGATCCCTAAAATTGTGGAAGGTGGCATTGCAAGGAAATAAGATCTCAGCCATACAGCACGACCTGGCAGTAGGTACATTGGAACACCAGTCCGTGGTTGCCAACAAAAGTGAATTGGCTGATGCAATCGCGGTTCACTCCCGTACCTTTGATCAAATTAATGCTCATTTTATAGTCTCTAGGTCGAATTGTAAGTCCAATAAGCTGCCAAGAGGAGTTCACTCATGGTATACCAAGGATTGCCAACGTGAGCGATCCCTCCTGGCTGCGGCAATCAAAGACAAGAACTGTCCCCTGATCCGAATTGCCAGGAAGCGCTATAAGGCCACCTTACATTCGACAAAGTTAGCATGGGATGAATCTCGTTTGCAGCAACTTAGGGACGCAAGCGTAGCAAATTATGCCAACCCATTTTGGTCTCTAGTCACTTGGGGCAGAAAATCAGGATCGCCCCCACCACCTAATTACATTCCTGCCAAAGTATGGTATGATCATCTTCGGAAGCTCTCTTGCCCCTGGAGGAGTCGACTGAGCTCGTTGGACACTATGTGGACGATGAGCTCTTTTCCCTAGGTGAAATTGAGGCCGCAATAGGTAGAATAGTGCCGTCTAAGGCAGCAGGACCAGAGGGTATACTGTGTGACCTGTTTTTATCTGATATTCCTAATTGGGCCCGCTATATTATTCTCCTTGCAAATGCAATAGCTGAAGGTGCCCCAGTCTCCGGGTCATGGAAAGGAGCAGAAGTGGTCCCAGTTTATAAAAAGGGAGCCAAAGATGACTCTTCAAATTACAGGCCCATACGCCTGATCGATGCCCTCCAGAAGGTCTTCAGTAGAGTTTTGCTGCAGAGGATCTAGCTGTGGGCAGACAATAATGCTTTTCTAGCGCAGTTCCAGGCCGGCTGTAGGGCCAGGACGGGGATTATCGATCAGGCATTCCGGCTCCAACTCATCTACTGGAAAGAGGTGGTGATTGGCAAAGGCAGTTTATACCTAGCATTTATTGACTTAAAAACTGCCTTTGACCTAGTTCCTTGGAGTAAACTATGGTTGGTGCTCAAAGATATGGGGACCCCCATGCTTATTCTTGACCTTATAGTTAGGCTGCATGAAGATACTTATGCGCAGATTAGGTGGGGGACGCAGGGACAGCTGACTGACCATATGCCTTTCAGCAGAGGAGTCCAACAGGGTTGTGTTCTGGCCCCCACCCTTTTTTTCCTCTATATGAATGGAGTGGTTAGCTTCCTGCAAGAATATCCAGCAGATGCACCAACCCATGGGAGGGATAAGGTTCCGACCCTCTTGTTCGCAGATGACACCCTGTTGGTGTCAAAGACCCAGTGGGGTGGCAGCATGTTCTAAACAGGTTTCAACTTTTCTGCAAAACAAGAGGGCTGGTAATTAACACCTCAAAAACTAAATTTATGGCCTTCAATCCCCACAAGTCATATAGAGGGAGCCCTTTGCTTGGTGGAATACCCTTAGAAAGAGTGAGCACCTTTGATTATCTTGGTATCCGCCTTGCAGACAACATGTCTTGGAAACACCATCTCACAAAAATGTTGATGAGCCATAAAAGGGTAGTGGGATCCCTTGGGAAGGAACACCGCTCATCGCACAGTAGACCGATAGCACCAGCCCTTCAGGTCTATGAAGCAAAGGCAGTTAGTACAGCATTGTATGGAGCCGAGCTGTGGGGATTTGAGAGGACCCACGACCTCTGTAGATCAGAGCATAAATTCCTTAGGGAACTAGTGATGCAGCCCAAATATGTTCCCCTCAACCCCCTTATTCTCCATATGGGCAAACAATCTTTTGGCGATGTAGCAAGGCTTTGGCCGCTGCTTTTTTGGGCTCGCATTAGGCAAACCCCAGAGCTTCTGCCTTTAGCGGAAGCCCTATCTGAGGTCATCGGGCTAAACACGAGTAGCAAAGTGGGTTAGCTTTCTAACACTAGGAAAATGATGTCAGCCATAGGGCTCCGAGCTCACTGAGACAATCAGGACCCACCGAGGAAAGAAGAACTTAAGCGACTTTACTGGGAATGGGTGGACCAACAAGAATCTAGCAAATCAAACTTGGGGAGACTAACTGCAGACTTTGACCTTCATAAGCAGGAACGATATTTAGAGCCTTTTTTTTTTAGATATAATTCATGTCCCACGGGACAGGCTCTTATATATCCATTTCTGGTCTGGAACACTTCCTGTCTGTGAAACTACAGCTAACTGGCATACATGCAATCCAACCCCGAAGGACTGTCCATGCTGCAAGGCTCCGGTAGAAAGTGTTGCCCACATTTTGTTCGCATGTCAGGCATATTCCACACCAAGGGTGAAGTGGTTAAAACCGATTTGCCGACAACTGGGCACATGGTAGCATCGCGTTGCCCTGCATAATCTTAGATCAGACCCAAGACCGCTCTTTGCCTTCAGCGTGGCCAAGTTCTTAAGCCATGCATGGCTAATAAGAAGGAAGTCCTAGACAGCAAAGCGGCAGATCCCAGCAGCATGAGACCCACATGTAGCTGATGTAGGTCTCTTAAGATGGTAACTCATGGCTTATTTATACACCTGCACTTTACTGTTTTTTAGTCTCCTGATGATGTTTCCTTGAGGGGGGTTTGCTTATTCATACACCTTGAACGTGCACTTGACTGTTTATAGACTCCTGATAATTTCCTTGAGGGGGGTTTGCAAATTGGGCCTAACTGAAACTGTATGATCATAGGAAGCATCCCAATGCCCTTACCTACTTTTTTAGAATCTAATCTGTTTTTTTTTTTTAATTCCACTATGTTGTATTATCGATAGCTCTGCTATTGCCTTGTTGATTACCACAATGTACCCTGATTTTAGCAGGGTATTAGAATGGACTGGTTTTACATACTTGTTGTAACATGCTTTTGTATGAACTGCCTAATTTGATATATTTTTTTATTATCTAAAATTGTGTTTTTATAGCTTTTATGATGGGAGCTGTCGAAATAAAGCTTATACAACAACTGAACCCACCCTCCAGCAACCCCAATAATCAGATCTAGCCAAATACTGAGTATTATGGAAAAACAAGACTTTATTACTTTATTATACACAACAGTTCAAATCTATCACAGTACAATATTGAACTTAATTCCTTGAGTCCCTCACATTCTAAAGTGTCTAGCTTATATATGAGGCAACCCTCCCACAGGTGCAATCCCCTCTGCTTTAACCTTGTCTTCACAGAGTTTGTAGCAAGTGGCTGCAAGTTTTTCACACAATTCTCACACGCAGCACTGTTAGACCCAGCAATTTCCATCTGGCTGTGATGTCTCAGGCCAGTCTGAATCCACCACCCTAGATAGGATGAGTATGATTCATGTTTGACTTGGCTTTTCCAGCGGGTTTATCCCCAGACTTTTGCTTTTTGGCCTCCTGTTGTTAACCCAGTTTTTGTTGGTTTTAGGACTCTGGGCACTTTACCAGTGCTTAAGTGGTTATTCTCTCTGTGAAAATTGTTATTATGGATTGGTGTTTCCATAATTGGCTTGTTTTACTTACTACTATGTCCCTGGTACAATGCACTGTGTGTGCCCCGGGCCTATAAGTCAAATTATGCTAGTGGGCCTGAAGCACTGATTGTGCCACCCACACAAGCAGCCTTTCAAAAGGGGTATCAGGCCTGCAACTGCAGTGTCTGCGTACAGTCTCTACTGCCATGTCAACCTGGGAAGTGCACCCACTTGCCAGACCATAACCTTCCCTTTTCTTACATGCAAGGCACCCCTATGGTAGGCCCAAACTACCCATGTGGGCAGGGTGCAGTGTATGTGAAAGGTAGGAATGTACTGATGTGTGTGAAATGTACTGTTAGTGAAATGAAGTGAATTTCACTTTTCACTATTGAAAGGCTATCTGTCCCATAGGATAGAATAGGAGTTTATAACATCTTATAAGTATAACTTGGCATTGGGACCAGATAGAAAGATGGAGTTTAGTATTTAGAGTAGGGGGAGGAGATTTCCATGCACCTGAATGGGCCTGGTCTGCCCCCACCTTCTGCCAGGAAGCTGGACCAGAGAGGACAGAACTGGTTTGGACTTAGCACAAAGCCTTTCTGCTGCAAGAGAACAAAGAGAAGATGAGGTATAAATATTGGGGCTCAGACCCCAGAACTTTTAAAACCTTCTTAACTCAAGAGGAACCTCTACTAAGGAAAAGAGCTGGGAAAACTGAAGGAGAAGTACTGCCCATTTGCTGTGTGCTGTCTGGAGTTGTCCTGCAGTGGCTGTTTCTGCCAAGGAGAGGATCAAGACTTTGCTGTGTGCTGTGTGTCCTGCTTGAAAATCTCCAAGGGCTTGGTGTAGCGCATGCCTCCTGTCCTGAAGTCTCAGGGACACAAATACTTAATTTCCTCTGTCCTCCTGCATCTGGAACTACTGTTTCAGCTGTCACAGGGGGAAATTGCAACACTGATGCTGTCGAGCGACGCTGCAACCTGCAACGAAGCCGTGGGCACTGCTTGTGAAGTGCACGATGCACCGCCCCAACTTGCACCGCAGTCCGATTCCTGCTGATGCCACACCGTATCGACTCCGAAACTGTGACCGAGGCCGCTGCCTGCACCAGAGCAGAGGGCACCGCTCGTGACGCTCACGACGCACCGCCCCAACTCGCACCACAGCCCTGACCTCCCCGACACTGGTGCTTTATCATTGTACAGCCGATACTGAGGTGGGTGACTTTCTGAATCCATTGAGACTGCACCATCGTAAGGAACCGCTGCCTCGCTGCCAACGCGACGTCACCTCCCTGACAACAGTAAGGAACCGATGCCTCACATCCCCAACAACAGTAAGGAACCGACACCTCACCTCCCATGCTTCATAGGAACTGAGGCCTCACGTCCCCTGGGGTTGTAAGGAACCAACGCGTCCCCTCCCCTCTGGTTGTAACGAACCGATGTCGCCCGGCGCCAACAAAGCATCGACTCCCCGACACCATGCACTTTCTTTGCTTTCATCGTTTGCCAATGTACTGTTCTGTGGGGGTCTGTGTGACTCCGCGCCCGACGCCGCGCACCTCGCAGTCAGTGCCATACTTTGGGATTTTCATAAGTCACAACGTCATAGTAGCACCAGGTAGAGTTATTTGCTGCTACAAGCTTTATTTGTGTGAATAACCTATTTTTGAGGATATCTTGGTATATGTATTGCGGATTTTTGTCATTTTGGTCTTGTTTGGTTTAGATGATTACTTATTTTTCTAAACTGGTGTGGTGTCCATTTGTAGTGTTTTCACTGTATTACTCTATATTCGCACAAATGCTTTACAAACTGCCTCTGAGATAAGCCTGTCTGCTCGTGCCAAGCTAACAAGGGGGTGAGCAGGGGTTGTCTAAGGGCATAACTCCCTTACCCTGACTAGAAGCAAGGGTCCCTACTTGGACAAAGGTGCAAACCATTGCCAACTAGAGACCCCCATTTCTAACAATACTGAAGTCCGATCACCTGTGTTCACCCTTGGGTTGCTTGTCACCCAGCCGTCAGGCTTATCCTCAGAGCCCAAGTGTAATGTATTGGCACCACACCACCCTAGCAACACACTGCATACACCACAAAAGACTCCACACTGTATGTATAAAACACTGGTCTTTGTATTACACACACACATTGAAATCAAAACGAGATACACGTATATACACTTTACAGTTATATGCAATTGTCAAACTTTTCCATTAGCTGCAGAACGGCATGAACATAAATGCCCTAATCAGAGGTATTCATCCAACACAGCATTTCCATATATTATATACCCCCTGCAGTTGCAATGGTTAAGCAATTACAGGTTTTTGACTACGCTTCGTGTCCCAGACCCTAAGTCACTCAGTTACATCAGCCAACTCTACACGTTGCCCCTGCTGGCGCCCCATTGATGAGATTGTCGGAAGCACCTGAAATGGAAAGAAACAGTTATTTAGTTTCGTCCATCAGGATTAGACTTCCATGTGCCCAGCGGCACCTGCATGAGTGCAGGATCGCTATCCCCCGAAGACAAAAGGTTGTGACCCAGGAAGCTGGCGTGCTTCCAAGTATTGATAAATGTTTCCGCTCAAGCGGAGGCGCAAACTGCCATAGCTCCTGACAGCCAGCCGTAGGTGCCCACAAAGCACAACGAAACCCCTCGGGTCCTGTCACAATGTTCTCCACAACAAAGTACCTTGTAGCATGAGTCCTGGGAGAGGGAGCCAGCAACCTCGGATGGAGTCCGCGATGTCTGGCACTGTTATCCTTCCGATTTGGAGGTCGAAGACAGTCTCAGCTCCCAGCTCAGGTCCCCCAACATTCCTTGGACGCCACACGCTCCTGAGCTCAAGCTAGCACAGATCACCTGGTTGCAAGCATGGGTCCCTCAGACTCTGCAAGCTTCCCCCGAACTCCTTGAACTTCTCACGTCCCGGCACCTCAGGTGGGCTGTTGAGCTTTACGAGCACACTCCTCTTCATAGTGTGATGATGGTGTCCATCCCAACCGATGATCACTTCCACCTATTTTCACCACACCCTGCACGGTCCTTACCATCCTGTGGAAATGGGGAGATCCTTTGTGTCCCTGGTATCTCGTAGATAGAAGGCCAGCCAACCGGACTTGGACCACGACAGTTGCCACTTAGCTGCAGGCCTCCAATTGCTAGACAAAATTCACCAAGTGATTGCCACCTTCCTGGAGCACGACAAGCTCCAGGCCACCTCAAGTCTGTGGATAATACAGTTGCAGTCCCTCCTGCCCTAATGATTCCTCTTGTCGATGTCCCAGCATTGAACCAGTATAGTATGGTTCTAAATCCAAAAGTGTCTCTAACTTCCGAGGCCAGAGCCCCAGTAGTTATACCGACAATGGCCTTTGAAGATGCCATCAGTTCAAAAGGCCGCTTTTGAAATGCACAGCCCCGCTCTTAATTTTTCCTGTGTGCCATCCAACCCCAGGAGGTTTGATCACTATCTTTAGTGAGGCCTAGACCCTGCTCTTTCGAATGGAGGTCCCAATTAACCCACACATAACCGTCCCTGAAAGGTCCCTCAGAGTCAGAGGTCTGCAGTTTCCCTTGAGCCTCTAGTTTATGGTCTTCTATCAGGAATGCACGGATGTAGCTGTCCCCCCAATACCCAGATGTGAATTGGAGATAGGCCGACAGGCCCGCAAAGCCATGAGCATCGAAATGCCCATTTTCCTAAAGTGACATTTCCACCTTAATAATGTTGAATCCACTCACACTACTGGAGAGGATTCACCATTACGAACTCATCTTTATCAAACACTATACTGCTACTATCCTGCATTTAGGAATACTGCTTTCCCTGCCTTCCTCCATGCTAATCCAATGTGAGAAGCAGGCCCGTCGTACCAAATACACCATCCAGTGGCATTCACGGCCCTTGCATGTAATGCAAACACGCACATGCCCTACCTTTTCCCAACATTGAACCCTGTCCCTTGGGAGAATTCAGATATAGCAAGAGACATGCAGAACCTTGGCACGTAGCTTTTTAACTGCCAAGCCGAGGAACGGTAACCTGCACAAGCAGGCCCCACCAGGGCAAACCTGTGGCGCGATTGATGAGCTACCTCTGTGGATGGCACAACCAGTGCTGCAGGCCCACAGAGGAGCATTCGAAGTACATGACCTGGGTATATGTTTACCCCTAAACAAGGGACTTACAGTTAACTCGAATCAGCCAATCATGTATACCCCAATCACCAGTATGTATATGACAAGAACAACAAATTAGGTAAAGTTTCAAAGTTAGTCTAAGCATATTATTTTCAGGAGCGGCCTGTGCAGATTAGAACGGTGGGATGGTCAATGCGGCATCGCATGGTAAGTGGTTTTCTTTTTTTATTTTACTTCGTCGTCGTCTGTCGCCTCCTCTCCACTGTTCTTACCTGAACAGGTAGCTCCTGAAAATAATACGCTTAGACTGACTTTGAAACTCTTCCTACTTTGTATACATGCTGTGCAGTGCAGTGCAGCGCAGCACACATGCAAAGTTGGAAAAGAAAGGACAATTAAAGGCATTTATCTATGATAGCGTCTATTTCTAAAGGCTGTTATTTTTTCTATGCAAAACCTAGTCTACTTTTTTTTAGAGGTTAGGGTTTTGTGTCACAAACGATGGATGGTTGCAGCGGATGACAAACGCCTCCTTGAGGCAGAGTAATGCAAAGCTGGACTTCACACAGGCTTGCATTTCTTTTTTTTTTTTACAAACCAAACCAACCCAAATACCAATATGCGTTGGGTTGTAAATCCACAAACAGATTCTGCGTTGGACCTGTGTTAAAAAAAGAACGCAATCCCGTCCTAAAACGTTTGTAAATCTGGACCTATGCGTTCAAACACTGCCTGTAGGTTTCACCATTGACTCTTAGGGACAGATAATAGCAGCTTTGAAAACCCTCACTATTTTACACACTTGTTTCATTATTAACCCTCTTGATCGGTTTCATCACGTTTTATGTATAGTTTATTTCTTTTGTTAACCATCTCTTTTTTATGTTAATGCCTCTCTGATAATTGGAAAGCAGTGACATTTTAAGAACTCCCTTAAAGTCTGCTCTGTCTCCTAACCTATCCCAATAATGCCATGCTAATGAAATGCTGGGCTAAGTATTGAAATGAACCAGGAAAAATAAGCAATGTAGGCACTTTGTATATGACTTATTTTTTGCAACTGCAGTTTATCAGCAGCTAGTGCTAATAGTATTTACCATACCCATGACAGCATATTTTCTTTGACTGTTTTGAATTGGCCACAACCTGAAGTTACCTCAGCCCGCTTACGAAGGTATTTTTATTATCGCCATACATAAACGAATCCCTAAATGAAATCAGTACAGTATGGCTACGTGTCATCTGCGGCTTGAATGAAAGCGGTTTCTGAGCAGCCCATCCTGTTGATAAAGTCTGTGAAAACACCCCTAGAAAACTCTCGCCCACCCTTCCTTCCTGAAAGACAAAGCTGCTTGAATGCATGTGAGAAATTCAGCTACTGGACAAATGACTGTATCAGTCAAATCTATCACCTAGAAATGCAAAACAACTGAGGGCCATATTTCCAAAGAATTCATGCAACGCACAGCAGGAAGTAAATGTGCTGCGTTTTATGAAAGGAAGAGAGCAGAACAGAGCTATATCTTGAAAGAAATTGCTTATTCTGCTCTGCATGCGCTGGCGCTCTTTGTGATGCTAAGCACCAATGCAGGCAATTTTGAGCCATAGTACAAGGGTGTCTGCATTATGGTCAGGATAACTGGTGTGTCTTGCTGCATAAAAAACTGTGCCTTGAGGCTTTTTCCTCTGTGAATGTGTGCTGCAGAATGAAACGTACATGAGAACACATGCAAAGAGGAAATAAAGAGGAGAAATAAACATATTTTCCCTTGGTACACCATTCTCTGGCAGGCTCACCATTTTGACGCAAATCCCATGTCTTCATCGCTTTATACATATTGGCTTGCAAAGTAAAGCAAGGCAGCACAATGTGCTGCGTTGAGCTACTTTTTCTTACAAAGCCACGCAAATTGACATTTGCTTGCTTTGTAAATACAAAAAAGATTTTGCGTCAGGGTTATGTCAAAAGTGACGCAACCCCAGAGCAAAATATGTATAAATCTGGGCCTCAATCCCTATGATGTCTTTTGAAACTACTAAGGGGTCTTGAATACCACTTTGTTACATGATCCTGACAGATTCATATAAATAGCAGCTGTACATCACTTAAAAGGACCATGAATGAATGAAGTTGTACATACAAAATTTAGCATTTTTCACCCAAATAATAGTACAAAGATTTTTAATAGTAAAAGTAAAAAGACCGATGGAATACATTCAGGTTGTTAACGTAAGTCCATGAAAACCATTGTGAAATTTGAAGTATATATAGCATGTATTTGGTGTGTACAAATGTTAACTTGGATTACATTGCACATTGCTTCTTTTTTTATACAACAATATTTTCCTTCACACAACTAACACCCAAATGGACAAGTTGAGAGAAAGTTGCAGTACTTCTTGCAAACACAAGGAGATGATGGACTGAGCGATGCAACTTTTAAGACACTCACCCCCAGTCACAGATCTGGGTTGAATCCATCATTGTTCTTTAGCTCACTTCACCACCTCAGTTCAGACCCAGATATATGCAAATCAGTCTTGACCTTGTGCCTCATGGGAACAGTCCAGCCTGAACTGCCAAGTCAGGTCTTCCCTGAACCGGAAACAAGCATCCTGGGACCGGTTTCGGGGTAAAACCCCTCATCAGCCAGGCTAGCTTGAATCCAGTGACAAAGTGAGCAAGGTACCCACGTCTGGGCATACCCTGCCAACTTAGGGCGAGCAAAGCAAACACAAGGAGATGGTGGACGGAGCGCTAAAACTTTTCAGACACTCCCCCCCAGTTACAGATCTGGGTTGAATCCATCATTGTTCTTTAGCTCACTTCGCCACCTCAGTTCAGACTCAGCCATATGCAAATCAGTCGACCCTGTGCCTCATGGGAGCAAATCAGCCCAAACTGCCAATGCAGGTCTTCCCTGGACCGGGAACAAGCATCCTGAGACGGGTTTTGGGGTAACACCCCTCATCAGCCAAGTTATCCTGGCTGATGAGGGGTGAAACCCCGAAACCAGTCATAGGACGTTGTTTCCAGTCCAGGGAGGACCTGGCCTGGCAGTTCGGGCTTGACTGTTCCCATTGGGAATGGCATGGGGAGCAAAAAAAACGATGGATTTAGGCCCAGATCTCTGTACTGGGGTGAATGTATGACATTGTTCTGCATTCTGTCCATCAATTGTTGTTTTTGCGTACTTCTCCTTGCATCCAAGTCACACAGTAAAATGCGATTTTAATTTTGGTAGCCTCGATTGAAGACATTTGTCTTACTGCTTAAGCTTTTCAAATGCCCCGCTGCAAAATACAATGTGATTTCTTAATTTAGTATGTGCAGATTTAAAAAACATGAATCCCATATTTTCCGCTAGTGATCAAATAAAAATGAAGTTAAAACCACGCACACATTCTGTCCTCTTTTCATATATTTACTTCTTTAATACACTATTGCCAAAAGTATCCTTGCACTAGAAAACAACAGAAGAGATCAAACAACCAAAACATAAAAGTAATACACATGGTTTTCCAGTAGATCGAGCTTAATTGGTAATCAACTCCGCAAATTTGATCTAGGGACGCAGAATGCTTGTTCCTACAGTGCAGCTGCTTGAGGCAGGGGGTCTGAAGCAGATTCAGTATGTCACAACGCATGAATGGTCACCAGCCTAGATAGAAAGACAATCCCTGATTTGCCCAGCACTCAATGAATCAAGCAGAAGATTTGACTGTTAAAGCAGTGAACTGAACCAATTGCATCCATCCTGCCTGCAAGCCTTGGTTCTAAATAGATGAGTTATGGTTCACTGAATCTGTGCTGTGTAATAGAAGGAAGCTGGCTTGAAAGCCGTCACCAAATAAGTGCTCTTCCAGGAACATACAGAGCAGCTTGGGTAAGTGCTTCTCAATGATTTTGGAGACAGCAGGGATAAGACCAGTGGGCCTATACAGGCACATGCATCATCATAGGGTTTTGCGATTCCTTAATTGCGAGTATTAAGGAATCGCAATTAAGGAATAGCAAAACCCTATGCATGTAGGAATCGCTAAAAAAATAGCGATTCCCACAAATTCCGTAATTGCGACTAGCAAATTGCGAGTCGCAATTAAGGAATGTCTTCCCATTCATTCCTATGGGCCTCCAGGCCCATAGGAATGAATTAGAGATTGCGGGAGCAATTGGCGAGTACCAGTAGGTACTTGCAAATTGCTCCCGCAATTTCGATGGTGCAAGGGTGTCAAAATGACACCCTATTGCACCCATGTATGTTAACTCTGCACATATGTTGCATACACACATGCTCAAAGGGCATGTGTGTGCGCAACATGAAACTTAGAAAAATGCAAATAAGTGCATTTTTCTAAGTTTTCGCAAATTACCATGAAGTCCAGCCTCATGGTAATTTGCTCACGCTAATAGCCAAATCGCTATTTTTAAAACTGTGATGCATTGCATTTAAGGAATCTCAATTAGGGATTCCTTAACTGCTATCGCTATTTAAGGAATCGCTATTTTGAGATTCCTTAATTAGCGATTTGTGCATTTGGGATGATGCATCCCAAATGCAAAAATACCGGTCGCAAAGGGGCAGATTCTGAGAATCTGCCCGTTTGCGACCGGTTTTGTGCTTGATGCATGTGCCTGATAGTTTTTTTAAATTTTATAGGGTGAACGCTGGCTTTCTTCAAGAGGAACATGACCTGGCCTCTCTTGTAGGAACTAGAGACACTGGCAGTGCTAAAGGACAAACTGATAATGTTGCAGATGGGTCTGCGGCAACAAGTAGGGCTAGGGCCTGCACAATCACCACTGGGCAAAGCGTTAGTTGGCGACACAGATTTTAGAGTAGCATTTTTAATGTCAGCAGATGTAGCAGGTGAGTGTTAATATAACTAGGAAGCCGATAAACTCTTGCTTCTATTACAGGCATTACCTGTCTTCAAAATGTCCTTAATAAAAACATCTAAATGTGAAGGAAGCACTCTTGAGATTGTTTATTCCGAAAATCATTACTGGAACCTGTCACGATTCTGACGCCGAGTCCAGAATCTCTAGCTGTTGACTGAAAGATTCACGTCTTGACTGTCTTGGTCTGACAGAAGTATGAGCAACCCCTTTTAGTAGCCATGTTGCTAACGATGCAAGGAAGCCTTTATGCAGAAAATGCCCTACAGAAAAAATCCAAGATGGAGGAAAAAGCCCAAGGGCAAAAATTCTCCAAGGTAGCGGCGGGTTTCCAAACAGTGAAGCCAAGGAAGTGACCTGGAGATAAGGCACAACAGGAGGCACTGGAGCACAAAGAATACTGGAATCAGGAATGAAGACCAGGAGACAAGGCTCAACAGGTGGCACTGGAGTAGACGGAACACTTGAATTAGGAAAGAAGAACTGACTAAACTTGGAAAACGCCAGCAGAGTCAGGTGCGATGAACACAAAGGTAAGAGAGCTCTTAGTGTTGTGACGCAAGAACAATGAAAACTTCCCTCCAAAAAGTCGCCATGTTTGATTGGGACATCCCTATTAGAAGTATGAAGTTGCAGCTATCTTTGAATGGGCTGAATATCAGACCAAGAGTTCAGTCCCAGGGAATTCTGGGGGAAAGAAGGTTTGGCAGAATGGAGACACCGATGGGATCTCCTTAATGTACCCGCTGACCCCACCATGGAGAAGAATAAACAGGCAGGCAGCAGCACAGATCGGCTGACTGCCACAAGGTAAGATTATGCACGCAGCGCAGGGGCCCATTAGTGTGTCTCCCACACCCCATAGGCATCCAGCATCCTGCCCACCCAATATTAGCTCAGATACAGGAACCGGGTGGGACGCTGGTGGTGGAGACGCAAAACCAAATACCATTCGCAATATACGGTTTTGGGGTGCAACAATCACACTACAATACTACTTTCCTTATGAAGATTAAAATGCATTATTGAAGATACTCAGTATTCTTAAACTTGCTGCCAGTTCAATCAATGCGTTTTGTTCCTTATTTGGAAATTCATCAGGGCTGTAAAGATAAACATATGCAAACAATTAAAAAAATGTACAGGGATGTCCAAATATAAATATATTTATACAAAATCTATTACGATAAAAGACCCAAAATATTTTAGTGTTAATTGCGAATGCATATGACAATTCTTATGTCATCAAACAAGCTCATCAAGTGATGCCCCAGAAACCTCTGCCTCGGGCCACACTTGAAAACATAATTACTCGGATGTTAACAGCAGCTAGTGTGAAAGGAATTGTGCTTCATGAATCACAGCGCATAGTAATATTTCCTGACTACACCAAGAATGTTCAGACCTTATCCATGAATCACAGGGCATATTAATATTTCCTAACTATACCAAGAATGTTTAAACCTTATGCAAGTCCTTTGAGGAGGTTAAAAAGATGCTGAGGACCATGGACATCTGCTAAACGGGAGTACAAACATATATATTCAAACAGTTACCATCCTTAAACTGGTGGCCAGACTAAACGAGTGCACCAGATTATTGAACATCTGCAATGGTTTTGATCACATATTCAGTCTGTCACTCTTTTCAGAACATACGTATTAGCTGTTTTGTATTTAACTAAATTTAAGGCCTTGTACAATAAGCATGCAGATTCCAAAAGCTTCCTTGCTTCTACATACAAGGCAAAGGGTTCTGTGTGCTATTAGTTGCCATGCACACTTACCTGGATATCTTCCTAAATTCAGGCCTAGATTTGTAGGCACTTTTGTCATCTCCCCAGTCATCAATTCAGTAGCTATTATTCTTCTTTTATCTTGCTCATTGACATATCCATCCAGTATTTCATGTATTGCTTTTAAATTGCATCCAACTTTACCTCCTGGCAGACCCCCATCCCTCATCTGATGATACAAGGTGAAGATTCTGAATATGAAATCTGTATTATTTTTGAGGGAGATCAACTTTAGTATTTAATTGATTGGGAGGGGTATCGATCTACTGATCAAGAACCTGCTACATTTTCCATGCCCTGGTATGTTACTTTCCATGATTATTCCTTTACAACACATGGGGCCTGTCTGACATGGGAGGGTACTGTAAGGAAACACTAAGTTGCATGGAGTGTCAAGCTGAGAAACTTCAAAGGTGTTGTTTTTAAGGATTTTTTAAAGATAAGCCATAAACACCCTCTTGCCATGTTGGTGAGGTTTCCGTTGATGATGCTGCATTCAGTGTGGTGGCTTCATAAAAATTGGGCCCAGCATTGTCACAAAGCCAGGTTCCTGTACTGAAGATGTGATCATGTGTTGTTTCCAGAAGCAAGATAAAGATGTACAAGCTATTCCTGGACCTTACATTGTAGAGCAGGAAGTTCGAAATCTGTGTTTCAGTTTCTCTGTTACATCGGTGTGCAATTGAGTGGGCCTGGTGCTGGGAGAGGGGCTGCAGAGAAATGGACAAGGTGGTGAGAAGCAACAACAATCACACTTGTAGAGCACAGATACCTCTTGAGAGGCGTCCCAACGCTAGAGGTAAGATCACCCGAGGAAGGGAGCAGAAAGGGGCTAACAACTGCCTTAATGTGACTCAGAGAGAAATGTTTTTAACAACTTTCTTGAAGCAGCGTCAAACGTGATACTTATCAGTTTAAGAGGGAGAGCATTCCACAGCTTAGTTGTCAGAAAGGAAAAAGAGCTACCTCGTCTTCTGACCCTGTGAATGAGGGGATGTGGAAAGGTTCGAGATTATTAGATCACAGAAATTTCTCCTGTGAATAGGGTTTGAAATGGTTCCTAAGGTAACGAGGACCCTTATGATGGTAGGCCCTGAAGGCTAAGATCAGCGCTTTGAACTGGATTCTCTTAATGACCGGAAACCAATGAAGGGCACGTAAGAGATCCGACACCGAAGTTCGATGCAGGATCTTCAAGATCAGCCAGGCGGCAGCATTTTGAATGGTCTGAAGGCGTTGAATCAAAAAGGCTGGAAGGCCCAGATACAGCCTGTTAGAATAGCCCAACTTATAGGTTATTAAGCCGTGGACAATTCTCTTGCGATGCTCTAATGGGATAAGGTGCAGCATCTATCTTAAAGACCTCGGGGTGAAAAAACGGGAATAGGATAAAGCCTTAAACTGGGGCTCATACGTCAAACCTGAGTCAAATTTCACCCCCAGGTTTCTGACCACGGGAGCAGGGCTGGGGTTAAACCAAAGCTCAGATGGCCACCAAAGACTGGGTAAGGGGGGACTTCGTACCGAAAGAGAGAACCTCGGTCTTGTCTTCGGTAGGTCTCAGACAGCTTGTCTTCATCCAGTCCACCACAGGTTTCTGGCAGAGCTTGAAGGAATCAAGAGGAGAAACCATGATCTGGGTGGTGTTTCAGGATAGCCTGGAGGTTTGAGGATAGTGGTACTCAGTGGCGTCAGCTGGAAGAAGGTACATGTTGGGAGGGGCTGTGCTGGGGTCACAGTGGTCTGTCACTGTCTAAGTTGAAATGTAGATGTATGGTTGTAAAGTTGTTGGCTACAAATCTGGTGATCAAGTGTTTATGCTGTGTTCTGATCCATCATTTTATCTTGACGAGAGACATTGCAGATAGACGAATGTCTTTGATTATGGACATTTGTGGATGGGGTTTCCTTTAGTGACAGAAGAATTAGAGTAAGTGTGATAGGACTAGACCATATGAAGGTTGGTTGATAGTCCATCAGATAGTTCATGATGGAAGTGTCACATTTCTGATGTGGCGTAGATTAGGAATGCCCTGCAGTCATTTTCCTTGCTTAGTGGGAGTGGATAATACCCCAGAGTGATAAGCCCCTCACAAACCTAGGAACCATCCTATCGAAGTGGGTGAGAATGTATGTGAGTGAGGTTGTCCCGGGCCTCAAGAGACTATCCTACTCTAACAGGCAGGATAAATGTTATACCCATGACTGCTTAGTGTCGTGTAGCTGTATGTGGACACTAATGCATTTCAAGTGCTGGACATTTGACTTTCATCTGTAATACAATTGAAATAGATTTATTTAAATAAGCATGTTTATAGAGGGTGAGTGCCAACTGTTATCAATGAACCTTAGAATTCCTCCCTCTGCAAATGCTAGTTAGGGATACAAAAATGTGCTGCATCTAGTTTGATCCAGGTTAATCACAAATAGGGTCTCTGTTTCTAAAGTAAAATGTTTAGATTATTTGCAGCTTCTGTGATTAACCAAACTGTTCATTTGCTAACTAAATGCACCTTTTATTTGTTTCGAGTGTGAATTTTTTCTTGCTGTTAGTGGCTGTCATTAATAACTGTTCATTGCATTCTCTAGAACATTATTTCAAATAAGTCAGCCCTACTGAAGAAAAACCAAGTAATATCATCAACTGTGTAATAAGAAAACAGAGGAAAAGTAATATAACACAGCTGTGGAGCTCGTAAATCAATCACATGAGAAAAACAGAAAAGGGGCTGTAACTCATACAGAAAAGTAACTATAGCTCATATCCTAGCTATGTAATAATTACTTCCCATATTACACTCATGATATGTTCTTTGACATCATTGATAATGATGGAGCAGGATTTCAAAAAACGAAACCTGCTCGGATTAACACCCCCACAATACATACTAACATTGTACAGTAAAGATTAACATTCACATCACATGAACACAAGGGAAACTGCTTTTGCGCATACATGCACTAAGGAGAGATAATGCATGAAAATTAAAACCATATTTACATTGTGCTATGAATGAAAGGAGAAATATTGCATGACTAATCCGCAATTTACATCTTTTTGCATCTTGCTTTCAAAATAATATATAATGCCGCTTTTGCCTTAAGCTTCTGCTAGGAAAAACAATAATAGGGAATAGCACAAAGGTGGGTGGTAAAATAGTGAAAAGTGCTTTTCTGTGTAATTAATGAATGTTTATGTTTCATTTGCCATAGTGAGCCGAAATGGGCCTCCATTATTCTTAAGTTAGCCGGATAGATGAGGGGCTGGAGATGAGCGAAAGTGAACACATGACCTAAACAGACGGAAGTGCTGAGCGCTGCAGAGAATGTGAACAGGTTCAAGGGTATACAGCACAGAGCGTATTGTTCACCTGCATAGAGATGTGACTAGCCGTAGGATCCAAGACCTCTTCCGTGGACGTAGTAGAAGAAATACATGAGAATATATATGAATGTATCAGATATTATATTAAAAGAACGAGTCAAAAAGGATGTAATGGAAAGGATGTCGTACAATAGACATGTACAAAATATGAATGGAGTCACAGTGGTGTGACTCCTGAATCCACCAATGAACTGTCGAATCTTGTAAAATGTTGCAACTGATGTGGGACGGAGATGTAGGTTTTTAGGGTATAACTGGGGTGCCTTTAGGGGTGTGGTTAGAGCATGCCTTTAGCAGATAGCTGTTCGAGAGGGGTGATGCATCGCTGTTCGTCGGTTTGCAGAGGCCTAGCCGTTCCTGTCCCTGTCCTGCTCCTGGGTCCCGAATCTTTGTTCCCTGACTCTATTTCAGGGGACCCCCACCATCTCCTCGGCCTAGGGGTTGGTATTTCACAGATCCTTTGGGTTTGTATTCTTTCTCTGACTCGTACTTTGCATAATCATTTGCAAATGTATTTTTGTCTCTGAAACTTTTGTGTATCGGTCTATCCACTCCGTAATATGATTATTGTTTTGAATTATTGCTGCTGAAACTGATGTTTCCTAATCTATCTACTCCTTCATGTGCATATTGAATTGATGGTGAGATTGACACTGTTAATTGCATATGCTGATATTGTTCTCTCTCTCTTGTGAATTTCATTGTTTGCACTGTGACTGTATGAAAATGAGCATAATAATTTACATTGATTATGAGATAAAGCTTTATTAATCTTACAAAGAGTCTGTGATTATTTAGCTGACTAGATAGTTAGTTAGATAAAGTGCTATCATTACCATCAACTTCTCAACTAATTGGTCCATCTACCGAGAAGAAAGAGAGTTGATACATGGTATTGGTCATGTATTTAGAGATGCAAAACATAACCCTGTGATGTAAATACATTTTCACGTCATTAAATGTTGACCCCCAGTGCATCATGGATTTGGGTGAATGTGTATGGGCTATTTGTATGTTATCGGGCATTGATCCCTGATTAGGTGTCGCGCTGGATCAATTACATCACTGTAACATCTGAAATTGTATCATTGATGACAGCACTGAGCATGGCAGGGGCGCGAGTTATAGTCACTTTCTTGCGCAAGTTATTGTTATTTGAGAAAACTACTATAACTGGTGAATTTTAGTGTTTTTTTATTTATTTAATAAAACAGTATCTTTTCACTGACATTTCCACCTAACTATAACATCCCATTAAAATTAGTTTTTTTAGTAAAAAAACACACACACACACATATATATATATATATATATATATATATATATATTATGGAGATGAAAATAAATATGGTCCAAGAACACGTTAGGCTTTTCCACCACCAGTTCATAGCTATTTTTTTTAGGGCACTGTGCGTTTAGGCCTTCATAAATGTTTTCCACAAAAGATATCCCAGCCATATGCGTGTCCTTTTTCCCCACATATTAGAGATTCTTAACATATCCAGGGTTTGTAGATTCCCCTGGAGGGAACCGCTAAAATAGCCAAAATAAAGCAAAGTCTAGTTTTTTGATGAAACAATGGTGGGACGTGCTGTGCAAGAAAGAGTATGTATTTTTCCTTAAAAATGACTTCAACAAAACCTTGGTTGCTCTAGGATCACCCTCTTCCCAGCTTACAGGAACGTGCAGAGGTGTAAAAGAACAATATTTTCCCCACAGTTTTTGCATTTTCCTACTTTTAGCGGTTTTAACCTACTTGCAGTTTGTAGTGGAAAGACTTGTGAAACCGATGGGTGAATCCATAAAGCTATACATTTCTGAAAACTAGACACAATTCAGAATTCAGCAAGGGCTCATTTGTGTAGATTGCTCGAGGGTTAACAAAAAACACTAATATTTAAAATTAAAACAAATTATGAAAATAAATAGTAAAAAATAACAATTGGTGACAATGTTTTAATCTGTAATTTCAACCCTGATGGCCGATTTAACACATGATTAGGTCTGTGAGACCCTTCGGGCCACAAGGATTCAGAGTACCCAGAGACAACAACTGAGCTGTAGCTAACACTGGTTTTTCATAGAGTACTGGTCATGAAGCTATTCATACAGTAAAATCTAATGTCTGAAAAATGGTGATGCAGGAAACCTATGCAGTTTTTAAATGTACCGCACATGCAGAGCTTAGGAATAGTGGGCATTTGATCACATTTTAATTTGTGGTTACTATCATGTGATTCGGAGGGCAATTTGCAAAATGTGATCTTTCTTGCACACTGGCTTACATTTGGGTAAATAATAGAGAGCAATTCAGTTCATTAAAACAAATGTTCAATTTTGTTTTGTTACTAAACTACGCCTGATACAAAATGCTACCTCATTTGTGTGGCTCGGCCTAGTACTCACAATACAAAGGGCCCCAAAACTTAACATAAAGGCATCTACATTTCCTGTCAAAATAATTGCCTATTTCGGTGAACGGGGTAGCTGCGTTTTTTGGCTCAGGCTCGGCCACTCCCAGGGAAAAGTACCAAACCCAGAGATTTTTTTAAAAGAAAACAACTGGGAGAGTCCAGGGTGCTTTGCCTTACATTCATCTCACAACATTTGTTAACCACAATGCCCTTCAAATCTCAAACTTTGATTAAAATCTTGCATTTTCCTAACTTCTGTGACAGAAACGTCCACAATCTACATGAATTCATAAAATTCCTACCCCAAAGCATTCAAACACTTATTCTGATAAAAATACAGTCCTCTTTGTGTGGTTCGGCCAAGCGCATGCGATCCAGAAGGCCCCAAAACGCAACATGAGAAATCAACATTTTCTGTCAAAATAATTACCTAATTCGGTGATGGGGTAGCTGTGGTATTTGTGCCCAGGGTCGGCCACCACCCAGGAAAACCTACCAAACCAAGATTTTTTTTTTAAACTAGATGCCCAGGGGAGCGCAGGGTGGTGTGCCTTGTATGGATCTCATAAAGCTTTCTTACACAGAATGGCCTGCAAACCTCAAACTGTGGGTGAAATCACACATTTTTCTCACTACCATTGACATACAATGCACTGTGAAGGTACAGCAGTGGACGTCAACGGATCATCCGCCCACCACACTAAAGCTGTAACAACAACTGTACTAATAAATGCACATTCACACATTTATTACTACAGTGCAAAGGTCAAAGTCAAGTTCATTACCACAGTACAGCAAAATGAACAGGAGTAAAATGCTTTTAACTGCCACACATATTGCATGTAACAAATATTTTATACAGGGAATGAACTCTTTTGATAGCAATTAGGCCTCTTCAATGTGACTTTACCATATTGTGCAATTTTTACCCTACGCATCATGATTTGTTTGAATATCTTTTGTTAAAATTAATAGACATGAAAAACTGCCATGGCATAATTTATATATGCAGAGGTACAGGGTACAGAGTATAAAATGCTTCATATTGCCAGTTTTAGGGAGGGGCATAATAAATAGAACATTAAACCCTGTGGGTTTGTGTAATATATAAAAATATATATATATGTATATATATATATCATGTGAGCAAGGCTCGGACGAGCCGAAACGTTATGGCGACACGGCGGAAATAAAGGAGTAACTGCACTTACTATATGGGCCGTGTCCGTCGTTTTGGTGTGAAAATCCAGAACAAAAAACGCGGAGAGCAGCAATATATATATATATATATGCATATATTTGAAAATTATACATATTTAGGGCGAGAAAGCAAAAGACACAATTGATGGACGGAATGCAGAACAAATCAAAACATTCTCCCCCAGTCAAGAGATCTGGGTTAAATCCATCATTCTTTTGCTCACCATGCCACCCCAGTTATGACCTGGCCATATGCAAATCAGTCTTGACCCTGTGCCTCATGGGAACAGTCCAGCCCGAACTGCCAAGCCAGATCTTCCCTGGACCGGCACCAAGCATCCTAGGACCGGTTTCGGGGTTTCACCCCTCTTCAGCCAGGATAGCTTGAATCCAGTGGCATAGTGAGCCCGGGACCTACGTCTAGGCATACCCAGAGAACTTAGGGCGAGAAAGCAAAAGACACAAAATTGATGGACGGAATGCAGAACAAATCAAAATATTCTCCCCCAGTTAAGAGATCTGGGTTAAATCCATCATTCTTTTGCTCACCATGTCACCCCAGTTTAGACCTGGCCATATGCAAATCAGTCTTGACCCTGTGCCTCATGGGAACAGTCCAGCCCGAACTGCCAAGTCAGGTCTTCCCTGGACCGGAACCAAGCATCCTAGGACAGGTTTCGGGGTTTCACCCCTCTTCAGCCAGGATAGCTTGAATCCAGTGGCACAGTGAGCCCGGGACCTACGTCTAGGCATACCCAGCGCACTTAGGGCGAGAAAGCAAAAGACACACAATTGATGGACGGAATGCAGAACAAATCAAAACATTCTCCCCCAGTCAAGAAATCTGGCTTAAATCCATCATTCTTTTGCTCACTATGCCACCCCAGTTTAGACCTGGCCATATGCAAATCAGTCTTGACCCTGTGCCTCATGGGAACAGTCTAGCCCGAACTGCCAAGCCAGGTCTTCCCTGGACTGGAACCAAGCATCCTAGGACCGGTTTCGGGGTTTCACCCCTCTTCAGCCAGGATAGCTTGAAACCAGTGGCACAGTGAGCCCGGGACCTACGTCTAGGCATACCCAGCGCACTTAGGGCGAGAAAGCAAGACACACAATTGATGGACGGAATGCAGAACAAATCAAAACATTCTCCCCCAGTCAAGAGATCTGGGTTAAATCCATCATTCTTTTGCTCACCATGTCACCCCAGTTTAGAACTGGCCATATGCAAATCAATCTTGACCCTGTGCCTCATGGAACAGTCCAGCCCGAACTGCCAAGCCAGGCCTTCCCTGGACCGGAACCAAGCATCCTAGGACCGGTTTCGGGATTTCACCCTTCTTCAACCAGGATAGCTTGAATCCAGTGGCACAGTGAGCCCGGGACCTACGTCTAGGCATACCTAGCGCACTTAGGGCGAGAAAGCAAAAGACACACAATTGATGGACGGAATGCAGAACAAATCAAAACATTCTCCCCCAGTCAAGAGATCTGGGTTAAATCCATCATTCTTTTGCTCACCATGCCACCCAAGTTTAGGCCTGGCCATATGCAAATCAGTCTTGACCCTGTGCCTCATGGGAACAGTCCAGCCCGAACTGCCAAGCCAGGTCTTCCCTGGACCGGAACCAAGCATCATAGGACCGGTTTCGGGGTTTCACCCCTCTTCAGCCAGGATAGCTTGAATCCAGTGGCACAGTGAGCCCGGGACCTACGTCTAGGCATACCCAGCACACTTAGGGCGACAAAGCAAAAGACACACAATTGATGGACGGAATGCAGAACAAATCCCATTGGGCACAGGGTCAAGACTGATTTGCATATGGCTGGGTCCAAACTGGAATGGCATGGTGAGCAAAAAACACGATGGATTTAGGCCCAGCTCTCTGTACTGGGGTGAATGTATGACATTGTTCTGCATTCTGTCCATCAATATTTCTTTTTGCATTTGTCACCCCGATTTGGATGGGTATGCTCAGACGTGAGTCCCGTGCTCTCCATGCCACTGGAACCAAGCTATCCTGGCTGAAGAGGGGTGAAACCCCGAAACCGGTCCTAGGATGCTGGTTTCCAGTCCAGGGAGGACCTGGCCTGGCAGTTCGGGCTGGACTGTTCCCATTGGGCACACGGTCAAGACTGATTTGCATATAGCTGGGTCCAAACTAGAATGGCATGGTGAGCAAAAAAATGATGAATTTAGGCCCAGATGTCTGTACTGGGGTGAATGTATGACATTGTTCGGCATTCTGTCCATCAATAGTTCTTTTTGCATTTGTCACCCGAGTGGGACAGGTATGCTCAGACATGAGTCCCGTGCTCTCCATGCCACTGGAATCAAGCTATTCTGGCTGAAGAGGGGTGAAACCCCGAAACCGGTCCTAGGATGCTTGTTTCCAGTCCAGGGAGGACCTGGCCTGGCAGTTCGGGCTGGACTGTTCCCATTAGGCACAGGGTCAAGACTGATTTGCATATGGCTGGGCCCAAACTGGAATGGCATGGTGAGCAAAAAAACGATGGATTTAGGCCCAGATCTCTGTACTGGGGTGAATGTATGACATTGTTCTGCATTCTGTCCATCAATAGTTCTTTTTGCATTTGTCACCCCGAGTGGGACGGGTATGCTCAGACGTGAGTCCCGTGCTCTCCATGCCACTAGAATCAAGCTATCCAGCATGAAGAGGGGTGAAACCCTGAAACCGGTCCTAGGATGCTTGTTTCCAGTCCAGGGAGGACCTGGCCTGGCAGTTCGGGCTGGACTGTTCCCATTGGGCACAGGGTCAAGACTGATTTGTATATGGCTGGGTCCAAACTGGAATGGCATGGTGATCAAAAAAACGATGGATTTAGGCCCAGATCTCTGTACTGGGGTGAATGTATGACATTGTTCTGCATTCTGTCCATCAATTGTTCTTTTTGCATTTGTCACCCCGAGTGGGACGGGTATGCTCAGACGTGAGTCCCGTGCTCTCCATGCCACTGGAATCAAGCTATCCTGGCTGAAGAGGGGTAAAACCCCGAAACCAGTCCTAGGATGCTTGTTTCCGGTCCAGGGAGGACCTGGCCTGGCAGTTCGGGCTGGACTGTTCTCATTGGGCACAGGGTCAAGACTGATTTGCATATGGCTGGGTCCAAACTGGGATGGCATGGTGAGCAAAAATACAATGGATTTATGCCCAGATCTCTGTACTGGGGTGAATGTATGACATTGTTCTGCATTCTGTCCATCAATAGTTCTTTTTGCATTTGTCACCCCGAGTGGGATGGGTATGCTCAGACGTGAGTCCCGTGCTCTCCATGCCACTGGAATCAAGCTATCCTGGCTGAAGAGGGGTGAAACCCCGAAACCGGTCCTAGGATGCTTGTTTCCAGTCCAGGGTGGACCTGGCCTGGCAGTTCGGGCTGGACTGTTCCCATTGGGCACACGGTCAAGACTGATTTGCATATAGCTGGGTCCAAACTGAAATGGCATGGTGAGCAAAAAAACGATGAATTAAGGCCCAGATGTTTGTACTGGGGTGAATGTATGACATTGTTCTGCATTCTGTCCATCAATAGCTCTTTTTGCATTTGTCACCCCGAGTGGGACGGGTATGCTCAGACATGAGTCCCGTGCTCTCCATGCCACTGGAATCAAGCTATTCTGGCTGAAGAGGGGTGAAACCCCGAAACCGGTCCTAGGATGCTTGTTTCCAGTTCAGGGAGGACCTGGCCTGGCAGTTCGGGCTGGACTGTTCCCATTAGGCACAGGGTCAAGACTGATTTGCAAATGGCTGGGTCCAAACTGGAATGGTATGGTGAGCAAATAAACGATGGATTTAGGCCCAGATCTCTGTACTGGGGTGAATGTATGACATTGTTCTGCATTCTGTCCATCCATAGTTCTTTTTGCATTGGTCACCCTGAGTGGGACGGGTATGCTCAGACGTGAGCCCCGTGCTCTCCATGCCACTGGAATCAAGGTATCCTGACTGAAGAGGGGTGAAACCCCAAAACTGGTCCTAGGATGCTTGTTTCCAGTCCAGGGAGGACCTGGCCTGGCAGTTCGAGCGGGACTGTTCCCATTGGGCACAGGGTCAAGACTGATTTGAATATGGCTGGGCCCAAACTGGAATGGCATGGTGAGCAAAAAAACGATGGATTTAGGCCCAGATATCTGTACTGGGGTGAATGTATGACATTGTTCTGCATTCTGTCCATCAATAGTTCTGAATACATATTTACACACCCAATGTATTTAAAAACATGTCTAACAATGGATTAGAAGTGTTTCAATCATGTAAGAAAACCTGTCCCATGTGAACAACGTTATGCCTCAGTCAGTTATGAAAGCCATGCCCATTTTTGTTATAGGGCGTCATAGGTATAGATTTCTCTTGTAACCACTCATTTGTGTTTACAGGTTATTTGCATCAACAAACTTGCATTGAATTATTGTCTCTGGAATGTCTTTTTTCCATTGTTGGACACGTTATTTGATTCCTTTGAGTGGAATGTTTTGAACAGATATATATACGGTTGTTGGAACAATCCATAAAATACACACAACAAGGTTAGATGCACTTGATATGACTGAATGAGTAAATAATGTACTTGCAAGCACACGTTAACCTACGGGAATCTTGGTGTTAGGACTGATCCAATGGTGCTGAATAAGACAATAAGGTGGGACCAGTAAAGAAAAATTAGGCTACAATGCTTTGTGGAAGGAGCTAGTATTGATGAGCGCACAGAGAGTGGCAGACAGTTTCACAACAATTAAGGGGTAACCGGTGCCATAAATGTTCGGATGTCATTTGGAGACAGTAAATTAAAACGTTTTGTCTGGTGGATATTAACACTCTTAACATAATGTGCATTGAAGGAATGCGCAGGTAGATGGTCGCCACATGGTCAGTGTTGCTGTGAGCTTAGTTAACATTCTTCAGTTAAAAACACTGCATGTTGATGGGATTTCGTCCAAAATATTAACTTATCTTTTACTACATTTCAACCACTTGTTACCAATTTTAATGAAAATACTATCTAGCATTGCACCATGATAAATATATATGATCAAATATGATGGAACACTTTCAATAGGTCCGATTTTTTCTGGATGTAATCCATTAGATCCATTAATCTTACTAGTTTATGATTAATTTATTTTAATGTAAGATTAATCTCATCCTGCTCCAGGGAATGTTTGTTGAATTAATTAACAAAATTGCATTTACATTTTATGTTCAGTGTTCCCATCAGGATGCTGTCAATGACTTATTCAGGTGGTGCAGCGTGTCATGCAGAACTCGATTGGTGGATCTCCCTCAACATCTTACTCTTAAAATATTTTACATGAAAAATTGTGTATGTAAAAACAGTTATAGACTACCACCAAAAGCAATGTTATATTAAATCTGTCTTTGTTCAATTGTTACACATTTAGTAGATCCATTTCTGACCCACCCCACTTCATATTGATATCATCTATATATTTTCGGAAAATATTGTATAGTGTTCCCAGGAGTCAATTTCTTCTGCCCTCTCAAATCAACCAATGAATAGGTTAGCATAATACCCATACCCATACCTTAAAGTTTCCAATACATATAATCGAAAAATTAAAAACAATTTTCAAATGCATGTGTGGCCACCATTTAAATGACTGTACACCCAATGGCGGGTAGATTAAAATGGCAGTGTTTTAGCCCCAATGCATACTTGGCTGGATGTATACAGGTTTGTCACTTCAGTTATCAGCAGACACTCATAAAAACTGTATGTCATGCAAAATGTGTATAAAATAAGATAAAGAAGTAACATTCAATGTTGACAACAATAATAATAAACTTATGAATACATTCCGTTGATTGGACACACTCAGAATCGCCCTACATTTGTTCAATTTTGGTAAAAAAAAAAAAGACTAGAGATGAAGAAATATGGTTGTATTCAATTATGTAGATTCATTCTCATAAATAAAACAAAATGATGACCAATTTCCCAATAATTAACACAATTACATGTGCAAATCAAAAGAGTCAGAATCGTCTTGGTATAAAACATAAGTTTGTTTGGTTATCCTGCACATTCTTTGACATAACCAAGGCCATTTCTAACTAGAACTTAACTTTTGTGCCTGCATTCAACATAACAATGGGCTTATCCTTTTGGATAGTGACATGACTATCTATCTTTTAGGGTCTGTAGAAAGACGATTGATGTTTTATATGTTGCTCCAAGACATCAAATACCTGTACGAATGTTAACTGAAAATCATCTATAAGAACACTAGGTGGAACGTTTGGTACCAGTTGTACTTGGATTTAACGCCACTTGCACTTGTTAGAAAATAAGTCCCGCCTCATTCCAATAGGGTTTTATATTATTAATATTGCGCTGCACATGTCCGAAATTGTCACAAGCATATGCAAATCTTCAATATCACAAGTTATTCATGTTGAGAGTTCTTGTTTATCGTTATGTTGCATATCTGAAAAAAATCTATATATTCAGTTTCAATTTTCTTTTATATATCTATTTTTCTCTGTGCAATGCCACATTGATGTGCAGGGCCCAATAACATTCCTCTGTGTAGGGCAGACATGTATTCACTGGGACTCTGGTAAATAGATTAATAGATGATTTGCTCAATTATGTTGCTGCTGCACTGGTCTTTTGGATCTTTTCGTCATTTCTGGTTAAGGGTCATGAAATTCCTCAAGCTGTACTTTGGTCACATCTGAGTTCTGAGTTGTATACATCTCTGTTTCGTTGTAGGCCAATTTCCTACCTGAATGAACTATCCACAATTAAAAAGAAGATGGATGTTTTTTTTACAAGCTTTCACTTTTCCAGAGAAATTTACTGATTGTTCACCTACGGATGCTGATAGGGATGAGGTCTATATGTGAGTGTTTCCCAGTGACATTTTATCATGTCACTCAAATAGTTAAATACATATTTCTAAATAATTGTGTCAGACCTACTGTGTTTTCTAGTCTTTTTGTGTTTCAGTTATTCTTGAAGGCAAGTCACATAATAATACACAAATTATTGAAATGTATGTGGGTGGGCTCCTCCATTTCAATTCTTCTTATTCATAACACATCAAGCTCCCCGACATTTTGTACGTTATTTGTTTTTTTTCTATGTGAAATCAACATTTTTAGCATTTTATTACATGACTGCTTTAAATTAGCTTCCCAAATAGGCATCAAATCCATTCCTGCAACATTAAGAGAAGGAACAATCATGGTCTTTAATATGCTAGCATTTCAGTATATTTTGGCATTGTAGTAATCTTTTACCATTAGAACAATTATTATTCCAAGTCCATTGCATTACATTGCATTGCATCTATTATTCCAAGCATGTTCCAGTATGATGAATTTCTGTTACAACGTTTCTGAAGTACTTTGAGCTCTAGTGCTGTTTGTGGTGCCAGAAGTTTAAAGATTAGTTGAAGAGTAATTTGCATCTGCTAAATGCTGCCGTGCACCGCTAAATGCAGCGTTATTAAAATAAAGCTGCAAGTGTTTCAAATTACCAAATCTAAAAAAACAGAGGGCAGCATAAGGCTGTATTCAGAATTATTACTGTGCCAATATTCCAAACACAGAAATAAACTATTAGTACACAAACTGCTTTTCACAAGGCACAGAAATAGAAGAAAGATAGTCACAGTAGTGTCCACTATGAGTATACATAGAATACGAAAATGGGCATACATGATCTCAATAAATTTGATCCTTGGACATGAAAGAAATGCTAGACTGCCAATATCAACAAACTATTGCCCTACAAACGGATTACCAAGCTAAGCATTTGTTGAACATGCCCCAGCCATATACAGAAATGAAAGTGTTTTATGGCAACCTTACATGGTAAAAAAAAACTTTTTTCTTTATCAATGTTTATTTACAATGGCTGTAAATTGAAGCAGCACTCAACAATATGATTCTATTCGATCAAAAAGCTGGGAGGGATAAAGAGGCAAAATGTTGAGGTTTGGAAATCACCAGCTCTGAAGTTCTGGCCATTAGAAGTGGGAAGACCATTGGACTCCAGTGTTATTTTTGCACGCTTCTTTATGGCATTGCACCTTATGAAGCCATTACATATTGGCTACAGCAGATTCTTATTTATTTTTGTACTCTCCATGCAAACTTGAAGAAAGTGTCAGACTGGCAGTAAGATCTAGAGGTTCAAAACGTTAAATAAAAATACTAATTAGGACAATAATGTAAAAAATTGTTGGTTTTGTGCACATATCTCTCACTCAATAAGTAATGCTTTCATCACGAGATTTGAAAAATCTTGTATGATGTTGATATTCATTACGGTCCCTCGATTTGCCATTCTTTGCTTCACTTTCAAAATCAGTGTTTAGGGTGCAGTATGAATTAGGATCCTAGAGAAAAATACAACAATGAACTATATTGCAAGGTGACATTACAATTTAGACTGTAAATGCTGGGCTTTACATAAATATTACAAGATGGTGGGTGTCTCCTTTACACTGAAGAGGTATTACATACAAAGTGCAAGTTACATGATATATTCTACGTATATTATGAATGTGCTGTATGGTGTTGTAGTACACCCTCAAGTGACAGAATAACACTGTGCTTTCATAGAGCCTCTATGTCGTGTTGCGTGGACAGAGGGTGAATGGCCTGCAGGGAAGGATGTCCCCATCTCCAAGATGGCGACAATCAAGGTCGGTTGTGGGCGATTTTACATTCATAACTGGTGCTGCATTTGTATGTGTCCACAGCTCAAAGTTATTTGTGTGTGGCTATTTAATGACTAGAGCCCTGCACGGCTTCAGGGGATAGACCTGGAAAAGTCCTGTTTCATTAGTCCTCACACAATTAGGCCTGCCAGTCAGTGTCTTACAATACAATAGGGTTTATAAGGGTGCAGCTGCTTGTCACAGCAAAGAGAAATATTCACAATTCAGCTATGCCTGTTATATCACATTGTTGCCAGTGCAGTGGTCCCAAACGATTGAAACCACTGTCCACCTGGAGCTATGCATTCAGTAAAAAAAAAATCAAAATTCACCAGGCTCAAATTACATATTGTTTTACCAGCATGTGCAAATGTCTTGTTTGCTGAAAAATTGCTATGCACTGGTGCATGTTATTGTAATATGACCGGTGATGTTCACAGATCACTGTATTGCACGCTGCCTTTAATAGTTAACAGTTCACAAAAATCTATTTACGTCACACCATACATTTTATCTTGGCACACGATCGTGTCCAACAAGTGTGCAGCTTGACAATGTTTGTAAACATTAACACATACCAAAAAAGTTTTAAAATAAAAGGCAGAGGTGATAAACGTGTGCGTAATGGAGCGGCCCCCTTGCTTCTCTGGTATTTGGACTCCGACTGTCCACTGGCTACTGAAATGAATGGTTCCAACGTCTCTCTGGCTAGTTAAACTGATTCACTAACTCCTCTGTGCAGATGAAGGAGGAATGGTGGTAGCGGTCTCGGGAGGCGAAATCTGCATTCTCTTCCGTGAGCTGCGTGGTTTCCATGCCAACCGCGGCAAACGAGGGAGTCACACATATCTGCTCCTGGGGGGGAGGCCTCTTCCTGCAACAAGGAAAATTAGAAAGTTTCAGATACCACCGCCTTTTGTTGCGCGCCCATGCGCGCCCTCTAACAGCTGCAGCTCTAAATGTGTCAATAAAAGATTCCCCAAACCCTTGGCATAAGGGCGTCACTGTTTAAAAATGCATAAGGCTCTCGTTCGGCAAGTCCCAATAACACAACAAAGATCAAAGATTCCAATGCAACGGGAAAAAAATAATGAAGAAATATATACTGTCTGATTCGGCTTCCGTGAACGACTGCTAATAAAACTAACCAGTTCTTCCTTTAATCGCCCAGCTGAATAACTTTTAATTCGGCCATCACGTTTTGTATGTGAAAACACAACTTTACAAGTACAACAGAGACCTGTAATCAGTCAGAGCAACGGCACGCAATGTCCTCATTCTCTGTAGACCGTTCTGTTTGGTTGTTAAGGTGATATGAGCTATTGCTGGGCACCTGACTCACTGATACACATTTGTATATCGCCCACCAACCCACTGGCGTGAACTGGCGGCTGTCTCATTAACTGGTAGCCCAACAGGGAGGAATAAACTGTGGTGACCCGGTTTTGCAGGGCAGAAATCTGAAAAGTATTCTGTTGAGGATTAACACTCAGATTTAACACCTGCTCTAGGCAGGTGATAAATGTAAGCGGAGGGCAGGTGCGGGTGAGGGTAGGGTGACCGCCTGGCATGGTGGCAAATTCGGGACAGGACTGTCAACATTTCAGGACAAAGGTTCAAAATTTCAGGACAAAGGTTCAAAATTCACTGACACATCAAAGAAGAGGCCACACCCCACTACTTTATCAGTGCATTTCTTTTACTATTTTCTACATAGCACTATTTATTCACTATGGACTTTATTTGATTGCCTCTTGGTATCCTACATTTAGGTGGCACATTATGTCCTTGTTCAATAGTAAATTAATGCCCTTGAGCACGGTTTCAAGGGCATCTGCCCTACCCAAATTTACCGAATATTTCTTGGAGAGAAAGCAACAGCAACATTTTTGATGATGTTATAGAGTTTTATATGTTGTGTTGTGTGTGTTTTATAAAGCGCATGATCACCGGGGCGGTTCCTTGGTGCTGGGCAGCAGAAAAAGCATACGGCTAGTGATAATTTAATCATAGGCTTGTCGGAGGAGCCAAGTCTTCAATATTTTACGGAAAGGCATGTAATTTGGGGTGGATCTAATTTCTGGGGGAAGAGAGTTCCAAGTTCGAGGGGCCAACACAGCAAATGTAGATCCACCTAATCTCTTCCGTTTGAATGAAGGAATTCTAAGGAATTTCTTCTACCTGGACCTCAGGTTGCAATTGGGTACGTATTTTTTGACTCAAGAGGATAGAAGGCAGGACATTTACCATTTAGGATTTGAAAATGAGACCGCTTGACTTAAAAATCGAGCGTTGTTCCACCAGTAACCAGTGGAGATTTTTCGATAGAGGGGTGATGTGGCAGCATCTAGGCTGTTGACAGCCTTGCTGCCTGATTTTTAACCAGCTGCAATCTTTGATTAAGTCCATTAGGCAGGCTAAAACAGGGAATTGGCATCATGTAATATAATCTAATCTAGAGATTACTAAAGACAGCATAATCTGAATTAGGGCATCAAAAGTAAAGAATTTTCCAATTTTCCAAATTCTTCGTAGTTGAGCGAAACAAGCAGAGGTGATTGTTCCCAGATGGTGTTTCAGAGATAAACTCTTATCAATGATAATTCCAAGGCTCTTGATAGATTTCCTGGGCTCAGGAGGATCGCCCATCGATAGAGGCCAGAAGAAAGACTTCCACAGGTCCTGCTTATTGTGAGTGATGATAATCTTAATCAGAGTTAAAGTTTTAAATAGTTGCTAATCATCCAATCTCTTATGAACAACATAGTGTTCTGCAAGAATTCCATGGATTCAGGAGAATGACTGATGGAGAATAGCAGCTGCAAATCGTCAGAGTACTTATAGACTGTGACTCACTTTCTATGACTGCACCAAGGGACGGGTGTACAAATTTAAAAAATGAGGAAACAGAGAATTTCTGAGGGACTCCACAGGTAAGCTGGACCCTGGGGAATCTTAGAGGGGATAACCGGACGGACTGTGACCGATCCTTTAAAAAAGATGTGACCCAGGCCAAAGCCAAATCTTGGAGGACTGCGGCACTGACACGGCTGACCAAAAACTCATGGTCGACCGTGTAAAAGGCTGCTGACGGATCTAGCAGGACTAACGCTTGTGTAGTGCCTCTGTCAGTCTCCTCTTGAATGTCATCAATGACTGAGAGTATGACTGCTTCTGTTGAATGGGCAGGGCGAAACTTGTCAAAAATTGTAGACTCCTCTAAAAAGGAACAGAGGTGTCTGGCCACGTGTGCCTCCAATACCTTCACCAAAAAAGGTAGTAATGAAATTGGCTGGTAATTTTTCAAGGTGAGGGATCCTCATCCATTTTCTTTTGAAGAGGGACCACAATAGCCTCTTTGAAAGTGTTAGGTAGCGTGCCACGGCTGAGGGAGTGATTGAGTAAAGAGATTGCTATCTCAGGGCAGTGTGAACAAACCATTTTAAGGATTCTAGACAGAGAGATATCATCACGAGAACCCGACCTAACTTTAGAGATTAGGTGCAGAAGGTCATCTTTGCTGATTGCAGGGAATGCAGATAATTTGACAGAGTTGCAATCTTCAGTGACTGTCACATTAACAGTGGGACTGAAGAGGATACTGCCTTTATTATCTTGATCTTCTCTATGAAGAAAATGTTGAGCATATCACATAAGCGTTCTGATGGTCAAATGCAAAGGGTCACCCTATCAGGGTTAGACGACTCAGACACTATATTGAAGATTTCCTAGGACTTATTTGAGGAAGCCATGATTTTAGTACAAAAGAAAGCTATCTTGGCTTGCTTAATTAATCTCTTATTATGTTTCTAAACAGTTAAAAACCTATGGGAAACAGTTTGGGAAACATTAAGGTAAGTGACCTTCTGCTAGTTTAGACAACTTATACAAAAACATCTGGCTCACCTCAACCTCCAGTGGACATTAAACCTACACAAAATTAATGAGGCAGAGCAGATGGTGTGGGTGACAGTCTCACACCTAATGTCAGGATGGGAGGTACCCATAACCTGTCTGTAGTCTCACAACACTAGAGTGTGCATCCGGGACTCTACATTTATATCAGAACTGGAGCCCAATAAAAAAGAATTAAAGAGCAGGATGAAATCAAGATCAGATGGGAGGTCCACGGCAATTAATTCAAATGTTTATTGCTAAGAAAAGGTCAAATAAGGTAAAGAAGATCAAGGTGGAACAATTCCTAAAATCAGACAAGATAGGTCCGCCATCCACATGTTCTGGGAATGCCCGCAATTGCAACAATTTTTGTCAAGTGTGGGTAAGGTTATAAAGGAAGTACTGAGACAGGACTTAGCGGTAAGCGTGGACACAACTGTTATGTATAATAACAGTGGTCCATCTAATATAAATAATAAACAGATGGACTTACTGTTTGTATTAATTATACTTGCTAGACGTGAGGTATGTATTAAATGGATAAGTGCAAATCCTCCAACAGTAAATGAATGGCTGACTTCGGTAAATACAATTAAAAATCTAGCTTTGAACAAAAAGGGAAGAAAGCGGACAACATTTTGGGAGATTTGGGATAGGAATAAACGTTAAACTAGAGAGAATAGATAAGGAAGGGAGGGAAGTCCGATGATTACCTACTGTGCAATGAACGATCTCTGGGTTAGGCACAGTGGAGGAACCATGAGTGACCTCCCTAAAGAATTTCGAGATCACAAGGCTATACTCCACCCCTGGTTAAGAAAGGTTCCGAAGTCCGAGAAGAGGTGAGAAAGATCCAAAATTGGTAAAGTTACGTAAAAGAATCCTTGTCTTCCTATATCTTATCATTGCATAATATGAGGGGGAAAAAAGATAGGTCTGCCATGAGCATTGGAAAGTGTTGCATATCTGGAGAGTTGTCTCAGCAGATAGGAGAGAAATAAAAGAGGCTCTGTCAAGTGGTTGGACAAGTAGCATCCAGCCCCGGACAAACCCTGCTGTGCTTGTGAGGGGTGAGCAGGGGCGAGAACCCTTGCAAGGTTATGCCCTGTGCAAGTGTCCACTCTGTCCATGTCTTAAAATGATTCTGCAGGTGAAAAGATTCCGCTACTTATGTTTGCAGATGACACTCTCATCCTATCCAAGACGCAGACAGGGTTGCAGCGTACATTGAATAGATTTGAGACCTTCTGCAGAGACTATGAGTTGGTTGTCAATGTGGACAAAACAAAATACATGATTTTTCACAAACATAAAACGGTCCAAGGAAAAGTACTCATGAATAAGGTTCAGTTGGAACAATCTGATGTGTTTACATATTTGGGAGTGACTCTGGGCAAAAAGCTACATTGGAAACCACAGATAGACCTGATGACTTTAAAGCATGTCCAATTAGCAGGTGCCCTATTAAAAGAACACAGATTGTTCAAAACAAAACCAGTAAGCCCTGCTCTAACAATCTATAATGCCAAGGTCAGGGCTTCTGTCCTTTATGGAGTGAAGCTCTGGGGTTTTGAAAACGTTTCCTCATTAACTGTAGCCCAGAACAAGTTCATGAGAACCCTAACAGGCCTCCCCCAATCCACTCCCCTTAAACCCCTCTATCTTGATTTAGGCTGCAGAACTCATGAGGATTTGGCACAATTTAGGCCCGTAGCTTACTGGAGAAGGATCTGGACCACCCCTGAGTTGGTCCATTATGCTGATGCATTGAAAGATGTAAAACGGGCTGATACATCGAGTAGTATTCTTTTTAAGTTAAAAAAAAAATGTAAGTTAAAAAGAGTAGTATTCTATGGTTACAAAAAATAAAAATTACTTTGGTGGAGATGGGTTATAGACATTTGTGGGAGAACCCAGAAAGTAACTCATTTCCATCTAAAAAATTTCTCAAGGAAGCATACTGGGCCATGGTGAAACTGAAGTCCATGTCACGTATTATCAACACTTCCCTTTCTGGTGTTTTTATGGAACACAAACATGACACTAGGTTTGAATTTTATTGGGACCTAATACTAAAGCCCCTAGACAGAAAATTGTACCATCAACTAAGGGTCGGCACACTCCCGACAAAATCTTTTATGCAAAACTGGCACAGTCCACCTACTATTAGATGTGAATCCTGCAATATGCAGGACGAAACTCTTGTTCACATCTTATTTGTGTGTCCAGCTTACAAGCGCCCCAGGAAAAAATGGCTTAGGCCTATTTGTGTTAACATGGGCACAATATCATGCACTGATGCATATCGCATACTGAAAACTAACACACATGAATCCATCGTAGTGGGCACAGCCACATTTTTGAGTTGGATGTGGGGGATTCAAACAAAGTGCTTGAAGCAGGAAGGAACACTGAGGGACCTTGTATGTGTTGGAAGAACGGGTAAGCATATTTTATTTTAGTCCACTGGATTTATTATTCTGTATCATATGTAACTAGCCATCAAAGTGAACAGCATATGGACAATGTAGTACTTTAACCTGGAATTTACGAAATCGCTCAATCCTGAGATGTGGAACTGATTGCTGCTATAGAATAGTTTTATTGTTCTTAGAAAAATAATTTACAACTAGAATTTTAAGGTATTTTTATGACTTTTACGATATTAGTCTTTATATAAATGATGCATATTTGCACAATTTTTTTTTAAAGTGTTGTATTGTAATTATATGTGTCTTTTATGATTTTAAGAATCGAAATAAAGACTTGAATTGAATTGATTCTGCAGTTGCGGTATGGACAAACCAGTGATCTGTCTCATTTAAACATGAAGCGAGAGGCAACAAAGTATACATAGTGAGACCTGTACATGAGACAATCAAAAAACAAAAAAGCACACTAAGATAAGTACATCCTTTGCTTGTGTCTCTCTTTTTAATAGTGTTGTTCTTCAGAAAAAAACAAACAAACGCAGCCAACCTGTTTTGCCCAGTCACAGGCTTCCTCAGGTCAGAAATGTATAAAACTGTATTGTAGGCAGATCTGAACAAAACAGCGTCACAAAGGGACAAGCAATGAACCTGAGTACGCTTTTTATACAACTCAAATAAATTATGCCACCAATGTTGCAAAATTATCCGGTTCAACAATTCAGAGTCTAATGAACAACCATCTGGTGATGTATCTGCACGTTGAACGCCTTATGCCGAGCAACTTTACTAAACAAGGCTGAATATGGACGCTGTACCTAAAAACTCAGAATTTTTTAAAACCTTGTTCTTATTACTACTTCCAATCCACGGCGTACTTAATACCATTATCACCCGTGAAGTGTATGGCATAGGGTCAATGTTACATATAATAAATGCTTGCTACATCTAAGGAAGTTGCATCTGTGATAGCATTAATGATGCTTCATATTACTCTGAGCTATTTTGTACTTACTTTCAGGCCTCTAATCCCATACTGGTTTATAGAGTAATGTGTGCAAAAGAAGCCGGTGATGTCATCAGTGAAGTCATAAATGATGTCATAGAACATGTAATTAGTGATGTAATATGTGAGGTCATAAGCAGTGCATGGCGGTGCTGTGCTAACTATAACTGGTAAATTTCTGTGCTTTTTTGAGTTCAAAATATTAATGTTTTCATTAACATAGTCACCTAACTATATAACGTTAATTTAATATTTCTTTTTTCCGTGAGTTTTTAAAGTTAAGAAAAATTATAAAACTGATCTTTTTTTATCACATAACTATAATGTTACTTCAACCTTTGTTTTTTTCAGTGAATTTCTGGGGTTTTATTTTAACGTCAAGTAATATTTTATTACCATAGGTAAAGCCAACCGTGTACAGGCTTTGGTTGTGTGTAGCGGGGGATTATCCACATGGCCTGCAGCAACCCCCCCCACGGGCAGCTAACACCACACTACGCATGGCCAGGGGTTAGGTGACAGGGCTTGAGGTCAGGCCCTTTGACCAACCTATCTGGAGGCAGCCAACCTCACGCTGTGGCCTTTCGCAGCGTGCAGCATCGGGTGGGCCACAGGGGACAAGACTAAGGGGAGAGGGACGTGGACACCCTCTCCCACCCATCCCCCGGGGTAAACTATAAGAGGTGGAACTGCACGGCCCACCTCCCCGAGCTTCATCCAGCCCTGTTACCCCCATCCCCTGGGCCAAATTCAATTAAAAAGGGAAGCAGACGTGTGGTCCCCTCCCTGAGCTTTTTTGGGCCACGAAGACCTCACCCTCTGGGGTCAAATTTAATTAGAAGGGGGAGGGTGGATGGCCCTGCTCCCTGAGCTATAATAGGCCCCTGTGGCCCCATCCCATAGGGCTGAGTAATTAACTGAGACTTTTAGACCCCAGTGATCCCATCCCTTGGGGCTGTGCCATATTTAAAAGTGGAGGAGTCCACATGGTCCCCCTCAACGAGCCTTATTAGGCCCCAGGAACCCCATACCCTGGGCCAAATATAATACAAACGGCGAGAGGGCTGCACGGCCTCTCCTCCCGAGCCTTTTTGGGCCATGGGGACCCCATTCCCCAGGGCCATATATATTTTAAAGGGGAGGGGGCCGTGATGCCCCCCTCCCAGAGCCTCCTTAGGCCTTGTGGACACCACCCCCTCGATATGTATTTATTTTAAAGAGGAGGTGGGTTGCGTGACTCCCTCTCCAAGCCTTCTTGAGCCCTGGGAACCCCATCCCCATAACCAAAATCTAAGGAGAGGGGGCGTGCAGCCCCCCCCCAAGCCTTATGCTCAGGGAGGGGTGCTTTTTTATTGGTTTGGCCTTGGAGGATGGGATCCTCAGGGCCTAAAAGGGTCGGGGAGGGGAGCCCATACCCACTCCCCATTTTTATTATATTTGGCCCTGGGGGATGGGCCAAGAAAAAGGGGGGTCCCACAAAGTAAAATCCCCACTAATTTCCCGAAGTCATTTTTAAGGAGCACTACTAGAAATTAGAAAAGCTGCATGCCTCCCTCCCCTAATAAAAAAAAGCTCAGAGGGAAGGGATCCCGAAGGCCTGAAGTGGTTCAGGGAGGGGGCCCACATGCCCTCTAGCCTTAAAAAGGGCCCTGAGAATGGGGTCCCCAGGGCTCTTTGTGGCTCAGGGAGGAGATCTGTGCACCCCATTCCCTTAATTTATGAAAAGCCTCACGGGATGAGGTCCCTGGGGCCCAAAGTGGCTTGGTGTGGGCTTCACCAATGGGTTGGACTAAGGGCCTGGCGCAGGTCAGGCCCTGCAGCCACACCCCGCTGAGCACAATACCGGCGTAACTACATTAGGCCCCGGGATGGTAGGTCTCTGGGGTCGTACAGGCTCTAGGGAGGGGTGCCGCATGCCCCTTCCCCATAATAAATCAGAACAGGCCCAGGGGATGGGATCTCTGGGCCCTTTTAAGGCCCGAGAGGGGGGGCCACATGCCCCCTCTGTAATAATTATTTTAAAAAGGGTGTCCCGGTTGGACACTGGGACACCCAAAGTAATAAAATACAAAAAGAATAATAAATGAGCGGCAGGAGCCACTCATTTATTATTCACTACTCCTTGAAGGAGCACCCTATATTGCACTGCAAGGGCACTTTAAACTTTTTTTTTTAGCTAATCAATGTCCCGAAAAGTGGCAGGGGCACCACCAAAGACTGTTGCGGGAGAGGGGGGTGCAGGGAGTGCAGCAGCCCCCAAGCAACATTTAGAAAAAAAACAGCAAGTCTCCTAGGTCATTAAATCCATGACCCCAGGAGAACTTTCATATTTTTCAAAAACAGTCATAGCTGGAGCTGTGTGCTCTTCAGCTGGAGTGCAAGGCCCTCTCGTGGTTGTTTTTATGATTGCATTTTTGTGGGCAGAAAAATGTTAAAAGACTCAAAGAAATGTTGGTTTTATTTATTTAAAAAAAAACATGTCTCTGACTCTTTTAATATTTTTATAATGATCACTATTATTAAACATTGCATTGAGTGAATTACTTAAGTATATTTCTGGAGAAAGTTGATATATCTGATATATCTATATATTATCTACTGGCAGTCGCCAGTAGATAGTTATAGTTAGGACCGTGTTTCCATAGGAAATCTCAAAATTCTATTTTGAATAACTTTGGCGCCGGTTGACAAATCCTCGCGAAATTTTCAAAACTAATGGGGCGCTCCGCTCAGCTTCTACCCTGAAAGTCTCGGGGGGATTCGTCAAGCGGGGGCCGAGAAAAAAGGGGGGTCCCAAAACGCGTTTTCCCCATGCATTTTCCCATAGGACCTTTAGTCGAAGGTACAGCCCGAACGGCTGAACAGAATTACTTGAAATTTGGCAAAGAGGTAGTCCTCAGGTCAGGGATGTGCCTTTTGCATATATGGAGTCAATCTGTTCAGTAGTTCCTGAGAAAATTGCAGTTAGAGTACATAAATATCTATAGCCGCGCACCGTGCGCGCACCCTAACGTGCGCGAGAGTAATTCTGATTGGTGGTTACATGTCAGTCAACGTTCGAATCGGTCGAAATCAGGAAGTGTCGGCCGCCTTTTGAAAAAGGAAGGTGGCGAATGTGAAAAGGGGGCAGGGTAGAGCGTTCCTGACCCCCTAGCCTTTGTCAGGGGGTCCCTGAAGGACCCCGAAGGCAGAAAAAACCATTTTAATTTTTTTTTTTTAAATCGCGGGGTGCGCGCACCGTGCACGCACGGTGAAAAACCATAAAAAAAAATATATATTTTTTTTAATACGTAGTTTATTGTAAAATAAATATATAAAAAATAAAATAATAAATACATAACTTAGCATTTAAAAAACCGTACAAATTCTCTGAAAAAACCATAGGTTTCACACACGTTATAGTTAGGAATTAGCATTTAAAAAACCTTGCAAATTCACTTAAAAAACCATAGGTTTCACACATGTTATAGTTAGGTGGACATTTCACTCGTAAAAAACCAATGAAATTCCCCCGTTATAGTTAGTTGAGATAACTATAACTCGCGCGACCGCCACTCTATCACAAGGATGATGTCATCAGTGATGTCATGAGTGATGCCACTGACCATGTCATGAGTGATGTAATATGTGACGTCATGAGCAGAGGATTGCGGGCGCGCGAGTTATAATTCTCTCAACTAACTATAACGGGGGAATTTCATTGGTTTTTTACGAGTGAAATGTCCACCTAACTATAACATGTGTGAAACCTATGGTTTTTTAAGTGAATTTGCAAGGTTTTTTAAATGCTAATTCCTAACTATAACGTGTGTGAAACCTATGGTTTTTTCAGTGAATAAATATATATATATATATATATATGTTTACCACCTGATGAAGCCAATAGGACCACTTGTTATAATTTGGTGATGTGACTCTTTGACAAAGCCGATAAGTCTGTCTGACTGCGGCCAGGACATCCAATACCAACCACATGCTGCGCATGCCAGAAGGGCGTGCAAGCCATGGAGTTGGCTGCTCATGAGGGGTTGCACACAGGCCAGACCCTGCGGCTAATGGCTTTGCACACGTGGGGTTGGCTGCCAACGAGTGTTAGATGCAGGGCCTCGCCAAAGGCCAGGTCATACAGAATTAAATAATACTTTATATTTTTTTTTTAAACTAGAAATTCACTGACAAAGCAAAGGTTAAGGTGTAATTATAGTTCGGAATAATAATTATTTCTTACTTTACACACAAAAAATGGTTAAAGTAATGTTATAGGTAGGTGGAACTTTCAGTGACAACGCAACATTTTAAACTAAAAAAAACCACTAAAATTCACCAGCTATATTTCAGAAACTATAATTTCTGCCCTAAAGTAACTATAACTCACACCCTAACCATGCACATGTTAAATTACTCATGGCATGATCTATCACCGATAACATGACTGCAACATCTGAAATTACATTATTGAAGACAAGACTGTGCATGAGGCAAGATTTTAACAAAAATGTTTTTTTGGCTCATCCCTGATACCCCCCCCCCCCCAGGGCTTTGGGGGGGGGGGGGTCAGGGAAATCATTTTTGACTTCTTCGTAGGACTCGGGCAGAGTCTCAAGTTCTAAGATGGCTGCCGCCATAGCATTGTTGATGGGGTGTCAGCCAATGAGATCTCACCCAAAAATGCTTTTCCTACTGAAACACAATCCTAACCACCACTGGTATGCACAGAGGGGTTTATTGAGTCATAAGAGAATAGAATCTGGACTGGCAGCAACCTGAAGCATCCACCAAATGGGATGCTGGGACTGGTAGTTCCTAAAGACCATCCGGTTTCCTCCAATGGGCGAGATGCACTCAGCATTTAAATTGGTAACTGCCATAGAGCGCCGGTATATTTTGTTTGGCATCTGAGGAAGGCAGTAAGCAGAAACGCGTCATGCCAAAGACAAGATAAACCTACCTGTGCAAAGAGCTGTTGTGTTCCCTGTTGTTTTCATGACGGAAGCGACTTTGCTGCATATATATAAATATATATATAAACAAACTCCTGACAATCAATTCAATCCAAGGAAATCAGGTACGGACCACTTTGAGCTGAGTTCAAGGTGCTTTATTGCGCTTAGTTACACAGCAGGATGCGTTTTGACCGGGTCTCCCTAGTCTTGATCACATGACGTGCTTGAGCAAATGACACAATATATAGTGACGTGATAATTATAAAACCACTCCCCCTGACATGATGAAGCTAAACAAAATACTTAACGAACATCTTTTTTTAAAAATGTCAGTGTACATGTTTACAAATAAATAACTGTCTGAAAATTAACACAGAACAATCCTGTGTCATAGACTGTGGCCAATTGGCTGAATGCAGTAGTTGATCAGTAACATACGGATATATATATATATATATTCAATCAACTGGTGCCAAAGATATAGCCACATCCAAAATCAGCTTCCCTATGGAAACATGGTCCTTCCTATAATATAACTACCTACTGGCGACAGCCAGTAGGATTTATATGTACAAAACCTACTGGTTTCCCTAGGAAAAGCATTTTTTGACTTGCCCATATCTTTGGCACCGGTTGATGAATCTTCATGAAACATCCAAAAGAAGTCAACACTCGCATCAGTTGCTATATGGAAAGTTTTAGGGTGATCAAGCGGGACAGAGGAAAAAAAGGGGGAGGCGTTTTCCCCGTGGTAATTCCCATAGGGATTTTGAACACGAGTACAGCCCGAACTGCTGGATGGAATTATACCACATTTGAAATAAAGCTAGGTCTATGTCCAGAAAGTGGTTTTTTTGTGATTTGGTGTAAATCCATTTAGTAGTTTTAAAGATATTAACCGAAATCCAAATTTGTATATCTAGGGGCGCTGATCGTCTGGGGATCCACCAGCAATGAATTTGCGGCTCCACTGCCACAGCTGGACCCCTATTGGCTGGCCGCTACCCGAGAGAAAAGTTGCGGCCGGCGTTTTATGCGTCTGGAAACGGTTACCAGGGGTGAAAAGACGCATGTAAAACTGATGAAGGGGTCAGGAGTGCCCTGACCCAATGGGTGTGTTCTAAATGAGGTGAAAGCATGTTTAATGGGCAGTAAATGCCTGAAAATTTATTTTTCAGTCACTGGCGAGATCGGTGGGGCTCATGTGGCTCCATTGTAAATCTTCGAACCTCAATTTTAGTAAGCCAGCATAAATGAATGAATTTGAAATTTGATTTTGGTTTTTGCTTACAGTATGTAATTTGCACATGCTCCCACAGTCAGGCAGGATCTTGCATATCTGGTTACACTCCCACAAAACCACTTATGTACCCACCACTCATATAGCCAGGCAGTGACTGCAACACTCAGTCACAAATCATAAAATCCTTCAGACACCCATTTACTCACCTACATGTCCAAGTTTGAGTACTAGTTCGCTCTTAGATCCTGTAAGGACATGCACGTAATGGGATCTGCACCACAAGAAAAGTTTGAAGAGGACTACTTCAGCACTCTTGAAAATGGTGAACCCTGGCTGTAGTTAACCTCAGAATGAGGGCCCCAAAGTGTAGGGGGTTTCAGAAGGAGGGAGAGGAGCGGAGAAATGAGTGGGTAAAGTCTCCAGAGGAGAGAGGGGATCCCCCAGAGACAAAATTCTCCATTGTATATGTTGCAGGAAGTACTGTCTCCTCCCAAATCCAGTCCCCTAAGGATCTCAAGGACTGACAGGCTGAGTGGGACCTGAGTCCACAGCTGGGTGCAGATGAGAGAAAAGGTGAGGTTAGGAGAAACTTGGAGGAGAACGGGGTCTTGCTGGCTGGAGTATTAAGGAGGTGTACTTGAAGGCCAAATAGCTGTTAGAGCCCAACTGAAAAGGTGTTAGCACCCCTACCATTTCCAGTGCAGAAGAAAAGAGTTCATATATTCAGAGACTTGGTGCCTGATTTTGAGGAGGGGTGGATATAGACAAGTTATTTCTGGCATAAGAAGTAGCCCTAGTGATACAGAGGATCTCTCAGGATGATTGTAAAGGTGCCTTTGAAGTCATATTTGTGGTGATGAGATGGACAACATGCTGGCTGTAGAGAAGGGGAAGAGTTTGAGGTATCCCACTATTAAGGAGCTCTTTGTCAGTAGGTATGAATTAACCCTAGAGGAGTGCAGGTTGAAATTCAGTGTTAGTCAGAAACTGTGTGACTACTACTTGGAGGATTTTGTCGGGGTACTTTACAAATGTTTGCTAAAAGTACTGTTTTTAAGAAGGTGTTTGTAACAGATTTATATTTTTTCTTATTTTTTTATAGAGGATAAGAAGAAGCAACTTGAGGAAACCTTTTTATGTTTAAAACGTTTTTATTGAGACAAAACAAACCATGGGGGAGGGGGATAGGAGGGCAGGATACATGGCATACAGTCAAAGAAAAAGGGCGCAACTCCAGAGGGTTGGCAATAGGTAGCGCGGTGAGTCAGGGGGAAAAACACAGTAAATGAAAGCTAGAAATGCAAGCTGTGAAATCCCCGCACGCGTATCCGACACCCCAAATCTGAGCAATAAAAACCATCGACACCTCAACAGAACACAATACCCCCCCATCCCCCATCCTCCCAGTAACGAAACAACAACACCCCCCCCCCCCCCGTCCTATGGTCCCGCATCAGAGTAATCCTAACCAGGAAGCCCCGCACCCCCCCCCCCCTCCCCGGGAGGTCCCCGTCTCACATGTAAGCTAGTCCGCCGGGGTCACCGGCGGCGTCAGCCTGAGAAGCCTAAGATACCTCGGGCAGGTGAGCTCCCGGAATTCAGTGGACAGCAGCGCTAGAAAGGGTTGCCATAGCTCTTCAAATTGGTCTATCTCCCCCGCAACCGTAAGCGACAGCTTCTCCATCCCCAGCACATGCCAGAGCCGATGCAACCAACCGGTGATGGAGGGGACGGTGGTTGTGCGCCAGTGGATTAGAATGTTCTGAACCGCAGACCCTAGCGCGATTGCGATCTGCCTACCCCTACGGGACTTCAGTGGGTACATGAGGTCATTGGGGAGGCCCAGCAGGACATACGCCGGGAGCCGCGGCAGCTCTATCCCAAAGTGCTTATCCACCTCGTCCAAGACTTCCTTCCAGTAGGCGGTCAGCACTGGGCAATCCCAAAGAATGTGTGAAAGGGTACCCTCCTGCCCGCAGCTCCGCCAGCACCCCCTGTCAGTGTGTTTATGCATTTCATACAGTCTCTCCGGGGTGTAGTACCAGTATGTGGACACCTTCGTAAAGGTCTCCGTAAGGCCCGTGTGATATGCAGAGTGCCGCGCCCGATACGCAATTTTGTCCCATTCCTTGTGGCTGAGTGTCCTACCCAATTCCCTGTGCCAACGCTCCCTCCCCGGGTTGTAATAGTGAAACGGTGGGGGTTGTAGGTATTTGTACAGATCGGTGATCAGTTTAGCGTCGGAGGTCCGAGTAGCCAACCACCTCTCATACGGTGTAATTGGACGGGCGGCGGTGGCACGCACCTGGGGCTGGAGGGCCCAATGCCGAACCTGCATGTAGCGCAATCTGTCCAGCTCCGTCAGGCCGAACTCCTGGCGGAGTTGCTGAAAAGGAACCACTCCTTCCGGGCCATAGATCTGGAAGAGTGCCCTGCAGCCCGCCTGCACCCAGTGGGAGAAAACCCCCGGCTCCATCCCTGGGGAGAAGTCCGGGTTGCCCGCAATGGGCGTGAGCGGCGAAGGGAAGGTGGTAAGGCCCCGGGCCTCACAGACCGCGTCCCACACACGCAGGGGGACCCGCGTAACAAAGGAAGCGTAAAGATTAGGGGGGCGATGCGCGCGGCGCAGGAATGGGACCTCTTGTAAGGTGCGGCCCGCCACTGCCTGGTCTTGGAAGAGCCAATGTTTGTCGGACTCCCACCTGCTCCACTCCACCAGATAGCGTAGTTGTGCCGCCTGAAAGTACTTACGGAGGTCTGGAACGCCGAGACCCCCCGCCTCCGGAGCAAGCGTGGAGAGGACCCTCTTCATGCGTGGCCTGCGGCCCTGCCAGACAAAGCGGGAGATGTCAGCCTGCATTTGTCGTATCCAGCCCACCGGGGGTTGGAGCGGAAGGGCCCGGAAAAGATATAGTATCTGGGGCAACACCGTCATCTTGACCGCCGCGATTCGCCCCAGCCAGGACAGCAGGCCTTTGTTCCAGCGGCCAAGCTCGTCCTTGATCTTCCTGCTGAGGGAGGCATAATTGGCCGTAACCATCTCCGGTAATGTAGGCGCCAGCAGAATCCCCAGGTACGGCACCGTGGACGAGGACCACTGCATGGGGAAGAGCCGCTGAAGATCCCTCCTGGTATCCGCAGCCAGGGACACGTCTAACGCCATCGACTTGCTCATATTCATTTTGAAGCCGGCCACCCCCGCAAAGGCGTCCAGCTCCCGGAGGCAAGCAGGCAGCGACCTCCTAGGGTCGTCCAAGGTCAACAGGACATCATCCGCGTAGAGACTGACGGTGTGGACGTACTGGCCCATCCGGACCCCGACAGCATCCGGATTCTTACGAATCCTCTGAGCAAACGGCTCCATGTAGAGGGCAAACAAGAGCGGCGAAAGAGGGCAGCCCTGCCGCGTGCCGCGCTCGATGGCAAAGCCACCGGAGCTACACCCGTTGACCCGCACCGACGCTGAAGGATGCTTATAGCAGTTAAATACCATGGTGCGGAACTTATCGCCGATTCCCAGTTTCTTGAGGACCAGCTCAAGATACGGCCAGTGAACTCTGTCGAAGGCCTTCTCCGCATCAACGGACAGCAACATCCGCTCCCCCGAGATCCTTGAGGCCTTCTCCAGAACATGCGTCACCCTCTTGGTGTTGTCAACCGTCTGTCTGCCGGGCACAAAACCAGCCTGGTCCGCCTCCACCAGATCGGGGAGGTGTGGACTCAGCCTGGACGCGAGAATCCCCGTGTACAACTTGAGGTCGACATTTAAAAGCGAGATGGGTCGGTACGAGCCGCAGAGGGCCCGGTCCTTCCCAGGTTTCGGGATTACCGCGACCGTCGCCCTCAGGAGATCCGGAGGGATGGCTCCCGGTTCGGAGAAAGAGTTAAATAGCCGCGTAAGGACAGGGGCCACGGCCGTGCAAAAAGTCTTGTAAAATAGCGACGTGTACCCATCCGGGCCCGGGGCCTTGCCATGTTTCAGCCGCGCGATAGCTGAAATTACTTCCTCAACATGGATGTCCCGCTCCAGGTGGTCAGCCTGAGCCGGATCCAGTACCGGGAGGGTCACCGACTCCAAATAGCCGCCGGCATCCCGTGGCGAGGAGGGCTCCTCAACATACAGCGCCTCGTAGAAGCCGCGGAAAGACTCCGCTACCTCCGCGTCCCCGGAGACAACCCCCCCGTCCGCGCCCACCAATTCTTTCACAACGCTGCGCTGTTGCGCGACCCGGAGCCGGTGCGCTAGGAGCTTGCCACATCTGTCCCCCCCAGTGTAGTAGGCATGTTTCAAGCGTAGGGCGGCGTACTCCGCCCTGTCAAGATCCAGAGCCGACAGGAGCTTCCTCGCTGCCTTCAGCTGCCTCCACACCCTCGGCGCCCCCGTACGGCGGTGGACCTGCTCAAGCTCCCGGACCTGAGCTGTCAGCTCATCCCTCTTCAGTTGCCGCTCCTTATTTTCAGCTGCAGAGATAGAGATAAATTCCCCCCGGAGGACGGCCTTCAATGCCGCCCACTGTGTCGCCTGCGAGGTGTCAGTGTTGCTATTGTGGGTGAGATAGTCCTGTATGACCTCCCCGATGCGTTGCACCACCGACTTTTTGTGTAGAAGGGTATCCCGGAGGCGCCACACCCCCCGAGAGGGGGAGGCCGCCGGCCACTGGAAAACGCCGGTGACTGGGGAGTGGTCAGACAGGGTCAGGACCCCGATGTCCGCCGCCGTGGCAGCGGTACGCATCGGTCCACTCACCAGGAGGAAGTCCAGCCGTGAGTAGGTTCGGTGTGCGTGCGAGAAATAAGAGTAGTCCCTATCCGTGGGGTGCATGGAGCGCCAGAGGTCGTGCAAGTCCATTTCCGCAATCCGGGCCCTCCCAGCCTGGGACAGTTCCCCCGTCTGCGGGAAGCGCTGCGCCGATCTGTCCATCACAGAATCAAAGACAATGTTGAGGTCCCCCCCCAAGATAATGTGGCGGTCGGGGGAAGCAGTGACATCCACCAGCGCGGTATCCAGGAAGCGCTCTTGGTGATCGTTTGGGCTATAAACGGAGCCGACCGTAAATGCTATGCCTCCCAGGCGCATGCGATACGCAAGGAGCCTCCCCTTCTGTTCAGCACACTTATGCAAAACCTCCCCCCGAAAGGAGCTCGCTAGGAGAATGGCTACCCCCGCCGTCTTGTTCGCTGCCGAGGAAAAGAACTGGGTAGGGAACTTAGCAGAGCGCATCCTATGGCAATCTCGGGGCAATAAGTGTGTCTCCTGCAAAAGGCAAATGTCCGCCTGCGTCCCCTCCATCAACGATAGGATCGCTCTGCGCTTCACCGGGTTATTCAGACCCTGAACATTAAGGGTCACCACCTTTAGGCCCGGCATTCCTCGCGGGGGTCGGGAGCGCCATGCAATGGGCAGGGAATCAGCGGGTGGGGCGCGCGGGGCCGCAGCGCAGGGCAAGCCAAAACAAAGCGGGCATAGACCACATCGGACGGGACCTTCACAACCCCAAAACAACCCCCTCCCCCACCCAAAACACAACCCTGGCAACTAGCCACCCACAAACTCAAACACCCCATTGTCTCAGTCAAGCCCCAAAACGGGCAAGTCCGTAGAAAAGAACGAAGTGGACGTCCAGCCACTCACCTCCATCCGCTCCCCCCCAACCCCCCCGCCCCGTACCAAGCATGTAAAGAAGCTAAAGACATCTCCCCCCGGAGTGTGTGTTAGGCCGTCAAGGCCACGCTAGAGGAGCCGGTCGAGTCCCCGGCCGCCGCCCTCAGGGCGTCGGCCATGTCCGCTCTGATGGTAGGGGAGTCCGGACGCCCCACACTGGCCGCTGAACGCCGCCTCGTTGACCTCCGCCGGTTCCGTCTCTCCGAGGACCTCCACGACGGCGTAGCTCCCTCCTCCTCCGCCGCCGTGAGCCCCAGGACACCGCAAATGTCTTGCAAGGAGCGTAGCTGGTGTAACACTCCATTCCACCGAAAAATCAGGCGGAAGGGGTGACCCCAAGAGTACGGCGTCTCGTGCTCGCGCAAAAAGTCAGTGGCAATCCTAAAGGACCTGCGTTTCTGCAGAGTGATGGCGGAGAGGTCCTGGTAAAGCGCCACCGGCCGATCCCGGAAAGTCAGGGGCTGTTTCCTGCGGGCCTCAGCCATGATGCGCTCCTTTAGTGGAAAGTCGGGCAGGAAGGCCAGAATGTCCGGTGGAGGTGCCGATGACTGGCGCTGCCGGCCAACCCTATGCGCCCTGTCAATGCTGATGGGAAAGTCCGCAGCTTCCCCCAGGATCTCTCGGAACAGGGCCCGCAGGTAGCTCCCCAGATCGGACCCCTCATCCGCAGTCGGCACACCACGCACTCGGATGTTGTTCCTCCGAGATCTGTTCTCCAGGTCCTCAGAGTGGGCCTGGAGCTCCACACACTGTTCCCGGAGGCGAAGAACGTCCTGCTGAAGGTGGACTATCTCCTCCGCTCGCTGTTGGCCCTCCGTCTCCACCGCTTCCACACGCTCGCCAAGGCCCTCCACCTCCCTGCGCACTTCTCGGACCTCGCTGGCCACCTCCCGCTTCAGTGTATGGAAGTCCTCTCTGAGGGAGCTAAACAGTTCCTCCATAAAGGCCCTCGTGACGGGTGGCTCCCCTCCAGTCACATCCGCCGGAGCCCGGGAGGACCCCGGCGAGGGCTGCGTCCTGTCCCGCAAGTGCTGGGCCCTGCCAAGCATGTCCGGCAGGGTACGGTCCCCTTTCTTCGGGCCACCTCTTCCAGACATCGCTAGCTCCGCAGTCGGGCACCGATCCAGGCGCCCCAGGGATGCTCAGCCGCCAGCTAGCACTCGACGTGGGTATCCTCCACGAGTGAAGTCGCTGCGTCACAGGTGACAAAATGGCGGCCCAATCCGGTCACCGTCAGCTGCAAGAGCCTGTGTGAGACAACCAAGGGGGCCGCAGCGGGGGGGTCTCATCAGCACATCCCTCCGGTAGTCAGCCCAGCAGCAGCGGGGGTCGCTTGCATCCAGCAGCCAGGGCTCCGGCGAAGGCTGCCACCACTGCTCCTTCGGGGACAAAATGGCGGCCGGGCGGAGCAGGCCAAAACGACCAGGCCCGACGACACCACCGGGGCCCCTCAGGAAACCTTTTTAGATACTTATTGGAGTTCTTTTAGTTTGTTTATCTGATACAGGTCAATGGAATCCCCATAATCTCTTTTGAATGTAGTAGAAGAATACTGCAATGCTTATATATTTCTTCAGATCTACTTCTGTCCAATTTTTCAAACTATCCACTTGTAGGCAACATTTCTTTCATCATGCAACTTCCACGTTAGAGAACAGCTACATCTTTATATTACATATTGTTTTTAAGATATAATGTAGCTTTCTTCACCTTATTTACATCCACTAGTTCCTGCCAGATTTTGTTGTGTTTCGTTGGCACACCTTTCAACACAATAACAAGTGGTTCTTCCAAATCGGTCTCTATACCCACAGTTTCAATACAGTGTTTAACATCCAAAGGAAAATACACAATTGTACCTTTAAACTCTTTCAGCAGCTCAGTGGATACCTTTAATGTTAGAGTTTGCTTCTCTCAGAAAGTAATGTAAGTGATCCCAGGGATATACTGCACAACTCAGGTTTAGAAACCAAGCTAGTGTTCCTAAATTTCACAGCATGTACTTAAGCTCAACATGACGAGGATACCAGTACTCATTTGTCCAAATATCTGCAGAGGTAAAGTAAATAGAGAGCAGCACTGCAAGTACATGGGTGGGGTCCTACTGTATCAATGTAATCCTGGCAAACAATACAAATGCCACTACACTCCCATTTATACACAGGAGCATGTCCACACTTCCCTTGTACATCTTCACCTATTTCTTCTTCTACATTTCTAGGAATCATCTCTTCTTTTCCTATGGTGCTACTTTTTTTTTTTAAAAGTTCAAGTTTCAGTGTGTTTCTGTATTTGCAAATAGTTAAATAAATTATATTGTTTATTTGTTAATTGTTTGGTTTCAATTGTATTGCAATATGTAAAAAAATATACGTGTAAATTTATAAATATATTTATTAAGTTAATGTAAGGGTTACAAACACACCCATACAGGCACTCATACATGTACTCACACACCTACACAGTCATTCAGAAAGGTATAGTAGTAGCGAAAATGGAGCCACATAAAGACATTTTTACAGCGGCAAACATGTGGCATTTCACACAGTGAGTAATCATCTCACTCAAATATTCACAGGCTTCTGGTATTCTAATGACCGCAGCTGATGAACGCTCTTCCAATGGTGCTCTATTGGTGGAATATTCTGCTGTACCTAGTTTCTCATGCATCATTCAGTAGTACACCTTAAGTACTTCCAATTGGAACTTGCACCATGTGAATATTTCTTGGCAGTTCTGCGGGGAAACTGTATGTCACAAATATTACACTTCACATATTTAGCTGTTACCTTCTTTTCCCCAGAAGGTATAGTAAAGTGCTTCCAAACATCACTTTCTTTTGTGCCGCTGTAGAGATATACATGCATGTGTTTGAAGTGATTGTGTAGAACATTATATTTGTAAATAGCTAAATAAGTTGTGTTATGCTTATTTGTAGTGAATGCAATCCACTGTGTTCCTTAATTGCAATGAGATAGTGTGCAGATTTATTTTTCTACAATCTTTATGATTGTTTTTCCCCACAGTTCAATGATGTCTGCTTAAAAAGTACATAATTTATGGTGTATGAGTAAAAAAACTGAGAACAGTAAAAAATGGAAAATGAAATGCTTATTTATATTATTACATATCTTCAAAGTATAACAAATGTCTAGTTATGTCTTAGAATTCTGTCTTTATGTATTCTTGGAATTGTAAGATACTTTTTTAATTCTATTAATTGTAAGACTAATACATTTTTCAGTTTTTTTTCTTTTTATGCGGATCAATAGCACCATCTATTGGGATAATATACTTTACTAATTAGTTCTTGGACTGTTGTTCCATAACTTTAGATTTTGAGGATGCACACCCAAGGTCAGATTGCTTGAGTTACTAACAGACCTAGCCACACAGCAGTACAGCAACTCACACACTCAGCTACACACAGATAGAGGTGCTCACGCACACACACATGCTCATTCTGATACAGTCACTAACACACATTGATACAGTCACTGACACACCCAACTACATGCTGATACAGGCACTGACACAATCAGCCAATCACTATTTCATCCAATCACACACCCAGGCACACACTGACATACCCGGGCCAATAACACACCCAGGCACACACTGACACACCCAGGGACTTACCAATGCAGCTACTCACACACCCAGGCATAAAGCAACGCAGACACTGACACACCCAGCCAAACAGTAATGCATCTAATAACATACCCAGGCACTTACTGATGCACACACAGACATACCCAGAGACTTACGAATGCAGACACTGACACACCCAGGCATACAGCAAGACATACCAATGCATATACTGCCACACCCCCTCCTACCGATAAAGTCACGGAGACATTAAAAACACAGTTAGCTCTTCGTTTGATTAGATGGTGGTTCCAACAAGAAGGGTTTTTTTTAACAGTAGTTATATTTTGTTTTTTTAACAAAAAGTGAACAAGGTAGTAAAAAGGGTAAGGATGGGGAAATGCAAAGAAGCACCTGGCTTCACTCTTCAACAAACATTATGTAGTCTTTGGATAAAAAAAAACTAACAGCGATGCTTCTTGACTGTATTCAAGAATGCATCCATGGAAGACATTTTTACAGAGACAAGCATGTGGAATTTTGTGAAGTGAACAACCATGTCACTTAATTCCTCAAAGGCAGCTAGTATTGTAAGGAGTGCTGCTGAAGACGGTGCTCCAAAGGCTGCTGTAGAGGTCAACTGCCCTGTAGCACCTGTTTTCTCTCACTCTTCTGGTTATAGACCCTTTCATGAACAGTTTTTAGATGCTTTCACATAGAACTTGTCCCATGTGAATACTTCTTTGCAGTACCTCTGGATAACTGCTTGTCACAAATTGTGCACTTGGCTTATTTTCTTAATACCTTCTTTTCTCCAGAAGGTATAGTAAAGTGCTTCCACGCATCACTTTCTTTTCTGCGAGGTGGTGTGTCTTCTTCATTCTCAAGAGGTTGTGGATCCTCATCTTGGACGGACAATGTAGCTTCAGCCATTGTCTAGAGGTACAGCACTGCTGGTTCTCAATCCTCCTTCTAGAGATTTCCCTGGACAAGTAACAGCATTTGGGTGTGGCTTTCAATGTGGAAAGGTGGGGTACTAATGTATCCAATTAGAAGGGAAGGTGTGGGTGCATTTTCAAGTGAATTTACAAATCTGGCCCGTCAATTTGCGAAACTGGTAAAATGGGCACATTTTTAGAAAAACACATATAAGCTGGTTCATATATACGTGTAAATATGTACACACTTATGTTATTAACCTCTTCGCTGCTAGGCCTTTACCCCCGTGCTAAGCCTTTGTTTGGCTATTTGGGTAGTTTGCGCTTATGCCCCTGTAACTTTTTGACCACTTAAGGTATCCATGCCAAATTTGCGTCCTTTTCTTCCAACACCATGGGGAGTTTAAAGGTACCCAGGGTTTGTTGAATCCCAAGGAGGGGACCCAGAAATTAGCCAAAATACAGCAATTTTCTTTTTTGGGGGGGGGAAAATTGGAAAAAAAGGTCTGCAGGTGAAAGCATATGGGTTTTCCCTGCAAATAGTATCAAAAAAGCGTTTGTGGTGCTGAAATCACAATCTTCCCAGCTTTCAGGGACTGACAGACGTTTGTCAGAAAACCACATTTTTTTACACAGTTTTGGCATTTTACTGGGACATAGCCTATCTTTGCTATTTTTTGTGCTTTCATCCTCCTTCCAGTTAATGGTAAAAATGGGTATGAAAGCAATGATGGATCCTGGAAAGCTATACATTTCTGAAATGTAGACAACATTCTGAATTCAGCCAGGATCATTTGTGTAGATCCTTCAAGGTTTTCTTATAGAAACTAACAGTTGAAAATAGGAAAAATTGAAATGTTTAAAAAAAACAGCCATTTGTGCCAACGTTTTCACCTGTAACTTCTTTTAAGTATGAAAGATCTTTGTAAGCAACATACCGTTACCTCCGCTGGACCCTTCTGTTTGTGGGGATGTATAGGACTTGTAGGTTCACCAAGAACCCGATGAACCGAGAGCCAATAACTGAGCAGCATCTTGCAATGGTTTTTCAATGTGTACCGGGTATATACCAATTCATTTGGGAAAATATAAATACGTTTTGAGCCCTTGCCTGTCGCTGGTACTTGACCCACCCATGCGACGGGGGTACCATTTTTATCAGGAGACCTAGGGGGAATACTGGGTGGTAGGAAATTTGTGGGTCCATGCAGATTCCAGAACTTGGGTAACAGAACCTCGTGACAGCCAGACAAGTCACCCCATCCTGGATTCCCCTGGGTGTCTAGTTTTTCAAAAATGTATAGGTTTGCTAGGTTTCCCTAGGTATCGGCAGAGCTAGGGTTCAAAATCTACAGCTAGGCACTTTGCAAAAAATGGGTCAGTTTTCAATGTGAAAATGTGGTGTGTCCACGTTGCGTTTTGGGCCATTTCCTGTTGCGGGCACTAGGCCTACCCACAAAAGTGAGGTACCATTTTAATCAGAAGACTTTGGGGAATTCGCGGTGGGTGGAATTTTGTGGATCCAAGCAGATCCCAGAACTTTCCATCACAGAAATGTGAGGAAAATGTGTTTTTTTAAACTAAGGTTGCAAGGGATTCTGGGTAACAAAACCTGGTGAGAGGCACACGAGTCACCGCAAACTGGATTTCCCTTGGTGTCTAGTTTTAAAAAATGTACAGGTTTGCTAGGTTTCCCTATGTGCTAGCTGCTCTAGGACCCAAAACCCACAGGTAGGCACATTGCTAAAAACAAGTCCGTGCCTAGTCGGCTTTCTGCCGCCCTGGGGGTGGGAATCGAGGGGGTGGGGGGCTTGCCCCGATATGCCCCCATGGTATGCCCATTCTGGGCAGCCCCCACCCTGAACATTGGAGAAAAATAATCCCTGGTGCCTAGTGGGCTTTCTGCCCCCCCGGGGGAGGGGGGCAGATAAGGGGCTATTGCCCCATCTGCCTGCCGGGGAGGCAGAAAGACTGTACCATTTCTTTTTGGGTGGGGGCATTCTGGGCAGCCCCCACCCCATGTATAAAAAAAACAAAAAAAACCCTGCTGCCTAGTGGACCTTCTGCCTCCCCTGGGGCAGACCAGGGGCTATTGCCCGCATCTGCCTCCTGGGGGGGGGGGGGGGGGGGCAGAACGTCTTTTGCCTTCTTTGGGGGTTAGGGTGGGGGCATTGGGATGCCCATTCTGGGCAGCCCCCACTCCTGGCATCTAGGGTGCTTTCTGCCCCCCCCCGGGGGCAGAAACACTGTCTGTATCGACATAATATGGGGGGAGCAAAGGCCCTTGCCCAAGGGGCCGCTCCCCCCTCCCTGGTGGCTAGTGGGTGGATCCCTGCTTGGGGATCACCCTCCTCGGGCGATCCCCAAGCAGGGATCCACTAGGGAAGGGTACCATTGGAAAGGGGAGAGTCTCATAAGCAGTGAATGGCGCGGGCACACCTTATAGTTGGCTCAGTAAACTATAACTGGTGAATTTCAGGTTTTTTTTAAATGCCACAAAATTAGAGTTATTTTTACCTAACTATATTTTAGATTTTTTTTTAATGAATTTCTAAGGCTTTTAATGTAAAGTAAGGTACTATTACCACACCTAACTATTACATTCCTTTCTTTGGGTTTTTTTTTTCTTGTGAATTTCTAGTTTTATAAAGAATGTATATCAGCATACTATTAGCACCCCAACTATAATATCACTTTATGCTTTGGTTTTTTTCAGTGAACGGAGTGCAAACTGTGCATTGTAGGGACTTCCCAACATAATGGGGCTAGGGTCTCTGTAGGGAGTGGGCTCTACACGCAGTCTGCTCTGAGACTGTGTATAATAGAGGCTCGCCCACCTATATTGGGCTTGTGTCTGAAGGGAGTGGGCTCTATGCACAGTCTGCGTACTCTGCTCTGTCTGTGCATAGTACAGGCTTGCCCACCTAATGGAGTTTTGTGTCTAGAGGGAATGGGCTCCTCATACAGTCTGCATACTTAGGGCAGAATGTGCATAGTAGGGGCTTACCCACCTAATAGGGTTTGTGTCTCTGGAGGGAGTGGGATCTATGTACAGTTTGCACACTCAGTGCTGACTGTGCATAGTAGGGGCTTACTCAGCTAATGGCACTTCAATGGCTGGAGGGAGTGGGCTCTACACACAGACTGCACACTAAGATCAGACTGTGCGTAATATGGGCTTGCCCAACTAATGGGGCTTAGGTTTCTGGAGCGAGTGGGCTGTACCCACAGCCTCCGTACTGAACGCAGACAGGGTATAGTAGGGGCTTGTCCACTTAATTGGGCTTTGGTCTCTGGAGGAAGTGGAGCATCTAATATTAATCTTGTCTCTTCTTAGGTAGTGACCACTGGTTGAAGCAGTACCCCTTATGAAATTGAACTTCTCCCCATCTTTATCGGATCCTGTACTGCACGCTGCAGTTATCTCTTCAAACATCTACCTGCTAGAGTATAAGTGTGGAGACCGTATACTTCAATTTAATGCTCTGAAAGCCCAACTGAGAAGCATTTTTTCAGAACTCAATTGGGAGTCTATGAGCATCTCAGACATTCGGCTAACGTCTTAACCTGAATCAACAAGGGCCTGCAACGGAGAAAACCTAGAGATATCTTCAAGAAGTGTTGAGAAAACCTTGTAAATTTCATTTACATCTCAACATCTTAGAATGATCCAGGCATCCCGAGTCTGTTCCAGTGCCTGTCTATGTGTACAGTGTCAGATGGCTCGGTGAACCTGAAATTCATATGAGACTCTGAAACGCAAAACGTTGGCCACAATTGTAACTTTTCATGAGGCAGAGAGAAGGTAGAGACAGGTAGCAAAAAATTAATAAATTGCATAGGTCATTCAAGTGCGAGATACGAAGGTGTAAACTTTAAGAGTACAGAAATGTTTACGTTTAAAAAAAACTTTAGTCTGTTGGACTGAATTAGCAGATTATGTCGTTTAAAAGCAAACTAAAAGACTTTCACATTGAACATCATTTAAGAGGATTGTACTAGATTTGATAATAAAAATATGTTTCTTTTTGTTCTTTCCGATAAACGTTTTATGGACAAAGAGAATGCATTATTTAGTCAAATTGGGATTTAAAAAGTTACTAAATTTAATATTGGCCAGTTGGGATATCCAAAGCACGTGGGGCTTGATTTAAAGTGCATTTACTCCGTAAGGACAACTGAGTATTTTACTCTGTCAACCTGACTGAGTAACTGCACTCCAGGTTTTGAGGTTTCTTTTTATTTTCACCTACTGTCATGCTTTGGATGGCGATATGCGAAAGTAATAACCTGCCATTTGTTTGCCCACTTTAAATAGGGCAGGGGGATAAATGGCAAAACCACCAGCAGCCCTTACTCCGTCTGAGTTGTATATCAGTGGCTTAGAAGGTGTAGTCTGTGCCGCTGACATACTGAAGGTCCACCCGACTCTAAATAAGGCAGGCGGACCTTCAGTACAGGTGGAGCACCCATTCCGCCACACTGTAAATCAGGCTTTAAGACTAGATTAAGACACAAACATTCTATTGATCATACATTTTTGTAAGCAGATTACACAAAGTTCTCGGAAAACATGTAGAAACATAGGTACACCAGTTTAATTATGCACTTTTTATCTAAATGGTCTAACCTAATAGGTTCCTCAATTATGTAAGGGTGAAAACAATGGCATTGCAGTCCACTTTTGTCTGTATTTTGTTTTTGAATGGTCCACTAGAGTTCTTTAACACCTACCTGAGACAATTTGACAGAAGTAACTGGATCCATTTTAAGAAACTGAAATCTGCTGAAGCTCCTGTTTGGGGATAAAAAGACAAATTAAAGAAGACGGTCACACATTGCAGAAGTATGTTGCCATTCTAACAGGGTTACTTTTCCAGTGCATCACCTGTTTGCTTTGTGTTATTATCTATACATTTTCTTTTTTAATTTATTGACTTATTTTAAAATGTACAACTGATTCCCCACACCCATAGAAACATGCACAGCATATTACATTATACAAAAGATCATGTTGAGCAATAGTTTGTGTGATTGAATAATCCCCCAAAATTCTTCATTAGATATTGCATAAAATCCCCATATAGAAACCCAATGGACAGGCCAAAGAAGTATTTTGAAAACTGTTTGAGTATCTGCATGCAAAGTCCTCTAGTGAGGGTAACCCCTGAATACTTGTGGGTCAATTTTAGCTCCAGAACATTCAGGTATACTCTGAAAAATCAGTATATTGATTACTTTTCTACACACAACAAAGGGCTGGTTATAGACTCTGCCTTATTTTCCTTCAATATCTGTTCAAGCACCCCATCCCTCACTCCTTTCTCCATGTGGGGTTCTATTTGAACTACTCATAATACAAGTACTACATTTTGTATTGAAAAACACGGTCCTAATATATCTGCAGTACTAGAGCCATTACATTAATGCTTTTATTTGCAATGCAGATGGGGGGATTTCCATCATAGTGCTATAGATAGAATAGCAGTATTTTCTGCAATGCAATAAATAGTCCCATTGTGTTTTACTTTAAGATACACTATCAATCTCTGTTTTTCCACTGACACAACAGAAGGACTATCTTCTGTGGAAAACAAACTCCTTCTATTATGTTTCGTTCAATGTGTGGCAGTAGGTCTGAGGATGGCGGTGGCTGGATTGACCCTCCCTGCAGCAGAGGAGACAGTGGATGATGAAGTGCGAAAAGACTATGCATGCCTGTGAGGTGTCCAGCCCTTCGCTGCAGGACATCTCCACTAAATAGATATATTTTTTAAAAGGTACAGCATACTTGACTTGCTGTATTTTGAAAATGTTCAGTATGGCCTCTAAGCCTCTTGCACTGATAATCCAGGCTGTCATGTGCCAGCGTTAGGCCTGGTAGGACATAGTGTCACTTTACATGTACACGTTTTTTCCTTTATCACATCAACTTTTTACACACATTTGCATTTGTGACACTTGAGCTAGTTTCTCAGAAACATTGACAGAGAACACAACAATAAAACAGATATTTGTAAAGCGCAAACATCTACCTCAAACAGAGGTGTCCAGGCGCTCTAGCAGCAGGCAGTACGCAGACGAGAAGCTCATAGCAAAGACCCCATTCCACTACTCTGACCTAAAGAGCCAAATCTTAACCGCTTTCCTAAAAAGAGGCTCTGAATCAATGTGGTGGAAGTTGTTCGGCAAGGAGTTTCACAATTTGGCAGCCCCGACCGTGAAAGATCTGCCGCCTAGGCGACCTTTCCTAAAGCGAGGGATACAGAGGAGCTTCTGTGAATTGGACCTCAGTGAGCGAGTCTGTTTATAGCAGCATAACCTCTGGCTCTGGCAGTTACCATGCATAGCTCGAAATGCTAAAGTAAAAGCCTTGAACTCAATTATTTTTGCCACCGGCAGCCAGTGGAGCGCTTTTATATGGGGTTGAGACATCCTGACGGAATGGAACACGTCTGATCAGTCTCGCAGCCGCATTTTGTACCATCTGCAGTCGTCTAATTAAGTACTTTGGCAGGCCCAAATATAGGCCATTTGCATAGTCCAGCCTAGATGTCACCATGGCATGGACTATAATTTTGCGGCAATCCACTGGCAGCAAATGTAGAAATTTCCGTATATTTCGCAATTAGCTGAAACAGGTGGCTGTCACCTGCCGTATTTGAGCCGAGGTCAACTTCCCACTTCACGCCTAGATTTTTTATAATAGCTGCAGGGGCTGGAGGTGGTCCCATTTCCATCGGCCACCACAGATCCGGCGCTGGAGGCAGCTCCTTCCCGAAAAACATCACCTCCGTTTTTCCAGCGTTGAGTTTGAGTTTATTATTGTTCATCCATAGCGCAATGTCTCTCAGGCAGCCTTTGAAACTCTTGAAGGAGTCCTCTGTCTGCTCTTGAAAGGAAAAAAACAGCTGGGTATCATCGGCGTATGAAATCGCCTTCCCCCCCCAGTTAGCTATCAGAGAGAACAGCGGAGCCAGATAGAGATTAAACAGAAGTGGACTCAACGCTGACCCCTGGGGGACTCCACACCAAAGATGTTTCGGTTCAGACAGATAGGGTTGCAAAGCGAACTTCTGTGAACGATTATTAAGGTAAGACTTCAGCCAGGAGAGAGCCATGCCCCCAATGCCAAGATCCTGGAGTCTCTGAGCCAGCAAGGTGTGGTCAACTGTGTTGAACGCAACAGAGAGATCCAGGAGCACCAGCATAGCCGATGCCCCTGAATCTACCGACAATCTTACTGACTCAGTCACCTCTAAGAGAGCTGTCTCGGTACTAAAACCAGACCGAAAATCGGATTGGGTATCATGTAAAATGCCCTTCCTCTCAATGAAATTGGTCAATTGTCGCTGCACCAGTTTTTCCAGCATTTTTCTGGCGCAGGCAACAGAGAGATCGGCCTGTAGTTATTCAAATCCCCAGGATCCCCATTCGGTTTTTTTCCTCAGGGGGAGAAGTGTGGCATGTTTCCATATATCTGGGAAAATGCCAGATACAAGGGATGAATTCCATATATGAGACAGAACATGGTTAAGAGAGTGAGCCATCACTTTCCATAGTTTAGGGAGGCAGGGGTCATCCAGTGCCCCTGACTTACATCTCTGGATTCCCGCCAGAGCTTCCTGCTGAGAGATCACACTGTCTTGGCATTATGTGCAAGGCCTTCACATGAGTGATACGAAAATGTTTATTATTACGTCCATATGGCGGCGCAGCGATGTGTTGAATACAAATAATAGGCAGGCTGATCAGAATCATGGCCCGAGGCAAGGGTGCTCTTTTCTATATATATTCTTTTGTTTCCAAATACAACAAAAGGAGGCACTTCTGCTGACTTTGAGGGGTCACTGCATGCTAACTGACATCTCCTTGAGAGGGTCCAGTTCATTACCAAGACAGGGTTCTACATTCTTACCCACCAGGTAAAGGGGTTAGATCATCCAGAAGGCAGACCATACACTCACACCCTAGGCATATAGGTTATGGTTTGCATCATAGGAGTACCCTAGATTGTTATAAATAGTGTATAGGTTTGCATATATAACCTGCCTGAACAAGATGGTGGAACTCTTCGTTTTATTCACTGTTTTGACACTCATAACTTTTGTCTGCTTCTGACTATTAATCATTACAGCACATATTTTCTATACAAGAATCACTATGGTTCAATAAATATTAAAAGACGTCCCTTTGTGTATTTTTTTGTATATTTCTCTGATCGAAAGAGAGCACGAGGGACTGAACGAAAAGTATTAGTTCTGTCACCACGATTCCTGAGGGAATAGGGTTGTCATGTTCAGTAGTTGCCAGAACTGTTTGCTCCCTACCTAAGCTTAGGGGGGCAAACGGTTGCACTGTGAGCTAGCTGGTCCAAGGGCAACATATCCTGCTGGAGAGCATGGAATCAGTCTGGTACCATCCTAAGTTTATGTTGTCCACAAACACGCAGTTCAAACTGATTAGTGGAAACTACATGACAAGGTGCTTAGAGGTTCAAATAACTAGGTCAAAAGGCAAGTTTATTACAAGCCCACTTTGTTATTTTAATAGATAAGACTTTTCATATCCTGTCTTCTATATTGATCTTCATTCACACTATAGTTTCAAAGGTAGATACTAATGAATGTCAGAAGTGAAGAAAGGTTTAAATGGCCGATTCACAGGTTTTTCCTCTTTAAGTAAGACAAGGGCAAGTGGATTTTGCATTCACACTGGATGCTTAGCAAACATTCTGGTGGATTGCTATGCACATGAAGAAATACTATTGGAACAGGAGTTGAATGATCAGTGGTCAATAGACAGGAAGGAAAAAGATGGAGAAGATTCTCTGAGTGCTGAAACAAGAGCCATATCTGGGAGCTAAATTCACAAAAAAGAGGCATAACCCCATATGCAACACAAGAAAGCTTCACCAAGCAAAATGCCAACACCATGGGAGAGTGCCAGTCAGTGCGCTCAGTGAATGTGACATCGTCTGCTAAAGAAAATAAATTTGGACTCTGAGGCATCCCCAAAAATGTAGGAAGAATGCTTTGGTATCATACACACGTAAAGATAATTGCTGCATTTAAAAGGGATGATGGGTTTCTCAAGAAATCTTTGTTCCCAAAACAGGCAACCATGTTAAGTCCTAAACCCAGATGTGAAAGGCCTCGGTGCCTATTCCAATCATGGAGTCCCACTCTGCAACTCTGGGCAATAGCTTGCTTAATCTCCACAACGGCCCCCACAACGCTAAAAGGATGCCTGGCCTCCACCTTGGGGGTTCCCAGGAGTGGACGCCTCACAGGGAAAGCCAGGATGGGTTCCACAGCGGTATTCGTACAAGCGCCTTGAGACCCTTGCGGGTGAGTAGTGCGCTATACAAGTATCAATTTAAAGGCTGGTGGTCTGATAGAGGTTCTCGTTAACAGTAAAGTTGAATGTGTATATACACGGTCTTGTTCCTTTAAGTGTTCTGAATGTCTGTATGAACATTCTTACTTTGAGTACTATTATTTGAAGTCTAGATATGTTCAATCTCAGTCACTGCTGCCATCAGTTCTTGGTGGTGTGTATCAGGCCTACATAAACTCCTTTTCTTACACTTCTGTCATGAAGACCCTTTTTGGGAGAGGACACAACAGACTTCGTGGCGACGAGGAATCCGAATAGGGGCGGACTACTGCAGCAGCAACCCCTTAGGACACTTTTAACTAACCCCAAGCCTGTTAACCAGTTCCAGAGTGCTCAGCAGCAATTGATACTATTTACATTACTTAACGTTAATGGCATCACATTAAGTCCTACTCCCTCGCTTTAATTCATTATATATGAGGCACCCCTGCCTCATCAGACCCATCACAAGCTATTTCCTATAATTAAAAAACCCTTCCCCCTCTAAGCCTCTGATGGAGCAGGTAAAGCAAAAGATTGTATACCTCCTCTATTTTTGCATGAAATATTAATTACGTAATCATTCTAAATATTAACTTGTACTAAATGTGTGAAGTGGTATAATTAATCAACCCTTGCACCTTAATAAACACAAGATACACGTGGGACTAAAATGCTAATTGCATGGCTAATAATTAAATGATTAACTATGGTACGCAAACTAACTGTAGGATGTGTTGAAATAGAGAATTGCATGATTTATGGTGCTTTTCTGATGGTTTGTGCTTCCAGTGCTGCAGGATGGTGAATATTATTGCTTTAAATGTTGCTACAAGCTAGGAAAATACTAATATATATAGGGATTAGTGCGGGTTTAACATTAGAATCTTCATTTCCATATATTAATTACTGTTATGTTTGTTTTGCTTAAGTTGGCAATCGGGCCTACTAGGCCGCAGTACTTAAAATGGAGTTCGGAAGTGGCCACCGTCATGTGAGCGCGATGCCTACTGCGCAGACTCGGATGGCTCTGAAGATCTCCAAGCGACCTCCGATGAGAAACAAAATTTTCCTTGTCAAGGATAGGAACGTGGAGGACTGCCAAGACCCAGACTAGTGTGAATGACTGAGGGGACAATGAACGACCTGTACAAGAAGGTTTACATGTTGTTATTTCGGAACTTTCGCCTGTGAAACTACGAAAAGAATATAATTGGGTAGATGTCATGCCCGGTCTCATGGGAAACAGGCAAACCTGGGAATATTGAAAAGACTTACAAAATTCAGAGGATTTAGCCAATCAGAACACTTTCTACTCCTAAATTGTTGCACATTGTCCTAAAAGAAAGGAGAAAAAGGGTATATAAGGGGGGAATTTAGAAGAGAGAAAAAGTTACGTATCATTATCCCGTTGGTGGCTGGTGGTGTGGAGGGTCGATTTGCTTGATTGTTGGTTCGTTGGCGCGATCGCCTGGTCCCTTGGCTAAATCGTGGGGACTACGTCGTGCTGAGGAAGATTTCCTGGACTTACCTGGGTTTCTCTTTGATTATAAAAGGACGATTCCATCTGAAGGGATTTTGATTTTTGCTGTGGGTTGACGGGTACTTCTGGAAATGGTCGCCAATATTCAAATTTAGGTAAATATAAATGTTATGCCAATTTATGTTCAAGATCAAAGGTTGGAAATCGCTCAATAGAAATCTGATTTGAATTGTAATCCTGAATATGCCAACACAGAGTGAATTAATTAGATAAACTAAACATTGATTAATAAGAAACAAGTTTGTGAGTCTTTAATAAGGTATTGAAAGTTAACCGAAAGGTTCCGAAGCTTTAAATGTGTTTTAGCTGGTTCTAAATCACCATCAACCCGTCCAACTAATTGTTCCATCGACCAAGTGGTGGAGTGCCTTGATGTTCCAGAAGTGTGGCTCAATGATTAGAGCGGCAGACCCTGATGCAGGGGTCTAGCCCGGGACCAGGGTTCAATTCCCCGCCTCGGCGGGTCTTGGGCTCAAATATTCCACGGACCTGATAATTCTTGCCTTGGTGCCTATTCCAATCATGGAGTCCCACTCTGCAACTCTGGGCAATAGCTTGCTTAATCTCCACAACGGCCCCCACAACGCTAAGGATGCCTGGCCTCCACCTTGGGGGTGCCCAGGAGTGGACGCCTCACAGGGAAAGCCAGGATGGGTTCCACAGCGGTATTCGTACAAGCGCCTTGAGACCCTTGCAGGTTAGTAGTGCGCTATACAAGTATCAAATTTACATTTACATGTTAAAGTTAGGATTCTATCGGTGCAGATGTATATAATGTATTTAATGTAAAGGAATTACTCCCGATAGGTAACAAGGTACCCCCACATGTCCAGCGCTTCTTTTCCTCCTGTGTGCAGATTTGAGTGAGACGTATGAGTGTTGGTGTTATGGGCCCACCAATGAATGAATGTATGAATGAGTAATGTGGTGATGAGACTGTGACATAGGGAGGATATGTAAATTTGCCCTTTTCCGCTGGAGCACCTCCTGTCAGTAACCTTTGGCAGAAAGGAAGGAACTAGAACCAAAATCACTCTGTCCTGAAACACCTCACAAAAAAGAAACCTGCATGAAAAGGCCCACAATTCACCCAGCCTCCTAGAAGAAGTGATAGCCACAAGAAAGAATGTCTTGGGGGGTTAGATAATGCAACTCAGCCACCTCCAAAGGTTCAAATGGAGGCTTGGTCAGAGAAGTCAAAACCAACATCAAATCCCCAGTGAGAAAGGAATGGGTCCTAGCACAACTATAGGCCAGACCCTTCAGTCTTCCATGACACCCTGAATGCCTGAATTGCTGACCATTACACTCTGAGGGTGGCAATAGACAATCCCAACCGCAGACCCTGCTGCAAAAAGCCCATAACCACCAACAAGCTCACAGATTGAGGGTCAACAACCCTGGCCCCACACCAACGAGAAAACGATCCCCAGTGTCGGTTACATGACTTCTCTGTGGATGACCTTCTGGATGCTTGCAGCGTAAGTACCAATTAATCCTGGAGACCCTGTCCCCTCAAACCCCTCCTCTTAACCTCCAAACAGTCAGGTGGAGCATCTTCAATGACTCCTTCCATAGAATTTGGAAGTCAAGAGGATATGGATTCACAGAAATCAGCCAACCCGGGGTCAACAACATGCGCATCAGCAGAAGAAACCAGTTGGCCAGCCACCACATGGAAGCAATCAGAACCACGTAGGCCTGTTTGAGCCTTTCTCCCTCAAAAAAATGTCTGATCATGGGAATAGAGCGAAAAGCATAAAGCAGGCACTTTGCCCATCTGCAAGATGTGCTTCCACTGCCGATGCCCTCTCCTCTCTTACCCTTGAACAGAATCTCTGAACTTTGGCATTGGACTCTGACACAAAAGGATCCACCCAGGCACCCTCCACTGATGAAACACTAGAGAGAACACTGCTGGGGCTAAAGAAAAGTACAGGGAAGATGGAATGTCCTTGTTGAGAGTATTTGCCACTTGGTTGGCTTCCCCTTGAATGTGAATTGCCTTCAGTAACAAGACAGTAACTTGAGTCCATGAGAAAAGAGTCTTTGCAATCCTTTTCAGAGACTAGGACCTTGTCCCCTCCCTGGTTGTTTATGTAAGCTTTGGTGGTAATATTGTCTATACAAATCAGTACCACCCGCCCCATCACCTGACTTTCGAATGCCAACAGGGCCCGACTGACTGCATCAAACTGCCTCCATTTTGAGGACCTCAGCGCCTCTGCATGAGACCAAAGTCCATGAACTTTCATTGCCTCTCCCCATGCCCACCAAGAAGACAGACTAGTGTCTGTTGTGATGACAAGAGGCTCTGGCGGACAAAGCTAAACCCCTTTGTCCAAATTGTTGCTGGACAGCCACCAAGCCAGCTCGGCTCTGATCCCCTGGGTATTGGAATCTTGTGCTTTAGATCTTGGGAAGCCGGGACCCAATGATCCAAAATCCACACAATCAACTTGCATAGATAAAATTGTGCCCACTGTACCAGAAGGATCATGGAAGATAGGTCTGCCTGGACCCTCAGCCACCGCTAAATCTTTGAGCATCTGGATGCACAATTCCAGAATGTGTTTCGAAATTTTGACAATGATTTAAGAAGGTAAGCGAGCCACCCCCAAAACAGTCAAGAATTGCACACCTATGAAAGTCAAATCCTGAATGGATCTACATTGGACTTTTTCCAGTTTATTAGAAACCAGTGAGTCTGCAAAACCTCCAGTACTTTGTCCGTGTGCAATATCAGAGAATCTTTTGATGATGCTTGAATTAACCAATCGTTGAGATATGAATGGATGAAAATTTCCTCTGAAAGCAGAAGAGCCACCAGAGGAGCCAAAACCTTGTTGAAGACCCAGTCGGAGGATTTGAGACTAAATCCTGAAGCTGATAATGATTTTCCCCTAAAGCGAATCACAGAAATTGGATGACCTTTTTACTGCAACATGAAGATAAGCATCCTCCAAATAGATTGAGGTTAACTAATCTCCTGGATTTATGAGAGGAAGAATCGCAGTGTTACTATTCGAAGGTGTCAAGTCCTGGACCCAAGAGTTGACCCACTTCAGGTCCAGCATGAGTCTGAAGTCTCCTGACAAGTTTTGGACCAAAAACAGGATTGAAAAGAAACCCCTACCCCTCTCTTCTTTGAGGACCTCTACAATTGCTTTCTTTTTGAGCAATACCTCTACTCCATGCAAAAGAACCACCCTCTTGGGCCCTTTCATTGAAAGATAAGTCACTTTTGCACCCGTCTGAGGCGTCTGAGTAAAGTCTATCTCATAACCCACCTTGATTATACTCAACACCCATGTATCCAACGTCTTCCTTCCAAATGTTGAAAAACTGATGGAGATGAAACCCCACAGATGCCTGGCCGCAAGAACCGTGATGGTCAGGATCTTTTCTTTGCTGGTCCTTTCTTCCTCACATCCTTTTAGGATTAAAACTTTTAGGCTGGTATTTCAGGCTACGCACAACATATGATTTAAAGTCTCATTGTGGGGAAAACTTAGCCTTTTTATTCCGAAGTCTATGTGGCTCCGTCTTTTGTGTATATGGAAGGGTATGTTTACGGTCTTTAAATGCCTTGGAGTTGGAGATCCTGGAATGTAACTGTTCCCCAAAAAGCAATTTACCCTAAAAAGGAAGCTTGAGTAATGCAGATTTTTCCACAGCATTTGTTCTCTATTCCCTCATCCAAAGGGTACATCTGGCTGTCACCATTGCTCCAGATGACATAGCCGTAGCCTTGACTACATCAGCGTTAATATCCGGTAAAAGTCTTGCCTGCTGATTCATACCAGCAAGTAGATTTGAACACTCCAGGGCTTCCTGAATAGCCACAGCCAGCCCATCAAAGTCTTTAACCAAAGATTGTGGTGTGTATGCTGCATAAATGCTGGCCTTTAAAGCTAGATTCTCTGCTGTGAATGTCTTCTTCGATCCAGCATCCACTTGTTTATCCCAAGGATTTGCCGAGAACAGTCCGGATTAATGGTTCTTTCCTATTAAGGGGGCCAGAACTGCACCTTAACTGAATTGGGTAACACATCATCACCCTCAAGTAAATACAGTTTCCGTAGAAAACGAGGAACATTAAACTTATCCGCCTCCTTCCATTCACCCATTACCATGTCTTTCATGGTGCCATGAAACGGCATAACCATAGTTGAGGGTCTAATATACTGTGGAAAAAGTGAATTCCCTTCATTCTCTGTTCGGAAGGGGGGGGAACCCCAGATTCTGCTGCACATGAGAAAGGGTGTCCCACACCTCCTCACGTCTGAGGTATTTCCCTGAAGATGTTGAGGGCTTCTCTGAATCAGATAAGGAGGAATACCATTCTTCCCTCTTTTTAGAATGGCTGGAACTTCGTCCCCTTTTAGCTGAAGCCAAAGCCCTCCACACCGCCTCCTCCATCATGTTCTGCATTTCAGTCTGTGACATGAGAGGTGTATTATCATTATCAGTCTCCAGCGCTTGCTCACTTCTCCCATGCCATTTTGCAGGAATAGGGCCCTCATCTTCAGAAGATGAGAACTAAAATACGTGCTTCCTCTTTGCCAGAAATTTCTTATTAAATGGTGTCCTGCAATCTGATAACGAGACCCTGCCATTGCTGCAATGTGTTGAAAATCCTAATGAGACAAAGAAAGAAACAGGAGGCGTGGAGGTTTTTTTTAAATGGAATAGAACGTGATTGGTCTGATGAGGCAGGGGTGTCTCCTATGTAATGAATGAAAGCGAGGGAGGGGCGATAAGGTAATGTTTTTAAAAGCAGGGTGAGTGGATGGAGTCTAACTATTACAGTTTGATTGGTGCTCACATGTTGGAGCGGTACTACATATAAATATATTACCTGCAAGGGACTGCTGTTTAAAAGACGCTGCGAAACTAACCATTCCAGTGAGGGAGTTCCATTCCAATCCATGCGATGAAGCCAGGAAACTTGTGCATTTCCTCATCATGTGACGGACATCAACTGAGTTACAGGAAAGCCTTTGGCAACAGTTATATTACATCCAACTTGAGTGCTGTTGCATAGCCTATGTGGCAGACGCTAGCCCAGCTGTTAGCAAGAGTAAACAAAGCAGAAACGCCCTCATTAGTTGTGAGGAAAAGTGACGTGGCACCACTTTCCTTAACTAGTAGGGGTCGAACACCCCGACAGCTCAAATTGGCATTACCTGCGCTGAGACTGCATTTGCTGTTATAGTCTTATTCCAGACGCCATTTGGAAAACAAAAGGAAGAACATTGTGGACACCCAGCAATTTACATGGAGTAAAAGAAACTCCCAATAAATTGCGCCTTCACAAGACGCTTGGCAGAAACATGGAGGTATCCAACCTGAGACTAAGTTAACACCAATGAAATTCCATTTAATTATTTTAGTTTGATATTGTTACTTCTTTTAGCTTGTTGTTTTGATATTGTGTACTGACCATGGCAGCTTTTAGCATTTTCCAACCTCCTAACTTTCTATCTGAAGCAGCTGAACCTATATTAGCATGAGAGCAGTGGAGGCAACCTTTTGACTCATACCTAGTGGCAAGAGAAAGAGAAAGATTTTTAGCATATAGGAAACAAGGAGCGCTCTTATGCCATTTAGGGATAGAAGATCAGAACATTTATGAGTCTTGAAGAACCGCCGGTGAGAAATGGAGAAGGGGAGCCAGAGATATAAAGGAGATATCCCTAAAATGTTGGAGAAACATTTTGGTCAACAGATAAATATTGTGCTGGAAAGGCATACGTTTTTCAGTCATACTCAAGCCATAGAGGAAAGCGAGGAGAACTATGAAGCATGTTTAAGAAGTATGGCACACACTTTTAAGTTTGGTGATTGGACTGATTCGCTAAATAGGGACCAACTGGTACATTGTATGAATGATAACAGGGTACGCTAAAACGTGTTGGCAAGGAATCTAGCACTGAAAGAAGCTGTGAATATTGTAGAAGGCATGGAACATACATCCAATTGGGTGAAAGAGATGAGTTGAAAATGAGTTGATGTCTGGGAAGAGAATCGCTGAACACAATGGAAGAGTGGTGAAGGACAAATTGGTGAGACAGAGTACTGGGTGGAGAGCTCTAATAGTGAAAGAAGACAGACATTTAAATGCTATATAAATGTGGGACACACAGCAAGTAATGCAAACTATAATGAACCTAATGCACAAGTTACTTACTTGTGTAACAATATATCTGTAAGAGACATTAGTGAGTGATAGATTCCTTACCTTAGAATATCCCCAGGCGTCATACTGGATCCGGAAAGTTTTTCGTTAGCAGTACCCATGCCCGTTGGTAGGCGTCGTCATGCGGCTCCGCGTACGTCGCTGGCATCGTAGCCGCCGAGATGACATTGTCGGAGCTACTTAGACGCGCCCTGACGTCAGTTCTGTACATGACTTTTCTGTGCCAGGAACGCAGAGCCATGCCAGAGACCGACTACTGGTGCAATAGAACTAGGGCCCTGAAAAGGAGGATCTGAATCCTAGAGAACAGTTCGCAGAACGAGGAAGATGGACAGGCGGTAAGGAATCTATCACTAACTAATGTCTCTTACAGATATATCGTTACACAAGTAAGTGACTTGTGCATCTGAAAGAGACACGTTAGTGATAGATCCTTACCTTAGAATACATACCCAAGCAATACCAACCCCGGTGGTGGGTATGCGAAGTGAGATTATATCAGAACGTCACGGAGAACCGAACGGCCAAAGAAGCCGTCTCTCCGGACTTGACTGTCAAGGCAATAGTGCTTAGTGAAAGTATGCAGCGAGGTCCAAGTGGCTGCCTGACAGATGTCCTGCAGGGGGACACCGCATCCCAATGCAGTAGTAGCTGCCGTCGGCCTGGTAGAATGTGCGCCCAGCTTTACCGGAGGTTCCTTTTTAGCCAGAGAGCAACAGGCTTTAATGCACAGGACAACCCAGCAGCAGATAGTCTGCTTGTGCACAGCTTGGCTTTTCTTGGCGCCCACGTAGCCAACAAAGAGGTTGTCATCCACCCAGAATGGTTGTGTGCGGTTGAGGTAGTATGAAAGCGCACAATTTGGGTCCAGACGGTGGAGCCTCTATTTCTCTCCGAAGGGTGCGGAGGTGGAAATAAAGTGGGTAGAGTGACAGTCTGCCTGAGATGAAAGGCAGTGACTACTTTTGGTAGAAAGGAGGGACGTGGCCGAAGCACAACCTTGTCCGGATGAACCGCCAGGAAAGGAGGATTGCATGAAAGAGCCTGGAGTTCACTCATGCGCCTAGCGGAGGTAATAGCCACCAGGAAGACAGTTGTCAAAGTTAATAACCGTAAAAGACAGTTATGAAGAGGCTCAAAGGGAGCACACACTAAGTATGTGAGAACCAGGTTCAAGTCCCAGAGAGGCATCACAAAAGGAATAGGAGGGAAAAGGTAAGTAATGCCGTTGACAAATCTATGGACAACAGCCTGAAAAAGGGCTGAAAGAGCAGAGAGGTAGTCCTTAACAGTGCCCAGAGCAGAGCCATGCTGGGCCAAACAAAGAAGGAACAATAGGACCTCATAAAGAGGGGCAGAAAGGGGGGTCCACAGCTTTCGCTGTGCACCATGCCACAAATTTGTTCCACCGGCAGGGGTATACAGTTTAGGCGAGGGACGCCTGGCTGCCAGAATCACATTACAGACTTCAGGAGGCAAGTCAAATGGAATCAACTGCCGCCGCTCAATCTCCACGCAAGGAGGCAGAGGTTGGACAGGTTCGGGTGGAGGACCGTCCCCTGTTGCTGCGACAGAAGATCCTCCCGAAGAGGCAGTCGGATTGGAGGATCCACGCTTATACTGAGTAGCTCGGGATACCAGACTCTTTGAGCCCAGTCCGGTGCCACAAGAATAACTTGGGCCCCATCGTTCATGATCTCCTTCAGCACTCTGGGTAGAAGTGGTGTAGGCGGAAAGGCGTACAACAGACCGCAACTCCACTCGCAAAGAAAAACGTCTCAGAGCGAGTGCCGCCTTGGAAACTCCAACGCGCAGAACTGCTGACATTGCGTGTTCTGTTTGGTGGCGAATAGATCTAACCAAGGGTTTCCCCATTGCTGAAAGAGACCTTGTGTCACCTCCGAGTGAAGATGCCATTCGTGATCCATGATGCACCGGTGGCTGAGTTAGTCCGCCGCGGCGTGCACAGAACCTGCCAAGTATTGAACCACCAGTAGAATGCCCTGGCGGTCCAGCCACGTCCAGAGCCTCCTGATATAGGGTCCATGACCCCACCCCGCCTCGGTAGTTGCAGTACCACATGGCGGTGATGCTGTCCGAGAACCCCTGCACTACTGTCCTCTTGACCGAGGGAAGGAATGATTTGAGTGCAAGCAGGATAGCCGTAAGCTCCAACTGATTGATATGGAGCTCGGACTCCGCTGGAGACCAGAGGCCTCTGATCTCCGCCTCCCCCATATGGCCGAACCATCCCCGGAGGGACACATCTTTTACCACTGTGTGCTCTGGTTGGGGAAAGAAGAGGGATCTGCCGCTGATGGACGCGCTGTTCGGGAAGATAAACCCGAAATCGCGCTGTGTCCAGAACCGCTCCGATGAAGAGGAGCTTCAGAGAGGGAGCCAGATGCGACTTCGGCACATGGATGGAGAACCCCAGCAAATGCAGGAGGTTGGCCGTAGTTTGGAGGTGTGAGACGAATGTTCAGGGCGAGCCCACCGTCAAAAGCCAGTGGTCGAGATAGGGGAAGACTGAAACCCCCGATTTGCGCAGATGAGCTGCGACTACTGCCATCACTTCTGTGAACACCCGAGGGGCGCTGGTAAGGCCGAAAGGGAGTATGGTGAGCTGAAAGCGGGAGCATTTTGAACTTTTTCTTCTGAAGGAAGTAAGCGATGTACCGGAGGCCTAAAAGAGGACTCAGGCCCTTGTCCATCTCTGGAATCAAGAAGTAGTGGGAATAACAACCACGACCTACTATTGGTGTTGGAACGCGCTCAGCGGTCCCCTCTGACCCAGAGGGCCGGGAACGTCCTGCTGGAGAAGCGGCAAGTGATCCCCTGACATGCGGTGGTAAGGAAGGGGCACGGCCGGAGGGGCAGTCCAGAATGGGAGGGAGTAGCCCCTTCGGACCATCTGCAAAACCCAACTGTCCGAAGTGATGGAGCGCTGTGGTGGCAGGGGCGTCGGCAGACTGATCTTGCCGCTGGCCCCGTGACCCACCTCTGCGGGTCTCCTTTCAGCGGCTGCGCCGAGAGTGCTGCTGCGCAGGCCTGTGGCTTTGAAAGGACCGTGTTTGGGCGCCTCGTCCCTGCCAGGAAAGGAACGAAAGGCAGACCCGAGAGAATGTGCATAGCGGAAAGGCTCAAGGACTGGGCCGTTGCCCAGGAGTCCTTAAAACGTTCCAACGTGCCATTCGGGTTGTCACCAAAGAGGCGCGTGCCATCAAAGGGCATGTCCAAAAAAGAATTCTAGACATTCCATGAGAAGCCAGTGGCTCTGAGCCAGGCGGAACAGGGGAGCGCCACAGGTGTGGAAATTGCCCTGCTGAGGGAGTCAGCGGTATCAAGGCCACCATGTATAGTTAACGTTGCCGCATCTCTCCCCTTGGTAATTGCTTTGGAGAGTACCGTCCGAGCGTCTGTCGGACACTGAGGCAGCACCAGCGCCACTGTGTCCCACACAGAGTGGGAATAGCGGGCCAAAACGCATGCAGTATGCACTGTCCGCAGTCCCGAAGTGGCAGAGGTAAAACCTTGTTCCCAGACCGCTCAACCCTTTTTTTGGAGGTACCCTATCAGGAGGTGCAAAAGAGAATACGCAGGGAGAAGCAGAGGCATGGACAACCAGACTCTCCGGCATCGGGTGTTATGTGAGGAAACTAGGGTCGCCCGGGGCCGCGCGTTGCCATTGTGCCACACTCCTATCCACAGGAGTACCTGTGGGAGGCATGGACCAGGCGGCCAGTGGACAACTGTAAGTGCGTCAGTAAAGGGCAGCAGCGGCTCCTTGGAGGAGGCCCCTGGCCGAATCACCTCAGGAGATTGGTCCTGAGAGACACCGTAGGGAGCTTGAGGTTAAGAGCCTCAGCCGCCCTGCGCAACACCACAGAAAATGTACCATCCTGCTTCGTAGCAACGGAGGAAGGGCACAGTGTACCGGGGCGTGGAGATAAATCCAGATCGCTCAGATCCTCCACATTGGCATCGTAGTGTGGTACATCCTCACACCGAGCTACGAGAGGGTCCCCAGACTCCTCCCAGTCTTTGCCGTCGGCCGTCAGCTGTTTGAGAGGCTGAGAAGGACGAGAAGGCCGGGGAAAGGGAGAAAATTTCCTCTCCAGGGCTAGGAATTGGTGGACAATAGGTCAATTCAAGCACGTCGTAGTCCGGCCGTGGAGGCAACGGCCTCATGTCCGACACCGGGCCCGGAGCCATCGGCGGCGCCGAGGCCAGAGCCAGCGGTGGCGCCGAGGCCGGAGCCAGCGGCGGGGCTGAGGCCGGAGCCATCGACGGGTCCGAGACCAGGGGCCAATGGTGGGGCCGAGGCCAGAGCCAACGGCACCCCAGGGTATCTCGCCGGCGTTGCCGTGGCAAAAGGCGGCGGGACGGGGGCAGAACCACCCAACGGTTCCACGGGGCTCAAAGGCGCTCCGGAGGGACCCGAAGGGGCAAATACACGGCACATGGCCGATAGGAACACTTGTATTCAGGCAACAACGGAGGCTCCACCAGAGCCATGGTGGAGTGACCACCCGCCCCCTCCACCGCGTCCCATGAACAGTAAGGGGTAAGCGAAGAGCGACACCGTGTCTTCGACCTGGTATGGTGCTTCGACTTACCTGACCCCGATGCCGATGAACGATGGTGTAGGCTCCACAACCTGCCTCTCGACCGCCCACGGGCACGGGACCTTGAGTGGCGCGGAGCAACTGCCTGGCCTCAAAGAACTGTCGGGAACGCTCCCGCGAGTCTTCGGCGCCATGGCCTGACAACTGGGGCACGTCTCGGGGTGACAGACGTGCCCGAAGCAGAAGAGACACACAACATGCGGGTCCTCCGCTGACATGTTCCGACGGCAGCCCCTACAGGACTGAGACCCGGGCATCCCCACTGCACCAGAAGTCGAGTACTCGACAAACAAGAGAAACAAGTCTCAGAAAACAAGTAAAAAAATATGACTAGGAGTACCGCTCTCTCTCGGATCTGCGCTTGCTGGCGCGGAAAAAGAAAGAACTGACGTCAGTGCGCCTGGGCGCGTCTAAGTTGCTCCGACGACGTCATCTCGGCGGATACGACGCCAGCGACGTATGCAGAGCCGCACAACGACGCCTACCGACGCGTAGGGGTACTGCTGACGAAAAACTTTCCGGATCTAGTCTGACGCCTGGGGATATTCTAAGGTAAGGAATCTATCACTAACGTGTCTCTTTCACCGACGCGCAGGGGTACTGTTGACGAAAAACTTCCTGGATCTAGTCTGACGACTGGGGATATCCTAAGGTAAGGAATCTATCACTAACGTGTCTCTTTCAGATGCTTTATGTAGGAAATGTGGAAAACGTAGCCAATTTGCCAGGGTATGTAAAGGGGATAAGGTGCAACCCATTGAAGAGGTGGTAAGAATGATAAAATGCAGGCACATATCCCACAACGTGAACACAATGATATGGTAAATGAAGTGGATGGTGTGGAAGATGGAGAACGTGGTAATATGCCTAAATGAGTGGCAGAAATTGAAGGATAGGAAGCAATGATGTTGTCAGATTCAGATTCACCTTTTACGCTGATTAGTGTCAAGAATTGGGAGAGGATTTATCAACTGGATTGCTGGCTGGAATGTAGCAGTGGAATGCACGGGGAGTGCCAGCTGAGGGTTTGGGGGTCTGGCAGTTGTCTGGAGACCTTCGAAGCAGACTGATGTGTTGGGACTGTGCTGTTTATGTAATTGAATAAAGAAGACTCCAGTTTACTACCTTGAAGCGTCATCTCTTAATTCAAGAACCCCTCTGCAATGGTCCTCTATGAAAAAGCTAGATTTTGATCAAGCTGTCTTACTCAACTGTTGGCCCATTATGCTCCTTCTCGCAATCGCTAAGAAAGCAGAGAAATATCTCGCTGGATGACTTAGCAAATTGCTGGACACATACAATTTCTTGGACAGAGGTTGGGTTTTGTCCATGAACCCCGGATGGGATCAAACTCTCTGAAGTTAAGGACTGGAAAGAAGGAGTTGTAGCCATTGTTGGGAATCCTGAGTTGGACACCGAATCCATGAATGGCAACAATAGAACAGTTCCCCTACCCAGTTCTTAAGGCTAAGAACCTGGGTTTCTCTGTTGATTGGGACTGTCTTCTGGATCAGCAGTTTCAAGTACAATCTGACACGTTTTTCAAGCTATGTCTATCACCAAAATTTGAAAATATATCACTTTGTGTTTCAATGCTATGGTCACTGGAGGATGCATTATATTGTGTTTAAACTTTGGCAAAGCCCTTTACTTTACGCATTCTGGTTTATCACCCAGGAAGCTACAGCAAATGCAAAATATTGTTATAAGGCTAGGCTACTTTTCAACTTGACAAAATGTATTTTTTGCCAGAGGCCTGGCACTCACTGCATCGATTGCCACTTTTGCCATGAATCCAGTTCAAGGTCCTAAAGATTGTCCACTAGGCCAGAATAGGCTGACCTGACATCCTAATCCGGTCTCTCATTCTACAGCTGAGTTTCACAGCAAAGTTTCACCTTCGGATCCAGTTTTAAGCATGTCCACTGTGGAGCTTCTTCCCTTAGACTTCCTTGGGCCAAACTCTGAAATAGACTTGCACAGGACTTGTGGAAAACTAATAACATCAAAATTCTTATTTTCTGATAGACTGAATGTTTTAACTGTTGGTGTTGTCTAGCAATAGAAAAGATTTTGCCCTTTTGTCTCCTAGCACCATGAAGCCTTTGGTGAAACTTTGCAATCAAATACTTGAATATGAACTGAAAAATAAAATGAAGTCATTCATCTGGAAACCTGCTCAGAATTGTTCAGGGTACACACAGTTTTATCAGTAGAATTCTGTGCATCGTTGTCTTATACTGAGTGTCCAAAATCACCAGCATTTGAATTAAATATTTACCTCTGACTGAAACAAGGAGAATGGTCATGAACCAGGCCTGAACAGACAGAAACCTTGCCCCAGAAGGATGTGTGCTATTTATCTTATCCAATACAACCTGATACACCAGGGTTTGGAATTTATTGGGTGCAATAAACAGCACCTATTTCAAGTTTTCACTTAGAAAATTGGAATAACATGCAGCCTTTGATGCTTACTGCAACAAAATCCCCATCTACTGGTATTTACTGAGACTTTTTTAGCAGTTAAACCTTTATTTTTGACAAGCCAAAATGTATCTCACCCGGTAAATAAAGGGTGCCGTAAACTCAGCACCTACTGTAACTCCGATCCCAAATATTAATGAGACACCCCTAAAGGAAGCCTTATTCAGTCAGCATTTGTGCTGGTTACATTGTTATTTTTGTTTTGAAGAAGACAAGACAGCAACGCTACCTCTGCCAATAATGCACAACACATTTGTGTCAATAGACAGAAGCACATAACATTCTACAACCAACAAGAACATACAATTTAACTGGATCCTTTTCATTCTGTTGTGCAATCCCAACACATAAGTAGCTCGCTCTATTACGTTTGTCCTTTAGCCTGCTTAATTTCTCACTGAAAAGTGTCTTTGTTCTGCAATTTTTGCCCAGGGATTTCTAATTAGGGAATTAATTGTAGCACTATAAAACACATTCTTACATCGAACCCACGAAGATTATTTAAACCACATAAAAGCAACCTATTCATACAAGATCACGGAGTTAGGCATGGCCTCGTTCCAGGGTTTTGTTTGTTTTAACAGGTTTGTGGTGGTTCCTATGGCCAGACATGCCGCAATGATGCATCCGACAACACGATAAAATATTGCTGCTACTGAAAGGTGAAACACACGACCGGAAACTGGCAAAACAAGCACTGGAGTTGGAATTCAAGGCGAAGTTTTGTTTTTTGTGATTGGCATGTGATGTGGGAGTAAGTGTGGCACCTCAGACTGAAAAGAATGCACCTAAAAAGCTGGAGGTGTGTCTGCTGACTAATCACACTTCTTTCAAATCAGGTGGTCTGAAAGCACCAATTCACTGAGCCACACTTTGGCCAACGAAGCAACAGAGCCCACTCATATGATGGAAGCAATGGGACACATCTTCCAGGCGGCCACTAGAATGGTGTGCCACTTCAACAATACCAACAGAACATACTTTTCAGGCTCATACTACTCCCTAAACATCTCCTAGCTTCCTGTTCCTCTTTTAGGTCTTGCGTGGCAGCGCATGTGCTGCTCGCCTTGCAAGATTTATTATTGACAAGGACTCACAGAACAGGGCTTTAAGCCCCGCCCCTCATTTCCATTGGCTGGCGTCACCGTTTATGCTAAACGGTGGCCTGCCATTGGAAAGGAGGGTTTTCTGTAGACGCCCTTTCGCCTCCGAGCCGGACTCGGTGGCCTGCTTTGCGTCTGTCGCAAAGCACTTTCTTATCTTTATGGGGCCATGTATTTAAACACATGGCCCCATAAAGACAAGAGCGCGGTCCTCTTTCACTTTCGGGACCGCGCTTTTTTTAATTATAATGTTGGTATGCGCTGTACTTAACATGCTTCCTGAGGAGATTCCTGGCACTTAATTTTTTAACAAATTAATCAATGGGTGTAATATCGTTTCACCACCCACTGCACGCGTGTACATGTAGCACAGAATTCCCGGTAGTTATAATTACACGCTGAAGTCAAAATCATTGCTTTATATCGATTTTACGAGGGGACGATCCCGTCCCACCCGGTGCAAACTCCGGGCGCAGCCAGTATTTCGTGTGGAACAGGCCATTCAGCGTTACTTGTATCTAAAGTATATCAGCTTCTCCCCTAAACATGGTGACATTGGTGTATACTCAGCTGGCATATTTAGTTTACTTATATGTCCCTTGTAAAGTGGTACGAGTGAGCCTGCAGCACTGATTGTGCTACCCACACAAGTAGCCTTTCAAACCTGTCTCAGGGCTGCCATTGCAAGGTCTGTGTATGCAGTTTTCTACCACTTTGGCTTGCCATTCAAAACCACTTGCCAAGCCTTACATGCCTCGTTATTACACAAAAGTCACGCCTAAGGAAAGGGATCTATGCAACTAAAAGGCAGGATATGTACTTTAAAGTGTTGCATGTCCTGGTAGTGACAACCAGCTAAATTCGTTTTTCACTACTGTGAGACCTACTCCTCTCATAGGCTAGCATTAATAATTCCTTAAAACACTTTTAATCTGTAATTCCTGATTAGAAAGGAGAACCTGCATTACGTTTCATATCTTTGGAATGGGAATCAAAAATCCTCTTTACTGTTAAAGCTGGATTTAACAATACTATTTTAAAAATGCCACTATTAGAACACAGACATTTCTCTGCTCTTACTGCTTTGTGTGCCTTGCAGCCGGGCTCCAATACACGTCTAGGATGGGTGACAGCTACACTTTGTGTATTCCCTCTAAACAGCCACAAACACTGGAAGGGTGGGTGTGAGAGAGAACTCATCTGCATTGATCTACATTCTGATAGCTCTTCATGGGCAGAAAAAGGGAGAGGAGCTGACAATTACACCTGAATATGCGTTGTCCTGTTCCCCACCCAAAGAGCTGATTACTGCCCACCTCAAGGACGTGCTTTGAAGTCACCCCCACTTCAAAGGCACATTTGGGTGTAAATACTGGGGCTCTGACCCTACCAAGACAGTACACTGCTGGATTTGTGAAGACCTCTGCCAGGCATAAGGAATGCTGTGGTATAAAGACACCCATTCTGTCTGACTGTTGCTCTGAAGGAACAACTTTCTGCTTTGCTGAGCTGCCCTGCTGCCTGCTGATCTCTGTGCTGCTGAGGACAAAGACTGGACCTATCTAACTTGGAACGAGACTGACTCCAAGGGCTTGCTAGCTTGCCCCCTGTTCAGAAGTCTCAGGGCCATCAAAGACTTCCTGCAACTCTGCAACAGCATCTGGACTCTGCCAGCTGTGAGTCCTGCCCTGCCAAGTGGGACCAATCCTGTCCCGGGCCCTTGAAAGGTGATTTCTGATGCCCAGAACCATAAAAATGTACGCACTTCCGACTTGGCGCTGATCGGAACCGACGTACTGCCCTTCGACGCCGACACAGGAGCTGATCCACATCACCTCGAAGGAATGTGTGGCTCGATGAGGACAGACAGCGTGGGTTGACGCAGTACCTGCATCATAAAGGGTTATGACGCCGAAGCCTTCATCGACTGCGGCTGCGCAGATCAGCGCCGACGCTTCGCCTCTATCCACGGGATTGATGACGACGCAGCACCTCCTCAACTCCTCGCATTGAGTCTTCGATCTCGACACTTGCTCCATCCAAGGTACTTTCTCAGTGGGGCCTACATGAGTCCTGCAGCCAGCCTGCTCTCCATCGCGGTCAGCCTGAACTTTGGATTTGCCCCAGTCCAGTGTGACCTTAATTAAACCCCTATTGCTATTGACTTCTAACCACTACTTTTTGATTTATTCTTTAGAAATTCATAACTCTGGTTCTACTTATTGGTATTCTGTTGTTTTGGTCTTGTTTCACTCCTAAAATTATTATCTATTTTTCTAAACCTGTGTGGAGTATTTTTGTAGTGTTTTCATTGTGTTACTGCCTGTGTATGTGTTGCACAAATACTTTACACATTGCCTCTTTAGATAAGCGTGACTGCTCTGTGCCAAGCCACCAGAGGGTGACAGGTTATCTTTTAGTATCTAACTTAGCCTGACTAGGATTGCGGTCCTAACTTGGACAGGGTGCATACCTCTGTCAACTAGAGACCTCATTTCTAACACTGTGCTTAGCCCTTTGAAATCAAATGGGCAAAATACTCTTTGTTAATTACATTAACGGATACAGTTAACAAGGACATTCCAGGTGCATTGTTGATCGCAGATTAGACCTGTACTTCCCAATCATTATAAATCATTTTCAAGTTTGATGTGAAGAAGCAATTTTTAACCTATGCATTTTTAGTGTTATCAATGTATAACATTAGCGCATCATCAAATTACTGCCTTAATGCTTGGCTACACTCTTAAGGGCATTAATAGCACTGACAACTCCCACAGAGGAAGTCATTGCACCTTTCGCCCAGACAGGGTAAAGATGCCATTAAAGATCCTGACCGCCCCCTCAAGGGTCTGATGGGCCAAACTCCTGTCTCCCTGACTAAGCACATCATAGGCTACATTGCCAACAGAGACCTTTAATCTGCCCAGTTGAATCTAGCTATTTCCAAAATGGCAATCTGCAGACAGGGAGAATAAGATATTTTGAGTGCTTTCATCTTGCTGATATGACAGGTTATTACCACAGTGGGCTCCTTCCCAGGAGCTGGTTTACTAAAGAGGCAGAGAATGTGCTTACTAGCAGTGAAAAGGTAGAGGTGATTTCATTAGAAAGTTGGGTACCACATACATTCAGAAACAACATATCAAACTAAATATACAATAATAACACCTTCTAAATGCTTTATTTCTATATATGTTTTATATTGCTTACAGTGAGAACCTGCTGAAAACTTTGAACCTTCAGAGAGTGGTGGATGCAAGATACACCAAAAAGCGGAAGGTGTCCGGTCCACCCTATGTAGAGTGCATAGGACCGCTGTACTGTAAGGCAGATGCCAAGTATCAGCAGAAAACTCTAAATAAGGCAACAACCCTTTAAAGCTGAAACACTCAACATACCCCTCTGCAATTTCATTTAAAATATGTTATATATTTATATATGGAAGAGATGCACCTACCTGGGGATAATCCAGGACTTACTCGCCCAATGTATAGAAACAGAATTGCTGCAACACCAATGTTGGCCAGGGCATACATCCACTGAATTACAAACATTATTACAAAGGAACCTATCGCCTGTTGAAAATAAGAACATTAATTATGCCTCTTCATCACATCTGAATCTGCATTAAAATATTACTTCCACTGATTAAATATAAACCTCAACTTTGATTTCACAGAGAAATTTAACAAATCTCTATTGGGTTTGTCTTTTTGAGAGGCACTCAAATCTGAGTCTGAGCCTCAGAAACACACGTCACCCATTTCGTCAAATGAAAATCCCTATGTACTTCAAAACGGCTCTACTTTCTGCTTTTAAAGAAAACAAGAAATTCAAGAGGTGGTGTGGCAGTACACAGGCAAAATACTGCACACTGCAGTAATAAGGACTTTACCAACACCAAAATCATACACCAAAATATATGAAAAAGTGCATGTGTGTAAAGTTTGCCAACATGGGACTAGATGTATTTAAGGCAAGAGCAAACTGGGAAATGGAATTTTAGGACAGCTGAAAAGGAACTGTCAGCGACTCAGTAGCGAGAATTCTGCATACAAATCAGGGTTCATGTGGAGAAACAAGGAGAAATAACAAGCACTGGCAAAGCCAAAAGGTTTTGCCTATGCAAGAGATATTGGCTTTGCCAATGTGTTTTAGCCATGTTGTATACCAATGAGGCTGCTGTTCTGCATGGCTAAACGTTAGAGGCATAGATGAGAGTGGAGTGATGTAGAGTGGGGTTGCATAGAGTGTTGTGGAGTGGAATAGAGTGGAGTGGAGGGATGTGGAGAGACAAAGAGTGAAGGGCAATGTCAGAGTGTTGTAGAGTGGAGTGTCATAGAGTGGAGGGTCAAAGAGAAAATTGGCATAGAATAGATTGGCACAGAGTACCGTGGCACAGAGTAGAGTGCCATGGAGTGTCATAGAGAGAAGTGGAGTGGACTGTCGTGGTGAAGAGTGGTGTAGAGTAGAGTGGAGTGGTGTGGAGTGAAGTAGAGTGGGGTGGTTTGGAGTGGTGTAGAGTGAAGTACTGGAGTAGAGTGGAGTATTGTGTCGTAGAGTGGAATAGAGCAGAGTTGAGTAGGTATAGAGTGAAGTGGAGTAGAGTACAGTACAGTGGAGTGGAGAGGCGTAGAGTGTAGTGTTGAATAGTGGACTGCCACAGAATGGCCTAGAGTGACAAAGAGTGGTGTAAGGTGGAGTGGCATAGAGCGGAGTAGAGGGTTGTGGAATGGAGGGGAGTAGGATAGAGTGGAGTGCCGTAGAGCGGTGTGGTGTAGAGTTGTGTGGAGTGGTGTAGAGTGGAGTGAGGGGTGTAGAGTGGAGAGGCATAAAGTAGAGTGAAGTAGCATAGGATGTCGTACTGTGGGGTGGCAAAGAGTGGAGTAGTGTAGAGTGGAGTAATGGAGTAGAGTGGTGTAGTGTGTCGTAGAGTGAAAAATATTAGAGTGGAGTGTTGTAGAGTGGAGTGGCATAGAGTAGAGTGCTGAAGAATGGCCTAAAGTGGCGTAAAGTGGAATGGCATAGAGTGGAGCAGAGTGTTGTACAGTGCCGTAGAGTATATTATGTTAGCGATTTATAAAGTGACTCATTACTCCAATTCGGAATGTCCCCGCATTGGATTTCAACTGAGGGCCTGGTGAAAAAGCCAGCCAGGTACAGATTACTGACCTAAGATTTGGTTGAAGAACCACGTTTTCAAGTTTTTCCTGAATAAGATTTTAGAGGGTTCCAGTCTAAGATTCAATGGGAGAGAGTTACAGAGTCTGAATGAGCAACCACCCAGCCGTACTCTACGGGTTTTAGGGATCACTGTCTGAGCAGTCCCTGAAGATCTGAGGCTTTGTCCAGGAAGATACGGTCTGATCAGAGGGAAGAAGCAGCTAGGTCCTTTCTGATTTTGAATTCTAAGGACAAAGCATAGTGCTTTGAGGAGATTCTATTCTCAATGGGAAACCAGTGAAGCTTAGTAGTAGATGTGGCAATAGATGAGCGTCGTGGAATGTTCAGGAGCATATGTGACGCAGCATTTTGAACACTCTGAAGTGTTTTCAGCCTGCCGTTGGAGGCCCCTAGATAGAGCACGTGGAAGTAGTCATTACTACAAAGAGTAAAGTGGAGTGTCATGAAATGTCATGAAGTAGAATGGTGTAGAGTGGAGAGGTGTGCAGTAGAGTAGAGTGTAGTGGCTTGGTGTAAAGTGGAGTGAGGGGTGTAGAGGGGAGCGGCATACAGTAGAGTAGCATAGAGTGGGGTAGAGTGGAGTAATGGAGTAGTGTGTTGTACAGTGGAATAGAGTGGAGTGGCGTAGAGTGTCATGTCACAGAGTGGAGTTCTGCAGAATGAGGTAGAGTGGAGTAATGGAGTAGTGTGTTGTAGAGTGGAATAGAGTGAAGGGGAGTAGAGTGGAGTGGTGTAGAGTATCATGTCACAGAGTGGAGTGCCGCAGAATGGCATAGAGTGGCGTAAAGTGGAGTGGCACAGAGCAGAGTAGAGTGTTGAAGAGTAGAGTGAAGTGTCATACAGTGGGTGTCATTAAGTGTTGTGGAGTAGAATGGTCTAGAGTGGAGCAGATTGGAGGGGAGTGGTGTAGAGTAGCGTGGGGTGGTGTTGAGTGGAATGGTGTAGATTAGAGTGGGGTGGTGTACAACTGAGTGGTGTGAAGTAGTGTATAGTGAAGTGAGGGATGTAGAGGGGAGGGGCGTAGAGTAGAGTAGGGTCTTGTACAGTCTTGTAAGGTGGAGTGGCAAAGAGTGTCATAGAGTGGAGTGGTGTAGAGTAGAGTAATGGAGTAAAGTGGAGTTGTGTGTCATAGAGTATAACAGAGTGGAATAGATTAGAGTGGAGTGGAGTGGCGTAGAGTGGAGCATCATAGAGTGGAGTGCTGCAGAATGGCCTAGAGTGGTGTGGCATAGCGTGGAGTAGAGTGTTGTAGAGTAGAGTGGAATGTAATGAAGTGTTGTGAGTGGAATGGTGTAGAGTGGAGTGGTGTAGAGTAGAGTGAGGTGGTGTAGAGTGGAGGGGCGTACAGTGGAGTAGAGTGGCATAGAGTGGAGTGGCATAGAGTGTTGTGGAGTGCAGTGGCATAGTGGAGTAGTGTACAGTAGAAAAGTGGAGTAGTGTGTTGTAGAAAGGAGTAAAGTAGACTGGAGTACTGTGGGGTGGAGGGTTGTGGAGTGGAGTAAAGGGGAGTGGCAGAGAGTGGAGTGTCATAGAGTGGAGTGCCATAGAATGACCTAGAGTGGAGTGGCATAGAGTGAATTAGAGTGAAGTGGAGTAGAGTAGTGTGCTGTGGCGTAGAGAAGTGTGTTGTAGAATGGAGTGCTAATGAGTAAAGTGGCATAGAGTGGAGGGGCGTAGAGTAGAGGGCCATAGAGTGGAGTGGCGTAGAGTGTTGTAGAGTGGAGTGGCATAGAGTGGTGTCAAGTGAAGTATGCATGGTGTGGTAGTGCACTGCCATTACAGACAACACATTTTCAATTGAAATGACTATGACATTTGCACTGATATACAGTTTTACTGATACAATGATACAGCGCACAAACGATAATGTGTGGAAATAGCATCACATAGTGTATTGATTTGTTTTGATTGTATTAAGATATTTCTTTTCTGCGCACTTCAGAATTACACAGGAATGAGTTTAATTTTGTGATTCTGATATATTCTGAAATATTTGCACAGTTCATTTACAGACATTTAAATTGTGTTGTGTGCTAGAAAAAAGCGGAATGCATTCTTATGTCAGTTTTCAGAATGTCGCCAAAATGTCTTAAGCAAACCATACAGATGCTGTCTGGTAGGCTTAGACCTAAAAAAGAGTTACGTCCTGTCTGTCACCTGGGGTGGTGAAATAACAACATTGAAGCATGCAAAAAAAAAAAGGAGGATACGAGAGAAAAGGAAAATCAAACATATAAATAAAGAAAACTAGCGTTATACGAGAGGGGAAATGAATCCAGTTTTAATTAGCTGGTCATTAAAACTTGAAGACCTCGCTTATACATCACGCATACGGCGCCAAAATGCATAGCCCAATAGATTTGTACATTAACATTCTGTAACTGAGCACAGTAAATCTTTTGACTCATTTTTGGCCATCTCCCAAATATTGCATATGGAGTTTACCATTTCATACTGGACGTGACAAAAAAGGAACAGGTCAGTATTAACACTATATTGGCCCATTTAAATAAAGGATTGTATATTACAAACTGCTGAATTTCGATTTAAACACAACAGTAATAACAATAATGGTGCGCTTGATGCTAGTAATAAGACAATCCGTATTCGGAAGCAGCGAGGCCTTGTGTACCACTAGAACCTGAGTGGCAGACAAGCCCTTTCTCACACACTGTGTGGACGTCACTGGGCCCTCGCAGCCACTGTTGCCCCTGCCTGTCCTTCAGGGGTAGTACTGCACTGCTATGGGCAGTGAGCAGCACCCACCCCTAAGACAGCAGTAAACCAGGCACATGGACCAGCTTCACCACAGCAGGGGACAAAAGTAAATTATTGTGTCAAATCCAGACCTGTGCTTGCGCTATGGTGGAAATAATTTGAAGGGCAGTGTTATTGGTATTCCGATAAAGGAACCATTTTACTAGCTTCATTCACTAAATAAATTCTAATGATAAATTTTCGGTTAAAATAACCAAGCAGCGCTACTAAAACAATGAAAATTCAATGCAAGAGTATGTCAGGAAAAACATCATAGCAGAACTGAATTATATTGCCATATTGCAGAAGGTCACTGCTGAAAAAACACGTTGCCTCAAAGCAGGTTAACGTGACATAAAACTATATTTCACAACAATATTCAAATTGTGAGACCAACATCAGAACGGACAGCTATCTCTACTCACACCAATGAGGGAAATCCAGTGATTGCAGAACTTGGAGTAAAATGACGTCGGCATACTGTGAATTTCATACTCGTGAGATCTGGCATTTATGTGTGAATCTAAAAAAAAAAAAACTTGTGGATTACTATATGCTTCGACATCCGTATGATTATTTTCGAACTTTACGGGATTTTACAAACCTGATGTGTGAATCACTGAAAGGCAAAATTAGCTAAGTTGCTTAGCAACGATTTAGAAAGGAGGAAATTTGCAATCAACCATGCAGCAGTGAATGATACACTTTCTCCAAGTTGCGATCTTACATACCTCGCAAAAGTTAATATAGTTCAACTGACCTCTGGGCCCACTCACACACCTGGACGTACTGTTGATCCGATATTTGCCATCTCGGTGAGTTAGACCTATACCGTCACTGGACAGTCCACTGTGTGACACAATTCAAACTCTCCATCACATATTTGTGCCTGGTTAAACAGTGCTTTGAGAAGTTGGTTTGTCATCTTTTCCTGGAATCATTATGTATCAAACCATTGCTAAAAAGCACCTCTGTCTCTAGAAGATTTAAATACCTTCCAACCCACGTATCTACTGCCATACCTCGGGAAATTGGTTGAGAACCTCGTTTTAAGCTAACTGCAGGAAAATACAGTAATGGCTGGCCTACTTAATACATTTCAGAGGTGATTCGAGCCTGTTTACAGTACAGACCATTAAGTATAGTGGGGTTGCCCTGTGTCCTTCAGAACCTGTTTACAGTACAGAGCTAGTCCTTGTTATATGCTAATCCTTTGCAGATCGTCTCTCTGTGGTACTGGGGCACCGACCCCGCAAAGACCTCTCGACAGCATCCAGGACCATCATTCACTCCATTCTCCTTTCTGGGCTTGAGGTGGTTGGTCTCAGGGCACAGTCCTAAACTGAAGGAGATACTTTCTGAGTGACAAAAACAAAAGCATTATTCTACCTTTACAATTCCAAATCCAAGTATATCAGCTGTGGTTTTTTTCAGGGATCCATGGTGTCTCTGTTATTGTCTGACATCTGCATGTGACACCTGCCCAGCCTCCTTCATCAGGCCACGGTCCATTTTTACATGTATACTGACAACCAGCTGGTCCCCGGCTGCCCGTACCAAAGGAACTATTAACAATACTCCTGAGATTCAATGATTGACTGTCTTTCGTCTTGGAATACTGGCTGATCCAACTTTCTTAAGACTTGCTAAAATTCAAAAAATTCACTTGATCCCCAGTGGGGCTGTATCCAGCTGGAATCCTGGCTTGTCGTCAGTAATAGGTACTTGTTCTCAGCCCTCTCATGCAATTCCCTATCTCAGCATCTTCACTGAAGCCGATCTGTCCCTAGACAGCCAGATGGATGGCAAGAGTCACTATAAACTGTTTGGTGCCATTAAATAAAAACCCTTAAATACTGCATTTATTCTGCCCGAACTCCATTTTATAGCAATCAGTGCTGTTGTACGTGCTAGTCTGTACTAAAGCAATTCGGTCCATCTAGGCTAACAGGCAACAGCCTACCAATGGTGCAACACTCTGAAAGACCAGGTCAACCCTATTTTTCACTAGCTCCACTGACTTCACGTAAACAATAGGGTATTTGTCCAAGCTATGAGCATCACACCTGCGGTAGGTCGGTCAACTCCAAATTTCATGCTATGACATTTTGCTGACACAATCCCCAACATAAATCTAACTCTGCCCACACTGCCCTTCTTTTACTTCTCGAAACCAGAATGGAAACTTTATACGACAGCCGTCACACTAGTTGCAGCCAGGACGTGGAACTTGTAACCTTTCCATTTGTACGCAAAGCACAACTTCCTCAATTTGCAAGCATGGATTTTATTTCTCAGTAACTCGATGTTTCTTGGTCACTTTTTGGCTGTTAGTCATTTTTCTTTTCATGCTCCATTTTATTTTGCTCTTCACCTTCCTTTCACATTAGTCAGTTTGTTTTATGAGCAGCGCCAAGAAGCTTACGCATACATGTGCTCTATCAATAAACTCAACATAAAATAACAGTAGCTCAAACACTAATAGCTCCCATAAGTCACTTCATTAGAGTAGGACAGAGAAAGAAACTGGACCTTCCCTCCTTTTGCTCTCGCTAGCTACTTCATTAATCACCAGCCCAACAATAGCATTGCCAAAGTTTCTACCCAGGCATGACAACGGTTCCTCACAAACCTCGACAAACCTATCCCATTCAACCGCATGCCAGTCACTAAACCCCTTTGCGTATCCACCGGGCTAACATCTTAAGTTTATTTACTAAAGTCGAACAGTATGACCCTAGAAAAACTGGGGAAGAATTCTTACAGCAATAGCAACAAACTAGTACTACTTTGTACTACTACGTCATATGAGAAAATATGTAGCCACCATTAGATGCCTGCTGCTAATCTCAAGACAGGTCTCTCAGCATCTCACTTGCTCACTTCTGCTAGGAACAACCCCAAATCAACACTGCAGCACCTCAAGGATCAACCATTGCCCCTTTCTTGTTCAATGTTTACCTCTCCCTAAACTAATTTCCTCTTTTATTCTCAAGTGCCCCACTTACTAGCTGCCAGATACACTTCTAAACTATCGGCACAGCAAACTTCAAATGTGTCTGCTCTGGAAATGGTTTTTTATGAGATCATTGCTAGGGCTGCCTTCTTCTGCTCATGCCCTGGCTTGAGAGTTAATCAAGAGTTTTGGTGGATTGTTGATATAAACATTTGTTGTCCGCCGACTACTGGCTAAGCTTAAGGACCACAGCGATGATTAGGAGGCGCCTCTGTCTAGGTCAGGTATAAGAGAGCTTAGTTTCCATAACTAAAGCATGGCCCCAGGGTTATTTATTGAGGACAATATGTGTGAAGTTTGGTATGAAGCAGATTCACTGGGAAGTCTGATATCGCCAAAGTGACTGCTAAGTACTGGGCGCATGTTATCAAAAAGAATTTTCATAACAACAGTTTTAAGTGTGACATTTGTGTATTTTAAGAAAAAACTCACTTCAGTTAGGGAACTATTTTCTGGCTATTTGACCACAACCTCATCTCATTCTTTTTATGCCAAATTCAGCCTGGGCGGTCACTCTTTGAGATGCATAGCTGACCAGAGGAAAATCCTTAAAACTTCAAGTGCATACCACTGTGTTGACACAGCGGTGAAACCCTTACTCCTTTTTATTCTTTATTCAGATTAATAACATGCGCAGAGGAGGTTGTCCGATACTGTTATTCAAGTATCATACTACTGTTATGATGAAACACAAACTTTTTATAGGTAAGTTAATAAAACACTGTTTTAATTCATTACTCAGTGGCCCATTATCCTGAAGCTGCTTGAAGGTATACCAGCACTTCCGAGTTTTAACAGAAGGCGACATCAATATAAAACATGGGATGTAAGGCCATATTGAAATATCAGTAAACCCAAGGTCCAGAAGTTTAGTGGAGAAAACCATTTTGTAGTACAGGACATGCAACTGCATGCTAATGTCTTACAATGTGTCTTCAAATGAATGGAGCACGAAAATGCATTTGATGTTTTCTGCCACGTTACCATGAACCTGTGTACAGGCAGGCTACCACAGAGATGTAACATGCATTTGCTCTTTTCATTAAACTTTGTCACCATGAGCTCTACCCTCAAATCTAAAATGAAAATTGTTCCCATGAATCACAGTGAGATGGCAACATTAGGATGGCCTACAGCTGAAGGCTGAAAGCCACAGAAGTAACAACTATTCGTTTTCCCCCTCTCAATACTCAGACATGCTTCACTTTCAACATCAATACTGTCCTAATGATTACCTTCATTTGTCTGCTTTTGTGAGTTTCCCAGATCTGCAGAGATATGCCTTCCATTCCTGATTATCTTTCCATTGCATTCTGCAGATTCTCCTAGAGGTGCCACATCCTCATTCTGTTCAGTCTGTTCATAAAACCTCTGTCTCGGCTTATAGCCTGTGTGTACCTCCAACACATTAGTAGCTTCTTGTACATTAGTATTGTCTTGGACAGTACTGTGTTCTTCCAAATGAGTTCTTTCTGGAACAGTACTACTTTCGTGGCCATCAATAACTTCCTGCACAGTAAAAGAACCAGTTTGTGTATCCAGTACATTAGTAGCTTCTAGTACATTAGTATTGTCTTGGACAGTACTGTGTTCTTCCAAATAAGTTATTTCTGGAACAGTACTACTTTCGTGGTCATTAATAACTTCCTGCACAGTAAAGCCCTCCTGTGGGAGGGCAAAGTTATGTTTGGGATCCAACAGAAAACTATCTTGCAGTGTCTGTTTCGCGGGCTTCCTTGTTTTCCTCTGCTTGATCTTTGTAGGCTCGTCCTTTTGTCTTTCTTCCTTTGTCTTACCATTAATGGTATCTTTGGAAACTGTTTTGAAAAGCTGGTCCATATCTTTTGTGAATTCCAGCAAGGTGCCAGCAGAACTCTCTGAAACAATGCCATCCGATCCGTAGCGAGGGGACTTAGCAGAAATGAGAGGCTTGGAGGAGCCAACGGTCCTTGAACCTCTTCTCCTGCTCTGGCGTTCCTGATGAAGGTTGTATCTCATGGAGAGAGAGAAATAGGAATAGTCGACTGCACTGTACGTCAACATGAAATTTATGGTGACAATAGGAGCAAGTACGTTCACTTGGCCAACAAACACAAATGCCATTGTGAGTAGACTTGTCAAGACAATGGCAGCTACTGGTGTTTTATTTGGACCTCTCTGTTTTGGAAGTAAAATGAAGACACAATATAAGCGTTATTAGATAGCATTCAACAGCAACAAAACTAAACGGCATGAAATTACCCTTTACAATATGAACAACATTCATAAGTTATATTAGGGCATTGGAGTGTTGAGTGCTCCATTGAAGATAATGAAGTGCTCTGGGCTTCTAATGGCCGGTAGAAGCCCGAAGCATCAACATTCCAATGTTTGTTCACAGCTGTTGCTAGGAACAAAGGCCTCACAGAGCCCGAGGGGATTTCCACCCCCTCGGGTTCCGTGAGGCCTTGGATTTACAAATTAGAACATTCTGCCCTCTAGGGGCGAAATGTTCTAATAGCCTTAGAGCCCTCCATAGCAGGCTCCACCGGACATTAAAGGCCCCGTGTTTGGATGGGGCCTTTAATGCTGGAGCAGGTCTTTAATGGCCGGTAGAGCCTGCTACGTCGGGCTCTAAGGCTATATTGGGTAAAAGTCTATGCTATGCTGAAATCCTTTTAGGACAGTTACAGAAAGCAGTTCACGGTTATTTTATAGAGAATAGCATATTAATATATAGACATTTCAAATAACATTTTGAAAAGAACACACAATGTGTTGTAGAGAACTGAACAAATATTTCCACTTGTGAGAAGCATTTAATAACTGCTGAACAGAGAAGTGATAGCATATCGATCATAATAATGATTTTGTATAACAATTATTTTTCAGATGACCCCGCTTACCAGAGACTGCCTAACTACTTCTATAAACGAATACTCCTTGGCTTCTTATAAGCAACACATTGTTTCGGCAATAAGTCCAGCACATATGTAAATGCTGAAAACCTTGTGTTAGCCCTTAAAATCCCTACTCTAGAATAAAAAAAATCTTGCTTTCTTTACTGGACCTTTCAGTTCTGTTAGAGATTCTGAGGCAAGGATAAGGCATTACCTTCTCTGCTTCATTAACTCAGCAGCTCTAATTTTCCATGAACAAACAACAATTCCACGAATCAACATGAGTATGAAAGCTACAAGTCCCATTAAAGCAAGGCCCAATAAAATCAATGAGCCGTAAGAGTGTGATGCAATGTGAAACCACCTCTTTCTTTACAGTGAAAATCTCTATTCATAACTTTTTCCCACAAAAGATTTACAGGCCTCAACATGTTTCGGACTGCAAAGGTATCCATGAATTCTGATTTACCCTGGAGGGAGGAGACTGCAAAAATATAGCTATAATGAGGTAAGATGTTTTTGTATTTACAAATGGGAATCTGTGTGCAAGAAAGTTTTTTTTTCTAAATATGGTATTAACAAAAGCTTTGCTTTGATAAAAAGGGCCCTTTTTCTGTTTTCATAAGCAGAGAGATTGGGGAATACATGTTTTTGCACCACAGCATTTGCAAGTTTCTAAGTTGTGGTCAATATTTCCTATTTTTGCTGTTTCCATCTTCTTGCAAATAGTGGGGGAAGGAGGTGGAAAAGCTCAGAAAGGTATTCGAATTCTGCTCATACTTCCTCAAGATTTTCCTTAAAACACCTAACACATAAAATAAAAGAAATAGTAAAAGTAACTGGGGAAAAAAGAAAAAAGAGCTGACAAGTTTTTAATTTCTACGGTTTTGCACTGAAGCCAAGCTTATGAAAGTAACACAGCATTACACCTGTCAGACTTTTCCAATCACAGAGATATATACTATTTGTTGGCTAGTGAAAAATCTGAAATACCCAAGCTATCAAACAAGCCTCGGCTTACAATGCATTTTCATTGCGTATAAACCATGCAACACTTTAAAAGAAAAAATCTACTTAATAAAGAACAGCGATGAAGGAAAGCTATTTATGAAATCCTCACAACTATCTGAATTTAGGAACTTAACTTATGTGTAAAAATCCAAATTCTGGATTACCCATACTGCCAGGTAATTCCAAGTGTGTTTTTTTTTTTTAAATCAATTTTAGGATGAACTGATTTCTGACAATCGGATGCCAACAGTATACAGCATTTCAATAGATAATACCAGATGTCCCACCATTGTGTATTCTGACACTCCTCTCATTTGTGGGTGGGCCCTACAGCACAAGACAGGAAATGCCCCAAAACATAACCATGTGAAGAGGGGAATGGAGGTTTGGACATAACTAACTCATCAGAGACTATAGCTCTGTATCTGTTGCTTAGGCCGAGGTTCACAAAGATTTGCTCAAAGCAGAGGAGAGCTGATGGAAGATCTGCAGCACTGCTCTGCACGTACAAACAAGAATAGCACTCTGTGGTATTAACCACATGTCACGCGTCAACGTCATCAGCCACATCCGCGCAAAAAAGCATGGCAGCACAACCTCAAACACCTTTTAGCTTTGTACTCACAGAGAACTGTTGCCCACAAAGGTTGATTAGCACTGTTCCTGTGCCATCTTGCATCGGGGAGAGACACTTGGTTAGAACCATCACTAACACATAGTAAACTATGGCCTCATTTTTAAGAACAAATCTGATGTCCTAATCGGAATGCGTCCTGCTTTGCTTGATGGCGTTTCATTTTTTTAATTAAGATATTTGCGCAGTGCGCGTGTCCTGGAACAAGTGAAGACTGATAAGCTAGCCATCGGGACTGTATTGCATTGTATGTAACCAGGGATTCAGAAATCTACGGCAAGCCAGTGGGTCAGTCGCCCCACTTATATAAAACCAAAGGGTGAGTGACAAGAAATTCAGATTTTAATGCGACTAAGGAGAAGGCAAGTTTGTATCATGTGACAGTCAGACTTTGAAAGATTTTAGGAATTTCCAAAAGCCTGGGTAATGATAATCATTGAGTCCTACACGGGACATAACGCAAGCGGGCCCTCTGCACAAGATGGCTCCCTTACCATTCCCTGCCTTGTGCAGTTGCAAAGGCTCCTCCTGAGCGCTTTGCTGCTGGAGAGCAGCGCCTCTTGGCAAGGTGACCATTGCACCTCGGTAAGATGCAATGAAATGGGAGCATGTTGTGAGAGGTTTAGCAATAAGTGACTGGCAGCATTTTGGGAGGCAAGGATACAGTGAGAGCCACTTATCTAGCCTGGGTGTGAAGCAATCACTAATTGGATTACTATGCAGTTAGGAGTGGAAGCATTTTTCTAAACATCCTTAAAACCAATTAGAAGCAATTGAGTTGATCTGGGGGATAGGAACAGCGATTGATTAAAGAGAAATACTTAATGAAGTACACTGTTTACAGTCGGGGAGAAGCACCTAGGTTGGATGGTCACCAGCCATAGCAGCAGGCACGGGGAGATGTACTTTTGTCTTCCTAGAAATTAATTCGAGAGAATTTTCCAATTCAAGAACCGCAGTCAGACAATTGCAAAAGTTGGTCTTAACAATTTGAAGATTACAGTCTGAACGCATTTGATTTGGGTAGTCAGCATATTTATTTTTGGGAAGTTCTTGAATAACGCACTAGCACCCGAGAGCACTGCATAACACAATAACATGTAACAGTTTGAGAAGATAACATTGAGACAAGATAGGGAACAGTAAATCTTCAGCGGACTGAAGGAGGAAGTAAGATGAATGACGGAATAGGAGAGAGAGTGGAGCGACTTGGAAGGTCAGCAGGAGTACAGGGATTTTCAGCAAAAAAAAAGGTTGATCCGGGAACAGACAGATTAGGTAAATTTTAAGCTGCTTTATGAAGGCGAGCAAAAGCCTTCAAAGGAAACTTGAAGGATTGTATCAGTACATCAGCTACATACAAATTAAACAGAGTAGGACTCGTAGAGGAGCCTGGCAGAATGCCGCCTGAAAGATGGCAAAGCAGGGCTGAAAAGGAGGAAGAGCAACAGCTTAGGTAGGTCCCATAATGACGGAAGTCAACCACTTAACAGGCCTCATTACTAATTCTGAATCCAGTGAGTCACAAAATTAGAGTAACATGCATTACAGTATCGAAGACTGGAGATAGACCCACGAAGATCAGGACAGTAGCTCCTCCCTGATCCAAAATGACCCTCAGCCTATGAGGAAGGAACCAGCGCGACCTCCGTGTCATGCAGAGAACCAAAGTCACTTCAGGCAGTCAAGAATGCTGCTGGCATCCCTAGATGCAATAAGCTTCTTTTTCTATTACATTGGCCACAACATTTCATACAGATAAAGGCCAAATGTTACAGATGAAACTGGCTTTTGTTAGTAATGAAATCACCAAAACCCGTTTCCCAGACAAAAGAACAGACCCCGGATGGAATGATTGACTGCACCAGACTCCGATAGGAAAGACTGGTTTATCCACTGCCAGGTGAAGGGTCTGAGCCAGGCAGGTCTCTAATGTAGACCCTGATGTAAGACAATGAAGGGTGGGCATACTGACAGCTGCTGAGAGAGGATAAAAGTCAATCAAGCAGTTAATGGAAATGCTAGAAGGAATTATGTGAAAAGGGTGATGAGGGAGATAAAGCAACTAGTACTGTATTAAACTGGTAACCGGGGACCATTAGTGTATTTTATGGCTCACAAATGCTGAGCTGGTACTGTCCATGGCATCTCGAAATAACTCTCTCTCTCAAGACATTCGGTACTGTCGACGCAGAATGTTCTCATATTAACGTACTGCATATTATATAACTAACCCCATGTCCAAGGAATGCAAGGACCGGTATTACTTTTTCTTGAGCAATGCACTGAAGTATTCGAGGTGCTCCATACAGACCGCCCATACAGGATGCCAACGATGAAATGTACAGCCCCAGCAGAAACAGGAACCCCACAAGGGACACCTATTATGGAAACAAAACGGAAAATTAAAAGCAGGTGTGTAGTTTTGAGGGTCTTTAATCTTTTTAAATTAGGCATTTAGATAACCACAAATGTGAATGAACCAGCACATAAAAGAAGGCTCTGAGCAAAAAACTCTGCTTAGTGAAAGAAGGTACAGTAGATGGTTTCTATCTAATATAGAACATATATATTTTCCAAATTATAACAGGCCGTTGCTTACTATGAAGGTTTTACTGTCTCTGGAGTTCCTAATCAAAAACTCTTTCCATCTATCTTACTTTTAACTTTTGTAAGTATCTGTTTTTCTGAACGTGTCTTCCATTGTATAAACTCTATTCAATTCCTGAAACAGGAACTGACATCAAAGGAAGACAGGAAGTGGCATTAGTGGAATCCATACTGCTCTACACACTCGCCCAGCATGCCAAACACTTGCTTACCACGGACTTGAATGAAAGGGCCACCTGCAAACGAGCTTAGATTCCAAAACAAAGTTATCCTCAATTGACTTCACTGGGATCACTCACCACAAAGGCCCAACTTAGCCCTCATTGGACGGCTAAGCTAAGAAGTATAAGGTTCATTTGAGCATCCAGGGGGCAAAATAGCAATTTTAATTTTCTCGCAGGAGGAAAGCAGACGAAAATGCAATCTTTGGTTTTAATTTTCAGGCATGAAAACGGCCTGCAAAGTATGAAAAACCTTGTTGTTTTTTGTAAATATCTTAACATAGTGGATGGGTTTGTTATTGATCTCTAAATGACAGCATGGGGTGTGCAAAGTAATATGACCTGGAAAACACAGACAATCCCGTTCCTATGGCATTTTTTAAATATATCTATAATTTTATACAGAATGTGTGTACAAACATAAAACAGTCACAAATTGTGCGTCACAAAATACAACTACGTTTATTGATAAAGAAAATGCTTCTTCCTGAAGGAAAATATAAGTAGTTGAGGACTTGAGTTCACATTTGAAGATTACCCAACAGATCATTGATGACCACTGGCAAAGAACAACCTAACTGACCACTTAAAACAGCTTTTAAGGCAAATGTTTACTCTTGAGTCTATAAAGTGCAGTAACTGCTAGTCGCTATCAACCAATATCAATAATATAATGTTCTATCTGCAAGAACTTGTAGGGGGTGATTACGATGGCAGGCGAGGTGGTGATTGGGACCGCCTGCCTGTATGGCGGCGGTCCCGCACGTGAAATTACGATGCGACCGCCACCGTGGCGGTTGCATCTTACATGTTTACCATTGCGGCGGGTGCTGCTGGCTGCAGCACCCACCGCAATAGCAAAAATGCATGTAGTACCATGGGTACCGCCCCAGTGCACAACCACCTCCCCCCAACTCAAGGGGGGCCCATGACAGGCCCCGCAAACCAATTCCCGCCAGCCTTTACATGGGGGTTTCGCCGCCATAGAAAGGCTGGCTATAGCCAGCATCGTAATTTGGCGACGATGCCTGCTAGGCACCGTCACCACTTTAGGTATGTTGACAGCTCCGCCAGGCAATTGATACGATTGCCTGTGGCGGGCGGGCTTTGCGACCGCCGTGGTTGGAAAGCGATTCCCACCGCCATCATAATGTGGCGGGGGGAAAATTGCTGTCCAATGGCGGAGCGCCCACCACCGCACGGCTGGCAGTGGCGGGCCTTCCGCCATCGTAATGACACCCTTAGTTTCCTGTCTCAATTGACGTCAACAGTCACTTTAGTTGTAGAGCTCATCCGCAGAGTTTGCCAAATCATCTCTGAAGCACCCTCAGGACACACTGATTTGAGTACAATTGACCCCAAAGTAACTACTGTGATTTTCAGGTTAGGAGTGGGCAATCACTGGCCATTCCCGTACCATGCATAAGAAGCCTTCGCTTACGTCGGTGCACCTAAGACACGTTGGTGCTGCTGATGCGTACCTATTGGAGTCTTTCTAGGAATTAAGTACGTTCTGTGAAGGTAAATAAAAATGAGTGCACTTAAATCTTCATGGAGACTGTGCGTAACCCCGTGTTTTCTTCCAGTCTCACTCGTCTATTTCGCTACCCAAAATGAGTGTTTCATTTGTCTCTTAGTCCTTCTCAATCTATTTGTAGTGGTGCATTATACCACCAGGATACCATTTTCCTTCCCTTACCCACCCTGAACAGCGTAGGAATCACCTTGTTGGTTTCCACTCCTAAATCTCTATGTCCCCACTTTGATCTCAAGACCATCACTATAGACCCACATCTCCCACTAAAAACCATCACTAGAGACCCACATCCCCCACTAAAAACCATCACTATAGACCCACATCTCCCACTAAAAACCATCACTATAGATCCACACCCCCCACTCAAGACCATCACTATAGACCCACATCTCCCACTAAAAACCATCACTATAGATCCACACCCCCCACTCAAGACCATCACTATAGACCCACACCCCCACTAAAAACCATCACTATAGACCCACACCCCCACTAAAAACCATCACTATAGACCCACACCCCCACTAAAAACCATCACTATAGACCCACACCCCCACTAAAAACCATCACTATAGATCCACACCCCCCACTCAAGACCATCACTATAGACCCACACCCCCACTAAAAACCATCACTATAGACCCACACCCCCACTAAAAACCATCACTATAGACCCACACCCCCACTAAAAACCATCACTATAGACCCACACCCCCACTAAAAACCATCACTATAGATCCACACCCCCCACTCAAGACCATCACTATAGACCCACACCCCCACTAAAAACCATCACTATAGACCCACACCCCCCCACTCTCCTATGGTCCATGCCCGTATTGTTTGGTTAAATCCAATTTATCGAGGTGCCCACTGAATTTGCGCCCTAGATAGTGCAGTCCAAAGTCTGTAACATCCAGTCAGCCCATCCTCTGCCGCCAGGAGGGGGGGGCCTCTAAAATTAAGCCATTTTGGGATTTTAATAATCAGGAGTCTCCTGCCTGATTCGGGACAGTTGACATGTATAGGAGTCTCACTTTATTTAACGAGCCCCTATGTCAGTCATTGCCCCAGTCAAGTTCTGTCCGCAGTTTATCCACGCTAAGTCATTGGTTTTACATCTCGCATGCGGGGTCCCTCTGAATTGTATTCAGAACCTTTAAAGTCTGCCTTAGGAGTTTCCTCTTTAGGTTGTATGGCTTTGCGAGTCTAGCACATTCGCAGAACAGGTTTTCTCTGTAGATTACTTTAAAAGTTTCATGTTTTACCTGAAGATCCTACGTTTCTAGGGGGATATTATCTTATTAGTGCAACTCTGGCCGCAGCACCTTTCGCTGTGGCAATTCCCCAAAGTCTGCAGTGACCAAGAACAGAACTGCCCGAGCGGTGGGTGAGCAAACAGTTATGGCTGAGCTTGGACCCATACCAAGCCTGCTGCCAAAAGTGCAAATATGCCTCATATCCATGTTTGTGTCTATATTGGGACATCAAGCATGTTCAAATGACTGCAGCAAGATGATCCTGCAGGGACAAAATGTGCACCAAGCATGGGTTTAACACGTTCAATGTATTGCAGTAATTAAGGGTGTGATTGTAGACCGTAAGTTACCACAGTCCTTATGTACAAAGCTATTTTGCGGTCACAAAGGCTGCAATTCGGAGCTTTGGCGACTGTAAAAAAGTTTTTGGGTATATACAAACCTAAACTGTGATTCAGTAACTGGGAACCGAATCACAAGCATAGGTGTCCGAGTACATAACGAATCGCAAATTGGAAGGTGCTTGTTTAGGGTGTCCCTTCCAATTTGCGATCCCTTAAGGTATGTATCAAGGGTTTCGACCTTTCTGAAGACCGTGTCCCTGGCACCCAGCAGAATTTCTGAATGCACTATGGTGTTCTTTATCTAAAGGCAGGGGCATCAATCTTCATCAGAGGCCAATAAAAGTAACAGATGAACTTGGGAAAATGGATTTGACTGGTCTGTGGGAAGAAGTGGTCATTCTGCTACAGCAGATACAGTTTTGTATATATTGTTTTTGTCGATGAAGTCCTCTATGAGTAACTCTATAAAATAGTAAACATGCACAGGTTGGAATCTTCATCAGGTCACAAATGTAAAGTGAGTTCACCCGTCAGTAACCACCCACTTGTTATGTCACTCTTTGCAGGGGCTACAACAGAACAAACCCTCAGGCCCTCAGGTACTCCCACCTTTTTGCCTGGGGAGTTGTTCTGGACATGTTCCTTGAATGTCCAGATAATGATCTTTCCTTGAAAGATTCACCTTTTAAATTGGCAATATTAAGGTGTCTGGTGTCCTGAAAACTCCCTCTGAAGGTCAAGGCTTAAGTATCTCTGCAATTGCCTTGAAACAGAAGTAGTAATTTATTGTCTGGAGAACTAAAGTAAATACTAAATCAGTACTGTACTTTCGTGAAGCGACCCCAGCTTAAATTACAGAAATTATATTGACAGATGAGGGAGATTGCGGGTTTACATTTATTCTGTAGTTATAACGATGAGACGCTGTAAAATTATGAATCAGACCAAAAGCTAATATTTTTTGCAATGGTGTTAGCCAAAATTAGTATTACTCTACACAGAACTGTTTGAACCCTGCCAGTAGGGCTTCTGGAGTGAATTTCTCAAGATTTCTATTCAGCATGAAAGGATTGTTTAATTTTTTAGGCATGCCTGGGTCTTCTATGCTTCCGAAAATGTTATTTGTCTATCCTGATTCCATAACTGTCGACAATTTACTGTTGGAAACAATTATGCAGTTCTCACTAGCTATTTGAATTAGTGAATACCTGCTCTATAGTGATGTGATATTTGTGTATATAGAATCTTTCTTATAAACAAAACAAAAAAAAATAGAGTCAACGTCTATAACAAGTCTGGACTAAAAAACACTGGGCGGCGTTGATGTCTCTCAATGTGGGACATTACCCAATGTCTTTAAAGGGTGTATTATGAAAGCTGCCGATTGGTCTAGTCAATCAGTCTTAAAATACTTTTTCTTTGAATTGACAGATCAGATGGTATGAAAGGTTTTGGCGGAGTTGTAAACAAGAGACTCTGGGCTAGACAATGAATCCAGACAATATGCACTCTCATTTGAGAAAGTCTTGACTCTGGTAATGACACAGCAGCAAGAGTTGCCCCTCTCAATTTGTAAACATGGCAAAACAAACAGTTACGACATTTTTATTTAGCATTATAAAAATGATCATGTTCAGTTTATTAATTCTGTGTGTGACTTTTAATGAAGACTTTTTTCTGAATATTTTTTGCCCCGCTGTGTGATTTTGCGTGTGTACTGGATTTCCTACAGGGTCTGGGATCCCGATCTCTTGAAGCTGTCAGAAGGTAAATTCAAAATTCATTGGATCTAATGTTCTGAACGGCTTCCTGTTCATCATCTGAATTTAACAAGTTGGTTTGTCTCTGGTTCGGTGAACTCAGATGCACCAAGTTTAATCACTGAAAGTTAATGAACAAAACAAAAGAAGAGGAGGGAAGGCAGGACTCTTTCAAAGATGTGGCAGCCTGGACACTGGCTAATGCTTTTCAATCAATCAATCAATCAAAAATAAGTTTATTGTGACCAATTGGTCTTTAAACTACATATACCATCATGACACAGATAAAAAAATACAATTGTTAAAATTTTAAAAGAGCCTAAAACCAAATTTCATTATTTTCTCATAAAACCTTGTTTTTGTACTGTCATACTAAAAGTCAAGACCGAATACCTAAAAAGTTCATTGCTTTTCTAGTGTTGTTCTGTTTCAATGGCTATCATTTCCCTAGTTGCAGAGAATTTGTTGCCTTCCACTGCGTTTCACTTTCGAATTTTAAGTAAATAAAGGATGTTTAACTTTTCTTAAACAGGATAAACAATCAGTATTATTTATTGTGGGTTGATACAACTGTACTTTTGGAGGGGTTGTTTGAAGTGTCCTACTGCGATGAAAGGGTGGCTTCTATGTTGACAGTTAAAAAACATTTTTAAAAAGTTGTTAAAAAAATAATCAGTATTATCAATCGCCACCCATCTTAACCATTGGACTAGGAACATTTATACAGCTGAAATAAACCCACCATATTTGGATTTTAGGCTTACTTACTGTGATTTTAAATTACAACTGTCCTTATTTTACCACCTACTTTAATATTAATCAGATAATTATCCCTAAAACTATAACATTTAGAAGATAGTTGGATCCTGCAATGTGAATTTAATACTTACCTTTTCTGCAATCATAAAATCATAGCGTAGAGACCCCCTGGTGCAAATGGCCCCAAGCAAAAATACAAATACTATGTAGAAGAACCACCTGCAAAAGAACAAAGTAATCAGTGTCTAATCCATTAAGGTTATCTACACAAGATTAACAGGGTTTTTCTGTCTGTAGATGTGGATTTGATTAACAGAAATTAGGGCTTATAGTTTTCAGCCTCTGAACTCGAAAACTGAGCCAGGTTATTCGAATAACCAGCAAATAATTGTTTCTGGGATTCAGGGTGTGTAATATATGTATTATCAACTTTCATTGCCTGAAAATCTGAATAGATTTTACTATTCAGCGGGTTAACAAGCCTAGCCCTCTCAGAAACTGACGCTTTAAAGGGGACTGGTAGGTAAGCGAATCAAGAAAGTGTGTATCAAGGCAATAAAATAAGAAAAGAATGGAGCATATCAATTATGTAATTCCTGAAAGCAACAACACTCCCTGTCTCTCAAATCTTAATCAACACAAGACTGTTTGTTGTCTGTGCTGTGATGCCGGCACAGAGAAGCAGGTGTCGATAACAGCTTTACACAATGTAAATACAGAAAGGCAACAAGCCATTTCACTCAAGATCCCATTAGCATTGAACCCCTGGAAACCCTGAGGATGGCTGTACCAGGCCCAAAATACGCGTTGCATAGGGGGCGACATTATTTAAGGTTTATGTTTGCAAAGATGTGTAGCTTGAAATTAGATATATTTTTAATGACACTTGGATTCGAAATGAAGAATTGATTTGCATGGAATCCTGTGACGTTTTAAGTTACATTGTAATAAGATAGCTGTGAGGCATGAGCATTTTAAGTCAAAAGCCTTGTTGGCTTCGAGGATTTACACACACAGTATGTGTTGCAGAGTAACAATATATTTAAAGAGGCCTGGGGCTACATTCCTCTGTTGAATTTTCCTTCTGTTTCAGTTATATTTTACAAAATGTTGTCCAAAAACTACATAGATATCATGGTTGGAATAGTACATCAGAGTCTTTCAGAATAAGAATGGCTTTATCACATACACCTGCCTTAGGTTGACTGTAAAAACAATGTGATAGCAAGCAAAGAAAGCATTCATCAAGCAAGGTCCGTACTTGATGAATCAACTTTAATGCAGCCAGGATACGTAGTTTGTTCTTTTTACCCGCCTTCTGGCCTCCATCTGAAGGAGCCTGGCATCTCTGGGCAAAGCGCTGGTGGTCGAAATCCAGCAACCCATGTCCTATTTCTCTTCACAAACAGAGCTTAGTTAAATGCTCTGCTAATTATCTCCCCTCATGATATGTTTCATGACATCATTGCTAACATCGCTGCAACATCTGAAATGACATCATCGATCACAAGGCTGTGCATGGCAGGGGTGCAAGTTATAGTTACTTTGGGGCACAAGTTACTTTACTTGAGATAACTATAACTGGTGAATTTCAATGCTTTTCTTAGTTTAAAATGACATGTTTTAACTGACATTCTCACTTAGCTATAACATTACTGTAACCTTGGTTTTTTCCAGTGAATAGATAGAGCAATAGATAGACAGATAGATAGATAAATAGATAGATAGCTAGATGGATAGAGGGATAGAGGGATAAACAGATAGATAGAGAGACAGACAGGTATTCTAATGGCAAACCTAATCTGATGTGGCATATTTAATGTCAGTGTATACTCTATAGTTATTCTCTTTAGGCTAAGTAATCTCAATATTGCAAAGTAGTGTAGGCAAGGTGTTGTCTAGAGGAATGCTTCAGTGTACGTCCCACCACAAGAATCAGGAGGACTTCCATAGGCACTGCACTTCTGCTAGGATGATATTCACATATAAAACATTCTAAGAGGCAGCATGGTTTGATGCACAATATTTCCGATGGCTATTCATTCTTATTACCAAGCTGATGGACACTATCTGCCATGGCAACATAATTCCATGGCAGCATTTCCGCTTAGACACCCTTTATGAACAATTATTATTTTGGGGGACCATGATTTTTGCTGATTAGGTTCCGCTTTGGTGTAGTGATCAGACTAGCACGGTTTCCAAGCAGGTCTCAAGGGTTTGAGTAGCCCTGTTTCTCTCACATAGTGGGTTGCTTAGGGTCCAACATGACTTCTAAGGACATACTGGTCATATCATGTATAGGACACACTGCCCTGGTCTCTGCAGCACTGAATCTTTAAACGGACGTGCTGGTCGCAGACCTAGGGACCACTTCCTATTACAGTTAATGTGCTCTTCTTAGGCAGTCACAAACTCACACCTACCCTGCAGGCAGGGTAATAGTAGCATCACAAAATAAAATGATGTATGGAGTGCTGAAACTTTTCAAACACTCAACCCGAGTCAGAGATCTGGGTATCATCCATTGTTATTTTGCTCACCATGTCACCCCAGTTTGGACCCTGTCATATGCATATCAGTCTTGACCATATTTCTTAAGGGAGCAGACCAGCCTAAACCTTTAAGTCAGGGCCTAACTGGACCGGAGACAAGCATCCTACGACCACGTTCAGGGTATCACCCCTTACCAGCCAGGCTAGCTTGAATCCAGTGGTGCAGCAAGCAAGGGACATATGTCTGGGCATACCCTTAACCACTTAGGGCGCACATAGCTACATCACAAAATAAAATGATGGGCCCCATGTCACAGATCTGGGTCAAATCTATTGCTATTTTGCTTGCCACGTCACTCCAGTTTGCACCCAATCATATGTAAATCAGTCTTGACCCTGTTCTCCATGGGAACAGTCCAGCCTGAACTGCAAAGCAAGATCCACCCTGGAACAGAAAAAAGCATCCTAGGACTGGTTTTGGGGTATCGCCCCTCATCAGCCAGGCTAGCTTGAATCCAGTAGCACAGTAAGCAAGGGACCCACTTTGGGCATAACCTTAGCTACTCAGGGGGCACATAGCAACATCACAAAATAAAATGATGAACAGAGTGTTGAAACATTTCAAACACTCACTCCCAGATATGGGTTTAATCCATAGTTATTTTGCTGACCACGTCACCCCAGTTCGAACCCAGCCATATGAAAATCAGTATTGACCCTGTTCCCCATGGGAACAGTCCAGCCCGAACTGCCAAGCCAGGTCCTCTCTCGACCGGAAACAAGCATCCTAGGACCGATTTCGGAGTATAACCACTGATCAGCCAGGCTAGCTTGAATCCAGTGGCATAGCGAGCAAGGGACCCACATCTGGGTATACCCATAGCCACTCAGGGTGCATAAAGCAACATCACAAAATAAAATGATGGACAGTGTTGAAACTTTTCAAACAATCGCCCCATGTCACAGATGTGGGTCAAATCTATTGCTATTTTGCTTGCCACATCACTCCAGTTTGGACCCAGCCATATGCAAATCAGTCTTGACCCTGTCCCCTATGGCAACAGTCCAGCCCGAACTGTCAAGCCAGGTCCTCTCTGGACTGGAAAAAAGCATCCTAGGACCAGTTTCAGGGTATCAACCCTCAACAGCCGGGCTAGCTTGAAACCAGTGGTGCAGAGAGCAAGGGACCCACATCTGGGCACCCCCTTATTCACTTACGGCACACATAGCAAAATTACAAAATAAATTGATGGACGGAGTGTTGAAACCTTTCAAATGCTCACCCCCAGTCACGGATCTGAGTCTAATCCATTGTTATTTTGATTTTGGACAAGGACAAGGTGACAGAGCATTTACCTGCCTTAGACACCAGCGCACAGTCTACGTAGCGCTTTTTCGCAATTTTAGAATCTCCTGTTGTAATATTTGCTTTTGTGATTATTTCTTTTACCTTGATTTTAATAGAGCCGCACTCCTCATACTTGCACTCTAAAACTGTTTTTACACCGCTGTTTGGCGGGTTCTGTCCTTGGGGGTAGCGTGGGGGACCTGTGGAGGCCATCTTGGCTTGGGAACTGCTGGGACACTATCGGGCGCCATGTTGTGGGAGTAGGCGGGCAGCCTATGCGCGGCCGGTGCATTTAAACCAGCCACTTGTACGCGCAGCGGTGACGCGCAGTGGTGGGCGCCCTCCCTGCGCCGGAGTCGCGCCAGAGTCCTGCCCGTCTGCACTCGTCCGCGCCTCGGCAGGCCTAGGGCTGGCCACTCTGGAGGGAGATCATGCTTTCTGCGAGCTATCTACTCAGTTGCAGGAATAGGGTGAGTGGCTGTGTGCATGGGGATCTTGACCCTCTCTCTGGCCCTGTGCAGTACGCCGGGTGCAGGTTTGAGCTCCCATTATCAATGCCTATTAGGGCTTTACAGCCCCTACCATGCGTTACTACTGTGATAGACCGCTCAGTGGTCTCCCACCGGCAAACCTCATTCAAAATATTTCATCTAAATGTAAGATCGTTGGTCTGCCACTATTTAGATATGTTTACATTACTCACAGATGAAAGACCTGACATATTTTTCATAACCGAAACTTGGTTGCATGACAACGCTACGGCGGCGATAAATCTTGCCTTGCCTACGGATTATATTATGTATACTCTACACCGTAATTCGCGAGGTGGCGGGATTGCGGTCGTGGTTAAGACATGTTATCCTTGTTTATGGAATGCTGTGGGTATAGCGGGTTGTGAAAGTGCTCACTTCAAAACACACAAGATGATGGACGGAATGTTGCACAATGGCAAAACACTCACCCCCAGTCACAGATCTGGGTTTAATCCATCGTTATTTTGCTCACCACACCACCCCAGTTCAGACATGGCCATATGCAAATCAGTCTTGACCCTGTGCCTCATGGGAATAGTCCAGCCCGAACTGCGAAGCCATGTCTTCCCTGGAACGGAATCAAGCATCCTAGGACCGGTTTCTGGCTATCAGCCATCATCAGCCAGGATAGCTTGACTCCAGTGGCGTAGTGAGCACGGGACCCACGTCTGGGCATACCCTTCCCACATAGGGTGAACAGCAAAACACACAAGATGATGGACGGAATGTTGCACAATGGCAAAACACTCACCCCTCCTTCCCACATAGGGTGAACAGCAAAACACACAAGATGATGGACGGAATGTTGCACAATGGCAAAACACTCAACCCTCTGAACTGGGGTGGTGTGGTGAGCAAAATAACGATGGATTAAACCCAGATCTGTGACTGGGGGTGAGTGTTTTGCCATTGTGCAACATTCCGTCCATCATCTTGTGTGTTTTAAAGTGCTCACTTCGCCATCTCGATGACCCCTCAATTCACCTTTTCTGGTCTGGTTATTTACAGACCCCCCGGTCCTGATGAGGCCTTTCGAACAGCCCTTCCAGAGGTGATCTCTTCTTTAGCCCTTAGATCAGCAAATTTCAGCATCATAGGTGATCTTAACCTCCATATGGATGCTCCTCAATCCTCTGCGGTGAGCAGTTTTCTCGCAGACCTTGAGGCACTACGATTACATCAGCAAATTAGCGGTCAGACTCATATTGGGGGTCATCTTTTGGACCCCTTTTTCACGAATCTGGATAATGTGAAGGCATTGCCGCCTAAGCCGATAATTTGGACAGATCACTCCTTGATTGAAATCCAGATCACTTCGACCGCCTCTCCTTTTAGAAGTACCACACCTATCGTCTTTAAACGCCCTTGGAGGAATTTGAATCTGGAGCATTTCCACCAGCTTCTGTCACAACATATACCAGAACATCCTATTGATGTTACCTCCGGGTATGATCACCTTTGTAAATGGCTGACCCAGGCTTTAGATACCTTAATACCAGCAGGTTGGAGTAAGACCAGGCCTGGCCATTCCAGCCCATGGTATGATGAATCTCTTAGGCTTCTTAAGGTCGCCTGTAAAAGGGCAGAAAGAGCCTGGCGCAAGGCATATGACCCTATTCTTAAACAGAGAAATCAGGCCACCATTAAGTCATATCATCGGGCTATTTGCAAAGCACGGGCCGCTTTTTACTCTTCCGAATTTAAGAATTGTGCTAACCCAACCAAATTAATTTTTAAGGTTCTCAAAGACTTAACTAATGTGAAAACCGCGAGGTTGGGGAATGGCTCTCTGGCTTATTGTGAAGAGCTGGCGTCTTTTTTCGTGGAAAACGTGGATGCGATTTACAGGTCTTTTCCCTCTTTTACCACATCCACTAACAATGTTGAATCTATGTATTCTATCCCTAGTCCACTGTCAGTGCTTCCCGTGCCATCTCAGGAAGAGTTTGACTCCTTAGTCGTGAGGGTTAAATCGGGTTCCCCGATGGACCCTTTGAGACCTGCACAATTTAGGGAATATGCTGAGATCTGTCTTCCTCTTCTTCACGACCTTATCAGGCTATCTTTTACTTCTGGGACGGTACCCATAAAATGGAAGCAAGCCATGGTTATGCCGATACTGAAAAAGTCTACGTTAGACCCAACTAAACCAGAACATTATCGGCCCATTTCTTTGCTTCCATGGATTTCTAAGATTGCTGAGGCCCACGTCAACAATATTCTATCTGTTCATCTTTTAAACTCAGGCATTCTTCATCCTTCCCAGAATGGCTTTAGAGCAGGCCACAGCACCGAGACAGCTTTGCTGGCTATGGTTGAGCACTTACGGAGGTTGTTAGACTCTGGACAGACGGCGGCACTGATCCTTTTGGATCTTAGTGCCGCCTTCGACACTGTGTTCCACCCGATCCTGCTCCAGAGATTAAGAGAAGCCGGAGTGGAGGGTACTGCTCTGGACTGGTTTCACTCATTCTTGGCTGAGAGTACTTTTAAGGTGTGTATACCTCCTTATGAGTCTACTCCTCGCCTTATCTCCCAAGGAGTTCCGCAGGGTTCGGCACTTAGTCTGACCCTGTTCAACCTGTATGTGCGACCACTGATGGGGGTTGCCAATAAATGGGGCCTAACCATGGTGTCATACGCTGATGACACACAATTAGCGGTCGTACTAAATGGAAATACTGCGCTGAATGCATCTAATTTTCAGAGAGCCCTTAAGGAGGTGGCAAGCTGGATGACGGATAACCGTCTCCAACTTAATGCCTCTAAAACTGAAGTTTTAGTATTGGGCAAAGAAGCTCACCTTTGGGGAGACGATTGGTGGCCGTCAGAGCTTGGTCAAACCCCCATTCCAGTGACTCAGGTGAAGAATCTTGGGGTTCTGCTGGATGCTAATTTATCATTTACCCCTCACACAAAAAAAGTTGCGGGTACTTGTTTTGGTGTCCTTCAGAGTCTTAGGCCCATTTTTAAAATTTTTGACGCCTCTACTAGGCAATTAATAGTTCAGGCTCTGATTCTTTCTAGATTAGATTATGCTAGTGCGCTTTTATTGGGCTCTAATCAAGCAGAACTTACACGTCTTCAGCGTGTGCAAAATGCGGCTGCCAGAATGTTGATTGGTTTGCCTAAGTTTTGTTCAGTTAGGCGTTCCATTTCTGATCTTCATTGGCTGCCTGTTAGGCAGAGGATAACATTCAAAGTATTGTGCCTCGTTTTTAAAATCTTGAAGCTTGCCTCCCCTCCTATTCTAGCTCAGACCATTTCTTATTACATTCCTGCCAGAGCACTACGTTCAACGGGTCAATTTTTGGTTCAGGTTCCCCGTTTAAAAAAAGCTAGAGTGGGCGGTCGCTCATTTGGTGTTTTGGCAGCTGGCCTCAGGAACACACTGCCTTTTTGTATCCGTTCTATCCCTGACTTGCTGCCTTTCAGAAAGGCTGTGAAAACATTTTTGTTTCCTTTGGCGTAATGGTCATTGCTGTAACTGTGTGTCTGGTGTTATGTTGCCCGTTCTTGTATAGCGCCGGGACGCCGCTTGGCTGTGGCATCTTTATAAATATAAAATAACATAACATAACATTTTCACCTCACCCCAGTTTGGACCCAGCCATATGCAAATGAGTCTTGACCCGGCTGCCCATGGGAACAGTCCAGACCGAACTGCCAAGCCAGGTCCTCCCTGGACCGGAAACAAACATCCTAGGACACGTTTCGGGATATCACCCCTCATCAGCCATGGAGTAACTTGTCCACCAAACTCTAAATCAGTCTCTTAGTTTTAAACCTCAGCATAACAGTTAAGTAATGAACATGGGACAGAATCGGTAGTACTCCAAATACTAATCAATTTCTTCCCTTTACAGATTGTGTTGTCCAAGTTATTTGTAAACTGTTGATAAAGTCATGCTAACTGACAACTGTGATATGCAATTTTGAGGAACAGCATCTTAGACAATTCATTATCTTTTAAAAGTATTGAGTATTTTCACTTTTTATTGCGCAAATTGTCCACACTGTTTTATCTGTATGGATTATATTTTTCATATTGACTTGTACTGTTTCTAGGATTTAACATAAAGGAAAAAAGCAAAACAAAGAAAGAAAGGACGAAAGAAAGAATATTAAACAGAAGATCAACTCTGTAAGCGAACATCACACAGCATGTAAAGCTAAAAGATTGAAAAACCGTATACACAGAGCAAAGTAAATGCCTGTATAAACACCAAGGGTCATTACGAAACTGTGCACTTACTTGCGAGGAACTTGACTCTACATCTGTAACAAGCACTGACCAAGGCAAACCTACCAGACTTCCACACTCTACCACATATATATAATTGCTTCCAAAAACCCCATTACTGGGTGGTTGAGGAATACTTTAAGGTCACTAATTCTCTGGGTCCTGCTTTTGGATGGTAAGGTACCTCAAATTTCTTTGCATGCCCCGTAGATGTTTGTACAAAATGATATCTCACAACCAGTTATCAGAAATTACTGCTGGGATTCACACCGCAGGATGATCAATCAATACTCACACTTCTGAATGGAAAAACCCTAACTTCAACTGGCTAGACAAGCCTGGGACAACACTTGATATCTGCATTCCTTATACAGCTGGCTTGGCGTGGGGCTTTACCACAGGTCAACCACAGCTACAAAGGCCGTGAAAGGGGCTACATCTTGACAAATGAGACTTCAATTTTGGGTGGTTCGAATACTAAGGGAGACATCCTAATTATCCTAATTGGATGACAGCCCCTTTGGAGCATATGTGGTCTTATAATATGGTTTTATTATGTCATTTTGTATCATTCAACGAAAAAATAAATTATCTATGAAAAGGTATATACATACGTTTTTATAATCTAATAAAAGACAAACAAAAGTATGTATATGCTCATGAAGTAATGATTTCAGTAGTGGTCAGCCCATGAAGCCCTAGCAGGCCTATACAGAAGAAATACAGGTCAGGTGGGAGTGTTTCTAGTGTTTCATAAACTGAAATGTTAGCACCTTAAATTACTCATTGGGAGATTCCACTCTTCGCAAATTAAAGAGAAGTGCAACACAATTTTATTATTGGTCTCTCATAAAAAATTAACCGAGGGGGTACATAATTTTGGCCAAATTGTCCATAACTCTGTCCCCATTACTGTAAGAGGGGATACTCTCCTCTTTTTTGAGGATGACTCAAAGCAAGAACATCTCATTCCTTTGTTTGCTTGAAAGAAGTACTCAGTGCCATTCGCACCCATGCACTGCTCTAACATATTTTCTTATATAAACACCACCTCAAATATGGAAAGCATATACTTAGGTCAGAACTGTTATTTGCTAAACACAGTTGCTAAACTAAGTGATAACTATCATGTTACCAATACATACACATTTTTTTATTTCTGTTTAATATCCTTAATGCTATGTATAGCAAAAAAAAGACATCATTAAAAAATATACAGTATGCTTTGGCTATTTGGCTAATCTATTAGTGACTCTCCAAAGACAACAGTCTAGTAGGAGGAGTTTTGGGAAGAAATGCAAAAGCTGAAGGCAATTTATTTTTAAAGTTGCTGGTGAATAAAAGGCTGCTTGCAACTGTGCTAACAATTGGAATGAGTCTTTCAATTACAACAAATCTGTAAAAAGTAAAGAGTCTGAGAGCGCTGTAACATGGAGTGTTTGCTGGAAGGGCATTCCCAGTGAAGACGCATTCTTTCTATCCTCTCCGGGTACTTACGAGATGGCTATGGCAGTCAGAGATCCTATGGGAATATTGGCAGCAGGCCGCTGAAGATCCCCACTCATGTTGAATCCAGCCATAACACCTGACATGCAGAAGAAGAAACACCGTTATCTCTTTGATACCATTTAAACAAGAAACAAGTACATTTACTGCTGCTTAAGATTTGAACTTCTCAAGGTATCTCTCAACCCCAGCTGAGCAGAACACAGATCCTGGGGTGAATTCAGCTTTTGGAGTCTGCAAAGTTGGTGTACTGATTGGCAGTGCTCAAAAAGAAGGTTTTATTTCATGCATATACAATGGGGTGGATGTGTTCTTCACACATAGAGGTGCCAATTAGAAAAAGAGAGATTTACATCTACGTCTAAGTGTAGATTTACTACTTTTTGGATTTCACACAGATTTCCAGTAATCTGAAGAGAAAGCTGTGCCAGGGGCAGGTTTCCATGCAGACTGCGGGAAAAGTGTGTGATTTTCCAACCAGTACACAATTTCCACTGCACTGAGATGCTCATACCAGAGAACTCTTTACAAGGGGTGCAGGATTCCCTGTCCAAATGTACATTTTTTTGCTTTTTTATTTTCCATGGGTAAAGTATTTTTTCCCACGGAGAAACATCTTTCCTATACACTCCCTCCAAATATGTGAGTGCTTCATTACACTTCCCATCCTGGAACGAGGATTTACACCAGCACTGTGCTGGAATACATTCTAACCTTTCCATTCTGGGAAGATGAATGATATTAGTGTGTGAATGCTCACAAACCTAGGTGTTTGTGGATGTTCACAAACTTGCAAGACAGATCATGCCTTGGCAAACCCAAGTAATGCCTACATTCCCATCCTCTGAGGGTGCGGGGAGCTCTACACTCATAAATGTGCTTGTGCCTGCCAGGATACTCTTTTAAGAATTCCTGGCAAGCGTAAGGTAAATTGGATTGTAAGTATACACTTACAACAAAATGTATCTTCATGAATAGGCCCCATTGTGTTTAGCAAAATGTTGCTGCTGCTGGACCATGCCTTGATCTACAGGGAAGTGGAGACACTTCATTGTTGTATAAAAACTCTTAAGAAGAATCTTTCTCAACTTACTGCTGCAGAAAATAACAAGTATCCCTAGTGGTATCTTGTCCTTTGCAAACCCAGCGGCCCATTCGGAGCAGCAATAACACCAAGGTGCTAGACTGAGAAGAGGGGATTGGTTGGTGGATGTGGGAGTGCAGTTGTCCAGTGGGTTAGGTAGGAGTTTGGTTCAAGTGAACAGTGAGGCTAGATCAAGAAGGTCTGTGCCACTGGTCTGCTGTCTGGAATTGGAATATTAGTGATTGTTACTCTGAATGAAGGTGTTGGGCAACAGGTTGTGATTGGGATAAACATTTTTGACAGGGAAGGAAGGATCTGTGGAGAGTCTAGCGAGTCTGACAATGGTGCAGTGTTAAGGGTTGAGGTGGGAGAGGTTGAAGAGCAGTTAAAATGCTGGAATGACAGGATGGCAGGGGTGAATAGAAAAGGTAGATCTCCAGTGGTGGTGTGCCCCTTCACAGGGTCACATTAGAAACATCAATTATGTGTTCTATTGATGGAGTGTATTAGATCAATGGGCCACTGCATGCTGCCTATAGTTCAACAGTTTTGCCTAAGAGAACTTACAGCTTTTGGTCTTTGTTTTGTCTCTGAGAGACCACGTCAGGAATCAGAGGCAGGGTCTGTCTGACATTACAGGGAAGGATTGCACAAGCCTTGGTAGGAGTTCACAGACAACTCGAGAGAAACAATGTCAGGCTACATATCCCAAAAACACTCGCACATAACAGGAAAATTGGCTCATAGTTGCATGGAGGCAGAAAAAAACAGCCGATGGAGATTAAACTCAAATGCTAGACTGCTAACCCCTTTGTGTCCTTACTTCCCGGTTAGCATAACCACTTACAGTGAGAGCTAGGCAGCGGGAGTGTTTAGGCATGAAGTTAGCATACAGAAGATGCCAAGCCCCTTTCTGTTATGTTGTATGGCTTCCTGATTCAGCTAGTTCAGCACCAAATACTGATCCCTTCACATTTCTTGTGTTTATCCTTTTCCAGTTCCCTGGTGTTTTTGGGTTTAGGCAGAGTTCTTGTTGTTCTACTTGTTTGTTCTGATCATTCCTCCTTAATCTGGAAATAGAGTCTCGCTGGGTGTCATGGATGTCCACACCTATACACTGGTCAGCAGGGGGCTTGTTGCAGTGCAATCTGCCTATACGTTTAGTAAAAAAAAGCCCATTACTAAATTGTTAGTGTGATACCTGGCATCCTTGACGTGGTATCGCCCAAACATTTTGCCTTCACCACGCCTGTTATTCTGAATTCTTTTTTATTGGCTTTAGGACTGTGCTGTTTATTACTGTGAACCAATGTTTCTGCTCTTGCCTTCAAACATGGTAAAAATGGCCTACATCTAATTGTCCTTAGTAAATGGCACTACATGTCCCAAGGGCCTGTAAACTAAATACTACTTGTCCGGCAGCACTCATATTGCCACCCACTAAACTAGCCTTTTAAAACATGTCTTAGGCCTACCACTGCAGCCGGTAGTGTAATTTTAAACTGTCATTTTGACTTGGCAAAATAAACCCTTTGCCAGACCTAAACCTTCCTTTTTAATACTTATAAGTCATTCCTAAGAAAGGCTCTAAAGGCTCCTCGAGCAGGATGCATTGTATTTCAAAAGTAGGACATGTGTACTTAGGTCTTACATGTCCGGCTAATGAAAAACTCCTAAAGTTTTTTTCCCTGTTGTAAGGCCTATCTCTCATACTGACTAATACTGACTTCCCTTATTACATTTAATAAGTGATAACTTTGGACTGGGAGCAGATGGAGTTATGCAATTTACACTCAAATGATTGTACTTTAAAATACTCTTTAATGGTGTTGTCAGATTTTAAGTTAGAATTCTGAAAATGCCAATTCTAGAAATTGGCATTTTCTTGTCTCAACCATTTGTGCCTTCTGCTAGTGTCCTACGTCACATGACTGTGACTGGCTCTGCTGTTCGAGTTTGTGTATTGATTCCAGATGGTAGCACAGAGGGGGCTTAGGTGTGGACATAATTGGCCATCTTGGAAGGATGACTAAGGAGGGGCTGTACCAAGGCCCACTTACATTTCAAAGGGCCTTACCCTCTGCAAGTAAAAGGACCCTAAAACCAGGTCTGCCCTGCCTTTTTGTCACCACGGACAGTTTAGAGACTTGAGAGGGGAAGGAAAGAACTTTCTCGAACCTGATGTGGGGGTAGGACTGGGAGCCCCTCCACACAAAGGTTGCCACTCTTCAGAACACTCCTGGACCTGTGGAAGTTACAGAAGGAATGCCCTGTGACCACAGGACTGCTCTGCTGCATAAAGGACTGCCTTGCTGTCTGAGAAAGAAGACTCCATCCCAGGCTAACCAGAGTGACTGCAAGGGTCAGTTAGCTGACCTCGTTTGAATGCTACATGGACACAGACCTGAGTGCTTCAGAGACCTCCCTGCAACTACCCAGCTCACCTGCTGCAACTAAACATACCTGGACCTGCAACAGGACTTCTGCTGGAGTAAGTCCCTTATCCCAAGAGGTGACTTCCTCAGTCCTGGACACTTGGCTGGTATTAAAGTGTACTCCTCCTTGAGAAAAGTAGACAAATCCTGGAGTTTGGGCTCCCAAGACCATGAACGGACCTGTTTGCCCTAAGACTTTGCCATCCGCGACAACCACAAATGCAGGTGAGATCTGCTCATTGCGCCTACAGCGACTGCCAGTAACGACTGGCAACGCAAGACTTGCACTTTGCGCTACAGCATCAAAAGCCTGCGGCGACTGCCAATGCGAAGCCACAGCAATGACCGTCAGTGACACTTGATCTGCTCCTCGTGCTACAGCGACACCATACGTGATGCCCAACCTGCTCTTCACCCTCCTTGCAGCATCCTCCATTACTAATGGAACTCTTCGTGCCAGACTTTGAAGGCAACTTTTCAGCCTGAACTGTGGCTTTCCCCCAGTCTAGGATGATTAGATGACCTTAAGTGGTGTTTTATGCGGTGAGGGGCAATTTTCACCCCAAAATTTTAAAGCTGAATATCTCTGGTTCCACTGTTTGGAGTTTTGAATTTCTGGTAAAATTCTATTTATTAAAATTTACTCTTCACTTTTCTCAATTGGTTTGGGATTTTTCTTGTATTGTATTTTTACTTTATTACCATTTATGTACTGCATAAATACTTTAACCATTGCCTTTAAGTTAAGCCTGACTGCTTTATGCCAAGCTACCAGAGGTTTAAGCACAAGTTAATTTAGCGACTTTTAGTGTTTATTGCCTGAGTAGGGCTTCTACCTCCGCCAATCCAATTTCTTACATTTGATTTTGTTACTTCTCTGTATTTACTCACCTGCTATTTAGTTTATATGTAACCAAGATCCATTCTTGCTGAGCCTGCCAAACTCCTTGCTGACTCAAAGAAGCAGATGAGTGGCACCTGTGTCCCCCTTTCTATATCTTGCCCTTTTTGTCCTATTTCTCTCTGATTGATTGATATGCATGCATCCTACCCATCGAGAGAGACTGAGTGAGAGGAATGGGATTCTCAACATTATAGCCCTTCACTCAAGCTTGACAGGTCATGGGCTTGGACACTTCTGTTTTCACTTCTGACCATGTGTTCTCTAGGATGTGTTCTCTTCCTCTTCCCTGTACTACAGGCACAACCTCAGTTATAGCCCCCGCACCCCCCCCCGCTAATGATTACCAGCTGACTTGCCTATAGTGCAAGAAAATATTTTGCAGCTTTATATCTTTCAGTCATGCCAAAGCTGTGTGAGGGAAAGCAACAAAAATAAAAAAAATACACATGCAAACATCCTAGTGAGAACATCTAGTAAAATTTGCCTTAAATATTGTAGGATCCTATTGGTTAATAGATTCTATCAACATCTTTCTCATCATTAGCGGGGTTATATATTTAAACAATACATGTGGCTAAGAAACATTTTATATTACTGCACAGATAACTAACTACAATGAAAAAGAACAATGGAAAACAACAGAACAAAATGTTTTTTGTATATAATTTATCACTTTTTTTTGGTTTTACGATTTTCAATGTTTCAGTTATACAGCTTTGTAAAGATTTAATGCAAAATATCAACATCTATATATATGTCTAACAAAATACAAACCTTAAAAATTATTAATTTGTGACTCACTCACACATTTGCTATGGTATATTGTTTCTAGGAGAACAATGCACCTCATATAGATTGTTCTTTCTAAAAGGTACAGAAACATGATCTCCAATGTCTCCATATTATTTGATTGCCATTGCCTTCCACTCATCATCAATTCTAATCTAAATGTTTTGGTGCCACAACAACCTTTTGACTTCATCTGGATATTTAAATAATTATGGCAAAAGCTTAAAAAATACCATAATTCCTTTTAATAATACAACCTTCTTGAATCATGGTGTGTCTTTAAAATGTAATTCTCCTTCATTTGTTGGAGTTATTATTGCTCCTTTGTTTACATACTTCAGGAGGTACTGCCTCATTTGATGATGGCTTCCAGCTCAACTTTCATTTATTTTCTATGGTATTATTCGAATGATAAGTAATTACACTCTTTCATTTATAACAATCACATTTGCGCCCAGAACTAAAAGATTAGCTTAATGGAGTTTATACCTTTTGGTAACAGAAAGAAGTATCATACTCATTACTGTTCAGTGCTTTGCAGCACACCATACCTTGTTGAGAGAGGGGGCCCTCTAGGTATGGGGAAGGGGCCCATCCCTTGATAGGATGGCATGGGGGTTGTGCCCAGCTCCTTCCTAAGCTTCAGAGGATGCCTACCTTGTCGCTGGCAGATGAAGCTCACACCTAGGCCTGCTTTCCTTTTACCTCTCTAGTCAGGCTAGCCCCAAACCCAGTGGGAGTGGAGGAACTGACCAGAAGTGATTTAGGAGGTGTACGAAAAAGACTTGCCCTGAGCAAAAAGGTGCGCCCCACAGGTCTCTCCTCAGAACACTACTGGACCTGTGAAGAATCAGAAGCACCGCCCTGCTGTTTGAAGAACCTGAAGGAAGTCTGTACCTGCTTGCCTTAAACCCGGGACTCCAGAAGTACCTCCGTGGGTCAGCTGGCTGACTTCCTGTTTGAGTTACAGGGACACAAGAAGGTTCCAGAGGCCTCTCTCCCCGCAACTGCCAAGCTGCCCAGTTCCAACTGAACCTGCCCTGGGTCCCTGCTTATTAAGGAGATTACCCAATTGTGGGATCTGTAGCGATGCACTGATGTGACTCCCTTCTTTTCTCAAAAATTGTTCTTTTCAAGTTGCTTTGGTCTAAGACACTACCTCTACTTCAGGGGGTTTTCAGGGCACTTCTCTCTGCCCTACACTTTTCAACATTTGCATTCAACACCTAGCAGACATCACAGACTCATTCGGTTTCACCTTACTTACCTATGCGGATGATAAGCAGAGGATTATATTTCTCTCCCAACACATAGGTCATCGTGCTTCTGAGCTCAAACTCTGCCTCACTTCTGTCGCCGATTGAATGACCTTTAACTGCCTAAAGTTCAGTGCTGGAAAGACCAAAGTGATGGTGGTGGAGAATCAATATAAAAAGTGGGACACTGCCTAGTGGCCTGATTCTCTGGGCTCATGTCCCTCTCCTAAGACTCAAGTGAAAAATCTAGGTGTCTAGCTAGACCAAACCTTGCTTTTGAGCACTAAATTAAGAACCTGCCAGCCAGAGGTTTTAGGATTCAGATATGCTTGAAAATTTTTCTCTGGCTTCTTCCGCCCCTCTGCTAAGACAACTGTGGTCCAGGCTATGTTCACCTCTCACCTGGACAACAGAAATGTACTCTATTTAGGTCTCCACCAGGTGATCCCAAGATGCCTCCAGACAATCCAAAATGCTGCAGCTCTCCTCATCTCAAACATCCCCAGACATCTCCCCATCACTGCATGTCTCTGAGATGCACGCTGGTTACCAATTAGCAAACAGATCCAATTTAAGGCCACATGTTTTTCCGACAGGACTTTTTCGAATACCGGCTGTATCTATCTTCACAATCTGATCATTCCTTGTATTTCTTCTCGAACCATTTGCTCATCTGACACTCTGCTGACCAAGGTCTCTCGAATAAAAAAAATCTGACAGGGAAGGTGCTCTTTTTTGCTGTTGCAGACAGCCCGAATCGCAAAATTTGGCCATTTGCGATGGCAAAAAAGCTTTTCCTGATACAACCCACCCAAACTGTGAATCGCAGTTTGGGTGTAGATATTGCTATTTGGAAGGGCCTCTTTAGGGCACCCCTTCCAAGTAACGATTTCCAGTGTTATGCATCAAGGTTTTGCAATCGAAATGTGGTTGCCAAACCATGATAATTTACCACCAACTTGTGGTGGTAATGCATTCGCAAATTGGAAGGGGACCCCATGAGACCCCTTCCGCTTTGTGAATGTTGAAAAATATTTTTTTAGGAGTAGGGAGTGGCCCCTCGGACCACTGTCTGCTCTTAAAAAATGAAAACAAAACTGTTCATTTTCTATTGTTGAAATGCATCTGGTTTTCCCTTAAGGAAAATGGGCTGCATTTCAACAAAAAAAAACTTTAGTCAAAGGCAATGATAGATCTGGTGTTCTGCTGATCTCAGCAGGGCACCATCCCTGTGGCGGCAGGCATTCATAATGGGCCGAAAACTGCAACCTACCTCATTAGTATTCATGAGGTAGGTCGATTTGCGACCCACTAGGAATTGCAAGAAGTTTCATACATAAGTAACAGTGATTTCCAAATAGCAATACAGATAAAATCGCTATTTGAAAATACATCGCTATTCCTACTCTATGTACATCTGGCCCTTAGCCCCCAAACTTTGGAATAGCCTGCCTCTACATCTTTGGAGGAGTCCTTCAAAAGTAATCTTCAGAAAGCACCTTAAAACCAGGCTTTTCTAACCACCACTCTTTTACCTGATGTGTACTTCTCTAGATGGGATCCTAGCACTAGGACACTTTGTTTGAAGCAGCCATGTGCTCTACAAGTCTGATTAAATTGAAATACAAATTGTAAGAATACTGATCATGCTACTATGGTTAGAAAGTATGTCATACTTAAATGCAAAAGCTGACCTCAAGAAGATAATCCCTCTGCTGGGACACCATATCCTAAATCTGAATCCTACCTGCGACAGCACTGACATCACTTGGATTTGTATGAAAACAGTCATTCTTTTCACCAGTCTGCTGGCTTATACAACTGTTGGTTTTGAAGCTGCATCAAAGCAAGCTGTAACATTTTCAAAGCCTGAGCGAATTAAAAGCTTTTTCAAAGAACTTTGCAGGTGTTGAATAAATGGGTAAAACCTCAGCATTATTAATTGTTTCCATAGAGCTGAAACCTGCCATTAGGGAATGACGTTGGACGATAATCTTTATCTAAAGGCTTTGGATGCAAACAGATCTGCAGCTGAAAGCAGGATGCATGTTTACACAAAGCAAACTTTAGGGAAGTTACGCGTGCAACTTGCCAAATTAAGTTATAAGAGTAACATGTATGCTACAAGAACTTTTTATATCATTTCTCAATAAGGTTAACAAAGATTAGATGCTTAACTTATGGATTATGACTACATATCAATGTGATTTTGTTTTATTTCACTTGTATCTCTACAAATTAAAGTTAACAAGAACAGGTGGCTGCAGCCACCATGCCTTTCTGGTGTTTTATTTCAGGAAAGCATACACTAGAAAACTAGCTACTTGCAGGGCCGGACGGGTAACCCAAAGCAGCCTTGGCAATTTTGTAGGACCAGCCAACCCCCCCCCCCCCCCCACGCCTCCCAGGGCTGGGGAAGGGGGTGCAAGTGTAAAGCACTGCTGCTTTTGTTACTGAGGGCGATATTTATGCAATGCTGCAAAACCGGCCCCAAGGAGCAAAAAATCGTCCCCCCACTGCTGCAAAACTGTCCCCCACCATTTCAGCCAAATCGTCCGATGTCTGCTTCGGCCAGTCTGGCCCTGTCCAAGGGTCATAAGGCTGACCTCCTGTTAAAGCTACAGGGACACAGCACAGCAAGCTCCAAGAGCACTTTTCCTGCAACTACCTGGCTGACCAGTGGAAAATGGACCTGCACTGCACCCTGCTGTTTGGCCACTGACTGATACCCTGTGAGTCTCTAAGTGCCTCCCCTGTAGCCCTAGGAGGCTTAAAAATATACTCCTGTGGTGGACTGGGACTTAAAGGACTAAAGACAGAAGGTAAAAACTTTGACCAGGCAGAACCTGGTTGGTGTATCCAATGTGGTCAGTGTCATATTGTGTCTAGGTTCTCGCAAATGCAACACCTGAGTATAATTGGCACTTTATGCTTCTTTGCGCTATTTCGACTTAAAACGTTAAACGTTCATATCTATGGTTCTCTTTATTGGATTTTTGACATTTTTGTAGCATTTTGTTTGTTAGATTTACTTTTCTAATTTGGGTTGGGATTTTTATTGTTTTGCATTCCGACTTTATTACTGTTTTGGTACTGCATAAATACTTTACACATTGCCCTAAGTTAAGCCTTGTCTGATCAGTGCAATAACTACCAGCGAGGTTGAGCTCAGGTTAATTTAGTGACTTTAAGGGGTCACCCTGACTAGCTTTGTGATTATTCGGTGAGGTGGGTAGACACCAGCCTCAACTAAAAAAAGCAACTTCTTACACTACTGAAATAGCATCACACATCTGAAATAACCCATGCGCATCATTGTCTTTAGTACTTAAAATGAGTAGGTGCTGTTAGGTATTGATTACCGGCATTTTTTAATTTGAGCGTGACAGTCACAGCACCGGTACAATATTTTGATTGGGAGAGTACCGGCACAGCTCAGTAGCAAAAGGGTACTTTATGATAGTGAGGCTCTGTCCTTTTATTTCCATTCAAAGCAAGGATGTGGCCTTACGGCCAGGGATGCCACCTTTGGAACTGGGGAACCAGTGTCAAGTCCTAGTGTCAGACCAACAACCTGTGTTTCTGGGTGCATCACTTAATCTCTCTGTGCCCAAAAAATGAATGCGACCTTGTGTAAAATAACTAGTGCTCATGTAAAGTGCTCCAATGCCCATGTTACGAAGCAAAAAGTGGTGCTATGATGACATCAGGGGATGGTTCTTAAAAATAATTATTCTCATGGCATTGTGGAATGTGAAAAGTATGCAAGGCGATGCAACTGTCAACTAATCAGAGAGCGAATGTCCTGCATAAGCATGCTTTGCTATGCAGTCAGAGGAGGACGTGTAGTGAGCAATCCGCCAATTGCGACAGGAGTTCACTGTTATCACACACACCAGGGGTCTGGGTGCGGCCAAGGTTTTAAATAAGAGGACGGCTTACTGCTTTTGGCCGAGCCCACAGAATAACTTGTGTGTCTGTGGTGTGTTGCGTGCTGCACTTATTAGTGTCTCTAGCCTAGCCCCATGGCAAATCTACACTGGTGATGAGGGGTCTGAGCTTGTGTGCATGTCAGCACTACTCACCTCTCCCCCACCCCGTGATGGTGAGCATATACTAATAATCCATCGTACTTTGTTGGCCAAGGAAGCCAGTTGTCTCTGCTGTGGTTCCCACATCACCTGAAGAAGTACTCCATCATCCAGTAGTCCCACCCACTGCAAGTGAGAACGGGGGTTTTAACAGTCAGTGCTTAATTTGTACAAACGTAAGTGCCATTGCCCTCTTTAGGAGGCCACAGCAGCTTGCACCACCCACTGCCAGTGTCTGCACTACCAAGGACAGTACCTTTGTGTAACTGTGACAATTCAGACTATTTGAGGCTTGCAAAACTATTAGAATGGCTTGTTCAGCAGCTGTTAGTTGTTTTCATTGTATATTGAGTTAATAAATAACTGTTGTTCTGCTCATCTCTAAATAACACAAAAAGCGCCACCATGTAGCACTATAAGTGCTGGTGCTGACAATTAAGTGCAGGCACTGAGCACCAGAAACCACTGGCTCAAATTAAGCACTGAACATACTGCACCATAGTGCAGCATCAACAGGTGTGAGAGACCCCCACAGCAATGCAGTACCATGGAAGGCTGGGAAGAGGAGCTCAGCACACACCCAGCACCTGATGGGGAGACCCTGGATCCGAGCACATAAACAACGGCATACAATCCCAGCATCTCTGAACTCTGCCCCTGACTGTGGCTTCCCTGTATTCCCACTCAGTATAAGCAACTGCCTTCATGAATGCACAGCAATGGGCCTGCGTGACAGCTGGTAACACAATTGAATTTTTCAAGAGACATTCTGCCCGCCCAATGCTTCTGCCATCCCCCACACCCAGAAAGTAGGATAGGAGCTACTATAAGGAGTTACTGTTCAAGCAGGGAGGGTGACCATTACCCAGGCCCAGTAGTGATCAGGGCCGGACTGGGAACTGACACCGGCCCTGGCAAACTGCTCGGCTGGCCCCCCTGGGGAGCTGAGGGGGTCCGGCCGAGCAGTTTGAAAGTGCCGGTTTCGGACGATTTTGCAAACGGGAGGGCCGATATTGCAGGCCCCTGGTAACAAAAACAGCCACCAGGGGCCCAAAACCGGCTGCCACCATGGCGGACCACCGGGGAAACGCCCGGTGCCCGCAACAGCCAGGCCAGCCCTGGCTACTTGGGCTGATACTATCAACAATAGCCCTCAAACTATTTTTGCAGCTGCTGTGAATTTGCTTAAAACTGTGAGATCCAGTTAGAAAGCAGCATCAAACCAAATTTTTGGTTTCACTCTTTTGCGGTCTGTCATTTAAGACAGTTTTAAGTATCTCGTCAAACTACTGTCTTTTCAAAAAATGTTTTCATATATAATAGACATTAAAAACTGTGCTAGAATAACAGAAATTTGAGGTGAGCAGCTATTGGGGGTCTATTTGGGAACACATCTAAATTCATTGATTTCTTTTTAAAGCAGTACGTTTGTGAACTTCCGTCTTTTATTAAAGACACTGGGGACTTTCTCACTAAGATCTATGACATACAATGGAAAGATAATTATGTGCTGATGACCTTAGATGTTAACACGCTATATACTAGCATCAGGCATAAAGATGGACTCAATGCTTTGAAACATTATTTGGGCAAGAGACCTATTGACTTGTACAAACATACTGCTATGCTGCTTGAAATGTCTGAATGGTGTTTAGAAAATAACATTTTTAATTTTGATAAGCTGTTCTATAAACAACTCCGCGGCACAGCCATGGGTACCTGCTTTGCCCCCAGCTATGCAAATCTGCATATGGGCTGGTGGGAGGAGCAGGTAATCATGAATACATACAAGGAGGTCATGACAGAAAATGTGCTCATCTATGCTAGATACATAGATGTCCTATTTATTTTGTGGCAATGCACTGAAGAATCAGCTCTTACCTTTTCCAAAGATATTAATTAAAACTGTTTGAACCTAACCTTCACCTGTAATACCAGCACCTCTAGCACCAATTTCCTAGATCTTGAGGTCTATATTGAAGACAGTAAAATCCAATCTAGAACTTACAGAAAGTCCACATCAGGCAACTCGAATTTTGCACTTCAGTAGTTTTCATCCCACCAAACTGAAGGAAAGTATTCCCTACGCAGAATGCCTTCGAATGAAGCGCAATTGCAGTACAGAAAATAGCTTGACTAATGCAACTAATAATCTTTTTGAAAGGCTTAAATCCCGAGGCTCTAGTGCTAGTACTCTAGGTAAAGCAAACGCCAAAGCTAAAAATACCACAAGGGAGGAATTATTGTTCCCCAAATCAAAAAGGAACAATATGACTGACACAAAAAAAGAAAAAAGAAAACCTATGAGTCAGGGACTCCGAGACTTATAACAGGTTTCAACACCTACCATGCCACTTTGCGTAAAATGCTATAAAAACAATGGCAGATTGTGCGCAGTGACCCTGTTCTCGGACAAAAAGTACCTAGAGTACCTTCCATTCCCTTCAGGCGAGCTGAATCTAAGCGCCAAGAGCTTGTGTGTAATGCCCCTAGTATCAGCAAAGGCGCAGACTGGCTTAAAACAAATAAAGGCTTTATTAAATGCGCCAAATGCAAAGCCTGTCGGGATGGTACTAACACTAAAGAAATCAGCACCCCACTGAGACATTCTCCCTTTGGTATAAGGGGGACTTTACGTGCAAGAGTGATTTTGCCGTTTATATGCTGCAATGCACCTGTAAGAAACGCTATGTAGGGAGCACCATCCACCCGGTACATGTCCGTATATTGCAACATCTGAGGGCCATCAGTAATCATGACCCGAATTACCCAGTAGCCAGACATATTAACCAACACCATGGAGGGAATGCTAGTTATCTTTCCTATTTTGTGATAGACACTGTTCCTAAGAATCCTAGAGGGGGGAACACGCAACTAGCACTCCGAAGACTTGAATCCAAATACATCATCCTCTTCAACACAAAAATCCCCCATGGTATGAATGCTGATGAAGCACTGTCCCTACACCTTTAGTCCACTCTGCTTGTCCTGCTCTCATCCCAGCTCTCCGTTTTCACTTCAGGCTTACCTTGTCATTTCTTCTTTATTCCCGAGTCACTTTTGAATGTATAACACTCATCTTTTTCTCTTCTCTCTTTCTCTGTTCTTATTAATCTAGAATGCTCAGCTATTATGATGCACTGTGTTGGTCTAAACTGACCCACTTGGGACTGTTGGCACTTATTGTTTGCAACAGCACAGCTTTTTCCAACCACCTCTATACACTCTCACTCCTGCCCGCCCATCTGGCATCTTGGTCCCATAACTCTATAGAAGGAGCTGCATACAATTGACCACTGGGGCTTTACTTACCAAGGTGTCACCCATGGTACAATTCCTAATTACTTATTCATGACTTATTAATTATGTTGTTGCATAATCTATGCATTTTCACCTGCTTGTATCATGTGGCGAAGACAGTCATTGGTATTGATTATGATCTGTCTTTTTCCTCTGTAGCATCTAGCATATTTATGTATTTTACATATTACTATAGGCAAGCTAGCATTGCATTCTATTGAATTTACTGATTTTGTTTTGTGAAGTAGCACTATGATTTTTATGAAATGAATAAAGAAAAAAGAGAGATCTGGCATACTGAAAGTCTGCTTTCCAGATCAGTTGTTTTGGCACTATTTCTTTTACTAACATCCTTTTTAAATTTTTACCCGTGCCCTCATTTAATTTGTAAGGTATTTTGGCATTTATTTTGATGTAAACGCTATAGAAATCTGGTTCACACGTTTATGTCTATGATTGTACGGTTGCTGTGACAACCACTCTAGTGATTCGGCATTTAACGGTTGATGATTGTGATGCCCGTCGTTGTGACAAAGGCGGCTTGCCGTCGAAATGCGTAATGGCTGTTCTCTTGTAAATACATTCTTTCCTGCTTTATTACTCACGGAGTCTACGCCTGTCATTTTGTTGAAGACAGGACTGTGTATATATATATATATATATATATATATATATATATATATATATATATATATATATATATATATATATATCAGACTTTCTCAGTCAAACTCGCAAGACGACTTTAAACAACAAAGTCTTGTGGAGAAAACAGTGTTATTTATTAAAAGTAAACCACAGGATTAAACAGGCATAATGCCCTCCATGACGTGTTTTGCTCGCCACACACAAGCTTGATCACATGATACGCCACGTATCCAGGGAACTCATTAAAAAAACAAAATGTGCACTAATAACTGTAAAACCAAACTCTCCAAGAAAGTGGACATGGTAAACAGACTACAAACAATAAAAATAGCAGCACAGTAAGTAACTATTGATGTAGAGATACAATTCCCTTTACAACATAACTAGCAATGTGCAAATACGCAAAATGTAAAATATATAATGTCTGTAAAGTTACAGCATTAAAATGATGAATATAAATATGCATCGCATCTATAAAGTGCAAATGCGTACTACAAGAAGGAAAGGGAACAAGTAATAACATGCCATATCAGCATACAGTGCCTAATGATTTACATCATACTCCATGTGCATATAGGCAAAAATTCTCAAAAAATTCTCATAAATTGGCTGATAGACTTGTAACAATGCCATAGAAAGAATGTGTGTATAAATGCTCAAACTCACATTTGAATAAAATCCTATAATTTGGGGCAATGAAGTGCCAATATACGATAGGACGCGGAGAATGGCATATAAAACCAATGTTAACATTACAGTTACATATGAGAAATAGACATATTCCAATAATAGGGACATAAAGTGCTAGTGCAAAATTAGTCTAAATGTTCTCAAATAGCTGCCTAAAGAAATTCAATACTTTCAAAGTCACAGTCAATAATAATGCCTATAGTTCAGTATATATAAAATCCAGTCTGTAACAATAACTAACATTAATAAAGTGCAATGTGACTAATTGAGAGTGCAAATAGTGTTGTGTAAATCTTACAATCAATACCAGCTTAACAAGATAATTGAGGCCTAAATGATTCAAATGTGCAAGTGCCAAAGACATTGAAAGGTTCACAGAAATAACCAAAAATAGAGAGATAAGATCTAAGTATAAACATAACATAAAAGAGCAGAACATTACATATATATATATTTCTCTCATACTTTTACGATCAATGATGGAATAAAACAGAGATTCAGAAAGTAAGACTGCACTAATAGCTGGAGAAATTGATGGACTAGACCAACAAGGCGTCTACCTAAAGGAAATTGTGCAAATCTTCACTCATGTTCAGGCCATTTGGAATTTTTGTGTCGAGGACTAAAATAAAGTGAGTTTCAAGTAGGCAGAGCCTTTTTTCTCGGTTTCCTCCCCGTCCGGGGGATGGGAACATCTCCTAAAACAGTGTGCTCTAAATCTTTCAATTTATTTTGAGGGACTAGTTTAAAATGCCTGGCGACAGGATAGTTAGGATCAGAATTAACAACGGCCCTCATATGCTGAAGAATCCTTTTATGCACAGGGAGCTTTTGTGCTTCCTATATACTCAAGGCCACACGTGCACCTTAGTTTAATTATAGCAAATTCAGTGCGACATGTAAGATGTTTCCTGATTTCAATTCTTTTCTCACTGAAAGCAGTTACATAATGGGTTGAATTCGTCACAGAGGTGCAAGCACGACATGAGCTACATTTAAAGAAATCCATTTTAGTGAGCCAAGTATTTAAGGTATCACTTCAGGCATAGATTTAACTGTGGCATCCCTCATATAGATATATATATATATATATATATATATTATCTACTGGCGGTCGCCAGTAGATAGTTATAGTTAGGACCGTGTTTCCATAGGAAATCTCAAAATTCTATTTTGAATAACTTTGGCGCCGGTTGACGAATCTTCGCGAAATTTTCAAAACTAATGGGGCGCTCCGCTCAGCTCCTACCCTGAAAGTCTCGGGGGTATTCGTCAAGCGGGGGCCAAGAAAAAAGGGGGGTCCCAAAACGCGTTTTCCCCATGCATTTTCCCATAGGACCTTTAGTTGAAGGTACAGCCCGAACGGCTGAACAGAATTACTTGAAATTTGGCAGAGAGGTAGTCCTCAGGTCAGGGATGTGCCTTTTACATATATGGAGTCAATCTGTTCAGTAGTTCCTGAGAAAATTGCAGTTAAAAGCACATACATATCTATAGCCGCGCACCGTGCGCGCACCGTGCGCGAGCGTAATTCTGATTGGTTGTTACATGTCAGTCGACGTTCGAATCGGTCGAAATCAGGAAGTTCCGGCCGCCATTTTGTTTGTTTTCAGTGCGAGAGTGGAAAAGTATGGTGGCGAACGTGAAAAGGGGGCAGGGTAGAGAGTTCCTGACCCCCTAGCCTTTGTCAGGGGGTCCCTGAAGGACCCCAAAGGCAGAAAAAAACATTTAATTTTTTTCTTTTTTAAATCGCGAGGGTGCGCGCACGTTGAAAAACCATAAAAAAAATAAATTAATACGTAGTTTATTGTAAAATAAATAAAAAAAACAAAATAATACATACATAACTTAGCATTTCAAAAACCGTACAAATTCACTGAAAAAACCATAGGTTTCACACACATTATAGTTAGGAATTAGCATTTAAAAAACCTTGCAAATTCACTTAAAAAACCATAGGTTTCACACATGTTATAGTTAGGTGGATATTTTACTCGTAAAAAACCAATGAAATTCCCCCGTTATAGTTACTTCAGATAACTATAACTCGCGCGACCGCCACTCTATCACAAGGATGATGTCATCAGTGATGTCAAGAGTGATGCCACTGACCATGTCATGAGTGATGTAATATGTGACGTCATGAGCAGAGGATTGCGGGCGCGCGAGTTATAGTTATCTGAAGTAACTATAACGGGGGAATTTCATTGGTTTTTTATGAGTGAAATATCCACCTAACTATAACATGTGTGAAACCTATGGTTTTTTAAGTGAATATATATATATATATAATTTTTTTATTTCACTGAAAAACAAACGTTAAAGTGACAATATAGTTAGATGAAAATGTCAGTTAAAACGTCATAGTAAACGTACAAAACCACTGAAATTCACCATTTATAATCATCTCAAGGAACTATAACTTGTGCCTTATGGTAACTACAAATCCTGCTCCCGCCATCACAGTTTTCTCATCAATAATTTCACTGCAGATGTTGGTTTTGTACGTTTAAAACAGCATGTTTTAACTGACATTTTCACAAAACTATAACGTCACATTAACCATTGTTTTTCAGTGATTTTCTATGTTTTTTTTCACCTAAAGTAATATGTTATTACCATAAGTAACGCCAACCCAAAACTGGGCCCAGTATTCAGCTGTGTGCAGCGTGATTTTGGCCACAGGTCCTGCGCCCATCCCCCCTGCACACGAGCGATGCGCAGCGGGGGGAACATCTATTACAATGAAGGCATTACATCATAGTGTCTTTACAATGCAGTCAGTTCCACAAGTGCGATATTACCACAAGTTCCATTACAACACAAGTCATTACAACGACTTGCTTTAGGGAATGCGGTGTTAGACTGGTTTTGGATTTTAAGCCCAACACCTTTCCTACTGATACATCGACTGGAGTTGGAATAGTAATTTAAACTATTCCAGAGTCCAGCGCTTCCCTAAAGCAAGTCATTTTAATGACTTTCGTTGTAATGGAACTCGTGGAAACAATACAGTTGTGGTATTGACTACGTTGTTAAGCCGCGCATAGTTTGGGCATGCATGGTAATAGATACTATTCGCAGCGGGGTTTGGGCGCAGGGCCTGGGTGTCATTTTAAGTAAGACAGACCTACTGACTTTATGAAATGGTCAGAACACAAAAATATAAAACAAATTGGCCTATTGGCTTTATGAAGGGGTCATGATCTCAGCATATATAAAGCATAAAGCACCTGTACTGCCTTTGTCAACAAAGGACAAATATATATTTTTTATTTATTTATTTATTTTAGCATGAACAAACATGGTGGCGTTCACATCTACTCGCCTACAACCCTGTGGGCTGGCTTCTTTGTGTATGACAATCACTGCGCGTCTCAGCGTTTCCCACATCCCGGGGGCCGGGTAACGCTGTCTTATACTTACAATACAAAGGACAAATAATTATAATGAAATTTATTTTTTATTAGTTCACACAGTACAATGATTATTAAAAATAATTGCCTTTAAAAAAATGTAAAGAAATTTTATTTAAAAAAAAAAAACAAAAAAAACATCAACATGTCTGAATTTTTTCTAACATTCTTCAACTATACTATGCAGCTATAAAACCCAGCTAAGGAGCATAGAGCTCCAGCTGAGTGCTTTGAAAAAATAGAGAGTAAGCTCTCCTGGGGTCATGGATTTAATGACTCAGGAGACTTACTGTTTTTTTTTATGTTGCTGGGGGTTGCTGGACTCCCTGCAGCCCCCACAAGATTAAATCAAATGTTTGGTGGTGCCCACGCCTCTGCCAGAGGCACCATTAGATACATAATATACTCTTTGAAAATGCCCTAGGGCATTATGGTGTGCTCCTTGGTAGGAGCAGGGAATAATAAATAAGCAGATCTGGCCGCTCATTTATTATTCACTTTTTCCAATATGCTTTTTTTGGGTGTCCCAGGACACCCATAGATAAAATTTTCCCTGAGGCTGCGAGAAGAGCCTTAGGGCCCCCGCTGCCCCTCTGGCTCCCAGCAAGTGGCCCCATTTCAAGGTGCTGTGCATGGTATGGTCATTTTTTTATTTTTTATATTCTGGGAAGCACTGGTGTCCTCTCGGGCACCCAAAACGTATTTTAGGTTGGAAGCTGTGGGGGTGAGCCCCAAGGCTCCCACAGCCCCACCGGCTCCCTGCTCTTGCAAGAACCGGCATCTTTTAAAAACACGTTTAACTGTGGTTCCCTGGTGCCCACCCGGGGCACACATCACAGCAAGTCCCTCCTTGGGGGGCTGCAGGGAAAGGGCCAGTGCCCCAGTAGCCTCTTCCTTGCCTGCAATTGGGTGTAGCGAGGGCTAGCATTGCTCACACCCTGCTGGAGCAACTGTTTTCTTTTGCTCTGGGGGATAGGAGCAATTCTGTGTTTTTCCCTGCCCGAGAGCACAGGCAGGGTAAAAGTTTTAATGCCCCACCCCGCGGGAGTAGCTTTGTGCTGCCACCAGGTAGGAGCACATCACACTTTCCCTACATGGCTCTTGGGCAGCCAAAAGAGGGTTCCCAAGGGCCATTCAATGGCTCTGGAAGCGTGGCCACGCAACCCCCTCCCCATTATAAAAGATGTGGCCCCAAGGGTTGTGATCCCCGGGGCCTTTTCAGGCTTGAAGAGGGGGTCCATATGCCCCCTCCCCTTTTAATTGTCGGACCATGGGGAATGTCTTTCCGCCCTGGCTTCCCCAGTAGTTTTTAGGTCTCGACTGAGCCAGCGCATGCCCTTCTCTGTGAGACATTTAGTAGGTGGGTTTTCAAAGTGCTACCCCACGCTTTGGCTGGCCTAGCACTTGCGTTCACGTGAGCGTGCACGCGCACAGCCGCCATCTGTCTTTTACCGGTCATTAAGTGCATCGCGATAACTTTTGCAGCGCAGAGGCGCCATCTGGCTTTCCTCTCGCTCTCCCTGTAGCTTTGCCCCGTTCGATTTCCTTGTTTATATTTGTGTCCTTGTATTTCTTTCCTGACCGCCATTCTTACCCGAGCCACGTTCGGCCTCAGTGATGTTTACACAGCTATATTTCCATAAGTTTATTTCTTTCTTGACCACCATTCCGACCCAAGCCCCGTTCGGCCTCAGTGACGTTTACACCGCTATATTTTCATACGTTTATTTCTTTCCTGACCTCCATTCCGACCCGAGCCCCGTTCGGCCTCAGTCACGTTTACACCGCTATATTTCCATACGTTTATTGCCTCTGTTTTCTCCATTTTCTCCAACTTCGTATTTCGCATTAAATACTTCCCACCTTACATCCCCATGATGCCGCTAGGTGTAGAAGAAGTAAGGAATCAAAGGTTTTCTATGAACTGTCTCGTCAGTTACCACTTCCACATCACGTGAGCTCCCATCTTGACAAAGCTTCAATAATGCGTCTGACCATCAGCTACCTGCGCATGAGAAAAATGCTAGATGCTGGTAAGTGTAAGTAACTTTTGGATTCTTTTCTCTTGTTTTATGAGTGGGCGGTGTTCCTGCCTGATGTTTTTGGCCTTTAATGTGAAATGCACTTTTAAATTGTCTTTCATGTAGTATAAGTAGGACTTTTATTCATGGAAGCACGTGGTTTAGTGGATGAAATACTCCTTGGCAAATTGCAGCTAGTCTTAAAAGCTCAACATGGCCCTCGCATCAATATTAATTCAACTTTTTCACATAGTAAATTTTTAAAAAAGAGGTATATCTCCAAATGAAACCGATAATTATATTCTGAGTATTAATGTATATTTACAATGTTCTTAGATTTTCCAAGAGACTCTCACATGCGGTATAAGTCAGTTGCACAGTGGCTGCAATCGTAAACATAGCGATATTTTGCCTGAGAGTCCTCTCGAAACACACCCTGTTGTCATTATTTCGTCTTTAATTCAAATTTACACAAAGACAACGTTATATTGTACTTTGAAACGTACAGCGTTGTTTTCAAAACTCCAACTGCTTGAATGTTCAGCTCTAGCTCTGACTGTGTAAGTTTCAAAAATTGCTCATCTTCAGCAAATCGTTTAGGACTGCAAAGTCAAATTTTTATTTGCAAGATGGAGTGAGAATGCTTCATTCAGGTCTAACTGCTTTTTTAGCTTGTAGAAACAAGCATTGGCATAGCCAATAGGTCTCGCCTTTGGGACCTTATAAGTGTTTAGCCATGCAACGGTTGATGTTGTTGCACCAAGGATATTGTGCTGCATAACTAAAGACTTATAAGGTCCCCAAAGCGAGACCTATTGGCTATGCCAGTGCTTGTTATAGTAGCGCAGGAACCTGTGCCATTTTTTTAAATTCTTGCACAGATTCACAGATCCTCTGCAAATTTGAAGCAAAATCTTTTTGGGGAAAGACCTATGGGGTCAGGGTATCCCTACCTTGCCCCCTTATACTTTTTTTTTTAACCTTTTTTCTAGAATTGAGTCCTGAGTCCTAAGATGGATACCGCCACATCTTATTAATATGGTGGCAGCCAATCAGATTTCAGCTTGAGATCCGTCGGGTCCATGGTTTCTCTTCAGTGTGAAGTACACAATCAATCAATCAATCAATCAATCAATTATTTTTAGAGCGCACTACATACCCCCGAGGGTCTCAAGGTACGGGGGCGCTACTGGTCATACAGGCAGGTCTTGAGTAGCCTCCTGAAGGTCAGCAGGTCTTGGGTCTGTCGTAGGCTCAGTAGGAGGGTGTTCCAGGTCTTGGTGGCGAGGTGGGAGAAGGACCTCCCACCAGTGGTTGTTCTTCGGATGCGAGGGACGGTGGCGAGTGCGAGGTCGGCAAAGCGGAGCTGGCGGTTGGGAATGTAGAAGGAAAGCCGTCTGTTGAGGTAGGCTGGGCCAGTCTTGTGGAGTGCCTTGTGTGCGTGGAAGAGGAGCTTGAAGGATATCCTCTGGTTGACGGGGAACCAGTGCCGGTTTCTCAGGTGAGGGGTGATGTGGCTGTGGCGAGGTACGTCGAGGATCAGTCGTGCAGATGCGTTTTGGATGCGTTGCAGTCGTTTGATGAGCTTGGTCGGGGCCCCCGCATAGAGGGCGTTTCCGTAGTCGAGTCTGTTGCTGACGAGGGCCTGGGTGACTGTTCTTCTTGTATCTGTCAGGATCCACCTGTAGATCTTGCGGAGCATGCAGAGGGTGTTGAAGCAGGAGGAGGAGACGGCGTTGACTTGCTTGGTCATAGAGAGCGTTGAGTCGAGGATGATTCCCAGGTTGAGTGCGTGGTCGGTGGGTGTCGGGGCTGCCCCCAGTGCCATCGGCCTCCAGGAGTCGTCCCAGGCTTAAGGGTTGGAGCCGAGGATGAGGACCTCCGTCTTGTCCGTGTTCAACTTCAGTCGACTGATCTTTATCCAGTCGGCGACGGCCTTCATTCCTTCGTGGAGGTTGGATTTGGCGGTGATGGGGTCACAAGGTTTTTGAGCATTACTTGCTTGAAAACTAGTGAACATATTTACACCACTACTGAACAGATTTACACCAAATCATAAAACACAAGCTTTCTGGACCAAGACACAGCTTTCTGCCATATTTAGGGTAAATATCTTCAGCAGTTTTGGCGATATCGCCATTCAATTTTTCTGCAGAAAAAAATGGCGAAAATGCGTTTTGAGACCCTCCCTTTTACGCGACCCCTACTTGAGGGATCACAGGAAATGTTCCAGGAAGGAGCTGAGATGATGAGATTTTTTTCTGGAAAGTTTTGCCAAATGAAGCCAAAGTTATTAGGAAAACAAAAAATGGTTTTCATATGGAAACACAGACTTAGCTATAACTACCCAGTGGTGACTGGGTTTTATATATGTTACGCATTCTTATTGAATGTTTGCCAATGGTTTCAAAACTCATATTTCCCAGAAAAGGTGTCTAGCTGTAAATTATTTCTTGTAATTCACAGTGCATTTAGCTTTCCCCAAACAAATACAAAAATTAAATGCAGCATTGTGTCTTTCTTTCAGCGGCAGACAAAAAGGCTTTCACAATGGCAGTGCTGGATTAAGAACATTAATCAGCACATCTGGCAAGCTCATCCTTTCGGGTCCATGCTTGATGCAGCGTCTACCAATGAATCCTCTCCAGGTGTCAAAATAAACATTGTCAATGCAGAACTAAGTCAGAAAAAAGTTACACCGTCCCACATTGCACTCTATTTTCTTTCTTTATATATGTTTTGATAAACCTTCTCTACAATGTCAACATGCTACAAAACAAAAGCTCATCTTAGAATGCATGTTTATTTCAATGTGCTTTGCATTTAAAATGTAATTTATAATACACATTGTTCCATAACACACATTTTTAAATATTACACAACCATTATTATAACCGACAAAATCATACATTTCTCAAAATATTGCCATAGCTGCACTCAGACAAACAATGAATACTAAACAGATGACTCTTAAATTCTCTAAAGACTAGTAAAATCAATTAATAAAGCTTGCAATATAAAAAATACATAACTAGTGACGTGTAATGGGTCTTGTATTGCCATTTTGGGGTTCAAGTGTTATTTATAAACCACTCTGCCTTCAGGCCTTATGGTTTGTGAATGTCACCAGAACCCCTTGACGGCAATATAGGCCCATATTACACAGTTACCTGTTATGCCGCCACTTTGTAATTTGGCAAAAAGTTAGAACCTTAGTTAGAAAGTATTATTATCATCATGTATGATATTAATGAACTAAAGCATGAGAAAGTACATTTACTTACTATTTAGATTAGATTTGATTAGATTAAAATACTTGTAAAGCGCATGGCTACCTCGGCAAAGAGGCGTCCCAGCGCTGAAAGCCAGACTACACGGGAGATATGACAAAGGGAAATATACCTGGGAGGAGACAGGGAGCATGGATAGAGGGAATTAGACCTGGGAAAAAAGCCAAGTCTTCACAAGACGTCTGAAAGCCTGATGGTCAGGGTTGCTGTGGATATGAAGGGGGAGAGAGTTCCAGAGAGTGGGTGCCAGGCATCTAAAGGAGCAACCGCCTGATCTAGCTCTATGTATGTGAGGGATACAAGCAAGACTCTGGTTCGCCGACCGTAGGGCACGCGGGGGGTGTACCGGATGCAGAGATCCCCTAAGATGTCTGGGGCACTTCCTGTCAGTATCTTATGCGTGATGCAGAGCGTCTTGAAACTGATACGCTTTTCAAGGGGCAGCCAGTGCAAGCGACGGAGAAGGTTGGAGGCATGACCGAATTTAGGAAGGGCTAAAATAGCACGTGCTGCCGCATTCTGGACCCGCTGCAGTTTACTAAGCACGGATTTATTGGAACAGAGCAAAAGCACATTGCAATAGTCCAGACGAGCCAGTATAGAAGCTTGAATAATCAGTTGGCGTGTTTGGGCATCAAAGAGGCCCAAAATCAGTCGGAGGCCGCGCAGTAATCCAAGACATTTCCAGGCCACTGATTTGGCATGTGTTTCAAAGTTGAGGTTTTTATCAACTAAGAAACCTAGATTTTTCACCGCAGATTTGGGGTCAGGGGGATCACCAAGTGCCCAGGGCCACCAATCATTCATCCAGAGATGGGACTCTTTGCCATCCAGGAGAATCTCTGATTTGGTAGAATTTAATTGCAGAAAGTTGTCTGTCATCCATTCTGCAATTGCCGAGATGTCTTCTTTAAATTTTATTTTGTCAAGCTTGGGATCATTGGACAGGGCAATCATCAGTTAGGTGTCATCAGCATAGGACGCCAGAGAGATTCCTCATGCTTTGGCCATCCGTGCCTAAGGGCTCATATAAATATTGAAGAGCATAGGGCTCAATGCAGAGCCCTGAGGAACCCCACAGCGGAGGGAGTGGACATGAGAAGAGAAGGGGGCAGAGGTCACTTGAAAGGTCCGATCGGTCAGGAAGGAGGAGAACCACGCTAGAACTTCACTCCCAATTCCTATCTTCTCCAAGCGTAGAAGCAGGATTTTGTGGGACACCGTGTCAAATGCCGCGCTTAGATCCAGCAGCACCAGCGCTGATGTGCTGCCAGCATCTAGCGCGGATCTGAGTTGTTCTACCACAGCCAATAGAGCTGACTTGGTGCTGTATCTTGGTCGGAACTCATTCTGTGAGCTGTCAAGTATATGGTTTGATTCTAGAAACTGTGTTAGAGTAGCATTCACATGAGCTTCCAGAATTTTAGAGAGGAAAGGGAGTAATGAAATCGGGCGGTAATTCTCTGATTTAGAAGTGTCAAGTGTAGGTTTCTTGAGTAGACCACTTTTACATTTAGGTAGCTCCAAACACTCAGGCAAGAGACCTTGTTGAATTTTCCTAAAAGCTTCTGGTTTGAGAGGATCTTCTGGAGATCCAGATTTAATTGTAACCACTAATCTCTCTAATTCCTTCAGGGAAATAGAGGGAAGAGATGCAAGGAGGACAGTCTCAGAGCCAATATGAACATTCTTGCCGCAAGTTATTCACGCATTTATTAGTCTGAAATATGCTTTTTGTTATTTGGTGTAAATCCATTAGGCTGTTTTGGAGAAATTACCATTTATGACAGTGCTCAGTGTGAACACGCAGAGGTTAACAATAGTTAGAGATATGTGGACCCTTGTTGTCGGGCTCTGCTCTGGTTGGCCCCTTTGAAGTGGATGGTCAATTATTAACTGTTGCTTAACTCGAGATGTGCCATCCATACAGGTCGCCATGACTCAACAGTTCTCCAGGCATGTTAGATGCACATTCTTACTAGGGAGCGCATGCGCTCGCCATAGTCCCTGAATTTGCCGCTGAGGGCGTTGTTTACACAATTGCAGAGAATTGTGAAGGTCGCTTGCTAGAATGGGAGACCGCAGGGTAGGACACGGTGGGCACGTTGTATGCTGATGGCGTGCTGCAGTAATTTTAAGACTTATGCACGGACTATGATATTCCAACGGGACAATTTCTGCTGTATGGCACCCTGACAGTGGCTATACATATGATTTGGAGCAAGCGTGGCGTAGTACCCAAACCCCTACTTAGCTGTTGCTTCCTTTGTGACACCTTCAAGGTCCATCGCCTGTTCTCTGAGCTTTATGTGGCCATAAGGGACGATGCCTGTTCCCCCCTTACGGTGCTGTAGGATCGTTGGGAGGTAGACCTAGGAGCCCCAATTTTGGATGGAGGTTGGGTTAATATGTGGGAAGCGGCACCCAAAGTTTCCTGCAATGCTCACATTAAGCTGATCCACTCCATCGCGCATACCTCACACCTTTGAAACTTAGTATATATTTTATCCCCGACATCGCCTGAATGCCCGCGCTGCCGAGTCACCTCGGGACGCCCCCACTTAACCTTCTAATGGTCTGAGGTAGTGAGCCTATTGGCAGAGGCAACTGACTCCTCCCTGGTTTTGTTATCTGTGCATCTAACCCCGCCTTGCTAAATACAGAATCTCTAACCGCTTTATTGAACTAGCCTTTTTGTTGGCTAATTGTAACGCTGAGGGTCTGCGGATTGAAAGTGGTCAGGAAGTCTTGACAGAATGGGCAACCAGGGAAGGTATTGCTCTGCTTTGCAAGCACACTAGGGCAGGCGCCCCTTAGCACAGGCGACAGAGTGGGATGTAATTCTGGCAGTCTTCCCAGGGGATGAGACTGGGAGTGCACATGAGACCTCTAGCTAATTATTCCCTTGGCTGCGTTCCTCCTGTTAGATTCTCCATGGCCTGGTATTTGAGTCCCCAGTTATGCTTGCGGCTCTCCTGATTTGCTAATATAGTCCATCATTGGGCTCCGCTCCGGCCATGCTGTGCTCCCTGTGACGTGCTCATCCTGTCGCCATCACCTGATTCCTTATCTTCACATGGGGGGAGAGGATTATGTCTGGGGGAGGGGTAAGGGTGGGGCCTGGATGTTTGTTTGCTCGCTTTTTATTTGTTTATCTCTGTATGCCTAATACACCTCTCCTGGCGAACACCAATTTATTGATCGCAGGTCTTTCCATTCACATGCATATATTTTAATTTGCAATGGTGATTTTCTCTATACTTTACATTATTTGTTTTTATCGTTATCGGCAGTGAATTTTCCATTTGGTTGGACGCTATATGATGTAAGTGCATTGGAATATATTGTACACTTGATAGTGCTGCTTTGTTATGTTTTTCTGTATCAATAAAAGTGTTTAAAAATATTTAAAAAGAAAGCACAGCTTGCTTCCAGTGCTGTTTTAGACGCGTTTTTGGGGTAAACTGAAATCCAGAATCTCTAATTGTGTAATAAAAATAAAATTTCTTCTCAACTTTTTATACTGGCAGTGGCCATTACCCACACCAAACCCAGATTTGTTTGGGGGAGGAGCAGGTGTGATTTACTCCTGAATTCCCAAGAGTATCACACCTTCTCATTAAATAAAGCTTGGTGACTCAGTCCAACATGTCTAAAAGGTGCTACAGTCCCTGCATTCCAGGATGTATGTACCGGTCTCCAGTGTTGTTTAGGATGTGCATAAGACACAGCATTTACTGTGCGCCTGCTCCTGGTAATAGCTTGACCTCATCTCTTTTTTACCATGTTCCAAACTAGATGTCAGCCCTGTTGTTAGACCTGTCTGCTTCTGAGAGTCCCCTCACACCATGATTTATTTTGTTCCCCCGTGCCTCCTAAAATTTGTCGCTTTTTATTTGTCTACCAGGACCTTTTTGTGTGTTGTCCCATGGGGTTAGATGCTCCTTGACGCTCAGTTGCTCACCAAGTTCCTGGCACCTATGTACAAGGCGCCTGACGGAACCAGTGGCATTACACACTGAGGTTGTCAACCCTAAAATGGTGGACACCATTGTCCCCTATGAGAGTGACTCCCATTGGAGTCCTTCTGACCTCTGACCCTTTGGAGGTTTTGGCGCACTTTGTGTAACCTGCAAACCTGACAGGAATCCCCTCAGAAGTTACAAGTACACAAAATGGCTGCCATAGGAAGCCCAGTATGGTGGCTCCTAATGACCAAAAAGACACCTTGGAAGGGCCATGTCATTGACACAGCCAGGGAAGGTTCTAGAACCTTCTGGCTCGTGCTGGCACCCCAGGGCACTGGCTATAAAAGGCCCAGTCCCTGGCGGCCATGATGAGAAAAAGTGGAGAAGAGAAGAAACATAGAAGAGGACTTGACACCAGATTGACACCTGCCCTGTTCCCCCCCCTGAGGCAGCTGATAGCGCAGGCAGAAGTACAGCCGAGGTTGTTGGCATGGACCCTGACTGGCGTTCCAGTCAGAAGCGCGAGCAGTGACCTCTCGCCTTCAGCGCCTGGCCAGCGAGTGCCCAATTGCCCCTCAGAGACTTTGGCCATAGTTAGAGCCTCCCCGCCTCCCCCCAGTGGTGAGATCGCGACTGCGACCCTTGACAGGGCCCCTTCAACTTAAGTGCCTCCTGGCGGGCGTTCGGACGTCTCCGAACCCACCGCCGTCGAAGCGCTGATCGTGGACAGAAGGTGAGGTGCTGCGCTGGGGCGGGGAAAGGCTGGCCTTCATTTGGGCGAGAGTACCGTCTCTGCCCTGCCCGAGTGACTTGGGGACTGTTGTTGTGGGCGGGAGCCCCCCCCCCGTGAGTGAGATCGGAGGGAGGATCGCGGAGCCCCTGGGACCCCCCTTCGCCCTTGGGAGAAGGGCCATACCGACTGGAGCGCTTACCGGCGCAGCTAAAGTGAGGTGGGACCGTCTCTTTCCCTGAAGTTGCCGCATTGTTCCGGGACTGAGGTGCGGCTCCAATTTTGAACTGTGCGCGCAGGTAGTTTGACCCCTCCGGCAGCCCGTTCAACGGTCTGAGGACTCATGAACTGAAGCCGCCTTCGGAGACCCCGCCTGCGTTGACAGAAGCGCACAGACTCCTCCGGCCGCAGTAGTATTAAACCGGCTGGCCGCAGAGTGTAATTGCCGTAGTCATTGTATGTCTTTATCTTCCAGATACACGCGCAATATGCTTGAGTGCAACTAAAGGATTATCACGAGTATCTTGTGCCCAGAGAGCCCGAACCCGTGAACACTTCAAAAACTGTAAGAGCGCGCATTCCGCATTAAATGGCAATCTAAATGTGTTTACCCCGAAAGTGATTAATTGGTGGCAGCGATACCAGTATGACCCTGAGATATTTATGTGAAACGATCGGTATCTAACTTGCTATGCAACTGTGATGTTTTGCTGATATTTATTCCAGTCATTGCTGATATTTATTCCAAATGTATTGAATCCTGATATTTATCCAGTATATTTATTTATTAGAGTCCAACCATTTATTCCTACGCAACCAGTACACAGCTAATCAAACCCATGTAAGAGAGGTGAATGTGATTAACTAATTGAACTTCTTCCAACCCAGAGAACTTTTACATAAACGAAACGTATTTATCTATAACAGTGGTGTGGTGTCCTTCTTTTTATGTGGTGTGCAGGGAGTTATTATTTGGTCATAGCCGGCTTAACACAACAGCCTTCTACTGCCTTGTCACTCGAGCCAAGCTACCCCCCTTTGTGCTGGGCTTGCCCATCGCAGGTCCAACACCTGTAATATGCATCTGTCTATTCTGCACAGGAATGGAGCCAGTGACTGAACGATTTACATACAAGACAATACATTATTAAGTAAACCATCTAATACCTGTAGCAGCGGGGAAAAATACACCAAATACGGTAAAGAAGCTTTCTCCTTCAGTGTAGTCTGGTAGTGTGTTATTGCGAAGAAGTTCTGCAGAGTAGCCAACAAAACCATGCTCTGAGGATCAAAAAAAGAAAACAATACATAAGTAACGACACCAAGATGAACATGGGACGTATGTCCTAAGCACTTCTTTTCTATTCATAGGCTACAACAGTGGCAACCTCTAATAGATGTAGTAACAAAACCCAAGCTTTGTTTAGGTCTGACATTTGAGACAGCTCCTAGTTAGACTACTGTTTTAAGTAACATAATGCATAACATACTATATAGAAGGGGCAATGGGTCAGCTCACTTTACCTAATGGCTCTCTTCATTTTGAGTGCACCTTGTTATCATCAACTTAAAAACAGTTCCAGTCCCTTTAACGACAGAGCTCCTTCAAAGTGTGCTTTTCTAATTTTATTTTTGAGCATGATCTTAAAAATACTATTTTTGCTCTCCCGTTAAGATGGATGATGAGTTTTTTCTGTCTAATTTTTAAAGTTGCACTATAAAGTGTGTAAGTGACATTGTAGCTGCCAGTAACTGGAGTGCTTCGTTGCGTATTGATTTCTTCTTGCTTCTTTCACGAAAAACAAAGGTAAGGTGCATGTTTTAAGTAACACTAGTAAAAAAGGCACGTCAGCTAAAGTTTTTTTTAATGTAGCATTTTATTTGAAAGCATATGGTAGCCACGTTTAGGAGGTGGTCTGTCTTCTTTTCAGTTTATTTTTGTGTAACAAACTTTCCATAAAAAATGTAAAAAAGAAATAACCACTACGCCTGCACGCCAAGGCTAAACTTATTGGCTTTGCCTATGCTGGTTTAAGGATATGACTCTTTACAACACCCACTAACCGCATTCGTGGATTTCTCTAAGATACTACCTTTACACCAGTATGTGTAAAATCACTAATTTCCTACCTCACATTGAGGAGGATATGCTTAGACGTAGATGTGGACATTGAGAACAGACGCAGAATGAGTTCTAGTGATGTGCACCCAATTATACAAAAAGATCAGTTTGAGAGTGCTCAGCATTTATGGATTTCAGTGCAATTGTCACACTCAGAGACAGTTCAAATGTATTATATTTAACCCTTTTCTATAGTGCTAGTGCTAATGCCACTACGAAGTATCATTACGCTATACGCCATATGAAAAAAGTTGCAAATAATCTGTTTAAGTAACAGGAGTAAGGAATGTACAATATACATCAAATTAAAGGAATGGGATCATACTAACTTAAGTTGAGAATTGGACAGGAGAGGAGGGTCGTTTGAGTTCTTATCGTGTAGGGTGTTCCATAGCTTGGTTGCAGCGTCAGTGAAGTATTATTTTAGGGCTAATGAAGTCTTGAATTCAGAGGTTTTCATATGTAACCCTTCTTTACTTCTGAGTCCCCACTAAAGGCCAGAAATGGTCAACTGTTTGCTCAGAAAGATGAATTTTCCAAACCTGTGAGCCTTAAACACAACATATTTTACATTTGCTCATGGGCTCCAATGGAAGTCGCTGCACATCCCTGAAGTCTGGAACGAGATGGTCATATTTCCTTTTGGCTGAGATGAGTGAGGCTGTGAAATGAAGAACAGCCTTCATTGGAACGAGAGGGGCCTGTGGTGCAACCGATAAAATGTAAAAGGCAAAGTCCTGGTGGGACATGATAAGGGGATTAGCAGCAGGTTGCACTTAGTTTGAGAATAGAAGGTCCTTTCTAGAGTGACTAAAAGAAGAAGTGTACTGGGCTAGGTTGTTCATGTGAGATGACAGTGATAAAGTCTTGTTGATAGTAAAACCCAGAGATTTTTCTGATGAGTAGAAGAAAAAAGAAAAAGCATCCAGTATGAGTCCTGTAAGTAGTGCAGGGTCAATTTTTTGGGAATGTGGAAGTGACAAAGATATAATCTATATTTTTTAGGAGTGGGCCATATAATGATGCCAGCTACCCAATCCTTGACTTTTGTGAGGCAGAATGGGAAAGTAAGAATACCACTGATGATTGTTTTTAATGAAATGTGTACAACAAATATTGAAAGGTACAATCATTAACAATCACAAAAAAGAAAAGGGCAGGCACAAATGAAATAGATTTAAATGATACAGAATCAGCGCACTACGGCTACATGTACAATAGCATAACCGAAGGCATGGAAACTAAAACAAATTATACAACACCCTACAACCCCCCCCCTCCGTCCTGCCCCCCGCCCCCAAACGAGTATCTGATTCCAAAGGCACGTTAGAGGCGTGCTCACCCAAGACTCCTTTCAGATCTATTGTCTACTTGGCAGGTCTTGCCAGGAAATTTTTCAAACAGTTGCAGGGCACAAACATGTACATGGGTAAAAAAGTGATTCTCTATTTTACAGGAATAGTATCCAAGCAGGGACCAAATTGGTGCATATTTCCCTCACGTTGTTAATATTATGTGATAACCAATGAAATGCTTGGAGTTGCTACTATTCCAAGGGCTTCCTTCTTTTCCCATTAACACGCTACTGCCATTTGTGCAGTCATGTCACCGGCCAAAGGACAGCCCAGCTAGTACCAGCGGCCAAGTCCGCCCCCTGCCTGAGGAGACCTACTAAGAGAAACCCAAGATCTGCAGGAAGTGGAACCGGAAACCTAGTGCTCCCCTGATGAGACTGAGGTCCTCCAACCAGAAGATTTGTAGAATAGAGCAGTTCCACCACACATGCAATGTCGTTCCCTTCCCCTGTTTACATCTCCAGCACCTATCAGTGGCTGTTGGATATACACAATGTAACTTTTCTGTATTCATGTCCCAATAATACATTAGCTTAAAATTAGACTCCGCGTTTGATACTTTTATATATTTTGGGTATATCCTTACACACAGTCTCTCATTCTTTCTCAGGGACCTCTCTATGCAAGATCTGGGCTCATGTCTGATGTTTTTAAATCAAATTGCATGTCAAAATCGATGGAAGAAAGTGACTAATGACAGTGACATTCATTAAGCATGAGGTGGTCACCATCATGACTACAATACGCCAAGAATTACCACCAACAGTCTAAAATCAAGATTGTACCAGTGGTCAGCACCATCATGAGAAGTTGCATGTCTATTTAGTACCATACGCTACAGATGACTCAAGCGCTCGTCTTAAGCAAGTAGAGCAAGTGCATCACCACCTACTGTTCAAGTGCCCGGGGTTATTCAGCATCTGTGTCAGCGACGATGAATGATGAACTAGTAACTTTTATTGACAGGCTCTGAATGTTTACAAAAGGATATTATGTTGGCTTTTTCTCATTAAACCAAACATTAAAACTAATATGAAATTTCACTAAATATATGTGTTAGATCTGGGGGTATCTAGTTGGCAGAGGTAAGTACCTTAGACCAAATGGGGACCCTTGCTTCTAGTCAGGGTACAGGGACACACACTGTAGATAACCCCTGCTCACCCTCTAGGTAGCTTGGCTCGAGCAGACAGGCTTATCCCCAAGGCAATGTGTTAAGTATTTGCAAGTAACCACCACAATGACCCCCCAGTACACCACAAATGCAGACCACACAGGTGAGTATATTAAAAATATATCTTTATCTAGTTTCAGCAATAAAAATCAACTACCATAGCATTGCACATTAGTTTCCGGTTCTCTTCAGCTTTCTCTGGTTGTTAGGAAAATAAAAAGATAGTCTCTAGTCTCTTGTGTGACTTCGTATTCAAAAAGAATACGTTTGTAGGCTCTCAGTATTTAAATAAACACGTTTCTCCAGCGGTGCCCCTGCGCTTATAACCGAAGAGCTCCTCTCAGGCTGCTCGGTGCAGGGTTTCTGCAGTTCTCGAGCGATGGACCAATCAGGTCGCGGCTCCCTCGACGAGCCCCCAGTGACGATGTCAGATGTCACCGGAGTCAGCCACTCGCAGCGCGGCTCCTCCGGCCAAGCCTCCACCAGCAACCAATCAGGTCGCGGCCTCCTCGCTTCTTTCTCCGCGGCTTTGCGGAGCGGGGAGAAGCAGCTACTGATCAATTTCGGGCCCCGGGCCGCGGCGGTGAATTGCGGGCGCCCAGTGTCAGCGCGTCGATCGAGACGCCGCCAAGCCTCTCAGCAGCTCAGTTAGCACTGGGGACGCCCACAATCTTTTGGCCACAGCAATACACGTGCCGATGAGCACGTCGGTCTTCTCAACGCGGCAGCCGGTTCCAGGCAAAGATCAGCGCGGCGCTCTCAAGCAAAGCAGAGAGCAGCCAGCGCACTTCACGGGGCAGATGTTTCAGGAACTTGACAAACAGCCCACGATCTCTGCAGTACACAGCAGCCCAGGGGGGGAACACAGCAGAGTCTTGAAGTCTTGGCAACCTTTCTGTCCCTGGGTTGCAAAACAGGCCAGCTCTTCTCAGGCCCTTGGAGATTCAAAGTTGAAGACACAGCACACAGCAAAGTCTCGTTAGGTCAAGTAGGTAGGGTCACAGCACACAGCAAGACCCCTTCTCCTCCTCAGCTTCAGTTGCACAGCAGAACAGGTCAGCCCTTAGAGCACACAGCAAGGCAATCTTCCTTCAGTCCTTCAGCGGTCCGTCTTTCAGCAGAGGTTTCTCTTGATTGTAGAATCTAAAAATCTGTTGTCAGGGGTCCTGTACTTATACCCCTAAAAGTCTTTGAAGTCTTTGTGCAAGTGGGTCCTGAGCCCGGTCTGATCCAGTTCTGGGTGTTGCTGGAGCACTTTGTTTTCCTGGCTTCTGCTTTCCTTTCAGAGTGAGGGGCAGAGTCGTCAGCCGCCCAGCAGGAGGTGGAGCCAGCAGTGTGGCAGGCAGGCACAGCCCTATTCACTCCCAGGTGCTATCTCCTCCCTCCACTCTACTTGCAAATGCAGTCATTCAGCAAAGGGCTGACTCATCCAACCTCCTGGGGGCTCCCCAGCCCCTGTCACTCTCAAACCAGACAGTCAATCCACAAGCATGCCCAGGCACGCAGAAGGTCAGACAAGAGAACAGCTACTCTCTAAAAAGTACTGTTCTCCAACTCAGGATTTAAAAACAACCTCTCCTAAAAGATGTGTTATTAAATGCTGAGCTCAGGGATATCAAACACTCATGTCTTATCTTGTTCCTATGAGAAGATAGGCTGATGGCCATTGGCACCAGCCTCCCCCATGTTAGCCTATGGAGCAAGATAACCTTGCAGCAGTGAACACACAAAATGGCCGCTGTTCACTACCAGAGCATGATACCTGCACTAGTACATGCTCTACCTTTTACATACACTGCACCCTGCCCAGGGGGGTACCTTGGGCCTTCCATATGGATGACTGATGTGCACAAAAAGGGAAGGGTTAGGCCCGGCCAGTGTGGACACTGGCCAGGAGGACATGGCAGTCCAGGGACTGCAAGCAGGCCTGCGGTGGCAGGCCTGAGACACCATTTTAGGGCTACTCGTGTGGGTGGCGCAATCAGCGCTGCAGGCCCACTAGTAGCATCTGTCATCACCAGCCCTGGCACACACAGTGCACTTTACTAGGGACTTCATGGTGATACAAATATGCCAATCAGGTATATCCAATCGATATGATATTTTACACAGGGAGCACTTACACTCTGGCACTGATTAGCAGTGGCAGAGTGTCCAAAGCATCTAAACCAGCAAAAACGAAATTCAGCACAGCATCAAAAATCCAGGTAGCAGAGGCAAAAGATAGGGGAAAAACCCACGCCAAGGATGTCAGGTCTAACACGTGTCCCCTCCAGCTGAAAGTGGGGAGAACTACCCACCCTCTTGGGAGTTCTCATCACTAAGGCGGAAAAACCTGGACAGACCATCAGCATTGGCGTGTTCTGTACCGGGACGGTGTTCCACCGTGAAGTCCATTCCCTGTAGGGAGATGGACCACCTCAACAGTTTTGGATTCTCACCCCTCATCTGCATTAACCATCGGAGGGGCCTGTGGTCGGTCTGAACACGGAAGTGAGTCCCAAACAGGTAGGGCCTCAGCTTCTTCAGGGCCCAGACCACAGCAAATGCTTTCCTTTCAATAGCACTCCACCTCTGTTCCCTGGGGAGTAGCCTCCTACTAATGAAAGCTACAGGTTGGTCCCCGCCCTCGTCGTCCATCTGTGAGAGTACTGCTCCCACACCTTGCTCTGAAGCGTCTGTTTGCACTATGAACTCACTGGAAAAGTCAGGTGCCTTAAGCACCGGTGCTGTGCACATTGCAGTTTTCAGGGCATCAAAAGCAGTTTGACAGGCCTCGGTCCAATTCACTTTCCTGGGATGATTTCTAGAGGTTAGTTCTGTCAAGGGGGCAACAATGTTGCCATATCCCTTGATGAACCGTCTGTAATACCCGGTGAGTCCTAGAAAGGCTCTCACCTCTGTCTGGATCTTGGGGGGTTCCCAAGCCAGAATGGTATCAATCTTCGCCTGTAGGGGCGCCACCTGGCCGCTCCCCACCTGGTGTCCCAAGTACACCACGGATCCCTGCCCTATCTGGCACGTGCTGGCCTTGATAGTGAGGCCTGCCTTCTGCAGAGCCTTCAACGCTTCACAGAGGTGTTGCAAGTGTTCCTCCCAAGTGGAGCTGAACACAGCAATGTCATCCAAGTATGCGGCGCTGAATTGCTCCAGCCCGGTCAGTACCCGGTTGACCAGTCTCTGGAAGGTGGCAGGGGCATTTTTCAATCCAAAGGGCATGAAGCAAAACTGGAAATGCCCCTCTGGTGTTGAAAATGCCGACCTCTCCTTTGCCCCCTCAGTTAAGGCAATCTGCCAGTACCCTGAAGTCAAATCAAATGTGCTGAGATACCTGGCAGCTCCCAACCGATCCACAAGCTCGTCAGCTCTGGGGATGCGCGTCAGTCTTGGTGACCGCATTGAGCCCACGGTAGTCCACGCAAAACCGAAGTTCTGGCGGGCCACTGGGTGTAGCAGCTTTCTTAGGAACTAGGACCACTGGGCTAGCCCAGGGACTGCTGGAGGGCTCAATTACCCCTAGCGCCAACATCTTGGAAACTTCTTCCTTGATGCTGGCCCTGACCTTGTCAGCTACTCTGTAAAACTTCTGTTTCACAGGTAGACTATCTCCAGTGTCCACATCATGGACGCACCAATTGGTGACACCTGGGGTCAGGGAAAACAGGGAGGCAAACTGACCCAACACCTGGCGACAGTCTCTCTGTTGTTCTGGGGTCAGGGTGGGCGAGAGGACCACACCCTCCACTGACCCGTCTTGCTCCTTGGCTGCCGGGAGGTCAGGGAGAGGATCACAATCCTCTTCCCCTCTATCAGCTGTAGCCATGAGCATTGTCACTTCAGACCTCTCAAAGTGGGGCTTGAGGCGGTTCACATGCAAGACTCTCAGGTGCTGCCTAGGAGTCTTCATGTTGATCAGGTAGGTCACCTCACTCTTGCGCTCTACCACCTCATATGGCCCGGTCCACTTGTCACGGAGCGCACAAGGCTCCACCGGCGCCATCACCCACACTTTCTGCCCAGGATGAAATTCAACCAGAGTGGTATTCTGGTCGTACCATCTTTTCATCTCTTCCTGGCTGGCTTCTAGGTTCTCTTGAGCGAGCTTCCTGAAGCGCTGCATCTGGTTGCGGATGGCCAGCACATAGCTGAACACATCCTGGGGGGTTTTCCCACAGGATTTCTCCCACCCCTCCTTCACCAGTGTGAGAGGTCCTCTAACAGGGTGGCCATACAGCAGTTCAAAGGGGCTGAACCCTAAGGACTTCTGAGGCACCTCCCGGTAGGCAAACAACAGGCATGGTAACAAGACGTCCCACTTCCGTCTCATGGGCTCCGCTAGGCCCATAATCATACCTTTCAGGGTGCGGTTGAACCTTTCAACCAACCCATTTCCTTGAGGGTGGTAAGGAGTGGTAAACTTATAAGTTACCCCACACTCCTCCCACAGAGACTTCATGTACCTAGAGATGAAGTTGGTACCCCGGTCGGAGACCACCTCTCTGGGGAACCCCAAGCGGGAAAAGATCCCCATCAACGCACGGCCCACCATGGGTGCTGTGATTGTCCTGAGAGGGACTGCTTCCGGGTACCGGGTGGCGTGGTCCACCAAGACCAGGATGAACCTGTTGCCTAAGGCAGTCTTGGGGTCCAGGGGCCCCACGATGTCAATTCCTACCCGCTCGAAAGGGGTGCTCACCACAGGAAAAGGTTGGAGGGGTGCCACGCACTTTCCTCCGCTCTTACCACTGGCTTGACATGTTTGGCAAGACTTACAAAAGGTACTGACGTGCTTCTTCATCTAGGGCCAGTAAAAGTGGGTGACAAGCCTGTGATAGGTCTTGTCTTGCCCCAGATGTCCTGCGAGAGGTACGTCATGAACCAGACCCAGTAGGAAGTTCCTGAAGCGCTCGGGTACCACCAGCACACGGGCTGCACCGGGCTCAGCAAACTTAGGCTCACTATAAAGTAAGTCATCCTCCCAGTAAATCAAATGTTCCTTGGACCCTAGGCCTGCTGCCTGGTCTGCAGCCTGCTGCCGCACACCAATGAGAGAAGGGCACTCCTTCTGAGCCTGGCAGAACTCCTCCCTGGAGGGACCACCCTCTTGCTGCTAATGGGTCAGCTCAGGCAATTCCCCCAGTTCGGCCATCTGTTCCCCTGTAGGTTCCTGGGCATCCCCCTCAGGTTCTGCTTCCTCCTGGACCGTGGGAACGGTGGGGGCCGGTTTCCCGCGCCCTCTGCCCCTTCCTCTCTTGGCAGGTTCCTGGGCCATTGTTCCAGGCTCCAATTCTACTGATCCACCCCTACTGGCTGTCATAGCACGTGTGGATACACAGATCCAAGCTGGCAGACCTAACATTTCCAAGTGAGTTCTGCGCTCTACGTCCTTCCATGGAGAACTCTCCAGGTCGTTACCCAACAGACAATCTACAGGCAAGGCATCACTGACACAGACTTTCAAGGTACCAGAGACTCCCCCCCATGTAAAGGGAACACGTGCCATCTTGCAGAGGCGCACTGAGGTGTCAGCTGCCACTACGGGGCGGAGTACATTGGGAATTACTTGCTCTTCAGACACCCACTGGCACCGGACACACGTCACACTGGCCCCGGTGTCTCTCAGAGCCTCTATCTCCCTCCCATTGATGGTCACCTTCTGCCCGTATTTTTTAGTGTTAGCGGGTATCAAGGTATCCTGGACCATCTCTTGGTCTCCTAAAGAGACAAGGGTCATCATAGCTAATCCCTCCTCCCCACTGGAAACCAACTCCCCTCCCAAAGCTACACTAGCTAACCCTGGGACTGGGGCAGCAGCTGGTACTGGGGGTTTCTTGGGACATTTGGGGGCGATGTGCCCCACTTCCCTACAAGCATAGCAAGTAGGGGGAGGTCTATTGTCCTGTCTGCCCTTATGGGGCCAAGACTTCTTAGGCTTGGGGGCTTGGGACTCCTTTTCCGTGAAACTGTTGTGGGGCCCTTTAGAGAACTCCTTACTGTTACCCTTGTCCTCTCCACCTTTCTGCTGGGGACCCTGTCCACCCTTGGCTGGGATACTTACCACCCCTTTGTTGACCCTGGTGCTAATCCAGCGGTCTGCCTCTTTAGCAAGCTCACTGGGATCAGTTAACTTGCTGTCTAAAAGATGCTGGCGCAGCTCTGGATCACATAGACTACTCAAGTGCTCCCAACTAATCAAGTGACACAACCCCACATAATCAGTAACTTTGCTGCCCTTTATCCAACCTTCCAGTGCACGCGTGTACATACTCACACACTCCACCCAAGTACTTGAATCAAGTTTCTTGAAGTTCCTAAACTTCTGGCAGTACTGTTCTGGTGTAAGCCCATACCTGAGGCATAAGGCCTCCTTCATAGTGGGGTAGGTTAAGGTACCTGCTGCTTCTAAGGGTGCTAAGACATCCCTCCCAGAGGCCTCAAAATGCTTCCACAAACCTGCCCCCCAACTCTTTTCAGGCACTTAATTCATCTTCAAGGAAAGCTCATAGGATCTAAACCATGCATAGATATCCTCACCCCTCTGATAATTCTGCACCAAATCTTTTGGTATGTATACATTACCCGCCTGTACTGGTTGTGCACTGCCACCATTAGGACTGGACTCCACCTGTTTAGCTTTAATGTCCAGCTCCCTCATGCTCAACTCATGAGCCAACTGGAGTTTTCTCTCTTCCAAAGCGAGAGCATTCCTCCTCTCTTCCGCCTTCTTCTCACTGTCAAGGCGCAATTTTCTTTCCTCTGCTTGAGCTTTGAGCTTAAAAAGTACAATCTCATGGGCCCTAATCCTCTGATTCTCCTCCAGCTCCCCTGGAGAGAGGCCCCTACTGGAAGGGGTGTTGCCAGCCCTAGATGCTGGTCTATTCACTGGCAAATCACTGGATCCAAATCCATGCTCCTGTGCACCTTCCTCTCCAGTCAAATCCTCTGGCGCAACATGTTTGGCCTCCCACCAGGCCCTTAGAGCTTTCTGTAGCTCTTCCTTGTTTGCGCTGCCCTTCATTGGGCATCCTAGCTGCTTGCAGAATTGCTTCAGCTGCTCCTTTTTGTATGTGAGCAACTCCTTTACTTCAAATTGCAATTCCATCTCCTCGCCTACTCCATTCAGAGACATGATGCTTCCTAAGTCTTCCAAAGATCGGCTTCAAATTTTGGGCAATATGTAGCTGCTAACTAGACTAGTGATGTACAAAGAATCACTGCAGGTCAAGTGCAAATACTGGTTCTAATCCGCACCGCTGACCACCAATGTTAGATCTGGGGGTCTCTAGTTGGCAGAGGTAAGTACCTTAGACCAAATAGGGACCCTTGCTTCTAGTCAGGGTACAGGGACACACACTGTAGATAACCCCTGCTCACCCTCTAGGTAGCTTGGCTCGAGCAGACAGGCTTATCCCCAAGGCAATGTGTTAAGTATTTGCAAGTAACCACCACAATGACCCCCCAGTACACCACAAATGTAGACCACATAGGTGAGTATATTAAAAATATATCTTTATCTAGTTTCAGCAATAAAAATCAACTACCATAGCATTGCACATTAGTTTCCGGTTCTCTTCAGCTTTCTCTGGTTGTTAGGAAAATAAAAAGATAGTCTCTAGTCTCTTGTGTGACTTCGTATTCAAAAAGAATAAGTTTGTAGACTCTCAGTATTTAAATAAACACGTTTCTCCAGCGGTGCCCCTGCGCTTATAACCGAAGCGCTCCTCTCAGGCTGCTCGGTGCAGGGTTTCTGCAGCTCTCGAGCGATGGACCAATTAGGTCGCGGCTTCCTCGACGAGCCCCCAGTGACGATGTCAGATGTCACCGGAGTCAGCCACTCGCAGCGCGGCTCCTCCGGCCAAGCCTCCACCAGCAACCAATCAGGTCGCGGCCTCCTCGCTTCTTTCTCCGCGGCTTTGCGGAGCGGGCAAAAGCAGCTACTGATCAATTTCGTGCCCCGGGCCGCGGCGGTGAGTTGCGGGCAGGGTATTTTAAGGTGCCCAGAGTCAGCGGGTCGATCGAGACGCCGCCAAGCCTCACAGCAGCTCAGTTAGCACTGGGGACGCCCACAATCTTTTGGCCACAGCAATACACGTGCCGATGAGCACGTCGGTCTTCTCAACGCGGCAGCCGGTTCCAGGCAAAGATCAGCGCGGCGCTCTCAAGCAAAGCAAAGAGCAGCCAGCGCACTTCACGGGGCAGATGTTTCAGGAACTTGACAAACAGCCCACGATCTCTGCAGTACACAGCAGCCCGGGGGGGACACAGCAGAGTCTTGAAGTCTTGGCAACCTTTCTGTTCCTGGGTTGCAAAACAGGAGGCCAGCTCTTCTCAGGCCCTTGGAGATTCAAAGTTGAAGACACAGCACACAGCAAAGTCTCGTTAGGTCAAGTAGGTAGGGTCACAGCACACAGCAAGACCCCTTCTCCTCCTCAGCTTCAGTTGCACAGCAGAACAGGTCAGCCCTTAGAGCACACAGCAAGGCAATCTTCCTTCAGTCCTTCAGCGGTCAGTCCTTCAGCGGTCCTTCTTTCAGCAGAGGTTCCTCTTGATTGTAGAATCTAAAAATCTGTTGTCAGGGGTCCTGTACTTATACCCCTAAAAGTCTTTGAAGTCTTTGTGCAAGTGGGTCCTGAGCCCGGTCTGATCCAGTTCTGGGTGTTGCTGGAGCACTTTGTTTTCCTGGCTTCTGCTTTCCGTTCAGAGTGATTGGCAGAGTCGTCAGCCGCCCAGCAGGAGGTGGAGCCAGCAGTGTGGCAGGCAGGCACAGCCCTATTCACTCCCAGGTGCTATCTCCTCCCTCCACTCTACTTGCAAATGCAGTCATTCAGCAAAGGGTTGACTCATCCAACCTCCTGGGGGCTCCCCAGCCCCTGTCACTCTCAAACCAAACAGTCAATCCACAAGCATGCCCAGGCACGCAGAAGGTCAGACAAGAGAACAGCTACTCTCTAAAAAGTACTGTTCTCCAACTCTGGATTTAAAAACAACCTCTCCTAAAAGATGTGTTATTAAATGCTGAGCTCAGGGATATCAAACACTCATGTCTTATATTGTTCCTATGAGAAGATAGGCTGATGGCCATTGGCACCAGCCTCCCCCATGTTAGCCTATGGAGCAAGATAACCTTGCAGCAGCGAACAAACAAAATGGCCGCTGTTCACTACCAGAGCATGATACCTGCACTAGTACATGCTCTACCTTTTACATACACTGCACCCTGCCCAGGGGGGTACCTTTGGCCTTCCATAGGGATGACTGATGTGCACAAAAAGGGAAGGGTTAGGCCCGGCCAGTGTGGACACTGGCCAGGAGGACATGGCAGTCCAGGGACTGCTGGTAGGCCTGCGGTGGCAGGCCTGAGACACCATTTTAGGGCTACTCGTGTGGGTGGCGCAATCAGCGCTGCAGGCCCACTAGTAGCATCTGTCATCACCAGCCCTGGCACACACAGTGCACTTTACTAGGGACTTCATGGTGATACAAATATGCCAATCAGGTATATCCAATCGATATGATATTTTACACAGGGAGCACTTACACTCTGGCACTGATTAGCAGTGGCAGAGTGTCCAAAGCATCTAAACCAGCAAAATCGAAATTCAGCACAGCATCAAAAATCCAGGTAGCAGAGGCAAAAGATAGGGGAAAAACCCACGCCAAGGATGTCAGGTCTAACACGTGTCCCCTCCAGCTGAAAGTGGGGAGAACTACCCACCATCTTGGGAGTTCTCATCACTAAGGCGGAAAAACCTGGACAGACCATCAGCATTGGCGTGTTCGGTACCGGGACGGTGTTCCACCGTGAAGTCCATTCCCTGTAGGGAGATGGACCACCTCAACAGTTTTGGATTCTCACCCCTCATCTGCATTAACCATCTGAGGGGCCTGTGGTCAGTCTGAACACGGAAGTGAGTCCCAAACAGGTAGGGCCTCAGCTTCTTCAGGGCCCAGACCACAGCAAATGCTTCCCTTTCAATAGCACTCCACCTCTGTTCCCTGGGGAGTAGCCTCCTACTAATGAAAGCTACAGGTTGGTCCCCGCCCTCGTCGTCCATCTGTGAGAGTACTGCTCCCACACCTTGCTCTGAAGCGTCTGTTTGCACTATGAACTCACTGGAAAAGTCAGGTGCCTTAAGCACCGGTGCTGTGCACATTGCAGTTTTCAGGGTATCAAAAGCAGTTTGACAGGCCTCGGTCCAATTCACTTTCCTGGGCTGATTTCTTGAGGTTAGTTCTGTCAAGGGGGCAACAATGGTGCCATATCCCTTGATGAACCGTCTGTAATACCCGGTGAGTCCTAGAAAGGCTCTCACCTCTGTCTGGGTCTTGGGGGGTTCCCAAGCCAGAATGGTATCAATCTTCGCCTGTAGGGGCGCCACCTGGCCGCTCCCCACCTGGTGTCCCAAGTACACCACGGATCCCTGCCCTATCTGGCACTTGCTGGCCTTGATAGTGAGGCCTGCCTTCTGCAGAGCCTTCAACGCTTCACAGAGGTGTTGCAAGTGTTCCTCCCAAGTGGAGCTGAACACAGCAATGTCATCCAAGTATGCGGCGCTGAATTGCTCCAGCCCGGTCAGTACCCGGTTGACCAGTCTCTGGAAGGTGGCAGGGGCATTTTTCAATCCAAAGGGCATGACGCGAAACTGGAAATGCCCCTCTGGTGTTGAAATGCCGACCTCTCCTTTGCACCCTCAGTTAAGGCAATCTGCCAGTACCCTGAAGTCAAATAAAAGGTGCTGAGATACCTGGCAGCTCCCAACCGATCCACAAGCTCGTCAGCTCTGGGGATGGGGTGCGCGTCAGTCTTGGTGACCTCATTGAGCCCACGGTAGTCCACGCAAAACCGAAGTTCTGGCGGGCCACCGGGTGTAGCAGCTTTCTTAGGAACTAGGACCACTGGGCTAGCCCAGGGACTGCTGGAGGGCTCAATTACCCCTAGCGCCAACATCTTGGAAACTTCTTCCTTGATGCTGGCCCTGACCTTGTCAGCTACTCTGTAAAACTTCTGTTTCACAGGTAGACTATCTCCAGTGTCCACATCATGGACGCACCAATTGGTGACACCTGGGGTCAGGGAAAACAGGGAGGCAAACTGACCCAACACCTGGCGACAGTCTCTCTGTTGTTCTGGGTGGGCGAGAGAACCACACCCTCCACTGACCCGTTTTGCTCCTTGGCTGCCAGGAGGTCAGGGAGAGGATCACTATCCTCTTCCCCTCCATCATCTGTAGCCATGAGCATTGTCACTTCAGACCTCTCAAAGTGGGGCTTGAGGCGGTTCACATGCAAGACTCTCAGGTGCTGCCTAGGAGTCTTCATGTTGATCAGGTAGGTCACCTCACTCTTGCGCTCTACCACCTCATATGGCCCGGTCCACTTGTCACGGAGCGCACAAGGCTCTACCGTCGCCATCACCCACACTTTCTGCCCAGGATGAAATTCAACCAGAGTGGTATTCTGGTCGTACCATCTTTTCATCTCTTCCTGGCTGGCTTCTAGGTTCTCTTGAGCGAGCTTCCTGAAGCGCTGCATCTGGTTGCGGATGGCCAGCACATAGCTGAACACATCCTGGGGGGTTTTCCCACGGGATTTCTCCCACCCCTCCTTCACCAGTGTGAGAGGTCCTCTAACAGGGTGGCCATACAGCAGTTCAAAGGGGCTAAAACCTAAGGACTTCTGACGCACCTCCCGGTAGGCAAACAACAGGCATGGTAACAAGACGTCCCACTTCCGTCTCATGGGCTCCGCTAGGCCCATAATCATACCTTTCAGGGTGCGGTTGAACCATTCAACCAACCCATTTCCTTGAGGGTGGTAAGGAGTGGTGAACTTATAAGTTACCCCACACTCCTCCCACAGAGACTTCATGTACCTAGAGATGAAGTTGGTATCCCGGTCGGAGACCACCTCTCTGGGGAACCCCACGCGGGAAAAGATCCCCATCAACGCACGGCCCACCACGGGTGCTGTGATTGTCCTGAGAGGGACTGCTTCCGGGTACCGGGTGGCGTGGTCCACCAAGACCAGGATGAACCTGTTGCCTAAGGCAGTCTTGGGGTCCAGGGGCCCCACAATGTCAATTCCTACCCGCTCGAAAGGGGTGCTCACCACAGGAAAAGGTTGGAGGGGTGCCACGCACTTTCCTCCGCTCTTACCACTGGCTTGACATGTTTGGCAAGACTTACAAAAGGTACTGACGTGCTTCTTCATCTGGGGCCAGTAAAAGTGGGTGACAAGCCTGTGATAGGTCTTGTCTTGCCCCAGATGTCCTGCGAGAGGTACGTCATGAGCCAGACCCAGTAGGAAGTTCCTGAAGCGCTCGGGTACCACCAGCACACGGGCTGCACCGGGCTCAGCAAACTTAGGCTCACTATAAAGTAAGTCATCCTCCCAGTAAATCAAATGTTCCTTGGACCCTAGGCCTGCTGCCTGGTCTGCAGCCTGCTGCCGCACACCAATGAGAGAAGGGCACTCCTTCTGAGCCTGGCAGAACTCCTCCCTGGAGGGACCACCCTCTTGCTGCCAATGGGTCAGCTCAGGCAATTCCCCCAGTTCGGCCACCTGTTCCCCTGTAGGTTCCTGGGCATCCCCCTCAGGTTCTGCTTCCTCCTGGACCGTGGGAACGGTGGGGGCCGGTTTCCCGCGCCCTCTGGCCCTTCCTCTCTTGGCAGGTTCCTGGGCCATTGTTCCAGGCTCCAATTCTACTGATCCACCCCTACTGGCTGTCATAGCACGCGTGGATAGACAGATCCACGCTGGCAGACCTAACATTTCCAAGTGAGTTCTGCGCTCTACGTCCTTCCATGGAGAACTCTCCAGGTCGTTACCCAACAGACAATCTACGGGCAAGGCATCACTGACACAGACTTCCAAGGTACCAGAGACTCCCCCCATGTAAAGGGAACACGTGCCATCTTGCAGAGGCGCACTGAGGTGTCAGCTGCCACTACGGGGCGGAGTACATTGGGAATGACTTGCTCTTCAGACACCCACTGGCACCGGACAGACGTCACACTGGCCCCGGTGTCTCTCAGAGCCTCTATCTCCCTCCCATTGATGGTCCTCTTCTGCCCGTATTTTTTAGTGTTAGCGGGTATCAAGGTATCCTGGACCATCTCTTGGTCTCCTAAAGAGACAAGGGTCATCATAGCTAATCCCTCCTCCCCACTGGAAACAAACTCCCCTCCCAAAGCTACACTAGCTAACCCTGGGACTGGGGCAGCAGCTGGTGCTGGGGGTTTCTTGGCACATTTGGGGGCGATGTGCCCCACTTCCCTACAAGCATAGCAAGTAGGGGGAGGTCTGTTGTCCTGTCTGCCCTTATGGGGCCAAGACTTCTTAGGCTTGGGGGCTTGGAACTGTTTTGGGGCCCTTTAGAGAACTCCTTACTGTTACCCTTGTCCTCCCCACCTTTCTGCTGGGGACCCTGTCCACCCTTGGCTGGGATACTTACCACCCCTTTGTTGACAGTGGTGCTAGTCCAGCGGTCTGCCTCTTTAGCAAGCTCACTGGGATCAGTTAACTTGCTGTCTAAAAGATGCTGGCGCAGCTCTGGAACACATAGACTACTCAAGTGCTCCCAACTAATCAAGTGACACAACCCCACATAATCAGTAACTTTGCTGCCCTTTATCCAACCTTCCAATGCACGCGTGTACATACTCACACACTCCACCCAAGTACTTGAATCAAGTTTCTTGAAGTTCCTAAACTTCTGGCAGTACTGTTCTGGTGTAAGCCCATACCTGAGGCATAAGGCCTCCTTCATAGTGGGGTAGGTTAAGGTACCTGCTGCTTCTAAGGGTGCTAAGACATCCCTCCCAGAGGCCTCAAAATGCTTCCACAAACCTGCCCCCCAACTCTTTTCAGGCACTTCATTCATCTTCAAGGCAAGCTCATAGGATCTAAACCATGCATAGATATCCTCACCCCTCTGATAATTCTGCACCAAATCTTTTGGTATGTATACTTTACCCGCCTGTACTGGTTGTGCGCTGCCACCATTAGGACTGGACTCCACCTGTTTAGCTTTAATGTCCAGCTCCCTCATGCTCACCTCATGAGCCAACTGGAGTTTTCTCTCTTCCAAAGCGAGAGCATTCCTCCTCTCTTCCGCCTTCTTCTCACTGTCAAGGCGCAATTTTCTTTCCTCTGCTTGAGCTTTGAGCTTAAAAAGTTCAATCTCATGGGCCCTAATCCTCTGATTCTCCTCCAGCTCCTCTGGAGAGAGGCCCCTACTGGAAGGGGTGCTGCCAGCCCTAGATGCTGGCCTATTCACTGGCAAATCACTGGATCCAAATCCATGCTCCTGTGCACCTTCCTCTCCAGTCAAATCCTCTGGCGCAACATGTTTGGCCTCCCACCAGGCCCTCAGAGCTTTCTGTAGCTCTTCCTTGTTTGCGCTGCCCTTCATTGGGCATCCTAGCTGCTTGCAGAATTGCTTCAGCTGCTCCTTTTTGTATGTGAGCAACTCCTTTACTTCAAATTGCAATTCCATCTCCTCGCCTACTCCATTCAGAGACATGATGCTTCCTAAGTCTTCCAAAGATCGGCTTCAAATTTTGGGCAATATGTAGCTGCTAACTAGACTAGTGATGTACAAAGAATCACTGCAGGTCAAGTGCAAATACTGGTTCTAATCCGCACCGCTGACCACCAATGTTAGATCTGGGGGTCTCTAGTTGGCAGAGGTAAGTACCTTAGACCAAATATGGACCCTTGCTTCTAGTCAGGGTACAGGGACACACACTGTAGATAACCCCTGCTCACCCTCTAGGTAGCTTGGCTCGAGCAGACAGGCTTATCCCCAAGGCAATGTGTTAAGTATTTGCAAGTAACCACCACAATGACCCCCCAGTACACCACAAATGTAGACCACACAGGTGAGTATATTAAAAATATATCTTTATCTAGTTTAAGCAATAAAAATCAACTACCATAGCATTGCTCATTAGTTTCCGGTTCTCTTCAGCTTTCTCTGGTTGTTAGGAAAATAAAAAGATAGTCTCTAGTCTCTTGTGTGACTTCGTATTCAAAAAGAATAAGTTTGTAGGCTCTCAGTATTTAAATAAACACGTTTCTCCAGCGGTGCCCCTGCGCTTATAACCGAAGCGCTCCTCTCAGGCTGCTCGGTGCAGGGTTTCTGCAGCTCTCGAGCGATGGACCAATCAGGTCGCGGCTCCCTCAACGAGCCCCCAGTGACGATGTCAGATGTCACCGGAGTCAGCCACTCGCAGCGCGGCTCCTCCGGCCAAGCCTCCACCAGCAACCAATCAGGTCGCAGCCTCCTCGCTTCTTTCTCCGCGGCTTTGCGGAGCGAGGAAAAGCAGCTACTGATCAATTTCGGGCCCCGGGCCGCGGCGGTGAATTGCGGGCAGGGTATTTTAAGGCGCCCAGTGTCAGCGGGTCGATCGAGACGCCGCCAAGCCTCACAGCAGCTCAGTTAGCACTGGGGACGCCCACAATCTTTTGGCCACAGCAATACACGTGCCGATGAGCACGTCGGTCTTCTCAACGCGGCAGCAGGTTCCAGGCAAAGATCAGCGCGGCGCTCTCAAGCAAAGCAGAGAGCAGCCAGCGCACTTCACGGGGCAGATGTTTCAGGAACTTGACAAACAGCCCACGATCTCTGCAGTACACAGCAGCCCAGGGGGGGACACAGCAGAGTCTTGAAGTCTTGGCAACCTTTCTGTCCCTGGGTTGCAAAACAGGAGGCCAGTTCTTCTCAGGCCCTTGGAGATTCAAAGTTGAAGACACAGCACACAGCAAAGCCTCGTTAGGTCAAGTAGGTAGGGTCACAGCACACAGCAAGACCCCTTCTCCTCCTCAGCTTCAGTTGCACAGCAGAACAGGTCAGCCCTTAGAGCACACAGCAAGGCAATCTTCCTTCAGTCCTTCAGCGGTCAGTCCTTCAGCGGTCCTTCTTTCAGCAGAGGTTCCTCTTGATTGTAGAATCTAAAAATCTGTTGTCAGGGGTCCTGTACTTATACCCCTAAAAGTCTTTGAAGTCTTTGTGCAAGTGGGTCCTGAGCCCGGTCTGATCCAGTTCTGGGTGTTGCTGGAGCACTTTGTTTTCCTGGCTTCTGCTTTCCGTTCAGAGTGATTGGCAGAGTCGTCAGCCGCCCAGCAGGAGGTGGAGCCAGCAGTGTGGCAGGCAGGCACAGCCCTATTCACTCCCAGGTGCTATCTCCTCCCTCCACTCTACTTGCAAATGCAGTCATTCAGCAAAGGGTTGACTCATCCAACCTCCTGGGGGCTCCCCAGCCCCTGTCACTCTCAAACCAAACAGTCAATCCACAAGCATGCCCAGGCACGCAGAAGGTCAGACAAGAGAACAGCTACTCTCTAAAAAGTACTGTTCTCCAACTCTGGATTTAAAAACAACCTCTCCTAAAAGATGTGTTATTAAATGCTGAGCTCAGGGATATCAAACACTCATGTCTTATATTGTTCCTATGAGAAGATAGGCTGATGGCCATTGGCACCAGCCTCCCCCATGTTAGCCTATGGAGCAAGATAACCTTGCAGCAGTGAACAAACAAAATGGCCGCTGTTCACTACCAGAGCATGATACCTGCACTAGTACATGCTCTACCTTTTACATACACTGCACCCTGCCCAGGGGGGTACCTTTGGCCTTCCATAGGGATGACTGATGTGCACAAAAAGGGAAGGGTTAGGCCCGGCCAGTGTGGACACTGGCCAGGAGGACATGGCAGTCCAGGGACTGCTGGTAGGCCTGCGGTGGCAGGCCTGAGACACCATTTTAGGGCTACTCGTGTGGGTGGCGCAATCAGCGCTGCAGGCCCACTAGTAGCATCTGTCATCACCAGCCCTGGCACACACAGTGCACTTTACTAGGGACTTCATGGTGATACAAATATGCCAATCAGGTATATCCAATCGATATGATATTTTACACAGGGAGCACTTACACTCTGGCACTGATTAGCAGTGGCAGAGTGTCCAAAGCATCTAAACCAGCAAAAACGAAATTCATCACAGCATCAAAAATCCAGGTAGCAGAGGCAAAAGATAGGGGAAAAACCCACGCCAAGGATGTCAGGTCTAACAATATGTATGTGGGCAGTATAAATGTGTACGTTCTCAATGCATTACAATCCTATAATATATTAAGCATTATGTTTCAAGAGCACCTACCCTGGTGCGTTCTCTACAAAACATGGCACAGTATCCGCATGACCTGCATGGTACATTACTGTTCTCTGGGGCATTCCTATGCCCTTAAGGTCCTGAATGCCTCAGAGGTTGAGAGGGTTGAACACCACTCTTCCTTTCCGGATCAGCCCTGTGCTCACTGCTACCAATAGGAGGTTTGATTGTCGAACACTTCCTCCCTTGCTGCGTAGCGGCTGTCCAGGATAGCTGCAGGTCACATCCCTCTCGTTAAACCTGGTCTTGGCTGTAACCACCAATTCCATTCTTCAAGGTTGAATTCCGCTCACTGCTTGTAGCTGCCTTCGACACTGCTTTTTATGCTTCATCTTCTATTAAGCTCCACTTTGGGGTCAATAGTTCTATACTTAGAGTTAAAGCATTATAAGCCACTGTTGTACTTTTCAGATCATTTTCTCATGTGGAAAGAAAGGCTTAGGGTCACACCTGTAAAAATCACCTTTCGATCTCCATGCGCATCTCCACTGCATCCTGCTTCTCCCTGTCCCTTCCCCACCCGATCCTCTATCACTATTCCTCTTTCCCGCTCACCTCAATTTGTGCAACCCGCTCTTTCCTCCAAACCCCCATCAATGTTCCCTTTCAGCCATGATCCGTGCCGGTGTCCATTTCCATCCATGATCTTCTTTTAGTCCAAAGTTCCCACTAGGCTGCTCTCGGATTCGCTGCACAACTTCTCTCACCACTAATAAAATGGCAGATGACGCCATGCCTGTGTCAGGTCCCAATTCCTTCTGCACCAGCTCTCGCTCTCTCCATTCCTTCCTGTCCGACACCAGTCTTCTTCGACATGCCTCATCTTCTATCCTGTTTCCGTAACCCTCAGCCTCACCCTCCTGTATGGTCGTCTTCCCACCTTACCTCTATGTCAAAACAGGGTTTGTGGAGATGCTGGAGGCCCTCAGGAGGCACCTCTTGTGCTGGCCACACATTGAAATTGAATGCAATGCACCAAAGGCATCTTCAGGAAGGCCATCTGGGAGGCTATACAGAAACCATCTATGATCAGACTCCCCACTGTCAAGTAACAGTTTCAAGTCTTGAAAGGATTACAGGTTTCAGGTCAGTAGCCTGGAACAAATAAGTATGACCTTCATTGTGCATACTTCAAGAGTAAAATAACTTTAATTCACATCACTATAATATTTCCCTGTGTGCACCTCATTATACAAACGTACTAGTACACGACTAGTTAAATATACCACGAGCCTCTAACTTGCACCGAAGGTCAGGCTCTGTCTATAGGTTTTCACTCCACAAGGTTCTGACACAATCTAGTGATATCGCAGTCTTCCTCTGCACACCTCTACTCACTGTGATCAGTTTAGTGAACTGCATGCTCGGTGTCTAAAATGGCCATGAGAGCCAAAACAAAGGAACAGACAGTGTGACTTGCATACAATGTACAGAACAGAAAGTATCAGGAAGAGGAAAAACAATGGGATAGGCAAAGAATCCATACAGGGTGACGCAGGTAGTCTGGATGGTTGAAGCCAGTAGTGTAACTCAAATGATGTGCCCCCCCCTCTCCACCCCCTGCAGAGGGTGAAGAGCCCCTCGCCCACGTCTCCCACATCTTACAGATATTCATTACCCTTGGGCTGAATGGAGCCCCTTGAAAGATTGGTGGTCACTGAAGGGCTAGCAGGAGTCTGCATTACACCCCTTGCTTGAAGTTCTTTAGTTGCCTCATCAGGTTAGCCTTATGTCAATGAAGATATGTAAAGCACGGCGTTTGCCAGATCGACAGCCCTTTTTGCCCAGAGGCTTCTACTGAGAAGGTGAACGGAGATACAATGTGCAAGGCTTCTTAAGACATAAGTGGCACTCGGCGCTCTGTGGAAAGATGGGTAGAAAATTCTATAAATCCCTACCTAGATATGACACGGCGCGGCCACTGGTGTGTACCTGTGCCCTCGCTGAAAACAGGAGCCAATGGTGTCATGAAGAGCGCAAGACAGAAGCTGAGGAGACAGGAGGACACAGCATTTCTTTAAAGATATTCTTGTGTTCCCTGTTTACTTCACTCCTGGAGTCATACTTCCCATCCCTGCCCACCTTCCTTTTCTCTTCTCTTCTTCATTGTGTAGAAACTGAACATGTCTCCTTATTCCTCAGGAAAATTTAGTATCGCTATTTCTGAGCCAGCAAGCATCAGTGTCTCCAGGGTCAAGAGGCTAACGAGGCATCGTAAGCTTTCTTGGGCATGATTTAACAAATCACACACATACAGTATTAAAACTAGGCCGCGTCATGATTCACAGTGAGTCTTGATCAATTTTAGGAGATTATTTTCCATGATCAATCATAGGAGATGGTTTCCTATTAAAACAAACAGCATCTCAACCACTGTAAATCCTTATGGGTTTTTTTCCCAGAGACACAAGTTATACAGAACAGACCCCTTTCAGATTATTGCACTGATAGATTTCCAACCCAAACCCTATTGTTGCCTACTGATCTGAAGGATAGTATAGCGAGGGAGAAAATATCGAAAGGTAAGTGCATACAGGGAAGAGCAGATTTACTACCCCTAGTTCACATCTACACAGATATATGCACAGCATAACTGCATATACATGGAGTTAGGCATAGAAGATCTACACCTACTAGCCGGTCTCATGGCTTAGAGAACTATTTTGGCCACTGCAGGGGCCTATGTTTGACCTCATGGTAACAGATTCAAATCCCGGCGGGTCCACTCAGCCTTTTATTCTTCAGAGGTCAAAAAAATGAGGACCATTGAGATGGGTAACAATAAACATCTGTTATTTAGCACCAAGATACCCATTCGTGGTGAACGTGCGCTTTACAAATACACGTTATTTTACTTACCTGTCGATATTTTATTTTCAATAGTCTTTCCTCGATATTCAATTCCATGGATATTGTTGATTCGATATTCAGGGGCACACCCTTGCAGATGCAGTAGTGACACTTGTAGTGTTCAGAGCAGAGTGGATTCTAAGAAATGTAAAACGTTCATGAGTTTTTGCTAAACCTATTCCTAATCGGCTGTTCTACAATACTTATGATCTTGAGATTTAGAGCTGGGAAGCAATGTTTTAGTCGTACTTTTTAAGACGAACCTAAGCAGCGCATGCTTTGTCTTCGACACATGCTGTATCTCTTCTGTGGACTCACAGACGTCCCATCAATTTTAATTGGTTGCTTCAATTGTCGTTTAGAAATGCTTGCTTACGAGTGGTTAAACCTCCTTTTTGGCCCGCCTTTTTGTCTTTTGTTTACTCCCAGGAGCACCATCCAATTTACTGGCCTCCTTACACTTTTCTGTTTATGGTTCATTTTCGGAAACTCTTGTTTCTTATTGGTTTCCTGCTATTGTCCTCAGAGTCACTGCTTGGTTTTTTTTGTAGGCACAGGGCGAGCTGAGACTTGAATCCGGTACCCCAGGTCCAAAGTCAGCAGCTCTGGATGTTATGCCACATCCTATCGCCAAAACAATCAGCATTTTTGGGGGGTTCAGTATTGTTTTATTTTCCTTCCTGCTTGTTAAAAATGTAACAAACACCCAGTTGTGCCCATGGTGGAACTGTAGCCTTTAATCTGGTCCTGCTGATCACCACCACTGCCACCACTGGGGGAAGTTCAGCCGTTTGTTTGCAAACTGGTTCTCCTGGGTCATAGTAACGCGCCATTAGACTCTGGATTATATATATTACAAAACAACAGGGTAGGCTCTACTGTTGAAAAAAAACACAAACTGAAAACAATAGACATGAACAACCATGTCCTAAGATGCAAATGGAATTGTCTCTGCAGAGGTTCATATAACAATATAAAAAAATCAGAATCCAGCAGACCCCTATTTGGAACTGGTCGATAGGAACAACTATCATTCCACTTGCATTTAAAGCACATTCTGTAAAGTATTATTTAGGTTTCGTGTTTTTTGCATCACATATCGCTGCCATTTGATGTCTTCCACCATGCCACATTAGGAATACACGTTTCGTTAATGTGGCTGTTTGGAGGAAAAAAACGCACAGTAGCCTGTGGTAACGTGCATTCACCCTGGTATTATACTGGGTGGGCTAAATATGCAAAAAAAACTCTGCTCGAGTCACAAAACACAGTAGTTGGTACTCGACATGTTGCCATAAAAGGTTACTTGTGATATGTCCATTGTGGGAAGCAGTGGCCCTGAGCTGAGCCGCTTCACATATTAGTTTAAGCTGATACCCAAATAGTGATAAACGCCTCCACTCAATACGCTGCAGGCACGATCTGAAGATCAAGCCCACCCTTGGAGATGATGTGGCCTAACGGTCAAAGCTGCCGACTTTGGGAAGGGGAGTTCAAGTCTCAGTGTCGGCACAACATCCTGTGAGTCTGGGCAAATCACTTCATCTCCCTGTGCCTACCAAAAAAATTAATGTGTCCTTGTGTAATGCAACCGGTGCTCATGTGAAGCCCTCCAGTACCTTAGGGTCGAGTTCCAACTATATGAAAAAAATTGCCCTCCTGCGGATAGTGAAAGAACTACAGGCAGACGACAAGAACCATACAAACTGACTTTGAAAACAAGCTTTGATCTCATATAAGGTAGATGCAACCTTTGTTTATAGTAAGTGGAACCCAAGGGTGGAATAGTCTTAACCTCTCAAAATATTTACAGAATGGCGCAGCTGGAAGGGGCGGCTAATTCAATGGCAATTCTTGAGGAGGGTGTTTGATCTAGATGCTAAAACAAGGGTTATAATCTGTACACAAACCATATACTCTCTGTGACATATGTATGAGCTTAATTACCTTTACCGTAAATCAAAACTGAGCATTCATTACCAGTCTTCATGTGGCAACCACAATCTGTGCCAGTACTACGAAGAAGTATCTTGTTGTGGAGCATGACTTAAAGCACCAGGTTGTCACATTGTGTAGAACCACACAAGGTGCGGGCCACCTGGAATCCAGATCAGTAATCTGCATCACCTGCCAAGGATTTCTCCCAAACAGGTATATTTAAAACTTCTTGTCTTCTCTGTAATTTAAATCCAATGTAGGATAAAAAAACAGAATCTTCCCTACGGTGGGCGACTGAGTAGACACCATGTTGACACATAAATGCCTTCCATCATTAAGCGACTAATCACTCGGAATTGCTGTACATAATTTTTCCTTTGATATTGATAGTAACCACGTGAGACAACAATAGTCACTCCTGTTAGCCACCCCCACCCGATTGCCAACGCCAATAGTGCGCCCATGGGTGTTTGGCTTTGCAAATGCTTGATTTTTTAAATGAGCTTGGACTTTGAAAATTATTTATTTAGCATTCCTTGAGAAACTGCCCTCTATGTCTTGGTCGGTTTTATCAATAGACCTCGTGAGTTTTTCACAAGTATACAATATATTGGACGGGTAGCTGAGATCTGGAGTCAAGGACAAGTGCACGGAGCCGGAGGGGTTAAAGCAGGCCAGGCCGGTGTGCAGCCGAGCACGGGGTGCCATTGCCAACCTGCGTGCAGCCTTGAGCCTGTTAGAGATTAAGACCCGTCTGCCAACATCAGTAATCCTGCTCACCGGGTTGAGGATAAGAGAGGTCTGCGGCATGAATAAGATTAGGCGAAAACACAGCACAAGCCACATTAAAAGCAGTCACTTAACTCTTCAATCCCAGGAAACAGTCACTTTACAATTAGAAGGCCACGGATTCTCATTTCGACTCCTGAAAGCAAGGCATTTTAAATCAGTTCCACTCACATATTCAAAAACGTAGCTAAATTCAAACTATAAATGTACATGTTTAACCTGCACGTTCATTAAAATGGTGTCGAAATATTCTGCAGCTCCTAGAAGTGAAGCTTCTAACGGTATAGAGCTACTTCTGCCCTCTGTCTGAACCGAGGCTACTTTGGGGAGATCTCCAGCACAACTTTCCTAAAAAGTGGTTTGGTATCTCGATGACGTTAACACGAAAAGCATATATATGGTTATTTGAGGAAGGCCACATAGGTTTTGTCAACAATAACTGAAAATGTAAACAAGGCAGAAGGACAATGTAAAAGCAGGTCATGGCATAAAGAGGCACTCAAGTGGGCATTTCTCAGCCACAGAACAAAGTAACAGCCCAACAAACTATTTTAAAAAAAATACACAAACGCATCTTGATATTATGCACAAAGACAAAGTAGACCTGAAAACCACAGGTGATAGTTAATGCAGCATTTGGTTAAACAATATTTCCCCTCTGGCTCTTAGCCATATTTGGTTCTCCAATTTTGCAGCATAACATTTCAACGGATTTTCTTAATGTGACTATAACTTACTACATTTAACTTTGTTTTTATTAATTTAAGCATTACATTCTTTATTTTTCAACTGGTTTGCTATTTGTGTTGTTCCATACCTGCAAACACCCCCACGCGCAGCCAAGCTTTCTAAGCGTAACCCAGTTTGCGCCCACGTCACGTCACAACATGTCACGTGAGGGTATTTGATGGAACTTTCTGGGCTGACTGAGACTGACTCTCCGCGGTCTCTCCCCGGCGAGGCTGCTGTAGGGCTGCTTAGTGAAAGGCGTCTTTGGTCTCTGCACCTCCACGTCTCGACAGCTCACAGTTATGGGCGCTTTTGTAACAGGGCCTGCCCCGAACTGTCAGAGGAAATGCAGATTTTAATGGTTTCTGAACATTGGCAAGGGGGTCGCCCTCGCAGTCAACGCGAGATCTGCATGAAATACTTCTCCTGGTATAACCGCTGAGTGTTTCCCCTGGAGCCCGCAGGCAGTTTACTTCTGTATTAGTGTCGTAAGTAGAAAAATAAATAGCAATAGGAAGCCCTTGTATTATGGTATTCAACTCAGTAGTAGCGTCACCGTCTCATGGGCGCTAGTGCAAGGATGCAAATGGGCACTTTGGCTGATGTTTGAATGATCAACTAAAACAATAATCGGGGTTCAGTGGGCCCCTCAGTCTTCTGGGCTTCGGGCTCCACTGCAGCAGCTGCACCAATGGAAGCCACGCGGCTGCAATTCAGGGCAACATGAAACAGACATGGCGTTGTCATAGACCCTGGGGCGTTAGTGTCAGTCGAAAACCGGAAAACACTCCATATAACCAACTAAAATCAAATGTAAAAGAACATGTGCTCTTATTACTTCCTAATTCAAATTGGATTCCAGGCCCCCACTAAAGTGTCAGTCAGTCAGTCATATACTTTTATTCGATAAAATTAATATCACAAAAAGAGACAATTACAGTAAATAACATCAATAGACAAATTAAAAGTGGAAACAGATAAAGCACCATAAATTCTATTAATTATCATTATGTAAGGCAAAAGACAGGGACCTAAGACAAACTCCCCTCAAATTCATACTAGGGTATACAATAAAAAATTCCATACAGTTAATATCAATAATAAATATTATACTTAAAATTAGTTAAACGGTCATAACCGTCTAATAAAATCAGAATAAAAACCACAGCATCATACCAGATCAGAGTACAGCATGCCCTGAGCCAGCTTTTTTTTTCTTCGTATTGTTAATACGAGCAGCAGCAACTAAGAAATTAGCGACATGGAAAATAGTCCGAACATTACTCAGTAATTATAAATGTACAAGTGCCGGTCTAACCTGAGCAAACCCTATTTCCTTAAGCAACGGTAATAAATACCTTTTCCTAATGTCTGAGTAATACCTGCAAAACATGACAAAGTGTAAAGTATCTTGTGATGACAAATTGTCGCACTTGCAGGGCTCAGCCTTATCCGGAACACCCCATTTGGGAAAATCTCCCAGAGAAAAATGAATTAAGTTAAATCGAAATCTGGTTAACAGAAAACGATGGAAGGGGCGTGTTACTAGTTTCAGGTAGAGTTCCAGACCAGGTAAACTCACTAACCCAAAGTGTGATCTAACTAGAGGTTTTTTCAGCTCTAATTCTTCCCTTTCTGCAAGTTGAAAGTTAACCATGGCAGTTTTTATCAGATCCAAGTCTGCTTTCTTAATGGTATCTGGAGCCGAAAAAATCTCCGGCCGGCCGAGTTTCTTAAAAGTTGATTCAATATATGCTAACCACGGGATCTTACTGGCCATATCTAGAGCCAGACAATCTTTTAGGATCATGTGGTTCAAAGATATCTCTTCATTGAGCCAAGTCTTGAGCCAGCATAATATCGGGGCCATTTTCACTTTGTCTAAAACGTAATCCAGCCCCATCTCCTCATGTATCGAAAAAGTAGGGGTTGACTGTGGCACAGATAATAAGGTTCTTAGAAATGCATTTTCCACCACTTGGATCTGATGGTTTTCTGAAACGTACCCCCAGATCTCAGAACCATAAGTAGCTATTGCAAGGCATTTTGCCTTGTAGACCTTTAAAATAGCTTCTATGGGTCTGGCTCCTAGACGTTTTGAGAAACTCATAAGGGCTGATGTGGATCTTGAAAATACATTTCTTTTAAGTTTCATTTGCGGACCCCAGGACCCCTTTTCATCAAATAAGAGACCTAGATATGTAAAAACAGGGACCCTACTAACCTCATCTTTACCACAAAAAAATGTCATTGTATTTTTCTTTTTTCTTTGTTCCCCTACTATCATTACATGGGATTTTTTTGCGTTTATTTTTAAATCAAGGGATTCCATAAATTTGTCAAACTTCATTAACAATTTGTTTAGCCCAATTCCTGTGCGGGCCAGTAGAACTGCATCGTCGGCATAAAGGAGAACTGGAATGGTTGTATCTCCTACTCTCGGGACATCTAGCGAGGCTACCTTCAGGGCAGGTTCTAATGCATTAATGTATAGTGTAAAAAGCAGGGGTGCCAAAATGCACCCCTGCCTAACCCCTCTTTCTGATTTAAAATGCCTTGTGCATCTCCCATCTTGGGTGACTCGTATGGAGGCGATCAAGCCACAGTGGAGGTCGGCAAGAAATTTAACTAAAGCACAGTCGATCCCCATATCAATTAAAATTTGCCACAGCTTTGTCCTATTTACTAGATCAAATGCTGTTGATAGGTCCATGAATCCCAGGTAGAGGGAACCCTTTTTAGCAACAGTATACTTACTGATAAGGAGCTGTAGATTAAGACATTGATTTAATGTGCTCCTTTTTGCTCTAAATCCATATTGAGCATTAGAAAGGATCCCCCTTCCCTCAAAATGATCTGTCAATCTAGCTAATATAACTCTGCCTAATATCTTCACAGCAGAGTCTATCAAGGAGATAGGCCTGTAACAGGCTGGGTCATCTCTTTGCCCTTTTTTAAATACCTGAATAATAATAGATTTTGACCAGGAGACGGGCAGTATATTTGAGCCTGAAGCATTAAAAATATTAGTCAGTACCCTTGCCCAGGATCTGGGATAACTTTTATAGAGGTCCGCCGGGACCCCATCTGGGCCTGGCGCCTTGTTTATCATGGTCTCCGTTATTGCTTTAAATACTTCACTCTCCTGGAAGACCACTACTCACGGTGATTCCGAGTTAAAAATATATTCTTGTGGGCTCTCAACCCCCTGACTGCCGTAGATTTTCTCAAAGTGGGCAGTCCATTGCTCATCTTGGATATTACAATCAAGACGTGAGTTATGTTCACTGGAAAAAAAAGGTCATTAATAGTTTGCCAAAATTTCCCACGGTCCCTCAGGACCTCCAGGGACAAAAGTTTGTCCCATGCCTCATCTTTGATCTGATTTTTCCTTGTCCGAATGGCCTGTTTATAGGATTTCCTTAACCCCCTAATTAGCTCCCTATTTCTGGGGCACTGTTTTAATGCTTTAAGGAGAGCAGAATGTGCCCTAGTACAGTCTTTATCAAACCATCTTTTCCCTCTGATGGTAGATTCGGGGTGCATTCGCTTCATCAGCTTACTACTGATTTGTTTACAGATGATTTCAAAAGCCTCTATAATCAGTATATTTGACGCGTCAATGTCCAAACAGATATTAACTTCCTTCTCTGTATTGGACAAAACCTCCCCCACAAAAATTTCTGGGATTACTTTCGACCATTTCAATCTCCTGCCTTGATCCGTTGGTGTCACCTCTCGACTGATAGCCATATTCTCGGATACTGTGAAAGTTAATTGTGCCCCCTGGGCCATTTCTAAAATTACAGGGTTATGATCACTAAAAACGGAAAACTCCACCTTATAAGAAACAACACTGCCTAGGACTGCAGCAGTCATACAAATATAGTCTATGATTGTACCAGTGTCCGTACCCTTAAAGGTAGCTACCCTCGGGCCTCCCTTAATACATCCCGATTCATAGAGATTTGTGGTAGCCAGAAGTTTCTCGAGGGTCTCCCCTTGCTCAGTGTGTTCAAATTGTACAGGGGCAAAATATGGGGGACCATCTGAATTATCAAAGATACAATTTTGTCCACATGGGTGAATGTTAAAGTCGCCCATAACAATAACCTCAGCCCACGGGTTTTTTGCTTGATAAGCTATTAAAAAGTCCTCTAGGCGTGATAAAAATTGATTTATACACTCACTATTGGGAGAATTATAAAAGTTAACCAGTAGTAATTTCCCAGAATGTGGGCGAGATAGCTCCACTGCCAAACAATTATGGCAGCTCGCATCAATATGTTTTAATGAGCCATTCAAATTTAGTGAAAAAAACATTACTAACCCTCCCTGTGCTCTACCATAGTGGGCCTGTTTAGCAGGGATAAAAAAATGTGTATACCCATCTATATAAAAATTATGGTTTGTGTCCCATGTTTCCTGAAATGCCATAATGTCATAGGACTTTATCTCTTCCAGCCAGATCTTATCCTTACATTTACTTCTCAACCCCGCAATATTCCAACTCAGAATTTTACAGGTAGAAGTTTGGGGAACAATATTGACCACTGAGCTGTCTATAGCAGTTACCCTTTGTACCGCGGCCACCTCTGCCTCACTGGGGGCTGTATTAGCCTCCCCCTGACCAAAATTAACCCCTTGAAGTCAGTCGCAATCTTCCAAGCCAGAAAGCACATGAAACCTATTAGACAACGCTAAATTTTCCCCAAACCTCCGCTCCTTTTGTCCTCCATGATGCTGGATACTACTCCTTTCTGGATGCACTACTGCATAGAAATAGGATAGGGGGAGAGGATGAATAGTTGATACCAAATCGTTTTGGAACCAGTCACAAATATACTCCACCGTCCTTCGGTCCCTGAAATTAACAATTATGCAATCCCCCCCTACTGACTTTGGTTTGTTCCCCACCCAGCCCACTCTTCTAGCGTGGAGAATTTCAGCAGAAACATGTATTGGAAGAGGGCGATTCTTATTGAGCCAGTGGATACACTTGTTCTTCAGCTCCTGGTGTGATTCCCTCTTGCCCTGACCTAATGAAGGCACCCCCACCAAAACCACTACATAGGGTGCAGACTCCGGAGGAAGCTGGATGGTTGGTAATGGAGCTTCGCTATAGTCCCTAATGTTTGTATGCGATGCTACTTTATGTATTACAGCCATACCAGACTCTCTTTGCGGCAACAAACCCCTATCACCTGAGTGCGCTACCCTTAGTGGGGTGTTAGAAACTGGTTCCGGTGGATTTACCTGGGGTACTACCAAGTTTCCACTTGTAGCTGTTTTACAGGTGACAGAGGGTGGTATCTCTACACCATGAGTTATAATAGACCCCTCTCCCCCTCTCCCAGCATGATTATTAACTGACCCAATGACTTGTTTCCCTTCCCTACCCCGGGATGAAACTAACAATAGTTCTAGGCATATTAGTCTAGAGTCAATTGAGTCCAAACGTTCACTTAATGGGGCCCAGGACTTCTTGATCAAATGTTCCATTTTTATCCAGAAAGATTGGCCCATTTTTTTTTATGTTATTCTGTTCATCAGAGGGGACGTTGGATGTATCTTCACTGGCAATGCAAGTACTTCCAGGTTGAATTACGGGCTTATTGGCGGGGTGAACTTTGCTAGGTTTTTTGTTCTTTCCGATGGTCTGAACTCTGTTATTAATACGGCTCCGTTTTAAGGAGAGACCCTGTTCACCTTTGGGCGGCACCGCCTTAGAACTAGTAGTAGACCAAGTTTTAATTTTATCATGGCGTATGCCTCCTGTCGCAGCAGGGGTAACTATGTCTATGCTCTTATCCGATATATTGGCAGGACCTGGAGGCTCACTGGTCATGGGTCTTACTAATTCTGGGCGCCCTAGTGGCCCCTGCACCCCCCCGCCCCCTACGGAAGACATTAACGCCAAAGAATCTTGAGTATTACTCCGATGTAAGTCCGGAGATCGAGCTTCGGCTATCCTGCCAATGGAAGATCTTTTCTCAAAGGCGATGTCAAGTGATAGACTTTTTTCTGTGAGCTCAATATCCTTGGCAAGGGCAGAGGACACTCTATCTAAAAAATTATCCAGGGTGCCCATTAACGCTCCTCCTGTTGGCCTTCTTATGTCTTTGGCAATACAGATTGGTGGAGATGCAGACATTATATATGCAAATGGTGCTTGACCTAGCGTCGACAGTTAATGCTTGACAAGGTTTTTAAATGAGGAATCCACGGACTAACCTTTACTTTAGATAGTACGTGAAAGAGACCAGGCCCGTCCCGGCCTTGTCCGGTCTAGAACGGGCTAAAACGAGCCCGCCCTTGGCCCGTCTTCGCCCGGCGCGTCCCGCGAAGCGGGCCTCAGCGTTAGTTATATGCGCCTCCTGGCGCTGGCGCTGCGTGGAGAGAACGCGCTGCCGCTGGGGCAGCCGGGAACTGAAGTCCCGGGGTGGCGACGCTGCAGGCGGCACTCGCTGGCACTCACTGGCTCTCCGTGACTCTTGGTGGTGGCGGCGTGATCCACAATGAAGGTGAGTCCTGTCCCCCAGCTCCGCCGGCCTCAGCGTTAGTTATATGCGCCTCCTGGCGCTGGCGCTGCGTGGAGAAAACGCGCCGCCGCTGGGGCAGCCGGGAACTGAAGTCCCGGGGCGGCGACGCTGCAGGCGGCACTCGCTGGCACTCACTGGCTCTCCGTGACTCTTGGCGGTGGCGGCGTGATCCACAATGAAGGTGAGTTCTGTCCCCCAGCTCCGCCGGCCTCAGCGTTAGTTATATGCGCCTCCTGGCGCTGCGTGGAGAGAACGCGCCGCCGCTGGGGCAGCCGGGAACTGAAGTCCCGGGGCGGCGACGCTGCAGGCGGCACTCGCTGGCACTCACTGACTCTCCGTTACTCTTGGCGGTGGTGGCGTGATCCACAATGAAGGTGAGTTCTGTGTCATTTTATGGCAAAGGGGCACTGGTCAAATCTAAGCACGTTTTATATCAAACACCACTCTTTAAGAGTGTGCTTTCACGACGTAGGCAAGATTCACAAATTTAATTTAGACTTCCCTTTAAATAATTTAACATTATTTCCTATGAGGTTTTATTTAAGTCCTACCTCTGTTATTTTCTATGGGAGGGTATTGCAGCACCAGTGATTGGATGTACATGATGCTGGACTTGCTTTTGAGAAGTAACTTACACTTGCATTTTGTGAACAAACAAAAAGTAGTAAACTTGCTAAAACAGTGTAAATAACTCAAAAGGGTAAATAAATGATCTTTGTGAATCGAGCCATGGGTGTTTGGAGTTCTGTGTATGCGCAAAGTAAACTCATGGTTCACAGGCAGTCTGTAGGTTTATGAAAAGCTGCAGCTGAATGTGCCACACGTACCAGAAGTGGTCATTTAATGGGAGAAATCTTCTATGTGCACACTGTAATCGAGGGACAGCCCTCGCTCTGAAACTAGCAATTTCACAAGCGTTAGTCCTGAGAAAAGCAGGGCGACTCGTTCTCTTTTGATGCAGAATACAGAGCTCCAACGAATGAGTGGCATGTTTACCCAAAAGCAAATAAGCACCCTCAACCCTCTAAGTCACTATTCTCCGACAGAGACATTGTCTTCCAAGCGCACTGTTCAAAGTCTGCACACAGTCCAATTTCCTGCCAGCACATTCCAGTCCCCAGGCCCGACAATTTAATTCCCGGTTCCAAGAGGTGGTATACACGAGAATAAGTAACTCTCCGACCGACTGGTGCCATCAAATCTGCCCACGAGGAAAACTAAGGGGAGGTGCACTTTTTAAGCCCGTCAAATGTCACAAGTGATTAACGACTGAGTTCAGGGATAGAGGGTTAGGCTGCCATCTACTGGTAGAAGTAGGCAGCACACGTTTGTGTCAAAAGGTAACTTCCATTGGGACAGCCATCCTAGGGCACCATCATTACCTGAACCAGCTGATTTCCAGGCCAAAGAGGCTTGGTAAAAAACTCAAAGTCACAAATACAAATAAATACCTTATCGTATGACAAAGACAGCAATAGTCTATCTCGATTTTCGTAAAGGTAAACTAATGCAATCATCTTTGCTTGCCTGTCACCTGTTTACAAAAACACACAGTGTCTACGGGTATACAGGTCCTTACAGAAGCAGATGTATTCTGGGTCGTTCTGACCCAAAGTAGCTCAAAAAGGACTATTCAAGTAAAGCTATGGCAAGTGGCATCCTTAAACAACATTACTTCCGCCATAAGAGATCAAAGTTAATGTTCAGAAAAAGGCCCTAAAATTTAGGAGTTAGGAGTCTCAACTAAATATCTTTCAACCGATCCAAGACAAATGATCCTTCCAGGTCCAATAGTTATTCTGTAAAGATGTTTTCCAAGCTCCAAGTCTGCATTTTTTCAGGCATGTTGGCATTTCCTTTGGCTCGACTCACTGGCGAGAAACACGTTGGATAGAGAGTGTGACCACCTAACATTAATTGCTACGTATCAAGAAACGTCGAGCGTGGGACAGTAGTAAACATTTTAGCCAACAAGAAACACGAACTTAAGCAAGGGCGCCCAAACTGCAGAGGATGGAGTAAACACGAGCAGATTGCCATAATAAGTGCACTGCTCCCCCGGATTTCAACAAATCCTTAGTGCGCTCACACAATGCAAGTTGCGCCCCCCCCCCCCCCTCCACACACCACTGCGAAGACTCACAAGGAGAGAGACAACTTCGATTATGGTTTAGTCAAGGCATAACCCCTTACCTTTATTCACACTGCATCAGTTCAATGAGAAATGAGAACCATTGTTAAGCAGACATAAAGTTATGAGGATACAGGGTATAAGAGCAGCAAAAACATCTCAAAGATTTTACAGACAATACAACAATTGTCTCCACTTTCCAAAGACTCCAGTAAACATATGCCAGAAGGCCCGGATTCCTTATCCAACTCCCATGCCCTTAACTAAGCACAACCTGAGAATTATTGGCAAGCATACCCTAGTGGCAACCTACCCTCTGTCGCAGAGGGATGGGCAATACCTGCAGTTCCATGCCAGAACACACCAGGGCACCGCATAGCTCTCCTTCCCTGCTGAAATGTTCAACTTCCTGCATCCCGGGGGTAGGGCAGAAAGGTCCAGGACCAGCAGCAGGTCAATCCCCCCTCCTGCCTGTCCAGTGCCCACACAAATCACCACCCCTACACGGGGTCAGCTTAGTAAATCAATCCACATTTTTGGGTAGGCCCCTTTTTCTGCTGCTACCAAGTCCGCCTTTTGGGAGTGGGTGGGTGGGTGTCTGCTCCGGGATGCTGGGTGCAGTGTGGAGAAAAGAGGCCAAACCCTCACATCTCAATGCTTTAAAGCTCCTGTTCTGGTGCTTCTCGATGATGTCACAAACCCTCTTGTGGAGAAAACATAAAAAGGCCTCCCTGCCTTGGCTCCTACGAGTGGAGCAACTAATAGTGCCCCTCCGCTATTTGCAGGCGATGCCTGGCTATTCTAAGTATACCGGCTTGAGCCCATATCTATATTTACGTGGGGTTGTTGTCTTCTCGGCCAAAAAGGACAAGCATTAAAGGTGCCATTGTATCCAATGGACATGCACAGAACTGCATCCTTAAATTTCCATAATACATTCTACAACATGCCTGATATTTTTAGGGCCCGTGTGTGACATGCTTGCCCATTGTTAGGACGCATGTGTGACATGCTTACCCATTAAGTTGCATGTGGCATGCCTGCCCATTCTTAGGACCCATGTATGACAAGCCTGCCCATTCATAGGACGCATGTGTCACTTGCTTGTCCATTCTTAGGATGGGTGTGTGATGTGCTTGCTCATTCTTAGGACACATGTGTCACTTGCTTTACCGTTCGCACAGTGCATGTGTGACATTCTTGCCCGTTGTTAGGACGCCTGTATAGCATGCTTGCCCATTGTTAGGACGCGTGTGTGACATACTTGCCCATTCTTATGAAGCGTGTGACATGCTTGCTCATTCTCATGACGTGTGTGACTTGCTTGCCCATTCTTCAGGTGTCTATGTGACAGGCGTGCAACGTCCATAGCTCTACTCGTCATGTCTCTCAGCCCGGGCTGCTGCAGCTTGAGGTGCTGTGGTATCGACTGGGCTGTTTGTGGAGTTTTCTCTCCGCCACACCCGCGTTTTTCACAGGTGTCTAAAAGACCCTTTTTCTGGCTCTAGCATCCCCTGGGTCCCCACTCTACATATTCCTTACATTTGTATTGTATTTTTACTGCCACAGTAGGAGAATGCATTTAGTGAAAAGGCATCTCAGGAGTATGGATGCCACCTTTACAAAAGAAAAATACCAGCCCTTTGTTGTTTAAAGAGTCTGCAAATGCCTTGCCTTGACACCAAATTGGGCTGTAGATAAAATGGTATGTATTAATTTGTAAACATGAATCAGTAACCAAATGTTTTCCAAGTTTATCACGAAGTTAATCATTTTGGGGTGCTATCCTGGTGAGCGCACCATCCCGTTGCATCAAGAAATATTCCATAATGAAGCTGATGCGTAATCATGTATATCTCCCAGGATGCACAACTAATTCTGATGACAAAATCATCATAGACCAGAGTTCATCCATTTTAAACCATTTTCTTTAATACATTCTCTTAGTACTGTATTATATGCAAGAATAGTAATTCCAATTTTCAAGTGCTTGTACAATGCCTGTCCAGGCCTTTTTTCAGCATGTCAACATTATCCATGCATTGAATGATGTGAAGTCTGTGATCCAATGCATTTTGGGTGTTGCACCCTTCTTCAGGGGTAGCTATAGGATTGAAAGAAAACAACACATCAGGAACGCTATGAACAATTGTCTACAGCTGTTTTCAAAAGATGCCTCATGCCTATAAAAATGTAGGCCAATTTTAGTGTTAAAAACCCAATAACTATTACATCTGTTCCCCTTATAAGCCAAAAAGTGCCTCCTGTCATGCTAGCTGTGAACTACCGACGCAAAACAGAAATATCCATGGAAATAAAATAGAAGGTAAGGAGAGCAATTACTCAAGCCGTGATTCAAACTCCGCGACACATGCGTTCATAAACATTCACTTCAGCCCTTCAGCCCTTCAACTCCTCCTACCTCCAGCGTTCAAACCGGTCAGACTGAACCACCTCTTGATTGCTCATCGATGTTCGAAAACGAGTATATCACCTCCAAGTATTCTTGCATATAAAACAATACTAAGAGGATTTAAAATGGATGAACTCTGGTCTACGATGATTTCGTCATCAGAATTGGTTGTTGTGCATCCTGGGACTGATACATGATTACGCATCCGCTTCATTATGTATTAATTTGTAACATGACTTTTCCTTTAATTATTATTCATGGATCATCAATGCAGCCCTAGAACACATTTAAAAGTGCTTTCTTTTTATATTTCCTGTTTGAAGTATGCACAGATAAGTGCTAAAAAACAGCTTTAAGTGATTTTGCTTATTTATGTACTGGCAGAGACATCAAAATACCGGTGGTGGTAATAGAAATCCGATCAGCTGGCAACGCTAATAAGGAGACTGAGAGTTTGTTGCAAGATCAGCACATTATTTATTTCCCCCACCCTCCATCCCTGATTGATGCCATAATAGCAATAGTTTAGCTTATGTCTGAAACCCTTCGCCAGCAGTCAATACAATGCTGAGTTTCTCCAGGTGTCTTGGAATATATCCTGCATTTAGAGACTCTTCACTTTCGCTCTCAATCTGCATTCACAGCGATCACACTGCACTCACACTGCTCACCATGAACTCACGCCATTCATTCTTCATCTACCCTGCACTCGCACGAGCGAAGCGCTCACCCGCATGCACATGACACTCCATTCACATGTCTCACCAATCACCCTACACTCACAGGGATCACATTGCATTCATGCTGTTCCCCTGCACTCACACCATTAATCATCATCTTACCCTTCGCTCACATAAGCACACCACTCACCCTGCACTCACAGTGATCACACTGCACTCACACCACTCAACATGCACTCACTGTTAGAAATGGGGTTTCTGGTTGGGAAGGGTATGCTCCTAAGCCAGGCAGAACCCACCACTCTAGTCAGGGCAAGGGAGTTACACACTGAAGATAACCCCTGCTCACCCCCTTGGTAGCTTGGCACGAGCAGTCAGGCTTATCCCAGAGACAGTGTGTAAAGAGTTTGCGCAACACACTCACACAGCAGTGACACACTAGGCACACCACAAAAGAAACTGCACACAAGGTATATAAAATTATCCTTTGTATTATCCATAAAAACACATTAGACCACAATTATATAAATCACTGCACTTCTAGGCACTTGTCATGACTTCATAGGGATTTACATAAATCATGTGGCCAATCGGGCCATTGTCATAAACATCAGTTAGCACAACCCAGTAGCTACTGGTAGTAACGGTACTTAGCATTCACATTAGGCATACATATAATCAGCAGTGCACCATAGTAAACACTTGCAGCAGGGCAGAAATCATAACCACATCATGCCCACCGTAGGCATTTGCAGATACCCATTATGGCACATGTGGTGCCAACCTCAGCAATGTAACCCAACATACACAGGAGCCTCAAGCATTAGTCATAACCATCATCAATGAGCCTGATTCGCAATGGGCAAAAAAAGCAGTAGTCACCATTTACCCACAAGGGATATCAATTACTACTGCCTCCTTATCGTTGATAGGGCACCTCACTCTTCTGCCTCTACTAAGGAGTGCGGTACTGTCGAGGAGGTTCCTTCCTCCTCCATGACTCGGTGGCCTCTGTCGAGGCTTACCCCGAGCGCCCCAAAACCACAACAGTGCCCCCTGGTGTGGTCCGTGTCGCCTGGTTTTGTCAAGGCAGCTGCCCACTACCACACGGGGCAGCTGCTGCATCGGACAAGTAGGGTGGCACAGACTCAGCCCCTCACCAGGCTTCTTGCTGGTCCAGCCCTAGTGCGCAGACTGACCTGCACTCCCCAAAGCACTGGGAGGTTACCCACGGTGATCAACACGGAGGGGAAGCCCTCATGCTACTCACATCGGCCGGAAGACCCCTCCTGGGTCTCTCGCCTATAAATTCATGTTGGAAGCGGCCTGCCAACTTGCGGGCTGTCCTCGTTGCTCACCTCCTCTCTGCGAGGGTTGAATTACTGGCAGGCCACGGGAAGACTTTGGTAGGGCCTTGCTGGGCCAAGAAGCAGAGCGAGGTCTCTCCTCTCTCGCTGCTTTCTTCCGGGTATGCAGTCCTGCTTGGCCCCGCCCACAACCAGGCTCGACCACACAACCCTTCACTCCTGCCTGGCTTCTAGTTTCGGCCAGGTTGTTGGGCAATGCCCGATGCTCTTGTGGTGCGTGCTCAGCTGGCAAGCGTTCGCGCTTTTAGAATCCATGGGCTCTCAGGCCAAAACCAGAGAGCGCTCCACACACGCCTTATGGCAGACTGAGCCCTCGCCTCGGGCTCCAGAATGCGGGTTAAGCTCCCGCCTGGACTTTAGAGCTGCGACGTCTCCTGCTGCACTTTGGGAGAATGAACCTGAGTCTAGGGCTCTGACAATAATTTCAGCCCCCACCACGAGCTTCAGGTTAAAATCGGCTGCCAGGCACAGCGCTCCCCACACACTTATCAGGGAGTAGAGCCACCCAAACTCTCCTCCAGTCGGGGAAGTGAAAGTGCCCCAGGTAGTTGGCAGGAGACCGCGGTCTCCAGATATAGCTACACACGCGCTCTGGAACAACAGGGTCGGAAAACACGGCGCTCACCATACGCTGAGTCCAAAATCACACATGGCAAGCCAAAATGCCCTGGGAGGTCACTGGGGCAGAGGACAGGGCACAGGCAGGCCAGAAAGTAGTCCCAGATGACGGTTCCTCCTGGCACACAGCAGTCTACGCAGTGTCTTCACACTTTACATGAGGTGACAGCCCCTTTACTTATTGTTCACTTGTGTTTGTTCTGGGGCACTTTAAGAGACATTCACAAGGGAACAACACCCCCCATTCACAGTGTGGCCCCAGACACACCACAAAGGGGCAAAGCCAGTATTGTGGAAGGCAGGCACAGCCCTATTTAAGTGTTACTCCTCCCACCACTCCAAATGCAGACCAGGCCTATTTAGGTGCAAGGGACAACTCTTCCTGCTACTCTAAATTCAGCTAAGGTATATTCAGCCTAGCGCTGAGTCACCCAGGCAGGGCAGGACACACCTCAACCCCCCCATGGACTGGTTTGAGTGGATGCACCTCCCATCTCCCCTGTCAGTCAGAACCAGACGGTCAATACACATCCAGGCAGGCGTAAAGACACATAGCACACAGAAACGCCCACTTCTAAAAGTGGCATTTCTAAAATAGTAATAATAAATTTGATTTCAACAATAAGCAGGATTTATCACTACTATTCCAAACATACCAAACATGGTCACGCTACCATTCTCATGTCAGGAATTACCACTGAAGCACATATCAGGGAATCACCAATGCATCCCTATGAGAGGCCAGCCTCACAGCAGTGAGAAACCAAGGGCCATATTATCAAGGAACGGCGATAACATTATGGCCGCTTTAGCGGCAGGAAACTGCCACTAAAGCGGCGATAATGGGCTTGATAATATGCCCTTGTGAATTCCAATAGAAGCCCAGGTTCACACCAGAACCTGGGCTTCTATGGGAATTCACAAGGGCATATTATCAAGCCCATTAACGCCGCTTTAGCGGCAGTTTCCTGCCGCTAAAGCGGCGATAATGTTATCGCCGTTCCTTGATAATATGGTCCCAAACAGGCTGTTGGTCACTACCAGGACATACCACACAGTTGAGGAACATGTCCTACCTTTTACCTACACAACACCCTGCCCATAAGGCTAGCCAGGGCCTACATTAGGGGTGACTGATATGTAGTAAAAGTGAAGTTGCAGATGTGGCAACCACTTTATAGGCCATGTCACAGCGACAGTAAACTGCACGCGCAGGCCCTGCAGTGGCAGAGGCCTGAGACCAGTTTGAAAAACGACTTAGGAGGGTGGCCCAAGCAGCGTTGCAAGCCCACCAGTCGCATTTAATTTACACGCCCTGGGTATATGGAATACCACTGTACAAGGCACTTACAGGTAAATTAAATATGCCAATCAGGTGTAGACCAATATTACCAAGTTTACAATAGATAGCACATTCACTTTAGCACTGATCAGCAGTGATTAAGTGCCCAGAGTCCTAAAACCACCAACAACAGGTCAGAAAAAAACAAGAGGAAGGCAAAAAGTCCTGGGATGATCCTGCAAAAAGCGAGAAGTCCAACGCTCACGCTTTTCACCGTTCACTTACACGAGCACACTACTCACCCTGCACTCATGACACTTCACTGACTTGTCACTTTAACTGCAATTTCACTCAATCAAGCACATCACTCACCATGCATTCATTCCTTCTACTCTGCACTTTCACCCGCACGCAAACTCATGTCACATAACTCACCCTGCAGTCACTCCTCTCACCCTGCTCTCACAGTGTTACATTGCTTAATGTGCACTCACATAGGCACTCCTGTCACTCACACAGCTCACCATTCACTCACATGGGCACAGCACTCACCCTGCACTCACACCACTCACCATGCACTTCCTCCTCTCACACTGCACTCATCAGTCACTCTCACAGGTCACCAGTAACTCTCATAGATCCCCCTTTACTCTTACCGCTCACACTGCTCCACACACAGGCACACCACTTTTGTAACACAATAAAAGCAGACTGACTAATGGCAGTGTGGGTGTGAGAGTACAAACATAGGAAAGAGTGAAAGAGATAGAGTGAGAATGTGTGTGTGAGAGAATGCGTGTGTGAGTCTATGTATGTTATGCATGCAACTGTGCTGCTGGTCTGGCATACTGGAGTTTATTCTTGCCTTATGGACAAGGGCACTAATAGCATATGGATGGGAGGTGTTACCTATGGCAAACTGCAGGCCTGACATGCTTCTAGTAAGTCACCATCATTCATTGTAAGGACTCGAACAGTCTAACTGAGAACGCCACTAGCCCAGTCATGCCTACTGACAGGGACACTTAGCACATGCCAACACACCTGACCGAAGGCCCTGACACAATGCACCTAATTCTTAACATATGGGGTGGATACATAGCAAAATGTTGGAACTTATATTTGAGGTAACTCTTTCCATAAGATTTCCTGTACTCATTTGATAAGGGGTGTCAATGGCAAAATGCTGACCATTGTATACCAGAGAGAATCTTTAGAGGTAGTCATGACTATGGTTGAAGTATCCATGCTGAATTTCTGGCGCTGGCATATTGAATGTACTCCTTGGCACAAGGGGCTCACCCCTGAAAAAATTATGACCTTGGTATACTGGAAGTAATTTCTGATTTAAGACGTTTGAAAAAAAAGATCTACTAGGAAAGGCCAGGCTTCCCTGGTGCACCATGAAAGTAATATGTATGAATATTTCATGAATGGTCTATATAAGGGTCTGTGGTGTTTTAGCAAATTTGATCCCAAAAGTTTAAAAAACTTTTCAGGGGAGAAGTCTACTCTCCCTTAAATCAACTACAAGAAACCTGTTCACTTGTTTTACTGCCTGAAATTTGGGGAAAATATCACACCGCACCATTTACATAGATCTTTTTACTCATATGATTGCTATGAGATTAGCTCTTACACCCTTTCTGGAAATACTTGTCCTGACCCATTGCTTGGAGCAGGAGTGGCTTTAGGACGGTGCGACCAGTGCAGCTGCACCTGGTGTTGACTTTGGTGAGGGGCATGCGGTTTTTAAAATTTATTTATTTTTAAAGCGCATGAACTTTCTTGTGCATCAGGCATTTTTCAGGCAACAATAGAAAATGTCAAGATAAGTCTGGTGATTAATGTTTCTACTGGTGAGAGTTGGAATTTTGCCTAGTGGCAGTTTTGGCCCGATGTAAAGTAGAACAGAAAGTTAATGTGCCTGCTGCAAGAACGTGTACAATGCAGATCACAGAAGTGAGTGTAAGTGAACTATAACTAGCGCTACACAAAAATGAAACGTACATCAGAGAGAGGCTGTGGAAAGATGAGGTGCACTGTTGTAGAGTGGCAGTGAGGGAATTTATGAAGAAGGAGGCCATGGGGGGTGCCAAAAAAGATAGTCGTACCAGCTGCCACATGCACTGGAGCCAGCCCTGGCTGGGAGTCATAGCCCCAACAAAGTTCAGATATAGTTGCGCACCTGGTGTGTGACATGCTTGCACATTCTTAGGATGCGTGTGTGACTTGCTTGCCCATTCTTACGATGTGTGAGTGACTTGCTTGCTCATCCTCAGGGTGCGTATGTGACCTGCTTGCCCATTCTTAGGACGCAAGTGAACCTGATCTTTAGAGTTACTGAAATATGCACTCATTAAAACTAAATTCTTCAGAACCATTGGCTACGTTCGGATCCTGTCCCTTCTCGATGGCAGTGGCCTCATAACCAGAGTTCCATACTCTAACCTAATTCCAGTAAAAACAAGGTCTTGCAAGCTGCTCAAGGATTAAAGTTCTGAAGAAATGCTGCTGGCGCACCCCAGCACTCCACTGGGTCCCTCTGCCCACCTACATCACCCTTAAAACCAGCTGCACAGCCGACAAAGTGGTAAGCTAAAGCTCACCACAACACCGGTCTACAAAACACCTCTGGTGAGTTAGGCAGCACAACATAATCATTACTAGGACTGAGACAAGAAAAGTGTAAAAAGAGAATACAAGATGGCAGGTTCTACTCCTACCCAACAAGGATCGGCAACTCCATCCCCACCTTTTGAGACACACAGCAACTTGGTATAGACTCCAAGGGACCCTACTTCCCTTGGAGGACACCTGTACCTCTTACCTTCTCCTTTACCCACTTTATATCCTGATCCTCCCGTCTCCTTTCTTCCTCTCTTATTCCCTGCAGATGTGCCGTCATTTTATGTAGAACGCATCATTGTTGTGTAGTTTAATTCAATTTACAGAAGTCCAATACTTACTTATGTGCTGGGCAGGGCGAAACATGAGCACGCACTGGACACAGTTTCAGTGTGCTTTTTTCAGTGAGGACATCAGACATGAAGACCAGTGTGTGAAAACGACCTTGATGATCATCTACACAAGCCTGCAGGGCACATCTGTATCAAGAGAGCTGCATGCCCACGGATGGGTAACCACCATTAATAAAAATAAAACTGAAGCGTCCCACATCTGCTTTGGAAGGAATTGAGGCAGTGTCAACACTTACAGTGCATATGAAAAACAGAATCCAATGGATACTGCCTGCCTGAACAGCCATGTGCATTTCCACCAAACCACCAAGCACCTCCACTCAGCAGGACTCTCACTAGCACACCGCGTGCCACGCATACGCAAAAACAGATCCGAGGCTTGTGCCTTCTCTTACGTCGCTCCAAAAGTATCAAACGACCTCCCACAGCATTGTAGAGCCTCCTCATCTCTTCTTGAATTCTGCAAGAAGCTCAAGACTTCGCTCTTCGAGTAAGGCACCTAAGGCCAGGCCCACACACCTGCACAGCGCTAGGATACCTTTGCGGGGGATCATTATAAAAATTCAGATAACATAGCAATGATTCAAAGGGATTGAACAAAGCCTACGTATCATGGTAACCTGCCCTGTACCTCCCCAATGCACATCGAAAGACACAACCAGTGCACACAGCTTTGCCATTTCTGCCTCCCCGTAACACTCTACTTTATGCCTCTTCAGTATTATCCTCCGCGTGCTCCGCTTATAATGCAGTCCTCCATATATCATTATGTCAACTATTTCTGCTTAGGCCATTGCATGTATTTCCTATATTTCTGAAGGCTATTCACTCGATCGACTTCAGATCCATGATATAAAGCAATCAGATCCATAGAAACCTGCCCAAGTCTGAAGTTTCTTTTTTCATCCAACCCGCAAAATCTACTGTGAACATTGCCACGCATTTGCGATTCTTTGGAAAGAGTTTTAAAGGGAACATGTGTCTGTCTATGGCCAGGCTCTCCAGCATTCCTTGCAATCAAAATTTGAGATTCTGAGATTACAGCGCTTTCTTTAAGTGCCAACAACGAGTGGAAAACTTATGGGTGGTGCACTTGGCAAGTACATGAAGCAGACAGATGGGAAACAGGCAATTACATCAATGCTCCTGGACAAAGTTCCACGTAAAAAGTCACTTAGAGGGCAAGACAGGGAGCCATGGAAAACAGAATAAAATGCAACAAGGATGTGGAGGTAAAGATCCGAACATTGCGTTGCGTGTCAGCCGGTTTTGGGTTTTTTGAAGAGTTGAGTCAAGAGATTGGAGATATATATATTAAATATATAAATTCACTGAAAAAAACAAAGTTTACAGGGATGATATAGTTAAGTTCACATTTTGCACGCACAAAACCACAGAAATTCAGCAGTTATATTTAGATTTATCTGAAGGAACTATAACTCCTGCCCTAAGGTGACTATAAATTGTGCCCCTGCCATGCAGTTTTCTCATCAATAATTTTATTGCAAATGTTGCAGCGATATTATCAGTGATGTCTCAGAAGCTGTCATGAGTGATGTAATATGTGGGGTAAATACAGTAGCGGCTGTTACCAGATGGGGGTGGTGGGTGGGGGATGTGAATGAAAAAATAGGCGTTACCTGGAAGGGCTGGCTGCCAGCTCTCCTCCGTCCTCTTCCATCTTCCTGTCTCGGCTGGCAGCAGGAAGCACCCAAGCACACAGGCTCCCCTGAGCCAATCACAATGCCTCAATGCAGCATTGTAATCGGTCTGAGCGCCGTGGTTCGGAGCTCAGATGGGGACAGGGAGCCTGTGCATGTTCCTCACCAGACTGTGTAATGTGAAGAACATGCAAAATGTGCATGAATGTTTAGCCGTCCAAAGAGGGCCGCCCAAACAGTCATGCCCACTTAGGGAGTTCAAACCACTCCTTCCCTTACTCTGGCCAGCCCCACCCCGCCACTGACTGCAATAGGAAAAATAATGATACATTATTATCATTTTATTTTTCCTTTTGAGCAGTGGGGCTACGTGCCTCCGCCTTAGCGGAGGAGCCACCACTGGTTAATTAGCCATGCACAGCGGGGAGTTGGATGCAGGGCCTAACATAGGGCCCATCCCCTGTGTCCAACCCCCGACAAGCAGCCTCCCTCCCCAGGCCGATTTTGGCACAAGGTGCCCATCCCCAGGGCCTGCCATATTTTTTATAAGGGAGGGGGCTAAGTAGACCCCCTGCCCAGTCCGTATTTGCCCCCCGGGGCCCATAGCTTAAGTTATTGGTGAGGGTGGCACACAGACCCCCTCCCTGGGCCGATTTCGGTAATGGAGACCCCATCTCCCAGGGCCCAACCATATTCTACATGGGGAGGGGGGGCACGCAGCCCCTTCCCCGGGCAGATTTCTTGCCCCGGGGACCCCATCTCCACATTATGAAGCCACACTCCCCGGCCCGCTCAATTTATGGTGGGTGCCCTGTAGCCCACCCAGGGCACACATTACATATTCGAAAGGGGAGACATGGAGCCTCCTTCCCCTGGCCGATTTTGGCCCTAGGGACCCCATCTCCAGGGGCAAAGCCACATTCTGAAGGGGGACAGGGGCACACACCCCCCTCCCCATTCCACCCAGTATATGGTGGGTGCCCTGGAGACCACCCAGAGCACCCACTACATATTAGAAAGGGGGCATACAGCCCCTGTCTCTGGGCCGATTTTGGCCCTGGTGACCCCATACCCCGGGCCCGGCCAATTACTGTAAGGGGAGGGTTTCGGCCAGTCAATGGTGTCTTTTTGCTAGAGGCCACAGGGGGAGCACCAACGGTCATAGCCAGCTCCCAAACTCCAGAGTGAGCCGTAATGATCCTGAGAAAGGGGAAAAATATGCGCCCCCCTCCCCTTTATTACAAATTCTCGTCTAAAATATCCTAGGATCTTTTCAGGCTAAAGTCTTAAGTCACTAGAAGACTTAAAATTATTAATTACTCTCACTAATTCTACACACTAGCACTTACTTCCCTATGTCAGCATCTTGAATTTCCTCTTGCTTTCGACACCTGAATTCATATGTGTTCTGGTGCCCTTTTTGGAGTTTTGAGAAGTCTGCATCTTTTCAGTTTTTCAATGTTATTGTTGAGCCCGTGCTCTAACCTTGCCCTATGTGCTGGTTCCTGATCGCACTAAAGCCGTACTCTCTTTGTAATCCCGGACCACTGATATACCTCCGTAAAAATATTCTTGTCCAGAGATTTTATTTTTTTATTTTTTGCTTTTGGTTCATTAGAGAAGTCATTTCGCTTGGGCAGACATTGCTGATCTGGGCCAAATTTTTCTGGATGACATTTTTAAAAATGGCGGACGTGTTGCAGTGATGATGTAATATTTCAGGAACCATGAGACCATTATACTTCATATTGGTGTAAAAGCATAAGTTTTGGGAGTTAAGTAGTCTTATAGAGACTATAACAGAGGAAAAAAAGACATATATAGAAATTAAACAAATAATATTGGTTTTTAATCCTTTTATGTATACACCACACAATGTTTATGATCTGAATATGAAAAAAAAATGTTTATCACTCCTGTTTTAGACACATTTTCATAGTTCACTTTATTTATTTGTTTAAGCAATCACTTGTGGTACATTTGCAGACTGATGAACATTTGAGACGAGCAAATCGATTGGGACATCTTTTTATAGCACAGGTTTTGCAAGTACATGTACGTTTAAGTTCTGTGGGTAGAGGCTTTAGACATTCCTTAGGTTTTAGCGCCAATATCTTCCCAACCAAATTCACACAAGTCTTTCTCCACATAAGCATGATCCAAAACATTTACACCTCTTCTGATCAAGTAGAACACTCTTTTAATGTGTCCACGCACAGAATGTGACGTCGGTGGAAGTTCACTTAGCGGGACTGATCTCTTGAACTCACTGTACCGAAGACTGTCAAATGTGTGACAGTCAGAACTCGTTTTCCACACACACACAAGGTATTTTTCTACATCACATTCTTCTTCTGTCTAGGCAAATCCTTTAGAAACTTTACAGGTTCAGCAGTTAAAGCGCTAAGCTTTGTTCCAATTTTGCTCATAGTGTCACCACCCATAAGAATATGTGCCTTGATAGGAACACTGGGCATCTCTGGGTCAAGTTTCTTGTACAGACGAAGCTGGATTAAGTGTTGTTCTCTGTTCCACAACGTATCCATAATTCTGACAATCCTTGACTTATGAATATTGCAACTAATCTAAGTAGCATAATATTAACATCAGTGTCATTTTACAGTACAATGTCTCGATTGGAACCATTTTGAACAGCCCATTCAACATGTGGCACAACACGATGGTCAGCTTCCTCCAATTTGCTGTTAAGTTCTTGAACAATGTGGCCCGTACCTTTTGAATATATCTCTGCAGGCACTAACTCCTTATTGACAATCAAATTTATATTTGCATTGTTAGACCTGGCACCATTGGCGTGAGTCTCCCTTCCTTTTTTCGCTGTGTCTCCTCTGTTTTTGCTGGTTATAGATGCTCTGGGCGCTGTGAAGTGCACCCGCTTCCCAGCCCCTAAACCTTCCCTTGGCATCATGTAAGCCCCCCTTATGATAGGGCGCATTGTATGTGTAAGGTAGGACATGTCCTGTTGTATGTAGCATGTCCTAGTAGTGAATTACACCCAATTTCGTTTTTCACTACTGTAAGGCTACCTGTTCTCCATAGGCCAGAATGGGAGGTCTGGGCTATTACATCCTATAGTCCTAACTGACCCACAGAACATGGTAGAAAAACGAATCTAGTATGCCTGAGCTCAGAATATTAAAATACATCTTTTAGTAAAGGTTATTTTTATATCCTGGGTTTGAAACTACCACTTTTAGAGTATAGGTACTTTCTTGCCTAAGCCTTCCAGTTGCTCTGCTATTATGTGTATTGGCTGTCTGGTTTTGGAGGGACAGGGCAGGCTGAGTCAGACCTGGGTTGAATAGAGCGACCTGCCTAGGTGTGAGGGGAGGGGTAGCTCCTGCACTTGAATAGGGCTGTGCCTGGCAAGGTGAAAGCTGGCTCCACCTCCCACTGTGCGTCTGAGGCAGACCCCTTCTTTCTGAAAGGAAGGATGCAGCCTGATCAACAAAGTGCTCCAGGGCTGGGCAAAACTGGTTCTGTCTGGGTTCAGAGGCTTGGGACCCCTAAGAACAAAGACTTAGGGGGTATAAATATTTGTGCACAAACCCCTACAATTGGTATTGCTCCTGGATAACAAGAAGAACCTCTGTCCGTGTGGCTACAGGAATCTGCAAGAGAAGGACTGTCCTTGTGCCTTGTGTGCTGTTTCTGGGGCTGGCCTGCAGCTGTTACTACTGGACTTCAGGAAGAGGAAAAGAACTTTGATTGGACTTTTATTTTTGTGCTACAGCAATCACCCAAGGGTTAGGAGAGAGCTAGCCTCCTGCTGGAGTCTCAGGCACATCAGACTCCACCACCAGCCTCCTGTTTCCTCCCAGCGAGGATTACTATCTGCAGGTGAGGCTCCTGTGTGTTCCAGGGCCTCTAGCTCTACTGCTGAGAAGAGAGCGCTGAAAATCGTCGCTAACCTCCGTTAGCGAGCCGCTGCAGCTGGTGAGCGTGAGAAACATCGCCGCTCCGCTGTCGCCGAGTGCTCGCTAACCCCGAAGATCGTCGCAGCACCTGTCTGCGGGCCTGAAAATGCCCTCTATCCAAAGATCGTCGCAGCACCTGTCAGCGGGCCTTAAAGCGCCCGCTATCTGAGAATCATCGCAACAGGATCATCGCAGCACGGACGCCGAGCGTTCGCCATTTTCCCCGCATCGAATCCGGATCGTCGCTTCCTCGCGGAGCGCCATCTTTGTCAACGCAGCAAGATCGCACACGCAACAGGCTCGGTGCATCATCCTCCCTTCGCGGCAAGGATTTCATCGCATCACCGGCTTAGCGTGAGGAAGTTTGTCGCTTTGTCCTGCCCGCAACCCAGCGCATCATCCTCCCTTGCGGTAAGGAGTCAACGCATCGCTGGTTAGCGTGAGGAAGTTTAACGCTACAACGCCTTAGCGACATTTTTGTTGCTTTGCTCCAGGAACCAGATACTTTGTGAGTAAAAGGGTCGCAGAGACCCCTGCCTTGAACTAAACATCATTTTGCGCATTCTGAACTATTTTTCCTTGCAGCATTTCTAAAGTAATTATATTTTTATAGTATTGTGGATTTTTACTGTTATTGGTCTTGTGATTAAGTCTATATAAAAATACCTATTTTTCATAACTACTTGAGTGGTGTCCATTTGTAGTGTTCCTCATTGTATTACTGTGTATGGTCATAAATGCTTCACACACTGCCTCTGAGATAAGCCTAGCTGCTCGTGCTACGTTACCACAGGGTTGAGCAGGAGTTGTCAAAGGGTGTAGGCTGCTTACTCTGACTTAGGAAGAAGGGTCCCTACTTGGACAGTGGCCAGCCATTGCCAACTAGAGACCCCCATTTCTAACATTGGTGGTCAGCGGTGAGGATCTGGACTTGCATTTATGATTGCATACAGTAATTATAGTGTACACTACTAGTGAGTGCAGACCATAACACAACCACGTACGTTTTTGAGATTTTTGATTCTATTTTTGATCGATATTGCCAGTTATTATTACAATGGCCAAGCCCAGATCCAATGCCTCTGAGGATCTCTCCTGGGAAGAAGAGAAATTAGACACCTACAATGCCAAGCAGCTGAAATATTTTTGCAAACGCTTCACAGTCCCTATCACAGGTCTCACTAAAAGGGAAGAGTATTACAAGGCGCTGAAGGCCTGGTTAGAAGCCAGGGATGCCCCAAAGAATGTAGAAGAGCCTGTGGAGGGAGGAGAGGATGCAGGAGAGCGGCAGGACGAAATTGTAGATTTGGTAGGGGATAAAGCAGTCTCCAGCCCAGGCACTAGTGTGTCCTCAAGGGGCCTGACTCCAGAAGAGATGGAGGACAGGGAGAGAGATAGGCGGCATAATATGGAGATGGCTAAGCTTAAATTGGATGGTCAGAGAGACCTAGAGAATAAGAAGTTGGAAGTTGAGATAATGAAGATGAAATTTGAACATGAGAGAATTTTGAGGGAGTTGGAGATTAAGGCCAAGAGTATTGAGATCTCCCCCTCTGGTGGCAGCATACCGGTAGTGCATAATGAGAGTAGAGTGTATATACCTAAAGAGGTTATTAAGGATTTTCATAAAAGTGAGGATATTGGGCAATGGTTTGCCGCTTATGAATTAGCTATGGTGTCCCACCGGGTCCCTGAGAAGGATTGGGGAGCGGGGTTGTGGGGACGCTTTGTGAGTGAGGGGAGGGATACCTTGTTGGACCTACCCCCAGAAAGTAGAATGATTTATGCCCACATGAAGGAAGCTTTGATTACCCGCTATGGTTTGACCCCTGAAATGTACAGACAGAGATTTAGAACTTGCAAGAAGATAGAGGGTACCACGTGGGTAGAATATGTGTCTTTTTTTGGCAGAGCAATGGAGCGCTGGGTAAAAGGCAGCAAAGTAGAAACTTTTGAGCAACTGTATGACTTGATTGCATGGGAGCATTTTTCTAGTAACTGTTTTCCTGAGCTACGCCAGCATCTGATAGATTGCAAGCTGACTAACCCTAGGAAGCTTGCTGAGGAGGCGGACAAGGTTCGCAAGGGTCCAGTGGGAGACTTCGCCAAAGGTGGGCAGGGTCCCCAGCAGAGAGGTGGGGGGGACAGGGGTAAACCAAGGGAGTTCCACCGAGGGCCCCAAGATAATTCCCAAGGGAACCAGGCAGTGGTATCCCAGACTCCCCCAGATAAGAAGCCAGTGCCTCCAACAGGTAATCCTGTTCCAAGGAGGCCCCCTACTTGTTTTAAGTGTGGCCAGGTGGGCCACAGATACTTTGACCCCCAGTGTCCCCAAAACGATACTCCTGCACCACCCCGTGCACCGCCCCGCCAGCTTGCTAGTGTAGCCCTGGGGGAGGAGGAGATGGGTGCCCCCGGTGGGTGGGACCCCGTAGAGTTGACCCTTGTCTCACTAGGAGACTTTGAAATGGTTCCTAAGCCTGCACTGCCTGATAACACTAAAAAATACAGGCAGTGGGTAACCATCAATGGCCATAGAGTGGAGGCTCTGAGGGACACAGGGGCCAGTGTAACTGTTGTCAGCTCCCGGTTGGTGTCCAAAGAGCAGGTTGTGCCCCATGCATTCTACCCAGTAGTGTCTGCAGACAACACAGAGAGCCACTGTGAGGTGGCTCAGGTTCCCTTTGAGTGGGGGGGGGTCTCAGGAACTCTTCAGGTAGCTGTGAGGCCCGCCATGCCTGTGGACTGTCTGTTGGGCAATGATTTGGAGAACTCCCCGTGGGCTACGGTGGAGAAGAGAGCTCACTTGCAAATGTTGGGACTGCCTGAGTGGGCATGTGCTACCACTCGGTCCATGGCAGCCAAAGAGAGTATTGAGAAAGACCTGGGGCCTGAGAATATGGCCCAGGTCCCTGCCTCAGAGGGAGGGGGCAGGGGGCGCGGGAAACCGGCCCCCTCGGTTCCCACGGCCCAGGAAGGAGCAGACCCTGAGGGGGATGCCCTGGAGCCTACCGGGGAGCAGAGTACCGACCTGGGGGACCTGCCTGAGCTGACCCAGTGGCAGCAGGAAGGGGGGCCCACCAGGGAGGAGTTTTGTGAACAGCAGAGAACTTGCCCCTCTCTCGAGGGTATGCGGCAACAGGCTGCAGCCCAGGGAGCAGGTGATATGTCCGGTTCACATCTGATTTATTGGGAGAACAGTCTCCTGTATAGCGAGCCTAAGGTTGCTGAGCCGGGGTCAGCCCGTGTGCTGGTGGTACCCGAGTGCTTCAGAACCTTCCTACTGGGGTTGGCTCATGACATTCCATTGGCAGGACATCTGGGGCAGACCAAGACCTTTGAAAGGCTGGTCACCCACTTTTATTGGCCCCAGATGCGCAAGAATTCAGATACGTATTGTAGGACCTGTGAGACTTGCCAGGCAAGTGGGAAGAGTGGGGGGAAGATCAAAGCCCCACTCCAACCCTTCCCAGTTGTTAGCACCCCATTCGAGCGAGTGGGCATTGACATTGTGGGGCCTCTGGACCCCAAGACAGCCATGGGCAACAGGTACATCCTGGTCTTGGTGGACCATGCCACCCGGTACCCTAAAGTCATCCCGCTCAGGACAGTGACGGCCCCCGTGGTGGGATGTGCACTGATGGGGATCTTCTCCCGTGTGGGGTTCCCCAGAGAGGTGGTGAGCGACAGGGGGACCAACTTCATCTCCCAGTATATGAAGTCTCTGTGGATGGAGTGTGGGGTGACTTACAAGTTCACCACTCCTTACCACCCCCAGGGTAACGGTCTGGTTGAGAGATTCAACCGGACCTTGAAGGGCATGATCATGGGCCTAGAGGAGCCCCTGAGGCGTAAGTGGGACGTCCTCTTGCCATGCCTGTTGTTTGCATACCGTGAAGTGCCACAGAAGTCCTTAGGGTTCAGCCCCTTTGAACTGCTCTATGGCCATCCGGTAAGAGGACCTCTGAGCCTCTTCAAGGAAAGCTGGGAGCAATCTCCCAGGAAACCTCCCCAGGATGTATTTAGCTACATCCTGGCCTTCAGGAACCAAACTCGGCGTTTCAGAAAAATTGCTGAGGCAAATCTGGAAGCCAGCCTGGAGGAGATGAAACGTTGGCACGACCAGAATGCCACTCTGGTCGAATTTCAAACTGGTCAGAAGGTTTGGGTACTGGCCCCAGTGGAGCCTTGTGCGCTCCAAGATAAGTGGACCGGTCCCTTTGAGGTGGTGGAGCGCAAAAGTCAAGTTACCTATTTGGTGGACTTTAAATCTCCCAGGAACCCCCTGCGGGTCCTGCATGTGAATCGCCTGAAGCCCCACTTTGAGAGGTCTGAAGTGGGCATGCTCCTTGCCACAGATGCAGGGATGGAGGAGGAAAGTGAGCCTCTTCCTGACCTCCTGTGTGCAGGAGAGAAGGATGGGTCAGTGGAGGGTGTGGTCCTCTCCACCACACTGACCCCTGAGCAACAGTTAGATTGCCGCCAGCTGTTGGGGCAATTCCCTGATTTATTTTCCCTGGTGCCTGGTGTCACTGACTGGTGCGTCCATGAGGTGGACACCGGGGACAGTCCTCCTGTCAAGCACAAGGCTTACTGAGTGACTGACCGGGTAAGGGCCTACATCAAGGAGGAGGTCTCCAAAATGTTTGCTCTAGGGGTGATTGAGTCCTCTAGCAGCCCCTGGTCCAGCCCCGTGGTCTTGGTACCAAAAGCTGCAGCGCCTGGTGACACTCCAGAACTTAGGTTCTGTGTGGACTATCGAGGTCTCAATTCGGTCACGAGGCCCGACGCGCACCCCATCCCCAGAGCTGATGAGCTCATAGATCGATTAGGGGCTGCCCGGTACCTCAGCACGTTTGATCTAACGTCTGGGTACTGGCAGATCGCCTTAACTGATGGGGCAAAGGAGAGGTCAGCATTCTCCACCCCAGATGGGCACTACCAGTTCCGTGTGATGCCCTTTGGAATGAAGAATGCCCCTGCCACCTTCCAGAGGTTGGTCAATCAGGTGTTGGCTGGGCTGGAGGATTTCAGTGCCGCCTACCTGGATGACATTGCAGTATTCAGTTCCTCGTGGGAGGACCACTTACACCACCTCTGGGAAGTGTTGATGGCGCTGCGCCGAGCAGGCCTCACAATCAAGGCCAGTAAGTGCCAGATTGGACAGGGTTCGGTGGTGTACTTAGGACACCAGGTAGGGAGTGGCCAGGTGGCACCTCTACAGCCCAAGATTGAAACCATCCTGGCGTGGGAGCCCCCAAGGAGCCAGACCCAGGTGAGGGCCTTCTTAGGACTCACGGGTTATTCCAGGAGGTTTGTCAAGGGGTATGGCAGCATCGTTGCCCCCTTGACTGAGCTGACTTCCAAGAAGCAGCCCAAGATTGTGAACTGGACTGACACCTGTCAGAAAGCTTTTGATGCCCTCAAAACTGCCATGTGTACAGCGCCCGTGCTCCTGGCGCCCAACTTTGCTAAGGAATTTATTGTCCAGACAGACGCTTCAGAGCATGGGGTGGGGGCTGTTCTGTCACAGATGAATGAGGAGGGACTAGACCAACCCGTAGCTTTCATCAGTAGGAGGTTACTTCCACGGGAACAGAAGTGGAGTGCAATTGAACGTGAGGCATTTGCTGTGGTCTGGGCACTGAAGAAGCTGAGACCATACCTTTTTGGGACTCACTTCCGGGTTCAGACAGACCACAGGCCCCTCAGATGGTTGATGCAGATGAGGGGTGAGAATCCCAAGTTGTTAAGGTGGTCCATTTCCCTACAGGGTATGGACTTTACGGTGGAACATCGCCCTGGTACAGAACACGCCAATGCTGATGGTCTGTCCAGATTTTTCCGCCTTAGTGAAGAGAACTTCCAAGGGGATGGGTAGTTCTCCCCACATTTCAGCTGGAGGGGACGCGTGTTAGACCTGGCACCATTGGCGTGAGTCTCCCTTCCTTTTTTCGCTGTGTCTCCTCTGTTTTTGCTGGTTATAGATGCTCTGGGCGCTGTGCCGCTGCCATTCAGTGCCACAGCGCGAATGCTCCCTTTTGTAAAGATGACATATGAATTGGTACATCCATGATTGGCTTATTCACTTTACCTGTTAGTCCCTAGTAGCGTGGCCGGTGTGTGCCCAGGGCTGGTAAACCGAATGCTGCTGGTGGGCCTGCAGCCCTGGTTTGTGCCACCCACAGAAGCAGCTTGTAAAGCGTGTCTCAGACCTGCCACTGCAGTGTCTGCGTGCAGTCCAGAACTGCCATCTTGGCTGTGAAGTGCACCCGCTTCCCAGCCCCTAAACCTTCCCTTGGCATCATGTAAGCCCCCCTTATGATAGGGCGCATTGTATGTGTAAGGTAGGACATGCCCTGTTGTATGTAGCATGTCCTAGTAGTGAATTACACCCAATTTCGTTTTTCACTACTGTAAGGCTACCTGTTCTCCATAGGCCAGAATGGGAGGTCTGGGCTATTACATCCTATAGTCCTAACTGACCCACAGAACATGGTAGAAAAACGAATCTAGTATGCCTGAGCTCAGAATATTAAAATACATCTTTTAGTAAAGGTTATTTTTATATCCTGGGTTTGAAACTACCACTTTTAGAGTATAGGTACTTTCTTGCCTAAGCCTTCCAGTTGCTCTGCTATTATGTGTATTGGCTGTCTGGTTTTGGAGGTACAGGGCAGGCTGAGTCAGACCTGGGTTGAATAGAGCGACCTGCCTAGGTGTGAGGGGAGGGGTAGCTCCTGCACTTGAATAGGGCTGTGCCTGGCAAGGTGAAAGCTGGCTCCACCTCCCACTGTGCGTCTGAGGCAGACCCCCTCTTTCTGAAAGGAAGGATGCAGCCTGATCAACAAAGTGCTCCAGGGCTGGGCAAAACTGGTTCTGTCTGGGTTCAGAGGCTTGGGACCCCTAAGAACAAAGACTTTGGGGGTATAAATATTTGTGCACAAACCCCTACAATTGGTATTGCTCCTGGATAACAAGAAGAACCTCTGTCCGTGTGGCTACAGGAATCTGCAAGAGAAGGACTGTCCTTGTGCCTTGTGTGCTGTTTCTGGGACTGGCCTGCAGCTGTTACTACTGGACTTCAGGAAGAGGAAAAGAACTTTGATTGGACTTTTATTTTTGTGCTACAGCAATCACCCAAGGGCTAGGAGAGAGCTAGCCTCCTGCTGGAGTCTCAGGCACATCAGACTCCACCACCAGCCTCCTGTTTCCTCCCAGCGAGGATTACTATCTGCAGGTGAGGCTCCTGTGTGTTCCAGGGCCTCTAGTTCTACTGCTGAGAAGAGAGCGCCGAAAATCGTCGCTAACCTCCGTTAGCGAGCCGCTGCAGCTGGTGAGCGTGAGAAACATCGCCGCTCCGCTGTCGCCGAGTGCTCGCTAACCCCGAAGATCGTCGCAGCACCTGTCTGCAGGCCTGAAAACGCCCGCTATCCAAAGATCGTCGCAGCACCTGTCAGCGGGCCTGAAAGCGCCCGCTATCTGAGAATCATCGCAACAGGATCATCGCAGCACGGACGCCGAGCGTTCGCCATTTTCCCCGCATCGAATCCGGATCGTCGCTTCCTCGCGGAGCGCCATCTTTGTCAACGCAGCAAGATCGCACACGCAACAGGCTCGGTGCATCATCCTCCCTTCGCGGCAAGGATTTCATCGCATCACCGGCTTAGCGTGAGGAAGTTTGTCGCTTTGTCCTGCCCGCAACCCAGCGCATCATCCTCCCTTGCGGTAAGGAGTCAACGCATCGCTGGTTAGCGTGAGGAAGTTTAACGCTACAACGCCTTAGCGACATTTTTGTTGCTTTGCTCCAGGAACCAGATACTTTGTGAGTAAAAGGGTCGCAGAGACCCCTGCCTTGAACATCATTTTGCGCATCCTGAACTATTTTTCCTTGCAGCATTTCTAAAGTAATTATATTTTTATAGTATTGTGGATTTTTACTGTTATTGGTCTTGTGATTAAGTCTATATAAAAATACCTATTTTTCATAACTACTTGAGTGGTGTCCATTTGTAGTGTTCCTCATTGTATTACTGTGTATGGTCATAAATGCTTCACACACTGCCTCTGAGATAAGCCTAGCTGCTCGTGCTACGTTACCACAGGGTTGAGCAGGGGTTGTCAAAGGGTGTAGGCTGCTTACTCTGACTTAGGAAGAAGGGTCCCTACTTGGACAGTGGCCAGCCATTGCCAACTAGAGACCCCCATTTCTAACATACATTAATTAGAAATTCAGTGTTCACTGAAGCATCAGCAATGTTTTGGCAAGTTAACATCTCCAATTTATCTTGCTCGATGTTGATGACCAGAATTTATTAAGCTGCACAGGTATAGGTGTTGGATTTTTGACGAAGGCAAGGTCAATTGTTCCACTTGTAGACATTCTTCTGATTCTCTCACATTCTTTGACAGACAGTTCAAGATAACTGTTAAAGACAATGTGCAGTTTTCGCAAGGTGTACATTGACTTTGATATCAGTAGAACAGTCTGAACGACCTCTCCGAAGTTTTGCTTGAATGAAATCTTGACCATTCACAATTGTGACATATAGTCCACAACAGCAGCAGTTTTCAATGAGGACACCTTTTTGAATTGAAATTCTTCAGGTGAAAGATTTTGTCAAGCTCTTGAACGAGTTTGTACTTCATTTGTTTGGTTGTAGCATCTCCATTACCATACACCCTACTCTATGAGCCTTTAAGGCCTATCTTAAGGTGACTTATAAGTATTAAAAAGGAAGGTTTAGAACTGGCAAAAGGTTTATTTTGCCGGGTAGAAATGGAAGTTTAAAACTGCACTACAGGCTGCAGTTGCAGGCTTGAGACATGTTTTAAAATGCTACTTTAGTGGGTGGTTCAATATGTGCTGCAGCCCACTAGTAGCATTTAATTTACAGGCCCTGGGTACATGAAGTACCATATAATAGGAACTTGCAAGTAAATTGAATGTACCAATCAAGTGTAATCCGATTTTACCATGTTTAAGGGAGACAGCACAAGCATGTTACCACTGGTTAGTAGGGAAAAGAGCACGGAGTCCTAAAAGCCAACAAAAATAAGTTCAGGAAAGGAAGGCAAAAATCTGTACTGACCTTGCAGAGAAGGCCAGGTCCAACAGTAGCCAAATGAATGGCAGAATCTAAAGCACTAAAAGCCACCTCAATCAAGAAACTTTCGCATCAATACTGCTGAATCGATTGTTTGGGAAACCTCCATTAAAAAATTAAACTGCCCAAATTGCCAAATTGGTCTGCGTTGCAAGACAGCTAGTCTGTATACTTAAAGAGGGTGACGGTAGCATATGCCCTGGAGCTTCTACTTTGGGATACTGGAACACTGAGGGACATAAGCTAGGTGGTAAGAAGTTCGACCTGAGAGGCCGCAGGGACTGGCACACTTGGTGGCATATTTGCGTTGGGAAACTTTCAAACTTTGGACGATGCTGGGGAGAATGCAACTTGCAGACAAGTCAGTTTATCTCGTAGAACTGAATCACTTATGCAATACGACAGATGTGAGACTCCTAATCTGAAAAAACCCCAAAACATAGGGCGCTACAATCAACACTGAGGCTGGATACTTGGCATAACACAGTGACTCCGTTCTACAGGGCTCTTTCAGTGACAAACACAGCTCAACCTGGGCACTCCAAACTCAAATGGGGAAACATTTGAGTAAACTGTTTGCTGGTGAGGAGGTGGACAGGATTAGGAGCTAGCCAATGAAAGTATCTAAACACTCTTTGTAAGTATATTCAGTTGAATTAGTTACACCAGACATGTCTGACTCTTAAGACTGCACCGAAGCCCGCTGCAAGCCTCGCAGGAAAAATAAAATGGCAATTCATTGCCATTTTATTTTTCTGACGTGCACATTCACCGCCCTGCAGCAGACAGCCTTCCCTGCGCCCAGAGACATGCGTGACAGGTCCTATGCTGCTGATTAGCAGCAGAGGACAGGAGCAGTGACTGGCTGAATGCTCCATACTGGGCCGGACTGGGAACCAAAAGCGGGCCTGGCAACCTGCCCGGTCGCCCACCCCTTGGGTGAGGGGTGGTGCAGCCGAGCAGTTTGCGAAGGCGGGTTGCGGCCGATTTTGTTACAGGGGGCCGATATTGCCGACCCCCGGTAATAAAAACGGCGCTCAGGGGGCCAAAACCGGCCCCCACCCTAGTGGCCCACCGGGGAAACACCCGGTGCCCACTACGGCCAGTCTGGCCCTGGCTCCATAGGGCGCATGTCATTTTGGCTGGCTGTCTTGAGCTGCCCAAAGTGACATGGGCACTTTGAAGCTCTCCCCCTTGCTGTCTTTGACAGCTGGGTGGAAACCAAGCACAGGCCTACAGGGCTTGAAGGAGCGTCCAGCCAGCCCGCTCATCCAATCCCTGTGCTGCTCTCATAGAATGAGAGCAGCGCCAGGATTGGTAAAGGGAGTTGGCCGGGCCCATGCTGGAGTGGAGAAGACGATAGGACGCAAGGAGGAGGTAAGTTACTTTTTTTCATTTCCTCCTGCCCTCTACTTCCATCCCTCCCTCCCCCTCGCCACTCGGACGCCATGGCACTGGCAGCAGCGGTTTGCCCGCCCCTGCCAGTAACTGGTGAACAATATCTGCTGTTCAAGAGAGCCCTATTTCCAATGTTAGAATTGGTCTTTAATCGATATACCTGGCAACAATGGTAGGATCCGTGTTGAAAATATGTACCCTTTTCAAAAGTGTAAACTGGTTAGGAAAGAGCAATACATTCGTAGATTTTTTTCAAACGGGTGTGAATCTTGCATTGTGGACGGGGGGCCATTTCCACAGCATTCAGGACCTCCAGGGGCAGAAGAGAATTCCCTTGGCTTGTAAGTATGATGTGTGTTGGGGATCATCTGTCTACAAAGGAGGGAAGTTCTGCGCATGCGTGATCTCTTTCACGCTGGGTACGTGCCTGACAGTCTCAGTGACCTGCAGAGCCGCCTGTTTTTTACAACCCTTGGCCGTGGTGTCAGCCAGGATAAATCACAGGGGACACTCTGGCCTTCTGCCCAAGGCTCACATTCTGAGGGCGGAGGTGGTGAGTACAACTAGCTCGAGGCTGAAAACGCTTTTACACGGATCAGGGCTTTATAACGAAAACAACCCTGTGGCCTGTCGGGCAGAGTTTTCAACAGCAGGCATGGCGCATTTAAAGGCCTTCTTCGGGGAATGCGAGAGCTCCGCACACCCTTCCTGCCGCGGGGCCCAAACAAAACGCCTAACAATGTTATCACTTTTTAAACACTTCTGCGCTGCGCTCTAACCCCAGACAATTGGCAGGTAACCAGTTAATAAATGCCTTCGCCAGACGCTGGGATAGGCTGGCCCCTGCTCAGAAATGAGCTCATGTAAATTCAATGTGCTATAATTGGAAAAGCCTGGGTGAAGTAATGGGGTGTATTTTTCTACATGGATTACATAAATCTGTTCCACGTTTCGTGTGATTCAGGCAGCCTGTTCGGTAGCAGAACAGGATTTTATCCTATCGGTTTGGACTACTGAAAGTTCTAGAAAGTCGTGCCACTTTCTTTCCTTTGTGTAGTGCCAAGCAGGAAGCCAGCAATCAGACTGCACAGAGGCCTCTGGGAGTAAACTGCACATCACCAGCTGACAAGCACATCCTTCCCCACCACCCTACACAGGCACACCCAAAAAGCAAACCATGCTCCAGCAAACTGTTCAGATAAACAAAAGACCAGTTGTATATCACAAGTGTGAGTCTGGAGGATAATTCCAGTTGTTTGTGGGAAGGTTGAGAGATGCTGTGCCTTTAAGCTGTGGTAGGAGTGATAAACATGTACCCCTCGATTGTCGGTCTCTTTCATTGCTCTCAAACTCCTTCTAACTCTTGGCCTCAGATGATAGTCTGTGAGCCATCGTATACTGCATCTCAGTCACTCAATGTTGTTCAAGGAGCAGTGGCATGTTGCTCAAAAAAACATAATAAACAAAAATATCAACATTTACTCCAACCCTCTGTGTATATACATTAGGGAAGTTGAGTAGCACTTTAAATCCACCAAAGTAAACCCCCAAGTTTGTTTCTGAATCAGAGACAGATGGTAGACGTTTATTTGATTAGTGAGTTAAGTTGGGCCTTGTCAAAAATGAGATACACCCCATTTATTGCACACATACAAAAATATGAACAGCTACTCAAGAAATTTAGCCCCAGGATTATTGACTTCATACATCATCAGAACGACAAGTGTCGTATATTACGGAGTAAATCCTAGACATGGAACACAAGCATTGGCTTAGTCTATAGGTTTTGCCTATGCAAGGTATTGGTTTTGTCAACATTTTACCTAAATTATGCAGCAGCATGGCTGAAAGTTAAAAGAAAAAAAAAGTGATATGATCCAGGCAGCACTGGCCCGCTGCCACTCACATTGCTTTCGCGGGAGGGAATGCGCAAGCAGCACAGAGGGAGAGTGGAGCTAAAACAGAGGGTGGGTTGGGAAATAAAGCGATATGGCACGGCCAGCGGTGTCCACATCATAGCGATTTGTTTTAGTAATGGCAGGTGGGAGGGCAACATGGACCACAGAAGGAGGACGAACGGTGGTAGGGGAAGCAACATGGACAATAACGATAGGAGGGAGGGCGGATGGGGCATGAAACAATGGCAAAATGGAAGGCGAGAGGTGAGTGATGGTAAGCAGCACGGGCAACAAATGAAAGAGGAAGGCAGGTTGAGGAAACACGGGACACAATAGAAGGGGGCAGGTGGGGGAAAGTTACACGGACAAAAACAGAACAAAGGATGGGAGGTTGCATCAGGCAACAAGGACATCAAAAGGCTGGAGTGATAGTGGGAGCAAGCAACACAGACAACAAGGAAGGGAGGGAGGCTGGGTGGGTGGCAAGCAACAACGGTGTGAGAGAGGGTGGCAATGCGGACAACAATAGAGAGGGGGAGGGTGGGTGCGGACAAGAAGACAAGCAGTAGAGGGGGATAAGTGCGCAAGGGAGCCAGCTGAAAAAATCAAACTATGGTAGAGTGCTTAAACACAAAGAAAAAAGTAGCACCTACAAACAAAAATAAGCAGTAGTAGGACACAAGTAATGTGTCGCATTCTCCTGAAGAGTCGAGCACTCAAAGAGCAAGGAAGGCTCTGGCGGCTGACCAATAAGAAACAAGCAAATGAGAATGTCAATTCAGCCACCAAATGGTAAGACCTATGATAGAACACAAAAATTCTTGAATAAACAGCGCGCGTGCTGTCTATGCCACACCTAAAAAAGCAATAAGGTACTTGTCAGCTTGTAATTCAGATAGAGGCACATAATGCCTTATGAAGATATATCACAATACCTATGGATCCATAAGAGCATTGTCGATGCTTGAAAACCCATAAGTAACGCCAATACAGCTAGTCGTATTGTATTTTAACTAGACACACAAATGAAGAAAACGTATAACCATGTGTTTCTAAAATGTAAACAAAGCACGGGAACCAGTGGGTAAACACAGCTGTCATGTACTATCAGCACTTGAGATACTCTTTGTAGCCATAGAAGAAGCCGTGACTAGCGTGGGGACAAATATTGTCTTCAGGAAAACGAGTGAGAACGTCACCTGCAACAGCCCCTCCCCCGCCACCTCAGAATGTCACCATCACAATGTTTTGAAACTACCCTTTGCCTATCTTCTCTCTGTTACCGTCGCCTACAAATCTGTCTTGTTCTCCCATCACCTTTCTATGTCCCACCTCGCAGACCTGCTCTCCTTTGCTTTTTCATGCCCTTGCCTTCCCAGACCCGTTTCATATTCAGAACAAAACGAATTGACTCTGGTGCAGGGAGTGAGGCTAAATCTAACCCCCATTATCAAATTCACCCATTGCTATTTTATAAAAAATGTAACGACCTTTTTATTATCTTGCAACAATCTTCTTGTTCCATATTCAATTGAAGTGTTGCTTTAACCTAATAGAAAATGTCTATATGTAGTATACTAACATATACAGATATACCGACGTGCAATCAATCAACACCTTCAGAACAACAATGACGCACATTACTTTTTAAACCAAATTGTTTCAACCAGATTCCTTCTCTTGTTGTCCAGGTCTCACGTACACTCACCTGGTGCCACCTCATTAAACTGGATTTACATATAATCAAGATATCGCTTTAACCAGTAGACTGACACTGCAGCCATATAGACCAAAGAACCTATGAAAGAAATTCTGCAGTACACTAAACCTCACCATCCGAGTGAAAACAACAAAGACGCGCGTTTCCTCCCAGCTTATGCAGTTTAACTCGGATGGGTCTACCAGCAGAAAACCAATAGGGCTTCCACCCAGGTCTCAATACGTGCACACAATCTCTCTACAGGTCGATGCTTAATCCCACTTAAGGGCCAAAGGTGGTGTATGGCCTTTAGTTCTGTCTGGCCTTCCAGCTGGGCGTTGCTGAAGGACATGCATAGCAGACTTGAGGGACCTGGGGGAGTGGGCAAGAGGGCTGGCCAAAGAGACATGCCCATTTTAAACTCGAGAGCACAAAGCTCCCTGCTGCCATTCAGCAGCAATGGCCCGCCCCGTCCTGACGCTCAGTTTGGGATGAGTCGCTGGGGACGCGCATTTAGAGGACCTTACCGGAGACCTTGCCACACTGCTCTTGCTGCCGCGGTGAGGGGAACGGCCACTGCGGGGGAGAATCGAGCTCTACTACTGCCCAGATAACGCCGTGAGGGAAACGGCCAAAGAACTATAATACCCAGAAGCCTTGTTGCTGGGCGCCCGGCTGTGACGATATCAGCCCGCGCCCGGCACACTTAAAAGATCCATAGGCTCAACGCAGCGCGCGGGACGCGCATTTAGAGGACCTTTTATGGTGAGATTTTTCACACCGAATAAAGATTATTTGAAAAAAGATTATTTGAGTCGTTGCTTAAAAATAAAATGGCAATAAATAAACTTTATTGCCATTTTATTTTTCAGCTTTAGTCTGGTGATTTTGTTTGTAGGGCGACGCTCCTCGACTCAAACGGAGGAACCACCCCTGCCAATAACGCTTATTCCGACTTTAAATTACCTACATGAGAAGTGCTCACCAGTGATGGAGTTTCTGCGAGAGGCACTCAGAGATTCAGAATGCAATACTTTTATCCTTGTTCACATAATGTGGCTGCTGAGGTGACTCAACTGAAACACTCAGATGTCTCAGGCATTAATTTTAACCCTGGATTACATGCAGTCAGGTATTGCGAGAAATATCATTGTAATGGAATGTACTGATGTATCAATCATGGTCGTCGTCCGAAAACTGTAGCATCTCTTGAGGTTACCACGATTTAGAATGCTACTGCGTTCCTGCAAGATGACTGCCTCCACAATTTCATGTGTTGCGCCGTCCCTTGCTTGGCTAAACATATACATTCAACTGTTAGAGAGCCCACTTCATGGCTATAAGTGGAAAGTTAAGGGCGAGATGTCACCTTCAAGCTCCTCCTCTCTCTCAAGTCTCTTTGTTTATTTTGGTGGGTTGTTCCCCAAATGACAGCACTGGACTTGCCTACAAATTGTTAAATCTTTTCAGGGACATGCAGCTAATGAAAAATCACTGGAAACCTCTAGGTCCATGGCCACGCAGAATGAAGCCTGGGTGATATCTTAAATACCATTGGAGGCTAGTAGGCGACCATGGTGGGGGCCGAGAGAAGGGGGGTAGAATTTTCTTTTAAAAGACTTAACTGTGGGCCGTCAACTGCTGCCTCTCCTCCATCCATGCTGCATCCTGCCTCCCGGAAGCAACCAGGCTCTCAGACTCCCTTAGGCAATCACAACGCTGCCTGACAGCAGCGTTGTGATTGGTCTGAGCGCAGTGGTTCGGCGCTCAGAGAGGGACTGGGAGGCTGGGCATGTTCTCCACCCAGGCTGTACAATACAGCCGGTGGAGAACATGCACAGTGCGCATGATGGTTTGGCCAGCCCAAGACAGACAGCCAAACCGTTATGTGAACTTATGGTGCAGCCACCACTCCTCCCTCTTCTGGTGTCACGCGAGCCCAGCTCCGCCAGTCGTAACACAGAGCTCAAAGGCAGACTAAAAATTAAAATAACGTTCTGTTATCATTTTATCTTATTTTTACTTTGCTCTTCTTATACACCCGAATAATTGGCATAATTGGTGCAATTTCAGGTAACACAATTTATGTGGAGTTACACAGATTATGCCATTACGCAATATGACTTAATTTCAAGGAGAAATTTTAACACTAGATGCACCGTTTGGGTAATTTTTAAACGTGAGCTGCATTTCAGGTATTTTTTTTTATTCCGGAGCGGAACGGTCGGGTCATTTTTTAGCTCAAAACTGCAAATCCAACCACGAGCTACAGTGTTTTTAATGCAAGCAATCACAAATTCACTAGAATTTACATTTTCGAGTTACATTTTTTACCTGAACAGGCCATTCAAGTACATTTTTGGGTGCTTGATGCAGTTTGCATAATCACACAATTTAATGTAATTATAATTTTGAGTAATTACGCTACTCGTGACTGTACATCTTAGCCTGAAAACTGAAGTCCAATCTACGTTTTATGTAACAGTTTTTAAAAAGAACATCTTCCTAGGTGCATGCAGTTATATGACCATGCAAGTTACTACTGGGTGGTTTCCCAACGGACGTAGCATTATAACCATATGCCAATGGGGCCAATAACCAGAAACAGGAAATGAGAGGACCACTTAATACGACACAGCATTAAAACTCAAGAGAAGGGACTGGGTGGGAATGTTGCGACAAATCCATGGAAGAGTGTGGGTCCGGGTCGCAAGAATATATTTTTTATCTTATAATTCACACTACTCAAATCTAGCAGGAAACTCAGATAAGAAACGGCACCTAATACTAGTGGGACATGAGATATTTTGCCAAAGATGAAGATGAGGATACTGGAGAAAAGATCACAAAGCTGCAGAAAGACCTCCACAGGGGAAAGAGAATAGAGGCCTCTTCACGATCTTTCCCTGGAATGACAATGTACTGGGAAACAGGATAAAGGCTTATCCCAGTTGCTTAGGAGGCCTTTATGAGGATATAGCATTCTCGGTTACAGCCCCTAATATCTACAAAGCCCTTCCTTTGCATCTCAGAACTGAATCCAATCTACAACAATCAAGAAGACTGTTGAAAACCTAATAATTGTAATCTTTCAGCCTGTACGGCCAATCAGTACTGTAATTAATTTTTAGCGTCATAATGTGTCAACAAATGGCCACATTATAATCCATAGACCAGTCCATACAGCAAAGGCACCCAGCCTTGACTTTGTGTTTCTTCAAGAAACAAAACTAACAGGGACAAACTAGGGGTTCTTGGGAGAGGAGTATATAGACCACTGGCGAATGCAGGATTCACAAGAGTCTCAAGAAGAGTGGCTATATTGGGCAGAAAGGCAAAGCCATTCGCAGTGTCTAGGATCTGAGTTGACCCCAGTGGGTGCTATGTGGGAGTTGGAGGTAGGTTTCAGGAATACATAGTTTTAAGTACATGTCAGGCTCAGACTTAGACACGCTAGATAGCATTAGCAAGATGATATAGAAAACTACACTCTCCCCGCACTTGATAGGAGGCTTCATGACACATGAAATCGACAGGGCTATATATTTATGAACAAAATGTTGAGGGAGTGTAACAAACCTGGTCTGGGTTTGCTAGGGCTTTGGGATTTTACACATGTGGCATAATAGACCTGAGACAGACAGATGTTAATTGTATTATTCTAACACTCATAGGGCATTCTCTAGTCCTGACTACATCTAGTACCCTTGCTGGAGGTCCCGTGCATTGGTTCTGCAGAATATCTGACTAGGCGCATCTCAGACCACTCACTCCTCCATCTGACAAAAAGGGCGGCCCATAGAAAAACAGGAGGCATTTGGAGGCTTGGTGATATGGAACTAAGAGATAGTGAAACAATGGATTCATTAGTGTAGGCTACGTCTTTTTACTTTCAAGAGAACCAAATGGTCATCCAATCTGAAGAAAGACTTTGGTAAGCCTAAATATAGTATGTAAAGGGCAGGCACAGTTCAGGATATACGGCAAAGGAAAAAAGAGCCAGGAGAAGACTGAATCAGAAACAAATGGGCTATAAAATTAGTGTAGAGTTGTTACAAAGGCGCACCACCTTTCCATGCAGAGGAAGCTCTATGAAGCGGGAAATAAACCAAAGAATTTGCTACCTTGGCTAAGCAAAAGAGTGGAAGAAAATAGATAGGGGAGAAAGTAATAACGGTGACTGGAGGGAGTGGTTCACTGATGAGGATATTGTAAGGTCTCTGCCAAATATTTTGAAGCAAGAGATCACCTTCAAGAATAGAGATTCCACAGATAACGATTGAGGGAAGAGATAACCTAGAGAAATAATTGTGAATCAAAGAAGAGGCGGTTAAAGGGAGGCAAGATGCCAAGATCTAAGCAGCTCCTTACCGAAGTTTTCAAATGCCTCTCAATCCACTCAGGAAAATCAATGCGGAACATGGTTTTGGCAGAGAGACAAGAGGGAAAGTTACTGGTGGAGCTTCAGCATGCCATCATAATAGTCATAAGAAAAGAGAGACGGCGGAGTTGGATTGCTCCTCCTCTCTCTCGCTGCTTCACATATAAACCAAAGTGCTGGCAACTGTACCAGCAAACAAACACCCACCGTCACCCGCTATAAACAGTGGGGCCTTATACCCCGGCAGACCACCATGCTAAACATGCATAGACTGGTTAAACAGGGCAGAGGTAACTGAGGAGCTCCTAGACATCCTATCTTTGGAAGCTGAAAAAAAAACGGATTCCACTGAATGTGATTTCCTCTTCCTGGTACTTCAGTCCTTCGAGTTAGAAACCACATTCTGAGCATGGATTATACTCCTGTTTATGGAATCCACTGCAGTGAATGAAGGCCTCTCACTGGCCTCCAATCTAGAGAGGCGAGACAGGGAAGCATCTTCTCTCCAATTCTATTTGAGCTACCCAAGGTGTCCGCGGCAGCCTGGGTTGGGGGGTCCTTTAATGAGAGGATATAGGTGGGGATGCGATTCCCCCACCCCTTAACCCCCTACACTATTGTTCTCCCCCCTACAAGCCAACATGTTATTACAAGCAATGTTGTGTACATTCTAGTAGAATGTTTGTAGACGAAATATTATGTTGTTATAGCAAGTGCTGTACCCTGTTAGCCCGCGGTACCAGATACACAACTTGCAGTACAAAGGGTCAACGTTTGTGACAAGTAGTGATCGTAGAAGATGCAAATATGCAATTTCAGTTATTTGTAACTGTTGTAACGCAGGAAAATTCGTAAACCTAATAAAAGAAATGTAAACCAAAAAAAATGAGAGGAGGGGCTTAAGTGTAGAACAGAAGACATCATTGTATGCAATTGATGTTCGGCTCAAAACCAATGCAGACGATAATAAGACCGTCGAACACTTTTCAATTCAGCTGTGCTCTGGTTCCAGGTTAACATGTGCTTGCGACCAATGCAGTAGACTGTTCGGGACAGATTGACCCCTATAACAGAGGGTACTAACAATGATGTTAGGCAAGGGAGTGGATCCCTCAATACACAGAGCTATCTTAAGTAATGCACTAGGCTGTTGGTAGGGACTTCGAGAGAAGTGGGAAGAAGATAGCGATACCCTTGAAGATCTGGATAGTGAGGCAGTACAAATGCACTTCAGAAATTTATCTTTCCAGGCCAATTTAAGGTTAATAATGCAGCTAAAGATGTTTCATGTAGCTAATCAAAGGAGACTCTATTAGATGGGGCAGGCAGCGAATGATAGATGTTTGGAGTATGACACTGAAGAAAGCACGTTTGTCAATAAAATATGGTGTTGCAGGGAGAACAAAATGTTCTAACTTGTAGTAATAGTATGGGGGTTCTCTGAGTAGAGATCCCCTAAATGTCACACTTTGCAATCATGGGCTTTCCAAATTATGTAGAATTAACCTGAGATAAACTGACTCTTTGCTCCCTACAGATGATTGCCATCGTGTAGCATATAGTAAGGAAATGAGGGAACAGATATCACCCAACAAAAGTGATATGGTGCACAGCGAAGGGCTAGTGCAAGGAAGCAGAAAGTTTTCTATACAAAAATTGGGAAAGGCCCAAAAATTGTAAGGAAATATAGAGACCCTGACAAAATGTAATCGAAATCGAGGGATGCATGGGAGAAATAACAAGTGGACATTCCAACGAAGTAGATGTACTTAGGAGCAAGAAAAAAAATCCATGGCAATACAAGCACTTCCTGTTTGAAGGGTAGTGGATTTAAATAAAGTGACTCAAATGTAAATGATTCCCGGGTGAATTAGTAATGATGTGTAATTAATGGAATTGCAGTAAATTGATTTATTTTTTTACTGTGGGACTATGATTAAAACAATAAACATTTTAAACAGTGATAACGTTTTTTAATAAAATGTATATCAATGGCTCATTGTTGATTGGAGTATATTACTTTGGGGCTCATTACTATGTCAGGCGGACGGCACCATTGCAGAAAGGAACCGTCCGGCCATAGGTTGATGGTTCAGATCACAGAATTAGGATGCGACCATGCATAGGGCGGTCGGAAACATCAGCTTGTGCAGAGGGCTTGTGCAGCGGGCGGAAAAGGCTCGCAGCACAAGCTGCCATTATAAAATGGATGTTTGTAAATATCCCTGCACCGTGCAGATGCAGGGATGTTTAGGGAGGTACCATAGGTGCCCCCAGGGCCCATAGTGGAGGGCCTGGGGGAAGGGGGCCCTCCTAGGGTCCCCTAAAGTTATTTTCCGACGGCCTTTCCATGTCAGAAAGGCAAACATGGAAAGGCTGTCTGAAAATGACATCATAAGGCTGGCTTTGCCATCATTAAGGGATCATGAGCATTTCCAATGCTCCTTGAGTCTGTCGGAACAGCAGTAGACAGTCCCTCCACATCGTAATGCAGCAGGTGGACTGCTAGGGCAGATGTTGGGCGGACCGCAACCGACAGTCGGTTAGTTGCGGTCCGCCAGAGATCATAATCAGCCCCTTTATGTCTGAGGGTCTGAATCACAAACTGCATTTTGTAGTATGTAAAGCAGTAGTACAGTAGTACTACTTACCATACTACAAAATGAAATGCAGAATCCAACAAGTGTAAATGTCCACCTTCACCTCTCCTATCTTTTCCATGGGAAGATACTCACCCATGGAAGTTTACTACTTAGGGGTCGATTAGGATGTCATTTGGAAAATAGCAAATAGTATTCAAATTGTCCGAACCCCATTCGGAACACACCTTTCCGACCAACTCAGACACTTTTCCGATCGACCGATTACGATGGCTGGAAAGCGTTCGGACTGTCCGACTCGGTTCAGAAAGGCATTGGGAGTAACCAAATCTACAGACAGTGTTTCCAGCCGAGCGATTAGGATGGCAGATTCGGAGAGCCTTCCCGAATCGGTTGTTCCGACACGGATCAACTGTCGGAATCTGACTTTGGGGGCCCATAGCAGGCCCCCCTTCACCCGGGACCCTCCAAATCAGGCCTGTGGGGATACCCATAGGTCTCCCTTCCCATGCATGCACAGTGTGGCAGGCACCATGGGGTGCCTGCCACTGGGTGCAAGGTTTTCCCCAGCCACTCCTTTTGTCAATGGGAGCCTATGTTCTTGTTCGGAACACAGGCTCCCATTGAAGTCAATGCGAGACTGACCGAACGATGTCTGGAAGCATCGTAATTGTTTGGTCAGACTTGCAGAACCTGATTTGGTCGGAAACGATTCCGAAACCGATTCGGTCGGAAGAATTTCCGGACGACATCGTAATTGGCCCCTTAATAATAAATGTGGGAGAGACCAGGGGGAGTGTATGGAAAAGGGGAATGCTTACTACTAAGGGCCTGATTACGATCTCGGTTGGAAAGCCTCCGACTGACAGTCAGATTCCCCAAGCCAATGTAAGAACCCATCCGCCTAACTCGGTCGGAAATAATTCTGACTGACCAATTACAATGCTCGTGGTCGGAAGGGGAACAGTTCAGTCTTTCAGAATCGGTTCCGGCCGGCATTCAGAGAATCCGAGTCGGTCAGAGGCGATATGTACAGCTCAACAGACAGCGTTTCCGACAAACCGATTACGATGTCAGATTCCAACAGCCTTTCCTACTTCGTCAGTCTGACATGAAAAGGCTGTCGGAAACTGACTTTGTGGACCCTTAGCAGGCCCCCCTTCATCCTGAGTCCTCCGGTTTGGGGTTAACGGGCTACCCAAGGAACCCCACCTGTAAAACCATGCACATTGGGGAAGGCACCAGGAGGTGCCCGCCGTAGGGTTCAAGGTTTTCCGTAGACACCCATATTCCCCATATGAGCCTGTGTTCTCGGGCGGAACACAGGCCCCTCTTGAAGTCAATGGGAGTCCTTCAGAACGGTGTTCAGAAGCATCACTCGCGGTCGGGCGGAACCGCCGACCGCGAGTGGGTCGGAACCGAATCCGACAAGTAGTCGGGCGGTTTAGTTTCCGACCGACATCGTAATGAGACCCTAAATGGGAGAGTTTTAGGGAAGAGTGGGTGGGGTTTAGAGAGGGGTAACAAGCCATTTACACTAAGCACATTGCTATTCATAAACTGCACTTCTAAGGTTACTACAGCCAGCCAATAAGGACCTAAAACAATAGTAAATGTATTCGAACTCCAAGTTGGAGTAAGTCTAGCACCACACATGGCCAACCACTGGCACTGCAACCACTGGCACTGCATCTCCCTCCCATAGAGAATAGTGGAGGCAGGGGCTTAAGTAAGTGAACAGAGTGATAGCATTTTTTATTTTGTTCTACATTTAGAAAAAATATATAAGTGAATTTACATTAATATTTAACATAAAAACATCTTTACTAATTGTTTTAAGTTTAATAAACTTTTAACATTTATTTATATATTTATTTATTTAGAAAGTGTTGTATAGCGTGAACATGACCCTAGAGGGTATCAGAGCGCTTTACAGAGGGATGCAACACATATGGGAAGGGGCAACCAAGGCAGAATCATAGCAATAGAAATAAATAGCATAGTTACGTGACGACATGACAGACAAAAATAGCAATAGTTACGTGATGACGTATTAGTGGGCAAAAGAATTGGCCAGTAGGATAAGGCAAAAAAGTCATCAGCGTGATAGTATAAAATGTTCCCTAAACTTCATCAAAGTGATATCTCTGCCATTCGGAAGGGAACTCAGCGTACATCTTAAAAGTTACTAGTAGTAACTTTATACTATTACCTTAATTTTTAACTAAATAATACATTTTAATATATAACATAAAATTACAATTATTTTTTAAAGATTTAACAAAATTCGATCTAAATTAAAAAGTTTGTATTTACTTATGCATTAAAATTACACAAAGTTAGGAACAGAATTAAGGTAAAAAAAAATTGAGTTACATTTATTGTTAAATTAAGAAAAAGTAAAATATATTATCATAAAATATTTATTATTATGTATGTCTAATCTTTTTAACATTAATTTTAATTTAAGTGTATTTTTGAAAATTCAAAATAAATGAATTTATTTTAACATTATCTGCTACGGGATTCTATTTTAAGCCCCTGCCTCCATTATTTTGTAAGGTGGGGTGTTGAAGTACTAATGGTTTGCCATGTGTGATGATGGACTCTCAGTCTGAGCTAAAGCACATCTACTACCGTTTTGGGTCCCTTTTAGCCATAGTAAATGTACACATGTAACTCAGACTCCATCCCACTGTTTCACGGGGCGGAGACATGCAAGTCTTTGTAGTGATGTACAATCGGAAATGGTGAATAGATAAAACTAGTAAATTTCTATAAAGTGTACGAGTTAATTCACCTGTGTCGATTTACTCATATGTACATTTATCTTTATGAACAGGCCCCACTCTGTTGTTGCTTATCAGTGCAAATACTGTGAAATCATAAGCCCTGCATTGCCCTGCATTTGGCGAAGAAGTGGTCTGCACTGCTGTTGTGAACAGCCACTCCCTGATAGTGCATGGGCAACAAACAGACCCTGTGGCAAACACATCGCAGAAGGCCATAACAGGGTTTAGGAGTTAAAGGAAATTATCTCTTTAGTTGAGTTTTTAGTAGTCTCAAAAGAACATTTTTGTTTTCTTACTCTTTAATGTTTTCCTTTTGCATTTGTTATATGTTCAAGAGGTTATTTCCCACTTCTGTTACTACAAGAAAATTATTTTAAAAAAACATAAAAAATAATAAAAGTAAATACAACATAAAAACACAAACAAGGTTGTCTTTAGAGCCACCTTTCATTGTAAAAAATAGAAGTAAATAAACATCAGAGCATTCATTTTCTACAATCTATTACTCTTAAAAACACTTTTATTCAAAGAATGTCAATCACTGTGTGCTAGGAGGAAAATAATGGGTGCCACATGTGTACCTCAGTTGCAGTCCAGGTCCTGTGGACAACCATCAATGTGCAAGTGCAGTAGGGGTAGGCCAGACCCAGCAAAGCCAAAGATGACTGGCGCACTTGGTCGCCCATGTACATTGGAAGTTGAAGTTAGAACATAACAGCCTATGGGTGCAGGCCCTGCAATAACTAATCCCACACGAAACCAGCTGCACACTTGCTTAGGAGGCAGGACCTGCTCCTTGAGATCCCATCACCCCCATCCTTCCTGAGGTCAACGGATTCTCCCCATGTCACCTAATGCCCACACATTATTTTCAGGATGCAGACATCAGTGCAACTACAACAAACATTTTTGATTAGGCCATTACACAATGTCAGGCTTCGAAGCCAGGAGTCCTGCAATGGCCATAATACTTGTCTAAATTGGTGAAAATCTGTTCAGAGTTTCTTACATAAAAGCCCCAAAAAACTATTTAAATGAGGTCAAAACTTATCTTGACAGTAAGGACATCATCTTGGATTTGGCATGTCTGTCATCAAAAATTGAAAAACAAGGACTGTGATTGGGTGACAAATTGTCTTCCCTGGGTCCAACGTTGATTTGCTGATCAATTAAATTCAAAAGCTTTATTCGGTTGGAAAAGTACAACCATATAAGCACACAAACACATAAAACAAGTTTTAAAATTTTACATGTTATATAAGAGGACCTGTTACATAAAATACGCTATATTTTATACATAAGTATAAACAGATTTTCATAGTAAAAATAGAGGGACCTTCAAAAAAAGTGCAAATACGCATAAAGTAGCAAAGTGCCGTGCATAAATGTTGCAAAAGCAGTAAGGGCCAAAAGTGCAGGTGCAGCTCATACAGACCTCAAACTATTATAATGCATAGAAAATTACAAACAGTACTAAACAGAAGTGCAAAATACGCAGAACAACAAAAATTATACTGGAATGACTATAGACTTCCTTATAAAAACACATTTTATCATATAAGTTGCGCTAAAAAAGCAAATGTCAGGGCTATCCAGAGTAGTTTATAATTTCAATGCAGATTTAGTGGACCGAACATTATATTTTAAAAAGATGGGTTTTAGATAAAATCTCCTAAAATGGCTATAAAATTTACAAAACAATAAAAAATGACAGCAACTTTGTTTTGAGACATTGTCGCAAGGACACATCTTATCAGATCTAATTTTCATATGTGGAAAAGAGACTAAGTGATGGGCTATCCCCAATCTTAAACGCATTAGCACATAGCGGTGGGAAGTGCGTGTGACACAGGAAAGATAGGCCTGGAAGCCTTTACTTAGGTTCAGATCATTATACTGTACAATAGTTGTTAGCTTTCTAGATTGCTTCTCTCTGGCTGCATTCTTGTTTGAGAGAAACTTCAATTTTAGGTCTTTCTTAGATATCAATCCTGAAGCCTCAGGGTTCAGGCGGACATTACATTTGAATAAAAGGTCGAACCAATAACAGATGTAATTCAGCCAGGGTATACATAATGAGTTATCAAGCCTCAAACAATCTTTGATAATTAATTGTGTAAAGATCGTTTCTGTTTTAGACCAAATAGATCGCCAGAGTAATAATGGGCGTAAAGAGGCTAGATCCGCAACATAATCAATACCTACTTCCTTGTGAATCAACAGGGTGGAAGCTGATGGGGGAACACATAAAAGTTTTTTTAAGAACCTGTTTTCATCCTTCTGTAGTGCATTTACACTATGGTGTCCCCACACGCCTGCCCCGTATAATGCAGCAGAAATACATCTAGCATTATAAATTGTCATCATTTCTTTTATTCTCCTTTGACCCAATTTGGCAGCAAATCTAAAAATACTAGTAGTATTTCTGATCATCTTGGATCTAACATTTTCATCTTCGTGGTTCCATTTCCCATCTCCTGAAAATGTTATTCCTAGATAACAGAACCATTTGACAGTTTCAATCTTGGCTTTATCAATATAAAAGGAGGTGGTGGTTGATTTAGCTTTCCTCCCACATGCCATTGCAAATGTCTTAGACTTGTTGACTACCAATTTTCTATCTTTAATGAATGTCACAAATCTGTCCATAAGACGTTGTAGCCCAACCTGTGTTCTTGACATAAGTATGGCATCATCAGCGTACAATAAAATTGGGGTTGCATTCCCATTGATAATAGGAGCATCCGAGGGTATTTTACATAAAATTGAGTCGATCTGATTAATAAAAAGTGAAAATAAAAACGGTGCTAAAACACAACCCTGACGGATGCCTCTTGCGACTTTAAAAAAAGGTGTGCATTCGCCCTGGGGGCCATAACGAACCTTGCAGGATAACTGTGAATAGAGCCGCGCCAGGAAATAGACGCACTCCTTTGGAGCATTTAGTTCTAGTAAAACGTCCCATAAAATTTGATGATCCACAAGATCAAAAGCGCTGCTCAAATCAGCAAAACAAAGAAATAAATTACCCTCCTTAGCAACAGTGTATTTATTGATCAAAAGATCAAGATTTACACACTGCTCCAAGGTACCCAGGCCTTTCCTGAAACCATATTGTGCCTTTGATAGGATTGAATTATCTGTGGCCCAATTTTCGAGTCTGTTTAACAAAATTCTACTCAGAATTTTAATGGAGGAGTCTAATAAAGAAATAGGACGGTAATTACTTGCCTCCGACTTAGAGCCTTTTTTGAAAAGGGGAATTATTAAAGACTGGCCCCATGATGTGGGTAGTTGACCCTCTGCGGTTGCGTTAAAAAATCTGGTTAAAAGAGGGGCCCACAAGTTCTTTTCGGTTTTGTAGAGGTCGAGCGGGACCCCATCTGGGCCAGGAGCTTTTCCTCCCTTACTATTATTCAATCCTTCAAAGACCTCATCGAGGGTTATGTTCAGTGGTAACCTAGGCCAGGAAAGGTCCTTATCCAATAAAAAATCTAAAACAATCCCATCTGGGTTAAAAATGTTTAAAAAATGTTCCATCCATGAATTACAATTAACATGTGAAGTTAACTCTGGGGCGCTGTCATTCTTTAAAAAGGTACTATTAATAGTCTCCCAGTATAATTTGCTATTTTTTGTGTCTGCGGCCAGGCTGAGATTATCCCAGGCCTCCTCTTGGAGTTCTTTTTTCCTATTGGCGAGTGATTGTTTATACATAATTCTACAGTTCTTAATAATAGAGGGGTTTCGTGGTTTAGTGCTCAGGGCTATTTTTAACTCATGTAAAGCGCGAGTACAATTATTGTCAAACCAACCAGATTTGCTGATCAAGTTTGGGTTCTTGGACTCAAGCAAACTGGTAACTGACCTTAGTTGAATTGTTTTTGTGTAGCCACCATCATGGGATGTTCGAGATCATGTGACTAAGGTGGGGGGTCCCCTACGTGGGATTAGGGGGTGCTCTGTAATCCCTGGGAGAATGCAGGAAGGGTCAGGCATATGGATTCTGTACTGCAAAAACAGAAAATGTACCCTTGTTTTCGCCACAGGGAAGCAGATATCATCACAAGCCAAAAAACTAATGATCCAGCATTTGTATTAGCAAACAACCACAAGTGCGGACTTACATCACCATGGTCAACTCAAATTTGACCCACCAATTTCCTTTAGGTGGCCATTAACCATAAAAAACATATGTAAGCAAAAAAAGCATGTTATGTAGGCATGTTTACTGGGCATTGGGCTGAAACCCTGCCATGCAGAACCGAAGGCTAAACTGCAGGTCTGGCACCAGTCACATCTCTGCATAGACAGAGGCTGTGCGGTGCAGACTACATGGGCATGATGGTTGGGCACAAAGGCCATGTGCAGTGGGCCAGGTGCTACATCCAACTCCTGCTGATCAATGGCAAAGCAGTATTCAGCAGGCTTTGTGAACACTTTGGTTGGGTGAATGGCCTGCCTGAATTCCAGGTCTTATATCAAGACCCCACTGTTTGTAGAAGGCTGTGTGGACATGCTGGTTGGCAAAGGGCAGTGAACAGCAGGCCCTGTGCTTAGAGCCTGCTGCATACACCTGAAGACTTTTTCACTGCACTGGGTGGGATGGACACAGGCCTTGCTGCACATGGCCAAAGGCCATGCACAGCTGGTTCGGGTGTATCAGAGGTTGGCACAGGATATGGCCAGGCCTGAACCAAGGGATCTTTATGCACAACCTTTGGCCACGTGTTGTAACTTTAGATGAGAAGCTCTGACTGTAGTTTATCATGAAAAAATAAACAAAAAAAACTAATATCAAAATGTTGTTTAAAGTAACTTTTAGTTGTCTTTATAATTTGTGTTATGTTATGGTTACAAGGCAAAACAAAAGAGTGTATGTGTGTGTGTGTATATATATACATACACACACACATATATAAATATACATATATATAAATAAACACATATATATGTAAATATATATATATATATATATATAAACCTCTAGTTGTAAAAAGCTATGCAATCTACACCTCAATGCCCTGACTTGCGATACCCATGACATCACAAAAGATATTACCCATGCATCTCAATTGATATCATCAATGGTGTCCCTAAGGACAAACCAAATTGTCCTGTCTTCTCAGATCTGTTTACTAGTAATATGATCTTTTTTTCTGCTGCCGCCCTGCTAAATGCACTACTACTAGTGAGTCTAGTTAAGAGTGCAACATATATGTTAAAATAAAGTATGTATTGTTTTTCTCATTTCAATCATGGTCTCAACATAAATTTAGTTCCAATTAAATTTTTCTTTCAGCAGAAGTTACTGACTCATCCACTTTTTTAAGCCAGTCCTTTAGTTTATGCGCCACACATTATATAATGGCTTCTTAGTAAATATTGTTAGGTGGTGCTTAAGCTCATCTCAGTTTTTTTATCAGTTCACAACACTGGCGGTGCATGTAAGGAATACACAAGATTGTTGACCAAATTAGTGCAACTTCCTTCAATTCAATAACTTGAGAAAGTAAATTTACTTGCATATGTGCTTTAACACCTGCATTATGTACCATGGAAATGCCAATATGTGTCTTAACTATGTTGTACGCTGCACATTTTAGATAAATCATTCTAGTCGGAGTATCTTTGTTTTGAAGCTGGCACACTGAACCAAGGATTCTAGACAGTAGTAGAGTCAGTGCTTGCTGGTGATACTTGTATCTGCTTCACCAAGATCGTCTTGCATCCTTCCAAGAGCTTGGCACCTGCTCATTGGTACATATCTGTTGGTTTTGTTTTTATCACGTGTTCTCAGGACCATTCACTTGCGTTTAGGAAAGGTCTCTAAATATAGCATTAAAATGTTTGGATGTAAGCCTTGCTTGCTCCAACTGATCGAGGGCGAAACTCTGGTCCACTGATACAGCAGTGTCCTTCCTCATTGTGAATGCTCGCTGGCTAACACCTTAGACGTTTTAGTCTTTTATGCGCCAATCTGAGTGTTTGTGCGTTCTTTTACACAATCAACATGAAAATGAAGGCGGCCACATTACAGCAAATTGCTGGTTTTTTTTGGTTCTCACTCTCGCCACTTTTACCTGTTCAAGGGACGTCATGCGACCAATACTTTTAAAAGTACAGGTAAGAACTAAAACAAGGAGCGGGCTATGGGTTAACCCACTTCGTCTGTTGACGTTCATTGGTTTTTCATGGCTTGCAATTGCTAGTGTAGGCTGTCCATCAAGGCCATGGTATTTCTTAGATTGTGACCTCGGTCCATGTGTGTGCCTATAGGTGATGATGCTCAAGTAGTCCTTTTGCCTGACTGCAGAAGCAGCGTGTTTTGTAGCTTGTAATTCTGAGTCAATGTGTATTCTTTAATGTATTTACTGTCATTGGGGGGCTGCTTCTTGATAATCAACTGTGTGTGCCGGATCCTTGCTGCCTACCTGCGTGTACTACCAGCGTGGCCCTGCGTGTTCCTTGGGGCTTCCTGCTCTCCCTCTGGCCTTCACGACTCCCCCCCGCCGTCGCCCGACATCGCGACCGCTGTGTGGGGGGAGCGAGCGACGGGACGGGACGGGACTACAATACCCAGGTCCCCTTGCTTCCCGGAAGTGGAATTAACGCATTTTGCGCGCCCGGAGGCGCTATTTAACTGATCCCGCCCCCCGCGTCGCGGGACCGCGCGCGGGTCGGCGCCGGGAGAAGCCCGGGACAAGGGCGGGACCGTCTGTGGCCGTCCGGGGCCGGACGAGGCCGGGCTGGGCCATCCCTCTTGGCAGTCACAAGTAAGATATTTCACAAACTTTGTCACGTAGTCTGCGGTAAACACTATATTTCGAACCTTGTAATCTTTGTGTTTACAGTACGCGTATATTTGTACCTTTCCACTGCTTGTGCCCACATTTTAAGTATGCCTGTAACACCGCCTTTACAGCCATCTAAAGGCAAGATTACACTAGTGGGAGGCCCACGGAAAGGGACCCTTGACCACTTCCTGGCCAAAGCTGTTTCTAAGTTGGACAACGAAATAGCGGACACGGAACGTCGTCTGTCCCATGGCTTACTCTCTGATAAACGTTCCTCTCTGGGTCCTATTCAGTTGATTCCGTCTCCTCCATCTGTAACACACAATCTGGTAAATACTTCTGCTTCAACTAGTGACCCGGGCATCCCGCTACTTCTTCAGGATCTGCCGCTGACAACAGATTCTCAGAAGGACTTAATTATCATTAACACAGGTGCGAAGACTTCCCCACTCCTCGCTATGGAAGGGGTTCTACCGAATACGCCTCCTAAAATAAAACCAAGGCCTATTACACAAAAGAATTCCCCCAAACAACCCAGACTAGTGGCAACTCTGAAAAGAAAGAGGGGCGGCGCAGGAACAACAGGTAGCTGCTCCAAAGCGCCGAGGTTATCCCCCAGCTCTTCAAATTGCAAAGATACTATGCTACCCTCTGCCCGTGACCCCAATGACTGTCTATTCCAGAGACTTGAACAACTCGTGAAGTCACTTCTTCTACCTCTCTATGAGAGAACAAAAAGGCTAGCTGAGCAACCAGACACTTTAACAACTGTAACCTCTTCAAATGGCTCCTTATTGAAGGATCTGGTCATTTTTCAAACAACTGCTGACCAGAGGCAACAACCAGTTATGACCCCTGGAAGAGATGCATCACTGTCTAATGATACAAACATTCAGCCTCCAGCCATTTTAGCTGTCTCCGAAATTGCGCCCACTTCCCTAGAAGAGAGGGAAAAAGTAGTTCCGCAAAACACACTAGAAGGAAAAAAGACCAGAACCTCCGGGGAGCCAAACCCACGACAGTTTCCTGATAGAATGGACGAATATATTGACTTACCACCCGAATCTGCCCCATATGTTATTATACTTACGGGTGTGCCAAAATTAAGTCCAGGAAAGAAGGAGGGGTTTGTGGAACTTAAAAACAAAGTAATATACTGGTTAAGTAAGAACAGACCTCTGCCCTCAGATCTTAATGGTGAGATTCTATTTGTGCGAAGGCTGACCTGGCTTGGGTGTAGGCCCAAAGATATAGAAGGTGACATTGTGACTATTAATTTTAAAGATCAGAAAGTAGTCACTTACATAGCGGACTGGTTTCTAGAAAGAGGTGTGGAAGGAATATCTACACGTGTTTTGAGTTATTTTTATCCTCAATCCCTTCTCACTCTTCAAGGTAACAGTTCTATTCGTAGGCCGCCTAGATATACAAGAACAGTTGCAGTGCCCCATTATCCAAGACCTATTATACTGTTCCTCTGATTCAACATCCTAGAAACCCTAGTCGCTGGAATGTTTCTCCTTCTTTTTCACCCTTTCCAGACAAGCCTTTTCTCCACCAACATCAGCACATACATAGCTTACCTCAGTACTCAACCTGGCCTATACCAGTCGCAAACCGTTTTGAGGCACTTACAGTTCTAGAAGACCCTGATTGACAGATAAAACCTAGCCTGGAGTTTGACCCATGTGGAGCTCCCACCTCGACTGTTAATACCCATGCTGCCACCTCTTATCCTGGAACGGATATTGTTAACACTTGTAATACGGGAATCCTAAATTATGTGGCACTCATTGATCAGCCACAAGCTAGTGGTGACAAATTATACCCCGCGACTATCTCTAATTGTGACCGTCCAACACTTTTCAGTCCCCCTCTCCCTCAAATTTAAAAAATTAGAGCTAATAATAAAAACGCTCTTTTTATGAGGGAAATAGGGGATGCTGATAACATCATCTCATGGAACGTCGCAGGCCTTTCTAACAAAATATCACACCAACCTTGGCTAGATATAGTTACATGCTATAGCTTTATCTGCCTCCAGGAAACGTGGGCTATAGATGAATTCCACATCCCAGGATACCAGACCTTCCATGCTCCTGCACAAATAACCTCTCAGGGGAGAAATAAAGGAGGTTTGAGCATATATGTTTTAATAACGCAGGGCATAAAGGTACTGAGACATACATTCACTGAGCATTACCAGATTTTAAATGTTAGTTGGGGGCGGGAAAGATTTCTAACCCTCATAAACTTTTATAATAATATCCCCAGTAGCAATCTAGAAAGCCAGATCGATAATCTCATGTTGAGTGTCAACGCTACTAAGGCCCAGAAAAAGGGTGAGTCGGTGTTGATCTGGTTGGGCGACTTTAATTGTACTATCTGCCCACATGTTTCCAATGGCATTTGCGGCCTTGGTAAACATAAGGACGACAACCCTACACATTTTGTTCATTCAAAACTGGGCGATACTCTTAATTACATGCTTTTTCATTTTAACCTGTCTTTTATTAACGAACTTTGCACCCCAAATACCCCCTTTAAACCAACCTTTCACGGGCGGGGATGCAATTCGACCATTGATTTTACCCTTATATCTCCACCCAATGAAGGATTTGTTATCGCCTGGGAAACACTCAATGTTTTCTTTAGTGATCACTACCCAATTGCTTTCAATCTTAAAATTAGATCGACTCAGGAGATCCCTGTAGATACACCTAAATACCATCCCAATATAAATCTAGCCACAAAAAATGGCTATTCTATAAAATGGGACAGGGTTGACCCTGCCGTTCTTTTACATACCTTAATGGGAACTAGTCTACCCGATATACTTGCCTGTCTAACAGAAACAGAGGAGTCATCAGTACTTTTGACTCCCTTCTTAAAAATCCAATCTGAACTAAAAAAATTATTAACAAGAGAGCGTCAACCTAACACTAAAATTGGCCATGGTTGGTTTGATAAAAACTGCACTATAGCTCTTCAAAACCTAAAAAGGGCCTTGCATGAAATTACCAAATCACCTGCTGAGATTAGCAAAGCCAGAAAACTGTATTATTCGGCCATAAAAAACAGGAAACAGACTCTAAAGAAAGAGGCCTGGTCGGCCTTAATTGAAGCGTCTAAATCCAGGGACAATACAGCTTTCTGGAAAGCGGTCAACGCTCCCTATTTACAGCAAAACCAGACAGATGTTAGAGACATGGCTATAAACGGGGAAATTTGGGTAAATCACTTTAAAAACTTATATGACAAATTAGAAAACCTTAATTACGGTTACCCCCTGATTGACGGAGTTATTATTCAACCACTCACAACTCTACCGATTATATTCCCAATAGGGATTTCCTTCAACTGCATGGAGATTATTAAAGCAATTAAAGACAGTCCTTCAGGTAAAGCCCCCGGCCCTGACGGCGTCCCGATGGATGTCTACAAGGCAGAAACTGATCTTTGGGCTCCCCTGTTAACGAATGTTTTAAATAATTTTAATCGACATAGGCTCCCACCATCCTGGTCTGAAGCTATAGTCGTCCCTATTTTTAAAAAAGGAGACAGAAATGTCCCAACCTGCTACCGCCCAATTTCACTATTAGATGCTTTAATGAAGGTAGCAGCAAGGGCAATTTTAAATAGAATCCAACTTTGGGCAGAGGAAAATAATGTATTATCCCACTTACAGTATGGTTTCAGCCCAGGAAAAGGGACCATAGAACAGAGTTTAAACTTGGCCTTAGTTTTATCTAAATATACTCAGGCAAAAAAGGGAAATCTTTTTGTCACATTTGTGGACCTGAGTTCCGCATTTGATTGCGTGAACCATGAGCTACTATGGTCCATATTAATTGAAATGGGCTTAGATTTTAACATTCTAGCATTTATAAGATCTCTGTATCGTGATGCAGGTGCTAGAGTCCGTTACGGAAACAAAGGCGAGTGTTCTGATAAATTCCCTATTAAGAGAGGGGTACGACAGGGGTGCATCTTAGCCCCCCTTCTTTTTACCCTATACATAAACTCTATTGGCCAATATTTAATAGAATCACAGCATGATTACCCAAAAATTCTAGGAGCTCCGACCCCAATACTCCTTTATGCTGATGATGCCGCCATTATGTCTCGGAACAAGATAGGCCTTCAGAGGGCTGTCTTGAAGTTTGCAACTTATATGAATGAACGAGGGCTAAAAATCAACATTGCAAAAACATACATGATGGCTTGTGGTCCGGGAACAAAGAAATTGCCTTGTCCAATCTTTTTAGATAACAGCAGAATCGAGACCACGGACAATTTCTCCTACCTAGGAATACATTTTGATAGGAGGGGAAATTGGCATACAGCGATAAATGCTAGAAATTTGGCCCTCACCCGAGCTATTGGCGCGCTTAAAAAGTTCGCAGCTAAATTAGGTGGCAGACCAGTGAAAGAGCTGATCGTTCTTTATAAGGCTAAATGCATTTCCACTGCCACCTATGGAGCTGGTCTCTGGGGTATTGAAAATGCGCAACTATTACAAAAAACTGAAAATCAATTCTTGTGCTACCTATTAGGAGTTTCAAAATCTACATCGACCTATTTTATACACATTGAACTGGGTCTGCTGTATATTCTAGATATCATTAAAATTGCGCCTATACTCTTGTGGCATAAGATTTGGGTTACTCCGGAGACCAAACTTAACAGAGACTTGATTACTGATTGTCTCAACCTCGACGGACTAACCAATATAAAATGGCTCACATATGTAAAAAATATGATGATTGACCTTGGCCATCCTGAGTTTTTTATGAAGCCTTCTACCATGGAAATGGTCTCTAGGAAGACCTTAAGAGAGCTGGCTTTAAACCATCTTATAATTAAAAGATGGAATCTGGAAAAAATAAAAAATACAGTTCTCAACTATCAAAAAATAACCATGCAAGAAGGCCTCCAAAACTACTTATTAACTCAGCCTTCTTGTTATGCCCGAATGCTTCTCACTCGCCTTAGATTCGGAAATTTTTATCGTATGATTGCTTTCCCTCTCTGCAACTCCTGGTCGAATGAACTCCCACCCTGCCCTTGTGATGATACCTCTGCCCAATCCAATATTCACTGTGTCCTTTTTTGTAAATTTTATCGGTTGCCCAGGGGGGCATTTTTGAAACCACTTTTAAAGTCCTGGGGATTACGTACTTGTAGACTGGCTATGATTAGGTTATTACAGCTGGACAATGAATGTACTATTATCGCATTAACGAGTTTTTTTAAAGCTGGCTGTTAAGTTTCGGAGCTCAATGTACTAATTTTAATTGGATTCTTTTGTAACTAGATAAACTTTTTCATTAACAGGGGACTATACCGATTGACTTTGATTATGTATAAACAAATCATTTTTAGACTTTTTTCCTGTATATATATGTATGAATATTTTGATGTACGCTTTTATGATTTTAAATCTCAAAATCGAATAAAGCTTTCTTGATTGATTGATTGACTGTCATTTTCATTACTGGTTTATGACTTTTTTGTTTAGGAAGCACATTCGGTTTGTCTTTATGACAGGCTAGGGCGCTTCACTAGTCACAGTTGTAAGTTCATTTGAAACGTCATCTTCTGACTCCTTTCCATAACACTCTTCTTAAAGGGTATGTATAGCTTCACTCTCCTGATGTAGTCAGTCCATTTACTTCATGCTTCCATATGTTTATAGTCGAAGAGGTTGCTTCCCCCCCTTCTTTTCTTTATTGAGTTTTTACATGTATTTCAACAATTGTCAACGGCAAATATGCACATCCATCACTTACATTATAACATCATATTGTAAATGACTTTACATCATATGTAAGTATGGCATTTTTTTGTTGTTGCAGATTTATATAGCAAAGCACCGGTTACGTTACACATTCAGGCACAGGGAGATTAAGTGATTTGCCCAGAATCATAGGATGTGGACGCGACCCCGAGGCTCGAACCCTGGTTTCCAGCACCAAAGTCGGCAGCCTTGCTGACGGACCACATCCTCTCCCCATGCGAAATATGCGCCACCAGTCATGTCAACGTGACGCCCTATCGGAGCGTGGTCTACTAGTTGTATTTATGGTATCTACATGGCAACATGCCAACTCTTGGGGTGAACCTCGGTGTACAGGAGAAAATGGGGGGGGGGGGGGGTCTCATCTATGGAACAGGTTGCTTTCTTATTGTATTTTCTTTGTAACACAGCTGGAAGCGACAAACACCAAGTCAAACCAACAATTGACTAACACTTCCCCTGACAAAAATCCATGCATCTTAGCTTTGCAACTGCTTGCTTAAGAAAAGGGAGAACTAACGGCTTGTCAATTCTGGTCTGATTGATGCTGTGCTTTCATTGTGGAGATCCAAGCCTTCGCACATCGTTTAACAAAATGTTTTATGTGCCATACGAAGCCACTTTGTATTCGGAATTTCACCTACACTATTGCAAAATGTGGTAATCTAGGAATGTTTTGATTTATATGTTACTCTCTTGATCTGTTAGAGAAAACGATTACATGAATAGGCACTAAGGCCTACGACCTGCTTGAATGACCACTTTGGTCACTCAAGGAGAACACTAAAAGTATTCCCACAGAAGCCACATTACACAGCAAGCCTCAATTAGCAGGCGGAAAAAAATAACAAGGGGTGGACATTTGTGGTGTCGAGACGCCTCTTAGCGTCCGTCGGTGGTACTGCATCACCTTCCAATTCATGAAAGAGTACTGTTTTAGTGAGGCGGCAGCTGAAACATCTCAAAATATTAAGATCAGTCTCACTTCCTAACCTTGAGCCAGGGGCAGGGGCGCAACAAAGGGCCCCCGCAGTACGGAGGGGGGGGGGGGGGGGGGGATGACGGTTCTGAACTCCAGGGGGCCCCCTCAGCAAAGTCTGCTGGTCTGAGAGCTCCTGAGTGAGCCGGAAGGGGGGCCCTCCTCAAGTGGCCCAGTTCCCTCAAAATACACTGAAGATCTGCACGAAAACGATGTGCTTTTTAACAATAACATCTAGATACGTGTTGTTTTCTGTTTGTTGCTGTTTATATAGCGCGGACTAGGCCCAAAGGTATTAGAGCGCTTTCACGTAAGAGGAAGTCACATTAAACAAGGTTGCATTTGTATTTTTTAAGGCACGAGGAGATTAAGTGATTTGCCCAGAATCACAGGGTGTTGAGCCTGTAATGGTTCTAAGGTCTTAGAACACATGGCAGCGCGAGCGCGCTAAAGAATACACAGGAGCCGGTACCGTTACGTTACTCACGCGGCTCCCGACTAACTCGCCGAGGCCACGCCCCTTTATTATTCACTCGCTAGCGTCTGACGTCACGCGTCAGCGCTAGCGCACCTCGGCAGCGCGGAAGGCTAGAACGCCTCGCGCGTGCCGAACATTACACTCCTTCCAACCTTTATAAACATTAAGCAAAACATTAAAGCAAAACGATGGATCTGTTACCAGTCCTCCAGTCCTTACGGGTCACACCATATAGTCCGCCAGCTGGGATGACGGTGCCGGGTTCTTCCTCAGGTTGTAGCGGGATGGGCCGCCTCTGGAAGGGACCACCTCGGGGGTTCTGCGCCTTGGGGTGTTCGGCTCTACCCGGGCTGGGGAGCTGCCAGGCGGGTTACCCACTGGGGTGGCTGGGATGGGCTGGGAACCCTCATCCTCGCTCCGACCGTCCTCCGCTTCCTGGTCTCCTCTCGGCTGGTCGGGATCCGGCCCCTCGGGCTCGGCCCCGGGACGTGGTGGTGTTCCTGGGTGAACTTTTTTAAAGAAGGACACATCTCGCGTGACTGTTTCCGCACCTCTTTGAGCAGTCACCATCGTGCCTGTCCGGCGGGTGACCACCCATGGGTGAGGTTCAAAAGGAAGTCTGAACTTGCTGCCTGGGTAGCGGTCCCTCACATACACTCGATCCTGCTGTTGTATCCTGGACTCCTTCGCTCCTCTTCGCAGGCTGGCGTGGTCGTTCGAGCGCCTCCGGTTGGCTAATGTCTTTTCGTTGGTGGCTTGTGCCGGAACCCAAGTATGGTGGTGTGGGATCGTGTCACTTACGATTCTCCCCATGGTGGCTGTTCCTGGCGCTGCCTCGGTCGTGACATGGGGGGTCAAACGGTATTCGCGCAGGAAACTGTAGATCGCTCTCTCCAGTGGAGATCCCTCAGCCATGGCGATGCGAATGGTTTTATTAAGTGTCCTCATAAACCTCTCTACCTCTCCATTGGCCTGGGGCCACCGTGGTGTTATCTTGCGGTGAGTGATCCCCCAGCTCTTGAGATACTCTGCGAACTCCTCTCCTTGGAAAGGCGGTCCGTTGTCGGTCTTGACCACCCCGAATATGCCGTGAGTGGCGATGGTTTTTTCGAATTTCGCAATCACCTCCGTGGCTGTCTGGCTCCCCACGATTTCGACCTCTGGGTATTTGGTGAAGTCGTCAATGATGACCAACGCATACCGCCCATCGGGGAGATGTCCGAACGCGGCACTCACGCACTCCCAAGGTCGCTGAGGATTGTCTTCGGTCGCCACTGGGTGCGGGCGCTCCGGCGGTCCTGCGGCTTGGCACCACGTGCAGGTTCTCACCGTCTGTTCCACCATCGCATCCATGCCTGGGAACCATACTTTGGCTCGGAGCCTACCCTTTGTCTTTACTACTCCTTGGTGTCCCCGGTGGGCGAGGTCCACCGCTTGTTGAGCGAGGCTGGCCGGCATGATTAGTCTTGGACCCCGCAGGAGACATCCTTGAGCGTCAACGGACAGCTCACTTTTCACCTTTAGGAACGACTCTAGTGTCAGCTTGGCTTGGGGTGTCCGTCTGTTGAGCGAGGCTTGAATTGCCCTCCAATCCCCCGATCTGACGGCCTCCGCTGCTGCTCTCACGCATTCATCGCCTTCTGAAGCTTCTATTATTGCGGCCAGGCTCATTGGAAGGGGTCGTGACCGCTCCGTCACATACCGGACATACTCCTCCGTATCCTCGGCTTCCTCCTTCTCCTCTGACTTGGCTTTCCGCGGGTGTCGTGACAGGTAGTCCGCTGGGTTCGTGGCCCCTGGTTTGTACTCCACCCGGTAGTCGTACCCTTGCAGTTGGAGTATCCATTTTTCAATCCGGGGCGGCGGCTTCGAGGACGACCCTTGGAACAGAGGAATGAGCGGCTTGTGGTCGGTTGTCACCGTGAAATGATGTCCATACACGTACACATGAAAATACCGGCATGCCCAGTGGATGGCGATGGCTTCTCGCTCGATTTGAGAGTACCGCTGCTCTGTGTCGGTCAGGGACCGGCTGGCGTAGGCGATGGGGGCCCATTCCTCATTGTCCTGGCGTTGTGTCAGGACCGCTCCCAGCCCGAATGGGCTCGCGTCGACTGCCACGTTGGTGGGCTTTGCCGGGTCGAAGTATGACAGGGTAGTGTCCGCGGATAGGGCTGCCTTCGTCGCTTGGAACGCCTGTTCCTGTTCCAGGCCCCACTGCCACGTGGTGGACGACTTGGTCAGCTCCCGGAGGGGTTTGGTGAGGTTGGAGAGGTCCGGAATGAAGCGGCCGCAGAAGTTGACCATGCCCAGGAAACTCCGGGCCTCCGATATGTTCGTCGGAGCTGGGGCATCTTGGACATCCTTCACCTTCTCCGGGTCTGGGGCCACCCCTTGGTCCGAGAAGGTATATCCGAAGAAACTGATCTTATTCTGCAGGAATTGACACTTTTCCCGGTGCAGGGTCAGGCCTGACTCCTGAATCCTCTTGAGGACCCCTCTCAATCGCTGGTGGTGCTCCTCTATGGTTGACGCGTATATGAGCAGGTCGTCACTCACGTTGAGCACACCGGGGAGCCCACTGAGCACCTCTCTGATGGTATTTTGGAATACCTCGGCGGCACTCGAAATGCCGAAGTTTAGGCGCCGATATCGTCTGAGGCCCACATGGGTGGAAAAAGTAGTGATGTACCTCGAGTCCGGATGAAGTGGTAGCTGGTGGTAGCCTGACCGTAGGTCCATCTTTGAAAACCATCTGGCCCCGTTCAGCTCTCCCAGGATGTCATCAATAGTGGGCGTCAGGTGTCGCTCTCGCTTGACCGCAGCATTGGGGAGGCGCATGTCCACACAGATGCGGACTTGTCCTGGCTGCTTCGGCTTCCTGGCGATGACGATCGGGGATACCCACGGGGTTGGCCCACTGACCTTTTCGATGATGCCTTGTCTCTCCAGGGCCTCTAGCTCCTCCTCCACCTTCTGCCGCAGGTGGAAAGCAATCCGCCGGTGCCTCAGCGCCACTGGCTGGACCGACGGGTCGATGTGTAAGGATACTTCCTTTCCTTTCAGGCATCCGATGCCTTTGAAGACTTCTCCAAACTCTTCCAGGATGGTGTCCAGTTCTTCCTCCAGAACCGCCATGGCAAACGATATTAAACTCAACTCTTCGGCCGATTGCCCGCTCAGCAGCATCCCGCTGCCCTCTTCCGTGACATAGACGGTGGTTTTGATGCTCCTCTCGCCATGTTGAAGCTCTGTTTGGAAGCACCCGATGAGGGGAATGGGCGTCTTCTGGCCGTATGCGAACACCCTAATCTTCGCCTCTCTCAGCGGGGGTTTTGCTCGCAGTTGGTGGTAGACGTTGGCGGCCATCAGCTCGATGGAGGCCCCAGTGTCGATTGTCGGCTTTACCTCTTGTTGTTGGACTAGTATGCGACATTTCGGAAGTCTGCGCTTCTTCGTCCGTGGTTGGTGGATTGCAAACACATAATGGACCGGGTACTCCCCGGTGTCGTCGTCCATGTCTTCACTGTCTGCCTCTTCGCGTACCGCATGGGCCGCCTCCTTCTTGGCTCTGGTGGACCGGCACACCGCCGCAAAGTGGTTCAGCCACACACAGGCGCTGCACTTTTTCCCTCTGGCCGGGCAGTCTTGCATGCGGTGGGGTTGCCCGCCACAGTACCCACAGTCTTTCTTCTTTGCCTCCGGCTGTCGTTTTCCTCCGGCTTGCCTCCCTTTTGGCCGCACTACGTTCACCGTTTCCGCCACTTGCACTTGTTCCGTCTTCACAGGGCGATGTAGGGCTGCCTCCATGTGCGAGGCTCTCGCTTGCGATAGCTCCTTCGACCGCCCGAGGGTGAGGATGTCCGCCAGGGGCTTTCCTTCTTCCTGGAGGACCGTGACGCGAAGCTTAGACGAGTAACACCCCTGTATGATCTGCCCTCGGATCTCTTCCTGTTCGTCGCGGAACCCACACGTGCTGGCTAGCTCCTTCAGCCGGCCATGGAACGCATCCAGAGATTCGTCTGCCTCTTGTTTGGCCTGACGGAAGATGAACCTTTCATAGTCCCCGTTCGCCATGGGCTCAAAGTGGGCGTTGAGCGCGTTCAGCAGTGTGTGGTACGTTTTCGGCGTGGCTTCCACGAGAGTTTTGTAGATGCGGTGGATGTCTTTGCCTCCTAGGTGGAGCAGCAGTGCTCTGCGCCTTTCCCTCGCGATGCCAGCCCCTTCGAAGTAAAATTGCAGGCGGTCTGTCCAATCCTTCCAGCGCGGGGCGAGGGATGACGGGGCACCATCGACGACAAACGGCTCAATGGCGGGGATCGACGCCATCTTGGCACGTGCGCAGCACGCGGTGGAGGCTAGCTTCCTCTCTTCTGCGTCGACGCCACCAGGCGTGCACTCCCTCCGAGCGTTGCGTGTTGGCCCTCCTCGCGCTGCTGCACCAACTGGTGGGCGCGCCTACCTCCAAGCGTCGTACGCGGGATCCTCAGGCGCTTCTGGTTCGAGGCGATCACCCCTGGCATGGGCCTGGATCAGGAGGAGGACGCGGCCGTCGTCAAACACCTCGTAGGGGCAGGTGCGGCATCACCTGGGCGAGACATACCCCTTCCAGGCTGTGGATTGGGGCACCAGGGCACACCCAGCGTCACCTCCGAAGTCAGGATGGATCCTCCGGGCATCTGCAGTGTCCCCCACCAGGCCTCACAGTAGGCTCAGGCAGGGCACCATGAGGGGAGCAGCATACATAGGCTCAGGCACCATGGGATGACAAGGTGTGCAATGTGGGGCACCCAAAATAGCACAACAGGGCTCAATTGACCCCTCGTCGCCAGTGTAATGGTTCTAAGGTCTTAGAACACATGGCAGCGCGAGCGCGCTAAAGAATACACAGGAGCCGGTACCGTTACGTTACTCACGCGGCTCCCGACTAACTCGCCGAGGCCACGCCCCTTTATTATTCACTCGCTAGCGTCTGACGTCACGCGTCAGCGCTAGCGCACCTCGGCAGCGCGGAAGGCTAGAACGCCTCGCGCGTGCCGAACATTACAGAGCCGACGCCGGGACTCGAGCACGATTCCCCAGTTCCTAAATCGGTAGCTCAGGACTTAAGGCCCCATCCTGCAGAGTCCCCCTCCGCCTATGCAAGAACCCAGGAAGGAACCAAATCGGGTAAAAGGGGTTTAAAACTCAATTCTGATAGTAGGTCCAGGCGTGGCATTCCACAAATGACAATAATGTAACCATGGTTCATCAGTGAGTGATAGAGGGGTTTGATTCATTAGTTTCTTGAGGGGTGAAGGGAGCTGTTTATGAAACAAAATAAAGTGGCGGACAGGGCACTGTTAAGCTCTATTGGTACAGTGACAAAAGCATATAGTATGCGTGCAGAGAGCACTCTGAATGGAGACCCAGATAGTCCCTAATAGCACAGACCTTATTTTCAGTCAGTACAGTAAAGGCATTTTCTGTGTACAACAGAAATACTCACTGCCCAGCAAAAACACTTTGAGACAGAACACAGGTTTGCACCAACTCTCTTTCTAACTCTCTGTATATAGGACAACCCCAACGAGAAGCGTATAAAGACTGACCAGTAATAGCATAATCTATAAATGTTCATAGCCATATCTTTGCAACACTAGAAAAAGCAATAAACTCATGACTTTTTAAAAAAAATTGGCCCCAAGCTATGTTCCCTCTAAGCTGCGAGCCTGGGCTGCCGCGCACATGTGATTTTTCACCGCACAATGAACCTTAAGGAACGCGCAAAACAACTGGATCTCATGCAAAGGAAGTGCCAGGAGCAGCAGGGAGCAAGCTAGAGGTCACAGATGCGCCCCCTGACTACCCCAAATGACGTCCATGATTTTTGATTGTCTGTGTAATTGCAGGGCACGCAGTCTGCCTGTGTGAGAATGAGAATTGTTAAGTCTGTAAGCTATGTGTATTGTGAGTGCAGGTTGAATGGTGTGTATTGTGAGTGTAGGGTTAAGGTCTACCTTTGTGAGTAAAAAAAGAGCAGTTTGCTTGTATGAGTGTAGTGTGAGCAATGTGAGTGCAGGGTGAGTTGTGTGGATTGGAGTTCAGGCTGAAGGGATTGCTTTGTGGTGTAGAAACGTGTGTGTGTTTGAGTGTGTGTGTGTGTGTGTGTACAGTGAATAATATGCTTGAATGCGGAGCTTTAGTGTGTTTATGAGAGCATCTATGAGGGGTAAGCAGAGTGCCTGAATGTAGGGTAAGCAATGTGTCTGCGTGAGTGTCGAGTAGGTGGTGTATCTTTGTAAATGTAGGGTGAGTGGTGTGCTTTGTGAGAGCAGGGTGAATAATGTGCAAGTCCTCAGTGTGTATTGCGAGAGCAAATGATGAGTGGTGTGCCTGTTTAAGTATAGTTTGCAGTACATTAAAGCCAGACCTATTGGAATTGCCAATGCTTGTTAAACAATTTAGCAGGGGAATGCGCTTTCAATTCACTATTCAATTTTTAAATGTTTAGGAGGTGTCTGTTCCAGTCTCAATAGAAAGTAGTATCATTTTTGCTAGTAAAACTCAGTTGCACACACAAACAAGAAATGCGCGGACACAAACTGGTCACTGCTGCACAAAAATAAAAATCATTAGAAGGAACACTGGTCCCAAGTCACCAGGCTCAGGTCACACATCTAACTGGCTTGACTATGCTGCTTGTGAATATTAATTTTGATTTTACTGCATCCGTAAGACGCGGTATTTCACAGCTCCACCATACTTGGAGCATACTCTCTGGATCTTAGTGACGAGACACAAACTCAACATTAATAAATAATCCTTATCCCGCCTGTGCACCACAGGATTTGGAACAATATCAGCAAAGCACGTTGGAGTCTTAGCAAGAGGTACAAAAGAGTTACTGAAATTCTGCAATGTTCTATAATGTAAAAACATACTCCAGACTTTCCTGAAATGGCCTTCCATAAAAAGCTGAACTAAGCAACAGCCCCGGAGATATTGGCAACCTTGTACCAACATTTTGCTATGGTGTTCAATTGGGTTAGTTCAAGTTCACTGTAAAATACCACAAGGTCCTCAAACACTCACATTTATGCACATTAAAAAAGAATAATCGAGAAAGCTTCTCTGTGGGCAAACTGCTGAGACTTCCAACAGTCTCTGTACCAGAGCAATCGGCAAAAGTCAGAAGGCATCTTTTCAACTGCCTCATATGACAGCACACACGACTTTATTATGTTCAAGAACATTTTTTTCGAAGTGCATTATTTATTATTCAATGCACAATCAGCTCGGTGTCAAGCAAACGACAAATGTAAAACACTGAAACTATGTTCTTCACCCCAAGCAATAAAACACTTTTTTATTAGTAGAAAAACATGGTGCTCTCATCCCTCAAGTTTAAAGTCGAGCAAGTGCCTTTATCAGGATACATATTCAGTAGTCATGATCGTCGATAACAACCTAGCTTCTATGCCAACATTCATTCTGCGATATGAGCCTCAAAAGACCCCATGCTACTGTCATGGATAAATTAAGCTGGATTTGAATAAGCATTCATGTCAGCAGTCCTCCACCACCACCAGACACGAAGCGCATATCAGAACGTACATGCCAATATCCATGCACAAATCAAAGGAACACACCACCCTTCACTTGGACAGGATCTCTGCAGTCACTAGATGGCAGTCAGTCAATAGCTGCACTGCAAATTTCATTATGGGAAAGGCATGTACCAGAATTTATTTAGATGGTGGAGGTAAGTCCATTCTTCTCTGTTCAAGCCTTTGTCATGGCTATATTTTCTCCATGCGATACAAGAATAGATACTGCATACACCCTAGACAACTGTACTACTGAATATTGACACTAACAATACTGTGGTACAAGACTATCGAGGACAGAATATTGAGGGACAAAATATTGAAAGGTAAGCGCATATAGGGAAGTATTACTCACTACACCTCTACGTACCATGAAGATATTTGTACCGTGTAGGTACATATATGGGCGGCAGAGTCCCAGTGCAATGGAGTCTGTTTGCACTAGCGAAAAGCCCAAACTTCAGGATTTCACCTTTACTTCTTGGAAGGAGCTCAGACTGATGCCAGCCAATGGTCCAGGACCTGGAAGGGACACCTCTAGGGGTTTAGAGGCTCACTCCAGCAGGTCCAGTTGCAGTAGGTCAGCTGGGCACTTGCAGGGAGGTCTCTCGAACCTATTTCCCCATAGCTCAAATAGGAGATTGCCAACTGACCCTTTAATAGCTTGGGTTAGACAGGAATAATGGTACGCAGGTCCAGCCTTACTTCTCAGACAGCAAGGCAGTCCTCAGACAGCAGGGTAATCCTCTGGCAGTAGGGCTGTCCTTCTTCTGTAATGAATACAGGTTCTGAGTGTTCTGATGAATGGCTCTGGAGGTCCAATATTTATACCTAGTGCTGTGATTGTGTGTGGGGAGGGGGACGCCCTGTCCTACCTCAACATCTAAAAGTTCTTCCTTTCCCCTGGTACGGCTCCAATCTGTCTGGGTTGACAATAGGCTGGTGTCAGTGCCCTTTGTGTGTGCTGGAGGTAAGCCACCTCAAGTGTAAGTGATGCTGGGTACAGCTCCCCCTCATCCATCCTAGCAGGGTGGCCCATCCTGCCCAAACGTAGTCCTCTTTGTGTCACTCTCTGAGAGAAATACACAAAACCCAACAACAGAGCCATTCGCAGTCATGTGACCCAGAACAGTGACAGAAGGCACAAATGGTTAGGGCAAGAAAATGAAAACTTTCTAAGTGTGCCATTTTCTTTCCTTTCTCTTTTCTTTTTTTTTTTTTTTAAATGCTTTAATCCCTGTGTGCAACGATAAGGCAATAAAAGGACCTAAACCAAAGCCCAAAGAAAACGAGTTAGGTACTATTACCGGATGACTTATTGCCTATATCCGCCAGGAATTCATCGGCAGCTTCAATTGACCTGATGTTTACCATTTTATTATTATACATGACCTTCAGAGAGGCTGGGAACACCAATTGAGCAGAAGCGCCCAACTTCCTAAAAGACTCGAGCCGCCTTCCAAACTCCCATTGCTTCTCAAGTGTGACCCTAGAAAGATCAGATCTGATAAGAAAGGTAAAGCCCTTACCAAGTAGGGACTTCTGTTTAAGAGCTGCACTCAGAATCTGCTCTTTGAGAGTATATGTAAGGAAATTAACAAGGATTTTACGCGGCTTTTGCCTTTGTGGGTTCTGTTTGAATGGTTCCCGATGGACCCTCTGAATGTCGGTTGCTAGCTGCTCCAGGGATTGACCCAAACATAGACCTTCCTTCAAAAGGCAAACAATAAACTGCTTAATATCTGCCCCCTCAGACCCCTCCGGAACATTAAGAATACGAATGTTACATCTTCTTGCGTTATTTTCTAAAACCTCCATCCTGTCCAGCAAGGCCTGATCGTCTCTTTTAAGTTTAGTAATGTCCTCTTCTGTCTTAACTAGATGTGCCGACACTGTAGCTAGTTTTTCCCTCCAGGACTTCTGTCCTAGTTGACAGCCCATCGATCTTATTATCCAATGATTGACAGTAATCGCGAATCTCCTTCTGCATAACTGAGGATTGCTCAAACCCCTTTTTTATGTCCTGGGACAAGGTAGTGAGCATCGCAAATAAAGTGGCTGCTGAGACGTTGTCCGATGTTGCTTCTTGACAGAGTGGAGTTGAAGGAGCAAGGACAGGGACAGATGTTGCCAAAGATAGCTCGAAGGGAAAATAAGGGAAAAAAAAGAACGAGAAGGAAAGTGGATGGGGGGAAAGAACGAAGAAGAAGAGGGGAGAGAGAGAGAAAAAAAAACAAAATATAAAAATACATATATATATATGATAATACTAAAAAAAAAAGTACACTATCTTAAGTGGGATCACCTCTTTTTTCTTTACTTTTTAGCTGTGAGTTTGGGGGGGCGTGTAACGGGAGCCTGAGGTAGGGGTGCCATCTACTGGACTTGATCCGGTCAGATACACCACGGGTTCTCCACGGGGAGGGTGATGGGTGGGTGGGGGGGGGTTCACGGGCAAAATTCAAAAATTCCTCATCAGCCGTCTTTTCTATTTTCTGTAGGTTTTGTTAAAGTCTCTCATGTTGTCCTGCGAGTCTTCTTTTGGAGGTGGGTCGGTATATATCTGGTTTATATCTGGTCGCATTATAAAGGCAAGACTGGCTGTGCTCTGGTTCAGTAGTGATGCCTAGTTTAAAGATTATGTCCTGGAATGTCAATGGGCTCCGTACTAATCCTAGGGCTAGAAGATTGATGCAGTATCTCCGGGACTCTGATGCCCAGGTCATCATCCTTCAAGAGACACATTTGATCCAGTCTGAAATTGACACTTTGGCTAAAAAGAATAAATGGATTGATTTTATGATATCAACTTCACAATCTATGACCTCCCGAGGAGTGTCATTGATTTTCAGAAAACAGCTTAGGGCCAGGGTATTAGAGTCTAAAGTCGACCCTGCGGGAAGATGGGTTATTGCTTCTGTGGTAATTATGGGTGCCTGTTTTACTATTGTTGGGTACTATGGTCCCAATCTTGATGACCCTACATCTTTGGGAGTGATTTTTTCTCACCTTCTGTCCTTCCCGGAACCAGTTATATTAGCCGGCGACTTTAATATTGTTTTAGATCCAGTCTTGGATAAATCTCATAACAGTAGATCCCGTGTCCCTTCAAAATCAAGATCTTTCTTGTTGAATGAGATGAAACAATACGGATATATCGATATTTGGAGGTTAAGAGCCGGACAGCAGCAGCAGGGTGTTTCTTTCAGAAATTATAAATATAATCACCAGTCCAGGATAGATTTTATATTAATCAACCATAGTTTATCCGATGCAGTTAGGGACATTTGTTATTTCCCGTCACATCTATCTGACCACTCTGCAGTTTTTCTGGAACTTATGGTACCTACCTCTGACATAGTTAGGACTTGGTCTTTTGACCGTTCTCTACTTTCTCACCCTGATGATGTCTCTTTTTTAAAATCTGAAGTGAGGTCTTTTTTAGAGATTAATGTGGGTTCTGCTGGACCTGGTGTGGTCTGGGACTCACTTAAAGCCTCTTTGAGAGGTCTTATTACAAGTAAGATGTCATATAGAAGGAGGGAATATAGAGAGGCTATTGCCTCAGTTGAGGCGGACCTGACTAGTGTACAGGCCGACATTGATGCCAACTTAGCTTCCACGGAAGCTGTTTTGGCGCCTTTGCGGGTTAAACTATTGACCCTAAGAGGCCAACTGACCTCGATCCTTAACCGGCGGCTTCAGGAAAGATGGGAGGCCAGCAAAATTGCTCATTTTCAGTATGGGGAGTGTGCTGGTAAATTATTGGCATGGAAAGTTAAAACCGATCAGGTTCGTAACAACATCAACCTGATCTATGTCAATAATGTCCCTCTTTCTTCTGGTGCAGACATTAGAGCAGCATTTAAAGATTTCTACCAAGATATTTATCATGAAGATAAGATATTGGATACTGATATGATTAATGAATGGCTTGGGAAAATAGATCTACCAAAACTCTCTGTTGATCAATCAGCAATGCTAGATAGTGAAATCTCGGAAGAGGAGGTAAGGGAAGCCATTCGGGGTGCCAGGAAAGGCAAGGCCTCTGGGCCTGACGGGCTGCCTGCTGAAATATATAAATCTTTGGAGCAGGAGCTTGTTCCTTTCCTAGTTATATTGTTCAATCAGATACTGCTAGATGGAGTACGACCACCTGTGTCATGGGATAACGCATCCATAACTGTTATTTTGAAACCAGGGAAGTCTCCAACCGCCTGTGGCTCCTACAGGCCGATCTCTGTTTTGAATGGAGACTATAAGATCTTTGCCTCCATTCTTGCAAATAGATTGGCCTTGGTTGCTCCTTCCATTTTACATGTCGATCAGAAGGGATTTATTAAGGGGCGACAGCTTTTTGAACTAACTTTTGATTTGATTGGTTCAATAGATATGGCATGTTTGAAGTCTTTGCCCTTGGCGGTGCTCACGCTGGACGCCACCAAGGCCTTCGACAGAGTTAATTGGTTGTACCTGTCGGAGGCCTTGGCAAAGTTTGGCGTGGGGGGTAGATTTCGGCAGGCGATTAGTCTTCTTTATAGTAACCCTAGTGCCCGTATCTTGGTTAATGGTATACTCTCTGACTCATTTGACATCTCGAGGGGTACTAGGCAGGGATGTCCTCTCTCCCCACTCCTGTTCGACTTATATGCTGAACCCTTTGCCCAGATTTTGAGGGATAGTGTTAACATCAAGGCATTTGCGTACAGGGGTTGGGAGAGAAAGGTGGCACTTTACGCCGATGATATTCTCATTTTCACCTCTGACCCGCATGAGGCCCTCCCAGTAATATTCAGGCTGGCATCGGAGTTTGGGATGGTCTCTGGCTATGAGATTAATGCTCTAAAGACTGAGATGATGACCTGGAACATCGATCAAAGTACCTTCGATTCTGAAATCCAGCCGGCGAGTCGGATGAGATACTTAGGTTTGGACATTGTATCTGATCTCGATCAGATTACTATTATTAATTTTTTAAAAATTGCAAAGGATTGTCGTAGGTTGCTCCAGTCCTGGTCCCATCTTCCACTCTCCCTACTGGGCAGGGTCAACCTTGTCAAAATGTCCATCCTGCCTAAGGTTTCTTTTTTGTTTAATGCGATACCTCTATGTTTCGATCCCGCCTCCATCAGGAAATTACAGTCGGATATTAGCACCTTTATTTGGGATAAACATCTGCCAAGAATCTCTTGGAAAAAAATTAGGAGACGTAGGGAAAAAGGAGGGCTTGCTGCTCCTGATTTCCAGGCCTATGCCTGGGCTTTCCAGCTTTCACATGCTAGGATTCTATTAAAAAGACCAGTAGGGGTTGGAGTGGGTTCCCTCTTTTCAATGTTATTGGACGTAGAAGGTGTAAGTCAGTCAGGGTTTCTTTTTAAATTTGGAAACCCCAAGTTTTTCAAAAAAATTAAATTGAAAATTTTAAGGGGTATGGCAAGAATGTGGGCCCAGGTGTCTAAAGCAATTAAAGTTGGTTATTATGGAAGCAGGACACCTTTGTGGGGCCTTCCTGATGGTCCAGCATGGTTAAGGGATGCACTAGCTACACCTATGAGAGAGGCAGGGTTGGAGGAGTGGGGTAACTTATTTGTTGACGGGGACCTGTTACCCTGGGATTATCTTTGTACAAAAATTGGTCCACACTTCTCCAGGCTTAAATATCTTCAGATGTTGAGCTGGTCTCGTGCATATTCTGCTCAGCCTCCACATGGTGTTAAATATTCCTTGGGCGTATATAGTTACCTTATAACACTTTTGGCAGATAAGCCACCTGCCAAAAAGGAAATTTCACTGTGGTATAATCTAATCTTGGAGGAAATGGACGGAACTTTTTCACTGCCGGAGGATCTTTGGTCTCAACATGTTATCAATTCCGATTTGCAACATCTTTGGAATTCGTCTTGTAAGATGTTGTGGGATATTGTCAAGCCTGCATGGTTACGCAGGAACCATCTTTTCACCATTCATCGAGCATACTACTCACCCCTTCGTCTTTCTAAATTCTCTGAGGGGAGTAGTGTGGCCTGTGCGAGATGTGGTTTGGTGGCTGCTTCCGACATTCATATGTTCTTTGATTGCCCACATTTGTCCTCATTCTGGGATGCCATTAGTAAGACTCTTTCACTTTCTGTTGGAGTAAGCATTACCCTAGATTTAACATCAGTAATTTTTGGTTGCTACCAAGGGGTCCCCTCCTTGGCAAAAAAGCTTATTTTTTATGCTATCTTGCTAGCCAGGAGGGAGATATGCAGAAAATGGAAGGATTCTTCACCTCCTTCCATTAATGACTGGTATGCTTCTACTTTGCTGGTCTCCAAGCTGGACCTGGCCAGATCTGGTAATCCTGACACAAGATCTTTCTGGCACCTCCTGAATTGGGATCATTGAACATCTGGGGTTTTTTTTTTTTTTTTTTTTTTCCCCAGGTCCAATGATTATGCCATCATCCTCATTCCGGGGGTCACTTGTTTCATGGTGCTAAGTTTAGTACCTTGGCTGGACTTTAGCAATTGCTTGTCTGGTAGCAAATTAGTGATCATTGAAGGTTGAAACATGTTGCTGAGGGGGTGAGCCTTCCGTTCTATTACTGCCCCAACCAGTCTTGGCTACTGAGGCAGCACAATGTGTGTAAACCTACAAGATTGCATATTGAAACTTGCCTGGCAGATGAGGACAGAAAAAAAAAAGAAAAAAAAAAAAAAAAAAAAAAAGTGTGCCATTTTCAAAATTGCGATTTGAAGTTTAAATTTACCATTATAGAGAATTTCAAATTAAAATTCATTTGAGCATAAACCGCACATCTCTATCTGCTCCCAATCCAAAATTATCACCTAATAAGTGTAATAAAGTCATCCAGTGTTAGTCAATGGAAGAGATAGGCTTAACAACAGTGAAAAACAGGACAGGTAAAACTTAAGTACACATGTCCTACATCTTTTAAATACCATGCACTCTGCCTTAGGAGCTGTTAGGGCCTAATTTAGGGTGAGTAATGTTTAAGGTCTGCCAAAAGGTTTATTTTGCCAGGTAGACATGGTTGTTTAAAACTGCACAACAGGCTGCAGTGGCAGGCCTCAGATATTTTTTTAAAGTCTACTTCAGTGGATGGAACAATCAGTGCTGCAGGCCCACTGGTAGTATTTAATTTACAGGCCCTGGTACATCTAGTATAATTTACTAGGGACTTACAAGCAAATTCAATGTGCCCATTAGTTGTATACCAATTTTACCATGCTTGAAGGAGAGTGCACAAGCACTTTAGCAGTGGCAAAGAGCAGAGTCCTGTGCAAACAAAAATAAATTCAGAAAAACAGGAGTGAAGGCTAAATGTTTGGTGGAATATCGCACCAAGGATGTCAGGTCTAACAGCTGCTTACTGAGATCAAATCTACATTCAAACTTGCATGCAGAGTGCATAAACTGTTACACTCTGATCATTCCCATAACCTTGACAGGAGGCTCACATATAAAGACAACAGATAGTAACATGCATATAACATGTGAATAGTTATCAACCAAGAAAGATTATTGAAAAACTCTCTTTCAATCAATCACTAAGGTGAAAGAAATTTGTGGCTGAAGCCAACAAGGGTTCAGGGACAATTTTCATGAGCAAACTCTCAATACGAGAGAAAATATTCTTGTTGCCGACTGCATTAAATGTATATTACCATACACCGGCCCATCAAACAAAATAATGTAAATTTTACAAAAACACCGGAACATTATAGATAATAACATTCCTTTATGCAGTATGGGAAAAAGCAAGCCATTAATTGTATTTACAAGGAAAAACAATTTGCATACTGAACTGATGAAAGCAGATATTGTAAATATGGATACGTAACAGCTAACACAAAAACAAGTGGAACTTTCTCATGTCTTCAGTATGAAATCGGGAACAATGTCTTAAAAAGGCTCACACCTGGTACACACTTTATCAGGAAAAACATTTTTTTGTTATGTCACACTACGTGTAACACAGAGAATGTAATGTACTTTTTGAAATGCCAGTGCGGGATACTATATGCTGGACAGATATCGCACACAATAAAAATCAGAATTAACAAACATGATTCAGATATTTAAAAAACTGAATTTAAAAATGTAGTAAGGCTAGACAATTCATGGAACATAGATATAGTTTCAATGAATTAAAATGCCAGGTTTTTGGGGTAGTTGAACCTTAGCCTGGGGGCAGAGTTTAAAATGGATGATCTTTACAAAGAGAAGCATGGCAGACAGAGAATTTGAAAATGCGTGCGTCCACAGATCTGAATGAATATTTAATGTTGGCACTCTTTGTTTTTAGGTCTCGCCTGACCCAGCGCAGGCGCTGGTCTGGCGAGACTTATTGAGAGGGCTCCAAAAAGTGCTACCAGGCCAGCCTGGAGCTACAGTGCATGGGCGCGGGCGCCGCGCTTTACCGCGATTACATTCACTTTCGCAGCTGCGCGGCCGCTTTGCATAGCCAATAGGTCTTGCTTTTGAGACCTTATAAGTATTTAGTTATGCAACTGTTGCATGGCTAAGGTCCCAAAGGCGAGACCTATTGGCTATGCCAATGCTTGTTTAAAATGAAAGGTGCTGACAGAGTCACATGATCAGGAAGTGTCTGCAAGAAGTGGGGTTAAAACAGACACGAAGGTGAACTTTAATGTTATGGCGTGGCAGACCGCCACAAGGACAGGAATACATACTGCAATTCAGTTTTGATACGAAATGTTGAGTAAGATTGTTACATTTTATTATATTGTATGCAGTTATTCAATTATACTAATTTTGGCCAAACATTTGTATGTATATAAAAAAAGAATAAAATATTTGTTTATTTTACTTACAAGTTTAATCCTGACAAAGTGATTATTGTTTACATGAAATACATAGATGTTGTGCCCAACTTGGCTTTTTTTTGGACATGATAAATTGAAAAGAGATACGCAACCTAAAATTAACTGGAAGATGAACTGTTGTGTAATTTAAAAGAATACATTTCAAGTTTGTTAACGTAAATGTGCCTTCTTATAAGCAACACAATGTTGCCATAGTGTATGAAATACGTAATACCTCAAGCGAGAGACCAAACATAAACAACTATGCTTTTTTATAAACTTGTTTTTGTGCGATGAGAATTGAAACAGAAAAAGAAAAGAACTAGAAATGCTTCCTCGAGTCCTTGGCATCTCTCAGACAAAAGGCTAACTGATGACATTTTCTCTTCTCTCTTTCACCTTGAGAATAGGTTAGGGCATCCCCCTGGTATATTTGTGGGTTTCCTTATGGTCTTGAATTCGCCTGAAAGGGTAATGTAGACTGCAAGGAGGCTCTAAGAGAGAGTCAACTATTGTGGGACTTTTGGACATGGCCCTTTTTGCTGGGTTATCCCCAAACTTTTTGCTTCTTCCTCCTATTTTTTCCTGACCTGGTGTTGTTGGATTTAGGACTCTGGGCACTTTACCACTGCTGATCAGTGCTAAAGCGCATACGCTCTCTGTGTAAATTGTGAACATGATTGGTTATCCATGATTGGCATATTTGATTTACTGATAAGCCCCCAGTAAAGTGCACTGAGTTTGCCAGGGCCTGTAAATAAAATGCGACTAGTGAGCCTGCAGCACAGATTGTGCCACCCACATGAGTAGCCCTGAAAAGGTATCTCAGACCCTAACCTTGCCTTTTCTTAGATGTAAGGCACCCCTATGGTATGCCCAAGGTACCCCCCTGAGCAGGGTGCAGTGTATGTGAAAGGTAGGACACATATTGGTGTGAGTGTCCTGATAGTGAAATACTGCCAATTTTGTTTTTCACTATCGAAAGGCTAACTTGCCCCATAGGATAGAATGAGAAATGCTTTGTAACATCTTACAAGCATAACTTGCCATTGGGACAAGATGGAAAAAAAAGTTTAGGCTCTCTGAACTCAGAATTTAACCGCTTAACCGCGGCGCGAATTCCGCCGAGGTGCGGCGGTTTGAAAACGTGGGCGCGTCGGCCAACAGACGTGCGCAGCACTAGCCAGGTAGTGCTCGCGACAGCCGTTGGCCGACGGGAGGACGTAGGGGGTTAATAACACATCTTTTAGTAAAGATGGTTTTTAAATGGTGTGTTTGAAAATACCACTTTTAGAAAGTAGGCATTTTCTTGTTTAACCATTCTGTGTGCCTCTGCCTGTTTGTGTATTGACTGTCTGGCTTTGGAGTGGCAGAGGCTCAGGATGTGCATTTACTGTAGACAGACACTTGGAGGGTTGAGGTGTGCTTGGCCGTTCCTGGATGACTCAGAGCTGGGCTGAATAGACCTTGGCTGAATTTAGATTAGTGGGAGGAGATTTCCTCGCACCTGAATAGGGCCTGTCTCCCTTGCACAAAGCTGTGTCCACCCCCTGTGGTCATACTGCACCAGTGAGGACAGAACTCATTCTGACTGGGCTCAAAAACCCTTGCACAAAAAGAACAAAGACATTTTTGGGTATAAGACCGCAGTACTTTAGCTTACTTCTGAACTCAAGAGGAACCTTAGCCAAGGAGAAGAGCTGAACAGCTGTGAGGAGGACTACTGCCCCTTTGCTGTGTGCAGTGTGGGGTTGGCTTGCAGTTGCTGTTTCTGCCAAGGAAAGGACAAGGACTGGATCTTTGTTTTGAACATGCTTGAAGAAGATCTCCAAGGGCCTATGTGTGCTGACCTCCTATTCTGAAGTCTCAGGGACACAAATACTTCATCCTCAGCTCTCCTGAACTCTGTTGCTGAGAGTTCTGACCTACCAGGAGGGGCCTATTCCAGTTCTGGGCATCTGGGGGTTGTGCTTGCTGCTGCGAGCTGGAAGAAACCTAAAGAACTGAAGAAATCGTCGCATCGCTCTTCTTGCGGCTGTTTTTCCGATGCAGCACCGCTGTGCAAGAAGAATCTCATGGATCGCCGTGCCGCTGCCAAAACCGACGCAAAGCCAGTTGCCGTTGCAAGAACCGATTCATCGAGGGATCGCGGCTGAAAAATCAACGCAGCCCCGTTCAACGCCACTTCATTGATAACCAAGGCATCTCAGATTTCCACATATCATACCAGTGCAGCAAGTTTTCCGATGCATCACCCGCGGACCAGAACCGTCTTGGAGTCGACGCATCACTTCCCCCTACAGACCGGATTCAACGCATCACTTATCCTGGGTGCAGCCGAACTGTTGCATCGCCTCTGCATGGTCTCAGGAGCTGATGCATCTCTTTGTTTCTCGATGCTTCCCATCTCTGCGGCTCTTTGGCCTAGTGAATTTTGACGCATCTATAGGTACTTTGTGAGAAGTCACGCATCCATAGTTTTCTATGGACTCAGTTGTTTGAAACCTTTCTAAAGTCATATTCTTATTAGATGTATGTCGGATTTTTGTTGTTTTGGTCTCGTTGAGTTTAGATAAAGATACTTTATTTTTCTTAAACTGTTGTGGTGTCCATTTGTGGTGTTATCACTGTATTGCTGTATGTTTTGAGTCCAAATACTTTACACATTGCCTTTGGTATAAGTCTGTCTGCTCATGCCAAGCTACCAAGGGGGTGAGCAGGGGTTATCTAAAGTGTGCATCCCCCTTACCCTGACTAGAAGCAAGGGTGCCTATTTCTATTTGAACAAAGGTGCCTACCTTTGCCAACTAGAGACCCCCATTTCTAACAGGGACTCTACAATTGATGGTTGTGGTTGCAGTTGAGAAAGGGCTCAGTTCTCAATCCATTGAGTAGTCCATCAGACATGATTTAAACTAGGCTATGGGACTCCTTGGACTCCAGCAAACCAGAATAGGTGCTCCAGTGATGCATCACCATTGATGATATTCAGTACTGTAGAGGGGCTGAGAGGAATCAACATGCATCAACTTTCTTTCGAAAGAAGAGGTCTCTTATGCTCAGCAGCGCAGTTACTATCCCATAGAAGAAGCAAAAAACAGACTGACAACCACTTACTAAGTGTGAATGGATGGCTTTGACTTTATATGTATCCACATCCACATATTGCATGTTTAGTTTTTTTAGGTATTCTTTAAGGGACCACTAGGCACAATGGACGTTCAATATGGTGGACCCTACACTGCTGATGTGCTAAAAATCAGATCAACAATCTTTACTATTCAGATATCAATGAGAAGGAAAGATTTTTACGTCAGACAGGATCTTGGACGTGGTCTATGTTTTGGGGTGTTCATCAATGTGGGCATTTGTGGAATTGTGCCATTCGACTTGGAGAAGGGGGGAGATTGACGGACTCTTCCTTTGCACTCTGAGAGCTGAGACTGCAGCAGAATAGCATACAGACACAAAGGCATGGATGGATGTCATCCATCTTCCGTTCCATCTTGCATGGTGAACTCGGCCTTCAAGATCCTGCCTCCTTTCCACAGAGACTTGATAAAGTCAGTCAATGACAAAAGAATGGTTATCTGGGAAGGAGAGTGCTCAGGGCAGCTACTGCTTCCCAAGTGAGCTGCTGGCACACTTCTCTGTCTTCTTTACTTCCCTCAGGCCCCCTCGCTTAACACACCCTGGCCTCTCCAGCATGTCCCTAGATCATTCTGTGTCAATGTTTAGACTCAGCAGGATTCAGAAGGCAGAGAGCTGCAATTAACACCTACTCATCCCTTGAACCCTGCTGAAGTATATCTGCGTGGTTACTCTTGCAGGTCGAACAGGACCGTCATTCCTCCTCCTGCTGCTGCCACTGCAGCCCCACAGAGCAAGGTGGCGCCAGGAAGGACTCGATCAGAATATGTGCAGCCATAGGGAGCCTTGATTCACAGCTGCTGCTGAGAGGTAGAGAGTCAAATGCATAAGTGAGCATACGTGAATAAGTGTGTGTGTGTATGTGTGTGTGTGTCTGCCAATTTGTGTTAAGATATGACTTTACTACTATGTCATTGCCCTATGATAATCTGGCCATTTAGGGTTAATGGACTTTAGGGAATTTTTGCACCAATCTGGCTACTAAATACAAAATAGGAGCCCATCCACTACATAATGTGGGTATTATTAAGACATTCTGGACATCACTGGCATACGAGGGATCTATCAGTGATAGCCTGTGAGCTCTGTTGCAATATTCTCGCTATCAAAGGCGTGACAGGTGCCCACCCATGACTTACCATGAGCTTGCATGTGGCACTCTCCTACCAGAGGCCTATTTTGGCCATTATGGCTATGAAAGGTATATTAAAGGCTCATCCAAGACATACTGTTGGACTTATTGGTGAACCTGTCACCAGTGAGTGCATAACGAGTGCTCTGGTGCAACAGGTATTGTCCTTGATGTAGTGGGTTGATTCCCGCTGTAACTTTGATTATCCCTCACATAATGGTTGCTACAATTCCAGCCATATGCTGAACTTCCCTGGTATCTGCAGGGTCAGACTGATTTGCATATGGCCATGTCTGAACTGGTTTGATGGAGTGAGCTAAAGAATGATGATGGATTAAACCCAGGTCAGTTGACTGGGGGTGAGTGCTTGCAATGTTCAACACTCCGTCCATCATCCCCTTTGGTTTTGCTTTCAACTTCCCTGGTATGTCCTGATGATGATAAATAGGTAGGTCCATGTGTGACAGTAATAGATGTTGGTGCTTGCTGAAGACGACGGATTTATCCTTGAGGACTAATTATACTATTTATTTTCAGGAAAATGACAAGCATCTGTTTGGGGGGAAATAGCTGTATTGATAGGAAATGAAATGATGATGTTTCAGATAAAATAACTGCATTTCTGAAATATATTTCAAGCTTACATTTGAGGAAGAATTCATGCAGAGTTTTTCAAGTTTACTGCTGTGTTTTTGTAGCAGGGAGTACCTACTGCCGTATTTCAAAACTGATTGGGTGGCATTTCATTGCTTATATTGGTAAAGGTTTTTATGGTAGTATCACTACAATTGTCTGAAGCCTGAAAAGGTAAGATTGGTGTAATATGTCTGTATCCTAATCATGTAAACTTCATATAATGTAACTGTCACATTACTGTACACGCCTATAGGAATTGTCTAGCTCTGCTGTCGATGGCATACGATCGAGATTTGGGTAACATTAGAATTTTCTACCTTCCATATAAATTCTGTGTTACAACAAATGGCTGAAACTCAACTTGGAAAAGGCAGGATGGAAAGAGGACATGAAAAATATGCTATATTCATTTTGAAAAATAGTATGTAATGATATTACAAACAAAACATTTTAAACTTTGTATAATGTGTAGAGAGGTTAGCCAGTTTTAAAGAAATTAAACATGAGGGAATGGCTTGTCTTGTACACTACAAAAGTATTGTAATACATATATATAGTGTTCCTTTAGTAAATTTATGTAAACTCTGTACTCTAAAATGCAGCAAGTGACCTGGACTTTTTAAATATTTCTCTAAGAAAAGAACCCTTTGCAGGCTCTCTAATTAAAGTTCAGCTCACTCAATTTGTTTTTATACTTTTAAAGAACACCAGCCGTAACTATGTTAGGAGAACTTGATAAGGAGTGACTGTTGCAGGGAATTCAAAATTTGGGAAGTTGCACTTATTGAATTGATGTTGTCTCCAAAGAAATTCAGGGTTTTGTAATATAGAATTTGGCAGACGTCCAGTCGACCTTCTTTGGCGTGAACACTAGTGAATACACTCTAAAAGGGACAGGTTCATCAACCACCATCTTTAAGCAGTTGATTTATGTCTACCAAATGTTAAATAACCCCCTTTACTTATTAGTGAGCTATCCTATAGGAACAAAAGGGTGCAAAGGCTGGTGCCATTCTCGGCCCATGGGAAGTCTCATTAGAGGCAACCGCAATAGAAAAGACAACAAAAGAAAAATATAGGAGTGAAGACGGTAATGCTACAGGACCAGATCTGTTCTTAAACAAGGAGCATGTTTTCATTCAATACTACAGTTTTATCCTTGCAGAAAGGTTTGGGAAACACAGCTGTCTGTGTCACTCCGTCACTAAGCCACAAGACTTACAAAAAGACTTTTGCAAGGTATGTGATGAAAACAACCTGTTGTCTGGATACAGACCGATTATAAATGGAGATCAGCGGCATGCACAAAAAGTGGAAATCTTGAATCAAGAAGTCCTAGTTTCAAGTCTTTACTCCATTTGTTCTAGCGATATATAAAGGGGTTTCTCTTGATTGCTGCTGTTAGGACTTTCCTATTTTTTGTCTCCTTTGTTGCATGTATGATAAGCCTCCTTTCAAATAAAATTTCGATATTTGAAAAATAATATGCAGTTTTTATAAAGAAAGATCTGTTCATCAACAGTTTTTAGTTGGTATCTTAGTGGAATTACAAAAGTTTAAGGTGGCCAATCAGGCAGCAATATAGGATCGCAAAGACAGAAAGGCAGTCTCTCCTGATCTGTTTTGACCCTTACACTCTGAAATGACCTGCCTCTTGATATGTTTTTCACTTATAACTTCTCACAGACTGGCAAACAAAATTAAGACCTGGCATTTGTGTCAGAAACACTAGCTGCCACCCCGTCCATCTTGGCTAACACTCGTAATAAGGAGCCTTTGAGTATTTATGCATTATATAAAGCTTTCCATGATTTGACTATTGTTTTTAAACCTCCTATTAACATAGGTCACCATTTAGTGCTTACTTTACCAAAGTTTTACCTCGATCCAAGTGCGAGAAAGATCCAACAACAAAGTCAAGAGTAGAAACAGCCAACAGGAAGAGCAGCAACAACTGGAGACGTATTATCCACTTCACGCCGGCCAGGTTGATGCCGAGCAATCCCAGCAGCACGGCCAGGGATATCCCTCTCACTGCCCAAATGTTGCTGAAGCTCAAAAGCTCGGCGATTGACTCCGCAAACCCAGTGGCATACATGGCACCTGCAACACACTGAAGAAGATTTGTAGGATATTAATGTGCAATCGTATAGAGGCATCTCAATCTGGCCACAGACGCATATCCACTCACAATCTTTGTACTTGAATTCTAGAGAGAGAATGAATCAGGAAGAAAGCTGAAAATGCAGTTGTGACCTCGTGAGCAAAGTTTGTATTTGTAACAGACAGTAGTCAGAAGGGTTTACATGCCACTTTTTACATTCTTTAAACATACTTATATTGGTTGTAAACTAGGTTTCTGCTGCATAGTTTTCTAATAAAAATGGATGCTACATTGACTAATACCACAGAGATTGTGTGTGAGTGTAAAAAATATTAAGAGTTTCAAGTGACTCTTTATGTAAATGCATTTATTAACTTTCAGAATCTTACAAACCACAATCGCCATTTGGTTCAAGTACTATGTTTGATGTTTTAACAAGAATGAAGATGGTTGCATTTAAAATGTGTGTAATAAAATGTGTAAAAGTGAATATTCCATTAACCATCTTAATAACAAGCGGATCTTGGGTGTAACACCATTTGTACATATTTGGCCAACGTGTAGCTGCAGCTATTGATGGTAGCATTGCATAGTCATGAAGTCTTCATTTTCATAGTAAGAACAAGCTAGAAACCCAGTGGTATCCGCATTGATGATTCTAAGCGGCCAAAGAGCGGTATTGTTGTTGAGAGTGAAATAACACAGTCCTCTATGCGGGCAATAATAAATGGGTCACTCCTAAGGAACCGGACAGTTCCACAGATGACATAGCTGGAATCTTCTAGAGTGATCACACAACAGTTTGGTAACAAGGGTGTGGGATTCTTCGGTGGATTCACATCGTCATATGAGTTCGTCATGTTCCAGAGGTAAACACCCACAAAATGTACAAAGTAACATATTTAAGGATGTGTATGTAACACTGCGTAGGTATTTTATTTAGGTCCCTCAAGCTCAAGGCTAGTAACAGGAAACTCCCCTAGACTGAGTGGTTCTCTTTTTCAGCTCGAAATCCTTCACTTTCAAAGTTATAGGAGTTTTCTTTGCCGACCATCTCCCTTTGCCTGTTTTAGTTTTCCTACCGGCGGAGAAAGATTCATCAGAGGATTATTGTCTCCGTGGTAATAGAAACACTTCAGACTGGTTTAATCCATCGTTATTCTGCTCACGACGCCACCCCAGTTCAGACATGGCCATATGCAAATCAGTCTTGACCCTGTGCCTCATGGGAACAGTCCAGCCCGAACTGCCAAGCCATGTCTTCCCTGGACCGGAATCAAGCATCCTAGGACCGGTTTCGGGGTTTCACCCCTCTTCAGCCAGGATAGCTTGACTCCAGTGGCGTAGTGAGCACGGGACCCACATCTGGGCATACCCTTCCCACATAGGGCGAACAGCAAAACACACAAGATGATGGACGGAATGTTGGACATTGTCAAAACATTCACCCCCAGTCACAGATCTAGGTTTAATCCATCGTTATTTTGCTCACCACGCCACCCCAGTTCAGACATGGCCATATGCAAATCAGTCTTGACCCTGTGTCTCATGGGAACAGTCCAGCCCGAACTGCCAAGCCATGTCTTCCCTGGACCGGAATCAAGCATCCTAGGACCGGTTTCGCGGTTTCACCCCTCTTCAGCCAGGATACCTTGACTCCAGTGGCGTAGTGAGCGCGGGACCCACGTCTGGGCATACCCTTCCCACATAGGGCGAACAGCAAAACACACACGATGATGGACGGAATGTTGCACGTAAAGAGTCCAGTACGGTTAGAGGAGTAAGGAGAGTAAGTGTACAACAGAATTTTAAGCACGCTTCACGCTGCAACAGTTGCATTCACTCTCTCTCGGCGGGGGGGCTCTTTGCGATCAGTCTCTCTCTCACACACTTAGTTAAGCCTTCATCTCCTTCCTCTGTGAAACACTCCTCCCTCATCACAGTCCTGTAAGGTTAACACAGTCAGTGCTTAAGAGGGGATGTAAGGGTAGGAGACCCTCCTCTGCCTTGAACGTCCTCATACTCCCTTTAGCTTGGAAGCGGGCTCCAGGTTGAGGGCCTCTTCGGGACTTTCTTATAGCTGCACCTCTAGCCCCTGGGAGCCAGAGATGGGCCCTTGGCCAGGAGCCTCAGCCATGGGCAGATGTCTGGGGTTGGCACCCTCTCTGTGATGGCAAATAGTGGTTTGTACTAGCCACATCATTTTTCTTTTTCTTTTCTTTATTTTATTTTATTTCCACCTCACTCACTGAATTGTGAGACCTGATCTGGTGCGGTTGGTTGTACAAGGAGGGTAGAGCATGTTAAACAGGGGATACTCAGAGGTAAAAAAAACTCTGATGTGTTCTGGTTATGGGACTCTGTGTCAGTGACAGAAGTACTGTGAGATGGTATTGTGTCATTCATGAGTACTGGCGATGCAGTACTAGGTGAAAGTGTACCAGGCGAATGGTGCCTGGTTGCTACATCTAGACATAACACTTTCATCAACAACACTTTTCATGTTGCAATGGTAAAGGTGAAACTACAGGTCCCAGAATTCAACTGTTCTTGGCTGCAAAGAGTGGCTTTAGCTCCCTGCTCGCTGTGCAAATACTGAACAACCCTGGGGACAGCACATAAGGGTATCTGTGGTTCACTGTCTCATACCAGAGCATGCTGGTGTCTACAATTCTGTATCTAACTGCAGGGAATACTGTAGATCTCTGCTTGTCGCAGAGTATGGCATGCTGATATCTAAAAACACATTGCACAAGGGCTTGAAATAAATAGAAGTGCAGGGGCTCACTATACCACAGTACCGGTTTGCCCCCTTTTAAAGGAAAGGAGTGCAGTTAACTCAATACCTGCCTATTGAAAGCATTGCATTAAAATACAATACAAACTTATTTATAGAGTGTACAGCTGCTTTCAAAGAAGCATCCCGGTGGTAGCAGCAAGTAACCGATAAATAGCTAAAGAAAGATTACAAGACAAATTGAAAATGAAACATCTTCAAGTTTTTTCTAAAAATGGATTCGGATGGAGCTAACCGAAGACTGCGCGGGCGGGAATTCCAAAGCCTGGCCGTGAGATACACAAAAGATCTTCCACCTCTCCTAGCTCTGCAAAACCGGATAATGTGAAACAGTTTTATACTGTTGGATCTCAAGGCTCTGGTTTGAGAATAGGCCTTGAGTCTTTTCCTTAGGTAGAAGGGACCTTTATGTTCAAGAGTTAGTGGGGCAAAGGTGAAGGCCAATGGAGTGGTTGCAGTTAGGGGAACAGAGTCAAACTCGTCAGAATTTTCAAAATTAGACACGCTGCGGTGTTTTAAATAATCTGAAGGTGGCGGGTCAAATACGCCAGAAGGCCCAAATATAGACTGTTAGCAAAGTCTAATTTCGAAGTCACCTAAGAGTGCACCTCAAAGGATTTAAGAGTTGCAAAGCAGCTAGCAGATGTTACTTTGACTGTAAGTTCAAAAGAGACATCCAAATACATTTTAATACCTAGGTTCCTAGAGGATAAGGCGGTGGAAGGGGGGTTCCCAGCTCAGAAGGCCACCTGTTACAAAAGTCAGGGCAGAATTTAGCTTCAAAGGAAAGAATATCTGTTTTATCGGGGTCAAGCTTAAGACAGTTATTGCTCATCCAATCACCCACTAATTTAAGTGAAAGTTTATAAGAATTAAGGGCTTCCATTTTAGTTTCCTGAAAGGATAGGAGGAGCTGAGTATCATCAGCATATGAGATCACCTGCATACCCCAGGATTGGACAAGAATCACTAAGGGCTCCAGATAAATATTAAAGAGAGTGGGACTCAGAGAAAAGCCCTAAGAAACTCTGCAATCAAGAGGCTTTGAGGAAGAAGTAAAAGGAGACCACAGGGCGGACTGTGTCCTGTCATCCCAAAAAATTCAAACCAGGACACGGCCTGACCTTGAATTCCCAATTTACTGAGCCTGATATGGAGACTCGCAAGATTTAGCTAAAGAATCTTAGAAATATATGGGATTAAAATTGGTGACATGAGAGCCAAAAGTAGGAGTAAAACAACATTGGGATCTACATTTTGCATAGGAAACTGATCCTAGATGTTTGTTGGAACTGGCACTTTCTGGTTGGCTGAGGCAGTGCCCCAGCCAGGCAGAACCTACCATTCCTGGCGGGTATTACACACATTGTATAACCTGCACTCAACCTTGGGTCGCTTGGCACTGAGCAGTCAGGCCTACCACAGAGGAAACAAGTAAAGCATTGGCACAGCACTCACTCATGATAGATACTTACAGCGTCACAAAAGAGACTTCACACGTGATGTATGTAAATAACGTTTGTATTCAACACACATAATGATCAACACATCATAAGCATCAGGTATTTCTTGGCATAAATCCCATTGGGAATTATTACAAGCAGTACTAGGCCCAGCTGTGTTCAAATGACATCAGTAATATGCACACTTGGGAAAGATCCTAATCTACACTCCCCCACAACACCCGTTAATACCAAGCCCACCCTAGCAATTCTTATAACTCTATACCACACAGTTATATCACACTTTTTAGCAGCACCACGGGCCTAGGCCACGCGGGTAAAACCTATGTCAAACATAATGCTATTCTGGCAAAAAATCTATGTATCAGGCAAACCGCCATCCAGTGTCATGAATCACAGGTGGTTCCCCACTGTCACTTCCACACACACACTCACTCTGCACCGTTACGTGGTGCAACGGATAGCAGACAAGTCCGCACGGAAGTGCTTGCACACATAAGCACTTACCACACTAATGCGGTGCACTCATGCCCAGCAGGTCAATGTGTTACACACTGCAGACCCCGTGGCCCCAAACCTCCCTTCGTCCTCCAACTCACCCCGACTGTCCTACAGCCACAGATTGGAGTCATGAACATGCAGTCGGCGTGTCGCAAAAGAGAAATGCAGCACAATCAACAAAGCGGGCCATGTGGGTCCAACAAACGGTGAATCCGCTCACCACCAACAAGACACGTATACGTGGCAAAGCCCCCACGATGAGGGGGCCCCACGCCTTCAACGCGGGACAGACGTCGAGCTCCGCACAAGACAATCCGGTCTTAGGGCACAGTTCTTAGTTCCATGACCACGCTGCACTACCAGTCAGAATTCAGAAGACAATGTGGGCACTTGAGAGGGCAGCGCACTTCAGGTGTCACAGGTAGACAGTGTGGGTCCCTCTTAGGAGATCTTTGCTGTCCCTGAGACCTGTGAAAGAACAGGAGGAAAGCTCAACAAGCCCTTGGAGAGCACACTTCAGGGTGCCAAACAGCCGCAGGTAGTTGGCCCAGGCCAGCCACTATTCAGGAGGGCACGCAGTCCCTTTCAATAGCAGTAATTCTCCTTGTGCACAACAGAGTCCTCTGGCAATGTGCATCATGTAGTGCAGGTTCTCCAGTCCTATGTCCCCATAAGCTTATCTCACCCCGTGCTGAAGTATGGCACCAGTAGTTATACTAGAGTGTGCTTTGAAGTTAGGGGTGGTTCAAAGGGTCTCCTTTTGAACCACAGTTGTCTCCCCTGAATTTCAGTATGTCTGCCATGAGGCTGTAGAATGTAGATCTTTATTTTAGTGGGGTCATGATTTGGCTCTAGAGGCCAAGTGTCAAAACTTCTTCCTCCAATCTCTCCAGCCAGCCCGCAAATGGAAGAGGTCTGTTGTTCGAGTTCCATGCCCTGTGTTTTATAGCTGTCACTGGGGAATGCCCAGATGTGCTCCTCCAACCTCTAGTGTGGACTGGAGCCAAGCACCAAGGCACACAATGAGTTTAGAGCACAGAAATTGCCAATTTCTAGTAGTGGCATTTCTGTATGAATAACGACAAAGCCACCTTCACCACTGGCACAGGGTTGTCGCTGCGAATCCAATGATATGAAACATTGCTCCACTGCAATCCACTATTGCAGTCTGAAGTGATTTAATGCATTCCCCATGTTAGCATATGGGAAGACCAAACCTCATAGGCAGTGAAAACACGCAAAGGTATTCCTCACTACCTGGGCAGGGGACACACATGTGTACCTGCCTTGCCTTTCACCTTCCACTCGCTTCACCCCTTAAGAAGTACCCTCGGGGTACTCGGGTGAAGGTGAAAGATTCATCTCAGGATGGCTAGTGACTTTAACAGGCCAGTCTGATTAAACGCGCAATTGAGCGCGTCAGCCTGCAATGGCAGGCAGAACACGTCTTTAAGCGCACAATCAGTGAAAAGTACACACCAGCCTGTAATGGTAGGTTGGACATGTATTTAAGAGCACCATCTGTGCAAAGCGCATACCAGCCTGCAATGACAGGCCGGGCACGTAGTTAGGAGCACCATCAGTGCAAAGCGCATACCAGCCTACAATGGCAGGCTGGATACATATTTACAAGCACCCCTGATGTGAGTGTGTATACCAGCCTGCAATGGCAGGCCGGACCCAGGTTTTAAAACATAATCGGTGCGAGTGTGTACCCACTGGCTGGCCATGGCAGACCTGACTGACGTTTTGGAAACCTCAGGGGAGCACCACATCCTAACATGTTTCGGAAGGGCGCGTGCACTTTCACACTGCACTTACACTAGGAAAGTACCCCAGGCCCTTAACAAGAGAATTGGCCACACCCAGGAAGTGTCCCATCGGGAGAGCCGACCCCCTGGGTAGGGAAAACCCAAATGGGGTTTCAGCCCTACCCGGGCAGTGTGCATGCAGATGTACCTACACGGCCACTCATCAAACTGTTGGTGGTAAATGGCCCTCTCAGGGTTGGCTACGGCGTGAGACCAGTCACCCTGAGTATGAGACATTTTTGACAGGCTTTTCAGGTGGGTGGCACAATCAGTGCAGTATCACCCTAGTAGCCAGTGTCGCAACCTCCCTGGGTATGTGGTGTACCTTTTAACAGGGCACTCACAGGTACGACACCCTAACCCAATCAAGTAAGCACCCTATCCTGACATGTGCAGAAAGGGTGAACGCACTTCCCCGCTGCAGTACAGTGGGATAGTGCCCAGAGTTCTAAGGACAGGAAAAAAGAGTTGGTACAAACCTGGAGGACAAAAAGCTAAAGGTTTTAGGGAAATCCCCTTAAGAAGGGCCATGTCCAACAATGTTTTGAAGGTTATTAAAAAAGAAATCAGAGAGTTTTTCACAAAGGTTTGCTGAAAGGTAGGTTTATTCTGTACGGCACTAGAAGAAAGAAATGAATTTACAATTGTATAATACTCCTGTGGTTTGGTAGAAGCAAAAGCAATTGTGCAGGAGATGTACGCCTTATACCATCTACAAATAGATCTACGAAACCTTTTCAGGGCAGTCTTATACGCATTTTTGGCCTCCGAGTCATATGATTTCTCCACAACAGTTCTAAACGTCGGCATTGAGATTCTTCCTCTTTTAAGGGAGTCGAAAACCACGGAGCAGCTGGCGCGGATCTTTTGCTAATCGAAGTTTTTTTTAGGAACGATAAGATCAAGGGCCTCATGTAGGTAGCGAAATACCGGTCGGTAACGGCCGAAATTCGGTAAATATCCCGTTACCGACCGGTATTGAGATAGTTGAGATGTAGGAGGCCAAAAACACATATTCGGTAAATATGAATCGGTAAATACCGATTCAAGTTTACCGACTTCAAAAACACCGCTTCCAATTTACCGAATTCATATTTACCGAATCGGTAAATATGAAGTGGTAAATATGAAGTGGTAACACGGAAAAATGAGATGTATGTAAATTCGGTAATTAAGAAATCCTCCAAAATCGGTAAATAAGAGTCGGTAATTAACACTGATAGAAAGCAGGTGGTAATTTCCAACAGTGCATTTAAGCAATCCCAAAATGCAACAGCATGGACAACATGGCCGCTCTGTATGTCATTGCAAGGCGGATACGTCTACAGGCTGCAGGACTGAGGATATGGAGACGGGAGGAACGGATCTACAGACAGCGCATCACACTCTTCCAACTCACTGACGCAGAGATACATGAAAGGTACAGGCTACACCCCGAAACCATCTTGGACCTGATAAGGGACCTGCACCCACTCCTGGACCAGCCAACAAGAAGGGCCCATGCCATACCACCACATGTGCAGGTGCTCTGTTGCCTACACCTACTTGCATCTGGCAGTTACCAGGGGGTGATAGCTGCGGTGGGCGGTGTATCCCAGAGTTGCCTGTCCCGTTTCTTCAGGAAGTTCCTGGATGCCATGATGCAGAGAATGCACCACTACATCAGCTTTCCAAACACACAGGCTGAACGGCAGAAAACTAAAACTGACTTTTATCAAATGGCACAGTTCCCCCATGTCATTGGCTGCATAGATGGCACACACATCCCAATCTGCCCACCAGCTGCCACTGAGCACATCTACAGAAACAGAAAGTCCACCCACTCCATCAATGTGCAAGTAATCTGCGATGCAGGGAACATCATCACTGATATCGTTGCCAAATTCCCTGGGAGCACCCATGACTCCTACATCTTCCAGAACAGTGGGATCTACACACGACTGCTTGCGGGAGAATTTGGAGAAGGATACCTGCTAGGTAAGTAACAGTGAAGCTACATAGTACTCAGTGCCAAACATAGTGTATTGAGACATGTGACTGATGTCTCCCTCTTACTCACCTAGGGGACAGTGCATATGCCGTGCGGTCATTCATCCTCACTCCCTACCTACACCCATCAACCCAGAGCGAGAGACGATATAATGTGTCACACAAATCTACTCGCAATGTGGTGGAGCGCACGTTTGGACTGCTGAAGAGCAGGTTTCGCTGCCTCCATAAGAGTGGAGGTGCACGTCAGTACACACCCATCCTCTGCTGCAACATTATTGCGACTTGTGCAATGCTGCACAACCTTGCCACAAAGAGAGGCACAGAGGTCGAAATGACATATATTGAGGACAATGATGATGAGACTGCGCATGCAGAGGCCAACGCAGCAGGAGTACAAACAGCAACAGATGGAAGAGTGAGACGGGCAGAGATCACATCCAACTATTTCTGAATGAGTAAGGGGACACAGCCTGTAGTTGGATGCCATGACGTAGTTTAATCAGGCAGCACTACGCCACAACACAAAGGAAACTGTATTGAAACAACAATGAAATAATAAATCATGTGACTTAAGGGTTACTTCACCCAAATGTGTTATTGTTTTGCATGGGGCATTAATGTTTGCGGCCACGCGCAGCAGTGCGGGAAGGATTTGAGGGGGCGTCCTCAGTGGCTGGGGTACCTGTGGCACCACGGTGACGCCTGTTGCTCCGACGAGTGTCTGGGACGGGGGGGGTTATGCTGCTCCTGCTGGTCGTGTCTTCAGTGTCGCCAGCATCCAAAGCGCCAGTTGTTGCAGACTGGCTGGTGAGCAGCACTTCCAGTGCACTTGTGACCCTAACCATCCCCCTGGACACATCTGTGCTGCACTGTGCAAGGCCCTCCTGCATCGCCACAGAGCGCCTGCAGATCAGCGATGTGGCAGTTGCCAGTCGGTTCACTGCCCTCGAGGTCTGATCCTTCCTCAGATGTCCCCTGCGCCGTGTGGCCCTGTCCTCATCGAACCTTGAGCACAGCTCCATGATGGATTGGGACATGTCCCGCATGCCCGCTGCAATATCAGCAATGCCCCCTGCCATGGTGGTGATGCCCTTTTCAATGTTTCCAAAGGTGTTGTTCAGCCCACGCATCTGTCGCTGAACGGACACCATTGCCCTTGCCTGGACGCGTTGGATTTTCACCATGGTGCCCTCAAGACCTGAGAACACTCCATGGCCCTGCCCAAGGGGAGGTGGACTCTGCGGCCGAGCCCTGCGGCGCCGTCTGCCAACTGTGTGTTCTCCCTCAGACTCGGAAGGCACACTGGCATGGGTTGCATCCTGGGGTACAGTGGACGTTTCCGGGCCCCTCGACTCCTCGGATGATGAGTCGGTCACATCCAACCTAGCTGCAGGACGCCTCCTCAACCTGTGCTGTGCAGGAGGTGAAGATGGTGGTGACACCTGCAGGACTGGGGATGCAGGCAGGAGCGGCGATGCTGGCTGGGGTGGTGTAAGTGCCTGTGGTGCCGTTCCCTGGCCGGAACTGGTGGTGGCCTTCTCTGTGCTGGGTGTGTGGTGTGCCCTCTCTCCCTTCTCATGGCCAGTTCTGTGGGCAGTAGTGCCTGTGGACAGAAAAGCGACATCAGCTAAGTGTACCTGAAGCATTGATTTGCTGACATGACAAAACATTTTCTAAACAGTATCTCAATGTCCTCTGCCTGCTTCTCGCTACTGTGTGTCACATGCCCTGTTAATCTGTGCTTATCATATCATGTTTGGGCTTTCAGGGACTACATCTCCCATGATGCATTGCTAGCATGCACTAACACCTGCACTGGAGTGGGATTCTCATTGCACATTGGGGAGTTGGGTTAGGGGTAGGGGGGGCACATTGCTGTGCAAGCGTCTTACCTTGTTTGGAGGTGCCTCTGGCGGAGCTGTCAGCGTCCCCAATCCCCACGATGCTTTCTGGCTCGATCGTTGTCTCCACTAGCTCCTCAAGTTCTGTCAGGGCTGGTGCTCTGTTGCGTCCACCTCCTGTCTGGCTGGCCTCTTTCTTTAAATCTGCCACCTTCCTCTTTGTGATAATGCGGATGTCATACCACCGCTTCTTCAGGACGTCGATGTCCCGGGGGGTCACTCCTATAGCATTCACCTGTGCCTGGATTCCAAGCCAGATCTTTCTTTTTTCTGACTCAGGCACTTGCTGTGACAGTTTTCCAAATAATTTTTGGTGCTGCTTGACAACCTCCTCCACCAGAACTTGCAGCTCCTTCGGGCTGAATTTGAGCTTTCGCTTCCTCTCCCCTCCTTCCCTCTCTGTGTCCTGGCTGGCCATTCTTTCAGTCTCCAGGTCTCAATCTGGCAGTTGCTCTCTTCCTCTCCTCAGCACTCCCTGCCTCTGCAGAGTCTGCTAATTGTGTGCACCTGCCTGGGTGTGGCCACTCCCTGGTTGGGTGGGGTTGAGGTTGCACAGGATTGGCTGCTTGGAGTCATGTGTTTTTGAACTGCCGATTCGGTATTTACCGATTCGGTATTTACCGAATCGGAATATACCACGTCGGTATTTACCGAATCGGAATATACCACGTCGGTATTTACCGATTCGGAAAATACCGCTTCGGTATTTACCGAATCGGTAAATTCCGATTCATGTTTACCGAATGTTACCGATCCGGTAACTTTTACCGAATGTTGACCTACATATAACTTACCGATTCTTAAATACCGATTCGGTAAAATTCGGTATTTAAGAGTCGGTAAAAAAAAATTACCTACATATGGCCCCAAACGTCTAAGAAAACCAGCCCGATAACTAAAAAGGGCTAGATTAGAGAGTCTCTATTAGAGTGGGTTTTCAGATTTGATGCCATGCTCTTGAGGTTTTTTGAGATGAGTTGCTTGTTTGTCAAAGATGTGGGGCTCATGAAAGGGATAAAAAAAAAATAATCAGACCAAGTTCAGCTTAAGGGCTGGCCTAACAGAGATATAGAGAGGGTTTGAAAATAAGACCCAAAGTCTGGCCGGCCTTATGCATTGGGCCGTTCACTCTTTGCTCTAGAATGGATCACACTAAAGTGGACAAAAACTGCATTGTCGTTGAGTAATTAGCCTTATTAACATGTACATTAAAATCAGCAAAAACTATAACATTTAAATGAAGTAGTGATAATTGGCCCAAATACGTGAGTAAAAGGAGGGCGCCATTAGGACCATCAAGAGGTCTATAAATTAGGGCCCCAGACAGAGTAAAGGAGGGTCCTAAAACAATAGAAAAGATTGAACCTCCAGAAGAACCTATATTTGACATTTTGGAGATAGAGAGATAGAGCAGGTTAAAAGTCGAACAAAATACGACAGCTACAGTCCACCCGGTTAATGTACTGGACTAAAAAACCTGGAAGGATGGCTAATGCACTGTCTTGACGGAAGAATCCTTTAACCAAGTTTTCGTAAGAAACATTAAGTCTTATTGGTCCTCTAAAAGTAAATTAAACACATCTAAGGCATGTTTGGGTAAAGATCAGCAATTAACCAGACGGGCAGAGACTGTTGTGCCCATCGGCGCAGCCCTCTGATTCTCGACCATGAAAACTTGGGTAGGCCTTGCAGTAGGAGCACAAGCTTAATAGTGGAAAAAAGACAAGAAGGATAATTTTTGTTGTAGGGCAAATATCAAATTTATAGTTACAAGGAACTTTTTGAAGATTTAACAGTTCATCCCAAGAATATATCTCTAAAGAAGTACTTTGGGATGGCTCACCAGTAGCATGGCTGGCTCTGTACGTGATGCAGACATGGACCGGCAAAGATGGGCTTGCCTTTGGCGCGCCCACTGCACGCATTTGCTATGCATCCACGGCATGCCCAGTTTATATGCCGAGAAAAGGAAAGGCCAATTCCAACCACTAGAGCGTGTCTGAACTAAAAAGGAGCCTCTGTTGTGGAATCGGAATAGTGCAACAATCAGGAAGAATTCCCTCACTTTAAAATTTGATAACCTCCACACCCACAAAATCACAATAAAGGTCAACATTTTTTAAAAAGGGCAAGTATAAAAAAACAGTTACCGGCAATTAAAAAACAATGCTTTTCCACGGCATGTTCGAGTTTAGAAAAGGGTGCAGGATGTGCTGCATCAGCAGTACTCAGGGTGTTATTTACAGGTGAGCATAAAGTTATCTGTAGTTATTTTGATGACTCTAACTGCAGGGCCTACTTCTTCAGTGCTGTAAATCTCAATGAAGGGCATGCTGATCTCTGTTCCATTCGGTGCTATTGGCGAAACCTATTGGCTTCGCCATTAACTCGTACAGGTACAGTCTAAAGATATTTTAGATTTCGTTCTAATAGCAGAGTGATGGGAGCAATCATGCTCTTAATAGAGAGAACAGATAAAAACCCTAGACATACAAAAACATACTTGAGTATATGCTTAAATGGAACTCAAATAGAATAGCACTTCTAATAGCTTTCGATAACGCACCAGCCATCTTAGATTAATGCCAGTTGCATTGAAGGAAATAGGAAAGTGTAATAATTGAGCTAATATGATGGCATGCATTTAAGCTAATACGTTCCCTGTGTTTTTGTATTGATTACTAACATGAACGACCTGAATTCCTTAAAAACGTATGAAAACAATTATACATGCATGATTATTTTATTATACAGGCTATCATTAAGCACCTTGCCCTTCTTAGCAACATGTCTAAAAAAAAATGCTTGTTTAGGCCTGGCGTTACCCAAGACCTTTAGATTTTAGTAATATTATTTGACATACCACAGTGGCTTTCAGCCAGCCCTCTTCATCCATTGGTTTGCTGTTGCGTCATTTACATTTTAATTCCACCCATTACATCATACAGCATGAAGAAATTAGTCAGCCCACTTCAGCCACTGGTCAAGTTCACTGCGAGTGACGGCATTCTGCCCTTTCGCAAAGAGCAAATCCGCAGTCCAAAAATGAGGGTTTTTTCCCAATCTTTTCTTTGGTTTCCAAGCTTTTCAATATTTGTATGGGCCTTGTTGCTCCCACAACATTTTTTTAATGAAAACCACAGAGCAATTGACTTTGCCAATGCTTGTGTATTATTAATCTATGTTAATGCTCTAATTATCATTGCGAAAACTGCTTGCCATTTTTACTTCACTAATGTAGTGTATAATAAAAATGTGTAACTACCCTAATGTTATGTTCCGTGCCTTCTCAGAGACTGACCCGCACCAAAAATAAAGGGCTTCGGGCAGGTCGGTGCAATCTCCAGACTGCCCCGCTCTGTGTCATAGCCCATGGGTGGGTCCCTGTCTATTCTTTCTACCTGTGCAAAGAGAGATTTACCTTGAGGGACAAAATCTCTAATTCGCATCAACAGGATTTGCTAAAAGTATATATTTTAGCGAATCGCTTAGTAAATAGGGCCGTTTGCTGGAAAATAGAGAATCGGAGAATTCACTATTCCATTAGGAAACCACAATGTAGATAATTACAAAAAATCGCAACACCCTTGTAGATTCACAGGAAAGCTGAGAGGAGGCTACAGAATGAAACTCGCTGCCAATCTATTTCCACTCTGGCAAAAATTGTCACTGGAGACTCCTGTGTCATCGCTGAAGGGAGCCGGAAGGGCAAGAACAGGTTCAGAGAAAGGACCAAATCACTGTATTCAAGAACTAAAAAAAAGACAAACTTTAAGGCAAGAATCCCCTCGAGGTCACAGAGGGCATTACAAAGGCCATATAGGCCGCCCCCACATTCAGAGTTAAGTAAACGCCCGCAGGGTCACACATTGAAAGGTGGAAGTTCCACACAGGCGGTGGCATATTCTGAAATGTCACACACAAGAGACACTAGCATCAAACTCCGTCAGGTCGGAGGAACGAGGAACAGTCCCTAATATACCCGCAGGAACCGGGAACCTCAGACCTGAGATAGTGCACGAACGAACGGATGTAGTCATCTGCTATTGAATCATTCGAGGGGACAGAAGACAAAAGGTGGTGCGTTGTAAATACAAACACCTAAGGTACACATGATGTTCATGAGCTCCTGCCATCTGTAAGGAATATGCTACCTGTAACCAAGTATTTGCACTTTGTCATATTGCGCATCACATACTGTGCCCTAACTTTCCATCTAAGGCTTAGTTCCAAATATTTATTTACTTCAAGAATTTGGGTTTGAAAATAACTCATACTGGCATACCCGACATCCACAAAGTATCAGCACACAAATTCCACCTTAGATTATGTTATGTTTCCCTTCTGAATAGGTATGTCTACTTGTGCACATCTAGTAAAGTGTGAAATGCTTAGTGAAAGCAATTATCAAGCACCTACTTTCCATCCATGGGAGGGGGGTGGTGCGCATGAATCTACAACATGACGATTGTGACTTGATATACGGATGCTAAGCTGTTGCCTGTAAACCAAAACAATAAAAACCGTTTCAAACAAAAAAAAAAAAATCTACAACATGACAAACTGAAACAGAGAGGTACAAGAAACTGGCATTTCCCGTTGTAGCATGTGTTATTGTAGATCCTTATGCAAAGGGTTATGAGGAAAGAAAGTCATGGGGGATACGGGTTTGTCGTGGCCCATAGCCGGAAAAATATGAGACCTTTTAATTTGTTTAACAAAACAAAGATCAAAACAACACAGTGCACTTCATACCTTGTTTTCTCCAAAAACTCAATGGGCGTTTTATCAACAAAAAATACCTGTACAGACTTTAGACACAATAGAACATTGATGGTGGCAAAAAAATCCTTGACCATGAATTGAAATGCACAGGCAAGGCACAGGTGAACAGACGTGTGGAAAAAGAGGTAATGTGCGATAATACATTGTGTGCTACATGCAACTTATGTTTATAATAATAAGGAACCTGTAGGAGGTACTCGCGCCCCAGTATATTATGTAAGTGTTAGGGTACACAATATATATATATATATATCTTTCGTTGGCACAGTCCAAAACAGGTACTTTTAGAGCAACAATAGCAGTTAGATGAGAAATCTTTTTATGAATGGTTTTCTTTGCTCTCCATAGACCCTGAAGACTGGTTCTTCAGGTTTTCGTCAGCACCAGCACACAAGGATCTTTCATACAGAAGGAAAACACGTGGTTACCGTCTGTCGAAGGTTCCTTGCAGATCAGGTGTGCCTCTTGTAGGCTCACGGAGACTTTGCCAGGGAGGTGATCCTGTCAGCGCCGCCAGAGGGCAGACTCCAGGAGTACTCAGTGTGGACCATCCTGTGATTATTTGCAATTGTCCTCTGCACATGTAGCCCAATCACAAGACCGGTCACAGGTCTAGGTCTGTGGTTTAAAAGCGCCTAACAAGGTTACAACTAAAAGGCAGTGCCAAATCCAAGGACAGTTGAACAGAAAGTAGTAGCAGTTGAAGTGGTAGAAGTTAACATCTAAATGTAGTGCCCGTTTTGCCCTGCTTGAAGGGTTTTGGAAGAATGCTGGAATATGCCTGAAAGGCTGTGCCACACGCAGGGTTCCAGATACACATCTGGTTAGGTGACTTTTCTTGCAGAATACTATTCCTGTTGTGTGGAGTAGAGAAGTCTGTATAGGAGTGGGATTAGCTTTGCACACTTTTCTACTCTGCAAAACCCCTTCCTCTACACAAACACAAAATCTGAGGGTGATCCACCACCCTTCCCACCTGGAAGAGGAGTTATGCCAGTCATGTGCTGGAGTAAATGTATGACACTTTCCAGGAAAGAAATGTAGGGTCAGCAGTTTGTGAATGCCCACAAATATCTATGTCTGTCAGCATTCCCAAACGTCCAGGGCAAGTTCCTGGAACACTTCCTTTCTACCACTTTAGTGGGATTTACAGCTGTGAAGATCGTTACATCCATGAAATGAGTTTGTGCCTGTCAGAAATTCCTTTGTAAATTCTCAAGAAGCAGACTAATGGTCAATTCAATTGTACGCTTATGACTGATGTCTTTGTGGATGCATGCGAAAGGTTTTCCACAGACAGTGTATGCAGTTTGTTAACTTGGCAAAAGGAAGTGATTCCCATGTTAACGGCTGTATTGGATTAGAATGCAGTGGTTCAAAAGATAGACCCATAAGTCTGGTTAGGCCAATGTCAAGATACCATATTGGCACACAGTGTCCTCCGGGTGAGATAACCCTTCTCAGCAACTGCATGAATCCTTTAACAACTGGGAGCTTCCAAGCAGGTGTGAACTGTCTGTTTTGCAAGAAAACAGCTTCAGGTGACAAGCATTCTCGAAAGGCTAGGCCTGCCTTCTTGAGAGAATAAATATAATGCACAATATGCAATGGAGTTGCAGTGAATTGATCCACAAAGAACATATGGCACTAATAAACAAAGTGCTCCCACTGTGTTGTTTGCCGGTGTGCCTCATTAAGGGTATGCATGCATTCGGGAGGTATGTTAACGTATCCAAATGTCTATGATTTCAGAAGCTAAATGTCTGGAATCAGCAGGGTTTCTGAGGGTTTGGACAGGTAATGAAAACAACAGTGAGGGGTATCCCTTTAAAGCCATGTCATATAGGCCTGTGGTGGCTGAAGCACTATGTGTAACTCAGCATGGGTCAAGGGCGGGACTTCCAATATGGTAGGCCGAACCTTCCTCTGGAGGTCATGGTTTAATAGGGTACTACTTCTAAAGCTCCCCATTAACAGAATATATTAAGTATTTATTTTTTCATCTACAGAATGTGGGACCAGCTGTCTGTGGTGGGTGGAGTCTGTAAGGTTCAGGGGCCATTGTTAGCTTAGAAATATGGTAATGGAGTAGCTTGGGTAAAATGGCATCCTCAAAGGAGATATTTTGCTAAGTACCAGTCTTTGCTGAAGATGGCAGACTGTGACGATGGACTGCTTGATTTGACCAACAGGCATCCTTCTGAGGTTTTGCTTCACTATGGCCTATGTCATGCTTGAGCTCTTATTGGTACCAAAACTCATTAAGTTCTGAAGCAGCTCCTAAAAAGTGCAATGCGTTGACCATTTGGGACCAATTTTCTTTTGGCATCAAAATGGTTTTCCAAGGCTGAAGCACCGCAAGTTTCAAAGAAGTCTTTCAAGAACCTGGTTGTAATAGGAGTCAAGTCTAAGATTTAGTCTGCTCATCCCATTTGGCACTCCTTTTGTGAAGGTGTCATCTGTTTCAGAATATGAGGTAGGATTGCAGTTCCTCTGACTTTCTGTTGAGGTGTTTACTGCAAATTCTTGTACGACCACTGATCATCAGAGAAACCTGTTTTTCCAGACATGACGCAGCTTTGAAGACAGAGCACTAAACCGTAGCTCCAAATCTGATCTTGGAAAAAAAATAGTTTGAGTGGGTCTGCCTGATGATGCAGTCTGGGTTTTGGATGAGTAATCACGTCATTTTTAAAAACAAAAATTAATGTCTTGAAGAAAAAAAAAACTTGTAATGTCCTAAACCCAACATAAGATAGCAAGACAGTACCCAGCATATGATCTACTATATCGGAGAAGAACTACCCAGAAATGAGAGAGCGAAAGAGAGAGAGAGTCTTTGTGTGTGTTAAGGATACACCATTTTACGGTTAAGAGTACAGGATTAAGGGTACAAGGTAAAGGGTAGGAGTTAAGGGTGCAGGGTTATGAATTTCGAAGCTGAATTTCTAACGCTAAGATAATTAATATGTTGTGACTATTTTAGGAGGAGAAGAGAAAAGTCTGTATTTTGTTTTAGAAATTTCTAAGAAGCGTTGGCTTGTCCATGTTGCAATTAAAACATTAAAAGAGTAAGTGGGCAGTATTAATACAAGCCTTGACATTGATTCTTGTTTAAAAAAAGGTGAGTACAAATAATTGTATCATCTTGCTATCTACAAAGACCTCAACTTTACTTACCATGGAATAGTGAACATGGAGTACAAGGTTTATTGTAATTAATTTGATGTAATATTTTACCGCTGACACGTGTAAGAGGTGCTTGTGAAAATCTCCCACTAAAATACAGAATTTGGGATTCATGTAATAGTAATAACATACAAGATTTAGATCATGTAATTTTTCTTGTCCAGGGTTGCACTTTACTTGTCGTTGCTTTTTAATACCTTTTTTAGTAAGATCAAACACTTGCTCTATCGATGTAGTGTGTCAATTGCTATTCTTCCCAGGAAATTAAAAACATTGCTATACAATTTTATAACTGTTTAAGAGTTGTATGAATTTGTATTGGATCGTTTGTAAGATCAAATGGTCGCTCTTATCAATAAAGTTCATCAATTGCCATTTTCCTTAGAAAATGAAATGTATTATTCTAAATCCTTTACATTTTTTAGGAGTTTTTATTAATTTTTCATTGAATTGTTTGAATTGTTGAGATAGTTTCATGTGACTCTCTTAGGAGATCAAACTCTTGGAAAAAATTTGAACTTGAAACTTGAACTTGAGAATAGTTAAGGGTATTGGGTATAGTTGAAAGTCTACAGGTCCGTGTATATTGTGCAGAGTACACGGTTAAGGGTGGAGTCTTAAGGGTATAGGGTTATGGGAACAGGGTACAAGGTTAGGAGTAAAGGGGTAATGGATAGGAATACAGGACTAAAGGTGAAGTTTCAAGGGTAAGAGTACAAGCTACAAGGGTAAAGGGTTATAGTTATAGGACTAAGGGTACATGTGTACGAGTACAAAGCGAAGGAGAAGGGGATTAGATTACATGGCTAAGGGCACAAAGATTAAAGAACAGGATTAAGGGAACAGCATTATGCATACATGACTAATGGTTTCCACACATTTTTTACTTTTCCCAAACTGTGCATTTTTTTGCATGTCAAGAGAAATCATAAATGTCAGTGTATATTTTGTAATATAAGAGCACATCATTGTTAGTGGATCCTTTTTGCAGTACCTTCGAGCACAGAAAATTTGCTTTGCGCTGTAGCAGAGCTATTGTAAACTTTTTGCAAATCTGAAATGACTCGTTAATGGGGAGAAAGTCTTTGACTGTGTCATTTATGGCAAGTGTTAGGGTCAAGCTCAGGTCTTGTTGCTGCAGGAGTCAGACATATTACGTTACAACTGGAGTGCATGGAAGTTACTAATCTAAGAACACATTGCAATTATTGTATGTCCCCAAACTCTTGAGGATCATAGGACAGAATAAGTATAGGGTCTTAAGAAGGAAAGAAATGGATTAAACAAGATGATCTACTCAGGAACTCGGACTTTGTTAAATGAAAGAAGGACAGCTAATGCCACCCCCACTGACAGGGAAGTGTTAAACTTGAAGGAACAGTGCACTGAATATGAAACGACGTCACTGATTTGTTTTGGTGGTATAGGTATTGGGGATTCACTTCAGAAATATACAAATGGGCCTCGAATATCTAAGAAATTGAAAACCATCTTTTTAAATCATTCTAGGAAAAGTAAGGTGAAGACTGAGAAGAAATTTGCAAATACAAAGAAAATCATTTTTTTCTCTATCATGAAATATAGAGTTATCGATCCAGCGAAAAATAATTTAGGTACACATACTTTTACAGGGAAGCAAGACACTAACATAACAACTGAAATGGCTTCTCATCTAGTGAACCTGACCATATAAGAAAACTCTTCTTCAGAAGGCAATATAGTTAACTTAGTCTCATGAGATCATACTGGAGATTAGTCAACATATTCAGACAAGGGAAAAGAGTATATGCGGCTGAAATCATCTATGACCTTAGTGGGTGTGCAAACATATAGCTCAATTAGTAGTTCAATATAAATATCACAAATTTATTCAGTTTTAACTTAAACTTTATTGTGCTGAGAGTTTAATTTAGTAGGCTTTGACTCCTCTAAACAGTATGAATAAATGTGAACTGAATACACAAGCAGACGATTAATAGTACAATTGAAAAACTTGCTGAGGACATGCCATCAGTATCAATGAAGATTACTTTGACATATTTGTATCTTTTGAAAAGTACTTATTATGATAGGAATACATTTTTTATATTTTGATCCCAGCGTTCCATGCATCAAGTTACGACTGCTGATATTAAGCCACTGGAAGTGCAAAAAGGTCACCAGAATGAAACTAAAAAGGTGACTTTTGTGTCCCTTGCTATTGCAGACAAAGTGCTGTCACCAGCTATACTTTTGTAGGTAAAGATTGCAATATTGAGACCATTAAATCTACCCCATTCTTCCTTTTAATATTCAGCTGAATATTTAGGGAATTCATAGACCGCTGGGCCAGGTGTATATACTAGTTCACAAAGTGTACAAAGTAGGGAAAGCAGATTTAGACTTACTACAAAAGAAAATTTCAATATATGTAGGCGAAAGGACAAACATTCATCTAGATAGTTAAACTTTGAATGAAAAGCCCAGGATATAATGAAAAGGGACAAACACCAGCGTAGGAAACAAAGTCAAAGATTGTGAGATAGAAATAGATGGTCCCAAAATTTGAGACATAATACAGAAGAGGAGTAATAGCAGTGAACATGAACAGACAGGCAAAGGGGCAAAAACACTCAGTTTTGGGGTCATGAGTGAATTCATGAAAATCTATAAATGTATTAACCTCTAGCATTTTCTTTATTGTACCGAGGAATGTGGAAGGTCTTTGAAGACGATTGAAGAATGACATAATTTTGACATAGTATGCTATACACTTTGTTTTAATAATGACAGAGGGATCACCTTAATAAAAATGAATCACTCTCCCTCCAGCCATTTTTTAATACACCTTCTTGGACTTCACTGCCACTTACACCCACGCACCCACAAAGCTTCATCAAAAGATCTCCAAAAAAGAGACCCTTCGGGGGACCAATAGAGCCTTGCAGCGCCGGCCCGACGAGGAGCAAAAGCCCAATGAAGCATGAGTGGTGTGAGAGGGCATCAAGATGAGGACACACTGCCCCCCACAATTAGAGTAGCACATGACGAAAGTACCTCTTACTTCCCTTCTTTCTCTCTCTAGTTAGGAACGGTGACTCCCTTTTGGTATAGAAAATATTGTAAAGACACGAATTTGGCTAAGAAGGAACTTCAAAAGAACCAATGGTGCAGATTTTTGAATGTTTAAAAAAAAAAAGTATTCTAGTATCAAGAAGCAAGTTCTGATGGAAGAACTCAATCCAACCCAACTTTGCTAGCCAGTAAGAAAATTGAAAGTTACACATGCAGGAACTTTATGGCTATGGAACAAACAATAACCTGGATCCAATGATTTGCTGGCATCTGGTGCAGTGAGTGGTTTCCCTTTGAAAGTATCATTTTTTTTTTTTTACTGAGTTTTATTATAGCGCGAACTTGACCTGTATCAGGTATCAGAGTGCTTCACATAGCACCAGTTGCATTACATTCAGTTTTGTTTGGCACGGGGAAGTGATTTGCCCAGAATCATAGAATGTTCAGCGTCATTGCCCAGAATCACAGAATGTTCAGCGTCATTGCCGAGACTCGAACCCAGTTCCCCAGATTCGAGGTCAACTGCCCTAGCCGTTAGGCCAACTCCTCTTCCCAATTAATAAATGTAATGACAGGCTTAAAGGCATCATGGGCTCCTAGGCCAAATGGGGTCACTGCAGCCATTCTGAAAAAATGTGTCAATTTTTTTTAGACAAAAATGCCATTTTCTATTTTCAGGTCCTTTTTTCCTACTGTTATAATCCCTGACTAGTGTGGGTGTGCACAGGCTTCTATGCACAAATAGGCTAGCAAAGTGATTCAAATAATTACTGTTGATGCCGCCAAAAAAAACGCACTGTCTGTTATCTGAATCGATAGCTTCACATAATGCACTTCCCTGGGTTCAATTTGCTTTTAGGCCTGTAAACAGAACTAATGATATCATGGCTTGACCATGGTTGCATTAATGGCACTTGTGAGAACATGTATATTTTTACTTTTTTGCATCACTGCTCTGCGTTTGATAGGATTGACAGTTTCAGATTATTGAAGAAACTAGTAGCACATGGTATCGGTCGCAGCCTGCTATGGCTAATTAACACGAGCATGAATCCAAATGAGTAAAGGTGGTGTACTCTCTGTAAAGATTCCCAGAGCAAGTGGCCCTCGGCATTCTATTTACTGGCCACATGCCTACTTAATTTGTATGTTGCCAATTTACTTCAGAATTCAAAATAAGTTAATTGCTTTCGCCCAGGTGAGTAGGTGTTGAGGGCCCTGTGTTCGCATATAGACATGCCTTGTTTATAGTTGACGGTGCTCGGATTAGTTTGGAGCACCTTTATATAATGTGGACAAAGAAAGAAGAACGAATCTCGAAAAAGAAAAACCATGAATTTTAGGAAAGTTAACAATTTTATTAGTAAATAAACACAATAAATTTGATAAAAGTATCTCGAACTATGTCTATATGGCAATGCATTTAAATTCAAAATTGTCATCCGCCTCTCAAATTGGAATTACTAACTTGAAAAAGTTCCTGTGCTGAAGTTGGCATACATAGGTTTTATGGACAATGTATGTGACCCCAATAGCTAACTGTTAACGGGCGTCTTCAGGGCATTTTATGTCAAACTTGATTCAATTCTTCAGTATGACTCAACAACATACCGTGGGAGATGCAATAAGCCCTTAAACATGACTGAGGTGAGATAGACCAGCAAGATATACAGATTGAGGAAGAGCGCCATTCAAACCATAGTGTGATTGGTGATGGGTCAAACTGCAACTGTACATCCAATCGATGAAGCAGTATTTATTTTCATTGTCTCTATATTTTTTTAATGTCTGCCAGGTGGTGTCTAAATTAGGGGTGGGCGGAATTTGCGAAAGTGACTTTTGCAAATTATCGCGAAAATGTTAAAAATCTCCGCAAACACGCGGAAATATCGCCAAGATGCGGAAGTTTTTTTCCCGCCCGTTCGCGGTATTTTCTGCGTGGTTGCGGCTCGCCAACTTACCCATGCGGTTGCTCGCGGGCGCGGCCATCTTGTTTTCACTCTTCTCGCGGTGCATGATCGCGAGAAGAAAGACGTGATCGCGCGACCAATGACATTACTGCAGGCACGAACTGTCACGAGACAGCGCAAATGGCTACCAACAATCCAACATCTCGTGGAGAACGCGACCGTATCGGGAAAACTTGTCGGCGAACGCGGGGATTCAGGTAAGGCGATCGCGAGAATGTATTATTTTACAGCACGAGCAAGAAACAAATTATCGCTAAGCTGCGGAATGCGGAAATGTTGACATTTTCGCGCTCTCCGCGGAACGCGAAAATGTCAAATTATCGCAATTTCCACGAGCGGAACGGAATTTTCACCCAGGCCTAGTCTAAATCAATATTATAGGGATAAATGCCTATCTCCACAACAGGCACCTTTGTAACATTTGGTTGGGGGCCACTCACAGCTAGGAAAATTTTTTGACTGAGTATAAAATCATTTCAGTTTGTACAATGGTAATCAAATATCTACCTGAAGGCCATTGATTAATGCTAAATAACAGCTCAAAGCAATTTTTAGATGCTACGTTAAAAACACTGCAGCATAGCTTAAAACAAATACACTGATCATAAAAAAATTAATTAACGGCATTCTTGCACGTTTTTATTTTATATTTTATAAATAAATTATTTTCAAACAAACATTTGTCTTTCCATCATTAAAACTGGACAGCATCATAAAATATGTTTGAGAGGCTCAACGTTATAGTGACGTAGCCTTTATTCAATTGTACAATATTTCCCTTGCACCAGAATTCATTAAATGTAAAAAAAAAAAGAATTTCAAAAAGCGTGCAAATGATTCTCTGCCTATTTAGGCGATTTAATGGCTCAATCAGATAATTTTATGACTCGATAAAATCTGCCTGCTTTCTTTGAAGACAATTGTGCTTTAATGAAGAGTCTTCAAAGGCAGATTAGGAGATAATGCACCCTGAATAGAGAGGTGGCCATTAGAGAACTGACCCCCTTTGGGCAATTTGTGCAAAGAGCTGTGGGCTCTAGAGTCATAGCCTTGCAGGTATAACCCCCTTACAGAGGCCCAATTAAACAATAATGGTGGAGGTGGTGGAAGACTGTGACAGGGAGAACACTCACTCAAAAACAATGTCATAAGGTATGGATAACTCCACCAGAGTGTATTCACTCACTATAAACTACTGCTGGATTGGTTGGTACCCTTACCAAACTACATAAATTCAATTCTCTGGTTAGTCCAAAGTGCTTGCGGGCTTTGAAGCAACAGGAGATGTGAAACATTTGTGGTGGGGATACCTACAGATTACCCAGTGCTGGACAGAAATAGCAGGCATGGCCATTCGATCCCGCTAGATTTGCCAATGGTCCTACTAGGGGTGGCACCATCCACACTGAAATGCCAATCCAAAGCAGGCAGCATAATCCTGTGGAATTGCTTGGGAGCTGCCAAAACGACTGTGGCTTCTTACTGGACAAAATTAAATCCTGCCCCCTTCTCGATGTGGTACACACGCAGGTGGAACCTCACAGCTCTGGCGCCACTCTTCCTTTCACAAATTAAGCACTGGACTACCTAGACATCAGTGACTATTGGACGGAAACGACTGACGCACTGATTGCCCTGACGAGAAAAACAGGACTTGACACACCCAAGACGGTAGTTTTATGACGGATGTCGCAGTCTAAACACTTAAAGCCGGAATGTAAAAATACTAATTTGGCTTTGTTGTCGGCAAACATGCAGATGTCACTATTGCAGAGAGCGAGACCACCCCTGCTGCTGCAGGGCGGGTGCCATGAACTAAGCGACTGTCAGAAGTGGAAACAGAAATCATGAGTAGAGCTGACAAACACACTGCGAGTCAGCGATGAGCTGGGATTCCCTGCTCGTGCGATTCCGTTCAGAAGCACCACAACACGTTAACACATCCCACGCACACGCACTATTCTTAGACCAGCTGCTGCGCCCATCACACAAAAGATAAGATGAGTGACGAGGTGCAGAAGGGCTGAGACAGAGGAAGAGCACAGGTCAGGGCGAGTGAAGAGTCGGGTATCCAGACTCAACAGCCAGCCCCATGGACGAATGGCGAAAGGACGCGGGACACAGTTACGTTCGGGGGATTTCCTATGGTTTTATGTTAGAACTGCTGAAGTCGGATGTACCCGTGTTACATCAAATTCTCCACCGCCTGTGTTACCCATGAGAGTTATAGGATTGCAAAAAACAAATTACGCAATTACCAAGGATTGTTAATAAAATCAATACAAATATTTTAAAACTAGGATTTCCAGGCTATCAATTTGGCCACAGTTAACTTATAGGCGCTCCACACCAGTTCGAACCTGTCTTGTTGAACCAACTGGTGCATGCCAGCACTGTTCCCTTGACCATTCATGTCAACTCCGTCTCACAAGTTGGCATAGCTCCAACATTTCCACTGATTTTTCGTCTTGCAGAACTTATGCATATAGAGGAATCGTTTTATTTGCTCTCTTTTCTTTCTAAATTGCTTTTATCGAGTTTTTTTTAATTAACTGTTAATGGCATCACCGTTATTTGCTTTTAACTTTCTTTGAGATTTTTTAAGATTAACGGAGAACCGCCCTTTTTGGAGCCACGGTGTCACATAGCGAGAGCTTGTTACCGTGTGCCAGTACCACATTAAGTTCAATGTCTCTTCAACATTATTAAACGCTTTCCTCATGTGTTCACAGCTCTCCTGTAAGCGTCTGTCTTTCCGTTTATATGATTCTTGATAATAGCTCCCAACTATTTGTTACTTGCTGAATCTGGTTTCCTTCTACCATTCAAGTCTCTCATCTGCAGGGAGGCAAAAAAAGGTCTGCTATCAATTAACCTTTAAGCTCATATTTTTGATCAGTAGTTTGTATAATTCCCCAGAGAGAGTGCACCAGGTTCATATAATCACCTTCAATCGATATTTCATAACATTTAAATTAACTTTCCAAGTAATTATAGCCTCTTTACTTTTGAACACTGCTTTATTTAACTTTATTTCTATAACAAAGGAGCCTAAGATTTTGACACGATGACGGAAAGAATATTTAAATAGGTATTTACAAATAGTACGGAAACATTTTCTTTGCTCCAACCAGAGTTCGATGACAAGCGCCTGCAAAAAAGTAGCACTTTCGGAAGGAAATGACACTTTAACATTAAGGGAAGAAGCGATGTAGGGCTACAGTTACGAAGCATGTTTCAGTTCTCACAAATGCTTCTTGTGATGTACAAAGATCAATTTATAATTTGGCAACTTGTTACCGAATTGCAAATTAGCTTTTGCGATTCGGTATTTGTAGGGGCGTGTTGAGGGCGTCCTTTCCTAATACCGAATTGGAATGGAATGTACGAATGTTTTGCGACCGAGGTCACAAGACATTTGCAATTTACCACCAATTGAAAATTGGTGGTAACCCATTCGCAAATGGGAAGGGGTACCCAAGGGATCCTCTTCCACTTTGAGAACGGTTGAGAAAATATTTTTAAGAGCACGCAGTGGTTCAAGGGACCACTGCATACTCTTGAAAAATGAAACTTCAAAGTTTCATTTTTTTTCTAAACGCACCCCGTTTTCCTATAAGGAAAACGGAAAGCATTTTAAAAAAATGATTGTTTTATTTAAAAGCAATCACAGACATGGTGGTCTGCTGACCCCAGCAGGCCACCATCACTGTGATGGCAGCGAATCCTAGTGGGTCACCAATTGAGACCTACCTCATTAATATTCATGAGGTAGGTATATATGAGTCCTGCTACGAATTGCTAATGAAATCCAAAAAAGTTTCTTACATTAAGAATAGTGACTAGCTAATTGCAAATCGCAATTGGGAAATGGCTATTCCTAACTTTCATCCATCTGGCCTATAGTTTGGTAGGCCGCCTGGTGGTCTGCCATGTTGCCTGTCCCTGTTTCCCGGAACACAATATTCAGTTTAAGCAAACTCACTCTCTGTGGCTCCTGCCGGCAGCAGATGCCCCAGTTTGCCGAGAACGATCCGCATTTGGCAGTAATTTACTCAGGTCTACTTACTAAATTCCATGATAATAAAGTGCAGAGACCTGAATGTGAACCTTTCAGATTATTTTTGGTAGGTGATGGCGATGAGCTGTTACTAGGGACAATGTCTGGCGGTCCTTCTAACGCGTTTGCAAGCCACCTCATTTCCTGATCTCTTCTTTGATCAAGTGCTGGGAAGAAGAGTGATTTCCTACGTCTATCACTTTGATAAGTTGCTTTTTCTTTGACTATAAAAGTACATGATTTATCACAGACTAGGTTGAGAAGACTTAAGTCAGAATACAATGTTTTTTGACCGTCTGCAGTTTACATGCTACTACCATTTGCAAACCCAGTTCCATGGCATTGTAGTGTACCAGCATTAAGTTGATCTACGGTTTGCTCAATACCGTCACTCTCATCAGAGCTGTCTGTAGGCGAGACGAAAAAAAAGTTCAAGTCTAGGCCCCATGTTAAGGCAGAAATAAATAAGGTAGAGTCATGTGCACACCCAATGAGTACAATAGTACAAGATGGTTCTGCAGTTCATCACAATTTGAATTCAGGCAAAGGAAGAGAATGACATTTTTAGCAGGCAACACTCTCTCAACCACACATTACACAGCACTCGCAGAGATTTAATGTCATCTTCACAATAACGTGTTAGGTTTTATTTTGGCAATCCTGCCGAGGAGCTGATTGAACTAGGAAACATTGTATTTTGCAAGATTAGACAGCCCTAGACTGGACGCCATCCAGGCCCTTGAAAAAAATCTTTATTAAACCCTTTATTACAGTTTTGCTTTTGCAGCATATTTAAAAACACTTTCCAAGCCTGTTGTCTTTTTTTTGTAGACAGAAAGTAGAAATGCAATTTCAGGGGCAGGCCAAATGCATACATGCTCAAAGGACGTTTGTGTTAACGGCTCTCCGTAGAAGGCTATTTACCTGCCCAAAAACGTACAGCAGTCCAACAGTGCCGCCAACCTTGCCTCCGAGTACTGTCGAGATCATGGCATACACCCCTCCGCTTCCGATGCTGCATCTCTCACAGACACCAATGCCAGACAACACTGTCACCAAGGCAACCAGGACGACAAAGGACACCAGAAACATGCCCAATAGGATGCCGGTGTTCCCCTAATGATGAAGGGGGGGGAAAAAACAAAATTACATATAGTAAGTCCCCTTGCAAAGGAGACAGTCAGTTAACAGTTGAACTGTCCAGCTAAGCAGAGAACATTCTTGCATGCAGGCACTATTCTTGTACTTGTCGGGGAGACCCCATTGGAGGCTACCAAACCTGAACTGTTGCAATCAGAGGTCTGCCACACTCTGGTATCAGCAGATTACTCACCCAACAGTACAAAAAATATAAAATAATCCTAAGGGTTGGTTGAATAACAACAACTTACCAGGAACACCTATTCACATTCAGGATATCATATATTAAGGTAGGTATTTTAGGATATTTATTGTTTATAGTGAAAACCTGGCAGGAGAGCCTCGAGGACAGTTATCAAGTTCTCGAACACTCGCGAGGTTTCCATTTCCGCAGCGTTAGTTCATTTTAGATCACTTTACCTCTGAGCCAAAAGCCATTACGGATTTGATGGGGAGTCAATTAAAACTTAGAACACTTTTCAGAAAAGGAAGACAAAGGCTCAACAACAGTCAGTTTGAAAGGCTTTGCTGCCCAATGTTATCATTTATGTATTTACTAGAAAGGAGTTTGACCAGAAATGTTGTACAAGAGTTTTTTCTTTTTGGTACGTAAGCCTTTAGATGCACTAGGTGGTTTACGTAAACGAGTAAGCTCCATTGTTAGTCATGAATTGCACTGAGGAACAAACACCATAATTACATATCAAACTACAACACTACACAAAAGTAAGGCTAGGGTTAATATTTGCATATTTTTACAGCGTGGTTGACAGTAGAAAGAATGCTTACTACTGGTAATTTCAAGTTACAGGAGGGAGTGTTTTTTAGAGTTGTTTTGAACTCCTTCAATGACTGGTTTGTCTTGATGGCGAAAGGAGGCGGGTGGCAGAGTGGAACAGTCCTCTCAGGTGGAAGGACCCATATCATGAAGCTGCATAGGGGGGTGGGGTGAAGGTAGGACCTGTGATGGGCTAGTTTTAGGTTTACAGATGTCGGTAATCTGCATTAAGATACTTGAGTAGTAGCCTGGGGATGAACCATTAATACCTTTGTAAACCAATGTAAGAACCTGGGAAGGACTCTATTTTTTACAGAAAGCCAGCAAACCTGTCGACGACAGTGGAAAACAGGCATATTTGCATTGAGAGTGTGAATAGGTTTCTGATGGTAAAATGTAAGGATTTATCCAGTGGGAGAAAGACATTGTAGAAGCCCAGTAGTAAGGCCTTCGAATGCCATAGCTATGTGGAATGAAACACAAGAGTGGATCTTACAAATGTTTAGAATCTAGTACCGTTCAGCGGTGATTGTGGCTCTAATGAAACATTTTAGCCGCAAAGATGTGCCCAATAGAACACAAACGCTTCTGGCAGCGAGCATGAAGCTTAGGGTTTCAGGAAGTAAGTAGACTGTCAAAGGAAGAGAAGTTGTAGCAGAAGAGGAGGAGGGAAACTACAGTACCACTGTCTTTCACAGATTCAACGTGAGTGGATGTAGGGACATTCAGTGACGTACGGCTGTTAGACCATCAGCCATAGGTGGTAAGAGAAGCCAAAGGAAGGGATGATGTCACCGAAGGAGACAGCGGAAAGAGAGAGAAGGAGAGAACCAAGAAGACAGAACCCAGAATACAGCCTCGTGGAACTCCGATTGGTAAGGCAGTAGATACAATCAGTCAAAAAGGTGGGAACAAAATGAATTTGGGGCAGAGCCCAAGTTAAAGAGTTTCACTTCGGTTGCTAACAGGCTGTGGTGATAAGCTGTATCAAAGACTCCATACAGGTCAGTGAGCATAATGACAGATGCGAGATGATTGTGGTGTGCAACAGTTATAAAGTTAGTTGCATGCGGGCAATTTCTGTGGAGCGAAGAGCACAGCAACCTGATTGACTAGTTTCTTAGGAATTTAGAAACAAGGAAAGAAGGTTAAAAGCAAGGGCCTTCTTTATTTTGGAAAAAAAGGAAGCTAGGATGCTGGATGACAATAAATAGAGACAATGAAGTCAGCATGGCTTTCTTTAATACAGGTAGCACTACAGCACTTGGAACGTTTGAAAATACCAGATGTAAGTGAATGAATGAAAAAGAGGTTAAGCAGAGAAGAATGCTAAAAGTGAGACCAAAGCATTGGTAGTTTGAGAGCAAGGTGCAAGTGTCAGAAAGAGTGCACGAGGGACTGGCAGAGTTGTGAATAAGGATTAATTCATAAGTATTGTATTAGTGAATACAGATAGCCTGGCGCAGAACCCCTGGAGGACCGGCCGGGTGTAGGAGGGTGGCGGTGGGACAATCAGTAGTGCCTACAAGCGGTTTGTCTAACCATAGTCACTTTGGAGGAGAAATAATAGGCGATGTCTGCTGCTGAGGATGGAAACAGTGTGAGGGTTGCTGATGGTGGCAAGAGTTTGTTGTTGAAAGTATGTATGCCCTAGAAGTTTAAGGGGCTGTCAGTGAGATGCTCAAGTGGCATTTGTTGTGTTATGTAAGGTTCATGACAATGTTCTCAAGGCTCGTTTCTAACCATGAAAGTCGTCAGTGGTTTGCATCTTGCACCATTACTTGGGTTTTCAGTGGGTGAATGTTAGGCGTGACCCCGAGCTACAGAAGAGGCTGCTGGGCAGAACAAGAATACTGGCTAGTTAGAGTTAAAGGGATTAAACACATAACTTGCTACCTGGAGACCAGCAATCAACCACAGAACAAAAAAAGGTTTATTGGCAGCCATGTCGGGAATAATGTGTATTCCTACAATTACATTTCGACGAATCCTTTTTAGCTTAGCAAAGGCATGCACAAGCTAGAACTCTGCAAGGACACCATGCCCTGCCCCTACAAGAATCAAAAGGTTAATGCCGGAATGGGGGCCTCCAAAATATCATTTTGTGTAGGACAAGACTTTTGCACCGTGAACAATGCATGTTTATTTACATGATCAAGCGATCTAAGTGACATTAATATAAGAACGGTGTGTGCAAGTCATTGGGAGCAGTGCCAGTTCTAATCTCATAAGACTTTTAGCAGGAGCAATTGTTCCCAGTTAAACACCTTAATAAGTAATTAACATGGCTGGGCATCAACAACAGCACAGTATGTTCCAAAGGACTTGTTCTATCATGCGGCCCCAAAAAAATTAACACTTTGTTGCCCCACTTTAATTTCCCACATTTTTGCTGCATGTATATTGCCCAAGGTGGATTTATTATTTTCGCTTACACTTGTTTATGGAAGAGGAAAAGCTGCCCGATATCCGGTTACCACAAATTTACTGCTTAAGGATTGGCAATCTTCGGGGGGTAATGGTTCCAATGATAATGACCATATCTGTAACGGTTTGGGCTTTACTTCTGTTAATGCACCATGCATGACTTCCTTAGTGCTGATTGTTCAGTTGTATAAAATTAAAAATAAAGTAAAAAAAAAAAGAATTGGCAAACTTCATGATAATCATTATACATTTATATGTTTCATCTCGAAAAATTAAAAAGGAAGCAAAATCTTTCTATATGAGTAAATACCTCCCATAATTTCAACAGACTCGCTATCGTCAACGGTCCTTTCATAATCATATTCTTGCTACCTCCCATCGATCATTAACTTTTTTGTGGGTTTCTATATATGTATTTTAAGCTTAATGTTTAGTTCTAATCATTGTACAACAACTGATGACTTGGTAACATAACTGGTTTTGGAAATGGAAATGTAAAGCGCTCTGATACCCTACGCAGGGTCATGTTCGCGCTATAGAAAACACCAAATAAATAAATAAATATGAAGAACTTGCCTTTGCATCAATCCTTTTTTTGGACTCTCTTCTCAAATAAGTTATTTACAAATCCAATTGAAAGTTTGAATCTGTCAATGTATCACATACCTCTCACAAAGGCACCAGTGGTAAGGCATTTGCGTTGATTTCTTAAGAATTGAAAATAAATCCTATGTTGAAGGCAGAAGTAATTTTTCCTTCAACTATAGTGAAGCTTTGGATTGAATATTTAATTTGTATAGCATTCTCGCCTCCTTTTCAGAGATTGAAACATGTGGCCGTGTTTATAGGTGTGAACATTGCTCACCAATTCTATTTTAAGACAACTGATGTTGACCCCCTACGATTTTATTTACTGGATCTACTGATCCAGACGGTTTGGGGCAGTGGAGTCAAGTCTATATAGTGGGTGGATCTGGTGGGTCTTCAAGCTTTTTCTGTACCTTCGGATGTCAAGTTGAGACAAAGGTATGGTGTTCCAGAGGGCTAAGCATTGAAAGAAAGTTTTGGGTGGCCAATGAGCATATAGTTGGATACTATAAGGGCAGCAATTTGGATAAGTAGTGCAAGAGCTGTTCAAGCAAAATGTGTTGCGTTTTTACAAGCAGACAACATAGGTCTCAAATTTTGTGAGCTGTGGAACTTAAGCATTGTTTTGGCAGGGACATCTATACAGTACTGAAATGGCTTATGAGGATCTATACAAGGATGAGTGCAATTTGGTGGCATCAGCAGTAACAGAAAGATCCTATCAAGGCAACAAATGTTGTAAACTGGGTCTTGGTTGGTAGGAGTTGCTGGCCCTGAGGTACTATATGAGCCCTTGTGCGACATCCAGCTTTACCCCACTCCCACAACATGCACCTCATGCTCTATCCATCTCTTCCTCCAGTCCAGACCACTCTAGAGCCAGCAAAGGCATCAGGTAAGGTATATGGTGTACTTTATTGTCAGTTACGTAAGGCACACCGATCCAGCTTTTACTGTCAGGAAGCCTTCTAGGGCACAATTCTGTGTAGATCATTCTGTACAACTCTGCCCTCTCACAGCTCCTTAGGAGGTACACACAACAAGGAGGTGTTGCTGCCTAACTTCTCATTACAGGGAAAGGCAGGTGGGCCTCCAGTGGTGTTAGTGGCAAAGCGCAATTAACACAGGAACTGAGCTGCATGTGCTGCCGCTCCTGTAGCAGGCAGGTAGGCAAAGGTGTTCGAAGGTAGAGAAGCTCCCTAGAGGAGATAGCTGCTTAGCCTCACTTCCCCTTCCCTATTCCTCTGCATGCAGTGGGACTCTTAGATTAACATTTAGAAAAGCAAATGCACCCTATAAGAAAATACTGAATATAACTCACTTACCACCAGCCACCCAGTCCTCAGAAAGAGAACTACGCCAAAAATGTTGATCATGCAGGACGTAAAGACTCCATCCCAAGTACCGAAGAGCACTGGCTCCCACACAAACAAAGGAATCTTCCACCATGGTTCCGTCTGACTCTGAGTGACCTGGTGAAGGAAAATGCTTGATAATTTCAGATTTCGGATCATAAAAAATTATCCTTTTTATTCTGAAAAGTAACTGCATGACAGGTTTTCTATATATAGATTATTCTGTTACATGTACAATAAATATGGAATTAATTTTCCCTCTGTATCGTCCTTCAGAATCCTCCCTTACATGGACCCACCGCTGTTACCTGCACGGACCGCGGCTGGTGTTATATGATGCAAGCTTGTTAATCATATGCGCTGTGGGAGCGAATTCATCATGGAATGTTGTAGAAAATAGTTGCATTTACCTTTTTAACACAGGTATTGTCAAACTGTTTAAATAACAAGTTGACCTGGGCGAGACCATCATTTACTACACTTGAATAGTCATCTAAATAATGGACCATGTTAAGTCTTCAGCAAAAAGTCATACCTTTATAGCTATGGCTGCATTTACATACATGCAAATGCTAACTCATAAGCATTTAGGTAATGTCCCAACAAACTACTGACTACTTGCCACACATAAAATTTCCTACATGTCATCGTCCCCAACCAGCGACTGTGATTGTGAGCGCCCATTTAACTAGTTACAATTACTATAACATATATTTTATTTGCCAAGACTGTAGATTAATTGCAGGTAAAAAAATATTTGAGACCTTGTGAAATACATTTTCTACATCTCAGCAGAGGGTTGAATGCACAACCAATCAAATGATCCTAGGAGCATTTCCACTTGTGCAGATCCAGGAGGATTGAATCAAAGATCTGCACTTGATCTGCACTTGAGCTGAGGGGCTCTCCTGGTGTAGGAACCACTACTATTTCAGGTACCACTGAGGGGCCTTTATCCGCCTTCTAGCATGCAGTTCAGACAGGATACAAAGGGCCTTCAGATACAGCAGGCACAGAAGTTGCAAAACTGGGATCCATATTAAAGTCAAAAACATCGCAATCATGTCACGTACATCCAGAACCCTTTGAGGAGGAGGAAAAGCCTTCAAGCGGGTCATATCCAGTATCTCCCCTATGAAGAACAGTCTCTGCATGGTGGAAGATGAGACTTTAGAGTATGGATCGTAACGGCAAAATCATGGTAAGGGTTATAGTGCACTAACAGTGTTCCATGACCAGCACCCTGAGACCTTGCAATCACCAGCCAATCATCCAACTACAGAACTAGATGGACTCCTGACCTCCATGACTAAACTCCCACGACTATGAGCACTTTTGTGAAAACACACTAGGCAGTCATCAGTCTAAATTGCAGGGCCGTCAACTGATAGTTCTGAGAACCCACATCTGTGTTCTGGGCAAGGAGGATTGGTAGGTAAAAATAGGCATTCTGGAGGTCCAATTACACCAAACAAACCCTCTAATTGAGGGCCACCAGTACTTAGCTCAGGGATAGCATCCTGAATTTGCCAGTGAAGGTTGAGCATGGACCACCATCCTTCTTGAGGAACAAGGAGTAAATGGAGTGGAATTCAGTGCACTTTTCTTCTAGCTGCATCACTTCAATTGCCTCTCTGCTTAGCAGGGCAAAAACGTCTACCTCTAAAAGGGAGGCATCTGTCGGAGAACATACACTGCAAGATCTTCAGTCCAGGAGACTTACTTTTGGAGGGCGTTTGGATCGGCTTTGAAGTTTGTTGCTGCTAACAGTGTTGTGCCATGGAGTAGACTTAAAATTCCTTTGCTGTTGATAAAATTGCCTCTCCATAGACACCAGGCCTAGAAAGCAAGTTGTAGCTCTGCTCTTTTTGAAGCATTCTGAGAAGAAGGCTGCCTAGGTGTGCCACATCAAAGGGCATGTCACTAAATGTGTATGGACATATACAGAGGAGTCTTTGAAATGCATCCAAGCATGGCAGTAAAAACTGACAAGTGTGCCAATGGATCGAGCACTTTGTATCAAGCATGTTTTCCTCAGAATCTAGGCCACACTTAAGGATTTATTTAGAACACCCAGCCATTGACTGTAATTAATTGGGCTGCCCAATAATATTTCCATATGTCCGGGACTGCCAGCCCCCCTCAAATGCCCCCCTCTGGAGCTTACATAGTGCTATTCGTAAACTACCCCTATCCCATAGGAGTTCACACAGCTCACTGTCAACCTTCTGAAAAAAGTCTAATTGTTTTTTGTAGCGGGTGTTCTAAATGATATAGAGCAAACACGGAGGGGCCATCATCTTAAAGAGGGCAGCTCTACCCATCAGGGACACTTGGAGCCTCCTCTAGTGGGCCACATCGTGCCACAGTTTTTCCAGCTGCAGGAGTAAATTCTCATCCAGGAATTCGTCAGCATTCCTTGTTATACGGATGCCTAAATATTTGAACCCATCTTTCACAGTCATGACTATACACCTGTACGACAGAGCAGGAATATCCCCAGTAAGGGGAACGACTAGGGACTCATCCCAATTAATTGGATATCCAGGAAAGCTGCCAAACAGCTAAAAGATGTGCATCAGCCTATCAACTGTCAGGTGGGGCAACACAGCATATAGCAGTGCGCCGTCAGCATATTGGAAGATTCATTCTTCCCAGGCTCCCTCTCCTGCAATGCCCCGTACGAGCGGGTCCTGATGGACCCAGACTCAAGCTCCAGTGCAAATGTCATTGGGGACAGTGGGTATCCCTGCCTTGTGCCCTTGTACCATTAACCCGCACTCTAGCTATTGGGTCTCGATAGAGGAGTCTGGTCCACTCACAAAATCACAGACAAAATCCTAATTTAGTCAAGGCAGCAAACATATAGGGCCCCTGAAAGCTGTTGAATGCCATTCGAGCATCCAGAGAGAGCAATACGGCCTTCTTCAGTCGTTGGGCTACAGTCATGTGTAGCACTCCCTATAGGCACTTTAGATGTAATCCGGTACTGCTGTGGGGCATGAATCCTGATTGGCCAGGATGGAGAACAGAGGATATCACTGTCCTTAGCCTGTCTGCCAAGGCCTTTGCCAGCAACTTGGCCTCCAGATTAAGAAGTGATATGGGCCTGTAAGAACTGCATTCCTCAGGAGGTTTGCCTTTTTATTTAGGATAGCCACACTAGTTGCCAGCCTCTGGTCTTCCAGCAGGCAACCCACCTTCCTGGCCAACTGAAAAATATGTAGCATAGGTTTCTCTACTTTGTCCATGATGCCCTTGTATAGTTCTACAGGCAGTCCGTTTAGGCCACCAGCCTTTCCAGATTGCAAGTCTCAGATGCCCCCCCTATTTCTTCAACCATCAAGTCTTGCTTTAATTCACACCTAATTATCAGCAGATAGAGAAGGGAGGGATCCCTAAGGAGGTCAATGCAGGCATCTAGAGACCTATCAAAAGTAGACACATATGCAGTTTCGTAATAAGCTGCAAAAGCCTTTGCTATGAATGTCCCCATTGTGTGTGTAGGCCCACCAGGATCATGGTTTGTCTCCTTGTCCCAGGCTACGTATCTACAACCAGCCTCAGAAACCAGAAAGGAATGTGAATGAGATGTGTTCAAAAGTGCAATCTTGGATCTGGACGAACATTTTTTGCCCAAAGTACGTATGGCAGTAACAAGACACACTTTCTTTCAAAGAAAACAAGGGAACCATGAAAGCATTGAGGATTATGTTTCTGCATTAAAAAAATTGTCGATCATGAGCAGATTCGGAAATCTGCATGATGACTTGTACGTGATCAGATTGTGATGTACGCTAAAAACAAGTCCATGCAGGAGAGGCTATGGGGAGAAGGCGAGGCTAATCTTAAAAGGAATTGTGGCAATTGTGAAGAAAGCAGAGCAATCTGAGCATTGCTCCAAGGCTATCCCTGCACAGGAAAGGTTGTAGACTCTGTGAATGAAGTGTCAGACAGCAATCCGAATAGTTTGCAGACCAGCGGGCGGTACACTGACCAGAGAAAGGACAGATGAAAGGGGGAACAATTCCGAACAAGCGAGGAACATTAATATTGTTTGTTTTCATTGTAGCAGTACATCACACTCAGCTAGGCTCAATAAGTGTCTCGCAAAATCTGCTGAGTGCTTGGAGTATGGCATAATAGGGCATTGTGCTAGAGTGTGTAAAAGAAAGCAAAGGAAAAAAGGCATCACTAAAGTAGCGCGTGTGAGAGAGAGTGAAGAAGAGGTTTCCTCAGAAGAAAGTGAGGAGGATGAGGAGGTAAAAAGCAAAGGGCGTAAAAAGGTAATGCTGAACATTGCAGGTGAAGGCACAAGTAAACCGTTGTGTTGGGTATTGTTTGGAGGGTTTCATTGCAGGTGGCTGCTGACTCTGGACCCCCATACATGATCATCACCGAAAGCATTTTGGAGAAGCACTTTATCAATAAGATTGGCAATCACTTGAAACCCCCAAATATATTTCCTCAGAGAGTTAAATAGGGGATAGAATTTAAATGGTGGGGTTCAGGCAGTTAGTTTGCAGGTTCAAAAACAGACATTAATTGTGTAAACTGTACATTGCCAAGGAAGGACCCTCAGAGCTGGGCTGGAAGCATCAACAAAGATTAAGTATAATTTTCGATCCGAATAGTGTAGAACAAGTCTTGGTAGCTTGTAATGAAGAAGACACAAAAATGTGGGTGCTGTAGGAGTCCCCCCCCGTATTTCAAGAAAGAATTGGAAAACGTAAAGGGTTTCCCATCAAATACGACTAAAGGAGGGAGTCACACCTTTGATTCATAAGGCACACAATACTCCTTTCATTGTCAGGGGTGAAAAGAAAGATTTTGAGAAGTTGTTAGAGTTACATATCATTTAACCGGTAGAGGTGTTCGAGTGGGTTTCTCCATTGATCATAGCCAGGAGGGCTAATGGCAAGGTGCATTTATGTGTGGATTCGAGGGGACTGAATAATAACATAGTGGTGGATCAGTTTCAATTACCTAGAATAGATGAAATTATGTAATTAACTAGACAAGCAAAGGGGTTCTCAACACTGAACTAGTCTACAGTAAACCACCAGGTGCTGTTAGATCCTAGCAGCAGACATCTCACAATGTTTTGAACGCTGTTCAGCTGCTACCAATTCAGACGCATGCCGTTTGGGTTGGCATCAGCTGCACCAGTGTTTCAGAGGCTTATGGCACAGTTGTTGGGTTCCATTCTTCCAGGATGATATTTTATCTATGAGTAAAAGCATAAAACATCATGATGAAGTACTAAGAAAAGTGTTATGCATCCTGAAAGAAAAAGGATTGTCAGCAGAGAATAATAAATGCAGATTTGCACAGAAAAAAAGTCATGTATTTAGGCCATGAAGTCAGTTATGAGAGGGATCAAGCCCAAAGGATGCTGATGGAGGCTACAATGAATGATCCTTCCCCAAAGTCAAAGGATAAGCTTAGATAATTTCTTGGTGTAGCTGAATTTTATTCAAAATTTGTGGAAACGTTCTGGCAGAAGACTCATCATATGAGACTTTTATTAAAAAACAAAACCAAGTATGTGTGGGATGAGGAATTTCAAAATCATTTGAACAGATCAGCAAGCAACTGGCAACACTCCTATGTTGCAGAGTTTTGATTCCAATGCAGATACATTTGTAAGTGCTGATGCCAATGGGAAAGAGTTAGGCAGTGTGTTGACCCAGAAGAATAAACGAGGTAAAGAGTTTGTGATTGCGTTTGCATCGCATTCCTTATCACTCACGGTTGAGAAATACTCTGTGATAGAGTAAGAGAGACATTGACGTGAGTGTGGGCATTAGAGCATTTTCAAACATTTATATGAGAATAAAGTTCACGTTAAGGTCAGATCATAAACCCCTACCCTAAACTGCTAACCACTGAAGGGCTATCCAGAGCGTCAGCAAGAATAACAAGATTATTTATGAGGATACAAGACTTTTTTATGAAGTGCAATATGTACCTGGGGTCAAAAACGTTACAGCTGGTTTCTTAAGTAGAATTGTACTACCCCTCAGAGAAATCGACCAGGATCCCTGGAGTGAGTGTTATGTAGCTGGTATCTTTGTGGATGAGGGAGCCATCAGTATACAAAAAGAGGAGTAGAATGAAGCATATAGTAAGGATGAGGTATTGAAAGAGATGAAGGACAAGATTATGAATTACAGGTGTACTAACGGTAAATGTGTGGTAGTTGGAGAAATGAAAGCCTTCTTAGAGGTACAAGACAAAAATAAGTGTGGATAACATGTTTATTCCAGGCAAAAAAATTATTCCACCCAATGTTATTAGAGAGAAAATAATCCGAATTGGTCATGAAGGACATTCAGGCATTACACGTACCAAACTCAGTATAAAAATGTTATATTGGTGGCCTAAAGAAGATTTAGAAAAGGAGAGATTTACAACAGCATGTATGGAGTGTGAGAGTGCAGACAAATCTCAGAAGACTTTAAATCCCCCATGTCCTCCTTGGGGTGTCCAAAGATGCTGTGGGATGAAATAGCACTGGACAACATGGGTCCTGTTACATATAGGTACATTGTAGTCCTTGTGGACATGTCCTCAAGGTGTATTGAATTGGAGGTGATTAATAAGGTGGATACATCTACGGTGATTACATTTCTTGAGGATGCATTATCTTCAAGAAGGATTTCCGGCATCAATATTGACAAACAATGGGGTGCAATTAAAGTCGGAGGAAATGAAGACATTTGTCAAGTTTGCTGGCATAGAACAGAAATTTACAGCGTTGCATAATCCATGGGGCAATTCTGTTGTTGAAAGGACACATAGAGTAGTAAAAGGAATAATACAGTTGGCAAGCAAGGGAAAGAAAATGAACACATTGACCTTTTTTATATCTATTTCTGTTACCCATGTTTAGCATCAAAGTAAATTTTTTTTCTTTCTTGTGAGGTCAAATTTTGTGAATCAGCAAAAGTACAGTGCGGACGCTGGATTTCAAGGAGGAAGTGGTAAGAACATTTCTGTGATTTCACAATACCTTTTACAGAATAATGATGAAAATGTATATGTGCAATGAAGGTGCCTGAGGGGGGAGGAAGAGCAGTGCGTACCTGGCGCATTCTTGCCGGTAGATCAGTCAGGTCCATTTATTGATGGGAAAGTGGAAGGCAATGATATCCCTTTTCTGTTGGATACTGGTGCTACCCGTTCTACTGTGAGAACAGCAGACATCCCAAACCTACCCCTCTCGGGAGAAGCGATCCAAGTTGTCGGAGTCTCAAATTAACAGATTCGAACCCCAATTACAGAACAAATGGAAGTGCACATCGGAAATTTTAAAGACATGCATAGATTCGTAGTTTGCGATTCTAGTCCAGTAAATCTATTAGGAGGAGATCTGTTATGCAAAATGAATTATTGCACAGCGGATGGTGTTGCTTTTCAAACCCCTGATGAAGATATTGTCTATAAGATAATGCTTGCTAAACAAGGCACAGAGGTAGATGAAATGTATTCTTTAATGACAATAGATAACTTACCAGAAGAACCGAAAACAACCGTGAACCCAGAAGTATGGGATTTCACTGGAAAAGAAATAGGGCTAATGGCGAATGTAGACCCAGTGAAGGTGACTGTGAAAGAAGGGGCAGTTTATCCCAACACCAGACAATACAAAATGAGTCCAGAAGTGAAAGAAGGAGTGGATTTAGAAATTGACCGAATGATTAAACAGGGCATTTTAAAGGAAATAATTAGTAGTCCTTGTAAATCGGCTATAATAGGACTTAAAAAGCCTAGTGGAAAATACAGGATAGGGCAGGATTTGAGAAAAATTAATAAAATTGTAGTGCCTTGTTGTTCTGTAGTTCAGAATCCAGCAGTGATTCTTTATCAGATACCCTGGAATGCAGGCTGGTTTACAGTAATTGATTTATGTCAGGCCTTTTTCTCCATTCCTTTGCATCCAGACAGCCAGTATCTTTTTTCTTTTAAATTTTAAGATCGTATCTTGGTATGGTGCCGAGTTCCTCAAGGGTATACAGAAAGTCCCTCAATTTTTAATCAAATACTGAAAAAGTGTCTAGAGAAGTTAGTTATGCCCAGAAATTCAGTCCTAGTACAATATATCGATGACTTACTTGTGGCATCGAAATCCCGAGAAGACTGTGTTACTGATTCAATTGCGTTGCTAAACCATTTGACACAAAGTGTCTCCAGAGAAATTACAATTTTGTCGAACAGGGGTAAAATACATGGGTCACAAAATAGAAAGAGGAGTGAGAAAAGTGACCCCTTAGAGAATTAAATTAATCAAGCAAATGCAGTTACCGCAGGCGCAAAGAGTGATAAGAATGTTTCTCGGAGTGGTTGGGTACTATCGGCAGTGGATTGTAGGATTTTCTTTGTTAGAAAAACCATTGATTCAAATGACACGAAAGAGAGTGAAGGATCCAATTGTCTGGAATGAGGAAAGTGTAGAAGCATTTGTGAAGTTGCGAAATTGCATGTGCAAGGCCCCTGCTTTAGGTATGCCTGATTATACAAAATAATTTGCACTGTTTTGTTGTGAGAGAGAGAGTTGTGTGCTTTCAGTTTTAACCCAGAGACATGGATTAAGCCGACGTCCAGTAGCATATTTTTGGATCCTGTGCCTTCAGCTTTACCTGGCTGTTTAAAAGCAGTAGGTGCTACCTGTACGAGTCTGGAGCAAAGTGAGTCAATCATGATGAGACATCCAGTTAAGGTTTATGTTCCACTTTCAGTCGAGATTCTTTTAACAAGAACTCAAACACAGCATCTTACCTCTAGTTGGATGACTAAGTATGAAAGAGTAATTCTTGGAGCAGAAAAGGTGAGAGTGATTAGGTGTCCAATGGTAAACCCTGCTACATTATTGCCAGATCCACGTTGTGAAGAAGTGAAAGATGAAGAAGATCATGATTGCTTGGATGTGACTGAGATGTGTACTAAGCCTCGCCCTGATATACAGGAGGAGCCCCTGAAAGAGCCAGATCACAAACTATTTGTCGATGGCTCTTGTCTAAGAATTAAAGGAGGAGGACTGAGTGCAGCTTATACTGTCTGTAAAATATCTGGGGTCATTGAAGCATCCTGTTTACCGGGAGTCAAGTCTGCACAAGTAGCCGAATTGGTGGCCTTAACAAAGGCATGCAAAATTGGAAAAAATTGGAAAATAACCATATTTACAGACAGCCAATATGGTTACGGGGTTGTGCATGACTTTGGCCAGCTCTGGATGCAGAGGAGATTTCTGACTTCCTCAAGAACCCCCATACGAAATGGGAAATTTGTGAAAGAATTGTTGGAAGCGATACAATTGCCAAAAGAAATAGCAGTGGTCAAGTGTGCTACTCACCAGTCAGGAAATGACTATGTGACGGCCGGTAACCGATATGCTGACCAGATTGCTCAATATTGTGCAAGGAATAATGTGGCATTGAATAAGAAAATTGAAACAAGTGGAATCAACTGCCAACTTATGTTGTTTTCAGCTGTAGAAACATGGGATGAGGTAAGACAGTTGCAGGATGAGGTGGAGGTAAGCGAAAAGGAAAATTGGATAAAATCAAGTTGTGAAAGGAGGGCAGTAGATGACGTATGGATGAACTCTGATGGCAGACCAGTCATGCCCGACTGCTTACTCTCTCAAATGGCAAGAATGTATCATGGAGACACCCATGTAGGCAGGGATGCAATGATCAGACTATTTAGACAAAATTGGTACAATCCAAGGTTCAGGGTAGTCGCAGAGAGTCTTTGCCAGAGATGCTTAATTTGTCAACAAATAAATCCAGTCAGGAAGACAGTAGTCAGTTGGGGAACAATTGGAAAAGCAGAAGGACCATTCACCAGACTACAGCTCGATTTTATTTATAGAGTTACCACCAAGCAATGGAACGAAGTACATCCTTGTCATAGTGTGTTTGTTTTCACGATGGGTGGAGGCATACCCCACTAGGAGAAATGACAGTCTGACAGTTGCTAAATTGTTATTGAGGGAGTTGATTCCTCGTTTTGGTTTTCCAGTAACTTTGGAATCAGATAGAGGACCTCATTTTAATAATGAAATAATTTGAGTAATCTGTGAAGCATTCAAAATAGAACAAAAACTGCACTATGCATACCGTCCAGAGGCTTCTGGAATGGTAGAGCAATTGAATGGCACAATCAAGTTCAGATTGGCAAAGGTGTGTCCATCCAAATCACTGAGTTGGCCAGACGCATTGCCTCTTGTATTGATGGGACTCCGAATTATTCCTGAAAGAAAACAGGATTGAGTCCCCATGAGATACTCATGGGAAGACCAATGAGAAAAGCATTTATACCAGGACATAAATTGCTGAATATAACTGATGATCTGGTATTGGACTATTGCAAAGGATTGGCTGACCTAGTGCGTTCTGTCTCTCACCAGGTTGGAGAAGACGCAGTGGCCAATCAGCCAGCACAGGCGCATGATTTGAATCCTGGAGACTCGGTGGTAGTGAAGAAGCACACCAGAAAGTCGTGCCTAGCACCCAGGTGGGATGATCCACGTCAAGTCATACTGGTCACTACTACAGCAGTGAAGTGTGCAGGTTTACCCAATTGGATCCATGCAAGTCACAAAAAAAGGGTTCCAGCCCCTACTGTGAAGAGACCGCAACTGACTGAAACAGTTGAGACTGCTGAAGGTTGTGAAGTCGAAGAATCTAGAGTGACAGATTCTGAAGTGACTGACAAAGAACAACCGAGCACAAGTCAGGAGGGCTGGATACCAGTGGGTGACGTACCTGAGGTGGTTATTCAAACAAGAAGCAGAACCAGATTAGAAAGACAAGAAACTAGTGAGGACCAGATAGATGTAGAAGAACACGCTCAGGAAGAAGTGAACAAAGCTACTCGAGACCCTGAGCAGGACCAGGCAGGCAAAGAAGAACATACTCAGGCAAGCAGATCAACCAGAAGACCTGAGCAGGGACAGACAGGTATAGAAGAACACGTTCAGGCAGCAGAAGAACAAATTGTAGTAAGACCTGAACGGGACCAGTTAGGGGAAGAAGAACAAGTTCGGGAGGAAGAAGATCAATTTGAAATAAGACCCATACAGGAACAGATGGAGGAAGAAGAACAAGTTCAGGCAGATGAAGCTACAATAACAAAACATGAAAAAGAACAGATAGAGAGTGACACTGAAGAAGAGGAAGAGCGGATTGTGCCAGAACATAACGAAAATAAAAGAACTCTTGAGAGAGACAAAGAAGGTAAAAGTGCAGTGCAAGTTCAAAGGGTAAGAAACGGTGATAACTGGCAAGGTGGAGTCAAAAGGTTAAAATACCATTTGAAAAAATCAAGTGAAAAACCTGAACAAGTGAATGAAGTTACTAGTCAAACTCAGTCAACACAGTCAATTGTGAAAAACACTTGAAGAAGTCCAAGACAGAGAATCTTGAACAATAAGTTCAAGGGTCTGAGTGGACCTACTTGATAATAGAAGAATTTGAAAATTTGGATTTGAATGAAGAGACAGATGAAGAAGACGTAATGCTGAACAGATTGATGAAGGGAAAGTGAGGCCTTCTTGAAGTAACAAAGATTTGAATCCACAAGTAAAGAAAAGAAAAGAAAAGAAGACGAATCTTCTTAGACTAATATGGCTAAAGACAGGGTTGCTTAAAGACCAAAACGAAGTTGTACTCAGAAATGCTGTAGGGCTTGCATATGTAGCATTTATTTGGTGGTCACAGTATGGCTATTCCTAACACCAGCAGTTCCTTATCTCATGATAACAGACAAGAAGAATGATACAGATAATGAAAAGACAGCTACCATGAAAGGAAATAGAGTAGAATTAGAAGCAGCAGATGACATAGATTTACATTACACAATATCAGATAATGACACGTCTTTAACCCCTTGCACGCGCGGCAAATACCGCCGCGGTGCGAGGGGGGGCGGGGCTGGGCATGGCGCCCAGGTTCTCAGGATGGCTCCCGGCCGTCATAAATCACGGTGGGAGTGTGCTCATGACGGCCGGGAGCCGTCCGAACTCCGCCCACTAATTAATTCGCCCGCACAGGCGGGGAATTAGCCGCGCGTGTGCGGAGCGGCAACGGTCGGACGGCTCCCAGCCGTCATAAGCACACGACTACCGTGACTCATGACGGCCGGGAGCCGTCATGAGCATGGAAGTGGTTAAATGTATTCACAAAATTGTTGTTTCGGTATGTAGACACAATGGAGATTAGTGATTATTATGCTTGTATGAAATTACCAGCTTCAGTGGCATAAGGAGTCACATACCATCATTTACCTTTAACATATGGTATTTCAAGTAGTATATTGACAAGTCTATTTTATAGAACAGTAAAACTTCAATATTATTATTCAAACTTAGATGTAGTATTTTCAGAAATTCCTATTCGAAAGAATATGAATCCAGTAGTAGTCCAGATGCACAGTTTATGGGTGAATTTTTCTTAACCATGAAGTCTATAGATCTAGTAAAGGCACATAAGAATAACTTAACATGCACATTACGTGAAGAAGAGAAAGTGTTTTTGAATTTAGTTGAAGAAAGGAGACAGGATTTCCAAAGAAAAGCTGCTGAACAGAAAACCCATATACCACCATGGGCTGAGAAAGAGGGAATTTATACAGCTGGCAAAGCTCATGCTGCGATGTCCCTAGACTTTGTAAAGACAGGGAAGACCTGCCTCCATAGATTAAAGACAGATTATAATAAAATATTTATTTTTTCCAGTGAATGTGAACATAACTTCCTGATTCTGGGAGGTTGGGGACTAAAGGGGGGAACTGATCCAGTATTTCCTGGGTTTACTACATGTGTGGGACTAATGCTTATTATAAATTACCTGCACGGTGGTATGAGAGTTGCTATTTTGGGATTGTATTTTCGAAAATTGATCACGTAAAAAGAATCACTGAAAGCAATGAGAACACTAATGAATTAACATGACGAAAGAGAACTAGTTTTTCGGAAGTAATGGGTGACATTTTTGGTGCATTGATACCTTCAGTGGGAGTCATTTTAAATTCACATAGAATCTGTCAATTATCAACAGTAGTTGATCGTCTTTCGACTGATACTGCTGGAGGTTTCTTGATGATTAATACGGAAATGGTTGCAATAAGGTCTATGGTTTTACAAAATCAACTTGCGCTTGATATATTATTGGCAAAGGAAGGCGGAGTCTGTAAAATTTTGTAAGCGCAACATTGTTGCACTTACATACCTGATAAAAGCAAGGACATCAGAGGATATATTAAGAATATTACAAAACTTCAAGAAGATTTGAAGCCACTGGAGGTTGACAGTCTTTGGGAGAGACTAACAAAAAGTATTTCTTCAAGAGGGACTTGGTTTACTAATCTTGGGAAGGTATTATAGGTCAAGTAGTCTTTCCATTATTTGGTTTAGCAATAATAGTTTTAACAATAATGATATGGTGTAAATGTTGCAGAAACAAAGGGAAAGGAAGAAAATATGAAATAAATGGAAAGGGAAAGAAAAGAAAATATGAAGAGATTCAGCTAGAAGAAATGAAAGGGAAGGTATACAAAAGAATGAAAGATTTGGAAAATCAAGATGAGAATAAGAACGAAAAGGGAGGAAAAGAAATTGAGATATGCTAAAGTTGGCATCTGATTGGGATGGGCGATTTTGTGATGGCTCAAAATGCCATCAGAGAGGGGATTGATGGAGCAAGGAAAAGAGACTTGCTCGGAAGCAATCTTCTCGTTTAACTCTCTAACATGGTATTAATTACGTATTGTGTAAAACTAATACGCACCACATAAAAATAAGAGTCAGAGAAGCTTACTTATGTGTTTACTAATGTAAGTAACTCGAGCGAAGTTCTAAAATGGCTGCTAAGGGGAAATCTTTATTGCACATGCGTCAACTGCATCTACGCAGTATGACAAGCTATCGCTTGGAGGGAAATTCTTGCGCATGAGCAAAAAAATACTAATATGGCGGCTTAAAAGCTCACATGCATGGCATCTGCTTTGCTGAAAATTAAACCAAGCTATTTTACTAATGCTAATGCAGGGAAAGCATTGATAAATAAATGGGATTAGAGTAGAGATGGGTGGTATACAGTGAAACCATTTATTCTTGAAAATAATATTTCTCTTTCTGATTTTCTCATTAGTGTGCATTTGGGCCTCTCGTGTGTGTCCAGAGTTTGTTAGACATGTGACCTCCGTGCATGCCTGTTGAAAGTGAGCGAGAAGAATGACGATGCATTTGAATGCGGTCCAAGGACACAAAAGTTACATACCCTGGGAACAAGCACTAAAGACCTCTGGATGAATGGATGTTCACAACAAATTAAAACAATTGTTTCTAATAAGATGTGGATATGGGTGGGAATAAGATTTTGGAATAAAAATTAAGGGGTTGGATCTATGAACAATGGGTTGATAGACTAAGATGACATATAAGCATGGTGTGATGATCTTCCCCCCTTGCCTGTCCAATCAGAATTAGTATTTTTACGATATTGAAACATTAATGGGTGGCACATGAATATCGAAGGATACAATTGAGGTAGTCTTAGTTAGTTAGTCAGATGGAGATTTGCTGAATGCTGCAGAGCTTGGGATGCTGTCGGAGTAACGAGAGATGCTGATGAAGAATCGAATGCAGAACCATCTATCTTAAATTAATTGATAAGAAGAAGATCGCAGAAGAATATCGAGGAGTAAGAGAGTGTCAGAGAGGGGTGCTACGCAAGCGTCGGTGTTAGAGAGGTCATCTATCCTGTCTTGAAGCCTGTCCTGAAGCCTTTGTCACCTGATCTATCCCGGGGGACCTTTACCAGCCCTTTTGCCAGTGGGTTGGTTTTCACACCATCCTAGGTAATTATTATTTCCGTGAATGTGTAGATGTTCTTTCATCTCTATCCTCTCATTCCTGAGCAAAGTCATTGCAAAAGTACAAAGTATGTGTTTGATGATTGATTAACTGAAACTTCTCTCCTATGAGTGACGACGACTGTACTGTACTTTGAAAGTGGTTCACATGAGAATAATTTAGATAAAGATTTAAAAATGTTCCAGAGTCTGTGGTCATTTAATTTAAATAAGAAGACAAGTTCAAGTCATTTCACCATCAACTAGATCAAATAATGGTCCATCGACCAGAGGAAAGAACTTTTTGATCAGTGAAAGATTAGTGGAGACAAAGAGGCGACTAATCTTGAAATATTAGTAAACATAAACTTTGACTCCAGCGGTTTTACTAGACTGTGTGTATGTGTGTTTATGGGCCCAGGTGAGTATTTGGTATTTGAGTATTGAGGGTACGCCGCTGGATCAGCAGGATTGTGTTTTATTTTAATTTTAAGGGATGTGTAGTATTGGGTAGGTAGTTAAATATACAGTGTGAAGTGTTCCATTTAAAGATTTAAAGTAAATCTGTAGATTGTTGATGAGTGGATTGAAACACATAGTGCTTATAATAAACATTCTTCTTAGGCATGATATATGCCTTGAGACAGTGTGTAAGGCCAGCAAACATTTCTGTAGTGCCTTCCTCAAACTTAAACATAATGTCTTGTGCACAGCCACTTACAGTAAATCAAAAGACACACAATTGATGGACAGAATGCAGAACAAATCAAAACATTCACCCCCAGTCAAGAGATCTGGGTTAAATCCATCATTATTTTGCTCACCATGTCACCCCAGTTTAGACCTGGCCATATGCAAATCAGTCTTGACCCTGTGCCTCATGGGAACAGTCCAGCCCGAAATGCCAAGCCAGGTCCTCCCTGGACCGGAAACAAGCATCCTAGGACCAGTTTCGGGGTTTCACCCCTCTTCAGCCAGGATAGCTTGATTCCAGTGGCAGTTCGGTCTGGACTGTTCCCATGGGGCACAGGGTCAAGACTGATTTGCATACGGCTGGGTACAAACTGGGGTGGTGTAGTGGGCAAAAGAACGCTGGATTTAACCCAGATATTTTGACTGAGGGAGAATGTTTGCATTGTCAGCATTCCGTCCATCATTTGTTTGCTGTAACACTTTTCGCCCTCAGTGGGATGGGTATGCCCAGACGTGGGTCACTTGCTCACTGTGCCACTGGATTCAAGCAAGCCTGGCGGAAGAAAGGGTGACATACCCTGAAACCGGTCCCAGGATGCTTGTTTCCGGTCCAGGGAGGACCTGGCCTGGCACTTCGGTCTGGACTCTTCCCATGGGGCACAGGGTCAAGACTGATTTGCATATGGCTGGGTCCAAACTGGGGTGGCATAGTGGGCAAAAGAACGATGGATTTAACCCAGATCTTTTGACTGGGGAGAATGTTTGCATTGTCAGCATTCTGTCCATCATTTGTTTGCTGTAACACTTTTCGCCCTAAGTGGGATGGGTATGCCCAGACGTGGATCCCTCGCTCACTGTGCCACTGGATTCAAGCTAGCCTGGCTGAAGAAGGGTGATATACCCTGAAACTGGTCTCAGGATGCTTGTTTCCGGTCCAGGGAGGTCCTGGCCTGGCAGTTCGGTCTGGACTGTTCCCATTGGGCTCAGGGTCAAGACAGATTTGCATATGGCTGGCTCCAAACGGGGGTGGCATAGTGGGCAAAAGAACGATGGATTTAACCCAGATCTTTTGACTGGGGGAGAATGTTTGCATTGTCGGCATTACGTCCATCATTTGTTTGCTGAAACACTTACAGTAAATCAGCAAGTCTCTTAAGCACTTGACATTCTCAAAGCCCAGTGCATCTGTATAGATAGCAACACTCTTAATCCAATGCCACCAGCAGGGATTCAGGATGTTGCTGTCACTTAGGTTGAAAGGCAGCAAGCAAAGGATTTGCTGTAGGAGCTTTGAGAATACGTTGCCTCCTCATAAGGCTTACACCCTTTCTGATGGCCTTCCATCAACAATCCACCTTAACAATTGAGAAGCCAGCACCAGGAGCCACAAAAAAGACACAGGAGAGATGAACGCCTAGTAAGACATGTGCAAGGACCACTGTGTGTGTTTATGTGTGTGGTCTATGTATTGTCTAAAGCACAACAAACACTGCATATTGGACCACATTCATTTTCATTGACACACAGTCAGCTTCAGGTTTGTGCATAATTAAAACGTAGGTGGATGCCAACCAAAAACATGCAGTCACAAGTCGGTATATCCTTTGCAAAGTACCAGGCAAACATCCTGTTGTTTCAGTGCTTGGCTCCAGACTGTCTTTTTTCACCCTTTTGCTCCCAGTGTGAATTCTCTGAATGTGCACTCCTGAAAGTGACAACCTGATGCATCTTAGGTGACCCACTGCCCAGGTGACACTCAATCTCGGGAGTAACATGAGCATATATTTCACAGAATGAGAATCCAAGGCATGGAGAAATGGCCCAACATAAAAATCACTGAACAGATTTTTTAAAGATGTCTTTTTTTAAGGAGGGGCTTTGATGTTGTTTTGAGGTCATGAGGCTGCTTCGGGTTACAAATCTACCCAGTTATGGTGCGCTAGAAAACTAGCGTGAGAGACAAAAGACTACAGAGAAGGGATGTGCTAAATAGACTCCACAGGCATTACTGGCAGCTTCCCTGTGGTCCTTTAATATAAGAGTTGTTTTTCTTTTCTTATGTTGAAGGCCTGCTAGAAGAGAATCGAGACTATTTCAGGCGATTTCTTTGAACTGACGGGACAATGTCGGCCCCTGGGGGAAGTGATGGTGGCAGACCAGTCTTCTCCTGGGGTGCTTCGTGCTGACAGGCACAGGACAGGGTGGGATAGGTTAGCCAGGGAGATGGGGTGGGTTAATTAAAGACTATACGGGTGTCAGGAATGGCGTGTCAGGCCTCTTCCTGATGCAGAGCACCACCAATAGGGACAAGTTTAGGCAGAACAGGAGGTGGACACCTGAGGCGCGGCCTGGTGCTCATCTGGCCATTTTCAGTAGCCTGGGTGTAACGGGCCATGATAGTGACGGATAATGTGGCCGTGATGGCGGTGCTCCAGACCTTAGGAGCTGCAGGTATGGCCGACCTCATCAGGCCTGGTGTGCTTAACCAGGCCTGGGTCAGCATGCGGTGCCATACGAGCTCTGCGTTGGGCAGGGTTGCCGCTGTTTTGGCCACCTGCCTGTCAGAGCGGGAGGCCAGGAAAATAGCAGGGGTGGGTTGCGTCAGGAGCACAAGGCGCTCGGCAACCAGCTCCAAGCACGGGGGCAGGTGTCATGGACTCCTGGCGAGTCTCTTCTTGGAGGCAGAGGAGATAAGGGGACGAGGGCAGGGGGGCAGGGCCTGATGCGGTGACAGGCCGCTTATGCGCGTGTCGCTGTCAAACCTGCCTAAAGGCTATGAGCTCCCAGTGACGGCGGGCCTTTGGACCTGTCCGCTAAGCCCTCCCTGGGAGTGTTCAATCGAAGTTGGCTTGGCCTTTAAAAAGTGCAAGTTTGTAGCGGCTGGGACCACACACAAGGTTACAAGAGGGGTACGGGGGCACTCCATGGCTCTTCTCTTTCGCCGCTCCTTTTTAATCTGTACCTATTGTCCCTGATTCGCTCCCTTGGAGAAAGGAAGTTCGGCACCTATAACTATGCCGACGACCTCCAATTGATATGTGACATCAATCAATCAACCTCTTGTGTTCTGAATTTCCAATCCACCATGCGATTTATTAGTGAGTGGATGAACAGTAACCATCTGAAGCTGAATCCCAATTAAACGGAGCTGATTCTTATCAGTGGGCCAGCTAACCCCTGGAACTCCAATTTCTGGCCACCCGAACTGGGAAACCCCCCATTCCGAGCATGTTCAATTATAAGTCTGGGTTTCACCATTAGCAATGATCAGTCGGTGAAGGCCCAGATAGGGACAGTGGTCTCTTCCTGCTTCTTCCATTTGCGAAGGATCAGGAAGATTAGCAGATGCTTTACCACAGAGGCCCTGACCCAAGTGGTCCTGGCTCTAGTCATCTTCCGCATTGACTACTCCAATTCGCTCTATATGGGCATCCCGGCATATCAACGAAAACGTTTGCAACTAGTGCAAAATCAGGCGGCCAGACTGATTTACCACCGCCCCAAATGGCATCTTGTTACGCCATTAATGGTCAGATTTCACTGGCTTCCAGTAGCCAAATTTTGCGCATTTAAGCTGGGGTGCATTTCTTTCAAGGCTTTTCATGTTAACAGCCCAGCATTTATATCGTCTCAGATTCAGCGCTATGTTCCTATCCGGGACCTTAGGTCTTCCCATCTGAATCTGTTGGCCATCCCATCTTTTATACGGAAGAAACACAGGGGACTAAGATTTGCAGTCCTGGCTCCTCAATTCTGCAATTCTCTCCCCTTGGATCTCTGACCTCCTATGCTCTGTTTAGGAAACCGTTAAAGACCTGGCTGTTCCGACAAGCATATGGCTAAATCTCCTTTGCAGCAGTTTCTCCTGGACTTAAGCACCATGAAACCACTTGTTGTACATGCGCTATACAAGAATCTTTAACATAACATAATATAACAAGAGGGGCAGGGGGGCACTCCATGGCTGCTGCTGCCTCCAGTGAGGGCCTTTCGGGGGCCAAGGGCCCCTGGGGCACACAAACACCCTGACCAGTAAATGGCAAGGGGTGGATATTGAGACACACATACGAGAACATCGCTGCTCATCCAAGAGACGGAGGTGTGCTGGGCGAATACATTTGACACTGGCCCTGCGGATGGGGGGGCCACGGTGGGAGGCTGAGTGCAGCCAGACCAGAGGGACTGTGGGCCCCGGGCCGGAAGGGAGGTGGTTGTTGGTGCCAGAGAACCAGGAGCTAGATGTAGGTCGGCCAGGAGCCAGTGCGGCTCGGGGGTCCAGTGGTGTGAAGAACACCCCCCCCCAGGTTGGTGTAGCCTGGTAGATGATGGGACCCCAAGACCTGCAACCGAGGCCGGTAGACAGCTGGAGATGCCAGTGGGGCACAAGACATCCCCTGGATGTTGACCCGAAGTAGCAGGGGGGATCCACGGTGGCCTGCCATCCAACAAAGGCTTGCACACACAGAGAACGGCTGGAACCACTTATGCATGAGCATGACGCAACAGTGCAGTCGTGAAAGGGAGTGGTGCATGGGGATGAGTGTGTGGCTGCTACAGGTGAGCATGAGCTGATTCTTGACTATGATGAAGCCAGTGATGAATTGGAAGAGGGTGAGCTGCGTGATGAAGAGGATGTGCCAGTGGGAAGGCCCACAAGGAAGGAGCAGGGAACAGGCGAGGTTGGTGTTTTGCAGAAATCAAGTGGAGACAAGGGGAGTGCAATGAACAAAGGGGCTCAGAACAGCGGTGGACGTCACAAAGAGAAAAAGGACGGTGATTGGTGGGCAGTGTGGGATACTGAGGACTATAGAGCTGGGGGTAAGCCTTACCAGTTGCTGGGGGCAGGTGGGTATTATGTTATGGATGATGCAAGAGCTTCTGTGAAAGACACTTTGGCCATAACAGCGACGACTAAACTGATGGGTAGCAGCAAGAAAGTTGAAGGTAAAGGGGTCCAGACAGACCACAATGATGGGCAAGGTGAGGTAGGTGGGGCGGATGGGACTGAGGAAGATAAACACATGAAAAGATTACTACACATGGGTTTGGCGATGCCTCTGGGGTCCCATCTGTCTGACAAGACTAAGAATAGACTTTGGAAACAAGAGTACATTGACGTTTTCAAGCTACTACATAGGGAAATTCAGGTGAAGGAAGGGTCTAAAGAGGAGGAGTGGGAATTGATTAGGAGGCCTGGGGTCCATATAAACATGGAAAAAATTGAATATAGACATTTTTGATTTATGCTAGCATCTACTGTGAGAGCCACACTGACAGGGCAACTGTGTTAGTCAAGTACATGGTCATCATTCCTAAGGCACAAATGCACTTCGGTGGCTATGCCTGGGTTAGCTACCATGAAGAATTCGGGGCCAGGGTGAGCCTTACTCCTAATAAACTTTGCAGGAAGGTTGAGTCTACACTGCGGATGCAGTGGATGTGGCCCACTCAATCCACGGGCTCTATACATACTGAGAGTGGCCTGCCTGTTAATTATCAGTCTGTTCAGCCCCACCCTGTCCACAGGGAGCAGGTTATGCTCAGAAGCCAACTGGACCCAGAACTGAGGTGGACTGGAATTTCAATAAGAGGTTTTGCCCCCGACACCCATGCAAATTCAAGCATGAATGTTCAAAGTGTGGGGGGACGGCACCCCCTCACACAGTGTTTCACACTAGCCAGCCCCAAAGAACAATGGAAGGCCTCTATAGGACGGGGGCAAACAGGATAGTATGGACAGTAGGGCCCCTACACCAATTAAGGTGGAGGCTATGGTACCTTGGCTCTCTGTGTATCCAGACAGAGAGGCAGCACTGTGTTTGGAATGGGGTTTCACAGAGGGCTTTTGGGTAGGGTAACTGGGACCTAGCAGTCGCAGGTGGGCGAACAACTTGAAATCATCTAGGGAACTTCCTCAGGTGCTATTGGCAAAATTGGAAAATGCGGTAGCTGAAAGTAGAGTGGTGGGGCCTTTCTTTGAGTGTCCGGTGACAGATCTGATCATTTCGCCACTGAGGATGGTACTGAAAAAGTGTTGGGAGAATTCAGGATGATCCACCACATCTCTTGGCCCGGAGGGCATGTCAGTCAATGACTTTTTTGCGGAAAAAGATACCAGGGTGCTGTTCGCCTCTGGGGACAATGCTATATGCCTGGTGAGGAAGTGTGGGTGGGGAGCTGAACTGGCAGAGTGCGACAAAGTCTGCTTTTAGGTTGCTACCCATACATCCTGCTGACTTTTTGTTGTTAGGCATGCAATTTGGGGGTGCCATCTATGTAGACAAGGTTTTGCCGATGGGGTGTGCCATTTCCTGTGCATTGTTTGAGATGTTTAGCACCTTTTTGCAATGTTCAACAAAATGAGTCGCCATCTGGAAGTATCTCACTATTTGGATGATTTCTTGCTTGTAAGTGAGAAAACTTCAGGGAACTGCCGTAGGGTGCTCCGGCAATTTTGGTCCTTGGTGCAGGTGTTTGGGGTGCCTCTGGCTTCTAAGAAGTTGGAGGGGTCCTAGCAAGGTCTTGGCATTTCTGGGCACGGAGTTGGACTTGGTGCAATGGGTGTTGCGGTTCCTCTGGGCAAAAGTGTTGGAGATACATGGTTTTCTGACGGAAGTGATTGGGGAGCAGAAGATTGAGTTGAGGGCAGTGCAGAAATTGCTTGGTTTCCTGAATTTTGCGAGCAGGGTGGTGAAAACGGGTTGGACACTTTGCAGGCATCTCGGCATGGCTACGTCAGGGGCAGTGCTTCTGCACCACAGGGTGCGGATTTCTTTGGTGGTCAGGGCTAACCTTTGTATTTGGCGAACATTCCTGGACAATTTCAATGGTGTCTATTTGGGTTTTCTGGAAGAAAACACTGTGTGACATGTCCAGATGTTTTTGGGTGTGGCAGGGGATAAAGGTTTTGGTCTTTTCTGGAATGGGAGGTGGTGTGCAGAGCAATGTGCAGTGCACTGGTTGAGTCCGGGACGTAGCATCGCTTTCCTTGAGTTTTTTCCATTGTTGGTGGCATTGGTGGTGTGGGGTAGCGACCTGATAAATAGGATGGTACTGTTCCATGTGGACAACATGACAGAGGTGGACCGGGTGAACAGGCAGAGAGCGAATGAACTGAGGGTGTTAGGGCTGCTGAGAAGATTCATGCTGGCGTTCTTGTGGCTAAATGTGGTGTTCAGGGCTAAATATGTTTCGGTCGCCAACAAGGATATAGCTGATTCCTTATCTCATTCGGAGTGGCAACGCCATTGCCTCCCGACATCTGGTCCTGGGGGGAGTGGGAGTAGTGGGTCAGGTCAAGTAATCACTGGCTGAGTCAACCAGGAGGAGTTACCAGCTGGCATGGAGCCAGTTTGAAGAGTTTATGGTTTCTTCACCAGATATGATATAATGCTGGATCGCCAGGTAACTGAAAAGGGAGTGTTGCATTTTTGTTTTGTCTTGTATTGACAGAGGTTTATAGCCCACGATGATTGGGGCCAAGTTGGCCGGGATCTCGTTTTATTGTAAGCTTACTGGGGTTTTGACCCTGCCAAGGATGAGATTCTGGGCCAGGTTTTGAAAAGGTAGGGTAGAGAAAGGAGTGCGGGGAGGGCAGTGCTGCTGGAAGCGATTACATTTCAACTATTACAGGATTTGTTGGATGTTCTACCTCTTTGTTGTTATGATCATTTTGAAGTTGCGGTTTTCCGACTATATATGATCCGGATGTTTTTTGGAGCCATTCGAGTATCGGATCTTTTGCGGTCTGCTCCAGCCGAAGGTGGGGGTGGGGGGGCTAGGTGGTTGTTGCACGATGAGATGCGCTTGGAACAGGGACGGAAGTGCATCTGGCTGCGTCAATCCAAGAGGGGTCAGACGGGCAGGGGTAAATGGGTATGGCTGTGTGAAGAGGGCAGTCATGAGGTTTGTCCTGTGCGGGAATGGTACAGTTTCCAGGAGTGGCCCGGTATGGGGAAATAAGTGTTTTTTGTCATGGAGACGGCAGTAGGGTTACTGCTTTCCAGTTGTTGGTGGTGTTGCGCATGGCTTTGCATAGGCTTGGTAGGGACCCGGCCAATTTTTGCACGCATTCCTTCCGGATGGCGCTGGTCCTGCAGAGGGGCTGCCTGGACATGGTCTTTATCCATCTGAGTGAGAATGACTTGGTTAAGTTGTCAGGTCGGACCCTGCTTCAACATATGCAGAGGGACTTGAATGCGATCAAAAGGAACTTTTCAGGGACCAGTTTGTTCTAGACTGAGTTTGTGCCTCAAAGGTTCTGGAAGGGGGCATTGAAACATGCTGCAATCGATACCGCCTCGAGGAAGCTTAACAGGGCAATGAGGGTTTTCTACATGGCAAACAACATCAAGGTGATTGCTCATGGGGGCATTAAGTAGGGGAGCAGTGTCTGTTAAAGGAGGATAGGGTTCACCTTCCGCACCTGGGAAATTAGTATTACATGATGGAATTGTATGATATGGTAAGCACTTTGTCGATTTGGTGCAGGAGGACATATCGCGGGATGTGTGAAAGGTGCACAACAAAGGGGGTGAAGCAGGAAACCATACTACAATGTTTTCCTTTATTGAATTATTTTGGGGGGTGGTAGCTACATGTGGGCATATCCACCCCACGGGTGGAGGGAAGGGAGCACAGATGACTGATGATGGTGAGCAGGATGTGACAAGTAGGGGAAAGATCTTCAATGGAGGATGTTTGGTGGAGCAAGTGAGGGAGTGACAGCGTATATGGAACGAGGTCAGTGAGGTAAAGACAGAAGAATGAAGCAAAAGTTTTGGGCTTTGGAATCGAAATTGGTTGAGTTGTGAATGGTGTGTGGAGGAATGGAACTGTCATGTTTATTGCCATATTTATAATTTTGAGATATTGTCAATGTCAATAAAGTTAAATAGAATGTTGCAACCCTGACCTAATAGATGGTCTTTTACTCTAATATGACGACTTGGCATGTGGTTACTGCACGATGTCGGCCCCCGGAGGAAGTGAAGGTCGCAGACTAGACTTCCTCCAGGGTGCTTCATGCTGACAGGCACAGGACAGAGTGGGATAGGTTAGACAGGGGGAAGGGGCGTTTTTTTTTATTTATTAGCTTTTTCGTTAACATACAGAACCTTCCAGCAACAAAACAAGCCAGTTTGACGTTACATCTTTCCTTAAAGACTTGTGCACTCATGAATAGAAAAAATAAAGAAAAGATATACATTATCAAATTACACATTTGGTTGAGTACTCCGTGCATACAGCTTTTATAAAACCTACATTAGTTATGCACCTTCGAGGGTCATCAACAGTGTGTAATAAACCCACAAGATTACTGCATCAAGACATTCGGTAAAATTGCAACAGATATACAATCTAGACAGTTATACATATGCGTTCATAATTACCACTTATTAATGTATATGAGGTACTAAGGAATCCCATCTGGTTCCCAGTATCACCATCCCCTAGTCTCAATTTGTAATGATAGTTCACCTATATCTACTCAGCTACGTCTTTCTGATTTTGTACCCATTGCAGGAAAGGCTCCCAGATGTCACGAGGCCTGGAGGTGGGTGGCACGAGCTCCCAAAAAGTGGTTAACTGTGTGTGTCCAAATGTTACAGCGGCAAGCCAGCCCTCAATCGATGGCATTCTCCTCCCCAACACACCGCCACTTGTCTTTTGGCAAATAATAAAAGCAGAGCATGTAACTTACGTGTTTTTGGCAGAGTGGCTTTAACATACCCCAATAATCCTATTATGGGAGATGGCATATCGGACTTACCGACTATTTGGTTCACTGTGGTCAATATCTTAGTCCAGTAATCTGTAAGTGTTGGACACTCCCATGCCACGTGCAAGAACATAGCAGGGGAAAAACCACATCGCCAGCATCTTTCATCTGCACGGAGCCCCATCCTGTGGAGACCAATAGGTGTTCTATAAAACCTGTGCAGAAATTTGAAATGGATTAGTCTTAACCTATAGTTGGGTGACAGCTCCGTGAGCTGCCCACAACAGAATTTCCACTGGTCCTCGGTCATTGGGGTGGGTAGTTCGTCATTCCAGTATTGCAGAGATTTGGGGCAGACTATGGGGGCCGAGTCCTGCATGTGCTTATAGATCCGTGTTACCAGTTTACAAGGGGATGGGGAGCCTACTAAATTTTCCATAGCGGGCAGCACCGGGGGAGCCTGCGGGAAGTCACTGCTAAGAGCTCTACATGTCGCACGAAGTTTATGATACAAGTAAAGCTCAGAGAAGGACACATCCTGGCCGCCGTCTGCCGAAAGGGGGGGTCTAAATGTATTATCAGGAAACAAGTCAGCAAAGGTATGAAGATGCAACTTTTGTACAAGGGATTTGCCAATGCCATCTGCGACACATGGTAGCAGTGGGTTTTGCGTCAGTGATAACGACTGGGCATATAACACCGGGACACCCGCCCTTTTACGCAGCTCCTCCCATGCCCATCTCAGCATGCCTGCGGTATCTATGTCCACCTTTGGGCAGCAAGCTGGTTTTAGCCACTTTAAGCGGGGTGGGCGCAACTGCGTCTTGCTCTACCGCCACATGAGGTTGGAAGGGTGTCGGGTGTACCCAGAAATGTAAGTATTTGGCCTGAGCGCTAAGCGCATATAACCGCATATCCGAAGCCCCCATACCTCCTTGACGTGATGGGAGTGTTAGCATGTCCAAGGATACCCTCGCTTGACCACCCGCCTATGCCAGCGTAACAAGATGTGACTTGAGAGTGCTGAAAAAGTGCGACGTTAAAGGAATCGGAACATTCGCGAACAAGTACAAAAACTTGGTTTTGGATGACCATCTTGGCCAAGGCTAACCTGCCAGTCAGGGATAGTGGAAGCTTCGTCCATATTTTGACCTTCTCCTCCAGCCACACCATGACTCTCCCATAGTTTAAATTCCAAATTTCCTGCACATCCCGGCTAATCCATATTCCCAAGTATTTTACTGCTTCTACTTCCCACTTCAGAGGGTACTCGGAAAAGGGCTCTCGGCGTGCTCTCGGTTAAGGGGAATACGACCGATTTTGACCAGTTCACACATATCCCAGCCAGTCCCCCGAACCGTATAAATTCCCGCAAAACGGGGTCCAAATTGTCTTCCGGGTTCATAAGGTAAAGGGTTCTGGAACTGAAACCTATACCTCTTGCCGTGGGATGCTGACGGATACGCGCAGCCAGTGGTTCCATTGCTATTGCGAACAATAATGGGGAAAGGGGGCAACCCTGCCTCGTGCCCCGCGATATTGAGAATGGATCAGAAAGTAGCCCGTTCACCCTTATCCGAGCGCTGGGGGAAGTGTAGAGTAGCCGTATACTGTTAATGAAAAGCAGACTGAACCCCATACGACCCAAGGTGGTGAACAGATAAGGCCACTCTAGGGTGTCGAAAGCTTTCGTAGCATCTAAAAACACTACTGCGGCGTGGACGCCTGGATGCAAATAGTGTAATACTGAAAAAATGGTCCGTAGGTTATGTGACGTTGATCTCCCCGGAATGAACTCTGACTGATCAGGAAGTGCAATCATGGGCAGCAAAGGCTGCAGTCGATTAGCAATCAGTTTCGCGTATATATTTTGACATCTACTTTTATCAGGGAGAGTGTCCTATAAGAGTCCAACTCAGATTCTGGTTTTCCGGGTTTTAGCAGAGTAATTATTATCGCTTCCCTCATAGTGGTGGGCAATATTCCCGTTTCCAAGGCTTCCCCGTACACCTCCAGTAATCTTGGCGCCAATTCTTATACGTAACTTTTATAAAAAGACGTGGTCAGACTGTCAGGGCCGGGCGCCTTGTCAAGGGGCAAACTCTTAATAACCTGAGCGACATCTTCAGCAGTATACGGGAGATCCATGTATTTTCTGTGGTTGTTATTGAACCAGGCTAATGCAATCGAGTCCAGAAAGGACTGCATTCCCTCGGGGCAGTCCTCCTGTGTGGCCTTGTAGAGATGGGAATAGAAGTCGGAAAAGGCGGTCAAAATTTCCTCCTGACCGCTCCCGCTGAGCTTCTTCGGAGTAATCTAACAGTTTAGCTTTAAGCAAGCCAGTGATTGCCGGGTCCCCTGTTGCATAGAATTCCTCCTCCAGCACCTTTATATTAGCCTCTATAGAGGCAAGTGTTCCTCTTATTGCCTTTAAAACACCCGCCTGCCTGGCAATGCATTTGCCTCTAATTACCACTTTAAAAGCCTCCCAGAGTGAGGCTTCGGTATCCACCAAGCCTGTATTCAGATCAAAGTATTCGGTTATATCGGACCTAATTTCTTCTTTAAAAGCTTCATCTAGGAGAGCCTGAGGTGGGAGGCGCCAGGCAAAAGCACTCTTTGGCAAGTTTGGGATCGCCAGCCTCAGCATACATGGAGAATGGTCCGACAGCGATCTAGGCATATGTGCAACATTTGTAGACCAAGTGGCGACATCTCAGGATACTAACCAGTAATCCAGTCGGGACCATGAACTGTGATGATCAGAAATGCAGGTGCCCTCCCTTAGCAGGGGATGCCTGTCGCGCCATATGTCAATAGGATCTCCATCAGCCACTATCACCCCCAGGGCGGCACTAGCCGATGGGTGCAAGGTGCGGGCAGCTCCTCTCCTATCCAAGGTATCATCTAGGATAGCATTAAAGTCTTCTCCCCACAACACAGTAGAACACTCCGCTGCCCTGATTTTAGACCAAATGTTATTTAAAAAAAATCTGGAGAGTCGACATTGGGGCCATAGACAGCCACAATATTCATAAGAACGCCACATAAAAGTCCCTGCACCAAGACATACCGGTCCTCAGGGTCACCCTGTGTATACCTCTCCCTCCAGTCTAACCCCTTCTTAATCAGCACAGCCACCCCCGTGCACAATTAGAGTATACAGAAGAATATATATGTCCTCATCGGCTATGGCGAAGTCTCTGTGAGGGTGTTACATTCAGGTGTGTTTCCTGCAGTATGCATATGTCTACATTGTGACGGGATAAATAGGCATGAACCAGTCTTGATTTTCTACCATCATTGAGCCCACGAACATTCCAAGTGAGGCAATTTAGAGTGTTAACAGTCATCTACAAGGTTTACTGTCCCAATGGCTGTGTATGCATCCACGACGTGATACTTCAACCAGTTGTGACATGGTTTCGCCCCCCAACGTACATCCTGTACTGGCAATAAACAATAACATAAACCCAACACCCTTCCCTCCACCTACTCCAACCCCCCAAACAGGATGAAGCATAACCCCCTGAAAAAACAAGAACATACAAAAAAAAGCATGACAATCGGGATCCTTCCCATGAGGGCGCAGCAACACTGGCGTACAACCTTGCTTTGTACAAGGTGGCCGGGAATACTGCGGGTGAGGTTATCCGCACAGAACCACAAATGCACTAAATGAATTTAAACAATGTTAAAAAGAGCTGCAGAACAATTGGCAGGATCTCACTCGGCAATTCTCAAGTCTCCCATCTGTACGGTGCAATCTGCCAGAACATGGACCATACTATACCCATATTAGTCATTGTCACTGTCCCATCATCTTCCCGATGCCCCTTCTTCTTCTTCCCACTGACATGTTTAGCAAATTTAAGTGCAGATTTCGCATCTGTGAAAAAGTGGGACGTTCCATCTACAGACACCTTTAGCTTCGCTGGGTACAGCAGTGAGTACGGGATTTGTGCCTGCAACAGAATCCGCTTTGCCTGAATAAATTCACGTTGCGCCGCCTGTACCGTCGGGGTGAAATCGGGATAAAAGGAGATGGTGTTCCCTTTGTGTGTAATCTTGCCTTTCTCCCTGGTCATCCTGAGTACAAGGTCCCTGTCCTGATAATTTAGGAGCTTAGCTATGATGGGTCTGGGCGGTGCACCAACAGAAGGCCTCAGGCCCAGCGACCTGTGGGCTCTTTCTACCACAAAGACTGGGGAAAGGTGAGGATCAAACAGATTGTGCAGCAGCTCCGTTACGTAGGTCTCCATTTTAGAAATGGCCGTCGTTTCCGAAATCCCCGTGATGCGAAGATTGCTGCGAAGCGACCTCGCTTCTAAATCCTCTTTTTTAGCTCTGATGACCCCCAGCAGTTTATCCATGTGGATCAGCTGCTCCTTTGTCTCACTTGGAACTCATGATACTCCGTGTGACGATTTTCCAGGGCATCCAGGCACGTCTCGTGTGTTGACACCTGCGACCTGACTGAATCCAGCTGCGCAGTTAAATTGTCCAGCTTGGTGTCTATGGTCCGAAAGCTGGATCTCATCTCCAACATGAGTGATCTCAGGTCCTCCCCCTGATCCTCCGCATGTGAGTCATGACGGCCCTCAGCCTGTGAATCATGTTCCAAGTCGGCATGGCGGGTGGAGCGCTTATTATCAAAGTTTAGTTTCGGTTGTTTGGCGTCTTGTTTGCCCATGACTGTAGTGGTGCTGTGAGCTTAAACAGAAGGCCCAGAACAGAATCAGCCCGTCGATGCAATAGGCAACTGCCCGTCCCCTATACCGCCAAAGCGCAATAGTACTCCGATGGCGCTCTGACAGTGCCTGTTGTCTCAATGACTTGCTCTATGCGCCACTAGTTCGCCAAAGCCACCTGGGACAGATCCCCGCCCTCCATATTGGATCAAGCAGCGCAGTTCCACACAGACAAGCAGCCAAGCTTCCACGGCAATATCTCCCAGGTTTAGCAGGGCAACTTCGCTCTTAACACTTCTCGGTGTCCACTAGGCCTTCAGGCCCGTCATTCTCGGCCAAAGTAGGTCCAGCAACTACAGAGGGCACTCCACCGTTTCAGCACGCACTTTCCCCAGTCCTTCATGAGTGTTCCTCTAAGCTACAGGGTCCCAGCGCATCAATCACCGCCGCCGTAGGAAATCGCTGCGCCCCTGCACAGCACGTGATAGGTCTCTGGCAATGCACCCCTGCAGGGCCACCACAGATCAGTCCGGCAATCACTCCCAGCTCCCTCTCCTTAGACAGGACAGCCCAGGCGCTATGAGCATTAAGGCCCTCGGCTCCACAGAGTTCAACAGAGCCGGTTACACAGAATCCAACATAAAGGCCGAGGGGTAATCACAAGGTTATGGTGAATGCCCAGGTACTCCTGTGTTAGCGTGGGGGAACAGCAGCAGCGCACAGTCGTCCGCAGCCCCGCTGTCTCCTCCGCACGGGACCGATCCGCTTCAGCGACGTCCCCTCCAAGGCTGTAATGGCCTCCAGCAGCGCAAGGTCCGCCGGCAGCCGTGGGTGTCTCCGATGTCGCTCCCGGGGTCCGTGTGACCCAGAGCCTCGGAGGGCCGCCACCAGCCGACCTCCCCGGCCGCTTCACAGTCGGGTGGGCTCTCGGCAGACGTGCACCCCCGCCTTCAATTTAAAGCACGGCAGCAACCGGCACTGCCACAGGGAGACAGCTGGAGCCTAGCACTCCGGCGCCGAGCCCGCGCCGCTGCAAGAGCAGCAGCCTCGATTTCCGCTCCTCCCGCCTACGGCTCCACCAGGGCACAGCGAATCCTCAGCGCCCGAGACGCTTGTTGTTTGTCCCGGCTCTAGCTCGAAGTTAGAGCTTCGGATTTCCACCGACAGGGCCTCCGCACTGCCAGCTCAGCATATGGTAGGTTCTGGCTGTCAAAAACCCACCCGGTGTGTAGGATTATTGAAGGATTTTCTCCCGGCCGGCGGAGCGCGCTCAGAAAGCGGCCATTCCGCTGCGCAGCCGGCCACGCCCCCCAAGGGGCGTGTTTATTAAAGAATAAATAGGTGATAAAAATAATATGACACCTTGGCGTGTGGTTATTGCACAATTTCACCATTTTCAGCCTTTGCGTGGTAGCAGTCCCCTACCTAACAATTTAAAGAGAAATGCAGGATCTTAATTCCTGCTTGGAAGTATTGAGCATGAATAGTCAGCAGAGGTACTTAGGGCACGGTGGCAGCATCCATTGTGTAGAAGGCATGGTTGCGTGAAGGCTATTCTTTGTTCTAAGAGAAGTCATTGAAGGGATCTCAGGGCTGGTTTCACACAGTCGGATTTTCTTAGACCCAGCACTAATTATGTCATTCTATTTATAGTTTGGTGGGCTTGCATAGACAAGTGGGATTAATAGTCAGCATTAATGAAACTACCACTGTGGGTCTCTGTTGAATATGCAGCAGAGTGCTTTTTCGAATAATACACTGCTAGGTATGGGGAACAAGTGTCAGTGTCCAACGGGGTGCCCCTTTATTTTTTGGCACATCCTCGATGCCAATGTATGGCAATATTTACTTTTGCTTAGTTATTATGAGCCCCCGATACGGGGGAGGTGTGGCACAGGGCAGTCATGGGCTGATGAACTCCAACTATTCTAGTTGAGTTATTTTGCCACTGGTCTCATGGGGGGCATCCAACTATGTACGGCTCTGATAAATGGGCACAATACAACCCTTTCTGCACTTGACTTTCAGGGTAGTAAACACAAGTAGACATAGGCTTCTCAGAGAGGCAGTGTGCAGCAGACAAGCTCAAAACTGAACAATCAACTAAAAGGTATGTTAACTTCAATGTCTAGCCCACTCTTGTCCTTTTAGAAAAGAAAATGCATTTTATTCTAACAGTTCTATTAAATGCTACACAATTCAATCCAGTTTACAGAGGAGTGATACTGATTCCCCTTCTAAAGCTACTGCCACTGGTTATCCTTTGCTAATGCCTCTCAGATGACCTTCGAAAAGGTTGTCCTGACCCGGAATTAGAGCAAAAGCATCAATTAGGGTCAGGAGCAGTTTTTCAGTGGCCCAATATGTATTCATTTCATGGGATTCAAGAGTTCTTGCCCTTAGTGGTGTTGAGGGTAACTAGTCTCTTACGCTCATACAGCACAATCCGCCCTACTTCCACAGTTGGAGACCTACGGCAATTAAAAGCACTCTTAGTAGTAGTCAAGGAGGTTGGTGTAGCTCGCGTCTCGGTGTATGCGGCCTACCCAGGTCAGTTCAGCAGTGAGCGGCAGCACGGGGGCTTGAGCACAGGTGCAAGCCCAACTGCTGCGGCCCATCGGGCCATGAATATAGAGCTAGCTTTGATCAAGCTACTCAGCCGGCACCACAGCCTAACTGAGCAGTCACAGTTCCAACAGCAATTGCAGCTCTAATTTGGTTGAGCCAGTCATTACAGCAGTTGCATCCCCCATTGTGCCATTGCAGTCACAATGCTTGAGGCTGTTCCCACCAAGAACCTTCCAGTGAGAATGGGGGAGGAGGTCCTCTGCAGCACGGTTTGCTACTGGCTTCACTATCAACCAGTCCACTTCCTCTCTGTCTCCCTCAGTCCCAGGGGCATGATGGCTTCTCCTTCTGGATAGATTTTTCCTCCTGAAAAAGGCAGATTTTGTACCTATCGTAGCAAGCATGCTTCTAGGTACTAGGCAGACTCTCAGATACTCCAGCATAAACGGCAGACTTCAGGTGATGTCCGCTCATATCTGAGAGGCTGTCAGGCAGACACCAGCCCTGGTCACAGCAGTCCTTCAGGTATTCTGTGGCGCACTCCCTTGCTTGGCCATGAAGGACTTCAAATTGGAACAAGAGGGAGGTTCTGAGTCCCACTTTTATACAGGGATGTGGATTTAGTGCCTTAAACCTCAGAACTGGTTTGGGGTGGTTATCTTTAGAAGTGTCCTTCTCAGCCTGCTTTTTTAGACACTGCCCTTATGTAAAGGACTGCTTCTCCAAACAGGCAGCACAATTGTGGTCTCCAAACCGAAGAAACAATAATACAGGCACAATGAAGTGTGAGGATTTTGCAACTGGTTGTTAACAGCCTCCCTAAAGCAGTGGTCATGGGCACACAAAAGGGCAGGCTTGATGTAGAAACTTCATCACCTATCACAACAAAAACTACAGTCCCGCCCCTCCCCTTTACCATTAACCAAATGGTGGTGGTCAGGAAGGACTAATAAGCAACCCCTTGCTAGCAAAAGTCCTCATGGAATTCCTAAAGTTAGCAATCTTTTTATCATCACTCTAGTGTCTAGTTTCCCCCCTTTCCAAGCACAAGAATTCAGTCATGCCACTTTCTAAAATAGCTGTCCCCATCCTCAATCTTGTATCTTGCCAAAGCTGGGACAGCAAACATGGATACCACTGGCTTCTATACTCAGACCCACTCTGTTAGAAATGGGGGCCTCTAGTTGGCACAGGTAGGTAACTTTGTCCAAATAAGGGCCCTTGCTTCTAGTCAGGGTGAGGGGCATACACACTTTAGATAATCCCTGCTCACCCCTTGGGTAGTTTGGCACGAGCAGACAGACTTATCCCAAAGGAAATTTGTAAAGTATTTGTACTCAAAACACACAATAATACAACGATAACACCACAAATGGACACCACACCAGTTTAGAAAAGTAAAGTATCTTTATCTAAACTCAACAAGACCAAAACGCCAAAAATCCAACATACATGTAATAAGAATATGACATTAAAAAGGTTTCAAACAACTTGGTCCCTAGAAACTATGAATGCGTGATTTCTTCCAAAGTACCTGTAGATGCGACAAAATTCACAAGGCCAAACAGCCGTAGAAACGGGAAGTGTCGAGAAACTAAGAGATGGGTCAATTCCTAAGACCTTGGGGAGGCGATGCGACAGTTCTGCTGCATGCAGGAGAAGTGATGCATCATGTCAGGTCTATAGGGGGAAGTGATGCGTCGATTCCAAGATGATTCTGGTCCGCGGGTGATGCGTCAGGAAAACTTGGCGCACAGGTGCGATGCATGGAAATCAGGGATGTGTCGCGATCGATGCGGCGGCATCGAGCGGCACTACGTCGGTTTCTTCAGCCGCGATCCCTCGATGCATTGATTCTGCAGCGACGACAGGTGCTGCGTCGGTTTCGGCAGCAGCATGGCGATGCGTGGAGATTCCTCTCGCACAGCGGTGCTGTGTCAAAACAAAAGCCGCAAGAAGAGCAATGTGTCGATTTTTTTAGTTCTTCTGGTTTCTTCCAGCTCCCAGCAGCAAGCACAACCTACAGAGGCCCAGAACTGGAACTGGCACCTCCTGTCAGGTCAGAAATCTCAGCAGCAGTGTTCAGGGAAGCTGGGAGTGAAGTCTTTGTGGCCCTGAGACTTCAGAACAGGAGACCAGCACACACAGGCATTTGAAAGAAAAGTTCCAGTCTTTGTCCTCTCCTTGGCAGAAACAGCAACTGCAGGCCAACCCCACACAGCACACAGCAAAGGGACAGTACTCCTCAGCTTTTCTCCTTGGCAGAGGTTCCTCTTGAGTCCAGAAGTAGTCTAAAGTTCTGGGGTTTTAGGTCTAATACTTATACCCCAAAATGTCTTTGTTCTCTTTGTGCAAGGGTCTCTGAGCCCAGTCCAAACCAGTTCTGTCCCCACTGGTGCAGTATGACCACAGGGGGGTGGAGACAGCATTGTGCAAGGGAGACAGACCCTATTCAGGTGCAAGGAAATCTCCTACTACTACTCTAAATGCAGCCAGGCCCCAAGCTCTGAATCATCCAGGAAGGGCCGGACACACCTCAACCCATTGGCTGTCTTCAGTGAATGCACATCCCCAGCCTCTGTCACTCCAAAACCAGACAGTCAATACACAAACAGGCAGAGGCACACAGAATGGTTATACAAGAAAATGCCTACTTTCCAAAAGTGGCATTTTCAAAAACACAATTTAAAAAAACCATCTTTACTAAAAGATATGTTATGAAATTCTGAGTTTAAAGAGCCTAAATCTTATTTCTCTATCATGTCCCAATGGGAAGTTATACTTGTAAGATGTTACAAAGTATTTCCCATTCTATCCTATCGGACAAGATAGCCTTTCAATAGAGAAACAACGAAATTGGCAGTATTTCACTATGAGGACATGTCACACACCAGTACATGTCCTACCTTTCCCACACACTACATCCTGCCCAGGGAGTACCTTGGGTCTACAATAGGGGTGCCTTACATGTAAGAAAAGGGAAGGTTAGGGCCTGGCAAGTGGGTGCACTTTCCAAGTCGACATGGCAGTTAACAAACTGCACACAGACACTGCAGTGGCAGGTCTGGGATACCTTTTCAGGGCTACTCATGTGGGTGGCACAATCAGTTTTGCAGGCACAATCAGTGCTGCATGCCCACTAGTAGCATTTTATTTACAAGCTCTGGCACACTTCAGTGCACTTCACTAGAGACTTACCAATAAATCAAATATGCAAATTAGGGAGAACCAATTGTAGCAACAATTTACACAGGGAGCACTTGTACTTTGACGCTGCTCAGCAGTGGCAAAGTGCCCAAAGCATCTAAGCCAGCAAAACAAAATCCAGCTCAGCATCAAAAATCCAGGAGGTAGAGGCAAAAAGTCTGGGGAAACCACACCAAAGACGCCAAGTCTAAAACACTCATACAGAGATCTATTATTGCACGTGCTACCCGCACAGTACACACGAACTTCACATACATACAGGATGTCAGTGCAAACCTCTGCCATTCACAGAACAGCAGAAATGTATTAAAGAGGGGCTGGGAGGAGCCAAGATGGCGACCGGAGCAGACGCTTGAGCGCCCGGCTCCGCCGGCCCTTGGCCTCGGACTATCATCCTGATTTCTATCCTCGCCGATTTTCGAGGTGTAACGTGCGCGACGACGAGCTGACCACGCCGCCGCTTTCCCGGAGTCTGAGCCCGCCCGGATGCCGGAGTTCTTGGTGCCTTTGTTCTCCGCGCTGGACCCCTGCTCTATTGTGGCCTTGGCCGGCCCCCTGGAAGCTCCGCAGTCACTGGACCCCCGGCGCAAATCTGAGCCCCGAGGCCCCGATCCCGCCTCACACCACGGATTGTCGCCAGATGAGCCGGGGGAGAGACGCCCGGACATCTCCTTCACCTTTCACCCTACGGGCTAGAGCTATAGGGTAAGCCCCGGTGTGGCGGGTCTCCTGCTTCGCTCTGTGGCCCGCGCTGTGGAAGGCTGCGGACCCCCTTCTTCTATTGCCTAGTCGGCTGCACAGAGAGTCCGAGGGAGGGGAAGCGACTGTTGGCTTTCACCTGTTGCGGCCAGACCTGCGTGGAATTGCCTTCTTGTTACGGACCCCCCCCCTGGCCACTGTACCGTTCAGCGGTAAAACATGGCGTTGATTGCTTGCTCGAGGCTGGGGGGCGATGCTCCGGTCTCGCCCGCTGCCTGCTTCGCCCTCCCTCTACCAGACTCCAGCTCCACAGTGCCGTCCCGGATTGCTGCCGATGTGGGGGCGCAGCTTCCGCTGCCGTGCGGCTCCGTTCTGGCTGCCCTGCGGGACCTTCGTCTGCAATTGTGTGTGGGATTGCAAATGCTGAGTGAGCGGTTCGACTCCATACTGTCGGCTGCGGATCGTGAGCGCCCAGTTTGTTCTCAACAAGACGTGGGTCTGCCAGTGCTACTGTCCTCTTGTGGGGACGCAACGACTGTGTATAACCGTGCTACACTGGGGTCTGCATCTGGCCTTCCCGGCACCCAGGATCAATCGATCTCCTGCTCAATTGTGGACACTTTGTTTCCCCGTTCATTGCTGCCTGCTTTGTTGTTGCCTGCCTCACCGCGTCCGCAAGAGTATTCAGCTGAGCGACACCTGACGTCCTCGAGGAACCGTTCACGGTGGCCTACGGCTTCTTTTATGTGGGACTCCTGTACTTTACAGGCCAGGTCTGGATTTTATATGGTGCACAAGGGGACCTCAATAGATGATCGGCGGCCATTTTGTGACTCTACTTCTCCATCCTCTCCCAAGCGGCCATATTGTCTTTGTCTGCACGGGCTGCGGGGCCTTCATGTGGGGGCGTGTCTAATCTTACGCCCGCGATCGGGCCAGGGCTAGATTGATTTCTTATATCATGGTGTCACGGATGGGCTGGACTGGGACTGGAATTGTCTGCATATGTTGTGCGCACTCGTCGCGATTTGTCTGCCTTCATTTATATTGTTGTGACACGTATCTTCACACGACCGCCTTTGGGTGTAGTGGGTTCACAGTGTGTGGAGACGTAGTTGGCCGGTGGTTTCGGGCGCTCTGAGGTTACGTGGGCTCCTCCCCGCTTTCTTCTTTGTTTTCTTATTTTCCTTACTCTATTCCTACTTTCTCTCTTGTCTATATTTCGGGTTCATTGGGCGACAGGCACTATGCCGGGGGGGGGGGGGTAGGCCGTAGCCTCCGCATTGGTGTAGGGTGGGGGGGTAATGTACCTTTTCTTTTTAGTTCTATGGGCCTCTTTCTTCTATGTCTCTGCGCTATACTTGTTTCCGATTCGGGGTCCGGGTGTGGGGTGGATTTAGTGGGGGCGGATTTGGAGGGGTGCGTATTTACTCGTGTGACTATCCTGTTATATAACTGCATCGCCTCACTGTCTGAGATTTTCAATGGCCGTTTTACTGATGCTGCTGCCCTCCCGTGTGATGAAGCCATCTTGCGGACTCGAATTTCCTTGGTTCTATCCTCTACTGACTTTTTTCTCGATAAAATTATTTTGAAAACCTTAAAATTAACCTTTACTTCTCCTTCCCCGGGTGTCAAGGATCTCTCCAGTGTATAACTCCTGAATCGTTGCTAATCTTGACCATTGACGCACAGGGGTTGTAATGTGTGTCTTAGTGCTTAACCGTTTTGTGGCCGGCCTGATGGTTGTAGGCCCGTATTTGTCCTTTTTATATGCACTAATAAAGGTTTTTAAAAAAAAAAAAAAAAAAAAGAGGGGCTAGTAGGCCACATTCTCAGTGACATGGGAAAGGGGTCTGGTCATACTATCAGATCCGAACACACGCTATGCTGCCACCACTGATTTATGTGCTATACCCAGGACAGGGAGAGTAGTTTTCTGTCCTCTATGAGGGCATACTTGGTCTGCCCATTCAGGTAACAGGACAGGTCCAGGAAAACACATAGACAGGGACAGACCTCGGATACTGCACACAGGCTTAAAGTGATGCTACAGCCAAAACAAAATCACGATACCAGATACACACAATGTCAATCACTCAGGCAGGGAAACACGCCAGTATACCATGCAGAAGCCGTTCCTGTCCCTATAGTTATTTAAAGTAAAAACAAATTCATACAAAAAGGTACCACGATATGCCTTTCAAAATTGAGCGCTCAGGCTCTTTAAATAGCAATTGAAATGCTTGTTATTTGTAATGTAAGGCACCTTTGGGGGTGCACTACACCAAGACCCCAGTTCTGTGGGGAAACCACCAACCAAGTACCTTGGACCACAGCAAAAGAAGCTTACTTGAGAAAAACTGTGTGCATCTGCTGGCGTTTAAGGCAAGCAGACCCATATTTTGGCCTCATATCATGGGCTTGTATCACAATATCATGGAAACATATACGGAGGAAACTGGGATTGGGAAAGGTTTCCGGACTAATATCAATAACTAATATCTTTATATTGTGTCATTGACTGAAGAATGAAATAAACTGCATCATACACCTCAAAAGAAGAAAAGAGTGGGAATCGGTGCTATTGAGATCTTCAATGGGTTACAGACCTGGGAAAGAAATGGAGCTGGATTAAATTATCCTAAATTAACTTAGTGTACTCAAGGTGTATGATGTAACAGGACATTTCACAAAGGCATTGTGGGAGTATTTATGTTGGAAATGGCCCTTTTTGCAAGGTTACCCCCAAACGTTTTGCTTCTTCCTCCTGTTTTTCCTGACCTGTGGTTGTTGGCTATAGGACTCTGGGCACTTTTACCACTGCTGATCAGTGCTAAAGTGCATATGCTCTCTGTGTAAATTATTATTGTGATTGGTTATCCATGATTGGCATATTTGTCCTACCAGTAGGTCCCTAGTAAAGTGCACTGAGTGTGCCAGGGCTGGTAACTCAAATGCTACTTGTGGGCTTGCAGCACTGATTGTGCCACCCACATGAGTAGCCCTAAAAGAGGTCTCAGGGCTGCCACCGCAGTGCCTGTGCGCAGTTTGTCAACTGCCATTTTGACCTGGCCAGTGTACCCACTAGCCAGGCCTTACCCTTCCCTTTTCGTACACATAGGACACCCCTATGGTAGGCCCAAGGTACCCTCCTGGGCAGGGTGCAGTTCATCAAGGGTAGAACATGTACTGGGTTGTGTAACATGTCCTGATAGTGAAATACTGCCAATTTCGTTTTTCACTATTGAAAGGCTATCTTACCCATAGGACAGAATGGGAATGCTGTGTTACAGTTTTACAAGAATATCTTCCTATAGGAGTAAGATCAGAAATTAGAGTCTGGTATCCCTGAACTCAAAATTTAATAACACATCTTTTAGTAAGCATGGTTTTTAAATTCTGTGTTTGAAAAAAGCACTTTTAGAAAGTGGCTATTTTCTTGTTTAACCTTTCTGTGTGCCTCTGCCTGTTTGTGCATTGTTTCTCTGGCTTGAGAGTGACAGGGGCTGGGGTGGCTCCAGGAGTCTGGGTGAGTCAGCACTAGGCTGAATAGGCCGATCTGCTTTTGGAGTGGTGGGTGGAGTAGCACCTGGGCCTGAATAGAGCTGTGCCTGCCTTCCACAATGCTGGCTCCACCCCCTGTGGTGTATCTGATGGCCCTGGCCCACACTAACAAAGGAATAAGTTATGCACTGGCAGAGTGCACCCAGAACTGGTTTGGACTGGGTCCAGGACCCCTTACACCTAGAGAACAAAGACTTTTGGGGTAAAGTACGAGATATGAAACATCTGAACTTTAGAGCATCCTGGAATTCAAGTGGAACCTTTGCCGAGGAGTAGAGCTGGAGAAACTAAAGAGAAAGACTGCCCTTGCTGTGTGTTCTGGGGCTAACCAGCAGTTGCTATTCTGCCAGGGAAAGGAGAAGGAATTTGCTGTGTGCTGTGTGCCCTGCTTGAAGAAGATCTCCAAGGGCCTGAGGAGAGCTGGCCTCCTGTTTTGAAGTCCCAGGAACAAAGGGACTTCACCCCCAGCTCCCCCTGAACTCTGCTGTGTGAGTTCTGACCTGCCTAGAGTGCTTGATCCAGTTGTGGGGCCCCTGGAGGTTGTTTTCTGCTGCTTTGGGAGCTGGAAGAAGAAGAAGCGGGAAAAGAACTCCAAGCCCCGACGCATCGCTCTTCTTGCGGCACGTTTCACCGGCGCATCTCGACGTCGCGATAAGATATCCATCGCATCTCCGTGCCGCTGCGAAGATCGTCGCAGCGCCTGTCGCCGCTGCAAGAACAGACGCATCGAGGGGTTGCGGCTGAAGAGGACCGATGCTGCGCCGCGCAATGCCGCCACATCAATCGCTGTCACATCCCGAAGATCTATGCATCATACCTGTGCAAGACGCTTTCCTGACGCATCACTTGCGAACTGGAACCGGCACGAAGACCTGACGCATCGCTCCCCCTACAGACCGGACTCGATGCAACCCGTCAGCTGCGTGCAGCGGGGCTGTCGCATCACCTCCCCAGGGCCTCAGGAGTGTTGCATCTCTTTGGTTTCTGACACTGCAGCTGTTTGGCTTGGGAACTTTTGTCGCATCTACAGGTACTTTGAGGAAAAGTCACGCATCCATAGATTTCTATGGTACAAGTACTTGAAACCTTTTTAAAGTCATATTTTTAAACTGTGTAAGTTGGATTTTTGTCGTTTTGGTCTTATGTGGTTTAGATAAAGATACTTTATTTTTCTAAACTGGTGTGGTGTCCCTTTGCGGTGTTTTCACTGTGTTACTGTGAGTGTTGGTACAAATATTTTACACAGTGCCTTTGGGATAAGCCTGTCTGCTCGTGACAAGCTACCAAGGGGGTGAGCAGGGGTTATCTAAAGTATGTATCCCCCTTACCCTGACTAGAACAAAGGGTCCCTATTTGGTCAAATGTACCTACCTCTGCCAACTAGACACCCCCAGTTCTAACAATTTACCTTTGTAATTTTTGAACCTTTTTACCTGTAATAAAGTACTTGAAAAAGTATACCTGTTGCAGATTGTCAGAACCCTTTTCAGATGAACAGAGGAGCAGCAGGAGTTACAGGGCCCAACCTTTAGGGTTGATGCCTTTTAATCCTGAAGTCCCGAGGCCCAACGTACTATGGATCCTGAGGAACTGGGCCAAGTTCTACTTCAAGACTTGAATCTCAGTGGTAGCATGGGTCGAGTAGTCCAAGGCTTCTCAAGGGAGAAGGAAGACACATGGCGATGGACACAGGCTCACAACTCAAAATAAGCACAGCAGCAGCAATAAATGATTGTCCATTCAAATACTTGCTTTTGTGATGAAATAAGAATGTATCTACAACTAAGAAGTGAAATATAACATTCATAAACAATACATACAATCCCCTTAGGTCAGGGCTCTAGTGTTTCATAGGCAGATCCCCGAGTCCCACTCCTCTCAAGTTAACAATAGTGGTTATTCTCTATTCACTAAAGGTGACATTCTGGTTTTGGCCCACTAGCAGTCAGTGTCTCGGGGGGTCTCACTTCGACTCTTTATTAAGGTCAAAAGAGTTCCAGTACCAAAGCGATATCTGGCAAGCAAGTTCCTCCGGGGATCGACTGGCCTGAAATCAGTCTTACCTGCACCATAAGGATCGGAGCAACCGGAGTCTCTGAGCGTGCCCCCTCCGTGTGCACTGCAGCTGCAGAGGCTGTCTGCGGTAAGTCTTTCATGTGTGGCCCAGGCAGGCAACAAATGGCTGTCCTTGAGCTCCTCACATGGGATCATACAGTGGCCAGAGGGCTCTTGATGCTCCTCCAAGCCAGGTAAGTTCTTCGATTCTTCCCACAAGCACTGGGAGTGTTGAAGGTCCTGGTGCTAATCCTCAAGCCCACTAAGGTCACTCCGGTGGACTCTCTTCCCCAATGACAATCTTGATCAGGTTACACTTCTAGCCTGGTCCTTCTGGACCCCTCTGGCATTCGGGGTAACCGTCCCTCCACTGCACTAGGCTCCGACTGAATCGGCACAGAGGCAGTTGTCTACATATCACCACACAGAGGCTCCGGGCCGCTCAGCATGACAGTACTCTTCACTGCGGCCCCACCTGACATAAGGGATTGTCAACTTAACCTGAACACAGACGATGACCCATTTGGTGCAGCAACAATCACAGCTCGCTTCACTGTGGCCCTTCTCCTGGCATACGAGGGTCACTAACATCTCCTGGGCAATGATCCGATCAGTGCAACAGCCCTCTCCTCACACCTCAATGTGTGTCCCCTTTGGACCTCACTCCCTTCCTTCAGCCCTCTCCTCTTCCTCACCGGGTAAACTGGTTTTGGCAAGCAGGCATGCACTGGTGCTCCGGGTTGCAGGGCAGGTGATCTTGGATTTCCTGGGTGATGTCCACTCACCGAGCTAGGATAGTAGCAGGCCTTGGACCCCAGTCTTGGTCACATGCAGAAGTCTTGCAGAGCTCATCCTCCTCCTCGCCGGGCTGTTTGACAGTTGACAATTTTTGGGATCTCAAGCTCCCCTTCTTGTAGTCCATTTCCAGACACCAAATATGACTTAGAGTCTGAGTCTTTGAAGTGCCCACTTGTCTGTTTTATTTTCCTCCAGAAAGCAGTTTGTTACAGCAGGAATGCCTCTAAATCTGATAGTCTCAAAACACAGGCCATGAGAGTGTTTGAAGGTTCACACCTGACTGCCATCCACAGTGATATGTATATCAAACGGTTAGCCCAGGGCCTCAGCCAAACTCTTTATGGTTCTCTTTTCAGACCCATCTCCTTTCTGAGATGTGCCCAGTCCCTTTTCTTGTGACCTCTCTTTTAATCAGAGCCCCCTTTGAAGCGTTCTGGGGAGCCAGGCTCTCCTTTCCTCCAGTGTATCGCACCCAGTTTACAGGAATGCAGCAATCAGTCTGGGGGATGCCTCTGCTTCCTCTTCTCATGATTGTCCATGCAGCCCTCGGTCTCCCAAAATGGAACCCAGAGTCTTCCGTTCACAGGTACATATTCAACAAGCATATACATACACCCACTGCACAGCACCACATCCTTCATGTCTTGTACCACCCACAGGCACACACATACACCCAACACATGCATATAGCATACACGCACTGCACAGCACTACACCCATGAGGTAGTGCATTGGAAGCCGCTCTCAGTCCAAGACTGCAATCCGTGAAACAGGCCTATGTCATGGCACACATACATGATCTGGGTTTGTCTATGACAATAGAAATCAGCATTATGGATCCAGACATCAGTACAGTGGGGCACTCAGGGCAGGGGCACATACATCACAACGGGAGGATTCTTTCCGTCCTAACACAGCCCGACTGATCATATGAATACACAGACACTAGAATAATATAATGACTCCCCATTCCAAGCACATTATTTCCTTGTAGTACCGGGATATCTGGTTTAAGGGTAGAGGTGCGCAAGGCCACTGCCATGGGTACAAATCCAGTAGCTTAAAGTAAAGGTCAAATCCATTAAGTCACAGCGAGTAACTTTTAAAAATTAAATCTTCTTTTGAGTAACAGGGGGGCTAGAAGACACCCAGTAGACACTGTCATTGAGACGTGCCTGGTTTGCTTCGAACGATGACGATCTGAGCTTTTGTTTGGCTCTGGCTCGGCTCGAGGTCCGCATGTGACTTTCACCCGCCGCCGGTGCCACTGCAGCGCGCGCTGCGCTGACTGAGCAGCCCTCCACTTCTCTCCAATGCCCCTCCTGCCTCCCCCCCAGCAGAGGCGCTGCCCAGAGCAGCCAGTGCACAGACGCGGGCAGGGCAGAGCAGTACAGCCCTGCTGCACACAGCTCGCCCCAGCCAGAGGGAGATAAAAAGGCAAAAAGTGTTCACGGTGGAGCTCGCCGCTGCTGCCATTATTGATACGGAGTGTCATGGTGTTGGATCCCGGCTCCATCTTTTGTTTTTTTAAACATGTAATTGCGCTTGCTGAAGCGGTGAGCCACTTCTTAAGCCAGGAGATGCTAACGACATCATTACAATGAACAATTCTTCCCTTCGCTCTTTTATCCAGAAAGCCTACTTTTGCCAACTTGATTTAACATTTCATAGGGTACATACATTTAAGAATGCACTGGTTTAACTTCTCTGGGGATTATACAGGAAGCGCTAGCCTTTGAAGTAAAAGGGTAAAGGGCTACTCATCTAACGGCCGGATTGCACGTTTCAGAACCAGGAAAACAGTAATATAGCCCGGCTTCTTCACTCGATCAACTGTGTGATCTTAGGTATTTACTTGAAATACATTAGATCAGGGTGTGCGCTGTACACAATACTTTCTTGTACGTGGTTTAATAGACTACAGTGTTCCTCCATTTATAATAACACCCTAAACTAAATACAGGGGGCACATGACACCTGACCGGCCCCTCATGGCTTACTAAAGGCATCCTTGTCGGGACAGATAGTTCATCTTTAGAAACTCACTTCTGATAATTGCCACTCAATGCACTGATATTAACTAATGTACTAAAGTGACACGTCCCCACGAGTCTTACCCTTTGTTTACATGATGCGTGATGCGTGATGCATGATAACATGCCAGACATTGTCATGGCTCGGCTCTTGCACGGGCTCTTAGAGCCAAGCTAGACCATAGGCTCGGCTCCAGCTCGGCACTCCATATTAGTTTGCTGGCTCACCCACCTCTAGCCTACTGCTTGTGGTACCATTCTGAAGTAAAAGGTACCATTTTGGAGTAAAAGGCGGTAAGAAAGTAGTAACAAAGGGGTACTGCACGTTTCAGGAAAGTCTTTCCACAGACCTATGAACAGAGCCACCATGGGGCGCGGGAGGCAGCAAAGCGGCTAGATGAGAAAGTCTAAGTACTACATATAGACCCAAGGCATGTGCTCACTCACCTCCAGTGCCAAAACATGAGGAAACATTACACGCTGTGCAATATTTGCATGTGTTTGTGTACACTAGTAGGTGGTGACGTGGAATGCTGTCCCATCTGTTTTATTAGCAGCAGGTAGAAGCAATGGATGCCAGAGCTCTTCGAACTTATTAAACTAAGCATAAAAGATTAAAATCATACTAGTGTTTGGTTATTCTGCATTAAGTACCTCAGTCAAATGAAAAACAATATAACAAAGTGTGGTGCATGTGTCCCGAGAAGGGTAAATATTATGCAGAACAAAATGCCTGCACATAGTTTCTGCAAAGAGCCACATCTACTTCCACCATGTTCCATAAGAGCGTAAGCAAAGTATTCAAGACACCTCGTAATTGAATAGCAAACCAACTATGCACCAAAAATGGGAAAATGTCTTTGTCGGAGATTTCACGGCCTACTGAACTTCTCTTGACTAGGCGCTCCCAGCAAATAGCGGTGCGCCCTTAGTCACTCCACGGGCAGGAGCCAAAGGAGTTGCCAGAAAGTGGAAAGGGTCGCTAGTGATGTCATCTGGGGGGTGCCTGGACAGCATATAAAGCTTCATGAGGCAAGGGATCCGCCTCGTTTCTTTCTCCACCGCGCACCAGCCAGCATACCGCAGCAAACAACCACCCACTCCTGGAGGAAGGAGGAATTGGCAGAATGTATTGCAGTAGAAAAACGGGGGCAACCCAAAATTTGGACTGATTTACTGAACTTACACCTTGGAGGGATGTTTTGTGCAGGCACTGGGGAGGCAGGGTCAGCTCCTCCGCTAAGGTGGAGGAGCATCACCCCACTGTTTCACGAGCAGTTTGGAAAGGAACAATAAAATAATAACGCAATGTTATTATCATTTTATTGTTCCTACCACTTAGTTTGGAGGTAGAGCTGGGCTGGCCAGAGCAGGGGGGAAGTGGTGGGCACTCTTTAGGTGCGCATGACTGTTTGGCTTGTAGTCTTGGGCTGGTCTAACAGTCATGCGCACTTAGCATGTTCTCCACCACGCTATAATGCACAGTCTGGGTGGAGAACATCCACAGGGTCCCAGTCCCTGTCTGAGCCCTGAATCCCGGCACTCAGACCAATCACGACATTACTGTCACGCTGTTGACAGCAGTTTCGTGATTGGCTCGGGAAGTCTGGGAGCCCTGTGTGCTTCCTGCTTCTGGAACGGAGGACAAACAATGGAGTAGAGGTGGCAGCAATACCTGGGAAAGGTTTTTTTTTCATTCACCTCCCCCTCATCTCCCAGCCCCACCACTCCCTATCGTTAGCAGCCACCACAGGCAGAAGGGGGAACTGACCTGCTGGTGGCCCTGGACCTTTCTGCACTACCCTGGGATGCCTGGACTTGTACATTTTGGGGGTTTTGCCTGGTGACAGATACCCCGGCAGGGACGGAGCACTATGCAGAGCCCTGGTGTATCTGGAATGGCAGGTATTGCCCATCCCTCTGAGTGATGGAGGGGAAGTTGCCACAAAGTTATACCCAGGATGCCCTTGGTTGAGGGCATGGGCTATGGATATGGAAAAGGAGCCTGCTGGCACTTGTGCATTCCAAAGTGATGCCAACTGTTTTATTTTGTGCACAATCTTGGAGCTGTTTTTCTGGATCTTACGTAGTGTATTCTCAGAACAATAATGGCATGGACTGATCTTAGAAGGGCATTTTGAAGTGTTGTGCTGTAATAGGTAAAGACAACCGTTTTAGTGCTTGCACAGTTGTTGAGCTGTTTTTGCTGATCTTACATCCTGCATTCTCATAACAATGTATTTTGCTGATCCTACTTTAGTTTCATAACAATAATGTATGCTTAACTATAGTTATTATTCCTCACTGATGCGATGTGACTATGGGAATAGAAGGCTACACCCTTGGTTAAACCACAGTAATTGCAGTTGTCTATCTCCTCGGGAGTTGTTTTAGTGTGGGGGAGGGGGTGAGTTGCATGTTGTGAGCGCACTGTTAGCGCAGTGTTTCCCAAACTGTGGCTTGCTACCCAGTGGTAGGATGCAAGCTGATGTTTGGTTTGTCATGAACGTCAAATACCTGTAGATTCTGTATTCAACTTGTCACATTTGCTGCGCTTCAAAGACTAAGGTCAAATGTCAGACTAGGTCTTCTGAAATAATTGTTGCTTATTTTTTTAATATGGGTTTTTTGTTGACAAACTCCTCTCATTTTACGGTTATAGAAAGTGAAGGGCGTTATGTAGCAATCTCAGTGGGGTACAGGGAGGTGAAGGGAAAGGCTTAGATGAAATATTATGTAACAAAATGCTAATGCCAGTTAATGAACTCTACCAATTCAGCAGTTAGGAAAGCAAACATGTGATTAAGTGTAGCGGAAACAAAGATTTTAGTAGGACCAAAACAAATCAGGACTCTTTACTTGGTGATGTTCACATGATAAATATTAGCTGAACCCCAATTTCCACACATTATCATGTGTGAATAGTAGAGGTTAAAAAGTAAAACTGTATGTCTGTGCAAATTTAGTGGCCATTTTAATGGAAAATGTGCTGTCTGTAATTGACAGTGTGGTCTCACACAATGCTTTAATAACATTACAAAAATCGCTGGGTGGGTGGCAACAGTTTGTCTTTCTACAAACTGAGTTGTGGTCCTAAAACGTATGGGAAGCACTGCAGATGTTCAACAGTGTGCATAAACAATAGTTTCCACTATCTTTTAGTGAAAGGCGTTCACAACTGCGAGTAAGACACAAATAACTAAAAGGGCAGTACCAGCAGAAGCTACCCTCAATCACAGACTAGTCACAGCATAATCCACAACACACACAAACGCTACCCCTCTAATCAGTCGTTCACGGTACTGCTCTGTACTGTACAGAGCTCTGCTGTCTTTCCACTAGATTCACGCTATACAAATACCATATGCACACACAATTGTAAAGTTCTGTACCATAAATTGAGTACCAATCTAAAGGGTACCTTTGGTGGATTGTGCTCAGTCTTGAAGGATCCCTCTGTCATGTTGTGTCCATTTCTGATGCCCAACTGTAATGTATTTTGCCCAGAACTGGAGTCCTCAGGCCGAGTATTGTCTTCAGTCCTGGAGCGCTCATGTGCACTATTATGTTGGTTTTGTGTATCGGAGTATTGTGTCCAGTTCTCAATGCTTCGCCTGCAGTATCTTTGCTTTGAGCGGTATATCTTTCATGCTGTGTCCTCATCAGGAGCCCACCTCTGCAATGGTCCCTACAGCTCTAAAGGCTTCCGTGGGTTACTGTGTGCAGTTTCGGGGAGCACTGCTGGCATATCTTGCAAAGGCCTTTAAGTCACATTTGGAGTAATTTGTGTAGTTCAGGAGACCAAGTGCTACATTTGCAGCTCTGAATATCATAGATAGAGGTATATTATGTTAGTCTCATTCATATACATGCAATCGACCTTTGGTAGGGGCTTCTAGCCCTATGAGCTATCTGGGAGTACACTATCCTTGTTTACTTGGATCTTCATGTTTTGAGTGCTGTGTTCCTTTATGTCACAAGTTTGCGTGATACGGTCTTATTCAACGAGCTTTAAGTGTATGATTACCGTGTCAGAGTGGTATGCACAGAGGTAAAACCGATTGCTTACGCGTATCTTGAGGAACAGGTATCTAGGTGCGACGCAATCAAGTTTTTCGTGAGTAACGCACCTATAAAAGTGTGACTACAGGGGCTCCTGAGCCCTCCCTCCATAGGGCCCGGAAGACTTGTTAGTGGGGTACATATGGGCTAGATATAAAAGAGGTGACACAGGTCACCCTTTTTGAAGTGGCAAAATTAATGTAGGTATGCCATACTAGGTTCTTGTGTTTTCCGTCCTGAAGAATGCCACGTACTTGCATGAGCCATCAGGCAGGAACATTTTGACGGAATAGTGGTGATGGGGCACTAATTTCCCTTGTCCCCACAGTTGGTTATAATACCAAGTGCCATTCCTAGTGAATAAACGGGATATTTAGGACATCACCTTGGTTTTAGTAAACTTAGATCACAGGTCCGCTCTTAGTTAGAAGTGCCTCCCTGATACAGGTGAAGGCCCGCTCTCCATCAAACCGGGATTTTGGAGAGCGAGGGTTGTCCTCTGATGAAGCATGACACCTGGTGTTGTGTGAGGACACCCCATTTACATTTTGTGTATGTTCAACTATGGACATTATGTTTAGTAGAACAATGAGGGATACAGAACAATACAAATTACGAAATCTCTGGTAGCTCTTTTTGTGTGGAAACATTGTGTTTGGAGACCAGCTCACCCGTGAGACCCCAAAGCCTCTAGTTCCCTACCCTGGGTACATTCCAGAGGTGTGTTTGTAAGAAATGATTACACACACTGAGTGACTAAATCCGAGACCAATGGTTTGTACAAATTTTACTTTTTGTATATTTATTTCTTAGAACCAAAGATACTTTGTTGGAGTAAAATAAGTTTTGTAATATCACTGTTTTTCAAAGTAAAAAGTGGGCACAGTGCATTTTTCAATCAGCGCAATGTTATCCTATGGGAGGACACACTATCAGCAATATGCAGGTAAGGAAATGATTTACAGTAGTGAGCTTTTGGATGAAGAATCAGTAACAGGCAAGGTTCAGGTAAGTGACCTCACTGCACCACCAGCGGCACTGGGGCAGCTGGGTTCAGAGGTCAAACTTGGGTACTGGTGCCAGTATTATCCAAAGGAGAAAGGGGGCAATCAAAGTGGTACTACTTACAGGTGTGTAGAACGGTTTGGTAACCCAGTCTCTGGGTGTTAACGTAAGCACAGGGTGGGGACCTCAGTGGCACAGGGGCGGCCGGGTGCAGAGTGCCAACACAGGGTCGGGCGCCCAATGGAAACAAATGGAGAATCTTGGAATCTGAAATAAGCTGCAAGCTCAGACCAGGAGCGTGGAAGAAAGGAACCTACAGCTGCACAGGTAAGTTTGGATGTGCTGGAGCATCAAGATACCCCCAGGACATCTTCCCAAGGCTCAGTGGCTCTGGGTGCAGGGGTGTCCTTTGGGTCTGAAGTAAGCTTACCAGTGTGATTGGGGGTGGGGGGGGTCACCATGCAGAGGCTGCAGACGCCAACGTGGAGTCTGGCAGGTGACAACCCACGAGGGACTCTTGCTCAGGATTGCTGGGGAATCTTTTCTGGACTGGGCTGTGGGCATTGGGTGAGAGGTGGTCAACTTCGGGGTTCCACAAGCAGAGCTTTGGTCTTTAAACTTGATTTTCTTCTGGACAGGTCCGCTGTCCACAGGAGATCAGGAGTCTTTTTAGAAGGCAGGCAGTCCTCCCAGGGTTCTAGAAGTTGCTGGGCTGCAGGACAAGTCACTCTTTTGTAGCAGGGTCTTTGAGGGTTGCAGACAGGCTGGTAGGGAAGGGGCTAAGTCAGTTGGAGTCTTCAGTCTTTGCTGCTGCACGACTCTTCTTTGCCCTCTTCTTCGTAGGTCGTCGGTAATCTGAGGATTAACGTTCAGTGGTGCCCCTAAATATTCAATTTAGTGATGTTACAGGGGTTAGAAGGTAGTAGCCAATGGGCTACTTACCTTTAGGGTGACTACACCCTTTCTATGTCCACTCCCTGTGGGAAGGTGGCATACCCCTAACCGTACTGGCTAGAATCCTCCAAAACAATATGGGGGATTTTCAAAGGAGGGGGTCACCACTTCAGCTCAGGGCACCGTAGGGGTGGTCCTGGCTGAGAGGGGATATAGCGCTCTTGTTTACTAATCTTCCCACCAACCTTGCCGCCAAAAGTGGAGCTTGGCCAGGGGGCAGGCATCTCCACTAGCTGGAGAGGCCCTGGTCAGCATAACAAAGGGCAGGAAGCCTTTGAGGCTCACCGCCGTTCTATGCTGTTCCTGCATGGGGGAGGTGCGAAGCACCTCCACCCAGAGCAGGCTTTGTTTCTGAACCATGAGAGCAAAAGGGTCCCACCACAGGGATCAGAAACATGTCTAGAGATGGCAGGCCGGTGCAGACCAGTCAGGCACACACTAGTGGGTTGGTAGGATTTGATGCATTCTGCTCAGTGTGCTGCCCGGTTTTCTACAGATTTACAACAGATGGATAAATAAGTAACTTTCCTACATATCAAAGCAGAGACCATAAAAAACATCTTCAAAAAAGATAAGAATCAGTGACAGCTGTGTTCTTTGAAACTTACAACATTCAATTGAATGTTGTAAGTTTCAAAGAACACAGCTGTCACTGATTCTTATCTTTTTTGAAGATGTTTTTTATGGTCTCTGCAAATGACAGGGTTTCCCACAATGCACCCATCCAGAACATTGATGGGTGCAGCAGGACTTGCTTAGGCATACGCTGCTGCACGGTCACATGCAGACTTAAGTCTGGGCATCGGGCACCCTGCATATGAACAAAGCGTTGTCCAAGCAAACACACTGCATAGGAGCAGAAGGAACACACCCTGCAAATGAGCGGTAGCATTGCCCTAACGAACACACCCTACACATGAGCAGAATCTTTGTCCTAGCGAACACACCCTGCATATGAGAAGAAGTGTTGCCCTATCGAACACATGTCCCTGCTACCCAAGGCAATGACTGGGGAGGCCAAAGTAACTCTTGAATCAAACAGAAGCCCATGTACTCCTGTCATGTAGTCACTTACTTGAAAAAAGTGATTACATTAAAAGAGTGGGCAAAACCAAGAAATCAACATGTAGCTAAAACAACAGAGCATCTATGTACAACAATTAAACAACAAATCAACACATAAAACAGTGACTGTGGTCAGACTTACCAAAAATTACATGGGACAGAAAAAACTTAAGGCAAATTGCACTTTAAAAGCTAGACAGCACAAACTAATAAAGATGTGCCACACAAAGTCTTAAGAAATCAGGAACTGGTATACTCTGCATTAATAAGCATTGTCATTTTAAACACGCATTAATGCACTGTAGAACACGAACAATATGTGAAGGTTTTATCATGTAACACACTCAAGCTCAAATGTTAAACAGTGGAAGAGCATGTTAGAACTGTTGAGAATATATGGAACAGCAATCAACAAAGGCGTTGCCTATCTATTATTGTCACACTTTTGTGAACTCTTCTATCATCAGTAGGATGGGTAAGCCTCTAAAATTTATTTTAGAGGTCTCACGATAGCTGGAAACCTTTGACACACCAGAGTGGCTTCAGTTCTTCGGCCTGAGTGTGTGACTCTGGGCAAAGGGAGACCGCAATGAAAATTCATATGATGGAGAGCCATGGTACGCCCATTGGAGCATCTAAAATGGAGTTGGAGGTGATGGTGTATTCATGAGAGGCTTCCTTATACCTTCCCTGCACTGGTGGCAGAAAGGTGCTGCAGTGCAAGTTTAGCGAAGCCCAAGGGTGCTGATTACTCTCAACTGCTCCACAGTGTGACAGACAAGGCCAGTGGTAAAGGCCTTGGCAATTGGTGGGTGGAAGGGCTAGGAGCAACTTAGAGAATGCACACTACAGCTTACTTGGGCCACAGCTTCATTATTGGTGCTCTATCAGAAAGCATCAGGGGCATAGAAAAATGCAAAAGCATAAGGAAAATGACACGATTCACTCGGCACTCATTAATGCACATTCTCTCCCAAAGCACAAATATGAAATAGCGGAGTATTTAGATAATTATCATCTTGATCTCTTATTTACTACGGAAACGTGGGCCGACCCTTCAGCGGGTCCAGACTTCGTAATGGTCACTCCGGCCGGCTTCTCTGTACACAAATGTGATACACCACAGAAAAGAGGGGGAGGTTTGGCTCTCATATACCAAAATACCTTAATGGTAAAGATAGATATTGTTCCCTCTATGGTATGTGAGGCCTTCAATTTTAATATAACGCTTTCCAATCATCAGTCTTTCAAGGGGATCCTCCGTTATCGCCCACCGGGCCCCAGGGGAAACTTCTTATCTCTGGTAGGAAACCTACTGGAACCCGCCGCTGGTGAATCCAGCTTGAACATTCTAGGGGATTTTAATTTTCATTTGGAAGCCACTGAACCCAAGTACTCTATATCCCTTACCTTGGAGCTAGACGCTATAGGACTCCTTCAAAGAGTCAGTGGCCCTACACATTCGGCCGGTCACACGCTGGATGGTCTTTTCACGAATAATGAGAAGATCTCGGTAAACGAGATCCTTCCTCTGATGTGGTCTGATCACCATGCAGTATTATTTGATATTGGTATTCTGCATACTATTTCCGCATACACTAGTTCAGACCCCCCTAAACAGTTTAAGGCTTGGAGTGGTATAGATCAGGCTCTTCTTAAATTACATCTATCTAATACTCAGCCAGAATCTGTTCTAGATCCAGAACTGGCCACTATAAACTATGCGGACTGGCTCCAAAACGCCTTTGCTAAACTAGTTCTGTATAAAACAGCTTCCAAAAACAGGAGGACTCCCTCAGCCCCGTGGTTCTCTGAGGCTTTTAGGCTACAGTGCAGGAAACAAGAGAGGCGCTGGAGCCTAGATTGTGACAGCCAGTAGAAATATCTATGTTTAGCTCATGCACCTACCCTTCCCAATGGAAAAAGGCTTCTATCCTCCCACTGTTAAAATAACCTAACTTGGATCCAGGAGAGACTAGCAATTATTGACCAATTGCGCGTCTCCCTTTGCCTGCTAAAATTGCTGAAAACATTATGAACGATCAATTGGCCCAATATATAGATGAAAACAAGCTGTTGGATGAAACACAGTTTGGCTTTAGGAAAGGCCACAGTACAGAAACTGCACTCATCAAAGCCGCTGATGAAATTAGGTTTGTGTTAGACAAAGGAGGTGTAGCTGTACTTGTGCTACTGGACTTATCAAGACAACAACAACAGAATTGCCAATACTGATATCTTTTTTTGAAAAAGACTAGTTCAAGGGGTGCAAAGTCTTCAATCAGTGTCACCCAAATCTAATTTTATCAAAAATTCTTTTTTTATTCAATTTCATAGAAGAGGGAACACATTTATCTTTTCATTGAAAATGTAAATCTCTTGTTAACAACACACACATTAACTCATTGATCTAATACTTGAACAATACATACATTAAATGGATGAAAGCCTATAAGCAAATTACCTAAATGACATTTTCACTATACAAAACTCAGACATGTGACTAGGGCAACATGAAACATGTAACATAGAACAAATAAAAATTTATAAAACTGAAGGCATTTTCTTTACAACCATTATTTGAAAGACACCACAATTTAGCAAACAAACAGTGTGATTTTTTTGAGCACACAGATTTCTGCACTGTAACGATTTGCTAAGATTAAATGAATTTTTAGAACAGGCAGAAGCCTAAAACTTATAATCACAATTGTTTGTACAAAAATGGTCGACGCGTTTCGAACCCCATGTGTACTAGATGGGGGTTCTCTTCAGGACCAAGCACTGCAAAACAAAAGGAAAAAAAGAGGTTTTTTTAAAGACTTAAAGTGCTGAAAAGGAGTCCTCCTAGAGTCAGTTTAAAAAAACGCACCAGGATGCTTACCTATTACTAGAGATCAGCCGACCTCACATACAAGTGGATGCAACGTTTTAATCCAAATTCTAATTGAAAAAGAAAAAAATAAACATACGAGGTGGTCAAAACAAGTCTCGGATGGATCGTCAAGAATTTTTTTTTAAAACCTACAACTGTGTTATGGTAAGCTTACTTTATATCCAGCAATAAACGTCCTGTCAAGTTAGTCTGAACGAAGTTTTTAGGATTGGTAAACCTAATAATAGAAGAAACAAACTTTCATCAGAGGGCAAGGAACACTTTAGTTTTGTCAGAGCAATTCTCCAAATTTGATGAAAACATACCTTTTAGGTATGTGTGTAGGTGTTAGGGACGCTCTCTTCAATATCCAATATTTGTGGAATCTGTTTGACAAAACATGGTTGATATTACACTCCAGTTGGAAAGACCAATTTTATGTGCAAGCTAATTCTAAAACGGCCAAGGATATTTAATGCGGTTCTGAGAAACAAACCTGTGCGAGTCTAATGCGCTCAGATTAATATGGATTTATCAGCAGCATTTGACACGGTTGATCACGCTACGCTGATCAACCGTGTCTCTGCACTAGGCATTGGGAACAAGGTAAAATCCCTTCTGCCATAATTTTTATCAAATCGCACCCAGCTAGTTAGTCTGGACGATTTCAATTCTCCAGTTTTTCACTTCCATGGAGTCCCGCAAGGGTCCTCGATAAGTTCGACACCGTTCAACATTGTACTAGCTCTCACGTCATATGCAGATGACACCCAATTAGTGCTCGCCGTTCATAAAAATGGGGACACAGTATCGGCTAGCTTCCACAATGGCATGTTGGTCATCAGTACCTGAACGTCAAGACATTGCCTTAAATTAAATTCGTCCAAGACAGAAGTAATGGTCTTTGGAAATGTATCTCCTGGGTGGTCTGTGGTATGTGGGCTGGTGGCAGGATAAATTGGGATCGCCCCCAATCCCGGTCACTAAAGCCAAGAATCTGGGTGTCATTCTCAACGATAAGCTGTCTCCTCATCCTTTAATGTCCTAAAAAGGGTGAAAAAAATGCTTTGGTTTATCCCGATGGGTGCCAGGAGAAAGCTAATATCCGCTTTGATTATATCCAAAGTTGATTACTGTAACAGCCTTCTAATCAATGCACAGGAAATGGTTCTTAGTTAGCTGCAGTAAATGCAGAATGCGGCTGCTAGGATACTGTCGGGTACTCAGAAATTCAAGTCTATCTCTAATGTGGTGAGACAGCTTCATTGGCTGCCCATAAGAAGCAGAACTAAATTCAAAGCACTTTGCATTGCCTATTAGGCCATTCACAACACAGGGACGGAATTTTTGAAGAATTCATTTCAGTTATACACTCCCATCAGATCCCTGTGCTCTGCAGGTGTCAACCTTCTTGTCGTCCCAAGAACCTACAGAGCCAACTGGAGCAACAGAAACTTCGTAGTTGCCACGGCAATGTTGTGGAACTCTCTTCCCTGCCCTACTCTATTGTCATTCAGGAAACAAATGAAAGCATGGCTTTTCAATTAATAGGTTTTTCCATCCTAAGCCTTACCTTCTGCAGCACATAGCGCCGAGACACCTATGGGTATTTGCGCGCTTTATACGTTGTTTTTACATAACATTTATAACATAGTGTATGCTCTGTTGGAACACACCAGGGTAGTAGCGCATGCCCAGGGGTGTGGTCTATTTCCCTGCAGACCGGCGAATGCATGCTCCCTCGACATCAAGGCTGGACAACAGTAGACTACTCGTCCAGAAGCGTTATCCTGCTCACAGCCGCGGAAGTGCCTGCCCTTGCAGATCCTGGTGCCATCACAATTAGTTATTGAGTGGAAAAACCTTAAGCAGTCCTAGACCTGTGTTCTAGGGTTCCAGTTGACTTGGATTTTCTGTGACACTCCCCTGGTTCAGCAAGCAAGCTTAACACCGTAGGGGTCAAAAATGAGAAGAGGCACAAAGGATTTGTAAGAGGAAGCCCAGAGTAGTACAACTGACTGAGGATAAACAAAACCAGGAAACAGCCATTACATCGCATGCGTTACAACGCATGCAATTACAACGCGGTCGTTACAACGACTGCGATGTTACATCGCAGTACATTACAACGCAAGGAATAGTATAATTTACTATTCCAACATCTTCCCAACTGTTGTGCACACTGGAGTTGGAATAGTAAATTATACTATTCCTAAATCCACTGCGCCCCCTACAGCACGTCGATGTAACGACTTGCGTTGTAATGTACTGCGATGTAACAACACGATCGTTGTAACGACCGCATTGTAATCAAATGCATTTTAAACGCATGCGATGTAAGGTGCTATATTCACAAACCCTTCTGCGTTCTAGCACTACCTTGCATGAAGGTGTTAGTGCAGAGACAACTATAGTAGCAAAAGCAGTGAAAAATGTGAAACAGAAGTTGGATGGCTTTTCTTGAAGGATGCTCTCATCGGAGCACAGGTTGGCTGCAAGTGAGTCTACAGGGTGAAGGAGGTGGAGGGTTATATGACTGAAGCATCTGCCGAAATGAGAGAGATGCAAGTCTTTAAGTCAAACGCTGTGCATGCCATCTGAATGAAGTGCTGGTGGACCTGCTGGTTATATAATCTACTGAGGTAGAAGGGATTGCATCAAGAGCCTCAAAACTTGCCTCAGATTACGGGGGTGGCGGAGTATGGGTGACAATCTGGTTACGTAGTTATGGTATTGGTGAACTCAACAAAGCTGAGAGACCAGACCATTTGCAAGATCACTTGGACAAAATACTGAGTACTGTGGGCCAGGAACTTTTATTCTTCTCCAATCTATAAATTGGCTAGGAAGAAGACCTTCCTGTGAATTAAGTAGTTGATGCTAGCGAGGGGGGTTTCTGGTAAAATTGAAATAGGAACATAAAGTAGAAAATAATATGTATTCTCACGGGTTAAGACTCCAAGGGCTTTCTTAGACATCATGAACCTATTCAAGGATGACTGCCTAGTGGTGGCTCTGGGTATGGGGTGGGGACTAAGTGGAATACAGAGTGTGTTTATGTTCTTTGGGTGATGCAGACCTGGGGGATCCTTCTCTGGAAGCGAATCTTCCCAAGTGATGTAATTACGTTGTTATATTTGCTTTCTGTTTTTTTTTGTCCCTTCGCACAGATCTGAGAAGACATTGCGTGCTATGTTGGGGATTTTTTTTACGGAGTATGGTTTGTTAGGGATAGGTAGATGTGTTTCCTTTTTGACTTTTGATTTTGAACTTAGTAACAATGGCGCTGTGTGGGTTATTTGTGGGAGTCTGGACACCAGACATCAGAACACCAGAAAAGGATCACAAAATATATGTCCGTGGCTTTAGAGATACTGCTGTTTGTAGTTACCAGTTACCAAAATGAACATAATCCAGTCCTTGATACCATGAAATGCGTATTATTGCTTACTTAATATTCGAATACTTTAACCATCTAGACATTGTGCCATTTATAGAAGACATTTGCAAACACATGTAGTGTGTAACGTTTTAAAGAATTTTTAACATGTTTAGTATTTTTTTTATTTTTTAGTAAATACTACTCATTGAAACATTTTAACACATGTTGTTTTTAAGGTACATTGTCTGATTAAAACTTTATCATAAACAACAATACAACTAAAAAGAAAAACCTTTTCTTAGCTCCCTTTCTAAACCCCAAAACACAAGTTTTTACAAAAAACTGTTTAAACCGTTGGAAACTCTTCACACGCACTGAATGTGGTTATGGCGTACGAAGTACTTGCAGGTACAGGTTTTCCACACCGAGTTCATTGTTTCGCCGTAGCAGATAATCTAACAACACACAATCTGAATACTGAGCCCCTAAAGTGAAAAATAATGCCATGACTGCTGACCTAATGTAGGGAGAAAGAAACCCAGTTACCAACAGATTTGAGAAGGGCACATGGCGGTTATGCTGCATGGTGCTACCCCCCAGGAGTATTTTGGTGTTTGTCTTCCTTCTCTACGGCACATTATACCTAGGTCACCCTAACCTCACACTCCCTCAACAATCAGACCCTCTCTCTCCTCATTTCCTGCCACTAATTGTTAAATCAACACCATCAAGGTCACTTAAAAGAGCTTGCCAACAGATCCCTCTACCTTTTCTGGTGATAAGAAGACAAAGATAAACAGGATCGACTCAGCCTTGCCCAGTTAGAGAGGAAAGAGGGTATCTTTTCCAGTGCTGTTCTACTACTTGAAAAGACCAAAATAAGAAAAACAAAACACTCTGCTTGTCCCGCTCTCTCTTGCTCCTCTTGTTTTCAGCTGGAGAGTATGCTCTTCCTTGTGACCCTAAACAAAATCCCTAGAGCACCATGGAGTAAGAATGATACTTAAAGAGACCATAACTGACTCCTCACAAACTTCTAAAACTGATTTAAGCATTTTAATTTGTTTGTGAATTTCTTGAATCCTTATTAAGAGATTCAAGGATCACTATACATTTGTAAGAATACATTCTTAATGTCTAATCATGGCTACGTTAATTCTATTATCAGAATACACAGAAACCTATCAAGGCAAAACAGATTTACACTTGAAATTGGTTATAACCAAAAGAGAAACATGATGTTAAAATCGAAGACAAGGTCACTGAGCGCAGAGCATAGGAACTTGAATATTAGATGCCAAAAAGTATCAAATGTAGCAGGTGAGAGAATAAATTATGCTTGACCAGGAATTGTTTTTTAAAAAAGAGATGCTATATTTAAATAATGATTCCTCCTAGTACCTATTCCCCACCCTTTCCATTACCTTATACAAACAGACAAACGTACACCTAGTGATCCAGCACCATATTAGTATTGTACTTTATGTTTAGACTTTTAATACATTTTATTCATAACTGTTTATCAACGGCAGTCATGTAACAGTACTGGTAGTTCTTCGAAACAGTAATAATGATGTGGTTTATCTGTGTGATGTGATGTTTTAATTAAAAGAAAATAACCAAACAGAAGATATGAATAGCACCTTTATATCTGTGCATTATTACACAATATAAACAGCTACTGCCAACAGGCACACCCTGGAAAAGGAAATGTCACCTCGTAGGTTCAGCAGTGCCCTAGTGTTCTGCCAACTAGACCATCAGGCATGATCAGTACAGCAAACCATGTGGCTTTTCATCACATAATGCTCACCTAACACAATCCCCTTCTTTATCCCAGCTCTAAGGAATTATAAGTGATTGCACAACCCTGCCATCCTGGATGCATGTGATCATCAACCTGGCCCCATTCACCCATTCCCTACAGCCAAAATAATCAGACAGGACACATCATTGTCGAGCGAGTAGACCGGATGACAAGCAGCAGAGGCAAGTGACAATCTAGGAGCATCACGTTTTGACCAGTTAATAAAACCCTCTACCCTGCAGAATGGGACACATTTTAAACATGATCTTCAGCTTTGGTACTGCATAAAGGGATTTGGCCATTCATCCATAAACCAGGTCCAACACTCTCAAATCATCAACAACATATGCCCCCCTCCCCCCCTCTAAAGACTGCACACAAGAAGGCCATGTACCGTGGTAATGTACATTGAAATGAATAAAGTATGTTTGTCCACCATTCAAAACCAAACCAACAAGTCCTGGTCCCCTGCTGTGGGAAGTGACTTTAACATAAACAACACTTTAACATCATGAAAGCCATTGTCGAGACCGGACCACTCTAGTTAAAGTAACGCAGCAGTCAATGCCCACAGAAAAATGATCTTATCTTAAAACGACAGAACCGAAGTGAAGAGACCCCACTCTGAATCAAGAGGAGAAAAACACCAAGATCACCAAATCACCAACATGAATCAGTGCAAGAGACAGAACGGGGTCCTGGCTTTCCTCTAGTGATATCCAGAACTCCGGCATATTATATCCTACACCTCATGCATGGTGTATAAAGCATGGCAGAGTGCTGGCACAATTCATGGTAAACAGATTTCAACACTTGTGTGGACATTCTTATTTTGTATTGTGTAAGATCTATCTGAACTATGACTGTAGCCTGTGGCCCGAGAGTATCAACGTAAAACTCTGCCTTTTGCATAATGCCATGCATGTTGCTATAAGGTTAATCTTATATTTTATTATTATTGTTAGCATATATTTTTATGACAGTGTGCCTCTGTTTTATGTAAATGCCACCTACATGTTTATTAATGATGCTCACAATTATATAAACATCTTACAGGCATCAATATGCCCTAAGGTGAATGCATTCTCAAACTTTTTCAAATGTTGCTGGTCTGACACTCAGGTCATGAGAACACTTTCTCCTGCATCCTTGTGAGAAACTATGCCAACAGGGCACAATTCTCTCACTAAGGACAAACAGAATTGATCTAGCCAGGGAGCACCTTCTCCAAGGACATTTGGCATTCTCCCCAGACATAGCCTGCAGCAATTTGCAGGCTGTGTCAACTGAGTCTGGATCCAGCGTTGGTTCAGGTTTCCATATTCTGTATCATATTTCTCTAAGTGCAGATTTTCTATCTACTACTATCTAGAGCTAGGGCATGTGTTTTGACATTATTATTATTTTTTTTATTTTTATTTTATTGTAACAAAGCAGGATGTAGTTCACAGTTTGCAAAATCTTTGTAAAATGTATGTGAACATTAAACAGATGAATATTCAATAGAAATTATTTGCTCAGTTATTGTAACTCTGATATCAAGACATGTCACCAACAATTGTTTTTTGAGGTGTCATTACTCTTGCAATAACAGGTGTGCGTCTTAGGGTGTGTGGAGGGAGGGACTGGGCTCTCTACTGAGACCTCTCTCTGTAATGACAGGTGTGCATAGCTGGGAGTGAAGAGGGACTGACCCCTACTTTCAGACCGCTCTCTGGCCTCTACTTTCAGACCTCTCTCTCTTTGATGATGGGTGTGGTAGTAGGATGTATAGATGAACTAGCCTCTCCTCTGAAAACTCTCTCTCAGATCCTGAGTGTTCATAGTAAGGTGTGTGGAGGGACTGGCCTCCCCTGTCAGACCCCTCTCTCAGATGAAGGGTGTGTGTAGTACAGGGTGATGAGTGACTGGCCTCTCTGCTGAGACCTCTCTCTGTAAAGATAGGTGTGCGTAGTAAGGTGTGGAGAGGGACTGCCCTCTTCTTTCAGACCTCTCTCCCAGATGACGGTTGTGCATAGTAGCATGTGGGGAGGAACTGCCCTCTCCTTACAGACTTCTCTCTGAGATCATGGTTGTGCATAATAAGGTGTGTGGAGGAACTGGCCTCTCTGCTGAGACCTTTCTCTGTAAAAATAGGTGTGCGTAGTTGGGTGTGGGAAGGGACTGGGTTCTCCTTTCACACCTCTATCTAACATGATGTGTATGCGAAATAAGGAGTTTGGATGAGCCTGAACTATACTCATAACTCCTCTCAAACCAATGAGCAAAAATAGTAGAGTCTGATAAACACCATCTCCAGTAAGACTCTTTCATACAGTAACATATGTGCATAGCAGAGTGTATTCAAACATCACCCACTCCTTCCTGCTATTCACAATCCTGCATGAGTCTCGCAAGATCGTAATAAAAAAAAAGATTTAACCTTCTGATTATCACATTACTTATCTCTTGAACGCTTCCTCTCAGAAACAAGGACCACAATATGCATTCCTACTAATAGCGTACATTGAGAAATCATCTACTCATTTTTACTATTCACAATCCTGCAATAGTCCAGCAAGATCGTTGTGAAAATTAGTTACAAATAATATACATTGATGGATGATACGACTGACAGGCACCCACAGCGGCCAGGAGCTAGACCGAAAAAACTCATGGCAGAATTCACCACGGCAATGGGGCTCTCAGAAGTTGGGCGAGAATTACAACCGGCAGACCCACAATACACATATTTTTCTAGCGTGCACCAACGTCTTTCCCGAATAGACTACTTTCTAACGTACATGGCCTCGATAGGTGGTTTTAGGCACCCTCAGATTCTACCCAGAGGTATCTCGGACCACTCCCCAGTTGGGATTGAGTTTACACACTGGGAACGACAGGCACGTACCACTATTGTCCTTAATCTGTAGCTGTTGACAATACCTGACGTTAAAGAAGAACTATAGGCTTTCATCCATTTAATGTATGTATTGTTCAAGTATTAGATCAATGAGTTAATGTATGTGTTGTTAACAAGAGATTTACATGTTCAATGAAAAGATAAATGTGTTCCCTCTTCTATTAAATTAAATAAAAAAATAATTTTTGATAAAATTAGATTTGGGTGACACTGATTGAAGACTTTGCACCCCTTGAACTAGTCTTTTTCAAAAAAAGATATCAGTATTGGCAATTCTGTTGTTGTTGTCTTGATAAGTCCAGTAGCACAGGTACAGCTACACCTCCTTTGTCTAACACAAACCTAATTTCATCAGCGGCTTTGATGAGTGCAGTTTCTGTACTGTGGCCAAACTGTGTTTCATCCAACAGCTTGTTCTCATCTATATATTGGGCCAATTGATCGTTCATAATTTTTTCAGCAATTTTAGCAGACAAAGGGAGACGCGCAATTGGGCTTTTCTTGCAGGATGCTCTCATCGGAGCACAGGTTGGCTGCAAGTGAGTCTACAGGGTGAAGGAGGTGGAGGGTTATATGACTGAAGCATCTGCCGAAATGAGAGAGATGCAAGTCTTTAAGTCAAACGCTGTGCATGCCATCTGAATGAAGTGCTGGTGGACCTGCTGGTTATATAATCTACTGAGGTAGAAGGGATTGCAGCAAGAGCCTCAAAACTTGCCTCAGATTACGGGGGTGGCGGGGTATGGGTGCCAATCTGGTTACGTAGTTATGGTATTGGTGAACTCAACAAAGCTGAGAGACCAGATCATTTGCAAGATCACTTGGACAAAATACTGAGTACTGTGGGCCAGGAACTTTTATTCTTCTCCAATCTATAAATTGGCTAGGAAGAAGACCTTCCTGTGAATTAAGTAGTTGATGCTAGCGAGGGGGGTTTCTGGTAAAATTGAAATAGGAACATAAAGTAGAAAATAATATGTATTCTCACGGGTTAAGACTCCAAGGGCTTTCTTAGACATCATGAACCTATTCAAGGATGACTGCCTAGTGGTGGCTCTGGGTATGGGGTGGGGACTAAGTGGAATGCAGAGTGTGTTTATGTTCTTTGGGTGATGCAGGCCTGGGGGATCCTTCTCTGGAAGCGAATCTTCCCAAGTGATGTAATTACGTTGTTATGTTTGCTTTCTGTTTTTTTTGTCCCTTCGCACAGATCTGAGAAGACATTGCGTGCTATGTTGGGGATTTTTCTTACGGAGTATGGTTTGTTAGGGATAGGTAGATGTGTTTCCTTTTTGACTTTTGATTTTGAACTTAGTAACAATGGCGCTGTGTGGGTTATTTGTGGGAGTCTGGACACCAGACATCAGAACACCAGAAAAGGATCACAAAATATATGTCCGTGGCTTTAGAGATACTGCTGTTTGTAATTACCAGTTACCAAAATGAACGTAATCCAGTCCTTGATAACATGAAATGCGTATTATTGCTTACTTAATATTCTAATACTTGAACCATCTAGACATTGTGCCATTTATAGAAGACATTTGCAAACACATGTAGCGTGTAACGTTTTAAAGAATTTTAACATGTTTAGTATTTTGTAAATACTACTCATTGAAACATTTTAACACATGTTGTTTTTAAGGTACATTGTCTGATTAAAACTTTATCATAAACAACAATACAACTAAAAAGAAAAACCTTTTCTTAGCTCCCTTTCTAAACCCCAAAACACAAGTCTTTACAAAAAACAGTTTAAACCGTTGGAAACTCTTCACACGCACTGAATGTGGTTATGGCGTACGAAGTACTTGCAGATACAGGTTTTCCACACCGAGTTCATTGTTTTGCCGTAGCAGCTAATCTAACAACACACAATCTGAATACTGAGCCCCTAAAGTGAAAAATAATGCCATGACTGCTGACCTAATGTAGGAAGAAAGAAACCCAGTTACTAACAGATTTGAGAAAGGCACCTGGCTGTTATGCTGCATGGTGCTACCCCCCAGGAGTATTTTGGTGTTTGTCTTCCTTCTCTACGGCACATTATACCTAGGTCACCATAACCTCACTCTCCCTCAACAATCAGACCCTCTCTCTCCTCATTTCCTGCCACTAATTGTTAAATCAACACCATCAAGGTCACTTAAAAGAGCTTGCCAACAGATCTCTTAAAGACCCCTCTACCTTTTCTGGTGATAAGAAGACAAAGTTAAACAGGATCGACTTGGCCTTGCCCAGTTAAGAGGAAAGAGGGTATCTTTTCCAGTGCTGTTCTACTACTTGAAAAGACCAAAATAAGAAAAACAAAACACTCTGCTTGTCCCGCTCTCTCTTGCTCCTCTTGTTTTCAGCTGGAGAGTATGCTCTCCCTTGTGACCCTAAACAAAATCCCTAGAGCACCATGGAGTCAGAATGATACTTAAAGAGACCATAACTGACTCCTCACAAACTTCTAAAACTGATTTAAGCATTTTAATTTGTTTGTGAATTTCTTGAGTCCTTATTAAGAGATTCAAGGATCACTATACATTTGTAAGAATACATTCTTAATGTCTAATCATGGCTACGTTAATTCTATTAATAGGAATACACAGAAACCTATCAAGGCAAAACAGATTTACACTTGAAATTGGTTATAACCAAAAGAGAAACATGATGTTAAAATCGAAGACAAGGTCACTGAGCGCAGAGCATAGGAACTTGAATATTAGATGCCAAAAAGTATCAAATGTAGCAGGTGAGAGAATAAATTATGCTTGACCAGGAATTGTTTTTTAAAAAAGAGATGCTATATTTAAATAATGATTCCTCCTAGTACCTATTCCCCACCCTTTCCATTACCTTATACAAACAGACAAACGTACACCTAGTGATCCAGCACCATATTAGTATTGTACTTTATGTTTAGACTTTTAATACATTTTATTCATAACTGTTTATCAACGGCAGTCATGTAACAGTACTGGTAGTTCTTCGAAACAGTAATAATGATGTGGTTTATCTGTGTGATGTGATGTTTTAATTAAAAGAAAATAACCAAACAGAAGATATGAATAGCACCTTTATATCTGTGCATTATTACACAATATAAACAGCTACTGCCAACAGGCACACCCTGGAAAAGGAAATGTCACCTCGTAGGTTCAGCAGTGCCCTAGTGTTCTGCCAACTAGACCATCAGGCATGATCAGTACAGCAAACCATGTGGCTTTTCATCACATAATGCTCACCTAACACAATCCCCTTCTTTATCCCAGCTCTAAGGAATTATAAGTGATTGCACAACCCTGCCATCCTGGATGCATGTGATCATCAACCTGGCCCCATTCACCCATTCCCTACAGCCAAAATAATCAGACAGGACACATCATTGTCGAGCGAGTAGACCGGATGACAAGCAGCAGAGGCAAGTGACAATCTAGGAGCATCACGTTTTGACCAGTTAATAAAACCCTCTACCCTGCAGAATGGGACACATTTTAAACATGATCTTCAGCTTTGGTACTGCGTAAAGGGATTTGGCCATTCATCCATAAACCAGGTCCAACACTCTCAAATCATCAACAACATATGCCCCCCTCCCCCCCTCTAAAGACTGCACACAAGAAGGCCATCTACCTTGGTAATGTACATTGAAATGAATAAAGTATGTTTGTCCACCATTCAAAACCAAACCAACAAGTCCTGGTCCCATGCTGTGGGAAGTGACTTTAACATAAACAACAATTTAACATCATGAAAGCCATTGTCGAGACCGGACCACTCTAGTTAAAGTAACGCAGCAGTCAATGCCCACAGAAAAATGATCTTATCTTAAAATGACAGAACCGAAGTGAAGAGACCCCACTCTGAATCAAGAGGAGAAAAACACCAAGATCACCAAATCACCAACATGAATCAGTGCAAGAGACAGAACGGGGTCCTGGCTTTCCTCTAGTGATATCCAGAACTCCGGCATATTATATCCTACACCTCATGCATGGTGTATAAAGCATGGCAGAGTGCTGGCACAATTCATGGTAAACAGATTTCAACACTTGTGTGGACATTCTTATTTTGTATTGTGTAAGATCTATCTGAACTATGACTGTAGCCTGTGGCCCGAGAGTATCAACGTAAAACTCTGCCTTTTGCATAATGCCATGCATGTTGCTATAAGGTTAATCTTATATTTTATTATTATTGTTAGCATATATTTTTATGACAGTGTGCCTCTGTTTTATGTAAATGCCACCTACATGTTTATTAATGATGCTCACAATTATATAAACATCTTACAGGCATCAATATGCCCTAAGGTGAATGCATTCTCAAACTTTTTCAAATGTTGCTGGTCTGACACTCAGGTCATGAGAACACTTTCTCCTGCATCCTTGTGAGAAACTATGCCAACAGGGCACAATTCTCTCACTAAGGACAAACAGAATTGATCTAGCCAGGGAGCACCTTCTCCAAGGACATTTGGCATTCTCCCCAGACATAGCCTGCAGCAATTTGCAGGCTGTGTCAACTGAGTCTGGATCCAGCGTTGGTTCAGGTTTCCATATTCTGTATCATATTTCTCTAAGTGCAGATTTTCTATCTACTACTAACTAGAGCTAGGGCATGTGTTTTGACATTATTATTATTTTTTTTATTTTTATTTTATTGTAACAAAGCAGTATGTAGTTCACAGTTTGCAAAATCTTTGTAAAATGTATGTGAACATTAAACAGATGAATATTCAATAGAAATTATTTGCTCAGTTATTGTAACTCTGATATCAAGACATGTCACCAACAATTGTTTTTTGAGGTGTCATTACTCTTGCAATAACAGGTGTGCGTCTTAGGGTGTGTGGAGGGAGGGACTGGGCTCTCTACTGAGACCTCTCTCTGTAATGACAGGTGTGCATAGCTGGGAGTGAAGAGGGACTGACCCCTACTTTCAGACCGCTCTCTGGCCTCTACTTTCAGACCTCTCTCTCTTTGATGATGGGTGTGGTAGTAGGATGTATAGATGAACTAGCCTCTCCTCTGAAAACTCTCTCTCAGATCCTGAGTGTTCATAGTAAGGTGTGTGGAGGGACTGGCCTCCCCTGTCAGACCCCTCTCTCAGATGAAGGGTGTGTGTAGTACAGGGTGATGAGTGACTGGCCTCTCTGCTGAGACCTCTCTCTGTAAAGATAGGTGTGCGTAGTAAGGTGTGGAGAGGGACTGCCCTCTTCTTTCAGACCTCTCTCCCAGATGACGGTTGTGCATAGTAGCATGTGGGGAGGAACTGCCCTCTCCTTACAGACCTCTCTCTGAGATCATGGTTGTGCATAATAAGGTGTGTGGAGGAACTGGCCTCTCTGCTGAGACCTTTCTCTGTAAAAATAGGTGTGCGTAGTTGGGTGTGGGAAGGGACTGGGTTCTCCTTTCACACCTCTATCTAACATGATGTGTATGCGTAATAAGGAGTTTGGATGAGCCTGAACTATACTCATTACTCCTCTCAAACCAATGAGCAAAAATAGTAGAGTCTGATAAACACCATCTCCAGTAACACTCTTTCATACAATAACATATGTGCATTAGCAGAGTGTATTCAAATACCACCCACTCCTTCCTACTATTCACAATCCTGCGTGAGTCTCGCAAGATCGTAATTAAAAAAAAGGTTTAACCTTCTGATTATCACATTACTTATCTCTTGCACGCTTCCTCTCAGAAACAAGGACCACAATATGCATTCCTACTAATAGCGTACATTGAGAAATCATCTACTCATTTTTACTATTCACAATCCTGCAATAGTCCAGCAAGATCGTTCTGAAAATTAGTTACAAATAATATACATTGATGGATGATATGACTGACAGGCACCCACAGCGGCCAGGAGCTAGACCGAACAAACTCATTGCAGAATTCACCACGGCAATGGGGCTCTCAGACGTTGGGCGAGAATTACAACCGGCAGACCCACAATACACATATTTTTCTAGCGTGCACAAAAGTCTTTCCCGAATAGACTACTTTCTAACGTACACGGCCTCGATAGGTAGTTTTAGGCACCCTCAGATTCTACCCAGAGGTATCTCGGACCACTCCCCAGTTGGGATTGAGTTTACACACTGGGAACGACAGGCACGTACCACTATTGTCCTTAATCTGTAGCTGTTGACAATACCTGACATTAAAGAAGAACTATGTGTGCAAACGGGGAACTACTTTAAAGAAAACCTAGGTTCGGTGGACTCTGCACAAACCATATGGGAAGCATATAAAGTGGCAAGCCTTGTCCTTAAAAACGGGGTATATTACAAAGAGGTGCCAAATATTGGTTCAGATAGAGGAGGAACTCCAAAGGTTAGAGGCAGACCAAGCGAGTAACACACCATAGACTGACCTTGAAACAAGATGAGTACAGAATTAAGGCACGAGAACACATGATCGCCAAACATCGTAACACCCAACATAGGCTGTACGAACTGGGGGATAGGGCAGGCAAAACCCTAGCGTGGCTGGAGAGGCGGGAACAGGGTACGAGATGGGTGCCTAGACTGACGTTACCAAATGGTGAGATACTTAATCATCCCAGAGATATCGCAAAGGCATTCGCAGACCACCTAGAAAGAATATACTCCCCTTCTACCACATACACGGCTGAAGATTCACATCAGCTCCTATTGGATAGTGACGTGCCAACCCTCTCAGAATCAGATAGGGACACGTTGGATGAAGACCTGACAAGTGAGAAGATCCAGAAGGCCATTGGTCAAAATAAGTCCGGGAAGGCAATGGGGCCGAATGGTACCCCCACTGAGTTCCTAAAAGTTATGTCCTCTCAAGTGGCCCCGCACCTGCGTGCTATGTACAAGGAAAGCTATAAGAGGGGACGGCTGCCAGCAGACCAACGTCTAGCTACTATCGCTGTTATTCACAGAACTGGCAAACCGGTAGACAGTTGTGGCTCCTATAGGCCTATCTCGTTGATCAATGTGGAAGCAAAAATTCTAGCGAAGGTTCTTGCTACGCGACTAGGGACAGTAATCTCCTCTTTAATACACCCAGATCAATCTGGTTTTATGCCTGGGAGAAACACTGCACTTAACATACGCCGTCTCCATAATGTACTGGCGTGCAGAGAGTTTCTGGAAGAAGACGCAGTTATATTGTCCTTGGATGCCTCCATGGCATTCGATTCCATAGAATGGCCATATTTATTTGAAGTCCTCACCAGAGTTGGGCTGGGCCTCAAGTTTATAGGTTGGGTGAAACTGTTGTATACTGACATACAGGGACAGGTGAGAGTAAACAACTATACATCCCAAGCGTTTACGTTGCGGAGAGGCACCAGACAGAGATGTCCTTTGTCCCCACTGATATTCTCCCTTATGCTAGAACCCTTGGCGGCATGGATACGCCGGGAAGCGATGGTACGAGGCTTGCGGTGAGCGGAGGATCGGAAGGATTGAATATCCCTGTATGCTGACAACATACTACTATATCTTGCCTCCCCCTATAAATCCATACACGCTGTTCTGAACATATTTACAAACTTCGGGAAGTATTCGGAGTATGCATTCAACTGGGGCAAGTCAGTGCTATTCGTGCTTCAGGGACAAACTCCCCGCCTCCCGAAAGATTGCAAAATAGAAGTGGCTGAAGAAGGAAATGGAATGTCTATCGAGGCGACATATGTATATCCCCAGTGGTAGAGTTGGAAGTATGCAGAAATATGGAAGGAGATGTGACTAATTAATGTAATTGCTTTGCTGACCTCTGTATACTGTACCATGATGTGAGTAACCAGTCAATATTATCAATTGGTAACATCTGTATGATTGTCATTAAGTTTAATAAAAATATATTTTTTAATAATATACATTTATTATCTTCACAGTAGTCATCCCTTAGACACATCCTCTCTAAATCTAGTGGAACAACATGCCTTTCTGCTGTCCCTTTATATAGCTTTGTTACTTAATTTCAAAACCTCTAATTTTTCACAGTATACAGTTATAGCAGCTATTTCATTTCGCTCCTGCGACAGCGACATGGCTCTCAGGAAAAATTTGCCTCTTGATCAATCAGAGGCCTCCACTTTTGATTATGTGCTCTCGCGGGATTCCTGTGGGACTTTCGCAAGCCCCTCTGCCAAAATAAACAAATATTTTTACCCTTAATATCTCAAAAATATCTGAACGGGTTTCCACCAAATCACAGGAAGCACAATCTGTGGCCCAAGATCCAGCTAACTGCCGAATTTGGTGTAATTCGATTCAGATGTTTTTGCTATAACTGGTCTTAAAAACTTCCACAGAAAATTGATGCAGATTTTACATTTTGGGACCCCCTTTTTTCTCGGCCCCCACTTGACAGATCAACCAAAACTTTCCAAGAAGGAGCTGAGGTGGATGAACATTTTTTGTGGAAAGTTACGTGAAAATGTGTCAAACAGGGCCAAAGTTATTAGCAAACTAAAAAACACTCTGTCAATGAAAAAGCAGACCTAACTATAACTACCTACTGGAAATCGTCAGTAGGTTATATATACTACCCAGTGGTGGTCGCAACTGGGTAGTTATAGTTAGTTCACTATTTTCATAGGAAATGTATTTTTTGTGTTGCTAATAACTTTTGCACCAATTGACCAATCATCATGAAACCTTTTTTAAAAAGTGCTCTTTTTAGGTCTTGCGCCTAGCGGTGCACTGCGCAGCAGTGCTCGCGCAACGCGAGACATTTTGTATGTGAGAAACGGGGAATGTGAGCTGACCTAGGAATTGCACATGCTAGTGCGTGTGCGTTTCCTTTTGAGCTCCCCCATTGACCTCTGCGTGCGTCTTATTGTAAAAGACTGCACGCAATTGGCCCGAGGCGCACGCATAGAGCCTCCCATGGCCAGACACGGGCGCGATAATTGAAACCGAAACCACGGCTCGTTGTGGCGCGCGCACCACTCGCGGGCTTCTGCTTTTTTAAAATCCATTTTACAGCGAAGCAACTAAATGAAAGAAGGTAAGAGGTGAGCTGCTTGTTTATTTAACCAGTAAATTGTAACTCGCTTTTCTTCACTGTGCATATATTTGCAATTGCATAAAGGCGCATATGGCACACTTTAACAAATAGCGCGCCATGCCATCTGTGACTGGTCTACCGGGAATCCCACCTGGTCTATCACACGAGTGTATTGGTACAACAATCTTGCAATGATACAGCGAATTACAGTGGTCCCGCCCTGCGTGTGGCGTGCACGGCAGTGCACGGTTCCACGCTTTGTCTCGTGTGCCATGTCAGGGTGACCTCAACGCTCCGAAGCACAGGGCAGACCCCTGGTTTCTGAGCACCTATGTTCACGGAAAGTTTAAAACTACGGGGAATCTTTCTCCTCGTAGAAACTTTTACCGAAAATTCCGCTGTTCAAACTTTATTTTTTCATTGATCGACATCGCTTTTGAAAGAGCGTGTTATAGCACCCCGTCACCAGCACGAAGCGTCACATGTAGGGTATTAGTGACAAAAAGTGTGCCTGACTCTCGGCCCCGCTTACACATTCACCTCTCACCCCGAGCAGATCTGTGAGCAGCCCCCTGGTACGATAATGAAACAGTGAATGCACACAGCTCGCGTGCGCCCGTGTAAATGTGAGTTTGTGTTGGGGATTTCTGACTGTGAAAGTACTTGTGTGGGTTCGTGTACCAGCGCGTGGCTGTGTTGTCTGTGGATGGTGTGTGTCTGTTGTGTGCGTTCTTTAAAGTCAGACCACTTATCTTTAAAGTGTGCGAGGGTTGTGCTTTTATTTTATTTCTTTTAAGGAGGGGGACCTCTCTCCCCGTGACAAATCGCATCTTCAGTTATGGTGCCTTGTGTGCACTGTTTTTCTTGCGGCATCTACGGTGGAAGATGTCCTGTGTAGGCCCGTGACAGGAGGCTCGTAGCCCGTGAGCGTGGCCATGCTTGTAACTGCGTGGGTGCTCCTCTGACCACTGCACCGTGAGATGCGAGGGGGAAGCTTCTCCCCAAAGGCGCAGCTACGCTCCATGCACCCTTGCGCCCCTGCTTCAGCCCTGGCCCTGTGTTGTGTGGGGAAAAGGCTGCCTGTGGTGGGTCTAAAACTCTTACCAGCGACTCAGCGTCACTACTGCCCACGTTGCCGTGTGGGTAAGTTTTCCCACCGTCTAATGTTAAAAAAAAAGTTTAGCAAAAGATGTGTGTACCAGAACAGAGCATACATCATCACTGTGTGTTCATATGCTACTTTGAATATCAAAGTCAGAATAATTATTATCGCCTCAACAAATAATTTATGTTTTATTTATGTGTTATTGACGGGATGCATGGAGAAATGTGTGTAGGGCAGAAAACAAGACAGGAGGTGAGCAGAGTATGAAGTAGTATCTTTTTCTCAATTGTTGACTCCCATGGATCCCTCCAGGACTCTTCCACTTGTTTATATTTTCTTTCTGCTCAGGGTCCTGTGTAAAAAATCTGAACAATTCTTCAGAGCTCTTCATACACGTCTGTGCGTTTCCCTTCATCATCACGGCAACCGCTTCATAGTCGGCCCTTTCATCTTTAACCATGGCAGGCCACGCACCTCTCTCATTTTCTGCAAGCGCCCACATAATACTGAAATTAGTGTGGCATCCAACACACTAAATTTCCAAACATGTTTGTCCGCAGAGTGGACGTGTTGCAGCGTGGAACATCAAATCCCCCCTTCGTCACAGACCAAATACCTCAGCATCAAATTCACTCATATACATTCATTGGTGGGGCCCATAACACCAATACTTACACTCCGTTGATCTGCTTTCCTAGGGAAAATAAGCTTCCAAACGCTGACATGAAAGGAATACCTTTACCTTACCCTGAATACATTGACTTCAACTCTAAGATATCCCTCTCATAAGGAGATGGATCATTTAGTTGTTATCTATGATTTTAGGGACTAAACTCATCTATCTACATATTACTTCTTTATCCTAATGCTCTTCTTCAAATAATCGACGTTAGAAAATCATCCTCAGCATTTCAGAGCATCATATTTACCTATTCTGGCTAAAGTCGTCCTCTAAGTCAGTCAGTCAAGGAAGAATTTTATTCAGCAAAGTTAGGCCACAATTCAGTCTCTCAAAGATTCAGGATAACAGCTGTCCAGCAGTGTCACCGTCCTCTCCGTCAGCATAATGTCAGGAAATCAAGTTTGTCAAAGAATTGCGTCAACATTTAGCTCAATTCCCTACCTACTTTTATAATGAAAATAATGTCAAAAAGTATCAAGATCGGGGTTTAGAAAGTCCTGCTTGGTCAACTTGGGGTTAGAAGGTAAAGTTCTCAGGGTGTCCAAACGATGAACTCATCATACTTGCTGGTTCCGGTTTTTAAATCAAGCATTGTCTTTGGTATTGGCTAGGTTCCCTGGGTCAGGTCCAGGCCACTGCTGCTAGCGGTGACGCATGGGCATTTCACTCAAAACCTCGTGTTGTCAGGGCAGTCACGTTTAACGTCTCGTTCAGCCATCTTGTTTAGGCCGAAACGGTCAACTTAAGCAAAAGAAACACAAAAACGTAATTAAAACATTGAAATGGCTAATAAAATGTTATCCTCTTGCTAATACCCATATATGTGTGTATTTATCTAGCAGAAGCAACACTCAGAGCGGTTTATACTCACAGAATAAAGCACAAATCACAAATACATCACCAAAGCAACATATAACATGCAATATTCTAATTTTCTACTATTAGCATGCGTACTCAAGTTAGTTTACAATTAGTATAGCCATGCAAAGTGCAATTCCCACATGTAATTCTTTTGTTAGTATGATTGGTAAATGTTTCACTGCAAACCAATTAATATGATTACTATTAGTTAATTATTCAGATTAATATAAACATGCAGAATGGGGGGGGGTATACAAAATGTTGTACTACCCGCTCCAGCAGACGCTGTTCCTGACTGGTGAGCACTGGTGCACCCGGGGGCAGGCTGGTGGCGGTGCAGGCCAGGTGCTGGGGCAGGGGGCAAGGGCTGCTCCTCTGTCAGGCGCCGTCGCTGCTGCAGTGCTAAGGCTGTGTTGCTGGTGCCATCTCTTGCTCCACTAAGCCAGGCATCGGCTGCCCTCCACGCCCACTCTGAGGACACTGCTGGTGAGCATACCCCAGGAGTAGCACCAGTGTCATCTGCCCAAGCCACATCTGGTTTTCTGGATGCGGTAAGAACTTAAGAATGGGGTCTGGGCCTGCGCTGCTGTTGTGACTCTGTTGCTGCAAGGGAAGTCGATAATATGCTGGGAACCTGCAGTGGAGGAGGAGGTGAAAAGCGTGTGGGTGGGGAGTGTTTTTAAGCTGTCTTCGTGGTTTTAAGCCAAGCTGTGTGTCATTTTAGACACATTTCAGTTTTCTTTTCTCGTGCCTGGGCGACATACACGCTACTACCCTTGTGTCCATAATGTTACACCGTGCCTGTCACTTCATAGCTACATCTCCATCCTGTTTCTCTGCAGTGAACACTAATGCTTTGCCAGAGGGTGCCACTTTGCAGTTAGCCTGAGGCGCCCAGTGCTTACCCTCCTCATGTACACAGCTCCCCTCTGCATAGCCCTGATATACCCCGGTGGCTCTGGTCCCGTGTTCACTCTCTTCCTGCCACCCTGCCCACTCTTCTTGTCTAAAGAAAATTTTGCTTCAGCTGCCTGTCCACTCTGCTTAGCTGACTGTTGTACCTCTCCGGCATCTTACTCCCAGACACATTCTGCCTAGATGACTCTGGTGTCCCTACGTCCAGTTTCACCCGGCCCTAGTCTGCCCACCCTCCTTCTATCTATTACTACCTCTCCTGCAGTTACATTGTCCCTCAACCTTGTGTCCCCTAGTGTCAAACTGGCGCTTTTATATATCTACCTATATGACATCTGTCCATTCAAATCATATTGCCTTCTACTCCGCTAATTTCTGTTCCTCTCTGATTACAAAATACATGCTAAGACACTGCCCTTTCTATCCCTGGTGCCCGTCCCTCTCTACCAGCCCAATCTTCCCAGCCCTTCTGCTAATTGCGGCACAGCCACATATCCCCAGTCATGTCACATTTCTATACTAAGCCAATTCACAGCCCTCTGCATTTGTCTCTTTCAACACGCATTTGGATTTGTTCTACCACACTACCTCCTCATGTCCCACTCTGCTCCGTCGCCTGCCCGTCCCTCATTGCTCAGCCTAGGTTCCGGTTTTTAAATCAAGCATTGTCTTTGCCTATGCACACTGTCTATCCTTCAAAAATAATCTGGTCGGCTCTAACTCCTAGGCCACGGACTCCCCCAAATCAGATGCAGCCTAGCTTTGTCAGGCCACCTCATGCCTGTCATGCCAACTCCTGTTCCTTTCTTCTCAGCCATCCTGTGTTCTTCGCTAACAAGCTTTCCTGTTTCTGATGACCACCCATCTTTCCCTGTCCTTTCTTTGCCCAGCCTCTTCATGTCAGTTCCCTGCAAACCTCTTCCTGTCACTTCTACCCATTTTCTATCACACCCTCTGTCACTCTCTTCTCAAACCACTTCCTGTAACTCTCTTGCTAAGCCACTACATGTTCCACTTTGCCCAGCCACATCTTTGTACCAGTCCCGTTCTGCTCTTTCTGTCCAGGCAGTCCCTCTAGCCCCTCTCTGTCCATTAACTTCTCACTTTTCTATTTCCAGCCACCTTAATACACTCTGCTTACTCACCTTCAGCCCCTTTTGGTAATCCTTGTCTTGGTCCTGTCTTTCGGTTCTCTCCTTCTCTTGCCCCTTCCTTCTCCAGCCACCTTTTTTTTGCCATTGGACTGCCTCCTTACTGCGTGTCCCCAGGTGGCCTTTCCTAGACTCCTTTAAGATTCTTGGCCATACAAGGGCTGCTGCGTTATTTTAGGTTGTTCCATGGCACTACGCTTACTTTAAGCTGCCCCTGGGTAATTCTCCCTCACTCTGTTACCAGAGTGCTGCAGCTGTGGGGGCTTCTATGTTAGGCTGTTGAGGATAACTTCACTCAATGATACACAGTTCCAAACCAACACAATTACACAACACATACCTCCAATCCACACCACAAAATTCAACAGCACACCACATAATTAAACTCCTCAACATGCCACTCCACAACACATAATAACATCCACATAAGTGCACTTCATGACACACACTCCACATAATTCCAGTACACTCAATATTACATAATTGCTATCCACATAATTCTACTGTGCACCATGCCACACAATTCCACGACTAATAATTCGAATCCAACCCACATAATTTCCCACCACATACATTCACTCCACTCCAAACCAAAACACATGGGAAAAAGACATTGTCAATTAAAATGCCCATAGCTCTAACTCTCACAAATGCGAGACCTATTGCATTGCAAATGCTTGTTTTACCTAGTTTGTGCATGGAAAGTTTTAGGGTGAGTCGTCAAGCGGAGGCCGAGAAAAACAGGGGGTCCCAAAACATAAAATCCCCATTCACTTTCCATGGAATTTTTTAAGAAACGCTACCGCAAAAACTGCTGAACAGAATTACATCACATTTGGCAGGAAGCTAGATTTTGGTCCACTGATAGTGCTTTATGTGATCTGGTATTACTCCGGTCAGTAGTTTTTGAGAGATAAAGGTCCAAAAGAATTTGAATATATGGTCCGTTGGGTTTGAGGGACTCCTGCCAGAGTCTTGCGGATGCGCAAATTTGAAAATAGAACCTTCTGATTGAGCCCAATGAGCTTTTTTTCCCTTTGGTCATTTTGCTCATACGGGAGTGAGGGTTCTGATTGGCTGCCAGCAACATGAGAACAATGTAGGAGAGTAGGATCTGCTTCTTATAGTTACCCCCACTTTTTGCTGATGTTTCACTGTTTTTTTACTTTAGTCCGGCTGGGGCCCTGCTAACCAGGACACCAGCCTAGCTGCTTCCTCTCTAAATTGATTACCAGTACTTTAGGTACACTCCAGATTGGATTCTGGGGTACCCTTATAAGTTCCTAGTATATGGTATACTATGTACCCAGGGTATAGGTATCCCAGATACCTACCTGGGGCTGCTGCATGTATTATGCCACCCCTTGGAAACCTTCCAAAATGACACCACAGGACTGCTACTGCAGCCTGTGTAAGGTGGTGCATGCACCACTTACTGAGATATAGGTTCACTATATCTCTCCATATCACTGCACATATAAACCTATCAGTCACCCCTATGGCAGGCCTTACTAATCCTGAAGGCAGGGTGCTTGGTTTTATGTGAGAGGATGCCCATGCATTAGCAGAGCCCCTCTACAGCCTTCGGAACCTTTATTCCGGGGTTGTTTGTGATGCACCCAAACCATATACTCTTAAGTGCATTATAACCAAACAGTAAATGCTAACTTTGGGATGGCTGCACGGAAACATGTTGTGTTTGGTGTCAAACAACTTGGAATCATACCCCCACACCAGTAACTGGTGTGGGAGTATGATCCCACCCTTCTAGAGGAAGAGACATGACAGCACCGGTATACCCGGTACCAGCAAACAGAGCCCTGGCATCACAAAATGGATGCTGCCAGCCATAGACACGAGTCTGCCCTCCTGCTGCTGGACGAAACTCCAGCAGGGGAAGCCTGGACAATAGGTTTCCTGTCACATGGAGGTGTGACCACCTCCCAGACAGGCTTTAGTGTATTGGGGCTGGGCGGGTGCACTGCAAGAGTGCTTTGAAGTCTGCACTGGGGGCCCATTTGGTGTTCCTGTGCATAGTCCAGCTCAAACTGGTTGTAGGGGCTACCAGCCACTGCTCTGGCACAAAACTGGACAAAGTAAATGGGTGTAGCCACCCCTCTTTCCTGACCCTCCCATAGGTTGGTCCCTAGAGTTTGTCCAACCCCTTCCTTGGGTATAAGATAGGAACCCCTGGCTACAGGACTTTAGATTACACCTGGACGAAACTCTGATACTGAATCCTGGAACTTCGACGATCTACATTGAACTAGATGACTGAAGAATCTCCTTTGGAGTAAAGGAGTTACTCCCCTGGAAGGCAGGCACCAAAGACGCATCTGACCGGTTTGCATCTCCGAAGCTCCGAAGAATTTCGCAACACAGGAGGTGGGTTTCCGTTGTCTTAGAGGTTGATCAGTGCCCACAGCAAGTCTGAGGCCCGTATCCCTCGTGCGATCGTGCAACCCGAACCCCTGGACACCGCGTCACTTTGCAGAAGCATCAGCTCTCCAATGACTCCTGCAGCTGAGCTTTGGGTTACTTGTAGCCCTGACCCCGAGCAGCATTTGCACCGAAGATTGCCTGCCTACACTCCACGAGTGTTCCGTGAGCTGGCCCTTTGTGTTTTCTCTCGAGGTACCTTCGCGATCCCTAGTCCGTCGACTGGTGGGTCCCTGTGAAGGCAACTTTAACTTTAATTGGGCTTACCTGGTTGCTCCAGATGTGCCCTGACTCTCCATCGCTTGGGGAGTCCCCAGGACCTTGCTGGTCTGCACCGAAGCATCTTTTCTCTTTCTGCGTGGGTTGCTGTTGCCAAGGCTTGTTGGGTCCAATCCGGGCACCGACACCGCAGCACTCGACATCCTTCGTGGGACAGCTCGAATCCAGCTCCTGGTCATCGTCGACGCCTCCTGGTCCTCGTGGATGCAGATTCAAGCTTCACCTCTCCACACCTGAATCACCCGACATTGGTGGGCATTCGTCTATCTTGCCCCTGGTCACTGGCAAGTGACCCAGACTCTGTCCCCTCTGCTTTCAGGTTCTTCTGATCTTCGATCCAGGCTTGGATCACACCGGACACTCTTCTCCTTCCCGGCAGCAGCACTTTGCAGCAGATAGTCATTGAAATCAACGACGATTCCCGACACCATTTGACACCTATGCACTCGGCTTCCCTGGATGAGGTAACTCGAGTAGTACGGTGCTCCCATGCGTGCTGGCCCTAGAACCCCCTACGTCTAAAGGGGTTTGCTCAAAGTCCTCTCCTATGTGTCCTTAACTTCTAAAATTCTAACCGCGACTTTCCCATAGAATAGTAAGGGGCTCGCGCCTGTGTTCTCACACTGCACGTGTCCCCCGTGGGTCTTCTGTGTCACTACCTTGGGTGGTTCTTTGGGGTCCCAGCGATTCTACGTGCTCTAGGCACTGTGTCTAGTCAAGTTGTGGTTCTTATACCACTTTCTTAATATAAGGTTTGGTCTTCCCCTAGGGCCCATTGTATATTGTGCAATTTACTGTCGTTTTAGAACTGTATTATTGTGTATTTTGGAGTGTTTAGAAATAAATACATATATTTTATATATACCTTGTGTGGTTCTCCTTTCATTTAGTGATTCAAGAGGTTAAAATCTGGTAAAACAAGCTGCTTTACACTCCTTCAAGACTTAGCCTGAAGTCTGCTCTCCATAGCTACCTCTAGGATAGCTTTCATTAAAGGTTGTCTTTAAACCTATCATCAATAAGGGTTGTTCGGACTGGTACAAGGTTCCCACTATAACTAGTGGACAGCATATGCCAGGCTAACTTCTCACAAACAATGTAGCTGGCAGCCATTACAGGATTCGAGGACTTAGTCCCCTGTCTTGAAGTTATAAAAAAATAAATATATAAATGGTGATCATCAACCCCCCATCCCCTCCACCCTGGGGCCAAGATATATTAAAATAAAAGGTTTGAGCCCTTAGCTGAGGAATACCCCAATATGCGACTTTTAGAGGGTGTACTGAGTCACTCTAGCTGCACACTAAAAGAGCCCGTAGCGGTCAAAGAATCTATGCAGCCTACAAATGGATGCATATGCATGTATAATACCGGGGAGGTACAGGTGCTAGCTGAGAGTGTTCGTGCCTTAGCAGCAGAAGTACAGAATCTAAAAACTCTAGTAAATTCCCTGAAGACACGACTGGCTGCCACTGTTGCAGTGTAGTCTACTGACTCACATGTAAGACACGCAGAACTACCAACACAATCGATCGAACCATTAACTGAATCCAAAGTAGCAACTAACCTAATACCTAATCAAGCACAAAATAATTCCTCACATAACAATCCTCTTGAGAAATTTGGAGGAAAGCAATTGCCCCTGGGGTATAGGGTGAGGGAGATTAGGCTAGGCTACATAGGTAATAGTATGAACCAGATAAGACACCCAGAAGGAGGATATATTTGGTCAACATAGTCCCAATAATGGCCATGTATAATTCAGCAAGGTGCCCCCAGGATGTGTTGGGAAAACCAAACACACCTGCCAGAACCGAGGATACAACGAGAGGGTGACCACATACCTAAAATAGTGCATAAAAGGGAAATAGGACAGAGAGTATATTTAACTAATGTCCACATGACTGCCACAGGAGGTAAGGAGGATAAGGACTTGCTTAAAAATAAAGTCATTCATTGGATTAGGCACAAGCGACACTGTCAGTTGTGCAGTCAGATATAGTAAAGGCCGAGCGCCTAGAGGGGGGAAACAAGAGTTCAGACACAATCCAGCTGACTGTCGTCAATAGAGAAATAGTAGAGGGATTAATTGCGATGGACTAGAGAACAAGTATGACAAGCGGGATGACCCTGCGTTTCAAACTGCACAGACCATCCAACACCCTAGTACCACGAATAAGGCACAGATTCTCTTCCGCTAACAAAGAGCCACAGAGCCAACCAATGCCAGATCTTGAAACAGTAGATTGACTGAGCACGGCAGAACAGACAAACTTGAAAATAGACAAATAACCAAACCAGGAAGGGAACTACAGGGACAGCATGATCTCAAAGGAGGAAGATGCACGGGTATACTTAACACAGAACCTAGTAAGCAATGAAATAAATGGAACTAAAGATATAGTACTAAATCTAGAAGGGTTACCAAAAATTCACAAAGTACAGACAGAAGGACATACACCTTTAGCCATAGTCTTATGGAACGTTGCAGGCCTAAAACAAAAACTTGAGGACCGGAGGAGAAGCCTAGCGCGCAACCAAGATGGCCGCGTAGGTGCGAGGCTCCCGAGGACCTCCGCAACCTCCTACATTTATCCTGTATTCATCCTGCCTCGGTTGAGGGGACTGTGTTGGTGAGCCTGAGCTGAGGTGGTACCCGTTTCCCGTTCTCGAATCGGACCTCGGGTGCCGGAGTGAGCACCGATTGAAGTTTGCAGCCTTCTCCTCGCCGGACCCCGGATTTGCGCTGGGGGGTGACCTGGTGGCAAAGTGAACAACAACGGCGGGCTGGGCCTGGCGAGTCGCGTACCCCGCACTTTCGCTTTCACTTTCGCGCCCCCTCACCTTCTCTGCGAGTGAGATCGCGGAGCTCTTTGTGTCGGTGTGGCCTCGCTGGGGGACCCTGCCTGCCTGCCGGCTGTGACCCACCCCGCCGATCTGGGGTGGCCCCCCCCAGAGCTCGTGGCCCAGATTGCCTGCCCTCTACGGCGTCGCTGGTGCGAGTGTGAGAACTGTGGCGATGGCCACGAAACAAGATGGAGATCGATCAAAGACCAAGTCGACCCGGCGTGGCGCCGTACATCAGGCCAACATCATGGACCGCTATACCCTCCAGAAGGGATCTCCTGGCGGACCGCACAAGTCCTCTGAGGGCCCTTCTGATGCCCCGGACTTGCCCACGGATCTGACTCTGCAAGACGTCATGGGCGCCATTGCCGAGATGAAGGCCTCGGTGGGCCAGCGGTTCGATACCCTGGCACATAAGATCGACGCGGTCCTCGTGGATGTTGGCCTGGTGAGGGCTGATCTCTCCAAGACCAACGACCGGGTTGATTCTTTGGCCCACACCGCATCGGGCCTCACGACTGAGGTGGCGGCCCTACAAACGGAGGTGCGCCGACTTCGTCAGGCGAGTGCACTTATGGATCGGCGCCTTGAGGATTCCGAGAGTCGGGCCCGGAGGACGGGAGGAAGCGGCGGCGGATCTATTTGTGGAGGACCTGATCGCTACCCATCTCCAGCCTCGGGGACTGAGTAAATTTTTTGCCGTGGAGAGGGCCCACAGAGTTCCCGGGGGAAGGCCGAAGGTCGGAGCCCCTCCGCGACCTCTCATTGGCCGGATTTTTAACTTTCGGGACAGGGACGTGATCTTGCAAGCCTCCAGACTGCAAGGGCCGATTAAGCTGGAAAATATGGAGGTGAACTTTTACCCTGATTTTACCCAAGCGGTCCAAAAGCAGAGACTAAGCTTCCTGGGCGTCAAGCGCCGACTTCGGGACATGAACCTAAAATATGCCATGCTCTTCCCGGCCAAGCTGCGAGTGGAGGTGGATGGTCGCACGCACTTTTTTGATCGTCCCGAAGCGGCCGGGGACTGGCTGGACACTCTGTCTGGGGATCGTGATCGAGATGGCGGGGGGGGGGCGCCGGGAGGAGACGGCCCACTGGATCGGGACTGAGGGGTTGATATTGGTCCTCACTCTGGACGACTATGATGCCACTTTCGATCAAGCTTCTGTCTTTGTTCTTTCCTCTCCCATGGAGGTTGTGTGGGGTCTGGAAGGGGTACTCTTTCCTCCTCTAGGGGGTCTAGCTAGTTTCATTATATAGGGGCGACAGGCACACTGCAAGTTGGGGGGGCTGTCCGGGCTCATGCAGGGGTGCAGGGAGGGGGGAGTTTTGTTGGGGCGGGTGGGTTGGGGTGGGGTGTTGTTCGTTTACACCACAAGGCAAATGTATCATTGTGTTATCTCTAAAGTGCTCTCTGGGGGACGAGTGATGGCTTCTGTTTATGATGGGGGGTAGGGGACTGAGTTTGTTGTCCTGGAATGTTAATGGACTGGGGGACAGGATAAAACGAGGTGTGGTCCTGCAGTTCTTGAAGCGAATTTCGCCCGATATAGTTTTTCTGCAGGAGACACACCTCATTGGCAACTCCTTTCGTGCTATGAATCGACGGGGCTACCGCCTTGTGGCCCATTCGGGCTTCACGTCTGGTTCAAGGGGTGTGGGCATTATGGTTAAGAACTCGCTCCCGTTGGAGATTGATGAGGTGCTCCATGACGACAGGGGAAGTTACACGGTTTTGGTGGGCAGAATGGAGGGCAGAGTGGTCGTTTTTGTGTCACTATATGTCCCGCCGGGGCTGCAGACGACCACCTTTGCGGACCTGGGGCGCCTCCTCCTTGGCCTTCCGGAGGGGATTCTAGTGGTGGGGGGGGATTTTAATGCTGTGGTTTCCGGAACTGTGGACCGTCACCCCCCTAGGGATCTCCCCCGGGCCCAGGCGTGGTTGCCTGGCCTCTTGGATACCTTGGGGCTGGTGGATTGTTGGCGTTTGAAACATCCCACGCAGTTACAGTACACCTTCCATTCCGGGGCTCATGGTAGTCTCTCACGGCTAGATTATGGCCTGGTTCCGGCGGCTCATGTGGGGAGGGTGGGGGAGGTGAGCCATTTGGCACGGGGTATCTCGGACCACTCCCCGCTCTTGATGCGCTTTGATATTCTTCCGAGGGGAGAGGGTAGGGTGGTCCCGATTAATCCCTGGTACCTGCGTGACCCCACCATTCGCGCGGAGCTGGTTAAATCCCTTAAGCGCTACTTTGACGAGAATGTGGGGTCTGTGTCATCGGCGGTCTCACTGTGGGAGGCGTTCAAGACGGTACTCCGGGGAGAGGCCCTGTCCCTTATTTCCCACTCCCGGAGGCGCGAGCAGGAGGAGGTGACCCGTGTTGAAGCTGAGATAACCGAGTTGGAGGGTGATCTAGAATGTGGGGTGACGGATGATAAATTACATGTTCTCCGACTCAAGCAAGCGGCCTATAAGGCCCTCGTCACGGAGGCGGCCAGGGGCCTCAGTAGAGAGCAACAGGGGAGACTGTATGATGTGGGTGATAAGGCTGGTAAATTGATTGCGTGGCTGGACAAAAAGGAGAGAGCGAGTCGAGTTGTCCCTTTGATTGAGAAACAGAATGGTGTGTGTGTCACTGAACCGGACAAAATTGTTTCTTGCTTTGCAGACTATTTCCGTGGGGTGTATTCCCCGGTGTCCTCCCGCTCTGAAGAGGATTCCCATGCCCTGCTCAGAGATATCGCGCTGCCTTCCCTTTCGGAGGAGGACAGAGTGTCGTTGGACGCCGCTCCAACTTCTGAAGAAATTGCCCTCGCCATACGCTCGGTCGCTTCCGGCAAGGCCATGGGTCCTAATGGTCTTCCCATCGAGTTGTATAAACTGCGACCGGATACGCTGGCACCACATCTCCGTGCTATGTTCCTTGCGGCCCACTCGACGGGTTCCCTCCCGCTAGACCAGCGTCTGGCTACAATTGTGGTTATCCACAAGGAGGGGAGGCCGCGGGACCGAGTCACATCCTATCGGCCCATTTCGCTATTGAATGCGGAGCCCAAAATTCTTGCCAAAGTGTTGGCCAATCGGCTGGTCAGCGTAGTGTGTGACTTGATTCACCAGGATCAGTCCGGCTTCATCCCCCATCGCAACACAGCGCTTAACCTGCGGCGTTTGCATGGGGTGCTCGCACGTGTCCCGTACATACGGGAGCCAGCCATCTTGGCGTCCTTGGACGCCACTATGGCGTTTGACACACTGGAATGGCCATATATTTGGGCGACGCTCGCGAAATTTGGGTTTGGCCCAGGGTTTATCAGCTGGGTTAAATTGTTGTACTCTGGCCCGCTGGCACAGGTGGTCGTGAACGGTAGAGTATCGGCTCTGTTCGAGCTGGGCAGAGGCACGCGGCAGGGCTGCCCGTTATCGCCGCTCCTTTTCGCGCTCGCCTTGGAGCCCCTGGCGGAGTGGCTGCGGTGGCATCCTTCTATCCGTGGTCTCCGCTGGACCCCCGAGTATGAGGACCGCGTATCCCTATACGCTGATGACATTCTCCTGTACCTGGCTTCCCCACGTAAATCACTGATAGTACTGGTTGATGTACTGCATTCATTTGGCCATAACTCCGGCCTTGTCATCAACTGGGCTAAATCGTGCGTGTATGTTCTCTCCGGGGAGGCTCCTATCCTTCCGCGGGGCTGTCCTATCCAGATCGCCCCGCGGGGATTTAGGTACCTGGGTGTCTTCATTACCCTGGACGCGGAGGCCCGATATAGTCAGAACTTGCTTCCCCCCCTCCAGCGCCTGAAGGAGGATGTCGCACGTTGGAGGCGCTTGCCGCTCTCGCCGCTCGGCCGGGCGGCATTGTTTAAGATGATGTCGCTGCCGCGTTTCCTGTACGCTCTGCAGAACACAATGGACGTCGTCCCGGCGCGCTACTTCCGCGAAGTGGAGAGTTTGCAACGCCGCCTGTTCTGGGAAGGGAGACCGCGTATCGCCCTGGCGAAGCTGACGCTCCCGTGGTATGACGGGGGGATTGCCCTCCCGGATATCAAACGGTATTATTGGGCCTCCCAGCTGGCTGCGATTAATCACGGCCTGTACGGGCCCGCTCTAAACCCGGCCTTTGAAATGGATAAGATGTTACTGCTGGGTGGTGATTATAACCGAGCGCTTTACTCCAGCTCGCTCGACGCACGTCTGACGGGCCCCACGCGTGTCATGGTACGAGTGTGGCACGCGGCTAATGTAGCGATGGGGTGGAAAGATCTTTTGACCCGGGCGTCGCCACTATACGCATTTGAGCAGTTGGGCACCCTGTGGACCTCGAAGGGCTTCGAGAAGTGGGACATGATAGGCATCAGCAGGGTGGGTGATCTCTGGACTAGGGGGGGATTCAAAACGTTCGAGATGCTGCAGACGGAATTCCAGTTGCAGGACAGGGAGTACTTTCGGTATATGCAGATCCGTCATGCGCTATGCTCTGTCTTCCCGGATGTTGCCTCCATCCCGGAGTATTCCCCTCTGGAGGACAGAGTGCTAGATGGCCATGTACCGGAAAGCACGATTTCACTAATCTATAAAAAACTTATTAATGACCGCGCGGGATTGCTATCTAGCCTTCGTGAGGCATAGGTTGCCGATGGATTGGAGCTGGACGACGAGGACTGGGTCTCTGCGGTGGCCTCCCCGAAAGAGGTGGCCATACCGGCCCGCCTTCGTTTCGTCCAGCTCAAGATACTCCATAGGGTCTACGTCACGGGGCCAAGGCTATTGCGTATGGTCTATGCTGTGGACGGGCTGTGTAAGCGTGGGTGTGGTTCTTTGGGGACCTTTCTTCATATTTTGTGGGAGTGCCCGGAGGTGGAGCGATTCTGGCGTGGTGTGCATGAGGTCCTGCGGGTGGTTACGCGTGTGTCGCTGCTGCCTGAAGCGAGGAGATGCCTTCTGAATGTGTGGGAACCAACCGACTACTCGGCGCCACAGACGTGGTGGGTGACTCTGGGATATATGGTGGCCAAACGCGACATTGCCCAACTGTGGGGTTCCCAGAGGTCGCCGACTGTCTCGGCCTGGAGGGACAACATGGACTGGTGCATGTTTCGGGAAAAGGTGGTGTATGTTGCGAGAGGCAAGCCTGGGACATGGGTGAAAGTATGGGGCCCCTGGAACGCCTACCGCGGGGGAATCTGTACCCCGCCGTTATTGCCCGATCCGTCTCCGGCCCCGTCCCCTTAGCCGGTTTATCGCCCCGGTACCGGGCACTGAGTCCACCTAGTCCCTGTCCTGACCTTTTCCCCCCCTTGATACTCCTATGGATTGGTAGGGTCCCCCTTCTAGGGGAGCACATGTTGCTGTTTCCGCTTGTGGGTTGCCTTGTGGATTTGTTTCCTGTTGTTATTTATATCAAAAAGAAACCGTTATGTGGGGTCCGGATGGTGTGGCTACCAACGCTGCTAACTCCTGTGCATTTCCCTTTTCCGCAGCATGCGCGCTATTGTTTGTACCATATGCTCCTTCTGTTTGCTAGCGGCCGGCCTGAAGGTTGTAGGCCCATCTTTGTATATTTTTTTAATTTTGTAATAAACGGTTTAAAAAAAAAAAAAAACTTGAGGACCCAGATTGGCATAATTATATAGAGCAATTTGATATTTGCCTCATCCAGGAGACATGGCTGACAACCCCACCATATAAGTCAAGATACAAAACATGCTACAAAAGTGTTATCCCATCTCCAAGAGGCAGGCCCACAGGGGGGCTTGTAATCTGGCTTAAAATAACAATGGGAATAGGAACCAGCACCTACAACATAAATTCACCTGATATACTTGCTGTACACCTAGATACCAATACAAACAATAAAGCAAACCTGTACCTATTTAATGTCTACAACAGACCAGCTAGGCAAAACTTAAAGTCACAAATTATTGACTTACTAGGCAGTACCCTCAACTGTGTAAATCCTCATGACACAGTAATTGTATGCAGTGACTTTAAATGGACCACTAAATGGTGTAGATATGCTAACAGAGGAAGAAGATATGGCCAAGGGTTTGCCCCAGCTAGAAGCTGGACCGAAACCTTGTACTAATGCGTCAATACAGATAATGCAGTTTACCCTAGAATACGACCTAAGGGCGTGCAATGGAAGGGTGAACAATAATAGGAATGACAACCTCTCCTCATATACATTTAAACAGGATATTTCACAAACGAAAATAGACTACATCGTGCACAGCTGGTGTAGGATCTTGAGATTCAACATAGATGCAAGAGATGACAGTGACATCGTCCTCACTGCCTAGAAGTAACAGGTTACACAACTGGGAACCAATTATCCAAAATAAGCTCGCCAAAAACTCAGCCTCTAATACGAAAACTGTAGAGTGTTCAAATGGCCTTGCATTACAGACAATAGAGAGATCATGACCGGCATTTCCAAGGCAGTTGCTGAGGTAGTAGGTCCCAATGTAACATCAAGTGGAACCTCACTAATTGCAATGCAGCAATTGTTGGTCACAAAGCTAGAACCCATTCTCACTAGAGCTGCTAGAAAGAAACCGAAACAAAATTATAAGATGGAACCAAAAAATATCCCTTGGTACACCCAGGAAGGCCACATTTTTTTTACTTAAAACATCTAAACGTCCAACTAATAAGGGGAGCCAGGGATAGCTTTAGAAAAGCGATGGCCAATGCATAAAAGAACTGGGAGGAAACCAGCTGGACAGACCTTCTCCAGGCTGCAAAATCTAATAATGCGACAGAATTCTGGAAAATAGTGCCGCTTGGTGGCAAGGACAAAGTAGCCCACACTGAGCACCACTTGGATCCTACAACCTGAACTGAACATTTTACAAACTTATATTCAGGTTACAAGTTTGCCACTACTGAGTACCGTGGATCTGAAAACAGCGCGGGATATGTTTTAGCTTAGAAGAAACTGCACATGCAATAGACATCATCAAGCTGGGAAAAGCCCCAGTCTTAGATAGCCTCCCTGAGGACCTGTTTAAACATGACAAAGAGGTATGGGTTCCATATGTTAATTTGGTCAGCAATGCTATAGCTGCAGGAGCCCCAATACCAACTACATGGCGAGGGGTTGAAATCGTCCCCATTCATAAAAAAGGTAGTAAACAAACACCAGAGAATTAAAGGCCAATTAGCCTAATAGATGTACTACAACAATTCAAGCAAAACAACTTCTAAACAGGCTAAATGAATGGATAGATAATAACAACATACAGTCCCCGTACCAGGTTGGACTAAGATCTCGCTCAAGCACGATAGATCAAGTTTTTAGGCTTTTGTGTATTATCTGGAAATACACGAAGATAAAGGGGGGGGCCACATCTACATAGCATTTGTAGATTTAAGGGCAGCATTCGATTTAGTACCTAGAGGATTACTGTGGGCTTCGCTGAGAAAACAAAAAGTACCTGCAGACTTGCTGCATCAGATGGCAAGGCTACACCATGAAAACTATGCAAGAGTCCGCTGGGGTATGACCGGCGAGCTCACTGAACAGATCCTTATAGCCAGAGAAGTGAGGCAGGCATGCTGCCTGCTCCCACACTGTTCTCACTCTATACTAATGATGGGGTTGATTACCTAACAAAACCCAAAAACGACCCCCCAAGCTCAGTGGAAACTTGGTCCCGCACTATTATTCGCAGACGACACCATCCTGAAAGAGCTATATAAATGCAAACCTTTTCCCTTTTCTACCCCTCCCCAACCCTTCTCAATCTAAATAACTGACTAACATATCCACCACATATACTAATTCAACACTAATCCTTATAGGTTCCAGAGTAGCGTGCTACTCACCACAGAAAAAAGCGCCTCAAACCCCATCAGGGGTTGCAAGCGCTATATAAATACAAACCTCTTCCATCCTGCCGCTACCCATCTCTATCCAAATAACTGAATAACATATCCACCACTCAAATTACTTCATGTTTCACTATACTAGTTTTCAACACTAATCCTTTCATGGGTTCCGGAGTAGCGTGCTACTTGCCAGAAAAGTGCTTCAACACCCTTTCAGGGGTAACAAGCGCTATATAAATGCAAACCTTTCTCCACCTTCTATCCCTCCGCTATCCTTCTCACTCCAAATGACTGACTAATATCCACCACTCAAATTACTTTCATATTTCACCATACTAATTCACCACTTTATGGGTTTCTGGAGTAGTGGGCTATTACTCCCCCCCCCCCCAAAAAAAGGCGCTTCAACACCTCATCAAGGGTAACAAGCGCTATATAAATACAAACATTCTTTCCTCTTCTATCCTTCCGCTGTCCTTCCGAATCCAAATAACTGACTAACCTATCCACCACTTTAATTACTTTCATATTTCACTATACTAATTCAACACTAATCTTTTATGGGTCCTGGAGTAGCGTGCTATTAGCCAAAAAAGAGCTTCAACACCTCGTCAGGGGTAGTAAGCGCTATATAAATGCAGTTACAATACACTACAGAAGGTCCTGCAAAATCTAAAGGATGACTTTAATATGTATTGTAATAAAAAAGGCCTAGAAATAAATATTGGGAAAACCAAGTATATGGTCATATATCCTCACAAGGACTTCAGAAGTAACCTCAGGGTGAACAACCAGAAATTAAACATGTCCCAAACTTCACCTACTTAGGTATACTATTTGACTCAAAGCTGTCCTGGAAAACACAGATAAACCACTCTGTACTGGTGCTTGCACAGGGGTCCAGGGCCATTCTTAAAAAATATAGCCTATCCCTTAAGTAAACCAATCACACCAGTGCTGGAGATCTACAAATGTAAAGTACAGAGAGCTGCCCTATATGGATCAGAACGTTGGGGGAATGGTGATATTAAGAAAATAACAAATGGAGAGAACAAGTTTGTAGAAGAATTTTGGGGTTATCCTTGGCAACACCGCTCATCCGAATGTTCTATGACCTAAACATAAAACCTATAGGGCAAATCACAGCACAACGCCCGCTGCTTTATTGGATCAGGTTATGGTCAACGCCAGAATTGGGGGTCTATAGAGAAGGCATCAAAGACTTCTAGCCAATGAAAGATGTCTAACCTTTCCTTGGCTTAGATTTGTAAAGAAATGGTTCATAGAACTTGTTCTCCTTTCTTACTGGACTGAGCCACACAAGCTAGTGCAAAGTTTTAAGAACACTCTGAAGCGAATACACTGGGGACATGTCCTCAATGTACTTTATCAAGACCCTAATCTGGGCAGATTAACAACGCAATTTCTCAATGTTAAACCTAAACCATGCTTTGAAGAGTTCCTTTAAAACATCCAGCCACACCTGGTGAGAATCTTGTACCTGAAATTAAGGTACGATAGTCTCCAGGTTAAAAGTTATACCACAAGTTGGGAAACCCAGATGGGCGAACCTGCCCTTTATGCACTTTAGGCCTTACTGAAAACACTGCGCATAACATCTTCTTCTGCCCAGCATACACTTGGGCAAGGAAGAAATGGATTTGTCCTCTGTGCAAATGGCTGGGATTCAGGAAACACCAAGATGCCCTAAGGGTGTTAAAATACAGTACCATACCGTATGTAATATTTGCTACATCTAAATACCTGCTAGCAGTAGGATTTATATGAAGCAAGATGGGGCTAAAGTTGTGATGCTGTAGCGGATAATACATTTCTTCCCTCGAAATTCCGTACCACGAATGATGCTAGTTTTTATGGTAAATACTTTACATTGTTTATAATATTGATCCATCTGATTTTTAAACACAGGAGCAAGATGTGGCTCAAATTGTTTCACTGTAGTGAACAGTATATTCTTCTCTTCACCTTGAATTTTTGCACTGAAAATTGTTGGAAGTGGGGGTCCTAATCCCTCACCGGCGCCACCAAATGCTGGAGGCGGGAGTCCCTGTCCCACACCGCTGTTGCCAGGTGCGAGACCCGGACCCCTCGTTTCAACGTTAGGCTAAGTAAGGACACCGTCTGAGATAGCCCTGCTCACCCTCTTAGTAGCTTGGCATGAGCAGCCAGGCTTATCTCCAAGGCACGAGTGTACAGTATGTGCAACCACACTCACAACAACCCAATGATGTCACCACAAATAGACTCCACACGAGTTTTTATAAAAACGAGTATAATCTTTATATAAGAAGATATATGATATGACCACACAATATAAAACCAACATATAATAATGGGTAGTATTCCTTCCGGTGGATTGGTAGGTTCTAATCCCAACCACCGCTTCTAACCAACAGTTAAGCTTACTTCTAACTGCTTCCAAAAGGTTAGGCAGGTCGTATTGCTAGACTCACACATGTTGCAAATGAAATTAAATACTGTAATGCGTAATGATATACTCCTGTACTGGGCAATAGAGAAACAATGCCATACGTAGCGCCACAGTCATGTACTTTGCAATAGAAGGAATAATGCAATGTGTATCACTACCAGCATGCCCTGTGCAAGGAAGAAACAAAGCAATGAGTCATGCTGCAATCATGTACTGTGTAAGGAAGAAATAATGCAATGCGCCACGTTATAATCATGTACTGTGCGATGAAGAAATAATGCAATGCGCCACGTTACAATCATGTACTCTGCAAGGGAAAAATAACGCAATGCGTAGCGCACCAAGCATGTAGTTCATCAGGCACAAATAAGGTCAGGCGTCATACGACAGTTCAATAGTTAGTTAACAGCAATAATGCAAAGTGTAATACGACATTCTAGGTGCTCCGTTAACAGTTGCACCCAACATGGATCAATGATGACACAAAAGTACCGCTTCTCACTCCGGACCCAGTACTGCCCCTCCTTGAGCCAGCACAGGTCTCAATCCGAACCGAAGCAACAGGCGCCCGCAGCTGACAGAAGCGAGAGGCCAAGAGAGTGTCCCTCTGAGCCCGCACCCCATCCCAGGTGGTGATCCACGTAACCTGGGGGGGGGCGCGACCCCACTCTCCTCTCCTCCTTCAGCGACTTGGGCCTTGATCAGAACTCCGTCAATGGGGACAGCGAGCTCGGGCCGGTGGCTCCACTCCTCCGGGTCTGCTGGTCCGGGCCGCTACTGTTTCACTCCGAGGGCCCAATGACCTGGACCTCCTTTCGGCGGTCTCAGTGGACACGGAGACCCGCACTCAGCACTTTGGAGACCTACTTCTATTTCGGTGCACACACTACCCAGGCACTCCTCACCAGCGCCTCTGGTTGCACCACGACACGCACTTTGCGCGTCCGAGTCTCGCCTCTTCTCTGGTGCACACGATGACCAGGCGCTCTTCACCAAAGCCTCGGGTTGCAGCTCGACCCGCGCCCTGCGCGTCCGAGTCTCACTTCTTCTCCCGGTGCACATGATGACCAGGCGCTCTTCACCAATGCCTCGGCTTGCATTACACCACGCACCCTGCGCGTCCGAGTCTCACCTCTTTTCCCGGTGCACACAACGACCAGGCGCTCTTCACCAATGCCTTGACTTGCACCACGACATGCACCTTGTGCGTCCGAGACTCACTTCTTCTTCCGGTGCACACAACGACCAGGCGCTCTTCACCAACGCCTCGGCTTGCACCATGACACGCACCATGCCAGTCCGAGTCTCAGTTTACTCTTGTGTGCCCACGATCACAAAGCACAACTTCCGAGGGTCTCAAGCTGCAAAAGCACGCGCACACCGCGTTGCTTGGGACTTCTCTGTAAACCGTTATGTTCCTGTGTTTCCAAACAGGAAGCCAGCTCGCCTCGGGTCCTTGGGGTTCAGGACACAGCGAAAAGCACAATCCTGTTCAAGAAGGGGGGACACCACCCACTGCAATGTCCCTTCAGTCTCTTCCTTAGTAAAAGCTACAAACTGCAGGCCAGCCCCAGATCACAAATCAAGAGTCAGTCCTATCCAGCAGTCTCTTCAGCAACTTCTTCCTTGGTAGAGGTTCTTCTTGACCACGAAAGAGGTAAAAGCCTTTGCAGACTCGACCTGTCCATTTCCCAATTCAAAACTACACCAAATTCTAGGGGTTTCAGTTCTCTTAGTTATACCCCTTCATGTCTTTGACGTTTGTTGTGCTCAGGGGTCCCTGACCCCTGCCTAAATCAGTTCTTGGGTCTCCCTCCCAGTGTCACCTTTTTCCCTTTAATACAGGGGGTCTGGATCCTTAATCACTCAGCAAGAGATGGGTCAATTCGTTTATAGCACCAGCCCAGGCATTTTCACCTCCCGGGCTTCTCCTCCCCCTACTCTCCAGATGCCGGGCAGCCTGGTGCCATCTCAACCCCTCCCTGGGTCAAGACCTCTTCCAGCTCCTCGCACCTCTCAGAGCCAGACAGTCAATCCACATTCAGCAGAGACACACAGAAATGCTTAAAGCACAAAACTCAGCCACTTTCTAAAAGAGTGGTTTATGAACCCACAGTGACAAAACCAATTTCATAGAGAGATGTGTTATGACACTGTGAGTTCATACATACTAAACTTCACCTCTCCATTTTGAACTTACAGGAAACTAGGCTAACAAGCACAACACCCAACTTTCCCCATTCTGTCCTATGGGCAGAATGGCCTTTCACCAGTGAAAAACGAAATGGAGTGTTTTTCACTGTCAGGACATACCACACACCTCAGTATATGTCCTGCCCTTTACCTACACTGCGCCCTGCCCAGGGGTTACCCAGGACCTACCACAGGTGTGCCCACTGTGTATGCAAAAGGGAAAGTAAGGCCTGACAAGTGGTTGTACTTGTCAGGTAAACATGCTAGCTTAGCACTCTGCACTGAAGGCCTGAGTTCCCTTCTCTGCGCGCCTTTGCTTTACTAGCCCTTGCACACACAGTGCACATCACTAGGGACTTTTACTAGTAAGGCAAACATACCAATCATGGCCAACCAATCACCATTGTACTTTACATAGGGAACCCTTGTATTTTGACACTGATCAGCATTGGCAAAGTACCCAAAGCATCTAAATTGGCAACTCTATGTCAGGAAAACGATCTAGGGGGAAAGCAAAAAGTTTTGGGAACTTTAGCCAAACGGCCAAGTCCTACAAGAATGATGCTAGTTTTATTGTGAATATAGTATATATTGTTCTGATACATTTTTAGACATTAGTGTATTTTAAAGTTTTTTTAAAAAGCCATTAAATACATCGCAAAGTATGGCCTCCTCCAAGGATCTAAAGATATATTTAAGGACAGGCACTTTTTCTTCTGGTCCGAACACTTCGGTCAAAATGTAAAAAGAAATGCCATGTATGTTATGGAAGTATGAATGATGTATAGTTGGATGTGGAATACTTAAAAATGTGTTTTATTGAGAAACTTTTTATGGCCTATGACCGAAATAAAAGTATAATACAAAAAAAAATGGAATACATGTAGACACTGGTGCAGGTGGTCTTACAACAAGGCCGGCAGTACCAGACACACAAATCACTTTTTGACTGGATAAGTTCCCTGAATCCCTAAACAAGGTAACTGACTGTCTGGAGCACGTCAACCTACGAATGGAGGATAAGTGCCTGAAGATGAACAGTGACAATACTAAGATACTAATGAACGGTACCAAACAGAGTATAACTTACCTTTTGGCCGGCCACGCAAGCTTGGAGAAGCACACATACACCCCAAACACATGTACTCTCCTGCTGAAGCATCCAAGTATCTTTGTAGTCACCCAAATGATTGCAGCCATCATAAAAAGGTTTAACAGACAGCTTGTGATGACCTGAATAGTATTCCCACTATTTCAGATGAATCAGAGTGAAATTAAAAAAAATCCTGTTCTATTTAGTCTGGACTAATGCACTATAGACTACATAGATGTTCAAAGATTACACATAACCTTCAAAGGATCCAAAATCAGGTGACACAACTGAAAACGGATCAGACACCATGAGCACTAAACACCCCACTGCCCCCCCCCATTCTTGGCTTCCATGGCAACAAAGAGTTAAAATCATTCACAGTCCTGTACACACCATAAAATGCCTAAGGAGACCCAGTCACGGACAACCAGAGCAAACTGTCCCCATAAAATATCTTGTGGTGATATTTTCTGCCAGGCAACGCCTGACTCATTAGACAAGCTATATTTTGACAGAAGCACAGAGGAAAAATCATCAGAGTACCAGAATCCTGTGCAGCATGGCAACATCTCGGCTACAAAGATGTCTTAAATACAGAGCTCTTCAAGAAGAACTTTCACCATCCTTGAAACATCACTGGTCCACCACCAGTCCTGCTCCTATGCAGAGTCAATGCCCATGATTATACTACACTTACCCATTAGTCATGGACGGACTCAGAAACCACACTGAGGGGTTTTCCTACTGTTCTCTGACAGAATGGCCAGTTATGCCATTCTGGTAAGTTAAATAAGTATGCATCCATGTGTAATCAAATCTTCATCAAAAACTAAATGTGAATGTGTTGCATTCAGCTTAACAGTCATCTAACATTAATAAAGTAATAAAATACTATAAAGTATAATATGAGGCCACCATAAGCTTTTGATATTCAGGACGTAAATCATGTAAGAGTCTGACCGCATTGAAGTCTAGCTGAAACTTATTCAAATACGTTTTAAGAGATTATATTATATTGACAGAAACAATTTTACTTATTTTAACCAAACTTTATTATAGTCGTTTTTATTAGTATTTTTAACTTCCCTAAAAATAGTCTCATTTTAAGGACCTAAATCCACTTTGTTTATTAAACATTTACGTTTTTGGAGAAACACCTAGACATCGTTTATTTCTGAACAGTATCCCTACATGTTTATTTGGACCTCATCTCTCCTTCCCCAGCGTTCATGATAACGCCTTCCAATGGAGTTAGCTTCCCCACCCCCTTATCAAATCCCCAGCTGTCAGCTTTCTGGGTGATTTCTGGTTGATTATCACATACCTGAGCATCCTCGTGGAATAGGTCTTTGACATGTCCCTCCTCTCGCATACAGGTGGCATCATTAAGCAAATTGGTCTTGTCCTTTGCATTAAATGGGTATTGGGTGTCCGCATCCATTGTGCATATGTCAGAATAGTAATGTGAAGGTGCAACAGTCAACTCCTGTGACTGCCCAAACTCCCTCGCCACGGGGATCTTCGCAGATACAGCCAAGTCATGATTTAGGGACTCCTAGAAGAGACAAAAAAATATATAGTTTCTCTCTGGAAGATGCAGCAAATGTGTAGCAGCAGCGATTGTGCTTTTTCACAACCTATATTTGAAAGCCTTAGACAAGTGAATAGGACATGTTTGTGAAGAGTAGGGTGCACGTTTTTCTAACTCTAACTTTTGCATGTATTGGCCGATTCACGTCATAGTTCTATTCAACTTGTATAGAACCAAACACGAAGCTAGCGGTGGCCCTCTAGAACAGCACCGGTTTTGAAAATTACCCCATATCAGTTATGATGATATAATGAAATCACCGCAAGTGTGCAAACTTGGTCGACACCCGCCAGCACAATGTCGTTCCAAAAAACTGGAAAATATATGTACAAACACCAAAACCAAATGCACCACTTAAACACTGTAAATTAAATCATATACAAATTCTTAAGTAGTTTATGTCTTTTACAAAAGATCCACTTTTATTTTGCAATAATTTTTACACTTTAAAAGTTAAAGTTTTCACAGAACAGCCGGAACAGCCGACGCGTTTCGTCCATCAAAGGACTTCTTCAGGGCTGTAACAGATATATACAAAGACGTGTTGAAAACTTTGTTTAAACTAACAGAAAACACGTAAGTTGACATTCCAAAACTTGTTAAAGATAACATCTAGGTGTTATCAGGCACATATAATACTATAATCTTAAAAAGGCTACTTTAGCCCTCACAAAACAAACATAACATGCTAGGAATGAGCCATTACATGGAAAATTTCAGTAAGTTTACAAAATGCAACAACAATTTATATTAAAGAGAAATGCATAAAATCAGTGTACATATAATTATCTGCACAAGGTTTGTGATCAAGAGACATTTTTTATGTGTAAGAGCACTTCTCCTACAGTGTCTCAACCCTAATATGGTTAAAATATCAGCCAATACAAAAGAGGAGATGACCAATGGGAAGTGAATAAAAGAAAAGAAACAAAAAAAAAAGAAAAAATAATAACAGCAGTAAGTATGAAAACAGTTAAAGAATGAAAAGAGAAAAAGAATATTGAGAGTTGTGGAGAGGTCACGCAGGAGAAAACAGCCAAATGTTGGAATATCCAAAAGGCTAGAACAAGCATGACGAAAATATATAAAATCTATACACACCGAGATAAATAAATCAGTGTGATGAAAAAGGTGTCTCAATCGGTAGTTCTAGATCATATGTTTGTATCACTGGTGCCGATATCCCCGGTGATGAGTTATAACGTCAAGAATCTAAGGAGACAAGTACAATGTATGTACGACCATAGTTAGATCAGATGCCCGATGGAGACATGTATAAGCAAAATATGGTCATGTAACCCAGGCAAACAATACTTACTTCATATCTGGGAAATCAAAATTATGGTGATAAATCCAGTAAATCTATGAAAAAGCACATATCCAAATTTGGACCAGCAATTGATGGTCGATCGAATTCAAGTAACATCCAATCAGTTAGGCTTATGTAGATAAACGAAGATACCTATAACGAAAGGTAGGAAAAATGTGTATATCCTAACGTGACCATGAAGACAAAGAAATAAAGATGAAAATTGAAAAAAAATTCTAATCAATTGGAAATTATACATATGCTCTGAGTAAGGGAGGGAGAGAGGAAGAGGTAGCAGAACGATAAAGGGACATTCCTAATGCTGAGACCGCCATCTTTATACAATCCATAGGATATTTAATGCAACAAGAAGCGGTCCCAGTATAGCGGCCGCCATCTTGGAATAGTACACGATACTCGTGCTAGTATATCTATGATCAAAATAACCTATTGTTAAGCTACACATCACGCCTTATTTCGGGGATATATAAACCAAAACGATGGAGGCACAAACGGGTAGGACCTACACACACCACCCACACGCTCATACGTCCCTTCATGCCGTTAACAAAAGCGTGTTCAGCGGCTGGGGTTGTGTCAAACGCCATGACATTGTAAAGATTAAAGGACGTTCTTTGCCTATGTCTACCCAAATACACAAAAATGTTCGTGTACCCATTCGAAAAGCGTCTACTCAGCTTATGGCTGGTAAGCCTTCAGCCGAACGTTACTATTAATGGGATACTAAAAAAGTAAGTCCTAAACCATCATGCAATTGAGTAACTAAAAAAATCCCTAAATTCATGCCGCCATCTTGGAATGGCCAGGGGGTCCCTTTGGATTTATAAAATAGCCCGTGCTGAAGAGATATCATTTTTCGAACTTCTCCTATGCTGACCATATTATATTAGCTACACGGGGACGGGTCACGTGGTTCATCGTTTTCCTGACCCCTCCGTTGTATACATATTCTTGTCAGCAAGCATCTCGCATTATACACATTTTTCCTACCTTTCGTTATAGGTATCTTCGTTTATCTACATAAGCCTAACTGATTGGATGTTACTTGAATTCGATCGACCATCAATTGCTGGTCCAAATTTGGATATGTGCTTTTTCATAGATTTACTGGATTTATCACCATAATTTTGATTTCCCAGATATGAAGTAAGTATTGTTTGCCTGGGTTACATGACCATATTTTGCTTATACATGTCTCCATCGGGCATCTGATCTAACTATGGTCGTACATACATTGTACTTGTCTCCTTAGATTCTTGACGTTATAACTCATCACCGGGGATATCGGCACCAGTGATACAAACATATGATCTAGAACTACCGATTGAGACACCTTTTTCATCACACTGATTTATTTATCTCGGTGTGTATAGATTTTATATATTTTCGTCATGCTTGTTCTAGCCTTTTGGATATTCCAACATTTGGCTGTTTTCTCCTGCGTGACCTCTCCACAACTCTCAATATTCTTTTTCTCTTTTCATTCTTTAACTGTTTTCATACTTACTGCTGTTATTATTTTTTCTTTTTTTTTTTGTTTCTTTTCTTTTATTCACTTCCCATTGGTCATCTCCTCTTTTGTATTGGCTGATATTTTAACCATATTAGGGTTGAGACACTGTAGGAGAAGTGCTCTTACACATAAAAAATGTCTCTTGATCACAAACCTTGTGCAGATAATTATATGTACACTGATTTTATGCATTTCTCTTTAATATAAATTGTTGTTGCATTTTGTAAACTTACTGAAATTTTCCATGTAATGGCTCATTCCTAGCATGTTATGTTTGTTTTGTGAGGGCTAAAGTAGCCTTTTTAAGATTATAGTATTATATGTGCCTGATAACACCTAGATGTTATCTTTAACACGTTTTGTAATGTCAACTTACGTGTTTTCTGTTAGTTTAAACAAAGTTTTCAACACGTCTTTGTATATATCTGTTACAGCCCTGAAGAAGTCCTTTGATGGACGAAACGCGTCGGCTGTTCCGGCTGTTCTGTGAAAACTTTAACTTTTAAAGTGTAAAAATTATTGCAAAATAAAAGTGGATCTTTTGTAAAAGACATAAACTACTTAAGAATTTGTATATGATTTAATTTACAGTGTTTAAGTGGTGCATTTGGTTTTGGTGTTTGTTCTATTCAACTTGTCTTTGCACAAGGCATTTGCCAAAGAAAGATTTTTATCCGAAATGCGTAACTATAATCTAAGGCCCATGAACATGAAATATTATTATGGGAGAAAAGCTGCACATGAGAGCTACTGTCAAACAGCTCATGCTTAGGTCGTTAGTATTCTGTACAGGTCACCCAAAAAGGAATTCCAGGCAGCCAGCAGAAGATTAAGATGTCCCCGTTGGGACGTTTTTGCCCGTGGGTGGGGGAAGGGAGGGATTTGGGTTTGTGTTTTTTTGTTTAGAAAGTTAGTTTACTGAGTTCTGCAGCATTTGGGGAAGGTAGAGGGGATGCATATAGACGGGACTAGTGGGACTGCCTTTATGCCTTATGACGCAGGGTGAGTTCAGAGTTCTCTCATGGAATGTGGAGGGCTGGACACCTATTTGAAGAGGTATAGAGTGTACTCCTTCTTAAAGCGGAATAAATTAGATATTGCATGCTTGCAAGAAACGCATTTGGCTGACCCCGGAGCTCTGCGATTGGCTAAAAAATGGAGGGGGCAGGTTTTCTATTCCTTCTTTTTCGACATATGCAAGGGGTTCATTGATATGGGCGGCTCCAGGCGTCCCATTTAAACACATACATACTCGAAGGCTTATGTAGGTGGGAGGTATGTGCTGTTGTACGGCACCTTAGATGGTAGGGATTTGTCCATACTAAACACATCTGCCCCTAATACTGATGATGCGAGCTTTTTTATACAGAAAGGCCTACAATATACCCATTCTATAGCCGGGTGATTTTAGTTGTGTGTTAGATTCGACACTGGACAGGGATCCCGAGAGTAGGAACAATGCCTCACATGACTAGGGCCTTGTGGCCTGTGATGCAGAACTTGGATTTGCAGGATACCTGGAGATTGGTGCACCCCACAAACAGGGTCTTCACATGTTCTTCTGTGACTCACAATAGCTGTAGTCGACTAGACAGTGTTGGTCAGTGGGCAAATGACAATGGCAGGGGTCTAAGTCTCAGATCATGCTCCTGTTTATTGTCGGATACCCTGGGAGAGATCAAATTAGGGGGATAGCTCATTAAGGTTCTCGGTGGACATACTGAAAAATCAACTGGAGCGAGAAGCATTGTCTCAAGCTCTGACTGATTATATGGATATTAACTGGGACACCACAGTCCATACAGCTACAGACACAGGAGGGTAGGGAGGTTACATATAGAGCAGACATTTTATACACTTTTCAGATGCATTTGCAACTAGTATATACCGTAGACCTAGGCGTAGATTCACAGCATTACACTCCCTATCTGAATGAGCTGGGTCTCCCCCGTTTAAGGGGCGGAAGTGGTGAATGCTCTTAACGCTCCATTGGAGCTAGAAAAGATTAGAGATGCGATTTGTGCTCTTCCTCATCTGAAGGCCCCTGGAAATGATGGCTTCCCCCTAGAACTTTATCAGCCTTTTCCAGAGACGCTAGCTAATTGGCTTTTGAAGGTCTATCTGGAAGCTTGGAATGCTGGTATCTTGTCTCCTACAATGAGGGAAGGGGAGTGTTTGCCTATTACTTAAGCTATGGGGGGAGATATCTGAACCGGCCTCCTATAGGCCCCTAACAATGATTAATACAGGACTGAAAATCCCCTCTAAGGTGCTTGCTAGACGCTCAGCGACCTTCATGTCGAGTTTGGTACATAAAGACCAGTGTGGATTTATTCCTAGCTTGGGAGATAGGTCAGGGAACGCAACAAGGTTGTCCACTGTCTCCTGTCCTATTTGCACGTGGGATGGAACCATTGGCAGTCTGGGTATGACTAGAGATGCAGGATTTGTGGATTGTATCGGGGATATACAGCAAGTCGATTCATTATATGCCGATGAGGCGTTGTTCTATCTGCCGTTCCCACGGGTGGCAGTCCCAGTAGTGCTGGGCTTGTTGGAGGAATTCAGGTCATATTCCGGTCTCTGGCTTAATTGCGTGAAATCATTGCTGTTACTCCTTGTCTCTTTGGCTGAGAACCTGGCGGACAGCTTACCTAAACTGGGCTTACTTAATATAGCACATAGAAGGAAAGTTCAGCTTCAACATAATATGGGCAGGGTCAGGGAAGGACTGCAAGCTTTAGTGACATTCTGGAATACGTTGCCCGTCTCGTTAATGGGCAGAAATTGCCATTGCTAAGATGGTGCTGTTGCCTAGATGTTTGTAAGTATTGCAGAATTCCATTTGTTTGCTTCCAGTTCGTAAATTCAGACAGTAAAGACACCATCCTAATCTCCGTTGTGTGGGCCGGAAAGCATAGCAGAGAGGCATTTCCACTTTGACTGGATGGTATACAGATGGGGTACCTGAAGTGCTGCGCCTTGATTTTTAATATTTCGCTGCTCGACTGCAATATGGCATTTGATGGCTGGGCTCTGCTGATAATCATGAAAAAAGGTTATTGAAGGGCAGGGTACAGTTGGCACACCTTCAAAAGCTACTAATGGAGGGTGTGAGGGTCCCCTTGGATGACCCTCACATTGTCAGGCATACGGTCATGTTGTGGCATAGGTTTGTATGGTCAGTATTGAAGCGGGCCCTGTTCCAAAGGGAACTCCTGGTTTGGATTTTGAAGCATGTCCAACTACTAACGGATAATATGTCTTTCCAGGGATGGCAAAAGGCTGGTTGTGAACAACTTGGGGATCTATACCCAGATGAGCGCTTCATTTCATTTGATTAGGCTTGTGATACTTTTTTGATCAGCCATGGTCACCTCTTGACATTGCTAAAACAAAGTGGCCCACTTAACTGCGGCCCCCAAACCTACTCAAACCTTGGAAATTATGTTGATATATGGAGGGGGCCGGCATTTGATTGCACACTTGTATAAAGCCATGCGTGAGTACGTAGTAGGGTCCACTCCAAAGGAACAGGGCTGGGATGCGGACCTAGAAACACCTCTCACCGACAAGGGCTAGGATAGGGTTAATGAACTCACGCACACGGTATCCAGCAATACGTGTTTTAAATTGACTCATTACAATTCTCTGCACAGGTCATACATTACACCACGGGGACTCCAGCACTGGGATCCTACCCGCTCAGAGGTATGCCCTAAGTGTGGTGTGGATGGGGATGATTTTATGCACTTAGCCAGGAAGTGTGGGGGGGAGACCATGGGTACTGGGCACGGGTGGTGCCGGAGATTCACAGGACAGTGCACATCCTCTTTGCTCTTACTCCGGCTTGCTGTCTTCTAGGTAATATTGTAAGACAAAAGGGTAGAAAATGTACTGTACATTTTTGCAGTTGGCCTTTGTCCTGGACAGACGACGTGTGGCCACCACTTAGACGGTTTAGGGAGCCCCTGTTTTTGAGTGCTCGCGTAGGGACGTTATGGAATGGGCGGTTGCTGAGGAAGCTCACATGAGACTTAGTAGGAGGGATGACAAGGCAGAAGAGGCTATTTAATAGGACTTTGGCAACTCAGTGTGTTATAGAGACTTTAAAAAATAAACTGTGTTACTTAAGCATCTACAGCCAGAAACCCCTGTTGCTGGGACAGCCAAGACCCACAATATTCAACGAATAACATATCCATCAAGATAAACTTTCCATGATGCAGTTCCTCAAGTCATGCAGGGATGGGACGTAGCTGCAGACTGTTGCTTGGTGTAGCTCACACCGCTGCGGTAGTGCACGACCCCCAAGTATGGAGAGGACGAGGAGCACCTGCCCCAGTGACTCGGCTAAGAATGGATCTAGTGTATCCTCAGCCACACCAATCCGAACTAGCAGAGCCCAAACCCAGAACCTCTGCATGGCTCAGTCAAGCAACGCAGCATTTTCTATTTCAGTGAGAAGAGAAGAGGTCATGTATGAATCCTAGTATCTTATATCTGGTGGAGCAGAAACATATCCTCTACATGAAGGAAGGCAGGGAGAACCTGGGTGCAATCTACAGCTTGATTTCTCCAAGCTCACATGTCCTACTATCCAGTAAAGGCAACCATGAGTCTGACGGGACCCCGTGGACTCACTACTGTAAATGAAATTGTACTGTTTTACTTTATTGGCCACTCTTTAAACCCCCACTCACCACAAGCAATGAGTGGAGTCAAGACACTCCACATTATACCTACTGTACATTATTCATGTCTCTCTAGCTATGTCTGTTCTGTAAGCTCACCAGCACATGTTGGAGCAGATATTGCTAGCTGCCTCCATATTTGTTATTCCATCCTCATACAACCTCTTCTCCAGGAGGAGGCTCAGACTCAGCCTTGCACCAACCTGACTTATCATCAACATGAACTCCTCAAGATGCTGTACAATTCTACAAACTTCCTTCAACAGCTGCTTCTCACACTCTAGGCGGGGGCTCTAGGAGGATGACTCGCTATTAGAGAAACAGTATATGGGTCACTGTACGGTGCACACTAATCCCTCCCCAGGCAGAGGAAGCCCCTCTCTGGCTGACAACACACACCAAGCCACTCACTGTCTGCCCACCATGTGAGAATAGAAAACTGCCCCCTGCTCAAGGGCCCTCATTATCCTCACCACTGAAGGTAATACAAGCTACAATGAGAGGGTAGGGGTTGTGGAGTGGTGGTGTCATGTGGGTGTTGCACGGTCCCTGCCATTATCATACCAGTTATGTGCCAGGGACCCACACTGATGCTACCTGACTTACCCCTATGCTACGTTACTTTATCAAAAATTACCTCTAATGTGCATTTTGTCTTGGGAGGGAATATTTCACTGCTGTTTTTATAGTGTGCCTCGCTCACTTTTATAGTAGGGCTGCACTGTACTCTGCATTGTCTGCTCCTATCTGTAATAAAGCTGATTTAACAGAAAAGGAAGCGTGCAGTTTTGTAGCCATGTTGCACCTATTCTGTCTGAAGGGCGCATGCACTGCTTTGGTGTTACAGACAGCTGATGACCCCAAAACCATACTGAAAAGCTATGCAACGCCCCCACCTCATTCCTATCACTAGTGGTATAAATCACACCACCTGCAACCTGGGTCCGTGACGCTCATTGCTTCTCGTAGAGTCAGCTGGGACCACGGCATATGTGTCTTTTATCCAGTACCGTGGCAAAGACACAGATGCAGTCAACAACAACAGAGGACACAGGTGCAATCTCCAACACCCAAGGACAGCAATCAACAACACACCTTGCAAATTTACACCAGGAGGAAGAGACACCTGTCTCAACTAGCTGAATCGTTCTCGCAAGTCTTTGCCTCGATCTGCAGCCCCTGACATTTCAAGTGGTGCAAAAGGTGATATGTTGGTACTAGCTATAATCCCTCATATGAAATAAACAATATTATATTGATGCAAATAATATTCTTCACAGGACTTGGACTAGATGCCCTTCCTGACCATCAACTGTTGTCCGTTCTCCAATTGCCTCTTTTTCTGGAATGTGTCCATGACGATACCACAATGCAGCTGCAGCATGAAACCAATCAATCATCGGATATAATCAAAAGTCCGAACAGGATTCTACCTAATCAATTACCAGTGGTTTAGGTTGCAGGATTAACGTGAAAAGGGTAGATTTCGGTATCTTGGCCAAGCTTAGAAATACTTTAGTACAATAACTAGGGAAAGGTAGACATACTCTAAGAAGAGTGACAAAGCAGTACCCATATTATAAAAAAAAGTAGTCTGGAGTCACTGGGGCAGAGTACACATACATTTGATGAAAACCGATGAAAAAGCCATTGTACTCGGTGGAACCTCCTTGAAGTCAAAGGTTTCTACATCACTCAGGAGTTTTACGCTGATTGTCTTCTGGTGCAGAGAGAAAAGAAAACACCTGCTCTTAGACCAAGTTTGTAGTTTTGAGCTCACAAGACATTCGCAAATAACTTTGCGATCATACAACCAACTGAACCTTTAGATTCCAAGAAAATATTACAGCTATTTCAGAATAACAAATACCCTTTTAATCATATTTTAAAAAGTGATGGATTGTAGACAAATCCAATATCAAGAAGGTTACATCATGCACATTATACTAGGATGAGCTGTTTCTCTAGTAAGTAAACTCTGATCACATAGTTTATGAACCATGTAAAAAATCTAGGAAGTTGCTGCTTGTGTTGTCAGCTGTTTATCCCTGCCACATTTCCTCATGTTCCAAAATTTCCAGTGTGACTGCCCTGTCAATTGCTTTCCCTCCTGACGCCACTGGCAGACTGGGACCACGTTTTGAGATTTCTTATAGCAAGATATAGGACTCTACTGGAGCTGGGATACACTTAATGTGTGTCCACATTTCTAACGAAGGAGGGACCCAGTCCTTGCCATGCTATAAGGTAACTGAGCTGGTGGCAAAAGAGATATTCAGTGGTACAGACCATTTTACCTGCATCCCGAGACGGGAGAACAGGATCATTTTAGTAGAGTTTGCTCTGTCCACCATACCTGGTGTCCTTCACCTGTCTCTGATTAAGTATTACATGTGGGATGCAGCTTACTCAGATGGTGAGTGTGGACTCTAACAATGGTGTCCCCTTAAATTTCACAAAGATTACAGCACAAGACAGTCTGCACACCAAAGAGTCTGTGGTTATTGTTCAATTGATTGGATCCGAAATAGGATCCACGTCCAGCCAGACCAATCTTCTGCCAAGTAGAACAACCCCAGGGCTTCAGCAGGAAGCCCCTATACTTGATATGTAGCAGTTAAGATGACACTGCACACCCCACGGATATCTGTTGTCTTTCCTGGTTTCTACCCAGTATGAAAACTCTGGTAGAAACCTGTGAAAGTGGCTACTGATCTGGATGTATGGGGAACCCTCTTCTGACCAATGTACGATCTTTAAATGAATACCAGTTTCCACCCAAGTGCCTGTAACGTTGAAAAAGTGCAAACTCTCTAGGATTATTACTTGGCATCATTCCAGACACCTGATGGACAATCTGTGAGAGAGGTGCAGAAGGTGCATCCTTATTTCTGTCGTTTCTTCATGCCTCCAGGCTTACACCAATCGCAAATGACCTGTGGAACAGCCTGAATGTGCTGTGCAGAGAAAGTAGAGCAGCTGGAATGCTGCATTCGAGATGCCCCTGCCACAGGAAAAGAACCAAGCGTCAGGTGACACTGAGCCTTCTTTAAGACAGGGTTATGGAAGAGCTAGCTCTGGACCCATGGAAGCCTGGGCCCTGCTGGCCAGTCCTAAAGACCATCTATCTTCCGGCAGACCAGAAAAAACTCAAACAAGTACGTGAGCAATGACTGTGGTCTGTGAGTTTTCTTACCTGTTACAGCAGTAGATACAACTTTGGCACACTGTCCTACCAGACACTAGTAGAGAGCCATGGGCCCATCAGTCAGCAGATGCTGAGTGTTTGTGACCTGAGAGACACAATACCCACCACCAATATAGCATACTAAGTGGTCCCTGTTTCTGTTGCTGTTCACTCTATGTGGGAAGGGTAAGCCCAGACGTGGGACCCGTGCTCACTACGCCACTGGAGTCAAGCTATCCTGGCTGATGACGGCTGATAGCCAGAAACCGGTCCTAGGATGCTTGATTCCGGTCCAGGGAAGACATGGCTTGGCAGTTCGGGCTGGACTGTTCCCATGAGGCACAGGGTCAAGACTGATTTGCATATGGCCATGTCTGAACTGGGGTGGCGTGGTGAGCAAAATAATGATGGATTAAACCCAGATCTGTGACTGGGGGTGAATGTTTTGCCATTGTGCAACATTCCGTCCATCATCTTGTGTGTTTTGCTGTTCACCCTATGTGGGAAGGGTAAGCCCAGACGTGGGACCCGTGCTTGGAGTCAAGCTATCCTGGCTGATGACGGCTGATAGCCAGAAACCGGTCCTAGGATGCTTGATTCCGGTCCAGGGAAGACATGGCTTGGCAGTTCGGGCTGGACTGTTCCCATGAGGCACAGGGTCAAGACTGATTTGCATATGGCCATGTCTGAACTGGGGTGGCGTGGTGAGCAAAATTATGATGGATTAAACCCAGATCTGTGACTGGGGGTGAATGTTTTGCCATTGTGCAACATTCCGTCCATCATCTTGTGTGTTTTGCTGTTGTTGTCTGGAACAGAAAGAATACAAACTCTTCCTCAGATACACTAATAATCTCTAGCCACTAACTGCATATTCAGGATCAAGCTGAAACCTGATATGTTTTAATCATGATCCTCCAGTGCATGTTTCTCTTGTTATTGCCAGAAAAATATTGTTGAACCCTAAAAGAAGCTAGGGGTGCTCTTATGTCATGGGTGTCTCCAGAACTATGAGCGCCCTTGGCACCGGATCATTTTCAAGGCAAACAACGGAAACAGCAAAGCAGGGCCCTGAAGTTACCAGACATACTTGGGGTGGTAAACATGCTTCAGCACCACTGGACACCACCACCTGGTAGCCTCAATCTCAGTCATCCAAAGTAGACCTTTGAACTAACATTGGTTACTCCCATTGTGTTCTTCACGGTCAGCGAGTTACATTACGTCACACACTCACGTTCCCAAAATCCTAAACAGTTTCCTTTTGACAACTGTCACAAGTCTCAGTGGTTCCACGTACAAGTAAAACAGCGTGAGAACCAAGATGAAGCCATTGTCTACATGGCATGAGACTGTGTCACGGTAGGCGTAAGTATTGCCCATTTCCCATTCTGTTAGTTGCTATTAAGATAATAAATTACCAGCTCAGAAACATCGGCCCATAAATCCCATGAACGTCTTAAGCATCTAAAAGAGCCTAAGAGGATCAACTGTACCGAAGACAGTGGAGAGTTCAAGAAGGAGGACAAGGCAGGCCCCTCCCTTGTCCAGGATGTGGTTTGTGAGGGATGCCATTAATAGACTTGTATAATAGGGCCAGTATCTTGCATAGGGCCTTGTTCATGGCTGATAAGATTCCTGCACTTTATCTTTGTGGTTCTTAACCTGTGGTCAGAGGAACCCCACGGGGTGCACAATCCTACTCAGGGGGTCTGTGACTGGGTAAAAAATGAAATATTAAGATTAATAAAGTATATAAAAATAAAGAAGTAAAATTGGAGATTTAAAATTTTAAAAGCTTCTGTAAATATGAAGGAATTTGAAATAAGAGGTTTGAAGTTGGTATCCTTAGCTTGATTTGTTGGAGCCGTGCAAAAGCAAACTGAATATAGAATAGATGATGGGTGGCCTCAATTGAAATGCAGACAAAAAGAGAGAATGCATTAGGAACAAAAAAGATAGAGTGATATCTAAGCTTGTATCATATCTCCTCATATTTAAGAAATAGAACCCAAATTCCCATTAAAATAAAAACTTTGATTTTTCTATATTTGATTGTGGATGAAGAAAATATTTCACTATTTTTCTGTATTGCTTTGAGGTTCATAGTGTAAAAATTGATTGGGTGGGGAGTCCCCAAATATGTGCGGTTCACCTTATTCCAGCATTGATTCAGAGGTCAAAAGAACCACTGCTCTATCTGGACTCAAATCTATCCAACTACCAACGGTAGGCTTTTACTACTCGACTGACTTGAGTGACTTAAGTATACAAAAACAACTTTCTACCATCTGCAGAGCAGCAGTCTCCAAGTGCCCTGACAACCAAAGATGCACAGCCCAATCTCTACCTACCACAGGTTTGGAGGAAAAGGCTCGACACCAGTAAAGAAAGTGCATTTAATAATTTTCCAGTAATGATTAATTTGCTTAAAGCATTACAATAATGTTGGTAGATTAGTTAAAGCTTTTGTGGACAATCTGACAGCAGCTTGCAATTCTTTTTTAATCGTTCTTGAACATTGTATTCAATAATTGAAAATAGATCATACCCATCTTCATTAGTTAGTGTTGTTTCTGCTGCCTTTATTACACAGGAGAAGGCAAAATCCAAGAGTCAATAAAGGTTTAGTAGGCTAATTCCATACAATATATTGTAGAAAGCATTTCATCGTGAGGCTTAAGAATCCTATCATGGGTCTTAGTGCTTTGTTTGCAATGAAGCTTTTAAAGACTAGCACATCAATGGCATGGTCTCATATACCCCTCTGACTTTTAAGGAGAAACTCAAAAAGAACTGGAAAATGCTGTGCAGTGTGCCTAAGATGAACCATTGCTGGCATTTTTTGACATGACAACCACCATAATGGCCCCCTGGGCACCTCTTTAAAGTGTTTATACCATTGAATATTGGCACTTCTCACTGGAATTTTGGTGATATGTTTGTAAACTGTAGCAGCCTTAATGAAAGCATACTTGCATTTGGGATGTGTTTTTAACCTATTTAAAGTGGTGACTTTGGATAATAAAGAATAAAGATAAGGATTTCAGATTGGATTTGGTTTACTGTTCTCACTTTTTGATTTCTTTGAAGACGTGATACTTTACACTAGTGATGAATGCCACGAGTGAAGGACACACAAAGTGGTTAAGAGGGAGTGAGTTGCAGTCAAGGGTTCCAAACAAGTTAAATGAACAGAATCTAGAATAGCACAGAACTGTTTGGTTGAGAAAAGAAGATTTTGCCCGGTGGATAATACACAGCTTAGAATATTAGGATGTTGATGCCTTGTAAAAGGTCTTGTTTTTGTCTGAGAGCTACTAAGTATTCTGGCAATAATAAGTAGCAGGAATTAGTCTAGAATTTAGTGTTCCACTAAAGAAGTTTAAGACTTTGTCCAATGAGAAATAAGAGCATAGGGAGAAGATGAACATACCGTTGCAGGAATCCCATTTGCTTAGGACTAGTGACGTTATCAATGCTCTGACTGTGTCAAAAGGGATATATGGGTGGAAGTTTGGTAAATTTAATACTACATCCCTGCTGCAGTAGTCATGGTGGAAATGAAGGATTCCAACCACATGGAGGGGCTCAATAAAAAGGTTTCCGGAAGATGAGGCGCACAGGGGAGAGTAAGTCAGGCTTGGAAGGGAGGAGGGTGCAGACAGCATGGAAAAGTATAAGACCTCAGTCTAGAATGAGTGCAGCATGAGGGAATTCAGAAGGATCTTAGAGCCATCCAGTAGTAAAGGCTGTGAAACAATTCGATGTTGGTGACTGGAGCTAAGGGGTGACTTTGGAAAAATTCTCATCTGCATATAGATGATAGGAAAATCCTAAGGAATATACCATTTCATGAAGGGAAGTGGTTTAGAAAGAGAAAGGTCTGAGCCTTTGGGGACACAACTCTTAAAGAAGTAGGTGGTGACTGCTCAAATCAAGAATTAATAGAGAAATAACGTTCAGAGAGGTAGGTTGAAAAGCAGCCAAGGGCTGGGCCAATGTTGCGAAGGATATTAAGTGAAGAAAACAGAGTGGGGTGACCAACAGCGTTAAATTAGGATGGATGAGAGTGATTGTGGTAGATGAAGATAGCAACGTGTGAGGTGGTAATGTATATGTAGTGAAGAAAATGGAAGCCTGAATGAAGAGGGACTGATCAGAGATAGGAGAGGACATAGGAAGTGAATGCCAGAGATTTAGAAGTTTGAGGGCTGAAAGGGTCAGATGGAGCACACAATGGTTTTGAACATTTGAGTATGAGGAATAGCACTACAGATACATGAAAGGGAATTCTCAAAGTACAGCAGAACGGGACACAGGAGCAAAGGTAGAGCTATGAGGAGTGTAGTAATGGTTTTTCTAATGGGGTGATATTTGAGGAGAAATATGGTGCCAAATTGTATATGCTAATAGTTCAGCCACATTTTTGTAGGAGGGGCAGTAGTGAATCAATAAGGTTTTGGTAGTGGTTGTATTTGCCATTATCAAGGGCAGAAGCTAGGATACTCAGCACTTGCTTAAGCGCTTCAGGATAAACAATAGTTGGATTCTTGCACGACTTGAGAAGTGATGCTTGCATCTTAGCTTTCATGGCGCGAATGTAAGGAGATATTAAGGGTTGTGAAAAGATTGGTGTGAATGTGTGTTTTGTTGAAATAGCCAAGTAAGGTAGATTTCTACAGAGGTGAAAGGTTGTTGTGGATTCTTATGGTTCAACAACTACAGCAGGAAGGAGTGGATGCCACCACGTTAGAGCTGTTACAATTCTTTCTCGAGGAGAGGCTCCAAATTGTTAGCAGTGGCCAGTTTAGGGCTAAGGCTATTAGCTTACCTAGTGGGGTGCTGCAGGACTCTTCACTTAGCACCACTCTTTTTAATTGTATGTTTCCCCCCTGGCAGTCCTAGTGGGATCTTTTGCTTTCCACGTATTATCTTACGCCACTGACACAAAATTCATGATGTCTTGCAATACCAACTCACCTCTGATGGCTGACAAATTCAAACAATGCATGGTTGATGGTGGCAGCTGGATGAAGGATAATTTACCGAAATCAAATGCGTATAAGATGAAGTCATGGTCTTTCGAGCCCAGCATTCCATTTGGTCAGAGATGTGGGGGCCTGTCTCTTGCAGCCCCCTTCCTTCCCCGGTGGAGTCAGTCAACAACCTAGGGGTTCTGTTTGACAAATTCCTCAATTTCAACTTGCAGGTAAATCGTGTTACTAGTACTTGCTTCCTCATCATCAGAACCCTAAGGAAAATCGTTCCATTCATTCCAGCAGAACTCCGCAAATCAGTGGCTATTGCTTTATTTACCTCATGGCTAGACTACTACAATGCTCCGAACCTGAGCATTAAAAACTCCTCCCTGAAAAACTTTACTTAGTAGAAATCGCTACTGTGTATCTCATATTGGACATCCCAAAATATCTTTAGATCAGAGAGGGCCTTCGAAACCTACACTAGTTACCAGTTAGGAAAAGGGTGGTCTTTAAGCACCCAGTACAGTATATCTAGCCCTACACCCTAAGGGCTCGCTGGCCATCAGGTCTTCCTATTGGTACACACCAGGCAGGCACTTGAGATCAGCATTCAGAAAAAAAGTTATTGTTCCCAAGTTTCAAAAGGCTAGATGGGGCAGTTGCTCCCGTTCAGTAGCCGCTGATAAGCTATGGAACACTATTCCCATTCATATTGCAGATATCACATATTTTTCATCCTTTAGAAAACATGTAAATACTTGGGTAAATCCTCTTAGCTCAGCTCATTAGTATTTTGTTGCTAGCAGATGATCATTCGTCTTTTCCTTTTCTGTTCTCTTTTTCTCCAATCTACCTAGCTTTGTGTGGGACTCTTCTTTTGGTTAAGTTCACTCTCTGCCACAGCCCCTTGATACCTTTGGGTTTAGCATGCTTTATAAATTTCATTTCATTTGATCTAGAAATTGAGGGATGAAGTCGGGAGAATTTGGGATGCTGACATGGGCAGGAGAAGTAGAAATAAGGTTTGACTGTCCAGTCAAAAAGGAAAAAGGAAGGGGTCTATAGTAGGTAGAGAGTGGATTAGCATGATGAAAAACGGCCTTAAATGTAGGAATTTCCCATAACTGTGCATGGAGATGCATTGGTTATTGAAGAGTCAGTGACTAGAAAGGAGCTGATAGATCAATGTGTTTTGAAGTTGACTGTTAAAGCTTAGGATGGGGTCCCTAAAAATAAGGCGGGGAGAAATGGGAGTTTGTGATTCAAGGAGTGTATGGAGATTAAAAAAAAATATATCTAATCGCTCCAGGTGGGCCTTAAAGGGGCACATTATGGTCATTAAATGGGACTATATTAGTAGTGGCATGGGACTAAAAAGAGGAGAAAGGAGTTAAGTGTTGAGAGTGACTTAGAGAGGAAGATACCTACTCCCCTCCCCTTACAATTCTTGCATGATGTGTGGCAGAAGGCTGCATATTCTGTATGCACGGATGGAGGTATGTCAGAGTTTATGGGATCTATTCGAGGTTCTGTGAAGCAGAAGCAGCAAAATGCAATGAGAGACAGTGAGAACCGAAGTGGTCAGTAACAAAGTAGAATTTGTTACAAACATACTGAACGAGAATTGTTCTGAAACATCATAGGTTCCACAGCACCCATCCCTCTCAAATGCAACAGAACTAGATCACATACACCCTGGAACTCGAATGGGCTACATGCTAGCAAATGACAAATACGGAAGCTTGAGCATCTTTGGAGGCAAAACAAAACCTGGTGCAAATCTCTTAGTACTACATAAACAGTACTCTTCTGCTCTTGGAATCTGCACTCAAGTCCCTCCTTGCCTGCATCCTACAGACTCAGTGTGAAACGAACACAGGTGGGAAGAATAGCCCAAGCGGACCGTATCGTCACGGACCCTGGTAGGAGTACAGTGCCCCCGAGGCAGGAGTAACGGGCTGGCCCCTTACAAGTTGCAAGCTACAACCAGCAAGCAGCACTGGTAAGTGGCAGTGCACAGGCATCAGGGGGTGGCTACCCACCACAGACAGAGGCGGTGGGCATTAGGCCGGTGCACCTTGTTTGCGAGCGGGTGGTCTCCTTTACAATTACCACTCTTTCATCATTTTATCAGGACAAATGTTTAAAAAACAGCAGCTGCCCAACAGAAATAAATAGATATATCCAATAAATGAGCACCGGTTGCCCACTGGACTACTCGACCTCTGAACTTGACTTGTGCTTGCAAGAGAGCAAGCAATTGGACTGCTCCTTGCCCCTGGCCTGTTTTTTTGTGGCCGGGGGTTTCAAAAAGTGGCTAGTTGGGGTTTTCCCGGTAACCGAAGAGCATCAACGCCCTCAGAGCAGCGTCTCAGATCAAGGACAGAGGAGGGAGAAAGACGATACCTGCTGCAGTTCTGAAGGTCGCCTGTGACCCCCACACACCCGGGGCGTTTGTTCAGAGGGAGTTTTGGGCTAGCGTGTCAAGGAGGCACCGCCATCACAGCACCGCTGTAAGCTGTCTGGAAGGCAATCAATGCACAGTGTTTGTTTGAGTCTTTGCAGCAACCTGTGATAATCTGTGACCGCTGCAGGCAAATTAACTCCTCCACCTGCATAAAAGGCAATTCCGCAAGTCTGCAAAGCAGCTTGATGCACAAGTTACTACTTGTGTAACGATATATCTGTAAGAGACATTAGTTGGTGATAGATTCCTTACCTTAGAATATCCCCAGGCGTCAGGCTGGATCCGGAAAGTTTTTCGTCAGCAGTACCCCTGCGCGTTGGTAGGTGGCGTCGTGCGGCTCCGCGTCCTTCGCTGGCGTCGTAAGCGCCGGGATGACGTCACGGAGACTACTTAGGCACCACCAATGCACGCTGACGTCAGTTCTGTACATGACTTTCCGCGCCAGGAACGCAGAGCCATGCAAGAAACTGACCACTGGTGCCATGAAACTAGGGCCCTGAAAGGGATGACCTTAAGCCTAGAATCAGTTCGCAGAACAGGGAGGATGGGTGGGGCGGTAAGGAATCTATCACCAACTGATGTCTCTTACAGATATATCGTTACACAAGAAGTAACTTGTGCATCTGAAAGAGACACGTTAGTGATAGATTCCTTACCTTAGAATAGATACCCCAGCAGTACCAACCCCGGTGGTGGGTCTGCAAACAGGATTACACCAGAAAGTCATGGAGTACAGAACGGCCAAAGAAGCCGTCTCTCTGGACTTGACTGTCAAGGCAGTAATGCTTGGTAAACGTGTGCAGCAAGGCCCATGTAGCTGCCTGACAAATGTCCTGCAAGGAAAGGCCGCGTCCCAAGGCAGTAGTGGCTGCCGTTGCCCTGGTAGAATGGGCACGCAGCCCCACAGGAGGCTCCTTCTTGGTCAACGAGTAACATGCTGTGATGCACAGAACGACCCACCCAGAGATGGTTCGTTTGTGCACGGCCCAACCTTTTTTGGCGCCCACGTAGACAACAAAGAGCCGGTCATCCACCCGGAACTGCTGTGTACGCTTCAGATAGAACGAGAGCGCACGTTTTGGGTCCAGACGGTGGAGCCTCTCTTCCTCCTTAGAAGGAGGCGGAAAGAAGGTGGGCAAAGTGATGGTCTGCCCGATGTGGACGGGCGTGACAACCTTTGGCAGGAAATACGGACGGGTCCTTAGAACCACCTTGTCTGGATGAACAGAAAGGAAAGGAGGTTTAGAAGAAAGAGCCTGGAGCTCACTCACTCTTCTGGCAGAGGTGATAGCTACCAGGAAAGATGCCTTGAGAGTGAGAAGACGTAAGGGACAGTTATGAAGGGGCTCAAAGGGAGCGCACATCAGATAGGTCAAGACAAGATTTAAGTCCCATTGAGGCATTATAAAAGGGACAGGAGGAAATGTGTGTGTAATGCCTTTGAGGAAGCGATTAACGACCAGGGACTTAAAAAGAGAAGGCTGATCTGGAAGTCATAGAAAAGCAGAGATGGCCGAAAGATAACCTTTGATAGTGCCCAGAGCAGAGCCCTGCTGGGCCAAATAGAGAAGGAACAGAAGAACCTCGGAAAGAGGGGCAGAAAGGGGATCCACTGCCTTTGCTGTGCACCATGCCACAAATTTGTTCCACCTGCAGGCGTATATCGTTTTAGTGGAGGGACGCCTGGCTGCCAGAATGACATCACAGACTTCGGGAGGAAGATCGAAAGCTGTCAACTGTCGCCGCTCAATCTCCACGCAAGGAGGTGGAGGCTGGACAGGTTCGGGTGGAGGACCGAGCCCTGCTGCTGCAATAAGATCCTCCCGAAGTGGCAGTCGGATCGGGGGATCGATCGCCATGCTGAGTAGCTCGGGATACCAGTATCTTCATGCCCAATCCGGAGCCACAAGGATGACTTGGGCCCGGTCGCACCGAATCTTCTTCAGCACTCTGAGCAGAAGTGGTATAGGCAGAAAGACGTACAACAGACCGCAGCTCCACTTGCGACGAAAAGCGTCGCTGAGCGAGCGGCACTTTGGAAATTCCAACGCGCAATGTCAACTGATAACATTGCGCGTTCTCTCCGGTGGCGAATAGATCTAACTAAGGCTCTCCCCACTGCAGAAAGAGACCTTGCACCACATCCGAGTTCAGACGCCATTCGTGATCCATCATGCACCGGCGGCTGAGTTCGTCCACCCTGGCGTTCAGAGAACCTGCCAGGTGTTGAACCACCAAGGTAATGCAGTGATGTTCCAGCCATGTCCAGAGACGCAGAGGCTCCTGACATAGGGTTCACGACCCCACTCCGCCCTGTTTGTTGCAATACCACATGGCAGTGGTGTTGTCCAAGAACACCTGCACCACACTACCCCGGACAGAGGGAAGGAATGCCTTCAGTGCAAGTCGGATCGCCCGAAGCTCCAAAAGATTAATATGGAGCCGGGACTCTGCCGGAGACCAGAGGCCTGTGATCTCCGCCTCTCCCAAGTGGCTGCCCCATCACAGGAGGGACGTATCCATCACCACTGTGTGCTCCGGTTGGGGAAGGGAGAGGAACCTGCCATTGACCCAATCCCGATTCGTGAGCCACCCCTGCAATTGCCATGCAGTGCCCTCCGAGATCTGGACGTGATAGGACAGGTTGCCCTGATGCTGTTCCCACTGAAACTTCAGGTCCCATTGCAGAGCCCACAAATGCCATCTGGCATGTTGCACTAGCAGGATGCAGGAGGCCATCAGGCCCAGGAGCCGGAGGGTCATCCTGACTGAAACCCGGGATAGAGGCTGAAAGATCAGAATCATGGCCTGAATATCCCAGACTCGCAGCTCGGGAGGATGCTCAGAAGAAGGGGAGCTTCTGAGAGGGACTCAGGTGCAACTTCGGCATGTTGATGGAGAACCCCAGCAAATGCGGGAGGTCGGCCGTAGTCTGGAGGTGGGAGACGACTGCCTGGGGCGAGCCCGCCTTCAATAACCAGTCGTCGAGATAGGGGAAGACTGAAACCCCTAATCTGCGCAGATGAGCTGCGACCAACGCCATCACTTTCGCGAACACCCGAGGGGTACTGGTAAGGCCGAAGGGGAGCACGGCAAAGTGAAAATGCTCCTGGCCTACCGTGAACCGCAGGTAACGCCGGTGAGCCGGCAGGACGGAAATATGAAAATATGCGTCCTGCAAGTCCAACGCTACCATCCAGTCTCCAGGGTCGAGGGCAGCCAAGACCTGAGCCAGAGTCAACATCTTAAACTTCTCCTTCCGGAGGAAGCGATTGAAGTTCCTGAGGTCCAAGATGGGGCGCAGGCCCCCGTTCTCCTTCTTGAGGACGAGAAAGTAGTGGGAATAACAACCACGTCCTACTTATGGCCCAGGAAGGTGCTCAATTGCCCCCTTGGCCAAGAGGGCCATGACTTCCTGTTGGAGAAGCACAAAGTGACCCCCCGACATGCGGTGGAACTGAGGTGGCATGGCTGGGGGGGGGCAGACTCGAAGGGGAGAGAGTAGCCCCATCGGACGATTTGCAGCACCCACCTGTCCAAAGTGACAGAACGCCAGTGGGGGAGGTGATGTTAAATCCTGCCACTCACCGGCGTGGGGTGCACCCCAAAGCTCAGACTAGGTAGGCTTTGAGGCGGATGCTGCGGGAGCGGAGGTGGACTGACCCGCACGCTGACCCCCTGTGCCGCCACGGCGGCCACCACGCCTGCGCTGAGGTTGGTTCTGTGCAGGCTTCTGGCTGAACGAACGTGTAGGGGCGCCCCTTCCGTGGCGACGAAAGGAACGAAAGGCAGACGTGGCCGGGCGCGTGGTGGAGAGACCCAAGGACTTGGCTGTAGCCTGAGAGTCCTTAAAACGCTCCAGCGCACTGTCTGCCTTATCGCCAAACAGGCGAGTACCATCAAGGACCATGAGGAAACTCTGAACATCCCCTGAAAACCCCGTGGACCGCAGCCAGGCATGGCGATGCAGGTCCACTGTCGTGGAGATCATCCTACCCAAAGAGTCCGCGGTGTCCAGCCCAAACCGGATGGCGAACTTTGCGGTGTCTTTCCCCTCCACTACAGCTTGGGAAAGTACAGCCCGAACCGCCTCCAGTCACTGGGGCAGTGTCTACGCCACCGTGTCCCACACAGCGTGGGAGTAGCGGCCCAAGAGGCATGCTGTGTTGACTGACCGCAGCCCCAAACTGGCAGAGGAAAACAACTTCTTGCCAAACTGCTCCAACTTCTTTGATTCCTTCTCTGGTGGTAGGGAATGCGCTTTGGGAAGTGGAGGCCTGGATGACCAGGGTCTCTGGAGTTGGATTGTTTGTTAAAAAGGCATGGTCACCCGGTGCCGGGCGATGACATCTGGCCACGTTCTTATCCACAGGAACCACTGTGGCTGGTCTAGACAAGGTGCCCATCAAAACATCCGCTAAGGTCTCACTGAACGGAAGCAGAGGCTCCGTAGAACTTGCCGCTGGCTGAAGAACTTCAGTGAGGAGGTTGGTTTTGAGAGTGACAGTAGGCAGATCAAGGGCCTCAGCTGCTCTATGGAGCACCACAGTGTATGTGGCGCCCTCCTCCATAACAGTAGGAGGAGACAGAAAACCAGGCTCAGAGGAGAGGTCAAGGCCACCTGCATCCTCCAATTCCTCCGCCCACTCCTGTTCAGACTCGCACTGCCGTGCAAGAGGGTCCTCAGACCCTTCCCAGTCGTCCCCCTTCTCCACCGCCTGAGGTACAGGCTGCTGCGGTTGGGGAGGGACAGGGCAATACAAATGGTCCAACGGCGCCCGGAACGGTGCCGGTCGGCGCCGATCTGGTTCCATGTCCCAATTAGGGTCCCAACCCGGAGCAAAATTGTCCGGAAACCCGGGCAAGGTCGGGGGTGGGACGAATGGGACCCATTGCGGCGCTGGGAACGGAGCCGCGGAGGGCGCCGGGTCCAGAGCTGCCAGCGGAGGACCCTGCAGCGCCAGAGCTGCCCGCAAAGGACCTTGCGGCACCGGGGCCGGAGCCGCTGCCGGAGCCGGCGGCAAGCAAGGGCCCTCAACCTCAACGAAGGCGCACCGGCGGGAGCCCGAGGCCTGAAAAGGCGGTCCATGGTGGCAAGAAATTCTTGCACCTGGGCCTAAGTCGCCGATGGACACGGATAAGGTGGGTAGGCCTGTGGGACTCTCAGGCTCCAACGGAGCCGCAGGGGAAGTACCCCTGGCACCCTCGTCCGCGTCCGGAGACCGACGGGGGGACATCAGAGAGCGCAAATGTTTCTTCGACTTTTTCTTGTGACATCTCTTACCCGATTCCGAGTGTGAAGACTTCAACCCCAAGGAGCGATGATGATGGCTCTGCGGTCTGTCCCTCGAGTGACCCCTGGACCTCGAACGGCGCGGAGACGACTGCCAGGCCTCCAGCAGCTTTCAAGACCGCTCCCGCAAAGCCTTCGGAGCCATGGCCAGAAAGTCAGAACATGACCGGGAGTCATGGTAGCGCTCCAGACAGTACAGACAGACGCCATGGGGGTCGGCCACCGACATTGTACAGCGACAGGCCCCGCAGGATTTAAACCCCGGCATCCCTACGCAGCACCAGGAGTCAAAGACTCAAAGAAGTAGAGACAAAAGTCTCAAAAAAGTTAGTCAAAAAGTGACTAGGGTACATGCTCTAACCGGATCTGCGTTGCTGGTGAGGAAAAAGAAAGAACTGACATCAGCGCGCATGGGTGGCGCCTAAGTAGTCTCTGTGACGTCATCTCGGCGCTTACGACGCCAGCGATGGACGCGGAGCCGCACGACGCCACCTACCGAAGCGCAGGAGTACTGCTGCCGAACGACTTTCCGGATCCAGTCTGACACCTGGGGATATTCTAAGGTAAGGAATCTATCACTAACGTGCCTCTTTCAGATTGTATACTGCCTTTTTGACCCCTGTCTGTTAGCAAAACATTAAAAAATAAAAATCTTGGGGAAGCTGGGAGGGGCAGCAACCTCCCTCTCGCCATGGTACCCCAACAATTGCTGGAGTGAAAACCATAAGTTAACACTCAAATATCAACATCAAGCAACCAAAATGGCAAAAAGGAGAAACCCACCTCGGAAGAAAGTAAATATCTTTCCTGCTGACCCCTCCATGCCATCATTGGCCATTGCCACTCAGGAGGTTGAGTGCCCCGCCCACCACCATGACAAATAACCATGGGGCACAACTACCGTTGCAGGGGCTTATCAGTTACTACTTAAACAAGCGTCTGTTGCAGGGTGACCAACAATTTCCTCCACCTGATTCTTCATCTTCAGGAAGGCTTTCAATACTGCTTCTGGATACCGCAGCTCACTTCTAACCAGGTAAACACCACGCAGGTCAATTTTCATGCCCATGTCTACGCAAGGAGGGTAACATCAGCATGGAAATTCTCTCACCTCCCTGCCCACAACGTCATCAGGAGGTATTGATTATTGCATGAAAGAGCCTGGAACCAACGGGCAATCAACATGCCATTAGCTTGAGAAGTGCAAGGGTCTGCAAGACGAAAAACCAACTAGGCGCCCAACGCCCATGTGTGGTAACAGCATTTATGCAAGTGCACATTAACGCAACTACACTCTCAGCCCAGGGATCCCCATGGAGATGTCACTTAGGAAGTGACACAACAGTGTTTTTGTCATTTCAGACACCCTCAATGATTCCTAGAAGGGATGCTGCAGGAGACTAGCTTAACTCGCTTTTGGAATTATGTCTATAAACTCAAATCTCCTAAGTGCTCCAGGCTCAACGCCGTTTCGGAAAAAGCCTGGACAAGCCACGTAAAAGCGCTATACACCCCCAGGCATCTCCACCAAATTACTATTCCACCCAGGGAGTGGAGGAACGATCACTGGCAACTTTAACGGACCTGACTGCACCGGTTTAATTTAGCCAGCTTATAAGAGCAATGAAAAACGATGAAGCACCCAGTCCCAATGGCCTCCCAGCCGGTATATTTAAATGCGCCACGGAGCACTGGACAAAGGTGCTAACCCTTTCTTTACAACCAAGCCTTCTTTTTAATGCAAACGTCAGACACATGGGGGAGCTCCATCCTGTGCCCAAACCTTAAGAAACAGGATCCGTCAAATTCCTCCAACTATCGTCTGATAGGTCTTTTAGATCTGGAGGCAAAAGCGTACGCCCATATTCTACTTAAACAGCTAGGGGATTGGGTCGTGGAATATGAGGTTTTGCCCTATTTTCAGACAGGATTCCAAGCTTCTGCTTCAACAATTGACAACATCTCCGCCCTGAGCCACCGAGCAGTTCAAAAGAGTCAGCCTCCATTTCTTTTTTGATGGACTACAGTGCCACTTTTGACAAGGTTGATCGACCCCCATTATGGAGGAAACAACACATGGGGGGTTCCTGCGAATTTGCTCAGAGCCATTATCTCCTTATATTCGAAAAAGAGTGTCCAGGTGAGAAAAGGCCCTCGGACAGTTACCTCCAAAATCACCATCAATGGTGGGTTGAATCAGGGGTGTGTGCTTGCCCCACTCCCCTTCAACCTTTACACAGCTGACTTGGGAAATTTTTGGAATGCAGCCGCTGGCACCTCCACAATTAGCCAAATCGAGCTTACACATCTTACAGTATGCTGACGATATTGTCATAATGGATCACATCAATGTTGAGATGCAGCAAGCCCTGAGCAAACTTCCAGAATATAATTATCAGAATTATCTTACAATCAACCAATTAAAAGAGCAAGGTTCTGATTTTTGGGCATTACAAGAACAAGAAATTTTCAACATGGCGCATGGTCCCGCTGTAATCAAAACAACAACAATGTATAATTACTTGGGGGTTTGGTTCTGCGAGTTGTCTAAACCCTCGGCACATATAGCCGCTTTGAATAAGAAATCTAGAGCAAACATATACAGTCTCACCTGTCTTAAGAAGAAGCTGAACTGCCCTTCGGCACAACCTATTTTGAAGGTTATGAAAGCTTCCATTTTTCCAGTTATACACTATAGACACCAGGCCTTTCCAGTGGTTTGTGCACCTAGTCATGCAGGGCCTACAGGATTTACAGGGGGGTACTCCAACTTCCAAGATATATCCGAAGGACCAGACTCCGCCTGGAACATGGCCTATCCAGACAATTGCTAGCCTGTGAGGCTGACACCTTGAAATTCTACATCAGAGTTCTGAGAGCTCCAGCCAACTCTCTCAAAGCCCGAATGAAAGAGATATTTGAGAGTCCTGGGAACCCTTGGCAATGGCAAGTTCCAAACTCAATCACCTCCTTACAAATTGCAGGTGCAGCCTTAAAATCGAACATTATTCCTTACACAGCCTTGAAAAAGGCCATTAACAAGCAGCTGAAAATCTCCTCCTATATGCAGGACATTTGCTCTTCAAAAATCATCTCCTATGTCCCCGGGAAGCCATAAGTTTACCTCACAGCGCAGAATCGGGCGCACTGCAAAATGGCCGCACTGATGTGAGGCTCCCGATGCTAGACCCCTCGCATCCGAACTTTCTCCGTGTTCCGTCGCCCTAGCAGCGCCCCGGAGGTCCCTACCTGCTGCGGGACCGGGGCTCCATCATCGGTGGCATTCCTGGCCGTCTGCCTGCCGCCTGGCCTGAGTTCTGCCGCCTTTCGCTTCCGCGGCCGCAGGAGACCCGGCTGGCTGGATCAGAGGTCGGCGCCCGGGGCTACGTGAGACCGCGGCGCCCGAGGGGGGCACGGGCCGTGTGGCTGACGGCGGCTGGCCCTACAGCGCGAGACCCGAGGAGGGGGGTCCCGGTCCCGCCAGGAGCTGTGCCCACGGGAAGCCTGAGACCTGCAGGGACCCCGAGACAGCGCCGATCGGAGGAGAGAGACGCGTCCCTGTGTGTGGGCCTGGATTCCTTCCTTGCGGTGGCCGAGGCCTGGTGCAGACGACGTGTGAGTACCCACAGCAGGCGCCGGCGTCGGCGGTTGGCGGCGGGGGCCCATCGCCACACGGGGGTCCGTGCGCTCCCTTCCCCCGTCGCCGCCTGGACAGAGAGGGCCCCCTATTTCCTCCTCCCCCCTCAGGGAGGGGCACCGTTGCCGATCGCGGCGGGGAGCACCGCCGGAGTAAGCCCGAGAGGCCGCTGTGGGGGCCTGATTGGACACGGGCCCTGTGCCTGGAGCAACGGTGGGACTCGACCACGCTGGATCGCTTTACGCGGGGCTGCGGCACCCCCGGTGGCCCGTCGTAGCGGGGTGAGGACACCACCCCTGCACCCCGAATCCGCACCGGCTGGCAGTTGGGACACTGGGACGGCAAGCCACGCGGCGCCTGAGCACCGGCGCGCGCGCCCCGAGGGCAGTCATGGGCAAGGACCGGGGTGCCAAGTCGGCGGCTGCACCCCACCAGACCAAGATTGACCGTTTCACGACCGCTGAGCCCCCGGGTGCTGGGGGGGAGGCGGCGCCGACTCCCGGCACGGACCTTGCTGCCATTCTGCAGGCCATCACCGCCTCCCGCACGTCCTTGGAGGGGATGGTCGGGGAGGTGAAGGTGGACGTGGCGCTCCTGCGACAAGACCTCCGCAACGCCACGGCCCGCATCACCGAGACGGAGTCCCGCATTTCGACCGCGGAGGACGACATCCGGCAGCTCCAAGATCAGGTCCGGGAACTCACGACCCACTCCAAGGAGCTGCATCGGCGGGCGGAGGATGCCGAAAACCGGGCCCGCCGCAACAACCTCCGCCTGGTGGGCTTTCCGGAGGGGGTTGAATCTGGCCGCACCGATGACTTTCTTGAGAAGTGGTTTAAGTCCTGGATGCCGGCGGCCAGCCTGTCCACCTGGTTCGTGGTGGAAAGAGCGCACCGGTCGTTGGCCGCCAAACCTCCGGTGGGGGCCCCACCGCGCCCCTTCATCCTGCGGATCCTCAACTTCCGAGACAGGGATGCTATTCTGAAGGAGGCGCGGGCGCAGTCTCCTTTGTCCTTCAATAACCACACCATCATGGTTTTCCCCGACTACACCCGGGAGGTTCAAGAGCAACGCCGCTCATACCTGGAGGTGAAACATAAGATGCGCTCCTTGGGTCTTCGATACCAACTTCAATTCCCGGCCCGCCTCCGTGTGGTCTTCCAGGATAAGACCTTGTTTTTCGACACTCCTCGGGCGGCCTGGACTTGGCTCACCGAGGAGCGACCCCTGCGCCAATCTGGGCGGGCGTCCCCGGCCCGGAGGCCTACGGAATTGGACACCACCAGGCCTCCTCGCCCACGCCGTAGAAGACGCACACAGTCCCGGCGGCCCCGGGGGGGTTGGCAGCTGGGCCTCGATCCACGAGCATGTTGGGCAGGAGGCCGAGGGACTCATCTGCCTCATCCGGGACATCTTCTCAGGCGGCTGGGGGCCTCCGGAGCCGGTCGCCGCGCCCGCCGGACCCGTCCCTGACCCCCCTCATCGCGCCTGTGGACCTTTCTGATCTCTCCCGCAGCCCAACCATTTGACTTGGGGTGGTCTTCTGTCTTGGCAGCAGCTCTGGTGGCCCGGTCCCGCGGCCGGGGCCGCCACTATGGTCCTGGACTCAGCGGATCTCCGCTCATGGGTAGTAGTCTAGGCCGGAACGCTTGCATCCGTACTTCTGGAGGGGTCCACTACGCTCTTGACACCCGAGCGTTTCGCTTGGGGCTTTTGTAATAATTGTTGAAGTTAGGGCGACAGATGCTTCAGTTCTCGAAGTGTAGGGTGGGGGGTTGGGGGTTGTGGGGAGGGTTTTGTTGGATGTTTTGTTGGATGTTCCTCCTAGGGAGGGTGGTCCTTTTCATTCATGTCTGGTCTTTTCTGGGTGTGCCGCATCGCAGCTTCCCGCGAGCGTTACTGCAAAGCCCCGCGCTTGCCCACACACACGATCTGCTGCTGCCCGCTCCCGTCTTGGCGCCCCTTGGCTTCCTCCCACGGGCGTCATTGCAGCGCTCTGCGATGGCTCATGCACACGGTCTACTGCCGCTCGCTCCCGGCCGGGCACCCCTGGTCCCCTGTTGCCTGCCTCCTGCCTTCCCCACGGGTCCTGGGCGATCCTCCTTTCCTCCCTGCGCGCCAGTGCGACATGATGTCCTCCCGACGCCCCTGGGGTGGCTCCGACCCTGCAGTGTCCCGATGCACCCGTTGTATTCATGGCTGACGTAACCCCCAGGGCGCAGCTGCACATCCTGTCCTGGAATGTGAACGGCCTGCTGGATAGGCTCAAGCGCACGGCGGTCCTTAAGTATGCTCAGCGCGTTGGGGCCGACGTCCTCCTCCTTCAGGAAACCCATCTCCTTGGGGAAAAGTGCCCTTTCTTGGCGCGATATGGCTACGACCGGGTGTGGCATTCGGGGTTCTCCCGTGGTTCCCGCGGGGTGGCGGTCCTGCTGCGTCGTTCCCTCCCCTTCGTCCTTCAGAGGGTAGCCCGCGCGCCCCTTGGAATCGGGATTGCCATTTGTGGTACACTGGAGGGCCGCCCGGTCAGCTTCCTTTCACTCTATGTGCCTCCCTCGGGACTGTCGCAGGCTTTATCCCACGCCGCCTCGTTGTTGGCATCCCTCCCCGTGGGCACTATTGTGCTTGGGGGCGACTTTAATGCGGTCCTGGCCCCGCAGCTGGATTCGTCGGGACCGATTTCGGATTCCCGCGCCGCGCGAGCGAGACAGCTGGCGGGTTGGGCGGAGGCCCAGGGCCTCTGCGACGCCTGGAGGCTTTGGCATCCCCACGACCGTCAATACACCCACACTTCAGCCGCTCACCACTCTCACGCTCGTATTGATGTGATTTTTGTCCCTCCCACCGAGTGCGGAAGCGTCCAGGATGTCCGCATCCTTCCCAGGGGCATCTCGGACCACTCACCAGTCCTCCTGGGCCTGGGCCCCCCGCCTCACGCGGCCAGGCCAGTGTGGAGGTTCAGCGCCTGGTTCCTCCAGGATAAGTCAGTGCGCGAGGCGGTTGGCACTGAGCTCGTGCAGTACTTCGGTGCCAATGAGGGCTCTGTACCGTCAGCAGGCACCCTCTGGGAGGCTTGCAAGGCAACCATCAGGGGGGCGGCCAAGGCACAGGTGGTGCGGCACCGCCAGACACAGCTGCGGCAGCTCACTGCTTGCGAAGCCCGGGCGTTGCGGCTGGAGCGGTCGCTCTCCGAGCATGACGACCCGGCGGTGGACCGACAGTTGCGGCTCCTTCGTCAGGAGATTTGTCAGCGGTCCCTCGAGGCGGCCAAGCTTCTTTGGCAGTCCTCGGTAGCGAGGGTGTATGGCTGGGGTGACAAGAACGGCGCATTGTTGCACCGCCTGGCCACTTACCCCAGGGCGTCGCGCATCATTCCGACGGTTGCCGACTCTTCGGGGGTGCTCCAGTCCTCCTCCGTGGCGATGGCAGAGGCATTCGCCCAGTTCTATTCCCAGCTCTACCGAGCGCGTGCGCCGGACCTTTCTCTGGACGACCTGCTCGCGTCCGAGAGCGCCTGCCTGGCCCGGCTTCGGCCGGACGAAATGGAGAGCCTGGAGGCGCCCATCTCCGTCGAGGAGATCGGGGAGGCAATCGGGCGTACGTCAACGGGGAAGACACCGGGACCGGACGGTTTTCCTCAGGAATTCTTTGCGGCCTATAGGGACACCCTGATCCCACGGCTGAGGGCTCACTATGCGGAGGCGCTTGAGAGGGGTTTCTTCCCTCTGGAGTCTGACCTGGCCACGATTGTGGTTTTGCCCAAATCCACGCCGCCACCCACTGATAGAGCGGCCTACCGCCCAATTTCGCTCATCAACACTGATGTGAAACTCTATGCGGCGGTCCTGGCCCAACGGCTTAAGCCCATGTTGTCGACCTTGGTCCACCCAGATCAATGTGGCTTCATGCCCGCTCGGGGCACGCGCCACTGTCTGCGCCGTCTCCACGTGGCCTTGGCCCATCGCCATCGTCTGACCCCGTACCTCGCTCTACTCCTCGTTGACTTCGAAAAGGCTTTCGATTCGGTGGGGTGGGCCTACCTCTTCGACGTCCTGTCCCGCATGGGCTTCGGCCCTCGGTTCGTGGGGATGGTGCGAGTCCTCTATGCCCGGCCCCGTGCCAGAGTGCTGGTTAATGGTGCGTTGTCAAGGCCCTTCCGGATCGGCCGGGGGACGAGGCAGGGTTGCCCATTGTCGCCCCTTCTCTTCGCTCTGGCGATGGAACCTCTGGCCGCCCTGATTAGATCTGACCCCCTCCTTCGGGGGTGGGAATGGCCCGGCCTGGAAGCCGACAAAATCGCCCTCTATGCGGACGATGTCCTACTCTACCTGGGGGACCCAGCGCGCTCCGGACCGCGCGCGCTATCCATTCTGAGCCGCTTCGGCCGGGCGTCGGGTCTCTCCCTCAACCCCCGGAAGTCGGTCCTGGTGCCGTTGCACCCCTCCAGGGAGTGCTTCGACTGGCAGGAGACCATCCCTCTGCGTCGCTTATCATTTCAGTACCTGGGCATCTGGGTCTCCCTCCTCCCGGAGCTAAGTTGGGCGCTCAACGTCTCCCCCCTGGTCAAGAGAGCCAAGGTCGATCTGGCGCGGTGGCAGCAGCTGCCCCTCAACCCGCTGGGGAGGGTCGCCCTCTACAAAATGATGATCCTTCCCCGGTTTCTGTATGTTTTGCAAAACACCCCCCTCTCCTTTCCGCGCCCGTGGTTCCGCGAGCTCGACGGGATGGCGACGAGATTTCTCTGGGGCGAGGGGAGGCGGCGGCTGGCTCTGTCGACGTGCCGCATTCCCACCTTTGACGGGGGCCTGGGCATGTCTGATCTCTACCTCTACTACATGGCCACCCGCCTCCTGGTCATTCACGACTGGTTTGGAGGGGGTTGGTCCAACCCGGCCTACAGGGTGGAACTTAACGGCTTGGGCTTCTCCGACATCCAAGATCGCCTGTATGGCGCCCCCATCCCTGCTTCTTGCCCGGACATCACCAGGGCTGTATTCCTGTCCTGGAGAGCGGCGCTCCGCCTCACCCGATGGACGGGACGGTTGACCCGGGTCACTCCCCTGTGGCACGGGACGTGGTTGCGGGAGGTCACAAAGCTGGAAGGCTTCAAATCATGGGATCTTATCGGCATTTCCCAGCTGGGGGACGTCTGGCGGGGAGGGCGGATGTGTTCCTTTTCAGAGCTGCAAGCGCGTTTTTCCCTTCACTCCTCTCAATTTTACCGGTACCTCCAGCTGCGCCACGCCATACGCACCTACACACCACTGGACGTCCGGCTGCCAGATCACAGCCCTCCGGAGGCTCAGGTCCTGCTGGGCAACCTGGGGAAGGGGGGCATTTCCAGGATTTACCGCTCCCTCGTTAACTGCACCCCTACATCCCTTGCGGCTCTTAAGGAGCGCTGGGAGGGATGGGTGGGTCCCCTGGACGAGGCCGACTGGCGGGACGCCCTTATGGCCCCCCGCTTGGTGACGGCCTCCGCTAAGCTGCGACTCATCCAAATCTATTATCTCCACGCGGCATACCTCACACCGGCTCGCCTTCACCGCGCGGGCCTCTCCGGGGATGCGGCTTGCCCCCGATGTGGTTCCGACCCGGCAGACTTCCTGCATATGGTGTGGTCCTGCCCTGCCCTGGAGGGGTTCTGGAGAGGCATCGAGACCGAACTCACGGAGGTCCTGGGGTGGGAGGTGCCGCACGATCCACGACACTCGCTGCTGGGCATCACAGATGGCTTAGATGGCACGCGTTCAGAGCAGTTGTTTCTCATGACGGCCTTGATGGTGGCCAAGCGCGACATCGCGGCGGCATGGAAGCAGCCGCTGCCGCCAAGTGTGGCTAAGTGGGGTGCTGGGGTGGACTGGTGCGCGGCGCAGGAGCGGACTCTCTATCGGGCACGAGGATGCCCTAAGAAATACCGGAAAGTTTGGGGGAAATGGCTCGGCAACATACCTTAAAGGGGCGGTTCGGGGGGTGGAGGGGGGATTCTGGGGGCGGGGGGGAGCGGGGGGGCTTCCTAATGTATTGCTGTGTGGTACTGCTTCGGAATGCCAGACTGTTTCTGTTGTTGTGCTGTTTAAAACAATAAAAACTTGTTTATCAAAGTTTACCTCACAGCAGCCATCAACAGACAGCCACATAGAGACATCTTATACATGTGCCTACCCATGGGCCGGCCTGGGCAAGGAGGCCTGCAGACTGTCGCTATAAGTGAGAATCCTGGCTCCACCTTCTATGTTGCTGCCCATCGCTCGTCACCCTCAGGAGGCTTCTCCTGAAACCCATGTACCTAATGAAAGCAGTTTGCTCCTGCTTGGAGCCCTCATCGCTGTGCTTCTCCAAAAATGTTGTAAAGATTCTTTCATGGTGTGGTAAATGTATTAAAGCACTCAGAGACCTTCTCCACTTCCCCCCTGCAGGCCTGCAGCTTGCCCAACCCTCTCAAAGATTAATAACAGACTATCACAACATTTTTTTTAAAAAGTCCTTGAAACACAAACTGACAAGGCATCTGCAAAGTGTCCGCGGCTAGGGAAAGTGTGTTTACCGTCCTGTAATATTGCACTGATCCCTTGACAATTTGCCCTTTGGTTTACTCTGGATAGTAACCCACCTAACTTAATTTCTTTTATACATTTGAGGATCATATACTTTGCAATTCATACTGTGCATTTTAATGCTTCTCGGCAATTGCACTTTAATGATTGACGCCTGATTGTTTTGATCGGCTATTTTCAACATGGGGGCTCACTCATTCTATTTTAACAAACTGTAACCATTGTCACTCTTCTATATTGCTGTAACTAGGCTCCTGGATAGGAGTAGTCACCAATTTTATATTAACCAGGAGCAAATTGTTATGGTTTTTGTTAACTAAAACAATAAAGCAAACTTATAAACAAAGAAAATTCCTCATACTCCTAATCAAATACATATGTTTTAAAAACAACACCAATGAAGCAAGTAACCAACTATTGCAGCCTAGAAACTGCACATTCTCTGCATGTCACATAAACCTATATTGAGAGTATTAACCAACATGAAATGAATGTGCACCTTGCACACGTTTTGAGAAAATGACAATGATCATGGACAAAATGTAGTAAATACGCCGTAAAAGAGTGTTTAGACTGTAGAAATATTGAGGAATCATATATTGTGTGCATATTTGTCTAACATTTTATCTATGGATAGTTCTAAACGATCTTCTGCAATTAATTAATAAGAGTCTATATATGAATGTTATAACTGTGATGCATTGCTAAAATAATCATATGCTACACTATTATGATGAATATAAATATGTTAGGGTTTCAAAACCATCCCTTATTGATCTCTTTGTAATGCCCCATTGAATAATGAAAACTTGGTGCAGAACGTTTATGCTAGTAGTTAGAAAGGTGAAACTTTCTTGATGGGATCTTTGTATGTGAAGAGTCTTAACTTTCCCAAAACGAAAATAATAATATTATGGATGCATCTATGGTACATGTATATATGTTTCCAAAATGCAGTGATAGGTTATACCTGCTATTCAACATTTACATGAGACAATATATTGATTGCTTTGACTAATGCATAAAATGAAATTATACATGCTTATATTTTGGTGAATACTCGTTTATTGATTATGCTACATTACTATAAGATGCATTTCATTTGACATTTTTCTAGGCTGAACGCTTTCTCACGATGTCTGTGAGAAAGTATTTGATGACAGCTTTTGCTTCTGTGGCACTCTTGCTCTTTCCTATGAGATGCTTAGACAGTTGATACATTATTGATGCTTCTCTGGGAAACAGACTCTAGCTACTGGCAAACTGGGAGCTTCAAGGATGAATAGCCTTCTGTGAAATTAACCTGATTGTTTGAGATGGACAATGGATCCCATGCTTTATGCGGGACAATACCTGTAGGTAACCATATTGCATCTTAAAGCAGAAGGACTACACCTCATGGATGTCAGATGATGGTGCGATGATGGCGTGACACAGTGGGTGTCACCTCCAGACTGATGAAATATAATACCGATTTTCCCTTGAGGAGGAGTAACTCATACTCTCACTTTTTCTCGTGGTCGTTGTTGTCTTTTTTGTTGGCAGAGACTGACTCGTCATTCTTTTTTGTTGTTTAGACTTTGACGGACCCCAAGCTTACACTGAGAGAACTTTGCAGATTTTTCTCCTGCCAATGCAATAGCAGGAATCCTTTGCCTAGCAGACTTTCCTTGGTCTCCTTGGCTGAACCATAACTTGCCCTGCTGAGCTCTCCCTTGAGACCCTTTTCGAGACCCTCTCCATGAGCTGTCCTACGGACTTTACTCTTAGGCTCTTTAATGTGTAGACTTATGACTTATTTTGAGACTCTTGATTGAACTTTCGAAATGCTGATTATTGTTCTGCTACTGATTGTCATTTAACATAAACTTTGACTAAACCCTATAAAGTCTGAGTCTCTTGAGTTTCATGAATGTTCTTTAACAGGAACTGTGTTTGGGATTCCTACATTACTAATGTATAATTGGGAAAGTCATACATTTTTCACTGAACATCAGGTGTTGGTGCTTCTGTTCTGTGTATCGGTGGCAGAGGTGTTAGTCTGTGTGATCATAGCCCGTATACATTTCTTTAGGAGGTTGAGACTTCCCATTGCCATCCTATACCTTTACAGTGTGGTCCCGAGGGTTATATATCTGAATGTGATCACTAATTTGTAAATTGGCTACCAATTCCTGGTCCTCATTGGGTAGCTAACGAGTAACCACCCTAATTCCCTTCACCCCTCAATGTGATAAGCAGGATTTATTGGAGGACCAAGTAACAATAATGGAAGTATTCTTGTATGACATACACATACATTTTGGGCCAGGTGAAAGCTGGATCAGATGCAAGAACTTTCTTTCCAACCATAACGCTTTGCACTAACCCCGTAATTCAACCAACAAATCCCAGCTCTGCTGATAAAGTTGAAAGCATCAGCAAATTCTTTGGAGAAAACAAAAAGATTTAAGACAATTAAAAACTCTACAAATCGACTTCCACTTCACATATACCAAGGCATACAATGACCAAATGGTCAATCTCGGATGCATACTCACTTATCAAGATCATCTCTACCAGCATCCCCTATACTTACTGAGATGATCCACTGCCACCTGCCACAGTCCACATATGTTCTGCTGACATTGGGTCTTTAATCCTCAAAATAGTAACTCTCTAAAAACAGTTCTCTACTGGTCCTTTTGGAGGGCTGCATTTGACAATGACAAAATCATCATACCTTTGAGCAACTTCTCAGTAGTAATGGGAGAAGACATCAAACCATTCTGGTGTCAAAAACGCAATTTGTTACAAAGAACTCATTTAATTCCTCTGGAGCTTGATACCCCAAGGCTATCAGAGCAAACCCGTACATCTCCTATCCTTCAGGAAAAACCTCATGACTTGCGCGTTGAATGCGTTCTTTCCAGCACTACTGCCCTTCCTCTTTTCTTTCAGTCTCAAGACGCAGCAACGCACCTCCTGGATATGAGCTGCTTGACTCCCATTCTCTTCCAGGTTCTCTCAAACTCCAAAAAGATAAATTGCTCTCAAGCTTTTACAAAATACAAAAATCCACATCTCCCGCCATCCCCTTCAAAAGAATCCCTCTTGACTTCTGTGTTCTATTCATCTTTATGTTAACCCAGTCCTCTGATATATGACATGTTAAATGAATTGTTACTCTATGTTATGTGAAGAGCTCTGTTGCCCTTGTGGCTAGGTCTGCGCACTTTAAATAGTTATAATTTAAATAAGTAAAACATATGTAGTGTAGACACGGTCTTAATTTAGAGCTAAATCGGTTTGCTCCATTCTTTATTTCATTAGCATCAAAGGTGGTGAAAAACAGATGTGCTTTATTTTTGATACAGTGCAAACTTTAGATAAAACGGTCCACATTGTCAATGCCAAATGAATACGTGTCACTAAGTTGCAGTATATTTTATTTGCCATCAGCTTTCAACTAAACCTTGTACAGGTTTGTTATTCCAGATGGACCAATGGGAAGGAAGCAAACATGGGACTCCTGCCAGCACTCACTGTTCGGAGGAATTAATGCAGCAAACAAACAAAGCTTAGGAAGGGAGGCACAAGGACTCTTAACTGTGAGACTATAGGTTTTGATCAAATTTATTTTCGTGAAGCACGTCCTGCTTGCTTGTTCCTTCTCACTTGAACTTATTGTCCGTAAAATTCAACCACCAGTTTTGCGCAGGCGCCACCCCTATGCTTAACTACAGTCTGTACATTTCTATTTACTTCTGTAAGTAAAACAACGTGCACTTTTTTACAGATTGGTTAATGTTTGCTCATACAGCTGTACACAGTCGCTGAACATCAAGACCCACAACGCAGTCATGAGTGACTGGAGTTTGCTTTAGAACAGGGGAATCTAAAAATAAATTGACTTGATATTAAATCTCAAGCTGCAGACTTGTTGTACAAGGGCTGTTCAGCATTATAGGGATTCATCTTCAAGACTTCCATTTAGACCTACCGCAAATTCTTCATGAAATTCATTGAAAAAAATACAAAGCCTTGAGCAGCTTTCATTTACTGTTTACTATAAAGAGAAAATAGTCAGCAACTCCTTCAACACCATATAAAAATGTGATTTGGTCAAACGTTGAGAGTATGCCACATTACAAATATTTGGGCATGGGTCGTGCACTCTATGGACAGCCATGTGATCCTGCCCTTCACATTTCCTGCCAACGACTCTTATCCGAGTAGTCTTGATGTCAGGAAGCCTAATGTAGGTGTCTACAATGTTCTGATTGCTTCCCCTGCAAGACAGTTTATCTACTCCTATCTATACAGGAAGAGGGAGGCTAACGTCCCACCCCACCACGCTGTAGGGAGACTGATGGTTAGTGGAAGCAGACAAAGACCTTTATACCTGTGGCCTTTGGACAGGAGCATATGAACCCTTTTGGTAAAGTGTAGTCCCTCATATCTGTGGCTTTCCACTTCCTCAGGTCTTCTTATCACACCAGGGTATGCATTGCAATTGTGTGTGGTATGCTTGGAGCCCATACTCTGCATATGGAGCCCTTTTCGATAACACATTTCATGTGCACGTGATGAAGTTTGCCTGCATCAGGATTACCTATCTTTGGGGCTCCATTAAGGGCCCGTGCCTTAGAGATGTTATACTGCCTTTACCTGTGACTGTTTCTGGACTAAAATCCACATTCATCCCTGAAGTCTGCCCATCAACAGCACCTAGCTAAACCCAATATGGCTACTGGAGCAGCTCAGAACTTTGATCCCCACTTGAGGTGTCTGGCCTCTGACCTCCCAATCCACAACTCCTTGCCAATTTGCCTCAATTCCATTCTGTCATTGAGGAGATCCATAAATGTGTGTACCATGATGCTACCTGTACCATATGGCTGAGGACTTTGAACACAGCTGAACTTCCTACTTCCAGTCAGTGCCCCAAATATAGGGTACTTATTGGTGCTTTGAGACTAGTACCGGGTAATCACGTTGGCCTCTGCATCATACGAGAGGAGGTGTGAAAGCAGGACAAGGTGACTGAAGTGGTTTTCTTCTCAACCCAGAAATTAGGACTACATTTATGACTGCTAGAGGAATCCTCGGTGCTGTGTCCTGTCTGAAATTGACCACCTGTGGAGGAGCCAAGAGGTCTAGTTGACTGGTTGACTAGGATTCAATTTGCGACAAGATCTACATATGTGTCACAAGAGAGTTTAAGGGCGGGCCAGAAACATTATTGTTCTACACTATGTTAGGGACACTGCACAGCTCCACTGGTCTTGATACTGCTTGACCTGTCCACTGCCTTTGATACCGTTCCCCATGAACTACTTTTGGGTAGACTCCAAGGATGCGATATCGGAGGCACGGTCCTGCAGTGGTTCAGATCTTACCTGGGAAATCGGCAGCAAACAGTCTGGTCCCCTCCTTTCGCGGCACCCATTTTGCCCATGAATGTTGGCGTCCCTCAGGGATCTATTTTAAGTCCTACCCTGTTTAACGTGTTTATGGCCCCACTGGCGCCATTGGCTGAACATTTCGGCGGCCAAATTGTCTCTTACGCCGACGATACACAATTGTTGTTCACGTGTGGTAAGGACGAGGCTCTCAACGGGAGCGTGATCAATCTCTGTTTGTCCGCAGTATTTGAGTGGCTTAAACAGAACCAACAACTTTGCAACTCGAAGAAATCAGAAATCATTTTCTTCGGTTGCAACCCTGGGGATGAGTGGCGCGAATGGTGGCCGTCGAACATGTCTCCTCCCACCACCTTAGCCACTACGGTCAAGAATCTAGGGGTGAAACTGGACAAGGATATGTCCATGAAATCCCAGGTCCGGGCTGTGGCAGGTACTTGTTTCGGCTTATTGAAAATGTTGCGTCATTTTCTCCCATTACTCTCAGTATCCCACAGGAAGGTTGTAGTCCAAGCTCTGAACTTGTCGCGTCTTGACTATGTCAACGTTCTCTATCTCGGCCTGCCGGACTATCTCATCGGCCGCCTTCAGGTGGTACAGAATGCCGCGGCAAGAGCCATACTTATGGTTGACTTCAGGACCCATATGACTACTCACCTTAGGTCCTTGCACTGGCTTCCAGTACGCAAGAGGGTAAACTTTAAGGCCTTGGTGCTGGCTTACAAGGCCATCCATAACATAGGGGCCTCGTATTTGAGAAATAGATGTCAGATCTATGTTTCATCTCGAAGCCTGAGGTCCTCTAATTTACTTCTTTCACAGACCCCAAGGTTTCTTCGCTCTCGCTTGGGTGGCTGTTCTTTCCAGGTAGTGGCCTGTCGGCTTTGGAATAGCTTGCCTCTTGATTTGCGTCATGAGGAGGATCTCCTTAGTTTCCGTCGCAGCCTTAAAACTTGGCTGTTTGTATAACTGATCAGCGGCTTCGGGGCTGTAAAGTTTCGGTCTGTCACTGGTTCCTTTTCCTTTTTAGTGCCGGGACACTCCTGGGAGTAGCCGTGCGCTCTATAAATACCCAGTAACATAACATAACATAAGATAACTCTCCTATGGACACTTAGTGAGGCTCAAAGATAATCAAAAAGCCCCTACCCTTTTAATTTGTGAGAGCCAATTAAACCTATCTTTACGCTTGGAAGGAAAATGATGTGCTGTATACCCAGGTTTTGAGGGATCCAGGGTAACACCACTATATATAATGGAGGGAAAATTAGGCATTACCTTTTTTGCTCTAGGTCCCCGAGGTGCATTTTTTGGCTGAAGCTTATCGTGCTGAATTCCAAAGAGTCAAAACCATCCTCTTAAAGCTACAGAACTTTCATGGTTTAAAGGTTCAATGACACCACAGCTGTAACCTATGGTGCATATGTCTCTGGACCAATTTTGACCTGCTTAAATCATAAATTGTGGTCAGTCATTTTCCCGAATCTACATCTCTCAAAACAAAACATCTTCGTGCTTTTGCAGCAGACCGGCATGCATAGCCAGAGTAACCAGTAGAGGAGCACCACAGCACTGCTTGGAAGTTGGTTTATTTTCCAATTTTCAATGCACTTCTGCCTTGAGTGGAGCGAGTCAAAGGCTGCCCGAACCAATTTCCAGCTATAGTGCCATTTTTAGCAGCTGCAACATGAAAAAAAATAAAGCACAAACTGAAACCTGAATTTTTTAACTGAAGCAAAGCACCTGTGTTCATGCCGAACCATACAGGAAATGCTTGCTTCCATTCACTTTAATTGTTCAACATCCCTTTTTAGGTCGAGCCTAGACAGCGCTTGCACTGTCTGCAAGACATGTTGTATTGTATTCTATGTGTCTTAAAAAATGAACTGCTTTCTATTGGCTGTTGGCTGTGCCATTCAAAAATGTAGCCTTTGTATTGGTGTTGGGTTGTAAAAGTCCCTCCCTTCTCTCCTTCTGGCGATTTCACTTAGTGAGTATTTAGTTTGGCCATCACACTGTGTAGCATGTGATGGCCCCTGTTTACAGAGACGTGCATCTGTTATCAATTATCTTTATCGTAACTGCAGTCTGACTTCCATTCTGACCTAAAGAAGCTCTGTGGCTTTGTTTCTGTTTCAGCGTGCATCTGTTAGCAATTATCCTTATCTTAACTGCAGTTTCACTTCAGTTCCGAGCTAAAAAAGCCCTGTGCCTTTGTTTATGTTTTAACATGCATCTGTTATGAATTAGCCTGATGGTAACTACAGTATGACTTTTATTCCAACAGTCAAACTTAAAAATGATATTAAAAAACCATGGAGCATTTAATTTCACTAATATTAAACATTGCGTGTTATTAATTAAATAATACGGTAGAGCGTTTTTAGTTTCCTTTTCTGTTGAAGTTGTTGGGGTTTGTTTTCCGTTTTGCCAGCGGACATGGGCAGAGATGCTGGAGTCATGTAAGGTGTGGCTGGAAGTAAATCGCAGTGCATATGCACTTGTTTCGGCACCAGCTTTTTCGAGCTAACGATGGTAAGCACCGGCAGGACCCGGGCCAATTAAAGCTGGTGGTATTAAAAAATAAATAAGAGCATTTTTAGTTTCTTTTTCTGTTGACGTTGTCGGGGGTTGTTTTCCGTTTTGTCAGCAGACATGGGCAGAGATGCTGGAGTCAAGTAAGGTGTGGCTGGAAGTAAATCGCAGTGCATATGCACTTTTTAGAGTTAACGATGGTGAGCCCGGGCAGGACCCGGGCCAATTAAAGCTGGTGTTATTAAAAAATAAGTTAGAGCATTTATAGTTTGCTTTTTTGTTGATGTTGTCGGGTTTGTTTTCCGTTTTGCAAGCAGACATGGACAGGGATGCTGGAGTCATGTAAGGTGTGGCTCGAAGTAAATCGCAGTGCATATGCACTTGTTTGGGCACCAGCTTTTTAGAGCTAACGATGGTGAGCACCGGCAGGACCCGGGCCAATTAAAGCTGGTGTTATTAAAAAATAAGTTAGAGCATTTTTAGTTTCTTGTTCTGTTGACGTTGTCGGGGTTTGTTTTCCGTTTTGCCAGCAGACATGGGCAGAGATGCTGGAGTCATAAGGTGTGGCTGGAAGTAAATCGCAGTACATATCCACTTTTTAGAGCTAACGATGGTGAGCACCGGCAGGACCCGGGCCCATTAAAGCTGGTGTTATTAAAAAATATGTTAGAGCATTTTTGTTTCCTTTTCTGTTGACCTTGTCGGGGTTTGTTTTCTGTTTGCCAGTGGACATGGGCAGAGATGCTGGAGTCATGTAAGGTGTGGCTGAAAGTAAATCGCATTGCATATGCACTTGTTTCGGCACCAGCTTTTTAGAGCCAACGATGGTGAGCACCAGCAGGACCCGGGCCAATTAAAGCTGGTGTTATTAAAAAATACTGTAGATGATTTTTTTTTCCTTTTCTGTTGAAGTTGTTGGGGTTTGTTTTCCGTTTTGCCAGCAGACATGGGCAGAGATGCTGGAGTCATGTAAGGTGTGGCTGGAAGTAAATCGCAGTGCATATGCACTTGTTTCGGCACCAGCTTTTTAGAGCTAACGATGGTGAGTACCGGCAGGACCCGGGCCAATTAAAGCTGGTGTTATTAAAAAATAAGTTAAAGCATTTTTAGTTTCTTTTTCTGTTGACATTGTCGGGGTTTGTTTTCCGTTTTGTCAGCAGACATGGGCAGAGATGCTGGAGTCATGTAAGGTGTGGCTGGAAGTAAATCGCAGTGCATATGCACTTTTTAGAGTTAAGGATGGTGAGCCTCGGCAGGACCCGGGCCAATTAAAGCTGGTGTTATTAAAAAATACGGTAGAGCATTTTTAGTTTCTTTTTCTGTTGATGTTGTCGGGGTTTGTTTTCCGTTTTGCCAGCGGACATGGGCAGAGATGCTGGAGTCATGTAAGGTGTGGCTGGAAGTAAATCGCAGTGCATACGAACTTTTTAGAGCTAATGATGGTGAGTACCGGCAGGACCCGGGCCAATTAAAGCTGCTGTTATTAAAAAATATGTTAGAGCATTTTTGTTTCATTTTCTATTGACCTTGTCGGGGTTTGTTTTCTTTTTTGCCAGCGGACATGGGCAGAGATGCTGAAGTCATGTAAGGTGTGGCTGGAAGTAAATCGCAGTGCATATGCACTTGTTTTGGCACCAGCTTTTTATAGCTAATGATGGTGAGCACTGGCAGGACCCAGACCAATTAAAGCTGGTTCTCTTGAGCTCATTAATGCAACTATATCAAATACTCAAACTTAAAAATGATATTAAAAAAATTAGGAGCATTTTATTTTAGTAATATTAAGCATTGTGTGTTATTAAAAAATACTGTAGATGATTTTTTTTTCCTTTTCTGTTCACGTCGTCGGGGTTTGTTTTCCGTTTTGTCAGAGGGCATGGGCAGAGATGCCGGAGTCATGTAAGGTGTGGCTGGAAGTAAATCGCAGTGCATATGCAGTTGTTTCGGCACCAGCTTTTTAGAACTAACAATGGTGAGCACCGGCAGGACACAGCCCAGTTAAAGCTGTGTCTGTTGGTGTGATTAATTAAACTATACCAAACAGTCAAACTTAAAAATAATATTGAAAAACCACGAAGCATTTTATTTTACTAATATTAGTCATTGCGTGTTATTAAAAAATACCGTAGATCATTTATTTTTTTCTTTTCTGTTGACGTTGTCGGGGTTTGTTTTTTGTTTTGCTACCACTGCACTTTTATACTTTTTATATACTTAACTCCAATATGCGGAGAGAGCTATTGGCACTGCCAATGCTTGTTCTTTCCGGTAAGTGCCATATGGCTGGGAAGTGGTGTCTAGACCCTGAGGATTCCTTTTATTTTATTTTATCTTTTTTATTTAGTTCTGCCTGTGAAGTTGGATTGTGATTTCAGTCATTCAGTTTCGCAGTAGGTTTATTTTCCATAATTGGTTCACTTCCACATGGAGTGGAATTGAGCCTAAGGTCTTTCCTTCCTGATATCTAGCTACTGAGCCATTTAATGATGGCCACAGTGCAGTCACAAAGGAGAAATGCATAGCCGCGATTCCACATGCATGCTTAGGGCACTTTTTCTCCCCTTGTCTGCACCCAAATACGTCCACCAGTCTGCAATGCTGCGCCTAATGCCTCTGATGGGGGAAGGAAAATATATAGCAGTAAAGTTTTTACTATCCCTATTTCCTACTATAACAAAGTAAGCTCTGAGAAGAAAATCTTTATCATGCACTGTCTTTACATACCTAAAATCAGATTTCCACAGTAAGGGCCTTATTACGAGTATGGCAGTTCTCAGGACCACTGTACTCACGGTGACAGTCTGACCATTGCCACCACTGCAGGTTCTCCAGTAGTATTCTAAGTGTGGCGGTTGGACCGCCACCAGACTGCCGGCTCCTCCGGGATCAAGGATTCTGCTGTTTCGGCGGTCTGCAACCAGCCTCAATATGTTGGCAGTGCCGATGCCAGCACCCCTAAGCATGTTACGAATTGGCTTTCCACAGCCCTCTTCATGACTGTGAACCCGAAATGAAAAGGGAGGCGGAAAGGCAACTAAGAGGGCCCTAACAGTGCCCTCACCTGGATCTGGGAGTGCATGTGGGGGCACATGTTGTGCCCCTCTGTGGCATTGCACCCCCATTCCTGCACAGTGTGGCATGCACACCACACCATGCAGGAACGTGCTGCAGGCACTGTCATGGTGGCAGTCTACTGTTAAAGCTCTCCTATGACTCTGATACAGCCACCACCGTGAGACCGTCATATCACCGCCTGTCCGCCCTAGATTACACTTGTAATCGGGTGGACGCGTGATGGGCTTGGCAGTCCTCCTGTGGGCGCAGCGGGCCTACAAGAGGACCACCAAACTTGTAAGAAGACCCTAACTATTCAAGATAATAACTTGAATACAATAATCTTACACTGGTATTTTAAATGCAAAGTCAGTTGTTGAAATAGAGAGCACTGATGAATAATTTAACCACAATTCATAAATTTCAACTGCTTCTTTAGGGTACAGTAATGGAGGCAGCGGTTGGGACCATGACAAGCGCCCTGTCTGTGCTGCGGGGCCAGGCAGAGACCCTGCGTAGCATACTGAAAAATCTGCGAGAAGGAGATTCTAGGGAGAGCTGTGATGAATTTGATCAGAAGCACTTCTAGGATTTGTTGGGTCAGACATTCAAGGCAACATCTCATGAAGCTACAAAACTGAGCCTGGCTTTCTCCAGCCCTCCAATGCCATCTGCTGAGGAATGTCAGAAATTGAGTGATGGTCTCCAGAATGCAGTCCTTGCAGCTGCCTCTACATTTTATCGACTTCCAAAGAGTCAAGGTATGACTCTGCACAAGACTGTGCGAGATGCCACAGCAGAAGTGGTGGATGGAACCATCCAGCTGACAGAAGTGATCCTCAAAATGCCATTAGAGAGTATTTCTTGGGAGCAGTTGATGTCTACTGGTATAGTGTGGGAGGCGTGCGAGTTGGTGATCAATCTACCTAGAGATAATCAAGCAGCAGTGCTGGCAGTACTCACTTCGTATCTTGGGATTAGGAAGGATGCTCTAGAAGAGATGGGATAGGCTCTGGAGGATGATACAGATCCCTTTGCAGATATTTTAGAAGATAAAGAGTTGGGAGTTCGGTGGTGTTAGACCTGGCACCTTGGGGTGAGTCTCCCTCCCACTTTTTGCCGATGTGCCTCAGATGTTTTGCTGGTGTTAGCTGCTCAGGGCACTGTGCCACTGCCAATCAGTGCCACAGTGCAAGTGCTCCCTATGAAAAGTGTACCCGTAATTGATTTCCATGATTGGCTTATTTGGTTTACTGTCAGCCCCCAGTAAAATGCACCATGAGTGCCAGGGCTTCTAAATACAAAAGCTGCTAGTGGGCCTGCCGCGCTGGTTGCGCCACCCACAGAAGCAGCCTTTTAAAATATGTCTACGGTCTGTCATTGCAGAACCTGCGTACAGTCTGGTACTGTCCTGCTAGCTGGGCAAGTGCACACACTTGCCAGCCCCTAAAACCTTCCCTTTACTTCATGTGAGTCACCCCTATGGTAGGCCCAAGGGCAGGGTGCATTGTAAGCATAAGGTAGGACAAGCCCTGATATGTGTGGCATGTCCTAATAGTGAATTACAGCCATTTTCGTTTTTCACTATTGTAAGGCTACCTGTTCTCATAGGCCAGAATGGGCTGCTGGAATTATCACACTCTATAATCCCAGCAGGCTCAGGGAACATGGTAGAAAGTCAAGTTTAGTATGCCTGAACAATAAAATACTCCTTTTAGTAAAGTTTATTTTAATATCCTGTGTTCGCAAATGCTACTTTTAGAAAGTTAGCATTTGCTTGCCTGATTGTTCAGCCCGCCTCTGCTAGGATGTGTATCTGCTGTCTGGTTTCTGTGAGTGGCAGGGCTGGGGGATTCCAGGGGACAGTCTGGGCTGCCAGATGGTGAATAAAGGGATTACCCCCAGGATAGGTGGGAGGAGTGCCCCTTGACTCTGAATAGGGCTGTGCTCTGTCACCTCGCTGCTGGCTCTACCTCCTGCGGAGCGTCTGGTGTCCCTGCCCTGCACCTTCAAAGAAACGACAACAAAATGCTCCACAAACTGGGCGAAGCCAGGCTCAGGCCCCCTGGCCTGCAAACACAAAATAAACTGGGTGTAAAGGCAGGAGCCCTGCTCCTAAAGAAGAGTTCCTGCTGGTGAAATTACGAAGAAACTGCTGAAGCCGCGAGGACAGCGCGGACATCTCCCCCTACTGCTGGAGCCGCCCCAAGTGCCACCTTGTGACGCCGGACTGCCGCGAAGCCGACCTGTGCCTGCCCGCCCCGTGTGACCCGCTCTGCCAATGAGCCGTGTCCGCACCGTGTCGCTGGGCTGTCCCACCCGCTTCGCCCTCCTGTTGACGAGTGCACCGTACTGGCCGCCGTATCCCCACTGGGGGGAGGGACCTGAAAGTCTGCACCGTACCCTGAAGCGTACGGCCCGCAGCTGACCTGCAAGTGCGCATCGTACCCCGAAGCGTACTGCCCACAGTGGACCTGAGAGTCCTCACCGTACCCTGAAGCGTACTGCCCACAGCGGACCTGAGAATCCGCACTGTACCCTGAAGCGTACGGCCCGCAGCTGACCTACAAGTGCGCACCGTACCCTGAAGCGTACTGCCCACAGCGGACCTGAGAGTCTGCACCATACCCTGAAGCGTACGGCCCGCAGCTGACCGGCAAGTGCGCACCGTACCCTGAAGCGTACCACAACAGCGGACCTGAACGTCCACACCGTACCCTGAAGCGTACGGCCCGCAGCTGACCGGCAAGTGCGCACCGTACCCTGAAGCATACCACCACAGAGGACCTGAAAGTGCGCACCGTACCCTGAAGCATACGGTCCGCAGCTGACCGGCAAGTGCCCACCGTACCCTGAAGCGTACCACCACAGCGGACCTGAAAGTGCGCACCGTACCCTGAAGCGTACCACCACAGCGGACCTGAGAATCCGCACCATGCGCCTGAAGCATACCACCACAGCGGACCTGCCAGTCCGCGCAGTACGCGGAAGTGCACTACTCACCCCCTTTGCCACCGAGGCCGCGCCGCACGAAGGGAGCCGCACTGTACATTGGGTACAGGCCGCCCCGTGCCGTATTGCCGCCTCTTGAAAGACTGGACCTCTGCCTTGTGCTCCCCGGACCCGAGAGTCCCTCCGTAGGAGAGCTCCGCCCGGGTGATTGTGGCAATTGGCTCCCATCCCGCTCCATCGGGACGACGCGCACGAGCGCCAAAGCACCACTTTCGCACCCCCTCCTCCTTAAAGAAGAAGAAACCTACAGTCACGAGCAGGACGAGTTGGGGGCCTCTTCAGAGCACTGTCCACGAACTAGAGACCCTACTTAAGGAAACCACACATCCCCGCATAACAAAGGTATTGTGTGCCCCCCCCCCAAAAAGAGAAATACATTATTTATGGTCTTGCATATAAGCCTGCCTAAGAAAGTATATTTTTATATAAAGGTTACATATTTTGATATAAAACACAGCCTGGTGTCCATTTGTGGTGGGGTCATTTGGTTTACTGTATATACCTTACAAATGCTTAGCCTATGACGCCCAGAGATTAGCCTTGTCTGCTTGCGCCACACTACCTAACGGGTGAGCAGGGGTTATTTGAAAGGGTGATCCCCTTATCCTGCCTAGAGGAGAGGGTCCCTGCTTGTCACAAGTGCCCACCTGTGCCAACCAGAGACCCCCAAATCTAACATTGGTGGCAGCGGTGAGGATTTCGAATTTGCATTTGTGATTTGTGTACAGTGATTATTTGATCACCACATAGTGAGAGCAGACCTATAACGTAGCCACATACCGTCAATTTTTTTGTTTTTTTTAAGAAGATATCCATCTTTGTGAAAAGTCATGCCGGGCCCAAAGTCTGTAGGGAAGGCAGCATCCATCGTCTCTGAGGGAAGTGAAATAGAAGAAGTAGATTGGGAAGAAGAGAAACTAGAAAGCTACACAGTACCACAGATGAAGGGCTTCTGTGAAAAATTTGAAGTTCCCAAAAGCGGATGTAGAACCAGGGCTCATTACCTAAAGGCGCTGAGGGCCTGGATTGAGTCAAGAGCACCAGAGAATAGAGGGGAGATTGTACCCCCAGACAGCATCCATGAGGTTGGCAGAGTCCTGTCACCAGAGGAGTTGGTAGACGGGGCAGCAACCAGGGCACATGAAGTAGAGATGGCAAAACTCAATGGACAGATGGAAATGGAGAAACAAAGATTAGCAATGGAAAGCCAAAGGTTGGCAATGGAAGAGAAAATGATCCAAATGGAACATGAGATGAAATTGAAGGAGTTGGAGTTGAAAGGCAAAAGTTTGGACAATACTCCTTCTGGTGGCAGCACAACGCCGGTACAGGTAGAGTCAAGGGTGTACATGCCAAAAGATGTGGTGAAGGAATATTTTAAGGGGGATGACATAGGGCAGTGGTTCAAGGCCTATGAGGTAGCAATGTCCTCCCACCGGGTCCCTGTGCGAGATTGGGGAGCAGGGTTGTGGGGGCGGTTCCTTGGTGAGGGACGGGATACCCTGCTAGATTTACCATCCAAAGATTATAACTCCTATCCCCACATGAAAGAAGCTTTGATGACCCGGTATGGGCTAACTCCTGAATTATATAGGCAGAGATTCAGGGGGTGTACAAAGATTCCTGGAAGTACCTATGTTGAATATGTAACATTATTTTGCAGAGCACTGGATGGTTGGGTAAAGGGTAGCAAAGTGAATGATTTTCAGGGTCTCTTTGATTTAATGGCATGGGAGCACTTGTCCAGTAATTGTTTTCCTGAGCTACGCCAGCACCTGATTGATAGCAAGCTGACTAATCCTAGGAGGCTGGCTGAGGAGGCAGACCGCTGGGTCAGCACCAGGGTCCACAAGGGTCACGTGGGAGACTCCACCAGGGGAGGGCAGGGTCCCCAGCAGAAGAATGGGGGGGACAGGGCTAAACAGAAGGGGTTCCAAAGAGGGCCCCAAAGTAATCCCCCAGGGAACCAAGGGAAAGGTTCTCCGCCCCCCCACCCCAGAGGGAGACCGGGGACCAGACAGGTAACTCTGTTCAAGGAGGGCCCATAAAATGTTACAAATGTGGTGAAGTAGGTCATGTTGCCAGTAATCCCAAGTGTCGTTTTTTTATTAAACCAGCACCCCCTGGTGCTCACCCCAGGCAGGTGGCTAGTATAGCCCTTGGGGAAGAGGGAGAAGTCCAAGAGGGGTGGGAGCAAGTTCAGATGTCCCTAGTCTCATTAGGAGACAGTGCAATGGTCCCTGAAAACTACCTACCCTCCAACACTAAGAAATATGGGCAGATAGTGACCATCAACGGAAGGAAGGCCAAGGCTCTTAGAGACACAGAAGCCAGTGTGACTGCCGTCCGGCAGCACCTGGTGTCTCAAGAGCAGGTTGTACCCCATGCATACTGCCGGGTTGTCAATGCTGATAACTTGGAGAGCCAGTGTCCAATGGCTCAGATTCCCTTTGAGTGGGGGGCGGTATCTGGTACTCTACAGGTTGCTGTGAGGACTGCCATGCCTGTGGATTGTTTGCTAGGAAATGACTTGGAGAGCTCCCCTTGGGAAAAGGTGGAGAAGACGACTCACCTGAAGATGGTGGGTTTACCTGACTGGGCGTGCGTGACTACCCGGTCAATGGCAGCCAGTAGGGGTGCTCAAGAGGTCCTGGAGCCTGAGGGAGAGGCCCAGGAACAGGCCGTAGAAGGAAGGCATGGGGAGCGCGGTAAACTGGCCCCTGAAGTTCCCACGGCCCAGGAGGGAGCAGACCTTGAGGAGGATGCCCTGGAGCCTACCGGGGAACAGATTGCTGAACTGGGGGACGTGCCTGAGCTGACCCATTGGCAGCAGGAAGGGGGCCCCTCCAGGGAAGAATTCTGCAGGGAGCAGAAATAATGCCCTTCTCTTGTTGGTCTGCGGCAGCAGGCTGCAGACCAGGCCAATGGTGATCAGTCCGGTACACATTTCATTTACTGGGAGAATGACCTCCTGTATTCAGAGCCTAAGGTTGCTGAACCTGGGTCAGCCAGTGCGCTGGTGGTACCCCAGAAGTTCAGAGCCTTCCTACTGGGGCTGGCTCACGATGTGCCCTTAGCAGGACATTTGGGGATGGACAAGACCTGTGACATGCTTGTCACCCACTTTTATTGGCCCCAAATGCACAGGAGCTCAGATGTTCATTGTAGGTCATGCCAAACTTGCCAGGCAAGTGGGAAGAGTGGGAGGAAGCAGAAGGCTCCTCTTCAGCCCTTCCCTGTGGTCAGTACACCATTCCAGTGAGTGGGAATTGACATTGTGGGGCCTCTGGACCCCGAGACACCCATGGGCAACAGGTTCATCCTGGTCCTGGTGGATCATGCCACCCGGTACCCTGAAGCCATCCCTCTGAGGACAGTGACGGCCCCCGTGGTGGGACGGGCACTGGTGGGAATTTTCTCCAGAGTAGGATTCCCTCTAGAGGTGGTGTCTGACAGGGGCACCAATTTCATATCCAAGTATATGAAATTCTTTTGGCAAGAGTGTGGTGTAACCTACAAGTTCACCACCCATTACCACCCCCAAGGAAATGGGTTGGTTGAGAGATTCAACCGAACCCTGAAGGGCATGATTATGGGTCTGGAAGAACCCATGAGGTGTAAGTGGGATGTCCTCTTGCCATGCCTTCTCTTTGCATACCGTGAGGTGCCACAAAAGTCTCTAGGGTTCAGCCCCTTTGAGCTCCTGTATGGCCACCCAGTGAGAGGACCTCTGAGTCTGGTTAAGGAAGGCTGGGAGCAATCTCCCAGGAAACCTCCCCAGAATGTATACAGTTACATGCTGGCCTTCAGAAACCAGACTAGGCGATTCAGGCAACTTGCTGAGGCAAATCTGGAAGCCAGCCAGGAAGAGATGAAGCGGTGGTACGACCTGAATGCCACTCTGGTAGAGCTTCAACCACGACAAAAGGTGTGGGTCTTGGCCCCAGTGGAGCCTTGTGCACTTCAGGATAAGTGGACAGGCCCATTTGAAGTTGTGGAGCGCAAGAGTCCTGTCACCTACTTGGTGAACATGCAGTCTCCCAGGAACCCCTTGAGGGTCCTACATGTTAACCGCCTTAAGCCCCACTTGGAGAGGTCCGAAGTGGGCATGCTCTTGGCAACCGATGATGGGATGGAGGAGGAGACCGAGCCTCTTCCTGACCTCTTGGTAGCCTCAGAGCGAGATGGGTCAGTGGACAGAGTTAACCTCTCACCCACCCTGACTCCTGAACAACAGAATGACTGCCGCCAATTGCTGGGGCAGTTTCCTGATCTGTTCTCCCTGGTTCCTGGTGTCACAGATTGGTGCGTCCATAATGTGGACACAGGAGACAGCTTGCCTGTAAAGCACAAGGCTTACAGAGTAACTGACAGGGTCAGAGCCTGCATCAAAGAGGAGGTCTCAAAGATGCTTGCTCTTGGAGTGGTTGAGTCCTCCAGCAGTCCTTGGGCCAGCCCAGTGGTCTTGGTCCCAATGGCTGCAGCGCCTGGAGCCACACCTGAACTCCGGTTCTGTGTGGACTACAGAGGACTCAGTTCAGTCACCAAGACTGACGCGCACCCCATCCCCAGAGCTGATGAGCTCATTGATCGGTTAGGGGCTGCCCAGTTCCTCAGCACGTTTGATTTGACGTCTGGGTACTGGCAGATCGCCTTGACTGATGGGGCCAAAGAGAGTTCGGCATTCTCCACACCAGATGGGCATTTCCAGTTCCGGGTTATGCCCTTTGGGATGAAGAATGCCCCTGCCACCTTCCAGAGGTTGGTCAACCAGGTGTTGGCCGGGCTGACTGAGTTCAGCGCCGCCTACCTGGAGGACAATGCAGTGTTCAGTGGTACATGGGCAGAACACCTGCGCCACCTCTGGGAAGTGTTGATGGCACTGCGCAAGGCAGGCCTCACGATCAAGGCAAGCAATTGTCAGATCGGGCAGGGTTCAGTGGTGTACTTGGGACACCAAGTGGGGAGCAGCAAGGTGGCACCCCTGCAACCCAAGATTGAAACCATCCTGGCTTGGGAGCCCCCCAAAACCCAAACTGCAGTGAGAGCCTTCTTAGGACTCACACGGTACTACAGGAGGTTTGTCAAGGGGTATGGCAGCATTGTTGCACCCTTGACAGAGCTGACTTCTAAGAAGCAGCCCAGGAAGGTGATCTGGACTGACACCTGTCAGAAAGCTTTTGACACCCTGAAGACTGCCATGTGCACGGCACCCGTGCTCCTGGCCCCTGATTTCTCCAAGGAATTTCTAGTGCAAACAGACGCTTCAGAGCATGGTGTAGGGGCTGTTCTCTCACAGATGACTGAGGAGGGCTGGGACCAACCTGTAGCCTTCATCAATAGGAGGTTACTGCCACGGGAACAGAGGAGGAGTGCAATTGAGCGAGAAGCTTTTGCTGTGGTCTGGGCATTGAAGAAGCTAAGACCCTACTTGTTTGGGTCTCACTTCCGGGTTCAGACAGACCACAGGCCCCTCAGATGGCTGATGCAGATGAGGGGTGAGAACCCAAAGCTGTTGAGAAGGTCCATCTCCCTACAGGGTGGTCTGAGGCGGATCGACAAATCCATGCGCCCTGTATGGGAATGATGAAGGCCTCTAAAGCATGTCTTAAGAAAGTGATTACAGCACTCAAGGCCCACGGGGAGGCAGACACCCAAGAACACGTGGCTCATTTGGACGACCTTGCAGATATTGCTAATGAACCAGCTACCTGTGCGTCTTAATGCTGCCAAAGTGGCCTCCGTGTTAAAGAAATTCTTGGAAATCACAAAGGCAAGTCACTTTTGTCCTCAGTCAGAGGCTGGGTGGGTTAAGTTCCTTGATGGCGCTGTGGATCATAACATGAACAGAATAAAGGATTTGACCCAACATGCCCTTTAGCAATCCCCTAATAGATGTCAAAGGCTTCTTTGGACTTGGACTACAAATAGTTGCTTTCTGCAGACACTCAGGAGGAGGGCGAAGTCTGGAGTAGGGCAAGAGAATGTGTTTGCAAATGTCCTCGGATGCATTTACTACCTGTGTGCTTAAGTAGCCTACATTTTGCCTACTTTTGGCTAACCATTATCTCAGGAGAATGCAAGTCCTAGCTGTTCTCGTGGATACTACCATCTCCTCCGGCTGCACCTGTTGTACTACCACCTCTACTGGTTGCGGCCAAGAGAACATAACGATTAGCCCACCATGGCCACAACTCTGATTTGGATCTTTTGCTCTGTTGGAAAAGTTAAGGAACTTCCAAACTGCCAGACTGGAGTACAAAGTGGATATTTTCTGAGGCAGAACCTGTACTCTCTTCAAGAAAACCTGAATGAGCGACTGGTGATAGATTTCCTGCCATATAAACCTCTCCCTTGTGGTGGAGGTTGAAATGTTCTACAATACAGACACACATTTATTAAATGAACAGCAGTTTTGCAGTGTTCTGATTCACTGTTCTATCTCCTGGCCCCTTTCATTTGCCTTACCTTTCTCTTCTACTGCATTCTCATATCTAGTATTTTTTCTCCCTCAAAGTTCCCTCGACCACAAACTACTTATAAATTTGTTTCTTACCATGTTCCCAGTTGAATCCACTTCCATTGTGTTCCCAGTTGAATCCACTTCCATTGAACTGCTATTTATAATTGAGACTTTGTTAAGTGAAGACTATCCTACTAATCAAACCTTTTCCATTCAATCTACAAATTTCTCAAACCACAATTCCACTTGTTTATCCAGGCCTGACAACTAATATGAATGATATAACCTCCTCTTTCGTCACCCCATATGCTATTTGTATATATAATATGTCACATTGTTGTTCAGGTTTCTATCGCCTGGCCAGCAATGGAAAGTATACAATATGTTACATTGTTCAGAAATGTATCTTTCTACATTTCCTTCACCCACTCATTTGAACATGCAATTAGTCCTCTTGTTCCTATTTCTAGCCATATACTCTACATCAAATTGTACTGTCACTTTAGAATTTAATCTATCCTTGCCAGAGCCTTCGTAGAATGTAAATTTGAACCCCTAAAGATGACTTATAAACGGTCCCAAAATAAACCTCTTCCCCGATACTTGACTTTAACTTCTGAATAATCTATGCACAAGAACAGCGATGCAAACAACCTCGCTGGGAAACAGCCGTAACAGCACGGCCTCAGCCACGCGTTCCCGAACAATGCAAGCGCAATGAAGACTGCCTTAACCATGCATATGCCTTAACCACGCATGGTTAAGGCTTATGCGCGGTCTAGATTTCTGGAACGGGTGGGTCCAGAAAGAGGCAGGATTGGGAGCGGACGCAGTAAGGTAAGTGGGGCAGGGGCTGGGTTTTGGGGGGAGGGGTAGTTTTTAAGGGTTGGGGGTAGTTTTCAGGAATGGGGGCTCATGGGAAGTTTTTAGGGCTGGGGGGTCGGGGAAGTTTTTAGGGCTCGGAGGGAGGGGGCTCGTTTTCAGGAGGGAGGGGGATACTTTTAGGTCTAAGGGCGGGGAGGAAAGGGGATTTTATTTCGGCCTGGGGGCAGTTTTAGGGCTCAGGGCGGGGACCAGAGATCGGGTTAGTTTTTTGGGCTTGGGGGATGTTTTAGGGCTGGGGTAGATTTTTGTCCTGGGGCGTTTTAGGGCTCTGGGCGGGTGGCTGGGGTCAGGGGTCGGAGTATATAGGTAAGTTTTAACCATGCATAGGCCTTTGCCCAATATGCCTTAACATCGCATATTTCATTGTAAAGACATGTGTGGTAAAGACATATGCATGGTTAAGACAAGTGTGGTTAAGACCCCGTTGAACCGGCATGTGTGGTAATGGCATGCGTGGTTCCGTCACACAACCATATTCACTTGAATCAAACCTGCTCAAAATTGGTGCTCGGGCTAACACCTCTTTAATATTACATAAAGCTTCTGTTTGCTCCCCCCAGCTCCAATACCATACTTTTCTTTAAGAGTTTTGTTAATGGCTCCAACTTTTCATCCAAAAATTACATACAAATTTTGGGCTACACTCACAAAATCAACAAAAGATTATCCACCATCTCTGTTATCTGGTTCTGGTGACTCCCTTACCGCCTTAATCAAGCTTTTTCAGGTTTTATAGTTTAAGATGTGACAATGTCTGTGAAACTGATCACTTTGGGACATACTAAATTTTTACTGGTCCCTGCTACACTTGAAACCAATTTCTATAACTATTTCTAGCACATTTTCCAGTCTCTAACTATGTTCACGTACATTCTTGCCACAAATAAAAACTTCTTTGACTATCAGAATATCACTTATCTTGTTAAATAGAACATTCTCCTTCAAGTGAAACTGAAACACAACTGACAATCCAACCAAGCTGCTTCTTTCAAGCTTCTTAAATCTGTATAGGTATGCAATAAATGTATTTAGTTTCTTGTGCTAAACTACAGTTGGAAATGTCTACATAGATGATTTAACTGGTTCTAAGATGTTTTCGCTGCACACTTCTCCATGTGAGCTTCGCCCTTACCTCTAACGGCAAGCTGCACATTTTATGCTTAACTTGTTGTACACCATTCTCTAATTTAATAAAGTTTGGTAGCTTTGAGGTCTCCCCCCCAATTTCTCTTCAAATACCTCACAGCACTTTATCATTTTTCTGATTCTATCTTCCTACAATCTTCTTTGAAGATACTTTCATACATTCCACGTGTCTGACTTCTCATCTTTTCCACTCTCAACCCATTCTACCTAAACATGCACAGTCTTCCACAGTGCCAACACAGTAATATAACAATCTAAACATGTATTTCTTTTTTCTGAAAAACACACCTTCCCATACACCAACTTACCCATAAATTATATGAGGTTCAAACTAGCTAGCAAATTCATATATTTGATCTGCATAAGAGGTGACTGTGCCACTGTGAGAAAGTAGTTCCTTTGCACACCAAATTCGGTCAAACCTTTTCCTTGAGAAAACATAATTTTACAAAATACAAAAAAATACGACAAATCTTAATTTGTATTGCTTACTCACAGAACTTGTTAATGTGAACATACAGCATTAAACTGTTCTTCTTCCTCCCTTACCATACAAACCTTCATTTTCTTAACACTAGTCTTGCAAACTCTTGTAAAATATCCACTTCAGCCATGATTACTACACTTCTTTCTGCACTGACAGACAAAATTGGGAATTTGCCAAATGTCTTAAAGATTCGCACCATAACCCTGTTGAATTATAGTTCTGAGTAGTTCCAGGGCTTTACAAGCATACACAGATTTACAGTACAATACTTGCCTTGCTAGTGAGCAGAACAAAAGCACAGGGTCATGTAAAAATTGTATCAGTCTGGCTGGCGGCCCAGAAGGTGGTAGAGAGTGCAGCAATCAACTCCCTGTCAGGGAGAACAGCCGGCCACAAGGCAGCCTTTCAATGAAAGGGATCAGGAATCATCGCTCCAGGGAGTAACTTTTGGGCTAAAGCTGATTCAACATTTGAATACAACAACTGTCAATTGAATTTGTGCCGCAATGTTTTGCCCTAAATACATATGAGAAAAATTAATTAACAATTGTATGTATCAAGACGTTCTGTATCAACACATTACTGTTGTCACTATTATGACAAAGTTTTTAATTGAGTTATTTTGTGGTATGGTGTGTATGATGATACGATTGAGACAGTATGAATGGGCTAAGTTACTGTATTAAATATTATTAATAAAAACATATTTTGTACTTTTGGATAAAAAAAACAGTATTAGAATTGGTTCTTTCTTTTTCCTTTTTAGGTCTCGCGAGCCAAAGGTTTGAAGAGACATTTTGTATGTAGTATTTTCAAAGTGCTACCCACAGTCTTTTGGCTGGCCTAAACCTTGAGTGCACGATCACATGCACATGCACAGCTGCTCCTCTGCTCATTGCATTCCCCCCTCCCTTCTCACCGAGCCCTTTGATGCTCTGCTCGATTACTTTCACTTTCGCCACTTTGACCCTTGCATTCCCCCCTCCCTTCTCACCCAGCCCTTTGATGCTCTGCTCGCATCTCCCTCCTCCCTGGGCGTGAAGGGAGACAGAGCCATCCTGCTTGATTAATGGCTTTTTTATTTTTTTTTACTGCCAACATGTTTAAGGCCCACACGTTTTGGCAGCACCCATGAAGTGTTTACGGTCGGTGCACTGTCCTGTGACTGCTGCTAGACCCTCCGCCCGCCCGTCTCATCACGTAATCTGGAGTCATGTTTTTCGAATGCAATTTGAACATGCACCAATATCTCGTTTTGTCTAAAAACACCCTATGTTAGTTGAAAGTTATCTGTCTTGTTTTCGTCTCTTTGTCACTGGTGGCTGCGGTCTGGTTTAACACGGCTATCACGTTAAAAGCGCTTCGGAATGACCTCCCTGTTGCCTGTCCCTCCCCTCCTCCTTTGACATCTTTTCACAAATCAGTTAGGTTGTTGTGGCTGCTGGGGCCCACAGGGGTTGATACCCTGGCCGCACCCGTGAAGTGTTTACGGTCGCCGCCATGCCCCTCCCAACCCCCCCCCCCCGCGGTGCCCTGTCCTGTGACTGGGCATGCAGCTCTTATCTGAAGGGCTTCGCCATCTCACGCTGCCTTCCGCACACCATTCTGGGGCAGCTTTAAATCCCTTTTCCTTCTACCTTCAGGGACAGGCTCACCTCCCAAGAGCAACATCATTACACACAGACACAAACACACCTGGCCTCATGTGACCTAAAAAAACAAAAACATCCTCATCTTTAATTACTTCGTCAAGACATCCATTTTCGTCTATTAGATCGGATATGTCTTATTTTTGTTTTTTTCCAGTTAATGGCATACTGCTCGACTGCATCCATTGGAGGCTCAAAAAGAAACACGTACATTAATATGCAGAAAGGGAGTTCTACAGAATCCAACAGGGAAAATCCCTGCACCACAGGAGTCGCGTGAGATTACTCTGGATTAAGCACTTCCTTTTTTTAGCATCATCCAACTCTTAATAACGCCTTGCCAACTATTTATGCTAAAGAACAGTATGGTTCTTAAAACATTAAAAAATGGGTTGTCTCTTTTTAGAACTTTGCACTTCAAGCAGTCTACGGGAATGTGCAGTGAATGCAAACCAGTTGTGTAGATGAACCTATATCCAGTTACGTGTACACATTCCATGCATGCTTTGAACAACACAATAGAGAGGTTTGCAAATGAACCATTTTATGCAATTATGCACTCGTTGAGTAACGTTTTATACTACTCCATAACCATGTGCACCCCTTCACAATGGGTTAGTCATTTAAACGCTCGTTGCTGGCATCCTCAGTGATCCCGTTGTAAGGAACTCAAAGCCGATCACCTTTAACAGTCAGGAAACTGAGCGCCAATTTTTAGTAGTTTTATATAGCGCAAAGTCGACTTGAAGGTATTGGAGCGCTTTACATGAGCACCAGTTACATTACACATGGCATATTCATTTTGTGCTAGGCACGGGGAGATTAAGTGATTTACCCAGAATCGGAGGAAGTTGAGCATCAGTGCCGAGACTCGAACCTGGTACCTCAGCTCCAAAGTTGACAGCTCAGATGGTAATGCCAAATCCTCTCGCATTAAAAGGCATACCGGTTTCACCTGTTAATTCGCAGCTCTTAGAAATGCCAGGAGTGCAGGATGAAGCGCTTTATAAAAGAAGACATTTTATTGCAGGAGATGGAAGTCTAATGTCAAATGACTAGTAAAAGTGTAGTTTACACGCCTTTGACCTACACTATTCACGAACCTGTCATATGGCTGAGGTTTGAAGATCTGAGAGGACATTTGTGTAGTGCTTTGAAAGATTTATTTTCACACTTGGTAAATAAAAAACGCAGTAATGAAATAAATGAACAACGGGGGGGGGGGGGGAAGACGTGATGAACCCGGTGGAACTATGAGGCACACACTTGTCTTGGAACTGCTCACTTTAAAAAAAACAAGCATTTGCAATGCAATAGGTCTCGCATTTACGCGAGTTTGAGCTATTGACATTGCAAATTACAATGCCTTTTATTTTTTATTTTTGAACATAAATAAAAGGCATTGTCATTTACATTGCCAATTGCTTAAACTCGTGTAAATGCGAGACCTATTGCATTGCAAATGCTTGTTTGTTCTAGTTACTATTCATGTAAAATGGTCATAATTTACTGTTGCCTTAAGTCTTTACATTGATTTACTTGCCTTAAGGAACTTTTTCCCTAACAGCAGGAGGCCTCTACTTTACACTAAATAAATATTGGGACACAGCAGTACGGCTCAGCTATAGGCAGATTCCTGTTTACATCAAACAATGAATGCTACGTTTTGTGTGAAGAAACTATGTTTTGCATGCATTAACTGAATTTGGTGTGCAAGTGATGGTTTGCACAGTTATCTACAGCTTGCAGAGTTAGTGATTTTTCAGTTTTAAATCGCAACCATAAATGTATTTGAACTGTATTTTTTATTGAATTTCTAGGGCCTTTTAATTATTTACTAAAATTATACCGTAACGGCTGGGTGCAGCGTAGATTCACCGTAGGGCCAGGCCCTGCACCCAACCTGCCAGTTGCCAAACCTTGCAGGTCAGGGCCAAAGACCATGCGCATCGGGTTGGCTTCAGGACCTGCAGCCAATGCACTGTAGGTGGCCAACCCCACTGAACCTGGCTGAGACCGAAGGCCAAGTCCAGCACCCAACCCCGTGCCAAGCAGAGATGGTCTACGGTCAGGTACAGGACCCTTGTTGAACCTCCCAAACGGTTTGCGGACCTAGTATTGTCTGAGGATCAAGCAGATGGCTCAACATGGTCCCACAAAATTGTCAGCTTTGGGGACCCCAGAAGACGTTTAGCAAACCTTGGAGACATGCCAAGTTCTATGAACCCTGCCCTGAGGTCCAAAATCCTGGTATTTTCTTTTTCCTCCACCTGAGCCAGACTGGATGCTGCCCTGTCTCCCTCAGTTGTATCTTCAGGATTCGGGGACTGAGTCCCTGAGTTCTATAATGGTGACTGCAAGAGTTTTCTTCTTCAAGTTGCAGTCACCCAATTAGAGTGCTTAAGGTTGCAGATCTGACTTTGGGTCCACAGACCCCAAGTGGACAACTGGAGACAAATCCTTGGTGTAAAAACATTTTGCAGATGTTTTCTGTTTCGGAGAGCAAAGAATCCTATGGGAATTAAAATGTGAAAGAAATCACTTTTTGAACCCTCACCATCTACAAAAAATATGCCATGCCAAACCCAAATCAAATGAACTTTTTTAGAGTTTTGGGTAGATCAAAATGCCTTTTCAGTGGAAATTCTGATCTAATTATAGCTCAGATGCTCCATCACTGCCTCTTTAATATTATAATCAGCAACAGCAACCCTGTAGCTATGGTTAAATCTCAATTTCCACAGAAACACTTTTAATGCTTTTCCTATAAGTTTGGCACTTTCGATAATTTTGCATTAAATCTGGCACTCACTTGGGTCTATCGAGCTGAATTTTGGCATATCAAGTTTCATGCAGATTGGTCTTGGAAAGGGGGAGAGAGTTGTATGGATCTGAGACAAAATGTGTGCTATTCACTTTGAGTCACATACGAAAGTTTGCTTGTGGCTATAACAAAAAACTGTTGAATGGGATTACACCAAATTTGGCATTCAACTACAACTTCACTTAGGATAGTGCCTTTGAGTGGTTTGGTGGATGTAAATCTGTTCAGTCGTTTTTGAGATATGCGTTACAACATGCAGGGTGGACTTCGAAGGGTTCATCAACCTGTGACATTTTTTTCTATATCTTGACTATTCCCTGAGAGTGGACAATGGATCATTTTCTCCGACCAGCCAGCTATGTCCCATGTAACCAGACTTAGATCCCCATAACCCCGTTCTCTGACAAGTAGTCAGCAACAGAAAAACGTTGTTGCCGCTGTCTTTACAGAACGCCAAAACCAAGGCCTGCACGCAGGTATTTTTTTGTGAATACTGAAATAATTTAAAAAGAAAACAGTGCAATAATGCATGGTGAAGGATTGTGTACAATGAGCACTGTAGACATTGGGATTCGTGCTGGTTCGACTGGCCAGAGGCAGTTGTTGACATGCCATGGCCCAGCAAAGCTTAGGTGGGGCCCAAGGGAGGTCGGAGGTAGGGCCTGGTAGTGCTTTAGACCTTGTCCCCTACATCTAAAGCACAAAGCTGTAGAGAACAATGGTTAGGAAAGCAGGATGAGCTGGAGGTTGAAAACAGGACCTACGCCACTACCAAGATTTGCCCCCTCTGGGCTGCTTACATGTCACAATATTCATAGTAACAAATATCGCACTAAACAACTCTATATTATTATATAACAGCACACAAACAAATGACACTATATCCATAGTGATGTCATCAACAAAGTCAATTGTAGGGGGCTATGCCATGTCACCAGTGATTTCATCAATGTAATGTGTGACATAATCAGTCACATAACATGTGAAGTCATGAGCAGTCTATTTGGGTGAGGACTTACGGTTTTCATAGCAGGGCCACATGTTATGGTTTATGTAGCTATCTATAAGTAGCCAATTTGGGGGATTTCCATTTTATGTCATAACCATAGCTACTTTACAATGAATATACATACAGATGTTGACTATATACAGTAGCAACCAAACCCACCTAGCCCCTCTATTTTCAAATCTTTTGCAGTATACTACCGACTAGTGCAATACCACTGTGACTCTGTGCATGCATGATTATTAAATCATGAGTGAAAGCCTAATAAAATGTCATACAAGGCTATCTGCTTAATTTGAGAAAGTTGCAGTTGTTTTACGCATGTTTACTATTAGTAAATGAATCAATAGCTTTTCTATTTTATATTGAATTATTATGATTGTTGTATTTTCAATAGGTTTATGTACGAAATGGTTCAGGTCATTTAATTTTTGTTTATTGACTACCTGGTTTAGGACTCTTACCGCAAGTCTCACCAACGGAGTCTCACTCACAGTAAATTCTGTGGAGATGGACTGGGGGTGCTAACCCCCAGAGTCCACCTTTTAAGAAAAGGCCACTGCTGCACAGCTAAGATAAGAGGCTCTGACATCGTTATACACTACCACGTGAGCACACACGTGCAATCTAAGCATGCAAGACTATTGTTAAGCTCAGCCCAGTATATGCACACGGGTAGCCTGTCAGAAAAGGGACCATCAGGTATTGGTGCTAACATGGTGTAGGCCTTATAATGTCAGTGGGTTTTCACAGTGTAGGTCTGTAGTGCTTACGTAAAAGCATTGTGCTCTCTGCATTACAACTTATGGGCAGAATCTGCACCACCTTAGAATTTCGACTATACTTAGGCCTAGAAATACTGGTCAGGTATGAATCTTTGTCTTAACATGCACCCAGAGTGCAGATCCACTATCAATATGGTGATAACTTTACTCCCTATGGCACTATGAGAATTATATTTCTCTGGTTCAACGATAATAAAATTACAGGCCTATGTCCCCTCTACTAGGCCAAGTTAATTGCTCTACTGATCAGCAGAAAGCTCAAATGCCTCCTCACAAAAGAATTCATTTGACAGTGCCAGGCCGAGTTCCTGGGGAAGAAGAGATGCGGAGGGAATCTGTATGTGCTAATTAACTCTTCACACTGCACCTGGACTGGGCAAGCCCAATCCTGCAGAAACAAAAGAGGAAGGACAGACCTCTGGAGCCAAACACAGGAGGGCCTCTCCTCAGAAGTTTTGGTGGGAAGTGGTCATTCAGCTATGTCAGCTGAAGCGCTCAGCGAAGGTCTTTCCACAGATCACTAAAAGCCACCTGTTTGAATGTCCCAGGATGCATGCAGGAGAGTAGGGACAGGGGTGACGTGATGATATGGCACTCTCGGATTGGGCAGAGGTGCCTACCTTCCAGAACTTTCACCCCCACTTAGACACCCCTTCACAAGAGTTGCGCAGACACTCGGCCTGGCGCTGTGTTGTTTGAATAATGCCCAGCTGGAAGGAAGAAGACTCTATTACCTCCGCAAGGATGGACCTTGGGACAATAGGGGTCATTGTTGTGTGAGCATCCGTGGGTCTGTTAGTGGCTGTATTAGTGTGTGAGTGGGTCTCTGAGTGGGAGTCTGTCAGTGGCTATGTCAGGAAATGTATTAGTGCGTGAGTGGGTCTGTGACTGACTGTGTGACCGTCTGTCTGGCTTTGTCAATCAATCAATCAATCACTCAATCAATTAAATAAATTACTTTACTCGCATTTGATATATGCATAAAAGTACGGAATCAAATTTTCCTAGTGCCATTTGATCAAAAGGGAGTTTAAAATCAGTTAATAATTAATTTCATACTTTATCCATTTAAAATAGAGTTATTTACAAGGAACCTCGTTACTAAAACCAACATCACTTCATTATAAGAAAAATTTGTTACAACATACAGTTAAGAAGACTCCACCACCATGCCAAATTCAATTAGCATATTTAACATCATACAGCAATTCATTTTCAAAGAGTGGCAGTTAGTATAGATGGTCAAATAAAACAACTCCCCTATCTGTAGTGCTTCTCCTAGTCCGAAGAACTGAATATAAAAACTTTGCAACTGTGAAACAAATATATGGAGTTTCGAGGGAGTTGATGACTGCAAAAGCTGAAGAGTGAGAATATAGACTCAATGTTGTTATCAAGGGGAGGATATACTTTTTCCTTTCCATTTTATAAAAATGACAGGAGAATAAAATATAGGACATAGTTTGGGTATACAATCCATCACAAGGACATTGCGGCAAATTATTTAATGAGTGTTCATGTGCTGGGCATCCGGCCATCAAGGGGAAAAAATGTAACCGTTCCTTGTTAAAAGGTATTGATGCATTTTAGTAGTAACAAAGGAGAGATAAGAGTCATAGCCCATGGGGACTCTGGGCAAAGTATGGTAATAAGTAACCGTGACTTTGGTTGCGTTGCCATCTTTTGAGCTCACATTTATTAAAGAAGGCCTCTCTCAGCTTAGTCTTGGGAAAGGGCAAACATATATTTGGTGCTATATACAAATCAGCTAAGCCCAGATCTGTGAGAGGCTGTAAAGGCCAGGGGTGTCTTAGCCATCAGAACCACATCATCTGCATAGAAGAGAGCGGGCAGCGGTAAGCCGCCCGCTGATGGAAAATCTATGCATTGTGCGGTCAGGACTTTGTTACATTTATTGGTGAACAAGCAGAATACAAAGGGGGCAAGGACGCACCCCTGACGCACCCCCTTTTCGATTTTAAAGGTTTCTGTACATTTCCCTTGTTTGCCATACCTAACTACAGCCCCCGCCTCTCTATAGAGCTCCCTAATAAAAGGAATAATGGAGTTGTCCGCGCCCATTGACTCCAAAAGAGACCACAATTTTGTGTGGTCTACACAGTCGAAGGCAGTGGACAGATCCACGTAACCCATATAAAACTGGCCTTTTTTTGCGCTAACATACTTTGCTGCAAGTAAGGTCAGATTAAGTCCTTGGTCTATCGCTCCCCTCCCTTTTTTAAACCCGTATTCGGTCTCTGCTAAACATTATTTTCCGCTGCCCACTCCTCCAGTCTGTTTAGGACCAATCTCCCCATTAATTTCGCTGTTCTGTCCAGCAGAGAAATTGGGCGGTAATTTGCTGGATTGATGGGGTCCCCTTTCTTATATATGGGTATAATCACCGAATGTTTCCATGATGCTGGAGGTCCCACTGTAGAGATAGCATTAAAAACTTGCAGCAGGAGCGGAGACCATAAGTTCTTCCATCCCAAGAAAATATACAAAGGAACTCCGTCTGGTCCTTCTGCCTTTTTTCTTTTTTTTTTTTAAACAACTTTATTGGGATTTTCAAGTGGGTATATCATAGTACACATTACATTGAGCATTTTAGTTATACAGAGAGCTCAGGATACAATTCAGGCATTGTGCACCATCTGTGCCAATTGTGGCGTTGTCTACGAAGCTTATCAAGAATGTCGTAATACCACTAAGGAGGCCACCAGTTTATCGCAGTGTTGAGCATTACCTTCCTAGCCTCCGACCTATTGTGCCCAAGGGGAGCGTTGTCCGCTCAACTGACCCATTACCCCACCTCCCACCCCGAACCCACCCTCCATACCCAACTATGCCACAAGGAAAACAATCCTAGTCTTGGGGGGACTCAGAGCATATCCCGGGGGGGGGGGGGGGGGGTCAAAGGAGGAAGGGGGAGGGCGGGCCAGCTCAGAGGCCAATCCCCACCCCAGCCCCCGGTAGGGGAAGGGGTGGCCTGCTGCCTTTAAGATAGAAGCAACCAAGGTAGATGAATGCCCTACCCCTGGGCCCAAGGAAAGTTTCCTTTCCGTAAGAGTGATTTTTTTTTCTAGAGCCGATGTAGCTTTGGCCAGAAAAGTATCTAGCGATGTTGCAGTTACCTCCTCTGATACTCGCGTTTTTTTCTTCCCCATGGTGGTCCATGTGGTCCTGGGGCTGGGGCGTCGACGTTAGAGGGGGGCCCAGCCCAGATTCCACTGGGCTCTGACAGGCCCGCTTGGCCCCTTCCTTCGCACCAAAATGGGCTCCTGCGCTGTGGGACCCAAGCAGGAACTTTATGCGCCTGTGCACAGGTTGATGTTTGCAGCAGTGGCTGCGAAACAGAGGCTCCTGGGGCTTGTGGTCAAGCTGCCCCCTCCTTCCTCGAACACCAAAACGGGCTCCCGTGGTCACCTGTTGAAGGATATGACGTCAGACACCATTTTGGTTCATCAGCTGCCAGGCCTCGGTTGGCAGGAGCAGGATAGCAACAGGTTAGCGACAGGGTCTGTTGAGGCAGGGTGGCAGACAAGATTTCAGTGCCCTGCCAGGCAATGAGAGAGTCAGCCAGGATGGTGCAGCTGTCTCTTGGCTGCTGCTATGTGAGGCTGAGGGTTCAACAGTCCATACTGAACAGCCTGGTCACTGGGGAGCTGGCTCGGTACTCCGTACTAGTGCTGAGAGGCCTGGTGCGCTGCTCGTGCACACTGTGATCTCTTGGATGGAACAAAGAGGTGTGCTCCATGGCTCGCAGGTTACCCTGTAAGAAAGTAGCTGGGGTGTGTCTGCTTTAGACGAGGGGCACCGGTGATGAGGACACGGGCTGCCGCTCATGAGTGGCTGGGGTGGCGAAGCCATGTCCTAAGGGGCAGAAAAGTAAAGTGCTCCGGAAAACAGTGGGGCCATGCAGGCCGTTCGCACAGCACCTGTGCCAGGAGCACTCCGACAGCAGACTCGTGCTACCGACTAGTTTGGGGCAGACTCCAGTCTGAAGCGGAAGGCAACAGATGCGGCCCCGATCCCTGGGCTGCGATTCCTTGGATAGTTGTCGGTGCAGTGGGGTAAAAGCGGGACCACTCCTTCGGCGAGAGCTTTGTCACTGGTTGTATCATAGCATGTGTGTGTATGTGAGTGCCACTGCGAGTGCTGCTTTGGATCTTTCAGTGCATAGGTTAGTGAGTTTATGGGTGTACAATTGGTTGTGTGAGCTAATGCTATTGTTTTTATGCACTTCCAAACTCAGTGTATTTAAGGACTTGCTCATGCTCTCTGGTCTAAGGAGGAGATGTCATTAAAGAATCTAGCTGTCACACTCATTGAAGTTCAGATTTTACTCCAATGTATTTTCAAAGTATTCACCTTTAGTGTTGATTTCAGATCACTTTTCAATATGGATTTTTAAAGGGAAAGTTCTGGGTTTGGGATTCCTCGTCCACCTCCTCCACCTGTCTTCTGACTGTCATACAGGGCCTCGCCTTGGACCACCATGCACCTCACCCCCCCCCTGCTGTCATTTGCGCTTCCATTCATCGCTCTAACCTGAGCCTCTTTTACCTGATGCCCTCCAACACACTTAAAATTCTCACTTGGAATGTGTGGGGGGCTGAACAAACCTATTAAGCGCAGGGCGGTCTTCTCCTATCTGGAACACACCAAAGCAGACATTTGTCTCCTGCAGGAAACGCACCTCCTCCACAAAGATTGTCACCGGTTGAAATCTCGCATATTTCCGATACAAATTTTTCCTCAGGCCCTACTAAATCGGCAGGGGTAGCCATCCTAGTATCACGGTCCTTTCAAGACAAAATATTGCAGAAAGAAGCTGAGATCAGGGGTAGGCTTCTCACGTACAGATTCCTGGTGGGGGGCATGTCACTCATAGCAGGATCAATGTACGCTCCTAACGAAGGGCAAGAAAGTTTTCTCCATGCTGCCCTCACTGAGGCAATGGCCACTGCAGAACGTAGAATCATCCTGGGGGGTGACCTGAACTTAGTCTTTGATAATAGTGCCGACCGCCAGCACACGGGACAGGCCGGTGCTCTCTCAGCAGCTGGGACTACCCGAGTAGCGGACCTAGGTTTGATAGATCTGTGGTGACAGTTTCACCCTCACAGCCGGGCGTACACATATTATTCCGGAGCACATAAAACCTATGCTAGGCTTGACTATCTCCTTAGCTCGACCCCCTTGCATGCCCTGGCGACTGAGGTTGAGATTATGACCGCCTCCTTATAGGACGCACCAGTCCTTGCCACAATCAAGCTCCCGCCCTTGCAACACCCAACCCGCTAATGGCGCCTAAGCGATACCCTTCTCCAGAAGGCCACCGTAATACAACAGGTCCAGAAGGTGATAAAAGAGTATCTCACGCATAATGCAAACAGTGACACTACCTAATCAACGCAATGGACAGCTCTCAAGGCGGTCATCCGTGAGGAATTTGTGGCCATTGATACGGCGGAAAATGCTGAGCGTGGTCGCAAGAGAGCTGACCTCACCTAACAGGTACAAGAGCTCAAACAAATGCATCAGAGAACGGGGGCACATAGAATCTGGCGCCAATTGCGCACAGTGAGGCAACAGCTGGGAGCCCTAGAACAAGAGAGAGCGGAATTCGCAGTCCTTCGACTGCGTCACTGCTTCTACACCGGAGGGGATAAATGTGGTCGCCTGTTAGCACACAAACTTCGAGAGGCTAGACAGAATCAGAGTATATTAGCTATTCGCACAGATAGCGGAGGGTTGACTACGGAAGTCTCCAAAATAGCGGAAACCTTCAGTGGTTTTTACGCACATCTCTATTCAGGTCAGCGCCTAGATCTCTCCTTTAGTACTGACTATATAGCAGAGGCAGGCATACCCTCCCTCATGCCGGCACAGGTGTGAAGGAGGGTAGTTATCGCAGCTATTTCACATCTCAAATTGGGCAAATCCCCGGGGCCTGAGGGCTACTCAGCAGCTTTCTATAAGACGTTCTGCCCTCTGTTAGCCCCTCTATTGAAAAAATTATTCAACTCTTCCGCGCATGTGGGGGCAATACCAGACGAATTGCTCGAAGCCTCTATAGTGGTCATTCCCAAACCCGGTAAAGATAAAACGTCTTGTGGAGCATATAGGCCCTTCTTAATATAGATATCAAACTATACACCAGCATACTCGCCTCTCGTTTGGCACCATATATGCCCACCTTGGTGGAGCCGGACCAAGCTGGATTTATCCCGCAGCGCCAAACGAGTGACAACACCAAACGTTTTCTCCATTTGATTGAGAAGGCCTCTTGGACGCAAGGAGAGTACATGTTGCTTACAATTGACGCCGAGAAGGCCTTCGACAGGGTCCATTGGCCATACTTATAACAAGTCCTCATGCAGGTGGGAATGGGTGAGAAACTACGCACCAGGATCCTTAACTACTACCGCTTCCCTAAAGACACAGTCTGGGTTAATGGGTATACATCTTCGCGGTTTCCCATTAGCAGGGGCACTAGGCAGGGATGTCCTCTTTCCCCCCTCCTATTTGCCTTATACATGGAACCCCTAGCCCTGCGAATTAAACGTAACCCTCTTATAACTGGTATCAAATTTGGTGGGCACACACATGCCGTCAGCCTATACGCAGACGATATCTTAATTTCTCTTTCAGACCCAATTCGTGCTTTGAGATTCTTTGTTAACTAAATGAATAGTTTTGCATCAGCCTCAGGGTTTAAAATTAACTTGGTCAAATCGGAAGCGCTCAACCTCTCGTTATCTCCATCCACCCTAAATAGCCTTCAGGAAGAACACTCCCTTCAATGGGCATCAAAATCAGTCTCATACTTAGGGATACACTTAGGCTCCACTATCCCACCTACAGTAGATATCAGCTATGCTAAATTACGCTCACTTATACGCAAGGAATTGAACCAATGGAAACATCCCCTACTTTCCTGGCTTGGCAGGATAGCTGCTATTAAAATGACTATCCTCCCCCAGATCCTATATTTATTCCAGAATTTGCCTCTCTGCCCCCCACATTGGCTGGATAAAACAGACTCAGTCTGCGCTTGCACAATTCATATGGCAAGGCCGTAAACCCCGGCTTAAACACGCCATAGCGATCCTTCCACCGGAGGAAGGGGATCTGGGGGTCCCCGAAATTCAACTTTACTATTACGCCACGCAACTGTGATACTTAGTGTAATGGTACCGCCCAGAATCTGAGAAATGCTGGCTATTTCAAGATAAAGCTGTGGCTGCCACACCCCTACAGAGATTGCCATTTCTCCCGAAGCATCACAGGCCACCCAATCTATATGCATCCTATATCACTCGCACGATACTGGAAGCCTGGGATCGCACTAATGTCAAGTATAATCTAACCACCTTCCCCTCTCCACTCACTCCATTATTCGATAACCCAGATTTTCAACCGGGCATGGAGGCAAAGGCCTTCTCAGCGTGGCGAGTTACAGAGTGCCGCTCACTTGGTCACCTATTTGACCTAGACGGGATGATGTCATTCCCACAGCTCAAAGCTGAATATGGCCTCGCGGAAGCGGAACGTCTGCGCTACCTGCAGATCCGCCACTGGGCCCTCCATCCACATGTCAAACCTGAAGCACAACGCTTCTTGACCACCTACGAAAAATGGCTCATTACCCGCACATCCGACAAAAAAACTCATCTCAGACCTTTATAAAATTATGTTAACGAAGGACAAACATACTTACAATGCTGGCTGAGTACGGTGGGAGCGGGAACTGGGCAGATCCCTGCCTCATAAGGAGTGGGAGGGTATTTATTACAGGGCCCGACATTCAGCATATCATTCGAGACTTACTGAGACTATGACAAAACTTACTACATATTGGTACTATCCACCTGAACGAATACACCAATATGACCCATAACAAAGCACGGATTGTTGGAGGGGCTGCGGGATGGTGGGGACTTTGACATCTTTTATGAGACTGCGAACATGTTCAGCCATACTGGAAGCAGATTCTTGATGAGATAGACACTCACTTAGAGACCCAACTTCCAAGATTCCCTGTATATATCTTGTTGGGGCTGTCTAATCCCCTCACTTACCCACTCAAATCCAGAAGAGGTCGTTTGATTGCTATTGCAATAGGCTCAGCCCTCCAGAACATATTGATACACTGGCGTACTCCCCAAATTCCTACCTTCACAGGTTGGCTACACCGCTTGTGGCATGTCTTGGACATGGAGAAACTAACGCGGGTAGAGGATCCAACTTCAGAGAACTATGGCAACCCTTCATATCTCTTCTAACGACATAATTTCGCGAACTCTCATGCCCCAGGTATCTGAGACTCCTACGCCTTTCTGATCCGCCGCGATCGGAATGAAGTTGCCCAACATCCCGGATGCTTAAGCTAACCCTACACCTGGAGGGAGGAGGGAGGGAAGTATATGTTTAATTTATTGTTATTTGTTTATTTTTGACCTGCTCCGCTCATATCATTCTTATATCCTTATTGCTACTGTTTACCACTAGCTATACTGCACTGCCTGCATGGAGCGGTTGGTCTTGTTACATGTTGAAGAAAATTCAATAAAAGATTTAAACCATATGTAATTAATATTATAATATGTGTTCTTTTTATATGTTTAATATATTTAATCGTATATTTTAAAAATACCGTTTATTTTTAAGATTATTTTTTTTTTGATTGTTTAAATGTTATTAGTAATTTTTGTTTGTATGCTATCCAACACTTTCCCTACTCTTGCACTCACTGGAGTGGAAATAGTCATTTTTACCCCTCCGGTATCCAGCACTTTCTCTACTGTTGCACTCACTAGAGTGGGAATAGTAATTTTACCCCTCCACTATCCAGCACTTTTGCTACTGTTGCACTCACTGGAGTGGGAATAGTAATTTTTACCCCTCCGCTATTCAGCACTTTCCCTACTGTTGCACTCATTGGACTGGGAATAGTAATGTTTACCCCTCCGCTATCCAGCACTTTCCCTAGTGTTGCACTCAATGGAGGGGGACTAGTAATGTCTACCCCTCCGCTATCCAACATTTTCCCTACTGTTGCACTCACTGGAATTAGATTAGTAAATGTAATTCTTCCGCTTAGTCATTGATAGGCACAACCAGCCAACACGTGTTTCGTCACACTGGGAAGTATCCCGTGACTTCTTCAGGGGTGTAATGTAACACCTGAGAATATTTTCATGAATCGCCTAGCCGGTGATAATTCCGACCCAGCCGGTCTGGGTAATGATTTCAGGAGAACAAATATTCTTAGCCAATCCAAGAGTAAGTAAAAAGGGAGACTCCAAGATAGTGGAGATCCTAGAGCGAAAGTGCCCCATTGCAGGTAAAGCGGCGGGTGCGCCTTCAAAATTTACCAGCCGACTTCCGGAACAGAGGTGAACCAGTGCCCGTACCGCTCTTCAGCTCAAACACCGAAGGTGGCGGTTGACGGTGCATTTCGCCAGATAATGGCTCCTCCCTACACTTCAATATAGGATCTACGTCCCCGGGTACATTTTGAATGCGCACGTGTTGGCTGGTTATGCCTATCAATGACTAAGATTAAACTAATTGAAGAACTTCTATAAATCCTGAATGAACCTTCTATTATATATTTGTGTTATTACAGACATTGATAACTAGCATATTTACCCACATACGTGTGCCCGGGGTTTTGTTTTTCTTTAACTTTGAGGGTTTGGACCCACACACACATAGGGGTTGTAGGGCATCACCCCTATCCTGGTTGCACCGTGTTACATTCACAGTAATACATGCAAACGCTAACAGAGCAAGGCGCCACACTTCCTGACATATCAAAAACCCTACCTTTTCCGACAACTTAATTCTTCCGCTATCCAACATTTACCCTACTTCTGCAGTCACTGGAGTGGGAACAGTAATATTTACCCCTCCACTATCCAACACTTTCCCTACTGTTGTACTCACTGGAGTTGGAATAGTAAATTAAATTATTTCACTATCCAACATTTTCCCTACTGTTGTATTTATTGTATTGCGAATAGTTTTATTGTCTTAATAAATTATAGATTTTTTTATTAAAAATTATTGATATATGTATATATTTAATTTTTATATAATTTAAAAGTTTCAAAATTAAATAAAGATAGTTATTACATTATTTTAAAGTAAATATATGTATATGTATAAATTATGTTTGTGTTTAATTTTTTTAATTAAGTTTCTTTTTTATATTTAGTTCAAATGTATATTAAATCTAATTTAATTAGTTAAAGATAATATTCATATTTTATATATTTAATATATATTATTTTATTTATAATTTTTAATCGATATTTTTTACATCTATATTTTTAACTTTTATATTTTTGATTTAATATTTTTGTACTTACCTGTTTAAGCATAGGGAGTCGATATTTTTGCATTCTATATTTTTTTACATCAATGTTTTTTGCATCGATATTCTATCTGTGAACTGTAATATATATGACTAGTCACATGGTCAAGGCTTTGGAGGAAGTCGAAACACATAGAGGGGTTCATTTTCTGCCACAATAAACATTTTGCACAACGTACCGCCCTGTGTGTGCCGCCATCTTCTGGATTCAAAAGCGAGAACTGTGCATAGAGATGGGCACAACGGCCTCGTGAAGAGCCAAGCACCGTCGGCGCTTAGAAGCCTGCCAGCATCCCTCAAACAAAGGAAGAATATATATAAATATTTGTAAGTAATACATAGAGGCCCATTAGGATGGCGGGCGGACACCCTAGCAATGCTGGGACCGGCCGCCAGTGGTGCGGCGGTCCCACAAAGGCGATTAGGATGCCACCGCCACCGTGGCGGTGGCATCCTCCATTCCCAGCATCGTGGTGGGCGGTGCTCACAGCACCGCCCACGACAATGCTGGGAATGCACTGCGTGCATTGTCATGCACAATGTGACAGGCACCGCGAGGTGCCTGCCACCATGTCCATGACAATGCAGGGGGGTACCCCCTGTGCACCCCAAACACCCTGGGGGCCCGCAACGGGCCCCCAAAGCCCAAACCGCCTGCCTTTCCATGGCGGCGTCTCCGCCATGGAAAGGCAATTCCCTGCCATCATCCAAATATGGATGGTGGTGCCTGCAAGGCACCACCACCATATTCTTTGGCTTTTCCGCCCGGTAGGCAATCGGGCGGATTGCCTACCGGTGAAAAACCGGCGGACGGTCTTTCCGTCCACCGGGGTCCCCCCGCCATACTAATATGGCGGGGGAAATGGGTAGCGTGCGGGGAAGGATGTAGGACGGATCACCACCGCCATGCGGACCGTGGCGGTCCGCCCTACATCCTAATGGACCCCATAGTATCTAGCACTGTGTGTATAATAAAGTACTTTTCATGTTATAATAAAAGGTGCAGCCTGGATCATTTCTTGAGTGTTGTTATTGCGAACAACGAGCTGGGGTTACTAGGTCACACCACCTCCCCTGAGAAGGCCTTATACTGCCATGCTTCTCTCCACTGAGAGGATCAAGTGCTTCAACTGGGTACTTTGTTTATAGTAAAGATAAAGTTGCAGACTTATTACTTGTGAAGGATTTGCATCCTTCGGAGCTAATAACACAATTATTTTTTTCTCCATTTGTTTAACCAAAATTCTAATAAACTATTTTATGTATATATTTATAGATAGCAAGAGAGAATATTTCGCTGGTAACATCATGAAATATAGTCCAATATTGCCATTAAGGGTTTCTGTTAACATCATAGCCCACGAGGCTGAAGGCCGAGTGGATTGTAAAGGTCATGAGAACCCAAGTTGTTATTTATTTTAATATTACATGTTTATTTTAGGGCAGTTATCGTGAAAAAAACGGTTTCCGTCAAAGTTCAAGTAAAAATGGGCACTAAGTGGAATTGGAATATTTAGGTTCAACTTTCATGAAGAAACTGGTCAATAAATAATGGATAATGGTGAGTGTGAGTGCATTTATGTGAATATGTGGCTGCAGTGTTTACCATACAATTATGGTTTTGCTACATAATTTGCAGGTTTCGCTATGAAATTTAGTTTCTCGCTCAAATCGATGGAAATATTACTACCATAATATGTGCCGCATAATTTGTCTCTTTATACGCATAATTTAGATAACCTTGTGGTATAATTTAAATAACCTTGACTAATAATACCAGGCTCCCCAACAGTAGTAAAGATCTGCTGAGTGGTTTGGGAACTATCACTATAATGATAAAACCCATATTTAAGATGGATCCATGAAATATATCCCATATTTAAAGGTTTCCTGTGAAAGATGGGGCTCATACCACTGCATTTCAGGCAATAAAAGCATTTAAACGATAGATAGATAGATAGATAGATAGATAGATAGATAGATAGATAGATAGATAGATAGATAGATAGATAGATAGATAGATAGATAGATAGATAGATAGATAGATAGATAGATAGATAGATAGATAGATAGATAGATCGCAGAACACGGACAGCTGATATCCCCCTTACCCCCGTGGTTTTCTAGACAAGGCAATGGCCGACGTCGGGCAGGCTTTTGGCAGGCTGCTCGGTGACCCCATCGCAAGGTGAGCTGTTTTCTTTTACGGCCCCTTTCTTTTTAGGTCGAGCCTAAGCCAGCGCGCATGCGCTGCTCTGCGAGGCTTCTCGTAAGTACTCTCAACTACTCCGTGTGGGTCTGACTCATCCCACACATAGGATTGGCGTTTGCGTGTGTCTTTCACTGATGAAAGCACGCAAATGGCTAAAGGCGGGTGCATGTCCCACCTTCTTTTTTAATGCTCACTCCCTCAGCGTTTTGCTCTCAGGAGCGAGCAGTGGCGCGCAGGGTGGCAGCTGCATTCCTTGTGTGTCAGGTTACACACAACGCGCCGTGCTTTTGCATTTGCTTGTTTCTATAGGCCTTTGCTGTGACCCCCAGCATTCACATGAACCCTCACACAGACTCATGAAAGCGGTCCAAAACCTCCCTCCGAGCACGGACCGTCGGCGCGCATCGTCCCTCCACATTTCCAAGCAAAATGCCTATTTTCTGCCGCGTTATGCAACCATGCGGCGCATGCGAGTAATGCCTCCCTGCCCTGGCTTCCGGCTGTCAGCCCGCAACAGAAAAGCCTCAACTAATAAATCAGGTTTAAAGACGCATCGCTGTCTGTCAGGATTTGGCCGATTGTGCGAAATGCGTTTAATTTGGGACTTCATTGTTGTCATTGTTTTCATGCAATATGAAGTGATAAAAGGAGTTTGTCGTGTAGTGTTGAGGAAGCGCGTCACCAGGCATGGATTAGCAGCAATGTCACGGTGGAGGGGGATTTTAAAAGCTATGAAGAAGAGAACACGTGGCGCAGCCCCAGGGTCAGAGTGCAGCGCATAATCTGTGTTCGAAGCGTGTCGACAACATCTCGGCGAGCTCCGCTTGAATCTTTATCTCATAAGTCTGCACACAGATACAGAGGGGTGCCTTTTTGATGATGAAAAGCCCCTATTTACATTTTTTCATAGTGCAGTAATTCTAAGACGACAAGGTTTGTCGTCTGCATCATTTTACATCTGTGATATGCCACAGGGTGTTGTGTAAATGTATACGTGGCTACAGTGCTCGAATTGGAAAATAATTCTTCCGGGGAACCCATAAATAGGGTGTGAAGATGTGGGAGTGAAGATGTGATGGAGGAAAGTTGGTGGAGTCACGAGGGGTGGAGTTTGAAAAGCAGAGTCAGACGTTTGACTTAGTCATTGATTTAAAAACAAGCATTTGCGATGCAATAGGCCTCGCATTTACGCAAGTTTAAGCTATTGGCATTGTAAATGACAATGCCTTTTATTTATGTTTTAAAAGCAAAAACAAAAATAAAAGGCACTGTCATTTGCAATGTCAATAGCTCAAACTCACGTAAATGCGAAACCTATTGCATTGCAAATGCTTGTTTCCAATGACCTTCCAAGGCTAACGAACCTCACGGACCGCACAGAGCCCTTTTACTGACTTCCGGGCTCTGTGCTCATTGCTCAAGAATAGCGGGCACCCCGGGGGGGCGCCACCAAGAGGAGCAAGGAGCAGGATTGAAGTACAGGACCAGAGAAACTCTGGGAGGACAGATGCATTAGAGCCTTTGTATTAGGTAGAGCCTGTTGGAGGCCCACCTAGGTGCGGGTGCAGCTTGTGGTCAAGGCACGCTCCCGCCTCCAGTATTCTCTCTGGCTTTAGGACCCTCACAAAACTGCAGCAGCCGTATAAATCCCTGTTTTTTGTTTGTTCTTCGTCTCAGTAAGGGCTGCCTGAGTCACGCTATTCCACACCACAAGCCACAAGAGGCACAGGAGAAAATTCCGCAAATTAGCCTGAGCTCAATTAATCGCTCTGATGGCAGCCCTGAAAACACCCAAAGAGAGCACTAGGGCCAGCAAGAAGTGCCCCGGGGGTGATCGTCAGCAAGCCAGAGCCATGCATTTTGCAGCAGGTTGGAAAGTTGCGCACAGAGTCTTCTTGCAGAGAAGAGCAGCAAGCATGGCATAAGGGGGAAACAGAAAGCAACATCGAGGGAGTGCCCAAAGGAGCACAGAGGGGTCCAAAAATCCTAGATTATTATTATAGGAGAGTGGGAATCACGGAAGGCTCAACATCTGACGTTAACATTGTTACACCTTTGGATAATGATAACGACAATGTACCAAAGTCAGGAAGCGGCCGAGAGATGCCTCAGAAAAAAGGGGGCCAACAGCTAATAATGAAAGAGTCTTAGAGACCTCCAAGGGTGACGGTGAAGTTTTAACGTATCACACACCTACCTTGGGAAATTATAACAATGGTGATAATCCTGTCATTTGGTCACTGGCAAGTGGGGGTGACGCCAGTGTGTTAGAACTTACCTCAGTCTCACTAGTAATGCCATGTCTAGAGCATGATCGACCCTGCGACTCGCCTTCAAGGATGATAGGATCCAAGTCCTCACAACAGGTACGGGACGGGGCAACCACAGCAGAAATATATACCAAAGTGGTAGATGCAATAAGCGACCAATTTGATCCACCTGAAACCACCCCAACTATCCCACAACTCAGTGGACCCATGATAGGGTTGAACGAGGAGGTCCGACAGGAGGTGCGACAGCAAGGAGTAAGGCTGTCTTTCATGACAGATATAACTGACATGCCAGTCGACAACACCCAAGGCGTGTACCAAGAGACAAGCAATGACTTGCTTAAAAATCAAGATAACCTGCTGTCTTCAATTAACTTGTGGCAGCCACCAATGCCCTTCATTGGCAGTCACATAAGCTGGAGGTCCAAATAGACACAATGAAAACTATAGCATTGGCTATTGCCAACATAGTTGTCAAGCTAGAAGTTTTGTAAAAAAAATTGTCATCGTAAAGGACTGTCACTATTGTGGAGAAGCTTTCAACATTACCTGAAATTCTTACAACAATGATCTGAAAAACCTAAATTTAAACAGCTGTGCTAAAACAAGCCTAGAAACAAGTACAGAAACAGAGGCAATGATTGCAAACAACGAGGTGCCTGAACTTAAAATAAAACCACAGAGCCCGAGAAAAGAAAGATGCTTGGCTGAGGCCCAAACATTAGTTATCCCCCTACATAGTGATTGTAAGGGGCATACATACACCTGCGGCGAACAGAGCCGTAGCCAGCCGTACCAATAATAATAACAACAATAACTCCTGGCCGACTGGTATGATGTCAGGTGGTAACAGTACTAGGAACATAAACATCACAGGTGCTACAAGCTAGGATAACAAACCTTTGACAAGATGGGGAAAAAAGGCGAAAGAAAAGGCAAAAAACGCTGAGAGAGACCCTTGCACAAAGGGGCTGGGGGAAGCACCGTACGACTGAAGAAAATACAGCAAAGAAAGAAAATCCCCCAGCAAAAAAACTCTTTGATTTTTGGGGGAAAAGGGCACCCCTGAGGGCCGCCGTATATTTTGAATCGATGGCTGCCGAGGGAGCGGATCAAGCTTTAGCCCAAACGTCAGAATGAAATGATCTTCGACCAGCACAAGCTGATGCCGGAGGGGGCCTGGGACAAGATCTTAGGCCAGCTCAAGATGTTGCCGGAGGGGGCCTGGGAGAAGTAAGAGCAGTGGGCACAGATGCAGCCTGTCATGAAATGGAGGAAGTTCTAAATGAATCAAAAAGACAGACTACTGGGCCCGTAATGAAACACTGTGACCCGCCACATAACGGACAGCAAAGTGTCAGACTAAATAACACCCAGATGGAAAGCACAGCCAAAGAATTCTATGCAAGCAAAGAGGCTGACCCCGGGCTCATGCTGTGGCCACACAGAAAGTGATGTTTTGCCCCCCGTTCAGTCACGAGGAAGGCAGAACATTCTTAATAGGGCAAATATTTTGAAGCTGTTTCAACACATCCCCTTGTTGGTACAAATAACGAGCAAAGACCTCCTCAGCATTCATTTTGAGGAGAGAAAGCACAATAGCAGAAAGCAGAAAACACAATAGTGATATGGAAAAGAACCTTCCTCGCTCACTTGGCCTTGCAGGAAAAAAAGAACTTTGATAAATGAGGCATAGCAGTTCAGGAACTGGGTGATGAAAAATATCCACATGTGCTCGCCGGCCAATGGGGGCAGTGCCTCAGATGTCAAAGAAATGGAGCAATTACACAAAGCCTGCTACGGGGCCTCCCCACCTAGAAATAACTTCCAGTTTCCACAACCTCACCACTCAATAGAGTGAAAAAGAGGGCCTAAGTGACAGATGGATAGCAGAAGGCAATTCAGTAGAAGAAAGGCAGCACCGGTCCCAGACTCACAAGGCTTCTACAACGCAGGGCAGATATAATAATAATTACTCCTAACCCACAGGAGGTGAGAACTGTAACCATACAAAGAAACACCGGCGAAGGCCCTCCAAATAGAGCAAAAAAGCCCAGCCTCAAGCTCATAACATGGAATGTTGCAGGAATTGCAAGTGTATTAAACAGTGAGTCGGCGATGAAAAAGATGCAGCAGGGTGACATTCTTTGCTTACAAGAAAGATGAGCAACTACGGAAATACATTCACAAGGTTTTGCCTGGCCTATATATACACCTGCAAACACAACAGTTGATGGACAGAATGCAGAACAATGTCATACATTCACCCCAGTACAGAGATCTGGGCCTAAATCCATCGTTTTTTTGCTCACCATGCCGTTCCAGTTTGAACCCAGCCATATGCAAATCAATCTTGACCCTCTGCCCAATGGGAACAGTCCAGACCGAACTGCCAAGCCAGGTCCTCCCTGGACTGGAAACAAGCATCCTAGGACCGGTTTCGGGGTTTCACCCCTCTTCAGCCAGGCTAGCTTGGTTCCAGTGGCATGGAGAGGGCCTATATATACCAGCTAGAAAACTACACTCATGGCAGGCCCTTGAACGGCCTTCCAATATATGTAAAACATGCATTGGAAGTTTCCAAAGATGTCACGAAACTGCTGGACACGCTACAGTGCATTATAGTAGAAGGGCTATTTGATGCCAACACCAGAAAGGAAGTTCTAATCATCAACGTATATCTCAATGTCAGTGGTATCTCAAATCTGGAGACACCGAAACAGGTCATTATCGCTTTAGAGGAGGTGCTTTGTGAACACGCAGCCATGGACATGATCATCACAGGGGATTTTGACCTGCATCAATTGAGCCCTTAGGCAGGCAATAATGGTAAAGAGCATTCAACAGTTTCCTATGTGTGTATAAATTAGACTCAGCAGAGGATTGGGCCAAGGAATTATGCTGCAATTCTCTTGCCTTCAGCAATCATCCCCTTTCTCCCCTTTATAAACGGTACCCTTACCCAGTGGATCCCTGCTTGGGGATTGCCCCAGGAGAGCGATCCCCAAGCACGGATCCACCAATAGACTCCAGGGAGGGGGAGCGGCCCCTTGGGCAAGGGCCTTTGCTACCCCCAAAAGATATATTGGCCAAATTCAGTCTTTCTGCCCCCCTGGGGAGCAGATGGAGGCACATGGAGGCAGTAGCCCCCAATCTGCCCCCCGGGGGAGCAGAAATCCCAATGGGCGCCAGGGATTTTTTGGGGGGCAATTCTAATTATGGTGGGGGCTGCCCAAAACGGGCATGCCAATGTCCCCACCCCCCACCACAATTACAGTCTGTCTGCCTCCCCTGGGAGGCAGATGGGGGCAGTAGCCCCCAATATGCCCCCCCGGGGGCAAAAAGCCCACTAGAAGCCAGGGATTTTTTTGGAGGCAATTTGAATTAGGGTGGGGGGTGCCCAAAACGGGCAAGCCAATTCCCCCACCGCTCCCCCCCACAACAATAACAGTCTTTCTACCCCCAATCTGGCCACCCGGGGGGGCAGAAAGCCCACTAGAAACCAGGGATTTTTGGGGGGGCAATTTTAATTAGGGTGGGGGCAGCCCAAAGCAGACATGTCAATGCCCCCACCCCGCCTGCAAAAATTCCAGTCATTCTGCCCCCCCAGGGGGGCATAGAGGGGCAATAGCCCACACGCTGCCTCCTCCCCCCCCAGGGGCAGAAAGCCCACTAGAAACCAGGGATTTTATTTTTGTATTCATGTAGGGGTGGGAGCTGCCCAAAATGGGCATGGCAATACCCCCACCCCCCAGAGCAATTCTAGTCATTCTGCCCCCCGGGGGGGGCAGATGGGGGCAGTGGCCCCTGATCTGCCCCCGGGAGGGTGGCAGAAAGCCCACTAGGCGCCACCGATTATGCTGGCTTTTTTATGCATGGGGGTGGGGGCTGCCCAGAATGGGCATACCAATGCCCCCACCCCCCAAAAAATAGCCACAGTCTTTCTGCCCCTCTTGGGGACATATCGGGGCAACCCCCCCCCCCCCCCCGATACCCCCCAGGGCAGCAGAAAGCCCACTAAGCACAGACTTTTTTTTAGCAATGTGTCTACCTGTGGATTTTGGACCCTAGCGCAGATGGCACATAGGGAAACCTATCAAAGCTGTACATTTTTGAAAACTAGACACCAAGGGGAATCCAGGATAGGGTAACTTGTCTGGCTCTCACCAGGTTCTGTTACAAAGAATCCCTTGCAAACCTCAAACTTTATTTTTTTTAAACACATTTTCCCCACATTTATGTGGTGGAAAGTTCTGGAATCTGCGTGGATCCACAAAATTCCACTCACCCTGCGTTCCCCAAAGTATTCCGAGAAAAATGGTACCTCACTTGTGTGGGTAGGCCTAGTGCCCGTGACAGGAAACTGCCCAAAACGCAACGTGGACACACCACATCTTCACAGTGAAAACTGACCCTCTTTTTGCAAAGTGTCTAGCTGTAGATTTTGAACCCTAGCTCTGCCGGCACCTAGTGAAATCTAGCAAACCTATACATTTTTGAAAACTAGACACCCAGGGGAATCCAGGAGGGGGTGACTTGATTGGCTATCACCAGGTTCTGTTACCCAGAATCCCTTGCAACCCTCAAACTTTGTCCAAAAAACACATTTTCCTCATATTTCTGTGGTTGAAAGTTCTGGAATCTGCATGGATCCACAAAATTTTACCCAGTCTGCATTACCCAAAGTCTTCCAAGAAAAATGATACCTCACTTGTGTGGGTGGGTCAAGTACCCGCGACAGGCAGGGGCCCAAAACCTATTGAGGTGACTTTAAATTACCTATCACAAAACAACCTGGTTTTGCAAGGGGGGGTCCCGTGACTTTTTGGCCCCGGGCTCGGTGGCCATCTAGGAAAACCAACCAAATCCACACATTTCTGAAAACTAGACACCCTGTGGAGTCCAGCAAGGTATGGCTTGCTTGGGGCCCCCAACATTTCCCCACCGAGACTCCCCTGCAAACCTCAAATTTAGATGAAAAGAAATCACTTTTTTTCTCAAATGTCTGTGTGTGAAAGTTCTGGAATCTGCGTGGATCCACAAATTTCCTTCTACACAGCAGTCCCCCAGGTTTCTCGATAAAAATAGTACCTCACTCGCGTGGGTGGGTCAAGTACCCGCGACAGGCAAGGGCCCAAAACCTATTGAGGCGACATCAAAATTACCTATCACAAAACAACCTGGTTTTGCAAGGGGGATCCTATGAGTTTTTGGCCCCGCGCTCGGCGGCCACCTAGGGAAACCTACCAAACCCACACATTTCTGAAAACTAGACACCCGGGGGAGTTCAGCAAGGTATGGCTTGCGTGGGTCCCCAACATTTCCCTACCCAGAATACCCTGCAAACCTCATCTTTTGTTGAAAAAATCTATTTTTACTCACATTTCTGAGTGGAAAAATATTTAGGATCACCGGGCTGACACAAATTTCCTACCAACCAGCATTCCCCCAGGTCTCCCGATAAGAATGTTACCTCACTTGTGGCGGCAACAGGAAATGGCCCAAATCGTACTGTGGAGACTTCAAAATTACCTATAACAAAACTACCTGGTTTGGGGGGGGAGGGCACCTGGGGGTGTTGGCCCTGGGCTCGCCGCTATCTAGGGAAACCTACCAAACCCACACATTTCTAAAAACTAGACACGCTGGGGAGTCCAATGAGGCATGGCTTGCGTGGATCCCCCAACGTTTCATTACCCAGAATCCCCTGCAAACCTCAAATTTAGCTGAAAAGAATACATTTTCCACATATTTTTGCGTGGAATCACCATGGCGGCACAAATGTACTATCCCACAGCATTCTCCTTAGTGTCCCAAGTAAAATGATAACTCACTTGTGTGGGTGTCCAATGCAAAATTGGCTAAAAACGTATTTTTTTTTAAATGTAGCGCTTAGAATTCTCGGTGCTACACCCTTATTCCCTATGTTTTGGGCTCTTCCCAGTCACCGGCCCTTGCCCCACCCACACAAGTGAGGTATCATTTTACTCGGGAGACAGAGGGGAAAGCTGTGGGGTAGGACATTTGTGCCGGCACGGTGATGTCACCCAAAATATGTGGAAAATGTTTTTTTTCAGCTAAATTTGAGGTTTGCCACACAAGCCATACCTCGCTGGACTCCCCTGGGTGTCTAGTTTACAGAAATGTGTGGGTCTGGTAGTTTTTCAAGATGGCCGCCGAGCCCGGGGCCAAAAACCCAGGTGACTCCCCTTGCAAAAACAGGTTGTAGTGTGATAGGTCATTTTGATGTCTCCTCAAAATGTTTTGGGCCCTTGCCTGTCGTGGGTACGTGACCCACCCAAGCGAGTGAGGTATCATTGTTATCGGAAGACCTGGGGGAACGCTGGGTGGTAGGAAATTTTTTGATCCACATAGATTACAGAACTATCCCACACAGAAATTTGAGAAAAAAGTGATTTTTTCAGCTAAATTTGAGGTTTGCAGGGCATTCCGAGTAGGACATTTTTGGGGGACCCACGCAAGCCATACCTCGCTGGACTCCACCGGGTGTCTAGTTTTCAGAAATGTGTGGGTTTGGTAGGTTTACCTAGATGGCCGCCAAGCCTGGGACCAAAAACCCATGTGACCCAAAAAAGGCTTAGCACAGGGGGAAAAGGCCTAGCAGCGAAGGTGTTAATTGCTCTTTAGCTTTTTAATAATAGAATATATTTTAAGGACCTTTTATAAGTCTCCATCTGGGCCTGAATGCCAATTTTATAAGCGCGGTTTCAATAGAAGAACTTTCTCTCAAAAGCCAAAATGGAGTGGGTCAAGTCCACTTTGATTGCCCAAATAGGTGCAATTAGCATGTTGTATTTTTGCACAAAGTTATTGTTTACAAAATATGCGAGGTTTGTGTTAACAGTCCTTGATTCTACAGGAGAGCATTTTCAATGATTTTAAGTAATTCTGCAATGAAAGTATTTTATTCATTCATTTATATGTACTGTGCTCGTTACAAAATGTTTTCAATAGGGGCTAAAAATTAACGTAAATCTTTTGTGTTCCTAAAAATGTGATGCTCTATTAAAAAAAACATAATTCGAATTGTACACAAACTTGTTTCAATAGCACTGTGGATAAATGTGGTTTATACTCCTTTTCTTTCCTTATTTTTCTTATCTGGACTCAAGACAAAGCATGAAAGAGCCTTTCGTAACATTACCAGACATAAATCTCGGCTTCAGGAAACTAGTAGTGATTTTTTTTTTTTACACATTTAGGTGGATAACCACACCTAAAGGTTGATAACTGGTAAAGTCAAGCTACAGGCCTTTAGAATGTTCTACGATGCTCTTTTCTTTTGTCCTTTTAGCAAAATGTGAATGGGGTACACAAAGCTCAAGCACTGAAGCATTTGCAGGTCTGGTGTTAGCCATGACCTTTTCATTTTATACACACACACACTTCAAACATTGGTTTGTTGTTGTGGCATCACATGTTGATTCCACCCATTACATTAGACACCATAGGGTAATTGATCAGCCCACTTCAGCCACTCACTAACTGCATCCCCCGCATCCAACGAAAGACCACCGGCGGCAGATCATTCTCCTACCTCACCGCCAAGACCTGGAACACCCTCCCCACCCACCTACGGCAGACCCGGGACCTGCTCACCTTCAGAAGACATCTCAAGATCTGGCTCTTCGAGCAGTATCGGTTCCCCCCTCCCTTCAGCGCCTTGAGACCCTCAAAGGTAAGTAGTGCGTTTTACAAATTCCTTGATTGATTGATTGATTGATTGATTGACTATGAGTTTTTTCTCAAGGAGCACATTCACACACATAGCAGTTCCCTTCAGTTCAAGGGACTAGTAAAGCAATGTGTGCTTTAGAGACAAACAATGCTCATAGCCAATATGTTTTTTTATATTGGAAAGGACTCAGCAGCTCCACCCCCACCATCAATGATGTGTTACAAACAAAATGAAACAAGCATTGAATAAGCCAAAAGGATGGCAGCCAACGCTAAAACCTACTGGCTTTGGCAACACTTATTTTTTTTATTGGTGAGGCCCTGGAAGCTCCACCAACAACAAAGTTTTAACAAAACCATGACAATACAAGCACTGAAAAAGCCAAAGAAAAACTGGCAGACAGTGCTTCTTTGTTTTCCTCCCAGGAGAGAAAGAAAGCTCCTCCCCTCTTCTAAGTACATTTTATCAGAGAGGGGGAAACAGATGCTTAAAACCCCCAAAATACATTTATGATTAAATGAAAGAACGGCAGATCAGCAAACAGCCGAAGACAGTGTTTCTGCCACTAATTGTAATTGTAACTGCAATTATATAGCGCTTACTGCCACTGACGAGGCGTCGAAGAGCTTTTCGGCGAGTAGAACTAATCCTTTTCGGGTTCCGGGCACTACCCAAAAAGGATTAGTGGTGAATTAGTATAGGGAAATATTAAATTAATTTGAAAGGTGGACATGACACCACACTTCAGGGTATTTGATACGTAAGCCCGGTGTTAATGGCATCTGAGGAAGTCTTGTTACACCGAAATGCATTATGCCGAGAGTGATCAATAAAAGGGATCCCGTGAAATTCCCCGCTGTGTCCTCTGATTGCTTTTAATGAGTGGTCTTCGCTGTGATATTTTACCCGCATTCCAGGAGCGTGTTAAGAGGACCCATCCTTTAAGTGTCCGTGGCCTTGCTGGCTAAAAGTGCATTTTTTTCCTTTTCTCCAATGTATTGGAACAGCCACGGACCGCCTTGAGTTTGGGCCACGCGAGCGGCCACTGACAGGACCAGCCTGTGACTGCACGGGGAAACGTGATCATTGTATCGGAGTTTCATGGCCCAGCTGACTCTCATATTTGGGGCAGGACGTTGGGGACCCAAGGAATCCGGGTCACTCCTTCAACCGGGCTTTACCATCGACACGAAGCCCTCCTTTGCCCAGAACAAACAGCGCCCATTCAAGGAATATTCGGCCCCGCCATTAGCATTTACCCGGCCAACTGCATGCTGGGAGCTGTAGTCGAAGGACCTGGACTACAGCTGTAGCTTGAAACAACGAAGTGGGGCCAGCTGAACTCCCACCAATGGGAGTGCCACAGAACTTACCTCGGTGTTAATGGCATCAGAGGAAGGCTTGTTACGCCGAAATGCATTATGTCGAGAGTGATCAATAAAAGGGATTCCGTGAAATTCCCCGCTGTGTCTTTTGATTGCTGAGTGGTTTTTGCTGTGATGTAGACAGACAGACAGACAGACAGACAGACAGACAGACAGACAGACAGACAGACAGACAGACAGACAGACAGACAGACAGACAGACAGACAGACAGACAGACAGACAGACAGACAGACAGACAGACAGACAGACAGACAGACAGACAGACAGACAGACAGACAGACAGACAGACAGACAGACAGACAGACAGACAGACAGACAGACAGACAGACAGACAGACAGACAGACAGACAGACAGACAGACAGACAGACAGACAGACAGACAGACAGACAGACAGATAGATAGATAGATAGATAGATAGATAGATAGATAGATAGATAGATAGATAGATAGATAGATAGATAGATAGATAGATAGATAGATAGATAGATAGATAGATATCCAAGAGCATCATATAAGCCGACTCAAAACTAAGGTTTTCATTTGCAGAGACGAGGTTTATTATAACCCCGCAGGACGAGAATGGTGAAAGCGCACTCTGCTAACAGAAAACTGAAATCCATGCTGTCATACAGGAACAGCTAAATGAATGTAAACTTATACCGATCAGCAAGTGACATATGAGCTGCAGTGCTACGTCAAACCTTCAACCAAAATTGCGGAAAAGGATAAAAAGCGAACAATGTGTTTGGAGAACGCTGTACAAAAGCAGTCGCCTTACCTCGCGCTGCCAAGCCCATGCTCTGAAGTAATCAAAAAGCAAACACAGATGGTGAGCACCGCCAGTGACCCACCTGTTTCCTTCACATGCAAGATAAGTCCCTGCATCCGGGACCGGGACTCGAACCCGCCCACACAATGCCAAGTTTCCAAATTCCCTTGAAGCTCATTCCACTACGGCTGCGCGTCTAGTATTGGCTCTCTAAGGTCGCCCTGAGACTGCATCGGTCTAAATAGCAATCTAATGTAACCGAACTATAAACTCAATGTACAAAGCTTAATTATATTCTAGTGAGATGAAGCTTTATATTGAGAATAAAATGTACGCCTTTTATTACCCAAAAATTACACATTCATTATTTGCGAATGAAATAAAGTTATGGAAAACATTAAATGGAACCCGTAACAACGTAGAATAAACAAAGCTATGATGTATTTATACCAGGACGTATACACAAGTAAGGGGTGCTGTAACTGATTTTTGCCCCGTTTGGGCAAAAAACAGTCGAGGAGGACTCCAGCCTCTACTAAATGTTTCCCCTAGCTTATACTGCATTAGCAACAGCTTTCATTTCTGACCAGAACAACAATTTCCAGGACCCCAGGGGGATTCAAGTGCACGCACCTGGCTGGGGCTTGCTCCCATGGAGAATGGTGTTATTATCCCTAATTTGTGGGCCAATTAGTGTTATCTCACAATGGCGACAAAAGTTTGGAAGCGTCGACCAGTTCTACTTAGTTGCCCATCCTGTAAAATCAAACCCAGAGTTGAAGGCTAGGCAGGGAAGCAAGGAGATGGGAAAAGTAGATCAAACAACTGCGCCTGGTCCAACCTTTTCACATCATATGCCACAGAACCTCCTACTCAACTTGCATTACTTCTACGCAGACAAATCATCTAACAATGATCCATGACAGCAAGTTTATCAAACTAATCATGTATTTATCATACAAATGATGATATAATTTCCATTACAAACTTCATTGTACATGTACATTTTCTTTAGGTTTTTACAATTATTTCATCATCACAAACCTCATAACCAAATACCAAACATACATATCAGTCATACTTCTTATACACCCAGTGAATATCAAGCAAGATTAAAATAAAAACTTACTACCCAGTCGGGAGGGCATATATATATATATACATCTCTTTCATATAACTAGATCTTGTTCACTGGACCACATTATAAGGACCGGTTGACACAAGTTTTGGTGGCTAGAATTGCTTTAATACCACCTTCTTCAGGACCAGCAAATATTTAAAAGATTTCTTCTTTTAGTGAATAAGGAGTTGTAATATCTAAAAGGTGCAAAGTAATTAGATTACAATACTTTTCATGGATCATTGAAAACATAGCTTCATAGCATAACAATCCTTTGTTAAATAATACTTTCTACTCTTATCACTCCTTTCCAATTACTATAAAGTGCCTTAAAGTATGAATGCCAGAGCTCTGCTAGATCTTTTCATGCAGTGGGGTGCTATTCACCATGCACTCAATATACTATACAGAGGCCTCCACATCAGGTAAGATCTGAATCCAGTAAGTGTCTGGCTAGTAGACTTAAAAAATCACTACCACAATCTCTCACTTGATCCTATTACCATATGGACTGCAGGGGGGGCTGTCACCAAGTGGAGGGGCAACCGTGTGGGGGGGAGGATTGGGGGTGGGTTAGGGAATACTAAAAAATAAATAAAAGAAGACTTACCTGCACCAACGCTGCCTAGCCGCTCCTTTCCAGCTCTCCTCAAACCTCCCGGCAGCCTATGGACCTCAGCACAGGCTCTCCACCCTATCTAGCCATGGCTCTCATGCCAGCATGAGAGAAGCACCTGGAATGGCCTGAGCGGACTGGCCTGACGCTCACTCAGGCACAGGGAGCCTGTGGCTTTTCTTCAACCCGGCTGTGCAACACAGCTGGGTTGAAGGAATAAAAGTGTGCATGTCAGTTTGACATGCACATTTTGGTGCGTCCAGTCAGTCACTGCTCCCGTCCTCCTTTTCTGCTGGCTAGGGAAGGCTGGCGGTTGTGGCGCAGCATAGTGAAAAATAAAATCATTTCATTGCTATTTTTCTTTTTCTCATTTATCGCAGCACAGTGGGTGGGGGCAATGCCCCCTCGCCCTAATGAAGAAACCGCCGCTGATGTACTACTTTTCAAGCGTGTACCATAGTTTTATAGTTTTATATTCATCCGACTGTTAATTTGATTTGGCCAAGTTCTTAAGGGTCATATCCTGGACATAAAAAATAACAATTTCACTAAAGAACTATCATTTTTTCCTCTATGTACGTCTAAATGATATCAATGTATAAAGGTCGTACCTTAATTTGTATACAAATGCCTTTAATGGTACCAGCCATTTACAAAGAACTCTAGTTGAGTAAAATATTATATTGAATTGTTTCTTCTGAGGCTGGGTTTGACAAAATGTAACATCAGGCACTTTCCTCAATTTGCAAAAATATTATGTGATCCTAAAAAATCTATACGTAGGACAAGAATAGACAAAAAAACATGAGCCCAAGACTTGTCTTCTTAACCTTTTTGGTGCAGTCTATGGTCTCACTCCCTCCCCAGTGCGGCTGTCAGCCTGTAGCGAACCCTGGGGAGGGCTCTAAGGAATCCTCCAGTGCTTGCACCGGAGGATTCCTTTTTTAAAAAAAATAAAAAAGGGATGGAGCGACAAGGAATCGCTTCCGCGTCAGCCTCTGCCCGCCTTTCAAAATATCTGTGATGTCAGCACGCTGACTTCACCGATTCCCTACCGAGAGGCAGGAAGGTGCAAGTGAGCTCTCTCTCTATATATCTCTCTCTCTCTTTTTCTCTCTCTATCTCTCTATCTCTCTCCCAGTGAGGAAACAAAGCCAAAACGGCCTATCCAGGTGTGTCAGAGAGGCCTAGTTTGAAAGGGGAGAGTTTCCCTTTTCTTTCAAACAAGTCTTTCCTGAAACTGTTTCCTGACTGTGGATCACAGTACCGTCGCTACGCACCACTAGACCACCAGTGATAATTGTTTGCGGGGGCCCTCGTGGTAACGGAATGGGGGATGATGAAAAAATAAAAGTTGTTTTTCCCCTGGGGGTGCAAGAGAGGAATGTACATCAACATATTAAAAAGATTGACAGGGGGTCAGCCCTCCTTGTTTACGGTTGACCCCGGTGGGCCTCACAACATTATTGGGGAAATGTGCAGTTCCCTAGGGGAACCAGACATTAAAAAATAATCAAAAAAATAAAAGTACGTTGTGGGTTGACCCTCAGCGCATAGGACAACCCCCTTGGGGGGCCAGTATAATTTTTTTTTAAATGTGAGTTTCTAAAAAAAATATATACGGCATATGTCATATGTTTACCATCTACAGGTTATACAACACATTGTAGATTTATGTGGCATATGCCGTATATATCTGTTGGCCCACAGTGAAAGAGACTGGGCAAAGGTTGACTCTTTGAGTTGCTTACTTTTGCATTTGATTGCTAAACTGGTACTAATGAGGTCCTATGGCCAGACGCAATTACCATGAGGCATGATGATGACAGTCATGATGCCCCTTCGCAAGCACAGTCTGTGAAGCACAGCGACCTTAGCAGGTTAGATCAACCCAGAGAGCAGGCACATGCAGCAGCAAGCACAGACGGAGTGTTCTCTTGTCAGCCCCCCAATTTAGTTCAGCCCAAAATTCCGCCTTTCACTCGTGGCGCTAGATTTAAAGTCGATATGGCACATTTTTGGGCAATTGACTACGTCCATCTCTTTTTGGATGTTGACTTCCTTGAGCAAATTGTGCCACAAACAAATTTGCATACAGAACAGTTTCTGAGGCAGCATGGAGGAACTCTAGGGCCTCATTCTAGGGCACACCATTGGACTCCAACTTCACTTGAGGAGTTGAAGATTTTTTTGGGCCTTGCGCTCAAAATAGGGTTAGTGCATAAACCAAGCTTGCAGTCCTACTGACCTAATCGCAAGGTTTGGGCAACCCCCATCATCCCATCGTACATGAGCAGAGATCGTTTTTTGCTGTTGCAGCGTGCACTGCATTTCACCCCGATCTTGAAAAGGTTGTTCAAAATTCGGCCTGTCGTGGAACATTTGTCTGCCAGGTATCCAGGTATTTACACTCTTGGAAAGAATATATCGATTGATGAGTTCTTGTTCCTGTCCAAAAGGGCTGCCGCTGTTCAGGCAGGACATTGAGAGCAAAATAGCTCACTATGGCATCAAGTTGTACATGCTGTGTGAAAAACTAAACTGGCTATGTATACAGCTTGAGAGTGTATACAGGGAAGAACCCCATTCTAGACCCTGTAGGTTGCCATCCCACTCTAGGAGTCACAGGAAAGATTGTATTGGAGCTTGGCCAGCCACTGCTTAACAAAGGGTATAACCTTATGTGGACAACGTCTATACTGGAGTAGAGCTGTTCAGTGAGCTGTACGAAGCTGGTATTGTGGTATGCGGTAGGGTTTGTTGTTGCCACAAAAGATTCCCTCAGGAGTTTGTTTGTAAAAAGCTAAAAAAAAAACAGAGCACTGCACTGCATTCAAACAAGCTGTTTGCAGTCAAGTTCTCTGACAAGCGTGATGTGGGGAGTGTGTGTGGCTCACTGGTTAGAGGCAGCAGATCCGGAAGCAGAGGACGGCCCGGGACCAGGGTTCAATTCCCGACGCGGCAGGGTCGTGGACCAGGGCCAGCGGACTTGATAATTCTCACCTCGGTGCCTACTCTAACCAGGAATCACACTCGGCAACTCTGGGCATTAGATTGCCTCATCTCCACAACGGCCCCCCACATTCGCCGGGGATGCCTGGTTTCACCTTGGAGATACCCAGGAGGGGCCATCTCACAGGGATAGCCAGGACGGGTTCCCCAGCGGTCTACAGCGCCAGGACGCCTCAGGGCAGCAGTGCGCTTTACAAGACACATACATTTACATTTACATGTGTGTATGCTCACTACAATTCATGCCGAGAGGACTTCCCTGTCATGGCTTTGGGTCAGATGGTAGAAGTTCACAAGCCCACCTGTGTACTTGCTTAAAACAAGTACATGGGCAGAGTGGATGAGAATGACCAGGTGCTTTAGCCATGCAATCAAGTTGTAAAACTCCTACTTGGTGTAAGAAGCTGTTTGCGCACCTGATCCAGAAGGCAACATAAAAATTCCTATGTCGTTTATCACCAGACCACCACGGGAAGACTCATGTCTTTCCTTGACTTTCACTTGACTGTCATTGAAAGTCTTTCTGCTACAGAATCAACAGTCTCCGCTTCATATGCTATAGAGGACATGGCAAGGCTCCAGGATTGACACTTTGTCAATCACATTCCTGGAACACCTAACAAGACTTGACCTTGTTGTCACCATAGAGTTTGCTCTAATTAAGGAAAGAGGCAGGAATGTTGTGTTTACTGTCCCCAGTACCCATCTCAGCCAGCCCTGTGTTTTCCTTCTTGGTCTATGTTGTACCATTGAAAAGTGAAGTATCAGGAAAGTGACTACGGTTAAGGTACCATATAAAGGGAAACCTTTCAATGGCTGTGCATGATCTACCTTCCATGGGCCACTACTTCACTAGGCAAGCAGCCGTAAAATTTGGTTCCTCTACTTGAGGAAATTATGGACTTGCTTATGGCCAACTCTACACTTTTATAAACCGGCAGAACGTGGCACATGTTCTGTTCACATAATGACAAGTGCATAGCAGTCCCCACACTGCACATAATGGTGGATGGAATATGAGCTATGTTATCACAGAGTACCCTGTGTGGCAAAAACGTAAATTCTTGACTAGTGTTTGAAGTGCTTGTTAAGGAATTTATGTATACAACAAAAGGACCACCCTGATGGCCCACAAGAACAAAAACCACAGTTAGTGTAATAAGCCTAACAAACGTCCTGTAGGACTCATTCACAAACACCTCAATTTGCTCTGAAAGTGTGCAAACTCAATTAGTAACTAAGCCTGGGCAGACTTTGCGTTCAATAAATGCTGTTCACTGGGATTTTCAGTGCCGGGTGTTTGTCCGCACTGTGCAATTATCGTGAACGGCACCATGCACAGCGCAAGCGGGCTCAGCTTTCTTTCTACCGCTCGAATAGATTTTTTATTCGAGCAGCAGCTTCCTCAACGCGAACGGACGGTTTCTCAAGACGAGCAGTCGCGAGCATACGCAACCACTCCCAATGAGAAATCCGACCGCCCACGTTGAGAAATCTCGCCGGGAGGTTGATTTCCCACTCTCGCGCTCAACAACTTGACGTTGACGATCACGAACAACGAAAAATCTCGCCGGGAGGTTGATTTTCCTCGTTCGCGCCTGCCAACTTGACGATGACAAGCGCAAACGAGTTAAAAACTCCGCTCTGCCACGTGGAGCAGAGTTTTTCAGAACTCCGCGAATGGAGCGGAGTTCACCGCCCAGACTTATTAGTACCTTGCCTCATAATCAATGTTATTGAAAAAGGATACAGGACACTATCTTGCATGCTGACTTTCACAATTTTAGTATCAGGAAAATATACATTTCAGTGGGTATCAAAATTAGTGCATACGACGCAGTACTCAGACATTGAACTAATATATATACAACAACATAGAACAAGACAGTGAATAGTTTCCAAGGTTGTATATGTTTTTATATCAAACAAACATAAGCGGAGATCCTGACTATTTATATATGGTATCTCTGGCAAACATAACATGTTTTAAAAGCAACTTGGGAAGGGGATGTCGACAATTGGACCTCTAGTCTTTAGGTATCATTCGGACAAAAGTAGTCTGACTAAAGTTCCTGAGAAATCGTGGCATCGTGGGAACTTCAATGAGGCATCCTGTAAGCAATATGTACAAAAATACTTCAAGATAGAGTCTACAATGTACATCAGGTCCCGCGGTACGTCATTACAGTTCCGGTGGAACAAATCTTTCAGGAGAAGTACAACTTTGTATTGTGTGGAGAAAGTGGTCACACCTATACATACATGAGTACTCCTATACAAAGTCAACAATGCAAAATGAGCCTCTCGGTTCCGTAGACGGTCCCATAGAGGTAAATGGACTACTCAGGAAAAGCACACCTTTGCAATTTGCCAGGCCACCAACATGGTTGCAGATTCAGGACCTGGCTTGGAAGTTCAGGCTGGACTGTTCCTATTGGAGCAGGGCAAGACTGATTTGCATATAGCTGGGTCCAAACTGAGGTGGCACAGTGTGCAAAATAACAATAGATTGGGATGCTGCCCCAAGGGATTACCAGTGGCTGAGATGAATTCAAGCACTCCATCCATCACTCCTTTGTATACTTCTTAATTATGGTGCCAGGAATAATATCCTCTACTTGGTGACAAATGTGTTGCCTAAATATCTGAAAGTGTGTGGTTCCCATCCTAAGACAACTTGCTTCATTGCTGTCAAACCTTAAACATGACTGTCGTTGAAAGGGTATGGACAAGGTTTGTCTTTGATAACCTCGAAGCCAGGCACAACATCAAAGGTATCCAAGTGATCTATTATTGGACCCAAGTGATCCATCATTGGTTCCAAACATATCCCCAGGTCTTGCATGTATAGCAGGACAACGTGGGCATAGAGTGAGATAGCACAGAGTCTGTCATTGACCTTTATCCCAAGTTATGCCCTTATTCGGCTTATGTCATTTGGCAACGGCTTCATCGCCAGGAGAAATAATATGTGAGACGGGAGGCAACTCTACTGAGAGCCTTTTGGTACTGGCTAGGAGACTGAAATGATTTCCCCTGTCCAGACATGTGCTATGTGACCAGAATACAAGAGCCTAATCAAGGCAATGAATTTCTTCCTAAAGACAAATGACTTTAATATCTAGCGTAACTAATCCTAACTCAGAGTACTGAATTTCACATCCTTTTTTAATTCAAATAATGTCTCTCACTTTCCAGATAGGGACAGCAAGTACCCTGGAATCCTGAGCGCAAGGAACTCGTCTTCCTCATCAGTTGCTGCTGCTCTCCTTCAACAATCTGACACAGCATCACCCTCCCTCCCAGGATCACAAAAGCAAATAGTAATGAGGACAGGATTAGCACCTCCTGCTAAACAGTGCAAGCGCCTGTCCTCTGAAGTTACCTTGCCATCCAGCAACTGCCAGCACCAACTGAGCACACCATATTCCATAGCCTCGCCAGACACCCCCTACGAAATAACATGGATTCTCCTGGACCCATCAGCAATCACATAGGGTTTTTTGGACCATCCAATCAACTGCTTAGTTCAACCGTATCTTGGTGCTGGCTAATATTATCAATAATAATAATATTCAGTTTTGCTATTGACTGCATGCTGTATTTCTACCGTTTCTAAGAACAGTAAATAACAGGTATGAGCATTAGTACGTTCAACGGTGTATACATTGTTTTACTAATTTTATTAATCAGCGGAATTTCTTATTTTTTTCCCGGTGGAGATATATAGTCTAGACCATTACTTTAGTATTCTGTGGAATCCATTTATTGATGGATTTTGAAGTGGTCCTGTGTAGTTTGCCACAAGAACAGACTAATCCAAAAACAGCATTTCTTTTCGACCTCTCACAGGAAAAAAGAAAATCAATAAATAATATTAACACTCTCTATTCAGCACTGTCGCCTGTGAAATGTACAGACAAGACGAGCATCATTAAAGTGTGCGTTTTTGGATACACTCAGCGGCAATTTCTATCGCAGTTCTAAACCTTTTGACTTGCCTGGAGCATCACTAAATCATTACTGGCGTCCGGGGACCCCCACTGAGTCACTACTGAATCTGGGGTCCACCCATGTTCGATAAGAACGTGTACCTGCTGCTACTGAACTCAGAACAGCACACTTGTTTAAGTTTATTCTGAGCAGGTGTGAATAGCTCGTGCTGTCACGCCGTTGTGAAAATTGTAAAAATGCAATTTCTAAGGTATTTACATTAATAATCGTTATATTTAGGGGGATGTAAATTCACAAGAACCTTGGAGAGATTGCTAACCTGAGATCCGCGTGGTATTCTTGGAAACTAGTGAAAACACGGTAAGTGCCTCGGCAGGTGGGAAGAGCTGGAGGGTAGACACACTCCCTGCAGCACCAGCTGCTTCTTGGTTGGATGGTGCAGTCGCTGCGCTCGCGCCGCTGCCCTTTGCGTCAGTCGCGCGCCCAGTCGGTTCTAGACAGCAGGCAGTGGCAGCGCGAGGACTCAACTGTCCCAGCTCCAGGAGCCCTGGAGGAGGAGCGCCCGAAGGGCCACGTGAGCTGGCGGAAGATCCCGCCTTCGCAAACAGTAGCAGAGGCAATGCTGCCTAGGCGCTGTGGCGCTCGCTGAACCGGGCAAACGGTTATAAGGAAGTTCAAGGATTGTAAAGAAAGAACGAGTGTAACCAGTCCATTGACACAAGCAGTGGAGACAGAACAAGTGTAACCAGTCCATTGACACTAGCAGTGGAGATAGAACAAGTGTGACCAGTCCATTGACACTAGCAGTCGAGACAGAACAAGTGTGACCAGTCCATTGACACAAGCAGTGGAGACAGAACAAGTGTGACCAGTCCATTGACACTAGCAGTCGAGACAGAACAAGTGTGACCAGTCCATTGACACTAGCAGTGGAGACAGAACAAGTGTGACCAGTCCATTGACACAAGCAGTGGAGACAGAACAAGTGTGACCAGTCCATTAGGACTAGCAGTGGAGACAGAACAAGCGTGACCAGTCCATTGACACTAGCAGTGGAGACAGAACAAGTGTGAGTGCATTGATGAGACTAGACTAGCTGTGGAATGCGCACCGATAGGATGCCTTACGTTACGGCGACAAATAGCACAGAATACGCACTAACAGCAGCTCGTCCAGCAGGAGCAACCAGGGGCGTGGCTATCGAGTTTCCCATATCATGATGCCAGTTTTAAGCTGGCTCTGTTTTTTTAGCCAACAGTGTTTATCAGTTATTGGAGCTTAACAAGCATTGGTAAAGCCAATAGGTCTTCTTCCCTTAGCAAGCGCTATTATATTGGCTTTACCAATCCCAGCGTAGCTGCAGCCCGCATAGCTAAAAGTTAGTGGGGTAAAGGAGAGGGGCACGGAGGGGAGTGCCGTAAAGAGGGGCACAGTTGAGTGTTATCGAGTAGCGTGGACTGTCATGGAGTGGCGTAGTGTGTTGTGGAATGCCATGGAGGGAGTAAGTACAATTTTGTAAAGTGGAAGGGCGTAAAGCCGAGTTGAGTGGCATGTAGTGGTGTGGATTGGCGAAGAGCAGATAAAGTGATGTAGAGGGTGTTGCATAGAGTGGTGTAGAGTAGAGTGGTGTAGAGCAGAATAGGTTGTCGTGGAGTGGCATAGAGTGAAGTAGAGTGTTGTAGAGTGGAGTGGAGGAGAGTGGCATCGACTGGAGTAGTGTGTCGTAGAGTGGATTATCATAAAGAACAGTGGCATGGAGTAGATTGTTTCAGAGTAGAATTAAGTGGCTTAAAGTGGATTTGTGCAGGGTAGAGTGTAGTGGCATAGAGTGCAAAGTTGCAGAGTAGAGTGGCATAGAGAGAAGTGGTGCAGGGTAGAGTGGAGTGGTATAGACTGGAGTGACGTGGAGTCCAGTGGCAAAGAGTACAGTGGTGCATAGTAGAGTGGGATAGCGTGCACTGGCATAGAGTAGAGGGGTGCAGAGTAGAATGAAGTGGCATAGAGTGCAGTGATGCACGGTAGGTTAGAGTGGTGTGGAGTCCATGGATGCAGAGTGCATTGGCGAAGAGTGCAGTAGAGTGGCATAAAGTAAAGTGGTACAGAGTAGCGTGCAGTGGTGCAGAGTAAAATGGCGGTAAATGCATTGGTTTTGAGTAAAGTAGTGTAGAGTGTAGTAGTGTAGAATTGTAGTGATGTAGAGTGGTACCGAGTAGATTGCAATGGCATAGAGTAGATTTTTTCAGAGTAGAGTGTAGTTGCGTAAAATGGAGTAGTGCTGGATTGAGTGGAGTGGACCAGGGTAAAGTGCAGAGGTGTAGTGTAGAGTGACGTAGAGTAGAGTGGGGTATAGTGCAGTGGCTTGGAGTGCAGTGGTGCACAATAGATTTGAGTGGCGTGGAGTGATGCAGAGTGTAGTGACGTAGAGGGGGTAGAGTTGAGTGGTGCTGAGTAGAATGCAGTGGCATATAGTGCAGTAGCACAGATTGTAGTGGCACAGAATAGAGTGGTGCAGAGAGCAGTGGCATAGAATACAGTGGTGCAGAGTAGAATAGAGTGTTGTAGAATGCAGTGATGTAGAGCACAATGGTGTAGAGAGGCGTAGCATGCAGTGGTGCAAAGTCGAGTTCCACTGAGTTCAGTGGCAGAGAGTATAGTCTTGCAGAGTAGAGTGCAGTAGAGTGCAGTTGCGTAGAGTAGAATGGTGCAGAGAGCAGTGATGCAGATAAGAATAGAGTGGCATAGCATGCATTGACGTAGAGTGGCATAGCGTGCAGTGCTGTAAAGTGCAGTGGTGTAGAATGTTGTAGAGTGTAGTGTGGTGGTGCAGAGTAGTTGGTGTTGAGTGCATTGGCATGGAGTGCAGTAGTTTCGAGAAGAGTGGCGTACAGCGCAGTGATGTAGAGTTGTGTAGTGTAAAGTGGCACAGCGTAGTCAATGGCATAGATTGCAGTAGCATAGAGTGGAGTGGCGTAGATTGCAGTGGCGTAGAGTGGAGTAGAGTGACTTAGAGTACAGTGGCATAGAGTAGATTGTTTCAGCGTAGAGTGAACTGTCGTAGAGTGGAGTGGTGCAGGGTACAGTGGAGCGCAGGGTAGAGTGCAGTGGCTTAAAGTAGTGCAGAGTAGAATTGCACAGAGTGGCATTGAGTAGATGTTTCCAGAGTAGAATGAAGTGGCAGAAAGTGTAGTGGTGCAGGGTAGAGTGCAGTGGCATAGAGTAGTGGTAAAGAGTGCTGTCTTGCAGAGTAGAGTGGCATAGACTGGAGTGGTGTAGAATGCAGTGTTGCAGAGTAGAGTGGCATAGAGTGAAGTGGAGCCGTGCAGAGTAGAGTGGAGTGGCCTAGACTGGAGTGATGTTGGGTGCAGTGGCGAAGAGTACAGTGGTGCATAGTAAGGTAGGGTAGAGTGCACTGGAAATTAGTAGAGTGGTGCAGAGTTAAGTGAAGTGGCATAGAGTGCAATGTCAGTGTGCAGTGGTGCACAGTAGATTAGAGTGGCATAGAGTGCATTGAAGTAGAGTGTGTTGGCATAGTGAGCACTGGCGTAGAGTTCAGTATAGTGGCATAAAGTAGAGTGCAGTGGCATAGAGTACTGTGGTGTAGAGTAGAGTGGCAGAGAGTACAGTGTTTCAGAGTAGAGGGCAGTGGTGTAGTGGTGTAGAGTGATACAAAATAAAGTGACATATTGTGAAATGGTGTAGCGCAGACTGGCGTAGAGTGCAGTGGCATGGAGTGTTGCAGATTAGAGTACAGTGGCGGGACCTTTTGCTGCCTGGACCTTCTGCTACACGGACCTTTGCCTCTTGGAATCCTGTGCTGGGCTGTTGTTTAGTTTGCTGCCCCACTGCTCGCCGGACCCGCTTCGCGGGTCCCGCATCGCAGAGAAAGTTGGCGGGGGACTTGTGCTTGTGCAGTGGCTGTGACGACTGGGGAGTCTTGGGGCATCGCTGCAGGGCTGCGAGCGTCTCCGCAGGGACTCCATCTCCCAGGAGTCCCTGCCTGGCCAATCTGCATCACCTGGCCCGCTCTCCCGGCTAGCCACGCCCCCTGCGCACAGGTCGTTGTTAAAGAGCTTCCCTGCCCCTTCATCTGCGGGACCTTTTGCTGCCTGGACCTTCTGCTACACGGACCTTTGCCTCTTGGAATCCTGTGCTGGGCTGTTGTTTAGTTTGCTGCCCTACTGCTCGCCGGACCCGCTTCGCGGGTCCCGAATCGCAGAGAAAGTTGGCGGGGGACTTGTGCTTGTGCAGTGGCTGTGACGACTGGGGAGTCTTGGGGCATCGCTGCAGGGCTGCGAGCGTCTCCGCAGGAACTCCATCTCCCAGGAGTCCCTGCCTGGCCAATCTGCATCACCTGGCCCGCTATCCCGGCTAGCCCCGCCCCCTGCGCACAGGTCGTTGTTAAAGAGCTTCCCTGCCCCTTTATCTGCGGGACTTTTTGCTGCCTGGACCTTCTGCTACACGGACCTTTGCCTCTTGGAATCCTGTGCTGGGCTGTTGTTTAGTTTGCTGCCCCACTGCTCGCCGGACCCGCTTCGCGGGTCCCGCATCGCAGAGAAAGTTGGCGGGGGACTTGTGCTTGTGCAGTGGCTGTGACGACTGGGGAGTCTTGGGGCATCGCTGCAGGGCTGCGAGCGTCTCCGCAGGTACTCCATCTCCCAGGAGTCCCTGCCTGGCCAATCTGCATCACCTGGCCCGCTCTCCCGGCTAGCCCCGCCCCCTGCGCACTGGTCGTTGTTAAAGAGCTTCCCTGCCCCTTCATCTGCGGGACCTTTTGCTGCCTGGACCTTCTGCTACACGGACCTTTGCCTCTTGGAATCCTGTGCTGGGCTGTTGTTTAGTTTGCTGCCCCACTGCTCGCCGGACCCGCTTTGCGGGTCCCGCATCGCAGAGAAAGTTGGCGGGGGACTTGTGCTTGTGCAGTGGCTGTGACGACTGGGGAGTCTTGGGGCATCGCTGCAGGGCTGCGAGCGTCTCCGCAGGGACTCCATCTCCCAGGAGTCCCTGCCTGGCCAATCTGCATCACCTGGCCCGCTCTCCCGGCTAGCCCCGCCCCCTGCGCACTGGTCGTTGTTAAAGAGCTTCCCTGCCCCTTCATCTGCGGGACCTTTTGCTGCCTGGACCTTCTGCTACACGGACCTTTGCCTCTTGGAATTCTGTGCTGGGCTGTTGTTTAGTTTGCTGCCCCACTGCTCGCCGGACCCGCTTCGCGGGTCCCGCATCGCAGAGAAAGTTGGCAGGGGACTTGTGCTTGTGCAGTGGCTGTGACGACTGGGGAGTCTTGGGGCATCGCTGCAGGGCTACGAGCGTCTCCGCAGGGACTCCATCTCCCAGGAGTCCCTGCCTGGCCAATCTGCATCACCTGGCCCGCTCTCCTGGCTAGCCCCGCCCTCTGCGCACAGGTCGTTGTTAAAGAGCTTCCCTGCCCCTTCATCTGCGGGACCTTTTGCTGCCTGGACCTTCTGCTACACGGACCTTTGCCTCTTGGAATCCTGTGCTGGGCTGTTGTTTAGTTTGCTGCCCCACTGCTCGCCGGACCCGCTTTGCGGGTCCCGCATCGCAGAGAAAGTTGGCGGGGGACTTGTGCTTGTGCAGTGGCTGTGACGACTGGGGAGTCTTGGGGCATCGCTGCAGGGCTGCGAGCCTCTCCGCAGGGACTCCATCTCCCAGGAGTCCCTACCTGGCCAATCTGCAATACCTGGCCCGCTCTCCCGGCTAGCCCCGCCCCCTGCGCGTCACATACTTCCTATATTAGTGGCGTCTGCTTCCGCTGCGCGGGAGCGCGCGGGAGCATCCCGGGAGAAGCCCGGGACAAGGGCGGGACCGTCTGTGGCCATCCATGGTCGGTCGTGGTTGGGTTGGGCCACCCCCCTTGATCTGTTTTGTTGTGTTTGTACCATAGCTTCATTTTGTCTATAGGGTGGTATTGTGGATTTTTGCTGGTTTTTTATTTTACCATCCTTGGGTGTTTTAGTCCCCCTATAAAACATGCCCTTACGTTCAGGGAAAGAACGTTCTGTGAATTTACAGACATCTAGTGGGGTGGTATCTGGTCTTCTAGATGCCTTTCTAATTAAAGCAACTGGCATTTTGGAAAAGGAGATAGCCTTTGCGGAGAAACGGCTTTCTCTAGAGCTTATTACTGGGAAACGCTCATCTTTAGGTCGCATTGCCTTAGCGCCAAGCCCCCAAGCACCCGCTATGAGCGCCACCCAGTTATCGGTTCCCGTCCTGGTGGATGTTCATCCCGTGGTGGAGGGGGAGTCTTTAAATTCATTAGTTAGCAACTCCCACACCAGTGTTTCGCCTGGTAGTGGGAGAGGGGATAGTGTGCTATCAGCAAGCCCAGCCTTACTGGACTCTACTAACGGGGACTCACTGATGAACATACCTGGAAAGAGAAAGAGAAGGAAGGGCCGCCAGAGGGGGGGGGGTGCAACTAAAATCCCGAAAGTAAATAGTATAATCCAGCCCACCAGTGCTCCGGAAACTATTACCTGTCATCAGTCCCCTATGATCATAAATAATTCTCCTATTTCCCCCTATGAATCACCTAGGAACTTGGCTACCAGTTCCAGTAACAATTGTAAAGATGATGGACTTATAAGCAAAATAGAAATATTATTAAAAATACTTATGCTTCCCCTATTAGAGCGCACTAGACTTATGAATTCGAAACTGGACGCTCTTGAGAACCTGGTTAATGGTAACATGGGCATGTTAAACAAGCTAATAAATGCACAAAAGGTATCATCCACTTTATCTGATATTCTAAACCCCCAAGGAGCCGTAGGTACTATCAAGCAGTCCCTTCCAGCTACTGCTAAACAATCTAATTCCCGAACTGTCTTAACCAACTTTGCAGGCGTGGCCCCTAGGGGAGGGAGCTCAAATACTAATATAACATCTAATAGCAAAGCAGGTGCTGCTACACAAGTCTTGCCCACTACGAAGGTTAGCTCCAAACCTACCACATTGCCCAAACCAAGCACCTCCAAATCCACTGCTGCTGCCCCTGCTTTGAATTCTTCAAGGGGTGGTCCCAAGTCGATCTCACATACTAAGTCAAGCACTAGAGTACAGGGGAGCCATCATAACAAGCAAACTAATCCCGCTGTGGCCCCACAGAAGTTTAACAAACAGGGTCCCCCCTGCACTGATTTACCCCTTGAGGCCACTCCTTATACGATTGTCTTAACAGGCGTCTCAACCCTAAGGGAAGATACAAATGAATCCTATGGGGATCTTAAAAACAAGGTGGTCTTTTGGTTAAATAAAAAAAGACCCCTTCCCCCGTCATCTGGCACAGAAATATTGAGTGTGAGGAGAGTACACTGGGTGGGGCACTGTTCGAAGGACCTGGAGGGGGATTGCATTGTGATAAATTTTAGGGACCCATGGGTGGCGGACCATAAACGCAGGGATGCTAGATTTGGGAGGATGGGCGATGTGCAGTCTTTAGGCCTCAGTTATTTTTATCCCAAAAGAAACACAGTGCCCTTTTTCAACCCCCTAATGTCCAGAAGAAATGTTGGGAGTGTACCGGTTGTTAGGTTTTCATACTCACCTTTTCTTCCCCAATTACACAACCGTTTCGAACCACTCTCTGGCCTGGAGGGTATAGATTGACTTAGTCCCGAACCTGGCAGAGGGAGTCATTGTAGCATCCCCACTATTGGGGTTGCATGCCTATCCAGTGAGGGTGATGGGCTTCATGAGTCGGTCAAGGTCCCCGAGCGAGCGCTAGGGGGTAGTTCGTCGGTTGGTTTTCCACCACCCGAGGGTGAGGAGACAATATCAGAGCATGGGGACATGAATCGAGCTGGACTCTTCACTTAAAATATAGCCTCATGGAATATCGCTGGCCTAAAGGGACGAATTGGCTCAGAAGACTGGACAGATTTCATAGACAACTATGATATCTTATTATTTCAAGAGCGTTGGGCCCCTGAACCGATATTTCGGAAAGGCTTTCTTAACTTTTTTAAACCAGCAATCAAGGGTACTAAGGGTAGAGCTTCCAGGGGCCTGGTAATCTGGGTTAAGCAGTCCATTAGTTATAGACCAGTGGAAATTTCGGTTAATAACCCCGATCTTCTGGGAATTAAGTTAATCAAGGAGAAACATCGGGAAATCATTGTTATTAATATATACGCTCGAGGACATCCCGGTGGGCGATGTCCGGTCATCTTAGAGGAGCTGGATTCTTACCTTGACCTTATTGGGAGGGATACATTAATACTTATTGGGGGGGATCTAAACTGTACTTTCGAACCACTGTTAAGCGATGATGAGGATTTGGGGTCTGAGGAGGATGCTGTGTGGAATATCCCATCCCTGTCATTAAATAATATCAAAAAGGTCACAGAAGCGGCTCTGCATTGGGCAGGGCTGTGTTTGGAGTGGGTTCTGAGAGCGGCTAATGGTCGCACGGTATCTGACAAGGCTGGTAAATCCACATTTAACAATGGGGTTAGCAAAAGTAGAATTGATTACATTCTGGTTAAAATAGAGTATTGGTCTCTCTTGGAAGACATGGTTGTCATGGACCGTCCCAAGAGTGATCATAACCCCTTGTCCTTAAGTATAAAGCTCCCTGGTGGACTTGTTAGATCCCCTGTAGCCTCCTGCATCGATGCCGAGGCTATCCTAACCAATGATAGAAGAAGGGTTAAATGGAGCAGGGTTATGGAGGACCCAACCCTGCTTAACGGCATATCATTGGAAGTATCATCTACCTTGAATGCCATAGCGAACCTATCTCCGAACGAGGGTGTTATCCACCGGATTAGTGATTTGCACGAGCAGTGTTTTATTAAACTCAAGGCCCTCCTTACCTTACCACCTAAGCTAGGGAAACTAAAAACTCCCAGTTCTAGCATGAAATGGTATAATAAAAAATGCAGGGAAGCTCATAGTGGGCTAATAAAAGCCATCAAGTCTAGGGTGACCACCGATATTAAAATGGCTCGCCAACGGTATTAAAAGGTCCAGTGGGAGGCGAAGAGGGAGTGGGACGAAGCCCACTGGACAAACTTGCTTAAGGCTTGCCTTTCGTCTAACCAGACTAAGTTTTGGGAAGTCGTGAAATGGGGCAGGAACCCCGACTCCCAAACCCCTGCAAATCATGTACCAGCAGAAGCATGGGTGGACTTTTATTCAACCCAGTTTAGGGACCCAGACTATAAACCTCTTGATGACCCGGGGATCTGCGCGCCTTTGCCGCCACCCCCCTGTCATCTCTTGGTGTTTACGAATGATGACTCCAAGACTGCACTTGGTTCGGTTCAAGCGGGGAAAGCCCCTGGGATGGACTGCATCCCAGCAGACTTATTTAAAATCGACCCCCACCTTTGGGTTCCCCACGTTACTCAGCTTGCAAATGCCATTGCTAAGGGGACTAGGATCCCTGAGTCCTGGAAGGGGGCGGAAATTCTTCCTATATTTAAAAAGGGGGACCGCTCGGCTCCCGGAAACTACCGCCCCATCAGTCTCATTGACTCCCTCCAAAAAATTGTTGCCTGCCAGGATGGTCCTCGCCAGGGTTCAGGGGTGGATGGAGTCGGAGAGCATCCTTTCTATGATGCAGGCTGGCTTTAGATCAGGTACCAGCACCATTGACCAGGTCTTCAGATTTATTCTGATATACTGGAAGGTGGTGCTGTTGGGCGGCGGGTCTATCTACGCCGCCTTTGTGGACCTAAAGTCCGCCTTCGATCTGGTGCCCAGGGCAAAATTGTGGGCTGTTCTGGGCACCTTAGGAATGCCACAAGAACTCCTTGAACTCTTGGTAAGACTACACGAGGGCAATTTTGCTAGGGTAGGGTGAGGTGGGGAGGTCAAGGGCAGGTGACGGATAGTTTCCCCGTAACACGGGGTGTCCGCCAGGGGTGCGTTTTAGCACCTACCCTCTTCTTACTGTTTATTGACCAGGTGGTGAAGTTCTTTGCAGACACTCCTACTGATGCACCGACCCTGGGTGGGACTAAATTTCCCTTGCTCATCTTTGCAGATGACACTTTAATCCTATCAAAGACACGTAAGGGCCTCCAAACGGCCTTAAACAGATTTGAGGATTTTTGTAAATTAAACGATCTGCAAATAAATGTGAGCAAGACTAAATTCATGGTTCTAACAAAAAAATCGCCCCATAAAGAGTTGTGTAAGTATGAATGGTGTGGGTCTGGAACAGGTGGAGGTTATGACTTATTTAGGAGTAACTCTAGACTCTCGGCTACGTTGGAAGCCCCAGGTTGATGTTCTTCGCTTAAAGTTTGCACGCCTCACGGGCTGTTTGATCCAGGAGCAAAAAATGTCTCTTACCAAAAGGGTAATACCGGCACTTAAGATCTATGACGCAAAAATTAGTTCAGCTATACTGTATGGGGCCGACCTGTGTTTTTTTTTGGACCTATCCCCTTTGGTAACAGTCCAAAACAAATTTTTGCGTAATCTGGTAGGACTACCCCAATCCACCCCAATCAAACCTCTCTTGTTGGACATGGGTTGTAAGTCTATCAAGGAGATGGCACGATATCGGTTGGTTGCACTGTGGAGACGGATTTGGACATCGCCGGATCTAAGTCTCTTTGCTACTGAACTTGCGGAAGTAAGATCTATCCTGGGTTCTAGCAACATCCCTTGGTTCCGTGAAGTGAAAAACATCCTGGATGAAATGGGTCTTATCCAACTGTGGGATTCCCCGGGGAGTTCTGTTTTCCCTTCCAAGCAAGCCTTCAAGTCACTGTACTGGGCATCAGTTAGACATCAATCCGTTGTGTGTTCCGATGGCGCTTCCCTTTCTGGCAGATTTCTGGTGCATAAATTAGACCCCTCTCTGGAGAATTACTGGGATGTTATCACCAAGAGTCTGGACAAAAAATTATACCACCAGTTTAGAGTAGGTTGTTTGCCAGTAAGGTCGTTTTCCAAAAAATGGGCTGGTAGTTCGAATGAGTACTGCCCCTGGTGTAACGATCAAAAGGAGAGTGTGGGCCACTTCTTCTTTGCTTGTCCCGCTTATCATGCCCCAAGGAACAAATGGATTAGGCCCATCTTCCAACGGATGAACATCAGAGGATGCATAGAGGCATTGTGGGCCCTAAGAACTAACACCTCAGAATTGGTTGTAATTGGGGTAGCAAAGTACCTAGGGTGGGCTTGGGTTATTAGAGCCAGACACTCTTAATTATCCTGGTTTTTCAATTTTAACATTGGGTTTTACTTCACTTTATACTGCGTCTTTAAATACTGTTTAATTCTTTCTTAAATTGTGCATTGCTATGCACTAATATGGTGTTTTAAATAATTTGCATGTATGATTGATTGATCTTAATAATGTCTTTTATGATATAACAATCGAAATAAAGACGTATGAAACCTGAACCTGAAACCTGAGTACAGTGGTGTACAGTGCAGTGGCTCAGAGTAGACTGGCATAGAGTCTATTGGTTTGAGTAAAGTGGTGTAGAGTGCATTGGCGTTGAGAGGTGTGGCGCACAGTATATTGCAGTAGAGTAGAGTGCAGTGACGTAGAATAGATTTTTCAAAGTAGAGTGTAGTGTTGTGAAGTAGAGTGGATTGGCATAGAATGCAGTGGCATAGAGTGGAGCGATGCAGAGAAGAGTGGGCTAGAGTGTAGTGGTGTAGAGTAGAGTGGTGCAGAGAAGAGTGGCCTAGGTTTCAGTGGCGGAGAGGGCATTGTTTTTGAGTAAAGTGGTCTGGAGTGCATTGATGTGGAGTGCACTGGCATAGAATAGTGTGGTCCAGAGTAAAGAGGAGTGGTGCAGGATACAGTCCAGTGAGGTAGAGTGCAGTGGCAGAGAGTGCAGTGTTGCAGAGTAGACTGTTGTAGAGTACAGTGGTGTATAGGAGAGCGCATGGGCGTGGAGTTCATCGGTTTTGAGTGGCATAGAGTACTTATTCAGAGTAGAATGCAGTGACACAGAGTGCAGTGGCGCATAGTCAATTGTTTCAGAGTAGAGTGGAGAGGTGCATAGTTGAGTACAGTGATGCAGTGGTGTATAGTAGAGTGGCGTAGAGTGCATTGGCATGGAATGCTGTGGCATAGATTGGTGGTGTAGAGTAGAATAAAGCTGCATAGAGTGCAGTGGCATAGAGTGCAGTGGCAGCACTGAATGGAGTGGTACAGAGTAGAGTGGAGCGGTGCAGAGTAGTGTGCAATGTGGTAGAGGGCTTTTATGTAGAGTAGAATGGTACAGAGAAGAGTGCAGTGGCATAGAGTAGAGTGGCGTACAGTTCAGTAAAAGAGTGTGCAGTGTTGCAGAGTGCAGTGGTGTATAGGAGAGTGACATAGAGTGCATTGGCATGGAGTGCCGTGACATAGAGTGATTCAGAGTAGAGTGGCCTAGAGTACAGTGGTGCAGAGTAGAATAGAGTGGCAAAGTGTACAGTGGTGTAGAGTAGAATAGAGTGGCGTAGATTGCAGTGATGTATTGTACAATGTCATGGAGTGCAGTGGCTTCAAATGTTGTAGAGTATAGTGGCGTAGAGTGCAGGGCTGAAGAGAGGAATGCAGTGGCATGGAGTGGCGGTGAATGTAGTGCCACCAAGTGCAGAGCGTCAAGTGCAGTGGCACAGAGTTGATTGTTTCAGAGTAGAGTGGAGTGGTGCATGGTAGAGTACAGAGGCGTAGAGTAGATTAGAGTGGCGTAGAGTGGATTGGCATAGAATGGAGTGGGAGAGAGTAGAGTACAGTGTTGCAGAGTAGAGTGGTATAGAGTGGAGTTGTGCAGACGAGTGCTGTAGAATACAGTGGTGCATAGTTGAGTAGTATGAGGTAGAGTGCATTGGCATATTGTAGAGTGGTGTAGAGTAGAGGCATAGAGTGAAGTGGCATAGAGTGGAATAGTGGGGAGTAGAATGCAGTAATGCGGTGTGGAGTTGCATAGTGTGGAGTGGTGCAGAATAGACTTCAGTGGTGTGGAGTGGTGCAGAGTAAAGTGGAGTGGAGGAAAGCGAAGTATGCATGGTGTGGTAGCGTACTGCCATTGCAGACAACAAATTTTCAATTGAAATGACCATTACATTTGCACAGACATTCAGTTTTACTGATAAAAGTAAACAGCACACAAACGTTAATGTGTGGAAATGCCATCACCTAGTGTATTGATTTGCTTTGATCGTAATAAAATATTTGTTTCCACCACACTTCAGAATTACAAACAAATGTGCGTCATTTGGGCTTTTCTAATACCAATATGTTCTGAAATATCTGCAGTTCATTTACAGACATTCAAATTTTATTGTGTGCTAGAAAACAAAATAACATCACACAACCTTCCTCAATCACATACCCAGGAGCCAGAATGATTGTCATATGAATTCTCTTACTTTGAAGTTGAGAAAAGAAAAGTAAACACCAACCTCCTTGGAAGACAAAGCCTGACATTTGACCTCTGCATTTGAATGCACAGCAAATGTGACAAGATAAGAACAAGATTTAAAGGCCTGTTTATAGAAACCCAGCATTGGTGCAAGAATACAGTAAATAGGGTTTGGGCAATGGAAACTTTCCAAAAGTCCCTGAGATGTCTTTAGCGAACCAGACAGCTGTGCTATCAGGTAGGTTTTGACCTAAAAAGCACCCGAGAACTTAACGGATGGTATGCAATGAGAGTAGCCAAACAATTAATCCAGAATGAATCGTCATGAAATAGGTTGTTCACCAAGAACTGCAATTTCAAGTTAAGGAATAGAGGTGAAAAAATGTATAACAAGGCTAAAATAGGTCTGTTAATGTGACTTGAAAAAAAAAGTCAACTCATGAATGGAGTTGGATGCACAGCGATGCTGTTCTTTTCTAGCTAGGGTGACCAACCGTCCATAAATTTCCCAGACCGTCTGTAATTTGGGTCTCACGTCCGTTGTCCCTGATGATCCCTTTTACGGATGACTTTTGTCCGTAATTTTGGGCATTGCAGAGAGCAACGCTGATCCCCTGCAAGAGGTAACACACTCTGACACCCTGCCATACATACTTCAGATCAGTAGCACTATAAAAGAAATTAAATACACATGAGAGTGGGTCTATGTGAAGAAGAGGGGCTCCATTGGAGGGTGGTAGCAAGGCCAGACTGGCCATACCCAGCATCAGGCATTTCCCTGGGAGGCTGGAAGGGTGGGGAGGGGGCGGTTTTGTTACTGGGGGCTGGTACTGCAAAGTTCCTTGTATATCCATCAGTTTTCAGGCAACAATAAAAGTGTCACAATAACTCTGGCAACTAACGTACCTGCTCGAGAGAGATGGGAGATTTGTTTAATGGTAGTTTTGAATCATCTAAGGTAGCACAGAGGAGTAATATGCCTGCTGCAAAGAATGTGTACCATGCGTATCAAAGTACAGTATTTTATGTGCAGAGCTCAGTGGGTTACTGCTTTTGTCTCTGAGATTCTTTTGTTACTGTGTATTTCACATGTTACATGCGTAATCTAACACAGTGAGCTATGAACTGCCATCAAAGAGCTGCATGCAAGTTGCATGGTACAGGTTACAAAGTTATGTTTTCTTCCCAGTTTTTCCTTATCCTGAAGTTGCTAAAAAAGGTTTGTTTGGGTGGTAATAAATTCTTATTATTAAAGTCAACCCTAACCACTGCGTTATGTTTTGAATCCTGAGTTTGAGCTTCTCCAAACCAGGCACTCTTAAAAAGTGCTTACCAGTATGGATGACGTTAACCCTACACCTTGTAGTCCCCGTTGCTTTATGTAAAAATTTCGATACACTGATTTACACACGTATGATTCATTGTATATGTATGTGTGTGTGATGTAAAGTGCTCTGGCACCCTACACTGGTATGAGAGGCGCTATAAAACAAATGAAATGCATGTGAGAAAGAGGCACTCTTGGTGATAGTGAGGGAACCATTGAAGAGCCTCATCAAAGTTTGTAATATCCCGGGGCACAGTAAAATCATCAGTTGTTATGCTTTAGAAGCTAATTCAATTGATTTATAATGATAAATGTGTTGTAGAATGCACCATGGTTTCCTAAATTTTCGTAGGGGTGCCAAAACAAAGGCTGTAAGCTGTCAGTTTGTTTGTAACACACAACTTTAAAATATCTGCAAATGAACTGTGCAAATGTTTCAAAACATATCAGCAGTTAGGAAACCACAAAAGGACCACTTGTTTGTAATTCAGAAGTGTGCTGGAAACAAGAGTTTTAATAGGATCAAAACAGTCAAGACACTTTACTTGGTGATGTTCAAATGATACATATTTGCCCAAACCACATATCCACACATTAGTATTTGTGCGCAATATAGTTTTATCAGTAAAACTGCATGTTGGCATTTTGCTTCCATTCGATATCAAATGTTCTGTATGTAAAAGGCAATGCCTCCTTCTGCCCTACAATTATGCCTTAACAGTGTATACAGTTTCTAGTCTGTAGCACACTTCTGTGCATCAATGAGAATCTGCAGTTTACAGCTCACAGAAATGAAACAGCCCAAACAGTATACTATTTCCAATATACAGGTAAAATAAGGAGGGCTGATATATGGCTAACCACTAGCCAGGTCATTATATAGTAATGTCAACTCCTATCTAACCGTTCTGACCCACAATAATACCATAATGCTCAGCAGTCTGCAGCGAGTTATAGCTCATGCAGGCTTGTTAACTCCCTTTTCCTGCTTCATGCTCTTACCCTCACACAAGACCTCTCTACTATGGGTGCTATCCATCACTCAGTACTGTCCCAGCTCCTAAACCAGTCATCACCAGCTGAACAGAAATGGAATGCTTGAAGTGATCTTACGCATAAAGCTGGCCACTCGGAGGACTGCGCTCTAGTCCAGTAAGGCAGGTCCCAATTAGCTGCATCCTATGCGTGCCGCTTTACATCTAACAATGGCACTGATGTGTCTGTAAAGCGTACCTTTTGTCCCGAAGTTTTGTCCTGAATTTTGACCCTCTGTCCTGAATTTCTGTCCTGAATTTTGACCCTTTGTCCTGAATTTTTACACTCACCATCCTGAATTTGCACCCATGCCAGTTGGACATCATGTCTCCAGACTAGAGTAGTGTGGTCCGGGGTCCTCCAGGCACACATCAGTGCTGGCAGTGGCACGTCGGGGCTTCTGGAGACCACAGGAACATGCCAAGCGCCTGCCGCACAGTTTTGCTGGTAGCGGCTGCCATCTTGCGTGGACACAGGGTCACAGAATCTGCTTTAGCGCACCTCAACCAACCCTGTCTGCCCCACAGGCAAATGTCCCCCTAATACTGCAAGCTACTAACTCCCCCAGCGGCTCAAGCTTCTAGACCAGAGAGGGCCTACGGGTCATGAATTGTCTTGAGCGGCCACGCCCCTCTTCCAAGCAGTGCCTGTCATCTTGGAGTACAGCGAGAGCCTATGGGCAGCGAAGCAGAGGCACATCAGCAGGGCCTCCTAAAATTGGCACCCATCTCCTCCGCAAGTGGTTGCTATGTAGACCCCGCAGAGTGGAGGAGAGGTTTTGGCCCCATTGACATTCCTCTTGAATCCTGTTCTTGCATTGAGATTCAGCCGTTAATCCCCTTGGCCCGGGGCTCTAAGAAGTGTTGTGCCCCCATTTTTAATATACATAACACACAGGAAGGTATCGTGGCACCTGGAGAGGGAACCTATAGAAATATTTATATATGAAATGCACTGTGGACTGAGATGGGCCCGGATGAACAAATTAACTTGATCATCTTCCTGACCACAACTCATAAGCATGTATCAGTCGTTCCCATGTAACACGCCGAGAACAGCTGGCTGGAGGGGGACTTTTATGGGGGGAGAGCACCCAACGTGGGGCTAGGGACAAACCCTCCCAATATATGACATAGGAGCCATTTTACTCTGTAGCTCCTGAAACGTTGATGAGGTACGTTTAGGGGGTAGTGGACCCCACGAGGGGCCAAAGAGCTACCCACATAATCTATATAGCTGGCCCACGTTCAGTGTCCTTCACAGGTCCTGTTCTCAACATCCCCTGTGTGTCTGAGCTGCACACAATAATTTTTGTTAATTCTTTCCCCGGACCAATCACTCAACAGGGATCAGAGTGGTGCTACTGTGCGCTATAGGGGGTTCATATCCATTCCTCTCTTCTTACAACTAGCCATATTTCTCTCTCTCTCTCTTAAAGCATGATATAACTGATGAGGAAAAGAAAATGGAAGGGAACATTGAAAGAGAAAGAGGTTTACTTTGACTTGATCGAAAAATCATCTTGGATAAATATGTTTTTGTGTAAACATGGCAAACCTCAGCTGTGGGGGGTGGAGAAAGATAGTGATAAATCCTCCATATACCCTGAGAAGGAGAGTTAAGACACCCATTTATAGTCTCTTAAAGATTAGGAGAACTGACAGTAAGAATTAGTTTATTTGTTCACCCAATTTCTGTCTTGTTTTGAGGGACCAACGACGTTTATCCTATCCAGAAGGCCTGGAAGAGAAAGAAAAAGGAAAGTTTTCACGAGGAACCACGAAGACAAAGTCCCTAACTATCCATCTACAACACTACCAAGTTGCTAAAAAATACCTTATTTTTTCTTCTTTCTCTATTTACAAATGAATCACCATTGCAAAACAAAAACATGGAAAGTCTCATAGACCATATTTCCAACCTGGTCTCCCACAGGTACTCAGTCCATATGACCTCCGAAGAGGTGGCAATCAAAATATTTTACTCTGAACTCACACCTCGAGCTCTTGTAGCACACAATATGGGACGCATTCAAAGCAACAATCCATGACGTGATCAAAGCCATTGAGATCGATCCAAGCCAGGGAGTTTAGACTGCTTGAAAACAAGCTTGTGACAGAGATTAGGCCCCTCGAGCAGCTGGACAAAGAAAAAGCCCAGTAGGGCAACCCAAAGTCAATTGGCTATAACTAAGGGTCAACTAAAAGCCCATAGGCTAAACAGAGGCGAGGAATCCCTACTTAAAACAAGGGAGCTCGTCTGTGACAATGGAGGGTAATAAATAAGGTGGGAACTCTACTTGCAAAAGGGATTTTCTCCAGCTGTCCCGGGCAGACATTGGGAAAATCAAAAAGGAAGATGGCTCTTGGGCAACAAGGGAGTACGATAAGCAGAAAGCCTTAATAAGCTTTGACCATGAACTTAATAGCAATGATGAGAAGAACCTTGCAGACATAAATAGGTATCTCAAAAACTGCACTAGCGATGAAAGGTATGCCATCTGGGCAAACACCAGGCCCAGATGGCTTTCCTCTATGGGCTGGAGGTAATTCATTTTATATTTGTATCCTGACATAGCCCCATTATTTACCATTTGCCCTTTCTCTGGGTCTCCTAAGGGGTATTTTGGTGCAATATTGGGCGAGTATGGGCAAGAGGAAACTACAAGGCGCAGGTGTGGCAAAATCTACCCCAGCGGCTGCATCTCTATTAGTCTCAGACACACCTCCCTTAACCAATTATTTTTCAACGGTTATGGTGTGCTCACTACCTAAGTAAGTTGGGCAGAGGAAAAAACTACTGCAGTCATGAGGCGCTCTCCGCCCCTACCTGTTCCGCAAGCTCCAACCATCCAAATAACGACCGCCGAGGTCGGCAATAGTTTGGGCAGGATTACCATTTTGATCAGTGAGATGCACCCCGTCATTGAAAGAGGCAAGACAATCCAGCATGTTATCATATCCGTCAGGGATGTCAGGGTCCGTCCATATTTAGCCCGCATAAGGTCTGTCCTGTCCCTAATGATTGTTATCCCCAAATACTTCCCATTTGACTGGTACTATAGGGTAGTCTAAAGAATACGGGCAAGTTGCCTCCATGAGAGGAAAGATCTGTGTCTTTACCCAGTTAACGTTGATTCCCGAGATCCCTCTAAAAGCTGTGAATTCGCGTAGTATGGGGTTAAAACTAATTTGTGGGTTTTGAACATAAAGTGTTAAATCATCCGCATAGAGGGATACGAAAATCTGTCTGGTGGGATAGAGAATCGCGATTTCACAATGTTGTTTGACGTAGCATAGCTGCAAGTGGTTCTACAGCCAAAGCAAATAGTAGGGGCGAGAGCGGGCACCCCTGACTCGTACCCTATGAAACTGAAAAAGGGGCAGAGTTTATTCCATAAACCAGTACTTTCGCCTGTGGCTGTTGGTACAGCAGCGTTATTCATGAAAGGAAGCCTGAAAGCATTCTCATCTGCCCCAGCAGCTCACAGAGTCAAACGCTTTGGTAACTTCCAAAAAGACCTCCACTGACTATCTCTGGGTCCACATCCTGTAGGAGCAAATAGAGAGTACGTAAATTATGCGAAGTCGACCGTCCAGGAACCCTGCCTGATCGGTTAGCACAAGAGCGCTCATGAGGAGACTCAACCAGTTAGCCAGGACCTTGGCCAAGACTTTAACATCACAATTTATGACGGATAGTGGTATTTATGACTCACACTTATCACCTGGCTTTCCTGGATTTAACAATGAGACAATAGTCGCCTCCCTCATGGACATAGGAAGTACTCCCTCTTTCCTAGCCTCATCATATACCTGCTTAAGTATTGAAGTTAGGCAGTCAATACATGTTTCATAAAAATCAGCCGGGAGGGCGTGCGAGCCAGGTGCCCTGCCAGAGCGTAGTTGCATCACTGCTGCTCTAATCTCATCCTGCTCGATATCAGCAGCCAGGAACTCCCTTTGTGCCTCTCCAATCCATCCCAACGCCACATCCTCCAAATATGTTGCTAGTGTAATGACTGTTTCCCCCTGGAGGTGTATAGGGAAGAGTAAAATGTAGTAAAGGTATGTAAAACATTGGCTGTGTCCTTCTGCGTATTCATTCATGTCTCGTATCTCAAGCCCATAATTAGAGAAGCTAGGTTGACGGATTTGATCAGCTAATGCCTTCCCCAGGCTCTCCCCTTCTCCATATCTGCAAGCTCGGAAGTACCTGCCACAAAACAAGCATTCCATCTCAACAGTTTCCCTGTACTACATCAGTTTGTCCCTAAGGGCTATTTGTGTCACTCCTGTGGGGAAAACTGAGAGCTCCCTTTCCACGTTTTTAAGGTCAGTCTCTAGACTGGAGAGGGTGTTGCATATGTCTTGCAGTACTCTTCCCCCTTTTGCAATACACATGCCTCGGATGGTGACCTTGAACACCTCCCATACAGCGGTTAGGCGGGAGACGACCCGATATTTTGTTTTAAAAAGTCTTGTATCTCTTACCCTACCACCGTCCTAAAAGAGAAATCCAGTAAAGTCATTGGGTTGAGTCTCCAGGCGGCCTGAGGCAGGCAGTCCAACGGGGGGGGGAAGCGTGAGCCGAACCAGGGAGTGGTTTGACAGAGTGCAAGCTAGGTGCTGAGCTTGTGTCACCCTGGTTCCCGTTCCTCTGGATACAATCCAGTAGTCAAGTCTGGGCCAGGTTGAGTGTACAGCGGAGTAGTGGCTGCCCTTCTCCAGCTGGGGATGTAGAGGCCTCCATGCGTCTATGAGGTAATGGTCCATAGTTATGTGTTCTATCTGCCTCTGTGTGGCCGTGTAATGATGGGGCTGAGGATTTGATCTGTCCCTGTGAGGCTCCAAGGTCATATTTAAGTCTCCCCCCAATACCACATATCACATACATGGATCCTATGGCCAATACCTTCTCCCAGAGGACATTAAGAAAGGACGTGTCATCTATGTTCAGGCCATAAGAGCCCCCTTCCAGGTTGCCGCTCATTTGCTTCGCTGCACTCTTCACCTGTGCTGGGTCACAGTAGTGATCTGCAGCCTCCGCTCTGCACAAGGGTCCCGAGCTGCTTCCAGCCACCTGCTTCACCCCGGCCGCCGCGCCCACCCGCATCGGTTAGTCTGTGTGCATAGAATTTTTACATTATTATACACTTGATTATGTGTCTCAGATAGTCTACACCACTAATCGATTACAGATACATTTAAGTACAAAATCTTAAAATAGGGCTTGTGTTTGACCTCATGGTCACAGGTATAACCCCCGGCGAGTCCACTCAGCCATTCATTCATCTGAGTTCGATAAAATGAGTACCCTTGGGTAACAATAAACATCTGTTATTGAGTGGAAAGAGGCCTAGAGGTGAACATACGCTTTACAAATACACGTTATGCTATGTTTAAGAACAATTATGATACATAACCTTGACCTGAATTAATATTTATTAATTATACATTGTCAAACTGTTGGTTTACTATTTAGAAGGGACGAAATAGGTTTTGAAAGGAAACTAGCACCCCTTACCTGCAACGTGAGAGCTTTGAAGTTTCCTGATCCAGACTGACACCTGGGATTATTCTGCAGGTGAGGAATCTACATGTAGAAGGATCCATCAGAATTTTATTGTATGCAATCTGTATTTATTACTTTGAAAGGTGTACCGTTTGGTCCATTCTTGAACATTGACCGGAGTATACCAGAGTCTGTTCTCTGGATGATCCAAGCACACAAATCTTGATACTTCTTCTATTGCACTCAAATGCATGTTGCCCTTTGTCTGTTTTTATTATCGTTTGTTCTGTTAAGGTCTAATAGAAAACAAACACTTTACTGGCTAACATGCTGTCTACAGCAGCCTAATACAATGAATCTGTACTTCACTGTAATCACTCCTTACAATTTATCTCGTTTGTAGCAGCAAGCCGTTTATCAAGTAGCGGCTGGCCCTTCGGCTTCTGTCAGCACAAGCTTGTTGAGTACACTGGATCTCAAGGGCTTTTTTCTCCTTGGGGAAACAAATAAATATATATATATAATTACCCTGTAAATATATTATCAGTGGGTAGTTTTAGTTAGGACCATGTTTTCATAGGAAATAGATTTTTTGGTTTGATAATAAGTTTGGTACTGGCCGACAGATCTTCAACAAACTTTCCTGAACTAAGGGCCATATGTAGGAAGCCTAATACCGGTCGGTAACGGCCGATTTTCGGTAAATATACCGTTACCGACCGGTATTTAGGCTTTTGCTATGTAGGGGGATCATTTCAGGATTCGGTAATTTACCGAATCGGTAATTTTACCGATTCGGTAAATACCGAATCCTGAAATGAGATGTAGGGGGAGTGTGTCGTGGGTGTGGGGATTCGTTATTTACCACCAACTAAAAGTTGGTGGTAAATGACGAATAGGTGTAAAAAAGCATTTTTGTGCACTTTGAAGTGTGCAATGTGGCAGACATACATGCCCTTAGGGCATGTATGTGCGCCACATGTGCACACATGGACGAATCAGGGGTGCAACAGGGTGTCAATGTGACACCCTGCCACCCATGATGATGCCTCCCCCATTACCGAATCGGTATTTACCGATTCGGTAATGGCAACTGGCTTCCCATTCATTCCTATGGGCCTCCAGGCCCATAGGAATGAATGGGAAGCCAGTTGCCATTACCGAATCGGTAAATACCGATTCTAAAATACCGACACTTACCGATTCGGTATTTTTTTTACCTACATTACATTTACCGATTCATAAATACCGAATCGGTAAAATTCGGTATTTAAGAATCGGTAAATGTATTTTACCTACATATGGCCCTAAGTCTCAATCACCTCAGCCTATTCCTGGAAAGTGTCAGGGTGATCCATCAAGGGGGTGATGGAGTTGGGGCAAAACGTTTTTCCCATACAATTTTTCCAAGCAGTAATATTTATGACGACATTTTACACACAATTCTAATCAGAGGATTCTATGTATTTGTACCATGTTTTTCCATAAATTGTCTTTTCTGTTTTGTAGTTTAAAGGGATCCTCTTCAGGATATCAAGTTAAGATATCTTGACAAGCGAAGTCTCTACTGTAAAATTTTACTTGGAGCTATTTTCTGTCTTCTGAAATACCCTTCTTGACCCAGAGTGTTTGCTTAGGTCACTGTTGTGCAATGAAAAATATTGGCAATCCATTTTCAAATGATTTGCCCACCAATATATATAAATTGGTCTTTACCAGAATCTACTGTGAAACCCCACTTACTTTATTGCATTCAACTTTTTCTCATTGTTGTGGGTGTTTAGAAAGTGTTATTTATATCAGTATCACAGATAATTTGTGTCATCCGCTCAAGACTTTTACTCGCCGGAGCTGAGAGAATGTGTGCATAGAATATCTCAAACATCTCCCATATCTAATGTATTAAAAGCGATCACCCAAAATCAGTCTTTAGTTGCCTGTCTGACACTTTAATTACAAACTGTAGGAAAGTGCCCCTTTTTGCATGGTAACCCCTAATTTGTTTGCCAGATAACTGATGCTAACTTGACTGAGTGTGCCATGGGTCTCTGTCAATCAGGTTGCTAGGGCCTGTGTTCCCAAAATGGCACAGTTGTTTCTACAATTGGCACAACTTTGGCCCACATGTAAGTCCCTTGTAAAAGGTACCCCAGGTGCCAAACGGCCTTGAGACCAGAGAAGGCCTCTGAGAGCTGCAACATGTATCATACCACCCTCAGATAACCCTCAACTTAACACACACACACACTTCCAGTGGAGGCTATGTGTTTTGGTGCAGATCAAATTGAAGAGTCGACATGGCACACATCCCTGTGTGCCCTGTCCACCAACCCAGCCTGTGGCATGGGTAAGTTACCATTCTAGCAGGTCTCGCAGCCCTAAGGCAGGGTGCACCATACCACAGGTGAGGGCATTGCTGCATGAGCAATATGCCTCTACATTGTCTGTGCCATTCACTGAAGCTGTTTTGAGAACATGGGCTGGGAGTTTGTCAACACAAACTCCACAGCTGCATGATGGCTTTACTGAAGTCTGAGAAGTTTGGTATCAAACTTCTCAGCATAATAAACCCACACTGATGCCAGTGATGAATTTATTATAAAATACACTCAGAGGGCAACTTAGAGATGCTCCTCAAAAATGATCGACCTCTAGTGTATTGGCTGACTGGTGCCAGCCAGCCACCACCAGACAGGTTTCTGACCTCAGGGGGTGAGAGCTTTTGTGTTCTCGGAGGTCAGAAACAATGCCTGCTTGGGGTGGAGGTGCTTCACACCTCCCCCTGGCAGAAACAGCAACACTTGGAGGTGAGGCCTCAAAGTCTCACACCTTGTGATGTGCTGATTTGGCAGCTCCAACTAGTGGAGATGCCTGCCCCCCCCCAGACCAGACCCCTTTTTTGGGAGCAGGACAGGTAGGAAAATTAGCAATCAGAGTAGGAGTGCCCACCTTAGCCTGGCATACCCCTAGGGTCCCCAGGAGCTGAGGTGAACCCCTCTCTTAGAAGTTCTCCATCTTGAATTGGAGAATTAGCCCCAATAGGAACAGGGATGTGCATCTCTCCAAAAAGGTGGGGATACCCAAAGGGCGTAGTCACCCTAGGGGACAGTGGCCATTGGCTACTGCCCCCAACCTCAGCAACGTCTTTAAATGTAATATTTAAGGGCTTCCCTGAAACTTGTTCCTCTTATTCGTCAGAACAAAGAAGAAGATGGAAGGAGACCGCTGCTGGACCGGGAACTAAACTGCTGTAGACAGAACTCGGCAAGAACCCCGCCACCTGTAGCTGGTTTGACAACTGGACCTGCTGCCCTTCCAGAAACACTGCAAGGCCTCCACGAAACCTTGGAGACTTTCCAGCCATCAACCAATCTCCAAGAACCTCCATTTGGGCTAGAGGCTCTAGTCCCCAGGCACCCGCCAGCACACAAACTGTAGTAGTTGAGGACCGAACCTAGTTTTGACATGACTCACTAATGCAAATGAACCCCAAGACCGTAGCGAAAGAGGACCGACACTTGTGTTGACGCAACTCGACCTTGCCAGAAGAAAGCACTGCAGCTGGAGGGCCTCCACGACCCAGAGGGATCCTCTCAGCTCAACAACCCAAACTGTTCCAAGCCCCACTCTCGAGAGCCTGAACCCTCCTTCTAGTGGCCTTGTCGGCCCCCTCCTGCCCCGCCTGCTCGACCGCTGCCTCTCGGACACAGCCCAGCATCGGTGGGACTTCTCTAGCCCACGCGCATCTCCATCCCCACAACTGCAACTTCTGGGCTCGTAGTGCCTCCCTTCAATCTGCAGTGACACACCGATGACAACTGAGACTGTCTACTGAATCTCATTCACCTCCATTGCTCTCCTGTGACTGCAAATGTGATCATCATTGCCGATATCAACGGCAGTGGCATAGATACTGAACCCCACACCTCCTCAGATGCCCCCAGTCTCTATTGACTAGCCTTGGGCTCGGCGAACCCTGCACCCTGCTGCCCCAGTGCCGCTGGTGGTTTAGTACCAACCGTAAACTGACCCTTGTCCAGTGCCAGTCTAAACCCCTGAAGACTGGAAAAGTAAGTTGTGTACTTACCTGCTGATGCATAAAACTGTTTTTCCTTGATGGGGGAACATGGCGCCTGCATGTTAGCAGTCGCTCGCTCCCGGAGCTCCCGCTCTAGCCATTAATCGCTCCGAATGAGTTAACTAGCCGATTCTACCAGCACCCAGCCCCTAGCACCCAGCAATCGGCATACCTTTTGGATGTGTGTTTCCTTGCCTTCCTCGCCTTGTCTTTTTTTTCGTCTTTTCCAGGCTGCTTGGTTTTTTGTTCCGTGGCGTTCAAGAGGTGGGCGTTGTCAGCGCCACTAGGTTTGTGCAGCCGGGGATGTGTAGAAGCGAGGCAGGTCGACGCCTCTCCACGCAACCCCGCTGGTTTGAAGCCACCCTGGGGCATCCTTAGGGGTCGTACGGCGGCTGCGCGTGGCCATCCCCGAGGCAATGACAGCATCATCGGCTATTTTTGAGCTACTGAGCGGAGGAGCCAGCAGGAAGGTTGCGGTGAGTCTCTGGAGGACCCTGCTTCTACAGTGGAGCTAGGTACTGGGGGAGGGTTTGGGGACACTGCTCATCGAATATTACAGCATTCTCAGGGGGCGTCGCCCCTTGGAGGTCAAACCCCCCAGACCCTCTGCTCTCCAAAGAAGGTCTTTCCATCCATTAAGAAAACGCTGCAACCTGCCATCAATGCTAGAAGGGGGTCCAAGAGGCAAAGGAAAGGCGCTGGGGTGAGTTTTGATCGGGCAAAGGCGGCCATTAACAATAATTCCATTGGCACAGACAATTCCATCAAGGACTCTGAGTTGGTCCAAGACCTGAGCACTGATAAGGTCACCTTTAGGGAACCAGAGTCTCCTCCTGTCATCGCTGCTCCAGTTACAGTTAGCAACTCTGCCTTCCAGACTTACCAGGTTAAGGGTAGATCTATAAAACCCAAGAGGCCTAAAAGTAATTTCGCAAACACCTTAGTCAGGGTTACTCCTTCGCTGCGTTCTTATTTTAGGGTCCAACCTGAGGTTCTGGATATCACTGTACAAGCTGAATCCCTTAGGCAGAGCTCTGCAAGCTTATATTCCTCTATAACATCGACATCATTACTGACTGAGTTACCTGCTAGCAATATGGAGTCAGCGCCAGACTCGGTCGCTAAGCAGGGCAACTTAGGTCCCCCATGACCCCATGAGCGCCTCGAATATCGGTCCCCCAGCTTGCCCACAGGCTCAGAATCCGCCGCATTTTCTGTTACCAGTAGTCTCCAACAGTGAACCCAGGGGGGGAACAAGAGCCAGGCTCTTTATCTCCATCCTTACCTTCACCTTCAGGCTTAGAAGCTCTCTTTATCACGTTATCAGAAGACATAAAAAAGGGCTTCGCAGTATCTGCAGGTAATAAGGGGGAAATCAGAAATTTCTGCGAATCTTTGAAAAACAAAGTAGATCTTTTAAACTCCAGGACTGTAACTCTTGAGAACAGCGTCGGCGAATTAAAAGAAGATCTTGGGCTGGCTAAGTCGGACATTCTACTGCTAAAGCAAGAACGCGTAGATCTTAGTGACTGGAAAATTTGGAGAATAATGCGCGTAGAAATAACATGCCTACTGAATGTTCTGGAAGGTAGTGAAGGATCGGACATTGGACCTTATATTGTCTCATTACTCAAGGCTTCCCTACAGCTCGAAGATTCAGAAGAAGCACTAAGCCACGATATACAGAGGGTCCATAGGGATCCCTTTCGAAGAAACCCCAACAGATCTAAACCCAGGAAAATTCTTATCAATTTTCTCACCCTCGCTTTAAAAGAGAAGATCCTCAATGCAGCACTGAAATTGAAAATAGTAAGGGCAAAAGAGTTCTCGTTTGAGATCAGGTCCGACCTCTCAAAGCTCACTTTGGATAGGCAATGGGAATTCGGTAGGAGGTTGGAGGATTTTAAAAAGCATTGCGCAGTAGCCCAGTTAAAATTTCCGGCCTTCCTGAAAGTGATGCACAATAACAAAATGCAGAATAAGAACAGTTCAGGAGGCGGATGAGCTGCTTGATAATATTAGCAAAGGAGGTTCATAAGGGATCGTCCTAGCTTGGGACAGGGTCTGGCTGGGGCAATATTTTTCTCCTTTTCTCCTTAGCTGCGGTTTCGCCCCTTTTCTCTGTGTGTTTTTTTTGTCCCCTCCCCTTTCCTATTAGCTCGTGAATGGCAATTAGTTATTGGGGAGAAAGTTAGTATAATCACGATTACACGCAGGAAGGGGCTAATACTGAGAAGAAACAATAAAAAATATAAAATATAAAATTAAGGAACTTAAAGAAATATTGAATTAAAGGTGAAATAAGGATAAAGGGGAGAAACAGTGCAGACTGGTGTGTCTTCTTTCTTTCTTTCTTAATTTGGTCCCGACCGCATTTCAAGGCTTCAAGGCCGAATGGGTCCTCTTGGCAAATCCTTTTTTCTGTATTTTTTTTCTTCTCGTCATTTTAAGGGAAGTGGCTGGGGCGGGAACCTCCGGGATGCAATTGCCTGGACTTCGTCTGTCCAGATAATTGGGGTATGGGTTCTCCAGGGGAGGGGGGAGGGTTGGGAGGGGCACAGGGGTAGGGGTAGGGGATGGGGTTGGGGCTGGGGTTGGGTGCAGGAGGGCAAAAAAATAAAAATTTTCCTCATTCTCCCTTTTCTAATTTTACCAATCTCAACTTTAAGAGCAATGACCTTAGAATGGTATTGGTTTGAGTGCTGGTGCGGGTCTCTCCAATGTCCCTTTTTGATGATAGGTCCCTGGTTTGATCCACCATGAGTTACATACAGTTCTTGTCCTGGAACATTAATGGCCTGTGCACTAGACCGAGAAGAGATAATATCAAACAATACCTTCAGGATTCTTCTGCGCAGGTCATCGTTCTCCAGGAAACCCACTTACTTAAGGAAGAGACGGTCTCTCTTTTTAAAAATAAAAGATGTGTTGGCTCATATGTCTGTACTAGTCAGTCGGCTAACATCAGAGGGGTTCTAATGTTATTTAATAAAACAGCTAAGGCGCATATCTTATCACAGTTAGTTGACCCAGGTGGCAGATGGGTCATCGTGAAAGTTATCATAATGGGAACTCTGTTTACCTTGGTCGGCTATTATGGACCCAACCAAGATGACCCCTCCTGTCTCAAGACAATTTTTTCTCACCTGTTGGATTTTCCGGAACCAATAGTCTTAGCTGGGGATTTTAATATCGTCCTCAATCCCTTATTAGATAAGACTCCGAACAATAGAGCCCTGGTCCCCTCTAAATCTCGGGATTTTCTACTTGGTGCAATGAAGCAATTTGCCTTCTCAGACATTTGGAGGGAAGGATCAGGTCAGCAGATAGGTGTCTCGTTTCATAATTACAAATATCAGCACCAATCTAGAATAGATTATGTGCTATAAGTAATTCGTTAAGAGGCAGAGTAAAAAAAATCTCTTATCTGACGAACCATCGTTCAGACCACTCAGATATTCTCTTGGGCCTGGAGGGTCCATTGCCTAGCCCTACTAGGACTTGGTCCTTTGACCGCTCCCTACTTTTGGAGGAAGAGGAGATCTCCTTCTTACTACGAGAAACCGAATGGTTTTTGAAAGCGAACTCTGGGTCGACCTCCATAACAATCGTATGGGAGTCTCTAAAAGCTTTCTTGTGAGGCCAAATTACCAGTAGGTCTTGCTACAGAAATAAAAGATATAAAGAAGAGATCTTATCTATTGAAACTAAGCTGATGGAGGTCGAGGCCGACTTAATTTGCCAAGTTTCCCCCGAAATCCAGCAAGAACTTCAGAAAAAGTTGGATGGTTTGAAGGGTCACTTGGAGATCATCTTGCACACCAGGCTTACTCGAAGATGGGACGCAAGTAAAATCACCCACTTTGAGTATGGGGAAGGGGCAGGTAAGCTCCTTGCGTGGAAGACCAAATCAGACAAGGAATTACATTAAGGAAATTATCAGTGATAATGTCACTCTTTCCTCAGATGGGGAAATCTGCGATGCTTTCCAGACCTTCTTCCAGGACATTTATTGTGAAGATAAAAGGGTTGATAACCTTAGTGCCCAGAGCTGGCTGGGAGGCATCCCTCTCCCCTCCCTGAAGTCTGACAAACAACATTACTTAGATCAGGCTTTCACTCACGCTGAGGTCAGGGAAGCCATTCAACGCTGCAAGAACGGGAAAGCAGCGGGTCCTGACGGACTCCCAGCTGGGATCTATGGTTTATTAAGTGATAAGATCGTCCCCACCCTGACGTCTCTTTTTAATCAGGTACTAAAGGAGGGCCTAGCGATCCCAGCTTCGTGGTACGACGCCACTATAATCGTGATTTTGAAACCAGGGAAAGTTCCATCATGCTGCGGGTCATATAGGCCCATATCACTCCTGAATGCTGACTATAAAATCTTCACCTCAATATTGGCAGCAAGATTGGGAGCCGTGGTGGGAGACATCCTTCATTTAGAGCAGAAAGGGTTTTTCAGGGGTCGGCAGCTATCGAATCTCACCTATGATCTCATTGGTGCGATTGATTTGGCTTCCGTATATTCCCTTCCGCTAGCAGCCATGACCTTAGATGCCACTAAGGCCTTCGACAGAGAGAATTGGATCTACCTGTCGGAGGTCTTGCAGAAGTTTAACCTAGAGGAAAATGTCTGTCGCACAGTACAGTTGATTTACCCGTACCCACCTGCCATACTTCTTGTTAATAGCAATATTACCGATCCCTTTAAGATCTCAAGGGGGAGCAGACAGGGCTGCCCACTCTCCCCTCTTCTTTTTGACTTGTATATTGAGCCATTTGCTCAACGGCTTAGAGACGACCCTAACATTCAGCCTTTTAAGTATGAGGTGTGGGAGAGGAAGGTCGCCCTGTATGCTGACAACATTTTAGTTCTTTCAGCTAATTTCCAGTCAGCTTTTCCAGCCGTCGTCAGTCTTGCCCAGGAGTTCGGATTGGTCTCAGGCTATGAAATCAATGCCTCGAAGACTGAAATTATGACTTGGAATCTTGGAGGGTCTCAGCATCAGCTTCAGATCAGCCCCAAAATGAGATACCTGGTGATCAATGTTCTTCAAGACATCACAAAGATCGCCGAGACCAATCTGGCTATGGTGGCAAGGGAGTGTCAGAAGCTAATGAAATCTTGGGCCTTACTCCCTCTATCCATTATAGGCAGGGTCAATTTGATTAAGATGTCAATTCTCCATAAAATCACCTTCCTCTTCAATTGTATCCCCCTTCACTTTGAAAAATCCACCATTGACAAGTTACAGAGGGATATTAACTCATTTGTTTGGGCGTACAAATCATCTAGGATTGCATGAAAAACGCTGAGGTGAAGGAGAGAGAAGGGAGGCTTTGCTTTACCAGATCTCCAGCTTTATGCCTGGGCTTTCCAACTTTCACACTCACATATGCTCTTGAAAATGCCAGTGTGGGGGGGATGTTCCTAACTATGCTTAGAGGCGCCAAACTACCAGAGGAGGGATTTCTGTTTAAATTTGGGGACTCAAAGTTTTAAAAAAAGGTTACGTTGAAGGTGCTCCTGGGCTTAGCCAAAACGTGGGCCAAATTGAGGGGCTCGGTGGCACTTGGCTATTATTCCAGCTTGGCTCTTCTTTGGGACTCCCCGGGCGCTCCAGAGTGTTTAAGGGAGACGCTAGCAATACCCTTAAGAGAGGCTGGGTTAGCAGTCTGGGGGGACTTGGTCCCTGATGGTACCTTTATTTCAGGGGAACAACTTAAAGACAAGGTTGGAGAAGGCCTCTCTAGATTTAAATATCTTCACCTGGAAAGCTGGGCTCGATCGCACTCACAATCAAATTGCAAGAACTTAGTAGGATGCAGACGTTTTCTAGAACACCAGCTTGTGACTAAGTCCCCTGGAAAGAAGGAAGTTTCTTTTTTGTACCAGGCCATACTCGAAGCTGTGGATGGCGAATTCAATCTCGCCAAGGAACTGTGGGGAGGCTCTTTACCTATACAGGATTGCGATTATTTATGGCAGAAGTCCTGTAAGACCTTGAATGAAGTGGTAAAACCGGCATGGTTAAAAAGGAAGGATCTACGCCGGAACCACCGCCAAGATCCAGAAGAGACTCCAGCGCATCCAGAACGCCTCAGCCAGACTCATCCTCAACATCCCACGACACAGCCACATCTCCGGACACCTAAGAGACCTGCACTGGCTCCCTTCCGCCTCCTTACCCACGCACACAAAGCTCTCCACGATCAAGGCCCGAGCTACCTCAACAACCGCATCAACTTCTACGCTCCCAAACGCCACCTCCGATCTGCCAGCCACGCCCTCGCCGCCGTCCCACGCATCCGCAGAGCCACTACAGGAGGAAGGTCCTTCTCCTACCTGGCCGCCAAGACCTGGAACTCCCTCCCGGCCGACCTGCGCCTGACCCAAGACCACCTCTCCTTCAGGAAGAAGCTCAAGACCTGGCTGTTCGAGCAGTAGCGACACCCCCCCCCCCCCCCAAGCGCCTTGAGACCCTACGGGTAGGTAGTGCGCTCTATAAATGTCCTGATTGATTGATTGATTGATTGATTGTTTACCATCCACAGGGCCTATCACTCCCCACATAAATTGTCAAAAATTACTAAAGGCCCACCAATGAGTTGTAAGATTTGTGGGTTGGCCTCTGCTTCAGATATTCACATGTTTAAAGAATGCCCTGCCCTTGCTTCCTTTTGGGATAATAGTGGACTTTTTTTGGCAAGCACCTTGGGGCGTCCTATCAACATCGACTTACCTTTAATCATATTTGGCCTGGAAGATAAAGTTACTGGCCCTGCTGGATCGTTGCTTTTCTATGCTATCCTCCTAGCCAGGAGGCAAATCTGTATAAGATGGACAGAATCAACTCCCCCTTCTTTCTAGACTGGCAGACCTCAGTTTTGGCTGTCTCTAAGCTAGACCTTGCTAGATCAGGCAGTAAGAAGAAGAAAGCATTTTGGAACCTGCTGCAACTCAGATGGGGCTCAGAGTTGACCGATTGAGTTTTTTTTCTTTCTTTTAGAGTCCTATGATTATGCTGCCTTAATACTCTTTGGGTCTTTAGGATTGCATTGAATTCTATCTATTGCATCCGACTGCCTACCTGTTTCAAGTACCCAGTATTACTGTTTCCGATTGACAAGCACAAAAGTATTTCCGAGACTATAAAACATTTCTACTACCTGTTGAAAAAATTGCATAAAAGTCTACTTACCTGTAATCGAGTTCAACTTGGTTCCTTGAAATAAAAGTAACTAAAGTAATATTTTTCTAAGAACATTGGCCTGGAGGCACTCATTGAGTGTGTGTTCCCGTCTTGCATGAGTATGTATACCAAATGCATTCACACTACCCTCTGATAAGCCTATCTGCTCAGCCCAGCTACCTCCAAATTGAGTTAGGTACTACCTACTTTAACCTCTGCCATACCATTGGGGACTCACTGGACTCTTCACACTGTAACTCTTTTTGGTGTAGTATATACAGAGCCAGCTTCCTACACAAACCACATCACAAACACAGGCAAATTGTCACTCTTGTGCCAATCTTACTTGTGCGGGCCCAGGACTGCCAACATCCACGGGAGCGAAGAACAGGATCTCTAATCTCCTTTAGAGTATAAACATCTACAGGAAGTAATTACTAGCAGATGAATAGTACTCCAAGGAAGATCCGGGACCAGGAAGAAGGGTGTCAGGGGAGCCCACCAGGGAGGCGAAACTTGCTCACAGTGAAGATGCAGGGAAGGCAAAGGCAGTACTGCAGGAGATACAAAATAATAAACGGGGAGAGAAGACATAAGACACAGTTACACCAAGTGAGTTATACTACAGGGAATGTACACCAAAGTTGAGTCTATAAGGAGTGTGTACCTCCCCAACCTTCTCGAAAACAGAACAGGATGATGCCTACGTATTTTCTTGACAGCCGTAGATTCTTTCTCCTGTGTACAGCAGGCAAAGATAACTGAAAATATCAATAAAGTTCGAACTTTCAAAGTGGCAAAACAAAACAGGGTACTTGTAGCTTTAAGGTAAGCCAAAGCACGAAAGAGTCCTCCAATACTTCTTGGACGTGATTCGGAAAGTAAAGGGCACACACTGTGCTGAATCTACACCGTAACTAGAGTCAAGCTTCGTTAGAGGAAGTCTCAGGGTGTTTAAAGTCCGCTGTGAGCAGGACGGCAAAAAACAATAGATCCCAAGATAAAGTTCACAATGTTCAAAATCCAAACAACCAAAAAAAAAAAAAAACAGGAACACGCGAACAGTGCGTGTAACGTACCCGTAGCAGCGGGTGGTGATGACTCCGTGCAACCAAGGACTGTCCGGTTAGAAGAATCCGGGCCGCGAAGGAGAACCAGGTACGGAGCTAAGTGAAGAGATTGCAGTCAGCAGGAAGCGCGCTTCGACAGCGCACACGGGAGGGGAGGCGCTCCTGTTCCGCTCGGTGCTTGATGAAGACGGCGTCCTATTCGGCGTCCATGGAGCAAGACAGGAATTTCCTCTGGGAATACCGAGGCGGAATACCACAGCTATCCAGGGAGACAGGGTCACGAGGTGATACAGGCAAGGTCCTGGGCAACAAAGTGTCAAGGCGATATTCAGACGATATCCCAGGAAACAAGGATCCAGCAAGGTTTACCAACACAAAAGCTTCGTAAGCCAAGCACTGATAGCAAGGCGGTGCTTCCATTTAAACAGACTCTCATCCCATGTGATCATGTTGACCAATGCTGTTTCTTCGAGAGGTATAGGGGCGGTACACCAGACTAACTACCTTAATGATGCATTCTGGGAATGGTAGTGTGTGAGGAGGGCTTTAGAATAGTACAGGTAGAGGAGCGTGTAACACAAATTAGAAATAAAATAAATACATCATGACATTTGTGTACACTTGTCCTTCTACATACTGCTCACAAACAGGCACATGTGTTACTAAACATTCCAAAGGCATGTTGCTCCCAAGATGCAACTGGAGCCGGATGAGATGTTTCTTGTGTGTAAGTAGGAAGGGCAAAATTAGACCTATGTGCGACAAACTTTAGAGAGGACTTCCTCTGAGTGATCTTATACAGAAATTGTGCAAAGAAAAATCATGTTATGTGTACATTAGAGCATAGCTTTTGTTCTAAAACATCACAAGTGAGAACATTTGTATAACCCACCGCTAATTCACAAAGCATGTTAATTTGTAATGTTATAGAGCAAAGTGAGTTAATGCATCCACTGCAGAAATTTGTCCCTAATTTAACAGTTTCAATGCTGTTGGGTGTACTCAGCCCACCACCGTACTCACGTTCATAAAACATATTTAGCTGAGCTCTGGAGTAACATGCATTAATAGGATTATGAGTATTTGTTCTACAGCCGAGTCTTCCAGCAGTAAGCAAACCCACTCTTCTGAAAGGCAAAATACATCACCTAAAATATTGCCACTGGCACAGTCAGTAGGTCTGGTCTTTTCAAGCTGGTGTGAGCGTTAAAGCAATGTTTTGTTTTAATTACAAAAATGTGCCATAAATGAAACATACCACTGCCTAAAGACGATGGTCATACGTTTGCAATAAAAAGTTGAAATTATCCATTGCATTTCATTTTAATAGAACAGAGCAGACAGGTGTACATAGCTAGAAAAATAAACAACTATTTTTAATAGTTATTAAAAATCCAACTCAATACTGAAGTTGGATTTTTGATAAATATGAAGAAACATGTACTTTTAGAAAGTTACCTTGTCCCTGCCTAAAGCCTCTGAACGCCTATTTGCATTTGCTTCTCCATTTCTGCCAGCCAGTAATGAGCTTTTGGATAGCTATACAAACGGTTTCCAAAGGAGAGAACAAAGGCCTTGAAGTGGGTAAGTGTTGCTGTTCCCTTAATAAGATGACCGGTAGGGTGAGGTTTGGTTGAGGAACTGGGTTACCTTAAAAGAGGCCTTTCCTGTTCTGGGCAAATGTAAGATGACACCTGAGCAGGGCACTTCCTTTGTCCTCCAGCCAGGCAGGCTTAAACACAGTCAGCCTCTTTTTGACATTACAGTGTCAAATCCTAATGGAGTGCCAAATCTTGCTTGACAGATCTGATGGGGTTTTATATATAACACTTTAGAAACACATAAGGACACAAATCCAAACAATTATTGTGTATCCACTGGCTAGAACAAAGCCCTTCTTTGTTCTACCAGACTTCTGTCTGAATTTATTGTGGGCACATTGCCTCATAAACTGGATTACGAGGATTACCATAGTACTTTCCCCATAGACCTCTAGCCCTCAGAACCCGGTGGCTGAAGGATTCCATCTTTTTAAAAAGGCCAAATGTGGGTTGAGTTTGCCTTAGGAACTTTTACCCCATTGGTTAGGTCGTGCCCAGAAGCCATTCAAACCCACTAGCTTGTGCAAGGCATAAATGTGGCATTTTCAAGCCCTCACTTCAGAACACTCCTGGACCCCAGGAAGATCAAACCAGGACTGAATCTGCTGTCTGAGGCCTAAGAACAGCCTAGAAGATTGGACATGCTCTCTTTCTGCTGTCCAGGACAAAGCAGTGTTCTCCAAGACTCAAAAGACCTCCTATTAAAGCTTTAGTAGTAATATTTGTTAACTAGTCAATAAAAACCATAAACCTTATTAGCCCCTTCTGTGCTTCGGACATGCAGGAGCCGTCTGATGCAAAAGTGCTTATGAGCACCCGACCACATGGTATAGGAAATCTCCCTGATTCAGGAATTTCGTTTGCATCAAAACAGCCTCAGGAGCTTGGGAAATACTTCCCCAGCTTCTGAAGCTGTTCTGATGTTTTCAGTGAAATGATGATCATCGCGCACGTTGAGTTGACGTCATTTCACTGAAACCGAAACTGAAACGAGACGATTGTCCCATTTCAGTTTCACTGCCTATGTGCTAGCGGGACTGTCTCAGCCCCTCAAGCACGTAGGCAGATGGGAAAGCCACAGGATGACGATCCCCAAGCAGGGATCAATCACTAGACACCAGGGAGGGGGGAGCGGCCCCTTGGGCAAGGGCTTTTGCTCCCCACCAAAGTTTTGGCATAAATTCAGTCATTCAGTCCCACCTGGGAGGCAGATGGGGGCAGAAAGCACAGCAGGCTCCAGGGATTTATTTTATTTATGTATATAGGGATGGGGGCTGCCCAAAATGGGCATGCCAATGACCCCACTCTCCCCCAAAATTATCACAGTCTTTTTGCCCCCCCCCCCTCAAGAGGTAGCTGGGGGAAATAGCCCCTGATCTGCCTCCGGGGGGTGGGGCAGAAAGCCCACTAGGTACCAGGGATTTTCACTTTTTTTTAATGTAGGGGTAGGGGCTGCCCAGAATGGGCATGCCATTGCCCCCACCCCAAAGAAAATTTGCCAGTCTTTCTGCCTCCCCCAGGAGGCAGATGGGGCAACAGCTGCTGATCCGCCCCCCGGTGGGCAAAAAGCCTACTAGGCACCAGGGATTATGTTGTTTTTTTATATGTAGGAGTGGGGGCTGCCCAGAATGGGCATGCCAATGCCCCTACCCCAAACAAATTTGACATAGTCTTTTTTCCCCCTCCTGTGAGGCAGATGGGGCAATAGCCCTTATGTGCCCCCTGGTGGGGCAGAAAGCCCACTCAGCACCAGGGATTCTGTTTTTATTATACATAGGGATGCAGGGTGCCCAGAAAGGGCATGCCAATGCCTACACCCGCCAAATAAATTAGCCACAGTCTTTTCTGCCTCCCCTGGGAGGCAGATGGGGCATTAGCCCCTTATCTGCCCTCTGGGGGGGGACAGAAAATCCACTAGGCCAGGGATTATGTTGCTTTTTTATGCGTAGGGGCTGTCCAGAATGGGCATGCTAATGCCTCCACCCCCAAACCAAATTAGACACATTCTTTCTGCCCCTCATGGGAGGTAGATCGGGGCAATAGCCCCTTATCTGTCCCCCCACTAGGCACCAGGCATATGTTTATAGGCATGTCAGGGAGAAGCCCCAAGTCATGGGTTGCTCCCCTTTTTTTAGGCACACATTTTGGCTGTTTCCGTGATATTTTTCGTCTCATCTGCCCCCAAGCGGGGACACAAAACCCTTCAAAACCGGATAAAGTTTGTGTGTGTGTGAAATGGAGTTTGGCTGACAGTCTGCGTGTACTAACCTTTAGCTGGCATTTTGTTGGTGGTGTGTGTGGAATTGCACCTGGCTAATGATGTGGGTGGACTCGTGCTTGATGATAATGTGTGTAGATTGGCACTTGTCTGGTGGTGTGCGTGGAGTGGCGCTTGGCTGGTGGTGTATGTGGACTGGTACTTGGCTGGCGGTGTGCATGGATGGTACTTGCCTGGCAGTGTGCGGGGATGGCGTTTGGCTGGTGGAGTGCGTGGGTGGGGCTTGGCTGGCGGTGTGCATGGATGGTGCTTGGCTGGCGGTGTGCGCAGATTGCGCTTGGCTGCTGATGTGCATGGATGGTGGTGTGTGTGGACTGACTCTTGGCTGGCAGTGTCTGGACTGTCTCTTGGCTGAGAGTCTGGCTTGCATGGATCCCCCAGCGTTTTCTTACCCAGAATCCCCTGTAAACCTCAAATTTACTTATATTTTTCTCACTTTTCTGTTTCTGGAAAGTTGTAGGATTACTGTGCAGGCACAAATTTCCTACCACCCAGCGTTCCCCTTGGTCTCCTGAGAACACTTTTACCTCACTTGTGTGGGTGCCCAAAGTAGCTTCTGCCTAAAACCGTATGAACAAACTGCCCTTTTGAATCCGCTTTGGGTTCCCCTCAATCTCTACACATTTTTGGCCCTTTAACGTCACTGGCACTTGGCCCATCCACACAAATGAGGTATCATTTTTATCAAGAGACTGAGAGGAACCGTGAGTGGTAGGAAATTTGTGCCGTGCTGAGATCCCACAACTTTCCCACATAGAAATTAGAGGAAAATGTGACATTTTAGCTAAATTTGAGGTTTTCTGCGGATTCTGAGTGAGAAAATGTTGGGGGATCCATGTAAGCCACACCTCCCTGGACCCCCCTAGGTGTCTAATTTTCAGAGATGTCTGGGATTTTTAGGTTCCCCTAGCTCTTTTCAAAAGTGGGACCAAAAGCAAAGGTGCCCATCTATCAAAAATTATCTGTTTTTTTAAGTGGGTCACCAGTGTTTTTGCTCCTGGGCTCGGCTGCGATCTAGGGAAACCTGCCAAACCTGGACATTTCTGAAAACTAGACACCCGGTAGAGTCCAGGGAGGTATGGCTTGCATTGATCCCCCAACATTTTCCTACCCAGAATCCCCTGCAAACCTCAAATTCAGCTAACAAAAATCACGTTTTCCATATATTTGTGTTTTAAATCTGTGGGGTCACCAGGCCCAAACAAATTTCCTACCACCCAGCTATCCCCAGCACTCCTAATTAAAATTCTACCTCACTTGCATGGTTGGGCCAAGTACCTGTAACAGGAAAGGACCCAAAACAAATTATTGAGACATCAAAAATATCAACCACAAAACAACATGGTTTTGAAAGGGGGTCACCTGAGTTTTTGGTCCCGGACTCACAGCCATCTAGGGAAACCTGCCAAACCCAGAGATTTCTGAAAACTAGACACCCTGGAGAGTTTAGGGAGGTGTGGCTTACATTGATCCCCAAACATTTTCCTACCCAGAATCGCCTGCAAATCTCAAATTTAGCTGAAAAAAAATCAAATTTTTCTCACATTCCTGTGTGGGAAAGTTGGATCACCAGCCTGACACAAGTTTCCTAGTACCCAGCGTTTCCACAGGTCTCCCGATAAAAATGGTACCTCACTTGTGTGGGTGGGCCAAGTACCCACAGCAGGGAAGGACCCAAAATGTATTGTGGAGACATCAAAATTATCTATCACAAACAACCTAGTTTTGCAAGGGGGGAACCTGGTTTTGCAATGGGGGAACCTGCGTTTTTGGTCTAGGGTTCAGCGACCATCTAGGGAAACCTACCAAACTCAGAAATTTCTGAAAACTAGGCACGCGGGTGAGTCCAGGGAGGTATGGCTTGCGTGGATCCCACAACGTTTTCCTACTCAGAAACCCCCGCAAATCTCAATTTCAGCTAAAAAACAATATCACATTTTACTCACATTTTTGTGTGGGAAAGTTGTGCAATCACAGGGCTGACACAAATTTACTACCACCCAGCGTTACCAAAGGTCTGCCGATAAAAAGGTATTTCACTTGTGTGGGTGGGCTAAGTACTTGTACAAGGGAAGGGCCCAAAACGTATTGTGGAGACATCAAAATTATCTATCACAAAACAACATGGTTTTGCAAGAGGGGCACCTGCGTTTTTGGACCCTGGCTTGAAGGCCATCTAGGGAAACCTACCAAACCCAGACATGTCTGAAAACTAGACACCCGGGGGAGTTCTGGGCGGTATGGCTTGTGTGGATCCTCCAATGTTTACGTACCTAGAATCCCCTGCAAACCTCAAATTTAGCTAAACAAAATCACATTTTCCTCACATTTCTGTCTGGAATCAACACACCATCACAAATGTCCTACCACTCAGTGTTTCCCTCAGTCTCCCGAGTAAAATTATACCTCACTTATGTGGGTGGGTCAAGGGCCTGTGACTGGAAAGGATCAAAACCATAGGGATTGAAGGGATAGCACAGCGAAATATAAGTGATATATTTTTTTTAATATACGTTTTTAGGTGATTCTGCATTGGACACCCACAAAGGTGAGGTATTATTTTTATTGGGAGACCAAGGGGAACCTTGGGTGGTAGGAGATTTGTGCTGGTGCAGTGACCCCACACAGAAATGTAAGGAAATTATTGTATTTATTTTAGCTAAATTTGAGGTTTGCAGGGGATTCTGGGTAGGAAAACCTTGGGGATCCACACAAGCCACACTTTCCTGGACTCCTGATGTCTGCACAATACGTTTTGGGCCCTTGTCTGTGCAGGTAGTTGGTCCACCCTCACACGTGAGGTACCATTTTTATCGGGAGACCTGGGGGAACACTGGGTGGTAGGAAATTCGTGTCAGCCTGGTGATCCCACAACTTTACCACACTGAAATGTGAGATCAATTTGATTTTTTTCAGCTAAATATGAGGTTTGCAGTGGATTGTGGGTAGGAAAGCGTTGGGGATCTACGCAAGTCACATCTCCACCCCCAGGTGTCTAGTTTTTAGAAATGTCTGGGATTAGCAGGTTTCCCTAGATGGCTGCCGAGCCCGGGATCAAAAACGCAGGTGACTCCCTCACAAAACAATGACTTTTTGAAATAGATAATTTTGATGTCTCCACAATACATTTTGTGCCCTTGCCTGTTGCGGGTACTTGGCCCACCCGCATAAGTGAGGTACCATTTTTATCTGGAGACATGTGGGTACGCTAGGTTGTAGGAAATTCATGTCAGCCTGCAGATGCCACTACTTCCCAACACAGAAATGTGAGAAGAGTTTGATTGTTTTCCAGCTAAATTTAAGGTTTGCAGGGGATTCTGGGTAGGAAAATATTGGGGATCCATGCAAGTCACACCTCACTGGACTAGTTTTCAGAAATGTCTGGGATTGGCAGGTTTCCCTAGATGGCTACCAAGCCCGGAATCAAAAACCCAGGTGACTCACTTGCCAAATATGGTCTTGTTGTAATCGATAATTTTGTAGTCTCCACAGTACATTTTGTGCTGTTTCCTGTCATGGGCACTAGGCCTACAAACACCAGTGTGGTACCATCTTTATCAAGAGACTTGAGGGGATGCTGAGTTGGTGGACATTTGTGGCTCCCCTTTGATTCCAGAACTTTCTATCACAGAAATGTATGGAAAATGTATTTTTCTTGACAAAGTTTAAGGTTTGCAAGGGATTCTGGTTTACAGAACGTGGTGAGAGACACACAGGTCACCCCATCCTGGATTCCCCTGGGTGTCTACTTTTCAAACATGTACAGGTTTGCTAGGTTATCATATATGCTGACTGAGCTAGGGCCCAAAATCCACAGCTAAGCACTTTGCTAAAAAAAAAAGGGTCAGTTTTCAGTGGAAAAATGTGATGTGTCCACGTTGCGTTTGGGCCATTTCTTGTAGCACGTACTAGACCTACCCACACAAGTGAGGTACCATTTTTATCAGGAGACTTGGGAGAATGCCTTAGTGTATGGAAGTTTGTGGCTCCACGCAGATTCCACAACTTTCCATCACAGAAATGTGAGGAAAATGTGGTTTTATTTTACAAAGTTTGGGATTTGCAAGGGGTTCTGGGTAAAAGAACCTAATGAGAGCCACACAAGTCACCCCATCCTGGATTCCCCTGGATGTCTAGTTTTTAAAAATGTATAGGTTTGCTAGGTTCCTAAGGTGATGGCAGAGCTAGGGTCCAAATTCCATTGCTAGGCAAATTGCTAAAAAAAGAGTCAGATTTCACTGGAAAAATTATATATGTCCACGTTGTGTTTTGGGCTGTTTCCTGTTGCTGGTACTAGGCCTACCCTCAAAAGTGAGGTACCATTCATATCGGGAGGCTTGGGGAAATTCTGGGTGGTTGGAAGTTTGTGCTCGCTGCAAATTCCAGAACTTTCCATCACAGAAATGTGAGGAAAATGTGTTTCTTTGGACAAAGTTTGAGGTTTGCAAGGGATTCTGGGTAACAAAACCTACCTGGTGAGGGGCACGCAAGTCACCCCATCCTGGATTCCCCTGGGTGTTTAGTTTTCAAACCTGTATAGGTTTGTTAGATTTCCATAGGTGCCGGCACATTGCAAAAGAGGGTTAGTTTTCTGTGGAAAATGTTGTGTCCACGTTGCGTTTTGGGCCGTTTCCTGTCACAGGTACTAGACCTTCCCACAAAAGTGAGTTACCATCTTTATTAGGAGACTTGTGGGAATTCTGAATGGGTGGAAGTGTGTGACTCCCCGCAGATTTCAGAATTTTCCATCACAAAAATATGAGGAAATCTTGTTTTTTTACAACGTTTGAGATTTACAAGGGATTCTGGGGAACAAAACCTGGTGAGAGCCACACAAGTCACCCCATCCTGGATTCCCATGGATGTCTAGTTTTAGAAAATGTATAGGGTTGCTACGTTTCCTTAGGTGCTAGCAGAGCTAGGATCTACAATCCAAAGCTAGGCACATTGTGAAAAAAGGGTCAGTTTTCACTTAAAAAATGTGATGTGTCCACGTTGCGTTCTGGGCTGTTTCCTGTCGTGAGTATTAGGCCTAACCACACAAGTGAGGTACCATTTTTATCAGGAGGCTTAGGGGAGTGCTGGGTGGGTGGAAGCGTGTGGCTACCTCCAGATTCTAGAACTTTCCATCACAGAAATGTGAGGAAAATGTGTTTATTTTTTTTTTACAAAGTTTGAGGTTTGCATGGGATTCTGGGTAACAGAACCTGGAGAAAGGCACGCAGTCACCCCATCCTGAATTCCCCAGGGAGTCTAGTTTTCAAAAATGTACAGTGCCTGGTTTCCCTAGATGCCAGCTGAGCTAGGGCCCCAAATCCACAGCTAGGTACATTTCGAAAAAGGGTCAGTTTTCTGTGGAAAAATGTGATGAGTCCACGTTGCGTTTGGGCCGTTTACTGTCACAGGCACTAGGCCTACACATGCAAGTGGGTTACCATTTTTATTGGGAGACTTGGGGGAATGCTTGGTGGGTGGAAGTTTTTGGCTCACCACAGATTCCAGAACTTTCCATCAAAGAAATATGAGGTAAAATGTTTTTTTGTTTTACAAAGTTTACAAAGTTTGAGATTTGCAAGGGATTCTGGGTAACAGAACCTGGAGAGAGGCACACAAGTCACCCCATCCTGGATTCTTCTGGGTGTCTAGGTTTAAAAAATGTACAGGTTTGCCAGGTTTCCCTAGAGGCCAGCAGATCTAGGGTCCAAAATCCACAGCTAGGCACATTGTGAAAAAGGGTCAGTTTTCACTGCAAAAATGTGATGTGTCCACGTTGCGTTTTGGACCGTTTCCTATCGCAGGCACAAGGCCTACCCACACAAGTGAGGTACCATTTATATCAGGAGATGTTATTGCCAATTGACTTTCTTTGCATTTCTGCCTTCCAAATGTAAGACAATGTGTAAAAATAAGTAATTTTGAAAAATGTCCTCTAATTCACATGCTTGTATGGTTACCACAATTTCGGAGATGTGCAAATAACCACTGCTTCTAAACTATATATTTTGTTCCCATTTTGAAAATATATAGGTTTCTTTCATACGTATTTTTCACTCTTTATATTTTACCAAATGAATTTCTATATACCCGGTACACAATGTAAAACCATTGCAAGACGCAGCTCAGTTATTGGCTCTGGGTTCTTTTGGTTCTTGGTGAACCCACAAGTCCTATATATCTCCACAACCAGAAGCATCCAGCAGACATAATGGTATATTGCTTTAAAAAAAGTGCCATACTTAGAAGAAGTTACAGTTGAAAACGTTGGCACAAATGGCTGGTTTTTTCAACTCAATTTCGATATTTTTTATTTTCAACTGTTAGTTTCTATTAAGAAAAAAACCTTGAAGTATTTACACAAATGCCCCCTTGCTGAATTCATAATTTTGTCTACATTTCAGAAACGTATAGTTGTGCAGGATTCATTATTGCTTTCACACCCATTTCTACCACTAACTGGAAGGAGGTTGAAAGCACAAAAAAGGAAAACTAGGCTATGTCCCAGTAAAATGCCCAAACTGTGGTTTTCTGACAAACGTCTGCCTGTTCCTGAAAGCTGGGAAGATGGTGATTTTAGCACCACCAACCCTTTGTTTATAGTTGTTGCAGGGAAAAAACAGACACTTTCTTCTGCAGCACTTTTCCCCCATTTTTCTGAGAAAACAAAAACAAAAATTAGATGTATTTTGGGCAATTTCTTGGTCCCCTCGAGGGGAATCTACAAGCCGTGGGTACCTTTAGAATCCTCAAGATGTTGAAAGAAAAGAACGCAAATTTGGCGTGGATACCTCATGTGGACAAAAAGTTACAGGGGCCTAAGTGCAAAACTACTCCAAATAGCCAAAAAAAGGCTTAGCACTGGGGAGAGAAGGCCTAGCTGTGTTGACATCACAAATAGATGAATAAAATTATTAGTGTAACTTAGCTGGTAAACTGATATTACCAGTGCGTGCAAAATAGCGCACAAAGTGCAACAGTCTTCTCTCTTGTTTAATCAGTAGCCAATATAAACATGAAAAACAATGAGCCCTGGTTCTAACTGGCATCCCATAATGTCAGGCAGAATCAGGCTAGGACCTATGCTGTGTGCAGGACTATGTGTAAAGTGCAGCAGTACTGGTCGGGGTGTTTGGATGAACAAGGGGGCAGATATCCAACCTGACGGATAGGGATCAGACAAGTACAGGTTGTCCCAAGCAGCTCGCCATAATGTGGTTGAGTTTCAAGGATTCTTGGCTAGGCCTTTCTTAACCATCCACCTTGACCCCCACCTAGGTTTGAGGGTTAACTTTGACAAGGGATTTAGAAACGACTAGGAATTGTAACAGTCAAATATTAAGCATTGTGTTCCTTGGATCTAGGGGCTCAATTAATGCTGATTTACAAGGCCTGATCCCTAATGCTTCGACAAAAGGTCTGGAGTTGGAATGTCACCAAGACTCAGTGTCAATAATTTCTGTTTGATCTCCAGGGAGTAAGTAGCTTCTAAGAGGGGCAGCTCTTTTTGGATATCACAGCATTTCAGCACCAGCCACCCATGTAACCGCTTAGCCACTTTATCTTTATCATCCAACTAACTTTGCAGGTTAATGGATTTGTTTACCACTCTTCTGAAAATTTGGCCAGATGTATTTAAGTGACAGCTCGTCCAATTCGAGCTTTTCTGCTTTTTTCGAGGTATTTTTTATTTTCACCATTCCCCCTTTGAAGGTTGATTTCAGACCAGTCTAGATAGCCAATGAGCCCTTGGCAGCTGACCACAGTTTGCGTCAGAATTTAAGGAATGCCGCAGGGCTAGCAAAGGAATGCTTTATCCGTGAAAACTCCAGCCTAAGTTGGGCAGGTGATGCTGATCTCGGTAGCCGGAAGATTTGTTTATAGGACTCATGTCACGATTTTGTCCAGAAGTTTGGCCTCTGCACCCATCATTATTTCTGCTCCATACGAGAGTGCAGGTATTAATTTAGCCTTCATTACCGCGGTGAAAGGCTGAAGATTGTGTCCCTGGATGGATTTTGTTAGCGGTGTAAAGGCATAGTTGAGGACTTGTTCTTTCTTTTTTTATCGCCTCCCTTTGTGGTGTGAACGTATCTCTTGAATCTATCTTGACACCTAGAAACATGGACAGAGGGACACAACAAGCTACAAGACGCTGCAAGACCCTACTGTCTGGCTTTCACTGAAGTATTGACGGACTTCAGAAGTGTATTCCTGTGGTGGATTCAGACTTAAAGGATTACAGTCAGAAGGTAAAACTTTAACCAGGACGAACCCGGTAGGTGTAGACAACCAGGGCCGGACTGGGAACAGAAACCGGCCCTGGCAAACTGCTCAGCCGCCCCCCCCCCCCACCTGCGGCGAGGAGGAGTGCAGCCGAGCAGTTTGCGAGGGCCGGTTTCGGCCGATTTTGTTTCTGGGGGCCGAAATTGCCGAACCCCGGTAAAAAAAACAGCCCCCCAGGGGCCCAAATCCAGCCCCCACCCTAGCGGCCTACCGGGGAAACGCCCGGTGCCCACTATGGCCAGTCCGGCCTTGTAGACAACCCACACACTATCGCAGTCTGCATCAAATTACACCTCGGTAACAGTCTGACACAACCATTTACTGTAATTTAGTATGTTTTTTTATTGTATGATTAATTAAAACCTTTATAATATATATAAAAAAGAAGGAAGACAGTAAATAATCGAAACAAAAAACAGATACATTGAAATCAATCGTTTGTAAGTATCTTGTAGGGCATGTTACATGCAGTAGGAGAATGCCTTGAAAAATAACTACCAGCACAAACATGCTCGTGAAGATATAAAATGTCTAGAAAGGACTCTAAGAAATGTCATGAAAATTACATTAATACTCGAGTTAAAACCTGAAGTTAGCAGCAGACATATAAAGTGCTTGACAAGAGCTAAAATAACCATAAAGTGCAACTATTCTAAGAGGGACCTGAAGTTGTAACAATGGTCATAAGCCTTCACACAAAAGTGTAGAGATGGCTAATGCATTAAAAGGTCATAGGTAAAAGCAATGAAGTGACTGTTGTATGTGATACATAGATATTACTCAACATCAAGAGTGGCCACCACTTGCCGTCAATGGCAAGCTGAGGTAGGATTTGTCTTTTCCGAGCTGGCTCTAGCCGGGCTTATAATGCTCTTTAAAGGGGCATAGCCAAGCCAAGCAGCATGATGGGCGCTCGACTGTGAAGCTCTGGAGATGCCGCTTCACAGAAGGAGCCTCTCTTCGCTTCACCGGCTTCCTTGCGGCTGCTGTGGGTGGAGAAGATGTTTGCCATCCCGTGGGTGGACTTGATCCTCTCTGTACTCGGATAGACACTGCATGAGAGACGTGGCGGCTCACATTGTCTGTGGCCGGACGTGGCCCTTGGAGGCCCCGCGACGACAGGAGTCGCAGGCGAACCTGAAGGCAAGGCATCTGACTTGCGGTGCTGAAATTGAGGCCGGGGATTTTCTGGGGGCCTGAGGCTTGCTGTGGATGTGGAGATTCCCCACTGCAACTCGAGTTCGTGCCCTGGGATGTAACGCAACAGACAACGGGCTGCGGCGGTGAGTGCGTGCTGCATTACATAATGCTTCCTCCTTCCTGGTTCGGCTGCAACTCGTGCTCTGCCTGTACTGAGAGACGCTGGGCAATGGCGCGACATTATGGGCCAGGCGATGAGCAACTTTCCCAGTGCCTGATGTGGGAGGGTCCTTTCACCGCCCGATACATATACAGAATCCAAAGTGACCCTCGCAGGTATGTGGCCATCTACCTGCCTAGTGTGCTAGTAAGGAGCTGATTGACCCCTGAGGCTACAGGTTCAAGCTCGCGAATACCTGGTACATTACCTGATTCTGAGGCCTAACACTTATACATGCTATTAGTGGTCTTTGCCTATAGCGCCAGCCTCTGCCTCGCTACACATTACCGGTGGGCTAATCCTGTTGCTGCACTGCTACTGGCCCTGCGGAGGGTCTATAGCTTTCACTGGGGGTCAGGGGTCTGGACACCGGTCTCCATTGGTCGCGCTGTACTGCCAGGCACCCCCCTTTTGTTTGGCACTGGCCTTTTCTCACGCCTCACCACCTATATGCCATAAGATGGGGCACAGTGATCCCAAAAAGCGCCAGCTTTCCTTTGATGCAACTAAACCCATTGGCACGAAGAAGTTGATGGTCCCCTTGGAGAGCCTTGGGGCCGTTGGGGGCATAGGCCCCCCTCTGGATGGCACTGCGGCCAAAATGGTGGAATTATGGCCGGTCTTTAAATCGATCGATGCACGTCTCGACCCGTTGACAGCTCGACTGGAGGAAATGCATGGCCGTATTGAGCAACATGAGACCAACATTGGTGCCATCGAGCAGCGATTGTCTGATCTGGAACACACCCACCCTGCTACTACTAAGAGGCTTGAAATGGCCGAACGACTCCTCAAGGCAGTTGCTGCCAAGGCGAAAGATTTGGAGGCACAGTCATGCCAGAATAACATCCGTATAGCCGGAGTGGCAGAAACCACCAACACAGGCCCCATGAGTACCTATGTTGAGTGGCTCCTGGCAGACCTATTTGACAGAGAGGCATTTTCATCAACATTTGCGGTGGAACATGCCCACAGGTTGCATGCCCTGAGACCGGCACCTGGCATGCCTCCCCGTTTGATAACTGCCTAACTTCTCAACTACCATGACCGAGACGCAGCTCTTAGAATTGCAGGCGTAAGGGGAACTGTCCGTCACCAGGCATGACTCTCGCATTCTTTCCAGACTTTACCCCTCTAGTGCAGGTGGCCAGCCATAAATTCATGTATATTAAACACACACTACAGAAAGCGAACATCCATTATGCTCTGCTATATCTGGTGCAGCTTCGCGTTCAGATAAATGGCAAATCTCATGTCTTTGATTCACCTACTAAAGCCACCCATTTTTCGAAGCAACTTCGAGTCGGAACTGAAACCCCTACTGGTGGGGGAGTAGCAACCTCCTTTTGCTTAGTCTCGGCGGACCTGTGAAGATTTCTTGGCACATTATCCCCCTTAGCAAACCGGCTGTATACTGCCCATCCTGTTAAATTTCTTTAGGCTGGCTGCATGCTCTCCAAATGCCTTACGCCGGAACTTTAGCTACATACTCCTAGTTTTGCGATTCAACTGGCTGTATATGATTTCATCAAGACTATGGACTTTTTGGCAGTTTCCATTGAGTGTTGCCTACCCCCAAAGAGTTCTCCTACTGTTTGAACCAGCAGTTTGTTGTTTGGGTAATCAAGGGATTCACCGGATACTGGTTGTTTGCTATCCGCTGTGTGTGGGGGATGGGTTTTATGGGTTCTTTTGTGTTTTGTATACTGATGTAATTCCATACAGGGCATTGATTATGCTGCCGGCTAGTCATATGTATTTCCTACACTTCCCAACATGTCCACACATTTATCTGTTGTTTACATGACACCGCCAGATAAGGGGTCTGGGGCACTAACGTTGAAATGGATGATGTGGAATGTCAGGGGGCTCTCCAAACCCCCAAAGGGGCGACAGGTCCTGTCCTATCTCCCCAGACATGCTCTCCAAGTGGCATTTTTACAGGAGACCCATTATTCTCCAAACTTTACCAATTGATTTGGACTGCACTGGGGCGACAATCAATTTGTTGCAAATTACAGTCCCTTTTCTAGGGGGGTATGTATCCTGATCTACAATATGGTCCCGTGTCGTGTGTGGGAGGTAATCGCTAATCCCGAGGGTGGCTACCTCTTGGTTGCCGTCATTTTGGGGACTGAAACCCTTCTCCTGATCAATGTGTATGCCCCAAATGTGGATTTGCTAGAGTTCTTTCCTAGCATATCTACACACATCTCCCAAATATCAGTGGGGACTATACTAATGGGAGGCGATTTTAACCTTACACTTGATCCATCAGTAGACACTATGGGCACTGGACAGATCACTAACCCCATTCGCCACAAGCACTTACATCCCTTTTTGCAAACTTTTTTCCTCGCGGAAACTTGTAGTGCTCAACATTCTAACAATAGGGGATATTCTTTCTATTCTGACCCGCACTGGACCTGGTTGCATATAGATCATTGGTATCTTTCCTCCAAGGTTATGCTGCGGACTATTTACTGGTACTGATGTCCCTTTACATGCCCAATATGGCGTAGTTACACACACCTTGGCAATTCCCAGCAGATGCGCTGCTAGACGATGTGTTTCAAAATGAGGTCAGAGATGCCATGGTGGAGTACTTACAGCTCAATACCGGTACTGTGTTTCGTCATGCTGCACTTTAGGAGTCTTTTAAAGTTTATATAAGAGGGATATGTATTGCCAAACAGGCTGGAGTGCTTCGCTCCATTCGCCAGGAACTCACGACTATTGAAAATGCGCTGAAGGAGCTTGATGCACGGTTTCTGACCGACAACCCCCCCTTCGCTGCACCGGCAAGCGACACTCCTCTCAGATTTTCAGGACATCACAACACATGAGTTAAACTATCTTGGCAAGTACACACAAGCTCGAGAATATGGCGAGGTTGAAAGACCTGGCAGGACACTGGCTAGGCTACTTCGCCCCCAATACCAATCCTCCTTTATTCCACATCTTCAGCTGGACGATGGCACATTGGTCATGCACAGCGGGGACATTTCTGCTGCTTTTCTCTACTATTTTACTTGGTTATATACCACTCAATGCCCCCCCTGCCAATGACGCACTTGCCGATTACCTTGCCGAGGTGGCTATGGTCTGGCTTGATGGGGGATAGCAGCCGTTTCTGGTCTCACCCATAAGTGCTGATGAAATCCCGCAGGACATTGATGACCTGAGTGATAGCATAGCCCCGGGCGCAGACAGGTTATACGGTATATTTTATAATGCTTATAAGACTTTATTGGTTCCCCATTTATTGGAGGTATACACGGAATCCTTGGAGGGTGGATTTCTCCCTCCTACGATGCGCAAAGCGGTAATTACACTTTTACTTAAGCCAGATAAACCTAATTACAGCTATGCCTCCTACAGACCCTTATGCTTGTTGAATCAAGACTATAACATTTTGGCTAAGGTCCTTGCAACTCACCTTTCCCTACTTGTGACCAGGATAATTTCCCTGTTCCAAGCTGGTTTTGTGCCGAATCGATCCACGTTGGTTTACCTTTGCGCAGTGTTTGCGATCCTTAACCAGAATACTCTCGATCATCCAGCCGCGGTGATATTGTTGAACGCTGAAATAGCATTTGATTTGCTGAAGAGGTCTTTTTTATATGCCACATTGCAGAAACTGGGAGTTCCAACAGGCTTTTCTGATTTTATTTGCCTACTCTATGCGAGTCCATTGGCTCGACTCCGAGTGAATGGTAACGTAACCAATCAATTAACACTTTCGCGGGGTACCGGGCTGGTATGCCCTCTGTCGACCACACTGTTCATTATTGTCATAGACCCCCTTGTGCAACATCTCCAGGAGCTCATCTACAGCGCGGATTAAGATTTCACAGCAGTCCTCTGTTGGCTTCGTTATATGCAGATGCGTGAGGTTGTTCGCTAGGGACCCCAACACCAATCTCCCTCCTCTTCTTCGCGAAATTGTGCGCTTTGGGGTGTTCTACGGATTTGTGATAAACAGGACTAAATCGGAAATATTTCCATTGACAGACGCCACTGTCCCCTTCATTTTAGACTTCTCTCTGCGTTGGTGCATGGACCCCCTCCGGTATCTAAGCGTTTCTTTACACCAAATCGCTGCGAAATTTAGTCGGCTTAATTACGGACACGTAATTGATAGAATGTCAACACAAATTGATAGTTGGATTAAACTGCCTCTGTCGAAAGCTGGCAGAATGCTATCATCAAAATGGTGGTACAAGCCCATTTGTTATATCTATTTCTCAACATTACTATTACCCTCACAGCTAAATTCTTTGACACATTTCGCAGTATGCTCATTAGACTAGTTTGGACCGGTGGGCAGCCACGGATTAGTTGGCAAACATTGACTATGCCATACCAGCACTGGGGCTTTGGTGTCCCCGACTTTTATTTGTACTATTTAGTTGCACAGACACATTTTGCGTACTATTGGTACCTTCCCAACGCTTGGCTGCAATACTTAAGCCGGAATGGTTGAAGGCCCGCCCATGCTCGCTCTCCGCTATTATATCTCACAGCTTGCCTGGGACACCGTCGGAGGTACAAACAATTCAAACCACATTCTGGGCCTGGGTTAAGCTAGAACGATATCTGAACTTCAACCTTCTCTATTCTCCGCACATACCGCTTCTAGATAATCCGTGGCTGCCTCTGACCACAGAAACACTAACCAAGCAAACCTAGCCTTGTGTGGACTACGCACCCTGGGTGACCAATTTCATGACACCCAGCTGCACTCTGTAGCAGCCTTAACTAAGGACAGGCTGTGTCTTATATAGACAGGTTCATTCAACACAGACTACGCAATTCCTAACATGCCACACTCCCATCCTCCCCAGCGGAGCCGGCTGGATTTCCCCCACTCACATTAGTTAACACGTCATCTAGTGGTGCCCATTTGGTCTCCCGACTACATCACTTGTCTCTCACACTTTGACCAGCTGTCGGGGTGGGAATCGGGCAGCATGGAAGAGGTATTTGGGTCACCCCCTACCAGACTAGACAAGGATCTCTTGCTGTGTGAAAACTCGGTTAATCTCTAGCAATCAGCGGCATAAATTATTACTTTTTAAATGTTTACCCAGAGCAAACACTATGTCACACTTACTAGCGAAAATGAACCCCACCAAATCAGATTGTTGCTCTAGATGTGCAGCGGAACATGCTGACTTTTCCCACTTGGTGTGGAACTGTGAACCAATACTGGCATATTTGGGGGAAGTTTTTCATCATCTCTCCCGGATGATTGAATCTGAACAATGCCCGACTCTGCTACCGGCACTGTTGGGCTATGTTAAGCCACTAGCCGCAGAAGTTCGGTGATGCACCGCCATTGCTCTGCTTATCTCTAAGAGACAAGTCTCTCTGCACTGGGGGGATCGTCTGTCCCAACGGCGAATGCTTGGATTTGAGACTTAACGTGTTGTGACACATGTGCTACACTGCAGCCACCTACCTCCAGACCCAAAAATATGTGGCTGCGATTGCGGACGTATTTATTGCTTCATCTGGAGGTGATGGAGTGATTGCATTGTACTTTAGCTGAGCTCCGTTGGGTTGGGTTGGGTTGGCTATGCACACGCAAGCATGAACGTTTATTGCTACACCTATAGCCCCATACACCATTCCAGTGTGTCTATTGCTGTCATTTCTCTTTATGATGTAATAATATTACTAAGGATTATCCTCCCCCATAATCCGTATTTGCGGACCCCTCTCCATTTCTCTCTACTATAATCTCCAATGTAACTGGTACCATCTGATTTTTCTTTGTATATGTGGCCATGTCCTTTATTGAACATAATGTATTTTTCGGTTATTGATGATGCATATGCTGATAAGACCTCGGACCCTCGGTCTAGGTCCACTCTCTGCCTGCAGCTCTGCTGTGCCATCTTTTGCCTCCAGACCCCGACCTCCTCCTTGGGAGGTTTGAGGCTGCTGTCTGCTCCTGCGCCTGCTCCAACTTGGACCAGACTGCCTGCAACCACCGTAACCTTTCTCAGCCGTTTTTTTTCTTAATTTTTCCCTGTTGTGCCACTGTTATTGTGCCCATCTGTGTCTTGCTCTAATTCCACCACTGTTTTTATTTTCTCATGCCTGCCTGTTCCTTTCGCCTTTCGCCACTGATGCCCCTGCGGCCCCTCCCCCCCGGAATTCCCCCATGGATTCCCCCTTGGAATTCCCCCGCTCCCGCCTCCCAGCCTCTCCTCCCTCCCACCTCCCCCACTTAATGGCGGCTGCTGCGTGGTCGTGCAGCGGGCTTGCCGCTAGCGGGCGAGCTGCCAGCGCACCGAAGGCTCGCCAAAGGCAAGCCCGTCTGCGCCCGTCCGCAACCCAACCGCGGCCAGCGCCAGGAACCCTGGATCTCCCACTTCCCATTGTTACAACACCACCACCCTCCTCGCACTCAACCCTGGACAACTTAGAGAATGCCAACAGGCCTCGCTAAACCCGACCCACGGGCAGTTCTCCTGCTTCCACTGCCGCCAGACCCTCCCCGCCACCCCGGCCTCCAACACCGCCGACGCCAGCACCGGCGACACCCAAAAATGCATCCTCCTCAACGTACGCTCCGTACACAAACACGCCATGGAAATCTGGAACCTACTCGACTCTCTCTCATCTGACATCGCCTTCTTCACAGATACCTGGACCAATCCATCCTCCGCCCCCGACATCAGCACCACCATCCTCGCCTCGCCATCGCCCACATGAGCACCCTCCGCCTCACCACCTCCAGCGAAACCTTCCCCTCCGCCGAACACCTGCACTTCCAGATCCAGACCACCCCCAAAGCCACACTCTGAGGAACCCCCGTCTACAGACCCCCCCGGCCCTTGAACACCCTTCGCTACCACCATCACCGACTTCATCGCACCCCACGCCATCGCCTCAACAAACTACATACTCATTGGAGACCTGAACTTCCACCTCGACAACCCCAGCGACCCCAACTCCACTATCCTTTGTGACAACCTCACCAACATCGGACTTAAACAACTCCTCAACACACCCACCCACAGAGCAGGACTCACCCTCGACCCCATCTTCGCGGCAGGAAACAGCGTCCAATTCAGCCACACAACGCAGCCGCCATGGGCCAACCACCACTGCGTACACTTCGCCATCAACAAACCCAAGGCACCCAAACCAGCCCCACGCCCACCACGAAGGAACTGGAGCAAGGTTACCGTTGAGCAACTTAACTCCACCCTCACCCGAGACAACCACACCTGGACACCTGATGCAAACGACGCAGCCAGAGAACTCCACACCTGGATCTCCGACTGCACAGACAAGCTTGACCCGCTACGCGACCCTGACAGACAACGCCCCAGGAAAGCCGCCTGGTTCACCACCGCTCTCCAAGAAGCCAGACGCACCTGCAGATACCTGGAGAAGAACTGGAGAAACACCAAGACAACCGAAAACCACACCACCTACAAGGACGCCATGACGAACTACCACAACCAGATCAGAGCCACCATGAAGAACTTCATCCGCAACAAAATCCTGGCCAACTCCAAGGAACTTTTCTGTGTCATTCAAGAATTCACTGGAGGAGCCTAGCGCTTGACCAAGATGGCCGCGTGAGCCCGGAGCTCCCGCTACCCTCGCGCCCTCCGGCACTTATCCTGTCCTAAATCCTGAATTTCATGCACGGAATCTTGCAGATGAGTCACAGCTGGGGCGACTGACGCTGTCCGGGCGAGGATCGCCCACCGGGGACCGAAGTTGTGCGTGGCGGAAGACTGCGGCCTACCTCCGAAGGATGCCAGGGGCTTGCGTTGGCAGGATGCCCGGCCACTAATTGAACAACAGCGGCCCTAGGAGGTGTGAACTGACGGACGGATGCCGCTGCACTTTCGCTTTCGCTTTCTCGCCCTTTGTTTGCTCTGGCTTGGGAGCGCTTCACGCATATCCTGCTCTGACTGGAGGACCTCCATTCGGTCCTGCTTGACTGTGGTAGTCCTATTTGACCCTGTTGCCTCTAGCTGCGTGAGGGACGGCCTTTGGCACTTGATTGTCCTGCTGTTCGGGATGTCGACCAAATCGGAGGCGGACAGGTCGAAGTCTAAGACTACCCGGCGGGGAGGCTATACCCAATCCAACAATATGGATCGTTATGCCCAGCAGAAGGGGTCGCCCGGTGGATCAGGACAGTCGCTGGAAGCGCAGAAGGCCGATTCACCCCCTGCCTCGGAGCTATCGCTGCAGGATATCAAAGGGGCGATAGATGGGATGCAATCTTCGATTGGGCGACAGTTTGAGACCCTGGCGCACAAGGTGGACATGATTCTGATCGATGTCAACTTGATTCGCGCGGACCTGGGCAAAACCAACGAGCGGGTCAAGTCCCTGGACCTCAAGACCACTGGTCTAGCGGACGATGTCTGGGAACTTCAGGCTGAGGTTCGTAAGTTGCGAACCGCGAGTGACCTCTCCGCCCGCCGGCTCGAGGACTTCGAAGGTCGGGCCCGGCGCAATAATGTGCGCCTTATTGGGGTCCCGGAAACCTCAGAGGATGTCTCTGTGGATTTACTCGTCGAGGATTTGGTGGTGAATCATCTCGCGCCTAAGGGCCTCAGCAAGTTCTTTGCGGTGGAGCGGGCTCACCGAGTGCCTGGAGGACGGCCTAAGGTGGGAGCCCCCCCGAGACCGATTGTAGCCCGGATCTTTAATTTTCGGGATCGAGACGCTATCCTGCAAGCATCGAGGGTGACAGGCCCGGTCCCTTTTCAGAACGCCTCTGTGAGTTTTTATCCTGACTTCACCCAGATGGTGCAGAAACAGGGGCAGAGTTTCCTGGGGGTGAAGCGGCGGCTCAGGGATATGGACCTGAAGTATGCCATGCTTTTCCCCGCCAGGTTACGTGTGGTGTATGAGGACCGGACTTTCTTCTTCGAATCACCGGACATGGCAGGGGACTGGTTGGATGCGCTCCCTCGGAGGCGGCCCGGCCGGGACAGCGTGGACGGAGCGGAAGGCGATCGTGATGGACAGAAGTGATACCTCCGGTGTTGGCACGTATTGACTCAGCCCCGGACAGTGACTCGCACCTTCCTGCAGTAATGAGAGGGCGGCGGGGGGAAGATAGGAGCTCTTTCCTCCCTTGGGGTACTTTTTGTAGATTTGTTTTTGATAGGGCGACAGGCACACTGCAAGTTGGGGGGCTTTGTAAGCTGATGCAGGGGTGCAGGGAGGGGGGGGGATTTGGGATGTTGGGGTTGTTGTTGGGGGGTGTGTTTCTTTTCTTGCAAGGCGTAGCAATTGTTGTCAGCATTGTCCGATCATGGTTCTCCGGGGGGGGTGGAGGTCTCTTTGTGTTCGGGGATGGGGGATAGGGGCTTAAGCATAATCAGCTGGAATGTTAATGGCTTAGGGGACCGTATTAAACGGGGGATAGTCCTGCAATTCTTGAAACGGACCTCGCCAGATGTGGTCCTCCTGCAGGAGACCCATCTTATAGGGAATACGTGTTATGCACTCAACAGGAAGGGCTATAAATTCATTGCTCACTCGGGGTTCTCCTCGGGCTCCAGGGGTGCGGGCATACTTGTTAGAGCTTCCCTACCATTCGAGGTTGATTCCACCATTGCTGATGACAGGGGGCGCTTTGTGGCTGTGGCGGGGAGGTGGGAGGGCAGAACGTTGGTATTGGTTTCTGTTTATGTCCCTCCTGCCCTGCAGGCCTCCACGTTTGCTGATCTGGGCAAGGCCTTGTTGGAACTCCCCGAAGGGACGCTGGTGGTGGGAGGAGACTTCAATGCGGTTGGTTCTGGAATGCTTGATAGGTGTCCGCCCAGGGACACCGGGGGTGCTCAGAAGTGGCTTCCCGATTTTATAGACACTTTTGGTCTGGTAGACTGTTGGAGGCTACGGCACCCCACTCAGAGACAATATACCTTCCATTCCGGGGCCCACGGGAGTCTCTCCCGGATTGATTACTTGCTCACTCTGGCTGCGCACGCCTCCTTGGTATCTGAGGCTAGGCACCTGGCCCGGGGCATTTCTGATCATTCACCGGTGTGGGTCCGCTTGAATATTGGCCGGGTGGCGGGGGGCAGGGTGGCTCCCATAAACCCCTGGTATTTTCGTGACCCCAAGCTGCGCAGTGCGTTGCTGAAGTCAGTTGACCGTTATTTTCAAGAGAATCAGGGTTCAGTCGAATCTGCGGTGTCCTTGTGGGAAGCTTTTAAGACTGTGTTGAGAGGAGAGGCCCTTTCCCTGGTAGTGGCTGCCAAGCGGCGGAGAGATGCCGAGGTGACGCAAGTAGAGGACGAGATAGCGGCCTTGGAAGTGGCCTTGGAAGAGGATGTTACACCGGCCACACTGCATAATTTGAGTCTGAAGCAACGGGAATATAGGGATCTGGTGACGAACGCTGCTCAGACCCTTCATAGGGAACAGCAGGGTCGACTGTATGATGTCGGCGATAAGGCCGGGAAATTGCTGGCGTGGCTGGACAAAAAAGAGCGTGTCAATCGAGTGGTGCCGGAGTTGTCTACGGATGGGGGAGAGGTTGTTACTGATCCTGACGGTATAGTTCAGTGTTTCTCGGACCATTTTCGCACGGTATACACCTCGGTCTCGGATAGGCCGACTGAGGATTCGTGTGACCTGTTGCGGGATATCGCTCTGCCCTGCCTTTCTGCCATTGATAGGGATGACCTCGATGGTGATATAACTGTCGACGAAGTGGCTGGTGCCATCCACGCGTTGCGCTCCGGTAAGGCCTCGGGCCCAAATGGTTTGCCGGTTGAACTGTATAAGCTTCATCCGGATAAGTTGGCTCCTCACCTGCGCGCCATGTTCGTGGAGGCGCGGGTGAATGGGTTTCTTCCGCTCGACCAGCGGCTGGCGACGATCGTGGTAATACATAAAGATGGTAAGCCCCGTGACAAGTGTGGCTCCTATCGGCCGATATCACTTCTCAATGCCGAGCCGAAAATCCTTGCTAAGCTCCTTGCTAACCGCCTGGTCCGGTTGCTTGGCGACTTGATCCACCCGGATCAGTCGGGCTTTATCCCGCACCGTAACACTGCACTGAATCTTCGACGCCTTCATGGTGTGATTGCCAGGACGGGCACGATGCGGGAGCCGGCTGTGGTGGCGTCCCTCGATGCCACGATGGCCTTTGATACGGTGGAGTGGGCGTACCTGTGGGCTGTGCTAGCCAAGTTCGGCTTTGGGCCTGGATTTGTGGGCTGGGTGAGGTTGCTCTATGAGGGACCTCTCGCCAGCGTCGTGGTGAACGGGCGGGCGTCGGCACCGTTTGAGCTCGGGAGAGGCACCCGGCAGGGTTGTCCCCTGTCGCCGTTATTGTTCGCTCTTGCTCCGCTGGCGGCGTGGATACGATGGCACCCGGACATACGTGGGATTCGCTGGTCGCCTGACCACGAAGACCGTATTTCACTTTACGCCGATGACATTCTGCTATACCTCGCCTCGCCTAAGAAATCTCTGATTGTGGTTTGTGACGTCTTGACTTCTTTTGGTAGAAACTCTGGTCTTGTCATTAATTGGGGGAAGTCCTACTTGTATGTCCTGTGTGGTGATGTCCCGCCTGTCCCGCGCAACTGCCCGCTCCAGATAGCCCAGCAGGGCTTTTTGTATTTGGGGATCTATATTTCCATCGATCCCATCTTGCGGTACGAGAAGAACTTGCTCCCTCCCTTGGCGTGTGTGCGGCGGGACGTGGCGGGCTGGCGGCGGTTGCCGCTTTCCCTCCTTGGCCGTGCCGCTCTGTTCAAGATGATGTCTCTTCCCCGTTTCCTCTATGCCCTGCAGAATACTCTTGACTGGGTCCCGGCCAGTTACTTCCGCGAGGTTGAAAGCCACCAGCGCGCGCTATTGTGGGAAGGGCGTCCGCGTATAGCGATTGCTAAGTTGACGCTTCCGTGGTACGACGGGGGTATTGCGCTTCCGGACATCCGACGTTATTATTGGGCCACCCAGTTGAGTGCGATTAACCATGGTGTATATGGTCCGGCGCTGAGCCCTGGTTTCGCCATGGACCGATGGTTGCTACGTGGGGGTAACTACTCCAGAGCGCTGTATTCGAAGTCGTCAGACTTAACCCTAACGGGGCCCACTAGGGTTGCTGTGCATGTATGGAAGGTTGCGACGGATTCGCTGGGTTGGAAGGGTAAGCTTACCCTCGCCACCCCTCTATTTGACTCCGATATTCTGGGTAAGCTTTGGCACACAAAAGGGTTTGAGAAATGGGACCTGATCGGCATATCCAGGGTTGGAGATCTCTTGGTTAAGGGTAGGATAAAATCATTCGAGGAGCTGCAGAAGGGGTATGAGCTGGGGAGCAAGGAGTTCTTCCGATACGCTCAAGTGTTCCACGCCTTGCGGTCAGTTCTTGTAGACGGGGAGAAGGTGCCCGAGTCCTCCCCGTTGGAGGACCGGATCCTGGATGGCCATATGCCAGAGAGTACGATCTCGCTCATTTATAAGAAACTTATTAATGTTCGGGCAGATCTTCTTCTAGGGTTACGTGCTCAATGGACCAGGGATGGACTTGAACTAGATGACAAGGACTGGCAGTACGCAGTTTTCTCTCCCAAAGAGGTCGCGATCCCCGCGCGCCTGCGGTTGGTGCAGCTTAAAATACTCCATAGGGTCTACGTGACAGGGCCCAGGCTGGTCCATATGGGTTTCTCTGAGGAGGGCTTATGTAAGAGAGGCGGTGGTATGGTGGGCACCTTCCTACATATTATTTGGGAATGCGGTGCGATTATGGAGTTTTGGAGGCGCATCCACGAGGTGATGGGGGAGGTGACGGGCATCGTCATGCAGCCTGAGGCGCGGTGTTGTCTTCTGAATGTTTGGGGTCCTACTGACCACGACGCGGCACAGACTCAGTGGGTGACCCTGGGTAACATGATTGCCAAGCGCGACATTGCTCGTCTGTGGGGCTCTACTGGGCCTCCTACATTGACAGCATGGATGGAAAACATGGATTGGAGCATGTTTAGGGAGAAGACAGTGTATTGTGCTCGAGGGCGCCCTCGGAAATGGCATTCTGTATGGGGGCGCTGGAACCAGTACAGAGGGGGCATATGCCTGCCCCCGGACCCGGATCCGCCCGAGGAGCAGCTTTCCCCTTAGCTTTCTTTCCGGCTTTGAACTTCTTGCTGATATGTGTATGTTTTCTTGAGTCTCTGACTTCCCCTCCCTTCCCTTACTACAGACCTGTGCCTGTTAGACGAAATGGGGCTCGCCTCCCCTGATGAGAACCCCTTCTGGTGCTTACGGTACTCATCGCCTTGCTAGTGTTTAGGTTTGGATTTGTGTTTATTTAAAACAGAACCTTCGATTCTTCTGTCATTGGAATGTTGATGCTAGCATGTGTTGTGTTTTTAAAGCTGCCGTACCTCCGGGTTGTCGGCTGAATAGCTGTGTCAATGATTTTACAGAATAAAGGTTTAAAAAAAATAAAAAAAAAGAATTCACCAACCCATCAGCGAAGCCACAGACATCACCCCATCCCAAGACCTCTGCGACAAGCTTGGAACCTATCTCCACCTCAAGGTCAAAAACCTCTACAACAACTTCATCGACCATCCACCAGGTGCCACAGACGGCCCCCCGCTCCCCAGAAACACCAGCCAGCCCACCATCTCCAACTGGACACTGATCACGGTCGACACCATCCCGACCATGAAAAGCATCCACTCAGGGGGCCCCACCGACCCCTGCCCCCCTCACATCTACCACAGAGCCGTGGCTGCTATCGCACCCGAACTACAGCGCATCATCAACACCACCTTAAAAACAGGCACCTTCCCAGATGACTGTAAGCGCGCAGAAGTCAGACCTCTGCTCAAGAAGCCCACAGCTGACCCCACCGACCTCAAGAACTATCGACCCATCTTGCTACTCCCCTTTGCAGCCAAAGTTGCAGAGAAAACAGTCAACAGAAAACTGACACGATTCATTGAAGAGAACGCCGTCCTCGACCTGTCCCAATCTGGATTCTGAAGCAACCACAGCACAGAGACCGCCCTCCTCGCCGCCACAGATGACATCTGCACCCTCCTGGACCAAGGCCACTCCGCAGCCCTCATCCTACTGGACATATTAGCGGCCTTCAACACTGTCTTCCACCGCACACTAGTTGCCAGACTACATGACGCAGGCATACAAGGAACAGCCCTGGACTGGATCCGATCATTCTTCACCGGAAGAAGCCAAAGGATCAGACTGCCACCCTTCCTCTCTGACCCCACGAAAATCACCTGCGGAGTCCCACAGGGTTCATCCCTGAGCCCCACCTTATTCAACATCTACATGGCCCCCCTCGCAGCCATCGTCCGACAACACGGCGTCAACATCTTATCCTATGCCGACGACACCCAGTTCATCCTCTCCCTCACCAAAGACTCCACCACTACCAAACTGAGTCAAGGAAGCCAGTCACCCACGCACTCATCACCAGCAGACTGGACTATGGAAACGCACTCTACGCCAGCATCAACAAGTCCCTACTCCGCAAAGTCCAGACAATACAGAACACCGCCGCCAGACTCGTCCTCGGCATCCCCCGACACGAACACATCAGTTAACACCTACGAAGTCTCCACTGGCTCCCCATGGAGAAAAGAGTCACTTTCAAATCCTCACTCATGCCTACAAATGCCTACACAACAATGGACCCAAATACCTCAACGACAGAATCAACTTCCACGTACCCAAAAGAAACCTCTGATCTTCCAACCTCGCACTGGCCGAAACTTCGCGCATCCACAGAGCCAGAGCAGGCAGAATATCCTTCTCTCACATTGCAGCCAAGACCTGAAACATGCTACCGGCAGACATCAGACGCGCCCCCTCCCTGAACACCTTCAGGAAGACCCTCAAGACCTGGCTCTTCAGCTAAACAGATCTGCGGACCCCCCCCCCCCCCTCAGCGCATTGAGACCCTCACGGGTGAGTAGCGCGCTTACAATTCCTTGATTGATTGATTGATACTTTCATTGTTGCATTTCTGACACCCTTGTAGGTCCCTCTGTTTCCCTCACCTCCTATTTCCTTGGTCTTTGGCATTTGTTAAAAAACTCAATAAATATAAATAAAATAATAATAATGTTCTTTAAAGAGTTCTTGTACAAGGCTGATATATTCGCCAAATGTGGCCAGAACAGTTGGCCTAGTCGTAGCTGTTGTTCTTTTGCCGCTTTGTTTTCAGCCTTTTTTCATCTCTTTTTTGATCTTTTAGAAAGTGCCCTTGTCCATTGGTTCACTGCAGGCCCGGTTCTAGCAGGGGGGCCGGGTGGGCCAGGCCCACCCAATCATGACCTTTGGCCCACCCAATCACGACAGAAGAGGCCATGGAGAAGGCACCTGTTAAGTGCTTCCTCCATCTCAAGGTCGGAATGTTGTAATGTTTTTTCACTTTCTTCAAAACTGAAATTGGGCGGTGTGTTTTGGGTGTAGAGGTCGGAGAGCCAACAAATTAACTTGGAGAGCCCCAGCGGCCACTTTAGGCCATGCAAGTGTCAAGCCTTGAAAATATTTTCTAAGTAAAACATACAAAAAACACAAAATTTGATACAGTCACTTCAAAATTTAAAAAACTATTTCTTTAACACATGGAAGCTTTGACATAAATATGTCACAAAATGGCACTGCACTGAGTAGTACTTATAAACATGAGCTTACAGTCAATCCTGCCCCCGACCTCACTCTGGTGACAGTGCTGATAGTGAACAAACAGGCAAGAACGTTGCTCTGTGGACCCTGTATGTGGGCCAGATATTATAGGCAACATTAGTCTATTAAATCAAACACAATAGGTTTTGGTATAATTGATTTTCTGATTCATGCATTTGAATCTTTCCTACGTACCGCTTGCATGGGATCAGTAAAATACTCCAAATGGCCCAGGTTCTGTAAAAATGTATGAACATAGTTGACCCAGGGTATCGTTAAGGCTTTTTCCATCTTTAAAATATCCTTTAAAATATCCTATTTAACATTGTCTCTTCTTTTGTCCATACTCGGTGCCATAAAAGAACCGGCTCCTGTTTATTAAGATCAGACAAGTACGTTAAACCCAGTTCAGCATGGCACACATAGGAAGATGTTGTTCTACGTACTGACAATATATATCTCAGAAAATGATTTTCCACAGACTGTAAAGACTGGGTATTTGCAATGCCCCACACCCCTGAACCATAGGTTGCAGTTGGAATACTTTTTGCCTGGTAGATCTGTAAAAGCTCTACCGGGGGTCTTCTCCCTAACTTTTTTGAAAACTGGGCAAGTGCCGAAATAGTTCTGATAAAACATACTTTTTTAGATCTAACTGCCTGAGCCCATAAGTCATCTAGGTGGAATGGTATTCCAAGATATGAAAAAAGTTTCGTTACCTCAATTTTTTGATCAGCTATGAACATCTCCCGACATTTTTTACTGCCCCTACCACATCTCATGACATGTGTCCTAGAAGTATTCACCATAAGTCCTAGATCATTCATATACTCGGTAAAACCATTTAAAACCTTTTGTAGACCTACTTGAGTTTGTGACAGTAAAACCACATGGTCAGCGTGTAAAAGGGCGGGAATAGAATGACCATTTATCTTGGGGTAGTCAACCTGTTTCTTAACCAGTGCTTCCTCTAAGTCATTTATATACAAATTAAAAAGGAATGGGGAAAGGACACATCCTTGCCTGACTCCCCTACTTATTGGAATTGGAGTTGTACACCCACCCTTAATGTCAAAACGAACTCTCGTCTGTGCATTACAATAAAAGCGTCTTAAGAAATAAATAATTTGTTGTTCAACGCCTATTTTTTCTAAGATTTCCCAGAGTTTGGCGTGTTTTACAGAGTCAAAAGCGGTGGTAAGGTCTACAAAAGCTAAAAACAAACTTCCCTTTTTTACACGTACACACTTTACCACCAATAAGGCTAAATTTAGGCTCTGTTCAATAGTACCCACTCCTTCACGGAAGCCATATTGAAGGTCGGAAAGGACGTTATTGTCTAGTGCCCAGTCCTTAAGTCTTGCTAATATTATGCGACCCACAATTTTAGTAATTGAGTCTAATAACGAAATAGGCCTGTAGCATCTAGGATCCTGGCGATTTCCCTTTTTAAAAATGGGGACAATAATTGACTCTACCCAGGTTAACGGAAAAGGCACTAAACAACTTGCGTTCACTACTTGAGTTACAATTGGCCCCCATAAAATTAAATTTGATTTAAACAAATCACATGGGACGCCATCGGGATCTGGAGCCTTCCCACCTCGAGTAACCGAAATCGCCTTCGTCACTTCCGCCAGGGTGAATTGGAGGTCAATATTTTCTATATTGTTAATTAGTGGTGGTTCACCTAAATTGTTATCAGTGTAACCTACCCCTTTGAAGACCTCTGTGAAATGCTGGACCCATTGTTCCTCTGTGATGGCTATCTCGATGGCGGGCCCCCATCTTTCTTCTAGTATGGAGCTTTAACTGCCTTCCAAAAGGCACTACTGTCCCTGCTTGAGGAAGCCAGATGAAGGGACTCCCAAGTGTGTAGGGTTGCTGCGTAGGCTGCCAAAAATTGTTCTCAGGTCCAGTACAGCTCGTGGCACTCAGGTGCGTAACCATGAGCTCGTCAGCCCCACCGGCTCAAGGGAGCCTGAATATTAACACAAATCCAATTGGTTGCACACTGCTCGTCCTACCAGCGTGTTACCCCAAAGCATTGTGGTCCATGAAGCCAGCATCAGCGAGTGCGCCTCTGCCAAAGTATTAAGCAAAATCAAAATCGCGTTGGCCATCCCTGGACACGTGTTTCGAGGTTATTACCTCCCGTCAGCAGGGAATAGGCATGTGTGTAGGGTTGCTGCGTAGGCTGCCAAAAATTGTTCTCAGGTCCAGTACCGCTCGTGGCACTCAGGTGCGTAACCATGAGCTCGTCAGCCCCACCGGCCCAAGGGAGCCTGAATATTAACACAAATCCAATTGGTCACACACTGCTCGTCCTACCAGCGTGTTACCTCAAAGCATTGTGGTCCATGAAGTCAGCATCAGCGAGTGCGCCTCTGCCAAAGTATTAAGCAAAATCAAAATCGCGTTGGCCATCCCTGGACACGTGTTTCGAGGTTATTACCTCTCGTCAGCAGGGAATAGGCATGTGTGTAGGGTTGCTGCGTAGGCTGCCAAAAATTGTTCTCAGGTCCAGTACCGCTCGTGGCACTCAGGTGCGTAACCATGAGCTCGTCAGCCCCACCTGAGTGCCTCGCGCGGTACTGGACCTGAGAACAATTTTTGGCAGCCTACGCAGCAACCCTACACACATGCCTATTCCCTGCTGACGAGAGGTAATAACCTCGAAACACGTGTCCTGGGATGGCCAACGCGATTTTGATTTTGCTTAATACTATGACAGAGGCGCACTCGCTGATGCTGACTTCATGGACCACAATGCTTTGGGGTAACACGCTGGTAGGACGAGCAGTGTGCGACCAATTGGATTTGTATTAATACAAAGGACTCAAGTATACTACCAGGGGTTGCTAACTCGTTCAGACGTGTCAAAAGCAGATTTACACTTATTTACCACGTAATTTATAACGCGCTCAGGATCAATCATAGACCAAGCAAAACCATTAGTTCTATCAAGTGCAATTGACTCTAAAGGCTGGGGGCAATTTTTACCTTTACTTGAGCTACTCGTCCACCCTTTAATTGTAATACACAGTGGGAAGTGATCTCTCAAAGATATATCACCAATATGGAACGATCTAATTCTTGGAGCATGGTTATTTGACACAAGTATAAAATCTATTGTTGAGAATAAGCCCCGCCCATTAAAAGTGTAGCCCATTAGTGCTGCCTTAGGGCACATTTCAATCACGAAACATAAATCCAGAGTACACAACATCTCATTATACAGCTCCCCCATTTTGGTATGACAAAAATGCGTACAACTAAACTCTTCGTTAACATCATGACCACACATAGTAATATCAGCATTTAAACATAAAACGCAATTAAAATCCCCTCCTAGAAGTACCATCGTGTCTTGAGCACATTTATGCCATAATAATTGTACATCACTTACTAACTTTTTCATCACAGATTCTACATCAGGCAGGGGGATATTATTGCAAAAATTGATCATGATGACAGATTGCTTACTATCAATTTTGATGTCAACTAGCTGATAGTAGATATCATCAAAATGGAGTTCTACCTTGTTCAAATTCATAGTATTCGATATATATGTACAAAGGCCACCTTTGAGCCTACCTCCTTTACTTTCAGTTGCCCTGGTATGCAGTGTTTTAAACCTGTTAATGTGTAGCGGGTCTCTTGCACACGTCTCCTGAAAACAAAGAATATCTTGACTTTGTATATATTCGCACCAGATGGAATTGGTCAACTTTGGGCGTAAACCCGCTACATTCCAGGACACCAATTTACAAAGAACTTCCTCCGTATTATTAGTCAGGCTATTATTGGACGATTTAGATGGAATAAGGTTATTGGCAGGCTCCAATGTCTGTGAGTGGGAAACTTCCTGAGTGTTAATTATCTGGCTGGCACAGGGCATCATCATCACTTTATGTTCGGTATCACTCTCCAATGGCTGGGAACTTTCCTGATTTGATGTTACATCATTTATAATCAGGTGTTCTCTATTAGAGGTGAGTATGTCCCCACAATCTTTGAATAATACAAACGCACTAATTGTTAATTCATTTTCAGGACTTGGCAGAAAGTCTGGGTGGGATGTGGTTGATTCTTGATCGATAAGTCAATCGATATCTTCCATCGAGTCAAATACTTCATAGCGATTGCTAGTTGGCACCGAATAAAGATGGCGTCTATTCTCTGGAAATAAATCCCGCTGCCAATGGCGCTGACCACCACTCGGTGGATGATAGAAAAACCCCAATGGAAGAATATTAATGCCATTTACATTAATCTGCCCACTTCCTGCTCTGTCCAAAATGAGCCGAACAAGATCTGGAGACCCAAATGATAAAATTACACAATCACCTGATAACCGTTTAGTGGACTTACCAATCCATGATACCGTACGCACCATTTTAAATTCAGTAAAAATAACATTATTTAGCCCCGTTCTCGTACTCAGTAGATGACAAGCTTTGTTACGTAGTGTTGACCAATGTTCAAATTCATTTAAAGACAATTGTGAGACATTTGCTAGAACCACAGTATAAGGGGTCGTTCTGGCGGAAGATTTAAAATCAAATTAGGGGATATGCCACAAGCCCTCCTCTGATTAAGAGCCGGACTACATGGCTCACCTGAGTTCCTATCCAGATCCCCCACCCTCACAATTGGTGCGGCTCTTTTTTGAGCCAACGACCGTGTCAATTACTTATTCTGACTTTGGTCGGTCTAATTATGTGCATGGGACAGCAGGGGCGTAACATAGGCCTCCGCAGCCCCCGCGGTGCTGGGGGCCCCCTCAGCAGAGTACTCCAGCCGGACGCAGGCAGCTTGTGCAGTATTATTACAACTCTTCATATTTGAATGTGCAAATGTAAAATGAAAATATTCAACCTTGAAATGCAGCCTTACTAAAGAAAAATAACCTCTGCATTGAGGCCCCTTCGAAAACACAGCAGTTGTTGCGTTGCTGACAGCAGCCTGCAGAAGCAGGAGGGCGGTTTGTCCAGGGTATGACCTCTGAGGTGGAGGCAGGATAGACCACGTGCATGAAAAACTAACCCCTCTCAGCATTGTCTCTGCATGCATGCTGGGAGTCTGACCTGACTAGAGAAAAAGAGCGGGCAATTCCAAAGAGGGACAGAAAGTCTCTCTCTTTGCCTGTAGCCTGTCTGAATCTTTCCAACACACAGGAAATGGAACTGAATCTTTCCCCAGACATGACACCGTCTTTAAAACTGTGGTGTGGGTAAGTTTTGCAATTCTTTCACTTATGCACTCTAGCACTGGACAACTTTCACGATATATTGCAATGAGCAATAAATACAACAAAAGAAATGCTTGAAATGCATAGTTAGTCCTGCAGGCGCGATGCCAGAAATCCTTGCATGTTATAATTTGGAGCACTAATGTACATTTTAACAACAACAATGGACTACACTGTCAGGATGATAACTGCAATTGGTGTTTTAATGTATTCCCAGAACATCAGGTATTGCTTTCACACTTCAGAATTGTTGCTTGCACACTTATAAATGGTGCCAGTGGGCCCTATTATGTGTAACACAATCAACCACTCAAACTTTTAATCCAATCGCACTTTGAATTTCTGTTTTACCACAAAAATCATGCCTGTAAACATCAGTTCATGTAAGGTAGTGTTACGTGAAATCAAGGACAGCTCTAAAGCCTGCTACATGACCTAATGCCCCTTGGTAGATTTGCACACCTGTCCCTGCTAGCAGTATGTAGATAGTTTGTGAGGGAGTCTTGAAATGATGATTGCTTCGTAAAATCGTAAATCCGGTATTTGTAAAGCGCGAACTACCCACCCTATGGGTCTCAAGGCGCTGGGGGCCATCGTGGAAATTAAGTGAGCTATTGCCCAGAGTCACATGGTGCTGAGCTCAGCTGCCGCCGAAGCTGGGGATTGAACCGTGAGCCCTGTGCTCCAAAGTCAGCTGCCTGGGCCGCTGCGCCACACCCCTCCCTCTCCTCTTCCTGTCCCTCTATTTTTGTAAATGATAGTGAGGTTTGCACAGTTGTCATCTACGGTATTTGTTTTGTAAAGGTGAGTTTCAGCACCTGAAAACAAGGTGATAGTGCCCTCTACAAATATGCATGATATATAATTTACTTCCAGTGACCTACCTGTTTTAAGAGCTGCTGCCCATACTGCTCATGTTTTGTGCAACGTTTTTCACTCATCTCCTACCCTTCTCTACCTGTATTGTGAGGGAGCGTTCTCCTACTACTTCATATAACTATGTGAAGGACACTTGCACAACTCCTTTCTGTGAGGCACCATGTTGCGGGAGAGATGACTGCCCAACTAATTTCCATGGATCAGCTGCTTTTCCTAAGAGTTATTTTTAGGGTCCAGCCTGCGAGACCATGCGCCTCGCTTACGAGACACTCTTGTATAGAGAAAAGGGCTTGGAGCCCGCCAGTTTCTTACCATTTGTCGGCTTGCTTGGCACTCTGCTTTACAGCCCAGTAATTCGTCACTGCATGCCTAACATATATTCCGTTCATCTCTGTGGAGCAGGGACCAAGCACGGATTGATTCAACTTAATCAGTGTCCGTCCGCTGCTCCTGACGCGATTGAGGAACTATTTTGTTCTTCTTAACTTTTAGTGCCCTGCAAACAGACGGCGTATGACTGGCAAAAACATACCCAGCAGGACAAATAAAATTGCAAAAGTTCAATTTCTATAGTTAACTTTATTTTATTTTGGCAAGTCTTCTTTTCTCAATTTGCACTCATGTTTTATATTAATTTTGATCATGGGCGCTATTCTAAAAAAATTAGGATTATGTAATTGCAAAGGGACATCCTTTCTTTCTTATGTGAAATTTCTGAAATGATGCTTTAACACATAATTATGCAGTGCACCCAAAGCCACCACTCTCAAATCTGCCCCACTCAATTTGATCCACACCAGACAAATCCAATCCAACCCACTCTAATCCAAATCACTCTCCGCAATCCAAACCCCTCACCCCAATCAAATCCACTCCAAACCTCCACACTCCAATCCTCCCAACCCGTCCCACTCTAGTCTGCCCCCCTCCAATCTATAACAATCTGTCCCACTCCAAAACAATCGGCCCCACTCCAATTCAAAACAATCTGCCCCTCTCCAATTTGCTCACTCCAAACTGCCCCACTCCAATCCAAAACAATCTGCCCCACTCCAATCCAAAACAATCTGCCCTACTCCAAAACAATCTTCCCCACTCCAATCCATCCCACACCACTCTCAAACAATCTACCATATTCTAATCTGCCCCACTCCAATCTAAAACAATCTGCCCCAATCCAAAACAGTTTGCCTCACCAGTCTGCCCCACTCCAATCCAAAACAATCTGCCCCACTCCAATCTGCCCCACTCCAATCCAAAACAATGTGCCCCACCCCAATCCAAAACAATGTGCCCCACTCCAATCCAAAATAATGTGCTCCACTTCCATCCAAACAATCTGCCCCACGTCAGTCCAAACAATCTGCTCCACTTCAATGCAAACAATCTGCCCACTACAATCCAAACAATCTGCCCCTCTCCAATCGAAAACAATCTGCCCTACTTCAATCCAAACAATCTGCCCCACGTCAGTCCAAACAATTTGCCCCACTCCAATCCAAAACAATCTGCCCTACTTCAATCCAAACAATCTGCCCCACGTCAGTCCAAACAATTTGCCCCACTCCAATCCAAAACAATCTGCCCAGTCCAATCCACCCACACCAATCCAAAACAATCTGCCTACTCCAATCTTCCCCACTCCAGTCTGCCCCACTCCAATTCAAAACAGACAGCCCCACTTTAATCCACCCAACTCAAATATAAAACAATTTGCCCACTACAGTCCGCCCACTCTGATGTGCCCTACTATAATTTGCCCCACTCCTATCTAACTCACCCCAATCCACCTACTCCATCCCAATTCACCACACTCCAATCCACCACAATCCCCACACTCCAATTCAATCCACCCCACACCAATCCAATCCAATCCAATCCAATCCACCTCATCCCCATCCAATCCACACCACTCCAAGCCAGTCCACTCCAATCCATTCCAATCCAAAACAATCTGCCCCACTCCAATCCATCCCACTCCAACCTTCCCCAATCCGGTTGAAAACAATGTACCCTACTTCAATCTGCCCCACTCCAATCTAAAACAGTCTGCCCCACTCCAATCTGCCCCAATCCCAAACAGATTACCACACCTGTCTGCCCCACTCCAATCCAATACAATCTACCCCACTCCAATCCAAAACAATCCGCCCCACTCCAATCTGCCCCACTCCAATCTAAAACAATCTGCCCCACTCAATCCAAAAGCAATCTGCCCCACTCCAATCCAAAACAATTTGCCCCACTCTAATCTGCCTTACTCCAGTCTACCCCACTCCAGTCTGCCCCACTTCAATCCAAAAGAGACAGCCCCACTCTTATCCACCCCACTCCAATCTGTCCCACTCCAGACCCCTCCACTCCAATCCCCCCACCCCAATCCAATCAAATCCACCTCACCCAACCCACCCACACTCCAATGTACCACAATCCAGTCCACCCCACATCATTCCAATCCAGCCCATTCCAATCTACCCAACTCCAATCCAATGTACCTCATCCCAATCCAGCCAACCCCAATTCAATCTAGTCCACTCTAATCCAAAACAATCTGCCCCACTCCAATGTGACCCACACCAATGTGCCCCACTCCAATCCAAAACAATCTGCTCACTCCAATGCAAAGCAATCTGCCCCACTCCAATCTAAAACAATCTGCACCATTCCAAGCTGTCCCACTCCAATTCAACAGAATATGCCCCACTCCAATATAAAACAATCTGCACCACTCCAATCTGCCCCACTCCAATTCAAAACAGACAGCCCCACTTTAATCCACCCAACTCAAATATAAAACAATTTGCCCACTACAGTCCGCCCACTCTGATGTGCCCTACTATAATTTGCCCCACTCCAATCTAACTCACCCCAATCCACCTACTCCATCCCAATTCACCACACTCCAATCCACCACAATCCCCACACTCCAATTCAATCCACCCCACACCAATCCAATCCAATCCAATCCACCTCATCCCCATCCAATCCACACCACTCCAAGCCAGTCCACTCCAATCCACTCCAATCCAAAACAATCTGCCCCACTCCAATCCATCCCACTCCAACCTTCCCCAATCCGGTTGAAAACAATTTACCCTACTTCAATCTGCCCCACTCCAATCTAAAACAGTCTGCCCCACTCCAATCTGCCCCAATCCCAAACAGATTACCACACCTGTCTGCCCCACTCCAATCCAAAACAATCTACCCCACTCCAATCCAAAAGAATCCGCCCCACTCCAATCTGCCCCACTCCAATCTAAAACAATCTGCCCCACTCAATCCAAAAGCAATCTGCCCCACTCCAATCCAAAACAATTTGCCCCACTCTAATCTGCCTTACTCCATCCTACCCCACTCCAGTCTGCCCCACTTCAATCCAAAAGAGACAGCCCCACTCTTATCCACCCCACTCCAATCTGTCCCACTCCAGACCCCTCCACTCCAATCCCCCCACCCCAATCCAATCAAATCCACCTCACCCAACCCACCCACACTCCAATGTACCACAATCCAGTCCACCCCACATCATTCCAATCCAGCCCATTCCAATCTACCCAACTCCAATCCAATCTACCTCATCTCAATCCAGCCAACCCCAATCCAATCTAGTCCACTCTAATCCAAAACAATCTGCCCCACTCCAATGTGACCCACACCAATGTGTCCCACTCCAATCCAAAACAATCTGCTCACTCCAATGCAAATCAATCTGCCCCACTCCAATCTAAAACAATCTGCACCATTCCAAGCTGTCCCACTCCAATTCAACAGAATATGCCCCACTCCAATCCAAAACAATCTGCACCACTCCAATCTGCCCCACTCCAATTCAACAGAATCTGCCCCACTCTAATGCAAAACAATCTGCCCCACCCCAATCAGCCCCATTCCAATCCAAACACTCTGCCCCACTGAAATCAGCCCCACTCCAATGTGCCCAATCCAATACAAAATAATCTACCCCACTCCAAATTCAAAACATTCCACCCCACTCCAATCCAACCCCTATACCCTAATCCAATCCACCCGCTCCAATCCAATCCATCCCACCCAAATCCAATTTCAATCCACCTCAATCCAATTCACCCCAATCTGTTCACCCCACCCAATCCAATCCACCTCAATTCAATCCACCCTTCTGTAATCCAATCTAATCCACTCCAATCCACCCCATGCCAATCCAGTCCACCCACTCCAATCCACCCCACTCCACTTAATCCAACCCACTCTATCCCAATCCAATCCACCCCAATCTACTCCAGTCCAGTCCACCCCACTACCTCAGTCCATTCTACCGTGTTCCACCACACCACACTCCATTCCGCACCACTCTACGGTAGTGCACTCTGACACTGCACTCTATGACATTCTCTGCCACTAAATCAGTGATCTCTACTCCCCTCTACTCAACTCTATGACACTCTAGTCCCCCTACTCCACTCTACCCCAACAAATACAGTGTACGGGACTCTACTCCCCCCACTTCACTCTAGGACACCCCTGTCACTAACTTGTAGCCACGCTGGATAGCAGCCACACTGGCATACAACATGGCAAAACCACATTGCCAAAGCCAATAGCTTTTGTATAGGCAAGACCTATTGGCTTTGCCAGTGCTTGTTATAGTTGCTGTCTATATTGTGCCTTTTTGTCCTAGTCTGAGGAAAGCTTACACTGCATCTGCCAATGTTTCTATGTTTGAAGAAAACTTGCAAAGGTACTTTTGTGTTTTACCTCTCCTGCTTGTGTGAGCGAAGCTTCTAGTCCTGCTGCCTAAGGTATACCTCTTCTCTGTGTGACGAAATCTCACCTTCGAGCCTGTGTTCTATCTGGTTTGCGATGCCAAGAAGCCTGCAATGCTGCTATCTGTGCAGTACAATTATTGCATATGAATTACGTTTAAAATGCTGTTGCTTCTGTCCCTTGAACCCTATGAGAGAAACCTTATTTGTTGCTTCTTTTACATTCTGTTGCAAATATTTCAGTGATTTCTCTGCCCCCACACCATTGAGCTATACACTCAACCACAGTGTCATAAGTAATCTGGGTGAGAAATATACACTCAACCACAGTGTCATAAGTAATCTGGGTGAGAAATATACACTCAACCACAGTGTCATAAGTAAGCTGGGTGAGAAACTGACTTGACTGGGCTGAAGGACCACAGTGATGGACTGCAGAGAACAAGTTGCGAGAGAAGAACAAACACAATACTGTCAAGGAAGAGGCAGGACAACAGGCAAAGATCGGAGGAAATAAATCAAAGTGGGAGAGGAAAGGTAAATGAAGTGACCCCTTGATTCGATAGACCTTTGCAACTACCACACTATTTCTCTCCTTCCCATTTCAAAATAAGCATTAGATTTGGGCATCTTGGTCTCAAATCAGTATTGCATAGCACAGCATGGCCTCCCCCATCATGTATATGCAGTCCTTCTTCCACACTATAGAATGGGACTGATAGTGCTGTTGAATCTGGGTAACCTGAGAGGAGAGGTGTATGCTGGCTGTCAGTGTCCACATTCTTTTAGATCTGGTGGCAACATTCACAATTAACATCTGTCATAATGGATTTTACAGAGGTGGGTATTCAAGGCAGTCTAAACCAACATTGCTAAGACAGTGCCTTGAATACCTACCATGATTGAATTTAACAAAATCTCAGCAGCATTGGTTTCCCAGTTTTGCTTGCCGTAAGAACTTAGAGTATTGGTTGAGAGAGTGAAAACCCACCTCAAATAATAATCATAAGCTTTATCAGCATAAACCACTGGAGTCACTAAATAAACCTATGCTTAACTCTCTGGTAGCTTGCCACACAACAGTCAGTCTTACCTTTGAGGTAATGTGTAAAGTATTTATGCAGTACTCAAACAGTAATAAAGTGAAAACACAACAAAACAAAAATCCCAAGCCAATTTAGGAAAATATAGTACATTTTAATAAACAAGACTAACCAAAGTCATAAAAATTCAATAAGTAGAACCGGAGATACGAATAAGCGTCAATCGTGGGCATCTGTTTGTGTTAGACCAGTTCAAAATCAAAAGTTAAGGACGACCGTGATGGAGCGGGGGTCGGATGCAGGGACTAGGTTCCTGCCAGTGGAAGGTTTACCTTGTGACTTCGAAAGTTTTATGGGGAAAATGTGGTCTCTGAAGAGTCATCGGCGGGGCAAGCTGGATCGGAAGTGGTGTTTGATGACAGTGGGTTGCTTATGAGCGGAATCACGGTGCGATTGTCGACGAAGGCGGGAAAGAGAGCGGGCGAAGTTTGAAGTCCATGCCTCGGAAGACCTCAAGGTTACTCGGATGCTGTTTGGCATGGATCCTGGTGTAGCCCTCTACGTTCAGGCTTAGAAACGTTTCTAGAAGTCATATCTCCTACAATGGGGCAAACAAGAAAGTCGAGACCGACAGAAGGGGGGTTGGGAGCACACTGCCTAACATCCCAGCATGACTGGCGATTTGACACCAATGACAGAGCTCTGGCGGCGGTCCCGGTCTGTCAGTCCTCCAAGCAGAAAGCCACTTCTTGCAGTTTAGGGACAGGAGGTGTAGACTTTAACACCAGCCAAGGGTCTGTGCATAATTAAATTAGTTTACTATTGCATGGTCACCATTTGTGAATGCCTTGCACTTAAAAATGAAGCCATTTACCTATGTACGACTACCAGTCTGGCTTCAGATCATGCTGTAGCTTTGAGGCTACTACCTTACACGTCGTAAACAATGCCCTCCTAATCCCAGATGAAGTTACCACTCCCTCCTAATATTTCTGGACCTCTCAGCTTCCTTCAACACACTGATGATACACAGTTTTACTTGAAAGTCTCCTCCACTTCTAACATCCAGTGCCTCAAACACTGCCTGCATATCATGCAAACCTGGATGCCCAGCACCTAGCAGAAGCTCAACCCAACCAAGATAGAATTTCTGTCGTTTGGAAAAGCACCCAAAAGCAATGTGCAATTTCAAATCTTGCATACTGTACATTTCCCCTACAAATACTTGGGAAAGAATATACGTATAGTGAACAGCTTTAATGTTTCGTCATAGCTGAGGGCCATGCCCCCCTAAAAATATCATTCTGGCTACGGGCCTGCGGAAAGCTCCTGATTGTGTCCGGAGGGGGCCCCTCCACGTACCTTGCAGGGGGCCCCCTCAAGTTTCGTTATGCCACTGGGCGGCTGTAACTGGCCACGTGTTAACTTGGTGCCGCCTTCTTTTGGCCACTGTGCTAATTCGCCATTGGTAAAATAACTTCCACCAAGATGAGAATATGTTTATTTACTTGCGCGGACCTGGTTGGCCTTTGTGTCAGTCGGCTTCCAGTTCCCGCAATGGGCCGTGGCGCTGCCGAAGACATCCGTAAGGAAATGTAAATTTATGGAGAGACCTTCTAAGGTGCTTGCGTTGCTTTTTAATGTTGTGTTATTCTTTTTGTGTTGTTAACTTTTTGCGTTTAAAAAACAAACATTTTTCTATTGTGTTTATTGATTTTCACGAGGTGCAAGTACATAACCGGTAACAGTCCCCCCCCACCCCCCAACATAGCCATTCGTGGCGAGTTTGCACGCCGTCCAGATTCTCATCACACGAGGTACAATATGCTGTACCTGTCTACGAGGAAGCACATGCAGCATTAATAAAACCATCTCGTCTTCCATTGACCCTTTCCGCCTATGGTACTGTGTTTGATCATTCAATGCCGAGCGCACCTGAACCAGCTATTGCTCAGCACAGCATTTGACTATGTGGGTGGAGTGTCGGGGTTTGGTGCGGTTGTTCTGTCTCTGCCAATCTGCCTAAGGTAAGACTCAAAAGGTTCCCACATGTCCATGGGGCGTGTTGCTAAGGACATCAGGTCCCAATACGTCACCAGTTGCTATTGACAGTATGAGACGTCTGCAATCCAATCCCACCTGGTCGGGATCGGTCGTCTCCCCCAATGTATCGCTACTCTACGCTTAGCCAGCAGTAGCAGCACCACAGTGAGGCATCGATTTCCTTCCGGGACATCTTTCACACAGCCCAGTAGGCACTCAATGGGATCTGGTGGGAATGGGGTCCCAGTGATGGTACCGTGTCACACACCTCAGCCCAAAAGCTCACCACTTCAGGGCAGGTCCATGCTAAGTGTAAGAAAGTGGCCCATGGCATTGCAAGCAATGCGAGTCAGCTGAAAGCCCAATTTTATGAAGTTGTGATGGTGTACGATATTTTCAATGAAGGTGATTAAAATGTATCAGTCGCAGCCTGTAGTTAGGCGACAGCTTCTCGATTTGAGTGCAGCAGTATTGCCACTGTGCTTCTGATATTTCAGAGTGTAGGTCTCGCTCCCAAGCCATTCAGGGCTTCACGGTATCGCTTGGGGAAGCCGCCTATGTTAGTGTATAGAGTCGGGTTATAAGTTTGTACGATGTCACAGATGAGTGTATATATTCTAGCGCTGTGAAGACAGGAAAGGGGTCCGGAAATGTGTCATGTATTGTGCGACAGGTGGCTCTGATTTGGTGATATAGCAGTGCATCCAAGAGTGTCAGTGGTTCTGTGTCTGTCGGCGAAGCGAGGGAAAAACTCTCCATCTGGGTATAGGTCTGCACATTTTTTAATATCTCGCACACCCACACTTCTGGCTGCTCCCTTGTCCTGTAGAGGGCGGTAGATGGGATTATCTGTCAGAGAGGCAGTAAGTGCATATAATGCTGGTAGGCTGGCCTGTATAAGGAGGCCATCCCACGTCCAGTGCACACACTCCAGTGTGCTAATTTTGTCTTTGGGGGCCTTAAAATGCTCAAACAGCGCTGTTTTTAGTGGCCACAGCATTACTTGATCATGTTCTATCACTAAATGTGGCTGGAACGGGGTGGGATGGTGCCAATTGTGCAGAAATTGAGCATGGGTGTATAGCACATATAGCGTCATGTTGGTGCCCCCAGACCGCCACATGCAGGCAGCAATGTTAATCTTTCATGGGATACCCTCGGCTGTCGGCCAGCCCATGCTAGCGTAATCCAATTGGATCGTATCTTTTGCAAATTGGTGCCTTGAGTGGGAGCGGGATGTTTACAAAGATGTACAGGAACTTCTGGAGTATTATCATCTTGGCAATGCCTATACGGGCAGCCAGTGACAGTGGCAACTTGTTCTATACTTGGATTAGTGTTTCGAACCAGTCCATAGCGCACCCATAGTTTTCTTTAAACAGTTCCTTTGGGTCTCTGCTGAGCCATATGGCCATGTACTTGACATGTTCCACTGCCCATTTCAGGGGGTACTCGGCTTCGTAAGGTGTTGTTGGGTCCGTCAGCGGGAAGAGGATCGATTTTGACCAGTTTATCTGGATTCCAGATTATCCACCACAGTGGGTCACCTCGCGTATCATGGGCTAGAGGCTAGTTTTTGGGTTACGTACGTATAATGCCACATCGTCAGCATACATGGATACTACAAGGCTGCGAGTAGTAAAGCAGATGCCCCGTTCAGCGTGATGTTGATTTAGTCTGGCCACAAATGGCTCCATGGCTATGGCAAATAGTAGCGGGGATAGAAGGCATTCCTGTCTAGTGCGGCGAGTGATTTTTATCAGTTCCGAAACATGACCGTTTAGTCTAATTTGCGCCATGGGGAGACTATATAGGAGTTCTATTTTCAAAATAAAGTTGTGGCTCAGCGCTAACCATCGGAACAGCAGGAATAGAAAGGACCATTCAGGAGTATCGAATGCCTCGGTGGCGTCTAGTAAGGCAACCACCGCTGGTATATAGGGATGAATGTGGTGCATGGTCGCGAACTTAGTGCGGATATTATGCAATGTAGCGCATCCGGGGATTAAGCCCGAGTGGTCCGGGCAGACCATTAGTGGCAGGAGGGGCAGCAAGCGGTTTGCCAATATTTTCGCATAAATTGGATTGTCGATATTTATCAAAGATAGGGGAAAGTATGAGTCGCATAGATCAGTGGGTTTGTCTGGCTTTCAGATTGTCACTGATACTGCCTCCCTCAGTGAAATGGGAGTTGTCCCAGTGTCAGCGACATGATTAATCTCGATAAGATGTGGAATGAATATCGATGCATACTCCTTGTAGAAAGCCGGAGTCAGCATGTCTAAGACCTGCAATAACTCGGGCGATACCTTCTGGTGTAATCAGAGCATCCAGATAGTAACTGTGTTCTTGGTCCAGTCACAGGAGTTGGATGGAGTCAAAGAACTCCTGAAGTGCCTGTGGTTCATTGTCAATTCCCCACTGGAAAACGTCCCTCAGGTGCACTGCCTGTGTCAAAATTGGAATCAATTTCAAAGTTCAAAATGTTAATGCAGTACGCTCTTTATTTAGGTCATTGTAATCCTCATTGCAATTTCATGAATTAATTCAATCATTCATATGGTGACATGTATTAATGAAGCATCATACAATAAGGGGCAAATAGACCCTAATGCATTTCGGGCATGGTAAATGCCCTTCATCAGGGGGTATGCTCCTAAAGTAATCAAAAATAGCAACAATGAAACGACGTTACCAGAAAATCGGTTTACCACTTATCCCCGGTTGTCAGTGAGAATCTCAGTGTGGTACTTCGCAAACTCTTATGTGAAATAACATGCAAAATAAACGGAAAAAGTGCAGTTGTTCTCGTGTCAACACTTTTTCTGTTTATTTTGCATGTTATTTCACATAGGAGTTTGAGAAGTACCACACTGAGTTTTGCGCAAGTATATCTGTTATCACCTAAATTGCAAGCGCAATTTTACTAAACGGGTTGTTTTATGTATATAACCCCTAACAGGACTGCTAAATGGGCAACTGGTCGTGGAACTACCTACCCGCGCTGCATGGAATATAGTGCGGACCCCATGCATATGTTTGCTACATGTCCAAAGCTGGAGCCATTATTAAAAGAAACACAACGATTTTTAAGCATAGTTCTTTCTTTTGATATTCAACTTACGCCAACCTCTATCATGCTAGGGCTATATGATCAGATTGAACCTAAGGAAGGCGGCGCACTACTGTTTGTTGCAATGACCATTTTGCGGAAATGCATCGCTATGTATTGGAAAGATTTGAATCCCCCCTCATTTGGTCAATGGCAGGCTAGATTGTTCGCCACCTACAGATTAGAGAGGGCGATCTATGCTAAAAAGGGCAGACGGGCAAAAAAAAAAAGGGCCTGGTGGTCTGGGATCCTCTGACTAAATGGCTTGACACTCTGAATACTCAAGAAGCATAATGAGTTGTTCTCTGATGTATGTATGTCTTCCTCCCTCGGCCCCCTCCTCTGCCTTCCGCTCTCCTCCCCCCTGCCTTCGGCTCCCTCTCACCCACTCCTGCCTCCCTTTGGTTTTTTTTCTACAGTTCCGCTCTCCTTTCTAAATCAAGATATCTTTTCATCTACCTTTTTTGCGGTTGCTTAAATAATGTTGTAACTTTTACTAATATTTGGAGACTGTGCCTCACTGCTTGTAAATATAGTATGTATTGTAAGGATCTTTTTCTCTGGGACCCGGGGTGTGGGATGGGGGGGGACGATGTCTGATGATGAAATAATCGACTTTGTTACTTGTTGGTAAAGCATAAAATAAATAAAATAAAAAAAATGTAAAAAAGAGATTCTCACTGACAACCGGGGATAAGTGGTAAACCCACTTTCTGGTACCGTTGTTTCATTTTTGCTTTTTAGATTTCTTTGGGAGCATGACCCCTGATGAAGGGCATTTACCATGCCCGAAATGCATTGGGGACGATCTGCACCTTATTGTATGATGCTTCATCAATACACATAACCATATGAATAATTGGACCAGTTTGCCACCTGTCTCCAGACTCGCAGAAAGAATTCTGGGTTGTCTGTATTAGGACCTTATATTGTATATATGTTTGTACAGTGTGACGACCACTATTATGTACCTGCCTTCCTGATCGATGTGAAAATGCCTGGTGTGCCACGGTAGCCCTTTCCTGATCAGTATTGCTACGCCCCAACTGTAATTTGAGTATGTCGAGGAGTGTGTCTTGCCCCATCAGCGGGCCCACAGCCTGGTAATGGTACTGTTAGTGAGGTGCGTCTCTTGCAAGAAGCATATATTGACCTTGTGGTATGCAAGGTATGTGTGTACCAGGTGAGATTTACAGTGGTCATTGAGGCCCTGCACATTACAAGTCAGGCAATTAATGCTGGTCATCGCAGCAGGGTTTAGGTGTGTTTGTTGGGGTTGGTCTGTCTGAATACCAAGGGGTCCCTTGCAACAGTGACGTGAACAGGTAAGTGTGCAGTTGAGATGGGCATCACAAAGACAAATCTCGAAATCAGTGTGTCGCCTGGAATGACTAGCCATGAGGAACCCAGCCTCCCTCCCTCCACCTTCCCCAACGTTCCACATCTTTAATTACATCATTGCGGACATTTCCCCACCCACCCACTCCAACCCCCTAATCAGTTTGAGATAACATGCTCACCCACTTCCTTCAAACTAAAAAACGAAAACAGCATAACAAACTGTAGGAATTATCCCATGGGCTATGGGTTCTCCAGCAGACAACCCTGTCAAAAGGACCAGGGTGGCCGAGCGAGAGTTTTAGAGGGAACCGCAGGTTATATGCATGTCAGCCATCGGTTGGTGTAGTTTGTTTCCTGTCCTGGATGGTGGCCCAAGTGCAACTGTATTTTCACCCCAGTTCAATTTCCTTTTGAGTGGAGGTGGGCCTTGGACGACAGTCTTTGGTGTAGTTAGTCATTATCACTGGTGCGGGCATCTTCAGAAGGACAAGGAGACATGGATGAGGCATGTTTAGTTTTGTTAAGTTGTTTGGCAAATTTAATCACTGCTGTAGGGTCTATGAAGAAGTGTGCTTTGCGGTAGTGTGAAATTTGCAGCTTGGACAGATATAGCAAAGCCTACGTCACTCCAAGTTGTTGAAGGGCTCGCTAGGCCGGTATGAACTCTTGTCCTGCCGCCTGTACTGCCAGTGTGAAATCTGGATAGAATGAGAGGGCATTTGCCTAGTGGCACACCTCCCCTCGTTTTCTTGCGCGGCGCTGGATCGTATCACAGACTCGGTAGTTCAATAGTCTATTATGGGGCGGGCCAGGGCACCAGGCAATGGTCTAGGCCTGAGTGATCGATGTGCTTTCTCCACGATGAAAATAGTAGATAACTCAGTGCCGAACAGCTTGCATAGTAGGTTTTAAACATAGTCCTAAATCCTAGGGATGGCAGTGTACTCCGGCACTCTGGTAATGCGGAGGTTGGTTCTGCGAGAGCATGATTCAAAGTCCTTGTTTTTAGATTTTATGACCTCTAGCACTGTGTACATTTTTAACAGCCTTTGTCTTCCGCCAGTTGGTCCTCGGTATCCGATATTCATGTTTCCATGTGTTTTATGCGTTCATCATGTGTGTCCACTCTCTGCTTGACCTGGTCTAAACGGGCTGTGAGGAGGGCAAGTTTTGAGTCAATGGTCTTCAGATTGGTCTTGATGTCCAACAGGAGCGAGGGTATATCTTCGTCTTGGGTACCAGTTTCCTCAGTTTGCATGGCCTGCCCCTCCGCATCTTGAAGCATTTCGCCCTGTATGGTGTCAAGGCATCAACTGAAATAGCTTGTGGCTCACCTGAAACCACAGGTAGCGGCCCTGGTACTGCAGGATAGGAATTTGAAAATGGGCATCCTGCAAATACAATACCACCATCCAGTCACCTGGATTCAAGGCCGACAGAACTTGGGCCAGAGTAAGCATCTTGACATTGTTCTTTTTGAAGAAGAAGCTCAGAGGGTGAAGGTCTAAAATAGGGTGAAGTCCTCTGTCCTTCAGCACCAGAAAGTAATTGTATTTATACAGCGCTTACTACCCCTGATGAGGCGCTGAAGCGCTTTGTGCAAGTAGCATGATATTCCGGAACCCAAGGTGGATTAGTAGAGGGAAATATAAATTGTTATTGGGTGTGGTGGACATGTGAGCATATTAGTTGGTTGAATACAATAAAGAGGAGTGAAGAGTTTGGAAAAGGTTATTTGGATGTTCATAGTAGTAAAAGAGGTTTGGGATGAGACAGAGTGGAGGTGTGGAATATTTTGAAAGAGGAATAGACAGTCAGAGAAGTGGTCTGGGAAGGTTTTGGGGAATGGGTCTTTATCTCTCTCTGAAGTGGGAGGAAAATATATATTTAGATACATAACCATACGTAAAAGGTATACAAAGCAATTTTAACATGATACGCATATGCAAAATAATCAGGAGATATAAAATTGTACTAGATAAAGTCTTATAAGTACATGCATGGATATATATTTACAAACTCAGGCTTTCCATTTTTTGCAGTAAATATATATATATTTAAGTTTTTTATTTATTATTTTCTTTGTATTTTATATTTTCCCTCACTATTTCAGTAGTAAAACGTGCCATTGTAGGAAAATAAACCTAAGCATACACTCGTCATTTTATATGTTGTTGATCTACCTATTTATGGCTAATAACACAGTAGCAGCCAGTTCCAACCCCCTATGCTGGCACCTTCTCTGCTAGACCTGAATGTCTTTATGCTTGCTCACCTGCTGTTGCTGAAATTCATTTTTGTTGGCTTTAGGGCTCTGTGCACTTTACCAGTGCTAACCACTGGTAAAGTGCTTTTGCTCACTCCTTAGAACATGGTAAAAGTGGCTTACACCCACTTAGCTCATTTAATTTACTTATAAGTCTCTACTAAAGAGGTACTACATGTAATCAAGGCCTGCAAATTAAATGCTACTAGAGGGTCTGCAGGATTTGTTTAGCCACCCACTTAAGTAGCCTTTTCAAACATTTCTCAGACCTGCCATTGCAGCCTGTGTGCAGTTTTAAACTGTCCATTTGATTTGGCAAAATAAACTGTTTGCCAAGCCTAAACCTTCCTTTTAAATACATATATGTAACCCTTAGGGTAGGCCCTGAACAGTCCTTTGGGCAGGGTGCAGTGTATTCAAAAAGCTGTACATGTACTTATACGTTTTACATGTCCTGGTAGCGAAAAAGTCCTAAGTTTGTTTTTCACTACTGTGAAGCGACCACTCCCATAGAATAACAATGGGTTACCTTATTACATTTATTAAAGTGCTAACGTTTTGATTGGGAACAGGTAGGAATGTCAAGTTTGGCCTCAAAAGAATTGTAATTTAAAATCCTAGTTAATGCTAAGTTGGATCTTAAGTCACCCTTCTGAAAATGCCACTTTTAGAAGGGTGGCAGTTTCTTGCCTTCACCACCATTTGATGCCTGCAGCCTATGTTCTGGATCACATGACTGGGTGTAGTTGGCATGTGGCATTTGTGTATTCCTCCCAGACAGTGAGACAAAGGGTGATTAGATGTTTACAGGATGGGAGGGGAGGAGCTGTTTCCCGCCTCACATTTCAGAGGGGTAGCCTCAGCACACTCACAATGAACTTCTTACCAGTCTTTTGTCACCTTGGGCCCTTTGGAGCAGGGGAGGAAGGAAATTCCAACACCAGATGTGGTTGGGGAGAGTGGGGAGTCTAAGAGTTTCTCCCACTTCAAAGCTGGCACCAGGTATAAAAATAGGACGCTGAGGCCCACTTTTTAATTCACTCCTGGACCTGTGAAGGACCCCCAGAAGGACTGCCTTGTACTTCAGAGGACTGCCCTGCTGCTTGAGGCCTCCTTTGTACCTCAGAGGACTGCCCTGCTGTTCGAAGCTGTCAGAGGGCTTCCCTGCTGCTTGATACCAGGACTACCAGAGTGACTCCAAAGGTCAGGTGGTTGACCTGTTCTGAGCTACTGGGACACCAAAAGCTCCAGAGGCTGACACTGCAACTGCCCAGCTGACCTGCTGCACTGGATCTGCCTGAGCCCTACTGGCCTCTGTTTGAGTGAGTTCCTGATCCTCAAGAGATGCCTCCCCAGGCCCTGGACTGGCATCAGCTGAGCTCCGCCTGAGAAGAAATGGAGAAATCCTGAAATTTTGGGCTCTTTGCGACCACGAACAGCTGAGATTTGCACGGAGATCTTGTCACCTGTGACCACTGCCAACATGAATTGCCGCTGAACCAGACTCTTCACACTACAGCATCTGCCAGCGATGACAGGCAACGTGATATCTGCACTTTGTGCCTATGACCACCTTCATAAAGCTCTAGAAAGACCGTCCGCGACGCCCAAAGGATTCTGTCCACAACACCAGTCCTTCTCTCTGAGCTACAGTGATGACCATCCGTGATGCTGCCCTAGCAGCCTTCTCCAACGCAAACTGGACTCTTCGTGCCCAACTTTGAGAAGGCAACATTTTCAGTGGGACTAACCTGGTCAGTGAATCAGGCCCATGCTCCATCGCAGGTGAAACTTTCATATCTCTGGTTCCATTGATGGACTTTTTGTTGTTTTGGTCTCAGATTATTCATAAAAATTGCTTAATTTTTCTAAATTGGTGTGATGTTTATCTTACATTGTGTTTTCACTGTATTACTGATTGCGTGCTACAGAAATACATTACACATTGCCTCTAAGTTAAGACTAACTGCTTTTGTGCCAAGCTACTATAGGATTAAGCACAGATTCATTTAGTGACTTTTGTGGTTCACCCTGACAGGGATTGTGGTTGTTGCTTGAGAAGGGTCTTCACCCCCCCAAACAAAAACCCAATTTCCTACATTGTCTATGGCTCGCTTGTGTGAGAGAGCCTGGACTTCTTTCTGTAGGATAGACATGTTGTCCCCTGGAAGCCATTGTTGGGTAGGCAGTATGTTTGGATGGTTGGATAGGAAAGGTAGGAGTGTCCATCCTGGATAAATTGAAGCACCCATCTGACCATTGTGATGCCAGGCCACTCTTGCAGGTAACCTGGCCACCAATCTGGTGGAAGTGCACTGTTGAGGGCACAAAAAAAAAACGGGGGTTGCAGCAGGCGTGGCAAGGAGGTGGACTGGGTGCTGTGTAGTGCTTTGCCACTGGGGATCTGGACGCTGTCTGCTAGATCTGCGACCTATACCTTGAAGGTCTGTGAGGTCTGTAGCTGCTGAGGCAGATCTTGATGTTACCTCTGCTGGATGTCCCTTCTGAAGCCTTGAATTGGTTGATATTGTTGGACAAACTGTTTTACACGTGGTGCAAGGTCAAGGGAACATGCTGTAGCTTTATTCACTTTTAGATGCTCCAGGCCAGAGTATGCCTTGTACCTGAAGAGGCGGGTGCTTCCAAATGGCATGCTCATTAATGATGACTTGACATTCTTGAAAAGCCTGTAGAGCTAATCCATGCATGGCACCAAAGCAGGAGGCTGGTGCTAACTGCACTACGCAAACACTATGTTGTAACCAGGCCCAACCAAATGACATACTTTGCTTCGTCTTGGGCATCCTTATTTGTTATAGGTTGACTCTAAGATCATCCAACACTGCGGGCAGGATGTTGCTCATCATGTCCCACATCACATGTGATTAACGCCCCAGGGGGCAAGACCTGAGGGCAAGGCTGGCAGGTAAGATCCGCTTTCTGAATGCATCCATGAGTATGGACTCTGTCTGGAGGGGTGGTAGGAGATGACTTTAAGTTTAGTAATCTGCTAATGGAGAGCCTTGTACAACTAAACTCTCTGGTGTTGTGTGTTGGAGAACAAAAGATGGATCTTCTGGAGCAGCCTGTGTGGTCGGGAAATTAGTCTATTTACAGGAGGCTCTTTGAATGAGAGGATTAGTTCTGATGCGGTCTGCCCTGGCTGCAGGACCTTTGTGATGACATTTGTCTTTACTTCAACTGAAGGTAGATGATGTCTATGAATTTTACTGCCCTCCTCATGACCACATCTAAATATGATGAATCCTCTTTGGAGAGTTCTTGTGGAGAGTTGAAGCCAGTGTCAGGAGAAGTATTCAGGACACTGGCCTCCTGGAGGTCCAAATTTGTCCTGTCTAACATCTGTGATCAATCATCGCCATCATTGTCGTGTGGCTATAGGTCTGAGAAAGCCTTCCTTCCTTTGTTCGGAGTTTGATTAGGGTCACGATGGGCACAATTTTGGTCAAGGGCACATGGGATTCACTTCCGAGTCCAATAGGACAACATGCTCCTCCTCTAGCGTCGGCAGTGCTGGTGCCATGTTGATGCACAAGGGCCTGTGCGGGTATCGGTGCTGTATGAGGAGTTGGCATCAACCCAGGAGTTGGGCCAGACCCCGCATTAGGGTCAAGAGGTACAGTTGGTGTTGTGGACGGATCCTCCATCGGTAACCCAACTGAAGGCCTTCCGGATCTACGAGGGCCAAAAGGCACACCACAGGGATCCAATAGAGTACCAAAATTCCACAACATGGCTTCTTTGAAAGCCTGGCCCTTTTGCAGCATTGCAGATGCCCCGGAAACTTAGGCTGCATCAGGACTTGCTTGGGAATCAGTTCCATAGTTGGAGACCGAGACCATGGGGGAACCCCAATGTCCACGCTACTTCTCTTAACAAGAGTGGCAGGAGAAAAGTGAAATTGCATTTTGACTTTTAATGCTTTCTCTTTGATTTTGACTTACATGAAGATTTGGAGTGGAATGACGGCCTCTCTAGGGTATGATAATGCATCTGCATCCTTTTTTTTTCACAACAGATTTTCTTAGATTTTTTGTCACAATGTGGCCCAAGTGACGAGCTACATATACAAATAGACATTTAAATATTGACATGGCATTATTACCGATGTTTGCGGATATGGGAAGAAAAACACAGGTCAACAATACAACAGAGTGTGCTTTATCCCAACCAGCCCATGTCTTAAAGTCTGCTGAATACTTGAACTATGAAACTTTTTGTGTGTACAGTTTATATTGTCGGATTTCAGTGTCTAAATGCCTCTTCATTGAGGTAGGAGGCTCCAGCATCAAGCCTCAGTAGTCGGCCCCTCGCTGTCAGATTTTGGGGTGTTTCTGTGGGCATCCTTGTGCTACAAAAAACGGTAATTCTAGGCCCATACAAAATTCCATGCCCTTCTTCCCTTTGCCCGGCGGGGACTCGGCCCTCCAGAGCTTGGCTATGTTGCACTTAGCAAGGGTAAGACCAAGGAACAGTAGATAGCGATTATATCTGTTACCCCCAATCCCGTCAGTGTTACGTAGTAGAATTAATTTCCGGGACATGGGAAGGTCCCAGCCCAAGACCTCAACCAAACACACCACAACCCCCTCAAGAACCTGAAAAGAGCACTGCAGGCCCATATTGTGTGTAGAAAGGTACCGTTGTTGTTGCCACATCATAAGCAAATGGGGGATGCCATAAGTCCCATTCTCCAAAGCCTGTACCGGGTATAGTAGGCACGATGAAGACATTTAAATTGAATTAGATGCAATCGATATGAGATCACAGTCCCGCGTGGGCACTCTTGTGCCGCGGTTCAGTCATCGTCGTCAATATGGCCTAGATCACTCTGCCATGTAACTCGGAGGACAGCTAAGGTAGTAGTGCTATTTGTGATTAAGGATTGATATATCTTTATTATTTTGTAATCTCCAAGGTCTCCCATAAGAAGTTTACCTTCTATCAGGTTAAACTCTGGAAGGACTGAGACCTTTAATATAGAGGGTTAGGGCATGGCAAAATTGTAAGTACTTATAGAGTTGGCTGCAGGGCATGGAGAATTTGGTTTGCAGTTCCTGGACAAACCCTAAAGAGGAGATGGCAATATTGTCCCATCATAATAATCACACAGGGGTAACTGTTCCTAAAGTAAAGAAGAGCTGGCCTATTATGGTCATCGGGAGAAACTGAGAGTGATTACCTCACAGGGCAGGTTGGAAACAGAATATTGTGGAGGTGAGAGAATTCCTCCTTTTGGAAGTAGTGCCCTCACACATCTATGCAGGTGTCATGCTTCATCATCTGGCATTGCTCCTCGTGGGGGTGGTGCTGCAGTCCCCCACGGGCCCCGCAAGAGGGCTCTTTGTCAGAGCTCTTTTTATGAGTAACCCCGCAGTTGTGAGTGCAGGTGTGTGGGGGGAGAGAAAAGAGAGGTGCGTGAAGAAAATTACCACACTGGTACCCTAAACAACCTTTAATCAGGCGTCTGTGTGGTTGGGTTAAAACTGATGACAAAGAAGGCCTCTAGGAAAATTATATCTGAGGGGTGAATATTTTCCTTCTGTGTTGTTGTCAACCGGTAACAAAATGTGATAGTGGTGAGTGAGTGTGTTAGGTCCTATTGTCCCATCCTCATAAACCTAATAGATCTGCCACTATTCTGCCATAAAGGAGTCTCTTGCTTGAGACGCAGTGTTTGCCTCCACACCAGAATCACTACTCTCACTGCAGGAGGCAGAGAAAGGACATCTAATCTGCTATATAGATAGATATGAAGAGAGGTATCTCCTATCATGCAAAGCTCGACTGCATAGGCCGAGTCATCTTTGGAACAGTACCACCACTCGTTAAGCACTTGCAAGTGTGAGCTCGCATAGTAGAACTGGATATCTGTGGCTGCGATGCCTCTGCAGTAGGTGGATTGGAAACAGGTACGTAGAGGCACTCGGAGGCGCTGCTTCCCCCATAGAAACGAACCCAGTATCGCATTATTCTGCCGAAACCATGCAGTGAGGATCGGTTAGGGGTGGCTCTGTGGTTGATAAAGAAGGCGGGGAGAGAGACTACCTTGAAAATTGCGGCCTCGGCCATAGAGGGACGGAGGCAGATGCGACCAGGAGCTTACCTTCATCTTCACTTGTTCCGCCAAAGGGGCTAAAATGCGATCCCGAGAGATTGACTGAATGTCGGACAAGAAGACTCCCAAGTATTGCAGACCGTCAGGTGCGATGGTTCCAGTCTCCCCTAATCACTGCCACTTCCTCCGGCATGGTTCCCAATACATCCACTATTCATTCCACAAGAGATTGGGTGAGTAGTGGGTGGGGCATATATACTGCCAAGGACTATGGGTTCCCCGTGTATTGTCCCCATCATAAAGAAATACCTGCCCTGTGTGTCTACCCAGGACATCAGGAACTGAAATGGAATTCTGCGATGAATGAAATTGGCCACACCTTGGGAGCCTATCATGAATCCAGTGTGAAAGGCATGGGCATAGCCGTAGCGGTACAGACAGGGAGCTTTAGACCCCAGGAGATGCATCGCTTGCAGTAACAATACATCTACCCATAAGCGCTCGGTGTGACGGAGCACTGCCCCCCACTTCACTTTGTCTAGGACCCCCTCCCCCGGACATTCCAACTGATGACTTGGAGCGTACCCCGTGGGACATTGGCACCTTTATCAACCCTCTGGGCATATGACTAGCACTTGGAGGAATAAGTATACATAGGGCATCACACGGAGAGCATCTAAATTGCGCACAGGATACAAAACACAAAACCTAAATGTGTAAACCCCTACCCCAAAAACCCAATACCTCAAAACCTTTGAAGCATCTGTTGCGGAGCGAACCCCATACTAGCCCTAATGGGGGACAGATGCAAGTCCCGTCCAAAGGATCCCAAAACACCCCTTCAGCATAAAGTCTCTCTGGAAGGTTCAGGGTGCAACTCTCCAGACGTGCAGTCTGTATAAGATGCCATCATACTAAATGTCTTGGCAAAGTGATATAGCCTATCCCCCACAAGGGGAACAGCCTGTCGCGGTGTATTGTAGGCTCGGGCTTCAGCCCTAGGGGACATCTGTCCGTTCCTCGTTTCGGGGCCAGGAGCTCCATGACAAACATGATCTGTGTCGACGCTTCTCCTTTGAGCTTGGTCTGTTGTTGGTGTGGAATGCTGGAATCTAAATCAAGGCGTGGTGGTGTATGGGGCTTCACAGGGATCACTTTATCTGTCCAGGCAAAGACCTCCTTGGGGTTATCAAAGAAGAGCGTTTGGATGTTGTAGGTGATGTATAGGCGGGCTGGGAATAGGGGCATGTAGGATATTTTAAGGTCCTGTAGGCGGGCCTTCATCACCATGAAGAACTTGCACTGCTGCTGGACCAGCTTGGTGTAAACCAGAAAAATCATAATACTTTGGGATTGAAAGGAGAGATATTCCTGTAATCTAGCTTGCCTGAGGATAGTGTTGTGGTCATGGAAATTAAGAATCCAGGCGAGGACAGGCCGTGAGTTGAAACCAGGGGAGGCTTCCTCACCAGAGCTCTATGAGCAAGTTCAATTATGAAACAGGGGGAAAGTGTCTGGTGGGATCCACTTAGCAATCCACTGGGTAAGGAACTTGCCCATGTCTTCACCTTCACAGGCTTCTGTAAAGCCCACAAAGCAGGGGTTATTTCTGCGGGCCCTTCCTTCCACATCTTCAACGCCTGTAGCTAGGCCTCTGGTGAGAGTCTCAAGGGTATCCACTTTCTTTTGGAGTGTAGAAATGACATCTTCAATGCTGGACACCCGCGTCTCTGCCTCGGGGAGCTGCTCTACTGCATTGCAAAGATCTTGGTGCAACAGAGTCACATCCATACCCACTGCCCCAATCTTAGCATCCAACATGTCCATGGTCTGGATGATGGTAGCCAGTAGGGTTGCATTATCTGGTGAAGCACTTGATGCTCCCCCGGTGTCAGCAGCCAGTACTCCTGCCCCGTGAATCAATTCATTGTGCTGTGTTTGGATGTGGACCCCAGAGTTTGTCTTTCGGCATTGTGGGGGCCTAGTGGTCAAGGACTGTCTGCAGTGGCTGCAAAGAACCAGGGATCCTCGTCTTCCTGATCTCATATGGCAGGGATATCAGCCAGGTGTGGGTCACAAGGACAGCCAAACCGGGGGCGACTATCATCTTATGAATGTAGGGGGGGAGGGTGTAGGAAGGTGGAATCTGACTGCATGGTTGCCCCCACTTTTTCCTGGTGTTTTGATGGTTTTTGACTTAGTTTGGCTGGGAACCTGCTATTCAGGTCCCCAGCCTATCTGCTTTCTCTTATAAATTGATTACCTGTACTTTAGGTACACCGCAGATTGGATTGTGAGGTACCCTTGTGAGTCTCTAGTGAGTACACTATGTACCCAGGGCATAGGAACCCCAGAGGCCTACCAGGGGCTGAAGCATGTATTATGCCACCCCTGGAAAGCCACCCAAAATGACACCACAGGTCTGCTACTGCAGCCTGGGTAAGGTGGTGTATGCACCCCTTACTGTGATATAGGTTACCTATATCACTATATATATAAATACACACTTATAAACCTATAAGTCACTCCTATGGCAGGCCTTATCAATCCTGAAGGCAGAGTGCTTGGTTCTTATGTGAGAGGGTGCCCCTGCATGAGCAGAGCCCCTCTGCAGCGTTCGGAGACCCTTCTCTGATGCTGTTTGTAATGCAGCCTGACCATATACTCTGTGCATTATAATCTCGTGGTAAATGCTAACTTTGGGATGGCTGCACAGAAACATGTCGTGTTTGGTGTCAAACGCTTTGGAATCCTACCCCCCACCCCTGCCAGTTCTGTCGGCGGGGGTAGAATTCCACCCTTCTAGAGGGAGAGACATGACAGTACTGGGTTACCCGGTAGAAACTTAACAGAGCCCTGGCATCACAAAATAGATGCGGCAGCCACAGACACAGGTCTGGTCTCCTGCTGCTGACCGAAACTCCGGCAGGGGAGGCCTGGACAATAGGTCTCCTGTCACAGGGAGGTGTAACCACCTCCCAGACAGGCTTATGTGTATTGGGGCTGGGCGGGAGCACTCTCTGAGTGCTTTGAAGTCCTGCACTGGTGGCACATTTGGTGTCCCTGTGCATAGTCCAGCTCAAACCGGTCCAGGGGCTTCCAGCCCCTGCTCTGGCATGAAACTGGACAAAGGAAATGGGTGTAGCCACCTCTCTTTCCAAACCCTCCCATAGTTGGGTCCCCAGAGCAAGTCCAACCCCTTCCTTAGGTATAAGTAAGGAACCTCTGTAACCATAACTTTAGATATCCCTGGACGAAAATCTGAAGCTGAATCCTGGAACTTCGACGCTCTACTCAAGACTAGAGGACTGAAGAAATCTCCCTTGGGGTTAAGGCATTTCCGAAGCTCCCGCCGGATTCCGAAGTATTTGCAGCCCAGGAAGAGGATTTCCAGACCTCTCACAGGCCGACCAGAGTCCCCTGCAAAGCTGAGACCCGCAGCCCGCGTGAGTAGCGTGGAACCGGAACTCCTGGTCACTGTGCATTTCTGCAAGTGCATTGACTTCTCGACGTCTCTTGAAGTCGTGCTTGGGCTCATTTGTAGCCCCCACCTCGAGCACTGAATCCACCGAAGATTGTCGGCCTGGTGACTCCGAGTGACCCGTGGGCCGCCATTTTGTGTTTCGTCTCGAGGTCCCTTCGCGATCCCTGGTCCATTGACTGGTGGGTCCCTGAAGGGGTAACTTTGTATTTCCTTGGGCTTCCCTGGTTGCTCCAGACGTGCCCTGACTCCCAACCAAGTGGTGAGTCCCTCAGACCTTGCTGGTCTGCACCGAAGCATCTTTGTCGTTTCTGCGTGGGTTGCTGTTGCCAAGGCTTGTTGTGTCCAATCCAGGCACCGACGCTGCAGTACTCAACATCCTTCGTGGGACAGCTCGAATCCAGCTCCTGGTCGTCCTCGACGCCTCCTCGTCCTCGTGGCTGAAGAGTCAAGCTTCACCTTCTTCACCTGAAATCACCCGACATCGGTGGGCATCTGCCCATCGCCTTCCTGGTCACTGGCTAGTGACCCAGACTCTGTCCACTCTGCTTTCAGGTTATTCTCATCTTCAATCCAGGCTTGGATCTCTTCGGACACTTTGCATCTTCCCGGCAGCAGCACTTCTTCGCCAGCTCCCATTGAAATCGACGACGCGACCCGGCACCAAAAGACACCTATGCACCCGGCTTCCCTGGGTGAGGTAACACGAGTACTCCAGTGCTCCCGTGGGTGCTAGCCCTATAACTTCCTAAGTCCAAAACTCAATTCTAAGTGTCCCTAATCTTTAAAAATCTAACCGCGACTTTCCCCATAGAAGCTAATGGGAGCTCGCGGCTGTGTTCACACACTGCACACGGCCCCCGTGGGTCCCCTGTGTTACTACCTTGGGTGGTTCCTTGGGGTCCCAGCGATTCTACAGGCTCTAGGCCTTGTATCTAGTTAAGTCGTGGTTCTTATACCATATTTTAGTATATGGTTTGTGTCGCCCCTAGGGCCTGACGTGTATTTGTGCTATTTTACTGTAATATTTGAAGTGTAACTTATGTGTTTTGACCTCTAGTCTCATAAAGAGACTAGGAGGGTGCGTTTAGTAATAAATACATATATTTTATATATATACCTGGTGTGGATATCTTTCATGTAGGAACTCAAGAGATTATAGACTGGTAAAACAAGCTGCTTTACATTCCTTCAAGACTTAGCCTGAAGGCTGCTCTCCATAGCTACCACTAGGATAGCTTTTAATAATGGTTGTCTTTAACCTATAACCAATAAGGGGTTGTTTGGACTGGTACAGGGTGCCCACTATAACTAGTGGACAGCATATACCAGGCCAACTTCTCACAGAGGGGAGCATCACTACTCCCCACCATGCGAGGTGTAGGCTGGGGAGGGCCTTCCCACCCACAGGTCACACCCGGGCCTGGCCTGACTGTCTCTGCGAGCGGGAGTACGCCCTTCCTCACCTGGATCTGTATGGGGCAATCTAGTGGGTAAACCGCCTTCCCCGCATGCGGGAATGGAGGCCATACAGGTGAAGATCTCCAACCACCAGACTGTCCCAAGCCTCTGCCTTCCACGAAGGGGCCCGCCTTGGCCGACACTTCATACGCCACCATCCAACACAGCCACCAGATGTTGGTATGGGCTCCAGCCAGGCAGCGCACTGACCAGGCATCCGGCAGCGGCCATGCCCGCCCTTGCCTTTTAAACTCTCTGCGGTCCAGGACCCAGACCGCACAACAGCAGCAGCACCGCAAGTCTGCCTTGGGTGGAGCCGCCCAACACCAGAAGGCAAGCGAGCACGCAGCAGCCCAGGGCAGCCCCACCGCGGTGATTCCCGTACCTCACTGCAGCCCAACATGGCCGCTGAAGCCCACCAGGCCACAGGCCGCGCACTCTGGAGATCTCAGTTCAGCTCCCGGGTGTTCTCTGTCGAGTGGTCCAATTTCGTTTCCCCAGGTCATTGCGAGGATGAAGAGGGAAACCAAGAAAGTAGTCTGGAGGGAATATAGTAAATAAAACTGAAGCCTGCTGGAGCTCGCCTAGAGCGCGTCTGCTATGTTGGACTGCTAGGCCACACCCTCACATCTGCATCCTTGATTCGACCGGGACCTGGCTTTGCAAGCTTTCCTGAGATGCTTAGCAACGTAATGCTTGCCCTTGCAGTCCTGTATGGCCTTCGAATTCATCAAAGAACAGTCGCCACATGATTGAGTCATGCGAGGAACTCACACACCAGAGAAACACCTTCTGTGGGTCTGTCACTGCCATCTGTATGTAGCAATCCTTGCATGGTTTAAAACCTGTCGCCTTAGGAAGTGACATGTCCCTTGCATACAGGAAGCAGTTTTGGAAAAAGTATTCGGTTAGTGAAGGAATCAGAGAGAGTGAGCTCCGGAACCACAATGGAAGGCCCAGAAAGAAACAAACTGACGTCAATGTGAAGATGTGACCGTTATATGTGGCCCCAATATCACGGTCAGGATGGAATGAACCAGACATGGAGCCACACTGCACCACCTATTAGGATGCGAGGGAATTGTGGAGGAAATGTCTCCAGATCCATTCTGGTGTCTACGGGTATTCATAAGGAACATATTTGTACTTGCTGGCAATTTCTTTGGAGGGCCCCACATGACTTCACCCAGTTTCCACCTCTTACTCACAATGCATGTTTCCCCCCAGCACTGTATGTATATTTGTATTTTTTCTCAGTTTTAGTAATGACAAGAGGCTGGTAACACAGCTAAAGGTCTCTCTATAGATAGACGTAGAATTAATTGATAATGTTCTGACGAGGGTTCTGCTGTGAGTCTATTTTACAGTTGGTGCAGCTTATGTAGCTGCAGATTTAGTAAGCAACATGGAGCTACAATACGGTCCTCAACTATTGTTATTGCATTTATATAGTTACTAAGAAAGTTTTTGATATCTTTTTTTCTGTTTCCCGTCGGCAGTGTTCGCGTGGTTTTTCCACTGGCTCAAGCCTGTCCCACTCTGGAACAGCCAGTTCTCACAGAAAGGAGGAGACACTGCACTCTTTGATATATTACAACACGCCCCACTGATACTTGTGGTAAAGGGAGCAGGTAACGTGAACAAACACTTTCCATAGATCTCAAAGCAGTCAGCCTGTTAACTGGCCTGGTTTGAGTAGGAGGCGGTAACGTAACACAAAGAGAACAAGCACTGGACACGGTTTAATGGGGAAACACATATTACACAACAGTGGGGTGCGTGAGTGCGCCAAGCACACTGATACCTAGCATACTGTCCCACACCGATTGCTGTGCAGTTGCATCTCACGGTGGCATGTACCTTTAAGATACATGTGATTGTGGCGCTAAGTAGAACATATTCTTATATCAGCATTAAAGCGCTGCGACTGCAGCACCACCACAACGCACATGCATGCCCATTGCAGGCAGCAAAGCACACATTTTTCTTCCCTCAGATTGCAATCACAGTGAAAGCACAGCCTATCTCATCTCGATGCTGTGATTCCTTGAGCAATGAACTGCTAACACAATGCCGACATGCCGATGCTGACACGCCGGAAGTGGCCCGGAGCGGGTGAGCTGCGGCTGCTGGAGGCAAAAGCGGTCGCGGCGGTCGTGAAGCCGGTCGTGGGAAGCCAGCAGCCGGCCACCTGCAATTCTATTACAGTACCGGAGGCTTCGTATTATGCTTCTCTTTCTATTTATTGCTACTCACAGCAGCCAATGAAAACTTTTGTTATGTAAAAAACAACATTTCCCATGATGCATATACCACATCACTTCCTGCAGGGCCCTATAAGAGCCAGTAACACCGGAACCAGTCCTCTTTCTTTGCTGCTCACGCAGACAGTTAAGTTGAAAGCTCCGTCTATATACTGAATGTGCTTTGTTTGTTGCGATAATGGCTTATTAGCATAATAATACTGGTGTCGTGGTGCAGCGATTGCTTGACAGTGCGTCCTGGGCTTCCCTAACCCTCGGGTTATTTAGTGGCTGAGCGCGCGGTGCGCTGGAGGATTCCCGCTGTGTGCGGGGCGCTTGGGGGCATTGCGGTCTGTAGTGACTGGTGGCGCGAAGGCGCAAATTTGAATTTCTGGCACCTTCAATGCGGCGGCGGCCGCTTTGGTGAGCGCTCGGGGGCATTGCGGTCAGTAGTGACTGGTGGCGCGAAGGCGCATATTTGAATATCTGGCACCTTCAATGCGGCGGCGGCCGCTTTGGTGATCCGCTTAGCGCGTATGCGCTTTCCCTGTCTGGGCTCAGCACACGGTACCGCCCCGCCTTCGGTGGGCCTGAAATGGTGATTTATGTGGCGCTGAGGCTCCCCTGATATGCCGCTGACGCCGGGAGCCTGCTAGTTTTACTTTCGATCGCGTTCCCACGTGCGTAGCCCAATTCGGTTGTTTTTTGGTAGGATTTGGGCTACGCACGTCGAAACTACCCGATTACTCTCAGTTTTGAGCATTTTAGGCTGTTTTTCATTACAAGAGCACTGCTGACGCCTGGCTGGCTGCAAAAACAACCTGGGCCTGGAGGGAGCACACCTCCTTAGATCTAATTTTGCTCTTTGGCTCCACTACGCCCTGAGGGCTGTAATAATTAATCTACAGCTGTTGCTGAGGAGCTAGGTACCGGTGCTGTTGTGCAGTGGGTTGGCTCCCCCCTTTGGATTATCCCTCCTGCTTTTGCCTTATGAGCAAATATCGCTACAAGTGTGGTTCCACGATGGATACGTGGGTGCATTATGAGGAGGATGATACCTTGTATGAAGAGGAGGTAGGAGGACCTGCCATTGAGCATAATATTGTTGAGGCCCTGGACGCCTCGGTTCAGGAGTCGGTCAGCAAGGCCCTAGAAAAGGCAGTTCCTGGAACTGTGCAGCAGGCTTTGGCGACGGCTTTAAAACCGATAACCAAGCAGTTGGAGAAATTTGCGAAGAAGCATGGCTTTCCTAAGCAGACTGAGGGGACATCAGAGGACTCCCGGGCTAAATCTTGGCCGCACTCTGGGTCCTATGAGGCACTTCCGCGCCCAGTTAGAGAACGCGAGAGGGTTCAGGACACTGACACTGAGTCTACTTCTACCTCTTTGGACACCTCGGAGGACTCCCCTCCTAAAAAGAAGTCTAAGCATGTAGAGCCTTCCCCGCCGGCTCCCACGCCCTTTACGTTCAACCCCTCGGATATTGTCCACCCCAGATCCTCGGACTGGTTACCTGCCCCCGAGGTGGCTGCGTATTTGCACGAGAACTTGCGCAAGGGGTTTGATAAAGAGGTGCGCAACAGGCTGCGATCCGAATGCCCAAGGCCAGACCTCTCGGACAAGGTAGCGGAGACGCCGGATATTGACCCCAGCATGCTTACATTCCTGAAAAAGTTCGCCAAAGACCACAAGAAGGGGATAGATCGCGCTTGGCGTGGTTGCCAAGATAAGCTCCTAGACGTGGTCGGGCCCCTGGCAAAAATTTTGGAGATGGCCCTGGAGGCACAGGAATCGGGGAGCACGATTGATTCCCACGTGCTGGCAGGCTGGACCCAACGGGCTATCTGCCTGCTCGGGAATGCCAACTGCGCGATCTCAACGGAGCGCAGGAAATCAATATTGATGCGCATGGACTCTAATCTTACAGAGTTGGCGGCGGCGGAACCTGGGCCACTGGCGGACGGCAACCTCTTTGGTGACCGGTTCGTCAAGGACGTTGCGAAGTACGTGGGCACGTTCACAACCCTGGACAAGGCTCAGGCCGGGATCAAGCGCGTTTTCCACGCCGGTGTTTTCAATAGGGCCGGACGAGGGCGGGGACGCTCGTTTGGCCGTCAGCACTCCCAAGGTCCCCAGCGAGGTGATTTCGGACGCGGCAGAGGTGATTGGGACTCCACCCGTGGTGGCACCTTCTACCCCACCAGGCAGCGCTTCAACAAGCGGCGCTTTAACAAGGGATCCTATCGTGGAGGATTCCAAGCCGCAGAGTCCTCAGGTGAGCGCTCCAGATTTACTTCCTCTTCCTTGGGGGGGCGTATTCGGTATTTCTATCACAATTGGGCTCAGATCTCACAAGACGCTTGGGTACTACAGACAGTTCAGGGGTTCCACCTAGAGTTTTTTCAGACTCCCCGTCAGGTACAGCGCCCCAGGCAGCTTTCTTTTTCCCAACTCGAGTGCGATTTTATAGATTCCGAAATAGAAGGATTGCTGCAGAAACGCGCGATAGCTCCTTGCGAAGAGGGCCCTCGCGGTTTCTGCAGCAATATTTTTCTGGTGCAGAAGAAAGGAGGTGGTTACAGGTTGGTACTCAATTTGAAGGATTTCAATCACTTTCTGACTTACAAGCATTTCAAGATGGAGGGCATCCATCTGCTGGCAGATCTACTGAAGCAGGGGGACTGGTTGGTCCGTCTGGACCTGAAGGACGCTTATCTGTCCGTTCCCATATATCGTCCCCATCGCAGATTCCTTCAATTTCAATGGCGGAACCGGTGGTACGAGTATTTGGTCCTTCCTTTTGGTCTTTCCTCAGCACCGTGGTGCTTCACCAAGGTACTGAAACCGGTCGTGGCCTACCTCAGAGAGCAAGGAGTTCGCATGATTGTCTACTTGGATGACATGCTCATTATGGCGCAATCTCCGGAGTTGGTAACTCAACACTTGCGCATGACCATTCATATTTTGCAGAATCTGGGGTTCGTGACCAACGTACCGAAATCGGTCCTGTCTCCCACACAGAAGATAGATTTTCTGGGGTTCGTCATAACTTTTCAGACGGCCCAACTCAGCCTTCCAAATTCCAAACTTCGGGATATCAAGAAGGAACTGCGCTCGTTCCTGACCAAGCAGATGGTCTCGCTCAGGGGGATTGCCCGGATAGTGGGCCTCCTTGCGTCGTCCATTCAGGCGATATTTCCGGGGCCCCTGCACTACAGGGCCCTTCAACGACTAAAGATCCAACACTTACAGAAGGGCCTTTCTTACACGGATGTGGTCCCTCTTTCCCAGGAAGTGAGGGAGGAGATGCAATGGTGGTTGGCCCACGTCGAGGCATGGAACGGCAGAGCAATCTTTGGCTCTTTACCGGAGGTGGTCATAGAATCCGACGCCAGCCGTTGGGGTTGGGGAGCACGCTGCGGAAATATTTCCACAGGGGGACGGTGGTCCCTAGAGGAGTTAGATCTTCACATAAATTGTCTAGAGCTCCTCGCAGGATCCTTTGCGATCCGGACATTGGCTCCCAGGCAGATCTTATGTTGCATCCTTCTTCGGATGGACAACATATCGGCAGTCCGGTACATCAACAAATTGGGGGGCACGAGGTCCTCAATGTTGGTGGAGATAGCGAAAGCCTTTTGGCACTATTGCCTGAACAACCAGATATCTGTGATAGCGGAGTACATTCCGGGTCAGTCCAATGTGGTGGCGGATTGGAACTCTCGCCACCTCAGGGACTACAGCGACTGGCAACTTTGCCCACGCGTGGTTCAATGGTTACAGGCAATTTAGGGTCTCTGCGAGATCGACCTCTTTGCCTCCCGGCTGAACCGTCAAATGACGCGGTTTTTCAGCTGGAGGCCGGACCCTCTGGCGCTGGCGACAGATGCCTTTGCGCAGGAGTGGACTCAGCAGCTGAATTATGCGTTTCCACCGTTCATCCTCATTCCCCGAGTGTTCACTCAGGTGATGCGCCAAAGAGCAGAAGTGATATTAGTGACTCCCTTGTGGAAGTCGCAGCCTTGGTTCCCGTTGCTGATGGAGGCGAGTTGCGACTTCCCCAGGAGGATTCCCTGGTCCTCGACCATGCTCCAGGGCCCTCAGGGGGAGACACACCCGATGGTTCTATCGGGGCACCTGTCCCTGATGGCCTGGAGACTTTCAGGCAGCGTTGGCAAATGCCAGGGTTTTCGGACCAGGCTGCAAGCTTTATCAATCAAGCGTGGGCCCCCTCTACCAGGAAGCGATATTCTTCAGCCTGGGGATGCTGGGTTCGTTGGTGCATGGGACAGCATGTGGATCCCGTGGGGGCGGGATTACCCTATATTGTGAATTTTCTATCGGAAAAGGCGTCGGGAGGTTTAGCGTACCGCTCGGTTAATAACTTCCGTTCCGCCATCTCGGCAGGCCACTCTCAGATCGAGGGCAAGCCGGTCGGAATGCATCCTTTAATATGTAAACTCCTAAAAGGCATTAGAGTAGCCAATCCACCAAAACCAAAGTATTCCTCTTTGTGGGACATCTCGCTGGTCCTGTCACTCTTCAATAGCTGGCCAGACAACAATAGGTTGTCCAGGAAACAGTTGTCGGCCAAGCTGGCCATGTTACTTTGCCTAGCAGCTTGCAGACGTTCTTCGGATGTTAAAGCCCTCGATATTACAGGTAGAGTATTTACTCCAGAGGGTGTTTCGTTTTCTATCACTTCTAGAACTAAGACAATGTCACGTAGTGTGGATTATCATGCTTTTCCAGATAATGCTAAACTTTGTGTGGTTCAATGCCTCAAGGCTTATGAAGAATGTACCCGGTCTACCAGGCCTGATGGGGTGGCACAATTATTGATTGCTCTGCAGAAACCGTACAAACCTGTGACAGCGCTACCATAGCCAGATGGCTCAAAGATGTCATGCAAGAGGCAGGTGTAGATACTCAGGTCTTTGGTGCACATTCTGTCAGAGGCGCTATGGCCTCCAAGACGTTCATGTTGGGTTCTACTGTGCAAGATATTATGCATTCTGCAGACTGGTCGTCTGAATCAACGTTTAAACAGTTTTATTATAAACCGGTGGGTGATATATCCTCTATTGTTTTTAATCAGCGTTAAACTAGCATAATACGAAGCCTCCGGTCCTGTAATAGAATAAAAAATTAGCTAGCATTCGCGCCAAGAATTTTCAATTCTATTAAGGACACGGAGGCGAGGATTATCCCACCCGGTTAAATTACTGTAATGTAATTTTTGCCCACCCGTTGTGTATGTACTCTGATTATACAGAAGTTACAGGTTGTTTTATCTCTATTCCTTCCAGGATCTGACAAGAAAATGGATTAATCCAGTGTGCAGAGTGGCGTTCCCAGCTGGTCTGGTTTTCTTCCACGTTGGAAGCTGTTGTTGAACTTTAATACTTATTGGACTTGTTGTTCGGAGCAAAGAAAGAGGACTTGTTCCGGTGTTACTGGCTCTTATGGGGCCCTGCAGGAAGTGATGTGGTATATGCATCATGGGAAATGTTGTTGTTTTTTACATAACAAAAGTTTTCATCGGCTGCTGTGAGTAGCAATAAATAGAAAGAGAAGCATAATCCTCGCCTCCGTGTCCTTAATAGAATTGAAAATTCTTGGCGCGAATGCTAGCTAATTTTTTATTCTGCCCTTATTTTTACACATTTGTATCCTCTGAACAGCGCGTGAGGCTGTGAGAGAGACTGGCAGAAGCAGGCTGCACAGCAGAGGCAGGAGCCGTTGGAGGGCTGCTAGAGGGACGCTAAAGGGGTGCACAAGGACGCGGATGTCTAAACAAACGCTAACGCTGAGAGGGGGATAAATGCAACTCGTGGTGAGCTGAAGCAGAAAGCATTAGGCCAGTGCCGATTGCTTACTCGGGAGCTGCCTTAAAAAGCCCAACGCCTCTCTAGCTTTTTCACCAGTCTGTTAGTTTGGCTGTAGACCCCCTCCAGCTCTGGCCAGCACCATGTGCTTCATTCGTCCTCTACTTCCTACTGTCTCCCTGCACCTCTAATCGTAATATTATTGCATTATCGCTACGTTGAGCTGCAAAATCTTCTGTTTGTATTCAGAGGTTTATGACTTTGGGCAGCAGGAGGCAACAGTCCCCCCCCCCCCCCCCCCCACCCCCCATAATAGCATGCATGTTCTTACGCATAAATAAAACACACCACACAAATTTTTGTTTGGGTAAGAAACTGCTGCAGGTTTATTACATACACCGTTATGTAAATGGTGGGTTATCTTACGGGCGATCCAAGGGCAGGCAACCAACTGGGCCGCCTGCACGCCAGATGAGCCAAGCAGCACTGGGGCGAACCCAGTCTGTGCTGCCCCTTTGGTGATCCTCTTCCCGGATCACGGTCCCTTATTACTCACACCCCTTTCAGGGCGGAGCGTAGCAAGGCAAGGCCCCGGTTGTTCAGGCCCACAACCGCCCGAAGGACTAACGGGGCGCCGACACGGTTTTCCAGGAACCTCCCATGAGGCTCCTGGGCTCTGGCACCCCTATGGTGCCTCGCAGAGGTACCCTTCGGTACCCATTTGCTTCCAGATCGCCTTGTAACTCCGCCACAGCTCTGGAGGCGGCCACCGTCGCCGCCAGGGCCCCCCACCAAAATAGCTATAGTCTAGCCCGCTAGATCGTCTGTGTAGAGCCTCCTGCAAATCTAGATGGAAGGACATCCCTACTGGATATCGATGCCCCATCGATCTCCCAATAGCCCTAGATGTTAGCTAGGGACAGCTAGTGTCTGCTGAAATACACGCCCTATGCCTGTGAAGTTGTGCCAAGCACTAAACACCTCACGCCACAAGTTCCACTGCGTCACCTGACTCAGGCCCGTCCAACACAGGGCAGGACAGTTTCAGGCACCCTGGCTCAAGATGCCCACCTATTTGCTGATCACACTGGATGCCGCCCTTTTGGCACCGTGTGTGACTGGACACATGTGTCTCCAATCTCTGGGACAGCACTCACTTGTTAGGGGACCGTTCCTACCCCAGTAGCCAACTAGCCTATTAGGGCAGGAAGGATTATACTTAACCTAGGCACCGTCCCTTTCTCGCTAAATCAATGCGCACATGGAGGTCCCTTACGGCGTATGAACATTGCGCACGGCTGCACCCCAGCGCAGCCCTGCATCCCCTATTCTTTATAGTAATTTCGACAGCTCTGTTCCCTCTGGGAAGTCCCCTAGGCATACCTGCTTAGAGAATCTGCTGCTTTGATACTGGGCGCACTGCCTGTAATCCAGTGCCTAACCTTAGATGAGGTAAATGCCACCCACCGCCTAGGTCATGGGGATTTAAAGGAGCACACCATATCCCCCGGGCGTACCTCTAAGTGGGACTGGCTCCACCCGGCTGTAACGCCAGAGACACACCTCTTAAACCTCTTTACTCATTATGCACTTGGCACCCTTCTTGTTGCAGCTTTGTGTATTAGTAAAGCGCGCATGCCCACGGGGCACGATGACGCTGCTAGCCAGTGTATGTACCCACTCGCTGATACTTATCCATCCTAACTGGCCTTGCTTGGATTGAAGAGATGTTGGATGCTACCCAAGGACTGAAGACTTACTGCTCCAACCCAGTTTGACCCCAGAACTAGGGGACAACCCCAGTGGTGACCATGCCTTTCATGGTACAACTTCCCCAGCGCTTGACTATCAATGTGTTAGGGACCCTAGTCCCAAAAGATGCCCCTTCTATTGTGTGGCACTAGCCCGCAGAAGGATAACCCGGGGGGGGGGGGGGGGGCAGACAAGTCTGTGGAACCAGGGGGGAATGTTGTGTGCAAATGCCTGCCCTTTCCTGAATTTAGGGACGCCAAAAGGTCGAAAATACCCGGTCACCATTTGGCACTAACGCAGTGTTTAAACTGTTCCGCGCCACCGCACACTTGTTAGCGGACAACTACCACCACCCGCCTGCTGCCCTGGTTAAAGCGCGGGTGAAATATCAACTGAAGCTACCTGATACCAGCCCTTGGCTGCAGGGGAATGCCCACCCAGTGTACATGGTACCTGCTTCTATATGGTGCCCGCAGGTGTTCCCCATGAAGGCCCTCGTAGCCAATTGCGCAATGCAGTCTCAGTATTTCGCAGTGCCTCTCTTTGCGTTGAGATTTCTTGAGTAAGTATAAAATTATACTTTCCCACCATAGTGCTGGTAACCGGTGGCAAAGGCAGACTGTTATTTTGCGGCTTCTGACATTGCCTCCGGATATATCTTACAAACCCACAGTACACAGTACTACATGCCACTACCCTTGGCTTTAACAGTGCTTGTTAGTTGTAAGGTAACTGATGCCACCATTCTGGCCTCCCTGCGTAGCATATTGAAAATGCATCCATTCTGAACTGGTGGGACTGTCCGCCTAACGTGTTGAAAATTCATTAAACGTCTTCCTTCAATAAATAGCTAGCTCAACCGCAAATGGGACCATTACACTAATCAACTTCCGCAACCGCCAGACAGGTCACCTGCACGTAATCCATGTGCCGAAAGCAGAAAGCGGGAGCCCTTTGGAAACGGAATAGTGGCGCCCAATCCCCGCGTTGAGGCCAAAATAGACCTCGTTGTACTGTGAAAGAGGCACATGCGGAGACAAAATAACTATTCTTTGCAAAACAGGGCCTGTCCGTATCTTTTTCTATATTGGGACAAATGATGAACCATGATCATGTCACAGATCAAGTCTGTGATGACATATACGCTGCCACTGGCCTATTTCTCATAAATGGCCATATATGACTAGCACCACACTCTCATCCTGGGCTTTGTGTGATCTTGGCCCCCTTTGGTGTGAGCAGAGCACCGTGAAGTTTACTTGGCTTCTAGGCCGATAATGCACAAGTGTTAGGTGAGAAGGATGAAACCAAACTTGCCGAGCACCAGCCAAAACCGACAACCATTTTACCATATGTCATCAATAGCACATACATCTTTAAGGCATTGATAAGGGCCACATGCATAACTCATGGTGGCCAAAGGACCTTGTTGGCCAAGCGGCGAAATCTTCGCTCAATGCAATAATACGAAACAGACTTCTCACGGCGCACGCCACCCCGGCGCCGACAGGTCACCGAGGTTTGCACTGAACATCCCAACTCCAAAGGAAAGGCACCACAAACCCAACCCCCTGCGCAAGTCACTCCCCAAGGCACCGCTGAAGGATCCAGCCCTGAACAACGCCTTCCATTGAATAGCAAGCTCAACCGCAATGGGACCATTACACTAAGCAACACCAATCACCGGCAATCAACCATACCCCCCCTACAGGACAGGTAAAGTGTGTGTGAAACCCAAGCCATAGCCAGACGAAACCATAGAAGCAGTTATCTGGGGCATTGTAGAGACGTAACCGATACTAGACAACCTGTCCCTTCCATCTGAAACTCAATAATCATTACCAGAATGCCACGTAACTTAAAAGGAGGCATATCAACTGTAACAGCTCCCTGCGGTGCAAGGCTCTTGCTATAAGGGGGAACCTCACATAAGGTGCTTTTTTACCTGCCTTCGCATAATCTGTGGTCATGTGACCTTGGCTGGTGGCGTGCTATACCTGAACCTAACGGAAAATGAAAACTCTGGGACTGCAGCCATGGAAGCTAATTAAATGAAGACCAGAGAACCGAGGCAACTCCACAGGAGTTTATGCTCGTAAAGCTGAAGTCATGAGACAATCAACACCTTTAGGGGTACCAGAGCATGTTGAAAATGATCCCCTAATGGCCTTCTTGAATGCTTTAACCTATGCTGCATAAGGGTGCTTCAACCGCCTTTGGAATTGCCCACATTTATGAATGGTCCATAGACTGTTAGCCACCCACCTGTCAGCCACTCCGTGAGCTTGCAAAGAACACAGTCCCTTAACCAATTGGCGCCAACCAAGAACTAGTTTCTTTTATTCTTCTCAACCTGTGGGAGCAAAACTAACATCAACGGTCGCACTACCGACCTACAGCGCTCCGATTACCGACCCCGGTATGCCTACCTGCAAAGCTTCACCATGCGCTGCTTGGGCCATGTGTTCCACACTTACAACATCACTAAAGGGGTTTCTTTTTGATCAAAACAGAAACCTCCTATATTCTAAGAGGTAGAGAGACCTATTAGTTTCAGTAATCATAGTGCTGCTGCTGTGTTACCGTGTTGAAAACGCGTCACCATCCCTGAATATTGAATGAAACTCATTTTTAGGTCTCGCCTAGCTATTGCGTTTACGCAATCGCTATGCGACACTTTAGTCAGAGGGGCATTTCAAAGTCCTCCCAAAAGTGGATTGCATGGCGAGCACGCGCACAATCATGTGCATCGTGCCGCCTCCTGGAATGCGCTCCCCCGCCAAGCGCACGCGCCACGCTCTGCCGCGTCTTGCCATGACAAATTTGCTTTCACTTTCGCGCGGCGGGCGCTCGCTTGCATCCGGAGCACTTTAGAAGCCGGGCTTGTCTTGTTTTCTTCGTAATACGCATTTGTTCTCTACCTGGCTCCCCTCCTTTTCCTAGGCCTCTGTCTCTCTTACGACCCCATTCCCTTTCGCTTATGTCTGTATTTACTGCTCTCTCTCTCTTCGCTTATGTCTGAATTTACTGCCTTTGTCTCTCCCGCTCTCCCCATTCTATCCTGCTCTCTCTCACGAGCCTTCCATCATTTCCTATCTCTAACCTGTGGTCCCAGTCTACCTCGCGCCCTCTCCCCTCTTTGTGCCCGTTCCCTTTCTCGCGTCGCCACCTCTTCCATCATTGTACCTCGCTGTCCCTGTCTAACCTGCAGTCCCCGTCTACCTCGCGCCCTCTCCCCTCTTTGTGCCCGCTCCGTCGCCACCTCTTCCATCATTGTACCTCGCTGTCCCCGTCTTTCTCGCGCCCCCTCCCTTCCAGATCTCTGTGTCGCTGTGTCTCCTTCCCTGTCAGGCCTCTTCTTTCCTCCCGGTGTCTGACATTTGAGGGTCGCTAATGAGCGCCTCCGCAGTCCGGCTCTCACTGATCCCTCGGAGGCTGCCAGGGGTATGGGATCCTTTCCCTGCAAATAATTAATTTAGCTACGTGTTGCGTAAGAGCCTAAAAGGCTTTCTGCTGCTACCGTGCTGCTCGGCGGCCATAAATATTATATCAGGGCCGGTGCTGTTGCTGTAGTGCAGTTTCATTAAAAATGTGATCTGTAGCTTTAAACATGTAGCTTTCCATGCAGAATTATGCCAAGTAATTCTTGATCTGCAAACTCGTAATTGCGTACAGAGATTCCCGTCGGTACCGGAAATTCAGAACGCCTGCAACGGCTGCATATAGTTCCTCAATACTTTGTCCATTTCTACTAGTTGTGTTTCATCAGCTTTTAAGAGTAGCGTTCGGGCCACTCCTTCCCCCCCCTCTTATCTAGTCTCCTTCTAGGCCACTTTTTCCATTTTGCTTGGACATTTGATCCTCGTCATTTGGCTGCCTCTTTCTCGTCTTAATAATTATACTATAATATAATACTTGGATTTGTATAGCGCCGCTAATAACCCGTGAGGGTCTGTAGGCGCTGTCCTTAGGCAGGGGGAAAGTGATTTGCCCAGAATCACAGGATGTTGAGCACACGACGAGACTTAAACCTGGATCTCTCAGCGCCCAAGTCGGCTGCACTGGCCGTTAAGCCACACCCTCCCCCTTCTGAACGTAGCATTTGGACCACTTCTTTGCCATTGACTCGACTCTGGAACACATCCAGGGCCGGACTGGTAATTTAAAACAGCCCTGTCAAAAAGTATAAACTTAGACCCCATGTGTACCAAGTGAGTAACACCCAGCACATTGCTCAGTAGGATTTTATGTAGGATAATTTTGGAAAAGTGAAACCAAAAGGTGCATGTTAACTGCTTGTGAGAAGGAGCAGGAGTATACGGGTGAACAACGCAACGGTAAAATGCCCGGTTGGATTCCTTACCGACCCTGTGATGAGGGCGATGAAACCGAGGCGGCTTGGTGTCCGATAACGAAGCCTCTTTTCCCTGCCCCACAGCATTCCAGACGCGACCCGGAAGCGGCGGGACTCGACAGCCCAACCAATCGGATACCTGCAACGAAGGTCAAGAGCAGCAGAAAAGCCCGGAAGGCGGATCCAAGGGCGCGTTCGCTGAAGGGAAGCTGGAGACGGGAGCAGACGCCGGAGGAACCAAGGACGCCGACGAGGAGGACCCACCCGAAGACCCGGAAGCTCCCGACACCTGGAGCGAGGAGTGGTGGAATCCGGAGGACACGCACGAGCCGCCACAACTCAGGAGAGTTGTGGCAGACCGCGGTACGTGCAGGGAGCCACGGGAGTGACTGCGGGGAAGAGGGGGCGGGTCGATAACACGGGGAAAATAGAGGTGAAGGCTCTCTAGGGTATTCCCCCTTTCCTGTTGTTTTCTGCCATTTACCTTTTCACAACTACCACATGAGGATAGAAAGACCTCCGAAATTATCTCCCACCCCTGGGGTTTGTTTTCGTTTCCCAACCCTCCCAGAACACCTCCTTTCACGCCTTGCTTTGATTATATCACACACGGTGTGGTGGCGGCTTTAATAATGATACAAACGAGACGTGGTCAGTGACCGTTGTTCTTTTTTTGTTTTGTTAGAGCATACTCCGAGGACCACACCGTTACCTCGAAGTACCGGAAACTGCATCGACCACCTGACAAACCTACCTGAACCAGACACGGGAAGACCGCACCAGCAAATCCATCCAATTGGCTCATACAAGCCCTTGTGTGTCATGGACTTTGTTCGAACTGTTTAGAACCACGTCCTTTTTCATCTCTACGAGTTGTTAGTCTCCCGCAATAAAAGCCTTACAATATTCACCCTATACGGCCTCCTCGCTTCTGTTTCCAACCCTCACTCCGACATTTGGTGTCAGAAGTGGGATCGGAGGAAATGGAGGCCGTCGTTAAAAAAATGGCAGAGGGACAGGATAGACTCGAAAAAATCATGGCCAGGTTCCTAGAGACTGCCGAAAGCGAGAGAGAAGCCTTGCACAAAACCCTGGCAGGACAAAGCCAAACTCAGGAATCCTCCATAGGCAAACTGGCGGAGGTCCTGGGACAACCCAGGGGTTATACCGCCCCTCCCTCTGTAGTAGTGCAGAAATACGTTGCAGGGGAGGACCCAGAGTTTTTCCTGTCGAATTTCGAGAGACTCGCCCGTGCTGCCCTTTGGCCGGAAGAGAGGTGGGGGCAATATTTGGGACCACTTCTTTCTGGCGATCTTCAAGCTGCCTATCAGGCCGCCAACCCCTTGGGCACTACTCCGTATCCAGATATAAAGAAATGCATATTGGAACGAATGGGCATTGACGACGAAACTTATCGAATGCGGCTCCTCCAAATACGAGAAGGGCCGCAGGAAAATCCTAGAGCTCTGTGTTATCGGATAAAAGACATGGCTGACCGATGGTTAAAGCCCTCAACATCCACAAAGGAGGCCCTACTAGAAAAAATCTATCTAGAACAATTCCTCAGCTCCTTGCACCCACCTATTCAAAGATGGGTACGCCAACATACAGACTTAACCCTGGAGAAAGCGGTAGAGGTGGCAGCCACTTATTTTTGAGCCCAATAATTAGAGAAGGGCAAGGAAGAAAGTACATGGAAACAACCAGGCAGTCACTCAATAAGGAACCCCAAGTCCATCCATCCCCCTCGAAAACCCGAAACGGTAGCGATAATCCCCAACCCTGTATCATCTGTACCTCGTCCTCCCCCTCCTTTGGGCCCACAGTGTTACCGAGGTGCCTTTGGACATATAGCTCGCATCTGTCCACAAAAAGAAGAGCCAATGGAGATCGGGTATGTAAGAACACTGTATTGTCAAACAGAAGGTAACACGTCTCCTTTCCAAAAAGAACTAACCATAAAAGGGGAGCCCCGGACGGCCCTAATCGATACAGGGAGTCGACAGACCCTAGTGAGACCACAAGCTATACCAGGGGGGGCCCCGCTGTCCACAGGGGTTGTGAATATACAATGTATACATGGAGATTGCAAAACCTATCCCATGACTAACGTCGAGGTACAACATACCCCAACTAGAAGTCCTGTAAAAATGAAAGTAGGGCTCCTTCCCCATTTACCTGAACCAGTACGCCTGGGCACAGACTATCCTCACATCCACAGCCTATTACCAACACGAAACCCAGAAACAATAGACTGGAGAGAGGAGGCCCCGTTCTTTCATGACATAGACCCCGGGTGGGAACAAGGGAAGGATAGGAAGACCAGGCAACAAAGAAGAAAAGAAGGGGAAAACCTGCCCTGTTAACCCAGGCCTGCATCCCTCTGTGGGACCACGACCAGAACTTTCACACGGCCCAGAGAGAAGACAACACTCTAAAGGAAGCTTGGAGACAAGCCGCAGAACAAGAAGACCCCCAACAAGTAGGTCCCCAATTCTTTACGAAAAGGGGGTTACTATACCTAAAAGGGGGAAGAACCATGCCCGTTCAACTATTAGTACCTCTTTCCTACCGGGAGAAGGTCTTGTACTTGGCCCATAGTCCTCTATTAGGGGGGCATTTTGGGGCAGAGAAAACAGAGAAGGCTATTCTAGAGAGGTTCTATTGGCCAGGTGTATATCAACAGATAAAGAAGTTTTGTCGTGAATGCGCAATCTGCCAGAAAACTAGCCGGTATATGCCACCTCGAGTTCCCCTAAAACCTTTGCCCGTTATTGATGTACCCTTTTCCCGGGTCGGTATGGACCTCATAGGACCCCTTTTACCATCACGTAGTGGTTATCGCTATGTATTAATGCTAGTCAATTACGCTACCCGATTTCCCGAAGCCATAGCCCTTAGACAACCCAATACAAAAGAGATAGCCAAAGCTATGATTTCTATCTTTTCACGTGTCGGGTTTCCCAAAGAAATAGGTACCCCTTTTACTTCTAAACTAATGAAGCAGGTGTGTCAACAGTTGAATATAAAACAGATCCGCACATCTGCCTACCACCCGCAAACAGACGGGTTAGTGGAGCGCTACAACGCAACCTTGAAGACCATCCTCAGGAAACTGCTAAATGTGGAAGCCCGTAAATGGGAGGACATGCTTCCTTTAGCCTTATTCGCTATACGCTGTGGGCAGCAAAAGAGTCTAGGCTATTCTCCCTTTGAATTATTGTACGGTAGACCCCCACGTACCCTCCTCGATATGGCCCGAGAAGAATGGGAAGAGGAGGCCGATACATCTAAACCCCTCCTAGAGTATGTAACAAGCTTAAAAACCCATTTGGGCCAAATACGAGAAATCGTACGCACCAATTTGGAGCAAGCCCAAGACGCCCAAAAGAAACAATATGACAAAACCACCAAAGAACGAACTCTCCAGGTCGGAGACCAGGTATTACTATTACGCCCCACATCCGAACACAAACTGTTAAGCCAGTGGCAAGGACCCTTTAAAATAGTGGATAAGGTAACACCCGTCACGTATAAGGTAGAAATGGACCCTTCAGGTAGTCCCACTCAAATCTACCATATCAATCTTTTAAAAAAATGGGAGGGACCTACCCCGTTATTGCTTACAGAACCTTCTTTCCCCTTTGTTGAACAGAGTATAGATGTCGAACTGGCCGAAGGTCTAAAACAAGAGCTAAGAGAAGCATTACGCCCAGTGCAAAAGGTGTTCTCGTTAGTCCCAGGCAGGACCAACTTAGTAGAACACGAAATCCACACTCTGCCCGGGAAAACGGTTCGCCTACGTCCGTACCAAATCCCAGAGGCTAGAAGAGAAGCTATAGAACAAGAAGTCCTACAAATGTTAAACTTGGATGTTATTGAACCCTCCAAAAGCGAATGGAGTTCCCCCATAGTTCTCGTTCCTAAACCCGATGCCTACCCCCCTCCCTAGAGTCGATGAGATGATAGAGAAGCTAGGGAAAGCCCAATACATCAGCACCCTGGATCTTTGTAAGGGATATTGGCAGGTGCCCTTGAAATCCCAGGACCGGGAGAAAACAGCCTTCCGTACCCCTACGGGATTGTACCACTTTAAGTTGTTGCCCTTCGGGTTACATGGAGCCCCAGCCACTTTTCAGAGGCATATGAATACCATGCTCCAGAATCATACCCAATACGCAGCAGCGTATCTAGACGATATAATCATCTATAGCAACTCATGGGAAGAACATATTCAACACCTAGTAGCCGTAGTCCAGACTCTGGGAATTGGTGGCCTGACCATCAATCCGACCAAAAGCAGGTTAGCCGCGAGATCCGTAAAATACTTGGGCTTCCTCCTAGGAGAGGGTTGCATAAGACCGCAGGAGGAGAAAGTAAGAGCCATCTCTCAGGTACCCTTCCCTAAGACCAAGAAAGACCTAAGAGCATTCCTAGGCCTTCTCGGCTATTACAGAAGATTTATTCCCCACTTTTCCCAAATCGCCAGTCCTTTAACAGACCTGTTTAAGAAAACCATACCAACGGACAGACATCTGAAAAACCCCTCTCCCTCAGAAGTGACGTCCTTCCAACGACTAAAACAGATCATCTCCTTCCCACCCCTCCTTCTAAATCCCGACTATAAAAAACCTTTTATATTGCAAACAGACGCCTCTGACAATGGTCTTGGGGCAGTATTGTCTCAAAGAGACGATCAAGAACAAGAGCGACCCATTCTTTTTATTAGCCGCAAACTATATCCCAGAGAGTCCCGGTATGCGGTGATCGAAAAAGAAGCCCTCGCCATCAAGTGGGCAGTAGAGGCACTCTGCTACTATCTGGACGGCAGAAAGTTCCTTCTTTATACCGATCATGCCCCTCTTGAATAGTTGTCACGGAACAAAGGACATAATCCCAGAATTCTAAGGTGGTTCCTGGCTCTCCAACCCTACCAGTATACAGTCCACCAGAGAAAAGGGAAGGAGCAAGGCAATGTCGACTTTTTGTCTAGATACCCTCAGGATCCTTTTCTTGTAAACAAGAATGAAAGGGTAGGGGGATGTGAGAAGGAGCAGGAGTATACGGGTGAACAACGCAACGGTAAAATGCCCGGTTGGATTCCTTACCGACCCTGTGATGAGGGCGATGAAACCGAAGCGGCTTGGTGTCAGATAACGAAGCCTCTTTTCCCTGCCCCACAGCATTCCAGACGCGACCCGGAAGGCGTTTCACCCGGAAGCGGCGGGACTCGACAGCCCAACCAATCGGATACCTGCAACGAAGGTCAAGAGCAGCAGAAAAGCCTGGAAGGCGGATCCAAGGGCGCGTTCGCTGAAGGGAAGCTGGAGACGGGAGCAGACGCCGGAGGAACCAAGGACGCCGACGAGGAGGACCCACCCGAAGACCCAGAAGGTCCCGACACCTGGAGCGAGGAGTGGTGGAATCCGGAGGACACGCACGAGCCGCCACAACTCAGGAGAGTTGTGGCAGACCGCGGTACGTGCAGGGAGCCACGGGAGTGACTGCGGGGAAGGGGAAGAGGGGGCGGGTAAGCGGGTCGATAACACGGGGAAAATAGAGGAGAAGGCTCTCTAGGGTATTCCCCCTTTCCTGTTGTTTTCTACCATTTACCTTTTCACAACTACCACATGAGGATAGAAAGACCTCCGAAATTATCTCCCACCCCTGGGGTTTGTTTTCGTTTCCCAACCCTCCCAGAACACCTCCTTTCACGCCTTGCTTTGATTATATCACACACGGTGTGGTGGCGGCTTTAATAACGATACAAACGAGACGTGGTCAGTGACCGTTGTTCTTTTTTTGTTTTGTTTGAGCATACTCCGAGGACCACACCGTTACCTCGAAGTACCGGAAACTGCATCGACCACCTGACAAACCTACCTGAACCAGACACAGGAAGACCGCACCAGCAAATCCATCCAATTGGCTCATACAAGCCCTTGTGTTTCATGGACTTTGTTCGAACTGTTTAGAACCACGTCCTTTTTCATCTCTACGAGTTGTTAGTCTCCCGCAATAAAAGCCTTACAATATTCACCCTATACGGCCTCCTCGCTTCTGTTTCCGACCCTCACTCCGACACTGCTCAATTTTTCAATTATATTTGCCACTTTTACTGACTGCTCCGAAAGGGATTCAAATAAAGATTCCAGTACATTAGTGTTTACCACAGTACCGCGAAGCGCTATTTCTACGCAGCTTCTAATCATGTATGCCATGTGCCTGGTGAGAAAAAGGACCTATTTGTTGGTACAGTTATGAGAGGTTTTCTTTTAATGCTTCCATTCAAAAGTCTTTGAAGCTCATCTAACAAGCATTGAAAATGCAACAGGTCTCGCATTTACGCGAGGAAGCTATTGGCATTGTAAATGACAATGCCTTTTATTTTAGGTTTTAAAAACCAAAACATAAATAAAAGGCATTGTCATTTACAATGCCAATAGCTCAAACTCCCGTAAAATGCGAGACCTATTGCATTGCAAATGCTTGTTAAATTTGGCAGAGTGTGTCCGTGCACTGTCAGTAGCTTACTCAAAGTGGCATAAAAAAGCTGGACTGTATCAAATACAACGCTGTTCCAAACAGGGGCCCCCATATAAATTTCTACCAAGGGCAGCTGCTACTACTACCGCATGTGCTGTTGTGCACGAGTAGGCGCTTCTGACCTTAAACCTACAAAATGCCGTCTTAACATGCCAGAGCCCGCCCCCTGAAGAAGGCTGTGCATTGCCCACAGAGAGAATGTGTTAATTAATCAATCTGGCCCCCTGGCCCCCTGGCAACCTCAGGCACGTCTGTGTTTCCCCAGCCGCCCATCACATTTGCTGTGATACGGTGACTAAAACATCAAAAGCCCCTCAGAGGCAGTAACCGCAAAAACGTTCTCTCCTCCATACGAGGGTAAAGGGTACGGCTAACCCATGCAAGCAACATTTCTTTGCATAGCAGTTGTGTCGCCCGACGAGTATGTTGCTGTTTCTGCCCTTGCATTCCAGGTATATTGGTAAAGCAAGAACAGCAACCTGCAACGTGTCAGGGTTCTTGGCTTTGTCCCAGGTAGGTTGTTGCCTAAGGTTAATACGCAGCACTGGGGCTTGCGTATGATATTGAAAAGCTTTCCCTTAACGCCGCCGATACCATGACAATGTTGATGCACTGCCCTAAACCTCATTCTCGACAGACAATGCAGCGAAGGACTCGAAGTGCCTCGCTTGAATGTGCGCATTTCCAATTTTCAAAGTACAAAGCTCTGTATTTACCGTTTTCATAACCACCACAATGGCGCAAAGCAGCTGGGAGATAGCAGCCACCAGGGACCGCAGCCCCTCCCGTTCTCACATTGAAGAGCACACGCGCCAGGGAGGCACTTTAATCCATTATAAATTTCACGGCAGCTCCTGTGCCCCGCAGCCGTAAGGGGGGGTAGGACATATCTGGGGCAGGCGCGCGGGTGAACAGTGCAGCTAGCCAGTTGTAATTCCTAAACATATGTGGAAACACTTTACCTCCTCGATAAACCTGTTTCGTAAATACCAAAATGCTGCACCTGGTGTTCCCAGGCGGTCTCCCATCCAAGTACTAACCAGGCCTAACCTGCTTAGCTTCCGAGATCGGACAAGATAGGGCGCATGCAGGGTGGTATGGCTTAAATATCCTGGTTAACTGGTAGCAGGTTAACCCGGACTGTGTATATAACAAGCACCTGCAGCGATTGCACCAAGGGCTGACCGCAAACAAAAAGTGCTTGCGATCATCGATGCATCGGCCATTCACACTCAGCGCTGCCAACAAACACCCGCAGTTCACTTCCGGCGAGGGGCGGCCGCCATTGAAGGATCAAGGTACTACTGCTAGCGACCATAGCATGTGCCGAACGCAGCATGGTCGGTTCCACCTTAAACCTGACACTCCGGCGAAAATCAGTAAACCCAAATCCTTCTGACCAATCACCATTAGACAGCATTGTATACAGGGATGCTGTCCTCTGGGAGCTGTTAGTAGGAGAAAAACGTCTCAGTATCGTCGAAAGGAACCTTACGTCACATCCGGCCACTGCAAACCATTATTTCCTGCCAGTCAGTGTGACTTGACACCAGTGCACCGTGCCCAGCCTCCGTGCTTATTTGGCTTTTTGTGTTTGTTCTCAGTTCCCCTTAACACACTTGGACAGGCAGCTGTGAAAGGCTGCGCGGTATGAGGGTGACTGCGGTCTGAGTGTGACTGGCCTGAGGGTCCCCACCCCTCGACCTTCCCCAGAAGGACCTCAATGGCTCACCAGACGACCCACAACCCTCGGCGGGCCACTCTCCTTTCCCACACCAGAGGGACAGGCCACCCACGACCCCCCAGGCCTGGCAAACAAACCGGAGGTCGGAGCTGCAGATTCACAAGTGAAACGTGTGCGTTCACGTGCGCGCGCATATGTGCCTATGCGCGGACCTTAAAGTCTTGATAGACCGGGTCCCCTACCACAACGTCATATTAGTAATAACAAGCCCGGACCCAGAGCAGAAGCGTGTTAAAATTGTCCAGAAATGAGCAACTCTCACGAAATAATGGACTCTCTCTCAGCCCCCTCCCCCGTGCGCTCTGCCGAGGATGAACGTAAAATGCGGATTATCATGGAGATGCAGGCCATATCCAGCCACCTCATGAGTGGCCGGGCACAGTGAGACTGCCCCAGGCCCCCGCAAAACCAATTAGAGCAACTGGCCCCACCGCGCCCTGCTTTCCCAACACAGATGGCCGCACCAATGGTGGGGCCCCTGCCCCTATCCGGGCTGCGGGCCCCGTCCGTGCATCTCCTTTAACCCCCCCACCGCTCTGATCAATCCTTCGAACGGCGATACTGGGAAGGGGTTATCGGCTGACAAATTACCGCGCGGCTGGACATTGTGTGCTGCCTCTCCAGTCGTGGCAGAGAAGGATGCCCCAGCCCACAGCCCTTCGCACAGCCACCCGAGCTGCAAAAGGCTCGTTGCTTCAAGTCCGAACAAAGGTCGGAGCGACAGAATCATCACCTACCTCAATCCATGCATTTAACCTATAAGGAAACTTTGATCACTGGACAACCCTGTCCAACCACGGAAGGAGTCCGTCCTCCCTCTGGGGCACTTTACAAACAGGCCACAGACCCTGCAACGCTGCAGCTGCCGTGCATCAATGGCATTGTACCCAGAACCCCCCGCAGCCGCACCTAAAACCGTATTGTGGCCAGGCCCGTTTCCTGCCATGCATGGGCCCTCCTTCCGAGGAATATATAAATGTAAATTGTAATGCTCGAGGCCCCTTCTACTGGCCATTTAAATACACCGGCCATATTTAGCCTGGTCCAAATTTAAGTAGGTGGGCGCCAAATCACCCAAACCGTGCACCGCCAGCAGGTCTGCATACTCGCTCTGACCTGATCTCTGGAGCACTATCACGCCGCCCAAGACCGCCCCCCCCAGAGCAATGCTAGAATGCCGAGCCCGGCCATGCCACGGGCTAAACTATATCCCGGGAGAATGAGCGGACTTGCAAGACTGGTCGGCTGTTGAGGCCACTGCTCGCATTCTGGTGAAGCCAGCGCAGACTTCGACGGAAGTGATTCCCCCCCGCACAGCGCCGCCTCCTCCCATGGACACTGAGCATCCACTCCACAAGGGAAACATTAAACAACTCCCACACCGCTCAATGCCCACTCACCAAAACCAACGCAATCACTCGACCACAGAGAAATCCAGGCGTCAACAATGCCTGCAACAGAACCAGAGCCAATTAAGTGATATTCCCAGAATCACAAGATGTGGACGCGACCCCGAGGCTCGAACCCTGGGTTCCAGCACCAGAGTCGGCAGCGCAGCCGACGGACCACATCCTCTCCGATCAGGGGCCCCGCAGCATGCCCGAGTGGAACAAACGGGTGGCATTCGAATTAGAGACCAATCGTGCATTTTGGCACCCTATAGCGGGGGACTCACCGCCAAATGCCCTGCAGGCACCCACGAACGCGACGATGCGTGGCTCACGACGATAGGTCACGACGCGAGACAACCAGTCAAGACGGCGTGTCCAGGGCGCGAAAGAGGAAGGTAAGAGGGTGGGGGAGGCCTATATAACCCCCCCCCATTCCTCGCGCCCCGGAAGTTACGCGCCCTGCGCACCGCAGCCACTGGCTGCAGAGAGGAGGGGGACTCCTCCCCGAGGTGTCCCCTAGTAGAAGGGGGGTGGGCTGGTGCCTAGCTGGCACTAGAGGCCCGCCCTTCTTCTAGGGCACCCAGTGGGCACCAGGGCAGCCGCATTCTTTTTGACTTTTCCCCGAAATAGCTTTTCCTCTTAAGGTCCCCATAAGACTTGATAGCAGTACTTATAGTATTTACAGCGTATCTTGGCATACTTAAAGTCTGAGCTGCAATTTACAGTTAAAAGAAAAAACAAAAAAAGGGAAAAACTCCAAGTGAGGCCTATAAGCGTGCTCATGCCCCTTCCCTGTAAATCCATATTTGTAGAGCGCAAACTACTCACCCTTACAGGTCTCAAGGCGCTGGGGGCCGTTGTGGAAATTAAGTGAGCTATTGCCCAGAGTCACATGGTGCTGAGCTGCCGCTGGAGCTGGGGATCGAACAATGAGCCCTGTGCTCCAAACTCAGCTGCCCTGGCCGCTGCACCACACCTCTCCACCTATAACACTTGGGTTGCATAGCGCCACCAAGGAGAAGGTGAGGCGGGGCTCATTTTCAAACCGCCTTCTTTTCTAATTTTGTGCTAGGCCCTGTATGCAACCTGCTTATGCTCACATTTGCATTATGGCAGTTAGGAGACAGTGGGCGCCAGCAGGAGATGGCCCCATGCAACGCACATGGGAGCACTACAGCATTATTGGCTGAATTAGCAGGGTAGAGCCCATCACATGTGGAAACGTCCCGTCTAGTTTCGGAAGTGGCTTGCAGGTTCCGATGAGCTCCTGCTCCCTCTGCTCCTATTTTCTGTCACCTTTTCCATCTCTTGTTTCTCTGACCATCTACGTGTAAACTCTGACCGCAAAAAATCTTAGATCAGGAAGAACACTTCCCTCTAGAAACTGTCAAAAAACTAAATCAAATTCCTTAAGGAACAAAGCACCCCTTCCATAAGGGAATGGGACAAATCCTGCATTTTAGCAGTGCATGCAGGGATGAAAATAAATTCAAAGGTGGAGGATCTCCCTCGGGCCGTGTTTATGGAAGGTCGGTATGGGGAAAAATAGCTCAAATCAGCAGCAGCGCCAATGGGCCTCCTCGACAGTGGAAATTAAAAAAAGACCTTCCAGGAAGTTTAAATCTAGCACCAGCCCGCTGGCAATTGCGTGGAGGCTTAAGAAGCTACAAAGACCCCACAGTTGTCAATCATGTTGGATTACATCCTACTGGAAATTTCACCTTTAAAATTAGTTTCTTTGGGCTCCAATAGGGGCTCTGAGATAGTAGCATCTCCAATACCAAACCCTCAGAAAAAGTCAATGGACCTGTTTTACAGTACTCCTAGCAATAATACATCTGTATTATATAATATCTTGATGACCTGAGATCTTTTGTTGAATCCACCTGTTAATCTTTCATCGGATTATCTTTGCTTTTCCAAGATACTACAAAGCTTTGAGCAAATTTTGTCATCTATTATGAACCTATTGGAAAAATCTACAGATAGTTCTGACCATATCCTGAATATCTTAACGGTAATACTTAAGGAACTACCAATAAAAACTGATGGGTCAATTTAATTTGAACAGTCCAAAAAGGTACACTAACTGTTTAGTAAAGACTGTTATACATGTTGGCTGTCCAGGGACCAAGGCACATCTAAAGGTCATAAAATGTGTACCGTCAATAGATCTATCCCCACTGGAAGACCTTTTTAAAGAAGAAGAATCAACTGCATTTGAGGCTGTTAACAAATCGGCAGAGGCCCTTAGTCCTGTATCTGGTCCGGGGGCAAGCAGTGAAGTCTTTCCACTATTTATAAAACAATAAAGTGTGAAATCTGTTTCTATAACACAGGAAATTTAACCGGTGCATAGTAAAAGAAATGAAAGAAGAAATGTAAAAAGGAAGTTACAACGAAGAATGAATAAGAAAGGGGTAAGAAAAGTTAAATTGCCTATGGTGGATTTGCAGACTGAGGTGCCAGTCAATCAGTCATTAACACCACAGGCACAGGTAATGCCATTTACATCAAATGATAAGGATGTCAGAAGTACGAATACAAATAGAAAGACTGATGGTGTCACCGCTAGTACCGTAAATCATTTTTTACAAGACTTTCCCTCTTTGAATGATCGGAGAAGTGTTGATTATCCATTATCTGCTTTAAATCAGACTGCTAAATCATATGATCCATCTATGGGGTCCGGAACCAGGGATACTTCGCCTGCCCAACAAAGGTGCTCGCCTAGTCATCTAAAGGGAATCGATTTGTCTGAGGCACTGACTCTTGAATTCATTGGTTTGTATGATGACATTATTTCTTTAAATAGATTTTTTTGATTGAACTTTTAGGCACAAGTAGACCAGTTAAAGATGGTAAGGAGTAGCGATATGAAGTTGGTAGAAAAGCTAAATGCTCAATTTGTGAAGAGATTAAGGCTTGTCTTTATTTTGCCACTAATGATTAACCTAATTAAGAATACTTATGGATTTTCATTTTATAGCCAGAGGGATTGAGATTGTCCCATACATCCCAAATTCACACACGCCTACATTGAATAGGTAAAGTATTCAAACAACTCTAGACCTTGAGATAATTGTTTAGTCTTGCAAGAGGAATCGGCGCACAATGCAAAACTGACCATAGTTTCTTGTAAAGCAGGTACTTGAAGGGTATCTTTTGTAGGCCAGAACTTACTCCCCGCTCTGAGGGAAGACGATGTATCACAATGGCATTGATTGGCAGGGGCACTAAACAAAGACGAGGATTCTAGGCCAACTCCCTTGAGGTAACCTATCTATCAAAATCCTCTCCAGAATTTAGCAGGCTGCTCACAAAATGGGGAGAAAATTATGAATCTAGATCCCTTAAAACCAGACATTATATGTCTCCAAGAGACATGGAAAATCGGGTCTCTTGAGGTAAAAGATTAGCAGGTTATTAGCAGTCTTGCTAAAAAATCCAGGATAGTGCATGCACATGGTGAAATAGCTACGTTGCTCAGTACCAACTAGCTGTGCTCTTATGAAGTACTTCATTATCCTTCAAATGTATTGCATTGCATAGTTTACTATAATCATAAGAGTGTGGTATGTCCGATGACTCCCCTTATTTTGTTGAATGTGTATAAACCCCCTGGTTACGAGAAAAACGCAATTTTAAAAGAATTTTTTAATTTTATTAAGACCATCGCCGACCAAGGAAAGACTAGGAATACAATAACTAAAGGATATTTTAATGCCCCCATTTCCAACCACACTATAAGATTGTCTCCGACATAGAAAGGAAGAGGCACTGAATATACCTATGACAATATTTCCGGTAGACTCCAGAGTAAAAAAAAAAAGAGGGTCTCTTTTGCTGGAAGCATGTTTGGAACATGAAGCTATTATAGTCAACCAATCAATCAATATAAACTTTATTCGGATACAAACACATATCCATAAAAGTACAGACAAACAGCAGCATATTCAACGAAAAATTTCAGCAACAAAAGAACAGTTAAAAAGAATCCAGTTGAGATTAAAATTAGTCCTCCAGTAGTACAGTACACAGGACAGAAAGTGGAAAATCCATTAAAATGACATATAACTTAAAAGATAAAATACAAGGATTCAGCAGGGGAACATAGAATTACGAGTACGTACCGCCGCCTTCACGAAAGAGCAAACCCGAAAGGTTAGCTCATCGTCTTTTAAAGCAATGACCTACCCATATGCAGCCTTATAATCAGTCTCCGGTAAGGCTTTAAAATACGGAGTAAAAACCTTTTAGTGAGTATTGAATAATAGCAGCAGAAAAATAAAAAGTGCAACATCGATTGTTTCTGTTGGCTACTGCATGGACATGGCAATAGATCAAGGTTAGAGGTAAACCCAGCGGGAGAAGAGAGCATAAATTTCATGGTGTCAGTCCTCAGCCGGAAAAGAGCCCCCTTTCCCAGCTACTAATTGGTTTTAATAAGTAGCTAGAAGGTGCATGTGAAACGTTCTCAATACACATATATCTAGCGACTGACAGTTTTTTGCATTCTTTGTCCAATCTGACATCCCTATAGGATGCATAAAGAGCCGTCTGAAGGGATTTACTGCTAGTGGTGCCGAGGTCTAAAGGATTTGAAAATAAGTGTTCGCAGTTCACACTGGTTAAACTTTTATGTACCGCTGCCAACCAAGGTATATTCATTCCCTTATCACATTTCAGATAGTCTGTTATTATCTCTTTGGTTAATTGGGCCGCGGGATTTCTCCAAACTCTCAGCCAAAATAATGCAGGGCGAGCCTTAATGTAATCTTCGATATATGGCAGGTTAAGTTCACAATGACAGGCATATTTAGAGGAAGAAATAGGTGCACCCAGGATTTTATGACAATCTATTCTCCTCATCCTGGATGATGTCACTATTAGTATGTCCCCAAACTTCAGCGCCATAAGTGGCAATAGGTATACATTGGAGTCTAAAAATGTTAACAGTGGCAGATACCACCTCTGTATTCCTCGGTTTTGATAGCCCGAGTATCGTGTTAGTAGAGTTTGTGAACTTCCTCCTGCAATAAGCCACATGGTCCGCCCATAATCCATTTGAGGCAAATACCAGACCAAGATATGGGAAAGTGCGAGTGCTCTGTAAACTATTGGAATTTAAAACTATTGATGACTTAAAATACTTCTCTGACCCACACGCCATTAAATTTTTTTTTTTTAAATTAGTGCATAAATCCAATGCGGCCATAAAATCTACAAAGCTACGCACCAGAATACGAAAGGCTTTTGGGGTGTGCCCATCAGCACCGCGTCATCGGCATATAACAGGGCCGGAAGTTTATTGCCGTTAATGCGTGGGACATCTTGGGTCAGTGTTATCAGAGGCTTATTCAGATCGTTAATATACAAAATGAATAAAAGAGGGGCCAGGACACATCCTTGCCTGACCCTTCTACCAACTTCAATAATTTTTTAGACCTCCCTGTCCCTGCTGATGCGCACCCGGGCGTGTAGGTCTTTATGCAGATAAGCTAAAAAGGATACAAGGGACTCGTCCAGACCATAGTTTAAAAGGGTAGTCCACAGCCGAGACCTGTTAAAGTCGAAGGCCGACGTGAGATCCATGAATGCCAGATATATAGGTGTTTTCTTAGCTACATTATATTTGCCAGTAATCAAGTTGAGGTTGAGGCATTGTTCAACAGTACCGATATTACTCCTAAACCCCAACTGACAGGGATGTAAAATCTGACACTCCTCTGCCCATGACCTAATTTTGTTATACAGGACCCTCCCCAAAATTTTCAGCGTATTATCAATCAGGGAGATCGGCCTGTAACAACTCAGGTTTGAGCGGTCCCCCTTTTTAAAAATAGGAACAATAATACTGGAGGACCAAGTATGGGGTATAGGGGTATTAATTAGGTTATTAAAAACATTCAACAATAAGGGCGCACAAAAATCAGGATGACTTTTGATAAGGTCGATGGGCAAGCAATCAGGGCTAGGGGCTTTACCTCCCAGGCTCTGATCGATAGCCTCCTCTACCTCCGATAGGTCAATCAAAACTCTGTTAGTCATTATATACTCATTAATGATTATAGGTACAGCCGGAGCAGAATAGATCTTACTAAAAATGCGCTTCCCAGGACTCACTAGAGTCAGACAGTGGTCGGGCAGTAGCTCTTGTTCTGCTTGACCTGTCTGCCGCATTCGACACGGTCAACCATGCGATTTTGTTGAGGAGGCTGGAAGATGTTGGGGTGACTGCGTGCCCTTTGTTGGTTTCAATCCTTACTTTCAGGGAGGAGTCAAGCAGTGGCCTTGCCTCCATATCAATCTTCCTTCTCCAAGATCATGCATGGTGTCCCTCAGGGCTCTGCAATTAGCCCGATCCTTTTTAATATTTATATGCTCCAGCTGATGGCTGTTATTAGGGCATATAATATTAAGACTGTAAATTATGCTGATGACACGCAATTAATCTTCTCCATGGAGGGAGATGAGTCGACCTCTTTGGAGGCGTTTCATGGTTGTTTGAGGGCTATGTCTCACTGGCTGAAAGGAAACTCCCTACAATTTAATGCTGAAAAAAACGAGGTTCTTTATTTTTCTGCAGGGAAGGCCTCCCCGATGCTGCCCGAAAATTTTGGGCCTTTGGATCTCCCTAAGGTCCTACGCCCAGTGGAGAAGGTTCGGCACCTGGGCGTTCTGTTTAACAACAAGTTAACGCTGAAAGCTCAGGTTAACCAATTAGTGGGAAGCTGTTTTGCTATGATACGAACTTTGCGAAAGATTCTTCCGCTAATGCCTTCTCAGGCACGAGTTTTAGTGGTACAGGGCACTATATTGAGTAGATTGGACTACTGTAATGCGCTGCTTCTGGGTTCTCCGAACTATCTATTCGATAGATTGCAGCGCATCCAGTCTACAGCGGCCAAGCTAGTACTTGGTTGGCCGAGTTATGCATCATCTTCCCGGGCTTTGTCGGAGTTGCATTGGCTCCCTATTAGACAGAGAATCCAGTTCAAATCTCTCTGCTTGGTGTTCAAGGCCTTGCACGAGATTGGTCCTGTCGCCTTGCAGAGAAAGTTTGTTTGGTATACTCCAGGGAGATGTTTGCGTTCTGCAGCTGCTAGACTGGTGAAAGTACCGAGATTTAAGAAAGTTAGATCTGGTGGTATAGCCTTCAGTGTGATAGCTGCCAGACTTTGGAATGCGCTCCCGCTGGAGTTAAGAAGGGTGAGTGACCTCCTCCTGTTTAGGAGGAGATTAAAGACCTGGCTATTCCCCAGCCCCTAAATAATGCTGACTGCTCTGGTGATTCTGCCCACACTAATAGTCCTTGTGTTGTTTAGTGCCAGGATGCCTGCAAGGTGATAGTGCGCTGTATAAGTACTAATTAATAATAATAATAATAATATTGCAACTAATAGGAGACATAGGGTTCCCTAGAGACCTCATGCCTTAAACAGCTGACCAAAAATCCTTACCATTTTTTAACGCAGTGGCCCGTGCAAGTTTGTCCCAATGCTCTCTTATGATTGCTTCCTTTCTAGTTGCTATAGCTCTTTTATAACATAATCTAAGTGATTTAATAAGGGAGCTATCTCTGGGTTTATTAACAAGTGCCCTGCGCAGGGCTCGATTAGCTGAGGAGCAATCAGCATTGAATCAACCTGGGTCCAGGTGAGCTTTCTTATTAGGCCTAGACAACAAGGTGTTAACTCCTGCGCAAAGCTGTGAGAAGGCGTCGACTACCTCCAGGTTATGTTCCTTAAACGACAAACAAATGTCGATCAATTCAGGGTGAGTTCTTACCATCCTGTCAAATATGGCTTTATTGTCTATTCCACGCCAGACCAGTCTGAGATTGTCAGTAGAGGGGGACAAGTCCCTAGCACCACACTCTATATCATAGATTGGTCTAGACATAGAACTAAGGGTTAGATTGACAGGATTGTGATCCCCCTGTAATGTGGGAATCACCTGAGCTTTTAATACACAATTCCTTAAAGGGGCCGTAGTAAAAATATAATCAATAGTAGAAGTCGAGCCCCTGCCTCTATAGGTGGGTTCAATATGGCCCTCTCTAGTCGACACTTCTGCAAGCTTCATTATGTCTGTAAAGTTGTTATTACTTAGGAAATCTAGTAATTGGGCCCCCCTATGACATTATGGTGCCATGTTCATAGGATAGATAGCACAGTGGATGCCCCTCGGGAGCTTGACATTAAAATCACCCCCTATGCAAATACCCTCAGGTTTAGTGCCGGGGTTAGATGTCTGTATATTGGAGATGAAGTTAAACAAATCAATAAAGTTCATATTGGGAACATTCTTAAAATCATTATTATAAAAATTAATTAAATAAAACGAAATTCCCCGTTTGTAGATCAGGGCTTGAAATTTGTCGTTATTGGTTGGTAGCGCCCTAGCACGGCCCCCTGCCCTAGTTTTAATCCAGATTGAGAGGCCTCCAGCTGGTCTTCCAGAATCTGGAATGGGGGCTACGGTATTAAAGCATTCAAACCCCTCTAGAAACAACTCTCGAGTGGCCCAGGTCTCTTGGAACATTACAATATCTTGTTTGTGAATTAACTCCAACCAGTCAGGCAAATTCATTTTAGACGCGAGACCTGCCACATTCCAACTCAGTATTTTGAGAGTAGATTCAGCGTTAAGGGTGGCTCGGGTGTCAAGTTTACAATTAGAGAGGGGACTAGCTCTACTAAATCTGATTCTGGTCGGGGAGAAGACAGTCAGTCCTGGCTATCCAAACCAGATAAGGGCATGAATCTGTTGTGTAGCGAGAGGGGGCGGGCGGCAAGACGCGTATCAAAAAATGATGCCTCCAGGGAAGGTTTATAGAAATACCCCAATGGCAGGAACCAGATACTGGTGTTTAAATTAGGCTGGGTCTCCTGGGACGATAATATTGATCTAACCAATGAAGGTCTGCAAAAATGAATAACTATACAGTCTCCTTTAATATGTTTTAGGGAGTCTCCCACCCAACCAACTCTCCGTACCATAATAATATGGTCAGTGAGTGATGCCCTAAACCCTTTATGTTTGGATAGCCAGTCTAAGCTCTTATGGCATAATTGCTCCCATGATTCTGTCTGATTTGGCCTTAATAGGGGCACACCTTCCAGGACCACGACATCAGGGCACGCCTCTGGGGGTAGATTTAGCACCCCCCTACAGCACAAAGGGTCTGTCGATCTTGAAATATCAATACCACCCTCTCGTGGTATGCTGCCAGCATCCTGGATATTAGAACGAGCCACAATGGGGATACTAACAGTGGGTGTAATGCACGTCACGTTCTTAGCCAATGGACGATTTACACAACCATTGTCAGAGATGCCATTTTCTTCACCATTGCCCTCAGGTGCAAAACATAGCTTAATTTTGTTACACATTTCGCAAGAAATGATCGCTGAATTCAATTTGAGCCCGCCGGTCAAGGTATTTGTACAGGTTGACATATTATAACAAGATATGAGTGGCATTCCCAAAGCAGTAGACGCGATAGAATCAGTGTGGGTGGGAGGAGTCTTGTTTGGGAGCACAAGCTGAGGCAAGGACAGATGTTCTCTCAAAGTGGCAAGGAAACTGTCAAATCTTGGGTGGGAGCTTGGGATATAGTGTCGCCATCAGAAACCGCACAACTGGTAATAGAGCTGTCTGGTGCACTGTTATTCAAGTTGGCGCCCTCCAGAATGGAGAGTGGGGGAGAGGGGATACCCCCAAACCAAGGGAAAGACGCCTCTCGGTCAGTTCAATTTCGTTACTCACAATGCGAACCGCTCTTTTCAGCATGTTATCAATACTTGTTTTGGCGTGCCTTATGGCCGACTGGCCCACTTGCTACCCCATGATCGCGTTAGCCAGATATCGTGGGAGATAAAACAGAGTTAATATAGGCTCACCTTTTCAAGTCAGTTCAGCTAAGCTCCGATGAAAGGGGGGTTGCCCAGCCCAGTCTCCTCCAGTCTCTGACGGGCGCGGCCGAGCCCGCCCTTGGCCCGGGCTTCGCCCAGGCGTGTCCCGCGCTGCGGGGTGTTGGCGGTGTTTAAATCGCACCTCCAGGCGCCTCTGCCGCGTCAGGGCAAGTGGCAAAGCAAGGGACTCTGGGGATTGAAGTCCCAGTCCCAAAGAGTCAATGGAGCCGTTCCCCTCACGGCAAATAAGGTGACAGAGTGAGGGCGTCTGTGCTGGGAATAACGATGGCCGTTTCCCTCACGGCGATGGTGCAGCAGCGATCCCCTCGGTGCTGCAGACTCCCGCTGTTGTCCTCCGTTGCGTATAGTAAACAGCAGATTAGATAAGGACATTCCGGATTATCTACTATGGTACTGCGACAATAGTTCCTATTCATTTTTTGCTGCCTAAAGGAATTGATGGCGATTATCACATACGGAGTGAGCATAACATTTTCTCACTCATTATTAGTGGACACCCAGTATCTTTATCACCTTGGCAGCTCGCCAAAAATGAGGAGGTGCATCTAAATGCAGTTAATGGAAGAGTATCCTGGAATAAGCATAATAAACGGATCCCAACAGGTGAGTTAAGAAGAGCCTTAGAGAAATCTCGTGAACAAGGTTGGATTTCAGTAGACACATTTGTAGAAGATATCCAAAAATTGGTAAGGAGGAATTCTTAAAAGGAATCTTGCAAAATAGGGAGCTAGTTAGAAATCCTAATAGGGGTATTAGTTTTAATAAGATGATTAATAAACTGCAAAGGCTGCAATTCATTTACTACTAAAAAGAATGTAGCAAGTTCATAAATCTTTTAAAAAGGAGACCTAGGTGGATGTTGGCACATAAAAAAACAAGCAGATAGAATGTGGGTGGAAATTACGGAAGCCATAAAGATCCCTCTGGAACATTATTGGGGAATGTAATGGTAGTACTTGTAATTCTAAAATAAATAACATTTCTAGGACTACATTTCCTCTTTGTTTGCTCTGAATACCTTGAAGAATAAATTGATGGGTAGCAGTTTGCCTGATTTGGGCCGTTTGATATGGAAAGTACTTCTCTCCCCTGTCCATCTAGGACACAAGTGAGAGATATTTTCTTTAGTGCTAGGTGTATAGGGGCTAGAGGTCCGGATTAGCTGCCTATTACTATCATAAAGCTAGAGGATGATCTAAGGGCTAACTATTTCGCAGCGTTGTTTAGAAATCACTTCCTTACCAGTGAGATACACATTTCTTGGAGGGGCACTATCATATTCCCATTATATAAAAAAGGCTTTATTAATGCCCCTAGTAGCTATAGGCAAATTACATTGCTAGATACCATAGGGAAAAGTTCTGCAAAGTGTATATTAATTCAGCTACAGGACTGGGCAGAAGAAAAAAAATCGTATCCCTGGAACAGGCGGGATTTAGACCAAACTGCTCCACTGTAGACAACATAGCTATGTTGCATTTAATTGTAGAAAAGAATGTCCAGAAGTGGGGTACGCTGGTATACACAGCCTATATTGACTCTTCCACTGCCTTTGACGGCAGTGACAGCATACCCTCTGGTTGAAGATTAGTGCTCTGGCAACCCAGAGGGTTTACCAAAATTGATCAAAGCTCTGCATACTTGTAATGGTTGGTGGTAATCGCTGTCATACATCAAAAACTGAAACCAAGAAAAGTCTAAAACAAGGGTGCATCCTGGCGCCCCTTCTCTTTTCTTTATACATTGCTGATTTGCCAAAGTTGATGAGCGACATTGGTGGAAATGCTCCAAAGGTAGGGTCCTACCCTATGGGGACACTATTCTATGCGGATGATATTATCTTTCTACATCCAACAGCAAAAGGACTGCAGAAATGTCTTAACATGCACGGAGACCCATAGTTTGAAACTCAACATAAATAAAAGTAAGATTTTGAAGTTTCGCAAGAGGGGATGTCAGCCAACAGCAAAATATAGTTGGCATCTGGGCAGTGTACCTTTGGAAATAGTTGAATCATTGGCAGCCATAATTCGATTGGGATACCATCTTCTTCAGTCATAGGACAGCATCCTTAGGAAGATTATAGGCACAGAATGCTTTGACCCTATAAGGAGGGATTGTACATTGATGACAAATCTTTTGTTCACACTTAAGCACTTTAGTTTAAATTTGGCAGATCTGCAAAATATGAGCAATTTTAAACTTAAAGTTTATTTAAAATCTTTCATTAAAAATAGTTCTATGGAATAGGACACCCAGCTTTGTGGAGAAATAAAGAAGCTGGATGAAATAATACAATCTCACTGTGTTTCAGTGCAGCAATCCAATCTAGGCTGGAACTTAGACCACAGTATCCACTGGTGTATGCTATTGTTTGGGCTGAACTGTCTTCCTTTAAACAGTTTCAAAGATTCTTGCCAGCAAATAAGATGGGACGGCAGGTTATGTGATTTATGTAAGGGTAATGTACAAAAGTTGGATCACGTTCTATTGGTTTATCCTGCTTTAAAATCCACCAAATGTATATTTTTAAAACCTTCTTTTAAATAAATAAAAAAATATGGTATTACCTCTGCTAGAGCAGCATGCCAGATGCTTTACTGTCCAGTAAATGAATGTGTTGTAAAGTTTTTATTAAATGTTTTTAAAAATGTACTAAGTTTCGATTCATGTATGTTAAATAACTGTCGATCTCTTTGTAGAACTAAACCGTTAATAAAAAATCTTTAAATCTCTTACAAGCACAGCACCAGCAGTGCACTCCTCAATATCACATCCATAAGAAACACACAAACTCTAAAAGGAGGTACTCTTGCTGCTGCCATTTTTAGTGGACTGGTGGGGGCTGTCCATCGAGGAAAGCAACTCTTCACCTCCTTTGGGCATATTACAGAGAAAGAAAAGGAAACCCCACCTTAGATTGTGGGAGAACAGGAACACAGGTGTACGGCTCTTGAGGATGAGGGGAAATAGTGTAAGAAAGTGGTTAACAATGTCAAAACGTGCCACGTCAACATACTCGTATGTGTACAGGCAAATTTCAATGATTCATCTAAATTGACAGTTAAATTACCTACCACCTGTCCAACTGAAACACAGTTAACACTGCCAGAAAGGGAAATGCAAGCAAGGGGTGACAGATCCCCAAAGTCTGTCTATATCTGACCTAACTTTAATTTATCTTTTAATGTTTTTATTAGGTTTACATAAAAAAGAATATACAGCAAGCAGTGCCTCATATATGTGGTAGCACAAGACACACAAACGATAGAATGAATGCGGAACAAATCAAAAATTCACCCCCAGTCAAGAGACTGTTGTTCTTTTGCTCACCAAGCCACCCCAGTTTAGACCAACCTTATGCAAATCAGCCTCGACCCTGCTTCTCAAGGGAATAGTCCAGCCCGAACTACCAAACCAAGTCCTGCCTAGACCAGAAACAAGCATCCTGGGGCCCTCATCAGCATGGCTAGCTTTACGCCATGTGGCACAATGTGTCCGAGACTCACGTCTGGGCATACCTGGTGCACTTAGGAGGAGAAACTAAGACACACAAATGATGGAAAGAATGAGGAACAAATCAAACATTCAGCCCCAGGCAAAAGATCTGGGTTAAATACATTGTTCTTTTGCGCACTATGCCACCCCAGTCCAGACCCAGCCATATTCAAATCAGTCTCAACCCTGCTTTTCATGGGAACAGTCCAGTCCAAACTGCCAAGCCAGGTCATTCCTGGACCAGAAACAATCATCCTAGGACTGGTTTCAGGGTATCACCCCTCATCAGCCAGGCTAGTGTTGAAAAGTAAATGTTATACATTCGTTTTGCTTGCATATTGCTCTATGTAAAGTTAGCATTCGCGGCACCATTTTAAGTTGAGCCGCCATTTTGAGCCATGATCAAAACTAACTTCTGTCTCACTCGTATGTCTGCCTCAGCAAAAAGCAGCTGCTATATTATTTTTTTCTCCTTGTATTTCTCCAACGTTGAGCTTTGCTGTGCTAATGAATAGATTGTTTTTGTCATCACATACCTTTCTCACAAGATAGGCCTGCTCCCACCCTTTGAGCGGCAGGCGCAGGCAGAGTAACCTTGACGCTGAGATAGCATGTACCCGGTCCCAGGATTGCAACTCATCCTTCTGTATCTCCTTTGTTCACCAGCTACCAACTGGAAATTTCAAGCCTGGGCGTGTCTTTAGTGGTTCTGAAGATGTACATTATGTGTTACCAGGTTGGCAGAAGTCAGTCCCTCTGCTGCAATCTAAGGAGGCCGATCAGACCGGACTCCACTCGAGTGTACCATTAATAAATATCTTTGGTTTGTATTCTCTACTGTCTGACCGACTCTTCATTTGTACGGAAAGCTGAGAGGTGGTCGCGAGTGACCCGGGTGACCCTAAACGGGCCACTTCATTCATTTGGCGCCCGAACAGGGACTCCATTGGGTGACCCATCCTGGACTGCGGACTGGTGAGAACGGGGCCATGTCGGGTTGGACGGGCGTACCGGGGATCCCTGCACGAGAGAGTCTGGTACTCACAGCTGCCCGGTCTGTCTGACCGGGCTGTGCCTCACCCAGCGATCATCCCTACTGGGTACTGAACGGCAAAACCCTTGAATCTGACCGTTTGGTCCGAAGAGTCGACAGTGGAGAATACATTTGTTAGACCTGTGTGCACCAGGTGAGATTGCTTTGGTTCTTTGTGGATATGGTGCCATTTTGATTTGGATTTGAAACGTTCCGAGGACCGTCTTTGGACAAGCGCTTGAATTTGTTTGAGTTCTTTATGAACATGGTACCATTTTTGATTTGTATTTGATGAGATTTGAGAACGGACTTTGGTAAGGATATTTGTAAATATCTGCTAAACATAAATGGTGAAATCGCTTTCTTTTGAAAAATGCTGTGTCTTAGTAAAGTGTTTTGTTTGGCCTTTCGTCGTTGTTCTGCTGATGCTCGATTGGAAGAAAGTTAGCCAGCGCCTCCAGAAGGCACTCCAAATTTCGATATGTACGTAAAACATGGCCTTGGCCCTATTATGTTTAGTACGTTATGGCACAAATATACGAGGGACAATGCCGAGTTACAGTGGCCGCTGAAGGGCACTTTTGATGAACAGAAATTTAATTTTCTACAGGAGAAATTGTTTGCGAAAAGGAATAGGCAGTCAATGTTGGATTCCCTCAGAACATGGCAAAAAGAGGCTGAACAGAGACAAATTAAAGCAGAGAAAGATGCCCGGAAGAGGAGAATGCCGACATTGACTCAGAAAGCTGTAGCGCATGATAGAGAGAAAATAGAAAAAAGAATAGTGTGTGCTGATAGGAGATTTCGATTACAATGTGAAAAGTCTTATGTTGCTCGAGAAAAAAAATATACATTTGTGGAGGAATTGTTAGATACTCGACCTCCACCTCCATACGCCCGGCAAAAAATATACCCTGCCATGCCACAGCCTCAGTCATCCGTTTCTTCAGTCTCTGCTGCTTCTGTTTCTTCTGCTATTGATCCAGCTGTTTTGGCCACAGCGCCTCCTGCCCTTTCTTTGACTTCGCCTTCTGCGGGTACAATAACTGCCAGTCTCTCTGCTACGCCTATTATTTCAGCATATCTCTTGCCAGCCCTCACACCTGCTTCGCAGCTGTCAGCGACGTTGGTGCCTGTTAGTTATGTTGCTACTCCCACTCTGTTCTTCCATCCCCCGACATTATTGAGTAGTGGAACGCCTGTACGTGGACTAGGGGACGGAGACTAGGCGGGAGCCAGGGAGCGACTGGGGGACATTGATACGATCGGATGTGGGAGATGAAGAGAAAAGGGTAGTAGCCAATCAGGCTGCTCAGTGGTCTCGTAACCCCATTTACAGTGTGGAAGATGTGTGGAGTGTGATGAAAGATTATGAGCCATTTGTATAGCAGCATGCCCCTAAGCACATGTCAGCTACTTTGAATGGACTGTGGGAACAGTGTTTCAATGATGTAGCACCCCAGATTATGTATGATATTAGGGATCATGTATATGCTGCTGATATGGCACCTGGTGAGGTTTTTAGTAATGTCGCGACGCTGGTCGCCTATCGAAGTAGGCTGCTTGAGAAGAGCCCGAAGACAGTATCCCAGTTTCCAATGAGGGAAGTCCATCTCATATACCACCCTGAAATACCAGAGCTATGGGATCAGCATAATGTTGTTACTAGACCATGGGTAGAGGCCTGGTTACAAGATCAGTGGGTTTACACTCCATGGAAAAGGAGTGAAGTTTTATCCCTTAAGACTCAGTTGCCCGATCCTAGGAAAAACCAGACATCATATTATAAAGAATTGACTGAGACTGCATCCTCAACGGTTATGACTCTTGTGGATATTGAGATGTTCTTTGGCTTCTTGGTTCCAGTTGATATTTGGAGACGTGCACATGCAAGATCATGTTGCAGAATTGGGGGGGGGGGGCTGTGATCAAATAAAGGCATGGGATCAGGAAAGGAAGCCTGTTGAGAAGCCTAGAGTGGAGATACTTGCCTTGCCAGGCAATATTATTACTCGCATACATTCTTTCATCCCGCCCAGAAAGCCTGCCGTCAGAAGAAAGACGAGTGCGTGTCAGATTTTTTCGCTCGGTTTGAAGGTGTATTTCTGGACTACAGTGGGCAGGATTTGTCGGTTGATGGAGGTGTCCGATTGTTTGTTAATAGGTTTGTGTCGAATTTACTTCCGGAGATCACGACTCTGTTGCAGGCTTCTGAAAGTACTTGGTTCACCTCTTCCCCCTCTGTTATTTTGAACATGGCACACTATTATGAGCATAGGGAAAATGAGGACAAGGTGAAGACAGAGAAAAAGCATAAAGACTTGAAGACAAAGGTGTTGTTGCAGCAGGCTTCTAGGGGGAATGGTAGAGGACTTGGTGGTTCGGACTGGCAGCTATCGCGTACTACCCGGAATACTACGCCTGTAGGGCCTAATCAGTGTGCATATTGTGAAGAGGAGGGACATTGGCATAGCGAGTGTCCGGTGTGGTTGCAGAAAGTCGCGGCCCCTAGAGCATGAGGTTCTCGTGGACGGGGTCATGGAGCTGGTGGACAGGACAGAGCTCAGCATGGCGCAGCCTCACAGGATTGTCCGGATAGTAACCATTTTGATGACAATAGGGGGCAGACAGTATTATCACAATGACTAGGACATGGACGAGGTGACAGAGATGTCTCACAGCTAGGACCGCCAGGGACAGGGTGAGGGACCAGTTCAGATACCTGTAGATCAGTACGGTCCTTACGTTACTGCAGATTTGCATGGCTCAGCTAAGGAATTTTTGATGGATACAGGTGCAATAAATACCTTTATTTCTAGTTCATTGATCCCCGGAGCAGCTCTGTCTGGCCATAATAATGTTTCGGTAGGATATTCTGCTGTACCAGTTGTGAGCCCCATTTCCAAACCTCTTACATTGACTATAGGTCCTTTTACTGTGGATTCACCATTTTTATTGACATATAATTGCTGAGAAAATTTGATGGCCTTCGATTTATTAAAGAAGTTGCATGCTACAATTTATTTTTCCTTTCGACAAATTTACTCCATTTTTTTTTTTGTCAAACCATTTTTATTGCAGGACCAAGTATATTGTACAGCAACCAGAACGCATGTCAGTGATGCGGGTTTCCCGTCCCCCCCTTAACCATTTATCCGTGCAGCATACACAGCCGTACTGCCCACATCCCGGAGGCCGGGCGGCATCACTTATTCATATGGCACATTGATACAGTACTGACAAGAACGAACTTCTGGTGGGGAGACCCGCTGCCCGCTTTTGAGCGTTGTCCCCTTGCTCCCCCAGGTACTCACATAACTTACATTCTACTTCCATCAAACCTTAAACTTGCAATCCCACCCTCAGCCCTCCCCTCCCTAGTGCCCCCCCATTGCGCCTAGTCAGGAATAATTAGCATGTGTGGTGGGTAGCAGGAAAGATCCAGTAATCCCTAGGCGTGTGTGATTGGCAGGGGAGCTGATGTCACGACTCCGTCTACTACGTCATCAGAGTTCTCATCTTCCTCCCCACTGGCTAGGCTATCTCGCAAGGCCTGTACCAACATTTCCCATTCCATTGCCGCCGCCTGAGCCCGGTCATCCGGTTTGCGGTGAGCTAGCTGGTATCTGAGTGTGCTCTCGCTAGCCGCCCATTTTAGGAATTCGTTAAGCCATCTCCGGTGTGTAGGACCCACCTTCGACTTCCATCCCTTCGTCACCTCCCTCTTTGCCAGGAGGAGGCCCATGTCTATAAACTTGCTGGATATCTTATTCTTGGGCGTGTGCGGGAACCATCGACAAATTTACTCCATCTGTACAGTTGGCCTTCTCTTCTGCTTTGAGAGCTATTTCACACTGGATGAAGAGCAATCCCCTCCAGTGTAATTTTGGGAAAACGGAGATTCTGCTCTTCGGAGATTCTCCCTTATTATGGACTCCTGAATGGTGGCCTGCCGATCTGGGTGCTCCTCCTGACCCTACATCCCTTGTTAAGAACTTAGGCATTCGTCTGGATCAAGCCCTTACTCTGAAGGAGCATGCTGCTCAGACAGCTGGCTCCTGTTTCCATACATTGGGCCTACTCCGGCAAGTCTTTCCTTTGCACCCCGATTCAACTCGGAAGACTCTGACTCAGGCACTTATACTGAGCCGTCTGGACTACTGCAAGGGTCTGCTGATCTCTGCTAATGAGGCCTCGTTCAGCAGACTGCAGGTAGTCCATAACACGGCAGCGTGATTGGTCCTCAATGCCCCCCCTAGGACTGCTTCCCGCCCTCTTTTCTCGCAGCTTCACTGGCTTCCGATACGCCAACGGGTAAAATTCAAAGTTTGCTGCACCATCCATAAGGCATTGTCCAATCTTGGTCCCCCCTATCTTTCGGAGAAATTTACACCTTACCTACCTTCCAGGTCTCTTCGCTCGGGCTCCAAACATCTTCTTGTGGTTCCCAGAGTCAGGAAGGCCAGATTAGGGTGGGGAGGCCCTTTCCCATCTAGGCCCCGCTATTGGAACGAGCTCCCTCTGCATTTGAGACAATGCCCTGACCACCTACAAATTAAGAAGTTGCTTAAGACCACTCTTTTCTGTCTCTGATTCAGTTGTAATAGGACTACGTCCATGCTGCCCGTCCGAAGCGCAGAGATATTCCTTCGGGGGTCGATTCAGGTGCTATATAAACACATTTGACACTCCCCAAGAAATTAGCGATAGTAAAGTGCTGCGTCTACAAGAAAATTACTGATGATGTGGGTAAGGAGAATGCCTTTGCAGATCGACAGCTAAGGAGACAGCCCAAATGAAGGCGAAAAGGATGTTTGTAGCAGGTCTCGCTTGGTGGGTGGCCGAGGTCACCATGTTTGAGGATACGCTGGAGAATGTCAAGGAGATACAGAGTGAGGCAATGATTGAGGAATTAGCAATATGTCAGGAAAGCACAGCACGTTTGGATGAGGAGGGGTGTTGGACTGATAAGTTAGGGAAACAGAGATGGATGCTACCTGATGCATATGTTCTTCCGGTAGTCACCATGGCGCACAGGCCAGCTCATATCAGTGCTAAAGGCATTTGTAAGTTGTTAGACCCTGTATGGTCATTTGGTCAAATATTGTATGGTGTATATGAGCACAATCCTGGAAAAGGTACCCCAAAGCCACCTGGTAATTTTGCACCTCCCACTTTCCCTTTTGAGGTCCTTCAGATAGATTTTATAGAGATGGATCGACTCAAAAATTTAAAGTATGTGCTAGTGGTTGTTTGTGCATTAAGTAAATGGGTTTGAGGCCTATCCCACGAAAGAAAATACAGCCATAGCGACTGAAAAAGTACTCCTGAAGAAGTTCTTTTCTTGCTTCGGCTTGCCCCGTTTGGTTTGGAGTGATAATGGAAGTCTCTTTAATGCAAAAGTAATTCAGTTAGTTTGTGAGGGACTACATATCAGACAGAAGTTTCATGCTGCAAACCACCCCCAGGTACACAGGTTTGGTTTAGAAGGACAATGGTACTCAAACTGAAATTGGCAAACATTCAGGAGACCACAGGGTTGCAGTTGCCAGATGCTTTACCATTAGCCGTTTTGTCCACAAGAACTACAGCGCATTCTAGAACAGGACTGTCACCCTACGAAGTCGAGTTAAGGCGCCCGGCAAATGTCTGGGGCATCCCACGTCCTCTTAGATTCTCTGAAATTGAAAATACTCTGTTGGTGGACTCTCTGTATGAGTTAACTAAAAGTCTGTGTTCTATTCACCAACAGATCCAGGACTCTCTTCCGCCAGTACCCGAGGGGCCAGAACATGATATTCGGCCTTGTGATTTTATACTAATCCGGAATTTCTAGAGAAAGAAGAACTTCGAGCCGAGGTGAAAGGTGCCAGTTCAGGTCCTCCTTGCCACCCGCACTGCAGTGAAGGTCACCGGCCCCAAAAAACTGGATTCACAGTCAACACTGCAGCAGAGTGCCTATACCCTTACCCTATGATCAGTGGGTCAAGGAGAGAATAGGGGACTCAGAGTGGGAGCAAGTCCCACGATTTGTCCCCTTTACGGATGCCAAGCTCATGTGGACTCAGACCCAAGAACAATGAGGTACTAAATGCGGCAGTGCCCTCAGAGATTAAGGCAATTCAAAAGCCCCTTTCCACTGGCCCCTCTGTGTCTGAGCCCCTTTTTCCTGACCCTTCTGTACCTGGAGTAGCCAGGTACAATTTGCACTCCCAACGGAGGAACAGTGCACCAAAGGAGAAGTCAGATTAGCAGGGATGTACTTTGCTTATAGAAACAACAGAAGTTTAGGGAGAGGCGAGATTGGTGCATTGTTCGGACATTGGACAGGATAGATCGAACGTGCTCCCCTGGAGAGGGGTACATTATCCTGTGCGACGTGGGATTTCTTCAAGGGCTAGGATCGAACAGCTCCACTGCCGGTGCTCAAGAACGCCAACGTTGATGAACAATAGGAGTCTACCAGTGAGGCTCTGACTGACACTGGGAACTCTTATCTTTCCCATCAGTTTTATTGCATTCCTTTTTCCCTGGTTCCACAATGTATCCGTTTGGTCGGCCCATTTCTGAAGAGGAACAGCCGTTTGCACCTCAGTGCCCTAAGCGGGGTTGGTCCACAAATAGTAAAATAGTTTTTGCATCCATAATTGCATTGATATTTGTATTAGGGATATCTTGGTTCTTGGAGGAAAAGTATCCTGTACGCTCTTTGATTGGGACAACACCTGTTCCCCCTGAACACGTTTGGTACTTTGGCTCCTCATAAAGGGGGAACACCGAAAGACCTACACTGATAATGGTTTTATACAAATGTTGCACCAAGCTCATGATGTGTCTAACACAACAAATTGCTGGGTCTGTGGCCTGCTCCCCTCAGTTACTCACAAAAGCCATAACTTGTTGTCCATGCCTTTGTCGCACCTGGGAAGTTGTGAGGTATGGTTTGAACTGTTTGTCATGGTGCACTACCATTTTTACCAGTCCACTCAGATTATGACATCTGCTGATTCTCGCACTGCTGTTGATTATATAAGTTTTCATCATGGGTTTACTCCTATAGGCAAGTAAGGTCAAAATATCTCTGGTACTTTGTCCCCAGACTCCTATATGAGCTAATATGATAAGGTGAAGAATAATACATTGCTTCCAATGGAAATTGTTGATTTTGAGAAGTTTAATACCTCCGAGTAGTTCCAATCATTTCAAGAACGCAGTGTCACTAAGAACAAACCAATACCGGTATCTGTGGTCAGCTCTACAGCTGCTTTTTGTGTCCAAGGGAAGGGGGAGATAGAGGTAGGGGGAAAGCAGATGCAATTTCACTTACCCACTCAGTACGATCAATAGTCTCCCTCTGATCTTACCCCCAAACGTCTATTTTGTCTGTGGATCCCAGGCATGTCTGGCTCCTTAGGGGATGGTCTAGCAGATGTACCCTCTCTTTTCTTCCTTCCCCAGTGTATGTTGCCCCGCCCAGTTACCATAAAGATCCCCAATTGCAGCGTCAGAGTGCACACTTGTCTCGAGTTAGAAGGGTATTAACGTTGAAGATATAGATCAGACAGATACCACTGTGCAACAGTTTGAGGATGCCATGAAGGGAACAGTACCTTTTTGGGGCCCCATGTCTAACAGTCTTAACATTGGCCGGTTGACAAGGGTTGTTGAAGGAGTTATTAACACAACGGCTGGTATACTGACGAATATAACTGCTGAGCTCCAGGCCACGAGGCTCGTTACCTTACGAAACTGGATGGTGTTAGACGTAACCTTGCTGATCGGGGAGGGGCCGGTCACGTTATCGGCAGTAGCTGCTGCGTGTACATCCCAGACCACACCCCCAATGTAGATGCTGCTATACAGAAGTTGCATAGGCTTTCATCTGACATACACCAAGAAAATGGTAGTTGGACCCTATCTGGGAGGTTTTGGGATCTGTTTACGTCCTGGGGTTGGAAGATCCTTGCTTTCTTAGCTGTAGTCGCTGGTATTTTACTCACATGTTGCCTCTGTATACAATGTCTTTCGGCCTGTTGCTCTTATTGTGTCACACTCCTCACCCAAAAGCAGGACGCCCATCCATGATACTTATGCTGTGATTATGACTCAGAAGGAAATAGATAGCTTTATGCCGATAGACAAGGGTATATTTGAGGACTCTTCTTCCCTTGATGCTGAATACATTGTTTTTTTCGGAATTCTGAAGACTATTTGTTGCATACATGCTATGCTACACTCCCTATTTTCTCAACTTTAAATAGTTAGCTTCTGCTTGCATATTGCTCTATGTAAAGTCAGTATTCGCGGCACCATTTTAAGTTAAGCCGCCATGATTGAAACTTCTATCTCACTCGTATGTCTGCCTCAGCAAAAAGCAGCTGCTATATTATTTTTTTCTCCTTGTATTTCTCCAAGGTTGAGCTTTGCTGTGCTTATGAATAGATTGTTTTTGTCATCACATACCTTTCTCACTAGATAGGTCTGCTCCCACCCTTAGAACGGCTGGCGCAGGCAGAGTAACCTTGACGCTGAGATAGCATGTACCCGTCCCAGGATTGCAACTCATCCTTCTGTATCTGCTTTGTTCACTAGCTACCAACTGGAAATTTGCAGTCTGGGCGAGTCTTTAGTGGTTCTGAAGATGTAGATTATGTGTTACAAGGTTGGCAGAAGTCCGTCCCTCTGCCGCAATCAAAGGAAGCTGGTCAGACCGGACTCCACTTGAGTGTACCATTAATAAATATCTTTGGTTTGTATTCTCTACTGTCTGACCGACTCTTCATTTGTATGGAAGGTTGAGAGGTGGTCGCGAGTGACCCGGGTGACTCTAAACGGGCCACTTCCTTCACTAGCTTGAATCCAGTTGTGGGTCCCGTGCTCTCCATGCTACTGGAGTCAAGCTAGCGTGGCTGATGAGGGGTGATACCCCGAAACCAGTCCTAGGATGCTTGTTTCTGGTCCAGGGAGGACCTGGCCAGGCATTTCAGGCTGAACTGTTCCCATGGGGAGCAGGGTGAAGACTGATTTGCATATGGTTGGGTTTACACTTGAATGGCATGAGGAGCAAAAAACTATATGGATTTAGGCCCAAATTTCTGTACTGAGGTGAATGTTTGACATTGTTCAGCATTCTGTCCTCAATTGTTCTTTTTGCAATTGTCACCCAGAGTGGGATGGGTATTACCAAATGTGGGTCTCGTTCTCTCCATGCCACTGGAGTCAAGCTAGCCTGGCTGATGAGAGTTGATATCCGCTTCAAGTATAGCGATTGGTCGGTAAGACGACAGGCTGGTGAGGTCCCTAATAGGTTTGACAATGGAGACCAAGAGGGATTCCCGGAGAGACGGAGGTCGTTCTCCAGTTTTCAGAGTCATTGAGCATCACTGCATGGTGAGGTGCCAGATTGTTGGAAAAGGTTCTATAGTGTTCTACTGGCAGCCCGTCAGGACATCAGGTTTTATTTCTAGCAAGGGCTCGGACATCCTGTTTGACATCAGCAGATGAGATCATGGCATCCAAGGAATCTCTGGAAGCGTCAGGAATTCGGGGCAGATAGAAATGCTTCTACCAAGTCTGCAGAAGTGGAGGGGGGAAGCCTCGTATACGGTGGAGTAGTACCTGAGAAATGCCTGGAAGATGTTGCTTTGTGGATAGAGGGTTGCGCCTGAGCGTGAGGTAATTTCTAAAATAGGATTTGTGCTTGTGTCCTGTTGGATAAGCCAAGCGAGGCGGCGGCCCGATTTGTCACTTTCTATATGCTGCAAAGTTGAAGCATTGCAGCGCTCCAGGAGGGCAGCGTGTTTTGTATTCGCCTCTAAGAGAGTGGACCCCTTGTGATGTTGCCGTCTGCAGCTTCCTTCAGTCGTGGCAGGAGCCGCACCATCTCTGTAATCTGTCTAGCATCCTACATACCCTACGATCTTCTACAGGCAAGCCACCCTCATGGCCACCTTAAAGCACAAGTTACTTACCTTCGGTAACAATATAACTCCAGATACGATTTTCAGCGCAATGGATTTTCACACGCTGTCTCGCCCCCGCTACTAATCACAGGGACGTGCAACTTATTGGTGCTTACGGAGCCCAGTGAGACTGTTTGAACAGCAACACAGAGATGCATAGGCAGTCACAAAGAATTCGAGCAGCCGAGTGACCTCATTATAATAACACACAGAGAGTTTGCCCTAACTAGAGCCCGCAAGTGTTGTCACCATGTTCTGAACTTGTACCGGTCTTGCCAGTTGCCAGCTGACTTAGCCTGGAGCAGCTGAAGCAGACGCAGGCCCCCTGTAATTAGAGAAAACGCCCTGAAGGTGGCACCCTGATGAGTAGGTGATTGCACCGAAACGCGCGTCGGCGTGTCCTTTTGTTCGATCTGGCGTATCCCTCTATATGATCTAGTGGTGTCTAACACTTTAGACACCTCAATACTGTGAGGAGGTTGCTCCTCCGTATATTCACTAATATTTTAATGAAGAGTAAATGTATGCTTTATGTTTTTGACTGACTGTGTATGAATGTATGGATTGCTTGATAAAATGATTGCTATTTAATTGTACATATACTCTTTCTATTCCCCTATGGGGGCCCACCTTGATTTTTTGCATATATCACTTCCCCCAAAAATTTGTTGTGTCGTTTATCCCTAGCACATGAGCTATTTGTAGATTCATTAATTGAACTATTGTACCAAAATAATAAAGATAAAAAACATTATCTTCAACCTCAAATTCAATTTGTTTGTGTGCTCTCTCCCAAATGATGTGGCTGCTGACAACCTAATATGGGTGACATACCAGTGAGATTTATTTGATCCACCTATGTATGGAAAGGCAGAGCTTTATTTTTGTTTGAGTTATTGACTTTTTTCCCCTACTGCTCTCCCTATATTCCAAATTGGGGTACCCCTGTTCTGAGTGGATAGTACCTGAGAAATGCCTGGAAGATGTTGCTTTGTGGATAGAGGGTTGCGCCTGAGCGTGAGGTAATTTCTAAAATAGGATTTGTGCTTGTGTCCTGTTGGATAAGCCAAGCGAGGCGGCGGCCCGATTTGTCACTTTCAGTATGCTGCAAAGTTGAAGCATTGCAGCGCTCCAGGAGGGCAGCGTGTTTTGTATTCGCATCTAAGAGAGTGGACCCCTTGTGATGTTGCCGTCTGCAGCTTCCTTCAGTCGTGGCAGGAGCCGCACCATCTCTGTAATCTCTGTCTAGCATCCTACATACGCTACGATCTTCTACAGGCAAGCCACCCTCATGGCCACCTTAAAGCACAAGTTACTTACCTTCGGTAACAATATATCTGTAAGAAACATTAGTAGTAATAGATTCCTTACCTTAGAATTACCCCCAGGCATCAGACCGGATCCGGAAAGTTTTCGTCAGCAGTACCCCAGCACATCGGTAGGCGGCGTCGTGCAGCTCCGCGTGCGTCGTTGGCATCAGATGACGTCGCTGGAGCTACTTGGATACGCCCACGCGCACTGACGTCAACTCTGTACACGACTTTCCGCGCCAGGAACACAGAGCCATGCAAGAAACTGACCACTGGTGCCATGAAACTAGGGCCCTGAAAGGGATGACCTTAACCCTAGGAATCAGTTCGCAGAACTGGGAGGATGGGTGGGGCGGTAAGGAATCTATCACTACTAATGTTTCTTACAGATATATCGTTACCGAAGGGAAGTAACTTGTGCATCTGAAAGAAACACGTAGTGATAGATTCCTTACCTTAGAATAGATACCCCAGCAATACCAACCCCGGTGGTGGGTCCGCGAACCAAGATCACACCAGAAAGTCCTGAAGAACAGAACAGCCAAAGAAGCCGTCTCTTCAGACTTGCCTGTCCAGGGAGTGGTGCTTGGTAAATGTGTGCAGCGAGGCCCACGTAGCTGCCTGACAGAGGTCATGCAAGGGAACTCCCCGTCCCAAGGCAGTAGTGGCTGTCGTCTCCCTAGGAGAATGTGCGCGCAGCCCCACCGGAGGCTCCTTTTTAGCCAAAGAATAACAAGCCTTTATGCACAGAACAACCCAAGAGATGGTCCGCTTGTGCACGGCCCGACCTTTCTTGGCGACCACGTAGCCAACAAAGAGCTGGTCATCCACCCGGAACTGTTGTGTGCGGTTCAGGTAGAATGAGAGCGCACGTTTTGGGTCCAGACGGTGGAGCCTCTCTTCTTCTTTTAAGGGATGCGGAAAGAAGGTGGGCAAAGTGATTGTCTGCCCGATGTGAAAGGCAGTGACAACCTTTGGCAGAAGAGATGGACGAGTCCTTAGAACCACTTTGTCCGGATGGACAGAGAGAAAAGGAGGTATAGAAGAAAGAGCCTGGAGCTCACTCACTCTTCTGGTAGAGGTGATGGCCAACAGGAAAGCTGTCTTTAAAGTGAGAAGACGAAAAGGACAGCTCAAAGGGAGCACACAACAGATACGTCAGAACCAGGTTCAAATCCCACTGAGGCATTATGAAAGGAACAGGAGGGAAAAGATGAGTAATGCCTTTTAAGAATCTATTTACAACAGGGGACTTGAAAAGAGAAGGCTGAAATGGCCGAGAGATAGCCCTCGATAGTGCCCAGAGCAGAGACCTGCTGGACCAAAGAAAGAAGGAATAGAAAGACCTCTGAAAGAGGGGCAGAAAGGGGATCCACAGCCTTTGCTTTGCACCATGCCACAAACTTATTCCACCTGCAGGCATATACCGTCTTAGTGGAGGGATGCCTGGCTGCCAAGATTACATCACAAACTTCGGGAGGCAGGTCAAAAGACGTCAACTGCCGCCGCTCAATCTCCACGCAAGGAGGTGGAGGCTGGACAGGTTCGGGTGGAAAACCGTCCCCTGTTGCTGCGACAGAAGATCCTCCCGAAGAGGCAGTCGGATCGGGGAATCAATAGCCATGCTGAGTAGCTCGAGATACCATACACTTCGAGCTCAGTCCGGAGTCACAAGTATGACTTGGGCCCTGTCGCGCTTGATCTTCTTCAGCACTCTGGGTAGAAGTGGTATAGGCGGAAAGGCGTATAGTAGACCGCACCTCCATTCGCGTCGAAAAGCGTTGCCTAGGGAGTGCCACCTTGGAAATTCCAACGCCCAGAACTGATGACATTGCGCGTTCTCTTCGGTGGCGAATAGATCTAACCAAGGCTCTCCCCACTGCTGAAAGAGACCATGCGCCATGTCCGAGTTCAGACACCATTTGTGATCCATCATGCACCGGTAGCAGAGTTCGTCCGCCCTAGCGTTCAAAGAACCTGCTAGGTGTTGAGCCACCAGGGAAATGCCCTGATGTTCCAGCCATGTCCAGAGGCGCAGAGCCTCCTGACATAGGTTCCATGACCCCACCCCACCCGGTTTGTTGCAGTAACACATGGCAGTGGTGTTGTCTGTGAACACCTGCACTACTCTCCCCTTGACAGAGGGAATGAATGCTTTCAGTGCAAGTCGGATCGCCCGAAGCTCCAGAAGGTTGATATGGAGCCGGGACTCCGCCAGAGACCAGAGTCCTCTGATCTCCGCCTCTCCCATGTGGCCGACCCATCCCAGAAGGAATGCGTCCATCACCACTGTGTGTTCCGGTTGGGGAAGGGAGAGGGATCTGCCATTGACCCAATCGCGATTCGTGAGCCACCACTGCAATTGTTGTGCAGTGCCCTTCGAGATCTGGACGTGATCGGACAAGTTGCCCTAATGCTGTGCCCACGTGAACTACTTGTCCCACTGGAGAGCCTGCATATGCCATCTGGTATAATCCACCAACAGGATGCAGGAGGCCATCAGGCCCAGTATTCGGAGGGTCATCCTGACTGAAATCTGGGATAAAGGCTGAAAGATCAGAATCATAGCCTGAATATCCCGGACTCGCTGCTTGGGAGGAAACACTTGAAACTGCGCCGAATCCAGAACCGCTCTGATGAAGAGGAGCTTCTGAGAGGGAATCAGGTATGACTTCGGCACTTTGATGGAGAACCCCAGCAAATGCAGGAGGTCGGCCGTAGTCTGGAGGTGGGAGACGATTGCCTGGGGCGAGCCCGCCTTCAACAACCACTCGTCGAGAAAGGGGAAGACTGGGACCCCTGATCTGCGCGGATGAGCTGCGACCACCGCCATCTCTTGTGAACACCCGAGGGGCGCTGGTAAGGCCAAAAGGGAGCACAGTGAACTGAAAGTGCTCGTGGCCTACAGTGAACCGCAGGTAACGCCGGTGGGCCGGAAGGACGGGAATATGAAAGTAAGCGTCCTGCAAGTCCGACTCTACTATCCAATCTTGAGGGTCTAGGGCAGACAAGACCCGAGTACGTGTGAGCATCTTGAACTTCTCCTTCCGGAGAAAGTGATTGACGTTCCGAAGGTCTAAGATAGGACGCAGACCCTTGTCCTTCTTGGAGACCAGAAAGTAGTGGGAATAAAAACCACGACCCACTTTCTTGCCCAGGAACGGGCTTGATGGCCCCCTTGGCCGTGTCATCCTGCTGAAGAAGCACAAGATGGTCCCCCGACATGCGGTGGCATTGAGGTGACATGGCTGGAGGGGATTCTCGAAAGGGAGGGAGTAGCCCTTTCGGACAATTTGCAGCACCAACTTGTCCGATGTGATGTTGCGCCAGTTGGGGAGATGATGGCGAATTCTGCCGCCCACTGGCGTTCGATGGGCCTGAAAGGTCGGACTAGGAAGGCTTTGCAGTGGATGCTGCGGGGGTGGAGGTGGACTGACCCGCCCGCTGGCCCCCAGAACTGCCTTGACGGTTCCCACGTCCGCGGCTGTGCTAGAATGTTGCTGCGCAGGCCTGTGGCTCTGGAGCGAACATGTTGGGGCACCCCTTCCATGGCCACGAAAGGGGCGATAATCGGAAGGCTGAGGAGGGCGAGTGGCCGACAGGCCCAAGGACTTGGCCGTAGCCCGCGAGTCCTTAAACCGCTCCAAAGCACTATCCACCTTATTGCCAAACAGGCAAATGCCATCAAAGGGCATGTCCATCAAGGTGTTCTGGACATCCCCTGAGAAGTGAGTTGTTCTCAGCCAGGCGTGGCACCGAAGCGCCACCGTCATGGAAATCGCCCTGCCCAGCGAGTCGGCGGTATCAAGCCCACAATGAATGGTGAACTTTGCTGCATCTCTGCCAGTTGCTATAGCTTGGGAGAGTACTGTCCGGGCCTCTTCCGGACAGTTGGGCAGCACCTGCACAACCGTATCCCACAGAGAGTGGGAATAATGGCCAAGAGGCATGCAGTGTTCACCGACCGCAGCCCTAAGCTGGCAGATGAAAACAGCTTCTTGCCAAGCTGTTCCAGCTTCTTGGATTCCCTATCCGGAGGTGCGGAAGGGAACGTGCTCTGGGAAGCAGAGGCCTGGACAACCAAGCTCTCTGGAGTAGGGTGTTGGGAGAGAAAGAGGGGGTCGCCCGGAGCTGGGCAATGGCGGCGGGCTACTTTCCTGTCCACAGGAGCCCCTGTGTTGGGCCTGGACCAAGTGCCCAAAAGGACTTTAGAAAGTGTGTCATTAAAAGGCAGCAAGGGGTCCGAAGGGGTTGCCGCCGGCTGAAGCACTTCTGTCAGGAGGTTAGTCCTGACGGCCACCGTAGGGAGTACGAGGTGGAGGGCCTCGGCTGCCCTAGGTACTACCACTGCGTAACTGGCTCCTTCCTCCGTAGCCACGGTAGGAGGAGACAGCATGCCAAGGTCCTCCCCTTTCTCCGAAGTCTGTGAAACAGGCTGAAAATACGGAGGACGGACATAGGTGAAAAATGGCCCCATCTGTGTCGGGATCGGCGCCGATCCGGCACCGTGTCCAGTTCAGGGCTGAAACTGGGGACGACGACGTCTCGAGGAACGGTCGAAGGTGGTGCCGGTGGGGTCGACGTCAGCGTAACAAGGTGAACCGGCGTCGACCGGGGTCCGATCACGGATCACGGGGGGTCCTGCGGCGCCGGAGCCACCGGCGATGGAAGGACAGGACCCCTAGTCGGGACCGCTGGGCCCGGAGGCGCACCGGAGGGACCAAACGGTGCAAACAGTCAGGCCATGGCAGCAAGAAACTCTTGCACCTGAGTAGGCGTCCGACGCACCCGGAAAGGGTGGGTAGGCCGGCGGCGATGTTGGAGGCTCCACCGGAGCCGCGGGGTGGCACCACCCGCGCCCTCAGCCGCGTTGCATGACAGGTGAGGGGAAGTCAAGGAGCGACAACGCTTCTTCGACTTCCTTTTGGAATGCTTCAACTTACCTGACCCCGAGTGCGAAGACTTAGATCCAGAGGAACGATGGTGACGGCTCCGCGACTGGTCCCTCGACCTCCCACGGGACCGGGAACTTGAACGGCACGGAGCCGACTGCCGGACTTCCAGCAACTTTCGGGACCACTTCCACAATGTCTTCGCGCCATGGCACGATAGTCGGGGCACGACTTGGAGTCGTGGTTGCGCCCCAGGCAGTAGAGAGACACTTGGTGTGGGTCTGTCACCGACATCATGCAGTGACAGTCCTCACAGTTCTACGACACCAGGAGTCGATCGACTCGAAAAATTGGGAGACAAAAGGCCTCGAAAAAGCTCAGACAAAAAGTGACTTGGGGTACTTGCTCTTCCCTGATTTGCGCTTGCTGGCGCGGAAAAAGAAAGAACTGACGTCAGCGCGCATCTAAGTAGATCCAGCGACGTCATCTCGGTGCCGACGACGAACGCGGAGCCGTACGACGACGCCTACCGACGCGCAGGGGTACTGACAAAAACTTTCCAGAACCAGTCTGACGCCTGGGGGTAATTCTAAAGTAAGGAATCTATCACTACATGTTTCTTTCAGATGGAACCCCATTCAATTGACCTGATGGATGTTCTGTTGTGACTTTCAGCAAAATATTGCTGAATGTGGGATTTCTGTGCTTCTAATTGCAAGACTAATTAGAACAAGTAAAAGATTATGATAAGAGAATAATTTTACTTGCTGGTATCTTCTTTTTCTGCAGTACAGCAATGCCACCATTTCATCTCAGGTCACATGAATAATAAAGATGTATTCCAAAGGGTGTCTATGACACCATTTAGGTGACAAATAAGAACTCTTTCTCTTACTTGGTTATGTGATCAATCCTGCTCGAGCCACTATCATGTTGTTGGTTCATATTTGAGCAGTCTAGGCTTTTGTAGAGTTATGCAGGCTCTCCCCCTTTTTTTGTTAGCACAGTTTGAGGAGTCACCAGCGGTGCGGGTTGGGAACCCTGTTGAGAATCGGACAAGCCAGATTACTCATTGGGGTGAAGATATGCGGACCCCTCTCTTCATTTGAGACCCTAGTGCTGGACCCCATAGCTGTCGCTGCCCAGAGGGTCTGACGGCAATCCTCTATGATGTGTTCCAGGGCGGGAGAATGTAGCTGCGGGGGTCTTGTGGAAGTCCCTCAACGTGATCTGTTCTGCCGCTTCACCTGCAGCAGCGGGAGGGTAGGCTGGGGGGAGGGGGGGGGGGGGGCAGGGAGGAGCTCTGCGTCCCCTGTAGAGTATGTGTGTTGGTGCTTGTCTGTTTAGTCCGAGGCATCCTTCGTGTCGTCGAAGAGGGATTCACCATCTGAATGATTTTCAGACGGGCAGGAAATAACAAGGAATATTGGACACCCAGCTGTCTGAGCCATCGTTTGACCTCCAGAGAGGAGAAGCACAGTCATAGCACTGCTTGGGTGTAGTCCAGGAATAACATGATGGACTTGTCCTCAAGCTTTAAGGGTCCAGACACTCTGCAGTCCTCAAGATGGCATCGCGATCCTTGAAATTAAGAAGTTTAGCCAACACCGGGCATGTGGGTGTTCCCAGGGGGAGGATGACGCACCAGCACCCGGTGGGCTGGTGCTCGAACAAGTGACCTGAACCAGGTTTCCAGATTTCGTCCCTCAACCCCTTTAGGAGACTCAGGATTCGTATGTTACTCCTACATGATGTTACTCCTACATGAGCATCCTCCTCCATTCCTTTGAGTAGGCGCACTCTGTCTTGAAGATCCTGAATCGCACGTTGGTTATCTGACCTAACTTTAAACGGAAAAACTAAAACCAATGGCAAAACGTGGCAGATCAAAATCCATTTTCGCTATACATTATATTTTTATGAGAAACTATAAGGTTGGCAACCGCCTGAAGATGTCTCTAAGTGAGACCTTAGGAAAAAATAAGCCTTGGCAAAACCAAATGGTCTGCCCTTGGCAAGCTTGTGAGATGGTTAATTTTTTAACTGAAAAGAAAAACAAAAAAGCCACAAAAATTAAAAAAAACACATGGCAACCTAGAAGTGCCTGACATAGGTTTGTATTATAAATGTACACTTTAAAAAACATTAATTGAAGTGGAACTTTTTTCTATAAACACCTTTCAGTTGAGCCATGCATTTTGTTATCTGTGAAGGAGCCTAATAAAAATCACCCGCTAAGCCATCACTCAAATCACAGGTAACTAGAATATTACCTAAACATTTTTATAACAAACAGAAAGTAAATCACAATCTAACTGGGTACCCTAAGTGCAGACCAAGGGCCCGATGTAGGTAAATATGAAATACCGATTCCTAAATACCGAATTTTACCGATTCGGTATTTAGGAATCGGTATTTCATATGTAGCTAATAATTCGGTAAAAAATACAGAATCGGTAATATTCATTATTACCGAATCGGTAATACAGATTCGGTAATAGGGAATCACCTTCCCATTCATTCCTATGGGCCTGGAGGCCCATAGGAATGAATGGGAAGCCTTTCACTGTTACCGATTCGGTAAATACCGAATCGGCAATAGGGGTTGCATATTCAAGGGTGGCAGGGTGTCACATTGACACCCTGTTGCACCCCTGAATCGTGCATGTGTGCACATGTGGCGCACATACATGCCCTATGGGCATGTATGTCTGCCACATTGCACCTTGAGAAAAGCAAATTATTGCTTTCTTAAAGGTATTCGGTATTTACCATCAACTTGTAGTTGGTGGTAAATAACGAATCCTGGATGCAAAATTGCACTCACTTAAGTGCCTCCTACATAGCTTTTAAGGAGTCGGTATTTTACTGATTCCTTAAAATAAGGAATTGGTAAATTACCGATTCCTTAAAACATGCCTCCTGCATTAGAAAGGGCTAAATACCGGTCGGTAACGGGAAAATTACCGATTTTCGGCCGTTACCGACCGGTAATTAGCTACCTACATATGGCCCCAAATAACTAGTTATCATTTTATGTAATATATTAAAAAAAGAAAGAAAGAAAAAGCACATTTTAGACCAGGTTCATCACTGAGGAAAAAAAAAGGAACTACTTTTAGGTAGAAGTAAACAATAAGCACAGGCTCTCTGCCCCCACTCAAAGTGAAGGAAGCCAATAAGTAAACTGGGCTGATCCACTGCTCCATGCTTTATACTATGGTCAGTGGAAGCAGATGTGAATGATAATTTAACAGCCAATGGATTAAGCCTACTGACAAAAAGCCCCCCCGTCTATGTGTAACTGGGAAGTTTCAAATGCCAGACCTAAAATGTTTTGCCAAGGGAGGGATTAAGCTGGAGAACCATTAGCTCTCAGGAATTAAGGACCTCATTATTTTCTAACATAAGTGCAATCAGGAAGCTGTAATGGGCGTGATTCACTATATCTTACTCCTAGGAAGCGGAATATAAAAATGACTGCCAAAAAAAGTAGAACATTTACTGCAAGGGAAAACAGAAAAGAATGCAGATTTGCAACCAACAGTCTCAACCCTTTCCATCAGAAAATCAACACATTTTAAATTTTACATTTATAACAATATGTTTACTTCACATTCTTTGACACTATTACAGTTGATTTTATTTACACAGCTTTTTAAACCCATGACATGTATATTTCAGACTGAATCCAACACTGCACGGTATGTGTTCACAATGCGTTCACGTGCTGTTTTCCAACTGCAAGTTACCTAGTGCGCAATGAAAATAAAGAGAAGCACACCCATGAAATCCAGTATAAATAGATTAAGCAATTACAACCTTTCTTCAAAGTTCGCAAACATTTTTTAAAGGAAACATTTTGCTGCTTAAGTAAAAAGTCGGCATTTAAAAAGATACCAGCGTACTAAAAGATGAATTAACTAGCAAACCACTCAAAAAACATCTCGTATAAATGGCAAGCATTTACACATATTTTCCTTATAAAATTTAGGTCATGTCCCACACACGTTCAAATTAAGAGGTGATTGTATATTTCCAAAGTCTATGTTTACCATTAAAAATGTAGGCTACTCTGTACAATAAAATCTTTTCGGTGTAAGCTTCCATGCTGCTCGTTTCATGAAAATAATTTCATGTCTTATATTGATGAGGTAAAATTGGGCCTTTAAAAATAAATGCATTGGAAAAAACTGAGCACTGAATGAAAAGTTTTTTAAAGTATTAAAAGTGATGAAAGGACCACTAATGTGACCCTACGTTTATAGCTGGCTTCAGATATATATTTTTACTATTAAACACGCAAGACTGCATCTTTTCAGAAATGCACCAAGGCAACTCCATACATACAAGAATACAGTACTTGTAAATCCATGAAATCTAGGACCATCCATTATGAGCTGAATCGTGCTGAGTAAATAATATACGATCTAAAAATAAATAAAGTTTTAAACAACCGCAAAAAATCAATCCCCACTTATTTTCTTAGAGCATCCTATCCATATAGCACAACTAAGAATTATTGCTCACAACTGATACATCATACAGCTTTTAAAATCAAGCAGTACTGTTATCGGAGATATTTACAATTTTCGTATAACAAGTTCTGTAAACATTACAGATTTACAGGTGGTACATATTTTTACATTGGTATTCTTTTTAAACAAATGGAATGTACATCGAAACACATAAAAAAGGAAGACTGACATTGAAGTCATTGATTGTCAAAACACTAACTGTACAAAATTAAAGATTACATCTTAGGTACATTTGTTTGATAAAAGCCATTTATTTACAACACATTCTATTCATAGAAAAATATAATGTTTGTATAGGTGTACTTTTATATCCAGTGAATTAGAGGAAGGAAACCAAACATTGTTTGCCTTAAAAGTTAGACTTTAAATTTTTTTTCATATACACATTTTTACACCAAATATTGAAAAAGTATTTCTAAATGTCATGCTTCAAAAATCCAAGCTTAAAGGGTTTTACAAAACATATGTCAGCGGCTAAAGTTGTTTTTTTTCTACTATTGGTGTACTTTATGCCTAACCAAATTAGGTAAAGTCACAGTTGTTCTTTGAGAACTCATAGTTCCCATGGGGAAGTGCCATTTTGAAAAACCTGATTGTAAGATGGGTAGATTCCAGACAATAGAATCAAAACTGACCTGTGCCCAATATCTGCAGCCCTGAAGACTATTGTAATACAATTATCATATTACACCTACTAACATCAAACTGATTGCTACACCTGTTAATGTGTTAACGCAAGGTCTTCATTATTGCAAAAAAGATCATCTGTCAGTTATACAAATAAGCAATTGGGAAGTCATCTTAGTGTTCAATCATCCCGCAAGGTTTTCAAAACAGTGATGGAATGGTGATTCTAGGTTATAAAAACAATAACAAATTAAGTATTCATCACAGCACTTAAGCAAAACATGGACTCCAATTTCCATTCACAAATTACTGTAAAATGCTTGCAAAACTATGTAGTAGCAGGCAACGATATTCAAAGTTGCAATCAAGCAAAAGGGTTAAAAGCCGAGCAAACACAGAGGGAGCCCTATTTCAGCTGGGAGTTTAAGTCCTGATTGTCCTAAGAAAGGCTGTGAAGAAGTAAAAGACAAGCTAGAGCAAGATGTACTTTGCACCTGCTGTACTCCGAATCAGACAGTTGCTGAAGCAATAACGCAATTTTGAGATTCAAATACAAATATTCTGTTTCCACCTTATATTGCTTTATTTCTTCAAGCTAGAATCATGTGTGAGCGAAATAGGACCAGAAATTATGCTTATTTATTGAACTGGGAAAAAGATTAGGGGTTTGCAACTAGATATATCATATTACCGGAACTGGCAAGTTAAAAATGTTCAGTGTCACCAGTACAGCAAGGAATTTTTTTTCCCAGAGAGGTTACTTAAAAAAAAAAACTGTCAAATACATTTCTAGGTCAGGATATTCACTAATATAGAAAATCTTTAAGCTCAACTACAAGCAGAGACAAAATGTCTTTCTTATAATATCTTTTAACGGATTAAATAGAAAAGTATTGCTTTTGAAAGGAAACACTTGATGCCAATGAATAACATGTCAAATTACTTTAAAGGTGGGCAACAAAAATATCTAAAAGCTTCAGACAAGAAAATATACACATTAAAAGGACACAACTTATATTTAACTTTGAGTGTTTCAAACAATATTACATTTCTGAACTTTATATTTGTCATCAATCAAGATTCACAGATAGTACACTTCCATAGGAAGAGCTATCTAATGATCACCCGGTCTTCAATCAACATTTTACTCCAGGGGATGCCTTGAAGGGGAATTCTATGGTTGTTTCCTCTTGCACTGCAGAGGTGTGCTTGTTGCAAAGAACTACCAGACTCGTTCTTCTAACTCTATTTTTAATAAGATTCAATTCACAAATACTATCTAGCTATTTACAGTGTTTTTAATTTCTTAGCTACAGATCAGCTGGTTGCTTGTGCAATGTGAGGAAGAAGCCTTGGGAACATAATTTTTTATTAGTGGCATTAAAAAACCCAGGCACAGGGACAAGGTAAATGTGTCCAATTTAGAACAAGCTCTTGCACAACTGGTTATAGCCTCACACTCCAAAACAATTAATGTCTCTGTACAGCGATGTCCACTATACTATGCTTAGAACAGGTCTCTGAACTTCACCCAATATTGCCTGGAGAAAACATACTAGAGCCGCCATCCATCCAACAAAACACTCCTTACATGGGGCTCCCTTACGATTATGTACTTCACGGCCACATCAGGGATATGAAGCACTATCCAAATGCTGCCATGCAATACAATACATAAATCTTAATAACCTTAGGAAATGGATGGTTACAATCACTCCCACATTTTTAATACAAGCAAAGCAAAGATTGTGTCCTCTGGATGAGTGCTGATATATAGAGGCTGCACTCTGAAAATCGGCTGTAGCTGAATACTTATGTTATAGTTATTGTATAAAGTTTAATGCACCCCAGATTCCGACTCAAAGCACCAAACTCTACAAGAGGAAAAGACAGACCAGGAAACAAATGTAGAGGGCGCAGCCTTAAAAAGAAAAATCTTCCCCCAAAACCCTTGGATCATAATACGTCCGGATGGAATGGTAATGCAATCTGGACAGCCAATCCAAGGTGACCAGGTTGGTTGGACTGGAGCTTCAGAGCAGCAAAGGTTAAGTGGAAGCCAAAGTCAAAAATTAATAAATGTGAGAGGGCGAGAGATAGAAATATGGGGTGATTTAGAGCTTGTAAAAAGAACACGCTTATGCCCCAACCTCTTGGATTGCATTTCATGTGAAGTTTCAATTCTTTTAGAAAGTAAATCAGAGGTGATCTGATATAATCCATAATTTACATTTTAGTCAGAGAGCGCTCTAATGTTCAAATACTAGTCTATGTACCACTCAGATGTTCTGCTTTTTGCGTTATCGGCCAGGAGATTGAAAAAGAGTAATATTAGTGGGAACCACTAGATCACCTTAGAATTTAAAAGCTCAGAAATAAGTTCAAAAAGGCAAACTAAATGATCTCTGGCTCCAGAACCGCAAAACTGCCCTAATCTTTACTCTGCCCCTGATAATAGTAATCACAGTCACACCATTTGACATGAGACAAGAAACACCAGCACTTACCTAAATTTAGATTGAAGCCAAAATCTATCTTGACCAGAAATTCTGTGGTCCAAACCTATTTTTAATTACTCTTTGAGTTCCTGCTGAACACTAAACTCTACGTGGAGATATTTAGTGAGTACTAGCCAGCATAGCCCACCCAATACCAAAGAATGTAAATTATTCATCCAAACAACTACAATGGCCTGATAGGCAGGTGCAATGCTACAATATGAGGAGCAGTCAAACATCAAACTTATTCTCCTCTCAAATCAAGTAGGAATGGTGGGACAAATAATTCAGAGAATTCAAAATACATTGGTACATATAAAAGAGTAACCCTAGTTTGAGAGCAAACAGAGAATCAGATTAATAGTTTATGATGCTGAAAAAGGTAGGAAATTACTAAGAATTCAAAAGTTTTTTTTCCTTCTCGCATTATTTGTCCATGATTCAAAAAAGATTCTACAGATGTGCTGTTTCGAAACCCTCGGTCTCAAGCCTCTTGTTTCATTGAATATACACTTTTTTTTTAAACTACGTTTCCTAAGGTATTAGTCATTCCTAGTATCACCAAAGTGAGTATCCGATTTAACAGTATAATATGAAATAGTATCAACACTGTTAAGTGAATAAAGAATTAGGACCTCTCCGGTAAGGTCTTCTGTTGTAAGTTAAAGTCATACAAACTTTCTGTTGAGTGAGTTAACACTTAAGACCTCTTCAGTAATGCAGAAACTTGTTTTGCTCACGTGATACAAGTCTAAACAAACTTCCTCACGGATGGGTATTTTAGTTTTTTAAAATGGTAGTATTTGAATTAGGTCCAGCATCAGCGTCCCTGCAACTGACAAACAGCATGACAGCATCTTGTGGATATGTGGAATGGAGAACCTAGTGAAATGTGCAAAATAAGGAAGTCGATGAGACTGAATTAGGGGCAAGTATATACTAAAACATGTCAAGAAGGGAAGATGCAGGACGATTAATAATATGTTAAATAAAATGCTCAATGGGCAACTGTGAGCAACAATAATGTCAGATCAGTCGTTATGATCGGAACCACACACAACTCAACAGGGTAACTTAAAAAAAACTACATGTTACTCATTGTTTTTCTTTGCATATTTTGCACTTGTGCAATAATTACAGGAGATCAAACATGTTTATATTTACTGTTTCAGCCTTGAATTAGAAATATTGACACTGTTTTACCCACCTGTCATTTTTTTGTTCATACAACAAAAAACAAAAACAGGACTACGCATACCAGAATGCTAAAAGCAGGACCAGATACATTATTCATCCATGATACGCGACAACTTGAGAGCAGTGAATTCTTGGGAAATACAATGTTTTACAAGTTTGTAGAAGGCAAGTCTGTGGCATTGAAACAAGGGGGAGGGATTCTTTCGAAACCATGGCAAGCAGATAAGCTATTCTCTTTGAGGGTAATATCAGTTAAGCAGAGTCACTGGTTAGGAAAGAATCATGTCCCACTTATGTACAAGCCATGTTAATGGACATACAAACACCAAAATTACAAGTCTACCTGTACCTACCAAGGGACATAAGTGTTCCAAGGAACAGGCATCCTACAGGGTTAATACTGGAAGAATGTCGGCTTAGCCATCAACACAGGACTCCAGTGCATACAAATGAATAACTTCCATGGTTAAGTTCCTACCTTCAAACCCATAATCGTCATGGGGAAATCGCTGACCTTCTGCTTTCGGTGTAGCATAGGGTAATGCTTTTGGATATTACAACAAACTTAAGGGCATGAGTCTTCAGAACAGCAGCTTCTGCCTTACATTATCACCTAACATGAGGCCTCTTAATCCTGTATTTATAAAAGCCTCTGATCCAGGTTTTAAGGAAAAATGTCAGTTTGTATGTTATTCCTTTTGCTGGCCTGGACATTAGATCGGCAGGCCGCTGTAATACTTTCCCCATACGTGACAACAGGGATATATTTAGGTTATTCACCCCGTGGTTCACTTGTTGGGCTTCGGCACAAACCTCAGTTTCAATACATTTTCAAGCATCTGAACAGAAGTTCATATTTGACCACAGTTTAGCAACTGCAGCTGTGAACTCTTCATTTATATAGTTCCTTTATTTAACATGTTTCTGTTACCATATGGGACAGAACAGCTACCTACCGTAGATAAAAATCCATATCAAGTTTTAGTACATTTATCAATACTTTACAGCAATTAGGGGTAACTACTGACACTTTAAAAGTTAATTTGGAGGCCAGTTCCTTAGGTTCCTTAGTGGTCCATCCTCTTTTCCTGGTGTTAATGAGGCGAATTTGGTTTGAAGTGGGAGAAACACACCCTGAAAAAATGATAGATCATAATTTTACTGAGGACTTCTGCTGCTCTCACATGACCATTGCCCATGTACCATCTTGCATTTATGGGCCAGGATTAGCATTTACCAGTCTTTCTTTGCGTGTTACAGGAGATGAAATAAATGAAATAGATTTATAAAGTGCAAACAAATACCAAAATGCGTTAAGGCGCTGATAGCAGTTGTCCCAAAGAAGGAAAAGATGGAAATAGAAACTCCATTATCTCAAGCCCAAAGTATCCATTACAGAATAAAAAGCCTCAGGTTTTAAGGCCTTACGGAATGGGGTGTGAGCCTTGAATTCTAGAGATGGAACGAGGAAGGACGTTCCATAGCTTGGATGTGGCCACCAAAAAGGCGCTGTCTCCCCACCTTGCCTTTCGGTATTTAGGAACAATGAAAAGAATTTGACTTGAAGATCGAAGTTGTCTGGGGGGAATATACCACTGAAATATGTCTAATTCCTCGAGGCCCGATGTTATGCAGTGCCTTGTCAATGATAAAGCTTTGAAAATAATAAGTTTGTTGACAGGTAGCCAATGGAGCGTCAGAATTCCTGTCAAAACTGATTGAGATTTAGGAACATCAAGAATCAATTTTGTCACCGCATTTTGGACCAACTACAGTTTGTGTATTACAATCATGTTGATATCCAGCAAGAGGGCATTGCAGTAGTCTATACTGGATGAAATTTGTGCCAAGGCCACTTGCTTAAGCGCCAGGAGAGAAATGAAAGGAAACACTTTCCTAAGAATCCGGACCATCCAAAAACAGGTAAAAACTGTCAGATTGACCTAAAGGTCAAATGATAGGTTTTTGTCAGCCAGTACTCCAAGGTTCTTTTTTCGGAATCTGGTCGAGTGGAGATAGCAGGTCTTGCTATATACCAATCCAAGGATATTTATTTTACTTGACCAGACAAAGATGAAAAGATACATAGATTAATAACTGAGATTTGAACATGTAGATTGTACATTGCACGCAGATCTACTGAAATGATGAACCCAAATGTCCACATGAGGGGAGGATGCCTTCAGTTACCAAACAGCCCAATTTTAGGTGAAAGCACAGTTGAGTCTAACTATGAGATAAAATCTCTGTGCGAAGAGAGGAGTACAAAGTTCACCCCAGATCCCACTACCATTTTATCTTATATGAATGCTTGGGGCAGGGTCGTTACAAGATTTTAATATGTTCACTGGCCCAATGTAAACAGTGCTTTTGTTAGAGGAAGTGCTGCGTCACCTCCATTAGATGAAATGGTCTTTTAGCGCGAGGATTGCAACCATGTTCTTTTTGTTCAACCTTTTTTTGCAAAAGGAATTGATCTACCCATTATTTGCATGGGCATAGCCTTGCTCATTGTTGTAGAAAAGGTCTAGTTAGTAGCTCACAAATTAAGGTTTTCTGTGTCTTAAAATAAAGATTGCTGTATCTGCTTTCAAATGTTGTCAGCAGTTTAACTTTCTTCCAGGCCAAATATTTAGCAATGCAAGTGGAGTCATTTGGCAATATTTACGTTTAAGGAATCAGAGATGCACTGTTTACAGTTTTAATTTCCCCCTGCTGTGAGGAAAAGTATGTTTCAAGATAATATGTCCTTTGGTTAAGTCACTTAATCAAGAGACATTAAGGCTGTAATCTCCATAAACTGACAATCATGAGAATTTGTAGAGCCAAGATCTTTTCTTTGCACAAACAGGGCTTTGTGACTTAAAGCAATACAATGAAGGAGTAAAAAGAGAGGCAGAATACCAGCCATCTCAGGAAAGGCTTATTGAGGATAGTTCGGTTCAGAATTACAAATTGGATCACCTGACAGAGTAATATCCTTACTCATGCATTAGCTCGGCAGTTCCTGCCATTCCCTCTGTAACAACAGGAACAGTTTTCTACTAGTTTGCAGATGAACAATTCTGCAATAGTTTTTCCTCAAGCTTCCTCTACAGATTTTTGAATGTTTACATTTCAGTTTTCAGCAGGGTATAACAGTAAACATGCAGTAAAAGAGCTCAGCTTCTTATAAACAGTCTTAACCCCGCAAATGATAGGATTCTTAAACCCTTCCAAGTTTTGAAGCATAAATTAAAAAAACGTATAGAACTGCTCTAAGGGGCTACTGGAGATGAGAGATAAGCTACAAAAGACGGATGATCAGAAAGTATTAACATTTTAGCCAAAATGGCAATACATTTCATTTCTATAATAAATGAGATTGCTGTTTCTGGATTAAAGCCTCAACAAAGAACAAATGTTGGGGAGTGTGGCCAGCAGCCAATCAAGATTGAGGCTTCCTGAGTGAGCTCTTTGGAGCTCCGATGCATACCCCACATACCCTGCTTTAAATATATTGCCAAAACCTGCCTGTGTTTGCCTCGTAGTAGCTTTGCCTACCAACAGGCTGCCTGAGATAGAGATGGGCCATGGGCGTAGGTCCTAGAGAAGAGTGAGCATAGATTGGTAAGGTCTGCCCTATTCTCATTCTCCTATTTCAGCAGAATGGTGTGCACCCAGAGTGCATCTGCTGGTTGATCACCTACCAAGGAATTTGCGCAGGGCCCATGGAGATAGGTGAGGCCAGAGAGAAAGAGAAAAGAGGCAGTGACCCTCCCGGGAGGCCGTTGGGTAAGGTGAAAAGTGTGCCCTTGGGAATGAGAAATACTGTAGGCTGTCGGGGCAGGAATACACCGAGGCATGGGTATGAAATAAAGTGGAGGCCTGGTGATCAGCAATGGACTCACAGCCTGCCTATGTGAAGTACTGGACTGTCAGTAAATGTGAAAGCGATGAAATCATGTGTGATGCACTACAATTCCATGAACCAAGATCCAACCTCCATTTGGTCTGCGCTGAAGGACGCTGCGTGCACATCAAAGGAAAACAATATGAGACAGGTTGGGGAACGAACAGGCAGAGGGATCTAGTAGTTAACTGTGTAAGTGTGGACAACAGAGGTGTTCACACCCAAGGGAGTATCATGTATCTTCTCAGTGTAAAAAGTGTGCTGGTTCTCCAGTCGTGACCAGAGGCAGTGCCAACAGACATCTTCACTCACCTCTTGAACTATTGCGAATGAGATGTGATTCTGCAGTAGGCCAAAAGATTTTACAGTAATGGCACAGAAACCACGATTCAATAAAGAGATCTCTCAGGGACAAAGGTCAATATTACATGTTCCCTCTAGAACGCAAATTAGTTTGGAAGAAAAGACATGTCACCTTTCTACACTAAAGGAAGAACGGACTGGGAGGCTGGAGTTTTGTAAGTTAACATAATACCGTTAAAAGATCACTAATGTGGAATACATGGTGCTGTGATAAGGTTGGGAAGTGGGCAGAATCTGGAGGAGTCATTCATGAGCACTCACTCTGCAACTGTTCACAAGTTCACAAGAAAAAGAGGGCAAGGTGAGGGTGACATGGTGGTGATGATTAAAACGCCAACACAATCATTGCAGAAAGTAGTGGATACTGAGCGGATAGAGTTGCCACAGAATATGAAGAGAATGCTGATAGGCAAGCAGATCTACAACACCACTACGTGTAATGTAAATGATCCCAGTCTCTGATTACCTGTCAAAAAACAAAACTATTGCAAGAACTGAATGGATCAGGGAATATGCATACCAATAGTAGGTAAACTGTGCAGGGACCACAACACTGACGTGTGTAAGATGGTGTATCCTATACTCAAATGAATAACTTAGCACATTTGAGTTCGACAACATAATTACTCAGAGGGGTGATAGGGAAAAGGACCAGGAACTCATGGGTCCTGTGGGCTTGTCTCGACACCTTTAGCATGATTGAAAAATTACTCAAAGGCGTAGTTTAACTTTGATGTTGGTGGGCATTTGTAGGACCAGGGTATGATTATATGGGGTGGCGAATAAGCAGACAAGTTTCAATTCTTTATTTAAACAAGGAACAAATGTTCTATGATTGCCTTTGCAAAGCTCAGACATCCAAATGTTACACAGCCAAATAGTAGTATGTTATTCTGAAATGATACTGCATATTATGAAAGTAGGTCTTGTGAAATATTAGTCTCTGGACAAGCAAGACAGCATATTTCCAAGGAACAATACAAAAACACTGCACTAATGTTTGTCATTTAATTGGGCACTTTTGAGGGATATGTGGAGAGCGTCTCGTGGAGAATAGCTTGCTGTTCTTCATTGATAGTTAACAAGGAGGAGCCCCTAGGGGTTTTGTTATAATTTCAAAGAGCTGCTAGGCCTGAGGTCTCCATGGGTCAATGGGTCCAATGCTTTGAATGGGTATGAACATGTACAACAAATCTAATTTTCACAGATTCTTGCACTGAATAAGATGGGTCTTGGAGTCAGTTAAAAGTATGAACAACTTTTGAAGAGAAATGCGAATGTGCCTCAATTGAAGTGTCCTTTTTGAAGGCAGAGGACTAGAGAAGGTAAGAGAAGGTTGAAATGTTTATTTGGTATGACTAATATCACAAGACCAAAGTGATTATTGTCAATATCTATTTTCTTTTAAAATCAAGGGTCTAGAAGTAAAGACCAGAAATGTTTGTCTCTAACAGTTACACTTCACAGCAACTTCCATGCCAATGGTTAATAGTAGATAGTATGTATATACTATATGTAAGTATATGAGTCAGGCAAAGGGCTTTGTAAAACTTTGGAATTGCAAAGAAAAGATTCACTTAGAGGCAGCTGTGGACAAATGGAGCAATATAGATTACCCTTTATGAAAAAGAATTTGTCTGCATGCCCCAAGTGAGTATTAAGGCACAAAATGGACATCTGTTTTCGATGACCACGAGAAGTGCAGCTAAATCCTTTAACATGTCTTGAAGGTTATCCCAGAACTCCTAAAATTACTCAAAAACTATATACATAATTTTGTTTTACAAAAATACATTTCTCTCTTTCAACAAAGAAATAGTATACATCCATAGTTTTAAATAAGTCGATCAGATTTGTTTGGATATTTTCCTTCCTCACTGTTTTTTTCAGGGCACTTGCGAATGCTCATCCAAATCTTATTTATTTTTTCTGGCCTACCACAAAACATTCGAAAATAACAAAAACTGTGGTTTAAAAGCACAATTCATCAGATAAGTCATCTATTTAGACACATGCAACTTGTTGTCCAAGATGTTACCTATTTCTTCAATGTTTATTTCTGTATGACTACCAAAAAATACTTTTTGGTTAGGCAGTGACAAGTCACAAAAGACAGGTTACTGGATAATTCTAAAACTAACACACAAATGCACAGTTTTTGTTCAAATATGCATTAATATATTAATTTAAAAAATGTATATAGATCTTAACTTGGATTCATTATATTAAAAGACCAAAAACAACCACAATAAAAGGACAGATAAGATTGAAGCTTTTGATGTAACAATTTGTTGTTTATGTTGAAAACTGCAATGCAGTTGCTACATTAAACAGGAATTTCCTCTCAGCAACATAGTTTTTGTTTTGCAAGCCTGACTTTTTACTATTCTTCAGTATATTTTCAGGAATCAACTACTACCCTATTCTGAAGCGCTGTGAAAAAAAACCCATGGCTTCAATCGTTGATAATGAAGGCTCTGCTGCTCAGCTCTCTCGAGCAGCCCAGCAGTGAACTTACTTAGGATTAGGAGGGAAGCAACAATTTAGCTACTGTTGAATTTCATACAAGGGAAACTAGCAGAGATAGACTTTAGCAGATATAACAATTAATTTGCATTTAAAGAAATAAAGGTAACAAAAGGCACACCTTAACCTGTAAAACATAGTTTGTAAGATATGTTTCCCAACTATTTAAAAAGGTGTCTCCTCAAACTTTGAAATTATCACCCAGCTAAATGGATTTACACTTCATCTGATTGTTTTTGGAGTGTTTGGGATGACTTGCACACAAACAGCTTAGTAACTATCCAATTTCAAAGTAATCTAAACTTATTAGTGGATTATTTAAATCAAAGTACATCCGGCGAAATGGTGAGCTGATTGCCACGATTCAAATGTTGCCTTAGTGCATTTGCCAGTATGTATTTGAAAGGCAAAGTAAATATATCCCAACATTAACCTGAAACTTTAAAAAGATTTGTTATGCAGCTTACATTTGTAACTGTGCTTTCAATCTTTTTATATTGCAGACTTAAATCAACAAACTTTCCAGGATTACTATAGGAGCATTTTCGTGGTCCCATTTTGTGCGATTCAAGACTGCGTTCCATGGGTTTGTTGCATCAAAGTAGTTTTACATCGCACAGATATATGGACTTCCATTATATCCAAAAAACGCTAACCATTGCGAAAATATATTGGATATTTTGTACAATTATTAGGCAAAATGGACATCAATTGGAGAAAGACCCACCCAGCACTGCAATATTAGATGAAAATCATTCAAGACTTCAATTTTTGGAAAATTTGCTGCTGTACTTTAACAACTTATCAGAGTGGAAACATTCATTTATAATTTAAAATAAAGATGCAGTAAAATAAATATTTTCTATACTATTCCAAACAGTTTTGTCTGATTTGTCTTATTCAGGGGAGCCTTTTCTATTTCCACCTTCTAATTTGGTGTATAGTAGAGCAGATCCAGCTTGAGCTGAAAAGACATCTCTGGAAAATACAGACAGTACTGTTACAGGTCAGCATTTACACTACCTTATTAACAATGTGTTAATCTCAGGGAAGGGTAATCTTTACATTCATAAATGCTCAAATAGGAATTTGAATGTTTTGAAGAATCACAAACCAAAAGTTCTATTTAAACAGCCATGTTATTTTATGTGCATAAAATAAACTCACAATTCAGCTCACCTGATATAACGACATCTATAGAAAATGTCCACTGATACAGAAGTAAGGATAACAACCATTTAATTCTGTATTAGCTGTCATATGCATGTATGATACAAACATAGCCGACCATCTTAAAAAAGAGAGCAAATTCAATAAAACATTCGGGAGGAGGGGTACCAACTGATTATTAAAGTAACCTTTACCAACATATCTGCAAATAAATCTATGTAATAAAATGTATTTTAAGTGCTGTAATATATAGAAATTGGTGCTTTTCAATACTTCAGAATAGAAGTAAACCTGCTGAAAGTAATGCTTTCTGTTACAAATTACCATTGGCAATAAATCGTTTTAAATCAGTCTATATGAGGGAACACTATTTTTTTAAACTTTGTATTAAAAAGGCAAAGGCTCAGAATAAATATAAAGGACACAGACATTTATTTCTTTTAGAAAGAGTGAATAAATAGTATTTGTATCAAATACATAAATATTTTATAGCCAAACTTAGCTTATTCCGTCCAATATTTAACCACCTTTGCTGAAATACGGGGACAAAACTGCCATTCTTTAAAAGACTGGCAAATTCGACACAATTACTAATTTACCAAGGAGATATAACTTTGCCAGTAGAACACGCAATTATTTTGCAAAGTTATTACACACTTTATGTCTTATTAAATTTGCAAGTTATTGGTCTTTGCCAAAAGGATAATACATTGTCCACTAAGTGCCTGATAAAATAAAATAAAGAGCAATGATTATCAACTTCAAAACAAGATCTCAGAATTTTCCTACTATCTTTTTAGCTTACTTTTGCAAGGACATGATGCGCTTAAAACTGTACAACACACCACTCTATACATAAAAACTTCTCTCGAGATCCTTATGCTTTAAAGTGCCTTATAATATTCACAAGTGGGTTAGCCAAATGTCTGGCTTGTTGTTGCATCAGGCGAAGAAGTAATTTGACCTCTATTCTCATTTACATTCATTAAGGGAAAATCTGGGAAGTCAGCACTTGTCCCTGGTCCTCGCAGATTCATCTGTCCATTTGCAGTGCTAAAGTGGGAAGATAGTCCAGCTCTAGCTCCATACTGAGGTCTGAAGGGCAGATCAAAAGTGCTTATTTGAAACGTTTGGTGGACAGGTTGTGTCTCAGCTTTCTTTTGATTAGTCACCTGATCCAAAAAGTCCTGTGCTGCTGAGGAAGAGGAATGACTTACCTCATCACCTGAAAAAGAAAAAGAGTGCTGGGAATCACTAACTAGGAGTCCAAAATGTGACTTATCTGTATTTGTTCTCAAGGGAGAATTCATTCCTGAACGGAAGCTACTGAGAGCATTGGTTGAGTAGACCTGTTTGTCCAAAGGAGAAAAGGATGATTGGGTTGTGAGAGCCTGGTTATCTGTCACAAAATTAAGGTTTGAATTGTAAGCATCATTTTGACTAGTTCTGTCCAACGCTTGCTGCAGAAACTTAGAGTATTCTTGGAACAAATTGGCTTTATCTGATGTCGAAGCCTGGGAACTTGTTCCAATGTTGTCATTCTGGGGAACCTCAGTGACCTCTGCAGAACTGATAGATATGCTGGAAGTTACTTCAGTATCTGCCACACTAAAAGACATTTCATGTTGTCCATTGGCTTTGTGTGAGTAGTGGTCTAATATAGTCTGCAATACCTCATCTGGAATGACATTTTTATCATGATTATTCTTAATATCCACATTCAGAGCCTGCGATTCTAATATGGATCCACTGCCTTCATCAATAACACTAGCCACAGCTGCCTGTGTTGCAGAAGGCTGAGATGCAAGATTACCAACACTCAAAGCATATTCACGATTACCAGACGATTGCAAATATCGTTTTTTCTTCAAGAACTGCATTGCGTCATCGTAATTAGTGCTGCTGTGTACAGGCTTACTGGGGCCATCTTGTAAGCTGTCAACTTGGTCAAGATCCGCATTACCTTCTGGGTCCATCAAATTCTGTTTATCCACAAGTTCATAGGCATATTTTCCAACTTTACTTTCTTCAAAGACAGATAATGGTGATACAGTCTGGTTTTGCTCTTGTGGCTGTTTTAGACTTCGTTTACTGTTGACCTTTTTGAGTACCAGCTTAGGCGGATGTATCTCACCTGAAACTGCCTGATGCAAATGAATACCGCTGACCGATGTATGTGGCATTTCAACAGCATATTCGGCAACCATGTACTCATCTTTCACTTTAGCATTAGCAGGGAACAGAGACAAAAAGTCATTCTTAGCTTTTTGGTCAGGTTTCTCTAAAGAACTCTCTTTTTCTACAAGCCCCATGGATTTAGCTTTCTCTGGAGTCTTTTGTTTTTTCTTCTTTAACAAAGGGCTCTCCTTTGAGGTAAAAGTAAAGCCAGGGTCGTCCTCGGATGCCACAAGACCAATTTTTGTAGCACATCTGCTGGGCTTCTTTTCCCGGTTTTCATGGCACATGCGTTTATGCTTCAATACACGGTCAGTCCGAGAGAAAAACTGTACAGAAAACGAAACGTTATTGCAGTGCAAATTTATGTTTCACAATGTTACAGTGCATTAATATTTAAATACTAGTTTGTCAAACCATCATAAATTAGTCACCTAAATTCACTTTTGTCAACATTGTCCCTATTTGTAATATTATAAGTAGAAGATAAATTGTGTGTTGTGAGTGTGTTTACTTTTGGAATGTATGTCCATAGCTCTTAATGTTCCTCTTCAGATTAAACAAAAATAAAATTTAGAGACCTAGCACTGGGTACGCTTTCTTTTCTTCATGTTTTTTTTGCCCGCTTGCCCTCTGTGCCTCTTCTTTTGTAATAATCTGTGGTATGCAGACTTGGTAATATAGGAAAAGCAGTAGAGAGAAATGTTGCATGATGAGGAGCAGACACAGAAAGAGAACCACACTTTGACCTTATTATAAGATTTTATGCTACGATTCATTTTATTCAAAATGATAGCAATTGTGCCCATTAATTTAAGAGACTCTAGGTACTAATAAAAAGGGGTTTCAAAACTTTGTGCATAAAAATGTATGTCAGAGTCAAAACACTGGTGATCATAATGTGGAACTGTTTAAATGTCCATTATATGAAGCTGCAAATAGTTCTGACCACTGTTTAAGCACCACTACCTAAATATCAACATTCCCTTTGTTGCGGTCAGTGACTGTCCAGGATCCCTACAAGCGTGGTCATTTGTTAATCTGTGGCTAAATCATTGCTATAAAATAAGAAAAAAAGTTACTTAAGTGTAGCAATAACTTTGCAGCTTGAAACCATTCTAGAATCATATGCTATGCTGTATTTGTGCTGTTTTAAATGGGCTGGCTGTTCCCATGTGGCGCAGGGTCAAGACTTATTTTCATATTGCTGGGTCTAAAATGGAAGGGCGTGCAAAAAAACAATGGATTTAACCCAGATCTGTGACTGGGAGTGAATGTTTGATTAGTTTAGTATTCCGTCAATCATCTGTTCTTTTTGCATATACATTTTGGGAATTGACCATAGGCAAAGTCCTTATGATCCATGATGAGCCTGACCTAAACCCAATACACCACTATGAATGACCTTCATCTCAAGATTCTATTCTCCCTTCGATAATGAGGGAGCATGGTACATTAAGTATATTTAATATACAACTATTTACATCATAATTTGTTTATTTACACTATTCCTCTTCCCAGTGAGTCATGTGCATCTAGAATAGTCTCAGGTTACATCAATTGTTAGCAATAGCTGAAGACCGTACGTCTACAAATCAATGATTGGGCAACTGTGTACATTGGTCCATTACGAAAACTTTACCAAACAAAGACAAAGAAGCTCCCTTTTTCTCAGAGGAGTGTGCTCTCAACATTGCCTGCAATGTGTTTCATTCTGGAGACTAACACAATGGAACAGTTTGCACTATCCATTCTGCAATAGGTCCAAGTAAAACATTATTGCTCCTCTGAGATTTAGCGGATAAAATGCTTTGCTGCACATGTAAGGCTATAAAAAAAAACTACCAATTGGATAGTTTGATATTTATGGACATGTGAAATAACCTTTCTAGAAACCCATGGTGCATATGGATAACCATATAGTGATGATGTACATATGTTTAGCAGTAAAGTGGCTATATAGTTATAGCTCAGAGTAATGATTGGTAATGGAGATATTTATAAAGTAACTGTGAAGCCTAGACGGTATAGTGTTTGAACTACTATGCTCTTACAGTTCTGGCATGTTGAAACAAATTCCTCTCTACTAGGCAATCATCCAGTTATGGAATACACATCTATGGCCTCTTGTATTAGACGTGCCGCTACCACAGCTACACACTGTGTGAACATTTTTGTATCCCTGGTTTATTGTTCGCATGACCCACTGACATGAGGTGATTTGAATCCACTGTTGTGGGAGGCCACTATGTTGTCAGGGGGATGAAAACTATTTCACTTTGTAGAGGAGGCCAGCCCTCCCCTCTTGGGCTTTGGTGCCGTCCCTTGCCTATTTCTGGGAAAGATGTCTTGTGTAGTTGTGGCTACTGTTGCCTTGACAGGCTTATTGGTGGCCATAGTGGGGTTGTTGCTGCATACATTGTTACTGGGTAGGTTGCTGCATCCCATGTGGTATAGTGTAGTGATACTTCCCTGTGGAAAGAGCACCTTGTATGCAAAGCACCCATTGTCTTGAATGCTTGATTAACTGGGGTACCAGATAGGTGCTCCACATCTACTGGAAAGTTACTCATATGGTCCTGGATGTGTAGGTTAAAACCATATATTTTAGGCGTGTCATGATTTCTCATCACTACGTCAGTCCTCATCTGATGATGAATCCTATTGACTCCATTCAAACAAGATTTTAAACAAGCAGTGGAGATTGTTTTAACTTCCAGTACAATAGAATTTTGTGCATTTGCTCTTAACTTTTTGTTTATCAGTCCTGTCCTGGCTGGAAGTAGGTGACAATGGAGGGGAGCCTCCAAGTTATTCCAATTCTCACCTCCTCCTATTTTTAAACTTGATCATCATAATGTAGATATGTTAAAGGTTACTGGACTGCCACCAATATGTTGGCAATCGTGTATTTGACTACATCTAGAAAAGAGATCATTGTTCAAATTGTTAATGCTCAGCGCCACTGTGTGGCACCATTTCTTGTAAAGCATTTCCAGCAATTTCAGGAGGTTAGCCAATAAAACACTGCATGTTGGAACTCGCAGTTTAACATTGTAAGGCTAGACTACAAAATTGAAGATTGCAAAGTGCTTTTGACTAAACAGCCGGAACTGCCTGGAGGTGTCACACATGACCTGTGGCTAGTTAGCAGACAGTTGTGTATAATAATGTGACAAAATTAAAGAAAGGCAGGATTGGGCATCAGAGTGAAAACTTGAAAAGTACGACATATTAAATCTGTTTTGTCTACATTTGTTAGTATGTGCGCCCTCAAGCACTATAAAATTATTGAACTCTCATGGAGTTTTTAACATTTTATATGATCATTTTGAGAGTTTTTGTTTGTCATTTTGAGGGACCCCTATGACATTATTTTATACAATGGTGGGCACAAGAGTAAAATGTTTGAAGCCTATTAGCTTAAAGGTTTCTGCGTTTGATACTTTTGACTCCAAAATGATTTCTTAACTCCTGGGCATTGTTGACGTATGGGTCCTCGACACCAGCAGAACAATCTTCAAAAGGTGAAGTCATAACAAAAAAGGCCTTCTCCTTTTCAGAGAATGGTTTTCCCTGTGCGACATTCGAAACTCAAAGTGCTGAAACTCAAATCCCAAAACAGAGATTCTGAACTTGACACCATGACGTAACTAACCAGGAGTCTTTAATATTTTTTGATTTTAACAAAAAGTAATTCTGACACTTTGTGTTGTTGTGATCAAACGAGAGATCTAAATGACACACTGCATGCTTGGATACTCTTAGGTATCAAACGTTACACTGGTGAGGACAAAACATACCTGGTGCGCTGTGCAGCACTAAAAAGAAACACTAGTGAGAAAAAACAATAGCTCTTACAATAGTCATTAGACAGGACCCGGGCTGCACCAGAAATTTACTGAGAAAATTAAACTTTGCAATCTATATTTTCTACTTCATCTCAAATTGTAATTGTATTTATATAGCACTTACTACCCCTGACGAGTCATTGAAGTGCTTTACAGTGAGTAGTATGCTGCTCCTGACCCCAAGGTTAGTGAATAATCTAGTGGTTATTGTGATAACTAATGTTCTCTCAAGAAAAAATTGCATTCAATTACTCCAGTTACTTAGTGAGAGATTATATTAATACCAGTTAGGTGTGATGGATGTTAGGGGTTATGTGGTTTCTTCTGAATGCTTGTGAGATAACAAGGTTGGCAGAGAAGACTATGTCTGTGCCTTTCTGCACCGATATCCCAGTCCCACGGTTCTGTTAGCTCTGTATAATGAAACAAATAGTAATATTCAATTGCTGAAGGTCCTCATGCTTTCAAAATTTAACATCTGAAGATGGCAGGAATGCACTCGGCATTTTAAACGTGCGGTCTTCGTCATCACTAGTCATACTTGTTCCACGGATGGTCGAAGTTCAAAATATATATATATATTTTTTCAAGATGGTTTTCCGGACCAAAACCGCCAGATGACAGAATGTTTCATGTGGCAGAATTGCATATCATCCACTTTAATGGCCCTAGCCCTTTGCTAGACTCCCCTAACTAAGGCGGCAGGCAACTCTCACAAACCATGGCAGTTGTAAACAACAATAACACTATTACGCACGTCAAAATGCTGCATTCCAGAAACATTTCTATACACCTTTGCTGATAATGAAATTTGACCATTGCAATAAAGAATAATCAGCAGGTTACAGTTTATGGTAACAGTTTCACCCTATTGAAATACAAACTTAATTTCCAGAAATGTATGTGGTGATGCTTAGAACTGAATGATGAGGCTGTGATGTAATAGAGTCACAGCTAGGACAGGATTCCAATGTAAGCCAGTACTGAAATGTAATGCTGAAGTTTGCTGTATCCATATTTACTCCTACCAATAAATCATCTTTAATTCAAAATCTGGAGTGAATTACTACAAATTGGCGACGAGTGATCTTGTGCAGAGGACAAGTGATCAACCTTCACCTCTGGAACGACACTAATTTCAAAAGGAGTGCTATTGGAGAATTTTCCTGCTGTCTTCATCAACTGTAAGTCTACTCATTAAGGATGTGTATGGAGACATGCCAAGTGAAGTTCTTTTAATTGTAGAAAGAAATAATATCTCTGGAATAATTCGGAAAGTAAAGTAAAGCTGGAAGTTAATTGGAAGTTATTTTCAAGTATAATCCTAAGAAGTATAAGAGACTTAAGAGCATTAAGCGCTGAGACTCGTATTGATGTGCATTCAACCGTGAATGAAACTTGACAGCAAGGTTTTAAAGTCAGACTGCTGTTGCTCCAGAAGTTAATTAGCCCGTGTTAGTACTAAGACTTCATATGCTTCAAGCTGAAAGCCTTCATTTTCAGACAAACGACGTTTAATTATGAACATGAGTTAATGGAAAGCATAATATAATTTGTCATGTTCATACGATGAGAGAGGACGTGAGTTGGTGAATTATTTAAAAAAAAAGTAAACAAGTTTGCCGACATCGAAAATTTCACGGTTGCGCGTGCACACATTTGGATGAAAACAGAATCGATCGTTGCTAAGCACTGGATTTCTTGTTGAATTCAGAGCGGTAAAGCGTGTGTATTACCTGGCGGTGGCATACAAAGACAATAACGCTTCTGAGCAATTGCTACCATGCTGCATGTCTTTTAACCAAAACTTACCACGTGAAAACAACGTGTGTGTATTTAAATAAGGGCACGTATAGAAATCAATGCCCATCTCACAAATTAAATAGAGGTGCAAGGAAGGGGAACAACGCGTGTTTGTTTTTATTTGAATAAACGCGCGCAAAGAGAACGACGCACGTATTAATTGATTAATTAAATAATATTTACGTCAAACCTTCATAAAAGCCAGATGTCATCAAAGAATAAGGTAATTTTACCTGGAGAATCTTCTCTGAAGAGATTAAGAGTTCGTGGTTGCTAAGTGTGTAAGAAGAGAGGAAGGACTATTCTAGCAAAACAAGGAACTGAAAGAAAAGAGGGACTGTTTTAGTTTCTTATGAAAGAAACAAACAATGGACTAAACAACCAAATAAGCCTGATTAAAGAACAACTGATCTAAATCAACTTAGAAAATAAATATATTTTAATTATTTTAATTATTTCAATTAATTATTTTAGTTATTTATGTTAATTACTTGTGTTAATTAATTATTTTAGATTCTTGTTTTGATCTGTTATATCAGATTATTATTTCTAAAGCATAGAATGTCTGAGGAATCTATGTCAGCACAACCAAAATTTTTACCTGTTCCTGGTGAACCTGCCATACCATGGAAGCGATGGAAAAATATTTTCTTCACATATTTGTTGGCAATTGATGGTGATAAATACGGTCCTGTTGGGAGACAAGCCATACTCCTGCATCACTTAGGTGTAGAGGGTAGGAGAATTTATGACGATTTGCCTGAGATTTCATTAGGGATGGGAGATGGCCAACCGTTAAACATTCATGAGATGTTGTTGCAAATGTTAGAGAAGCATTTCACACCAAAAATTAATATTGTTTTTGAGAGGCTCAAGTTTTTTTGTAGGGTGCAGAAATCGGATGAGAGCATTGTATCATATGTAGCAACTCTACGTGGATTGGCTGTCACTTGTGAATTTCAAACTTTATGTGATTCCTTAATAAGAGATCAAATTGTCAGGTGTACAAATAATAAAAGGGTCAGAGAAAAATTGTCAAAGGACCCTACTTTGGAGCAAGCCATCCAAATTGCTAGGAGCATGGAGGACACTGATCATTGGATTAAAGAGATTGATAAAGAGAAGAAAAATCCAGAGAGTTCATTGACAGTACTGGAAAAAGAAGTATCAGCGGAAGTGAAAGATGTAAAGAAGGAGTTTAAGAAAGCGACATAAAAGCTATGGAAATGTACCAGCTAAAACAGGAGAAAGGAGACCCGTAATTTGCTACAGGTGTGGTTGTCCAGGGCATGTAAGTTCAAGTTTTGCATGTGGTGCAAGGAATGCTACATGCAGATCTTGTGGAAAAAGAGGTCATTTAGCGAAGGCGTGTAGGTCAAAAGGAGGCATGCAATTAACCAGTGTGAAAGAAGTAGAAAAGAAAGAAGATGAAGGTGAAGAAATATTCTTGACTATAGATGGAATAGAATTAAATGGATGCCAAACAACAGAAATAGTCAGGGAAAGTAATGTAGAAATTATCTCGAACGTTGAGAAAAAATGGTATGAACCTAAAGATGGAGAGTACAGAGAGACTGGTGAAGCCACATAGTGAAATCACCGTGGGAGATGGAGTAGTAAAATTACTAATCAATTCTGGAAGTTTAATCACCCTTATCTCAAAAGAAACTTTCCAAGAGAAACTGAATGGAAAAAGGAGTCAACTTTTATCTTCGGATGTGAAAGCAGTTGGATATGGAGGTTCAAAAATCAATATCTTAGGAATGGAATGGATGATTATCGTCTTTAAGAAGATTGGGGTCTATGGAAGGATCGATGTCACGGACGAGGGGTCCAATTTGCTTGGATGGAGACATCAGAAGGACTTGAACATTATTCTCAATCCTAATGCACCAGAACCTGTAATGGCAATTGAAACTAATGTGGAAGAAAAATCGGCTAAAGTCAATGTAAAGAATGAATGGGGTGAAATGATAATGGATAAGTATTTTTGTGTATTTACTGAAAATTTGGGTATGCTGAAAGGATTCACACATCGTATTGTTTTAAAAAGTAATGCAAAACCTGTTGTACATAAAGTTAGGACAATACCTCACATGATGAAAGAACCTCTATAGAAAGAATTAGCAAAAATGTACAAGCCAAGGTTATTGAACCGATTGAATCATCTGAATGGTTATTTCCGATTGTCGTTGCCCCTAAGGAGGGCAACAAAATTCGTTTATGTATTGACTTGAGAGATCTTAATAGAAACATATGGGTAGATAGGCAACCCTTACCCAACATTGGAGAAATGCTAAGTGTGATGGGTGGGGGATGGGTCTTTAGTGTCTTAGATATGTCCTCAGCCTATCATCAGATATATTTACATCCAGAATCACGACATTTAACTTCGTTTGTGACACCGGTTGGAGCATTTCGGTATGGTAGGATGCCATTTGGATTGGCATCAGCTTCTGCTGTATTCCAACGCGTTATGCAGCATATATTCAAAGGTTTGGAGAGGGTAAAGTGTTACCAGGATGATATAATGATAGTGGGGAGGTCATTCAAAGAGCATGATGAGCTCATGGAAGAGGTTTTACAGAGGATTGACAAATGTGGGTTAACGATAAAGAAAGAAAAATGCCAGATAAGATTAGGAGTAGTTAATTATCTTGGACATCAAATATCAGCTGAAGGAATAAAACCAAAGAATAGTATCGTGAAGGCAGTTAGGGAAGCACCTTGTCCTACCAATAAGGAGCAATTGAAATCTTTTCTAGGGCTTGCTGAATATTGCTCTAAGTTTGTTCCTAAATTCACTGAGTTGGTGTAACCAATGAGACTCTTATTAAAAAAAGGAGTTGTGTTTGAATGGAATTCAGATTGTGGAAGGGCGTTTAGCAATTTGAAGAGTTGTCTTTCTAGTGCACCATCGCTAGGACACTTTGATCCAAAAAAGAAATCTATTTTAGTTAGTGATGCAAGTAATGTGGGAATTGGTGCTGTATTGTTGCAGATGTCGGAAGGAGATGAAAAGATTATAGGATTTGCTTCTAGATGGTTACAAGGTGCAGAGAGGAGTTATTCAACAATAGAGAAGGAAGCGCTTGCGTGTTGTTGGGGAATAGCGCGTTTTAAATATTATTTGTGGGGAATACCTTTTCTAGTTAAAACTGACCACAAACCCTTAGTTCACATATTCAAGGGTGGTCGTGGACTGGATGGTAGTGTGACTCCCCGCATATCTAGATGGATGATATCTGTCCTTGATTATAACTTTGTTGTTGAGTATGTGCGTGGAAACAAAAATGTGATGGCTGATTGTCTCTCCAGGTTGCCAGTTGAGAATGACTCTTGTATGGAAATCTTGGATGTGGATGATTTGGTTGTGGAGGTGAACAATGAATTCGCCATAAATCAAGATGAATGGAAGGAAGCAATGGAGACAGATGAGGAGTACAAGGGGTTGAAATAACTCATTGTCAATTGTTGGGTTGATCCTACTGTACTGCATAAACAAACAATATTTACAAGTGAAAGATGAATTGAGTTTGCAGGGAAATATAGTGTTAAGAAGGAGTAGGATTGTTCCTCCAGTTGTGTTGAGATCTAGGATATTAAGAATTGTACATGAAGGACATCTAAGTAGGAGTTTGACCAAGCGGAGGTTGAGAGAGTCATTTTGGTGGCCTGAAATGGACAAAGATGTGGAGGAATTAGTGAAGGAATGTTATGCATGCAGTAATAGCGACAAAGTGAAAATCACAAGGAATCCTCCTTTGGAGTGCATAGAGCATCCTAAAAGACCATGGGAAAAACTGGCGTTGGATATATTAGGCCCAATTGAGAAATTAGGTAGTAATAACCGCTATTTGGTAGTGTTGGTAGACTACCATAGCAAATGGTTTACGTGCAAATCCATGGGTGAAGAAACTACAGGTAATGTAATAAAATTTCTCAAGGAAGTCTTTTTAGAAGAAGGGGTGCCAAAGACACTGGTAACGGACAATGGAGTTCAATTAGTTTCATCAGAAATGAGCAGTTATTTAAGTAGCCTTTGAATTTCCCATAATAAAGTTGCTTTATTCCACCCACAAGCTAATGGTCTTATGGAGAGAATAAATCGTATTGTTATGGAATCTATTCAGCTTTCATTGGCGAATGGTTTGTCCTGGAAGGATGAACTGGGAAGGATGATGTGGGGTCATAGAATTACACCTCACACAGTAACGGGTATTTTTCCTTTTGTTGCTTTGAAAGGAAGGGAACCTGGAAGTAAGGAATCTCCAATGTGGTTGCAAGAGAAGAAGCAGATCTGGGTTTATAGAGAAGAGATGAGATTAAGAGTCCCGGAAAGTCAGAGGCGTAGCAAGGTTGGGTTTGATCATAGAAAAGCTGTTAAGGAATTAGTCTGTGAGGAAGGTGATTGGGTAGTGATAAGAAGATTCGGATTTATAAAGAAAGGGGAGAGTAAGTTTTCTCAACCCCATAAAGTGATATCTGTGGAGGGTTCTGTGGCCCTTCTTGATGATGGAAAGAAATGGAGTGTGGGAGATTTGTGTAAGGTATCTCATTGATGAGTCATGTATTTTTAGCTTTGCCTATTAGTGTGTTCATTATTCTGTTTATGAGTCTCATGTATTTTTATCTTTGCCTTTTTTAGTGTGTTCATTATTCTGCATTGTTCTTCAATTTTGTGGGGTGTCATAAATATGTTTCGTTTAATTATTTCTATAAGGGGGAAGATATGTGGTGATGCTTAGAACTGAATGATGAGGCTGTGATGTAATAGAGTCACAGCTAGGACAGGATTCCAATGTAAGCCAGTACTGAAATGTAATGCTGAAGGTTGCTGTATCCATATTTACTCCTACCAATAAATAATCTTTAATTAAAAATCTGGAGTGAATTACTACAGTATGTTTAAGCTGTTTGAGAATCGAGAGCTACAGAGCTAGCAGAAAGTAATTTACATATTACAAGACTGATAGCACAGATGATGTTGCAAAAAGAGATGTGCAAAAATATAGTTAGTTGCTCAGTCGTCAGGTGTTCAAAATATCTACTGAAAAGGAAGCTTTACTTTCACTGGGCATTACAGTTCATTAGCACATTCAATGGAATGCAAATATCAAAATAGGTTACCTAACTGATTCCAAATGCAGTATTAACTACAGATCTTCAGCTAAAGCTCCTTAACAGGAATAGAAAGAAAAGGCAACAGCTACTTGGGGGAGTATATAACAAAAAAAAAAAAATTAACACACTTTATTCCAAAAGGCACTCTTAACAGTAATTAATTTCAATTTATAAAATAAGTACGCCTTAAATAAAAGTTGCATTCCTGTGGTAAAAGAATAATGTACTAGAGAGAAAACATTTTGAACCTTTGTGGACTCTTCTAAAGATGACCAAGGGCTACAAACGATGTGCTTCAGAATGCGGAGTGTACCGAAAATAATTTATTTATATCATATTTGTAGAGCGTCCACATTCCACCTAGTGAATTCATGCTGCTAGAAAACACAGCAAAATTCTCTTGCCATAGGCAAAATTTAATTAGAACAGTGACACAACAGTTAACCTGTAGTCAAAGGATAAACAGAAGAGGGAATGCCAATTAATGCGCTTTTGTCAAACGTTGCCACTCTTTACAACCTAGTACACCTATTGCCAAGCCTCCGCATAAGTGATCCTTGAAAGAGGCGTTCGAAGAGGAGGGTAGCAGCTTGAGAGGAATGCCCTTGAGCCCCATATTGAACAAAATGCCAATGAAGGAAAGGTGGTCCATATTCAGAGAACACTCTACGGCCCTGACCTTTAAAATTGGCTAGCTGTTGAATAGGAAGGAAATAATACTGTGTAAGACAGAATCGGATTAGAACCTCCCAGGATTGGTACTCCATACACACGGGCTGTGGTGATGGGGTTCTGCTGTTGCAGATCAGTACTGAAATCTCTGTGCTGCTGGGTGAATGTACTGGGATTAAAGGTGGCAGGTGAATTAAATCTGGCTGGAAATAGAACTACTAAATGTCTCTCACTTTCTCTTATCCAAAGCAGAACCCTCATCAAGACTTCATCCTTTGTGGCTGACGTGATCATCGTAGTGTTGTGGATTGATAAGGCTGTTAAGGAGGCCTTGGAGTGGAGGTTGTTTGTCATTAATGCTTTTGTACGCCACTAAATGTCCATCTAAGTTGCAACACTCTCATTGCTTTTGGAGGGTATCCATTAGTGTTAATGTTTTACAGAAACTCACCCGCTTCATTTACAAAAAAACTGTAGAACTGAATGACGTTGATTACAAGTGTATACAACTCAGGCCTAAATGTGTACAATTCTAAACATAAATGCCAGTCTTCACTGAAGCTTGTGAGCAACACTCTAGAGCTATTAATGAAGAACTGAGGCCATGCATACCCCAAAAAAATCCACAGTCACTCGGAATACCTCGAGTCAAACATTGTCAATCATTTACGAATTAGGTCTTATGCCTCTTCTGGTATCTTCAGGAGAAAGATGGATATCAAAACATACACACCTTTTGATGTGTGCCTCTGGAAGGCTGCAAAGATGGTGATGACTAGGCACAAACCTTCCTGCACCAAAAGTAAGTTACTCTCTTGGAACTGATAAAAAAAAAAAAGGTTGGGTGGCCTGTGCTGCTACTGTAACTTTTACAGGATGATGTTCTAGGTTATGATGCGCATAGGCTGAGTTCCAAAGGACTTCTCTACATTTCTTTTTTGAGAATGGAGCAACAGCCTAGACCTTTTCCAAGGTTAGGGTAATCTACTAGGCAACACTTAATATTCTCCAATACGCGTAGCAGATGAACGTTCACGGTAGCTCCAAAATTGCTGTATGAAAACCTATTTGCCTAGAATTCCTTAATAATTAACTGTGATGCAGCCCTTAGTATCTGTGTGTCCATACTTATGCTTTGTGCATTTTATTGGTATTTATCCACATTTTATTTTCTATGAAAAGATGAATGAACCCACGTGGTTGCCTATTGGATTTTAGTACTACAAGTTGCTAATTTACCCACAACGCTTTACTACGGGAGCAGAACCAAATATATGTACTACGGTAGCTACACGAGCTTCCCTGAGGAATCATATCCCCCTACATTTTTCAAATTTTTTTATGACAAATTTTGTTGGGTTTTAACAAAAAAATAATGTTTTTCCTCCTGTGCAGTGCTAGCCCAGAAACTAGAAGTAACTTTAAGAACACATACCCTGGAGAAGGAGATTCCAAAGAGGCACTTGATACATCTTCAGTTGAAATGGCCAGACTGACTAGGCAAACAGAGCAATGAGGGATGATTTAGAGCGTCTCGAGAACCATTCTAGGAAGAATAATCTGAGATTGCTCAATATTCCTGAAGCTCTTGAAGGCTCCGATATCAGCAGTTTGTGATTTCGCTACTAAAAGACACAGTTCTTAAAATTTTTCCAGATATATATCTATCCACAGAGATACAACGGGTCCATCGGGACCCTTATAAAAGAAAAACCACAAAACAGAAACCAAGGAAAATTTTAATACATTTTCTTACCTACAGTGTAAAAAAGACTATACTGTTGGTGGCACTTAAAGAAGGTGTCTTGACATCAGGTTCATTCTCATTCGCCATTAGATCAGATGTGTGCCATACTACCGCGCAGAAGCAACGGGAGATGGGCAAACGGATGGAAGAGCTGAACAAGCTGGGGGCAAGGAAACAAATGAAGTTTCCTGCGTCACTTCATACCATGTGGAATAACCATATGTATGTACCCCGCTCTGTGGAAGAGGTAGATGACTTAATTGCTGAAATCAAGAAAAAAGTTACTCTCGCCCGGGGGACTGAAGCCCCTTAGGCTTCAAGCCTAATATAGTAGGGAGGGTTCCCCAGAGGGTTGGGGGGATGACAGGGTTAAGGGGGTTGGGGGGGGGGGGGGGGGGGGGGAGTGTGGGGGGAGCACGCGGTGGGAAAAAATATCTTCTATCAGATTTTTTTATACCAGATAGCCAACTTCATGTCCTTTTTAGCTACAGTTATGATCAGATTGGACCCTCGATAGATTGCCTTCTAAAAATTTCTTTCGTGGAACGTCAATGGTTTAAGATGTCTGCGTAGACAAAGATTAGCTATGAAATATCTAGAGCAGAGGCCAGCCCAGATATGCCTTATCCAGGAGACCCATCTAAATCTCCTAGCGAGCCGCACAACTTTTTTAAGGTATCCCTGGATTAAATACTTCTGTACATCAGAACAGACTGCCCATTGTAAAGGGGTCACTATTTTGATCAAACAAGGAGCCGGATGTGTAATAAAATCTTTTATAACAGATCAAACTGGGAGATAGATTATAGCTAAATTAGATTTCAGCGGAATACAGTTAGCATGTATATCCTTCTACGGGCCAATTATTAACGATCCCACACACTTATGTAAACTTCAATGGAATCTGATGGAAGTTACTATTCCCATAATAATTGGAGGGGACTTTAATGTGTTGATTGACCCCCTGCTGGATAAATCGAATCAGAGATGCTATGTAGTGGCGCCACGGGTCTGTCAGGCTTTAAACAATATGATGCACGACTTGGAGCTTTTAGACATATGGAGGGCTAAGAAGGGCAACACACAGGGTTTTACCTTCTTTAGTAAGGAACAAGGTCATTTTCCAAAAATAGATTATGCCTTGGCAGATAGATCCATGATAGACGATATAACGTCAAATAGTATTCACCCAAGCCATATAGCAGACCGCTCTCCGGTTGCCTTCTCCTTAGCAGGGAGAAGGTATGTTTTTAGATCTAGATGGACACTTCAAAGATCAATGTTGGCAGATCCAAAGATAGTAGTAGAGCTCAAAAAGGCTTGTCTTGACTATTTAACTATAAACACTGCATCTACATCACTCAACGTTGTTTGGGATACCTTTAAGGCATATTTGAGGGGCTACCTCTATAGTCTTATATGCACCAAGAACAGAAAAGAATCTTGTGTGTTAAAAGGCATGGAAGATTAAAATCTCTCAATGTGAAACAGATCTGATCCAGTTGAACAGGGGGAACTCCGAAAGAATGGTGCAAGCACAGAGGATGCTCAAGAGCGCCCGCAAGGACTATAGGATCAAATTAGATCAGAAATGTAAGGCACGGTTGGCTGACTAAGTCCATGCAGAACTTTGAGTATGGGGAAAAGTCAGGAGCACTCCTGGCTTGGAAGGCTAGGGTGGTACGGGCAAAGAAAAATATAAATGAATTAATCTTAAATGAAAATGGTGAGACATCAAATACATTGGAAGATATGTAGGCCTGTTTACTTGCTCTATTTTCTGAACTCTATAGGGAGGAGACTTTCCCAGATCCTGAGATACTTAAAATTTGGTTAGGGGAAAAATCATTGCCTACCTTAACAACAGAAAGTCGCGCAAAGCTCAATGCTCCAATAATGGAGGACGAGATCCAATTGCATCTCGGGAAAGGTAAAAATAAAGCGGCAGGTACAGATACCCTTCCTAATGAGGAGTATAAACTTCTATTAGAGAAGTTGGCTCCAGAAATGGGTACTCTCTTTAATTTGATCAATTAGGGGGGTCAGGTACCCAGGTCCTGGAAGGAGGCAACGATTGTGCTTATTTTGAAGCCTGCTAAGGACCCGTTAAGGGCCGATTCTTATAGACCGATCTCCCTGCTGAATGCTGACTATAAGATCTTCATGAGCATTCTGGCGGGGAGACTATCAAAGATTGCACCACAATTGATCAATTCAGACCAGAAAGGGTTTATCCCTAAGAGATACATCCAAGAACAGACGCAGCAACTCATTAGTAATATAGATCTGGCAATAGCCTGATCTGAACCCTTGGCCGTGGTGGCACACAATGTGGCCAAGGTGTTCGTTAGAGTGTGCTGGGTGTACTTATGGGAAGTGTTAAGAACTATGGGCTTTGGCCCAATTTTTATCCAGACTTTAGAAAAATGCTACCAGGGGGCTTCTGCTAAGATATTATTAAATGGGGTTCTAACATCTAGCTTTAACATACTAAGAGGAACGAGGCAGGGTTGCCCCCTCTCGCCTTTGTTGTTCAATATATATAGAACCATTAGCACAGACAATAAGAGCAGAGGCTTTAATACCTTATTTTAAATCTCACCGATATAGCTGCAAGATCGCCCTATATGCAGATGATCACTGCTAATTTAATCGTGGCAATGCCAAGGGTTGAAACTCTGTTAGAAGAATTCGGATCTGTGTCAGGTTACCTAGCCAACACCTCTAAAACCGAGGTGATGTGTTGGAACATTCAAGATTGGGAGGGGAGAATAATTCAAAGTTTTAAATATCTAGGTATTATAATCACCAAAGACATTGAGAAAATTCCACAGATTAACCTTAACAGGGTAGTAAAAGCAATCTATCGGCTTTTTGCAAAATGGAAAAACCTTCCATTAACTATCTATGGAAGGGTTAATTTAGTCAAAATGGTTATACTCCCTAAACTAACTTACCTATTCAATGCCATCCCACTTGGGTTTCCAAAGCCGGGTATAAGCAAAATCCAGGGGAAGATTGTAAGTTTTATCTGGGCATATAAGGGCGCAAGGTTGGCCTGGAAGAAGCTTAGACAAAGGCTAGTTAAAGGAGGGTTGGTACTCCCAGATATCAATTGGTACTGTGTGGCTTCTCAATTTAAGAACAATCGAATGCTACTTGGAAATCCAGATGATTCCACTTGGGGAAGACTCTTGGGAGAAATGACAAGGCAGGATGATGGGGAAGGTTTTCTATATACATTCTGTGCTCTTAGGTACTTCAAAAATGATTGTTGGAAAGTACTGTGGTCCGCCATTCGCCTGTGGTATAAAGTCAGGAGCAGATGGAGGTTATTATTCTGACTTTGCTTCAATTTAGGAATCCCCTGGGACCCCGGTATGCCTGATGGAAAGCCTGGGAAGCTCTAAGAGCAAAGATCGGAGGAGACTTCACCAGGTTCAAATATATACAATTAACTTCTTAGTTTACATCTGTAAAGAAATAAACCTTAGGTGACTGGGAGCTGGAGCAATCTCTCCAAGATATAAACCTAAAGAGTAAAGAAATCTCTAAATGGTATGAGAAGCTTTTGGAGGCAGACGATAAGGAGTGTCTGCCTTTGCACTAGGTGTGGAATGGGGTCTCCTTTGAGTGTGACACTGCAGTAGTGTGTGAATACTCTCTGAAGCTTCTGTATACATTTATAAAAACTGGCCAACCTGAAAAGAAATAACTTTTTCATTATTAATCGTCTGTACTGCACTCCAGCTAAGATAGTAAAGTTTGCTCCATCTCCCCCTCCCAAGTGTCCAAGATGCGATCATATAGAAGCAAATGATCTCCACATGTTTTTTGAATGCCCAAAGCTGAGAGGCTACTGGAAGGGAATTGAGAACGCCTTTAGTGGGATTTTTGGAAGGAAAGTTACTCTGAATGCGGCACTTGTTTTATTTGGCGAAGATGGCAGGATCAGTAAGCTGCTGAAACAATCACACGGAGGCCTACTGCTCTATCTTATCCTGATAGCCCAGAGAGAAATTTGTATTAAATGGAGAGGTCCCCTATCCCCTAGGTTGGAAGATTGGGTAAAAGCAGCTACTAAAATAGCCCGACTGGATCAGGGAGCAGCGAAGAAAAATGGCCTTGATATATGGTCGGACTTTATCTCATGGTGTAGAGATTTGGGACTGGATCAACCCCACACGGTCCAATGATTACACCAAGGTCCCAATAAAGGTGCGGGTCTGGACTGGTTAACAGACCAACGCAAAAGCAGTGGCCGTGGGGCGCACAGGTTAGAAGGACAGCTTTACAAGGTACTGCAGATGCTTTTTAGTGATGGGAGGATAAAAATAAAAAAAGCAAAAAATATATAAATAAATAAATAACGTTTATCTATTTTAACTCCCTGTGCCATCAGCCTGCACAGAAATTGTGTGGGCAGTAATGATTAAAAGAGAGGAGAGTGACTCGAAACAAGGCCTAACTTCCACTTTTTAATAGATTTGTTTCAATCTGTGTTTGTGTGTATAAATTGGAAAATAATTTAAACTGGGAACCAATATCGAAACCGAAGCTTGTTTCACCACTGAAGTCTGTTTCACCTCTGAGGTCTGTTTCAATAGCGAACTAGGCTATAATTGTGACCTACATGGTCGATGAGCTTCTTGACAAAGTCGGACTCTGAAAAGGTCAGCATCAAAATGGCTGCATCTTAAGGCAGTGATGGGCCCAAAATAGGTTTCTGTCAGTGACACTTAACTTAAAGGACACATGCATGGTTTTTGGGCACTGGGAGGTACACCACACATATATGGATAAACACAGGCACACAAAGGAATACAAATAAACATTTGGCACTTGCAACTGCTGGAGTGCATGTCCTTTCTGCCCATGCAGGCAATCATGGTTAGTGTTGACAAGACGTGAACATGCACCTGCAATGCGCACCCCCACGAATAGGGCCTGGAGAAGCTATTGCAAGAAGACTGATATTATATCATTATACACATATATTCACTGTAAAAACTGAAGGTTAAAGTGACGTTATAGTTTACTGAAATGTCAGTTAAAAATATCACTTCAACAGGGATGCAAAATTCCTATAGCCTGACGCCCAGGACATATTGTTTGGGGTCAAGGGCAACAAGTTTTCATTTTTATTTTGTCCTTAGGACAAGTAAGCCCAACCCCCTGCAGCACAAACCCTTTGGCTGCCAGTTTGCAGTACCACATTAAGGATCAGGGAAGGGCACTGTCTGCAGTTAAGGTAATATTTTTGTCCATATGTTAATGCTGTTGAAACTTGTATTTATGGTTCATTAATTGAAAGCCTTTATTATTAGGGTGAGCGCTATAAGTAAATGTTGTAAGCTCTGACTGCACTACTGGCAGTGGTTCCAGTATAAGAATGTGTACACACGTTTTCAAAGTTTAGCAATGTGAGGCTGTGTGTAATACTCCCAGAATGCTCTTTGATGCAAATATTTGCAGAAGCTTGAAAGCAAGATTGATGATTTTTAGCTTTCAAAATAAAAGGTCCATACAAAAATGAAAGCAGGAAAAAAAACATTTAGCTAAACCACTGTAAAATTTTAGGCATTATTTTTTTGCAGCATCACTTAGGAACGTGTTGATTCATGCTAGTATTTTCCCAAAATATTCATAATGGAAAATCAATGTAACCAGTTTCAAAAAGATTATGAGAGGGAAAAAACAAGCATTGGCAAAGCCAGTCTGTCTGAAATTGGTGGTCAGCTTTTTAGTTTTGTCAATGTGTGACTTTTTCGGCATGGTTTTTGTATAACCTTATTGGTGTGGGAGCTGCTGGGCCCTCACCATTATAACATCCATTGGTAAAAGCAAAAGTTGATTTTGGTCTCAAAAGGCAAACACTGCCACAGTTACTGGCACTGAACAAAACTACTTTGTGTGCCTATATGCTCCTTGTGAAAGAGCAGAATGTTGTCTCTCAAAGTGAAGCCAGACGATACAGAGAGAGAGAGTTAGACAGAATTTTAATAAACTCAAAAGGTCACGGTCAACGCCATACAAAATTAGGGGCCCAATTAAACAAAATCTCAAAAGTGCACCCTTGGTATATGTCCTTGCATTAAGTGCAGCTATAAGACTTTTGTGAATTCCCAAGAATTTACAGAAGTAGGTCAAGAAGTTTAACTCCTAAAAAATATTTGTTCAACTGCATTTTAGCATGAGCAAATATGCATGTGTAGATTTGCTCATGCGAAAATCAGAGTGCTTGCTAGTTCACTTTCCCTCCAACCACTGTTTTCCCAACTCTCGAAGAAGGTTTACGTCTGCCATTGTCAGGAGTAAATTGCCAACATTTCTCAGAATGAGAACAGATTAGAGAAGAGTTGTTGAAAACTCTTAAAACATGCAAGTTTGTAGGTTTGCACAGACTCAAAAGAGCATTCTAACCCTGGTACTATTGCTTACCACTACCTTCAGACCCAGTATGTAGATCAGTGGAAACATGGCAACATAAGGGGATTGCAAGTATTCAAACACTACTATGGTATGAGCCCTGGCATAATCAGAGGGGCTATATCAGAGCTCCCATATAATGAGATTGCTGCCATAATTTGTCGCCGCACTACATGGCACCAAAAGGACAAGTGGATTTTGTTACAGGACAAGTAGATTTATGAAGTAACCTGCCCCATGTACAAGTAGATCTTTTATTAAATTCCACAACCCTGCTTCAAACTCAAGTAACACTGAAATTCACCAGTTGTAGGTTACTGAGCTAACTATAACTGGTGCCTGCATGGCCAGTTTCTTAGCTGGAATGTTAGGGGTTTAGGCACTTGAACCAAACGCCATAGGGTCCTTTCATTTCTTAAGCGGCATAATATAATGGTTGCGTGATTGCAGGAGACGCATCTGGAGGATGCTGGGGCGGGGCATCTGGCAAAAAAGTGGAGGGGACAGGTATTCCACTCATCTTACTCTACTTATGCTATGGGGCGTTGATCTGGGTGGCACCTGTGGTTCCGTTCACACTACAATACGCGTAAGCAGATGTCACAGGATGCTATGTGTTATTGCGGGTAAGCTAGATGGTTAAGATATCAGTATACTGAATACCTATGCCCCCGATGTGGATGACCCAAACTTCTTTGCAGCCCAGTGGGCCTGATCACTGTATACTTGGACCTTCCCCTGATATGCTTAGGAGATTTTAATTGTGTGGTGGACCCAGAAGCTGGCTAGATGCCCCCCTAGAAGGGGTACCAAGCCGCGTATGACTAAGCAGTTTCAGAAACTAATGGGTGACCTGGGTCTCCGGGATGTTTGGAGGGAGCATAACCCGACACAGAAAATATTCACCTGTTTTACGCCCACTCACAAAACACATAGTTGCTTAGATAGGGTGTTAGTGACAGAGCGCCCAGCGCTCATGGCAGCGGCGATCACACATTTGGCGCATTTTCTGTCCGATCATGCGCCTGTGTGCTGCCCGGTGCAGTGGGCAGCGGGAGGGCAGGGCCCCACAGATGGCAGCTCCCCGCTGATATTTTGGAGGACGAGGTCGGGAAAGAAGCAACTTCGAACGCATTTACAGGGTATATGTGCCTTAACTGAGGCACTGCAATTAATAGAGCTCAAGAATGGGATGCGATTAAGGCGGTGGTCAGGGGCGCAGCAAAGGGGCTGACGTATGGCATTCGGAGGCAGCTACAGTCTGAGCTACAAGATAGGGAGACAGAGTTGGCATGGAGAAAGGGTGGCTGCATGGTGTTGGCAGATTTGTACCTTACGTTTGAGCAGGCGTGTGAGGGATTTGGCCTGGGTCAAGGGCAATATCTTCAATATGCTGGTCTGATGGAAGCGTCCTGTGTATCCGGATATGCCCTGGACCACGGAAACCTTAGATATATTGCTAACATGTGGAGGCGGGCGCAGATTGGTGTCTGTGTTGTACAAGGCTATGAGGGTTGATTCAGGATCAATGGCCCTTAGGGCATGGGATGCGTGGAATGTGGATTTGCAGGAGCCGTTGCAGGAGAAAGAGTGGGTGAGAGCGTGCACGTAACACGTAAAGTGTCCTGCAATGCCCGGTTGAAGTTGCTGCACTATAATGCTTTGTAACAGGTGTATATGATTCTGGCGAGGCTCCATCGTATTGATGCCACCCGCTCACATGAATTTCCTAGATGTCATGGAGCCCATTTGGGGTTCATGCATCTGGTGTGGACGTGCCCAGAAGTTCATCAGTTCTGGCTAGAGGTAGTAGAGCGACTCCGTGGAAGGGTTGGATTTTTCCTGGAGGCTACGCCTGAGCAGTATCTTCTAGAGTTGGTACCGCAGCGCAAGAAGAGGAAAATGGCCAATAAGTTGATACAGCTTGCGCTGGTATTGGGTAAACATAGGGTTGCCATTTGCTGAATAGGTGACCAAGCACCCTCTTTTGTGAATTAGCTGAGAGATGTAGGAGTGTGGTCATTGGCTGAGGAATTGCATATTAAGGCATGCCGTAGAGACGAAAAGCTGGAAGAGGACATAGCAAGTTGGAGAGAGTTGTGTAGGGCACTGTTGAACTTAACGGAGTTAGGGTGTGAACAGTCTAGTGAGTCCGAAGGGGATAATAGCATTTAAACGCTGGTGCTTGTGTCAACCCTGACCCTATATGTTGTATATGATGCGGTCTCTGCTGCTAGGCCATGAAAAGTGTGAAGTATATTTAACTGTGCTAAGTGCTTGGGACTCTTATTCATGAACTGAAAACACGTCGTGGGATATTGTCTCGAAGGATTCTGTATAAGACTGCTCAAGTTTTTTGTTGTTGTTTTAAAAAAAAAAATGTTTATTGAAGTCCTAAAAACAATATAGAATTGTAAACAATATACAGTTCGACAATATTTCATCGAATTTAACACAAAAAATTACATAAATCTGAAAGATAAAACAATTATACACCACGCATTATAGCAAAAATTATTAAAATCAGTGTCTACATATAATATGATATACAACATAAAAAAACTACTATTTCCCATAATATCAATAACTGCTCTTGAATTTTAATAAAAAAAAGTCCCCCAGATTCTGTCAAATCTTCTAATACCCCCCACTCATTGCGCAAAAGTCCTCTCACTAGTTTTAACCCGTTTCATCTTATGAAGCCATTCATAAAAGAATGGAATCTGCTCTGTACACCATTGTTGTAATAAAAGAGATCTAGCCACTGCCATAGCAATATATAATAATTTAGCCACCTGGTCAGGAAAAGAGAGATCAGGATCAAAACCATACAAAATTATTTTCTCGTTCACTACAACTTCAATACCACATTTGATCTGGAAATGGCTGAAAATCTCTTCCCAGAACTTTGCAATCTTATCACAATAAACCATAACATGTGACCAATTAGCTGGAGAATGATGGATACATCTAAAACAATGTGGAGAGTGATTAGGATACATTTTAGCAATAGAAGAAGGTGTACGATAAAGTAACCACTTACTAAAAAATAACATTCTACGCCAATTCGCCCCCCGTAATGTAGTAAAATTAAATCTATTAAGGACAGACCAAACATTCAAAGGCATTGCCCGATTTTCCTACTCCAACCATTTTTTGATTGCCTTTTGACTAAGGTCCAGCTTCCTATTTTTAGCGAGATGGCGCTTCCATACCCCTGGTTTTCTATCCGGCATGTCAACTAATAATTCCTTTATTAACTGACTTTGCTGATCTAACTGAGTAATATCCAATTGAACCAGGAATTTATAAACAGATTTTTATGACCCTAATAAGATGAAATTTCGGGTAACTAATTGAAACATTTCCGTCAGGTTGATCCATTTCCCATTTCTCAAAAAGTCTGAGACTTTCAAGAACCCTGCTGCAGCCCAATTAACAGCAAGATCTGAACCTTGTGTAACACCCGTCAGTGGAAGAATACTGGATAGTAAGGATGTTAAGTTAATAATGGGAATAGAATATCTTTTAAACAGAGCCTGACGTTTTTTTAAAAAACACGGAAGGGATTTATAACGAACAAATTTGGGAGATTTAAACACGTGTAGAGGAGCATGTATCTGATTTTCTTTGCAGATTAGATCCATAAATGTATTTAGGAATCATTTTTTGGTGTAAAGTTGAGTTTTGAATCTGGATAGGTACTGGGCAAAATAGGCATTATAGTAATCTCTAAGATTTGGCAGAGAAGCCCTCCCTGATCCAGATCTTCATATAGAGTGCTGAGTGCAATGCGAGGTGTTTTCTTTGCCCAAATAAAAGCTGTAAACATTGATTTTACTCGATGAAAAGAAAGAACCTGACATAAAACATGAAATAGTTGAGAACAAGAAATTAAAAAGAGGAAGAACCAACATTTTGATCAAAGCTATCCGACCTAAAATGGATAATGGTAGAGAGTTCCAACGTGAGAACAACGTTTAGACTCTTCAAAAAAGGGGATTAAAATTCAGATCATTCAAATCCCTAACTAATGCTGAAAAAAAGACACCCAAATATCTCTTTGGTCTAGTGTTGGTACACGAAAGAATGTCAGGATGTAGCTCCAGAGCTTCACCTCCACATTGTAGAATTTCTGACTTCTTTTTGTTTATACGATATCCCCCTAAAATTTCAAAATCCTCAAAAAGCTGAAATACTTTGGCTTGAACTCTAAGTTCAGATTTTATAATAAGCATGATGTCATCTGCATATAATTTTAGTTTTGCCATTGAAGGAATTAGGGGGGGGGGGGGGATTTCTGCAGTTCCTCAATGCTATTGCTAAGGGCTCGATGAAAAAGGCAAAAAGGACATACCTGTCTTGTACCTCGTTTTACTAAGACTGACCCCGCCGCTATGGTGTTAATAATTATATTAGCTTTAGCATTGGAATATAACTTGCGAATCAAAGATATAATTTTAGGCGAGACCCCAAAGAGTCCTAAAATAATAAACAGTGTCTCCCAAACCACCAGGTCGAATGCCTTTTCAGCATCTAATAACAAAACCAAAGCAGAAATCCTTCGTGTCTCAAAATAATCTAAAGCCTCAATTAAATAATGTGTGTTAGTTGCTAACTGACTGCCCGCAATAAAACCATTCTGATCCGGATGAATCAATTCTGCCGTGATATTATTAAAGCGCACTGAAAGCAGTTTCGTTACTATTTTGTAATCAGAATTTAGTAATGTTATAGGGCGATAAGAATTTGGATCTTTACTGTCCTTCCCCTTTTTCAAGAAACTCACTACGTTACCTTGTCGAAAGGAATTTGGTATTGTACCTCCCTTTAACATGAAATGCATTAATATGAGAAAACAATCACCAAATTCAGAAAAAAAGACCTTAAAAATTCCGATGGAAACCCATCTGGGCCACAAGCTTTACCATTAGGGAGATATTTTATAACTCTCTCAAGGTCCGCTTTAGAAAATAATCTAGCCATAGACTGTTGATCTACTTCTGGGAGCCTAGGTAATTCATTATTGTGTAAAAAGGCTTCTAGCAAAAAGGGGTCTACCCTCTAATGTTGACCATATATATCTTCATAGTGTTTAAGCATTATATCCCCTATTTTAACCGGATCATCTATCTCTAAATCAGTAAGAGGACATTTTAGAGTTTTAATTAGGTTGGCGGCAGCATGTTCCTTAGCCTGCCAAGCCAAAAATCTGCCATGAAGTTGCCTTCTTCGTATATCTTTTGATACTGTTGCCGGAAGACAGCTTCGCTCTGAGTATAGTAATTAGCACTAAGATCGCGTTTGCCTGATCAAGCTGATATTGGTTAGCTCTAGATGGATTGTGAAGCCTTATAGTGCTGAGTACTTGTACTTTCTGCTCTAGGTTTACCTTCTTAACTCTAAATTCCTTTAAACTGGCTGCATCCTTTCCGATGATTATCACACGGATAAAAGCCTTAAGCGAGTCCCAAACGATATTTAATGGGGCAGATTCATAGTTTCGAGTAAGAAATTCTTTAATCTCTACCGTTATAAAGTTAACCCAAGACTCATCATTTAAATATTGTCTATTAAAGACCCATCGCTTGGGAATTTTTACCGAGTTTTCTTTAAATAAATCTCTAAAACTACCATAGCATGATCTGAAAATCCATTATGAAAAAATCTCTGTTGACTGAAACAAAGCTTTCTAGAGACCAAAAAAATATATATACGTGATGAAGACTTGAATCTGCCTGACCAGCACGTAAATTCTGCTTTGGATGGAAAATTCAAACGCCATGGATCATGCACATCAAGTGTAACCCCATAATTCTGCAAACTTTTCAGTGATTTAGGTTTTAGTTGTTTCCTTGTCTTAGTAGAGGAGTCTATTATCGGATTAATAAGTATATTAAAATCTCCCCCAATTAACTGTAGTGAATCAGCCACTTTTGTGGTCTGACACCCTATGATGACCCTCGACCACCACCATTCTGTACTGACTTAAGTGTGTTATGTTACCTTAGCCTTAATGTAGGATGGGTTTGCATATGCCTGCTTTTCTTCTGCCTTTTAGTGGAATAGTCTTTCCAAGAATAGAAGGTATGGGATGTTGAGGTGCAGTCTTTGGGTGGTGGTGCACACATATGCTCAATGTTGTATAATGAGGGATTAAGTGTATAATGTTATTTGGGTTAGGTGAATTATGACTTTGACCTATTGGCTTTGACGTAGTCTAATGTCATTCTGCCTTCTGACTTTACCTTGCTTCAAACTTTTCTGTGTGCACAGTGGTGCTTGTAAGTTGTGTGGATGAGAATTATAGGTGCGGGCTATTGCCTTTGATAGGGCCTCATGTCTGACTCTGCCTTGCTGCTGCGTGCACAGCCGTGCTTGCAAGTTGTTTGGGTTATTCACATTCAAGGTCTTGGTGTTTTCCTGAGCGATTGTTTTTGTTTAGTGTACTGTGGAAGGCCTTGTGAGAGCTTCGTCAAGACAGAGGCTGGAAGAAGTGTGAATGGAGGAAGAGACTTGAGAGCTCCTTACTGCCATGGAGATGCTTGCTTGGAACTTGGCCAGTTCTGGTAAAATTCCTCTGGCGGTGGGAGGAGGTCTTTCACGAATCTTCTAGTGTGTTTAAAGCTGAGGGTTGCAGGCTGAGAAACTGGGAGTTTGGATTCCGAGCGAGGGCAGACGTGTCTATCTCGGAATGAACCCTGGCTTGCTGAGCTCTGATCCCCGGCTGTAATTCCCCCAGTCAGAAGTGGGCAGTGTATGCACCAGGTGGTGTATTGAGTTTTGTGGTTATTGCCATTGTGATGTGAGCCAGTGGCTGTGATCATTTGAGGTGTTTTCTTTGTGGTGTGGGAGGTGCACATCCAGAGTACTCCTCTGCTCTATATATATGTATAGCTTTCTGATCTCTTGCAGGACGTCCAGTGTATCTGGCTTATTAATCAGTATTATAGTTTGCTCAGTTATTGATTCGTGCCTTTAGATTATAAGTTTGCTACATATATTTGAATCTTATGCATTTGGTATATGAGATAGCCTTTGTTTATAAAGTATTATGTAATAAACCCCAAGCCTTATTCTAAAAGTGATAGAGTCTTTGCATTTTGTTATTTGCCTCCCAGGTGGGAGTGCAGGGATTGGGTGTGGCTTATTGGTGAGAAGCTACATTCAAAACATTAACACATCCCCTATAACAGTCAGCAAAGATTGAAACAGCTCTTAATAGATCTTAGAGTTGTCCTCAATCGGTGCGTAAAAACTAACAAAAGTTATAGGTCTCTGTCTATGTTTAACTGTACATGTAACCCAGCACCAACGCCCCAACTGATCCCTTTCTGAGTTTATAATTTCGGCTTGAATATTTTTATTTTAAAAGATAGCTGTCCCTCTATGGGACGCAGAGGTACTGGAGAAACCTCGATACGAGGCCCAGGCCCTAAACATAGAGAAATCGAATAACTTTATAGAAGAAATATGGGTTTCTTGTAACAGAATTACCGAAGGATTTTCAGTTTTAATCCAGATCTCTATGGCCCGCATTTTCTTCTGATTATTTAAACCATTTACATTGGTTGCTCCTTGCTAGTCATTAAAGCAATTTAACAAAATTTGCAATCGATTCAATCCTCATAAGAAAATATAAAAAACCTTGATCAAGAAAAAAACAAATCTAAAAACCAAAGGACTTAATTATTTCCTTACTTTTACACCCTATCCACCCCCTGTGCCCCTCTCCCTTTTCCATAATGTTCCTGACCTTACCCCTGTGCACCCCCCCCAAAATGTGGTCCTTCCTCCCTCCCCCACGCCAACCACACTTCCCTTCCCCCTAACAACCTGGGTGTCTTGTTGTCACAACCCCGTGAACCCTCCGCCCCGCCACAACAATGACGGTAATTTGACATGCTTAAACTCTAGTGAAATCTAGTAAAAGGTACAACAATCTAATCTTACTTACCATATAACAATGAGGCCGGCTATCATAGCCAGGATAAAGTAAAGTAAAACATGGTTTTTATACTGAACACAGCCATTTGATTAAGACAGAGGATTCTCGCTCAGTTCTACTTCCTTTCATTCACCCTTTGTAACCCAGCGAAATTTCCTTCAATAACTCCTGAGCTTCATCTAAGTCAGAAAACATGAAAAATGTGCCTTTCACCAGAACTTTCAATTTGGACTGTTGGGCAATAGAGGCCTGAGCTACATTAGCTTTAAACAGATGTAGAATTTTCACAAATTCCTTCCTTCTACGTGCCGCCACTGCAGACATGTCCGAAAAAATACGGCACTTTGCTGTTTCATTTACTGAAAACTGTCTTTGCTGTATAGCTTTAGAGAGTATGGTTTCTTTAATGTGAAAGTTGGAAAAGTTTAATAGTATTGTGTGTGGCAGCGTAGAGTTAGGAAAGGGGTGAGCAGGTACCCGATGCGCCCTTGTAATAGTCAGGTCCCCTTCAAATTCTGGAATGACTTTTTGCCTAATGAATGAGGTGACCCATTGTACTGTATTGGCCCCCTCTACCCCCTCCGGGACTCCAACTATTCGAAGACTGGATCTCCGTGTGTAATTTTCCAGCTCATCCAGTTTATTTTCGAATGCCTGCTTGCTTTTGGCTGCCACCTTAACCTCTTCTTTTACCACTGTCATCTGATCCTCAAGGATAGAAATCCGAGCCTCAGCTTCTTGATGTCTTAGAGGGAAACCTGAAATTACATCCTCAATTTTCTCCAGTCGCTGATGTATAGAGGAGAGTTCAGCTCTGAGTTTTTTTCAACTCCCGAACCTCCTCTAATATTAGATTTAACATGTCTTTGACCGTCATCTGGCCCTCACTTGCTGACTCAGTATTCAGACTAAGGACGGGACTAAAAGGATCCGTGGTATAAGGTAGCGGAGTGGCCATATGCTCAGCCATCGACAGTGTATCTTCTGATGAGGCTGTCTTCTGTGCATCCAATTGAGACTGTGTCTTTAATTTTGCCGGCGGATATACAGAGGAACCAGGGGGAATAGAAATGCCTTGCATCTGAACCAAGACTTGTGCTGGTACGATGTTTCCTGAACAAAACTCCTTTTGAACAGTAAGCAGCGATGAATCATCATCTTGGTGAGATATCGCCCCCAGCAATGGTACAGTGTTTGAACGCGTATTCACTTGTATAACAGCTTCAGGAGCTCCATGATTGACTATGGCAGACTTTGCACAAAGTGGAGCAAATAAGGGTTGAGAAATCCCCGAGATCTCCTCATCGGGCTGCAGATTTAAGGCAGGACTCGCAGTGGGATGTGAGGTTATTTTATTTCTTTTAAAAAATGGAAAATTGTCTTGCTTCTTTAGTAGCTTCTTTAGTAGCTGCTTTTGCTTTCTTAGGGCTATCAGATCCAATGTTATCTGGTTGGGACAAAACCGGGCTGGCAGTGATTAAGTTCATATCGGCCGTCGTCGTGTTTACTGGAATACTAGTTTGATTTAATGGCTCGGCGGAGGGTGATTCCTGTTCATCTGTACTCTCAAATGTAGAGTTGAGTTCCTTGAATTTTTCAGAAGATTCCTTGTCTGCCATCCGAGCCACTTCTTTTGCTTCCTTAATCTGGAGGCGGCGAGCCTTAGCTTTAATACGAGCATTCAACAATTTGCCCATTTTACCCCGCTATATCTCCGATACCAGATAACATCTTCTTTCCTTAACTCAGCGGTAGAGCGAATCTCAATATAAATGGAGTATTAATTTTCAAAGAATATTCTCCCTATTTTCATAGATGATAAGGTACTTCAAGTGAGCAGGCACCCCCCTATCGGAGATTTACCCACAGGCAGTGCAGGGAGTACAGGCAGTGCAAAGAGGTACAGCCAGGGAAGAAGCAAAGACAAATAGTCTATTCGAAAAAGTCCTCTATAAACCACCTAGGTGCAATCGCAATGAATCAATAATTTACTTTTGACACAGGCCTCTCACAGTTGCGAACCTTGGCCTCCTTTGCCTTTTTTTCGAAATCCAGCACCTCTCTCACCGCCTTTCCCCCTGGTTTTTTTTCACCATGTTCTGCCTGGGAGGGGTGTTATATATCAGATGGGCACCTCAGCTGCCATATGCTCAGCCATCGATAGTGGCAGCAACAAAGTCCCCAGTTAACCTTGGCAGAACCGCCGCCTGAATCAGAAAATTACCAGCTTTTCCCCCTGGCCAGTACCGGCTTATCCATAACAAGGTAATAGAGGCAGTGTCAGCACATTACCAGCATAGCCGCTGGCCTCTCACCCCTCCACCTCACCTCCGTCTCCAGCTCCAGCATGTTTGTAATTCAAAACCAGTTTAAAGGAGGGATTTTAGATCTAAAATGTTACTGCCCTTGTTTCTAGGTCCATGAGGGCTGCCCTGCTCCACTCTAGTTTTTTCCCTTGTGGCAATTTTGTCCTTAGCTCCCCTACCCCCATTAGAGCACTTTGTGAGTCCCCTCCCATGACATCCTGGCCCAGTGAGTCTTCCACTCCCCGGATTCTTAAAATATGGAACCTCAATGTTAGGTCATTGATTAAACACCATTCGGCTATCCACGACCTTATCATAGCAGAGGGCCCTGATATCTTTTTCATGACTGAGACTTGGCTTCATGATGAGGCCATGGTGGAATTGAACCTGGCAATCCCGCAACAATACTCTATCTTTACTCATAATCGTAATTCTAGGGGTGGGGGTATTGCAATAGTAGCTAAATCATGCTACCCTTGTACTTGGAATAAATTGGCTATAGATGGATGCGAGAGTGCGCACTTTTGTGTCACGATTAATCATCACCTTACCTTTTCTGGGCTTCTGATTTACAGACCCCCTGGTAATGATATAGCCTTCAGAAAGGCTCTTCCTGAAGTAGTGAGCTCTCTCGCGATAGGCTCGGCTAATTTCACTGTTCTCGGTGATCTTAACCTCCACTTTGACCTCTGCCACACCCCGCTATTAGTAGTACTCTTGCAGATCTAGAGGCGCTGCAGTTAAGTCAGATGGTCACTCTCCCTATGCATATAGGTGGTCATATCCTGGACCCCATTTTTACGAATCTGTCTGCGGCCAATGCTCTGCCTCCCTCCCCGGTAGCCTGGTCAGACCATGGTGGAATTGAACCTTGTGATCAGAAACCCTCCTTTCACAAACGTAGACAGGTCCGTATTTAAACGTCCTTGGAAGAAACTTGTGCTCGAGGACTTCCATCGGGTACTCAGTGAACATCCACTTGACTCTTTTTATGATGTCGAGTCTGGCTACGATCTCTTTTGTGACCGGGTCTCCCGTGCACTTGATTCTTTGATTCCTGCTACGTGGAGCAAATGTCGCTCTTTTGAACCCAGCCCATGGTATGATGACGCTTTACGGCTTTTAAAAAAATCATGTAAACAAGCGGAAAGAGACTGGCGCAAAACCTATGATGGTGAGAAAAAAATATTGTACCTCGTAAAAATTAAATTATACCATATAGCCATATGCAGAGCTCGTGCGGCTTATTACTCCCAGGAGTTTAAACATAGCCCCAATCCTGCAAAGCTGATTTTTAAAGTTCTTAAAGATCTGACGGCTAAAAGAGCTTCAGCAGCTGAGATATGCTCTGCATCCCACTGTGAGGAACTTGCCAACTTTTTCTTGGAAAAGGTGCATACCATCTATCGCTCCTTTCCTAATATCACCCCTCAGTGTGAAGGACAGAGACCTTTTTCTACCCCTAATGCGGCTCTATTCACACTCCCGGAAATCTCAGAGGGTGAGTTCAATAGGTTGGCAGCTAAAGTTAAATCTGGATCTCCTGCAGTCCCGCTCAGACCCGCGCAGTTCGGAGAGTCGGCTGCCCTATGTTTCCCCCCTGTGCGCCAACTTATTAATCTTTCATTGTGCTCAGGGACTGTACCTACTAAGTGGAAACAAGCCTGTGTCACCCCTATTCTGAAGAAACCCGCCATGGATCCCCTTAAATTGGAGAACTACCGTCCAATCTCTCTTCTCCCTTGGGCTGCCAAGGTTGTGGAGGCTCATGTTAATGGAATCTTAACTCAACATCTTCAGACCGCTAATATCTTGGATCCGTCCCAGAACGGTTTTTGAGCAGGTCACAGCACGGAGACTGCTCTCCTTGCGATGACGGAACATCTACGCACCGTGCTTGATTCCGGTCAAACTGCGGCACTGGTGTTACTTGACCTCAGTGCCGCGTTTGACACGGTCTCACATGTGATACTTCTGCAGCGTCTGGGTGAGGCAGGTATCTCTGGACCGGCACTTGACTGGTTTCGGTCTTTTTTGGCTGGTCGTTCATTTAGGGTTGCCTCACCTCCTTTCGAATCCAAACCCTATTTCTTCGAGCAGGGAGTTCCTCAGGGGTCGGCACTCAGCCCCACGCTGTTTAACCTGTATGTGCAACCGCTGGCTGCGGTCGCCAAGCAGTGGGGCCTGACTATGGTTTCCTATGCTGACGACACGCAGTTGGCGGTTGCACTCAATGGGGACTCCGACTCTGAGGCCCCTAGGTTCAGGGAGGGCTTAACAGCAGTGGCAGGCTGGATGACGGCCAACTGCCTACAACTTAATGCTAAAAAGACGGAAGTCCTCATCATTGTGAAACAATGCAATCTCTGGGGTGATCAGTGGTGGCCCCCAGAGTTGGGCCCAGCCCCTATTCCGGTTCCCGAGGTAAAAAACTTGGGTGTCTGGTTAGATTCTGCCCTTAGTTTTTGCGGGGACACAAAAAAAGTGGCGGCTGCTTGCTTTGGGGGTCTTGCGGGGACTTAGGCCAACCCTGAAGTTTTTTGACTCCCCCACTAGGCAGTTGATAATTCAGGCTACCATACTCTCACGGCTCGATTACACGAGTTTGCTCTTGGTGGGGCCAATCAGGCGGAAGTTATCCGGATGCAGCGAGTTAAGAATGCGGCAGCCAGAGCCTTGTTGGGGCTACCTAGGTTCTGCTCTGCGAAGGAAACTATCCAGAAACTTCACTGGCTGCCCATGGCTCAAAGGATTGAGTTCAAGACTATGTCTCTCCTTCAAGATCCTTAAGCTGTCCACCCCTCCGATCCTGGAGCATCTTCTCACCCCTTATGTTCCCTCTCGCTGTCTGAGGTCAATGGGCCAAAATCTTGCAGTAGTTCCTCGGTTCAAACGCTGCAGTGCGGGAGGGCGTTCCTAACGCTTTCTCGCGGCTAGGCTATGGAACTCATTACCTGCGCATATTCGTGCCCTTGATGACCTGCCTATGTTCTGGAGGGCTATTAAAACGTATCTTTTTCCCCCTGGTTTTAATTTTACTGCATAGGTCATTATTCTCCTACCCTGCCTCTTTCTTTCTCTGTCTGCCTCTCTGTTCTATGTATTTCTTTTTCATTCTGCCTGTTAGAGCGCCGGGACGCCCCTTTGCTGGGGCAGCGGTGCGCTATACAAAAACAGATAACATAACATAACAATTCTGGGACTTGTCGTTTTATTAACTCCATTATACCATGAAGCATTTTCGAACCAAACCAGAAAACAGCTCTGTGTGCTCCCTCTTTGTTGCAAAATAAGGGGGTTTTTTTCCGGAAAAAAAAGGTCTAAAAAGCAGCTTTTTTTTAAAAATGTCGGATGCTGCCAAGTCTTTTATCCTGAAAGAGCGCTTTGGAATAGGGGCCCTTGAGGTCACATGCCGCCCGGAGCCGGAGAAAAAGCCTTCCGTCAGGTCCGCGGGAGCCTCTGCCTCATCCTTCCACTCGAGTGCACACAGAATCCACCATTACTGGGGGGCGGGGCCTGGCTCACCTACGGCAACACGGCGTGGCGCATAGCTGTCACGACTGCTCAAGTTATGTGGAAAGTGTATAAATAAAGTTCTTTAAAAAAAAAAAAAAAAAAAAAAAAACTATAACTGGTGACCTACCATGCACTGCTTTTGACTGCGTACAGCTTAAAGCAAGATCTTATACCCCATCTAAGTAGAATGCCACTTTTCAGTGAATTTCGAGGTGTTTTTTTACGCAAAGTATGATTTTCCTACCATACCTTGCACCCAACCCATCCCCTGTGCATGGCCAGCCAATGAGAGCGCTGATCACAATATACAGCGGTGTAATTTTAAAAAACGTAAGTCTACTGGCTTTCTCAAGAATCAACCACATGGATATATAAAAGGCAGGTCTAATGGCCTAAATTGGCCATATAGGCTATAAAACATATAGGCTTAGTCAAGAGGTGACCAAATCATTGTACAAGACAAGGCTAATGGCTTTGTCAAAAGGTCACCACATCATTAAATGAAGCCAAGCCTATTTGTTTAGTCAAGGAGGGACCAGGTCATTATACAATACAAGCCTATAGGCTTTGTCAAAGGGTGACCACATTAATATACAAGGGAAGAGGCTTTGCCAAGGGGTTACCACATCAATATATCATTTTCTTTGGTGCAGAAGATGGCTCTAGGCCATTCTCCGCATCAGTGCTTGTGTGCTGAGGATGGCTCCAGGCCATCCTAGCACACGAGGCAGGAAATCCCTCTGGTGGTAGCACCAGGGGAATTTCCTCTGATTTATCGTAGTCTCTGGAGCTGCGGGAAGAGCTTCCCCAACTCCCAAGGCTCTCTGTGTTTTTTATCTAAAATGACCCATTTTAGAGAAAGTGAACGTGAAATGAGCCAATCAGCTCATTTCACTTTTACTGCTTTGGTGCTCGAGGGCATAACTCAGTCCCCTCACCCCAAACACGGAAGGATATGAAAGAGGTCTCACTGGAAAGGGGAGAATCTTCCCTATTAAATGGTATCTTTGGCTAGAGAATCCCTGCTTGGGTAAAGCTCCAGGAGGGAGACCTCCAAGCAGGAATCCACCCACTAGCTCCCCAGGAAATATTTTTAAGGGGAGGGAACAACCCCCCCCCCCCCCCCCTTCCCCTGGCAATGGGAAAATGCCTCCCAACTCCCCCAGGCCGGGATTCATTTCTGCCCCCCCCCACACCCCGCCCCCGAGGGTCCCCTGGGTGTGGAGGGGGCAGAAAGCTCACTAAACACCAGGGACTTTTTCTTTTAATGCAATATGGGTGGGGCAGCCCTCCCAGGCTTCAGGCCTAGCCCCTCCCACCCACACAACCCCCGGCAGTCTTTCTGCCCCCTGTCAGGGGCAGATTGGAGGTGGTTTCCTTCTATCAGCCCCTGGCTGGGGCAGAAAGCACACTAGCCCACCAGGGACTATATTTGGAGTGTCCCCCCCCCCCTCCCCCCGGCAAAGAGCTAGTGCGTCTCCCCTCCTCGGTGTGGGGCGGATAGCCCACTAGACACCAGGGATGATTTTTTTTTGTGGAGAAATGGGTGGGGACGACCAGCCTAGGCATTGGATCTAAACCCACCCCTCAAAAGACCCACAATCGTTCTGCGCCTGCATCCATGCCCGCTCTCCCCCGCCAGGGTCAGATAAAAGGTCTTTAACTCCAATATGCACAGGTGGGAGGGGCAAAAAGCCCACAAGACACCAGGGAGGTTTTATTCATGCTACAAGGTGTGAGGGTGACCTGTCCACCCGCCCACACATCAGGCCTAGCCTCCACCTACAATGTAACTCTAACAGTCTTTCTGCGCCCCCCCACCCCCTTCCCAAGGGACTTAAGTATCCCCATCTTAGTTTTTTGGGTCACAATTGTTATTATTTCAGGAACTAAAATACAAAACAGTGAGATAGATGGTATCATACAGTTCCGCTCCTTTAGTACATAGGTAAATATAAAAATCAGCATGCCATATTGTTTCAGAATCAGCTAGTGCTAACAGTATGCACAAAATCTATTGCTGGTGTTGCTAAACAGAAAAACGCACCCTCCTATCCCTCCCTTACCCTTCTCTCCCCTCAACTACCCCTAGTACCTGTGGTATGGAGAGTCTCCAATTTCGATATCTTAAGGGATTAGGACTCTGAGCCAGGACTGAATCATAAGTGCCCCCATAGCGGGCACCTCCTCCATTAGAACTGTAACAGGTGCAAGGCCCTTGTCCTAGTGGGACAAGCACAGAGTGGTAGACCCTTCGAGAGAAACTGAATTAGGCCTCCCCAGATGTATTCAAAATTCTTGTAGGTATCTGTAAGCACATCCGTCATGCGCTCCATAGTGACTGCTCTTCAGAGCCGTGCAAGCCATGGGTCATAGAGGGGGCCTCTTTGCTCTTCCATGCCGCCTCCACCGCCATTTTCGCTGCCCCCAAACACAACTGCATTACCGTTTGATCCCCTACAGTTTGGTACTCCAGAGAATCACTTCTGATGCCCTGCAAAACAAAGCTGGGATCCTGTGGGACTGGGTATCCTAAAATTTCCTTCATCTGGGCTAGTATCTCTTCCCAGAACGGGCGGATACTCGGGCAGTCTGTTGTATATATGTGCTTGCTTTGTTATGGCTACTTGGGGTCAGTAGTCCATTCTTTGTGTTTATGTCTTCTCAACCTCCCTTACTACCTATGAGTGTTCTATCTGGTTTGTGAATGTTCCAGTCTTGGCAGTTGATGGTCTGGTCAGCTAGCGAAGTGCTTTATCTCTGCTGTGCTATCTTAATAAATCTATCTTACAACCTGAAGACGTGTCCTGATGCCTACCTAATCTACTTACAACATTTTGGCGACGTTTTGGCTGACCAGACCAAGGCAGAAGCACAGCGCAGCACGAGAAACACTTCGCACCAAGAACCCAAGACACCTTGTCATCTAACTGCGGCTGAAAGCAACTAAAAAAAAAAAAATGTAAAGAAACCTGCTACGTAAAAGAAGAAAAGGAATTGGAAACTCAATTGTCAATGAAATAAAGGAGTGAAATCACCGTTTCATGATTCCTCATCTGCTGCCATTAACATGAACAAAAAGAAGTGTTTGAGCTCAGAAATGGGCGACACGAAAGCGTGCTACTTTTAATGTTGCTCGCCTCAGTTACCCCAAAAAGAACAGAATCATAAGTAAAAAGGAAAAAGGAGGAAGAAAAAGAAGAAACCTGCTTCAAGTGTTCTCTTGTCTGTCAGTTGTGGAGAGAAATTCACGTTATGCCTGTGAGTACCGAGCTTTTATTTCCTCCCTTCACGCTTGACTGCCTGCTACTGCGAGGGATTTACCAGGGTTCCTGTTCTGAGCCACACTCCTCTCGTTGGAAGCGTCAAAAGCGTATGAGTGATTGAGATGGACAAAATCTTAAACAAAACTTGTTCTCAATCTAATAGTTTATTGCACCGATCGATTTGCGCCGATGAGGCTAAAAAGAGACTGAAGAAGTGAAAAAGTATGGTGTATCCGTCTTACCGTTGTTGTTCACAGAGATCCTTCTCATCTTGCTGACATTCTCGGACTGATGACGTCGCAGAACCCCCAAGGGTACTGGCGGAGAGGTTGCGTCTTCGTCACACTTCCAGCTTGCCGGGCGTTGTCCTGACTACCACTCCATGGTCCGAGACGTGGGTTCAGCGCGACATTTGTGCAATACCGCTTAATGTGGAACGTCACGACGCAACGTTAGGGAGCCATTTTTTTTTACAATTTCTTTTCCAAGTGTTCGTGTTGGTTCCTATGGTAACGTGGTCTCAGGGGACAAGCCAATATCTATTCTTTCTCACCTTCACAAGCTATGATCTCGCCGACGATTAATTATCACACACCATGATGCCGGAAGGTAAAAAGGTGAGAGAATGCAGGCAGTGCGAGGTATTGTTGGTATTATCGAGGCACTGGCAGTTTTGTTTTTAACTGTTTGTGACTGACTTAAAGGAATACATGTGTGATGGTCATCTCTCACACAGCATCAGCAATATACGTAACACGATTTTTTTTGTGTACTGTCCTTCCAGTACAAAGACCAGCCATAGTGTATAGCGTCACATGGAAGCACTTACGATGTTACAGCTAGTAATTCATTTACGAGAGTGCCACCTGGTGGATTTTCGAAGTATATATTTTTTTTGTGTAATGTGTTTCACAATATGGTTTTTGAAAGCTGGAATAAAACTAAGGCAGTACGAGTAATGTGAATGTGCTTTAAAACATGGACAGAGATCTAGAAATACGAAAGTTAAGAACCGTGACAGTAAATTGTTTGATGGTAATGTTCTATGGCATATATATACATAAATGGTAACGTCACTGAAGAAGCGCAGAAAGGAGTTTATTATTGATTCTGCATCACAAATTAAATCGGAAAAACTTGTTAAGCACCCACCATCAATTTCTGGAGAGAGTAATTCATTTAATTCCAGCATTGACAGAAAGTTGTTCAAAAAGCAGGTGTGGCAGATGGAAAAAAAAAAAAAAGGAAAATTAGAGTATTGTATGTTTGTGAATTTCATGAGATGAAATGCAAATGGAAAATTGCAAAGTAAGTGTTGCTAGCGTTAAAAGTTTTGAAAGACTGTCATTTCAAGTTGAAATGCAAATGGAAAATATTGCAACTCTTACCCGGTTTCTGGTAAAAGTAAGGACTGAGGAAGTGAGTCTTGGACCACGATCGGGAGAGGACATTGGTAGTCTCAGGACCGGCGAAACCAGAAACCGCGAGAGGACAAGAGATGTCCGAGCACCATTAGGAGACGAAGACAAAGGAAAAGGGGAAAAATGAGAGAACTAAGGTTCCAACCTATCTAGCGGGAGACAACAGATGTCATAAAATCAGTACCGGGATAGGAAAAGAATGGAAAAATGTGTCTTTTGACCAGGAGAGTTCACGACCTAGAGTTGTGACGACAAGAGTTCCAGTACCACGAGACAAAATCGTGACATGGAGGTTCTTTCTACCGGGACAAATGTTCCGCGATTAGAGCCGGGTTTTTTAGCCCTTAGTACTGAGAGAGTTTGTCAACAAAGAAATTAAATTTAAGTCTAATGTAGAGGCCCGCACTACATCGAGAGGCCTTTAACCCAAGAAAAGAACCAGAACGTCAATTTGGACTGTAAGAAATCTGGCTAAAATTTTTCTTAGGGAGCATTCTTCCAGAACTGTTGAGCATTAGAGGCGTTTGTTGAACTCTTATATCTTCAACTGTGTGCAGTAAGCCGTGACAGACGGAAAACTGATTGGAGAACGTAAGCTGTCTCTTCCTGTTTTTGATGGCCACAAGGACAGATTGTAGAGAGTAGACTGTCTCTTTTTGTTTTTCGTCAATCGAAGGGAAGAAGGTGGTCATGTCATCGTGATATTCATCATGATTCTCATTGTGATCCTCTTCTTATCCTGCCCTTTGCTTTCGTCATCTGGAAGTCCAAGAGGTCGTTGACCTCCTACATGTTTTATGTTTTCTTGCTTTTCCTTTTCATGCTTTAAGCTTTTGTTGGGTGTTTGAAGCGTTTATTGTGTTTTCTGTAAAGGAAGAAGATATGTTGTATATATGTGCTTGCTTTGTTATGGCTACTTGGGGTCAGTAATCCATTCTTTGTGTTTATGTCTTCTCAACCTCCCTTACTACCTATGAGTGTTCTATCTGGTTTGTGAATGTTCCAGTCTTGGCAGTTGATGGTCTGGTCAGCTAGCGAAGTGCTTCATCTCTGCTGTGCTATCTTAATAAATCTATCTTACAACCTGAAGACGTGTCCTGATGCCTACCTAATCTACTTACAACACAGTCCCACCAAATATGCTTAAAGTCACCTAGCATCCCACAACCCCTCCAGCAGAGGTCAGACGTTTGGGGAAAGATTTTCTTCAGTTTAGTCGGGTACAGGTACCAGTCAAACAGAAGTTTATAATCGGCCTCCCTCATGCCCACAGAGTGATTAAATCTAGTGATGTTCCTCCAGAGCTTGGACCAACTGGCTTTCGAAATGGCTCCCCCCAACACTGCCTCCCAAAGGTCCATGTGTCTTGGTCACGGGGAGATCAGGGTGTCCAGCAGGAGAGCGTATAGGGCTGATCTGTTCCCCTTAGTTCCCCCCCTACCCTCCTGCCTGGCGAAGTTTTCAATAGGTGTCATGTCTTTAGTAGCTGCCTCTCGTACCGCTGGTTGTAGCACCCAGTGAGCTAATTGGGTATAACAAAATCCATGGCTGGCAAGTGAAAATCCTGTTGGCAATGTTCAAATGTAAGGATTTCAGTGTTGTGGAACAGGTCAGAAATCGTCATGCATCCTCCCTCCCTCCCTCCAAGCTTCAAAGGGACCTAGCTTTTGCGCCGGTCGAAATGCGTGATTGAAGGGTACTGGTGTGAGAGGCGAGGGAAATGTTGTCCATGAGAATTGTCAGACTACCTCGTCCCAGACCCTGAGGGTGGTACCTGTAGGTGTGCTAAGATAGTATTTCCCTATTGCCCTGTCCATGTGAGCCAGTGCTTGTCTGACTCCCTGGCCGACCACTTCGGGATCACCCTCAACTGTGCAGCTTTGTAATATAGATTAAAGTCTGGTAAGGCCAGGCTCCCGTTGATCGAAGCAGGCGTAATAACTTGTATGGTAGTCTGGCCCTGCAGTTCTGCTAAATAAACTTGAGCATTAGTGTAAATAAGGCTGGAATGAAGTTGCGCTCCAAGGTGATGGGGAGACCTTGGAATAAATAGAGCAGCTTAGGTAGTATACTCATCTTAATAACCTGGATTCTTCCCAGCCATAGGAGACCACCGATGTAGATCAGCTTTCAATACCTGGCGGAGGGGGGTGAGAAGTTAGCCCGAAAAAGATCGTAAATCTCAGGGGTGATTTTGATGCTGAGTTTGTAATGCACTTCTTAGCCTGTCGAAAGGGTGTATCCCTGCACAGGGCTTCCAATTCCGAGGCGGGCAGGGTCAAGTTGAGCAGGAACGATTTGGTTAAGTTAACCTTAAATCCTGCCACCCTTACAAATCATTCCAGGTCCGTTAGTAGCGAGGCTAGTGATTGCTGGGGCGATGTGAAAGTAAACAAGACATTGTCTGTGAATAGTGACACCTTGTGCTTTCATGTATCAAACGGTATGCCTGAGATTCCGTGGTTCCCCCGAATCTTTGCTGCTAATGGCTCTAGGTTTAGGGCAAACTGTAATAGCGACAAGGGGCATCCTTGTCTAGTCCACCTAGCTAACTGAAAGGGAACTGAGCTCACCCCAATTCACCAGCACTCTGTCACATGACGTTGCATAATTAGCCCCAATCATAGTGATAAATTGTTCACAGAAGCCAAATTCACGGAGGGTGTGAAAGAGAAACTACCAGTCCACCCGGTCAAATGCCTTCTCGGCATCTAGTGCCACCAAGACAGCAGGGATCGTCTTCTTAGAGACTCTCTCAATTAGATAGATGACTGTCTGGATATTATCATGAGTAGGCCTTCCTTTAATAAATCCCGACTGATCGGGATGTACCAAGTCGGGCAGCAAGTCTTCTAATCTGGTGGTCAATATTTTCGAGTATAGCTTTGCATTCTATGTTTAAGAGGGTTATTGGGTGGCAAGAGCCACAATTTGTTGGATCTTTACCAGGTTTTGGTATAAGGGAAATGAGGGCCTCACTCATGGAAGGCGATGCCGCTCCAGTCCCGCTATTGAATTAAAGAGAGACACTAGGTGAGGAATGATTTCAGCTCCAAAGGCTTTGTAAAACTGGGCTGTCAGCCCATCTGGCCCCAGAGATTAGGTTTAAGGCTTTTGATGGCCTCCCTCACCTCCTCGTCGGTGATGGGGCTGCTCAAGACCTCATTTTGTGTGTCCGATACTTGTGACAACGCTATTTCTTCCAAATACTCTCTTTGGTCTTGCCAGCTAGGTTCCTGTGCAGTGCATAGCTTCTTGAAGTGGCTGAAGGCCTGAGCTTTGCCCATTTCAGAGGTCCTTCTCGACAATATCCCCTTTGTAATCCTTTCCCTTTTAACCCTCAACTGCCTTGCTAAGAGGGTCGCTGTCTTGTTACCGTGCTCATACGTCATGTGTTGGCAACGCAGCTTGGTAAGTTCTGCTATATTGCTGTATATATCATTGTGGTTCCCTCATAACGCCGTCACTTACCGCTGGAGGGCTAGGGTTGGATTTGCTTTATGTGATTGTTCTGCCGCACATAGCTCAGCTTATAAAGTTTGTCTCTCTTTTATTCTCTGTTTGTTTAAAGAAGCATTCAGTGTTATGCATTGCCCCCTAAGGGCTGAATTGAAGGCATACCAATGGGTGGAGTAGGAAGTATCTTGCGGGACATTTGTCTGGAAGTATTCCTTAATAGATATTCGCAGCTCGTCTTGAAGCAGTTGATCCCTTAATAGAGAATTGGGGAAAAACCACCAGTGTAATCTAGGAGGGGGAGCCTCTCACTCCAATTACATGGCCACAGGAGCATGATCCGAGAGTGCTATGGGGTGAAAGGTGACGGCCTGTAAGGCTGGGATCAAAGGGCTTCTCACAAAGATGTAGTCCAATTAGGAGTAGCTCCTGTGGGAATGCAGGAAAAAAGTATAGTCTAGATCTTTCGGGTGTAGCTGCCGCCATGCATCATGGAGCCCTAAGTCCCCAAACGCCCTCTTTAATGTTTTTGGGAAACTTCCCGAGTTTGATCTGTGAGGTTGTGTGCAATCTACCGTCACATCCCAGGTGAGGTTGAAGTCCCCCATGAGGAAAACGTCTCCCCTCGCAAAGCCCCCCTACAAAGAGAAGAATGTGTGGAGAAAAGTGACTTGATTTGTGTTGTGTGCGTAGAGGGAGGCACAGGTGCATTTATGCCAGTGCAATGTGCCTTTCTCTGAGATTATCCTTCCTTCTTTGTCTGACCTAGATCCTTCTGGTTGAAACCAATTGGAGGAGTGGAAGAAGAGAGCTACCCCATTCTTTTTGTTGTACGTAAGGTGGTAGTTGTTATGTTTTAACCTATGATCTTCGGATCGATTAAGATGCGTCTCCTGCAGAGCCACCACATCGTGCCTCTGATCTAGCATGTATTTCCACATTTTCTTACTTTTCGCTGGCAAGTTCAGACCTCTCATATTCCAAGTAAGGGCTGTGATTACCATTTTCTACAAACAAAGGTGTATATCTTCTGCCTGCTTAGCCATTGCCCACTATCTGTCTTGGCTCTCCCTGCTCTGATCACTGGGTGCCCTCCCTCCCGGCCTCCCCCACACCCCCTGGGTATCCTTGTAAGAAGCCCCCATACCAAACAAAAACAACATTTTCACAATATAAACCGGATATGTAAATTCCACCTGGATCGTGCATTGTTCCAGATCTTGGAGCTTGTTTTCCAGATCTGAAGTCCTCACCCCCACTGAATCTACATCCTGTTGCAGTGTCACCAAGTGTGTGTTGACGTCTGCGTGAAGGGATTCGAGAGAGGAGGTCATGTCTACTTTCAGGTCTTCGCGCAGTTCACACTTGAACTTCAGGGAGGTGAGGAGGTCTTCCTTTGGGAGGGCCACTGCGCAGTCGGCGTGAGAGATAGACGTCCCCTCATGGTCTTCCACAAGGTTAAAATAATTGGAGACCCTGTTGCCCTGACTTTTCTTTGGTGGCATAGGCGCAGTCAGCTGTCAGGCACTGCGGCGGCCATCCTGTGTGGATTCGTCCTCCGCCCGCAGACTTCTCCTGGGTCTCCCCCCTGCCTGTCAACACCTCCACCCTCGTGGGCGCAGCACTAGGGGTGCTTGAAGGGAACTTACTGGTCTTCTCCGCTCTTTTGCCATTACCCCTCCATGTCAAGTATCATCAAGCCCTCTGCACTCAGTTCATTCTTTGGGTGTTTCCAGGCTATGGTGCTGCCATTTACCCTTCAGTTCAGCTTCCAGATCCAAATTGTATTTTGGGCCAGCAAACTGAGCCAGGGGAGGCAGTCTCTAGTTAGAGTGTGGCACATTGAAAATCAGGCAGAGAGGTAATCACTTCTTCCCCCCTTTCATCAAGCCTAAAGGACTTCTTTGTCGTTCCTTTGATGGACCAGGTTGTGGCCCCAGCTGCGAGTTACGTGCGAGCTTGGTGCTTTCGCTATGCCTAATGCCTGCCCTCAGCAGGACTGCGCTCCAAGACCCGCCGCCACGATGAGGTAAGGCAGTATGGAGCCTCACTAGCCTGACTCATGTGATCTTCCCGGTGGCCGCCGCAGATGCTCCAAGTCATGGCCTGCGTTTTGCGCATGGGAGCCCCCCAGAGCCCGCTGACCACGAAACTGGTGCTCTCACGTGAGGGTGGGTGGGAGGGGACCATGTATTGCCTCCTCGCTGCTCCGACTGCTGGGGCAGGATCATCAATTCCGTCCCGCCACCTGCACACCAGAGCCCCAGTCACAGGTACTGCAGTGCAAGCACTACTGTTACTCCAGCGTTGCCGGGCCGCCATCAGTCCAAGACGCCACCGGCCTTTTGTCTGCCTCACTGTGGCAGCCTCCCGCAGGCCGCACCTCCAGCTTTTCCGCAGCCCCATGAGGCGGCTGGTCCCAAGCCTGGCCACTCTCAGCCCCTCAGAGGAGAGGATTCCGGGGGGCCCATCGTCGCCCTCTCACGAGGACTCCGGTGGTTTGTTCTCAGTCGCCACAGAGCCCTTGTGGATTACCTCCACCCAGCCATCTTGGTTGGCCACACCCCCATCTTTTTGGAATAAAGGGAAATTTTGTTTTTGGAAGCCTCTTTTTTTTTTATACATACGGGTAAGAGAGTTGGGCTAAGCCCCAATATTACCCAACTTCCATGATGAATGGCTGCACCTTTCAGGCTCGGGTCAGCTGCAAGCTGGGGAAACCTACCAAACTCAGACATTTCTGAAAACTAGACACCCAGGAGATGCCTCATGTGGATCCCACAAGGTTTTATTACCTTACATTTCCCAGCAAATCTCAAACTTTGCTGAAAATTGCACATTTAGCATGCATTTCTGTGTCCGGAATGAGCAGAAATCCACAAAATCCTACTGCCCAGCGTTCCCCCACTTGATCGATAAAAGTGCTACTTCATTTGAATGGCAGTATTTTTACTTCAGGCAAGTACTGGTACAAGTATTGTTTGCAGGATGGAAAGGGAAGTGAATCACCCCCAACTTTTGTGGGGTATAGGGAAAGCGCTGTCTACACAATGCATTAGGGCCGACTTCACTTGTGGGTGTTGAGTTGGAAAAGCTGGGTCTCCATGGACGGACTTATGCCACCTAACTGCCGGGCAACTTACTGGGGGAGACCAGCATGGCTTCATGCAGTATTCCATCAGGGAGTCTGTTGGGTCCTCATCAAATAGTAGTAACAGCACAGACAAGTTAAAAGTTTGTCTTTAGTTTCTATAGTTGAAAGATTGAGGTCTAGTACTTCTGTCACTCTGAAGCCCTGGTGGAGATTCCAATTCTGTTTAGGGAGAAGAACAAGTTAGTTACCTTCGGTAACGCTTTTTCTGGTGGATACAGTATCTGCCTGTGGATTCCTCACCTTGTGAATATCCCCTGCGCCAGCAACATTCGTAAACTTTTGTAGCAGTCCACGCCGATGAGGTCGAAGACGACGTCACAGAGACACGGCTCCGCTCGCGACTCCGCTGACGTCACCGGCGCCATAAGAAGACCTCGTCGGCGTGATGACGTCAGTTCTGCCCTTTTTTCCGTGCCTTCGAGGCACACGGACGGACTGACAGCAATATATACACAGTATACACAGTACATGATATGCAAAGCAACACACACAGTGTGGAGAATAAATAGCAAGGCACAAGAAATAACATAATGCCTTTGACAGTAACAAAACACATTTGAAATACCATCAATAGAATTACAGGTATAGAAGGATAGACAACGGGGAGGCGGGTGGGTCAGTGAGGAATCCACAGGCAGATACTGTATCCACCAGAAAAAGCGTTACCGAAGGTAAGTAACTTGTTCTTGTGATGGATACATCTGCCAGTGGATTCCTCACCTTGTGAATAGATTCCACAGCAGTCCCCACTCCCGGAGGAGGGTGTCCATCCTTCTATACCAGAAAGTCCTGAAGGACGGATCGCGCAAAGTGTCCGTCCCTCCTCACCTCGGTGTCTAAGTGATAATGTTTTGCGAAGGTGTGGAGGGAGGCCCACGTTGCCGCCCTACAAATGTCCTCCACAGGAACACCCCTAGACAAAGCAGACGTGGAAGACTTTGCTCTAGTGGAATGAGCTCTCAAACCCTCTGGAGGTTCCTTACCAGCCAGGGAGTAGCAAATCTTGATGCACAAGACAATCCACCTGGAAAGGGTGCGCTTGTGCACCGCTCGACCTTTCCTGCAGCCAGCAAAGCCCACGAAGAGCTGGTCATCAACCCTGAAGTCCTTTGCCCTGTCCAGGTAGAAGCTCACCGCCCTCTTAGGATCCAAGCGGTGAAGCCGCTCCTCCTCCTTGGAAGGGTGAGGGGGAGGATAGAAGGAAGGAAGGGTAATGGACTGCCCCAGATGGAAGGGAGTTACCACCTTAGGAAAAAACGCAGCCCTGGTCCTGAGTACCATTCGTTCAGCATGAACAGTCAAGAATGGGGGTTTTGAACTTAGAGCTTGAAGCTCACTTACCCTCCTTGCCGAAGTGATTGCAATGAGGAATACTGTCTTAAAGGACAACAGCCTCAAAGGACACTTGTGTAAGGGCTCGAAGGGAGAACCCATAAGATAAGTTAATACAAGGTTTAAATCCCATTGAGGCATAATAAAAGGAGTTGGAGGAAACTTGTTTGTAAGGCCCTTTATAAAACGAAGAACAATAGATGATTTGAATAATGACGGCTGATCCGGCAAAAAAATAAAGGAAAGCCGACAAAGCCGATAAGTATCCTTTCACAGTAGCCACAGCAAAGCCTTGCTGAGCAAGTGAAAGGGCAAACTGTAGAATGTTAGATAGACGAGCCTTCAAAGGGATCAATGGACCTCTCTCCGCACCAAAACACAAATTTAGACCACCTATATGAATATATAGATTTGGTGGAGTGTCGCCTGGCCGATAAAATAACATCCACCACATCTGGTGAGTCGGCGTGGATCAAGGGTAGGTGGATAGGCGTCCTGTACTACGGACCTCTGACACTGTACTATCCGGTGTCTGCCTCCAGCGCCAGCTCGTTGGATCTCGCAGCCCTGCAGTTAAGGGCATTGTACCTAACCTGCACTAGTCACCACTTATTAGGGTGCTGTATGTGTGGTAAGTGCCACAGTAGCCACTACCACTACCAATAAGTGTGTGAATCACCTGGTCCTGAAGAATTGCGGTTACTTTACTTAAGCAAGAAACATGTTGACCATCTATGACCACAGCGTAATACAGTCAATCTAACTGTAATATTACGCACTCTATTGTTTTTATAATAAGAGTGGGACCCCCGTCATTTAATAAACACTATTCAGGTTCCCCACTACTTATTTTTAATACACTCCCTTCACCACACACTTTCTCACTTGAAGGCCCTCACCTGCATTCACCCACCGGCAACTATGGAATAAAGATCTCCACTAAAAGGCGCCACTGGGGTCGCCGATCGGGGATTGCAGCGCCGCCCCGATTCGGAGCAGACCCGATGATGACACTTTACATCTGGGCCACATGCTGACGACATATGACAGCTAGTCTGCCGGGTGTGTGAGGGTCTTTTTCCTAAAGGAGGACTCTCCTCCTGACCTCGGGGACACATTTATCTCTTTATTTACCAATAGTTCTCTTTAGGAACAGCATACTTTCTTATTTATTCGAGAGAGAGAAAGAATTCAGGTTGCCCCGTTCAATCTCCAGGCATGAAGGTGTAAGCTGTGGGGGTGTAGAACCTGCCCCTCCGACTGCGAGAGGAGGTCTGCCCTCAGAGGGAGACGGAGCGGAGGGCACGAGGAGAGGTGGAGAAGATCTGAATACCACACCCTTCTTGGCCAATCTAGGGCGATCAATATGACTTGGGCCCGGTCTTGACGAATCTTCCTCAGAACCCGAGGAATCAAGGGTATGGGAGGAAACGCGTAAAGGAGTCGAGATCTCCAACTCAACAGAAACACGTCCCCCAACGCTCCCTGCATCTGATACTGGAGACTGCAGAATGACGGGCAGTGAGCATTCTCGTGAGTGGCAAACAGGTCCACCCGAGGAGTTCCCCACATCCGAAAGACGTGACGAACTACCTCCGGATGAAGCCTCCACTCGTGATCGGCGGAGAACTGCCGACTGAGGCTGTCCGCACGTACTTTCAGCACCCCGGCCAGATGATTTGCCATTAGACAAATCTGATGGTCCTGAGCCCAGGACCATAGACGCAGGGCCTCTCTGCAGAGACAAAGAGACCCCACTCCTCCCTGTTTGTTTATATACCACATCGCAGTAGTGTTGTCCGTCAGGACTTGAACAGACTGACCGCGAAGGGAAGGGAGGAAGGCCTTGAGCGCCAAACGAATCGCATGCAATTTCAGAAGGTTGATGTGAAGCAACCTTTCCTCTGGAGACCAAAGACCCTTGATCTCCAGATCCCCCAGATGAGCACCCCACCCTAAGGTGGATGCATCCGTTATCACTGTTGTCACCGATGGAGGTATATGGAAGGGCTTTCCTTGGGACAGATTGCCCTCCACGCTCCACCAAGATAGATCCGCTGCAGCTTCTCTGGAGATCCTCACAGACTCCCTGAGATCTCCCTTGTGCTGATACCACTGCTTGCGGAGACACCACTGGAGCGCCCTCATGTGCCAGCGTGCATGGTTGACCAAAAGGATGCAGGAGGCGAACAGACCGAGCAGGCGAAGGACCTTCAGAACTGGAACGACCGCTCCGTTGTAAAATAAAGGAATCATTTCCTGTATGTCGAGAATCCTTTGAGGAGGAGCAAATGCTCGACAAACAGTAGTTTCCAGTACCGCACCTATGAACAGGTTGCGCTGAGAGGGCACCAGGTGAGACTTGGGCACGTTTATCGAAAAACCCAATTTGTAAAACAGCTGAGTTGTATCCTGCAGATGACGCAGCACCTTCTCCGGCGACTCCGCCTTGATCAGCCAGTTGTCCAAATAAGGGAAAACCGAGACCCCCGACCTTCTGAGATGGGCTGCCACCACTGCCATCACCTTCGTGAAGACTCGAGGTGCCGAAGTAAGACCAAACGGAAGGACCGCAAACTGATAATGTTGCGACCCTACCGTAAACCGGAGATACTTCCTGTGCGACTTCAGGATAGGGATGTGAAAATACGCATCCTGCAAGTCGAGAGACACCATCCAGTCCTCCTGATTCAGCTCTTGAAGAACCTGTGCAAGGGTGAGCCTCTTGAACTTCTCCTGTTTCAGGTAAAAGTTCAAGATTCTGAGGTCCAGTATCGGACGCAATTTGCCGTCCTTTTTGGGAATCAGGAAATACCGGGAGTAGCATCCCCGACCCCTCTCCTACTCTGGAACCACCTCTATCGCACCTTTTTGAAACAGCTTCAGGACTTCCTCCTGTAGGAGAAGACGGTGGTCCTCCGAGCAAGCACCTTGACAAGGAGGGTAATTCGGAGGGAACTCCCAAAAGGGAAGGGCGTACCCATTTTCTACAAGATCCAGAACCCAGAGATCTGTAGTTACAGACTCCCAATCTTGCAGAAAATGGGTAAGCCGGCCCCCCACAGGACCAGCATGATCCGAAATGGCGGATCTAGGGCTGCTTTGCGGTGGTGGGAGGGGCTGAGGAGGAGGAAGAGGAGGAGGAGAGCTGACGGCCACATAAGCGACCCCTGATTCTTCCTCTGTAACCTCTAGACGAGGAACCTTGCTGCTGCTGGGTCTGCCTATAGGTTCGAAAAGATGTCCTTCCGAAACCTCTATATCTTTTAAAAGACCCCCCTCGACTGAGACTGCAGGCCCAGAGATTTAGCTGTCGCCTTGCTGCCTTTGAATCGCTCCAGAGCAGCATCCGCCTTTTTGCCAAACAGGCCAGAACCATCAAATGGCAGGTCCAAAAGAGTCGATTGCACATCCTGTGAAAACTCCGAAGATCTTAACTATGCACTCCTTCTGGTGGCGACAGAAGATCCCATGACTCTCGCCACCGAATCCGCCGTGTCCAATCCACTCTGGATCACCTGGCGTGCAGCCGCCTGGGCATCCGACAAGATCTCATTGAATCCAGCCCTATCCTCCTCAGACAGTTTTGGCGCCAGTTTCTTAGCCGAATCCATAAGCGCATGCACATATCGTCCCAAGAGGCAAGTTGCATTTGTCGATTTAAGCGCCATGCTGGCCGATGAAAAGACCTTCTTGGCCGACTGATCTAACTTCTTAGCCTCTCTGTCACCAGGCACCTGAGGAAAAGCACCCCTGGACTTCCCCGAGCAAGCTGCCTGAATCACCAGGCTCTCAGGCGAAGGGTGTGATGTTAAAAACTCAGGGTCCCCTGGGGCTGCTCTGTATCTCCTAGCAACAGTCTTGGAAACCGCAGGAGCAGAAAAAGGCTTACGCCAGATCTCTAGAACAGGGTCAACAATAGCCTCATTGAAGGGAAGCAATGGCTCTGACACTGCTGTAGGAAAATGCAATACCTCAGTTAATATATTTGACTTAAACTCCGTAGTTGGCAACTGGAGATCAAGCAGCTCTGCAGCCTTCCTAATAACCGCATGATACGGCGCTGCATCCTTTGAGGGCTCATCTGATGGAGGAGTGATCTCTTACTCCGGAGACAAATCCAAACCACTTGCGTCCTTTAGCTCCTCATACACCTCATCTGACTCAACCAACTCTCCCTCTTCAGGTTCAGCTTCCTCCAAAAGATACCTCCTTTCATCCACCACTCTCTGTGCCTTCTTTCTGGATCGAATCCGCACCAGCGGCGTCGGCGGCGCCGTGTTCGAATCAGACGGTGCCGGCAGCGGCATCGAACGTGGATCAACAGGAGCAGCCGGCGTCGAACGTGGTCGAGCCGGCGCCGGTGAAGAGGGAAGCGGAGTCGACGTCCTCGGCAGATACCAAGACGGCGTCGCTTGAAAGAACGGCATGAATGGAGCTTGAGGATAGAGCTGCGGCACTCCCAAGTTAAAAGCCATTGGATCAATCGGACCCGCAGGTGCACCAGTGGTATACATGGCCCTCGAAAACACCCCATACATCGCATTCAGATAATGCAAGGGGTCCTGACCTGGTCCAGGGAAGGCAGGGTACTGGTCAGGCATCACCGGACTGGGGCCTACCGGCTTCGACGGTGGAATAAGCGGCATCGCAGGCTCACCCGGGACTGGAAGATCCTCAACCGGGGCCGGAGACGGAGCCGGAGATGAATCCAGAGCCAGAGATGAAGCCGGCGTCGGGGATATCACCGGAACCGGAGATGAAGCCGGAGCCACCGAAGCCACCGGAGAAGAAGGAACCAGAGGTGAGGCCGGGACTGGAGAAGGAGACACGGATTCCCTCCGACGCCGAGCTGGCGACTTCGGAGCCGAACTCTTATCGGAGTGATGCCGTGAAGAATGCCTCCTCTTCTTCTTATGCTTCTTGCCTCTCGAAGCATGTCCTGAAGTCGATTTGGACACCGACCTCGACTTGGACTTTCTCCTTCCTCTCTTCCTCTCTTTTCTTTCTTCATCCTGGCGATGAAAAGCTTTGCCTCCCTTTCTTTAAGAGCCTTAGAACTCATCTTCCGGCAACAAGAATAACCATCCACATCATGGTCGGACGAGAGACACCAAACAGTCTTCATGTGGGTCTGTAATTGACATGTGCTTCCCACATTCCCGACAGGGCTTGAAGCCCGACTTCCTTGTCGACATATTTCTCGAAAGAGAAACAGAGAAAACCAGAAAAACACAAAGTAACAGTGAAGCTACCAACAGCAATTCCCGAAATCCGTTGGCGTCGACGGCGCGGAAAAAAGGGAACTGACGTCATCACGCCGACGAGGTCTTCTTATGGAGCCGGTGACGTCAGCGGAGTCGCAAGCGGAGCCGTGTCTCTGTGACGTCGTCTTCGACCTCATCGGCGTGGACTGCTACAAAAGTTTCCGAATGTTGCTGGCGCAGGGGATATTCACAAGGTGAGGAATCCACTGGCAGATGTATCCATCAGAAGTATCTAAGCCACTTGCATTTCGCAAATCTAGGTATAGTCCAGCATCAGTATAATGATGGAAAAACAAGTTGTCCTCCTCCTGAATGTTATCATTGTGCAGAACATTTTAAAGCCCTTGAATCAGAGCCGAACAGGACCACTAGCCTGAGGTAGAACTGGCGACAAGGAAGAGATTGGGAAAGCCCACGGTTAGAGGTTGTACCCTGGTTAAAGCACACAATATATGGGCTTGTCGCTGGCTGGCTTCTGCTATGGATTGGATATGGGTGTCTCAACCGGAACAAGAACTACTGGAGTCTGTCCACACCAGAGTGACTGGGACCAGTGTGGCCTCTGGGACTAGAGTAGAAACTGGTGCCAGCCCTGCTTTTTGTGTTTGGTGATGAAGAGTTTCACCTCACACTCCTTAATTGCCTTTGGGTGCATCAGGGAGTATTTGTAGCATGACTTTGAGTAAAGAACGGAACCTAGATACCACACACAATTGCTGAAAGAATCTGTGACTGCCATCTGCTTCTTGCAATCGTGGCACAGCTTAAAGCCAGTAGTTTTGGGGTAAGACATTTCTCTATCATACTATCATATTTTTGGAACTCCTGAGGTCAGTAAAAACCAAAAGAAGTTGGAAGAAGAGTTACCATCAGCGTCCAAAGGCATGGAAAGAAAGGACTAATGTCAGCATGGAGGGGGCAGAACCTATACTAGGCTCTGTGTTGTAACTTTAAGAGGTAGGGTGAGGCTGCAGCCGACTGATAGCACCAGCTACTGGCATGTGCGATCCTTTGCTTGGAAAAAATCCAGATCCAGTCTAGTGCCTAGAGATACTCAAGAGGTAAGAAATCTACTGTAAGAAGTTTCAATTAAACTATTTCTTAAAACAAACACCGACAAAATGAAGTGTCAACTTCATACCCAAGTCAATAATGGCCATCAAGTCTACAACCACACTCATGATAGATAATCTGAAAGCCTGCTTATCTGAGCTGACAATGAACTGTGAGAAAGTCCTCACCAACAAGATAGCACACTTGGAGCAGGCATAAGTGAAGAAATATCAGAGCAGAAAGTGAATAAAAAGGACTAGAACAAGAGGCTAGAGACAGTGGAAGGCCAAATTCAAATTCACTCAAGAATAGGAACAGCTAATGACCACGTCAATGGCACACCTGGAAACCAAAGTAATGGACAGAAATTTAAGGACCCAGTAAACAGGGAGCAGGGAGACAATGTCTGCATAAGAAATGTTAAAGACACAGATGTAGAAGTCATCTATATCTGCTTAGCAGAACTATGCAGCGGTATTTTTAAGACAGCCTGGACCAACAGGTCAGGTGTGAAAAATATTTATCGAGTTACTAGTGAAATGCCAAAACAAATTATAGGGTACATGATAGGTTGGTGAAAAGTGCTTGCTTTTGGCTGAAATAAACAGAGGACAATGAAAAAAATGCACGGGATGGAAATCATCACGTTTTGTGACATTCAAGGAGCTCTCTACCAACAGCTATCACCGGTCATCTGTCAGTCTTCAGAAAAGAAGAGAATTTTGTCTGGTGGTACAAGAACTCAATAAAGACTAATTAGATACCACTGGCTATTTCCAAGTGGACTGCAATTCAAATGGAAACATGAGGACCTCATTGTGAACCTACCTAAAGATGGAAAGCGAATTTTGAACTCTGAAAAAGAGACCATTCCAGAGGAATCAGCACAGCAAGTGACCAACCATTTTTGAGAAGGGCACTGAACGTTCCTACCCCCCAAAATTTCCAAGGAAGAGGACAACAAGTAAAAAAAAGGATGAACTGAAGACTCATCACTGATGTATGCTATAGAAGATTATGAGCAGTGACACATGGAAAGGGCGTAGCGGGTGGAGGGGTGAGTGGCAAAGAATGGCAAACCTATCTGGGGAAGGGGTTTTCCACAGGCAGCACCACTTCTCCAATGTCTCCTAATAGTTATCTTAACAAGAGTAAGAAATGAAAGGTGGGCCTAGGCTTTCACTAAAGCAGAGTTGGTTAATTATTGCAGATTACGAAGTTATGCCATGACTTGCACTTCACTACAGAGATGCGGCAGGATTGATCACGTCAATAACAGACACAAATATTTTCCCACATCTGTGTTAAGTGGGGGGGGGGGGGCCTATTGGCCCAAGTAATGATATTTAATATGGACGTAAAGTTGGAGAGAAGGGGTCGACTCTTTATATCCCTGCTCCGGAGTTATAAAATGCACGTATAAGAACTACTGTGAGTTAAGCTAGTCATTCTCAAAGTGAAGGACCCGAATATCTTTGAACAAAAGCCATAAATCACAATTACATTTCCTAAAGTTACATACAACACATTTCCTGGTGGAACCTCTACTCTAGATAAAAGACTAATTCAGAATAAAACTCAAAGTTTTTCTAACATTTGCAGAATCTAAGACTGCAGTGGTGTTCAACCTTTTTAATGCTTTGCTCCCCCCTCGTGTAAAAAAATAATAGTTATTGGGTCCTCCAGAATGAGAATGACAAAAATATTTTTTCACAATTATACTATAAAATTGACAGCTCAAAACCTATTTGACAATTCAAACATGTTTGATCAATATATGCCAATTCCTATTGCGACCTATCACACAGGCATAACTCTTGGTTAAGCAGCAACTCCTATTTAACTATTGGGCAGGGGGAGCACATTCCTAAATAGGCAAAACTAGCCAACTAGCCGTCTCAAAAGCAGATCTTAGGCATGCATATAAAATGGAAGGGTTGTTTCATTTCTTAGAATAGAAGGAGCATAGTGCTCAAAATGAACATTGTACCATATTTGCTTAATATATTCCAATACCTATTGCTACCCATCACAGAATCAGAACTCTTGGTTATTCAGCAACTCCTGTTTAACTGTCCGGGCTGGAGGAAGAGCTAGAGTGAGTAAATTAATATTTATGTCGGCAAGAGACTTTGTGAAGTGTACCAGGCACCACACGTGTGGATGTTAACTAATGGGCAGCTAAGGAATTTGTAAAGAGATGCCTTGTGCTGATTCAAACACTATCAGGAAAGACTTGCCTTGGTCATCGAAGAATTGATGCTCCCACAAACTTGTACACATGTATTCCTACAAAAAGCTGGATATAGTGGCTCAGAACACCAATGCATCCACTCCAGGAATCTATGCTTGAACTTATTGTCAATTTTTCAAATGCAAGCAGGTCCACTCACGCTTTGTGCTTCCGAGGTCAATAAAAGAAGTAGCCATGAGTTGGTTAACTATAAATATCTGGTATTCTGCATCATATCGCCCCAAGCGCTCATTGGGAGCCTTACAAATATATGTTAGGTGTAGGACCAGGTGGCAATTAAGAGGTGGGGTCTCATTACTTTACTGTCTCCCAACATGTCCATTCACTACAATATAAATGTTATACATGTAATGACAGATACTGGTTTTGAACAGGGGAAATGGGGACTGCAGGCTTCTCACAAAAATGTTTGTAAAAGGGCACATCCAAGTCATTTGATGTCTGTACAACAGATTTCTCTGCAATAGAGACTGAAAGACCACATTGCCTGCAGACACAACACAGTGTCCTCCACCCACAAAGTAACAGACATAAAACTGCTTACGACATACAAGAAATTAGTCAATGGGTTTGAATAGTTCACAGCATGTTTCTCTTCTATACAGTCTAGCTGAGGGAAAAGGGTATATAATGGATGTACAAAGGTAAATGGTCCAACTTACAGAACAGAAAAAAATAGAGGGGGAATTCAGCAGACATCCCAAAAACATATAGGAACATAACACAGAGTCAACATATGTGTTAATGGTATTTGATTCCATAGTGTGTTTGTCAAATGTCTCTAACTGTGACTGAAACTTGCTGGAGATTCAATGAGGATTTGGGGATTCTACTGCACTTGTGGGATTGTGCAAAGGTGAAAATACTTTGGAAGGACATGCTTGGTAATGTAAAAAAAGGAATGGGGGGGTTTTCCACAGCACACGATATGGGAGACCTATTATTAGGACTAAAGATGCAAGATCAGAAGTATTGGGTAAACAGACTATGCAATAGCACATCTACTGAAGACAGCAAAAGAGCTTAGAGCTCTACAATGGAATAATGAGGATAAGTCAATGGATTCATAAAGTGTAGCACATATAAGGGATCAGCTTAACAAAACTCTGCAACCTGTTGCATCTGTTAGGCCTAAAATATTTGAGATACTACCCCATAGCGATTTAAGAAAAAGGGGGAGCAGGAAATCGAAATATAATGATCGTCGAAAAGGGGATAGCAGCTAGACCCTTTAACGAATCTCAGCATTAGATGCTATGAGTGTGTGTGTACTGGGAAAGGCAGGGAGAGTGCCTGAAGTTGTGGTTTTCCTTTTTGTTAATGGTTTTAAGTAAGCCCATACCAATACTCATCTACCTACTGGATGACAGGACTTCCACACCTAGAAGGCAATGTGGAGTGCAAAATGTGTGGATTAATGTTGTTAATGTATTTAGATAATAAACGTTTTTTTAATAACGGCATCTTATAAAAAAGATATTTCTGGTTACCACACACAGGCAAAGATATTCGGAATTCCGAATGGCCCTAAAGACCTGGTTGCTTGAATAAGCTTCTGGGACCTGCAAGCGCCTGGATACCCCATTGAGTGATTAGAAGTGGTTTATAAATCCTGATTGATTTTAAATCTATGAATATCAATGAAGATACCATGACAGAGAAAACAGTGTTCTTCCTTTATTACAAGAGGGCTGGGACCCGTTGTACAACTTGACATCTCACTTAAAAAAAAAATCTCAAGCGGAACAATGTTAAATGAATATTAGTGTAACGATGACATGTATAAAGAAATAAGCTTCACATAAAAACTTAACGCCATGCCTGTTCCAGACAACCTATGATCTAGAACACTTAAGACTAGTCTATATGTATAACCCAATCACAGTCTTTGCTCTTGTTCCAGCATTTGTGCAATTACCTGCAAACAGTATTCACACTGATAAGGTTTTTCTCCACTATGCGTTCTCTTGTGTCTTTCCATATGGTACTTCTGTATGAACCGCATACCACACTCATCACAGCGAAATGGCTTTTCACCTGAATGTAAAGGCAGAAAGACTTTAGACAACAGTTCGATTATACAAAGTTGGATGCTTTCAAGAAGTCAGTGAATGGGATTCTAGGTGTACATAAGATGTTCTGTACAGTGTGCCACATGCAAATGCAGAATTAAAGCAGCAGCTTAACATAACATCCCTTTTATATAACAGGCAGCAGCTTAAGTACGAGACTATATTTGTCTCACAACTTTCTTTGACTTTCCATTCCCTCAAACAAACCTAGTTCAGCCCAATCTCATTCATTAGCTGATTAATAAGCTACTGAAAACGAATGAGGCAACCCCTCAAATATACTAGGATGCTTTAAAGAGCAACGAATGGAAAAGACCAATTCATTAGAAACTGAATCAACTTTCTTTCAGTAATAAATAACACTTGAATTAAACATTTTCTATGATTCTTTCAACTGCCGCTTTAATACTATTGTTAGTTTTCTCGATCTTGGTATTCATAGAAACGATCCATGTGGAGAGGTGAGGGTATTGCTGTTAGTTACTTTCCCTACTGCAACAGCGATAAACAAAATATTTGACAGTGAATTCTATGGTATTTGTCAACAAAAACTGCTAACTCACCAGTAACATTCATAGCCAGGTTATATACACAAGCAATAAGTTTGCCTTCTACTCCAATGCGATTTCAGATTTATGCAGCGGATATACGAAGTCCACTTATTTTAAGTAGAAGAGGCAGAAAATTTGGCATCTAATACAACAATAGTATTTCTACATGCCTATGAATGATACCAAATATATAATGCACCAAAATGACAAAAATCCAAGTGCATTGTAGCAGATTAGAAATGAAGATGCCAACCCACATATGACCCAGAGGATGGAATGCTGCACAGTATGGCGGTGTGATATCCATATTGTTGATGGGTTGACTCTAACCATCCCCCCAAAAGCTCCAATGTTAAGCATTTAGTGTACTAGAGTTGTTAACTGATTGCGATACTGGCTGGCTGCTTCCCCTTATTCAGTCTCACGATACACACACAACCAGTCTTGAAGGGTGAAAACTTTCCATCACTGAATTATCTTTTGTTTAATGAAGACTTCACATGTTTAGTTCACCTTCGCCCCCTTCTCCCAAAAGACTGCATTCTGGTATCAAGTGTTAGCTTCAAATTCCGTTGTTCACATCAAATCTTTTCAAGAAGTAAAGGGAAATAAATGAACAATATTCTCTTAAAGTCATACAAACAAAATCTACCGGACTAAGGATCTCAAATTGTATTATTGTAACTTGAAACACTTTATGGTAAATGCCTAAGAAGAATAAAGTCCTTCAAGTGCTCATTGATTTACAGTCAGAGGTACCAGGTATGTACCTCTGAAGCCTGCTGCAACCACACCGTCCTTTCTGCCCTATCTCCCTATGCTGATTGACATTTTTCCAAATGGAGAAAGATGCCAAGTATTGTCGGAGGGGGAGAGGGAGAGATAGAGGGCGAGGTATAGTTAGAGATAGAGTGTGTGTGTGTTTTTTGAGGGCATGAAGGAGGAATAAATGAAGAGCAGAGTTTGGGGCAGAAAGAGGATGGAAGAAAACACTCTTCAGCTTGTGACACTATCTGGACTTACCTTCGTGTGACCTGAAACCTGAGAGAATACAGAAAGAGGTGCTGACCAGCAATAAGTAGAAGGGAGGCAAGGACACATAAAAGTCATATCCAACGCACACTTTAAAAAGTACCACTCCCTGGGACCAGAGATCCTACACAGCCTCCCTGGAACATCTTTAATACATTGTGAGAAGTGAAATAAATCTTTAAATACTAATTTTAACAGATCATGGATACATGCCAGTCGCCAGGACAACAACAATACACCAGTTTAACCTAAAACAAAGGTGCCAGTAGGCTCATGGGCAAACATGTTTTCCAGGGTTATATGAGGTTTCTTCCTCCTCCTTGGAACCGAAAGCAAAATTCAAAAGGTTCACTCTGACAACAATCAGTCAAATTGTGTATTTAAAATTCAAGTGGAATACACTCACTCGTTCAGCTCCAAATAGCTAGAAGAGAAAAAATGCAGCAGACCTCAATAGGATTCTAAGCTTCTTGCACAACCACTAGCAACATCAAAAACTGGAGGCAACAAAGGATTAAGCTTCACACACTTAAACGTCTTCTGAGGCATAGGAAGCACACAAAGCATATCAGTAAACCAGTAAAGCTAATTCAGGTACTGTACTCACCAGTATGAATTTTCTCATGTCTTTGTAGCAGGTACTTCTGTATGAAACGCATTTCACATTGACAGCACTGGAAGGGTTTTTCACCTTGAACAATATAATTCCACATCCATAAGTTAATAACTATATTTTTTTTGAAGGACTCAAATTCTACACCCCTCCCCCTTTGCTATATTAGGCAGTGATAGCTTAGCACATTCAGCGATTGCATGAAACGTTAATATTGATGATTTTATTTTTCACTGTTTGCAACATAGATACGAATAGTAAAATACCAATTTTCCATGCAGATACAGTGCCAATCGTAGCAAACGCTCTGCCACTAAACACTGTGCTGGCAGTTACTTCCGCTAGACAAAATGCCTTAAAATTATAAAGATTTCAAAAGGTAAGAAAGCATAACAGAAAACATAATAGTAGAGAGACTGACATGCTATATTCCCCCAAATAAAGATCCTTTCCAAGATGTGGGCCTTAATTTTTATTAACATACATAACTTATTTAAAGCATTTAGTCAAAAAACATACGCAAATACATTTCAATGTGGCTTGTGTACCGACATCATTTAAGCATTCCTTTATGCATTTCACTGTACAACTTTGTGTTGTATTCATAAAACTCCCTGAACCCGAATTTAAAAGGAAGAAGCCACGTCCACCATGTAAGTTTATACCCACCAGGGGCAATGCCTGTTTCTTTTGCTCTCTCTCATAACCAAGAGAAGGATAAGAGGTATGGAATTCATTTCGTGCTTGAGCCTCTGACGTTGCTATTCAGATGCCGGGGTCCTGGTTTAACTGTGCCAAACACAGTACTTGTATGATCCCAAATGTCCAGCATTACTGTGAAGATCGGGGAGGACGGTGCCAATAATTCAAGCATTAAACTGCCCTGTTAACGGAACTTAGGCTGATGGATTCGGTGTCGACATCGCAACAGGTAAAACATGTTTGTTGGATTTCAGGTAGGTTAAGTGGACAGGCTAACAATGTACAAGGCTTACCTCTTGCTTATTCATGCATAGAGTACAACAATACCACCATAAAAGGTGCGTCTTGGTGGTCCAACACTGTTTTCATCTGCATTGGAGTCTTCTCTGCGAATGCGTGTTGTCGATTTCAGACACACACTGTCAAAACCCTTTTCAGGGAGCCACAGGGCAAACAGGACCTACTGAGCCTCGCCATGGTAGTTGAGGCCCTTTACTCCTGATGTCCCGGGGCATGACTTACTATGGGTCCTGAGCAAGTGGACAAGTACTCCTTCAACACTAGACTCTTAGTAGTAATTCGGATCGAGCAGTTCAAGGCATCTTGTGGGAGGAGGTATACACAGAGGGGCTCACACAGGCTCACACTTCAAAATAAGGTTAATAGCAGAAATAAATGGTTGGCCAGTCAAAGACTTTCTTTTATGACAAAGTAAATGAATGCGCGGGCCTCCCAGACTGGTTGGAGTGATGCTGGCAGGAACTGTCAGATTTGCACTGTGTTTGCTGCGGGAGGAGGAGGAGCTTCGCCTCGGACCGTTCGGCGCCTGGATTGGGAGCCGCCAACGCTGTCAACGCCGTCGCGGAAGGTCGGGTGACTGGGAGACTGGCGTTGGGATCGGCAAGACCAGGAGAGTTCAGGCGAGACCTGCAGCGCAGCCCGCAACCGGTGCAGGAGCTGGAGTTGGGTTAGAGCGGGTCCGTCTTTGATGACTCGCTCACCCGTTTACCCCCTCTTGCATTCACTTCTCGCCGCTTGGCACCGCTTACACTTCCCACGCTTGGAGGGGCGTAGAAGCCCATGAAACACAGGAGAGCATCTGCACTAGAGGCGAGCAGCAGGTGGATACGGTGAGACTGACTGACAAGCAGCAATTAGAGAATTAGAGATAGAGCTAGAGCTTGAGCAAGACGCATGCATTAGGCATAGGCATAGGCATACGCTCGCTCGTTCATACTGGCTCACCATTGTCCATCCTGCCTGTGGTTCTGCTTCCTCCGGTTCCCTGTGCTCACAACAGTTGCTCACAATAGTTGCCACAGAAGTCTGCTATAGCTGCGAGTGTTGTTGGAGCCGCATCTGCAGGGAAGGAAGAAAGGCACGTAGCAGCTGTAGCTACTGACAGCCACAACGGTGTTGCTCGAGTGGGGGTTACTGCAGAGTGACATTGGTGCAAGGGGAAGAGACTGACCCCCCAGATCGCCGCGGGACTGCGAGGACCAGCGTGCAGTGCGGCGCTCGATCTGCCGCAGCTGGTCCTCTTCCCGCCCAGCTGAACCGGCGAATCAGGACCACAAGCCCCAGGAGTCTGAGGGGCAGCGCCTGCAACGACGGTCCCGCCCCTTGAGGTGACAGGCAATATTAATAGGCCCCACATTCCGCCACGCGGGACGCGGGCGGCGCCGGGCTAAGCCCGGGCAAATGGCGGGCCGTCTGTGGCGTCCGGGGCAGGGCAGGGCCACGGACTTTGGTGATTGCTGCTGAGACTTATCTTTTTCCATGTGAGATATTTTTAACGTATTTAGTATTAAGTATTTTGGTTTGTTCATCACAATTGATTTATTATTAATTTTTCTCTATTTTCATTTTTGTGTGATTCATGACAGCTTGGGTGTGTTTGTTCTAATATTTGTGTAGCAGGTTGTGTTTGTAGTTGTAAGTATGTCCAAACTAAAAACCTCTAAATCCTCTGTAGCGCCAGCAACGCTAGACAATTACTTAGTTAAAGTTGTTAACAAAATTAATGATGAACGTCGACCTTCCCTAAGTCGGGGTAGTCCCCCTGCTTCCCCGTCTATCCTGTCCACTTCTCTAGGTGTACCAGTGCTAGATGTTAGCTTTGACCATGGCTCACAGGTGGTGACAAATAGCGATGACTTAGTGTCACCAACCCTTAACCAGGCTGTGGTAAATGATCTCTCTGATAACCCTGGAGAATTTTCCCCGGTGTGTAGAGTTGTCAGGGCTTGTTGGAAAATACCTATCAAGCGAGGGGGGAACAAAAATGCCAAGAGAATTCAATCACCACCCAAAAGCACAGCCGGGGGGGGGGGAGGAGGCCCTAGAAAAGGACGGTCCAGCCCAATTGAATTCTGAGCAATTCAATTTGCTGGTTAGTATCATTGACGCTAAATTTGATAAGATCATCCTACCGCTGGTGGCTAAACTAGATCAGATTTCGAAAGAAGTAACTAGATTGGGTCACCTTTTGGATACCCACACTATTCGGGTTGGCACCCCTATGGCCTCTGATGCAGGTAATAATGTAAGGAAAGATGTAGTAATTCCATCAGATGAGGGGATTAAGGCTAACCAAATAGTTATACCAGTTCAACTGCACACTGTGAGCCAAGAGAACCAGGCTACTACAGCAGCTGAAAGTAATGCAGGTTGGACTGAGGTGAGGAGAAAGGGTTCTATCAATCTTCCGCCAGATTGTGCCCCCTATGTGGTTGTTTTAACTAACGTACCACGGGTTGACTCACTTATGACCCAGTCTCAGTATGAATCTCATGATTCTCAGAAAAAAAAAACTGTTTCCTGGCTGCATAAGCAATGCGGGTTCCCAACGGCCTTTTCTAATGATATATTAAATACTAGAAGGGTCAACTGGGTTGGTAATTCTAAAAAGAATTGTAGGGGCGACTGTGTTATTATCAATTTTAAACATCCTCAACACGTCGCTACAATTCTGCTCAGAGCAGCTTCCCTACCGTTCACTGATAATGGTGTCTGTGCACGCCCGCTTGGCTTCTTCTATAGCCACCTTATTAATATGCCTCCCAATGATAATAACCATCTATGGCTACCTCCGCCGATTCAGTGGCGGGGTTTAGCCATCCCATTGCACAACCGTTTTCATGCCCTAAACAGTTTGAATTCTAACGACTGACTCAGCCCGGAGAGCCCGATACCCTTGGGTGAGGCCATCAACAAGCGGGTTATCGAAACTACTAATGACATCTTGGTTTCGGAGTCAACCAGGGTGGAGGATTCTCCTGATGATTGCAGGGGGCCACCTAGTGGAAATCAAAGGGAGGAAAACAATCCTAGTGTAATTATTACACCAGATAGGACCAACATAAGGGGTAAAGGAATAATTTTAGCCAGCTGGAACGTCGCAGGATTGAAATCCAAGGGGAAGGTTCTGGGCTGGCAGAATTTTATCAACACCTATGATATTGTATGTTTCCAGGAGACATGGTGCAGGGAAGAAGTTAATTATGAGGGGTTTGTTTCATACAATTTGGTGGCGAAGGGCACTTGGTCGGGCAGAGCTAAAGGTGGTTTGCTGATATTAGTTTCAATCCACCGCCCAATTATAGTAAAAAGGTATATAACAGTGGGAGAACATGTTCAGATTCTTTGGTTGTTAGAGGAACCAGCCCATAACATCTTATTGTTAAATTATTATAATAATATTTTTGATAGTTCTAGGGATGTAGTCTTCTGTGACTTGGCTAGTGCCATTGAAAATTTAAACCTAGAAGTTAATGTTTTTTTTGATTTTGTCTGGGTTGGTGACTTTAATATCCCATTATGTGAACTGTCAACTGAAAAAGTTTGTGGATTTACCAATGATGCGGGAGTGGATGACCTGCATTTTTGTCATAACAACTATGGCGATGTATTAAATTATTTTATGGGTTACTATGACTTAGAAATTCTAGGTCTCCCAAAAGAGGAATCTGGACAAATTATCCCTACTTTTAAGGGCCATCATTCCTGCTCAGTTATTGAACACGTGATTGTTACTTCTAATATTATTTCTTGCTGTGCTCCCCCCAGGATTGAAGTAACCACCATAAGCGACCACAATTGTATTATTTTGGAAACAACTTTTTGGGGTGATAGTTGTGTTAAAGCGGGCGCTTCGGTCTCTAATATAGAACCGCATAGACCAAATGGTGTTCGTCTGAGATGGGTAGGGGATAAAGCAAGTGATTTAATTGGTTCCATTGTGAGGGATTGCTTACCAAATATTAGCCTTATTTTTGATAATAGTACTGATGAAACATCGGTTTTAAATGCTTTAAAGGATAACAACACAATTATGGAGGCTAGATTTACTAAACCTAAGGGTGGCCAGCGTAGTAATGTACCAAGATGGTTTGATCATATGTGTACCCGTTTATTAACTGAATTAAAACTTGCTCTTGCTAAAAAGCCTAGGGACACTGAATCTGTAACCAAATTAAGGCTAGAATATAAGCTTGCCCTAAAGCGGAGGAAGAGCGAGCTACAGCAGTCGGCATGGGACTCTTTTAATCAAGCAGCTGAATTATCTAACAGCATTTTGTTCTGGGCTACTGTTAACTCTCCTTTTTTTAAGGATGAGAATATTCCAATGTTAACTTCTAACGTCCCGAGCGACGGCTGGGTTGCTCATTTCTCAAATATTTTTGATTCTAATAGCTGTATGGGCACTTGCCAGAATAGATGGCCTGACTTACCCTTGAATATTACAATCAGTGAGGTAGAAACTGGCATTTGTGCTAGCAAGGGGGGGAAAGCTCAGGGCCCGGATGGGGTGCCTATTGACGTGTACAAAACAACCCCCGAGTTGTGGAGCCCTCTGCTAGCCACAGTTTTTAATTCTGCTATATGTACTGAGACCCCCGAAACATGGGGGGAATCTATTATTATACCAATACATAAAAAAGGCAGCAGGTCTGATGTAAAAAATTATCGACCCATCTCTCTTCTTGATTCTTCTGTCAAAATTATGAGCAGAATCATGTTAGCGAGGTTAGAGGAATGGGCCGAGCAAGAGGGTATCCTAGCTGACAGCCAGTATGGATTTAGAAAAGGGCAGGGGCACACTCGATCAGTGCTTAAACCTTGATTTATTGATCGGGAAATACACTGAAGCTAAACCAGGCTCACTTTACCTCCGTTTTGCAGACCTTAGTAGTGCCTTTGACATGGTTGACCATTCGATTTCATGGTCAACCTTGTTACAGTTAGGTGCTCCAGAAGGTACAATTTATGTTCTCGCTAGACTGTATGGGAATTTAAAAACCTGTGTGCGTTTTGGGACTAAAGGAGAATGCACCCCAAAATTTAGTGTAAAAAGAGGTATTAGACAGGGCTGAGTACTGGCTCCCCTCCTTTTTATCTTATTTATTAATGGAATCGATGCAATTTTAAAAACAATTAAAGCAGATGTCCCACAGATCAAAGGTTCCCCTGTGCCTGTGTTATTATATGCTGATGACGCTGTCTTGCTTTCCAGAACTCCGTTAGGATTACAGCGCTTGATTGATAGATTTTCTACCTTTATTAAGGATAGGAAGTTGACTATCAATAAGAGGAAAATGTACATCATGACATGTGGGGCTAAAAACAAAAAGAAAAGAAAAGTTTTAAATTATTTTTTTATAGATAAAGACAAGGTGCATCAAGTGGATACTTTTTGGTATCTTGGTATCACCTTCTCTAATGATAGAAAGTGGCTCAATGAATTTAAAAATATTCGTATTAAAATGGCAAAAAATGCACATGGTGTCTTCAGATTTGCTGCGAAGATTGGGGACCGACGCACCAGGGACATGCTTAAGATCTATCAAGCTAGGTGTGTTAGTATTGCTCTGTATGGGGTGTTTGGGGACACTTTCATGCCCATACTTTGCAGTTGGAGGAAAATGCTTTTTTTTAAAAACTCCTGTCACTACCATCTACTGCTTGTACTGAGCTTACCCATCGAGAGCTGGACATTAATTTTCGTACTGATCAACTATCTTTGAGCCCACTCATGATCTGGCGTTCTATCTGGCTCCAGGAAGAAAAATCTTTTAATAGATCGGTCATTGAGGATTGTCTCTCGTTCCAAAATATACCCTGGTTAAATTATGTTGTCAGATGTTTTTCAGAGATTTTTAATTTAAACATCCTGGTGGACCCTAATGCAGCATCTTTAATACCGAAACAAGAGCTGAAAATAAATTTCTTGGCATTTGCTGCAAGGAAACGGGCTATTGCTAATGGTTCTCTATCTACGTTATGTTTTATAATAATTACAACATTGTTGAAGGTTCACCCATTTATCTAGTATGGGTGACAAGGCCATCCCATAAGTTTGTGCTGACCAGACTGAGGTTTGGTATAGCTCATCAGTTAGTGGCACTGCCAATACTTAAGAAACATCCGCAGGGGCCCTGCATGTGCGATGGCGTCTCCAAACAGAGCACTAAGCACTTTCTCCTAATTTGTAAACTGTATATGAATTTCCGTATTGCCTACTTAAAACCTATGTTTCTTAAATATGGTGTACGTACAGTTAATCAGGCTATGAGCTTAATTTTTAACTTACAACATGTCGATATCTGTTTTTTTACTGCTATGTTTTTAACCCAATCTATTAAGGCCAGGAAAAGTATGTGTTTTTAACCTATTATATTTGTAATTTTTAGGTTCTGTCTGCAAACTTGTTGTGCCTGACACCCAAATGTATGTTTTATTCTTATTTGCTGTGCTTTTATGGTCATTTTATATGTACCGAATAAAGCTTCATGAATTGAATTGAATGACAAAGTAATATTTTTTTATACGACCCCAAAGTGGAATACGGCACACAAACAATACACACAGTTTCCTGAGGTCAGGGCTCTAGAGTTTCATAGGCAGTCCCCCGAGTCCCACTTCCCTCTCACTAGTGGTAGTAGTTATTTCCCATGCACTACAGGGGACATTGAGATTAGGCCTCACTAGCAGTCTGCGTCTCAGAGCCTCACCCTGACCTTGTTAGAAAAGTCAAAACTGTTCCTGTGCAGAGCGCTACCTGGCAGTCAAGGTCCCTACGGGCCTTCTGGCCCTTCAATCGGTCTTCACTGCACCAGCAGGGATTGTTCAACCGGAGGCTCCGAAAGCCCTTTCTCACAGGAGTGGTGGATGCAGCAGCTGCCTCTGGTCACTGTCACACATGCAGCTGTACAGAGGCCACGGATGGGTGTCCTCGGCACTCTTCGGATAAGGCCGTAAGTTTCCTTTGGTCTTCCCAATAGATGGGCGACAGGGGGGGGGGGGGATGGGTTGGGGGGGGGGGGGGTCGGGGGGCTTGGTTGCCTCTGGCAACGATCCTCAGTGGAGCTCGGGACCTCACAGCTCACCATAGCAGACACTCTTTGCAACAAGGGCATCAATCAGGCTACGAACCTTGTCTTGTTCTAGTGATCCCTCTGGCATTCAGGGTTACCACACCTGCGTCTCATTAGTGCGATGCACAGATTGCCTCATCAGCAGGTTCCTCTTCACAGTCCCCCTGCCTTCCGTCATATGGGGTCCTCAGCTTGAACACTGTACACAGGTGACAGCCTGATTAGCACGGCAAACTTTGCAAAGGCACCCGCTGGCATATAGGGTCACCGACTTAAATCTGCACACAGGCAATGACTCCATCGGTGCAGCAGCAGTCTCTTCACAGCTTGCTAAAGGGATGCACTCACCAGGATCCCCCACTGGACTTCACTCCCTCCGGCAAGTTCCTCTTCCTCACAGGGCACACTGGTCTTGGCAAGCAGGCAGGTACTGGTGCATCAGGGACCAGCGGAAGGTAGTCTTAGATGCCCCTGGGTGAAGTCCCCTTCCCCAGCTAGGAGACTTGAAGGCCTTAGCCTCCAGCTCTGGTCAAAGACAAAAGTCTTGCGGAGCTTCTTCACGAACAGCCAGTTTAGCTGATTGAAAATTTTGGGAGAATCGAGTTCCCCTTCTTATAGTCCATTTCCAGACACAAAATGTGATTTAGTGTCGGAGTCTTTGAAGTTTGTGTTGGGGGTCTGCTTCCTTTTGAAGTGCCCTCTGCTATGCCCTGCTCTTCCTCCAGAAAGCGTTTTTTCCAGCAGGAGCAACATAAAATGTGATAGTCCCACAACACAGGCCATGGGAGTGTCAGCCACATAATATGTGTATCTAAATGTTACTCCAGGGCCTTGGCCCTCCTCTTTATGATTCCCTTATCAGCCCATCTCCATCTTGAGATGTGTCCAGACATCTCTCTGAATCACCTTTTGAAGGGGCTGGCTCTCCTTCCTCCAGTTTGTGTCCCACCAGCTCACAAAAATGCAGCAATCCACAAATCTTTCTGGGGAGATGCCTCTACCTCCTCATGCTCCTCCTGAAATGAAACCCAGAATCTTCCATGTATTGTATCATCCAAAGGCACACAAACACCCAGCACTTGAATACAACACACCTGCACTGCACAGCACTTTGTACTAACCTGATGGAGGCCAAGGGTTAGTTAAGCATATAGCAGCAGAACTTGACATGGGTGAGCATGTAGGCCTCACTCCAGTGACAGCTACAAAGTGCCTGGTTCACCTCTACTGTTCACTACACGTTTTGCTGCCACCACTGCACTCATGCTGCTTAACTTCTGGAAAAGGCAGTAGCCTTTCACCAATGAGGGTAGTGCTTTGGGTGCCCCTCCCAGTCCAACATGATCGATATTCGCGAGACAGGCCTATGTCATGGCACACACATGATCAGTTTTTGCCCATGACAACAAAAATCAGCACCAGGGATTCCAGACATTATTACAGCTGCGTCACTCATGGCAGGGGTACACGTCTGCACCATGCAAGAGACTTTTCAGTCCTAACACACTATAATTAGTAGTTAAACTGAGCTGTGATTGTATTGGCTGTTACTTTGTTGCCGATACCTATGGACCAGGCTACCTTGTGAGATTTGCTATAATTATGGAAAAATACTTCAAAAAGAGGCATTTTGTAGAAAAACTTTCCTTCTGGTTCTTGTTCTCCCCCAAGATGTTCTGTAAAGGGAAAGAGGACGCATTTGAGGAGAGGATAAGAAAGGTACGTTTGCAGACCATGGCTAATTTTCATGCTCTTTCAAAACCTCAAAATCTACAGGATTCTTCCTCTTCTGACTCCGAAGAAGAAGCAGAAAAATCTGCAATAGAGCAACAGAGGAAATATGTGCATAAAGAGGTTCTGCCGGAGATCCTTGATATAATCAAGCATAACCTGCAGTTCCCAGATGAGGACGTGCTTTCTATGTCTTCAGACACAGTCTTGCATCAATTCCTAAAGACCCCTTTTCCTGGGCTTCCCAGCCATCAACATAATATGGACCGGTTGAGAGAATGGAAAGATCCAGGAGGGCGTGGCTAGCAGTCCAAGATGGTGGTCGCATAAGCGACGAGCTCCGGGCCCGGGGTGCCTAATCCGTTCAATTATTAGTAATCCCGGCTTTTCCAGATACCAGCGGGATGCAAAATGTAGCCTAACACCGAAGTCTGCAAAAACTGGCCGAGAGAGGCGATACTGGGTGTTGCTGGGGTGTTGCTGGCGGAGGTCAGAGCCTCAGAGTTTCCCGGTGGCGTGGCTGATCTGCGCCTGGAGGAGTGAACCTCGGAGCAACGGACTTTCCTGAGGCCCCTCGCCGGAATGGTGCGTTCCTCGGAGGCGTGCACATGCACGCAAGACCCCGGCTATTGGCCTAGTTGTTCTCTGGAGGCGTCGGCTACTGGGGAGAGCATCGGGGGACTTGTGTGGACTAGAGCGGCTGCCGGGCCTTCCACAGACCCTGGTCTGGTGGATTAACTGCTGGGGCCTAGCTAAGGCATGGGCAACGGCCCCATGAAGTACCCAACCTGGGATCTGGGGGCGGCTGGAGGCCTGAAGCACCCCCCTCCCCTACAGGGATCTGGGGGCGGCTGGAGGCCTGAAGCACCCACCTACGGAGAAGCAAGCTTCTGACGACTGAGGTAAGTTATTGGGCAACGGCCTACCCTGCAGTCCCCTCTCCGGACCGGCGCTGTTCTCCTGGGTGCCCTGGCTCGTGCGGGGGCCCTGGATGCTGGCCTGGCTGATTCCGGGGGGCTAGCGTCGCCTGCGTGGGGCACCGAAGGCCCCAATAACTAACGAGGACATGGACTGACCCCTCTCCCGTCTTACCGGGGTGGATACGGTGATCCATAGTGTGAGAGACAAACCCCCCAGGGAGAGGGCTCCGCAGCTGTACCAAGAATTATTTACCGAAAGGTGATAGAAGGTGGTTCCCTCTACCAGGCATAACAAAGGACTAGTTGGATCCGTTAACTCGCTGCATTTACGTCCTTCTGTCCCGGATGGTTGGATGGAACCAGGAGGTGCTGAGAGGTGCAGGAAGTTGCAAGAGCTTGAACACTATACACACAGCGGGATTGGCTGGAGCAGTCCAGGAGAGAGGGTCCACCCCCCTATGAACTTTGAAGCCTCTGGCATATTTCCATCCTGCGGCGGCCCCCTGCGGTGAGTACAAATTAAAGCACTTCTTACCCCTCCCCCGAGAAAAACTCAGGAGGAGTTGCGAGAACCCCCGAGTACCATCCTGAAACCCTCCTAGACTCGGTCTTCTCCTAAACCTCCATCCTGCCTCCATTAGGTCCGGTGGCTTAGCTGGGGTTGTGTACTGTGGTGGTGATTTACAACCTGTAATTAGTCCAAGCACCAGTGAACATGGGCAGAGTAAAGACAAAACCAGCAATGGGAACCGGAAGGGTTCCTGCTCGCCACCCTCGGAAACCTCATCTGTGCACTCACAACATGCCAAAGATGAGGCCACACCTACCCCTCCCACTGATAAGCTGGATATGATCTTGTGACTCCAGATCTGCAATTGCACAGCAACTGGGCACAATCTCAGCGGAGCTCAACCTGCTCAAAGATGATCACATAAAACTGGCTGACAAAGTTAAATCTACTAAGAAGACATTAGACACTATGGTACTGCTGGTGAAAGAACATGATGAACAAATGCAGCATATGCACCAGCATATCGAATCCTTACAGGCCCACGCAGATGATGCGGAAGGAAGGATCCCCGGCGCAACAACCTCAGAATAGAGGATCTCCTGGAGGGATCGGAGGGCCCAAAGACATTCATAGAGGAGTGGCTTAAAACCGGTGTGGCCCTTATGGGCCTGTTCGCGCTCTTTACAGTGAAGCGGCCCCACCGGGTCCCCACACGAACACCTATACTTGGCTCGAACCCCCACGCGACGATCTATACCAGGCCAGGATTTTGAATTACAGGCACCGGGACCATGTGTTGCAAGCAGCTAGGGACAACGGCCCGATACAGTTTGACATTGCAAAAATTTCAATTTTCCCCGACTATACCTTAGCAGTCCAATGCACACGTTTCTCGTTCATGGAAGTATTGGCTCGAGTCCATGCTGCAGGCCTCACATTCACTCTTATTCCCGGCCAAATTACAAACCACAACCAGCGTTTCTTCTTCTTCGACAAGCTGGAGTGTGCGGATTGGCTAGACAGGAATTTCCCGGACACCTTACCAAGTGGACGCCCTGAGAAATCACAACGGACACGCAGCGACCTCCTCGAAGACGAAGGAAAGGACTTGACACAGAGCACTGGGACTAGCCCTCCAGCCCGACAGGTGGTATTAGAGGGCAGACAAGAAGCCCTCTGGTCTACCTCTGCCCTGCAGACCCCCCCCACCTATAGCATGGTTTCCATCAGAATACACGCAGCTAAGTAACGACCGCTGGGCTGACAATGTTTTGGGGGTCCCAGGAGGCGGGCCCCTCACCACTTAAGTATTATGTGCACGCTCCGAGGAAAGAGCTAAGTTGGTTCAATGTTCTAGGCCCCGGCTAGTGCATAATATGTCACGACTGGGATATATGCCAAGAGTCAGCAAGGTAAGCTTAATTAGAAATGTCCTGTAGCCTGGCCTGTCCTGGGCTAATCCACCCATTGCACATGGTACAGAAGTATATCACGTAAGCAGCCTACCCTACAAGTGAAATCAATTGTTTCCGTATAAGCTCATTATGTTATTGTTTCTTACACAGTTTGGCCGACTGAAGTTCAATCGTTTGACCCCGTATTGGGATAATGTTGTACTAGTTAAACTGCTGCTGGACTGTTTGCTTGCATCCGGTGTGGGGGGGGGGGGGGGAGGATAGTCGGAAGGGGGGGGGCTAAAAATGCTCCTGTCTTTTTAAATGATGTCGGTTGCTAAATCTTACACAGTTGTCTCCTGGAATGTTCGGGGGATGGGCTCAATACACAGGTGACATAGAATTGTAGCTCAAATTACACTGATGTTGTGCTAAAATAGTGTATTTGCAAGAGACACATTTGATAACTTCAGAAACTTGTAAACTGCAGAGACGTTGGAGGGGTCAGCTCTATGAGACTGCCTATTCTGCCTTCCCTAGATGGCAAGCAAGTAGTATTGGGGTCCATTTATGCACCTAATACTGATCAAGATACCTTCCTGTCCCGCTTGTCCCATGTTCTCTCAGACTGGACTCAATTCCTGTGGGTGCTAGGGGGAGATTTGAATGCGGTATTTGACGTGCAGCTAGACCGATCCCACCCTCCCCTATCCAATACGACTGCTATAGCGCAGGCCACCAACTTGTCTAGATGGGCACATGGATGGGGTCTCCTTGATGTCTGGAGATTGCAACATATCGGTGTGTGTGTATACTCCTATTATTCCCACCCACATTGCTTGCACACCCGCCTGGACCACTTCCTTTGTACACAAGACCTATTTCCATCGATTACACAAGGCACTTATTTGGGAAAAACCATCTCACACCATAATCCAATCGAGCTGAGGCTTAACTGGGGCAGGATCCCCTCGCCAATTCCAACTTGCCGTTTGCAGCCCTTGTACTTAAGAGGATCCAGTATTCTTTAAACACACTAGCAACTGCCATCACTACATAGTTTGACGAAAATAAAGCTAAGGCCATGACTAGATCAGTGGAGTGGGAAGACCTTAAAGTGACGATACAGGGGGTCTCTATGGGAACATTAGTAGGTGACAGATGGGAGATCGCTCGAGACATTACAGAGTTGGAAGGTGCACTGCAAGCGCTGGAAGTAGCGGCCCAGACAGATGTGAGCAGAGGAACTACAAGAAGCTAGAATAAATTTGCAGAATTACTCGAACGACTGCAAACGATTAATTTGAATGCATATACCTTGCGCCCAGATACAGAAGCAGGCAGTACATTACTAGCACGTCTGATAAAACCACAAGCCTCACCCACACCAATCCTAGCGGTCCATGATAGTCATCACACATTGGTCACCACCCAGGCAGAAATTAATAAGGCATTTCAGGATTATTACATGAATCTCTACGCAGCTCCTCCCCTCGACACAACAGAAGCAACCACAGTATTTCTTGAATCCGTAGAGCTCCCTACTACTTCAGATGCAAATGTCGAGGATTTGGTGACCCTACTCTCCTCCGCTGAGATCTGCGGTGCAATAAAGGGACTTGCTCGTAATAAAACACCGGGCTCAGACTGGCTTCCAATTAAATTCTATTCCTCATTTGTGACACAACTAGTTCCTAAATTATTACAGCTCTATAGTACCTCGCTCACAGAGGGCGTCCTACCGCCCACAACCAGGGAGGCAATAGTGACCTCCATATTGAAACCTGACAAGCCCCGACTGATCTCACTTCCTATAGGCCCCTCTCAATTCTTAATAAAGAATATCAAATTCTCCGTAAAATCCTGGCATAGAGACTGCTCCCCCTGCTCCCCAAATTAATACACACAGATCAAAGTGGTTTCATACCCAAGCGTAGCACGTCGCTAAATATTCGACATCTTCATGCTCTGTTACATGTAGCTCATACTCAAACTCCTCGAGCGGGCTGCCTGTTATTGGATATTCGTCAAGCGTTTGACACCCTGAGTTGGTCATGTATGCTGGCTGCGCTTGCCAAGTTTGGGATTCCTCCAGAATTCTGCAGGTGGGTAGAGTTGCTCTACACTAGACCCACGGCATGTGCAAAGACTGGTGCCATCATTTCTCCCACATATCATATTTATCGCAGTATGCGGCAGGGATGACCCCTATCGTCCTTACGGGTTGTGCTGGCCTTACAACCTCTAGCACAGCATCTGCCCTGTGTTATTGCATCATACGGCATCCCGATTGGACCGACAACTCACTCGGTGTCGCTCTATGCTGACGATACGTTGTATTTTAAAGACCTAAATACAGACATGCAACCTATAGCTTCTGTGTCGCAATTTGGGGAAGTATCCGGCCTACATCGCAACGCCTCAAAGTACGTAGTCTACTCCTTTTATGTTACTTATAATATGCCCAGTGTGCAGTTTGGTTCGCTGCAGTTTAGGCTCGAGTCTACCACTTTGAAGTATCTGGGAATTCACATCTACCGGACCACTTCCGTTACCATAGATGGAAATGTGGTTCAAACGCTTAAATTCATCAGATCTCAGGTGGCGCTCTTGAACACCTTACCATTGACGATAGCTGGCCGACTGGCAGTCTCTACGATGGTCATGCTGCCCAGACTCTTATACCATTTTGTGAACCTCTCTGTAGCCCTCCTGGCATGGATCTTTAAAGCACTTGATACCTTACTATCGTCATTACTCTCGGGGCCGGGTCGACACTGATGCAGTTGCCGAGCACATCAGGGGGTATGGGGGCACCAGATTTTAAGGCATACTGCATTGCCGGGCAACTGCAGTGGTCGGCATACTGGCTGGCCGGCCACAACCTATTCGAAATTGGTTACTCTCTTGAGCAGCTACAACTTGGAACACTACAGGCATTGCTTTGCCCTGGAGCGGGAAGGGTAAGAGACCCTCTCTTTCTTCTCCATATAGCACTCCATTATTGGAAGCTGGCACTGAAATATGCAAAAATGACCACCCCATATGCCCTGAATGTTCCACTTTGCAGCCTACCAACCTTGTGGGGAATACATCAGCAGCTAGATTACGGAGATGGACAGGGGCCAGAGTTGAGACAGTGGGCGACTTATTTGTAGATGGAAATCTGATGCCCCATAATGAGTTTGTACGAACCAATACTGTTCCAGATATACTATTCCTGACTTGCGCTGCTATCACACATTTCCTACGCAGGCACTGGTTGGTGCACCAAAAGGAACCCCCTATTTTCCAAATGTTGCAGGCAATCCACATAATGGGCCATGGGAGCCATCTGGTTAAATGGTTATACCGGGGGCTACGGGAACATTTGGGCACCCTACTATTGATTCTTCGCCAAAAATGGTCAACTGCGATAGCCGGGGAACTCAATGACAGAGAATGGGCGCAGGTCCTAGAGCATCCCAGACGAGTCTCTCACAATATCCAACTTAAAACAATAGAGCTGCTAATCCTACAAAGGGCGTACCTAGCACAAAGGGCGATACAAAGAATGTACCCTACCGCTTCCTCTAATTGTCCTAGGTGTCTCTTTCCGGAAACTGACTTTATCCACATGATATGGGCTTGCCCCTCGTTGAGAGGGTTTTGGACTGAAGTCACACTGGGCCTTACCCAAATTACTGAGCGCTACTCTTGGAATACTATTGAGGCCTGCCTCTTGGGACTTTTCCCTCTCCCTAAAAAGGCGGTTGTATTGCGCCGCTTTATGGGGCTTGCCTTGATGCTGGCCAAAAGGCTAATCACACAGCGCTGGAAATCCTGTGCGGCACAGCACAAGGGAAAGTGGAGGGAAGAAGTTGTCAAATGGGCCAGTGCTTAAAGTGAGGCGATGCAGCGCAAAGAGTATAGGTGACTGAGGAAAAAGCTGATTTCCATGGAATGGGCCCAGTTAGTAGAACAATTTAGATTAAATATTGCAGATGAGCCTGAAGACAGAGAATATTCGGACCGTCCCTGCCTCGTGCTCTTAGTTTGAAGCCAATATTCCAAGAAAGAAAATAAATTTGCTCCACCCCTTCACCCCCCAAGCCCCCCTCACCCTCCGGCAATGTCATCCCATGTGGATGTATACTTTGATTTGGGAAATCAGACCATGTGGGCATTGTTTTAATGGTTCTTTGGAGGGTGTGTTTTTGTGGGAAGGGGTTAGAGGGGGGGGGGGGACAATTGGGAGTTATAAAACCCTACTAATTTGAATAACTATCCTGACAACTGTATGCAAGTCTATAATCATGCAAATTGGAACTCTTGCTCACGTAGCATATCATAACAAAGTAATTACTACCTACTGAAATGTGAACTTACAAACATTGAAAATGAATAAAGTTTGTGATTAAAAAAAAAAAGAGCGAATGGAAGGATCCAGGCTGAAATCTCTATACCTAGATTCATGTCTAATCTGAGCATGCTGAAAGACATGGAGAAGAAGATTCCTGCAACGGTCATGGTGGATTCAATGGTGGCTAGCTTGGTGGAGCATACTATCCATTTCTGAAGAAAGTATCCTCAAAGATCAGACCAACAGGAAGATTGACCCAACCTTAAAAGGTGTTGTGCTTTTCGTCCAAGGATTGCTTCCAAATTTCATTATGCTCAAGAAATTTAGTTACCAACCTTTTGCCCTATATCTAGATCCAAGGAGGAAGCTCTTTGGCATCTCCTGGATGTCAAACATACAGTGTTGGTATATATAGACAGCACTAAAGATTTTATCTCTTGTTTGTAACTTTTGGTGCTAATGGTTAGGGTCACAAGCCATGTAACATATCTATTAGCACATGGTTACCAGACATTACTTTAATGGCCTATTCTTTGGCTAATTTACCTTCTTCCTACTGTGCTAAAAGAAGATCCACTAGGGGAGTTTCTGCTTCCTAGGTGGAAACTCAGGGAGGTGCTTTGAGTGAAATGTGCAAAGCAGCAACATGGTCTGCGAGTTATCCTTATGTTAAACATTACAGAATTGAAGGTGTGGGTTTTGGAGAAACTTAATTTGGATACCAAATGTTGGCTGAGGTGAAGAAATGAATTTACAATAAAGATTTTTGTTTTTGTTTTTCAGTAAACCAGAGAAATCTTTCTCTTTTTCCATAAAAGCATTTAGAGGCTTTGGATTACCTCGCAGGTAATGACTGGGACGAGGATGTATGAATAAAGCTCAGGTTACTTACCAGTAATCTTCATTATCCTTAATCTGTTACGTCATCACAGTCATTACTTATAATTAATAACTGTACTGTAAGCGCTACAGCCACAAAATGGCAGGTAATGTATAGCTTGGTTCCAGTGACACCATGTGCATGGGACTCGCGTCTGGGCATACCAGTCCCACTTAGGGTGACACATTGAAGTATACATAAAGTGATTGATGGAATACTTGAATAATCTCATCCACTGATAATTATTCAGGGCCACATCCCAGTCCATCGTTATTTTGCACTCCATGCCACTTTAGTTCGTATATGGCCATATGAAAATAAGTCTTGACCCCACTCAAATCTTATATTTTGGTGGGCTGACCCTTTGACAAAACCAGTAGGTCAGCCTTACTTAATGAAACCCCTTTATATTTTTACTCTAAAATTTAAAAGAAATCCCAGAAATTTACTGAAAAAACCCAAAGGTTAAAGTGGCATTATAGTTAGGTGAAAGGGTCAGTTAAAAATACCCATTTAAACTCTAAAATCCACTGAATTTCACCAGTTACAGTTAACTTAAGCAACTATATTTAACGCCCGCGCCATACACTGCTTAAGACCTCACATATTACATCACTCATGACATGTTGTATGACATCATTGTTCGGAGGTAGGCCTGAAAGATGGGCACATAAAACAAGTGGTAGCAGCCATGGTGTGGAGGGGTGTTAAGCCTTGTCAAATGGGAACTGAGAATATTCAGGGACACTTGCTCACTTTCATTGAGCAGCAGGATGCGGGGAACCCACATGCCTCATAGAAACACTGATCGGAATAAATGCCATGAAATCTGAGTCCTTAAGACTATGTTTAAAAAAAGAGGCATACTTACCTGCAAGTGACATTCCTATTTCTTGAGACCACACTTCTTAAAACAATGGAAAAAGGGAAAGAGGTTTACAGCTGTTGTATTTATAAGGTTTGGGAAAGTGAGTATATGGAGGACAAAACAAAACAATATGATTGTCAGTAGTACCAAGTTTATTATATGTGTTTTATAAATACAAGATTGTGGTGTATAGTTTACTTCGTCTTTGGAAAAAGTGTCAGCATTGATATTATATATATATATATATATATATATATATATATATATATATATATATATATATATATATATATATATATATATATATATATATATATATATATATATATATATATATATACACACACACACACACACTCGAGATTGCTCATCTGTACGTCAACAAGTTTAAGGATCTGTATTGGCTAAGATCTTGGCCCACTACACCTTCATTCTCTTGTTTCTAGTCAGTATTAATTTGTTAGAAATGTGTTAGTTTATTCTGTTTTTGTATTTTTTAAGAGTTTCTTTCTGCAACTTCTTTATTTTTTCTCTCTTGGGTACCCCTATGTTGCCTTTGCAATCTTGTGCAACTTTGTTGGCGCCTTGCTTGGCATCTCTCCACCTTCCTCTGAGTGAATCTGAAGGACAGTGGTGAGACCTCCGAGAGAGGTCATCTTTTAGAGCCCTCTCTCAAGAAGAAAGGAAAGGAGACCTACCATTAACAAGCAATGACTTTCTGGAAGACATTTTCGCTCTTTATAGTAGGGAGAATAGTCCTCTTTGAAATAATGGCCCTGATGCACCAGCTTTATTTTACAGCAATACTGATCTCAATATTGAGGGATATATTCTGAGATTTAGACTAGCTCAATAGATTTGAGGCGTGACATTTGTAGGCATAGAGTAGCATTAGCCAAACTACGTGTGCCCACGAATGAGGGTGGGTTAGCTGTTCCCAACTTTGAGTTATACCATCTAGCAGTCCAAATACAGTGGGTCACAAGGTGGCCAGATAAGTAAACAACTAACAACAAGAGGAACTACTGAAATCCTCACATTAATAGAACTATTAGATATATTGCTTAACGGAGGAACAGGGAAAACAGCAATTTTGGTATGGGTAAGTAATTGCTTGGCAAGAAGTTGGCAAAGGACACACACACGTACCATATGCCCCTGATCTTTCGTTATAGGGCCAGCAGACCCACAGTATGTAGGAGACTGAAGAGGAGTGTTAACATGGATGGGTAAAGGGACATAGATGATGGTGGAGCTATTTGAGGGAGGGACCTTCAAAGATTTCAGTGAATTATTAAGAGAGTATCAGATGCCTGAGGGACATTTCTTATTACAAGGTGCAGTCAGTGCTGGAATAAGGAAGACACAGAAGGAGGGACAAAATTAATCTCCTGTATATAGTACACTCAGAATGATATTGTAACCAATGGGAGAAGTACAGCAGAAACAATAATGTATCGCACGCTCGCTGACGAGACCAAATGTTCATTCAAGAGTCTGAAAGACAGATGGGCGTAGACACGATTAAGCATATTAATGATGATGAATGTGGATGTTTATTGAGTAACGCCTAGAGCGTTTATAGAAACATTACACTTCGATTAATAAACTACAATTATATCCAGAGTTTCTACCAAACTCAAGAGTATTAATAGATATTACCGATGCACTCAGCAAAATGTCCTAGATGGGGAGAGAAAATGATGTAGATCTCTATCACATGGTCTGGAGCTGTCCTAACTAACTGTACTCTGGGAGAGTGTCATAAGATTTATCAATTACACTACCAACAGAAAAACATAATATACACTCAGAACTTGTATAGCAGCCCTTTATAAGTGTCTTAAAGCGTGAAAACTTCAGCAGCAGATTAGTACAGTTGACGCATAATTTGCAAAATGGCAAACTGCAATGAGCTGGAAAGTGAAGGAAGGGCATAGTCTGGTTAAATGGAAGCTAGAAGTATAAAATGGTATTAATGTGAGAGCATGCTTTTACGAATGGAGGTCAAAAGAGGAAGTAGAAAAGCTGAATCTGCCAAAACTAAAAGGTCTACAATTACTGGGAATTAAACAGAATGAGGCCTGTCCACACAAACACTACAAACTGGTATAAATATACAACACTCCAACCCTAGAGATGAGGGCATGTAGAACCGGCCAATTGGAAAAAGTTTGAAAGATGACCCCTGCGGCAAACCTACTATAATATAAAACAGAGAAATAAATACACCCTCAAGATAATTACTTTACAGACCACTCTCAGAGATCCAGATTTTATAGAAGACGTGAAATGTTGAGCAGTTCAAATGCTGACTTATCACCAACTCAAAATTGTACACCCACAAACTAATAGGTATCAGATGTAGTCCAGATATTAGAACACTAAATGCTTAAATATGTTTATATTAAAAAAAACACCTGCAGCCACGGAATCTATTTACCACCAGGTGTGTGAATACATAGCCACAAGGCAGTTGGCATTTGTTGCTCTAATAGCTAACTGCCACAAGCAAAAACGTTCTTCCCATGGCATCGAGCCACCTCAATTCCCTGCAGGGGCTCATGGTTGGGAAAGTATTACCTTTTGGCTGCACAAAGAATGCCTAGAACGTGCATGCTCTCAATAGAGAGTTCCTTTGAGAGGAAAGCATGCTCTAAACAAACAGGTCTACATATTCTGGACACTGCCCATACAACCTCTGCAGTGGAAGCAGGTTTCTCCAAATCTCCTTCAGTGAGCATAATAAAGCTTCATTAAACTGTAAAGTACCTTCATATGTTTGCTTAGCTGAGAGGACCTCTGTGAAGAAATTGGACTGAGGCTTCTCACTATCGAGAGGGATCCCCAACAACTCAGCAGCTATGTTCACAATCGAGATATTGAACTTATCAGCGGACAATGGATCCGAAAATAAAGGACTTTTTCAGGCAAAGTCAATAGCGGCTGCCATTCTGAAGGACCATTAAAATGAAAGACTGTGTTAGGCAGATGCAGGGTGTTAACATTGATATCATCAACCGCATCACCAGGGAGTAGACTCTGAAAATATGTGCAGCCCATCAGAGGTGTCTGCTTTAGTAATTTTTACCAATTGACACATCTGTCTCGTATAATTATTCTGCTGAGGGTTAATGCACTATAATATGAGATACGGAATAGGAGTCTGATTTGGTTTCATCGATGCAGAAGCCAACATCAGATCCACAGCTAGTTTCAGTGGTACAGGAGAGCTCAGAGAGGGTCCCGGATTGGGGCCAAGAACCGAATCGGGCCAGGTCTCATTGGAGCTGATAGCACAGTAGGACCTTAGGTAATCAAATGAGGTAAAGTAGGTGTGAAGAGGGCCAACACTGCCATTTTAAAGGGTTCAATTCTATCTGTTGCTGGGATGCATGGGGAGCAGGGGAGAGATTGTTGTTGGGGAGGGCTGAACAACAGACACAGGCTAGTAAGAGCCATACTTCTCCCTTCAACTCCTCCGATTCTCTCTTTCTGAAATAAGGATGTGGAATGATTGAGTATCTGTGGTGCCTATATTGGTTTTTGCAGTGAATAGCAACATGACAGGGTCAGAGTGTGAGGAGAACTCCTTAACTTCTCCTTGAGCTTTGGGTCATTCTCTTGGATGGCCTTCAGAGACACGAAGGCGCAGATACTGCAGGCCACTGAGCCGCGAAAGAAACCAAAGTCTTTAAGAAACAAAATGCTTGGAACAGTGGTCGCAAGGCTGAAAGCTGGAAGATTTTGGGGAGCCATGGTCACATGCAGGGAAATCTTGATTCAAAGCTCAGGGAAACCTCAGAAGCGCTGTATTTTGTGTCTGAGAAGGGTGGAATAAAGAACTGATATTACCTGTTCCACTGACACCATATAAACATCCATTCTTGCCTTCTGACTCCCCAAATACTGTCCCTTAGTGCAACCTGGCACCAGTGATGGAATGCTACTGAAAAAACAATCCAGATCCTGTTTGGCATCCGAGGATAAGGATATATGGAATCTGCCAGAGTGACACTTTCATTCTTGGTCATGCTAAATCTTAGATGGTTCTTTGATGTAGTGTTCAAGAACCAGCCATAAAGCAATACAGTAGGTATTATGCTACTTTTGGGCAGGAGTACAAAGACCACAACAGATGAGTTGCTAGAGACTTCTGAACATCTCTCTACGCAAGCTATGTAGCCCAAGATAACTCATTCAGTCCAGAACCCACTTTTCACTGAACAAAGGAAGAGTACATAATAATGAACAAAATGCAAACTCCTCACAAAAATGACACAACCACAAAAATTAGTCATTTCATGGAACATTGTAGGTGTTGTCATGTCAGTAGTGAATATCTGACTAACCTTCAGTAACAAAATCTTTGGTCGATATATATCATCTTCCCTCAGATTCATCAACTTATGAATATCCATCCAGGCACCAAACTTGTCTGTAAACGTCACTAACAATAGCTGTTTAGTGCCCCAGGTGGTACCATGTGGCTTCTGACTCACCCTTGCCTGCCGATGTAATGACATAAAAGTATATTAAGAGCCAACAGGCATCAGACTTCAGTTTCTGTGCCTCACTGAAGAAGCATCAGCGACAAGAATAGACCATAACCTGTTTGCATTCCTTGGGATCCTATAAGTGTGCACGCCACTAACTCATTGTGGAGGAGGAAAGCCAGTGTGGAATATGCAAGAAGATTAAGAACCCACCAGAAATACTGCTACCCAACACAGGTAAAGTTTTCTTCTGATGGATGCATATTTCTGCAGATTCCCCACCTTATGAACTAGTACCAAAGCAACATCTTTCTTGGTGGTGGGACTCACCAGAGTTGATTAATAAAAGTCCTGCAACAGAGCCTTGTCAAAGTATCCATCACTTTGTGCTTGGACTGTGATGCTATATTGTTTGGCAAAAGTATGCAGGGACGACCATATGACCCTCTGGCAGATGTCAGCCACTTGAAAGCCTCTGGTGATAGCCATGGAATCTGCAATGGCCATAGTGGATTGGGCACAAATTCCCTTGGGGGATCTTTTTCCGCTAACACATTAAAAAGCTTGATAGAAAGGATGACCCAAACAAGAAATGGTGTGTTTGGCCACCGCCTTGCTCTTATCAGCATCGGGAAGCACCTAAAAATCTGATCATTCACTCTGTTCTGTAGAGTGTGATCGATATACTAGGACACAGAATGTTTGGGTCTAATGAATTCACCTGCTCCTCCTCTTTGGTGGGCCGATGTGGGAAGAATGTCGGAATGGTTATGGACTCATTCAAAAGGACATACCATCCTGGTGGAGGAAGAATGGGCAAATTATATGAGCAGAAACCTTTGAAAGGTGGATGAACTGAGAAGGCACGGGCATCTCCAACCCTACAGGCTGCAGTTATTGCCACTAATAGTACAGTTTTCTGAGTAAGAAGTCAAACAAGAAACTGCATTGGCTTGAAAAGGGATGCCATGAGGAAAGTAAACACAATATTCAAATTGCATCAAGGAACAATGAATAGAGTGGGAGGAAACAAGCTGAGTAATCTCTTTAGAACAAGTGTCACTACGGACAATTTAAACAAGGTCCACAGATCAGGGAGGCATATAAGGGTGGACAGTGCAAACAAGCAGCCCTTAACTGTAGATACTGACAGATTCTACTGGGTAACAGTAGACAGGATTGAAAATGTAAATGTAAATGTAAATGTAGTTGAGCTTATATAGCGCACAGCTACCACAGAGGGTTTCCCGGCGCTTGCTTAGGGAACCCGTCCTGGTATTCCCCTGTGAGATAGCAGGGTATCCACAAGGTGAAAGTCAGGCATCCCGCCGCGAGGGGCCGTTGTGGAGATTAAGCAAGCTATTGCCCAGAGTCGCAGAGTGTGAACCCGTGAGTCGAGGAGGCACCGGGGCGAGAATTATCGAGTCCGTGGAGTTTTTTAGCCCAAGACCCGCCGAGGTGGGGAATTGAACCCTGGTCCAGGACCGATCGCAGCTTCCGGGTCTGCCGCCTCTAACCCCTGAGCCACACTTCTCCAGGCATTCTGCAACTCCAGCATGAAGGTAAACAGACTCTAGCTAGCACATCTCAATTGCCACATTTGTAGCTGCAATATTTGGTAATCGGGTTGCAAGAACTGTCAAACCTGTGTGGAAAGGAAGAAGAGGACAAATAAGGACTGCTAACAGAATAGCAAACCAGATTGACCTTATCTAATCAGGGGTAATCAGGATCAGCCAGGATTCAGTCTTCCGCACTTTCTGCAGGAGTTTGACAGAATTGAGATCAATGGAAACATGTACAGACAATTTAGAGACAAGATGAACCTGAAGGCATCGTCCTGGAAATTGGTCAAAAAGAAGTGTGTGATACGAAACGGAAACCAAAGCCTGTTCAGGGACTTGGTAAAGAAATTCAGCTATAGAAATCTCAATCCGGAGATCATCAGACTGGGATTGACTTGCCACTAGTGGTCTTCCAGCGAGAGATGACAAACTACTGAGAGCATCAGCTCTCACACTGAGGGCACCGGTCAGGTGCGCTGCTACTGAGACAACTCACAGTCAATGCATCCAGTGCCACAGATGAATCTCCTTTCAACACAGGGTCAACGACCCAATGCCGTGCTGTCTGTTCATATAATGGACAGTGGTAATTTTGTCTGGCAGAATCTGAATGGTGCTCCCTGGGATGCAAGGGAGAAATGCCTTTATGTCAAGATGGACCAAATGCAGCTCCCCCATACTGAAGTACAGACACTGCTCTGAAGCATACCAAAGCTCTTGCACTGTCATGTCTTCCAGATGGGTACCTCAACCGAGGAGGTGTCCATGACCACCATAGCCTGTTCCTGCACAGGATTCTTTGGATGCCCCATCAGAGGGTGAAGGGTTCCAGTACTGATCTGGACAGACAGACATGAAGATCTTCAAAAAAGCCAAAAGACTCCCCTGATGATGGAGCCACTGTTTTCTCAGGCACTAATAAAACGGCACACATCCACTATCTGGCATGCGGCACCAACAGGATGCACAAACTCACGAGACCAAGAAAAGTAACACATGCAGATACAGGATACTTGTGAGTCCGAAACATCAGAATGATCTCATGAACATTTGCAATCTTCTAAGAAGGAGGAAAAGGCTTAATGCGGTTTGTGTCAGCATCATTACTATGAAGGAGTTAGTGAGGGGTGGGGGTTTCTTGGTGCTGATAGAAAAGCCCTAGACCCGCTAGCCATCGAAGCATGGGAATAAATGGACGCTTGACTGTTGAAGAGAAGCAGCCAGAACTTCCAGCACTTTGCAAAGATGAATATTGCAGTCATCCATCCAGCATGACGGTAGACCGAAAGTACTGGGACCCTACAATGAATCTCAGTGAATGCTTGAGGGTGGGGAGTACTGAGAGATTAAAGTAGTTGTCCCAGGATGTCAATCAATTATTCGCATTAAGGTCCTGCGGAACGCGGCTCAGAGACAGCACCTTGAACCAATCCTTCATGAGAACCAGGAACTAAAATTAGTAAAATCTTGTTCCCTTTTCTTCCCATTTGTTTAGTAAAACAATGCTAAATGTCTCTAAAGTCAATATGTATTGGAAAGCACATCCTGGTGCAGGGAGGACTTTCCCAAGGGGAGGAATAAAATGCAGGCCAAAGCCTTTGAGGTTTAGCAGAATGGTCCCACAATCTGTAATGATCGTCTCTTAACTGGTGGAAAAGTGGAACAACTTTGGATACACTGGAGTACTGAGGATACATTGGAGTATGATTGTATAAGGGGAGAGTCAGAGAGGTTCTGAGGCAGTGGAGCTAGGAGAGGATGGCATGGACTAGATCTACAGCAGATGCAGATGTTGGCGTCCCTACCTCGAAAGTAGCAGTACATCTGTCTGGGTAATTGGAGTGGCCGCAAATATTGTTCCTGCCACAAGAGTTGTGCCCTAGAGCTGCCTCGAAATGTCATATTGTTGGTGAAATTACCTCACTGAGGAGGGTAAGTCGAGCAAGCAAGCTATAGCCAAGCTCTTTTCTGAAGCATGCCAGGAAGGAGTTGACTTTCTTTTCAAACAGTCCACCTTTGAAGGGCACATCCATAAGGGTGGCCTAGATATCTCCAGGCAAAGAAGCAGCCAGTGTAACCATGCAAGTGTGGAGGAGCAGAGCAGCAGCTGTATGCTTTGACCAAGCAATTGCCTTCAGAATCAAAGTTGCACTCTAGGAACTGGCTGTAGGTGCCCAAAGAGTTGTTGACCAGATCGGAAAGGATTATATTACTTACCCTTAAGCATCTGTTCTTGTCATGTAGTGTTGTAGATTCACATGCTTCGCATACTCCTGCCATCTAGTGATGGGTCTGGAAGTGTGCAAGTTGTTTTACCTCAAAGAAGTCTTTTGAGTCATGAGGTAGAGTGACTTCTTCTGTTGGTGGTAATGCACATGGGCATGGACTCCATTGTTTGATTGTTTTCCAGCCGGCGGGTGAGAATGGAGTGTAATGTAAGAGTAAGTAAAGAGATGTTCATGTATATAAAAAAAATAAAGGAAATGCAACGGCCACAGGTGTCAGGAGAGGATGGTGGGTGCATGTGAATCTACAACACTACGTGCTAAGAACAGATGCTTAAAGGCTTTGCTTAGACTGTATAGCAGTATAGCAGTGCCCTCCAAAGCGGTAGCTAACCTGAGGGTGTTGCAGTTGTTTGAAAGAGTGTACATAGCACTGCCTGACCTACATTAGTTTGTTGGCGTGCTAGACATCCATACAGTAATATTTAGTGAAAGTGCGTGGTGTAGACCAAGTAGCTGCTATGCATATGTCAGTAAGTGGGATGTTGCCCAGGAAAGCCATAGAAGCTCATATTTATGAGTAGAGTGTGCTTTGGGGGTTTATTTAAAGTTCTTTTAGCTTTAAGATAGCATGTCTGAACGCATTTAACTATCCACCAGGCAATGCCTAACTTGGATATTGACTTTCCTTTAAGAGGGGGTAAGAAAGCAACACAGAGCTGTTTAGTTTTGGGAACGTCTTTAGTTCTGTCAATGTATTTCATAAGAGCTTACTTAACGCACAAGTTAAGTACCTTCGGTAACGATATATCTGTAAGAAACATTAGTAGTGATAGATTCCTTACCTTAGAATTACCCCCAGGCGTCAGACTGGATCCGAAAAGATTGTCAGCAGTAACCTTGCGCATCGGAAGGTGGCGTTGTGCGGCTCCGCGTCCGTCATTGGCGTCGTGGTCGCCGAGATGATGTCGCGGCAGCTACTTAGACGCCGCCCTCGTGCTCTGACGTCAGTTCTGTACACGAGTTTCCGCGCCAGGAACGCAGAGCCATGCAAGACACTGACCACTGGTGCCTGAAACTAGGGCCCTGAAAAGGATTACCTTGACCCTAGAAATCAGTTCGCAGAACGGGGAGGATGGGTGGGGCGGTAAGGAATCTATCACTACTAATGTTTCTTACAGATATATCGTTGCCGAACGTAAGTAACTTGTGCATCTGAAAGAAACAAGTAGTGATAGATTTCTGACCTTAGAATAGATACCCCAGCAATACCAAACCCGGTGGTGGGTCTGCAAACCAAGATCAAACCAGAAAGTCCTGGACAACCGAACGGCCACAGAAGCCGTCCCTCCGGACTTGGCTGTCCCGGCAGTAATGCTTGGTAAACGTGTGCAGTGAGGTCCAAGTAGCTGCCTGACAGATGTCATGCAAGGGAACTCCCCGTCGATAAGCAGTAGTGGCTGCCGTCGCCCTGGTAGCATGGGCACGTAGCCCCACTGGAGGCTCCTTTTTAGCCACAGAATAACAAGCCTTTATGCACAGAACGACCCACCGAGAGATGGTCCGCTTGTGCACGGCCCAACCTTTTTGGCGCCCACGTAGCCAACAAAGACATGGTCATTCACCCGGAACTGTTGAGTGAGGTTCAGGTAGAATGAGATGCGCATGTTTTGGGTCTCAACGGTGGAGCCTCTCTTCCTCTTTCGAGATATGCGGAGGTGGAAAGAAAGTGTGCAAAGTGATGGTCTGCCCGATATGAAAGGCAGTGACAACCTTTGGCAGAAAAGATGGACGAGTCCTTAGAACAACTTTGTCTGGATGGACAGAGAGAAAAGGAGGTTTAGAAGAAAGAGCCTGGAGCTCACTCACTCTTCTGGCAGAGGTGATGGCAACAAGGAAGGAAGTCTTTAAAGTGAGAAGGCGAAGAGGACAGTTGTGAAGTGGCTGAAATGGAGCACACATCAGATATGTCAGAACCAGGTTCAAGTCCCACTGAGGCATTATGAAAGGAACAGGAAGGAAAAGATGAGTAATGCCTTTTAAGAATCTATTTACAACAGGGGACTTGAAAAGGGAAGGCTGATCTGGAAGCCGTAAAAAGGCTGAAATGGCCGAGATGTAGCCCTTGATAGTGCCCAGAAGAGAGCCCTGCTGGGCCAAAGAAAGAAGAAAGAGAAGAACCTCTGAAAGAAGGGCAGAAAGGGGACCCACAGCCTTTGCTGTGCACCATGCCACAAACTTATTCCACTGGCAGGCGTATACCGTCTTAGCATAGGGCCGCCTGGCCGCCAAGATTACATTACAAACTTTGGGAGGCAGGTCAAAAGACGTCAACTGCCGCCGCTCAATCTCCAAGCAAAGACGTGGAGGCTGGTCAGGTTCGGGTGGAGGACCGACCCATGGTGCTGCGACAGAAGATCCTCCCAAAGAGGCAGCCGGATCGGGGGATTGATGGCCATGCTAAGTAGCTCGGGACACCATACTCATCGAGCCCAGTCCAGAGCCACAAGAATGACTTGGGTCCGGTCACAATAGATCTTCTTCAGCACTCTGGGCAGAAGTGCTATAGGCTGAAAGGCGTATAACAGACCGCAACTCCACTCGCGACGAAAAGCGTCACCGTGCGAGTGCCGCCTTGGAAATTCCAACGCGCAGAACTGATGACATTGCACGTTCTCGTCAGTGGCGAATAGATCTAACCAAGGCTCTCCCCACTGCTGAAAGAGACCATGCGCCATGTCAGAGTTCAGACACCATTTGTGATCCTTCATACACCGGCGGCTGAGTTCGTCCGCCCTGGCGTTCAGAGAACCTGCCAAGTGTTGAACCACCAGGGAAATGCCCTGATGTTCCAGCCATGTCCAGAGGCGCAGAGCCTCCTGACATAAGGTCCATGACCCCACCCCGCCCTGTTTATTGCAGTACCACATGGCGGTGGTGTTGTCCGTGAACACCTGCACCACTCTTCCCCGGACAGAGGGAAGGAATGCCTTCAGTGCAAGTCGGATCGCCCCAAGCTCCAGAAGGTTGATGTGGAGCCCGGACCCCGCTGGAGACCAGAGGCCCCTGATCTCTGCCTCTCCTATGTGGCCGTGAGCACGTTGTGACGCGTCCGTCACAACGTGCTCCGGATGGGGAAGGGAGAGGGATCTGCCATTGATCCAAATGCGATTCATGAGCCACCACTGCAATTGTTGTGCAGTGCCCTCTGAGATCTGGACGTGATTGGACAGGTTGCCCTGATGCTGTGCCCACTGGAACTTCAGGTCCCACTGCAGAGCCCACATATGCCACCTGGCATGATCCACTAGCAGGATGCAGGAGGCCATCAGTCCCAGAAGCCGGAGGGTCATCCTGACCGAAACCCGGGACAGAGGCTGAAAGATCGGAATCATAGCCTAAATATCCCAGATTCGCTGCTCGGGAGGATAAACCGAAACTGCGCCAAGTCCAGACTTGCTCTGATGAAGAGGAGCTTCTGAGAGGGAGTCAGATGCGACTTCGAAACATTGATGGAGAACCCCAGGAAATGCAGGAGGTCGGCCGTAGTCTGGAGGTGGTAGATGACTGCTTGGGGTGAGCCCGCCTTCAACAACCAGTCGTCGAGATACGGGAAGACTGGAACCCCTGACCTGCGCAGATGAGCTGCGACCATCGCCATCACCTTTGTGAACACCTGAGGGGCACTGGTAAGGCCGAAATGGAGCACGGTACACTAAAGGTGCTCGTGGCCTACCGTTAACCGCAGGTAACGCCGGTGGGCCGGCAGGACGGGGATGTGGAAATATGCGTCCTGCAAGTCCAACGCTATCATCCAGGATCGAGGGCAGACAAGACCTGAGCTAGCGTCAACATCTTAAACTTCTCCTTTCGGAGGAAGTGGTTGACGTTCCTAAGGTCCAAGATAGGACACAGGCCCTTGTCCTTCTTGGGGACCAGAAAGTAGTGGGAATAACTACCACAACCAACTTCTGGCCCAGGAACGTGCTCGATGGCCCCCTTGGCCAAGAGGGCCATGACTTCCTGCTGAAGAAACGCAAGGTGGTCCCCCGACATGCGGTGGTATTGAGGTGGCATGGCTGGAGGGGTAGTCTCGAAGGGGAGGGAGTAGCCCCTTCGGACTATTTGCAGCACCCACTTGTCCGAGGTCATGTTGCACCAGTGGGGGAGACAATGGCGAATCCTGCCACCCACTGGTGTCTGATGGGCCTGAAAGGACGGACTAGGAAGGCTTGGAAGTGGATGCTGCGGGGGTGGAGGTGGACTGACCCGCCCGCTGGCCCCCAGAAAAGCCTCGGCGGTTTCCACGTCCTCGGCCACGCTGAGGTTGTTGTTGCCTGTGGCTCTGAAATGAACGTGTTGGGGCACCACTTCCGCGGCTGTGAAAGGAGCTAAAGGCAGAAGGCGGAGGAGGCCGAGTGGCCGACAGGCCCAAGGACTTAGCCGTAGCCCGTGAGTCTTTAAAGCGCTCCAACGCACTGCCTTATGGCCTAAAAGGTGAATGCCATCAAAGGGCATGTGCATTAGAGTGTTCTGGAGATTCCCAGAGAATTCAGTTGTCCTCAGCCAGGCGTGGAAATCGCCCTGCCCAGCGAGTCGGCGGTGTCAAGCCCACAACGAATGGTGAACTTAGCTGCGTCTCTCCCAGCTGCTATAGCTTGGGAGAGTACTGTCCGGGCCTCCTCCGGACAGTGGAGCAGCACCTGCGCAACCATATCCCACACCGAGTGGGAATAACGGCCCAAGAGGAATGCTGTGTTCACCGACCGCAGCCCTAAGCTGGCAGATGAAAACAGCTTCTTGCCAAGCTGCTCCAGCTTCTTGGATTCCCTATCCAGAGGTGCAGAAGGGAACGCGCTTTGGGAAGTAGAGGATTGGACAACCAAGCTCTCAGGAGTGGGGTGTTGGGAGAGGAAGAGGGGGTCGCCCGGAGCCGGGCAATGGCGTCGAGCCACGTTCCTGTCCACAGGAGCCCCTGTGTTGGGCCTGGACCAAGTGCCCAAAAGAACGTCTGAAAGCACGTCATTAAAAAGGCAGCAAGGGCTCCGAAGAGGTTGCCGCCGGCTGAAGCACTTCTGTTAGGAGGTTAGTCCTAATGGCCACTATAGAGAGTTTGAGGGGGGAGGGCCTCGGCCACCCTAAGCAACACCACTGCGTAACCTGCTCCCTCCTCCGTAGCCACGGAAGGAGGAGACAGCATGCCAAGGTCAGGTGAGGTGTCGAGTCCTCTGCCCAGTCACACCTCCCAGTTCTCCCCTTCCTCCGAAGTCTGTGAAAGAGGCTGAAAATAAGTAGGACGGACGTAGGGGTAGAAAGGCCCCATTGGTGTCGGAATCGGCATCGAGCGCCGCCGATTGGCCGCCGCGTCCAGTTCGGGGCTGAAACCGGTGTCGACGTCGGATGGTAGCACCGGGCGACGTCAGAGGTGCTGCGGGGGGGGGGGGGGCCGGTGTTATGAGGTCGACCGGCGTCACCGACAGACCCAAAAAGGGTGGGTAGGTCAGCGGCGACGTCGCAGGCCCCGCCGGACCAGCAGGGTAAGCACCACCAACACCCTCAGCCATGTCGGATGGGTAGTCGAAGAGCGACGATGCTTCTTCTACTTCTTTTTGAAATGCTTCGACTTACCTGACCCCGAGTGCGAAGACTTAGATCCAGACGAACGATGGTGACGGCTCCGCGATCGGTCCCTCGACCTCTCACAAGACCAGGACCTTGAACGGCACGGAGCAGACTGACGAACTTCCAGCAACTTTCGGGACCGCTCCCGCAAAGTCATGGCCCGGCAGTCGGGGCACGACTTGGAGTCGTGCCCCAGACAGTAGAGACACACGCTGTGCGGGGCCGTCACCGACATCATGCGGTTACAGCCCCGCAGTTCTTAAAACCGGGCACCCCAACGACAGCAGGAGTCTATCGAGAAGAAATGAGGTAAAAGGCCTCGAAAAAACTCAGTCAAAAAGTGACTGGGGACACTTGCTCTTCCCCGGATCTGCGCTTGCTGGCGTGGAAAAAGAAAAAACGGACGTCAGCGCACGAGGGAGGCGTCTAAGTAGCTGCCGCGACGTCATCTTGGCAACCACGACGCCAACGACGGACGCGGAGCCGCACAACGCCACCTTCCGACGTGCAGTGGTACTGCTGACAAAAACTTTCCGGATCCAGTCTGACGCCTGGGGGTAATTCTAAGGTAAGGAATCTATCACTACGCGTTTCTTACAGATATCTAATGTATGGAGAGCCCTATTAGCAACTGAGTCTGGTTGAGGAAAGAACACAGGCTACTCATTGGATTAAGGTGGAAATGACAGACTACCTTTGGAAGGAATTCAGGAGACTACACTATCTCTGCGGAGCTGGAAGAAAGGCTCTTCTAAGGTTAGTGCCTGGAGCTCAGTAATACTTCTGAGTGAAGTAATGGCAATTAAAAAAGCTCCCCTCCAAGATGAAGGGAGCAGATATGTAGTGGTTCAAATGGTGGACCCATAAGTCTTGTGAGAACAATGTTAAGATTCCAGGTAGGTGCATGTGAAACCCGGGGTGCAATCACTCTTTTAAGATCTTACATAAAGGCTTTGATGACTTGTTCTGTCAATAAAGGCAGGTGTTGGCTATTTTGTAAATAGGCAGCCGCTGTAGCCAGATGTAAGCGTATAGATGCCAGAAAGCTGTACATGCAACACGTAACAAAAAAAGCTTTGTATTCTAGCGTTAAATGGAATTATACTTTCATTAGGAGAGTAACAGACAAATCATTTCCATTTAGCTGCATAGCATGCTCTAGTAGTTGGCCTGCAAGCTTCTTTGAGAATGGTCGTACTTTCAGGTGGCAGATTGAGATAACCGAATTCTATGACCTCAGGAGAAAAATTGCTAGGTTGAGTTTTGTTAGATTTGGGTGCCTGATTTCGCCAGATATGCGGAGCCAGGCATGGCGCCGCAGCAAGATACTGGCACTAATCCCTCTTGTAGCGGAATCTGCTGAATCAAAGGCAAAGTGGATAGATGTGTTGGGGGATGAGCTTTCCCTCAGATAGAAGCTGCTGCTGTACCCTTTTCTTGTGCTCCTCAGGAAGATATTGGAGAAGTTTCTCCATTTTATCCCAGTGAGCACGGTCATACCTTGCAAGCAAACCCATCAAATTGGCAATACACGAATGGCCGGCAGATTGAGCAATAACCTTTTTACCAGAGGCGTCAATCAGTTTACTTTCCTTGTCAGGAGGTGGTGCATCACTGGCAGCTTGGGAATTAGCTCGCCTGCGAACATTGGTAACAACATGAGAGTAAGGATTAATCCGTACCCTGGTGTAAATGGAGCCTGAAGGTGAGGCTTTATATTTTTTAATACAAAAGGAACAATTGAGGGACAAAATGCACAACAATGTCATACATTCACACCCAGTACAGATATCTGGGCCTTAATCCATCTTTTTTTGCTCCCAAACGCCATTCCAGCTTAAACCCGGCCATATGCAATTCTTTGCATCTGAGCGCTAACAAATCTGGAATCAAGTGATTACAAAGGGTTAAAAAAAACTGCAGCGTGAGCTCTTTTCGCACTCTCTAAAGCCTGTTCAGTGTCAAAACTCATTCTCAAATTACACTGGCTCCCTGTGGACAAGAGAATCCACTTTAAGACTTGGTGCATTGCTCACATAATCCTTACCTTCCAAGCGCCCCCATCCTATCCAATCTACTATCTTTGTATGTCCCACACCATGAGTTGCGCTCTGATTACCTTCACCTTGCCTGTGTTCTCGGGGTCAGAAGAGCAGGAGCGGGAGGGCGCTCGTTCCTAGCAATGGCGTCGGTTCATTGGAACGCCCTTCCGGTGACCATCAGAAACATTTAGAATCACTGGGTCCCGTTGCTGGGGCAGCCATGCGCTTTACAAATGAATTAACATAACATATGCAAATCAGTCTTGCCCCTGCTCCCTATGGGATCAGTCCAGCCGGAACTGCCAGGCCAGTCCGCACTGGACTGGAAATGAGCACCCTAGGACCGGTTTCCAGGTTTCACCCCTCATCAGCCAGGCTAGCTTGATTTTAGTTGCATGGAGAGCATGGGACCCTAGTCTGGGCATACCCGTCCCACTCTGGGTGACAAATGCAAAAACAATTGATGGACAGAATGCAGAACAATGTCATACATTCGCCCCAGTGAAGAGATCTGGGCCTAAAGCCATCGTTGTTTTGCTCCCTAATGCCATTCCAGCCATATGCAAATAAGTCTTGACCCTGCTCCCTATGGGATCAGTCCAGCCCGAACTGCCAGGCCAGTCTGCCCTGGACTGGAAACAAGCATCCTAAGACCCGTTCGGGGTTTCACCCCTCATCAGCCAGGCTAGCTTGATTCCAGTGGCATCTTGGACGTGATGATTCAGGTTCTAGCAGGGCCTTTAAAGGTGTTACCTACCCTTAAGCATAGGGAGTTATTGAGTGACCCTGTGTGTAGAAGAGAGAATTTCAAAAAGCAAGTCATCTTTCAGAGGTTCCTTATGTAGCTCAACCTCAGGAAAAGTAGCGGCTCTGCCAATGAGCTCCTGGTACGACGTGGAATCATCAGAAGGAGATTGAGGCGTGGAGGGTCTATGTCATATGCTTTCCGGGTGTAGGTTTGGGGGTGAGGTGAATCAAATGTACCATGTCCACCTGTGTAAGAGTGTGGAGACCCTTGAAGTGTTATATCTAAAGGAGCTCCATCAGAGTGTGCTAGAGATAGTGAATGTGGTGGGGGGTGGAATTGGTGGTAATGGTGGAGATGGTGGAGGAAGTGGCACAGGTCTGATATCCTCGTACGCTGCCTTCTTCTGTTTGGCCGGGACCGTTATATCAATAGCCTCTTCTAAAAAGAGTTTTCTCTTCGATGGCGGTGGAGTCGGAACAGAAAAGTTGGCATGAGGCTGATTGTTCATTTGCTTTTGACGAACTTCCAGTTTTTCTCACAACTTGTGGAGAATAGGTTCCACAGGCTTGCCAGGATCAGATTTCAGGGACTGCTTCGAAGGTTTCGGAGCCAAGGTGTGTTTCAGTTTTGGCGCTGAAGGTTTGGTCAGAGCTGAAGATGGGGCTGGTCGACTTGGCACAGAGGTGGACGATGTTGATGGCTTCAGCTGGTGTTTCGGTGGCGGATCTTCTACCTGTAACCTTTCCACCTGTGACCTGGAGAGCAGTGTCTGTGTCAATGGTGGCCCAAACCAAACTTGTAACACATTGTGGCAGGTTTCAACTTTTAAGTCACCAGAGACCATAAAGACGCTGAGTTAGGAGGAGATGTTGTGGTGGGAGCAGGAGTCCCCAATCCCCAAGTTTAGGTTAACTCTTGCCTAGAGGATATAAGAGCTATCCTAAAAAAAGAAAAAAACAGCACTGGTAGTTAGAAGGCCTCGACCTTTACAAAATCAGCTGATGAACCTGCAGTAAACGTTAGCTTCAACTTTATCAATGTTAGGATTTTCCCAGGCAAGGACAGACCAAGCCTACACACACACTCCAAATGGTTCCAGTACCGTAACAGTTTCCTCGAGAAAGAAGAGGATTTCAAATATATACAGTGCTTTTTGTGGTTTTTTTGGGGTGAAAGATCTTTTGGGAGAACATTCCCAGTACAGAAAACTACCTGAATGCGAAGGGGGTCTCTTGGGAATAGCCATGCAAAAAACTGGCCAATCTTGTTTTGACTCCTGCTCCCAGATGACGTTTGGGGTGCGTCAATGAACAGGAGTTTCAAGCAGCAGTGATGTGTCAGAGCTCGGACACCACATGCAGATGTCATGCAGGTTTAAAAGGACATTGTTTGTGCTTTTTGGGACCAGGTTTTAAACCTAAAACCTATAGGAGAGATGTTTGACCTAGCTGTTGTCTAAATGCCGAGGAGTTATGTACGTGAGGCAATGCGAGAGGTCTTAAACCGCGTGGTTGAGGTGAAGAAAAAGGGAAGTAGACACTAGCACGCCAGCTTGCACCAAGTGGAGTCAAGGCTGAAGCCATATGTTGCCACTTGGCATTGCTGCAGAGTTCTTGCTGTGAAAATATTTCCCAGACGTCAGTATATAAAATAAAGTCAAGCAAGGAAAGAAGCCATTTACCAAAGTTTATCATCGCTATACGGTTTTATAGCCTGTTATCATATCTCCATTTGCTTACTAAAAGCAAATATAAGCGGCAATCCAAGTCAATGAAAAACACCAATTGATCAGGCCCTTGGAATACTGTGTTACTTGCGAGTAGGGTCAATTAGAAGTATGAAATGAACCAGAACACCAGCAATTCGTCAATGCATCAAATGCTACCACAAAACAAACAGTTGTATTTATCATGTGTAAGGTTACCATGAAGTGTTGGTTACTATTTAAAAGTAATAAAAATAAAAGCCAAGAAATAAAGACAAAGGTCTTCAGCATAGACGCATACACACATAAAACATACTTAGGCATGGAAGCACACATTCATTACAGTGAAACCAAGTGGACATCAGTAAAATATTTTAACATTTTGAATGCGGACATAAAAGAGCCTGCGGCTATACAGGCCTTAAAGCATTTAATGTGAAAGACCTTCATATTCTATGGCTAATAAACAATTGTAGTCCGTTAAATGGGGATGGCACCATAAATACCCTTGTCTAAATCGTACGTCTCTTACCCTGTCCGGATTGTCCACTTGTAGTAGGGGTGATGTGGCTACAAACGTCCACCTTTCCTACCTACAGCAGGCTTTGAGCAGAGCAGCTTGTCCACAAATAAGGACATGCTATTGAAGGGTTCTGGCAACATGGTATTCCATTGGCATGCATTAAAAAGAAACTTCTGTCTTCATTTTTAAACCATTACAATTTATACATGCAGTAGATCAACGGGCCTACTTTTTTCCCCTGCACATTCAGGTTTTAAAGCACGTTTTGAATGTTGACTTTCGGGCTGTGCACATGACTCCTCTGGCCAGGTAAATAGAAAGCAGTACACAAAAATAGACCTGGAATTCACACGGTTGAAAATAACCAGATAACACATCAGATACATGGAGAATCACAAAGCATTGCACCAAGCTCTCAGAACACTCTTCTTTTGCTTTAACTGTACTTTCCTCTGACAATCCTCGCCCCACAAGAACGGTAAACTGGAACAAAACACAATATATTTAATCCCCTTAATTTATCAACCAACCCATGTAGGAATCCTCCTACAGGACCACAACCATCAAAAATTCCCATCCACTGTTTCCATGCAAGAGGTCCTAATCAAACTAATACCCTATTTAAACTGATCATATAATCGGTTTCTACACTAGCCAAACAATTTGCCTTCAACAGCTCAACCTTCCATATCACAAGAATACAACTATATCTGCAGTAAACTTAGCCATATGCAAATAATGAGCACGCTACACAACATACAACAAACTCCGCAGCCATTCTCTCTGTTTTCCACTTGATTTATTTTGGTAATTTTTTTATCAAAGATAAAGCAACCATAGGTACAACTATCCACTAACCCGCACACCAAATGTGTTTTCATTACTTGGAGACATTCAGCTAGCTGGTCCTCATTCTCCCACTTTGGCTTTCCCTCGCCTTAGTCTGGTTAACATGCACAGGCTCTTGTGTTGTCCGATTGTTTATTTCCACCAGCTGAAACATCAGGTAGTGCACCCTATCTGTACCAGATTTTCTCCCCCGCCCACACGGTTTGTAACCCAGTTCTTCGGCTAGCATACACCTATCTTTATCTCTTTTCCAGCTTTCAACATCCAATGCAGTCCCCACACCCCAGGAATGCGCTTTCTTGCATTCACCCCACAGTAATAGGTTGAACATACTCCTTCCCAGAGTTGATCTTGAGCAGGTGAAGTGGTGCAATATCTGGAGTTAAACCATGCGGAAACCCGATTTTACTGCTACCTGCCTTGGGGCCCAAAGTGACTCCAAAGTGAAGCTCCTATTGCTTCTTTAATTTTTCTTAGGGTTTTATGTGAATGATTTTGAACCTTTCTATCTGTCAGGGATGCAGGTTTTTTGGGTATAGGGTCCCCCAACAGTAGCAGTCTATCGTCTAAGGAGGGAAGACTCCTTCAGCTCCTCTCTGTTTGGTATAATTGCTCGCAGGGCATGTGTGAACTGCAGGTATCGATAAGTTTCTGTCTTCGATAAGTCATGTTCTGTTACCATCTTTGAGAGAGTGACTACATCTCCCCACTTCCCATTAGTCTCAAACCGTGTAGATACTGATTATGTTCCATCTACTGAAACATTGGAACCTTCCCATGGACTTCAATGCTGCTGCATCCCACAGTGGGGTAATTCGTGTGAGTGAGCTCTCCCATCCTAAATATTTTGTCCCCTCTTTTTAGTACTGTGCCGGTGTGTCTGGCATCCTGGCCAGGGATTTTCTCCTGTACGATGCTGCTGGGTAGCCTCTGTCCCCATCATATATCTGTCCATCTCTAGTGCCAGCTTCGACTGGGCCATAAAGGCCCAGTCGTTGACTGTCACCAGTTGGCCTGCCCAATAATATTTCTGAATATCGGGCAGGGCTATTCCTCCATTTCACCAGTTCCCAATGATCTTTGTTAGGGCAAATCTAGCGGCTCCACCTTCCCATTAAAGTATTCATATTTCTCCCTCTATTTCCCTGAAGTTACTTTTGGGAACCTCAAAGGGGGTGTTTTGTAACACACATAGAAAGTGAGGTAAGGACATGATTTTAAATGGAGAGGCTCTGACCAGTAGGGTGGCTTCAGTGCCTTATGTCACCCCTCAATCTCTCCAGAAGCGAGGTCATGTTCCGTTCACGGAATAGCTCAGCATTTCTAGTAACATAGATGCAGAGATTTCGGAATCCCTTTTCCACAACATGCATCTCACCGCCAGGCGGTAGTCTTGGTGTAGTTCCCACTAGCTGGAGCAGTTGGGACTTGTGCCAATTTATAATGTAACTGGAATATTTACTAAAATCCATGATCAACTGCATGAGTCTGACACCGTCATCTCGAGGTCGGCCACATAATCTATGTACAGTGATATCCTATCTACCCACGCTCCTCCCCAGTCCAATCCCCAAATCAGCAGGTCCTGCCGAACCTAGGCAGCCCGTGGCTCTTTTACTAGGGCAAAAATCATTGGTAATGGTGGGCACCCAGTCTGGTTCCCTGACTAAGCTTGAAGTTAAAGAGGAGGTCCCATTGACCTTAACACCAGCCAATAGGTCGCTGTAGAGGAAGCAGACCTATTGTCGGTATGACAAGTGAATTCAAACCTCTCCAGCACAGCAAACAGTTCCACTCTACGGTATCAAACGCCATCCTGGCGTCCACAGACACCACCATGGTTCTTCCTCCAGGGTTTCTATTTACCCCAGGTCAGCATTTAAGCATCTCAATTCAATTTCAAAGATCTTTATTCGATTCACAGAATCCTCAAAGCATTATTTAAATACTATAAAACATTTCTAAAAACAGATACAATATATTAATCCTCTAAGATTAAGCCCTGTAATGCAATTGGGCAGAAATCCTCATTGGTCAGGATGGTCCAGGTAGTGGATGACTTTTCGCAAAAGTGTCACCAATACGTTTGCTAAGATATGCTATGGTGGCCAGTCTTTGATGTAGTGGGAGGATACCCGTAGTTTTGCTCTCCTTATACATAGCCAACAACATTGGGGCGAGCCTGGAGGCCAGTCTTGCATAATTTGATAGGAAGCCCATTGCCTTTCCTGCTTGAATCGCTGTCTCAATCTCATTCAGCTCAATGTTGGCCTCTAAGTAATCTCTGTCACCTCTAGACATCCTTGGCAGTTGGATATCCTGAAGGAACTACGCTGCTTCTGCAGCAGTGGTCGTTACAGTCAGAGAATAGATCCAAGTTTAGTAATATTCTCGCTTTCTCTAGTGGGGTCCTCTGCTTCATTCCTGATTTCTAAGACAATTTTGGGACTGGTGCCGCTTATCGAGCCCGGTCAGAACCTTTTCAGCCTTCTACTCAACATCGTATAAACAATGTATGGAGGCCTTGCATGTAGCCTATGGCTTGTCTGTTACTAGATCCCTATTGTCTTACTGCATCAGAGTTCATTTATGTATCCGGACGTCATCCGTCCCAATCCACAGTCGCATCTCTAGTTCTTGGATCTTTCTCTCTAAATCTTCCATTGATTTCTGTTTTTTCCTCTGATCTCCCACTATTTGCCTGTCCAGTGAGTATATGCCTTCGACAGCATGAGGGCCAAATTCACTAAGGCCTCATTTTAAAGGAGTAGTCAGTGCATTGTTGGAGTCCCTCTCTGATTTTCCAGTTCTTAGGATATCCGGGGTTGATAGTTCAGTCGGTTATGTTCCACTGCCCATATCGGTAAATGATCTGACACAACCGTGGCAAGATGTCGTACCTCTGAGTAGTAGTGAACCTGCGGGTGATGGGTGAGGAGAGAGCCAATTCGGAATAAACTTGTGTGTGCCCCTGAATACTGCCGTTCTTGTGGGTTATGGGCTCTCCAGGAGATCCCGACTGTCAGAAATTCCTGAAGGGAGCTAAGCCTCTTCCGTATGGTCCTATAAGTCAACTTGTCCCATTCCTCCCTCAATGCTAAGTTGAAGTCACCCCCCAAATACAAGGTGCCCTCTGGAGCTGCACTAGTAGAGAGCGGGAACTCTCCACTCCAGCCACTCTTCTCCTACCAGCGAGCCTACTTCGTCAGCTGAGTAGTGAAGGCCTCACTTCAGAGGTACCTTCCACCTGCACCCGTGCTGCTGTTTCCTTGGCTCACTTATCTCTTTGCACCTTCCGGCTTGCGAGTTCTGCATGTGAACAGGTGCCGGATGGATTTAGACAAAGATAAAGTGGGATTTTATTGTTTTCCGATCAGAGCTGCTTTAGCAAGTGGCCATCTTGCTCAACAACTGGCCACACGGGAGGAGCCTAGCGCGCAACCAAGATGGCCGCGTAGGTGCGAGGCTCCCGAGGACCTCCGCGACCTCCTGAATAAATCCTGGAAATATCCTGTCCTTGTTAAGGGGACTGTGTCGGGGAACCCGAGCTGAGGCATTACCCGTTTTTTGGGCTCGAATCGGACCCCGAACACCGGTGGGAACATCGCCTGAAGATTGCGGCCTTCTCCTCGCCGGCCCCCCGGATTGGAGTAGTGGCGTGATCCGGGGACAAGGTGAATAACAGCGGCGAGCGGGGCTGGGCGACTCGCGTACCCCGCACTTTCACTTTCGCTTTTGCGCCCTCCTTGCTCTCTGGCGAGGTCGGGCTGCGGAGCGGGGTGCGGTGGTGTTGCCTTGTCCCGGTGCCCAGCTGACCCGCCTGCGGTGGATCGACCCGCAGCTCTGTGGTCGCCCCCCCCTTGACACCCGTGATCTGGTGAGACGGCCCGTTTGGAGATCTTGGCGCGACGGTGGAAGGGCCAGCATGGCCACCAAACAAGATGGCGACCGGGCGAAGGTGAAGACGACCCGCCGTGGTACGGCGCACCAGGCCAATAGTATGGACCGCTACACGCTCCAAAGGGGTTCTCCGGAGACAACGCGGTCATCCCCGGTGGGCCCGACGGAGGCACCCGCCCATCCAGTGGATCTAACCCTCCGGGACGTCATGGGCGCCATCGCTGAACTGAAGGCCTCAGTGGACCAGCGTTTTGACACCTTGTCGCAGAAAATTGACTCGGTCCTGGTGGATGTGGGACTTGTGAGGGCGGACTTGTCAAAAACGAATGACCGAGTCGACTCCCTGACCCACACCACAACGAGCCTCACGACTGACGTGGTGGCCCTCCAGAAGGAGGTGCGCCGGCTTGGCCAGGCGAGCGCCCTGATGGACCGGCGACTGGAGGATTCCGAGGGTCGCGCCCGGAGGAATAATATCCGCATTATTGGTGTGCCGGAGGGACGTGAGGCGGAGGCGGCGGACCTCTTCGTGGAAGACTTGATCCTGACCCACCTCCAGCCCCGGGGGCTGAGTAAGTTTTTTGCGGTGGAACGTGCCCACCGCGTCCCCGGGGGCCGCCCTAAGACCGGTGCCCCGCCACGGCCCCTTATTGCCCGAATCTTTAATTTTCGGGACCGAGATGCCATCCTCCAGACCTCCAGGCAACAGGGACCGGTCAGGTTGGACAACATGGACGTCAACTTCTACCCAGACTTTACCCCGGCGGTCCAGAAGCAGCGGCAGAGCTTTATTGGCGTCAAACGTCGTTTAAGGGACCTAAATCTTAAGTACTCAATGCTCTTCCCGGCTAAGCTGCGGGTGGAGGTGGATGGTCGCACGCACTTCTTCGACCGGCCCGAGGCGGCTGGGGACTGGTTGGACGCCTTGCCTGGGGATCGGGGCCGGGGGGGTGGGGGGAGCGCGGCTGGCGAGGAGGGCCCGCTGGATCAGAATTGAGGGATGACTGTATTGCCTTGCTCGGGACATTGTTCCTTCACCACATACTGCTTCTGTAGGTTCCCCTCCCATGGAGGTCGTGTGGGGCCTGCTGGGGGCTTCCCTCCTCCTCTGGGGGACTAGTTAGTATTTAGCTATGGGGCGACAGGCACACTGCACTTTGGGGGGGCTGTCTGGGCTCATGCAGGGGTGCAGGGAGGGGGGAGTTTTGTTGGGACCGGGGGGTGGGGGGGGTGTGTTGTTTGTTTGTACCGCAAGGCAATCCTGCAGCTGTTTTGTTGTCTTTAGACTGCTCGGTGGGGGACGACCGATTGTTTCGACGTATGATGGGGGGTAGGGACTTGACGGTGTTGTCATGGAATGTTAACGGTCTGGGGGATAGGATTAAGCGTGGTGTGGTCCTGCAGTATTTAAAACGTATTTCACCAGATGTTGTCTTTCTGCAAGAGACGCACCTTATAGGTAACACCTTTCATGCAATGAATCGGAGGGGATATCGTTTGGCGGCCCACTCTGGCTTCACCTCGGGCTCGCGGGGGGTGGGTATTATGATTAGGAACTCGCTCCCGCTGGAGATTGATGAGGTGCACCACGATGAGAGGGGACGTTACACTGCTCTGGCGGGACGTATGGAGGGTAGAGTGTTCAGTTTTGTGTCGGTGTACGTCCCGCCTGGGCTACAGGCCACTACATTTGCGGACCTGGGGCGCCTCCTTCTGGAACTTCCGAGTGGCCTCTTGGTGGTGGGAGGGGACTTTAATGCGGTTGTATCTGGATCTATGGATCGCCATCCCCCTAGGGACCTCCCTCGGGCACAGGCGTGGCTGCCTGGCCTGTTAGACACACTGGGCCTGGTGGATTGTTGGCGCCTAAAGCATCCCGTATTGCAACAATACACCTTCCACTCGGGGGCCCATGGCAGTCTCTCGCGGCTTGATTACATCCTTGTCCCAGCGGCCCATGCGGGGAGGGTGGGAGAGGTGCGCCATCTGGCACGGGGTATTTCAGACCACTCCCCATTGTTGTTGCATTTCGATGTCATCCCGAGGGGGGATGGCAGGGTGGCCCCGATTAACGCCTGGTATCTGCGCGACCCCTCCATTCGTGCAGACTTGATCACATCCTTGCAGCGCTATTTTGAGGAGAATGAGGGGTCGGTCCCATCTGCCCTCTCCCTATGGGAGGCTTTCAAAGTGGTTCTTAGAGGGGAGGCCCTCTCCTTTATTGCCAATGCCCGGCGGCGCGAGCGGGAGGAGGTGACCCGGGTGGAGGCCGAGATTGCGGAATTGGAGGGTGACCTGGAGAACGGGGTAACAGACGCCAAGTTACATGTTCTGCAGTTAAAACAGGCGGCCTACCGGGCCCTCGTCACGGAGGCGGCCAGGGGCCTTGGTAGAGAGCAGCAGGGGCGCTTGTACGATGTGGGTGATAAGGCCGGTAAATTGATTGCGTGGTTGGATAAGAGAGAGAGAGCGAGCCGAGTGGTGCCTTTGATTGAGAGCGTGGATGGTGCGTGTGCCACGGAGCCGGAAGCCATTGTCTCCTGTTTCGCGGATTATTTCCGCGGAGTCTACTCCCCTGTTTCTTCCTGTTCGGAAGCGGACTCCTTTGCCCTGCTTCAGGATATTGCACTCCCCTCCCTTACGGCGGAAGACAGAGACTCGCTGGACGTCCCCCCCACCTTGGACGAAATTGCCTCAGCTATTCGCTCGATTTCATCTGGCAAGGCCATGGGCCCCAATGGCATTCCCATTGAGCTATATAAGCTACGCCCGGATGTGCTGGCGCCCCACCTGCGTGCGATGTTCCTCGCGGCTCACTCGCAGGGCTCCCTCCCGCCGGACCAGCGTCTGGCTACAATTGTGGTGATCCATAAGGAGGGAAAGCCCCGTGAACGGGTCACATCCTATCGGCCGATTTCGCTTTTGAACGCGGAGCCCAAAATCCTCGCCAAGGTGTTGGCTAACCGGTTGGTTGGCGTGGTGGGCGATTTGGTCCACCAAGACCAATCGGGCTTTATCCCGCACCGCAACACGGCGCTTAATCTACGGCGCTTGCACGGCGTGCTTGCGCGTGTTCCATTTGTGCGGGAGCCAGCCATCTTGGCGTCCTTGGACGCCACCATGGCGTTTGATACGCTCGAATGGCCATATCTCTGGGCGATGCTCGCGAAGTTTGGGTTCGGCCCGGGTTTCATCAGCTGGGTCAAATTACTATATTCGGGCCCAATGGCGCAGGTGGTGGTGAACGGGCGTGTGTCGACCCCGTTCGCGCTGGGACGGGGCACGCGACAGGGTTGTCCCCTGTCGCCTCTTCTGTTTGCCCTGGCCCTGGAGCCCCTGGCGGAGTGGCTGCGGTGGCACCCTTCCATCCGGGGTCTCCGCTGGACCCCCGAGCACGAGGACCGTGTGTCCCTCTACGCGGACGATATCCTTTTGTATCTCGCCTCCCCGCGCAAGTCCCTGATCGTCCTAGTTGATGTGCTGCGCTCCTTCGGTCGCAACTCAGGCCTAGTCATTAACTGGGCGAAATCCTGTGTCTACGTACTCTCCGGGGAGGCTCCGGTCCTGCCGCGGGACTGCCCGATCCAGATTGCCTCCCAGGGTTTCCGGTACTTGGGTATATATATCACTCTTGACCCGGAGGCCCGCTATGAGCGGAATCTGCTGCCCCCTCTCCAGCGTTTGAGGGAGGATGTGGTGCGCTGGCGGCGTCTCCCGCTCTCGCCGCTCGGTCGAGCGGCCTTGTTTAAAATGATGTCCTTGCCGCGCTTCCTCTATGCCCTCCAGAACACTATGGACATGGTCCCGGCAAGCTACTTTCGTGAGGTGGAGGGCCTTCAGCGGCGCCTGTTCTGGGACGGGAGGCCGCGTATTGCTCTGGCTAAACTGACGCTCCCGTGGTACGATGGAGGGGTCGCCCTCCCGGACATTAAACGGTATTACTGGGCCTCCCAGCTAGCTGCAATTAATCATGGCCTTTACGGGCCCGCCCTGAACCCGGCATTCGAGATGGACAAGATGCTCCTTCCCGGTGGCGATTACAATCGAGCACTGTACTCTGGCGCGCCCGACTCCCGTCTGACGGGACCGACGCGTGTCATGGTGCGGGTTTGGCACGCGGCAAATGCAGCTATGGGGTGGAAGGACCGTTTGACCCGGGCGTCTCCACTGTATGCCTCCGAGAGGCTGGGCTCCCTGTGGACATCAAAGGGCTTCGAGAAGTGGGACACGATCGGAATCAGCACAGTGGGGGATCTCTGGACGAGGGGGGGATTCAAAACTTTTGAGACGCTGCAGGCGGAGTTCCAGCTGCAGGGCAGTGAGTACTTTCGGTACCTACAAGTCCGCCATGCGCTGGGCTCCGTCTTCCCGGATGTTGCATCCATTCAGGAGTCTTCCCCCCTGGAGGACAGAGTGCTAGATGGCCATGTCCCGGACAGCACGATCTCCCTCATATATAAGAAGCTGATTAATGATAGATCGTGCCTGTTAACTAGTCTACGCGAAGCTTGGGTGGCCGACGGGCTGGAGCTGGACGACGAGGATTGGATGTCCGCGGTGGCCTCTCCAAAAGAGGTGGCCATCCCGGCTCGCCTTCGTTTCGTCCAGCTCAAGATCCTTCACCGGGTCTACGTGACGGGGCCACGGCTTCTACGTATGGGTTTTGCCGTGGACGGACTGTGTAAGCGTGGCTGTGGTGCGTTGGCGACTTTTATGCATATACTGTGGGAGTGCCCGAAGGTGGAGCGATTCTGGCGTGGTGTGCATGAGGTCCTGCGTGTGGTCACGCGTGTAGCGCTGCTGCCTGAAGCGAGGAGGTGCTTGTTGAATGTATGGGAACCGAATGACTATTTGGCTCCGCAGACGCGGTGGGTGACTCTGGGATACATGATAGCGAAACGTGATATTGCTCAATTGTGGGGATCCCAGAGGCCCCCTGCGGTGTCGGCCTGGAAAGAGCACATGGATTGGTGTATGTTCCGTGAAAAGGTGGTGTATGTGGCGAGGGGTAAGCCTGGGGCGTGGGTGAAACTCTGGGGCCCCTGGAACGCCTACCGTGGGGGCATTTGTGAGCCGCCACAGCTGCCGGCTGCCTCGCCTGCTCCGTCTCCCTAGCTGGACCCCCTTGCTCGGCCGCGGGCACGCGGCCCCCCAGTCCCTGATCTCCTCCCATCCCCCTCTTCAGATCTTTCCTGCCACTCTGGATCCCCCACTATGGAGCAAGTGTTGTCACCTTGAATCTTGGGTTGCCTTGCGGTTGTGGTTTTTGTTGTTGTTGTTAGTCTTTAAAATGAAACCGTACTCTGTGGCAGGACGCCGTGAGGCCTGCACCGTTGATTACTCCTGTGTTTCTACTGTGCACCGCTGAGAGACTTTTACTGTCTGTGTGTACTATATTTGTGATGCTCTAGCGGCCGGCCGTGCGGTTGTAGGCCCATAACTGTAACCTTTTTATGGATGTAATAAACGGTTTCAAAAAAAAAAAAAAAAAAAAAAAAAAAACAACTGGCCACACCCCCTATCTTTTCCACTTGAATGTCTCACTAACCAGTTGGCTAAAAGGGGACTTTGGGCAGAAGCCCTCCACCTTTGGTGGTTCAATAGGCCTTCCTGGCTGGGGGGAAAACTATTTTTGGGATTTTTGTAGGTTGGCCTGCATGGGACCATTACTTAACTGGGGTAAGTGGCATGCTAGAACCACTTGGAAATGCATGGGTTGATGTTTCTATTTCTAGAAGAGTTTACTATGCGTTAGACATAGCTACACGTGTTGGGCTACGCTTTACATTACACAAATGTGTCTAACAGGAGCCATTCACAGAAGAAAATGGAATAAAGGAAGGCAGCACAACTCCAGAAGGAATGAGGAAAACAAAGCTTTGTCGTTTTGCTACTGAGAGTCTGTACCACAGTGAAACCGGCTTTGGTAAGATGATTCTGTGACGTGAATATAAACTGGTATTTTGCAGAATAGCCCTTGGTACTTGCTTAAGTGACAAGAACCTCAGCGATGACAGCTGCGCAATCTCACCTCCTGGCTTGAATACTGGTCCTGCATACTGTGAAGTTAGTGAAGCTTACAGAGCAACATAAGAAGAGACAAAAAAGAGGCGAACGTTGGCAAGCTAAAGATTGAGTGCACTAGTACTGACAAGGGTGCCAGTTACTAGTCCGAAAATAAGGAGTAGTGCTTTGATTGGAACAGTTGCTGGGTAGTGAAAACCATTAAAGGACATGCCATATACAACAAATACAAATGCAGTATTTAGTTATTTTGCTTTGTTCAAGGCAAAAATATATCTATCCAAGCTCCACAGAAAACAAGGACATAGAGGCATGTAGCATAGTCATTTAGAAAGAAGATGCTCCATTATAAAAGGTGACATGGTAAGCTGCTTAGCTGATTTAAAAAAGGACTTTGATCACTCTCTAACCCAGAGCTGCTCCTGACTGCACTGAAATCTCACTAGCGACATCACACATTTTAAAAGATTTATGCAGGATATGGGCCGGAGAGTAGACATGTCTGACACACAAAACAGATGGTAACCAAACCCATTGCCTCGCCGGAATCCCAAGGAAAGGTCATTGTTCATGAATGCAAAGACTTAGAAAATTACTCTGGAAGAGAAAATAATAGGATTAGAAACTAGGGAGAAAAGCATAAGATAGACGAGAATGCACTCAATACCTCTTAAAAAAAGTCGTAGGAAAGTATGAATCCTTCAGTGTTAGCATGCAGAAGGGGGCAGAGTGTAGATGCCAAACACAATAAGTGACTGCCCAGGAGAAATAATGGCAAAGCTTTGCTATAAATCATTAAAGGTGCAACTACTAAAGGTGGGTAGAACAGAACCTCACATTCGCTACAGTGGCTGCCAGATGGCGCAGTTGGAGGACCAAGAAGATGCAGCATTTGATAAGAGGTGCCAATGTCAGCTGGTGGTAAAGTAGCTCAAAGCAAGACAGATACAATACGGATGGCCTTTTATAGAAGGCTTCGAATTTAAATGGCTGGAAAAAAGTGGTAGATTCTGTGGTGGAAGCTATAAAACAACTGACCATTGCAGGATATGCAGAAGAATATCAAGAGCCAGACTTCAGAAAGCACAAACGAGACCAACAAAATAGGTAGAAGGGACAATCTGGGTCTCAACGATTCAAAGAACCTCATGCCCAGTAGTGTCATCAAGCGAGGACATTATTCAAACAGATGTTGCAGATGATCAGATCTTAAAGGTGGATAACGGTCAAAGCCTTCTCCAGAGGGGAGTAAAAATTTAGCTTTAGGTAATGATAAGGGGGTCTACCTTTGTCATGTAACAATATTGATAGCGGTAATGAGGAAGTTGAAAAGGCAGACTCAGACCCCGACTCATCTTGTATCCTTCATTTTCCTTTTTCTCCTTTGCCCTTTTATACACTTCGCCCCTAAATGGTATCAGAAGGGCGTCAGAGCAGTTGTGTCTCCAGGGGAATAAGTGAACCCATTACCACCTGAAAGAGAGAGGGAGGACACAGTCTTATCTGAAGGGCAAGGTTTTTACTTGCTTAATATATATTATGTTGTACTGTGTTAGAAATAGGCTGTATTTTAGAGTGTTGTGGGAGAGAGAGGCATGGGCATCTCACACACGCAGTTGGACTTTTTTAGATTCAGCTTGGCTCCTCTGGGGTACAACTATCAATTGAGACGTACTTAAGCTAATCTCATTGAACATAAGGGACCCCACTTGCCTAATAAGTGCAAAGTCTATGGCACTACCTGAGAGGGAACTTAGACCAGAGCTTTTTTGCCAGAGGCCAAGCTTAGGATGGAGGCGCGTAGGTAACACACTAAAGAAGAGATTCTACCACATTTCACCTAACACTCAACTAGTACAACAGAAATTTACATTTTACTTCAACAGACGACTCTACTGAAGCCAATCCTACAAAAAAAGGACTTGTGGGGAAGGTATATCCTGGATCAACTCAATTACATGAATACCAAACATATCCAGCTCAATTTACTTACCCCCATTATGGGTCTTTGATCTTTATTTATTCTTTTTAAATTGATTTTATTGTTTATAATAGAAAAAAAAAAAGACCAGACATATAGAACTTAAGATATATCAAAGTGCCTGCAAAACAAGGATACAAGTCAAGCTGTGAGCCAAAGAACAATTGCAACGTTTGAATATTCAGGCATGTTTAGACACAAAAGCATAACAAGCATTGGCATAGCCAATAGGTCTCGCCTTTGGGACCTTATAAGTGTTTAGACATGCAACAGTTGCATAACTAAATACTTAAAAGGTCCCAAAAGCGAGACCTATTGGCTATGCCAAGCGGCCTTGCGGCCGTGAAAGTAATCTCGGTAAAGCGTGGCGCGTGCGCCCGCGCACATGCACTGTAGCTCTAGGCTGGCCTGGTAGCACTTTTTGGAGCCCTCTCAATAAGTCTCGCCAGACCAGTGCATGCGCTGGGTCAGGCGAGACCTAAAAAGGGCCTTGGTTAGCCACAATCCTGTTAACCATAAAAGAAAGGATCGGCAATGAGAGCAGAGCAAAATCAAAATATTCAACACATCAACGAGGAGATCAGGGAGAGAGTGGGGTCGCGGAGCTACTCCAGGCACCAGTGATTGTGGACAAGACAGATGAGCTGTGGCTTAGCAGAGTGAAGTCCGGCGCTCTATACAGGGAAGTGTTACGAAGGGCATGCTTGTGGATTTGCGGATTTGCACATATGATTTTGCTAAGATGTAACCTAGGTAGGGGGGTGGGGGCCACGCCTTGCAGTGTTGCAGCCGGTGGAGAGGAGGCAGTGGAGCCCTGCTGTAAAGTAAGCAGGTACGTGCAGTGAGTATGCCAAATATCCTTGAGACAGGAAGTGGGAAGCTGAAGCACCGAATAAATCTCTGTTTGCATGTCACAGTACGCCATGCTGCGAAACCATTCCTACTTCGTGGGACGATGCCGAGCCCACCAATGTATTGCAATTTCCCTTTTGGCTAACAGCAGTGCGATCACTATGAACCTATGATAGCAGGGGGGATATCCGAGACGACACCCGGTAGGGCCAGCTTTGGAGAAGGCTTGAGAAATGTGGAGGTCCTGGACAACAGCTCCTGGAACACCAAGGTCCTGAACGTGGATGTGATTGGGCATGTCCAAGTCAAATGGGCAAAGTCGACATCAGGTATTTAGAACATTGAGAAGTTTTGGTGGGGTCATATCTAGCCATTTCAACAGACGTAATGTAGCCTCTGTGAACGAATTTAAAATGCAATAGTTTATGGCGATGATTGGGAGACCCTCTTAATCTGCTCATGACTGCATGCCCATTCTTTGGTGGTGAGAGGTTGTCCCAGATCCTCCTCCCAGTGGCCCGAAATCGCACACCATAAGATCTCCAAGTCACCTACTCAAGGGGAAAATCATTGCGGAAGGCAACTTTAATATAGTCTGAAACTCGGCATGACAGATTTAGCCCACAGGGCTCTGCTGCAAGATCGACAAGTAAGAAATCAAATCACTAATTAAGGACCTGCGGCGAACAGATGTGTGGAGACATTTTAATGACTGAGAGGGACTATTCTCAGTTCTCTTAAGTGCACAGCTCATATACATGGATCAATCATGTCTGTGTTAGCGAACAGATGCTAGAAGAAGTACAATAGATTGTAGGCGTATCTGTCAGACAACGTCCACATATTGCTGATATGGAAGGAATCTCAACCTGAAAGGAGGGCAAATAAGTGGCTCTTGAAGGAGCACTTAAGAACCAACACAAAGACATGAAGTAGCATGCTAAATACAGGGATTTTTAGAGCTGCATAAAAACAGGGACGCCTTCCTGGCTATGAACTTGGAGGGCCTGAAGGTCACCATCAAGGGAACATGCACTATTGTAAGGGGAACTAGGTGGACAGAGTAACAGCCGTATGCCTGACACCACACAAGAGCAAATTATACAATTACGCACCTCTTTTTGTGGTCTTCCCAGTGCATTTCAGACTAGATAAAGCCACTTTTCAGGGAGCAAAACTTCAAACTTCACCTGTGGGTAACAAGGTCTGAATGACAGAGCAAGTAGTAGGGCCCCAGGCTACAGTTCTCAGGATCTGCTCTACCCTTCAGGGCGCAGATCAATGATTATAAATGAATTTTGAAGGCATGCTGGTGTCTGGACAAGTATTTTTCAAAATGAATGGGAACAAAAACAACTGAAAAATATGGATACGCACCATTGAGTGCTTATAACAGTACACAGACACACACATCAGAGAATGGAAAGTGCAATTGGCAATTTAGGATAAGCGAGCTCAGAGATCAGTTAAGTGCACTGAAAGTTGCATGTGAAGGATTAAAAACAAGGCCAAGACAAGTTTAATACTACAGAAACACACAGGTTCTCATTCAAAAACTGTTCTTCACCAACATGCCATAAGCACTAAAAAGGTCAACTGGATTTGATTTACCAATGCGAACACCAAACACCATACCATTTATCCCAATGCGCCCAGCAAAAACCATAATATTTATCTGTTATTGAAAAATCTGAACAAGGAAGTGGCGGGCTATCAATATTTTGGTTACCTCATTACGCCCACGTTTGTCTGGCTAAAACACTTAGTTTGAGCCCAGTTCACAATAAAAGTCACAGGGTAAGCTTGATGCCCTTTGGGGCAGAGGTCTTATGCTATACATTGGAGAGATAAGGAGGTGGGTTAAAAAAAAAGAGTAACTTGAAAAATGGGGGTGAAGGAGAGAAGATCTCCATATGAAAGGACCAACATATACTACCTTTGATTTTTTGCAAAGCAGTTTTTATTTTTAGTTGCTGATAAAAGGTGGTTATATTTTTTAGCTTCGACAAAGAATGTAAAGTTGTATTTTAAGCTAAAAGCTTAATTGTTAGGTTCGAAGTCCATCACTTTGTAAACACACAAATAAGTGTTGAAATGCATCTACCAACGTCGAACCATGTATTTCTTCAAACCTTGGACTAGAGTATTACCTCATCTTTTCCATAGCAATTATCAAGTGAAACTAATCGGGAATTTACTTACTTTCTAGATCATGAATAGGACAAATGACATCCACAATTTCATAGAGTAATGTGTAATTTCTACATCTCCACAGGAGTTAGTTTGTTCACATTTTACTTACAAGAACACAGACACTGTCTATTTATAGCCAGCTGGTTTGCAGAGATCTTCTTTTCAAATTAACCCTTAGATTAAGGGGAATATAACCTAGAAGTATGTGTTAGCTCAAACACCACCCAACCAGGTTTTAAAGTGCTGGACAATACGTATTGATTTTAACAGAGGACAAGCCTAGCTAATAATTTAAGAATTCTGACATTAAAACATACATTTGCGTGCTGTAGCTGGCTTTGTTGTTTGTGTTCTTTGACAGTTTGGTGCCAATTTTGATCAAGCTTAGATGCCAAGTTGCCTACCGTCTTAGCAACGCAATACATACACATATAAACAAGTTATTCAATAAATAGCATGCCTTACAGAGCAATGCACAGTTGTACACGTCAGCAGTACCTGTGTGAATGAAGACGTGTCGTTGCAAATGGTAGTTGGTTCTAAAGGCAGCGTTGCAGTGCTCACAGATATGACACTTGGGGATTTTCATACCAAGTGACCCATCCTCGTTTATAGTTAAGATCTACCAAAGAGAAACCACATAGTTATATTTTCCTGCATTTTAATTTTGCACAACCAGACGAATATGATCATGCCCAAAATTATACACCCCAATTAGAAATCCAGAGAGGAGAAAGTACAGTGTGAGAGTATGTGAAAATGTGACAAAATGAAGCGGGAGAGTAACAGTGGGTCTGTTTTCTCATCCCGTGTCCTGCATTTCATGTTTAGAGATGCGTTTTATCAGGATACGTACCTCAGGTTGGAACACATCAATTAGTACAGCTAGCTCACAGCAGAGACTCTTGTAGTCTTAGTCTTACAACCATCACATACCATACTGTTAGGATGGCTCGTCTTACCTAATGAGTAGCTACACTTATGCACAGGATTAACTTTGCCAGAGCCAGCAGTGCTGCATGCTTCCCCAGACTTCATTTGTTTTTTTCTGCACCTATGATGAGGTAATAGAAAGGCAAGGATGTGTGGGTCCCCAGTGACATGAGTGCAGAACTAGTACTAGAAACATTGTGCCCAGTAACTTGCACTTACTCCTAAATCCAGACTCCACTCCTTCCAAAGTGACATAAAGATTTAAACTTGCAGGAGGCAGAAAAGAAGGTGCTATATGGGTCAAGCAGAAAATATTACTCAACATGCCTTGACCAAACTGAGGGTCTGATTTGGAGCCAATATCCAGCCGAAAAACAGTTAAAAAACAAGCATTGGCTACGCCAATTAGTTTCCCCTTGGGACCTATTGGCTTTGCCAATGAAGTTCAATGATATTGTAGAGCATCCTCGATGAGGTGCAGCATGGTTGAAGAATTTTGTTAAATTATTTTTTAAAAAGCACATGACGCGGCCATATTGTAAGTGTACACCACACGTGTACAAAAGAATTTGTCCGTTTTAAAGTGGGTGGGGGAAGAAACACAAAGGGCATGCGTGCGGGCGTAGAAAAACAAACAGGAGAGAGAGCAAAGTGGAGTGTGGGAAGGAAGCTAACTGGTGACCCAGAGAGAGAGTTACATGGACCTGGGTGAAGCACACGGGCAAGAAAGCAATACAGAGGGAAGAAGCACACAAGGGTGCATGCATCATCGAAAGCGATGGGAGAGAAGCACACAGACAAGAGACAGCAATACGGAGTGGGGGGTGGGAAGAAGCACACTAGAGGGACAGCTGGAAAATAAATCCACTCTTGTGGATTGCTTCGGACATAATAAAAAAAAGCAGCTCCCTTAAAGTGAGCTGTTGAAGAATACAAGTAAATTGGTATGGCTTCACAGGAGGGACAGACACATGATGGACAAGACAAGCCATTGAATAAGAAGAAGGCAGATGAGTGACAGTAAAGCCAACCAGTGATAAGCCATGGTGGGCTGCCAGCCCCTCTGTATTGCTGGTAATCACACAATATGTCTTTCTTAACCAGACAGCTGCGTTGCCAGTTAGGTTTGGTCAAAATCGCGCAAGCACGAATACAGACATGCATTAGGAAATTTCCGAAAGAGTAACAATTTAGAAAAAAAAGATAGGAGGGAAGAGATGAAAGCTTAGGAGCCATGATTGCCAGGCTAGGCCCATCATCTCTAGCAAAGATAATACCAGAGAATTAACTTAAAGAGAATATTGCTCCCCATCTTAAGTTCTAAATGCACGCTGTGAGACATCCACCAGCAACTACCACTCAAGTCAAATCTATTGAGCAGCTTTTCCCATTTTGTAACAATAACGGCATCTCCAAAATGCCTGCACAATGCTATACCCCCCACTCCCCGAGCACCATATTGAGTTCTCCTCTGCTCAAACCTAACCAAAAGCTCTTGTATGTCTTCTGTATTGTGTATGATGTGCATCATGTTCTAGTACACAATGAAAAAGAAAAAAGTTGGGAATCTGGACAGTTGTTCGGAGTTACCTAAAAACCTCCAGCCTTTGCTTCAAATCCCACTGCATATTCTCCTTTACCCTGCATAGATCCAAAGACATGAAGTAGCCATAGCCGCTGACCTAGACTATTTTCAATTTAAGTAACTGTTAGCATCTTCTGTATAACAGAGTAAGTAAAGAAGTCAACAACAACCAAGATCTTCCCAGGTCTTTGGTGCTGGGGATTGAGTCTGAAAGAATCACTATCTGAGTGCTATATTTCAACATCAAGAGGAATAAAAGGAGATCTTTTATGTAACATTTCTTAAAGGAGACTAATAAAACCCCTCTACATCCTGGTCTACCTCAGACTATTCTTTAATTTTCAGAAACATTATTCCTCCCTGGTGTGTTTTCTAAACTTACAAGTCTGACTAAGCTTCTTTGGCTTTTGAATCTGTGAAACTGCCCTAAGGTTACGTTCCAAGAAAAGCTGTGATGCCAGGCGGCTGAATTCCTGAGCTTTTATTCAAGCAGAAAGTTCTTCCATCATTTTTGGATGATGCATCATAAGACTGTTGAATTTTTCTCTGCTTAACTTCCTGGAAGTCAAACATTTGCAACATCGCTAACCTGAGTGACATACGGGCACTAAGTAAGGCCCAGTCTACACTTTTATCCAAGTTCTTCTATGGCCAATTCAACTGAGATTTTTTATTGTGCCTTTGCTTTCTATCAGGTTCAGATGTGGTTGTGTACTCCCTACCTACGGGAGGGTCTCAACCAAACTAAGCTCTCGTTGATAGCATTAGTAGCGTCATCTAATTCTTGTTGGTTAATCACACTAATCCACGGAAATAGTGAGGGTACTGGGTAATATTTACAGTGGCACTGGGATAGATTTTGATGAAGGCAGACGAGGTTAGTCAGAATTTGGAGCTGCAGAGGAGGTAGTGTACAAAGGATGGGAATGTGCAGGCTCCCTCACTCTTACTCCTCTAGTAATTAAGTGGAAGCTTTGTCCAAAGAAGTAATCACCACTTTGCTTTCTTTCAGATCAGCTTCTGTTATAGGCACAGGTGGTGCTGTTTTACCAAATAAAACAAGCATTGGCATAGCCTAGAAGTCTCACCTTGGGACCTTATAAGTGTATAGCCATGCAGCACATTATCAGGCAGTGTCAGTGCAGGTTGAGCTATGGTGCAATAACACAGGTAGTCACAAGAGGTTTCTGGATAGGAATATACAGCTCTGGGCGCACTACGTTGCACTACCACATGTCATTACTAGAGGTCCCTAGAGAGCCTGACTTCAGCTCTCGGGGCTGCACTACTACAGACTGAAGGAGAAAATGGAGCCCAGAGTGCTTGCTGCAAGATTGACAGAACCCAGTGTGTTCCGAGGCTCTTTCCACCATTGTCTTACACCTCCATACACCCCCCAGCCATGTAAGTAGTATGAAGCAACTCGTTTAGAATGCCCGTCACCACAGACACAGACCAGTGTCAGATAGAAGTTAAATGTAAACTAAAAGGCAAAAGAAAAAACAAGGGATGACTTTGAAAGAGAGAAGGGGTATGCAGGAGAAAACGGCAAATTGATGATTTGTTTATACTGTGATATTTTATGTTCATTTCTCTGAAAGATTCTCAATAAAAAATCTTAAACAGGAGGAGATACAAAGAGACAGGTTAAACAAGAGGGAGACAATGTAATAATATATGGTGATGAGAAAAGAAAGTGTAACAATTAAAGAACAGAGGTGATTTATTGCATAAACACAGGATCCCAAGAAAAGAACAAAGAATATGCAACAAAGCGATGCAAGACAAACCTGACAGGGGCCATTTGTAGGAATCACATAGCGCCAAAACGCAAGCGATTCCAAGCACTACGGGTTAACAATGAAGGGTGGTTGGTGTGAAACAAAGAGGCAAATACATACTGCATGCTTCCCATGTACTTGTTTGGTACTAGCATGCACCAGAGAGAATTGATGAATTTGTACAGAGAGCCTCGGGAATCAACTGGCTCGTGAGCGCTAGAGGGATTGGTCTCGTTCATTGCACTGTTAGTGAGGCATTGTGTCCAGCTCACAGTCAGGAAGATGCAAGCTCAGTATTGAGGGGTCCCGATGGCACTGTGGCGGTGCCTACCTCATGCAAGGTTCGCTGAGAGTCAGGGAGCAGGTAGACCCAGAGCTCGGGGATATTGAAGGAGCTCCTGGCAAGCTCTCTGTATACACAAGGTGCACTGCCTGTTAATCAGAGGCCAGCCAGCAGCTCTGCAGTGCCCCTTTCTTCCTGTGTCGTTAGTCGTCAGTGTAGCATCGGGAGTGGACAGACAAGAGAATAGAAGCAGGATCACACTAACAGTGTTTCTACATTACACTCCACGCTGTCACCAAATAAACTGATAACTCGCGCTCAGCACCATCCTATACAGGGCACTCTACCCTAAACGCACTTGCTTCTCTCCATCCCCCAAAATAAAAAATACAAATTATAAGGCTTCCATAAGACACCTAGACTACATTACTGTTAGTGGTGGCACTTCAACTTAGTTATTCTACCAGCACATCAGAACGTCTTGACTGCGAAGGCCGTCTTTCCCAAAAAATTTCTCGCCACAGTACACCCTAAATATGTATGTATATATATATATATATATATATATATATATATATATATATTATCTACTGGCAGTCGCCAGTAGGTAGTTATAGTTAAGACCTATTTTCCATAGGAAATCCGCAACATTCTATTTGGAATAACGTTGGCGTCGATTGACGAATCTTCGCGAAATTTTCCAAACTTTTGGCCAGCTCCGGTCTGCTCTTATCCTGAAAATTTCACGGCGATTCGTCAAGCGGGGGCCGAGAAAAAAGGAGGTCCCAAAACACGTTTTCCCCATGCATTTTCCCATAGGACCTGTTGACGCAGCTACAGCCCGAACTGCTGAACGGAATTACACCAAATTTGGCAAAGAGGTAGTTCTCCGCTCAGACTCATGCCTTTTGCTTAAATGGTGTAAATCTGTTCAGTAGTTCCTGAGAAAATTAGAGTTAAAAAGATAGATATATCTGGGCGGAGCCTAATCACATATCTCATCGTGAGATCTGATTGGCTGTCAGTACTTCATCCAAGAAGTGTTGGCAGCCATCTTGGGACCAATATACATGATAGCACCTCATTAAAAAGCATTGCAGTTAATAGAAGGTTTTAAGACTTTAGTTACATTATAAATCATTTGTTGATGGTACCATACTCATTTTAGGAATTGTGGTGTATTCTAAGGTGCTTTTACCATGTGAAAAATCCTTCTGCTGTGATATCACGAATCATGTTTGAGAGAAAACTATTTTCTCATGCTTTTCCCCACAGAGGTTTGGAAGGTGATCTATAAGCTAACCTGAGAGCATATTTTCTGTAAATTCACATTATCTTTCTCAGTCATGTGAGAATGAAGTCTGACATTCTCAGTAAAAGATGTACAACCCACAAGGGCAGAGACTGTCAGTTGATTCCTTTGTGTTCTACTGCAGCTTCCCAGAGTGTTCTAAAGAACAACTAGAGCGCTAACAGTCCTACTTATAACAAACGTATTGCACACCTGAAGCCATCTTGATTGGAATAAAGTGGTAACTCTTAAAACATTTAATTTAAAAAGGAACAAAATGAGGGGGTTCATTTTGCCATAGAAAGTATGATTAGTGCTGCAGAAAGAAATTAGGGCACATTTTGAGTGACTTCTCAAATCCTCTTCTATTTCATTAAAAAATTCTGACATGCAGACTGAAACATGCACTTTCAATACCAGCAGCAGACATCCCTGGTGAGCAGTAGCTTTACTACAGTGATCTAATGAGCAACTAGAGTGCTAACATTCGGAATTTATGGCAAATGTGTGACACATCTGAATGCCTTCTTGATGGAATCAAAGTAAAAAACTGAAGGTATTTCCTACTGAGGAGACTGTAGTAAATGAGGAAATTAGGAAACTTCATAACAAATAAGTCTCCTAAAATGGCCACCAGAGACAAAAGAGCCCAAATGTAGCACAAATATCACCCAGATGTAGCCCAAATATAGCCCAATGACAAAATGTCCCAGAGTGGTCTAACGAACAACTAGTGCGCTAACAGTCTTACGTATGACGAAAGTATGGCACACCTGAAGCCATCTTGATTGGAATAAAGTGGTAACACTTGAAACATTTAATTTACTAAGGAACAAAATGAGGGGGTTCATTTTGCCATAGAAATTATGATTAGTGCTGCAGAAAGAAAAATTAGGGCACATTTTGACTTCTCAAATCCTCTTCTATTCCATAAAACAATTTTGACATGCAGACTGAAACATGCACTTTGAATACCGCCAGCAGACTTCCCTGGTGAGCAGTAGCTTTACTACAGTGATTAAATGAGCAACTAGAGTGCCAACATTCAGAATTTGTGGCAAATGGGTGACACATCTGAATGTCTTCTAGATGGAACCAAAGTAAAAAACTGAAAGTATTTCCTACTGAGGAGAATGCAGTAAATGAGGAAATTAGGAAACTTCATAACAAACAAATCTCCCAAGATGGCCACCAGAGACAAAAGAGCCCAAATGTAGCCCAAATATCACCCAGATGTAGCCCACATGTAGCCCAATGACAGAAGTGTGCAAAACACTTATTTTTTGTGTATTTGCAGTTTTATATAGTGCAGACTTGTCAGGTATTGGAGTGCTTTACATGAGCATTGGTTACATCACACAAGATGAAATTCATTTTGGTTGTAGACATGGGGAGATTAAGTGATTTGACCAGAATCACAGAATGTTGAGCTGAAGCAGAAACTCCAACCTGGTTCCCCAGTTGCAAAGTCTGCAGCTCTGGAAGTAAGTAATACCACATCCTCTCCCCTAAATGCAACATGTAATCAAGTGGTCAACTGGATAAAAAAACAAAGATTACAAATAATTTAAAAGTTCTTTGTCGCTATTTGAAAACTCAGAAAATATGTCCTCATTTTAGCTTTTTAGAGCACTAACCATAATTTTGATGCAAATAAGACCCTCTCATATATGTAATTTCTAAAGAAAATGCTCTAGGTATTACAGTATTGATTACATCAAGATGACGTCAGGCAGAGGGAGGAGCCAAGATGGCCGACGGGACGGACGCCTGAGCTCCCGGCTCCGTGGACCGTCTGGCTTCTTTTGTTAATCCTGATTAATTCTCCTGACCTGCGCCGCCCAACCGCCGCGGATTACCGGCACTGAAGTGACTGGCGTTCTCCTGACACCTTTGTCGGCGGGTTTGGTAGCTGACTCGGTGTCTACTACGACCTCCGGCGCTCCCACGGGTCCCTGCGTAGATGGCCGCCGCTGGACGCCGAGGGATGTGGACGGGGTGCTGAGCTGGAGTACTGCGGGTGATTGCGGGGGAGGAAACGCTGGCCGTGCGACTGGAGTCAGACCCTTACGTCCGGGTCGGACTCCCCCGAGCGCCGGCAGTGGTGTGGACGACGTCGGAGCCCCCTAATACTAGCTCTCCTCCGCCACCCTGAAGACAAGCGAGCGGACTCCATTTTGTAGTGTCTTCCTGCGGCGAGCGGCCGGTTCTCGCGGCCGGTTCTCGCGGTGGCCGTGGGGCCGTGGTGGCCGTGGGGCGCTCTCGCCCGGTGCAGTTCCCGAGTGGAGCACGACGCTTTTCCGGTGTCTACATCCTCGGATCATAGTCATTTTTGTCCCGTCACTAATTGCCCGCAGTGGAGATGACAATGGCGTCTGCTCTTCTTGCTGAGACGCTGGCTGACCCTGGACTCGCAGTGTCTGTGCGCCCATGTGCCCCGGAGCTGATTGCCGCATCGGAGGAACAGCGGGATAGTGCGGACCGATGCTTGGTACAGAGGGACCCGACCTGTGGGGATGTATTGGCCGCCCTCGTGGCGTTAAAAGTGGCAATGCAGAGTACTTGCCGGGCGCTGACCCGGAGAATCGATGAGGCACTGTTTGCAACGGGACGTCCCCGGCTGGAGGATCCCCCGCCGCCCCTGTTTTCTCCTGGAGGTGAAACAATGTCGCAGAGTGAGGGGACGGTGGCGCGGAGTCCTCCTGGCTACAATGTAACGCGTCAACCCATCGACACGGCTACAGTTGCAGGGACACCCTTCACTTTGAACGTTGTGACTCTGCCTACGAACTACCTGCTGAGACCTCGCCTTTCACTTCCCTTGCCAGATGTTACCCTGAATGCACCTATCGCTCGAGCCTCTGTGGCATGTTACTGCTGCGTTTGGGACCCTGCGGTACGATACGTCTTCATTGTCCCCTTTCCTCGAGAGCGGCCATCTTGTCTCTTTGTCCTGGCTGAAGGTGACTCGCAGCAATGGACGGGCCTGAATCATATCTGCCGGTCCGGACAGGGGTGATGGCATGCCGGTTGTCGCTTTGGTTGGATCGGCATACGGGGCCCTGGACTGATACACGTTTTGTAATTTTGGATGAGTAGTCCTTAATGACCAGTTGTTGTTACATGTCGCTGTGATTTCGCCTCCTGTTTCCTTCTTCTGCCGGGGGGAGGACTTGTGAAGTGCTGAAGTGCTGGGTGTTATTGAATCGGGACCACCGGGTTTAAGTGGGTCTTTTGATACTGTGCTGTACATGGCGCAGGAAATATGGGCGGCGCGGGAGTCCGGGAGTTCGGCAGTGGGGTGGGCTCCTCCCCGCTTTATGGTCTTTTTTCCTTTCTTCTTTCCTTAATTCTATATTTCGGGTTCCTATGGGGCGACAGACACGTAGCTAGGGGGGGGGTAGGCCATAGCCTCGGCATGCGTGTAGGGTGGGGGGTCTTCTTCGACACGTTTTTTGTTACTATGGGCCTTCTTTTTCTTTCTTCCGTCCTTTTCCTACGTCTTTTTCTAGGGTCAGTGGGGGGAATGGTGTTAGGAGGGTAGCGGCTGGGAGGCACATTTCGCTGCGTATCTATATCCTGGTATTATAGTTTCGTGCCCCCATTTTAGATATGTTCACTGTTAGTTGACTCTCCTGTTGGATGTTACCCTTTTATCGTATGTTCGTCTGTTCTGTGCACTGATCCGTTCTAGTTCTGTATCTCCTTAAATTTAAAAATTTTTAAAATTAACCTTACTGTCTCCTGCCACTCAGTGCACGTGGATTTTGCAACGTAGGTCGTATGCTTTTATGTGCTGCCGTGCCACCGAGTGGACGTATACTTTGCTATCAAGCATCAGAAGTGTCGTGGCCGGCCGGATGGTTGTAGGCCCGTATTTGTCTTGTACACAGTGCTAAATAAAGGTTTTATTAAAAAAAAAAAAAAAAAAAAAAAAAAAAAAAAAAAAAAAAAAAAAGAAGATGACGTCAGGCGTTCCACACTTTTGTAATAAATATAGAATGTTAGCAATCTAGTTGTTCATTGGGATACTGCTGAGAGGCAGAGGCCAGGGGCACAAACTCTGAAAATTGAAGGCAGGTAGGAGAGTGCAGAGGCAACAATTTGACCATACTGGGCAGGCAGGAAGGGCAGTGGCAGCACAACAGACTATGGAGGGCAGTGGAAAGGGGGGCAGGGGCAACAGACCAACAATAGAGGACAGGCAAGAGAGGCTGTGGCAATATAATAGACCATTGTGGGCAGAAGGAAGAGGCAGTGGTAGTTCAACCATACATGCCAACAGACCCGTTTCAGTCAGGAAACGTCCAAGGTTTTTAAGCTCAAATGGGCTTTATTTGATCTGTCTCCTGTCTACAATCTCCTCTTTTTCAATTTAACTCAAAGGGGAAAATCAATACCCCAGTTTTTTTTCAAAATCTTCCTCTTACCAAGATCAAAATGTTCGCAAGTATGGTACATTGGATCATGGTGCAGGAGGAATTGGGGTAGGGACATGGACTCGGATAACAGTGGACAGGAGGGACATGGAGAGGTGCACCAAACTGACCCTACAGGGCAGGCATCAGGGTTTGCAGCAGTACAATACACCACACAGGGCATGCGGGACGGGAGTGCAGCACAACAATCCATAGAAAGCACAAGGGAGGGGACAGGACCATGCACATGGACAACAGAGAACAGAGGGGAAGGAGGCAATGGTAGCTAGCTGACCATAATGGACAGACAGGAGAGAACGCTGCAGCATTACAGACCAGGAGGGACGGATCAGGGGCATTACAATGGAACAGACAAGCCAGGAGGGGTCTGCACATGGAAACAGAGGGCTGGGGGCAAGGGGGCAGGGCAGGAGCAGCAAGATGACCATGGAGGTCAGGCAGGATGGGCACTAGAAACAAGACACACCATGGAGAGCAACAGTGAGACTATGATGGCATACACACAGACCATGGAGGGAAGGTGGGAGGGGGTCGGGCAGCTAGCTGACCACACAGGGAAGGTGGGAGGGGCCATGGCAGCACAGAAGACCATGCATGACAAGCGGGAGGGTTAGTGGCAGCACAATGGCTATGATCGGCAAGAAGGAGGGTGCAGGGGCATGTACACAGGACCATGGAGGATAGAAGGGAGGGTCAGGACCTGGGCACAGACAAGAGAGTTCAGGGGAAGGGGCCTCACAGCAAACCGCGCGGGGCAGGAGGAAGGGGATAGGGGCATGGCATGTGGACAGGCAGGGTGGTGGTGGCAGGGACAGGTTACAGTCATCCACCTGCCTAGCATTGTCAAGAGGGGAGTGGCAGCTCAACAGAACACTCAGAGTAGATAGCAGTGGCAGGTCCATGGAACATGGTGGGCAAAAAGGATGGAGCAGGGGCATGCACAAGGACATTGGAGGGCAGAGGGAAGGAGAATATGGGCAGCAAGCTAAGCACAGAGGCTAAGCAGGAGGTAAATGATGGGCCATAGAATTGGGCAATGGAGGGCAGGAGGAGTGGACTGGTACATCATGCTAAATGGAGGGCAGTGGCAGCACATCAGACCATGCATGGCAGGAGGGAGGAGGCTAGTCCATGGATTCAGACAACAGAGGATAGGGAGGAGGTGGATGGGGCAGCAAGCTAACTGTTCAGAGAAGGTGGGCATTAGGAACTTTATTGTTTTTAAAATGTGTGTCTGTGCGAACTACTTAAAATATGAACAAGTATGCAGCATAATCTCACTTTTAGTCAGGAAGAAGAGGACGTTTGTGACTGTGACTCCGGGCTCACTTGGCAGAAACACCCCCTGACCCTCCACCCCCCATCGCAAAATGTAATGCCCGTGAAAAGGGTAGGTGGACGCAGTGTTATATAGAACATAGTCCTGAGAGCACGATTGAAAATGAAAACTAGATATAGTATATGGTATAAACTATGCACCAAAAAGTGTGATATAAGATGAACCGGGGCGTGAAATATAATATGCAATACACTGTGCGCAATGACAGATTCATTGGAGAGCGCAAGATAGCACAGGCACTAGTGCGTGCTATGCGATATGCGCCTTGGAGTGTAATATGCACAGGGCAGTGTTGTGTAACCTAACTAGTCTCTAAAGTTGTAATATAAAATATGTGCTGGGGAGTGTAACGTTTCATATGCACTGTGACAAAGATATGGATCCCAGATTGTAATATGTATGGCATAGCGCTGTTCGTTATAACATAGGCATCGAGGAAGGCACGTTAGATGGGGCAATATAACCCGTGCGAAGGCAAGTGTGGCATGACATACTCACGGGGTGGTGCTACAGTGCAAATGGGCTAGAGAGTGTCATAGCATACGCACTAGCTGGTGGAATACAACACAGAGGTGTGAGGCACTCGGCGGGCACTGGTGGAATACAACACAGAGGTGTGAGGCACTCGGCGGGCACTGGTGGGTGTCACACAGCATTGGGCTCAGCCAGGAGCACGCTATGACTCAAGTGAGGTTCGTCTCCTTTCCAGAGAGTAAAATAAAAAGTATTACACACCCGGCGGTGGGTGTGTTTTATTAACCGTGAGGGGGGTTTCTTGCATAGTTTGGTCGAATTTTTGTCGAATCCCCTTTGAATGGCTTGGTGTACGTGTATATTAAATGTGCCCGTCAATAGCTACCCATGTTTGTATAAATAAACGACAAGGGTGTCTGGCGAGGGCGCCGGGATTAGGCACGGTAGGGCGTCAGACACGTCAGAGCTTCACTAGCGGTGTAAATACATTCCATGTGGATTCATTCTATGCATAGTCGCCTTTTAATGAATATCACGCAAATCGTCATGGTGATAGGTACATACGGTTTGTCCAGCATGTCCTAGGTGTTTCTATAAATATATATTTTATTTTAAATAATAAAAAACAAAGGCCGGCCCCGAGGGATGAGGTCCCCGGGGCCATAAGTGGCCGGTGGAGGGGGGCAATGCAGCCCCCTCCTAAAGAATAAAAAAAAAAAAAAAAAAGGCCATGACCCGGGGGTTGGGGTCCCCGGGGCCGATTAAGACCTTGGGAGGGCCAAATAAATTTTTTTCAACAAAAAAAATTAGGGTGCAGGCCCTGGGGGATGGGGTCCTAGGGCCAGTACATTAGAAAAAGAAGGGGGGCCACACAGCCCTTCTTCTTAAAAAAATTAAATAAATAAAAGACCGGCATCGCGCCGGAGGCCACGCCCCCTCCTTGCAGCACTCTGCAAACGCGCCCCCTGGCCAGTTGTAAATTGGGGAATTAATTCCCCTTCAATACTGAGGGTCCCTGAGGGCCAACTAGCCCAACAGGTATCTCCAGTATGCGCCAGGGAGCTGCGTTGCAGACAGGTGTTCTGAGGCCATGCCCCTTTTTACACCTCTATGCAACGCAGCTCTGTGGCGCTTACTGGAGGTACCTAGCGGGCTAGTTTGACCCTAGGGACCCTTAGGATTCAAGGGGACTTAATCTCTCAACTTAGAACGGCCACAGGGCGCGTTTACACAGTGGTGAAGGGAGGGGACGGGGCCTGAGGTGACGTGTGCAAACACGCCCTGTGGCGCGTTTTAAGTTGGGGAAATAATTCCCCTTCAAACCTGAGGGCCCCTGGGGGCTAACTAGCCCACCAGGTGCTTCCAGTAAGCGCCACTGAGCTACGTTGCAGAGAGGTGGTGCAGGCCGTGCCCCTTTTTACACCTCTCTGCAATGGCGCTTACTGGACGTACCTAGTAGGCTATTTTGCCCCTAAGGATCCTCAGGATTCAAGGGGACTTAATCTCCCAATTTAAAAAACGGCCACAGGGCGTGTTTACACAGTGGGGAAGGGAGGGGACGGGGCCTGAGGTGACGTGTGCAAACACGCCCTATGGCGCGTTTTAAGTTGGGGAAATAATTCCCCTTCAATCCTGAGGGCCCCTGGGGGCTAACTAGCCCACCAGGTGCTTCCAGTAAGCGCCACTGAGCTACGTTGCAGAGAGGTGGTCCAGGCCGTGCCACTTTTTACACCTCTCTGCAATGCAGCTCTGTGCCGCTTACTGGAGGTACCTAGTGGGCTAGTTGGACCCTAGGGACCCTCAGGATTCAAATAAACTTAATCTCCCAACTAAAAACGGCCACATGGTGTGTTTATACAGTGGTGAAGGGAGGGGACAGGGCCTGAGTTAACGTGTGCAAACAAGCCCTGTGGCGCATTTTAAGAGGTAGTTTTAATCCCGTGCCCTATTATATACTAGGGGTTTACAGAGGAGGTCATGCTGATCACAGGGGGACCCCAACCCATAGTGTTCCCTAGTGTATGTAGGTGTTTTCACTGTATTCTGAGTGTCTTTTAACATAGCACTGGCTCTATGACTGGTTAGTCAGACTCAGTTAACACCAGTATCCGTCTGAAAAAGTTGAGGGTACAGGATGATTGTGCAACAAGGCTTCTTTCTGCTCTTCGGTTTGTTCTTTCTGCACGTTATCCTTCTTCCTGCACTTTTCTTCATCTTTGAGGACTTCTGTTGCTTCTTTCTGCATTTCTTTTTTTTCTTTCTGTGCGTTTTTTCTTCTTTTTTCACATGTCCTATCTGTAGGCTAGTTAGAAATTAGCATTTAAAAAACCTTTGAAATTCACTGAAAAAAACATAGGTTTCAGGGGCGTTATAGTTAGCTGGACTTTTCACTCGTACAAAACCATTGAAATTCCCCCGTTATAGTTAGTTCAGCTAACTATAACTCGCGCGCCCGCAATGCACTGCTGATGACGTCACATATTACATCACTCATGACATGGTCAGTGACATCACTCATGACATCACTGATGACATCTCAAATGACATCACTGATGACATCATCCAGTGAATGTGTTTTTTCTGAAAATTACATATGTTTTATATATGTATATCTCAAGGTCGATGGAAGAATAAATGGGTATATAAGTGTCTAAATGGATGATTTGTTTTTGAAAAATTGATTGTATAACTGACTGCTTAAGTGTATCTTAGTGAATACATGGATTAGTGAGTAATGTTTAAATATGTAAATATCTATCAGTCTCTCACTTTGTGTATAAGTGGCTGCATGGGTTGGTGAGTAGCTACATGAGTGTCTATATAGGTTATTAGTTGTTTTTTTGAGTATCAGTATGAGTGTCTGTATGGTTCGGTGGGGGGTATTACGTAGTGCATAGGTGCATGAATGAGTGACTCACTGTTTGTATGTGTTGAACACAGCATGTGTGCAGGACTGTATGGGTGGATGAGTGTGTGCATGGGTGTGTTAGTGAGTGAATGACTGTCTCAATCGTGTCTTTATGAGTAACTACATATGTTTTAAACTAGTATATGTGACTATTGATGTATATAAGTGAGTATATGTGAGAGTGAGAGATTGAAAGAGTTCCTGTATGAATAAGTATGTGTTTCTATAAGTGATTGTTTAAAAGACTAAGTATGTGTAAGTTTCTGCAGAAGTAAGTGTGGTGGTGCGTGTAGAACTGTATATGCAAGTAAATGGATGTTTGATTCTTTATTAGCATGAGTGACTATGTGTGTGAGTAACTATGGATGAGTGGCGTTGTGTAACAGGATGTATAGGTGTACGAGTACATATGATGAGTGAGTACATGTATGAGTGACTGTATAGGACTGTTGGTGAATGAGTGGATGTGTATGTGGATCTTAGAATTACTGAATAGGTTGTTGTAACTGATATTGGTATGTCCATTGTTTTGAACATTTTAGTTTCTATTTTTGAATGTGTGTATCAAAGGTTATATTAGGGGGAGAGGAGGTCTGCCACTCTATCACAAGGATGATGTCATCAGTGATGTCATCAGTGATGTCACTGACCAGGTCATGAGTGATGTAATATGTGACGTCATCAGCAGTGCATTGCGGTCGCGCGAGTTATAGTTAGCTGAACTATCTATAACAGGGGAATTTCAATGGTTTTGTACGAGTGAAAAGTCCAGCTAACTATAACGCCCCTGAAACCTATGGTTTTTTCAGTGAATATATATATATACACACACACACATACATATATATATATATATATATATATATATATCACACACATATACACACACACAGATTGCTAAACCACCTATTTACTATTATATTCACGCACACTTGGCACTGATCACTACGGTTTATGTTTTTACTGGAATTCGACTGTAATTATGATGTGCCTTTAAGTACCGTAAGCCAGCCAGATTTGCAGTTTTATAAGCCCACTTCCTTAAAATGAGCGCAGATATTAAGATTTTAATTAATTGAAAGTAAATCTGAAATACCTTTTAACAAAACGAAGTTTCACCGTGTTCACAAGAAATATTAGAATGCCCTATATTTAATTTGTAATGCTAAAGGGTACCCGGGCCGCCGAAGGAAGCATTGCGTTTCTTAAGAAAACCTTTGAAAGAGACCTGCCCTGCCCTCTGAGCCAATCAGCATCGCTCTCACAACGGGGAACGGCATTTTCTTGTAAACAGTGGAATCATTCCGTGAACATAGTCTTATCGTTGCACGTTTGCCACCGTGCTTATCGCTGAGGTGGGACTATTGAAGGCAAATTTCAACACCAGGTTCCAATTGTAATTTGTCATCGGTCTCTTTTTGTTACAAGTCAATTTATTTTTACGGATTCCTTGGCTTGGAATGCTTGGTGTAGCTTGGAATATATTGCTAATCAATCAAATGGGCACCGTTCAGAATGCGGGATTCCTGCGTCGTTAGCTGATGCAGAGTAATGGTCAGTTATTTCTCTTTCCTGAGTGACACATTTGGCGAGGCTTTGGGCTGCTGTCTTGTGTGCGGACTGCTGACTGCTCGGGGGTTGATGTGCAGTGACCGTGGGATGGCCGACGGTTGCGTGTTACTTGAGGGCAAGGGGATGTGTTGTGTTAGGGGACAAGATGTAGTGTAGAGGCCAGTGCTGTGCAGTCTCGACGCCTGGTGAAAGAATCCTAAATGTGGCATATTTCTATGAGTGTCAGTCATGTTATACCTGTATCGGCTGAAGACACACAAACCTAAGGCCATCATGTAAACAAGACACGCGGCCGCCATGGTTGTAGTATCTAGAATTGCGGCATGCAAATAATGGCAGAATAAATCACAGCGTATTACAGTATAACCCCTGAGGTGCCCACGGACCTTTCTTCTGTCAATCCGCCTTCAAACACACACCTTAATACTGATATTTATTCAGCGAGGAGTGCGCACGCCACTCTGGGACACTTTCATCCCACAGCTGTACTGACGGAATGCAGAGGGAGCGGAAACTCAGAACAAGCGCGCGCATGAAAGCTCATTAGAAAGAAAGAAAAAAAAGACCCCTGCGCGTGCCGCTGCTTCCAAACGCCCGAGCCGACTAGAAAGTGAAAGTGATGAAAGTGACGCAAGCAGGGATATGTAAACAAGAGCGCGCGCATTGCTCGCTCTCGCAAGGTGGATGCCACCCTAATAAGAGCAGACCGATTTCTAAAGGTCATCTCCGAGAGCAATGCATGCACGCTCCCTAGGCGAGACCTAAAAAGAATAATAACGTTTTGAGGTGGAAGATTGTCAGTGGCCCAGCTGAACAGGATTAGCTAGCAAGTGCATGGCTTTTTAATTGAAACATACAATAAATTTACCATCCACAATCCAGCTAACTTTTCTATACCTTGTTGACTTTATGCTCATATACAGTACTACGCTACCTTTTGGCTGGGTTTGAGGTGTAGAAAAACCAAATACATACAAACAAATACATACATAATTTCACCCCTTGGGGACTGTGGCACTGAGTAACAGGTGTTTATTGTTAACCAACTTCAAGACGATGACATGCATAGTGGACCCACCGAGATTTGAACATGTGGCCATGAGATCATTTCTGGAGTGAATGTAATGGTCAACTGAGCCACAAGACTCCGGAAGGTTGATGCTTTTCAGAGGCCTTATTCTGGACTTTTTTTCCTTCTTATAAGAGGTTGTGAAGCACAAGTTACTTAATTGTATAACGATATATCTGTAAGTGACATCAGTTAGTGATAGATTGCTTACCTTAGAATATCCCCAGGTGTCAGACAGGATCTGGAAGGTTTTCGTCAGCAGTACCACTGCGCGTCGGTAGGCATCGTCGTACGGCTCCACGTACGTCGCTGGCGTCGTAGCCGTCAAGATAACATCGGAGCTACTTAGATGCGCCCACGCGCGCTGACGTCAGTTCTGTTCACAACTTTTCCGCACCAGAAGCGCAGAGCCATGCCAGAGACCGACTACTGGTGCAATAGAACTAGGGCCCTGAAAGGGATGACCTGAACCCTAGAGAACAGTTCGCAGAACGGGGAGGATGGGCAGGGCAGTAAGGAATCTATCACTAACTAATGTCTCTTGCAGATATATCGTTACACAAGTAACTTGTGCATCTGAAAGAGACACGTCAGTGACAGATTCCTTACCTTAGAATACATACCCAAGCAATACCAACCCCGCGCGTTGACGTCCGATCTTTCTTTTTCTGCTCAGCAGTGCAGATCCAAGTGAGAGCGGTACCCAAAGTTAAAAACGTTTTAACTTGGTTTGACAACTTGTTTTGTCGAGTACTTGACTCCTGGTGCAGTAGGGATGCCCGGGTTTAAGTCCTGTAGGGCCTGCCGCCGAAACATGTCGGTAGCGGACCCACATGACATGCGTCTCTTTTGCTTGGGGCACGCCCATGACCCTGAGGCCTGCCCCGATTGTCGGGCCATGGCGCCGAAAGCTTTGCGGAAGCGTTCTTGCAAGTTTTTGGAGGTCCGACAATCTGTTCCGCGCCGATCGAGGTCCCGATCCCGTGGGAGGCAGTACGACGACCCATACCGACATGCAAGGGTACTGCTGACGAAAACTTTTCGGATCCAGTCTGATGCGTGGGGATATTCTAAGGTAAGGAATCTATCACTAACGTGTCTCTTTCAGATCACTGCATATTGATGATTAGTATGATCTCTAGTTAGCACAGACTACCATGAGCCCTTGGATGACTCTGTACGGAAAATCAACTATTCCCTCTTTCTAATGAGTTATCTGTTTCGAGGTCTGTTATCTTTAGAGAATAAAGGGGCAGCTATTGAGTATCACAAATCTTACTTTTGAGCATTTATGGAATAAATCCCTTTGTCTAAAGATGGACTGTCCTGTGTTTGGAGTGAGATCGCACAAGGACAGAGTGCTGTAAGCCTCACTATCACAAGCAGCAGGGGCCAGTGACAAACACAGAGCTAAGTGAACAATGGGTAAACCACACAATGGTGTCTAACAGTCTACAACAAAGAAAGGGACCACGCCTGCTTGGAATCTTACTTGTTCTCACAGCCACCAGCTCCTGAAAGTGCAAAAGTGGGAGATTGTAACCAAAGTAATTATTTCGCTAGTTTGTCTACAGGGGAGAAGGCTCTGCTGCCCCCACTGGGAAGAATGCATTAAAAACAGTGCAGCTTTGAAAATCACAAGTTTGAAAGGATCGCTGCTACCAAAGTAGCACTGCAAAAGATGGAACGAGTCACGTGGATAATGTTGACACAGCAGCAGGCCACCAACAAGAGGTCTGAATTTCAACAATGAGCGGAGAGCAACCATTTAGCTGGAAAACACAAGGATGTCTCACATCAGAATTTGGTGGCCATGTTTTAGAGGAATATGGAGAGTTGAAAGATGAATGGGTAGTGTATTGTGCTTCGTGGGGAAGATGCATGCTTGACAGCAGCAAAAAGTCGTTATTGTCTGCAGTAACTGCAAAGGTCATTTGTTCAATTGGAGGATCAAGCCAATGTTCTGTTCCTGGCAACACTGCAGGTGACTGCTGGGGGAGGAAAATCGCTGTTTACTCAGGAGTAAGGATGGCAAAACCTTTCCTAATGAATCAACCAAACAATTGCTGAAAATAGTGAAAAGCCTGTTGTGTTGCTAAGTTGTCACAGCTTCTTCTTAACACTATGATCAGGACAGACCTAATTTGCTTTTCTGGGCTAACAAGGCAATCTCTTCTGTTTTTACTCCTCATTTTCCTGAAGGAAGGGAGCATTGTTTGAAATGTTTTGAATATCAGCATTAAATGTGGTATGATTATGCATTCAGGGTTATGGGTTAAGGAGTTTCTTCCAGAGGATCCTTTTCATTTTCTACCTATAACAGTTTTTGTGGCAACTTGTGGATGTATATTTTCTAATACTATCAAAAAGTTTTGCTTTTTTTTATTACAAAAACCCCCCACTATTAATACAGGCAACAGGGACAAGGACAAATCCAGTATGTCAAGGGGGAAGTAAAAGCAAACCTGTATGTCTTCAGGCAACTCATCTATCTGTACAGCTCGAGGGGCCCATCAGAATCCTTTTTAAATGCATGGCAGTACCTTCTTTAATGCTGCCAACACTTCATACATCATAATCCTTTCAATCAGCCTCTGGGTCTGTGTACTGTGCTTTTACTGGGAAACAATCTATCAGATCACGCTAAGCAGCAACATTGTAGCCACACAGTCTATATGTGGGTGGATGGGGGAAGGGTCTGGTTGAATCCATGGAGCAGCTCAGGAGAGCTGGGAACCCAGGACTCAGGATGGAAGCTTTCCCATCACAGTACGAGGAGAGGGAGAACAAGGAAAAAGGATCAATTGTTTGGAATCCCCATAGGTGGCAACACTTCATTCAGGTTGTAAGGTAGGCCAACCAAAACACACTATGCAACTACTACAAATGGGTAATAAACTCAGACTTTTCATTGAACCTTAACAGTTTACTTAATTCTTCTTGGACAAAAAGTGTTACTATTACAAGAGGCATGTCTAAGCACCAAGAAGATTGAGAAAATCTTAAATACCCACTAGGTGGTAAAAGTGGCGGTCTCTCATTTTCAGGAGAAAATTGTGGCAGTAGCTACTGCAGCCATAGAGAGCACAAGGACAACACTATCAACAGTCTGCTCTAATATCTAGTAAAGATGATTAGCTGCAAGACTGTTAGTGGGGGAGCCAATTTCGATTCTAGAAGTGCATTATGACCCAATTACTTAAGACCCTAAACTACTAGAAACAATTGAAAGTGCTTTGGTGGACTCTAATCGACCAATCCCTAATCACATTGCTGAGGGAGTTTAATGGAGAATGAAACCCAGACTCAGATAGGGCCTACAAATGGGCATACAATAAGAAAAATAACCCAAACATGGCAAAAAAGGGCCTTATATTCACTTTTACATTAACAGATATTCAGAGGTGGAAGAATATTAAGAACGTCTCTTAGCTTTATTGTGGTAAATATGGACAGCATTCCCACACAGACTTTAGTGTGGTGGGTTCATGATTAAATGAGGCAACTGATTGATCTCACTGATATGAGACTTGAGCTGCTGAAAGGTCAACTCAGTAGTGCCTGGAACTGGTCAATAAATCGGAAAAATTAATTAGAAGAAGCTGTTTTAGAGATTAAGGCTAAATCAGGTGAGTTTTTGGGGGGATTAATTCGGAATCTGCTCCTCCCTCCCAAACTGTCTTGGACACATTTAAAGCCTACAAAAAAGAAATGCAGAAAAACTGGAACTTGTCTCCCTCTAAAGAAAAAGAATGCACAATTGACTCACAACTCAAAATAGAACTCTGGATCCGGGAGCCCTTATTACTAGCAACTGCCTCATATTCACTCACAAAGTGTGGAGAAGCAGTTAAAAGACTACAAGGAAAATGTAATGCTAAATTAAATGAGTTGGTCACCAAGAGATGGGAAGCCGCCGCTGCGCTGAAAGAATTTGACAAGGCGAGAGAAAAGCAGGAAAATATTGGCATGGAAAATAAGTTACACAAACTAAGAGTCACATTGAAAAGATAACCTGTCTAGATAGTTGTACCCACCCAAATAATACAACATAGATTAAATAGACTTTCTACCAGTTTGAAGTCTGAGTGAGACATAAGCATCGAGATTACTCATATTTTCAACAAATATGGCATTTAGCAGGTACACTGGCATGTCGAGCGGACATCCTCGGAGCCTCACTGAGAGAAGAGGGAATATGCATGGTACGGGCCGGCTGGATATGCAGGGAACAGTAATTAGATCCTGGCAAGTGCCATGACTCTGTTGGCTGTAGGTTATGTTTGTTAAAGTAAATGCAGAAGATAAAAAGGCAGCCAGAATTGTGGATAAACCTCCAAAAAAACATTACAAAATTGATCTGGAGTGTGGCAAGAGGCGGTTACAATGTACAAAGTGTTAGTCCATTTAGTAGACCTGGCCCTAGATCCATTACAGCAGCGATTGGAGTCGCTTTAAGTTGCAAAACTGGCTAATATAGGATAAGCATCCTTGAAATTACTAAATGAATGTATATATCCAGTTGGAGTAAAGTGAAGTTGTTTTGGTCCACGGACAAATTGTATAATGTGGATCTCAAGTCTCTATGCGTATGTCCTACAGCAAGGAATCCATTATAGATAATTTTCACATTCTGCCATAGCCAAGGACCAGACTGTCCGTAGCAGGCACCAGGCGTTTCCCCGGTGGGCGGCCAGTGTGGGGGTAAGTTTTGGACCCCTGGGTGGCCGTTTTTGTTAACGGGCCCCTTGTAACAAAAGCAGCTGCAGTATTTTCCACGCACTCCCCTCCTCACGGCCGGACCAACTCAATTGCCAGGGCTGGTTGTGTGTTTACAGTCTGGCCCTGCCAGCCCTGAGTGAATTTTAGGGATCCATTGGCAGTTAGTCCAGTAACATCAGGGGAAGCTGTAGTGGTGACAAACTACTTAATTTTTCTTTGAATTACAAACAGCTGGGAGGTTTGGGACACAGATGTACACATTTGGTACTTTATTTGGTATTGACGGCACAAACACAAATCTGACTTAAATGGACAGAGGAATCCCCTAACCCCTAATCAGATATTATCTTCTCTTCACCCTGCACCTGACTGCATTTTACGGCATACAGGGCAGGATATCAGAATCCTGATGAGGGATCCATTTCAGGTTTGACTTGATCTTCAGCTGGATTCTGAGCTGACTTATTATGTGGAAAAATGTATCCAAGTTAAATGTTATGATTATCCCACTAGTGATGGATTCATACCCAGTGGCACCAAAGGGCCAAGATCCCACCAAATGCAGCACCAGGACATTGCTCTTGCTATGTTGAGCTATTTGCATACGAGGACTAGATAGATAGAATTTTGGCTTTATTTCTAGAATGTTGATGTGAAAGGTTCTGCTCACATCAGACAAAACATTGCAGATACACAAAAGGTCCAAGGCTGTTCTCCCTCATAGTCAGAATACACCAATATTATGTAGATTTCTGTACCTAAAACAAAGAATGGGACTTCAAATTGAATATTGGCTTATGTTGCCAATATACCCTAGACTGAGTTTTGGGGATTAGCAGTGATTATGGGTCTGTCTCATTTTACCAGTGGATTGACACCTGAAGCAGGGTTAGTACATTTAAGGCATGCGCTTTGACCACCTGAAGGCAACATATGTAAGATTTTGAGACCAGAAAGCCGCGAATCAAGAGTGCGAGTAAAGAAAAGAAAAACCCTTATATAAGGCAACAATCATCTGGAGACATCAACAAAGGCCAAGTGTTGGTCAGGATCAGAAACTAGGTGCAGTTTTAGAAAGTCACACCTTTACAGGTCATTTATTTCCCTGGAGCAGTAAGCACAAGCAGAGGTAGCTGCAACTAACCTGATGCCAAAGAAAGAAAAGAAGTGAATGCATTGGAACTTCAAGAAAGCAGCAACTACCTTCAATTTTACAAGAAGAGGCTGAAGCCAGGCCAAACGTGAGCAATTAGGGCTGTGGTGCATTTTGCCAGCCACTGTTCAGAAACATTTTCTGTACATTTGCTAAATGAGAAAGCAGCGATCCTTAAGGTCAATGGTGCAGAATAATTTACCCCAGGTGACGTTCCAAAAGATCATTGCAGTGCTATCATCTTGAAGTACTGCAATGTGGTAAAATAGGTTGGAGAGATGATGGCCAAGAATTGAATCAGAAAGCTTAGCTGATCATACCTTGTGCAACACAAACTCTGGCTTTCAGTTTAAGTGAACCTTAAGTAATTATTCTGAAAAACTGGATAAAGACAGTCAGTGAAAGAAGCCGGCAAGCAGGATAGGGATCTCTTATTTCCGGATACTTTGTGTGATTTTTAGACAGGCTTGCAGGAAACAGTGCATTCCCCCTCTTATTCCTTGCCCTTCTTTTCTTTGCCTCCTCTCCCCATTTCATCCTACCACCAAGAACAAAATACCTGTGAAGAATTGTCTAATATTGTTGAACAGAGTAGTCTGTTCTTTTATTACACAGAGGCAAAGAACACCTTAGACTATTTTTGTACACTTCTCTTTTGTGGACAAGACAGTAACTAAGTCATGAAATACCTTAGCTAACAGTTCACACAGGGACCTATCAATCTCAAAGGAAAGCTTTATTTGAGGTTTTCCAAAAACGGCAGAGGAGTGTAATGAGCATTACCCCTGGTCCTACACAATATGGATCAATACAGTCCAATCCAGTGGGTCTCAAATGTGAGATACAAGGAAGAACATTAGTTACTTAACTGTAACTATAGTTCTCCAGTATTGGAATCTTTCAGAGTCACATGCTTGAATAATTCCCAGTCGTCGAGATGGAAGTCCCCGGTACCATATAATAGTATAAGAATGATAACTATAAAGCAAGAAGGCCCTAGGCCTTTTACTTTTGTATTCTATTATCATCACTTTAAAAAGAGAGACACAACTTATCTTCCAGCCAATCAGGCTGCAACACCCTTTCGAGCACTCCTGAGAGAAGCTCCAGTACCTCAGATTTTCCATAGCACAAGTGCCAGAGAACATGGAAAGAGGTAAAGGGAAGCATCTCTGGGAGGGAGGGCGGTTTGCATGTGAATCTATGAAACATTCCAATACTGAAGAACTATAGTTACAGGTAAGTAACTAATTTTCCTACTGCAGTATTGGAGCTTTCATAGATTTACATGCTTGAATCAGAGTATCAAGCAGCAGTGAGGCACAATGTGGGTTTATTGGTAAATATCTGAAATGTATACAAAGAATATATGCAAGCATCTCTATAAATATAGCATACAGAACAGTACCACTATGAATATTAGAGAAAATTTGAAATTGAGAAGAAAAAAAACAACATTGTTAATCTAAAACAATGTACAGAACAAACAAACGGATGGTGGGACGAAAGCGATAGCTCACCTTTACTGGAAAAGATGCCTTAGAACTGCCTAATGAACTGCTACTTCTGCTTGAGGAGTGGCATCAAGGCAGTAATGTGGCGTAAAGGTGTGCTGATTTTTCCAGGTAGCAGCCCTGAAAATGTCTTGTGCAGTTGAGGTTGGTTAGCTCTGATGGAGGCATGAGCCAAACCTAATTTTGCCAACTGTAGCAGGTAAGGTTATATCTGCTCTGGTGACAAAGAAAGAGGATGAATTCCCTGCTATTGGTACTATTATCTCTTCCATTTGGAAGAGTAGGTCTGGTTAGTGCTGAAAGCTCTGACCTTAGAAAGTGTGTCTCTGCAATCTGTAGGAATGTTAAGATGGGTGAACTCATTGTGCTCAGGAGCCATGCCGATAAGTCTGGAGATTATGGGTTGAGATGCAGCATCTGACCATGGTTCATGGATAAGAGGTCAGGAGCGTGGTCAATGGAATAGGAAGTCTCTCCAAAAGTAGGAGAAGCTTTGTAAACCAGCGCTGGCAGGCCATGTCGGGGCTATTAGAATCAATCTGCACGGTTCGATCATCTTGGTAATTACCTTGGGGATCAGACGAATGGACCGAAAGGCGTAAGCAAAGATTCTGTACCATGCCATCGAAAATGTATTCACGCATGATCCCTGATGGTGATGCCAGCTTGCGAAGTATCGGCATTTGGCGTTTTCTGGGTTTGCCAAAATGTGGAGACTTGGAATACTTCACCAGGAGAATATATGGTCAATCATTTCTTGATGAAGCTCCCACTTGTGGCAGGCTGATTTCAATCTGCTGAGCATGTTCGCGATCAGATTTTGTTTTCCTGGAACATGTACTGCTCGTAGATTAACTCCTTGTTTGAATGCCCAATTCCACATTTTCTGTGCTTCTTCTGAACGGAGCGGAGACCTAGTTCCTCGCTGCTTGTTTAGGTAGTGCATTGCTGTTATAATGTCTGTTCTTCTGAGGACCTGTGAATAGGCTATCTTGGGGAGGAAAGCTTGCTAGATGAACTGCCTTTAGCTCTAGGAGATTGATTTGAGAACTTTGATGGGTTTGTAGCCACTTACCGCTGACCTTTAGATCTTGAAGATATGCACCCCATCCTTCTTACGAAGCGTCGGTGGTTATGACCAGTGGCGATGGTTGAGGAAGAAAGGGGAGGCCTATTGAGAGGTGTTTTTTCACCAAGCTAGGACTTTCACCATAACTGGAGTTATGGTGATGAGATCTTCGAAGTTCCCTGTGGCCTGTATCCATTGAAGGTTTAGTTGCTCCTGGAGTGGACGCATTGGTAGTCAGCAGAACAGGACTAGCAGAATACAAAAGGACATCATCCCTAATAAGGACTTGTAAAAGCGTACAGAAAGAGAATCTTTTCTCTGGATAGCTTTTGCCAATACCATAAGCTTCTGCTGCCTTCCTGTGGTGGGACAGGCTACATAGGCTATTGTGTCTAGGGTTGCCCCTAAAAAGATGGTGGCATGAAAGGCTTGTGGACTTTTGTAGATCTCAGCGCATCCTGTCGGGAATTTGCCTTGATTAGCCAGTAGTCAAAATAAGGAAAGATTTGGTGTTTGTCTTCTTAAGAATGCTCTACTGGTGTTAGACACTTTGTGAAAATCCTGGGGACTGATTTTAGACCAAAGGGTAGGACACGAAATTGGTAGTGGCTGCCAGCTACCAAGAACCTGAGGAATTTCCTGTGGGAAGGATGGATTGGGATATGAAAAATCACATCTTGGAGATCGAGGGTTGTCATGAAATCTCCGTGTTGAGATGTGGGAGAATATCCTGTAAAGTAATCGTGAAGAATGATTGCTTTTTGAGAGAGATGCTGAGATCTCGGAGGTCGAGGACAGGCCGCCATTACTTCAATTTCTTGCCAATTAGGAAGAAACAGAAATAAAATTCTGTTCCTTGGTGCGATAGAGGGACTTTCTTTATTGCCCCTTTTAGCAACAGGTTTCCGACTTCTAATTTGAGTTGCTGTAGATGCCTGGGAATGGATGGGCATGAAAGATTGAGGAGGAGGAACCTGGACGAATTCTAGGTTGTGGCCGAATTGTACATGGTCTAGGATCCAGTGATCGTATGTTATGCCCCTTCAACGCAGTAGGAATTTGGATATCTTGCCCCCTAGTCTGACAGAGGACAGGATCAGGGCAGCCGGAGCCTGGGACCAGTTATTAGCAGCAATTAGCTTCTCTTCTTTGGCTGGCAGCTCTTCCTCTGTGCAGAGGTCCGCTGTACGCAACTTGAGGGGGGTTGCCTTTGGGTGTACTGCGGACGATATTTGTGGTAGGCCGAGGAGTAGGAGGGATCAGTTTATTATTAATTTACTCCCCTATATGCAGGCATACCCCCTCCTCTGTGTCCACTAAAGGAAGTTTTCAAGAATGACAGAGTTCCGAGTGACTTTTCAGTGTCTGTATACTTTTTAATGGTTTTTTTGATAAAGTAACGGGCCCCTGCTAACCTGATACAAAGCCCAGGCAGGGAATAAGCTAATAGGAAAAAGAGAAAAACACCGGGCACAGTGTATATAACTGGTAGATCAAATGTCAACTCCACTTATAACACGATTACTAATGGCTAAACAGTGTAAATACATACATAAATAAGGAAGAAAATTTAAGTGGAAAACAAACTAATGAAGAAAATACTGTCAATTATTTTATACTTTTTTTATTTCAATATATAAAAATATTTATATTGCCTTCATATTTTTGAATAAATTAATACATCTTTGAACATATACAAATGTGATAATCAATAAATAGTCCTATCAATATACAAATAAATGATAATCCTGATAAATCTTGATGTAGATAATGCACTTATGTAGCTCCTATTTTTTCATCCTATAGATTTAATTACGATGATAAATGCTAAACATATCAAAAGAGCAATTTATACATATAAAAACATGATTAATTCTCAACAGGCGGTTGGTAGACAACGCGTTTCTGCTAAGCCTTCGTCAGGGACCCGCTCAAGGTTATATACTCTGGTATCTTTAGATGTAATCGTTATCAGTTCGAACCAGGTGCATAGATTTCAGTCGTATGTCCAAATGAACAAGTTACTTACCTTCGGTAACGCTTTTTCTGGTGGATACAGTATCTGCCTGTGGATTCCTCACCTTGTGAATATCCCCTGCGTCAGCAACATTCGGAAACTTCTGTAGCAGTCCACACCGATGAGGTCGAAGACGACGTCACAGAGACACGGCTCCGCTCGCGACTCCGCTGACGTCACCGGCTCCATAAGAAGACCTCGTCGGCGTGATGACGTCAGTTCCGCCCTTTTTTCCGTGCCTTCGAGGCACATGGACGGACTGACAGCAATATATACACAGTATACACAGTACATGATATGCAAAGCAACACACTCAGTGTGGAGAATAAATAGCAAGGCACAAGAAATAACATAATGCCTTTGACAGTAACAAAACACATTTGAAATACCATCAATAGAATTACAGGTATAGAAGGATGGACAACGGGGAGGCGGGTGGGTCAGTGAGGAATCCACAGGCAGATACTGTATCCACCAGAAAAAGCGTTACCGAAGGTAAGTAACTTGTTCTTGTGATGGATACATCTGCCAGTGGATTCCTCACCTTGTGAATAGATTCCACAGCAGTCCCCACTCCCGGAGGAGGGTGTCCACCCTTCTATACCAGAAAGTCCTGAAGGACGGATCGCGCAAAGTGTCCGTCCCTCCTCACCTCGGTGTCTAAGCAATAATGTTTTGCGAAGGTGTGGAGGGAGGCCCACGTTGCCGCCCTACAAATGTCCTCCACAGGAACACCCCTAGACAAAGCAGACGTGGAAGACTTTGCTCTAGTGGAATGAGCTCTCAAACCCTCCAGAGGTTCCTTACCAGCCAGGGAGTAGCAAATCTTGATGCACAAGACAATCCACCTGGAAAGGGTGCACTTGTGCACCGCTCGACCTTTCCTGCAGCCAGCAAAGCCCACGAAGAGCTGGTCATCAACCCTGAAGTCCTTTGCCCTGTCCAGGTAGAAGCTCACCGCCCTCTTAGGATCCAAGCGGTGAAGCCGCTCCTCCTCCTTGGAAGGGTGAGGGGGAGGATAGAAGGAAGGAAGGGTAATGGACTGCCCCAGATGGAAGGGAGTTACCACCTTAGGCAAAAACGCAGCCCTGGTCCTGAGTACCATTCGTTCAGCATGAACAGTCAAGAATGGGGGTTTTGAACTTAGAGCTTGAAGCTCACTTACCCTCCTTGCCGAGGTGATTGCAATGAGGAATACGGTCTTAAAGGACAACAGCCTCAAAGGACACTTGTGAAAGGGCTTGAAGGGAGAACCCATAAGATAAGTTAATACAAGGTTTAAGTCCCATTGAGGCATAATAAAAGGAGTTGGAGGAAACTTGTTTGTAAGGCCCTTTATAAAACGAAGAACAATAGGTGATTTGAGTAATGACGGCTGATCCGGCAAACAAAGGAAAGCCGACAAAGCCGATAAGTATCCTTTCACAGTAGCCACAGCAAAGCCTTGCTGAGCAAGTGAAAGGGCAAACTGTAGAATGTTAGATAGACGAGCCTTCAAGGGATCAATGGACCTCTCTCCGCACCAAAACACAAATTTAGACCACCTATATGAATATATAGATTTGGTGGAGTGTCGACTGGCCGATAAAATAACATCCACCACATCTGGTGGGAGAGAGAAAGAATTCAGGTTGCCCCGTTCAATCTCCAGGCATGAAGGTGTAAGCTCTGGAGGTGGGGGTGTAGAACCTGCCCCTCTGACTGAGAGAGGAGGTCTGCCCTCAGAGGGAGACGGAGCGGAGGGCACGAGGAGAGGTGGAGAAGATCTGTATACCACACCCTTCTTGGCCAATCCGGGGCGATCAATATGACTTGGGCCCGGTTTTGGAGAATCTTCCTCAGAACCCGAGGAATCAAGGGTATGGGAAGAAACGCGTAAAGGAGTCGAGATCCCCAAATCAACTGAAACGCGTACCCCAACGCTCCCTGCATCGGATACTGGAGACTGCAGAATGACAGGCAGTGAGCATTCTCGTGAGTGGCAAACAGGTCCACCCGAGGTGTCCCCCACATCCGAAAGACGTGACGAACTACCTCCGGATGAAGCCTCCACTCCTGATCGGCGGAGAACTGCTGACTGAGACTGCCCGCACGTACGTTCAGCACCCCGGCCAGATGATTTGCCATTAGACAAATCTGATGGTCCTGAGCCCAGGACCATAGATGCAGGGCCTCTCTGCAGAGACAAAGAGACCCCACTCCTCCCCGTTTGTTTATATACCACATCGCAGTAGTGTTGTCCGTCAGGACTTGAACAGACTGACCGCGAAGGGAAGGGAGGAAGGCCTTGAGCGCCAAACGAATCGCATGCAATTTCAGAAGGTTGATGTGAAGCAACCTTTCCTCTGGAGACCAAAGACCCTTGATCTCCAGATCCCCCAGATGAGCACCCCACCCTAAGGTGGATGCATCCGTTATCACTGTTGTCACCGATGGAGGTAGATGGAAGGGCTTTCCTTGGGACAGATTGCCCTCCACGCTCCACCAAGATAGATCCGCTGCAGCTTCTCTGGAGATCCTCACAGACTCCCTGAGATCTCCCTTGTGCTGATACCACTGCTTGCAGAGACACCACTGGAGCGCCCTCATGTGCCAGCGTGCATGGTTGACCAACAGGATGCAGGAGGCTAACAGACCGAGCAGGCGAAGGACCTTCAGAACTGGAACGACCGCTCCGTTGTAAAATAAAGGAATCATTTCCTGTATGTCGAGAATCCTTTGAGGAGGAGGGAATGCTCGACAAACAGTAGTGTCCAGTACCGCACCTATGAACAGGTTGCACTGAGAGGGCACCAGGTGAGACTTGGGCACATTTATCGAAAAACCCAATTTGTACAACAGCTGAGTTGTATCCTGCAGATGACGCAGCACCTTCTCCGGCGACTCCGCCTTGATCAGCCAGTCGTCCAAATAAGGGAAAACCGAGACCCCCGACCTTCTGAGATGGGCTGCCACCACTGCCATCACCTTCGTGAAGACTCGAGGTGCCGAAGTAAGACCAAACGGAAGGACCGCAAACTGATAATGTTGCGACCCTACCGTAAATACTTCCTGTGCGACATCAGGATGGGGATGTGAAAATACGCATCCTGCATGTCGAGCGACACCATCCAGTCCTCCTGATTCAGCGCTTGAAGAACCTGCGCAAGGGTGAGCCTCTTGAACTTCTCCTGTTTCAGGTAAAAGTTAAAGATTCTGAGGTCCAGTATCGGACGCAATTTGCCGTTCTTTTTGGGAATCAGAAAATACAGGGAGTAGCATCCCGACCCCTCTCCTGCTCTGGAACCACCTCTATCGCACTTTTTTGAAACAGCTTCAGGACTTCCTCCTGTAGGAGAAGACGGTGGTCCTCCGAGCAAGCACCTTGACAAGGAGGGTAATTTGGAGGGAACTCCCGAAAGGGAAGGGCGTACCCATTTTCTACAAGATCCAGAACCCAGAGATCTGTAGTTACAGACTCCCAATCTTGCAGAAAATGGGTAAGCCGGCCCCCCACAGGACCAGCATGATCCGGAATGGCGGATCTAGGGCTGCTTTGCGGTGGTGGGAGGAGGAAGAGGAGGAGGAGAGCTGACGGCCACTTGAGCGACCCCTGATTCTTCCTCTGTAACCTCTAGACGAGGAATCTTGCTGCTGCTGCTGGGTCTGCCTATAGGTTCGAAAAGATGTCCTTCCGAAACCTCTATATCTTTTAAAAGACCCCCTCGACTGAGACTGCAGGCCCAGAGATTTAGCTGTCGCCTTGCTGTCTTTGAATCGCTCCAGAGCAGCATCTGCCTTTTTGCCAAAGAGGCCAGAACCATCAAATGGCATGTCCAAAAGAGTCGATTACACATCCTGTGAAAACTCCGAAGATCTTAACCATGCACTCCTTCTGGTGGCGACAGAAAATCCCATGACTCTCGCCACCAAATCCGCCGTGTCCAATCCACTCTGGATCACCTGGCGTGCAGCCGCCTGGGCATCCGACAAGATCTCATTGAATCCAGCCCTATCCTCCTCAGACAATTTCGGCGCCAGTTTCTTAGCCGAATCCATAAGCGCATGCACATATTGTCCCACGAGGCAAGTTGCATTTGTCGATTTAAGTGCCATGCTGGCCGATGAAAAGACCTTCTTGGCCGACGGATCTAATTTCTTAGCCTCTCTGTCACCAGGCACCTGAGGAAAAGCACCCCTGGACTTCCCCGAACAAGCTGCCTGAATCACCAGGCTCTCAGGCGAAGGGTGTGATGTTAAAAACTCGGGGTCCCCTGGGGCTGCTCTGTATCTCCTAGCAACAGTCTTGGAAACCGCAGGAGAAGAAAAAGGCTTACGCCAGACCTCTAAAACAGGGTCAACAATAGCCTTATTGAAGGGAAGCAATGGCTCCGACACTGCCGTAGGAGAATGCAATACCTCAGTTAATATATTTGACTTAAACTCCGTAGTTGGCAACTGGAGATCAAGCAGCTCTGCAGCCTTCCTAATAACCGCATAATACAGCGCTGCATCCTTCGAGGGCTCATCTGATGGAGGAGTGATCTCCCACTACGGAGACAAATCCAAACGACTTGCGTCCTTTAGCTCCTCATACACCTCATCTGATTCAACCAACTCTCCCTCTTCAGGTTCAGCTTCCTCCAAAAGATACCTCCTTTCATCCACCACTCTCTGTGCCTTCCTTCTGGATCGAATCCGCACCAGCGGCGTCGGCGGCGCCGTGTTCGAATCCGACGGCGCCGGCAGCGGAGTCGGACCTGGATCCACAGGAGCAGCCGGCGTCGAACGAGGTCTAGCCAGCGCCGGTGAAGAGGGAAGCGGAGTCGACGTCCTCGGCGCCGGCAGATGCCAAGACGGCGTCGCTTGAAAGAACGGCATGAATGGAGCTTGAGGATAGACTTGCGGCACTCCCAAGTTAAAAGCCATTGGACCAATCGGACCCGCAGGTGCACCAGTGGTATACATGGCCCTCGAAAATACCCCATACATCACATTCAGATAATGCGAGGGGTCCTGACCCGGTCCAGGGAAGGCAGGGTACTGGTCAGGCATCACCGGACTCGGGCCTACCGGCGCCGACGGTGGAATAAGCGGCATCGCAGGCTCACCCGGGACTGGAAGATCCTCAACCGGGGCCGGAGATGAATCCGGAGCAGGAAATGAAGCCGGCGTCGGGGATATCACCGGAGATGAAGCCGGAGCCAGCGAAGCCACCGGAGAAGAAGGAACCAGAGGTGAGGCTGGGACTGGAGAAGGAGACACGGATTCCCTCCGACGCCGAGCCGGCGACTTCGACGCCGAACTCTTATCGGAGTGATGCCGTGAAGAATGTCTCCTCTTCTTCTTATGCTTCTTGCCTCTCGAAGCATGTCCCAAAGTCGATTTGGACGCCGACCTCGACCTGGACTTTCTCCTTCCTCTCTTTTCTTTCTTCATCCTGGCGATGAAAAGCTTCATCTCCCTTTCTTTAAGAGCCTTAGAACTCATCTTCCGGCAACAAGAACAACCATCCACATCATGGTCGGACGAGAGACACCAAACACAGTCTTCATGTGGGTCTGTAATTGACATGTGCCTGCCACATTCCAGACAGGGCTTGAAGCCCGACTTCCTTGTCGACATATTTCTCGAAAGAGAAACAGAGAAAACCAGAAAAACACAAAGTAACAGTGAAGCTACCAACAGCAATTCCCGAAATCCGTTGGCGTCGACGGCGCGGAAAAAAGGGAACTGACGTCATCACGCCGACGAGGTCTTCTTATGGAGCCGGTGACGTCAGCGGAGTCGCGAGCAGAGCCGTGTCTCTGTGATGTCGTCTTCGACCTCATCGGCGTGGACTGCTACAAAAGTTTCCGAATGTTGCTGGCGCAGGGGATATTCACAAGGTGAGGAATCCACTGGCAGATGTATCCATCAGAATGTCTGTTTAAGCTCTAATCTTTGATCAATAGCATAGATCAATTAAATGATGATCAGTGATTCTCTCTTACTTATTTTAGAGTGTTGTTCAATAATAGCGCCAATGAAACTGCTAGATTGCAACTTGGAATAGGACTATTAAAATGTTAGAAGGTCATGATTTCTTCCCATTCCTCGCATAATGTAAGGCATCAATGGCTCCTATTGTATGGTATAAACAGGTTTTATAATGAAATTCTGAATTTTCTTGTCCCGTGAAAATAGAGCCCTGTATTTACGCTGATTATGCGCTCTCACTGAAATCAACTACCGTCTTTAAATCGGCCAGCTTGGTCCTCTTCTGCCGATTCTAGTGAGAACGCGTAACCAACGCAAATGCAGGCGTGTGTTATATCAAATCGACATACAGAAGAGGACCAAGATGGCCGATTAAAAGACGGTAGTCTATTTCAGTGCGAGCGCATAATCAGCGTAAATTCAGGGCTCTATTTTCACGGGACAAGAAAATTCAGAATTTCATTATAAAACATGTTTATACCATACAATAGGAGCCATTGATGCCTTACATTATGCGAGGAATGGGAAGAAATCATGACCTTTTAACATTTTAATAGTCATCCATTGAGTTATTCAAATTACTCCTCTTTATTGATTGAAGATAATATCCAAGAGATGTGATACAGTCGTCCAATATTGAATACAGCTCCAAAAAATGTGGTTCAATATTGGACGACTGTATCACATCTCTTGGATATTATCTTCAATCAATAAAGAGGAGTAATTTGAATAACTCAATGGATTACTGTATCCTGTCCAGTGACTTCGATTGGATATTGTGAATCTTTCAGAGACATTGTTTCACATGATGTGCACACTCAGATGGACTGTTATATACATTTTGCAATAAGGGTGTGCTTGAAAGCTGGTCTTCTCTTAATATATGATTACTGAATCCGGCTTCGGATGTCCAGTTAAACAGGCTGGTGCATCCTCCAGGACCTTATATTTTTTTTATCAAGATGCAGAAGATCTGCCGTGCCTGTAGCCGGGTTTCTCATCACTTTCAGACCTTCTTCCCAGACGTAGTCCACCATAGGCATAGAGTTTATACTCTTTTTGAAAATGTTCCTTATAGTCATATAAAAAACATTATTTTTGTTTGGATGGTATGGAAAACCAAAATCTTTTGGCTGCTCTCTCAAGTAAATTGTGGACGCCTCCAATATTTTCTGAAGTTGACTTTGCCACCAAAAGAGAAGGAGATGATGGGGTTGGGATTATATAGTCATCCCATTCTGAATTGGGCTGTTCAAGTTCACCATCCTCTTGCTCTTGGTCATCATCCAAGGTATCTGCGCCGTGAGGCAGGGTAGTAACTGGTGTACTGGATCCTGGAAGAGGCAAAGATGTAAGTCTTTGTAAAGGTGTAGATTGTTGTGGTGGAGGTGACCTGGCAGGTGCAGATGGATTGATAGCTGTTGAAGTAGGAGGTTGAAACCTTTTCCTGCAATCAGATAGCATGGATTGCAAGTCCGAAATCAATGAACTGGGCATACAAACTATGTCCTCGTGAAATGGTTGTTCCTGAGTGGCATAATACTGTCAACCATAGTCCAGATCATATTATTAATCTTCCCCCTCCTGGCACTTGACATGTAACTGGGAGGGACTGCTTGGCACGCCAAAGGGACCATCATCACCAGAATATTTTTCCTGTTCCAAAAGGTGAGTAGGTATAAGGGGTGTCACTTCGCTAGAAGAGGTGTGCTATGGGGTTGCCAGTGGTGAATTTCTATTTTCCGGTCTTTTTTCCTAAGTTGACTAGGTCGTCAACAAGCTTGTCAACGGCATCAAAGATTTAGCAGTTGGTGGAGCCGCCTTCAGTGGAGGCGTGAGCAGAGGAGCTATCATCAGCAGAGCCTTCGTCGGTGGAGCCATCTTCAGCCCCAAGATGAGTGTCGACGGAGGAGACCTCGTTGGCGCAGTCGATGACGAGGTGATGGTCTACTGGCGGAGGTTGTTGACGACAATGCCATGGTTGAGATGGAGGATGATGTAGACAGTGAAGAGACCGGTTTAGTTACCTTGGCCATCAACGATCTGCCGGAGTGAGAAGCCGAGGAGGGCTTCTTAAACTCACAAGAGACTTTAGGAGGTGGTGTAGGCAGCTCTGAAGATGCTTTTTTAGCCCTTTTAGAGGGGCTATGAGCTTCTTTTTTGACTTTAGAAAGAGACTTGGATCTCCGATGTGTTTTGGTGGGTCTACGGCCTTTATAAGACCCATGGGTGGTCTTTAAGGCTTTCTTAGGATGTTGCGAGAAGGATCGAGAAGATGGAGATCTCTCTCTTTTGTGGGACCCCCCCAAAAGAAGAATAGGGGTCCTCACTGTCCGAATCTGAGATGAGCTCATTTCTTGTTTTAAGTTTCTGGAGCCATATCAGCAGCCTGCTCTCGCTGTCCTTTAAAGTTTTCGAAGAAAAGGTACAACATACCTTACAGTATTTTGCGGGGTGATCTAGATTCAAACGGTAAATACAATCTTGGTGAGGGTCTTCAGAATGTAATCTTTACTTGACACAAGAATTACAGGGTCTGGAGAGACTTTTCTTCTCTTTGTCAGACATGGTGTTTTATGTGAGAAAAATAAAGATGAAAACCTTCGCAGTAATCATGAAATAAAGATTGAGGCCTAGTATCTGAAAAGAAAGCTGAGCAGATTAGAGGAGACTCCCTAGCATGAAGTGCAGTAGAAAATAGGAGATACTGGAGCTTATCTCAGGAGTGTTCTAAAGGGTGTTGGAGCCTGATTGGCTGGGAGATAAGTTTGATCTCTTTTTAAAGTGACGATAATAGACTAAAATGTAAAAGGGCTAAAGCCTTCTTGCGTTATAGTTATCATTCAACTAGTATTACTCCCATCTCTATTACGGGAATGATTCAAACATGTGAATCTATGAAAGTTCAATACTAGACTAACTGAGCTACTCCACATTTTCTGCAAAACAAGAAGCAGCAGAAGCAAAATACTCTTTTACCCCAAGACCGATGTTTTTCACAACAAACAAGCCTTGCATAAATATTCTTTAGAAACTTTCCCCTTACTTCTGGTACTCTGGATACTTACCATTTCTCAAATATATGCAAACCCATACTCAGACACAAGTCAAGTACTTCACATGCCCAGCAAACTAACTGCTGCTGCTTCATGAACAAATTAATTGTTCCCATCTATTAACTATGAAAAAACTGAGCTTGCAAAGCTCTCCGATACCCACTTGCGTGCAGTGCACACATTAAAAAAACAATAAAAAATACTTATTGAATTGTAATTATGATACAGATCGACCCACTTGAAGTAACTAGATCAGAAAATATATAATTTTGGAGTGTCTGTTATACTGGTAAAGCAAAGATATGCAGTGTGTGAACACGGATTAACATTATCATCAGACAAGGACAACAGACTGAGAAGAACTGCAGCGCAGCTCGCCGAGTTGTTCTCGCCTCCATCAGTTTCAAAACAGCTGATATCAGGCCCGTGTCCATGAAGACGTCCAGTTTCTTTTGTCACCCTTTTTTAAGGGACATATTCCCAATATGCATACCTTAGGGGTTCTTGGTACAGTACCACGTGTTATACTAAACAATGTGTGTGCAACTATTGACTAGTAATTAGGCACTAATACACAGCTCAAGGAAAACATCAGTCCTACTAGGTAATCTCGGGAACGACAATTGTTAGCAATCTTCTATAACCTTGTTAAAGTAAAGTATTTGTAAATGTTTATTTGCGCTGGATTAGTTTAAGCCTGGTGGTATTAGGGGCTTTCTTGGAGTAGACCAGGCCGGAAAAGAAAAGGGGAATGGACTTTTGCTCATTACAAAGGAAGCTAAGAAAACAGAGGACAGAATATGGGAATCACTAAAGATTTGCAGTCACCGTAGCTTGGTTTGGAGATATTGGTTTAGCCACTATTGGGGTACTGATTAGGTTTCGCCAGATAAGGTTAAAATCAGGATAACGTTACAATTTTGATGTGTAAAGAATGCTGTTCATGTGAAATTCCACTTTAGATCAAGGTGATCAATAGCCCTCTCAAAAGGCTAACATGGGGGAATTTAAGAGTAGACATCAGACCCTTTTTCAATTGTTGATCCTTGAATCCATGCATGATGGTTTGGATTCAAGGCATAAACAGACAGGGGGAAGGAAGAAGACCAAAATGCATGTTCTGCCATAGGAATATAGTACATTCAACATACAGGCCCGTTTTCCAGTGGCTGCTTTCAACAAATATATCTGGCTTTTCCTTCAACAATCTCTGCAACTGGATTTAGTAGAGGAGCAGGTGTGGCCTCGAATCGTTTATTGTGAAAAATGGTCTGTGAGGAATTTGTTTTTACTTGAGCTATTCATAAGAAACACAAACATCTTGTGACTAGTATGTAGGGTCTTACAAATAGTCATTCATGGTAAACTTCAAATGATTTTCAATAGCATAAAATCGGCACTTAATAACTACCATGTGTGTAACTCCGGGAAACATAAGAAAATCGATGAAAACTTCTATTAAAACATAACTAAATATAGTATAGTCTATCAAAAGACAAGAAAGCACACAGAAGCCAACGTTTTCTTAAGTAAAGACAAGATTCTATTTCAAAAATATTTCTTGTATCCCTGACAGATTTACCTTAGCAGGTGAACGTTGTTTCCGTTTCTTCTTTTTCTGCAAATCAACTGGTTCAAGCAGCATTTGATTTCTCTCGGCTTCCTGTTGTTCAGCATCATCCGAGAACTTAATCTCTTGTTTAACGCGTATCTAGGACGACAAATGACAATTTAAAAAAATTTCAAACCATTATATTTGTGTAATTTCATAATTACTAAAATACCGTCAGTAAGGTGAAAGATCCAATGTATTACTCCAGTTGCAGCCCTATGATCTGGCATGCTAAACCTCAATTGATGCAAATGGAAAAGAAATGGTTATCAGCATTTAGATTGGCACAAGTCACACCAGAATGAAAACAGAACTAGCTAATAACTGACATGCTTTATTTTGATCTTTATTAATACTTTATGACAACCTTGTTGCTCCTGCTTCCTCTGATATTTTGTGTAGGGTTTCACATTTTCACAATCCACCTAATATTACTTAACTTAAATTATTATCAGACACGAAAACTGCTACATTTAATTTTGGTATTTTTCACTTTGAATCTTTCATCTCATCATGACGCAGACACTTCAACAGAGAAACTCATTGTTGCATTAAACAGACATTTTCAAATATGCTTTTTCTTCAAATCCTTAATGTAGGTGAAAGAGACAATCACACATTTTCTTCGGCAGCAGGAGCCTGCCTTTAAAAAGTAAATTGCACTGGATATTCTGCAATTTTCAAAGTTGGTAGAACATTTCAACTGTAAAGGAGGCAATTCCACAACTGTAGCCGAACTCTAGCATACTTTTTTTTAATAGATTCTCCATACCATTCATAGAGGAAGCCTGGTTGCCCAGTTGGGCACACAGAAGGCATGTGAAACTTACCCATTCAAGTGCCAAGCCCTTTTAGCAGTTTTAATTTATTGATTCAGACATTATGTCTGTACGTTCTCACAAATTTGCATGAGTTCATGAGGTTTAATTTCCACATTTAATGTACATTTCTGGACAAATTCATCTGCATTTTTTCTGCACCATCAAAGCAGGGATCTTTGAACTTACTTCTTATTTTTCATTTTACAAGGTCTTATCGAATAGATCGCAGTATGGCATTTTCTATCTATATAGAATTAGAAGCATTTATATAGCAAGTGTAGATCTCCTTTCATATTGGCAATCGAATGAACCCATATTCCTTCTTTCACATGCTAGTTACAGTTTTTCTCTAAGAAAACATCTGATGGAATAATCCATATTTTTTTTACTCTTTCAACAACCAAGTCAAACTCGTTAACCTCTTGTGTGCTAAGCATGTGCTTGATACGTCCTTAGCACCGCTTTTTAAGTGCTAACCACGAGTCCAGCATATCCTAGCACTCAACCTCAGGGAAAGCACTGGTGATCCACTCTCAATGCCTCACCCCCTCATGTGCATGACATAAAAGGGCTTCTGCTGCCACCCCATCCCTTGGCAAGGTCCTGATGTCAGTGAGAGTACAGAGCACCTACTTCACAAATTCGAATCACCAAGTAGGATTTAAATCTGGTAAAATCCGCAGGCTCATGAGATCACAAGAGAAGAGACACACTGGGGGAAAAGTAGAAGCTTCTCATTCCCCGGTGTCTCTTTTGAGCATTCCTGCTATGGAATCATAGGTGGGACCATGATTCCTCAGCAGGAATGTCCCATTGGACCACCACTCTATTTTTGTTTGTGGGGGAAGTAGCCCTTTAGTTAAGTTTGAACTCCCTAAGGGGCATACATTTGTTTTTGGTATCTGTCATCTGGAGGCAGATCATTGTTTTTTTAGACTGATCTACACCCACGTAACCCCACTAGAACAATAGAGATATTTTTGTTTGTGGGGAGAGTGGCCCCCTGGCTAACAGTTGCATCATCCCCCAAGGGAAATATGTTTATTTTTGGTTTCTCACCCCCACCTCCCCAGGAACAGACATGCCATTTCTTTCAGGCAGTTCAGGCCCTTTTGGAGTCCATAGTGGGAGGGTGGGGGGAGTGGGTGGAGGGAGGGAATGCCTACTAGACAATCAGACCGTTTTTAGCGGACCGGAGGAACAGCATGTGTTCCCCACTCATGCGTATAATATCTAGTGGCTTGGCTTTCAGGGTGGAATGCAGCTTTAGGTCCCAAGAGAGTGGTGGATAATATTATTAACTCACTAGGGATTGTGACGTGCGGTGTGTTTCCACGGCCTGTTTCATTGTGCTTGATTGGTTTATGGTCTGCTTGCTTTTGGAACGTAGTCATTTTGACTGGTAAAACACGGACACAATTCCCAGAATGTAAATGGAGCAATGTAGAGTAGGTGGAGCACCTTTGACCAGAGGCAAAGGCTTGAAGCAGGTCATGTGTAACCCATGCTTAGCCAATCGGAGCTGCAATGCTGGTTTTTTTTTCTCCAAAAAGTGGGAGGAGGTGCTTTGTATCTCAGCAGCTTCCAAGTTCATTTTCAACTTGCTTTCAGATGTGAGTGGTACTTCTTGCATAGCTGCCCAGTTTCCCAGCTCCATTTGTGATGTGCTGCTGAAGTCCAGGTTCACTATTTTTTGAGTATAGAATGTGTGAAGATCCTAAACGTTAATGGTAAACTGGAGATGTTCCATCATGCAATACTCAACAGAATGTACAGGGCTAACTGCTCCACCCTCCAAATATAGAACATATGAATCTTTTGATATATTTTAAATTATACTTAAACTCGAATGTAAAAAACATTCTTTAAACTTAAAACACATTACCATTCCACTTGCTTAACTGCTGAAGACAGTATCATAACATCGCAATGTTTGCTAAATTTACAGTGTGTAACTACAAGGACCATCCCCCATAGACCACTATTGGGACAGAGAATGGCCACATAATAGTAGGTTGGGCCAAACTAATGAGATATAAGTGACAATGATGCACACAACATTTGCAACACTGAGTGCATTTCATTAACCAATAATATAAGCATGTCTGAGTTCTTTACAATGCACAATGTATTTGTACATTGGAGAACAAAAGATCCATCTGGTCTGCCTTTTTTAGGATGACTTTGAGCAAGATTGCAATAATGATAATAGGTATTGTCAAGAGTGTCTGACAATGCACACTGAATTTGCTTTTGCAATGAGTGATCACAGTGAAGCAACTACATGGAAATTCATATGCATTTAATATCATGTTGCATTTGTTTTCTATATCGCAGAGACTGAGGTGGGAATTTTAGTGTGTTTTCTATGTTTGCATGCATGAAAAAAGGAATCAATGGATAAGAAATAACCACAAATAGATTTTTTTAACAACCATAGGTATCGGATTAATCCGGAAGAATGCTGTATGACCCATACGGGTAGAAAGAATCGGCCACAACTTGTAGACCTAAAGACGCAGGAGCACTAAGAGACTCAAAGAGTCCCATTATGGTTTAACATTGTAGTTGGACATTAAAATTTAAAATAAACTAGAGATGGGGCATTCCTAGAGTTACTTTTAACCTTTCTACATTCCCTGGGTGAAAAAGCACGTCAAGAGCTCCCTGAGCAAAGGATGAGCCCATCCGGATGTATTTACATTCTGGACCAGGACTCCATGATGAAGCATGCCACAATGATGATTTGGGAGAGAGTCTCTTTCCAGAAGATGACCCACTCTCTCGTGGGATATGGGCACACGAAGTAGCAACAAAATCTAAGAACAGTGATAACCACTGGTTGTGACAAAATATCAGAGATATATTTTTCCCCCGCAGTAGGCTACCGCTCTTATAACACAACATAAGTCTTTAAGGATGCCAAGTGAAACAAATGCACAGTCAACTTCTTGAACCAGAAATAGGTAATTTCTGCTGCAGTATAAGGCTTGATTTGTATAGAAAGCAGCATATCAGAGGAGCAAGAAGGTGCCAGAGTGACACATCCAGTCTCCTGGCACTCCCCTTTCACCTCTCTAGCATGTTCTGATTGGGGCTTCGTTGGAGTATGTGCAGTGGAGCCAGCCCTGGATGTAGGATGATGGCGAAAGGCTATGTGAGGCAATGTGCGCCTCTGCCAAAATTATCGGAGGAAACGCACTCAAAGACAAGGTAGCCGGAGTGTGCTGAACGATTTTGTGCTCACTGTGGTAATCAAAGTGGTGCAGAGCTTTGCCCGGCTTGCTAGGCTTTTCTTGCAGACACTGGTGATACGCCTGTCATGTAAGATGAGGGGCCAGGGGTTTAAACAGTCTGTGACTGTGAACCTGACTACCGCCCCTACTCCGATGTCCACGCGTTGCAAACCTGGTAAGGAGCAGAAGGGTGGGGGGAAAAAAGGAGACAAGACAGTCATTAAGGCTAAAGCGGATTTCAGGAGGCAAGCTCCAAAGAAACCTTTACAATGGCCAGTCAGGGGCTCACTACACGGTGATCCAGGGACTTCCCAGCCTCTGATCGCAAATTTGTTTTCCACTACAAGTACAAGATGGTCAAAGACTGAGGCCGGGGTGGTGAGCTCGGCTAGTATGGAGCCTGCAATAATGGGAGGACGGAGAGAAACAGTCCATATCAGAGGTAAAAAGCAGGTGCTGTTCCCAGATGTAGAGATTGGGGAAGGAATGGAGGCAGTTCTGAGTGAGAATATTAACGCTCCAGAAGACTATCTTCTCGCAGGAGGGGCACAGTCTGTACCTTTAACAAAACACAAGATGTGGCCTCTGCAGTGGAATCAGGAGAGGAAGCGACCCCTTCCCCCATAGGGAATAAGGAACTAAAAGAGTAATAGAAGTAACTGGGTTTCAAATGATCTGAGTTCTCCGATGGCTATAGTCCGGGCCAAAAGGTTGTTAGACCCCTGAGTTAGGAGAGAATGTTTGGTCATTGACTGACGATTCAGATATATCCAACCTCTGCTGCACTTCAACTTCATTTTTAGATGATCTGGCCTCTGACAATTGTATTAGTAGTGTGCCGGACGAGGCAGCTGACTTTAACCCAACGCAGATTGTCGGTAAAAAAGAAGAACTCTAGCGAGGGCCTGAATGGGAGCAGTGATGGAATCTTCATGGAGAAACTGAGATGGGTTACTCTGCTACCCAGCAGTCTGACACAGTAGAGACAACGCTAGCAGTAATTTTTCATTCCATTGAGCAACTGCAGGAAGAATCCTGGAGTGAAAGCCGGCATACTTGTCTGGCTACAAAAAAACTGCAAAGAGCAGAAATAAAGGTAAACAAAATCTGCTCAGACATCGCAGAAAGGATCACAATGGTGTCGGGACGGACAGAGCCTGGAGACAAAGATGAATGCATTAACAACTCGGAAGTCATCACAAGAAGCAATGATGCTGGATGTGTTATGGAAGATAGAAAATCAAGAAAATAGACGCAGGCACAATTTAAGATTCTTGGGGATTCAGGAAATGGTGTAGGGGGAAGGATACAAATGCTTTTATGGTGACTCTCTTGAAAGGAGCATTTCCAGAACTGAGTAATTGGAATTGGGAGGTGGAGGTGCAACGTGCTCAATTTCCACTAATGATGCAGAAACGTACAAGACAGGCCCCGTGCTATTCTCGTATATTTTGGGAACTTTTTGCTAAGAGAAGCAATCTTTGATTTGGCCTGTCCCAATGCAAAAAGAGAGTATGAGAGGGTCACCTTTTTTTGCTAGGCCGCATTTTGCACATGCCATTGTGGAGCGGCGGTGGAGTCTGCGGCCGCTCTTCACCCCCTTTCAGAAAATGGATGCTGAAGTATATTTGCAAAATGCTGCGGGTTAACAATTTTATTTAATGGGCATACTCATAGTTTTACTTCGGAGATACAAGCCCAGGAATATTTAAAAGAGCTTGTGGGTGGGCCCGCCACTACCTCTGGTTAATAGAGTTATAGGGTACGCAAGGTTGTAGTAATACCCTTTTTCTCATTCTCTCCTTGGGGTTGGCTGAATAACAAGGTTATTATGATCGAAGGAGGTGGCGGGGTTTAGAGATCGGTGTATTGGGCAAAAGTTGTATTAATGTTTGTGTTCTCGTGTATAAAGATGTTTGCATTTGGGGATTGGGGGTGGAGGGGAGCAGGCGGCGGGGGTGTCTCTTTGGTGTCATCAATCAGGCATGGGGCCTGGCTGTTCATATGTTTGTGGGGTGTGGGGAGGGGAGGGAAAAGAGTTGCTTCACATATAGGTGGACAAAAGCAGATGAGATTTGATCTAAGGGGGACAAGGTGGTCATTTGTAGGGCCTCCCTGTCATGTGTCTGTGAGTTTCATGAAGGAAGAGTGTACCCTGTTGGGTTAGTTCAAAGTTAGTTATGGGTAAGCTAAGAATCGCAATGATTAATATTTGCGGTTTGAATGATGGTAGAAAAAGACCGAGTTGCATTGGTGCTTCAAATTTTGCATGCTGATATAACATTCCTTCAAGAGACTAACACTAAAGTGTCACAACGATAGCTGCTTTATTCCCTAGGGTTTAAGGTTATTGGGGGTACGTTACAAGAGTTGCAATTTTAGCTCGCCACTAATGTAATCAATTTAAACAAGTACAGGCAGACAATCATGGTAGGTCGGTTATTGCGGAATTCTAATCCGCTATGAAAAGGTTTACTATATGCTCTATTTATGGACATATCTCAGACAAACCTGGGTTATTCGACTGGCTCTCGAAGTAGCTGGTACTGTGGCCTTTACCGATTATTCTGTGAGGGGGTCTGAAAATTAACCTGCCTGGGAATTGGTCTTGGGAGGGCCATTATTATACTGGGAGGAAACCTAAAGTGTTTCAGTCTTTGAGGGGGGATTGTCAAGATCACGGCCTCATGGATGTGTGGCAGGTAAGGGTGGGCGGAGCTCGCGGAGTTGTAGTATGCGGAATTCCGCAAAACTCAGTGGAATTCCGCAGAGCTCCACAATCGGGCAAAGTTTCCCCCACTCTGCGACGCCCACCCCAAAAAATGCTCGAAATCTTACCCAACGCATGTCTTTCAAGCAGGTAACTCAATCTTTAGAGGAGGAACACTGTTGATTATTGAAAAGGAATAGAGAATATTACACCATGGTTCCAATCGCCACATTTTTTTAACCAAGGGTTGAAGACTTACTCAGCAGACCGCCTGTAAAGCCTCCTTCAGTGCATTCGTACCTCAGCTCTGGGCCCCATGTTAGTGGAACAGTGCCTGGGGGGTGGAGACGGGACGTTATTTCACTAATGAAGGGCTTTCCTATTGGCGCTTTGTCTCGTCTGCTGCTGCGTCAGTCAGCAAGCTTAGCCAGTTGGCACCACTGGGTGGTTAACTCTTCCCACTCACGGTCGGATCACTCTAGGAGGAAGTGACTACGATGTGTGTCACGCCTCAATCTAGACAAGTATCGCCATTGTGATACTTGTCTGGATCAGTGTTCCCTTCGCGCTGCCATCTTCTGCCACAGCTGGAGCCCCTGCCCTACACAGCCAGGTGCATTGGCTTGCAAAATTGTCCCGTGTTCAGGGAACTAGGTCAGTTTATTCAGTCACAAGTTTTTCTATCATCTAAAGGATTGGATTGCAACTCTCCTTTTAAGATTCACAGACCTCTTTACATGCGGCCATAGCATACAGTGAAACGTTGTATTTCTTGACAGGCGATTGAACCCGGGAAAAACAACAATTAACAATCTGATTTTGGATTCCTGTAGATAATATATTTAGAAGTTCAGCAAAACCCGTCAATTTTATTATTTTTTATGACTACTCTTTGCAGACAATGGTGGTGGGTACCGGTAAACTCTGCTATGCTGCGTAGGCAGAGTTTTAGTCAAACTCCGCCCTTTAAGCGGAGTGCAGAGTGACAAAAACTCTGAACTACGTTGGTGGAGCGGAGTTTACCGCCCCGATTTAGTGGCAGGTCAGGAGACCCACTGAGCATGGGTTTACTTATTATTCAGCTCCTCATAAATCTCATGCCCAGTTGGACTTTTTCCTGAGTTTTAATGCACAAATGTGATATTGAAAGTTATCCACAGGTTCTGTCTGACCCTAACCCTTAAGTGCTGGAGATAAAGATTGGAGGATTAGACAGAAAGAGAGCCAAGTGGTGATTTGAAAGTGCTCTCTTAGTTAATGAAGAGTATAGTGTGCATATGAATAAGTGGATACCAACCTTTTTGAAAGAAAATTTAGGGGACACCCATTAGGGGTAGTTTGGTACTCACTGAAGGCAGGGATACGTGGGGAGACTGCAATCTATGCTGAATGGAGGGAAGAAAGAGAAGCAAAGATTGAGCGATCTGTACGCAGTTTTAGCTTTGGAGGGAGAGAAATTAGTTATGGCTACTTGGCAGGGGGTTGATGTAGTGGAAGTACAATTGGGGGTAGCCATTTCAAAAGCAGTGATCGTTGAGATAGCTGTAAATAAAGTTGCGGATATACTTATTGTTTGGAGGGAAAAAGCATATGAATGCAGCTAACAATAACAAGAATAAAAAACGTAAAAAGTGAGGTACAGGAGATAAGAGATCCAATGCAAGGGATGGTCGGATCCCGCTAGTATTAGGGCAGCACTGGTCCCGGTAGAATGATGCCCAAGATGCGTGTGCTGTGGCTCCTCTGGGCCCTGTGGGCCCCCGGCTGGGCTGGCATGTACGGCATGTACTCCCGGGAAGACCCGCTGGTCATCTTGGACTCCGACTCTGCCCGATCTCACCTGCTCAACTCCAGCAGCGCCTGCTTCGCCGAGTTCTACGCGTCCTGGTGCGGACACTGCCAGAAATGTGCTCCTATCTGGAAGAAGCTCGCCTTGGACGTACAGGGTAAGAGACCCCCCAAAACAGAACGTGAGACTGCCTTTTCTTCCTTCTCTCCCCCTGGGTGCTTTCTATCTGCCTGTTACTTCTGGCATTATATACCCAGTTGGTGAGTAATTACTGTGCTTCTCTGGGCAATTTTCATCATTCTTTTCTTCACCTTATTTCCCAGAGACTGTTGCCAATGCCAGACCAGTTGTTTTTTTTAAGCCTGTGTAAGCCAAGACCTTATGATTTTTCTAAAATTATGTATATGTAGCACCCTACAGTTCAAGAGAGTACTTTGGCAATTTGTGCACTTTTGAGACCATAACAACTTTTTAGGTCTCGCGACCTGCGTTGCCCTGCGCAGCAGTGCTCGCGCAGGCGAGAGTCCTTTTGTCCGGGGTTCAAAAATGGACCCTGGAATCGCACACGCTCATGTGTGAGTTTTCTGTTTTGGGGTCTGTAATTGGGCTTTGAGTGCGTGTTTTGTTTCAACAGAGCACGCAATAGGCCAAAGGCGGGCGCATTGCTCTGCCCACGGCCTATTGGTGTCTGTTACGCGCACCAAAGCCCATATGTTTTCAATTATCGTGCCCGGACACGGGCACGATAAGTGAAAACATATGCCTCGCAGTGGCGCTCGTGCACCACTCGCAGGCGTGTGTTTTTATACAATAGCGATCGCGAAAGCGATCGCTCAGTGCCACTTGTTATTTGCTGGTTTTATTTTTCTTGCGGACTTGCTCGGGTGGGGGTGTTTAATAATTGCGTGTTTAATAATTGCGGGTCACTAAGAAAAGGAGCAGAAACAATAACTCCGGCGTTTCCGCTGCTCCGAGGTTATGATCCGCAATGCTCGGTTTCCCCCTGAAAGGTAAGCGGGTTGGGTTGGGGTCGAGGGGGCGGCGGGCCGAGGCGACAGGCGCTGGCGAGCTTCCAGGCCAGCACAGCCGGCCATTGTCTCCGGTACAGAGGCGGCGGGATGTGAGAGGGGCCTGCCAGGGGGCTGCCCTCTGCGCCCGTCACTCCCCTTGCAGGGTGGCCTCCACGGCTCACCCCTTGTCCGCCATTTGTCACCGCTCTAATCTCCCGTGCCAGGAATCAATCGGCCCTTATAAAACACAGGCCTGTCGCCCACCGCGAGATGAATCACTCTTTCTGGTAGCCACAAAACATGCTTGCGTGATACGATTCCAAGCCACCTATTTGTCAGTCCTTTCGATTAGGGCAGCATGCTACCGCTTTCACAACATTGCCGCAACGACTTATCTCTCGCGATTTACAGCTTGTAATAAGGCTAGGTAGGACACAACAAGTCCTGCCAACGAGTATTGAAAAAGTAAATAACAGCAAGGACAACCGAAGTCTCAACCCAACTGAACTTCTGGAGAATAACTAGCCAAAACAACCAACTGAGTACTTTACCTAGTGGCCAGGAGACTACAGTGGCGCGGCATTGAGCTGGTGCGAGACATATGGCTGTAGTCAAAGGGACCAATCACCCAACCTTTAATGCATATCCAATGGGTAGCCACGAGGGCGGGGCCTAGGGATGTAAGGATTCATGTTTTCGGGTGCCAATATGCAGCTGTCATTGAGTGGCAGGCGCTGAGGTGGAGCCCTAGATCAGAAGACGAGAGCAGGGGACAGAGATATTAGTGGGGAAGGCTGAGCCACAGATGAAGGGTAGTTGGAGCAACAGTGTCGTTGTGGAATGCAACACTTGAGTGAATTGGGAGACGGGTGCTTCTCTTCATTACGAGAGGCTTATTTCGTGCTACGGGCATGTCCAAATCGTATTGCGTAAAACTATGCCATGGACACGTGAAACATTGGGTAACTTGTGCCTCATCTTTGCTCCTTGTGCTTAATGGCGTATGGTCGCAATGTCTCTCATGCACTTATTTTTTAGCTGTAATGCGTAGACATTTGGCCACACGATCCAATTTTGAGCGTAAATTGGGAAGAATTGCAGATAGTACATGAGTGTGGCGGACTTATCCATTTGTTAAATGTATTCCTTAAATTTCAGTGGCAAATCTGCATCTCCTTTGCACACAATGTCTCCTGACACTACCCACATGGTTACATGAATGCCTTTCCTGCTCACACACTGATACCTCTACTTACTGCTTGCGGTTTGCACTGTCCCTGCCCTCTTTCTTTGCCCCATGCTATAATGTCCCCTATTAAACTGCTCTACACAGACAACCACATGAATCACCCCTACCATAAATGCTACACTTACTTACTGGGAATCTTCATTATCCTTAGTCCATCTCTGCCTCGTCCCAGTCATTACAAGTGAGGTGATGCTACCTCACACCAGGAACAAAGCAGAAGGACCCCGAAGCCAGCCCCACCCGCCCTACCTGGGTGTCATAAAGGGAGCTAGCACTCCTGGCTCCTACTGTAAATATCCACGCCCTTTAGTCAAAGGACTGAAAGGAGGCATGGTGGGTGGGATGTAATGATGAGGACGAGATGGACTAAGGGTAATGAGGATTACTGCTAAGTAACTGGGGCATAACCCCTACGACCTTTGTCCCAGTATTTACAAGCGAGATATACCAAGCTAAAGTCCTTTGACACTAAAGAACCAAAAGCCTTGATAATGCAACACACAGAATGTTTAATAGAAAACAGCAAGGAAAACCCAAAATAGAGTACATCACCCATACATCCTAAGTACTTATAAAGCTGCATTCAAAACAGTAGTGCCCATTTTTAGTTGACAATCTGAAAGTGAATTAAGACGATACTATCTTACAAAGGTATGTTCCGAAGCCCAAGTGGCTGCTCTTCAACGCTCCTGGACGGATACTCCCTATAATACTGCCCAGGAAGTAGCGATCATCGTGGTGAATTTGCCCTGGATAGGCAGACTCGCGTCCAGATCCTGAAGAGCTAGGAGAATAGTAGATATGAGCCACCTGATGAGAGTGATAGTGGATGCACTCTTGCCCCTTCCAGAGTGTCCAAAAGTCACAAATAAGTAAGTAATCAGTCATTCTGTATTGCTGAGACTTGTCAACATAAATCAACAAGCATTTGCAATGCAATAGGTCTCGCATTTGCGAGAGATTGAGCTATTGGCATTGTAAATGACAATGCCTTTTATCTATGTGTTTTGAGAACTTGCAAGCAGTGCATAAACATGCACTTTGCACTTATAGTTCTTGCTTACGAGAAGCAAGGCTAGCAGTAAAAGAGGCACAGTTACTGCCAGCCTTGCTTCTCATGGCTCGTCGGAGGTACTTCCTTTGGTGATCGCGCTCCTTCCAGTATTGTCTATTTGAAGGCGCCCTACACCGCTCGTGTGAGCTCATGGAGCAATAACGATTAGATTCTAAAGTTCTTAAGATATACAAGTGGTATATTTTTCTACTACCATAACAGGGAACAAAGGACAGTGTTTGTGACTATCTGGCATATGTACATTTATTCTATCACCCATTGAGGTGTAACAGGGATTGTTTTTTGGTACCGAGGAAGAAAGGCAAGGGGATGGCTTCTGAAACATGGCGACCATGTAGGAGGTGACTCATTATAGTACACCATCTACACCTCCCCACTTTTACTATTCTCAGCCAGGGAAGACAAAGTATTTTCGTTCAACTAGCCAGAGAATTTTTAACCATCTCACATTTTCTTTTCACGATCCCACACACTACACATATTCACCAATCACTGAATAAAGTGCTCTTGCGTCTACGTAAGTCGTAACAGCCCCGTCCCGTAGGGGGGCGGGAAGACCCCAATGATGAAGCATGACACTGAATCAGGTTTCAGTGTGTGAGGGGTATTTTACCATTTTTTGAAACATTGCCCTTCCCACAAATTGAGAGAAGGAGCTCGGATCCTTATGCACCATTTTTCACGTATGACTAAACACTTCAGATAAAAATAAAAATTGCAGCACACACGGGTGTATATATATATTCACATAATACATGGGGAATCCCTATGTTGGATAACAGTACCAAGAGGAGGACGATTCTACCTTTTTTCCTGTTCACTCCCTCCTTTGATTTTTTGATTTTTCCCAGAATGGACCTGAAAAATGTCAAGATATTTTTGACATAACAAATAAACAGCTCATCCTCCTACTGTACACATATTACTTTTGAAGTGGTGCCTCACCTATCAACAAAGAGTACACATAGCCTTTAAGAGTCACATATCTGGTCATGCCCAAAGACATAAGAACAGTGCTGAAGTCTCAAACGTTGATGGGCTGAATACCAAGGCTGGTAGCCCTTAATACACAACCAGACACTTCCAGTCTCTTTTACTCACTCTTGCAGGTTCCTGCTTACTCCCTTTGTAAAACCTTTGCTGTCTTTCTCTCCCTCTGTCTTTCTGAACTGTGTGTTTTCCCTTTCTTACACTCTGCAAATATTTGAAGTGGGAAATAAGTGTTTGTCCCCAAAAAAGTGCTGATGTCCCCCACCAGCTCAAATTAAACACTGCATAGGACTCCCTCCAGACTGTACTCTTGTCTAAGGTGAGGTATCCTTGACAGGGCATACAGAGGGAAAAATAACACCAAGTATAATTCTAAAACCAGTAGACAGAGTCACTGACATTATATGGCAGGGGAGGAGCAATTTATATAGTTGCGTTCACTAAATTATGCAGCAAGAAAGGCAAATTATGAATCACAATATGTGACAGTGTCTATCTAGTTTGACATTTTAACACAGATAATACATCAAGTTGTGGCAAAGCCAATAGGTTGCGCCTTTTGGCTGCCAAAGGAGACCTATAGGCAGTGTAGAAAATATTTATCATTACTAAAAAGAAATGCTTTCTGCTGTTACAGTACATCAGTAAAAAAATGTAAAGAGTGTGATGATGTGTACGCATGCATGCGTCCTCATAAGTGTATGTATGCATCAAGAACAAGGCACATGCTTGTGGGCATATAGCATGATGCCGCCACCATTTTGTTTACATTTTTTATTTGGCATTAAATGATGAGGGATTCCAATCATGGAGCGCTTAAAAAAAGAAAAGAAATGAATGTGCGCAAAAGTGTGCTTTGAAAAGGTGTGATCTAACTCCCAGCCTTTCAAACACGTTCTAAAACAAAATGGTACAGGAGTGGTGGGGAGCATCAGAGGAGCACGTGGGTGAAGAACTCAACAAAACTGGAGAGAAACAGAGGAGCTTGTGGTGGGGGGGATTAAAAGATAATAAGGCAAACAATAAAAGCCAGGGAGGACTGGGGGGAAGCAACGGACAAGCTGGGTGGGGTGGGGAGCAACAGACCATTGGAAAGGGGGGGGGGAATTTTGGGGGGGGGAATTTGTAGGCTGAAAAAGCACACAAGGAAGAGAGCAATAAACACATGCACTCCCAAGAAATGGAAAAATAAATAGTTTCCTGAATGTAAGCAGAGGAAGGATACAAATCATACAGTGAAAAGGATGGTAAAAAAACCTTTGTTCTTGGGGAGGCACAAACACAAGAGGAAGGGAAGTAATTGACTAAGAAGCAAGCATGAATATATGTATATTGTTTTTCTACAGCATAAACCTAGCCAAAAGGCAGCAGAGAGGCTTTTGAAAATGGAATCAAATTAAATGAACATGTAAACAATGCGCTGTTCCAAAGTCCACAGTAAGAATTGGCATTGTCGACAACAGGTTTTCAAGAACAGACAGCTAAAAGATGTCTGTAGGCAAGACCTAAAAACGATTCCATGGCTATAAAAAAAAGCACTGGGATATTAAGAATTAAAGGAACCTATATATTCAGTATGTCCTAGTCCAAATTATATTTACCAAGAATTACAAATTCTACTTGCATGGAAGTGCAGGTACACTATGTTATCAGCATTGTTTTTTATGCTACCCAGTGTACCTCATTTTTTTTTTAACCCATGACAATTGTGTTTTACAACTTCTCCTCAATTTGGGATTACCCTGAGTTTGCCGTATTGGGCATTTGGAAGAAGATCCTTCCTTTAAGAAAGAATGGTTTTAAGAACCATTGCTCTTTGAGTTACAAGCTATTTTTTTTAACAAGTCAGCATGTTATACAGCAGATGATTCATTAACCGGCAAGCTCTCCAAACACCTATATACACAGAAAATGCTACCAAACGTTACTATTTTTCCAGCGAACTTGCCTACACTATAGAGGGGCTGTTTTCTGTGTTTTAAGGCAGTGCTGATCTATTTCTTCTACATTAACCAATTATAAACCCAAATAACTTGAAGCAGTGAGGAGAAACTCAGCCACTGATCTCCCTGGGCTTTTTCACTGTTCAAGAAGAGGAGGCAAATACATGAAAACCCTTGAACTAGATAGGTATATCAGTAGCTGCATTAGTGTTAGTGCCTGTTTTTAGCATTTCAATGGGCTAATTGGTGGTTTGCATTTTATGTATATGGATAGGCAAGTCATGCAGTCTCAACAGGTGTACAACTGTTGGCCCTTGTACACTACTCAATAGCCGGTAGCTAGGGTGATAAACCAACAAAAACTTGCAGATCTACATTACAATTATCTGATGAACAGATCTCAAAAACATGGTAAATTATGCTTCAAAATTAAAATAAATCCAAAACGAAAACCTGTACATTTTATTTTAGTGTACAGTATGTCATCACACTGGGTTTGCACATATCACATTATTAAACACCTTTCCTTTATAGCAATAAAATCTCAGGAATTACTCGGGGCAAAGCCAAAGATTGGCATCTTTGCCCTAATCAGTGAGGACACTTTTCAGCAGGGAAAACAGAGCAGCCTTGATCTTTTGAAATTAAAATTCCACCCAACTTGATGAAATCGAAGGTGCTGGAAAAATCCTTTGTGCCTTTCGCAGTACCAGCATCCTACATTATGTTTTTGAAGTAACCCCGTAAAGGTTGCACACCAAGATCATCGAGAATTTAGACTATTTCAATAATAGAGAACCTATATCTTACAACAGTGGTTCTTAACCTGTGGTCGGGGTCCCCTGGGGGTTCACGACGCTTACTCAAGAGGTATACCTGCTTAGAAATGTAAATAATATTAACAGATTAATAAAGTGAATGTAAATACAGAAGCAAAATGTAAAATTTAACAAATTTAAACGCAAAGTAAATATGTTGTAATTTGCAGCTGGAGGATAAAAATTAATTTGGTGTTCTCAGATTGATTTGTGCGACCAGTGCAAATGAAGCAAACGGAATGTAGTATGGATGATGGGTAGCCTCAGTTGAATTTAGAATTTTATAAAATATTTTATCTTTTGCCTAATTGAGTATTTATTTGATGAATGCTTGTTTAAGTATTTTTGTGTATTGTTTTGAGATTCAAATCATCCAAATTGCTAAAGCCGGGTTCACTGGTTTCAGGCAATGGTTCAATGGGGGCACCCGGATTCCAATAATGATTCAGTGAGGGTTCCCGGATTTCACTAATGATTAAGTTGAAGTCTACAGAAGTGAAAAGGTTAAGAACCATTGTCATAGAATAATTCTTTTTTCTTGCCACCATCATAAATCCACTGAGGTGCTCATTTGAATGTTGGTCAGAAAGCCTCCGACAGCAGGCTGACCGATATCCTTGGTTTAAAGTCTGACCACCGAATTACAATGTCGTGGTCAGAGTTTAAACCGGACGGTCGGACCGACTGGCTTCCGACGGGCTCAAGGAGCACGTTTACTAGTCGGAGGGCACACATAATCCCCTAAGGAGGGCGTTTCCGCTGTCGGGATTATGCAGTCGGTTTCCAACAGGCTTTTCATGTACAGCTTTGACATAAAAAGCCTGTAGGAAAGCAACTTTGGTGGCCCCTTGCAGGGCCACCATGTCTCTGCAGCCTCCCCTCCTGTAAATCCCTGCACCGTGTGGTAGGCAGCATGAGGTGCCTGCCATGCAGGAATTGTAAACCGGCTGCAGCACAAGATTCCACAGGGAAATGGGGGCCCTGCAATGTGCGGTTGCATTGTAACAGGGTGTTCGGTCATTTCCCACACTGAAATGGTGTCCGGTGGAATCAAGTCTGCCCAACATCAATGCTGTTTTGGATTACTCCTTAGATTGAACTTCATGCAGCAGAGCATGCGTCAACCTAAAAATGTCCACATTTATCAAACAAATTGTGGCTCAGCTGGTGCTTTGTGACTTCTGGAGACAGAAGGCAGGGAATTTAAAAGGCTTTACCTTTTATAATCAAAAATATAGGCACCAATCAAGGATTGACTACTTCCTTATAGATAGAGATCTGGTAGATTGTGTCCAGAAGGTTGAGCATGTGAGAGTTCATCTGTCGCATCACTCAGCGGTGGTCCTACATCTGAAGTTACATGAAAGAATCACCCATTCCAGATGGACCCTAGACCGTACAATTCTGCAAGAAGAAGAAATTATGGCAGCACCATCTATAGAGACAGAACAGTTTTTTCATCTTAATCAGGGGTCAGCAGCACATGGTATAATTTGGCAAGCCTATAAAGCCTTTTTGAGGGGTAGATTAGGGGATTGGCAGCTGAAAAAAGACGCAGTTACTACAAAGAAGTGTCAACTGTTGAGGAACAGGTTCTGGCCCTCGAGAAAGATCCGATTGATCCCACGATAGACGAAGAAGCCCGGGAAAGCCGGTTTAAAATGTACAAGAAGCTAAAGCCAAGCTGGCAGTAATTATACAAGACAGGGTAAGAAAGAAATGGGATGCCAGTAGATTGGCTCATTTCGAATATAGTGAAGGCTGCAGCAAGCTGCTGGCCTGGAAGGCCAACAAGGAGCAGGTGAGAAGCAGGATAGACCAGGTTAAATGTGAAAAAAACTGGCAATCTTATTAGTGATAACAGGGAGATTGAGCATGCTTTCCACAGCCATTACAGCGGGGTATACCAAGAAGATCTAAAATCCATCCAAGATGAGGTTGAAGTTTGGTTGGGACAGTGCTCAAGTAGTACCCTTTCAGCAGAGAAGAGTAGGCAATTAAACCGGGAGATTGGGGAAGGGGAAGTAGATCCTGCATTAAGACAAGGTAAGAAAGGAAAAGCCCCTGGCCCCAACGGTCTACCTCTTGAGGTATACAAAGCACTGGCTAGTTTATTAAAACCTATTCTTGTAGAATTCTTTAACGAGTTCTTTTTGAAGGGGGCTAATTTGCCAGCCTCATGGTATGAGTCTAACATCTCCCTAATCTTGAAGCCAGGTAAAAGCCCAAAACATTGTGATTCTTATCGGCCAATATCTTTGCTGAACTGTGACTACAAGATCTTTGCAAAGATATTGGCCGATAGGTCAAATGGACCAATGGCGGAGTTGATCCATTCGGATCAAAAAGGGTTTATTCGGGGTAGGTCTTGATAGGTTCGATTGACCTGGCATCTGCTTATGAGCTTCCACTTGCGATAATAGCTTTAGACGCCACTAAAGCCTTTGACCGAGTAAACTGGGCCTTTCTGCGGACTGTGACAGAATCTGTAAATCTTGGCCAAAATTTTTGTAGAATATTGGAGGCTATATACAGGACCCCAAGAGCTAGAGTGTTAGTTAATGGCTCCTTGACAGATCCGGTTATTATCAGTAGGGGAACAAGACAGGGCTGTCCCCTATCGCCACTCTTATTCAATTTATACATTGAGCCCCTTGCCAGGAAAATAAGGGAGGATTTGGAGATTGTACCCTTTCAGTATGAGGGCTGGTGCAAGAAACTGGGCCTTTACACTGACGATATTGTCATTTTTTCAAATAACCTACAAAACACCTTAAGCCGTATTATAGCATTAACAACAGATTTTGGAAAAATCTTGGGTTATGAAATAAATGGGAATAAGACGGAGGTCATGACCTGGAATTTGGAAGCAGGGGAAGTACCCAATAGGGAGGCAATAAGGTATCTGGGAGTCATGATTCCACAAGATATCTCCAATTGACCAAAGTCAATCTGGAGAAGGCAAAGAAAGATCAGTGGGCCATTGAAAATCTGGGGACACCTCCAGCTTACCTTACTAGTCCGGGTAAACCTAGTAAAAATGATGATCCTCCCAAAATTAACTTTCTTGTTTGACACCATTCCCCACCCGTTTGATAAGGAAGCGCTTAAAAAGCTGCAAGGTCAAATAGGTAGCTTTATTTGGTCAAGCAAGGGACCCAGAATAGCCTGGAAGAAATTGAGCAGGAGGGTGGAGAAAGGGGGCATAGCATTACCAGATCTGCTATTTTACTCATGGGCCTTTTTTTAAAATTAAAAATAGGAAAATGTTGCTGAAAACACCCACAATTTCAGAGATTGGGACTGTTGGGAGTAATGGCAAGGCAGGAGCCAGGGGGTAGTGTTGGTTTTATGTTTAAATATGCAGACCCTAAATATTTTAAGAAAGTCAGACTAAAGATTTTGAGAGGCCTGGCTGAGACCTGGTATAGGGTCAGAAAAGCCTTAAAAATACCATACTTTACTCAAATGGCTCCTATATGGGACTCACCTGGCTCACCTGTCTGGACAAAAGATGCACTAGCTCGACCTTTGAGAGAGGCTGGCCTAACGAGATGGAACCATATCATACAGGATGGTCTTTTAATAAGTTGGAAATCGTGTAATCGTCTCTGGGAACAACAAATGTCCAGATTTAAATACATGCAAATACATAGTTAGTTTCAAGATCTAGGTACAGTGATAGGAAGTTCAAACGAACTGGAGGACAGATTTCGGAATGAGACTGTACTTAAAAAAAAAAAAAAAGCTTGCAATAATATACTGGCTGATGGTGGAACTGGAAGATGGGGCCTTCACATTGCCGACTGAACTGTGGGGAAGATGCTTGCCGGAGTCTTCGCTGGAAAATAAGTGGCAAGTATCAATGGCTATGTTGTTTAAAATAGTAAAACCAGCACACCTAAGAAGAAACCACCTTTTTTCCATTCATAGAGCCTACTGGACGCCCCAGAGGTTGTCAAAGTTTGGGAGCGGAGGAGATGTGGTCTGTCCTAGGTGTGGTAGCCCAAGAGAGGATGACGTACATATGTTTGTGGAGTGTCCGGAGATTCAGCCTTTCTGGAATGATGTGAGTAGGGTTCTGTCTACTGTGCTGGATATGGACATTAAGGTAAGCGTCTTGTTGGTTATTTTCGGATGCAATGACTTCTCTGCAAGTATAACGGATAACAAAGCAAGGCTGCTTTTTTACTCTATCCTGTTGGCACGTAGAGAAATTTGTAAACAATGGATAGCCGTATCCCCTCCAAAGCTCATTGATTGGCTAATCTCTATTAAATATGTTGCTAGCCTGCATATGAAGGCCTTTAAAAAGCATGATTTTTGGTCTCTCTTAATAGAGTGGTGCGAGCAATAAATGAATAACGAAGTCTGATGATTACGCCTTCCTTGCCTCGTCTAGCCATTTGGTCCCCCCCTTGCAACCCATTTCGCGTCTCGGCGCATGGGGGAGAGAAGGGGAGCGACAACAATGGAACATAGGATGGAAGACGGTGCTTCAAATAAACGAGGGCGCAAAAGGGTGAAGCCAGTATCCTCCGTTTCCTATCTCTGTGTCCTTGTTTCCAGCACTAAGGGGCCCGATTCTCTATTCACAGGTGCAAATGGAATGGAGCTTTTTTAGAGGCAAATGAGGACAAAAAAAAAAAAAGTCTGCCCGACATCGTAATTTGACCTCAAGTGTTGATATTACAAAAAAAAATGTGCTCTGCTCTTTCAACATTTATAGGCATTTGTTAACTATTGATAGCATGCTGAGTCTGGATTCCCCACTCAAATGTCTAAATGCCTGTAACTTTTTTTTGTAATGAAACTAAGAGGTTAAATGCAACTGTAAACTATTCACAACTAAACCACTTACAGGAAGATTCAGTGGAAATGGCAGGGATTGAGGGTGCTGCTCTTGCGTTTCAATTTCTTCATCATCGTTTTTTACAGTCTCTTCTTGAACCATGAGTTCATCCTGCGATAGCATATCCTGGGGATGCCGAAGATCAGGGTCATGCAACAGCTGATTTGGAGCAAGGATGTCTTGTTGAGACAGTGGCCTGCTTCCGTGAATACCCTCTTGCCTCTCCTTGGGCACTGACGGATGGTCAGATACTCCTCCCATCACAATCAAAGCCCTCGAGGACTGCATTTCGTCTATGCCACCACATTTAAGAAATATGCTATGTAGCTTGTCTTCTACGTTCATTCCTTTATGCAATAACCTAAAAAAGAAACAACAGCAAGTCAGTTTAGTCAAAATATTTGATTTAATCTGATTTGAAATATAACCATTGAGCAGTAGAAAAACATCAGTAAGCGTATAAGAAAGTTGCACGCAATGTGTAATTTCGCTCCTTCAGCAATCATGTAGAAAGAGGAAATGCTAGCTTAACACAAACTTGCCAGGGAGGCCTGCTGCTAGGAATGGAGAGGTCAATCGCAATGGAGCTTTACTGTAATTTTTTTATTTATAGATTTTTTAGTCACATATAACAGCAGAAACCAAAAAAGCATACATAGCACAGAAAAGAAATAGAGAAAGAAGAAGAAAAAAAGAAAAGAAGAGAGGGGAAAAGAGCAAAGATAGAGAGAGAGGAGAATATCAAACATCAAAACAGTGAGAAATGGTATATACAGATTGATCATAAACATAGTATTGTCCAATCCCGATTGGGAATACTTATAGATGAGTTTGTCAATAATTCATGACAAAAATAGAGACAAAAACTATGAAGCAGTTTGTCCCATTGAAGGCTTGACCAGACCCTTCCGAATTTAACCCTTGAACGTAGACCCCAAGCTTTAGCTAATGCCAACTCCATTTCATAAACCCCCCTCAATAATAACCAAAAATCAGTGATCTTGGGACACAATGCGTCAATCCAAACCCTAGCCATGCACAACCGGGCAGTAATAATAATAATTGAGACTAGACTAAGGAGGTGGATAAATAGCCTGGGTCTGCTACCAGGCCCAAGACTATTTCTTTCTCAGTTAATTGAATTTCCTTGCCAGCCAACCTACTCAACACACATGTAACATCATACCAAAACATAGTTAATCGAGGACACGTGACAAACATATGTCTAAGATCAGCAGCATACTCATTGCATTTAGGGCAGTATGACTTCAATGAGACCTGCAAGGTAGTCTATTTCGAAATGACCTGCGGGGTATAGTATAACAAACATAGTACGATGTTGTTGCAACTTTAAATTAATTGAAGTAACAGCAGAATTAATTATAGCCATTGAGTCAGCGATTTCTTCTGTATTGATATCCATTGTAAACATATGGGTGAGTTTGGCCGCAATCTGCGATCCGTCACTTCCACTTACAGACCGAAAACTCTGGTATTTTCCCAATCTGACCCCGGCCAGAAGTCTTAAAGATAGCTCTGAAGTACAAGGGAGGGCAAATAGGCCCTTCCCTTGTATAAAATAATCCCTAACTTGCAGGTACTTAAAAAAGGAATTGTGGGATAGCCCAAATTTCTCTTTTAAAGAGCAAAATGACCTAAAACCACATTCATCATACAGCTGCCCTAACCGTGTTATTCCACAATGTTGCTTTTACCGATGTCTTGCCAGATACGATAGATGTGTCTAACTATCTTAAAGCGGACTCTCTTAAAGTAGTTAGGGTCTGACATGTGGTGTAAGAGAAACCGAGTGTTTAGACCATATGCAAGCTCATACGCAAGCCATGTTTTAACCACATTAGGTCCCAGAAGTAAACTCTGAATACGATTCAGAAAAGCTGACCAGAAATAGGTCTTGAAATCAGGGAGGAGGAAGCCACCTTGCTCGTATGTCAGCTTTATATATTTAAGAGCTCTTCTGGATTTTCAATAGCCCCAAATAAAGCTTCTGATAGCAGAATCAAGCCGTTTAAAAAAAAGACATTGGGACTCGTAAAGGAATAGAACGGAACAAATAAAGAAATTTAGGCAGAATGTTCATTTTCACTATATTGCATCTCCCAATGATAGTTAGAGGCAGCCTATGCCACCTACGCAGGTCAGCTGTGATTTTTTTAAGCAGTGGTTCATAATTCAAGGCCATAAAGTCCTCAGTACGCCCACTAATACAGACACCAAGATAGATAGCAGAGGTAGTTAGACCTAGATGGGGTACTGCGAGTGCCGGCACATAGTTAAGAATAGACTGCGTCTTATTTATATTAAGCTTATAGCCCGAGAAGGAACCAAAAAGTTGTGCCTCATGTGTTAATACGGCTATGGCCACCTTGGGCCTGATAGTAAATACAGCGATATCGTCTGCATAGGCTGTGACTTAACGTCATACCGTTGAATGATACTGGCGAGATAGAAGTAACAATCAATCCACTTTATTCGATTAATTAAAATCATAAAAGTACAAGACAACAACTACAGTCATAAACAGATACAAAAATAAATAACAATATTATAATCAGTCAAAAATGTATCATTAAAAAGGTTATTTCATAACCATAAGGTCAAAGTTACCTAGAAATGCAGGATTACTATTATGTTTCAGCAAACCATATACTAACATTTTAAAGAATACTTTTCTAGGACATCAATCAATTTTACCAGTAAGATTATCCAAATTATAAGGGTACATAGGGTAAAAATTTGACGTTTGTTCTATCTAGTATGAATGTTAAATATTAATATAGAAGTATTCTGAAGGAGATGTCTAATGAAAGGCTCAATATAGAGAGCGAATAGTAAGGGGGAGAGCGGGCACCCCTGACGCGTACCCCGCTGGATAATTACAGGACTAGATGTACAACCGTTAAGTTTAATAACAGCAGACGGATTAAAATAGAGTCGCTGGACCGCCGAGACATACCTCCGACCAAGGCCTAGAGAGAGCATAGTACACCAAAGAAACCCCCAAGCTACTCGGTCGATGGCCTTCTCGGCGTTTTCTCCTATAATCTTCGCAGCTCTGTACTAAGTTTATGTATCATCCCCCCATTATCCTCCCATCTTTCAACCATATACTTCTTGTTTTTTTTAGTTTTAAATTTTCGCGCCCTCCACTACTACAGTTGTTGGTAAGTGAGGTTACACTTTTTCTAGTTTGTTTACACTTCGGCCCATTACCTTTGTCATTCACTCCCTGCCGTTGTGTTTTCCCTCAACAGCGCATCGGCTGGTTTGTGTCTTACCCTCATTCGAGATCCTTTATGGTTCATTACATGAGGTGAGTCCACCTTGTTACGCCTTACCCTCGTACTTTCCTTTTTTCCCCACATTTCTTGCAAGATATAAACAAACCACCACCACCACCATGGTGTAATCTCTTCCCTGGTGACGTTGTTTCTATGACTTGGCTTTTTTCCAAATTCCATCGTTATATTCCCTTAAATAGTGGCATGTGTTCATTACCGATAGAGTGAGACCAACAGTTTAATTAATCACAATTAATGGTTCTCTCTGAGTATCAAAAACATCAAATAATGTTCCTTCTCAGTAATGTTTATCATTATCTTTGCTTTTAGATTGCCCCCGACGTAGGGACGTGCCTGTCCCGAAATGCATTGGGCTCATCTTTACTCTCTCATGTATTCAATTGAATGAATCAAAAATGTAATGCGTTTGTCTACTGATACAATTGTTCTTGCTTATGTATATAGTACAAATGATAAGTTTGTGTTTATGAAATGATTCACAAGTATATGTGTACTTATATTTTACGTATATGAATCAATATATGTCCTTTGAACTCAATTGATTTGCTTGATCATTTTACATCAGTTAAGGTGACTAACTAACCTACCTTACGTCTTAGCTACCCCCAGCACAGTGCGCAGTGACAACTACCTCATGGTCAGTTTGTTTCTTTCATTGTCTCCATGCCCGATTGACAGCCAGCATATCACTGCAGCACCTAAGTCATTAGAGATTAAATTCCCGTTATAATCTGAATAAACAGGAGTGCGCTGCCCCCTATCACAAATCTTCTCGGCGTCCAGCATTTGCATGCCAATCCGCTGACCCAAGTGACCAGCAACATCAAAAGCTGCAAAGGCGGTATTTATATGAGTAACCGTGTCTCTTCCAGGGACAAAGCCGTGCTGTTCTTCTGAGACCAATAGGCTTATGAGTGGGGCAAGACGAGAGGCAAGAAGCTTGGAGAATATTTTCGCATCCGTGTTGATAAGAGATATCGGTCGATATGATCCTAAATCTTCTACAGATTTACCCTTTTTGGGAAAAACCACAATATTAGTTCTATTCCATGAGGGAGGCGCATCCCCTCCCTGTAGTATGTCATTAATCAACTCGAGGAGAACTGGCATCAACAAATCCCTGAAAGTTTTATAGAACTCAAGAGGGATAGTGTCCTCGCCCGCCGCCGGGCAGAGTTCTAATTGCTACAGGGCTCGAAAAATGTACTCGCCCGCTCGCAAATGCGAGTCAATTTCTTGCAGGGCGAGACAGTTTTCAGGCCTACTTGACCGGCCTGGCGAGTGAGCTTTGTCGCTGTGCTAAAGTGCAGTGCCGGATGAAGGCTCTAGAGGGCAGCTGGGTGAAATGTTCAGGAACTGCCGTGACAAAATGCGGGAAAAGAAAAGGTGTTGATTGGCCGATTGCCACGCGGGCTCGGTCTGCTGAGGCCTAGTTGCAATCAACCATTCAGATCGTAGCTAATCTCCGCACAGTAAGGTGTACACGCTTCTCATTGGCTGATTACAATGAGCCGCAGCAGGATATACTGACGGAGAAGCGTGTAAACTGTCTTTGCCAACCCCCCCAATTCACTTGACCGGAGGCAGGCCATGAACGACACTGGTGCCCTAGCGAAGCAGAAGTTCTCCTCCTGCACCTTGGGTGTTAAACCATGTTTCTGGGAGCCCTGCGAGTGGAGCTCTGCCCGTGATGTAAGCCTGCGCCTGCCGAGGACAGCTCGATATCTCTGCGGGGGACCCTACGGTAGGTGCGCTTGGATGGGAACACCGCCGCGGTTCAGGGGTTTTTGCTCCGATTGTTGGGGAGAGTGGCTTTGAAGGGGATTGACGCACAGCTTCACCGTCGCTTGACAGACAGGTCCCCACGTCAGCGACCTGAATGACGATATCATGTCACGTTCAAGCAGGGCAGTTTCACCTCAATCCCTAACAGCGCTGCTGCAAAGTAAAAATGTATTGCAATTTAAACCTGCCGTGGTAGCGAGGTGCACATACACTACCGATCGCTGCCTTTTTGTTGTATAGCTTGACAATTGGTATTTTTACAAATTTCTGTTTTTGACTGGCACCTGTCTCCTTTTATTTGAGTACCAGCGGGAAGGAAGGGGGAGGGGAGGCAGACACTTCTATAAATGTGCCTCATTCCTACAGTGTGGAGCGGTCTGCCAATGATTATTAATCTGTGCAAGTACATTCTCAATATAAGGTTTCTTGAAGAGTAATGCTTGCGTCTCCGTGAGCACGAACACAATCCATTCACGAGAGCTACTTTATAGTCACAGAAAACTATGGACTGGTTGGTGTGAGGCGCTCATAAGGCTCCTGACTGGGACGTACAGCGAGCTCAGTATTGCATACCAGTGTCTCTGTGTCTAGAAGAGTCCATGCAGAGTGAACACATCTGCCCTGCACTCATGCGAGGCGCTAGAATCTAGCAACGTGCGGATCTCAACAGTGTTTCCATGAAAGGCATAGCGTTTAAACCCCATTGGGAGATTGCGATCATATTAATCCTGCTGCACCTGTCAGGGAAACGCCCGAGAGGTTGGTGACAGGTGTTCAGAGTTTTTACATGTGATGATTTACAGGGCAGGGGTAGTGTCTACATGGCCACTGGTGCGTAGCTCCCTTTTGTTTTCATTTCCCTAGTATGCAGTAGCCGTAGGTGTCACTGATAACGAGTGAATTACGTCATGCACCGAGAGAGAAAGAACACGTGCATCGACTACCATCCCCTGCTTTCTAGTGGGGGAGAGATCTGCAGCATCATTGCTTTTCCACCCATCCCCGGCCACTTCTTCTGTAAATACTGAAGAAATGGCTGATGCAAGACCACCAATTTGTGTTGTGTCCCCTTTACTGCACTACGATTGGATCCAAGGCCATGCTCGTAACTTTCAAAACATTGCAGTGAGAATTGTAATTAAGCTAAAAAATGTGATCATGTCTTACTGGTCATAGATCAACTGCGCTGCAAGTGTTTTGAAGAAAATGTGTATGCAACCAATTTGTGGGTCGAGTACAGTGATGTTAGGTCGAGTAGAAAATTCTAGTCACTAGACCTGCAGGTCAAGTACGATTTTTAAGATTTGTCGAGCCCTGATCCCACAACCCCCACTTTGCTAGTGATCAAATGGTGTGGAATCTAGAACCAGAGTAAGGCTACAGTTAAAGTTTATAGGAGTTATCAGTCAGAGGAATATGGTGAGATTCAGTTTCTCCGTTATACTATCCCATCCCAGGCCCAGAGTGGGGTACTGACTGTAGTGGTCTGGTATGCATTTTGAAGCCTCTCCATTTTATGTAGCCAAAGGATGTCACATAACTGTTGTCTGACTATTGTGTGGTCCATGGCTGCCCACACTTATGTTTTTTGCTTTGATCATTCTGCTGTAGTTCTTAGCTGTGCAGCTGCATAATATGCTTAAATATTAGGAAGGCTTTTACCTCCTCTGGCCCTTGATTGTTTTAGCAATCTAAAGGATACTCTAGGCCTTGCCTTTTCCTGTGTAAACCTTAGCAGAATCTGATCGATGCATTTCAGAAAATCTTCAATGGGATTGGGAGAGCCTGCATAAAATCCAAGCCCTTAGGAAGAATCATGTTTATTCAGTCCATTCAAAAGAAGAATAAGCCAGTCCATGTGTTAAGTCTTTTCTTAATTGCCTCAGTAAGGAGTGGGAAATTAAACGTATATAGTAGATATATCTAATTGATTCCCAAGTACTTCATCAGACTTTTCACCCTGCTGAAGTAGTATTTCTCCTTTAGCACCTTAGGTTACAGAAGTTGGGGATGTCAGATAAAGAATTTGAGCTATATCTATATTTATCTTACAATCGAAGATGGCTTCAAATTTCTGCAGCTGTTGTATTAATGTAGGTATGGGCATCAGGTGTTACCTAGGGTAAGCAGGCTTTGTCTGCTTGTGAGAAAATGTTGTATTCATCTTTATCATATGAGGTCCTGTTTATTTTGTCAGCGGTTGTGATGTGTTCTGCCATGGGCTCCATGCCTAGAGCAAAGAGTAAAGGTATTGGCCCATATGCTGTGTGTGATCTTCTGTGTTTCCCTGGGGCTCATGGTGTCTAACAATTTACTTCATGAATGATAAAGGATTTCAAGTCCCTACTAATTAGTGTGACTCCCATTGGTGTTTTGGACAGGTACTGTAGCATCATTTTCATTAATGTTGGTGACTTTTAAATTGATCCGCATTCATGGTTTCCTATGCATGGTCCTTTAAATCAGTATATACTACTTTTGTTTTTCTCTTAGGGTGTTTTCATTGCAAACAGGAATGTCTTTTTAAGATGAATGGAAACTCTTCAAGAAGCTGTTGTGAAGCCCCTTGTGATGCCTGCCTTAGAATCCAGATTTGGAGGCCAATAGGTGTGTCTCTTGTTAGAGTGCCACATCCAGGGCTGTCCTCTATATATGTTGCAGCATTACAGAACTGCACCTCAATGGATTTTATCATGTAGGCCATTGACACTCATGTTAGTACATGAGGCCTATGTGATTCCGCGATTACACTAGCCCAAAATGAAAGTTAGATCTCTGACCTTTTGCTCAATCTCCCTGCATAGGAAAATGTAAATATTTCAGTTAAATAATCTCACATCGAGTTTCCCCCCCAACTCCCACTTCCTCAACAACGCTAGATTTCCACTCTAGAAGCATCTGCTACCACTGACCATTTGGATGCCCGACAGCCTCAGGCCAACGAGACTACCCACAACCTCAAAACAAATGTAGAAACTCTAACTAGTAAACAGATGGGCCTCAACTAGGTGCTGTATCGCATTTAACATTTTTCATAGTCTGACTTTTAGTTAAATACATTCAAGTATCCTATCTACTTGTGTTTGGAAGCGGTACTTTGCCGCAAGACATGCGTTGGCTTAGGCTGTATTTGAGAAAGTATAGAGATTTATGTATATGGACATCAATTGTTAGCACTTTCATGTCGAAAAGAAAAGGCATACTCTATGCAAACTTTTTTTCTCAATTTAATCTAAGGATTCTTTGCTGAAATCACAAATTAATGGAAATGTATCAAAAAGAATTGTGATGGCGGATGTGGAAACAGTTTTTAATGGATGTCTTTTTGTACGAATTTCTATTTTTGAATAGTTTTTCAAAATAAAGTGAAAAATGATTATTTGTGACAGAAAAAATGAAATTATATTAGCGCAGATACTGTTTCCCCACCATTTGTTTCTACCCTACTGCAGTCTGTTTTGATAATCTAACACGCTGTTACCATAATTTGTTTTACCACATGCTGTACAAGGTGGTTTGAAAAACTTTCTGCTAATAATTCAGAGAAACAGTATGTGGAAGGGGCAATATATTGCTTTCCTGTACAGAATCCTAAATCAGTGCCCCTTCCGCAAGCAAAGTAATTTCTCAAACATCCAGGGATCTGGTCCATTAACTCATGCTGTACCTAGTGACCAAGTATAAAATGCCCTAAATCTGAAAGGGCTACCTTCCTTGGGATGGTTCCCATGGATGTCAAACGTATCGGTATGTTTCTAAAGAAAGCCAAAAGGGATTAATGGTATCTTCAGTACTTTGGTAGAGGGAAAAGAAGGAAGGATGTGAACAGTAACAAGGTTATTGGCACATGATCCTGAACCTCTTGTACAATGTGGAGGCAGTCCGATAAAAACAGTGAGCATGGGGGGTCTTGGAGATGCATTTGACAGCAAAGTACTATGTTAAAATAATAGGAAGTGTCATCAGATGTGCCAAGGATGCAAACAAAATATCCCCAGATGTGCCCCTAGTTATGTTTCACCCTAACACAGTTCTTGGTTTATAGTAAGTATTGAACATGAGGCTAATGAACATGAGGAAACCTGCATGATTACAATAATGGTTGTAAAAAAAGGAGATAACAAAAAATGTATGGCAATGACAGAGACATGGCTAGGGTGACAAAAGATATATGCAATGCAAAATGTATTCAGATGTTAACAGATGTTAACAGATAAAGATGAACTGTAGGAATAAAGAAAAGACTCCCCCCAGAAGCACAGAAAGAGCAGTAGACTGCAGGTCTGTCTCTATTTAAAAGGTGCAGACGAAGTGGAGGCGAGAACAGGGGAGAGTTGAGCATTGCACAGACTAAAGTAGTCGAAGGAGAGCAATACAAATGTAGCCATAACATCCCTGGAAAATAAACTACAGAAAAATTTGAGCAAATTGGTTAGACTAATAAAAAGCAAGTTTGTTGACCAGTTAATCCTTGTAGATGCTAGGTCGAGTGCATGTGCAATTACAAAGAATGGCTGAAAGGAAGATGGCGGATCGCATCCGCCGCTGAAGGACGCACGTCTGCGCTCTCCGGAGGGTCCTCTCCGTCCGCGGTGGTAATTCAACACCCGGATGGCAACACGAACAGCCAACTACTTTGCTTATGTTTCAACGAGGGTATGCGGAATGATTGCAGAGTAAAACCACTGCTGACTTACGGTTTTCTCTCTCCAGCAGTGTGAGGTGTGGCGGTCGGTGTCCTCAACGCTGCTCGCCTATCCCCTCTTCGGTCCAGCGAATCGGCGAATGTGCCGGCTCACTCGCATCAGCCGTTGGATTCACGGCGCTCGCGCAATGAGGTGGTTTACAGCTAGGAGGCTGCTTCTAGCAATCCCACTGCTGGATTCTTGTGCTTCTAGGCTTGTCTGCAGTGATCCTGCTGGCGTTTGGGTGATCAGTAGCAGGGGTAGGAGCAGAAGCGCTTGTGAAAAACGGACGCCGGGATCCAAAATTCTGCTGAGAGTGATGACCCCCCACGGACAACTCGTCGAGGGCGAGCAGAGGTTCAAGCAGAAAGCGGTGGCCATCCTGTATCAGTGGATCGTCTGGAAGGTCAGACTGCTTTTGCCCCGAAGAGGTCTGCCAGGTAATAATGCTCCAGCCAGTCCAATAGACCCTCAGGTGGGGAAGCCTATTCTTAAGCTTTTATGTTCAGGGAAAGCTACAGCGCTTCTCCAGTCCTGCGGCTCCGAGTCTGTTGGCCCCACCCGCCCAGATGGCCGAAGTCCTTAATGCCGCAGTTAATGAGGGCTGGGGGGGCATGGAGGAATCTGTGAGTTTTCTAAGAACGGAGACTCATCTCTTGGGGGTGAGCTCAGTGGATTCAGTCCCTGTTGATTCTCTCTCTCCCTCTTTGCCACTTGATCGTGAAGCTGGGATTATCTCCCCAGTTCCAGGAGGAATCCCCCCATCTGAGAGTTTAAATTGCGAAGGCTGTGAGTATTCCAATGGCACTGTACAGGAGACTAGTTCATGTATCGACTTTAACTGATTGACAGATAATACTGGCAATGTAACTGGAGGTAACAAGGAGCATGCAAACTTACTTGTGGAACCTGGAAAGGATCTGTCGTCTCTTGCAAATCTTGCAAATACTGCTTTATTTGGATATTGTGGTGCCGACATTAGGATCAGTAACAATGCTGTGCATAGCCCAGGGGGAAATACCCCCGAGGGAAGGACCCCGAAAGATAAGGGCCCTAAGTCAGGCCGGTCTGGTAAAGGTGGTAGAGGCCGAGATGGTACTGGAAATAGGGCTCAGATCACAGATGCACTTGGTCGATTGAAGGGTGCAGCAAGCTCTACTAAGGCTAGTCCGGGGGTAAGCCCGCTACGTAAATGGGTGTCATCAAAGGGTGAAGTGAGAAATATTGTCTCCAGATTATCCAATCTAATCAGCGATTGGTGGCTGAAGAGCTCAAAGGATTCAAGCCTCAAATAGTTGGATTGGCGGAAACTCATTTGGCCTATAAAGATAGAAACTTTTTCAAAAAGCTTGGTTTTTACTTAATCGTCTGTACTTCACAGACGGTCTCTATAAGGGGGGGTCGCTCTATTGAAGGATAAATTCTCTAAAATTTCTGTATTACGAACTCTTGCTGATAGCCGGGGTAGGTGGGTAATTGCGCAACTTTCTATCTTTGGTAAGAAGGTTACTCTGTATGTATGGTCTATGGCCCTAATACGGACTGTCCTGAGGTTATCTCTCATCTGAACTCTGAACTCTTAGATTGGGCTGGTGATCTTATTGTTATGGGAGACTAACTGTATCTTAGATAAAAAAAATTGATACCACAAACACGCTTGCAAGAGCTAGAATGGTCCGGGTCAGGGCTGCAATACGAGACTTATTACATGTCCACCAACTGGATGATGCTTGGAGGACATTGTTTCCTACAATATCTGGGTTTACTTTTTTTTCTCATCCCCATAAACAATACTCTAGGATTGACATGATATTCACTAATAACAGGCTTTTGGCCAATGCATCAATGGTTGTATGTCCAAAAGTAACCTCGGACCATAATCCTATCATGCTCCTTGCATATCTTGGTTCGTCCAGATAAGGTCAAGCCAGGGAATTTTCGTTCCCTCTGCATCTTCTAAATAATTCTGCTTTTATCGATTACATGCATCTGGTCCTGAAGGATTATATTGCTAACAATTGTTACACTTCTTCCCTCGCGTTGGTATGGGATTGTTTAAAAGCATGTGTAAGGGGGGCTACCATTCAGTATATAGCTAAGCAGAACAGACTCAATAATAGTCAGCTGGGTAACAAACATCGGCTGTACATTGAATTAGAGCAGTAACCTGCCCGGGCAATCACTTCTAAAGACATCAGTGAACCACTAATATACGCCCAAATTATCGAAGTTAGAGCAAAACTTAGCAGAGGGCTGAAGGATAAGGTCGCCAACAATTTTCTTAAGTTTAGATCTCTGCAGTATGAGTATGGGGAGAGGGTGGGAAGGGTACTGGCGCACCAACTTGCGGATCAGAAGGCTAAATCACATATTAAGATAATTAACGGGGTAGACGGGGTCACCTATACGAAGTCTGAGGACATAGTCGAGCAATTTAAGATTTTCTATACCAGCTTATATAAGGAATCGGGCAGTTATAACCAGCAGGTGGCCATGAATTATTTACGAGAGAGCGCTCTACCCTCTCTAGACGCATCTCATACATCGAGCTTAGAGAACATTGCCGACTTGGAGGAATTGTACATAGCACAGGGCTCGACAAATCTTAAAAATCGTACTTGACCTGCAGGTCTAGTGACTAGAATTTTCTACTCGACCTAACATCACTGTACTCGAACCACAAATTGGTTGCATACACATTTTCTTCAAAACACTTGCAGCGCAGTTGATCTATGACCAGTAAGACATGATCACATTTTTTAGCTTAATTACCATTCTCACTGCAATGTTTTGAAAGTTACGAGCATGGCCTTGGATCCAATCGTAGTGCAGTAAAGGGGACACAACACAAATTGGTGGTCTTGCATCAGCCATTTCTTCAGTATTTACAGAAGAAGTGGCCGGGGATGGGTGGAAAAGCAATGATGCTGCAGATCTCTCCCCCACTAGAAAGCAGGGGATGGTAGTCGATGCACGTGTTCTTTCTCTCTCGGTACATGACGTAATTCACTCGTTATCAGTGACACCTACGGCTACTGCACACTAGGGAAATGAAAACAAAAGGGAGCTACGCACCAGTGGCCATGTAGACACTACCCCTGCCCTGTAAATCATCACATGTAAAAACTCTGAACACCTGTCACCAACCTCTCGGGCGTTTCCCCGACAGGTGCAGCAGGATTAATATGATCGCAATCTCCCAATGGGGTTTAAACGCTATGCCTTTCATGGAAACACTGATAAGATCCGCACGTTGCTAGATTCTAGCGCCTCGCATGAGGGCAGATGTGTTCACTCTGCATGGACTCTTCTAGACACAGAGACACTGGTATGCAATACTGAGCTCGCTGTACGTCCCAGTCAGGAGCCTTATGAGCGCCTCACACCAACCAGTCCATAGTTTTCTGTGACTATAAAGTAGCTCTCGTGAATGGATTGTGTTCGTGCTCACGGAGACGCAAGCATTACTCTTCAAGAAACCCTATATTGAGAATGTACTTGCACAGATTAATAATCATTGGCAGACCGCTCCACACTGTAGGAATGAAGCACATTTATAGAAGTGTCTGCATCCCCTCCCCCTTCCTTCCGGCTGGTACTCAAATAAAAGGAGACAGGTGCCAGTCAAAAACAGAAATTTGTAAAAATACCAATTGTCAAGCGATACAACAAAAAGGCAGCGATCGGTAGTGTATGTGCACCTCGCTACCACGGCAGGTTTAAATTGCAATACATTTTTACTTTGCAGCAGCGCTGTTAGGGATTGAGGTGAAACTGCCCTGCTTGAACGTGACATGATATCGTCATTCAGGTCGCTGACGTGGGGACCTGTCTGTCAAGCGACGGTGAAGCTGTGCGTCAATCCCCTTCAAAGCCACTCTCCCCAACAATCGGAGCAAAAACCCCTGACCCGCGGCGGTGTTCCCATCCAAGCGCACCTACCGTAGGGTCCCCCGCAGAGATATCGAGCTGTCCTCGGCAGGCGCAGGCTTACATCACGGGCAGAGCTCCACTCGCAGGGCTCCCAGAAACATGGTTTAACACCCAAGGTGCAGGAGGAGAACTTCTGCTTCGCTAGGGCACCAGTGTCGTTCATGGCCTGCCTCCGGTCAAGTGAATTGGGGGGGTTGGCAAAGACAGTTTACACGCTTCTCCGTCAGTATATCCTGCTGCGGCTCATTGTAATCAGCCAATGAGAAGCGTGTACACCTTACTGTGCGGAGATTAGCTACGATCTGATTGGTTGATTGCAACTAGGCCTCAGCAGACCGAGCCCGCGTGGCAATCGGCCAATCAACACCTTTTCTTTTCCCGCATTTTGTCACGGCAGTTCCTGAACATTTCACCCAGCTGCCCTCTAGAGCCTTCAACCGGCACTGCACTTTAGCACAGCGACAAAGCTCACTCGCCAGGCCGGTCAAGTAGGCCTGAAAACTGTCTCGCCCTGCAAGAAATTGACTCGCATTTGCGAGCGGGCGAGTACATTTTTCGAGCCCTGTATAAGTCTAAATCACTAATAAAAGCCCACACTTTTGCCTAGAATTTAGATTTTACTCAGGTCTTCCGTTTAGTCAAACAATACTTAGCTCTTAATTTTAGCAGGAGAATGGAATTTAACATTATCAGAGAGGGGAGACTGACTGACCTGCTCAGTTTTCATATTTATAAACCAATTTGTGACATCTGTCTTAAAACCCCCAGACATCTACCATTGAGACTTCAAAGGTTCTGGATATCCCTCCTTTACACAAACCCCGTAGCTAAATTAAGGGCTAATGAGTTGGTATCAGAATTCAGGATTCCAAGGAGGTACAAGACCGGGATGTCACCTTTCGCCAGTTCTATACTCACTTGTGATGGAAGCACTTGTGTGCGATACATGAACACCATTTGAATAAAGGCAAGTATTCCCTAGGTGGGAGCATAACCTCACTTTACGCCAATGATATTTTGTTATATGTAAAAAAAATTGGGAGATAATACTTCCACAATTGTAGGAAAGTGAATTATTATTTAGGGTGAATGGTAGTCCACCGCAAGTAATATAGTCACTAACTTCTCAGGTCCAGTCAAAGCTTTCAGTAATTTAAACCTGAGCTCAACTCCCGGTAACTATGGCACAGAGTAAACAGGCTTAATTTAAGGAAAATGTCTAAAGCATTTAGAAGTGCCAAAGCAGTTAAAAAGTTGAAAACAAAACACAATGGAAATCACACTCCAATTTATAAAAAAAACGAGAAAGCTTTAATAAACAAAATAACAAAATGATATCAAATAAGGCGAACTGGAGATATGAATTGTTAAAGGTGTAATTGAATATTGGGTCAAAAAGTGCAAAACGTCAATGGTCGTGGTAGACTGGGACCTAGGCCCGATTTGAGTCTGACCGCGATGTAACGAGGGTCGAATACACTAAGTAGTCTGGGCCAACAGGGCAGTTTGGAAAAGTTTCTGATATCTAGTCTGAAAAATTGACTTTCATTTTTCTGAGGAAACCCCCTTTTCTGTACAGGACAAACTTGAACTTCAGTCTGATGATGTGGAAATGCCACCAAGATACCTTTTGGCGTCTGTCCCCTTGAAGCTCTGGAACAAACGTTTTGAAAACGTTTCCAGACTTCCTTTGGTGCCCAAACAACCACAGGAGTAAACTTCCACAGCCCCCAGGTGCTCTGAGGGAACACTTACCATCTCTAATGTGTCAGACAGAAAGGAACAGCAAAGACCAGTTCAGGTCCTGCTGCCAGAAATCACCATGGATTCTTCACAGCAATTTCTTATTCAGCTTTTTATGTTCCTGGTGCCACCAAGGGGATCGGTCTTATGATCCTTGGAGATTTTTCTGTCCTTGGATTTCAAGTGGAGAGGGCCCAACCTCATCAGGCCCTTCTCACAGGCCACTGAAGTCAAGGGCAGCAGGTTCAGTCCTCTAGGTTTTCTTTTTGCAAGTCCTGCAATCTTCTGCTGAATGTGCCCTGGGGTGCCACCTTTATGCCTGACACCAGCTAGCTGGTGGGGGTAACCCTTGAGTCCTCCTTAACCAATAGAGTAAAAATTGTAAGGGGCAACCTTACCCACTTTCTCAGCATTTACTGTTTGTCTTACTTCAAACAGGCCTGAAATGCCATGTGCTAGGGCAGTTTCAAGATGTTGAAAGTAACCGACCACACTAAACTTGGGCTCAGAGGACTGCGAGCATGTGGGAGTGTCACAATAAAATCACCAGTGTCCTCCCACATCTAACCCAGTTTAAAGCAGGCACTATACCCACAACAAAACCAGAGACAAATGTCTGGTAGGACAAAAGCAAGGTACTTCAGCTCCTAAGCAGGGGATAATCAAGAATTGTTTTGGCATCCTATTCTCTCCTTTTCAAGTGCACCCCAAGGGTTACATATGGCTCAACAGATCTGTCAAGCAGGACCTAGCAAATCTTATCAACAGGATGCCTACAGCCCCCACTCTGAATATTCTGTGGAGTTCAGAGGAGTTTGTATATTATTTGCTCCTGGAAGGCATTTCCCACCTACTCAATCCTGAGTACAGACTGAGAGCTGGCAGAGGTTTATGCTAATTAGCCATCTGCTAGATCAGGCAGGTAAAGAGCAACCTTCTGAAAGTTAGGTTTCCTTAAAATTTATTACAAATCAAACTTCACCAATGAATAGTTTTTTTTAATCGACTATTTAAAATAGTGGGTTCATTATTTTTCCATTGCAGAGATAGCAGTATTAGTATTTTAGTCTATACTCTGGTTTTCTACATCTGACAGCTAGGCATGCAACTGTGAAAATAGCTTTTAGGGCATTGACACAGTAGGGACATGGGAACGTTTATTTTCTGCATGTTCCACTTTTTAAATACCATGCAACCGGCCTTGTGGTTTACAAGGCTTACACAGGGGTGACTTACGAATATTTAAAAGGAAGGATTTTACTTACAATGTTTTTCTTTATCACACTAGTGGATGTCACAATAAGTGCTGCAGTCCACAAGTGACATTTAACTTTTTATGCCTTAGGTGTATTTTTGTACCAGATACTATGGCCTTAAAGAAAATGTAAATACACCAATCATGGATTAGCCAATTTCAACATGTTTTAGAGGCTGAGGCAAATACGGCGAGCACTGGAAAACAGTACCCCAGTGAACAGTCTAAAAACCAGCAATAAAATTCAGCGAAATTGGGGAGTGAGCACGCAAATAAGGGGCATTTTCATCACACAAATCGTGCAAAATTCTTAAATCTGGGAGAACATCAGCCAACAAAATAAACTGAAGTCCCCATTTTATTTGTTAACCAAAAGTACACAAAGTCATGCTATCATATCGCCACTGTGGAAAGAGGATCCCATATGCTACTTTGAGATTATGTTTGTTTCACAGGGAACCCGCAACAGTGTTCATGGAAAATGACTCCCCAGTTGTACGCCACCTAATGAATAAACTAGTGCTTTGAATCAGGTTCCCATATTGCTGGCAGGCCAAATTGCCATCATGAAAATAGTAGTTCTCCCCCAAAAAATATATCTATTGGTAGTCATCCCAATCACCCCCACACAAGCCTTTGTTGACAAACTAAGATCAGTAATGATTTGTCTTACATAGGCTGGAAAACGGCAGGCTCAAATGGGAGGTACCAACTGGCTCCTAAAAACAAGGTGGGCTTGCAGCACCGGACTTTGAACACAATTTCCATACAGCGCAACAGGCGCAAACTTTTGGTATTATGACCAGATTGATTGGCCCATTTTATTGTGAGAAGGGGAAAAATAAGACAACTTTCATTATGCACGGTATTAATGCACCGCCTGGAAAAACAACAGGGAATAAAGTGTACTATACTTACATAGTGGAAAATACCAATAAAACAAGGCCTGGAAATCCTGTACTCCACAAAACCTCTAATAAAAGATAACCTGCAACTCCCCATATTGCAAGAACTGAAAGCCAAAAAACAACTTGATATGCTCAATATAGTGCACATGGCGGGGGGGATGGTCGATTCATAGCAATAGACAAACTAAATGAGAGGAGTGACCATAACAGCCCCCAAATATATATTCTTAAACTACAGTATCCGCCCCACACTTAGCATTTGGTGGAAAGGTTTCCCAGATAAACAATTTCAGCTAGCGGTACTTGCGTACAATAATTTAACAAGCGCACCAGTGCGGAATAATAAACAGTGATATACAATAATCCAATGCTTCAAATTCCGAGGAGAAAAAGTATAGCCAGACAAGCATGGGAAAAGGATTTAGGGCATGAAATAAATCCTGACCAATGGCACTACTGTTGCTCGCAAACACGAGATTTACTTTCCCCTAATAATAAACAGGCTTCTACATTTCAGCGCATATACTACATTACAGCCAGACTGTGCCACAGGCATCTGCACACACACAATTTGCTCTAGATGAATGAGTCCCACTGCAGGATTCATGCATTTGGTGTAGAAGTGCCCTTAATTGAGACTTTTTGGAATGAAGAAATTGTAAAATTGAATAATATTATAGATGTTACCTTGTGGTCCTCCCCACTAGTGGACACTGATGGGCAATGACAAAGAGCTACAGTACTTTAGCTCTTCTACTGGCTAAGGTGCAATCCTTTTGGGCACAGGGACTAGCCCTACACTTGAGCACTGGATTTAGGATTTAATATTTTGCAATGATGTTGCTGATAACAATGCAATGCTCCTCCATTAGAAATCACGACATATGGTCCCCATTAAGACGCTATCTCTGTACTTAGGAACATTCATCTGCAGTATAAACTGTGAACAACAATCTATGCGCTGTTGTCAACTCTTCATTTACTAACAGGTAGCGACTAGCTATTTCATGGTTATAAATTCTGTTGTTCTATAAGCTGAAACTTTTAGACTATTGCACTGGGTGGTGGATGAGGAGGGGGTGTTCTGTACAGCTGTCTGTAGTGGATTATGAATCAATATGTGATTGCTAAGTATCCAGTGCTTTAATGTGTAATAATATGACACTACTGAAATTGTTGATTTTTCTTTTTTTTTTTTGCTGGATGCTTTCGATATGTAGACAGTGTAGATATGAGTATCAGTTGAGAAAATATTATGATATAAATGTGGTGTTCATTATGCTAGAAAAGTTCAATCAAATTTGAAGACAATAGAACAGTATTCGTTTTCAATATCATTGCAGTTCACCTCCACTAGGGATCTGCTTCCACGCTAATAATTCAATTCTAATAGTTCCAATTTCAGTTCCTATTCAAATCCGAATTACATTTTTTTAATTGCACTGTTGTCTGGAAGTTACTGCACTACTGTGGTTCCACAGTGAGTATTTTAAACAGTGTGCTCTGCCTGCTGGAATACTCTTTGTCTCTCTTGCAAAAGTACTACATCAGCTTCTGACTCCTCCATTACATGAAAAATAGGATTCCTTTATTGAGCAATATGCAAAATGCTGTTCATGTATCATGTGCTTATATTTCAATTTTGCTTCTGAATGCAGAACCACTTTGCCTGATCTTCTGTCAGAACTGTCATTATGCAATTCCATAAAATTATAAGGGTTCATTTTTCTAATGCCATCTTCCATCCTCTCCCCTGTTTTCGGTCATCCTCCCTCAACTGTATGTGCGGAGTCCCACCATCCTGTGCCCAGACACTTCTAGTGTCTTACAGGACAAATAGGGGGAACCTGAAGATTGCTCTTGTAATACTGAAACATTAAACCACCAATGCTGGCACTCTGTATCCACCATTTGTATTACATACTAGAAAACCATATGTTGTTACATTCAGGTAGATCTATCTACTTACTGTATTTTTCATAAAGTGTAAACAGTCAAGGCTTTACTATAAATGTATATGTTAACTATTCTTTGTGATATTTTGAGAAATAACATGCTGGGTTTGAATAGGGTGAAAATACCTTGGATGGAGTGTGTCAATGTTATCAGCAAACAGCCTTTATCCAACAGAAATGGGATGAGTCGCATGTTTTTCTGGAATCAGGTGGAAATACATGTAGGGTGTAATTTAGCTATGTTCATTTTTGAGTGGCAGAGGAAAAACTGGACTGGTCTGGGTGTAAGTTTATATTATTAAACCGACCCAAGATGAAAAGGAAGTAACATCTGAGTAGATGGTGTCCAAAGTTTTCTTTTTAGGTCTCGCCTTGCTATCGCGTAAGCGATCGCAAAGCGAGACTATTGTAAGCGGCTTTTAAAAGTGCTCCCAAAAATTGCATGGCTAGCGCGCACAATCACGCGCATCGTGCCGCCATGCAATCTGCTTTTTGGGAGCACTTCAAAGGGTCCGCTCCCCCGCCTGGAATGCGCTCCCCCGCCCCCAAGCGCGCCACGCTCCGCCGGCCTTGTCTTGTTTATACTGCCGCATCCCCCTCCTCGTGAAGTCGCGTTATTAGAAACCTGCATGCCATTGCACAACAGCCACACTGTTGGTGTGCACTGTAGCTCGGCGTTTCTTTTATTACAAGCACAATTTCCCTTTTTTTTTCTGATGGAGACTGTTTATGTATCCCAAGGACCGTGTATATTCCGATGTGTTCCGATGTGTTGCGAAAAGAAGTTTGCATCCAAAACGGAAACACGGCGGTGGTGCAAAATTGTGAACTAAGGGTTTCTACTTGTTTGTTAAAGCTATGTTTCGTTTCGTTTTCTGTCCGGGCTGTTTACAAACTCTTCTTCCTCTCTAAAACCAAGTGTTTAGCCGAAGTTTTCCCTACTTTGCTTTTATAATGCAATCTCCTAACTGCGCTTTCTTTGTTAAAGCAGTATGCAGGAGCTATAATACCCTATTTAGGCATCCTTAGTACATTCTGTAATATTGATTGTGCCAACTGGTAAACATATGCCTGCCTACATACTTCTTACAGGACAGACACGTCCCCCCAGCACTTTGTTTGCTGTCTGGGAGGTGGATCTGTTGATCTAATCTATAACACCATCCACTGTGCGCACTCAATTAGCTGCGAGGAGCAAAGTGTTGTGGGTTGTATACCACATGCTGCGACTTTTTCCGTCTCTGTGATAGCTTTAATTCTAATGAAAATAACAAAAAAATAGACTGAAATACGGCTTGCCCGCATCTGCCTGTTATTTCTTGGTTATTTTGTATTCACTAAGTATTATGTGTCTGCTTCCATTTTAATAACACTCCCACTTCAGCACATCTTGGCGTATTTCTTTTATTAAACAGGTGCCTTTTTTTAATCTACTTGGCGCTTTTGCTTCAGCGATTGCAGCAATACATTTTTGAGTCGGTTTCACTTACATCTGCGTGCTGCTTTTGCCGTTAGAACATTAGGTTGTTGTTTAGGGCAATTCACAGGACAGATTTGGCTGGTGTTTGCTTTTGCGTGTTTATAAGCGGTGCTCCCAAACGTGCAAATATATTTCTATAGCATTTGTTAATAAACATTTTACCAATACACACATAAAAACAAACCGAGGGGACATATTCCAAAATCTACGCATAAACATGATCTTACACCCCTGCATAATACAAAAACAAACAAAGGACAAAATTGCAAATTTTTGTATTACCTTCCCTTAGTGCTTTGCGCTTACTTAAAACAAACATAAATATGCATCGAGCCCAGGCAGCTTACCCGTTAATTCATTGACTTTTACAAAGGGAGTTTACGGGTCTAGTCAGTATAAATCTCCAGAACAGGAATATTAACAAACCTACAATTTGTGCACATATTGCTTTTCCTTTCAGAAGTTGGGTCTTTTATATTTGTTTGTTAATGTGTAACTTCTAACGTTTCTGGGGAATATGTTTTGTGGCTTTATTTCTATTGCGCTTTCCAACCTACGGCGATCTGTTCTTTTCTATATAATAATCTCTGCGCTATAGTATAACAGTTGTTAAGTCTCCATTGAAACGTTTGCCTGTCTACATACTTCACACAAGGCAAACACATGCCCTGTGGCACTTTCTTTATTGTCTGGGAGGTGACTTGGTGGATGTTATCTATCACACCATTTACTGTTTGTAGTGAATTATTCAAAAGCAAACTGTTGTGGTTTGTAACCCACATGCTGCGATGTGTTTTATGTCCGTGCTAGCGTTATTTAAATCACGAACAGGAAGAGGCCAGACTGAAAGGAAGCTTTGCTGCATTTGTTTATTATTTACTGGTTGTTTTCTGTTCGCTGTTACAGATGCGATGCATTTGGTGTTGGTACAAAAGGTGGGGTCTGGGGACGCAAAGAACAAGCATTTGCAATGCATTAGGTCTCGCATTTACGCGAGTTTGAGCTATTGACATTGCAAATAACAATGCCTATTGGCATCGTCATTTACAATGCCAATAGCTTTAACTCGTGTAACTGCGAGACCTATTGCATTGCAAATGCTTGTTTTATTATGGGTCGAGATTTATGGGATTCATTTATTAATAGCATTTTATCAGGTTAAAATTGGAAAGGCAGTGTTAGGTGTGCTACATTGTGAATAGGACGGAAAATGGCCTAAGTAGTTTAATGGCATACATTTATATAGCCAAAGGAACATAAGTAGCTGAGATTAAATTACTGTATATATTAATGGGGTGACAAAAACATGTGCAATAAGTGATATTTTGTTGTGTCTGGGGGCTAACAAGGCCTGTCTAGAGTAAACACCAAATGGAGTCCCCCTCTCTAACACCTGCAGACTGATTCGGTGAGAGGGGAGCCTGAATAGGCTGTGGTGGTGTCTACTCACACAGTTGCACTTGCTCCACTGCCCTCCCTCCCAGACTGGTAGTAATGAAGGAGGACTAAATAAGGGCACAAAATTACTAAACTGTGCATGCAAGAGTACTAAACTTAGCTGGGGCTCTCAAAGGACTGTGTTGGGCCTGCTTAACAGGAAGCTTGTTAGCTGGTTGGACCAAATAGGGAGCAGCCTGGATGAGACCCTTTTATTCTGCCCGATCAGAGGGTCTATAAAGAGTACTAGGTAGACAAGGCCACATGCACAAAATCTTTTTTTTTTTTAAATCAACACAATCTTTTTCCTGCCATCTCTTCGCAGCCATGCAACAGGGACTAACACAATCAGTGCTGTACAGTGAGTGGCTGTACAACTCCTATAAATTTGCTACCAAAAGTGGTGAACATATGGCATCCCAAGTTGAGCAACCTTCCTCTGAACTGATATTCACAGACGATGACCGAAATAAAAAAATGAGACGGCAACAAATCTATGCCAGTATTTTGCCAAGTCTCTTTCTGAACCCAATCACAAACTTCAAAAAGGTGGAAACGAGGTTTGATCAGTTGGAAACTGTGATGCCAGAGGGTGCTTATGAGCGAGATGAGCTACAATCTAAAGTAGACGCGCTGGAGCAACAGCATCCTGAATTATTCAATTTAATTGATGATGGCGAAAATCGCTTCAGAAAAAACAAAACCTGCATTAGATGTATTTCAGATTCAATTCCTAACTCAAGAGCTTTGTTCCCGGGCTTTTCTCCAGCCTTTTGCAAGGCTCAGAATGATCAACTAGACATGGATCGAACACACAGAGTATATTCCACTTAATAAGGAACAATCAGAGCCCTCACTAATGACAATAGTGCATTTGAAAATAATTAATAGAAGATACCCTGATGGCAAAGCATACATCTGAATCAATCAGTCACAAAGATGCACTTGCTATGCTGTTCTAGGATGCTTATATGACTACTTTAGAGAGAAACCAACAACGTCAGGAAGACAGACTGGAAAAGGAGGACTCTGCCGACACAGCTTAAATGTCTGTTGGCCGACACCAGATTAGTCTCCCTTTCCCATCCCATGAATCATAACCTGCTGGATGCCTAGCCTGGAGGTGAGCTAGTCTTCTCCATGAACATTCTTTGTGGTCTGAATTTTGAATATTTTACATTCATTGCACATAGGGTCCACTCAGTTTTACTGCTATTCTGATATTTATATACAATAAGTATGATTTTTTTTTTTTTAGTACAAGCTTAGCACTTGGCTGACCACTGTGGCAGGAATGACATCTGAGTACGGCTCTTCAGCATTCACAATGCTACTTGCTGTGATCAAGCAGTGTGGGGGCTGGGGAGGAGCTACCACCCAGGCAACCAAAGAATCTAGCCTCCCCTAAGTTTAATCGGGTGAAGCATGTTACACCAACCTTATGCTACTTACTTTGGTATTCACATTTGTGCTTCTTGCACAGTATTTCACCGTTGCTTATATTATGTTAGATTCTATGGTAGGACCAGAGGCGGGGTTTATGCTTATGATCTTTACTTTGTTTATTATAAATTTGAACAGTAGCCATTTTAACATCAACTTCACTATAAAAAAAAACTAACATTCACAAAAGTCCTTGGGATAGCACAACCTTAACAACAAATTAGGTCAAGGCAGTTCAAATATAGTACATTGTCAGTGTCCATGCTTCCTGTTTGCTTCATGGTTAACAGCCACAGAAGTGTTGCTCCCTTATATTTGTTTAATGCTGGTTTTGATGTGTTTACAAAGCATATTACAGTTTGGTTGTATTGCTACAACGCTGTGGGAGCGTTTCTCCCTCTTAGTTTTAACAAGGTTTTTCGCTGGTATTTGCCTGGCATCACGGGAACACTCCTTACGCAGCAGTGAATTTTTGCTTAAAGGCCGGGGGTGGCAAACACGCTGTGGTTGTGCTACAGCTCTCAGGCCTGCATCTAACAGTGTCCCTCAGGTATCTGGAGATGCACGCCGCATGAGCCTTTGTCAGCCTGGAGACTGATGCCACGGTGCTCGGGGTCTGTAATTGTGGTAATTGGAAAGATACTGTCCCTTAAAGGGTCAGTACTGTGTTTTCTGCATTTAAAAGCCCTGCATGGTATGCAAGTAATTTCATACCAGCCGTGAAGGCCTTAAAGGGGATACAGCCCCAGTCTTATCCACTGGAATATTTGGGTGTGGTGTCCCCATGGCCTTACTCCCTCTACATATTTGAGGCCTCTGGTCTCCCACAAACTCAGTGGACACCCCAGTACCACACTGACAGTTCTGCCTGTCACCACTATTAGCTCTTCACGTGGTCGCCATACAGACATCTCAGAGCACGTATGTGGAGGAGTAAGACCTGTTCTTCCTCCCCTGGGGCGGATATTTTTAAAGAGACCATCAATGCCTCTATAAACAGGGTGGTTTCTGTGGCCATAACCCCCACTGAACAGAGCCTCCACAGGAAGATTGCGGAAGAATGGGTGAGGTCCCCGCACCCACAGGACCCCCAGGAGTCAGAGGCCACACGCCCAAAAAGAAAGAATACGGGGTAGATCACGATGCCTTTGGGTGCCATAACCGGCCCTTCCAAGCCCAAACCCAGCCCCAGTCAGGCCCTTGGATCTGGCAGATGGGTTCTAATCCCCCAGACATGGGGGGAGGGTGGCGAATCCCAAGGGGACTCAGAGGAGGCAGGCCCCTTGAGACCTTGGTGCCCCCCCCATCCATTCCTGACGCCTTTGAGCACCCCCCATCCAAGACAGCAGCAGACATGCTAGACGCCAATAACATTATCCACCCCTGCTCTGCGGAATGGGCTCAGCAGATAAAGTGGCAAAATATGTTGCATGTCGTCTGTGTAAACCCCTGGAGAAGGAGGCATGCAGCTGCCTGCAGGGTGAATGCCCCATGCCCTCGCTCGAAGGAAAAGTAGCCTTTACCCCTGAAATTGATACCAGGATGACACCTTCCTGGCTAAGTTCATCAGGGACCCCAAGAAGGGGATTGATCGCTCCTGGTGTTCATGCCAGGATAAACTTCTGGGAGTGGGTCCAGTGACAAAGATTCTGGTTATGGCTGAGGAAGCTAAAGTCTCGGTCTCAATTATCCCTCCTGAAGTCCTCTCAGGCTGGGCACAGAAGGCCATCATATTTTTAGGGAACGCTAACTGAGCCCTTTCGCTAACTGAGCCCTTTCCACAAAGCGTCGCCGCTCTCTTCTCATTGAGGTGGACACTAAACTGGGTGAACTGGCATCCTCCGAGGCGGGGACTGTGGCCACAGGGGGTCTTTTCGGTGACCTCTTCATCAAGGAGCAGGGCAAGTTTGTGGCGACCTTCTAGTCCCTTGAAAAGATCCAAATTTTCATCAGAAAGATTTTGGATCCTCTGGTTTTCCACGGTGTCGGCCGTGTTACAGGCCATTTGGCCAACCGCTTCCCCTCAACTGCCCTAGCAGGGACAAGGCTCCACACACGGACAGGGGCAAGATCAGCCCTGCTTTGCGACATTCTACCACACAACAGGCCAGTGGTTCTGGGGCAAAGGCAGCACAAGGTGACAGCTTCTCAGCTAAAACTAGGGGCCGTGTAGCAAATCCTTTCCACATATGGGTCTCTCTCACGACAGACGCGTGGGTCCTTCAGATCGTCCAAGGTTTTCAGATCGAGATCCGTGGGTCGCCAGAACAAGTGTTGCGTCCACGTCTGTTGACCTTTTCTCTAGAAGAGAGCGATCTCATAGACAAGAAGGTTCAGATCTTCCTAGACAAAGGGGCCATCTGCCTGACTATGCCACACCACAACAGTTTCACCAGCAACCTCTCTTTGGTTGACAAGTGAGGCAGGGGTTAGCAGCCCGTAATAAACCTCAAGGAGTTCAAAGAGTGGCTGGTGCAGTGTCACTTCAAGATGGATGGCATCCATCTCCTCAGGGATGTACTCCAGCCTTCGATTGGATGGTGCATTTGGATCTAAAAGACTCATACCTGACTATTCAGATCTTTCCGCCCCACCAGCATTTCCTTCTGTTTATCTGGTGAAGTCAGGCTAGCTTTGTGCTGAGGCAAGCTATCTTGAACCTGATCCTCGCTTCAATGGTCAGCCAGTTTAGTTGAATTAGGTCTGGCGTGATGTGGTCATGTTTTCTGGAGTCACTTGGTGGTAGAAAGCTTTGAACAAGCATTATCGATGCCTTTAGTCCTGACATTGAAGGCTAAATTTCCTAGCTATCGCAACAGAAAGTTTCAATTCTATTAAGGTCTTAGAGACGAGGATTATCCCACCTGGTAAGAAGTTCTCCATTTACTCCCTTTCTGTTACCAGTAAATAGCTGGCAATTCTGAAATGTCTCTACTGGTTGACTATTGTTGTTTCTTGCTCATAATCGTTGTGTTTGATATGAGGTTGATTGTTTCTCTTTAGAAAGACAGTTTCAATTACTTTCCTTTTTCTTTGGCTTCATAGGGAATGATGGTTCCAAACAGGATTTGTGAGCAACAGATGCTACAGTGATTCCCGCGAAGAACATTGGCAGCATGGACACCAACAATGGACTATGTCTGGACTGCCTGGACCTGGTTAGTTGTTAATGTTGCCCTATCCCAAGGACTTTTGCCAATGTTAGTTTTTTATAGTGAAGTTGATGTTAAAATGGCTATTCAAATTTATAACTAGTGAAATAAAGATTATAAAAGCATAATGCTTGCCTCCGAGTCCTTAATAGAATTGAAACTTTCCGTTACGATAGCTAGGAAATTTTTCATTCTTACTTACTCAAATTCAGGAGTTTAACATGCAAAGGAATAGGTCAACAAGCACTACACCAACCTCACCAAATTTGAGACATTCAAACCACTGTACATATCCAAAGGTTGCGAGATGGATTATCCAGTGTTACTCTCTCAACCTCCTGGAGAACCTATGCCTCTCAATGCCTCTACCAACCAACCCCTCTCTTACAATCTCATAGTTTGTTCGCACTCTCCATCCTGCTTGTCAGTTTGATTGACCTGGCCTTCTCTCATCCCATCTTCTTCGCTCACAATCCAGTCCCCTCTCCAGAGTTCACTCGTTACACAGAGTTCTTTCGTTGTTTGTGGTCAGCTCATTTTAGCTAGATCTTTTATACAAGTATTCCCCCTTGCCTTCGTCTTCAGAGTTCTTTCATTGCATCAAGTTACCTTACTTTCATTTACTTAGAATCTGGGTGTTCATGCACTTTCATTGTTCAATGTAAGACAATTATGTCATTGCTCATGTTATATTGCAAAGGACACCTAAACCTCACAGTGCATAAGCATCATATACACCTGACAAAAAACAAATGGATTGTGCAGTATGAATAATTTAAGAACAGTGGGAAGCGTTCTCTTTCCAGATGAGGTTTCATTACGAATGTTACCTAAACCAATGAAAGTCTACGACTGCTAAGTTTGTGACTTTAAATGTGGAGTGACAGAACTCATCTGTTAAGAAGAACATGCTCTAAAAGGCTAAACGGCAAAAGGATCGGTAGAATTGTATTGTATTGTAATTGCATTTATAATAGCGCTTACTACCCTCGACAAGGCGTCAAAGTGCTTTTTCGGCGAGTAGCACGCTACTCTGGAACCCATAGGATTATTGGTGAATTAGCATAGTGAACTATGAAGTGATTTAAGCAGTGGATATATTAGGCTGTTATTTGGATTGAGGAGGATAGTGGAAGGATAGAAGAGGGGAAAGGTTTGCATTTATATAGTGCTTGCTACCCTTGATGAGTTACTGAAGCGCTTTTTGGTGAGTAACACGCTACTCTGGAACCCAAACATGATTAGTGGGAAATAGTATAGGGAAATATGCAATTAATTTGAGTGGTGGACATGTTAGTCCGTTATTTGGACTCCAAAAGAATAGTGGAGGGATCAAAGATGCAAGGGTCTAGAAAATATACATTTGGTTTTTTTGGGGGTGAGGGGGAGGGGGGAGTTTATAGCCAAAGGAGGGGGTTTGGGATGAGTAAAGGAGGGGTGGAGGGAAGTTAGTATAGGGAAATTATTTTGAGTGGTGAACATGATAGTCCGTTATTTGGATTGAAAAGAATAGTGAAGGGATAGAAGAAGGAAGGGTCTATAATTTTATTTTATTTTTTGGGGAGTTCACAGTAGTAGGAGGTGGGTTGGAATGCCTAAAGCGGAGGGAGAGCGGGAAGAGTAGGGGTAAGGGTTTATAAAGGCTTGTTTGGGAGATCTGAATAGTAAAAGAGGTATGAGATGATGCAAGGCGGGGTAGAGGAGGGAAGAGTCTAGAAAGGGTTATTTTGGGAATCATAATAGTGGTTTGGGATGAAAGTGTGGAGGTATAGGGTGAGAAATAGGGTAGTGCATTGGATATGCTAAATTAGAAGCACCGTAATAAATATATAGATGTATAAGTACATGGAAGGTATATATATATATATATATATATATATATATGCACAAGGGAGGTAATATATGTAGATTTAAGATGCATTTAATAAACTGGAGTTGTTGTACTTTAAATTCATTTATTTGTTTTTATTTTTTGTAATTCAATAGTGAAACAATTGTAGATCAATAGTTATGATTGAAAATGTACTTATGTATGCAGGCACTTATATACACATGTTAAAAACAGAATAATTTAACTATAAGTAATATGTACATTTGTTAAGCAGAACTAATGAATATCCATAATTTTTAAACATAATTATATTCACTGAAAAAACCATAGATTTCAAGCACGTTATAGTTAGGAATTAGCATTTACAAAACCTTAAAAAGTCTCTGAAAAAACCTTAGGTTTCAGGGGCGTTATAGTTAGCTGGACTTTTCACTCGTACAAAACCATTGAAATTCCCCCGTTATAGTTAGTTCAGCTAACTATAACTCGCGCGCCCGCAATGCACTGCTGATGACGTCACATATTACATCACTCATGACATGGTCAGTCACATCACTGATGACATCACTGATGACATCATCCAGTGAATGTGTGTTTTTCTGAAAATTACATATGTTTTATATATGTATATCTCAAGGTCGATGGAAGAATAAATGGGTATATAAGTGTCTACTCTAAATGGATGATTTGTTTTTGAAAAATTGATTGTATAACTGACTGATTAAGGGTATCTTAGTGAATAAATGGCTTAGTGAGCAATGTATAAATATGTAAATATCTGTATCAGTCTCTCACTTTGTGTATAAGTGGCTGCATGGGTTGGCGAGTAGCTACATGAGTATCTATATAGGTTATTAGTTGGTTTTTTGAGTATCAGTATGAGTGCCTGTATGGTTCGGTGGGGGGTATTACGTAGTGCATAGGTGCATGAATGAGTGACTCACTGTTTGTATGTGTTGAAGACAGCATGTGTGCAGGACTGTATGGGTGGATGAGTGTGTGCATGGGTGTGTTAGTGAGTGAATGACTGTCTCAATAGTGTCTTTATGAGTAACTACATATGTTTTAAACTAGTATATGTGACTATTGGTGTATATAAGTGAGTATATGTGAGAGTGAGAGATTGGAAGAGTTCCTGTATGAATAAGTATGTGTTTATATAAGTGATTGTTTAAAAGACTAAGTATGTGTAAGTTTCTGTAGAAGTAAGTGTGGTGGTGTGTGTATAACTGTATATGCAAGTAAATGGATGTTTGATTCTTTATTAGCATGAGTGACTGTGTGTGAGTAACTATGGATGAGTGGCGTTGTGTAACAGGATGTATAGGTGTATGAGTACATATGATGAGTGAGTACATGTATGAGTGACTGTATTGGACTGTCGGTGAATGAGTATGAGGATCTTAGAATTACTGAATAGGTTGTTGTGACTGGTATTGGTATGTCCATTGTTTTGAAAATTTGAGTTTCTATTTTTGAATGTGTGTATCAAAGGTTATATTAGGGGGACAGGAGGTCTGCCACTCTATCACAAGGATGATGTCATCAGTGATGTCATGAGTGATGTCACTGACCATGTCATGAGTGATGTAATATGTGACGTCATCAGCAGTGCATTGTGGGCGCTTTAGTTATAGTTAGCTGAACTAACTATAACGGGAGAATTTCAATGGTTTTGTACGAGTGAAAAGTCCAGCTAACTATAACGCCCCTGAAACCTATGGTTTTTTCAGAGAATTTTTAAGGTTTTTTAAATGCGAATTCCTAACTATAACGTGCCTGAAACCTATGTTTTTTTCAGTGAATTTCAAAGGTTTTTTAAATGCTAATTTCTAACTATGCCTACAGAGATAGGACATGTGAAGAAAGAAGAACAAAACGCACAGAAAGAAAAAAAAGAAATACAGAAAGAAGCAACAGAAGTCCTCAAAGACGAAGAATAAGTGCAGGAAGAAGGATAACGTGCAGAAAGAACAAACAGAAGAGCAGAAAGAAGCCTTGTTGCAAAATCATCATGTACCCTCAACTTTTTTAGACAGATACTGGTGGTAACGGAGTCTGACTAACCAGTCCTAGAGCCAGTGCTATGTTAAAAGACACTCAGAATACAGTGAAAACACCTACATACACTAGGGAACACGATGCGTTGGGGTGCCCCTGTGATTAGAATGACCTCCTCTGTAAGCCCCTAGTATATTATAGGGCAGGGGATTAAAACTACCTCTTAAAACGCGCCACAGGGCGTGTTTGCACACGTTACCTCAAGCCCCGTCCCCTCCCTTCCCCACTGTGTAAACACGCCCTGTGGCTGTTTTAAGTTGGGAGATTAAGTCCCCTTGAATCGGGAGGGTCCTTAGGGTCCAACTAGACCACTAGGTACCTCCAGTAAGCGCCACTGAGCTGCGTTGCAGAGAGATGTAAAAAGGGGCACGGCCTAGACCACCTCTCTGCAACGCAGCGCAGTGGCGCTTACTGGAAGCATCTGGTGGGCTAGTTGGCTCCCAGGGTCCCTCAAGATTGAAGGGGAATTATTTCCCCAACTTAAAACGCGCCACAGGGCGTGTTTGCACACGTTAACTCAGGCCCCGTCCCCTCCCTTCACCACTGTGTAAACACGCCCTGTGGCCATTTTAAGTTGGGAGATTAAGTCCCCTTGAATCCTGAGGGTCCCTAGGGACAAAATAGCCCACTAGGTACGTCCAGTAAACGCCATTGCAGAGAGGTGTAAAAAGGGGCACGGCCTGCACCACCTCTCTGCAACGCAGCGCAGTGGCGCTTACTGGAAGCATCTGGTGGGCTAGTTGGCTCCCAGGGTCCCTCAAGATTGAAGGGGAATTATTTCCCCAACTTAAAACGCGCCACAGGGCGTGTTTGCACACGTTAACTCAGGCCCCGTCCCCTCCCTTCACCACTGTGTAAACACGCCCTGTGGCCATTTTAAGTTGGGAGATTAAGTCCCCTTGAATCCTGAGGGTCCCTAGGGACAAAATAGCCCACTAGGTACGTCCAGTAAACGCCATTGCAGAGAGGTGTAAAAAGGGGCACGGCCTGCACCACCTCTCTGCAACGCAGAGCAGTGGCGCTTACTGGAAGCACCTGGTGGGCTAGTTGGCCCCCAGGGTCCCTCAGGATTGAAAGGGAATTATTTCCCGAACTTAAAACGTGCCACAGGGCGTGTTTGCACACTTCACCTCAGGCCCCGTCCCCTCCCTGCTCCACTGTGTAAACGCGCCCTGTGGCCGTTCTACGTTGAGAGATTAAGTCCCCTTGAATCCTAAGGGTCCCTAGGGTCAAATTAGCGCACTAGGTTCCTCCAGTAAGCGCCACAGAGCTGCGTTGCATAGAGGTGTAAAAAGGGGCGTGGCCTCAGAACACCTGTCTGCAACGCAGCTCCCTGGCGCATACTGGAGATACCTCTTGGGCTAGTTGGCCCTCAGGGACCCTCAGTATTGAAGGGGAATTAATTCCCCAACTTACAAATGGCCAGGGGGCGCATTTGCAGAGTGCTGCAAGGAGGGGGCGTGGCCTCTGGCGCGATGCCGGTCTTTTATTTATTTTTTAAGAAGGAGGGCTGTGTGGCCCACCTTCTTTTTCTAATTTATTGGCCCTGGGGACCCCATCCCCCAGGGCCTGCACCCTAATTTGTTTTGTTGAAAAAAATTAATTTGGAAGGGGGCCGCGTGGCCCCCCTCCCAAGGCCTTAATCGGCCATGGGGACCCCATCCCCCGGGGACGGCCTTTGTTTTTTATTATTTAAAAAATATATATATTTATAGAAACACCTAGGACACGCTGGACAAACCGTATGTACCTATCACCATGACGATATTCATTAAAAGGCGACTATGCATACAATGAATCCACGTGGAATGTATTTACACCGCTAGTGAAGCTCTGACGTGTCCGACGCCCTACCGTGCCTAATCCCGGCGCCCCCGCCGGTGGGTACTATTCAAGTAGACACCCTTGTTGTTTATTTATACAAACATGGGTAGCTATTGACGGGCACATTTAATACACACGCACACCAAGCCATTCAAAGGGGATTCGACAAAAATTCAACCAAACTATGCAAGAAACCCCCCTCACGGTTAATAAAACACACATCCACCACGGGATGTGTAATAAATTTTATTTTACTCTCTGGAAAGGAGACGAACCTCACTTGAGAGTCACAGCGTGCTCCTGGCTGAGCCCAATGCTGTGTTACACCCACCAGTGCCCGCCGAGTGCCACACACCTCTGTGTTGTATTCCACCAGCTAGTGCGTATGCTATGACACTCTCTAGCCCATGTGCACTGTAACACCACCCCGTGAATATGTCATGCCACACTTGCCTTTGCACGGGTTATATTGCCCCATCTAACGTGCCTTCCTCGATGCCTATGTTATAACGCACCACGCTATGCCATACATATTACAATCTGGGATCCATATCTTTGTCACAGTGCACATGCAACGTTACATTCCCCAGCACATATTTTATATTACAACTTTAGAGACTAGTTAGGTTACACAACACTGCCCTGTGCATATTACACTCCAAGGCGCATATCGCATAGCATGCACTAGTGCCTGTGCTATCTCGTGGTCTCCAATGAATCTGTCACTGCGCACAATGTATTGCATACTATATTTCAAGCCCCGGTTCATCTTATATCTCACTTTTTGGTGCATAGTTTATACCATATACTATATCTAGTTTTCATTTTCAATCGTGCTCTCAGGACTATGTCCTATATAACACTGCGTCCACCTACCCTTTTCACGGCATTACATTTTGTGATGGGGGTGGAGGGTCAGGGGGTGTTTCTGCCAAGTGAGCCCGGAGTCACAGTCACAAACGTCCTCTTCTTTCTGAATAAAAGTGAGATTATGCTGCATACTTGTTCATAAGTAGTTCGCACAGACACACATTTTAAAAACAATAAAGTTCCTAATACCCACCTTCTCTGAACAGTTAGCTTGCTGCCTCATCCACCTCCTCCCTATCCTCTGTTGTCTGAATCCATGGACTAGCCTCCTCCCTCCTGCCATGCATGGTCTGATGTGCTGCCACTGCCCTCCATTTAGCATGATGTACCAGTGCACTCCTCCTGCCCTCCATTGCCCAATTCTATGGCCAATTATTGAACTCCTGCTTAGCCACTGTGCTTAGCTTGCTGCCCCTATTCTCATTCCCCCTGCTCTACGATGTCTTTGTGCATGCCCCTGCTCCATCCTTTTTGCCCACCATGTTCCATGGACCTGCCACTCCGATCTACTCTGAGTTTTCTGTTGAGCTGCCACTCCCCTCCCACCTGCCTAGCATTGTCAGATGACTGTAACCTGTCCCTCCCACCTTCACCCTCCCTGTCCACATGCCATACCCCTATCCCCTTCTTCCTGTCCTCCATGGTCCATTTTACTGCCACACCCTTCTGCCCTCCCTGGTCTGTTGTGCTGCAACTGCTCCTCCTGCCTGCCCCGCGCGGTCTGTTCTGAGGTCCCTTCCCCTGAACTCTCTTGTCTGTGCCCAGGTCTTAACCCTCCCTTCTATCCTCCATGGTCATTTGTGCATGCCCCTGCACCCTCCTTCTTGCCCATCATAGCCATTGTGCTGCCACTAACCCTCCCGCTTGCCATGCATGGTCTTCTGTGCTGCGATGGCCCCTCCCACCTTCCCTGTGTGGTCAGCTAGCTGCCCCTGACCCCCTCCCACCTTCCCTCCATGGTATGTGTGTATGCCATCATAGTCTCACTGTTGCTCTCCATGGTGTGTCTTGTTTCCAGTGCCCATCCTGCCTGACCTCCATGGTCATCTTGCTGCTCCTGCCCTGCCCCCTTGCCCCCAGCCCTCTGTTTCCCTGTGCAGACCTCTATCCCTCCCTCCTGGCTTGTCTGTTCCATTGTAATGCCCCTGATCCGTCCCTCCTGCCCTTTATGGTCTGTTATGCTGCAGCTTTCTCTTCTGTCTGTCCATTATGGTCAGCTAGCTACCATTGCCTCTTTCCCCTCTGTTCTCTGTTGTCCATGTGCATGGTCCTGTCCCCTCCCTATTGCTTTCTATGGATTGTTGTGCTGCACTCCCGTCCCACATGCTCTGTGTGGTGTATTGTGCTGCTGCAAACCCTGATGCCTGCCCTGTAGGGTCAGTTTGGTGCACCTCTCCATGTCCCTCCTGTCCTCTGTTATCCGAGTCCATGTCCCTACCCCAATCCCTCCTCCCTACCATGATCCAATGTATCATACTTGCGAACATTTTGAACTTGGTAAGAGGGAGATTTCGAAAAAAAACGGGATATTGATTTTCCCCTTTGAGTTACATTGAAAAAGAGGAGATTGTAGAGAGGAGACAGATCAAATAAAGCCCATTTGAGCTTAAAAACATTGGACGTTTCCTGGCTGAAACGGGTCTGTTGGCATGTATGGTTGTACTACCACTGCCTCTTCCTTCTGCCCACAAAGGTCTATTATATTGCCACAGCCTCTCTTGCCAGTTCTGTATTGTTGGTTTGTTGCCCCTGCCCCCCTTTTCACTGCCCTCCATAGTCTGTTGTGCTGCCACTGCCCTTTCTGCCTGCCCAGTGTGGTCAAATTGTTGCCTCTGCACTCTCCTACCTGCCTTCAATTTTCAGAGTCCGTGCCCCTGGCCTCTGCCTGTCAACAGTATCCCAATGAACAACTAGATGGCTAACATTCTATATTTATTACAAAAGTGTGGAACGCCTGACGTCATCTTGATGTTATCAAAACTGTAATACCTAGAGCATTTCCTTTAGAAATTACATATATGAGAGGGTCTTATTTGCATCAAAATTATGGTTAGTGCTCTAAAAAACTCAAATGAGGACATATTTTCTGAGGTTTCAAATAGCGACAAAGAACTTTTAAATTATTTGTAATCTTTATGTTTTTTTATCCAGTTGACCACTTGATTAAATGTTGCACTTAGGGGAGAGGATGTGGTGTTACTTCCAGAGATGCAGACTTTGCAACTGGGGAACCAGGTTGGAGTTTCTGCTTCAGCTCAACATTCTGTGATTCTGGTCAAATCACTTAATCTCCCCATGTCTACAACCAAAATGAATTTGGTCTTGTGTGATGTAACCAATGCTCATGTAAAGCACTCCAATACCTGACAAGTCTGACAAGTCTGCACTATATAAAACTGCAAATACACATAAAATAAGTGTTTTGCACACTTCTGTCATTGGGCTACATGTGGGCTACATCTGGGTGATATTTGTGCTGCATTTGGGCTCTTTTGTCTCTGGTGGACATCTTGGGAGATTTATTTGTTATGAAGTTTCCAAATTTCCTCATTTACTGCAGTCTCCTCAGTAGGAAATGCTTTCAGTTTTTTACTTTGATTCCATCAAGAAGGTATTCAGATGTGTCCCACATTTGCCATAAATTCTGAATGTTAGCACTCTAGTTGCTCATTAGATCACTGTAGTAAAGCTACTGCTCACCAGGGAAGTCTGCTGCTGGTATTCAAAGTGCATGTTTCAGTCTGCATGTCAGACTTTTTTTTTTATGAAATATAAGAGGATTTGAGAAGTCAAAATGTGCCCTAATTTTTCTTTCTGCAGCACTAATCAATTTCTATGGCAAAATGAACCCCCTCATTTTGTTCCTTTGCAAATTAAATGTTTTAAGTGTTACCACTTTGTTCCAATCAAGATGGCTTCAGGTGTGCAATACGTTTGTCATATGTAGGACTGTTAGCGCTGCAGTAGAACACAAAGGAATCAACAGACAGTCTCTGCCCTTGTTGGATGTACATGTTTTACTGAGAATGTCAGACTTCATTCTCACATGACTGAGAAAGATAATGTGAATTTACAGACAATATGCTCTCAGTTTAGCTTATAGATCTCATCCTGTGTGGGAAAAGCATGAGAAAATAGTTCTCTCAAACATGATTCATGATATCACCGCAGAAGGCTTTTTCACATGGTAAAATCACCTTAGAACACACCACAATTCCTAAAATGAGTATGGTACCATCAACAAATGATTTATAATGTAACTAAAGTCTTAAAACCTTCTATTAACTGCAATGCTTTTTAAATGAGGTGCTATCATGTATATTGGTCCCAAGATGGCTGCCAACACTTCTTGGATGAAGTACTGACAGCCAATCAGATCTCACGATGAGATGTGTGGTTAGGCTCCGCCCAGATATATCTATCCTTTTAACTCTAATTTTCTCAGGAACTACTGAACGGATTTACACCATTTAAGCAAAAGGCACGAGTCTGAACTGAGGACTACCGCTCTGCCAAATTTGGTGTAATTCCATTCAGCAGTTCGGGCTGTAGCTGCGTCAACAGGTCCTATGGGAAAATGCATGGGGAAAATGCGTTTTGGGACCCCCATTTTTTCTCGGCCCCCGCTTGACGAATCACTGTGAAATTTTCAGGATGAGAGCGGACCGGAGCTGGCCAAAAGTTTGGAAAATTTCACGAAGATTCGTCAATCGGCGCCAACGTTATTCCAAATAGAATGTTACGAATTTCCTATGGAAAATAGGTCCTAACTATAAACTACCTACTGGCGACTGCCAGTAGGTAATACGTTTATACAAAGCAATACACATATGTAGGTACATAATAAATGCTTATATACAGAGGGATACGCTATATATTTATGTTTTCGTATGGTGGTTATGTGGGGAAGAGCAAATTCTTGAGTAGTTTTCTTAAGATAAGGTGGTGATCTGTGGATCTTATGTTCGGGGGTAAAGAGTTCCATAGTTTGGCTGCTTGAACAGAGAAGGATGTGCCACCCATGTTTTTTTTCTTGTGCGTTGGGATTTTGTGGCGAGGTGCCACTCTAGAGCGGAGGTTCCTTTGTTGAATGTATTTGGTTATTTTATTCCTGATGAAGAGCGGTCCTGTTCCATGTATCGCTTTGGCGGTGATACAAAGCAGCTTGAACGAAAATCTTCTGCAACCAGTAAGTAATGCAGGGCTTTCAAGGCAGGGGAGATGTCGGCTTACGGATTTATATATAAGAGGAGTCTGGCAGCAGAGTTCAGAATACGTGGGAGTCTTTTCATAGTCATTAAAGGGGATCGGTGGTAGAGGCTAGTGGCGTAATCAAATTTGGACAGAATAAGAGAGATGGTAGCCTGGACCTTGTGTGGAAATCTCAGATGGGAGAAGATTCATCGCATAGTTTTTATAGTAACTAATATTGATCTTGCTAGTTTGTGCACTTGGGTATTCATTGATAGCTTAGAGTCCCTGTTCATTTCGAGGTTTCTAACTTCCTTCGATACTTTAGGCGGTGTTCCCAGTTCATCAGGCCAGGAGACGAGTGGGTCATGATTTTTTCAACTGTCACACGTGAGTATTTCCGTTTTAAAAGCATTCAATTTGAGATGTCTCCACTTCATCCATTGATCCACGGCTCTGAGGCAACTGAAAATTGGTGCGTTTCCCATGTCGTTGGGGCATTGCAGCTGAAGGAGTATTTGCACGTCAGCAACATAGTTATAGCACGTTGAGGTGAAATTGATTGATAACTGCTGATAATGACTTCATGTAGATGTTGAAAAGCATGGGCGAGATGATAGAGCCTTGATTGACCCTTGCTTTTATGAAGTACGGTTTGGATGGGAAAGGAGGGGTATGGATGACATTAGTTCTGTTGTGAAGGTAGGATGTGATCCAGTCTAGAGCAGTTCCCTCTATGCCGGCTTCGTAAAGTCTTTGTATCAGAGTGTCATGGTCAACCGTGCCAAAGGCAGCCAAGAGGTCCAAGAAAGGTAGCACTGCAACCCCTTTGCGGTCAACTGCGTTCTTCAGATCATCCCAGATGACAATGACGACAGATTCTGTGCCTCTTCCTGGATGGAATCCCATTTGGAAATCTGAAAGTATGGCACTATCTTCAATAAATTATGACATCTGGGCGAATGCTGCTCTTTCTATCAATTTGCCCAGGAAAGGTCCATATGTAATCGGTCTGTAGTTGTTGGGGTTCAGTAATGGGCATACGTATTACTTTTTGAGTTCTTCTGGAAATATTCCAGTAGCTAAGGAATTGTTGATGATTCTTCTACCTGGTGTAGCAGCAAAGGTTGTTAAAATAATGGTCTTGTAGGTTTGTGGTGGACTGCTTGCTTTGACCAAGTCCATAAATTAATTGTGTGAAACTTGTCGGAAGGAACGGAGAGGCTGGGTTATAGTATTCTTAATGTTGATTTGAGAAAGGGTCGGTGCTGGTGCTTTGTCTCAAATGTGAGTCCATTGTGTCTGCTTTGGCAGTGTAATGATTTGCCATTTTGTCTGTGAAATCTTGAGTAATGGGATCAACTCCTTTTAGGGAATTTGGTTTACTACATTCAGTGAGAATTTGATAGAATTCTTGATTTGCACATTTAACATTTTGAATTCTGTCTGAATAGTACCTTTTCTGAGCTTTTTTGATAGCTGACTTGTATAATCGGTTACGTTTCTGCAGGCGAAGTTTGTCTTGATTGGTGTTTGTTTTGAGCCAGGCACGTTGCGGCTTTCTGATTTGTTGTTTTATCTTTTAGCTCTATATTTCTCCTGTTTTATTTTGTTCTGTTGTTTCTTTTTTGGTGGTATTAGGATATCAAAAGCTTTCTGTAGCCACTCATAGTTTAACAGAATTTATTGCATCTAGATCTGTGCTGGATGTTAGTTGTGTTTCAAGGTATTCCAAAATGAGTTTGTTCCACTGTCAATAGGTGGAAGCACACAAGGGTTTTTTTTAGGTGTGTCAGTGTGTTGTTTTATGTTGGAAAGCAAGCAAGTGGTCTGACCATGTGACTTGAGTCATTGTTTGAAAGGTAACTAGTTCTGTAGTTGCAAAAATGCATCTAGGATGTGTTCAGCGATGTGTGTAGGTTTGTGGACGATCTGATGCAGGTTCAGTGCGTCTAGGCCAGTGATTATTGTTTTCGGATGGAATTTGTCAAACCAAATTTTGATGTCACCCAGAATGCATAGGTTGGAATGTAGTGTTATCAGGTTTGAAACCATGTCTAGAAGTGTGTCTGGGAATGTTGCATTGCTAGGTGGAGGTCTGTAAAGGAACAGGAAGTTACAGGAGGAAGAAGGAATCTGATTGCATCTGGTGAAAAAGGCTTCACAACTTTGTATGGAGACGTCGTCAGCTTTAGTGATATGTAATGTTTGCCTGAACACAATAGCTAGGCCAACTCCTCTTTTGCCTTTACAATTTACTGTGATAGTTAGACTGGAGCCATATCATCTCCGGACCATGACTCAGTTATGAAAAGTATGTCAGGTTTTGTGTCAGTGAGAAGGTCATAGATGTGATGTTTGTTTTTAGAGAGCTACTGAGCATTTATTAGAAGACAGTTTAGAGAAAGTGCTTTGGCGATAGTGTGACTTTGTTTTGTAGAAGAGTGAGCAGTATTTTGTGGACTTGTGGCAGGTGTGTCCTCAGCGTATTAGCTGTATGAGGATGGCCATTGTGTAGCTGTTCTGTATCGTGTTCCTCAGCCAGCAGGCTTAGAAGGCATTTTGATGGGTCTGCGTGTGTAGGTGGTGGCGACAGTGTTTGAAAGTGAGCGGGTGAGCTGTGTTGTTTTTGTAGTGTGACCTTGTTGTGCAGTAGACATGGGGAAGCAAAGTTGTGAGGAGTGGCATGCTACTTATTTTGTTTATGTCTGTTTAGGGCGGAGGGTGTAGGAGTTCAGGGTGGTGGTGCCGCATGTGGGTTATGCAGTAGGGTTCTAAACTGTCCAATGAATGCGAGGCGGTTAACAAAGTGTTGCTGTATATGTGTTAGGTGTGGTGGAAGACAGAAAGCTGGAGATTGTTCATTTGTGTAGTTTGAAAGGTGGGTGAATGTTTGTAGTTTGTGATGGAAAGTATTATGAGGTGTCGTGCGGGAGAAATGTTGTTGTGCTGATGTCTGTTATGTTTGGTTTTTGAGGAGTAGTGAAGGAGGAGCTGATGTAATTGTTTTCTAAAAAGTATTTGTTTGTAGAGTATTGCTTGTGAGTGTAAGTTGTAAGGTAAAGGGGGTGGTAATGTATTTGTGAGTAGAGTGTACATGGTGTGTAAGAGGGTATGACCTAGAAGTAAAAGTGTGTTAGATTTGATTGCTGCAAGAGGTAATATGTGTGGGGTAGTGAAGTGTAAGTGTTGTGCGGTTGTGTAATTGTGGTAGAAAGAAGAGGAGGGTGTTTGTGGCTGAAAAGATGGAAGGATAAGCATAGGTTTCATGGTGACAGAAAGGGGGCTGTTAGGAGCAATTATAGTAGGGAGTGTGTGTCTGGATGGAATATAGTTAAGTATGGTGTGGAATTTGGTTGTGTGAGTGATGAGTGGATTGGTTAGTGGTATAGGCTAGAGTTGAGTATTGTTTGTAAGTGATGGTATAAATGTATGGGAGCTGGGATAGAAGTGTGTACATATGTGGTTTCTGGGTGCTGACACATTGAAATTTGTCTTGGGTTAGTTTGTAGTAAATGAGTAGAGTACATGTGCTGTGAGTGTGTTAATATGGTTGTGAATAGGGTAGGGTGGGTGCTGGTGTATGTAATATTGGGCAGCATTTATGGCCCTAGTACCGACCAGTCTCAGGCAGCTGCCCTTGTCCTCTCCGCCCTTAGGATTGACACCTGGGCTGAGACACCCTGAATCCTGGCCTTAAATAGTCCTAGTAATCGGGTGACCCCTTCAGCCAATGGGAACCCTAGCTCTAACCAATCACAACACTAGCCCTAAGCCCTAGAATCAGTAGGACACCGGCCTCTAATAGCCAATCACAGCCCTAGTCCTAGCAGACAATCGTCCAATAGAAACCCTAGCCTCACTCCTAATCCCAACCCTAGTCCCAGCAGCCAATCATGCAGGAAACCCTAAGCCCTATGTCCAATAGAAACCCTAACCCAAGGAACCAATTAGAAACCCTAAAACATGTCCACCAATCAAATCACTAACCCCAAGCCCCACATCCAATAGAAATCACTGACCGAGGAACCAATCAGCACCCTCATATACTCAACCAATGAGAACACTAACCCTAATCCAATAGAAACACCAGATACGGCCACCAATCAGTGCACACATATAGCATCCAATTGCAGACTATATAATGTGCCTGCGACCTCAGACAATGTTTGCCGGGCAGCTGCTCCTGAGCTTAGAATCTTCTAGGAGACAGACAGGCTAAACCAATATCGTGGCATTCTGCAGGTAATGGCCTAAAAACGTTGCCCTCCTACAATACTGCTTTTCCAACACTTACACTTACTCTCCTAGCCAAATTAACGAGTGTTACAATCCCTTTCCAAACACTGCTTAAACAACTAACAGCAGATGAATACAGTCTCAAAGCACCCTCTGTTCTGTCTCTGATGTATAATATCTCTATTTCCACTTGCTTGGACATAATGGTGCTCAAGGAAAATCATATATTGACTGGATCGCACTTTGGGCATCAAACAAATGATTATTTAGTCATTGTTCTCTCTCCAAATATTGACAACATCTATGGTAGCAATATTCTGCATCCGCTTGACCTCTTTACTAAAAGACCTGTATCATAAGAGATTTCTTCGATAGGTAGGATTAACTGTATCAAAATAAATTTTAAACCCAGACTGTTATATGCAGCGAGAATCCTTCCTCTTTAATAACCCTCAGAGTTTCTGAAACTGATCCAAAGAAAGGTTTGGAAACTATCTGGAACAAGACTCCTCTTGTTGCTAATTCTATCTGCTCAATACACCCTAGGAGGGTGGTCTTGGCTTTTCAGATGGTGACAAATATTGCATGGCGGCAGAAAGAAAGTCGGCACTAGATTGGTTTTCATTAGGTCAACACAGACCCTGGAACAAACTGGAAATGGGGAAAATGGAGAATACCCTTGAAAGATCTTCTGTGGATGCCACAAAGAGCCCTAATAAATTATACGTCTTAGTTTTGTCCAATAAAATCATGCTTGCTTAGTGAGATAAAGCCAACAGAACATGTTAGCTGACAACCTTTCCTTCTCACCTGACACAATTTGCAGAGAATCTGGACTTCCAACCAAGAATTTTGGACAAATAATTTCATAAGTAGACTAACAACTGCCTTCACCCCCCACCGACACCCCCTCTCCTATGGCATTTCACACAAAAATGGTTCTCTGAAAGGTAGAGAATAACGCTAAGCTTGAGTTGGAAATGAAAGCTGAATATAAACTCACCGACTCTTACATTTTGCATATCAGGAAAGGGTGAAACTAAGGTAGTTAGAGAAAGCACATGAATGGAAGACTTGCTCTCTAAAGGGGTTACGACCCGAGCCATCTCTAATATGTATAGGTTGCTTGAAGCTGAAAGTAACACTCGAGAAAACATATATAGGAGTTGATGGGAAGAAGACCTACAGGTTAACATCCCTGAGATTTCTTAGAATTCTACACTCTGTGGCTAAATTGTCTATCAGAACACAATACAAAGAGAGTGTTTACAAAGTTATGATGAGATTGTATCCAATGCCTGTGATTCTGAAGGCCATATTCACCGGGTCAAACGCATGGCCTGTGGCAAGGGCGCTGAAACATGGGTATGTACTATCATATGTGCTTGTCCTGCAATCAGATTAAAATATTCTTCACAGCGGCCCAGTTTCATATTATAGAAATTACAGGCACTGAGCTACCATCAGCGCCACTGGTTGTGTTGATGGGGAATGCAGGTGAGGGAATACAACACCTGCTCTCATCGGCAAGCTAATTTCTCAGCTACTTCCAGCTGTCAGATTGAGGACTGCTCAGATATATAAGGCACCCAATCTCCTGAATATAGGACTATGATGGCTGAAAGTCTAGTATATGTATGCTATACAAAGGTTGGAAACGACAGAGAGACTACAATGATTCAAAACATTTCGTCTCCCTCCTACATCAGGCCTTGAGAAATCTACTTGCCCACTCGCTATGGCAAAGGTTGGCAACGACAGAGAGACTACAATGATTCCAAACGTTTCGTCTCCCTCCTACATCAGGCCTTGAGAAATCTACTTACCCACTCGCTATGGTAAGTCAGATTTTATCAGGGGGAACTATTTTTAGGGCATGCTGGCCTTGTCTGGCAATGGAGCTCGGCTGGCAAAGAATAGACGTACTGTTCATTCAGAAATTGAATGAGCAATAAAGATGGTTTTAAATCTTGTTTTTATCTTTTCACACTGGTATGCCTTTCAAGATAGACATCAAATATCAGCTCAGGTAGTTTTACAAAATCCTGGAGATGGGTGGTTACAAAAGCCTCTAACTTTGCAGTTAGAGAAAGAAAAGTGATGTGAACTGTCCGACAATCGTGCTTGTGTGCATGCAGTGAAATAAAAGGCTGTCCATTTTTTTTTTAACACATTGTAAACAAACTGTACAAATATTCCAAAATATATTTCAGTAATTAGGAGAGCACTTTTTATGTAATTCTGAAGTGTGATGAAAACAAATATTTTAACAATATCAAAATAATTCAGAACACTTTACTTGGTTATGTGCAAATGTTAAATATTTGCTAAAACCCAATTCCCACACTTTATCGTTTGTACGCAATATAGTTTTATCAGTAAAACTGTGTTTCAGTGGGAAGGTTTGTGGCCATTTCAATGGAAATGTGCTGTCTGTAAATGACAGTGTGCTACCACATCATGCTTTAGTACTTATTTATTAAAAATTCGAGTTTTTAAACATGAACTGAGAACAATTCCTCCCTTCGCCCTGATAATGCTATTAGTGAACTAAGAGGCAAGTCAGCTCATGATTACCATATACATGGAGCGAAACTTTAGTCTATTAAATCAAACAAGAGTTTTTGTACAGCAGACAAGCTGAACTCACATATTTGAAGGTGCTCTCATCTGAGATAGTGAAGAAAAAGGAAACTCTGTGAAATAAAATATTTATGGGTCAAGCACATTACAGTTAGCTTGATCAGTTTATTCAAGTCATTAGACATGCAGGTCTGGTAACATTTTTATAATTTTTCGAGGCCTGCGCTTAACTCTTGATAAGAATATGGACCCTGAGAATTGATAGTTAGATTGCAAGTGTGGCATCCCTGGCCTGTTTCCCCTTTGAAATTAGTATTTTTTCTGGGGATGCTGCTGAGAGTCTCCATATGAGCGTGTCCATGCTGTCTCCCCCTTTCTCCTTCCTTTCTCCATACTTCTCGTCGTTAGATGTTGTCAGGCTACTGAGAACACTGCCTCACATTCTATCTAAATAGGCTTTCAGTGTCATTAATAAACTTATGTGCTCTTAGTGGCTACTTTATAAATTGTATTCCTCCTGGTAAGACTTTACATACATTGTTTTAAAGAAACAGCTGTGGAAGTGTGATGAATTGTGGTTTATGAAACAGGTGCTTAAATGCCCAGAATTGTGTAGATAATGTGTGCGTTTTTTTTGTTTGTTCGGGGGGAGGAAGTGTCAGAGCTCTGAAAATGCTCTCAAAGCGGGCGGGGGGAAGAAGGGGCTGATAGGTAGCCTGGAAAATATGTATGGTGTTAAACAGGTGAAATCTAGGAAGGGGTGGAATAAGACAACTGGTTAGCGTATTTCTTGTTCTGAAGGCATACAAATGAATATGATAGTGTATTGAGTATTTAATAGGATAGTGTACTGAGTATTAATCACAAGATGATAAAAATACTGGGAGAAGAAAAGCAAGTTAAAACTAAAATTAGTCATAATGAAGTACGTAGATGTCGCAATGTTTACATTAGAAGCAAATAAATACGTTGCTGCGTTTACCATTTGTGACAGGCAGAACATATCTGTAGGAATCGAGGAGGTTCAAATAACAAAATGAGTAGGATGATTAAATGAACACGTTCCAAGTGGAGGGGCACACAATACTTGGGTAGGCTTATCTGGAACGTGCATACATATTTTAGCAAGTGCTAATGGTAACTTGTGTAAAATAAAATGTGATACAATTTTCTGATGGTTTACAATAGCTGAAGCACTGCAAGTAAGGAATGTTTTAAATTGTACTGGGGTAGAAGTACCTGAAAGGTGCATAATAGAGCAACATATTTAAGGGCCAGCAAAATACCAGAGCGAGAATAGAGCTGGAGGGATAGAGTTCACAATATTTTTGGTGAGGACTGAAAATGGCAAGAAATGTTACATATTATACCTTGACAACTCCAAGTGCATCATAGAAAGGCATTGCTGAGATAACCTAAGGTACATGCAGGGCCACTGGAAATATGTAGCAGGATAGGGCCAAATTACATGGCAAGGTTGAGTAAAACAAGCGGCAAAAAAGGCAAATTATTCGGTATAATGCAGCACATTTTAGTATAGTATTACTTCATTATTCCATCATTTTTAAACTTGGTAATACTGTCTGGGCAATGGCAGCACCTCAGTAGTACCAGTTAAACATCCAAATATAGCAGTAAGCAAAAGAAAGGTGACCAGTCCAGCTTTGCAAAGGGCCTTCCACTTCCAGGCAACACGTATCACTGCTTTTTCAGTAACTTTCGAACAGTTTGAGCTAGAAACAAGTTCTTATTTTGGGGGTGAAATCTGCAGATGATGGATTATGTAGCAATTCTGTAATTATGCGAAATAGCCGTGGCCGCACAATCACATGATTCCAGTGGCCCTGGGTACATGCACATTTGACTGAAAGGGATGGGGTTGTTACATTTGACTGGAAGGGGGGTGTTACTCAGGGGGACAGACATGTATTTCCATATGTTTTTTAAATGTTTGATACAAAAACCACAGAATGTCGTAGTTGCGTAACTCTTTCTTTCCCTTGTCCCTCCCGTCGTCCTAGAGCCCTCATCTTAAAGCTTTGAGATCTTCAAGGCTACTGGTCATTGTGAACACAATGTGGTAAAAATGTCCTAGTGGCTGAAATATCTTAAGAACGGTGAGTAAGAAATGTTTTAAAAGTACTGAGGTAGGACCTGAAAAGCGCACAACAGGAGCGATATGATTAAACGGCCAGCAAAACACCAAAAAGAGAATGGAGCTGGGGGCATAGAGTTCTCAATATTTTGGATGCGGGGTGAAAATGACAAGAAATATTTACATATTATACCTTGAAAACTCTTGAGTGCATCACAGAAAAAAAAACACTGCAGAGTGAACCGGAGGTGTACCTACATTTATTGACAGCTGGGGCGATTGGGTAATTTAACGGGTGACAATGTATTTACATATCTTTCAGAGGGCTGCTACAAATACCAGAAAATTCCTCTGTCGACCTAAAGCCCTTGCCTCAAATCCTTGAGACCTCTTGGCCCTAGCTCCACCCACCTGTCACCTTCTCTTCCTCTTACTGCGTGTTAGCTTTCCTGGCCCAGTCTCTACTAACCCAACCAGCCTTGTTTTATCTGTTACCTAGGTTCCACCCTTGCTACACTGGCCTCCTCCTACTTGTTTTGCTACACTTAACTGAAACCCCCGATTACCCACTCAGCTGGTAAGCAGGCCGCGGCCCGCTTGGCCCGATGTCACTCCTACGCTTCTCCTTTGAAACCTTCCTGAAGCCCTGTATAAGACTGCCGCGTAAACCTTACCAGCTCTCCCGGGGGTGTCACAGGCCGCCGCTTCCCCCGGGCATCTCTTCCCCGGGAAGTGCCTCCGTTTCAGTCTCTGCTGGAGAAGTCCGCGAGCCAGCGACATTCCAGCTAGAGCGCCGCCGCGTCGCATGGCATGCTGGGACCGATCAAGAAGCGGCGGAGGACTTAACACTACCTCTACGATAGGGTAGCGTCTAGTTGACATTAGAGGAATAACCATTTGTCGTCCCTAGCTACCACGACCGTCACGTGACACACTGAGATCTTTAAACTCTTTGTCAGCATGGACTTCTTTCGGTCCGAGCGGGTCCTCCAGGTGGCCACTCCGCAGGTCTTTTGATACCAGCGGGGCCGCTAGCGGTGCCAGGCACTGCGCGCTCGGTCTTCAGGCATCGAACGACCACAGCAGAGTCTTCGGCCATCTGCCCAGGCACAGGCACACAGCGGGCGTGCATCCGCAGCACGTCCTTGCCTATCGCTGCGCGGTAGGCAGCAAAACCGGATGGTGTGGGGAACGACACCACAGACCTGCTGCCTCACAGTGCTGGATTCGAAAGAACTTTACTCCGGGAACCCGTACGTTTGGGGTCAAAGAGTGGCAACAAAAACACGGCGTAGTTGGTCATGCAAAGCAGCCGAAGAGTGAAATTTATTTTTATTTTCTTAACTCTGTCATAAATAATTGGCAACCAGTAGAAACATTGATAGTAAATCTGCTCTGGTTTAATTGGTTGCAAAGGCTGCATTGTAAAATATCTTATCAGGTTAAGACACCTGCTGAAGAGCGCTTTGTGTTCCACTAAATCCCAGGGAGTAATAATATTTGTAAGATAACTCTGGTGGTTAATGCGCTTGCTAGAATGATCTGCTTTTTGTCTGACCACAGTTGTGACATAAAGTAGCATTGAGGGTTAATGTGTCTCTTGTAAAGCATATCGTGTAACATGCAGATGACAGATTTTTTTATTTGCATATAGTGTAACATGCAGATTACAGTTTTTTAGGTCTCGCCTATTCTATCCTGCAGGGATGGATAGGCGAGATTATAGTAAGCAGTCCGAAAAGTCTACCTAGCTGCCGATCGCGTACAGTTTATGTGAACACAATCACGCGCATTGTCAACAACTGCCACAACCACGCGCATTCTTTACAGCTTCCATTTTCTACCAGACACTTCGTGCGCGCGCTCTCCCTCTGTTGCCACACGCATTCAGCTCACCAGGCTGCACACCCCCTCACTCTCCATATGGTCGCACACCTTTTCTTTGATCTCCACCGCACGTTCTCACAGGCTCCTCTCCGCCCACGCGTCTCTCCCCTTCTGTGTAGTTCTGCCCCGCCTTCTCTTTCTCGCTTTTTTTTTGGGGGGGGGCTTTGTGTGACTGACTACTTGACCTCGTGCATATGAGTTTTGCATGCGTCTATTATATTTATTTACTTTGAATGTTTTTTTTGTTTTAACCGCCCACGAGTCTCTCCTCTTCCATGGAGTTCCCCTCCGCCTTTTCTTTCTCGCATCTTTTTCTGATTTTCGGCTTTGTGCGACTGACCACTTGACCTCGTGCCTATGAGTTTTGCATGTGTCTATTATATTTACTTTGAATGTTTTTTTTATTTAACTTTACGCACCCAAACACGTTCATTGTTTCCTTTCCTTCTTACATTGTTATGCGGAAAAAAAATCACTCTCTCCACAAACAGCACTTTAATCCTGTCTCGCCTCTCTGTGTTTTGCTGTCTGCCCTAGTCTTCAATAGTTTCCAGCCTCTGTGTTCTGCTTTACGCATCCAAACACGTATGCTTTTGTCTGAGTTTCCTGCTTACATTCTCATGCAAAACAAACAAAAAATCACTCTTTCTACAAACAGCACTTTTATCCTTTTATTCTGTTTTGCCTCACACAATGCCCTACACACATTAGACCACACAAAATGCCACCTCACACACTGCCCTACACACATTAGACCCCCAAAACTGCCACCTCACACACTACCCTACACACATTAGACCCCACAAAATGCCAACTCACACACTGATGATGATGACGATAATTTTATTTGTGTGATTAATAAAAACCAATACAAAAAAGAAACGATCAATGTAAAGGGAATAATTAAAATTGAATAAAATGATAATATTTATATATAAGGCTTAATTCTAAAACCACCATTTGGTGTTTCGTTTTCGGAGACGCAATAAAATGTTCTTCATTTGGCTGCACTGGGCAAGTCTTTAGTGGGGGGCAGCATGCATGGTGCCTTCCTCCGGATGAATACCATGCTGTGCCATGATTGGCCTGTCCTTTAGGGCTTGTCGGGCATGATAGATGAACTTAGCAAAATTAGCCATGTACTTTACCGTGTCCAGTAAATATAGCTGAAGGACTGCCTCCTTAGCAGTCCGTGTGCCCAGTTGGAGGAGAATAGGTCTTAAATGGATTCGGCGGATTGACAACAGGGCGGGACAGCATAGTAAGACGTGGGCCAATGTTTCACGCTTGTAATGGCAGAGGCGACACTCCGTAATTGCTGGTCTTACTTTCACTGAAGGATACAAGTATTTTAAAGGAAGCACGTTCAGTCTAGCTGCAAGAATCTTTTGTAAGGCTTGCCTCTCCACCGGCTGTGTGAGGTGTGGTTTGAGGCCATGTAGAGTGTAAAGGGAGCTTTGGGTCTCGTGGAAGCCTCTAGCTGTCAAAGCTTCGATATCCAATTTTCGAGAGCATGATCTTACTTGTTTTTTTTATTGATGTTTTAATAGTTGTATACTTTATTATATTGGGGTCCAAATTCTCTGTGGCCAGGTTCAAGAGGTCTTTGGCTGAGGCAAGACCGCTTGACCACGGGTTGTCCAGGTTATTAAATATTTTGTTTATAACAAACTTCATTGAGTTCTCTGGGGCCACAGTAGTTAAGTAAAAGTATTTTACCAGACTTGCCAGTTCTTCCAAAGATTGTCGGTTAAGATTAAATTCCAAGCGAATTAGAGTTTTCCTTGTGCACGACGGAAGACAGAATAGCTTTTTGTAGGCTGCACAATTGATCTTTTCAAGGTCTTGCACCAATTTGCCTGGGAACGCCTGTGTCGCGTAGTTGAGGGAAGGTAGTCATTTTGCCCTCAGAACTCGCTGGATAGCCATGGCCGTTGGACTTTCCAAAGTGGCGTTAAGTTTACAGATGGCGTAAGTAACCATTTTTCCTTTCTGCTGGAGCTTGTGTCGATGGGCCTGTGGCCGACCTGTTTCACTGAACCATACTCCAAGATAATTGTACAATTGAGTACTGGACAATGTTAAGGGTCCCAGACTCCATTTCATTAACTTCTTTTTCGGATAGCGGCCAAAGATCACTATCTTAGATTTCATAGGGTTTGCGACCAGCTTATTAGGTCTCGCCTTGCTATCGCGTAAGCGATCGCAAAGCGAGACTATAGGGGCTTTTAAAAGTGCTCCCAAAAAGCGGATTGCATGCCTAGCATGCGCACAATCGCGCATATCGTGCCGCCATGCAATCCGCTTTTTGGGAGCACTTCAAAGGGTCCGCTCCCCCGCCTGGAATGCGCTCACCCGCCCCCAAGCGCACGCGCGCGCGCCACGCTCCGCCGGGCTTGTCTTGTTTTAAATGCAGCATACGCGCAACAAGAGGCTTTTAACAAAAGGTTGTTTTTCCACCCACTACCCCCTCCCTTCTCCCCCCTCCCTCGCTCTCACTACCCCCTCCCTTCTTTCCCTTCCTCCTCGTCAGTCACTGGGCTGAATTTGTGCGTCCCACACACTCCGTCGCAGCTTCAACTCCTCCCACACCCTTTCATCTCACTTCTCCTCCCACCAGTCCATGTCCGCTGTTGGGAAACAGGAGGAGGACAGTAGGCGCAGGGCGCCACACTTGATTTTGTTAGGGTATTCCCAGGAAGCGCGTTATGCGTGTATACAGTAGTTGCAGTGCACTTTTTTTTTCTTTAGATTACCTCGCCTCAAGTTTGGAACGATGTTTGCTGGCTTTCAGATGCAGACCCCTCCCACGGCTTGTTGCGGCTGCACCTCGCTTTGATCACTTTTTTTAAATGCAGCATACGCGCAACAAGAGGCTCTTAACAAAAGGTTGTTTTTCCACCCGTTTTGATGAAGGGTGTACCATTTTACACAGTGGCACGTTGGTCTGTGTAAGGGCTCTGGAACCGTGCAGTACTCTTATTAACAGAACTTTGTGCGAAACCGGCCCTGGGAAACCTATGCCTGCAGCTGTCCGGTTTGGATTCCTGTTTCTTTTTGCCATCTCTTCCCTCTGCTTGTAATTCAACTTGGTACCTTCTGGGTTTCCTCTAGAACGCCTTATGCTAATTGAGTGACAGCAGTACTACATACACAGTGTTTGGTGGCTGATTGAATTTCACCCCAGCAGGAAGGGCGGGGAAGTATGCGTGGGGAGCTCTGAGGAGAGGGCATGACTCCACACTAGGCAAGCCTCTCAGCCGCTTTTGGTGTGTATGTACATGTTATTAATTTATTTTTGTATTGCTACACGGCTAACTGGACTGTTAAAAGCATGCTCATTTTGTATCGCTGTGCAGGCTCCCTTTAATACTATGGCAGAATTTCTTGTTGTTATTTTATGTAAGTCCCGTTCTAGCCCGCAGTGCATATCTCCTAAAACCCAACTTACAAAAAATAACGACAAGCAATTCCGCCATAGTAATAATTCAAAATGGGTGTTACTTCGCCTTCCCCCTACCCGCTTTGTTTTGTCTTTCCTCCCTTTTGCTTCACCTAACCCTGCTTGCCCATGGAGTGTGGGTAGCATTTTGGGAACGGTAGGTTTAACTCTTGAATGGTTAGGTTGTTTCTGCATCCTCTATAAGTACGTACATTTTGTGAGGTTTGGGTGAAAATTAGTTACCCTTGCTTGCCCCTCTCTTGTGTCACACCTCTACAGCTGTTGACTTGACTGCCTCTTCCTGTCAGGAGTGACACAGGGAGAAAAACAAACATTGCACCTTCCAACATACAATATCGCCAACTATAAATGTGTCTTTTGTGTAATATAACTGGTGCTCATGTAAAGCGCTTCAATACCTTCCAGACGAGTTCACGCTATAAAAGTGCAAAAAAAAAAAACCCAACCTCCTTCCTGTTGCTTCTGTTCCCGCCGTTGTGTTCTAATGTAAATGGTGCAGTATTTATGTAACGCAATGATTGTATACATCTGTACCAAGGTACTCGAAGAAAGTATTTTGTACACTTATATCAGGATTAAGGATGTATATTTCTGATCTCTAGATGGGAACTATGTCCCCTTTTATGGTATCAATTTTCTCTGTTTGAATTTTATGCATTTAAAGAGCTAGCATCCTCTCACAATGATCAGATGTCTTCGTTTCGCGTCACTGTAAGCACTTCCGCTATCCTAGAGTGTACAAAAATATTGGACTTTTGTGATACAAATATAAAGCTCAGATTAACCTTAAGAAGCCTGAAGTTGAAGACACATTTAATTAGCAAGTTTCCGAAGCTCGGATAACAGAAGTGCCTCGCAGCAGCCTTTGTGAATATGCCATATTTAAAAGATACGTGCTCGCAGCAGCCTTTGTGAATATGCCATATTTAAAAGATACGCGCTGTGACAGACAGAACAATTTCCAGAAAAATAAATGACTAAATGCATTTAAAAAAAAAAAAATTGTTGAATGTTGGAAGGGCAAGCAGGGCACGATAGGAAATATGATCATAGATATACACTTAAAAAAAATAAAACTGGGCAGTCGAAGGGCGAAATGAATAAATTATTCCACGCAAGGAGCAACTGCATATATTTTCGTAGAAATGTCGAGTACACAACTTATTTAACATGACCCTTCCTGCAATTTTCATAAACGAGTCTAATAGGGAAAGGGGTCTATAGCACGCTGGGTTATCCCGGTCCCCTTTTTTAAAAATAGGTATTGTGACTGACTCGGACCAGGATTTAATAAAACCCTTTGCACAGCATGCTTCTAAGACTTGTGTAAGCAGAGTAGCCCAGAGTTCAGTTGTTTTGTATAGGTCTACAGGAATCCCGTCAGGGCCTGGGGCCTTGCTTCCTTTGCTCGCATTTATAGCCGCCAGGACTTCACCATGGGAGAAGTTGATATCAATCGGTAAAAAAGCGGGTTGATGTCCCGAGAGATCCAATTCATGGTCTTGGATTGTAATCTCGCCATCCTTATTTCCATATACATTGGAAAAGAAGTCGATCCATGATTTTTCATCGATCACTACCTCTACCTTCGCACTCTCGCTATTAGCAAAAACAGGTGCCATAACTGCCTGCCAAAAAGAAGAACAGTCCCTGCGCAATGAGGCCTCATAAAGATTGTTCCACGCCTGCTCCTTAATTTTTTTCTTGTGTTTTTTCCTAGCAAGATTGTAAGCCTTCCTGCAAGCTCTGATTTCCTCACAGTCCCTCTCTGGGTTATGAAGTGCGGCCTTTAGGAGGGAATACGTTTTGGTACAAAAGCTATCAAACCATCCGTAACTCCTATTAGTTGGCATCTTACAGCGAAAACTCAGAATGTTTTGTACAACCTGCGTAATTTGAGAAAACGCTTTTAGAATATCCATATGAGAAGTATCTTCTTTCAGGCATTCAATAATAGGTGCTAAGGCCTTAGAAATATTTTTTTTATTCATCGCCTCTGGATCTTTCTTGCCCCACCTCAACGAGTAACCATTTTGGCGGGCCAAAACAATGTCTTGGGTCCATGCCAAACTTTCAACAGTAGAGGGGGCATTAGTAGCTGGTAACACTATGTTAATGCTTAGTGGGAGATGGTCACTCAGACCGTTGGAATGGATCATGAATTTAGCAAACCAGTTAGCGTAGCGATTCAGGATAATAATAAAGTCAATCAAAGAATTAAATCCCCGTCCAATGAACGTAGGGCCAAAATCTACTATTGGAGAACACAACATATTGGCGAAACCAAGATCAAACGATGCCATAACTCCATTGTACCGTTCGCCCCTATCAGAATGTACAAAATGGGTAGTATGGCCATTATCCTCGGTTTCAATGTCTCCAGACCCACAATCGTTCAATGTACAAATGCTAGCATTAAAATCCCCGCCCCAGATCGTAATCACATCCATCCCTTAAGATACAACCAGATTGCTCAAATCATCGCTTAGACTTTTTATAACATCTGCAAATTTTCCCTTATCTATATTATTATAGATATTGATGACCACTACCTTGACTTGTGGGAGCATATGAATGGTAACAATTTGGTAATAAGAGGTGTATCTTGTCATTTTGATGTTCTGTACCCTCAGCATATTGGAAATATAAACACAATTCCCACCTTTGTGTCTCCTGTGTGCTGACCGCAGTGTTGGAATGTCGAATGTCTGAAAACCATCAAGATGTAACTCATTTAGTAACCACGTCTCCTGGAGACAAAGTATGTCAAAATTATTAATAAAATCAATCCAGACTGGGTTAATGGCCTTCGACTCCGCAAACGTTCCAAAAGACTGCTCTTACAGACCCTTCGGCTGATTCAACTTGTATATCTAGACCATGTTCGCTCTTGCCCTGTCCCTGGGTTCACCCCATCTGAATTTCTGTAACCATGCTGCAGTCATCTACTAAAAGGGATGTGACAACTTTAATATGTCCACCGCTTCCTAATTCATTCTGCGTTGTTTTTAGAATTCCTACCGGGGATAGATCACCCTTACTCTGAGGTTCTATAAAGACGTTGTGAATATGCTGGTTAAGAATTATTTTGGGCAAAGCTACTGCTAACGGAGTGTTGCAATGATCTGCGAGTGGTACCCAGACGTGTTCCGGGGCACAAGCCCAATAATCTGGGTGTAAACCTTATCCTGTTCCAAGTTGTAGTTTAGAGGCAGGGCTACCTGTAGAGTGATGATTTTCATGTATTGCCAGAAGTCAATCCACATCCTCGAGGAATTGCAAAGGCCCAAACCTATTTTTTACCTCTAGATTGTAGGTCGGATTACTATTCAGGTGTGTATTTGTATGAGAAGCAAAATACTTTGCGGGCACACCTGGCCGATAGAAATAGCCCAAGGGAAGGACATTAATACCCTCTGCCCTAAGATTATTTGCACTAGTCCGACTTAGAATTTCGCGAACTAGGGCTGGTGAACCCAGAGACAGAACTACCCAATCCCCTTTAAGGGTTTTTCTACTAGTACCCACCCACGGGACGCGTCTCACCATTTTAAAGGAGGTAAACATTTCCTGCGTCAAACCAGCATTCACGCCTAAATAGTGTATGGCTTTATTCCTTAGGGTGACCCAATATTCTTTATCACACTCAGAGGAAGAAGGAACATTTGCCTGGACCAGTGTGTAGGGGGCCGCAGCAGGGGGAAGGTTTAAACTAGTATAGTTTGATGGGGGCTCTTTATTAGAAGCCACTCGAATCCCTTGCTGAGTGTAAGTATCCAGATGAGGTGAAACCCCCCGTCTATCGGTATTTAATGTTCCTGCCCCCCCTCTTGCCCCAACATTATTTGGCCCTTGGCCACTGGGAATTAGGCTTTTTGATTTAATGGGGCACAAAACTCTACTGGCACTTTCACTCTGACTACTCTGTTTACTGCGTCCCGGGGTAGTGGCTCAAGGAATCTGCCTGACGACTTTTTCTGGTACATCACCCCCACCTATCACGGGCTGTATAATTGCAGCTTCAGTTAGGTGTCCTATAATCGACGCTCGACCTACTTCAATATTATTCAGTCTCTTCTCTAAGGTGCCAATAGAGACTTTAATGAAAGTGGTTAGTTCTGTTAGCAAGCTCATATTTCCCAAGATATCTTTGTTATGGTGACCTTTACTATTACTGCTGTTTTTTTAGCAGCTGGCCCGTTTTTTAGCGGTTAGGTTGTCCTTGCCTTGGGTTGATTTAGGGTCGAGTAGTAAACTATTAGGAATTGTGAGAGTTTTATGAATCAGAGGCGGTAAACTTATGGGGGCGTCTATCTTCTTGGAGGTACATACTCTTTTAGGTGGTGGCAGTGATGCAGCATCTGGGTCATCAAAGGAGATCTCATCGCCTCCAGTCTGGACGCAGCCGTTTGATGATTCAGTAATTGTCCCATGAACTTTTTTTTGCCCCCTCAGGCACTCTATGAGGCGGGGATGAGACCCTGCTAGTTTCAGCCGAGACTTGTAACACCTTATCCTTATTCAGAGCCTCCTCTACATTAGAAATTTGTTTTTCAATAGCCCCCACCGCCCCTGTCAAGTAATTTTTAATGTCATATTAGTTGCTTTAGCCTTATTTACCAACTGGCCAGGGTTTGAGTTTTGTAACTTCCTCTTCCCCATTTCTTAGATCAAAGGACAACCCCTATCAACCCCAACACAATCGGGGATAAGGGAACTACTTGTGGGCCTACCAACACATAAGACACACCTCGCAAATACAGTTATTACCCCCACGATAGGGGGAAAAAACAATGGAAAAAAAGTCACAAGGCTATTGAATTTACCAGAGTCATAGCTTGTGATGATTTAGTCCCGAAGACCAGAGACTAAGAGCTGTGGCCCAGCCCAGCCTCTACCGGCCAATGTCGGCCAAGGACAGGCCCGCCCTTGGCTCGTGCTTCTCCCGGGCGAGCCCGCGCGTGTCCCGGGAGCCCTGCGCGAACTTTATGCGCCGGTTGGCGCACGGCTCCTGCCGCGGTGACGCTATGCCCCCTGGGATGTGAAGTTCCATGGCAGGAAAGACCGTATTGCTGGGGCGGCAGTACGCAAAACCAGCAGGATGAGACTCCGTGCGGCAAGGGTCTAAGACAGGATACAACAAGGGTGGCAGCAAAGAACAGCTAGTCGGGCGTCCCACTGGGAGTGAGTAGAGCTCACACCTGCATGTCAGTCTCAGTGATATGTGCATCAAATTGTTAATCCTGGGCTCCCAGCCCTACTCTTTATGATTGCCTTATCTGCCCCATCTCCTTCCTGAGATGTGTCCAGGCCCCTCCCTTGTGATCAATCATTGAATTAGAGAGCACCTTTTGAAGTGTACAGGGGGAGTCTCTTTCTCCCTTCTCCACTGTGTCCCACCCTGTCCACAGGAATGCAGCTATATACAAATCTGTCTGGGGGATTCCTCTACTCGGGTTTTCACCAGACAGACCTGAGCTTCTCAAAATGGACCCCAAGGTCCTCCATGTAATGGACCATTACAGACACACCTGCACTTGGCGTATGGCCACAGCACACACTCTGTTCAGTACTGCTACCTTCATGCACTGTACTCTCACAGACACACATACATTTAGCACACATATTCACACTGTTCAGTACTGCAGCTTTTCTGTGTTGTGCCATGGTGTGCTACGTGCAAACACACACACTGCCACTACACACATTCATCATGTGTGCACTGCACAACACATAGCCTTTCTGTATTGTACTTTTTCGCAAGCACACATACACCCAGCACATGCTTCCACTGCACAGCACTACATCTCTCATGTAATGTATTCCTCACAACTATAATACACAGTGCATATGCTCACAATGCATGTACTCCACAGTACTGCTTTATCACTGTACTGTACCCTTTCCAGGCATGCATACAACCTGCATAGTTACCACTCTTGTGCAGCAATTTGCATCTAACTGATGTAAGCCAAGGGTGAGTTAAGCACACAGCATCAGAACGTTTTGAAAAGGCTGAGTAAGCCTATAGGTCTCACTCCAGTGACAGAGTAGAAAAGGACCTTTTCACTCCTACTGATTACTACACGAAATGCTGCCACCATTGTGCTCACACGGCTTAGCTCCTGGAGAATGATCACTGTTTTGTATACTTATTGTGTCACCCAAGTGGGATGGGTATGCCCAGACGTGGGTCCCGTGCACACTGTCACTGGAACCAAACTGTACCTTTCTGATGAGCCCATAACTAGGGCGAAACCAGTCCTGGGCTGCTTGTTTTCCGGTTCAGGGAGGAGCTGGCTTGGTAGTTTGGGCTGGACTGTTCCTATTGTAGCAGGTTCGAGGCTGATTTGCATATAGCTGGGTCCAAACTGAGGTGGCATGGAGTGCCAAATAACAATGAATTGGATCGTGGCCCGAGTGATTTCCAGTGGCTGAGAATAGTTCAAACATTCCACCCATCGGGAGCCTAGCGCGCATCCAAGATGGTCGCGTGAGCACAGGGCTCCCCGGACCCTCGCTGCTCCTCGGAATTTATCCTGAATCTATCCTGACTCGGTTGATGGAATCTGGGAGACGAATGCTGGCTGAACACTAAACTCCTTTCGGAAATCAAATCGGACCTGGCAATCCGGAGTTATGGTGGTTTGAACTTTTGAGGCCCACCCTACGGCTGTGCCCGATGCGAGGGTGATCTGTGGAGCCGGGGCGTAGTTGAACAACAACGGCAGCGGAGCGGTGCCAGTGGCCGTCACATCACTTTCGGTTTCACTTTTGGTCTTTGAGGGGCTGGACTGTGGACTTGCTTGGTGCGACTGGGCTTCCATTTTGCCTTCGCTTGATGCCGGTGGCTTCGTCTGCTGCCAGTGTGCTCATTGACGGTGGTCCCTTCGCTCCGCCATATTGCGGCCTGTGGTGCGACACGCGTCTGCCTGGCCTGTGCCACCTCGACGCTTCCTCGGTGGTCCCCTTCGGCGATCGAGGTTCTCATGGGAGGCAAGGGAGACCCCGAGAGGCGTAAGACCAAGACATCCCTACGTGGGGGACCGGTCCAGACGAACAACATGGACCGCTACACTCAGGGTAAAGGACCCCCCGGGACATCCAATGTCCCCCCGGAGGACACCAGTGGTGGCCCGTCCGTTTCTCCGGATCTGTCCCTGCAGGACATCATGGGCGCCATTAAGGGCATCAGAGAGACCATCGCTACACAGTACGAGGCCTTGGCCCGTAAAATCGACACGGTGGCCATTGACATTACCCTAATCCGGGCGGATATCTCTAAGACCAACAAGAGGGTTCAATCGCTGGATGTGCGGACGTCCTCCCTTGGTACGGACGTGTCGGACCTGCAGGCCTCTCTCGGCGATCTCAAGTCGGCCAATGATCTGATGGCCCGGCGGCTGGAAGACTTCGAGGGACGGGCCCGCCGCAATAACATCCGCGTCATAGGCGTTCCGGAGACCTCAGATAACCGCCCGGTTGATCTCCTGGTCGAGGAGCTCATCCTCGAACATCTTGCTCCCGCTGGCCTGAGTAAGTTTTTCGCTGTGGAGCGGGCCCATCGAGTCCCAGGTGGCCGGCCGCGACCGGGTGCCCCCCCGAGGCCTATCGTTGCGAGACTTTTCCATTACAGAGACCGAGACGCGATTCTGCAGGCCTCACGGGTTCATGGCCCGGTCCGACATGAGAACTCGTCCATTAACTTTTTCCCGGACTTCACCCAACTTGTCCAGAAACAGCGGATGGGCTTCCAGGGGGTGAAGCGGCGGCTCCGGGACCTCGGTCTCAAGTACTCTATGCTTTATCCTGCAAGGCTCCGAGTGGAACATGAAGATCGGACTACCTTTTTTGACTCTCCTGTGACTATGAGTGACTGGCTGGATTCGCTGCCAGACCGGGGTGACCGGACTGGGCCCTCTGCCGGTACCGAGGGTGGTGGGTCTCCTTTGGAGTGACTTATGGTCCCGGACTCTGCCAGGTTGTACTGTTCGGCTGGGTTCTACTTCTTTTGTGCATTTTGTTTCACTATGTTGTGTGTGGGGAGCGGGCGGGGACGGGTCCCTTCCCTCCTCCGGGGTCTTTTCGTAGAATGGGGTTTGTAGGGCGACAGGCACACTGCAAGTTGGGGTGGTTTTTTGGACCGCAGGGGTGCAGGGTGGGGGGTGTTGGAGTTGGGGGGGGGTTGGTGGGTGGGTGGGGTTGTTTGCATTTGTGTTTTTTGTTTTCAAGGCGAAGTATTGGCTATGGTTCATCCTTGGGGGTTGAGCTCTTTGCTAGGGGGCCCTTGATCTACTGGATGGGATGGGGGGGGACGGGTTGAGATTGATGTCTTGGAACGTCAATGGATTGGGGGACCGTATCAAACGGGGTGTTGTGCTGCAATATCTGCGTCGTCTGACTCCTGATGTGGTGTTCTTACAGGAGACGCATCTGGTTGGCAATGTTTGTCTGGCTATGAACAGGGGGCGATATCGACTTGTGGCCCACTCTGGTTTCACCACTGGTTCGAGAGGGGTGGGCATTCTCTTGCGAGCTTCACTTCCGTTGGAGATCACCAGGGTGGTCCCAGACGATAGAGGGCGCTATGTGGCTCTGACTGGGAGGTGGGAGGGGCAGTCCCTTTCCTTGATCTCGGTCTATGTTCCCCCGGGCCTCCAGAACTCCACCTTCTCAGACTTGGGTCGTATGTTGCTTGGGCTTCCTGACAGTCTTTTGCTTATGGGTGGGGACTTTAATTCGGTTGTCTCGGGTGACCTGGACCGTCATCCGCCCAGGGCCCTCCCTGCTGCCCAGGCGTGGCTGGGCGGGCTCCTGGAGACCTTCGGTCTGGTGGACTGTTGGAGGTTAATGCATCCGACACAGTGTCAGTACACCTTTCACTCTGGGGCCCATGGGAGTCTCTCCAGACTGGACTATTTCCTTATGCCCGTGGCCCAGGCTGCTCGGATTCGAGAGGTCAAACACCTGGCCAGGGGTATTTCTGATCATTCCCCACTGTGGTTGCTTTTTGACACCAGGTCGCGGTCCGCTGGGCGGATCGCTCCTATTAACCTTTGGTACCTGCGAGACCCCAAGATCCGTGATAGCCTGATTAAGTCGATTGATCAATATTTTTCTGAGAATGAGGGGTCGGTGTTGTCCTCGGTGTCCCTGTGGGAAGCTTTCAAAGCAGTGCTCCGCGGGCATGCCCTGTCCCAGATAGTGGAGGCCAAGAGGGTCAAGAGAGAGGCGGTTGTGACGCTGGAGACTGAAATATCGGGGCTGGAGGCAGCCTTGGAGGCGGGTGTCACCCCGGATGGGCTGCATGCCCTCTGCCTGAAGCAGTTTGAATATAAGTCTCTCGTCACTGATGCTGCCAAGACTATATATAGGGAGCAGCAGGGCAGGTTGTATGACGCCGGAGACAAGGCGGGTAAGCTGATTGCCTGGTTGGACAAGAAGGAGAGAGTGAATCGTGTGGTCCCGGAGCTTCGGGTGTCGGATGGAGTGTGTGTGACTGAGCCTGGTGAGATTGTTGAGTGTTTTGCTGACCACCTCCGTGCAGTGTACTCCCCGGTGTCCGATAGAGATGAGGACGACTCTCGTCTTCTGCTTCGGGATATTGCCCTGCCCGGCTTATCCGTCGAGGACCGCGAGCTGATGGATGCCCCTTTGTCTGTCGAAGAGATAGCTACTGCGATTCGCTCCCTCCGCTCGGGCAAGGCTATGGGCCCCAACGGCCTGCCGATTGAACTATATAAGTTGCGCCCGGATAAAATCGCGCCTTTCCTCCGTCATATGTTTCAGGAATCGCTCGAGAGGGGTTCCCTTCCTGACGACCAGCGTCTGGCTACTATAGTAGTGATTCCCAAGGAGGGTAAGCCACGTGACCGCTGTGCCTCCTATAGGCCTATTTCCCTGCTGAATGCCGAACCCAAAATACTTGCTAAGGTCCTCGCTAATCGCTTGCTGAGCGTTATATGTGACTTGATACATCCGGATCAATGTGGCTTCATCCCACATCGTAATACCGCTCTCAACTTACGGCGTCCTTGCTAGGGCTGAGTACTTGGCTGAACCGGCCATATTGGTTTCCCTAGACGCCACGATGGCCTTTGATACCATTGAATGGCCATTTCTTTGGGCCGTCTTGGCGAAGTTTGGGTTTGGGGAGGGGTTCCTTGGCTGGGTGAAGCTCCTTTATGCTGGACCAATGGCTCAGGTGGTTGTCAATGGGCGGGTTTCTCGGCCTTTCGCTCTCGGGAGGGGAACTAGACAGGGGTGCCCGTTGTCCCCGCTGCTCTTTGCTCTCGCCCTGGAGCCGCTCGCTGCCTGGCTCCGTTGGGAGCCCTCGATTAGAGGGCTCCGGTGGGCCCCGGGCTTCGAGGATCGGGTTTCATTGTACGCGGATGATATTCTCTTGTATCTCACCTCACCGCGGAAGTCGCTCAATGTTCTCTTTGATGTCCTTACTTCCTTCGGGAAAAACTCGGGTCTGATAATCAACTGGTCCAAATCTTGTGTGTATCCTATCTCTGGTGGTCTTCCTCTCTTGCCGCCTCGGCTTCCGCTCCAAATATCTCAGTCCGGCTTTAAATACCTGGGGGTGTACGTTTCGTTGGATCCGGCGGTCCGCTATGAGCAGAATCTCCTGTCTCCACTCCGGCGTTTGAGGGCAGACACGGCTCGGTGGTGTAAGCTGCCCTTGTCTCCGCTTGGTCGCGCGGCGCTGTTTAAAATGATGTCCCTTCCCAGATTCCTTTATGCACTCCAGAACTTCTTCGATGTCATTCCTGCGGCCTACTTTAGGGAGGTGGAGAGTTTGCAGAGGAGACTGGTTTGGGACGGGCGATCGCGTATCGCGTTGGCCAAGCTGACTCTTTCCTGGTATGACGGGGGCATCGCGCTTCCTGATCTTAGACGGTACTATTGGGCCTCCCAGCTGTCTGCCATTAATCATGCTACGTACGCTCCTGGTTCGAACCCGGCATATGAGATGGATAAATTCCTGCTCCCCGGCGGTAACTATAACAGAGCGCTTTACTCGTGGTCTGCTGGTGGGGCCCTTACGGGCCCTACCAGGATTGCGGTCCGTGTATGGAAGGCGGCTAACGTTGCGATGGGCTGGAGTGAGCGTTTAACGTGCGCCACTCCTCTATTCGACTCAGACCGCTTGGGAAGCCTCTGGACAACGAAAGGCTTCGAGCGCTGGGATACGATCGGCATCAGCAGAGTGGGGGACCTGTGGGTTAAAGGTGCGGTTAAATCCTTCGCGGCGCTTCAGCGCGAGTATGAGCTTAGTGACAGAGAGTTCTTCCGTTATGCACAGGTCCGGCACGCCCTGCTTTCGGTCTTTGGGGAGGGGACCACGGTCCCTTCTTCTTCGCCTCTCGAGGACCGCATACTCGACGGTCACGTCCCCGACAGTACTATCTCCCTGATTTACAAAAAAACTGATAAACAATCGGGCTGACCTCTTGGTGCGTCTTCGGGAGGCATGGACGGGAGATGGGGTGGAGCTGGACGATGAGGACTGGCAGACTGCACTGTCATCCCCTAAGGAGGTGGCCATCCCGGCCCGTCTCCGCCTGGTCCAGCTTAAGATTCTCCATCGTGTATATGTGACGGGCCCCCGCCTGGTCTCGATGGGGTTTTCAGACGACGGACTCTGTAAGCGTGGCTGCGGGCTCAGTGCTACTTTTCTCCATATCCTATGGGAATGCCGCGAGGTGGCGGAATACTGGCGCCGGGTGCATGATATTATGAGACGAGTCACCGGGGTCGCTCTGCTGCCGGAGGTGCGTCGTTGTGTGCTGAATGTATGGGAGCCCAATGACTGCAATGCGGCTCAGGCTCGGTGGGCGGCCTTGGGGAACATGATTGCAAAGAGAGATATTGCGCAGCTTTGGGGTTCCCAGCGGCCTCCCACCGTGTCCGTCTGGAAGGAAAACATGGACTGGTGCATGTTCAGGGAGAAAACGGTGTATGTGGCCCGTGGTAAACCGGGGGCTTGGGGTAAAATTTGGGGGCAGTGGAACGCGTATCGTGGGTCTATCTGTGCTCCCCCTTTGGTAGATACGTCCGGGGTTGCCTCGACCCCTGATCCTTGAGGGTTCCTTGTGCATCTCGTACTTCGGAGTACAGATTTGGTTCTCTCGTTGCCCCCCCCTCCCTCTCAGGTCTTCTTTTATTGACCGCCCTCGGGTGGTTGGGTGTTGACTCCCCCGGCTGGTGTTCGCCGCCCTTCATAAGTCGTTTCGCCTTGTTTGTTGTATTTTTGTATTTTTCTTTTTTGTTGTTATTTATACTAAAAGTGTGTATTCTGATTTCCTTTATGTGCAGTCTGATTTACTGTGATAGTGTGGAGCCCCTGTGGGCCAGCCATTGTTTTCTGATATGCTGGAACACTTTGACTACTAGCGGCCGGCCCTGGTGGTTGTAGGCCCGTGTTTGTAACCCTTTTATGCACAATAAAATCTTTTCAAAAAAAAAAAAAAAAAAAACATTCCACCCATCACTGTTTTGTATACTTATTCCCCCACTATGAGTGTAGCGCTTTGGGAGCTCCTCCCAGTCCAACAAGACCGCAATCCATGATGCCAGGCCTATGTCATCGCGAACATGCATGATCCATGTTTGGCTGTGACTACAAAAATCAGCATTAGGGATCCAGACAACAGTACAGTTGGGCACTCAAGGCAGTCCCCTCTGTCCCCTCCCCCCCCCCCCCTTACGGATGAGTTTCAAAACACACTACCTTATTCTTTAGGAACAGGTGCATCACATAAAGAGAGTAATCACAATTCAATTCAATTATTAAAAGCCACTGAGAGCAGAACTGGTTCCTGGATTTTAGGGGCAGAGCAGAGAGGAAATGTGATAACCCTCTAATTTACATATGACATCACACAAAGTAATGCCAGATGTCTTATTAATCCTCTGGCATTGTTGAAGCAACTTTCTTGGTGTAGATATTAATAGAAACGTATATAATAACCCTAATAGGAACTTATACCTCAAAGCTCTGTAAGCAGAGAAACAATGTATTAGTGACATTGGGTGGAAAAGATGATCCCAGGTGTCTCCCAAAAATATTTAAGCAAACACACAGGGATGATGGACGGAGTGCTGAAACTTTTCAGACACTCCCTCACGGTCACAGATCTGGGTTGAATCGATCATCGTTCTTTAGCTCACTTCGCCACCCCAGTTCAGACCCGGCCATATGCATATCAGTCTTGACCCTATTCCTCATGGGAATAGTCCAGCCCCAACTGCCAAGCAAGGTCTTCTTGGACGGGAAACAAGTATCCTGGGACAGGTCTCGGGGTAACACCCCTCATCAGCCAGGATAGCTTGAATCCAGTGGCAAAGTAGGCAAGGGACCCATGTCTGGGCATACCCTGCCAACTTTGCGTGAAACAAAGCAAACACAAAGAGATGATGGACGGAGCACTGTAACTTTCAGACACTCACCCCCAGTCACAGATCTGGGTTGAATCCATCATTTTTCTTTAGCTCACTTCACCACCCCAGTTCAGACCCGGCCATATGCAAAGCAGGCCTAACCCTATTCCTCATGGGAATAGTCCAGCCCTTCCCTGCACCAGAAACAAGCATCCTGGGACCGGTTTCTGGGTAACACCTCATCAGCTAGGCTAGCTTGAATCTAGTGGCAAAGTGAGCAAGAGACATGAAGGATGCAACCCAGATCTGTGACTTGGGGTGTGTGTCTGAAAAGTTTCAGCGCTCCGCCCATCATCTCTTTGTGTTTGCTCCAAAAAATATTTACCCCACTGTCTGCATTGTTTCCAGATTAGTACTTTATGTATGTGGAATTTATATAGGGCAGTCCAAGCTGAAAGGTAGCAGAGAGCTGTGCTGAGTCAAAGAAACAGTCAGCATAGTTTAAGAGTTGTAGTGGGTTTGTGGCCTGTTACTGCATCATATGTATTATTCTTTAAAGAGGTGAGTATTAATCTATTTCCTGAATTGGAGATGGGTTTGGGCTGTCGGATGGATGCAGGAATATTGTTCCAGATCCTCAGTGCATGTATGGATAAGCACTTTTACCTTTTGTATGTTCTTCTTTTCCTCCTATCTTCAGGTGTGCTGGCTCTGGATGTGCAGAGTCATCTGAAATGGTGAGCTTGACACCCAAGTAAGCATGGGTGTGTTAGTCATTTTTTGTGTGTAAAAACACGCACTTTATTTTTCGCAAAACATTTGTTATTCATGGGCATTGATTTTTTTACATCCTCTCTTGTACACAATGAAAGTGCTTTAGAACCAATTCACATGACTGATAATGTGAACAATAGTTTTCATAATAATTTCTCCCCTTTATGCCCTCCGAATGTAATATTTGTGGCCTGGCCTCTTTTCCCCATTTTGTTTGTTTAAATTTCTTTATTTGCATATGTGTTATACAGTGTCCGCAGGTTATACATTTCAGGATATATGTCAAGTGTCAACTGATATTCCTTACCTTGCATTATGTAGGCATTACAGTTTTGATAGTGTAATTATAACAGATACATTTTACAGTTCCTTGTGCGTCAAGGACGGCCACCGTCTAAGATTCCTATTAATGGGAAACATAAAAAAACTTTACACACTTTTTAATATCAATGTAACACGATAAACATAGATGACGACCATGCTTCCGTAGCTTCCACTGAGTCTGTAATGCCAATATTGTATGGATTTGAACAATGCATTGCTAACATGAAATAGAAAAAGATTTAAAAAAAAGGGGAAAGTAGGAAAAATTCTGTTTCAACAAACTAACACCCCCAGTTTACTCTAGCCCTTTGTGTGTCTTGAAGATGCCCTACCGCAGCCCCCATGTGCTTCGTCACATACTATCCTATGTTAAAAATGTGTGCTTAGTCATGTCCCGGTATCCCCTTCGGGCACATTTCCATTTCAATATCATTTCATTATGCTACATATGGGACCTGGGTTATGCCCTATTTAAGTGACTGCATCTTGTCCGACTTCCGCTCCGTTTCGCGAGCCACCTCCCTCTGACTATGATGTACTTCTGCCAATATCGTGTCCTTGCATTGTGCAATGGAGTATTTACGTAGTCTCCTCTCTGTGTAGAGCGGGGCTTTGTGCCTGAGGTCATACAACAAGTGAGCGTTTCCGGTTATTTTTCCATTGCTTGGCGATTAATCTTTTAGCTACTATGAGCCTTAAGTCTATGAAAATAAAATGTAAATGTTGTATACTTGTAAAGCGCACAGCTGCCCCAGCAACGGGGCGTCCCAGCGCTGTATACCGCTGGGGAACCCATCCTGGCTTTCCCTGTGAGATGGTCCAAGGTGAAGACAAGCATCCCCAGCGCTGATGGGGCCGTAAGTGGAGATTAAGCAAGCTATATTGCCCAGAGTTGCTGAGTGGGATCCATGGTTAGAGTAGGCACCGAGGCGTGTCCGCTGACCTTGGCCCAAGACCCTGCCGCGTCGGGAATTGACGCGGCAGGGCCGACTTCTGCTTCCGGGTCTGCCGCCTCTAACCAGTGAGCCACACCACTCCACTGAATCCACATGAATCCTGATGTAGCTGTATGCTTCTTAGATCTAGGGAACACCCCAAGTATACATTCCTCTCACGTGTGTAGTTGGGGTCTTTTGGTATATAAACCGCCAGTCCTATTGTTACTTGCTGCCAATATGGTTGTTGTAGCATAGGGCAGGACCATAGCGTGTGGAGGAAATCTGCTCCTACTTGGTTCCAGCAGGGACATGCCGAGTTGGTAAGTTGGAAATGTTTATACATTTAACTGGCGACAAATATGCTCTGTGTATGATGTATGTCTGTATAAAACGACATTTTGCATTTCGTGGGATCTGTGTCACACTGGCCAGGATTATGTCCCATTCCTTCTCCGTCCATGGGCTTCCTCTGTCGCCTTCCCACGCTGTGCGCAAGGACGTTAAGGGCAGCAGAGTGAGTGCTAATAATGCTTCTGTCTACCAGGGTATGATAGGACTCCCATTCCACATTACGTACAAGTATCGAACCGCCAGGTGCATTTGGGGCTCGGTATTCACGTCTCCCCAGGCCGCTGCAAATGATCGTACGATTGAGTCATATAGAAGGAATTGTCCTGCCGGCAGGTGGCTCTCGCGGGTCAGTCTGTCAAAGGGTATCAGCGCGCCATCGTCCTACAGGCTCCCTAGGGTGTGAATCTCGGCAGCATGCCAGTGCACCGTTTGACGTGCCCCTTTTGTTTCTCACGGGTGTGTTAGTCATCGTGGCCTTGTGGATGACGCAGCTGCTTCTGAAGGTTGTGCGAGCTTGCAGATGGAGCCTGTGGAGTGATGTAGTCCTATTTCTACAGGCCTTGAATGAGGTATATTGCAGCATGCAGGTTGCCATGACGAGGGGTTAGCGTAGATTAAAAGCGCACTTATGGTTTCTCAGATAGTTAGTGCAAGATAATGAATGTGGCACTGAAGAGGGTTGAGCAAGAGTTATGCAAGCATGCAAAACAGTTCAAAATAGCTTGACTTCTGTTAAAGGCATGGCTCCAACCACTGGAATATTTATTAATGGGATCTAGTAAGATACATTTGAGCACTAATACATTTACCTTTTTATTTGAAAGATTATGAAGCACAGGCCAGACCTAGGAACAGGGCAGCAGATGGGCTGTACCAAAAGCATTCGTTTTCTTTCACAATGATTAGCATTCTGCGATTATTCAGCTCACGTTTACGTGGTTATAGGGGATTCCACGAGAGTGCAATTATATGTCAGCTAAAAGGATTCAATGGCATGGTTCCAGACCTCCTATAAATCCCCTCTGCAGTCTTTAAAATTCGAATACTAATTAGTATACACGGAAGCACTCCTAGAGTACATTTCCTTTCATAAATTAGATTGATGCAGATTCAGTTCAAGGTTTTGAGATATAAATCTTTTCACCTACATAAAGTGTTTTTCCCCAGTTTTGCACCACACCTGAGAGGCAAACGTCGGCATGCAGTTCAACAATGCTGCAAGCCTGCCTTGCTAACCAGCTTCTTTCCTTGGGCCTCACAATGCTTGACCTTGGCTGCAAGGCCCAGGAGAGGGAGGTTTGCTCTCTAGGTTTGATTCTTGGCCAGTATTTTACTGGCATTACCACCATTTCCATGTGTAACTTTAAGAATATTTAAGTAAAGGAGCAACAATGGGTATCTTTCTATATTTTCTGCGGAAGGACCATGGCAGATTTGTATACGGATGTCTGTGGCACACTCAGAAAAATGATTGCCTGGAATACTTATTGCAAAAATTAAAACGACTAAAATTAATTCTAGCATTCTACCCATCACCTTTTTAGGTCTCGCGAGCCAAAGGCTTGAAGAGACATTTTATATGTGGGATTTTCAAAGTGCTACCCACAGTTTTGGCTGGCCTAAACCTTGAGTGCACGATCACATGCACATGCACAGCTGCTCCCACTCCCCCCTCCCTTCTCTATAGCTTTGGCTCCTTTGAGCACTTCAAAGGGTCCGCTCCCCCGCCCCCAAGCGCTCGCGCCCACGCTCCGCCGGGCTTGTCTTGTTCTTCTTCTCAGTGAAACTTCTTAAGTCAAGAGTATGCCCTGATGTGGGCCCTGTAGCTCACTGTGTTAAGGGACTCATTCTTCACCTCATTGCAGAGGCCTAACAAGGCTGAGGGCATTCTAGGGTTGTTTGTGCGTCTGTTGAAAGGGTATATGGAATGCCAGGACTATCCCTATATGTGCGGGACCAAGGTTCATTTGAATGAGGTTGGTCTCTGACTGTGGTAACTCAGTGAATAAGACATGGGCTAGAATTACATCCAAATAAGGACCAGTAGCTCAGATCAATTCAAGGATTCTTCCCATTACTTTTTTTCTTTTTCTGCAGAACAAAAGAGCAAAAATGGCAACAGAATGTCTGAGGAAAAAAAAGTTTAGTTTTCCCAATGAATTATATTCTCGTATTTTGGAAGTGCTCAGTTTATACAGACTATGGTATACATAATAGAGCAGAATATATCCACATAGCTGCCACCTATAAACATAAAATTAGGGAAGCCAAGAAAAGCTATTTCTCTGAACGTTTCTCGCAAGCTTCAACATTGTTGTTTTTTTTAAACTGTGTTTATTTTAACTTTAAACATCAGCCAACAAATCCGCAGGTAGGTAATATGTACAACAGATCCAATGACGGTACATTCCATAAGTATTCACAAAGATATTGTATTTACGAACAAGAGACGCGGTCACCACTTCCCCCTCCCAAGTCTGGCCATTTCTCTCCTCAACCCCTCCCTCCCGAATGAGAGGAACTATTGTTATGTACTAATCGTGGGTGCTGTGCTGCGTATTATCCAGTTCAAGCCCCTCTAGTTCTAAATTGTAGTGTCTCAGCCATGGTCGCCATATTTTGGTGAACTTTTTAGGACATCACCCAGCAAGCTTCAACATTGTTGATAGAATTATATATATATCTGTTTATTGCTTAGATTTCTTAAAATCATTTAAATGAAGCACTCAGATAAAGGACACTATGTAGTGAAAAATTGATCATATAAAGACGTACTATTAAAATGAGCATTAAAAAAATTACTTTGTGACATAGTTAAAAAAAAAAAGCCCAACACTAATATTACCAAAAGATTACTGTGCAATATTGACAAACATTTATAAAACAGTCAGATTGCATGTTTGAAATGCTCTTCCATAATAGCCTGTTTCTCGAATTTGAAATCCTTAGAAAAAGCAGAAGACAAGAGGCGTTTGGCAAAAGAGGAACAGTTTGTTTAATTGAACAGTTCGGCCGGGAGAACAGTTATACAGGCACTAGGTCTAAAGACTATCTCAATTTACATTTGGTAGATGTCATTCTTATATAGAAAACCACAACAGGTCATTAAAGTTTCCGGTGTTCCATACATGGTGAGGAATGTTGGTTGCTGTTTTTGGAGTCATAAATTAATGATTGTTGGACTTGGCCTTTCTGGCAAGTTCACCCTAGAACTTTTTGCAGTATCCTAGCCTTTTTCCTGTGTTGTACTAGTGGTTTTAGGCCTCTAGGCGCTTTCACACTGTGTCCCAGTGGAAAGCGCGTGCGCTCTGGCTATGGTTTGGTGAGACTGACCTGCCCTCCCATAGGAATGCATGGGGGAATGTATGTGTCCCTGGTAGTTCCTGATGCGTGGGGAGTGCAGGTGCGAGTTTGGTATGTACGGACTCGTGTGATAAAATGCTGCGTGATGATGTGTGCGGCGTGCATGTATCTAGTGTGGAAGTGCCACTTCTAGAAGTGGGCACTTCTGTGTGCAGTGTGAAATGAGTGCCTTGTCTGGCGATTGGCTGCCTGAGGTTATGTGACGGGCTAGGGAATCCCCAGAGTCAGGAGGAGTCACCCAGTGGTGAATGGGGAGATCAGCAGCTAGATGGGTGGGAGGAGTACACCTAGGACCTGAATAGGGCTGGGCTTGCCCCACACAATGCTGGCTCCGCCCCCTGTGGTGTGACTGATGACCCTGGCCTATTCTGTGAATAGGGAGAGGGGCTGAGCAAAACAAAGTGCTCAGGAACCAGTTGTATCTGGTTCGCCCCTTCCCTGCACCTTTGAGAACAAAGGATTATGTGTATAAAAAGGGGCTGTGTCCCCTTACAAAATGTTCTCTTTTTGGATCCTGACAGAGGGGGGCTTGCTGCTGGTGGGGGCCCAGGAGGGACCGCCATGGGGGCTACCTCCTTGCTGGAGGGCCCTGTGTGCTGGCCCCTGGGCCCTACCTTGCCCCCCTGGATGCCTTCAGGACCTTTTGGACCTTTTTGCTGGTCCTGAACATAGCGCAAGGAGAGCGCTTTATCCTAATTTCCCCCAGAGAAAGGAGCTGGGGCTGTGCAGCGTCGCGCTGCTGAGAGCGAGAGAGAGGGAATGCCCAGCGTAGGGATTCCCCCATGATGTGTGCCTTGCGGGTGCCCACCCCGCTTATTTGGTTGCTTTGGGTGCGCGGGTGCCCACCCTGCGTCTTCGTTTTGATTTCCTGGTCGGTGCGGGTGCCTACCCTGCTTGTTTGATTGATTGTATGCGCGGGTGCCCACCCCGTGAATTTGCCTGCCGAGATTGCCGCTCTGGGTCCCGCCGCCCCGGAAGTCAGGCAAAGTCCGCCTGTGACGGGGCCGCAGCGGGACCGGAAGCTGTGCGTGTCGGTGCGGGGCTCCCGTGAGCCGCTGGGAGCCCCAAAGTTTATGCCACAAGGGAGGACGGGAGCCCACCCTGCCTCCCAGAGCAGGAGAGAGGAGCCCCGGGTCCCAGGAGGGGGCCCGGGTGAAGAAAACTCCGCCCGGAGGCGGAAGCTGGCGCCTGCCTGTGCGGGGCTCCCAGGAGTGAGGGAGAGCCCCGCAGGCGCCGCGAGAAGAGGTTGGAGGCGGAGGGGGGGGGCTCGAGGCACATTGCCGGTGCCTGCCCACCCCGCATATGGAGAGAAGTGCTGCCGGTCCTGAGGAAAGGAGCGGAGTCCCGAGAGAAAGCCCGGTGAGTAAGGGCTGACCTCTGGGGAAGCTGCAGACATGGCACAGAGTCCCCGTGGAGGCATTTCCCTGCACCCACCTGTCTAGTATGCAGTATCTGAGCGGCCCCACATGGCAGAGGGCCGCTCCAACGTGGGTTATACTTTGTTTAAGGGCCCCAGTGGGGGTCCCCCCCGGCCAGTGGTGCCCATGCTGCACACCTCGGGGGCATGTTTATTTAAAGCGCCAGTGCACTCCAATGCAGGGCACAGTTGGTTCCCGAGTCCCTGAGCAGGACTCCAACGTTGGGGGCATATTTGTTTTAGAGCGCTCGTGCGCTCCAACGAAGAGGGCATAATTTGTCTAGAGTCCAGAGGGACTCCAAAGGGGACATATTTATTTTTAGAGCCCCGTGTGGCTCCACAGTACTAGGGAGACATGTTGTTTTTAGAGCCTAAGTGGCTCCAACGTTTGGACAGTATTCCAAGAGCCTAGAGGGCTCCAAGGATTGGCGCTGTTTGTTCTGAAGGGCTAATGAGAGCCCCCCTGCGCCTATTTTGCCTCCCCCAGCTCTGCAGCACTTAGTGCCAGCTGCAGCGTTTAGGCCCTGTTCTTGTCCCCAGCTGCCCAGCAAGTAGTGGGCAGCTGCTACGTTTAGGTTCTGGTGCGACCTGGACCCTAATGTGATGGAGGTGTTATTGCGATTCATGCTAATGTGATTGGGTGTTAGGAAATGTACTGTGTATAGCATGTTTTGTGCACCCTGTATCTTATTACTCTAAATGTGGTCATTTCTGCCTAGGAGGTTGATTTACCTGTTTAGGTTGATGTTAGGGAGATTGTACTTCCCTGTGTTATGTACGCCCCTAGAGTAGTTATTCTTAGGTGGTTAGGTCTAATGTGTTAGACTACTGAGAAATTGCATAAATGTGTTTATGCCCCTGTGATGGATAAAGGATAGGTTTTATACATGAAGCTAGTGTGATGACGCTGAGGTCATTATTGCGCCAGTAGTTACTGGTTGTGCTCTACAGTTACTTTGTGTTTCCATGGGTATATGTTCTACATTTACTATTGGTGATTTGTGCTGATTCTGACAGTGGTCCATGTGGCCCTGCCCCGTGTAAATAGTCCCTTGTAAAATTCTGCCCAGTGCCAGGTGGCACAGTGTAAATTGTGTGAATATTATCTAATGTGTTTTGGTATAATACAAAGGCTATTTTTATAATACCTTGTGTGGAGTTTCTTTTGTGGTGGGCCTTGGGTGTTGTTGCTGGGTGCACGCGCAAACGCTTTACACATTGCCTCCGGGATAAGCCTGACTGCTCGTGCCAAGCTACCAAGGGGGTGAGCAGGGGTTATCTTTGGCGTGTAACTCCCCAGCCCTGACTACAGTGGTGGTTTCTGCCTGGCTTTGGCGCAAGCCCTAGCCAACCGGAAATCCCATTTCTAACAATGGTATATAAGATCACTCCGCAGTTAGCATTCGTGCCCATCAGAAGTGTTCATTTTTCTCTGAAACACGGAATACAGTGTAAATTTCCATACAATTAGGGGTTGACCTTTCCCTTCTAGCCGAGTGATTCACCCTCCTCGGTGTCTCAGATTTCCTGACATGGTGTAGTCCTACTTTCATTCGACCCTTCCCCATGCGACCCGTTCCACTTTATATCGCCAAGTTGGACGGCCCTACATAGGAATTACATGTCGGGAGACCACTTATTATTTAAGAAGACCGCCATGGACACTAAGCCACTCTTGGTCCGCAAATGGATGCTGGAACGGACATGTTTTTTATGTTATGTTATTAAAACTTATATAGCGCACTTATACCCGTGGGTGTTTGTGCGCTGAGTGGGGGTTTTGCTACCTCTAAAAATCCTTTCTCTGAGAAATCTCTGGGCCATGTGATATATTCCCCCTTTGTACCTTTCCTACGAATCCTGTCCAGCTCAGGTTGGATATCAGTTAGGATGTATAGCGCTGTTGGGTTGGTGATGTATCGGGTCAGGTTTACAACTAAAATGTGTGGTTCTATCTTGTTGTTTTGGATCTTGGCCCTTATCCTACATATGTAAAGGTGAACAAGGCATTTTGCTTTCTTGGGGGCTAATTCTTGGGACAGGTAAAGCCTATCTGCACCCTCAGTGTGTGGGATCAGTGAGCAAACATAGCATGACCTGGCTGATGTTTGGGAGCGGACTATGGTCATGTGCTAGTAGCAAAAGGACGCTGTGCAGTTCATGTGGGATGCTGGTGTTTTGTTTAGTGTAATTGCAAGTGTCATACAAGAGGTCTCTACGCAGACACAGTAAATGCCCTTTAGTGAACCTTTTTTGACTTGGCAGTTCCTCGGTAGTACTCAAGTGTGGGACTACCCATAATAGGCAGATCGTATATAACCATATAAATATACATAACTTTTGTTGCGATACTGCAGTTTGAGGTAAGGATCCCTGGGAGTCATCTGTGCTTCTCCGGTGACTGTGTTTGTTCTTACCAGTTCAAAGATGTTTTCAGTATTTAGTTAAGGGGTGTCATTGTCATGGTAGGGCTCAACTGCACTTTGCAAAGGTGCACCCACATGGGTGTTAAGCATAACCCTTGCTGAGGGCCCATGTTTTTATCCTGCTTCCATTTGAGCAAGCACGATAATGTCCCTTTTTAGGTCTTGCCTGATCCAGCGCATGCGCTGGTCTAGCCGAGATATTTAGTGTACGGGTTTTCCAAGTGCTGCCACAGGCTTTTGGTGGCCTAAAGCTTGCGTGCATGTGAGCGTGCACGAGCGCAGCCGCCATCTGTCTCCTCCATCACGGGTTATTAAGTTGCTTGCCTTGCATGCCTCTCTCCGCCTTGCAATTCCCTCCCCCTCCCTCACCACAGAGCGCGTCTTGAAAGACAACACTCCTCCGTAACGGATCATTAAGTTGCTTGCCTTGCATGCCTTGTAGAGTTTTGCAGCTCGATGGCTAATTCACTTTAAGATTTATCAGCTTCAATCTCATTTGTGAGACTGTGCTGCCATCTATTGCCCGTGAGCTGTGAACACAAGATTGGCATAATAAGACCCTTTGCATCATACACATACCTAGTTAATAAAGAAAACTATAGTAACCAACCATCTAACTACGCCGTGCCTTATTATTCCCATTATCAAATAATTTTCACCGATGCCCATCCAACAAGAGCGAATTTTGTGGGCATGCTGAACTGAGAACCATTCCACTTTTAATATGCTTACATAAAAATGTTGGTATTCGAAATAAGTCCGAATATTATGATTACCTGAACTTGCTGCCAGATGGAAAATATATTATGTAGTCTTGCATATCCTTAACATGCTTCGGGTTGATTGCGCTGACCACGAAAGAGCAAGAACGCCTGCCAGGAGAGTGAATTTTCTGTCGTGCATTTAATGCCTCTGTGCAGGGATTCGTTTCAGGAAAACAGGACCCGTCTTTGGGCAATTAATTATATGATGCTTTTTAATTTGTTGGAAGCAGCCATTCTATGGTTTGTATAAAAATGTGTCTTTTCCCTGTGTGTTACCTTTACTTCGCAGCATTGATTGAAATGGAAAAATAGAAGTGCAGGTACTCTGTACCAGAGTACCTGCTTGTTTCTGAGAAGTGCCGGTACTCTCCAATTAAAAGTATAGCATTTCTCTTGAGAAGCGCCGGTACTCTCCCTCTCAAAATAAAAACAAGCATTGGCATAGCCAATACGTCTCACTTTTGGGACCTTATAAGTATTTAGTTTTGCAGCACAATATCCTTGCTGCAACAACATCAGCTATTGCATGGCTAAACCTTGTACCTTATAAGTGTTTAGCCATGCAACAGTTGATGTTGTTGCACCAAGGATATTGTGCTGCATAACTAAATACTTATAAGGTCCCAAAAGCGAGACCTATTGGCTATGCCAATGCTTGTTCCTTTGGGTCGTGGGGGTTGACGACAAGTGAGTGTTGGTGCACTTTGTTGTTTTTGTGGTTACCTGTTGGGAAATAACTTTGTTTGTTGTTAATTCAGTTAATTTCGTGATCCGTTCGCAATGGTCTTGGGGGACCCGTATATTAACACAGTTGTGTTCCCATCAACCTACTAGTCTCAATCTATTGAGGTATCGGAAGGCAAACCCTGTTGGAAACATCTTTTAGTGATTTGGGGAGAGAGGTGTGATTATTAGTATCTAGACAAATCTTATTTTTATAAGTCATTGAGCCCCCACCTAATCCTAGTTGTGTGTTTTCGGACCTTCTCATACATTTTGGTTCTGGGTGGTTAGGTCAGCATTAGGTATGTTCGGGAAGTAATCTCATGAGTGCAGGGAGGGATAGAACTGTGGTTTTAGCTGGAGTTCTATGGGTGTCACTAGTTTTATCCAATGCGCCTCGCCTGGTGTGTGCACAAGAGTGCGGTTGCTGCGCAGCCCCCTTCTGAGACTCTTCCTGCTGGGGGCTACCTGTTTTAATACTACCCCCAGTTGTGTTTGCTATAAGTTGTGTTATTCAGTCTACATGGGCGTGGGAATGTGGGAAGAAGGGTCGTGTTGCACTTTGGTGTTGCTGGTGCTTGCCCGGTAAACAAGTTTTTATGCTTGTGTTCCTGGGCACGTGGTGTGCTACAAGGCCTTCCCTCATGGCCTCGGATACCAGGCTTTGGCTGATCTCAACCCGATTTATTATCGTGAATCTTCATTTTGGGCGCTTTTTCTTTTATTTTTGGGCGTTTCCTTGAGCCTCATCATTTATTGTTTCCTTGCCCTGCGGCGAGAGGGTCAGAGGCTACTCTGTGGATCTAGCCTCCTCCCCTATTCTGCCCCCGTGGGGTCGGCAGTCTGGGCCGACTGTTTCCTGAATGGTGGTTGCAAGGCTAGAGCAATGTGAGTGGACTATGCTTAGAATGGGGTTGCCTAGAAAACCAAAAAGGGGGTTCTGGCTCGTATGGCAGCAAGGCCAAACCAATTATAATGAAAGAACAAAATACAAGCCAATGCTGCGTGTAAATTTACCTACAATTCCCGTGACCTGAATGAAACAAGAACACTGACAACCAATTATTTCGTTGGATTTAATCCTGTGAAAATTGTTTTTAGTTCACGTTCAAAAACATTTAAAACTGATACAGTACATATTCATTACACCACATATACAAAACTTAACTTGAAAATGACATTACTGAAAACATTTAGACACCACTGTGTTCATTCGCCCATAGGGCCAACATTCATACCGTTCATACTACTCATGCATCCACACTAACATATAACATACAACAGAAATCTACAATTTGATAATCTTTACACATAGGCCATCAAACCACTACTGTACATAATGATGGGGCTTAATGCTGTTTTTTTAAGATTGACCGTAGAAAAGACAAGGTCTACGCGTTTCGAATCCCTTAGTTGGCAGGGATTCTCATCAGGACCGACATAGGACTGCAAACAAAGCAGAAAAGAAAGATTTTACTAAGCTGACCCACTTTGTAAGTGCACAACCGCATGGTCAACGGGGGAGTCTTACCTTAGTCTAAGGAACGGAGAACTCAGCCACAACTCTAAAGAAAAAAGGAAGGAGAGCCAACTTGGTTACCTATTTCTGTGAAATCAACACTAGAACACCACCTGGTTAGTAATGGACACACCCATACAACATAGAGACAATACAACCACGTAGTCTAGTTGTTAATAAAGAGGCTTACGGGTGTGTGGAGTTGTGTCTGGTTAACTGAAGGTGGTTCTGTCTAAAATCAGAAGCAACTACGGGCTTTTTTTCAGGCGTTGATTGATTCAAAACGATATCTGAAAGCAAGAGCAACAAGGATTCAAGGCGCGTCCTATCGCCTACAAAGATCGGATCCGAAATATTTTGAAAAAGGTTTTAGAGCGCTTACCTCCGCGGTGGAAGACAATGGAGGAACGTGATGCTGCTCGGTCAGCTGATGTCCCGAGCTGGGGCTTGCACGGCGTGAGATTCGCCGGCCGTTTTAAGGTTCGGTAACGATCAAATTCTCTGCAAGAGAATGGGAGGCTGCATCAGGTGACTAATACCAGGAGAAAGTCCTACGGAGTTAGTACGGTCTATTTGGTGTTGTTACCTGGAGAGCCGGCGTTGTCCGTGTCTCTGTATCTCTGGGAGTAAATCACCCGTTAGGTAGCTGTACTCCTATTGGGGCATTTTTACCCATGTGCAAAAGGGCGGGATCACGAAGGCTTCTGGGAGTCGTAGTCAGACCAACGATGTTGGGAGAATCGGTAGTTAGAGATGGATTGTCAGTTTGCCGCGGCGCCAAAATTAGCGCGTGAATTTGGGGGAGAGCGTTGGTCGGACTGTGTCAAGTGCACACTGGAACGTGTGCTGACTTGTTGTCAATATGCATTCACTGCACATATGACTGGAATGTATTCTGATAGGGGCGGAAAGCGAGGTGGGAAGCGCTGGTTGGACAGAAACCTGTCAAATAGTAAATATGAAGAGTCCGCTAAGTGGAAGATCAACTACACATATGCTATTGAATGTGTCTCATCTGTGGTATAAGAACGAGATTTAGCTCAGTGGCTGACTGGATGCCACTCATAAGTTGTATATCTCGGAGAGTTCATTCAATCCGTCTACCGACGTGTTAAATTTGATAATGAGCATGGCTTCTCTCTGTAGCAGTTTGGTGTCCAAGTCTCCACCTCTCTGGTCTTGTTCAACTTTTGATATCACTGACCATTTGAAATCCATTTCTGTATGTTTTTGCGTCACCCAATGATTCACTAAGGGGGCATTCAGAACATTTTTGCGAATCCGAGACTTATGTTGCTGGATTCGGAACCTTATCTCCTGATTGGTCTTGCCAATATAAAGTTTGTTGCATGGGCAGCTGATGCCATAGACTACGAACTTGGATTTACAATTGGTGAAACTCTCATGTTTCCAATGGATTCCATTGTGGGTAAATAGATATCCTTCAATGGTTGAGTCGCAGCAAATACAGGTACCGCATCTGTGATGTCCTTTTATGGGCGGTAGGCACAACAAATTTCTTAAATCAGTGCTTTTGGTCTTAGGTAGAGCGGCTCGCACTACGTGGTTGGCTATGTTTTTATCTTTCCTGAATGCAAATAGCGGTCTCTCATTGAATGTGTTGTCCAGGTTTTTGATCAGATGCCAATTTTGATTAATAGTTTTCTTAAACCAATTAGATGTTGGATTGAATGTCGAGACGCAAACCATTCTCTCTGTTTGCGATTTTTCACGTCTTTCCAGTAATGTTTCTCTTGGTGTCCACCATGCTCTTTTGATAGCTCTTTTCAAAAGTTTTTTCGGGTAACCTCTGGCCAGAAGGTTCTCCTTGAGCTTCTCTGCATGTAAAAAATATTCGTCTTTGAATGAGCAATTCCTGCGAATGCGCAGGAATTGCCCATAGGGCAAGTTCTCTCGTAGGCTACGTGGATGGTTGCTGGAGTAATGTAGCGCTCGATTGCGGTCAGTTTCTTTCTTGTATAACGTCGTCATTAGGCATCCATTCGTAGGGTAAACCTCAACGTCCAGGAAAGGCATTTTGATTTTGGAACAGTTCATACTGAATTTTATATCCGGAGTCCTGTTGTTAAGCCAATTGACAAAGGATTGTAGCTTTTGCTCATCACCTGACCATACCATGAAAACATCGTCGATGTATCGGACCCAGTTACTGATACAATCGGCGAATGGGTTGTTGCTATGGACAAATTTGTCTTCGTATTTAGACATATAGAGGACCGCTAGCTCGGGGGCGAATGGACAGCCCATCGCCACGCCTTTGATTTGGAAATAAAAGTCCTCTCTGAAGCAAAAATAGTTGTTCTTTAAAACAAACGTGGCTAGCTCCATAATGAACTCTGTCGGGATTTTTTCAGGTTTGGGTCTGCTGTCTAGGAATGTTTTAATCACTGCTAGTCCTTCATCTTGCGGGATCTCCGTGTACAATGATGTTACATCTAATGTAACTAGAAATTGTGTATTTTTATCGAACTCCATGGTTTCCAATTTAATTAAGAAATCGGTGGTATCCTTCAGATAAGATTTTACTTCTGACATAAAAGGTTTCAGGAAAAAGTCCACGAATTTTGAAATGGGTTCTGTTAGTGACTCGCACCCGGAGACAATTGGTCTCCCAGGTGGATGGTGTTGATCTTTGTGTACTTTCGGGAGTACATAAAAGACCGGAGTGCGAGGATAGATGTTTTTTAAGTACTCAAATTCTTTTTTGCCTAAAAAGCCTTGGTCAAACCCTTGTTGTAGTATGTGAAAAAGTTTATTCTGTAGTTCACATGTGGGATCTTTTGTTATCCTTCTGTAGCAGAGTTGGTTCGAAAGTTGTCTATTAACTTCGGTGATGTATCGTTCGGTTGCCCAAACCACGATTGATCCCCCTTTGTCAGCTTGTTTTATTATTATTGAAGGGTCAATTTTTAGGTCGAGTAATGCTTCTTTTTGAGCTTTGGTAATATTCGGTTTGACATATTTCCTTTTTTGTTTTTCAACTTCAGCTATTGCTGAAAGGATCACTTTTTCGAAAATTATGACCTCTTTGGGAACTTTTGACGCCGGCGGGCAGAACTTTGATTTCTTCTTTAATCCAGTTGTCTCAGTGCCTCCTTGTATGGGGTTTTCAAGAAAGAAGGTTTTAAGCCGAATTTTGCGGCAGAATTCAATGAACTCTGTTTTGAGTTGTACAAAATTGGTCCCTTTAGTTGGAACAAAGGATAGTCCCATTTCTAAGATGCTAAGTTCTGCATCTGTTAAGACTTTTTCTGATAGATTAAAGATTGGTGAAACAGTTAGTTTTTGTAATTCTGACGTCTTGTTGACATTTCCCATGGTTGGTTTGTGTATCTGGACCTTCCTCTTGGTTTCCTTTGGCCTCTCCCTAAAAAAGGCGGTTGTTGTTGATAGTTTTGTTGTAAATTGCCTCTTCTGTTGAAGTCTGAACGGTTATTCGAGTTATCTACGTCACTGCCACTTGATGATGATGTTGTGTCCGAAAAAGTGATAAAATTGTTTCTCGATCTACCCTGGTATTCGGGCAGGAATTTGCGTGACTCAGGTCGTGAATAAAAGTCAATCTGCAAATAAGGATAGACTTTATCCAGAGAAAAATTCCTTTTATCCTTTTCGAATTTATTGCTCTTTTGATTTACCGAATAGTCTTTAAACTCTAGAATTTCTTTATCGACTTTATCTAGAAGGGATTTGGCATCCGAAATAAGTTGGTTTGTTTTAATTTCGCTTTCCAAAGTTGCGATTTCTTCTAGTTGATGCTTAGACAATCTTTGAGCCGTTTCTACTGTGAGAACCATGAGGTCCCTACTGCATTTCGTTTCAATTAGACTGTATCCTTTTTTATATATCGGATCGTCTGTAAAAATCACAGGGACGTTGCGAATCTGCAGCCCTCCTGGGATGGTTCCAGCTCTCAAGTGCTCGATTAGAAAATGGCCATGTAAGTCAGTCCTTATTTGTTTTTTCTTGAGCCTTATGAGTCTGTCAGATTCATTGTTGATTTTAGCTGTAGAACTTAATGCGGCTGACGCAAACAATGGTGGGTCGCTTAGTAATTTCAATATATGTTCTTCACTATATGCCAGGGTGTCATGTTCTGACATATTTTAGACGCTTTAGACAAATAAGACGACAATACAAATATACAATTAACAAAAAAGGAAACGTGACTCCTTAGTACGTGCGAGGAAGACCTACACATCCGGTCCCCACAGGTTAGTGGACCTACCTCAAGGAGGACAACTTCCCTCACAAAGAACAAACAAACCTCGCGGGTGTGCACCCGCTAGACTACCTAGAAAACCAAAAAGGGGGTTCTGGCTCGTATGGCAGCAAGGCCAAACCAATTATAATGAAAGAACAAAATACAAGCCAATGCTGCGTGTAAATTTACCTACAATTCCCGTGACCTGAATGAAACAAGAACACTGACAACCAATTATTTCGTTGGATTTAATCCTATGAAAATTGTTTTTAGTTCACGTTCAAAAACATTTAAAACTGATACAGTACATATTCATTACACCACATATACAAAACTTAACTTGAAAATGACATTACTGAAAACATTTAGACACCACTGTGTTCATTCGCCCATAGGGCCAACATTCATACCGTTCATACTACTCATGCATCCACACTAACATATAACATACAACAGAAATCTACAATTTGATAATCTTTACACATAGGCCATCAAACCACTACTGTACATAATGATGGGGCTTAATGCTGTTTTTTTAAGATTGACCGTAGAAAAGACAAGGTCTACGCGTTTCGAATCCCTTAGTTGGCAGGGATTCTCATCAGGACCGACATAGGACTGCAAACAAAGCAGAAAAGAAAGATTTTACTAAGCTGACCCACTTTGTAAGTGCACAACCGCATGGTCAACGGGGGAGTCTTACCTTAGTCTAAGGAACGGAGAACTCAGCCACAACTCTAAAGAAAAAAGGAAGGAGAGCCAACTTGGTTACCTATTTCTGTGAAATCAACACTAGAACACCACCTGGTTAGTAATGGACACACCCATACAACATAGAGACAATACAACCACGTAGTCTAGTTGTTAATAAAGAGGCTTACGGGTGTGTGGAGTTGTGTCTGGTTAACTGAAGGTGGTTCTGTCTAAAATCAGAAGCAACTACGGGCTTTTTTTCAGGCGTTGATTGATTCAAAACGATATCTGAAAGCAAGAGCAACAAGGATTCAAGGCGCGTCCTATCGCCTACAAAGATCGGATCCGAAATATTTTGAAAAAGGTTTTAGAGCGCTTACCTCCGCGGTGGAAGACAATGGAGGAACGTGATGCTGCTCGGTCAGCTGATGTCCCGAGCTGGGGCTTGCACGGCGTGAGATTCGCCGGCCGTTTTAAGGTTCGGTAACGATCAAATTCTCTGCAAGAGAATGGGAGGCTGCATCAGGTGACTAATACCAGGAGAAAGTCCTACGGAGTTAGTACGGTCTATTTGGTGTTGTTACCTGGAGAGCCGGCGTTGTCCGTGTCTCTGTATCTCTGGGAGTAAATCACCCGTTAGGTAGCTGTACTCCTATTGGGGCATTTTTACCCATGTGCAAAAGGGCGGGATCACGAAGGCTTCTGGGAGTCGTAGTCAGACCAACGATGTTGGGAGAATCGGTAGTTAGAGATGGATTGTCAGTTTGCCGCGGCGCCAAAATTAGCGCGTGAATTTGGGGGAGAGCGTTGGTCGGACTGTGTCAAGTGCACACTGGAACGTGTGCTGACTTGTTGTCAATATGCATTCACTGCACATATGACTGGAATGTATTCTGATAGGGGCGGAAAGCGAGGTGGGAAGCGCTGGTTGGACAGAAACCTGTCAAATAGTAAATATGAAGAGTCCGCTAAGTGGAAGATCAACTACACATATGCTATTGAATGTGTCTCATCTGTGGTATAAGAACGAGATTTAGCTCAGTGGCTGACTGGATGCCACTCATAAGTTGTATATCTCGGAGAGTTCATTCAATCCGTCTACCGACGTGTTAAATTTGATAATGAGCATGGCTTCTCTCTGTAGCAGTTTGGTGTCCAAGTCTCCACCTCTCTGGTCTTGTTCAACTTTTGATATCACTGACCATTTGAAATCCATTTCTGTATGTTTTTGCGTCACCCAATGATTCACTAAGGGGGCATTCAGAACATTTTTGCGAATCCGAGACTTATGTTGCTGGATTCGGAACCTTATCTCCTGATTGGTCTTGCCAATATAAAGTTTGTTGCATGGGCAGCTGATGCCATAGACTACGAACTTGGATTTACAATTGGTGAAACTCTCATGTTTCCAATGGATTCCATTGTGGGTAAATAGATATCCTTCAATGGTTGAGTCGCAGCAAATACAGGTACCGCATCTGTGATGTCCTTTTATGGGCGGTAGGCACAACAAATTTCTTAAATCAGTGCTTTTGGTCTTAGGTAGAGCGGCTCGCACTACGTGGTTGGCTATGTTTTTATCTTTCCTGAATGCAAATAGCGGTCTCTCATTGAATGTGTTGTCCAGGTTTTTGATCAGATGCCAATTTTGATTAATAGTTTTCTTAAACCAATTAGATGTTGGATTGAATGTCGAGACGCAAACCATTCTCTCTGTTTGCGATTTTTCACGTCTTTCCAGTAATGTTTCTCTTGGTGTCCACCATGCTCTTTTGATAGCTCTTTTCAAAAGTTTTTTCGGGTAACCTCTGGCCAGAAGGTTCTCCTTGAGCTTCTCTGCATGTAAAAAATATTCGTCTTTGAATGAGCAATTCCTGCGAATGCGCAGGAATTGCCCATAGGGCAAGTTCTCTCGTAGGCTACGTGGATGGTTGCTGGAGTAATGTAGCGCTCGATTGCGGTCAGTTTCTTTCTTGTATAACGTCGTCATTAGGCATCCATTCGTAGGGTAAACCTCAACGTCCAGGAAAGGCATTTTGATTTTGGAACAGTTCATACTGAATTTTATATCCGGAGTCCTGTTGTTAAGCCAATTGACAAAGGATTGTAGCTTTTGCTCATCACCTGACCATACCATGAAAACATCGTCGATGTATCGGACCCAGTTACTGATACAATCGGCGAATGGGTTGTTGCTATGGACAAATTTGTCTTCGTATTTAGACATATAGAGGACCGCTACACAATTACACAATTTCTAGTTACATTAGATGTAACATCATTGTACACGGAGATCCCGCAAGATGAAGGACTAGCAGTGATTAAAACATTCCTAGACAGCAGACCCAAACCTGAAAAAATCCCGACAGAGTTCATTATGGAGCTAGCCACGTTTGTTTTAAAGAACAACTATTTTTGCTTCAGAGAGGACTTTTATTTCCAAATCAAAGGCGTGGCGATGGGCTGTCCATTCGCCCCCGAGCTAGCGGTCCTCTATATGTCTAAATACGAAGACAAATTTGTCCATAGCAACAACCCATTCGCCGATTGTATCAGTAACTGGGTCCGATACATCGACGATGTTTTCATGGTATGGTCAGGTGATGAGCAAAAGCTACAATCCTTTGTCAATTGGCTTAACAACAGGACTCCGGATATAAAATTCAGTATGAACTGTTCCAAAATCAAAATGCCTTTCCTGGACGTTGAGGTTTACCCTACGAATGGATGCCTAATGACGACGTTATACAAGAAAGAAACTGACCGCAATCGAGCGCTACATTACTCCAGCAACCATCCACGTAGCCTACGAGAGAACTTGCCCTATGGGCAATTCCTGCGCATTCGCAGGAATTGCTCATTCAAAGACGAATATTTTTTACATGCAGAGAAGCTCAAGGAGAACCTTCTGGCCAGAGGTTACCCGAAAAAACTTTTGAAAAGAGCTATCAAAAGAGCATGGTGGACACCAAGAGAAACATTACTGGAAAGACGTGAAAAATCGCAAACAGAGAGAATGGTTTGCGTCTCGACATTCAATCCAACATCTAATTGGTTTAAGAAAACTATTAATCAAAATTGGCATCTGATCAAAAACCTGGACAACACATTCAATGAGAGACCGCTATTTGCATTCAGGAAAGATAAAAACATAGCCAACCACGTAGTGCGAGCCGCTCTACCTAAGACCAAAAGCACTGATTTAAGAAATTTGTTGTGCCTACCGCCCATAAAAGGACATCACAGATGCGGTACCTGTATTTGCTGCGACTCAACCATTGAAGGATATCTATTTACCCACAATGGAATCCATTGGAAACATGAGAGTTTCACCAATTGTAAATCCAAGTTCGTAGTCTATGGCATCAGCTGCCCATGCAACAAACTTTATATTGGCAAGACCAATCAGGAGATAAGGTTCCGAATCCAGCAACATAAGTCTCGGATTCGCAAAAATGTTCTGAATGCCCCCTTAGTGAATCATTGGGTGACGCAAAAACATACAGAAATGGATTTCAAATGGTCAGTGATATCAAAAGTTGAACAAGACCAGAGAGGTGGAGACTTGGACACCAAACTGCTACAGAGAGAAGCCATGCTCATTATCAAATTTAACACGTCGGTAGACGGATTGAATGAACTCTCCGAGATATACAACTTATGAGTGGCATCCAGTCAGCCACTGAGCTAAATCTCGTTCTTATACCACAGATGAGACACATTCAATAGCATATGTGTAGTTGATCTTCCACTTAGCGGACTCTTCATATTTACTATTTGACAGGTTTCTGTCCAACCAGCGCTTCCCACCTCGCTTTCCGCCCCTATCAGAATACATTCCAGTCATATGTGCAGTGAATGCATATTGACAACAAGTCAGCACACGTTCCAGTGTGCACTTGACACAGTCCGACCAACGCTCTCCCCCAAATTCACGCGCTAATTTTGGCGCCGCGGCAAACTGACAATCCATCTCTAACTACCGATTCTCCCAACATCGTTGGTCTGACTACGACTCCCAGAAGCCTTCGTGATCCCGCCCTTTTGCACATGGGTAAAAATGCCCCAATAGGAGTACAGCTACCTAACGGGTGATTTACTCCCAGAGATACAGAGACACGGACAACGCCGGCTCTCCAGGTAACAACACCAAATAGACCGTACTAACTCCGTAGGACTTTCTCCTGGTATTAGTCACCTGATGCAGCCTCCCATTCTCTTGCAGAGAATTTGATCGTTACCGAACCTTAAAACGGCCGGCGAATCTCACGCCGTGCAAGCCCCAGCTCGGGACATCAGCTGACCGAGCAGCATCACGTTCCTCCATTGTCTTCCACCGCGGAGGTAAGCGCTCTAAAACCTTTTTCAAAATATTTCGGATCCGATCTTTGTAGGCGATAGGACGCGCCTTGAATCCTTGTTGCTCTTGCTTTCAGATATCGTTTTGAATCAATCAACGCCTGAAAAAAAGCCCGTAGTTGCTTCTGATTTTAGACAGAACCACCTTCAGTTAACCAGACACAACTCCACACACCCGTAAGCCTCTTTATTAACAACTAGACTACGTGGTTGTATTGTCTCTATGTTGTATGGGTGTGTCCATTACTAACCAGGTGGTGTTCTAGTGTTGATTTCACAGAAATAGGTAACCAAGTTGGCTCTCCTTCCTTTTTTCTTTAGAGTTGTGGCTGAGTTCTCCGTTCCTTAGACTAAGGTAAGACTCCCCCGTTGACCATGCGGTTGTGCACTTACAAAGTGGGTCAGCTTAGTAAAATCTTTCTTTTCTGCTTTGTTTGCAGTCCTATGTCGGTCCTGATGAGAATCCCTGCCAACTAAGGGATTCGAAACGCGTAGACCTTGTCTTTTCTACGGTCAATCTTAAAAAAACAGCATTAAGCCCCATCATTATGTACAGTAGTGGTTTGATGGCCTATGTGTAAAGATTATCAAATTGTAGATTTCTGTTGTATGTTATATGTTAGTGTGGATGCATGAGTAGTATGAACGGTATGAATGTTGGCCCTATGGGCGAATGAACACAGTGGTGTCTAAATGTTTTCAGTAATGTCATTTTCAAGTTAAGTTTTGTATATGTGGTGTAATGAATATGTACTGTATCAGTTTTAAATGTTTTTGAACGTGAACTAAAAACAATTTTCATAGGATTAAATCCAACGAAATAATTGGTTGTCAGTGTTCTTGTTTCATTCAGGTCACGGGAATTGTAGGTAAATTTACACGCAGCATTGGCTTGTATTTTGTTCTTTCATTATAATTGGTTTGGCCTTGCTGCCATACGAGCCAGAACCCCCTTTTTGGTTTTCTAGGTAGTCTAGCGGGTGCACACCCGCGAGGTTTGTTTGTTCTTTGTGAGGGAAGTTGTCCTCCTTGAGGTAGGTCCACTAACCTGTGGGGACCGGATGTGTAGGTCTTCCTCGCACGTACTAAGGAGTCACGTTTCCTTTTTTGTTAATTGTATATTTGTATTGTCGTCTTATTTGTCTAAAGCGTCTAAAATATGTCAGAACATGACACCCTGGCATATAGTGAAGAACATATATTGAAATTACTAAGCGACCCACCATTGTTTGCGTCAGCCGCATTAAGTTCTACAGCTAAAATCAACAATGAATCTGACAGACTCATAAGGCTCAAGAAAAAACAAATAAGGACTGACTTACATGGCCATTTTCTAATCGAGCACTTGAGAGCTGGAACCATCCCAGGAGGGCTGCAGATTCGCAACGTCCCTGTGATTTTTACAGACGATCCGATATATAAAAAAGGATACAGTCTAATTGAAACGAAATGCAGTAGGGACCTCATGGTTCTCACAGTAGAAACGGCTCAAAGATTGTCTAAGCATCAACTAGAAGAAATCGCAACTTTGGAAAGCGAAATTAAAACAAACCAACTTATTTCGGATGCCAAATCCCTTCTAGATAAAGTCGATAAAGAAATTCTAGAGTTTAAAGACTATTCGGTAAATCAAAAGAGCAATAAATTCGAAAAGGATAAAAGGAATTTTTCTCTGGATAAAGTCTATCCTTATTTGCAGATTGACTTTTATTCACGACCTGAGTCACGCAAATTCCTGCCCGAATACCAGGGTAGATCGAGAAACAATTTTATCACTTTTTCGGACACAACATCATCATCAAGTGGCAGTGACGTAGATAACTCGAATAACCGTTCAGACTTCAACAGAAGAGGCAATTTACAACAAAACTATCAACAACAACCGCCTTTTTTAGGGAGAGGCCAAAGGAAACCAAGAGGAAGGTCCAGATACACAAACCAACCATGGGAAATGTCAACAAGACGTCAGAATTACAAAAACTAACTGTTTCACCAATCTTTAATCTATCAGAAAAAGTCTTAACAGATGCAGAACTTAGCATCTTAGAAATGGGACTATCCTTTGTTCCAACTAAAGGGACCAATTTTGTACAACTCAAAACAGAGTTCATTGAATTCTGCCGCAAAATTCGGCTTAAAACCTTCTTTCTTGAAAACCCCATACAAGGAGGCACTGAGACAACTGGATTAAAGAAGAAATCAAAGTTCTGCCCGCCGGCGTCAAAAGTTCCCAAAGAGGTCATAATTTTCGAAAAAGTGATCCTTTCAGCAATAGCTGAAGTTGAAAAACAAAAAAGGAAATATGTCAAACCGAATATTACCAAAGCTCAAAAAGAAGCATTACTCGACCTAAAAATTGACCCTTCAATAATAATAAAACAAGCTGACAAAGGGGGATCAATCGTGGTTTGGGCAACCGAACGATACATCACCGAAGTTAATAGACAACTTTCGAACCAACTCTGCTACAGAAGGATAACAAAAGATCCCACATGTGAACTACAGAATAAACTTTTTCACATACTACAACAAGGGTTTGACCAAGGCTTTTTAGGCAAAAAAGAATTTGAGTACTTAAAAAACATCTATCCTCGCACTCCGGTCTTTTATGTACTCCCGAAAGTACACAAAGATCAACACCATCCACCTGGGAGACCAATTGTCTCCGGGTGCGAGTCACTAACAGAACCCATTTCAAAATTCGTGGACTTTTTCCTGAAACCTTTTATGTCAGAAGTAAAATCTTATCTGAAGGATACCACCGATTTCTTAATTAAATTGGAAACCATGGAGTTCGATAAAAATACACAATTTCTAGTTACATTAGATGTAACATCATTGTACACGGAGATCCCGCAAGATGAAGGACTAGCAGTGATTAAAACATTCCTAGACAGCAGACCCAAACCTGAAAAAATCCCGACAGAGTTCATTATGGAGCTAGCCACGTTTTTAAAGAACAACTATTTTTGCTTCAGAGAGGACTTTTATTTCCAAATCAAAGGCGTGGCGATGGGCTGTCCATTCGCCCCCGAGCTAGCGGTCCTCTATATGTCTAAATACGAAGACAAATTTGTCCATAGCAACAACCCATTCGCCGATTGTATCAGTAACTGGGTCCGATACATCGACGATGTTTTCATGGTATGGTCAGGTGATGAGCAAAAGCTACAATCCTTTGTCAATTGGCTTAACAACAGGACTCCGGATATAAAATTCAGTATGAACTGTTCCAAAATCAAAATGCCTTTCCTGGACGTTGAGGTTTACCCTACGAATGGATGCCTAATGACGACGTTATACAAGAAAGAAACTGACCGCAATCGAGCGCTACATTACTCCAGCAACCATCCACGTAGCCTACGAGAGAACTTGCCCTATGGGCAATTCCTGCGCATTCGCAGGAATTGCTCATTCAAAGACGAATATTTTTTACATGCAGAGAAGCTCAAGGAGAACCTTCTGGCCAGAGGTTACCCGAAAAAACTTTTGAAAAGAGCTATCAAAAGAGCATGGTGGACACCAAGAGAAACATTACTGGAAAGACGTGAAAAATCGCAAACAGAGAGAATGGTTTGCGTCTCGACATTCAATCCAACATCTAATTGGTTTAAGAAAACTATTAATCAAAATTGGCATCTGATCAAAAACCTGGACAACACATTCAATGAGAGACCGCTATTTGCATTCAGGAAAGATAAAAACATAGCCAACCACGTAGTGCGAGCCGCTCTACCTAAGACCAAAAGCACTGATTTAAGAAATTTGTTGTGCCTACCGCCCATAAAAGGACATCACAGATGCGGTACCTGTATTTGCTGCGACTCAACCATTGAAGGATATCTATTTACCCACAATGGAATCCATTGGAAACATGAGAGTTTCACCAATTGTAAATCCAAGTTCGTAGTCTATGGCATCAGCTGCCCATGCAACAAACTTTATATTGGCAAGACCAATCAGGAGATAAGGTTCCGAATCCAGCAACATAAGTCTCGGATTCGCAAAAATGTTCTGAATGCCCCCTTAGTGAATCATTGGGTGACGCAAAAACATACAGAAATGGATTTCAAATGGTCAGTGATATCAAAAGTTGAACAAGACCAGAGAGGTGGAGACTTGGACACCAAACTGCTACAGAGAGAAGCCATGCTCATTATCAAATTTAACACGTCGGTAGACGGATTGAATGAACTCTCCGAGATATACAACTTATGAGTGGCATCCAGTCAGCCACTGAGCTAAATCTCGTTCTTATACCACAGATGAGACACATTCAATAGCATATGTGTAGTTGATCTTCCACTTAGCGGACTCTTCATATTTACTATTTGACAGGTTTCTGTCCAACCAGCGCTTCCCACCTCGCTTTCCGCCCCTATCAGAATACATTCCAGTCATATGTGCAGTGAATGCATATTGACAACAAGTCAGCACACGTTCCAGTGTGCACTTGACACAGTCCGACCAACGCTCTCCCCCAAATTCACGCGCTAATTTTGGCGCCGCGGCAAACTTCCGATTCTCCCAACATCGTTGGTCTGACTACGACTCCCAGAAGCCTTCGTGATCCCGCCCTTTTGCACATGGGTAAAAATGCCCCAATAGGAGTACAGCTACCTAACGGGTGATTTACTCCCAGAGATACAGAGACACGGACAACGCCGGCTCTCCAGGTAACAACACCAAATAGACCGTACTAACTCCGTAGGACTTTCTCCTGGTATTAGTCACCTGATGCAGCCTCCCATTCTCTTGCAGAGAATTTGATCGTTACCGAACCTTAAAACGGCCGGCGAATCTCACGCCGTGCAAGCCCCAGCTCGGGACATCAGCTGACCGAGCAGCATCACGTTCCTCCATTGTCTTCCACCGCGGAGGTAAGCGCTCTAAAACCTTTTTCAAAATATTTCGGATCCGATCTTTGTAGGCGATAGGACGCGCCTTGAATCCTTGTTGCTCTTGCTTTCAGATATCGTTTTGAATCAATCAACGCCTGAAAAAAAGCCCGTAGTTGCTTCTGATTTTAGACAGAACCACCTTCAGTTAACCAGACACAACTCCACACACCCGTAAGCCTCTTTATTAACAACTAGACTACGTGGTTGTATTGTCTCTATGTTGTATGGGTGTGTCCATTACTAACCAGGTGGTGTTCTAGTGTTGATTTCACAGAAATAGGTAACCAAGTTGGCTCTCCTTCCTTTTTTCTTTAGAGTTGTGGCTGAGTTCTCCGTTCCTTAGACTAAGGTAAGACTCCCCCGTTGACCATGCGGTTGTGCACTTACAAAGTGGGTCAGCTTAGTAAAATCTTTCTTTTCTGCTTTGTTTGCAGTCCTATGTCGGTCCTGATGAGAATCCCTGCCAACTAAGGGATTCGAAACGCGTAGACCTTGTCTTTTCTACGGTCAATCTTAAAAAAACAGCATTAAGCCCCATCATTATGTACAGTAGTGGTTTGATGGCCTATGTGTAAAGATTATCAAATTGTAGATTTCTGTTGTATGTTATATGTTAGTGTGGATGCATGAGTAGTATGAACGGTATGAATGTTGGCCCTATGGGCGAATGAACACAGTGGTGTCTAAATGTTTTCAGTAATGTCATTTTCAAGTTAAGTTTTGTATATGTGGTGTAATGAATATGTACTGTATCAGTTTTAAATGTTTTTGAACGTGAACTAAAAACAATTTTCATAGGATTAAATCCAACGAAATAATTGGTTGTCAGTGTTCTTGTTTCATTCAGGTCACGGGAATTGTAGGTAAATTTACACGCAGCATTGGCTTGTATTTTGTTCTTAGAATGGGGTTGAGCCTGGAAGGGGTGCAGCTGGTGCCGTGCAATCCATCTGGAGCAGGCGCAAAGACTGGGAAACCTCCGTCCCTAGCACCCCGTCTCCCTTGGGCCCCACCCAACTTTAAACGTTATGTGACCCCCAATTGGAGTCTCAAGCTCATTATCCTGTTGAGATATGGTGACCAGATTTTAGAAGCCAAAAAATCAGGACATTTTCACCTTAAGTAGAAGTAGGGCTTACAATTCCCTATCGCAGAGGGGTGCAGAATGCCTTGAAGACAGTGGTCACCAACGGAGCAAACACAGACCCCTAGGCACTACGGAATATAGACTAACTACCAGTCATTAAGGGCTAGTTTAGTGGGGTTCTCAAAAACCTGGGAAAATCTACCAGGACAGATGGCCAAAAAAACGGGACTGTCCTGGCAAATCTGAGATGTCTGGTCACCTTACACAGAGGCCTCTTAGCTTACTGATTCTCATGTGGGGGGGTTGTGGAGTTTTATGGCCCCGTCATCCCAGGTGCAAGAAGAACATTGTTCCCATCACCAAGGATGGCTTCATTCATAAAGGGAGGCCTCCATGGATTTGGAGGCTTTTATAGCATTTGGGGGCGCAGTCGGGACAACACATCATGAAGGAATTGTTAAGCGTGGGCATGATTCCCGAAAATGGGGACTTTTTGACTTGGTGATTGGAATGTGTCCCTTTAGACTTTGGCTGTGGGACCTGGGTGATGGCTTTTTAATCAGTTTTCTTTTCTGCCCACTCCTAAGACTGCCCTGCACCTGTGGCCAGTGAACCCCGGCCTGGGGGATCAGCAGCAGACAGGGGCCTAATTTCTGTAGGTGCTTTAGGCAACCTAATTATTCTGATCTCTCAAGGACTCATCATTGATGCTGAAACTAGTGTGGACATTTGATCGACACAGTCCACAGTAGCCTTGAATTCCTGGAAGCAAGCAAACACCTTTTTGAACCACAAATGTTGTCTGTAGTCTTTTCTGTTCTGATACAAGTTTTGGAAAGGGAGTAGGGGGATGCTGGTCGTCTTTATCATCGGAGGTGAACTACGGAGGGATAAGTTGTGGGGTTATTACTACCTGTCTTCATCTACTGGGGGAGTCTATTTACTGTGGATTCTGGTTCTGTGATTGCATGAATGTGCTGCCTCCCCACACTGTTGACCCTCCTTGCTGGGGTTGTGGCCCTAGTCCCTACTGTGCTGGGTTCCCTATCTGCAGTTGCTGCTGCCACGTGCTTGCCCAATTACTTTGTCACTGCTATGGTTCTGTGGCGACCTGCGGACCTCTGTGCGCCTGAGTGTCTGAAACCTGTGCTGCTTTTGCTGCTCATGGTATGGCTTTGTTCTGCATGCCTCTACAAAAGGACCCCCAACTTTGGCAATAGTATCACTCTCTAACATCTGGTTTCAATCAGCTTCCCTGGCCTCCACTACCATAACCTGTTCATGCTCCCGGACTACCTGTTTGGAACCCTCTAAAGTTTTGAAGTGGCACCCCCATTGTGACTGGTGCCATCTGCATGGCTGCAGCCATCACTGACCCCTCGAGGGCAGTCTTTTTTTCAGTTTCTGCTGCACTCATTTTGCTGTCTCTCTTTGGTTCTGCTCCTGCTTCTCACTATCCTTTTCTTACTTTTTCTTATGGTAGTGGAGTATATGAGCTTGTATCTCCTGCCATGGTTTGTTATCTAAACCAACTACGCTGTCCAGCCCGCTGTGTATCTCGGTGGGTAGTCCTTTCTGAAGACTATTGTAGAAAAATGTGACTTGTGGCCCAGTATTAGTCCACGGCTGTCTGGTTTCTTGTCCCCATCTTTCCCTCATTCTATTTAAGACATTGTTTATGCTATCCTCTGGCTTCATGGTGTCTGTCAATAGCCCTCCTACATCTGGGCAGTCGGGCAATATTTCTCTCAGGGTGTTCCGTATCCAGTGCCTGTGTGTATTAAACGCGGCCTGTCATGATGGGTATTTGTTAGCGTGATTGCTGGAATGCGAGCTTGGGTGAACACCGTGTTAGTCTGCTCCCTGATTAGACTGCTTAGCAGACTCTTAATATCTCCTATCGCTAGGTTGATGCCTCAGTTATTTTTCTCAAACCATGTAATTCATTTCCCTGCCCCATTCAGCAATGATGGTAACTTTGCTCTCCACCCCTCTTTATCCATCTGTGCCCATGGCACATATACAGTCCCCACCAAGTCCTTCTGTAGTAGCAGGAACATTCTCATTCTAGGTGACTCTTCTGGTTTCTCCCCAACATAGTGTTCCCATCTTGCAAGGCATTGCTGCGTGTAAAGGAAGTCCCAACTGGGGTTTCCTCCTTCATGCCTGATGCAGTCCTCCGCTACTGCCATGTCCTCCGGCTCAAACGACACTTCCATCGGCCAAGATCTGTCATATTGGTCCATCTCCTCAGTCCAGTCTGCTAATGGGTCACAAAATGGGTACACAAAAGTGTTGCCTTCCCTTTTAGCTACTATCGGCCATACAGGGTTTGTCTATCTTTGTCGTGCACCCATGAGGAGCAACGCATATCCTTGTCTCTGCTTCTTTTGTGCGCATGCTTTGGTGCCATTTTGTTTTTTCTGCATCGCGGGTGGGTAAGTACCAGGCTGCCTTGTTACTTTATTTCTTGGTCAGCCCCTCTCCAATGTCGACTGGAAGATGTGGCTCTGAGCTCTGCTAGCAGCCTTTCTTTGACCTCCGATTCTTTCCAGCACTGCGCCCTGTACCCGGCCCGCTTATCTCATGAGTATAGTGCACTGTCCTGTACTCTCGCTCTAACTCCTGGCAGCATGCCCTTTATCTCTCAAGCATCCACTCACACCTCTCTTCCTCGTGCTTTCTGGCCTGTCTTTTTGCTCAGAGCTACATGCTGCTTTTGTTAGCCTGGCTTCACCCTCAAATTCGTTCTCCGTTACCTCCTCGACTACCTGGATAAACCCTGTAGCCCCACCCTAGTCATATGTTCCGGGGGGACTGGAGCTCCCTTCATCTCCTGAGACACGTTTATGCTCGCCTGAGCCAGTGGGAATGTGTATTTTACCCACTTTTGAGGTGTCACGTGTTAAGTCGAGGAGAGTTGAGGATTTGGGGACCTTCCCTAGGAACTTGGGCTGCCCTGGTGGTGTCTGGGCTTGCTTGCTTTTGGTTTTCTCGGGCTTAGACCTGACTGACATTCTTTTCGGTGGGGGGGGCTCGTCTATTATTGGGTTTGAATATCCTAAGGCAGGGGGAGCTGGTGTGAGTACATCCATCCCTGTATATGGTGGGGGAGGTGCCAAGACTTACTCGCTATCAAAACTGTGGGGTTATAGGTTTGAACCTTTTTGAGGATGGCCCATAATTCCAGCACTGATTTTCTTTTGTCTCTCTTCTGTCCTGTATATTTAGTTTTTATGTGTGTTTAGTGTGTTCAATTATATTTGTGGCAAATGTTCCCTCCTTAGGCCAGGGAAATGTATGTGCCTTAGTGTGTAAATGCCACTCTTGGCAAAATGTATTAATTCTTTTATCTGTTTGTGGAACCTAGTTTCCATAAGCTTTAATGGGGAATTGATTGCAATTTTTTAATAACAACTCAAACTAAATTTTTCTAGTTTTGTTTGTCTTATTGTAAGGGCAGTCATATGTGGTGCACTCTTACAAATTACGTACTAAGAGCTCAGCGCTTACAATTTGTACATCAAACAGTTCGAACAAGCATTTCAATAAAAACAAAAGGAGTGCATATGTAGTATTACAACATAGTTCGAATATGCGATATGTTAGAATAGCATCTGCATAATCTCAACTTTTCACAGCTACAATAAACAATCAATGCAATATCACCACATGCAATAATACAGTTCAATAAGGGTAGAAAAAAATATTTTGTCAAAAAAATTAGTACGTTCTCATCACATATCCTCTAGCAAAAGAATACCAGCGTGGAATACGTTCTTAAGTGAGCTGGACAGTATACTAATATCCGCTCCTAGACAAAGGTGGTACTCAGAGAAACCATTTACTAATAACTCTGGAATCACTGGCCCCTTAGCCACACACATGTTATGCCCAGTTTCCTGGGTCCAATTTTTCCCTATTCGAATTCCACCCTGTGACGCCCAGGGTTAAGCCAGATGCACCTTCCAAATTCCTTCCAGATACTATGGGTGTTAAGAAACCTCTTTAGCACTGGGAAAACTTTAAACTATGAGACTGAGGTGTCAACTCCGCCCAATCAAGATAGCTATCTCACAAAAATCAGCATCCTGGGAGTTATACAGGAATATATTCACTATATGCACTATATTCACCTTAGCTGGCGTACTGAGCTATCGAACTAAGGTGACGTCCGTGGGCACCCCTCAGTGGCCACCTTACGACTGATTCAGTTTGGACATATAAAATAGGTAATATGCCAGACCCTGTCAGTGGCAGGGCGCTCAGGTTATCTTTTTATGCTTTTCCCAAGTTTACCATATGCCAAATGCTTTAGACTATGTTTTAAGTTTGGATGTGGTCTCTAACCCTCTGGGACAGCTGCTTCAAGATGGACCTTTGCCCTGGGGCTTCAGTAGAACTTCCAGTCAATAGCGCTGTCAGCCCAACTTTCTCGTTGCGCAAACGTTAATCCGTCCGGACGGGGTCACATTTCTTCAGCTCCAGTCTGGTACGAGTTCCCAATGCTCCTATAGCTCGAGTTTGAAATCCTTAGAAAAAACAGACGACAAGAGACATTTGGCAAAACAGGAACAGTTTGTTTAATTTAACAGTTCAGCTGGAAGCACAGTTACAGGCACTAGGTATGAGGACTGTCTCAATTTACATTTAGTAGATGTCATTCTCATATACAAAAACACGACAGGTCCAAAACTTTATCGGCGTACCATATAGTGTGAGGAATGTTGGTTGCTACCTTTGAAGTCATAATTTAATGGTCAAATGGTTACTACAGGTGGGTCTCGACCTCCAGTGGACAGTGTGGCCAATGGTGAACGAGTCCAGATGTCCGGCATGAGGAGTGTGTGATCTCTACTCTGCTAGGTTCTGATTGGTTATGTGTTCCTAACTCATGTGCCAACTGACTTTATGGTGTTTTAGGAGTGCATGTACCCCCTCTAGCCCTGTGCTTTATTGGGGCAATGTCCCCTGATCATTGTAATGTCACGGCGTCTATCTGTGGGATTTATCAAAAATTTCCTGCCCATGTGTTTGCCTGCCAGCCACGCACCCTCCCACCTATGACCAATCAATCAGGCCTATGTCTCAGGGCCTGCTTGACCAGCGAGTCGAGGTAGATGTGGAGTTCAGATCGGCGATTCTATTAATAAGGATGAGATTTAATTTTTATTGATGAACGAATCTATTTCCACATTAACAAGCCACACACCCAATTATTTTTCCTGAACTCACCTTAAAACAGAAATTGGTTGAATCTTGAAGTGCTCTTATCCTATACAATCTAAACAGAGTTTTTTATTTTTTAATAAATGTATTTTTATTTTTCAGTTGAACAAGTAGCACAATATAATTCTTACAGTGAGCATCGTCCGTGAACAATCTCGTGTAGATGTAATACATGGTCGTCATGAACAGGGCCACTCTTCCTCTCCCCCACCATAAGATTAGCTCGAATTTGTATTCTCCAAACATTCCAGCTTGTTATACTTGTATGGATTCGTTTGGAATCAGGGAACAACAAGAGGTGAGCACCAGGGACGCTGTCTAGGGTAGAACTCTGTCGGATCCCTGTGTAGAAGTCCCCTGTGTCATTTGCGCTGTGGACTGTTGTGTGTCTCCTTCCATGTCCAGCCCAAAATGTCTTCTCCATGGGTCCCATATCTTGTGAAATTTCTTTGGGCACCCCCTGCTAATATATGTGGTTTGCTCCGCTGTCATATAAATGTCCATTCCTCTCGTCCAATCCTGTATAGTGGGTTTATCAGCCATCCCCCATCGCCTAGCAATATCCCTCTTGATGACCACCAGCCCCAGAGAAGCAAAAATTGTGTTATAGTGACGTCTCACTCCCTTGGTATCCCTAATATCACAAAGTGTGGTTCCATTGGCAGCGTCACTCCCAGGACCATACCCAGCAGCCCAACCACCTGCGCCCAGTATGTCTGAAGCTCGGGACAGGCCCAGACAGTGTGAAAGAAGTCGCTATGTGCCGTAGTGCAAGTCAGGCAGAATGGTGAATCTGCTCTCCCCATTTTATGCAGCCTATCCCTGTCGTAATAAGTACGGTGCAATAGCTTGAACTGAATGAGCCGAAGCCTTGCTTTTATGGCAACCTCTCTGGGTGCATCAACGCCGCATCCCAGTCAATGTCCTCCATTGAACTCACCTCCCTCTCCCACCACGCCCAGAGCCCAACCAGCCCGTCCAGGATGTTGTTATTGATCAACTCCTCTTGTGGAAGCCGCCCTTCTAGGGGTGCATACTCCGGGAAGTGCTCACTGGGGATATTCTCTTTCTGCCATGCATGACATAGTTGCGCTTATTTAAGAAATTGGGAGTTGTTCATATCGTATTCCCGTTTAATTGTTGCCCATGTTTTTAACTCCCCGTTTTTGATTATGTCCACTATTGTGGAGATCCCCAGGAGATCCCATGTCCCAAACCCTGTGAGCTTATGCAGCTCCTTAAACCAGGTCCCTTCCCAGAGAGGGGTAGTCTTCGTAACGCGACCCGTCCACTCCATGGTCTTAGTCATCCTCCCCCATGCCGTCAAGGTCACTTAGGCCGCAGGCAGCAGGCGGGAGCCCCCTTCCCCATACAGAAAGTATAGGTATGTGTGTGGTTGCATTTCTTCCCACTCAAGGCGGTATGTAGGGTGGTCTCTGCTTTTATGTATCCATTCATTTATAGGTATCGGTGGGATGCCCAGTAATACGCTTCTATATCGGGGAGCGCTATCCCCCCATTGTAGGGATTACGTTGCAGTGTCTGGAGCGCTATTCTGGGGTGCCCTCCCTTTCCACAACAGTGTTCAAAGTGTACCATTTATTTCTGTAAAAGTGTCTTTGGATGGGGGATGGTATGTGGTATCGCTTGACGAATCCCCCCGAAACTTTCAGGGTAGGAGCGGAGCGCCCCACCTATTTTGAACCGGCGCCAAAGTTATTCCAAATAGAATGTTGCGGATTTCCTATGGAAACACGGTCCTAACTATAACTATCTACTGGCGACCGCCAGTAGATAATATTATCTACTGGCGGTCGCCAGTAGATAGTTGTAGTTAGGACCGTGTTTCCATAGGAAATCAGAAAATTCTATTTGGAATAACTTTGGCGCCGGTTGACGAATCCTCGTGAAACTTTCAAAACTAATGGGGCGCTCTGCTCAGCTCCTACCCTGAAAGTCTCGGGGTGATTCGTCAAGCAGGGGCCGAGAAAAAAGGGGGGTCCCAAAACGCGTTTTCCCCATGCATTTTCCCGTAGGACCTTTAGTCGAAGGTACAGCCCGAACGGCTGAACAGAATTACTTGAAATTTGGCAAAGAGGTAGTCCTCAGGTCAGGCATGTGCCTTTTGCATATACGGTGTCAATCTGTTCAGTAGTTCCTGAGAAAATTGCATTTAAAAGCACATAAATATCTATAAGCGTGCGCCGTGCGCGCACCGTGCGCGCACCATAACGTGCGCGAGCGTAATTCTGATTGGTGGTTGCATGTCAGTCAACATTCGAATCGGTCGAAATCAGGATGTGTCGGCCGCCATTTTGTGTGTTTTGTGTGTGACAGCGAAAAAGAAAGGTGGAGAACGTGAAAAGGGGGCAGGGTAGAGAGTTCCTGACCCCCTAGCCTTTGTCAGGGGGTCCCTGAAGGACCCCGAAGGGTGAAAAAAACATTTTAATTTTTCTTCAAAAAATCGCGGGGTGCGCGCACGGTGAAAAACCTAAAAAAAAAAACATTTTAAACGAGCCATTCCATATTACAAGATACAGTCAATCTATAACTATATACATAGGTAGCTTATTGTAAAATAAATATATAAAAAAATATAATAAAACATAACTTAGCATTTAAAAAACCTTGCAAATTCACTTAAAAAAACCATAGGTTTCACACATGTTATAGTTAGCTGGACATTTCACTCGTAAAAAAACATTGAAATTCCTACGTTATAGTTAGTTCAGATAACTATAACTCGCGCAACCGCCCCTCTATCACAAGGATGATGTCATCAGTGATGTCATGAGTGATGCTACTGACCATATCATGAGTGATGTAATATGTGACGTCATCAGCAGTGGATTGCGGGCGCGCGAGTTATAGTTATCTGAACTAACTATAACGTGGGAATTTCAATGGTTTTTTACGAGTTGAATGTCCAGCTAACTATAACATGTGTGAAACCTATGTTTTTTTAAGTGAATATATATATATATATATATATATATATAGATATATATATATACACACACATACCATGTAGGTACTTATATGTGGAGTAAAGTATAGAAAATGTATACTTTCTTATCTGTTGATATTTGGGATATGATAGTCTGGCCTCAATATTCTGTGCCATCGATATTCTGGTGCACACCATGTAATTCTGTGTGAAGGAATACGTGGATTTTTTAAGGTACATATTAAAGCACGCACAATCAACTTTCCACAATCCAACTTTAAATCAATACAATTAGATGGGATTTAGAGTAGAAGTGTGTAAAGTCTGCGACTTTGTGTATTTTCCAAACTGTTGATGCTTTGTGCAATGCAAAGTTATTTATAAACAAATTTTAAAAAGCTGGCCTCCGCTCAGAGCCATCCCTCCCACACCTCTTACCGCAGGTGGTGGATATCCAGCCTCCACACTCAAAATAGTTTTTCTGGGTGATATCCTACCTGGGACATTCTACATCAGGAAATCATCACACCTGGAAGGGCAGAAAGGATAAACCTTACCGCACGTGAATTTAGGATACTTCATCTGCCTCCTAAAGTGTCGCATTTCCTAATTCCAACCAACTGTGTAAGTGAAGCTTTAATTTAACTCACCACTAATTTAAAATACCTTTATAGAGGGCTTGGTTCATACCAAAATCATTTTAGAATTTAGTTGCAAACTGTGTGTTTGAACATTTTACAGCTGCAGCAATAGTGAAAACTAGATGCCCTACTTATGTTTTCCACAAAAGTTGGTCCAAGGGGATGGATCCTCAGCGTGTTGACCCTGGCAGGGTTATCTATATATTTAACAATTTTTTGAAAGATAAAGCAGCCCTCTGTGACATGGCAGGCTATATTAATCATTTCAGATTCACAATGCTGGTTGGGGTATTTCCAGCCTTCTGTAGCAAGCAGATTAACCTAACAAAATATCTGGCTCCTGCAAATAAAATATAGAGAGCGCAGCAGTTAGCTCGCCAGGCTATATTTTGCAGCAGGCCAGTGTAGACTGAAGCAATGTCAATCAAATATGATGTGTACCTGACTTGTGATGACTGTGCCCCCGCATAATAGGCTAATCAAAGGAAACTGGAATCTGGGGTTTCATGATTGGATATTGCTTCTGAATGGCTGTAAGTTTAGGCAGTGACAAATATGTATGCATCCTGAATAGGAAAGGTCATGACAGTTGCTGGCATAAGAACATCATGACCCAACGCCCTGTACAGTTGTGCAATCTATTCACACAGCATTTTCCTGTTTGACATGCCATCATGGGCATAACACGTGCCCCCCTCAGCCCCCCGTGCTGGGGAGGGGGGGGGGGGGAAGAGGAAGAACTCCAGGGGCCCGAGGGCCCCCTCAGCACACAGTACACCTGCTGACAGCAGGGTACGACTGGGACATAGTTTTAAAGTTATGCTTGCCGCCTCACCTCTTAAATTAAATGGTGCATACGTGCTGCATGGTGTGCGGCACGCAGCTGCGTGGTCTTCAGCCTCAGGGTGGGGGCATATGGTGGGGCAGGGTTGGGCTTGTATTGTCATGCGCAGCATAAACTGCACGTGAGGCGTCCGGTGGGTCCGAGGCACTAAAACGGTGAGACCATAATTTAATAATTGCTAGCCTATGTCTTCTGCAGCCTGCCTGTGCCTGTCACCGAATCTGCAGCCCACAACTGAGCCAGAGACATATTAAGACGACTAATAGTAGAAACCTATGCTTGTTCTACTTTTCTGCCTAGAGGGAATCTCAATATAGACGGTAATACATTCTAGTAGACCTGATCTCTACTATTTTCTTTTGTCGCTTTCTTTTGACCTACCACCTATTTGTAAAACCGACCTATTGCTTCCTTACAGACATCTTCCTGGAGTCTGCTTACCTTAAAGTGAAAAGAAGTTTGTTAATTTCTCTTACAAATTTCTGAGCTGTGCCTGAGGACATCTGTTTTCCCTGGCAGGATAACTGTAGTTAGTCACAAGTTATTGTGAATGTGCGTTGTGTTTAGTTTGCTCTTGCACGTCGTTTGGACACTTAATATTGGTAATCCGTAGACATCATGCGAGCTGGCCATGTCACATCGCTAGTCTGAGTCAACGTAGGTGCAGTCTCTCGAGAAATGCTGACCTAAAGAGAATTCTTGTGGGTCCATAACCTGCTGTTTTTGCTAATAGCTAATACTGCTGCCAAACTACGACCAACAGTTGCCCTTATCTTGAATGACTGCTTTTATAGCCACAAAGAGTGGAATTCCAATACCTGTCATTCACGTCAGGTAGCCATGTGCGCATATATAAAAAGGGCCCTATTGGTTCGTTTTTTATTGTTTTACTTGATTGATGGGGATAAACTAAAGACATACTTTCATAGAAGGCAATGGAAAAATGATTGATGCAGTTGATCGGTGGTACTCCCCATGGCTTAGGTGTCGTACTGCAAGCCTGCGCCAAGGTACAAAGAACAGTTACATTTATGGAGGCAAAGAACGAGTGGGTCTTGTTTACCATTGATCAGGACATACTTCTCTTGGTAATGGCTAACCTCAGTGTTCAGCGCTGTGACAGAGAACACCCTACAGCGGATACCAATGCTGTTAAAATTTGGAAAATGGAGATAATAATGTAAATAATTTTTGTTTAAAAACATGACATAGCAATTAGTAAAGTAACTCTTGAGCATATTAAGTGGTTTGATTATATTACACACGTTTATCGTCAAACTATTCTAGGGAGAATAACTTTGTAAAACCTTGGACAATGTGAAGACTATACTGCATGTAAAAGACTCGCCTCTGTTCTAAGTTCATCGCTTCATCGCCTTATAATCCCAGTACTGGATGTAAATTAGGGCACTGATAATGACGAGCATATGTTCCATGGCAAAGACACATCTCTGATGAACGGTTCTTCCCGTAGATTCCTTGCGTTTTGATTATCCGTAGGTACCAGACTGGACCCACCTAGCAGTAGCTTCCCATTGCAGCCAGATGGCGCTGTTTAGCTCCATATGTGACAGCACTTGGCCTTATGATGCACCACAATAGGCCTCATATCTGTTTCTTTCTGGCACTATGTTCTTGCAGTTAAAAGTCAGCTTGCATGGACTAGAACCAAATGTTTCTTTTGTATTGGATTGAGGCATTTATATTGATCACTACCCCTATGTATAGCTCCGAAGCGCTTACCTACATGGACCGCAAGCTACGTCATATAGGATGTATGGCTGAAAGGGTGTTATCTTTGGCACACCTCATGCCTGAAATCTTGGGGGTCTAGTTATTGTCAGCCAAGCATGAACCCAAGTCCTATTCTGCTAATTTGTCATTGGTCAAGCCAGAGACTCTGTCCCAGGAACTCTGTGAAGTTTGGGACCTAAACAGTGCCTGTGTGCACAAGGTGACTGACTCTCATCCAGCTTCCGCACCCTGCCTGAAGGCAAAAGGTTGGCTGGACCTGAGAGTTCTGCTGTGCTAATGGAGTGGGAAGACGCCTCCAGGGCCACTTGTGAGTACTGTGCAGGAACTATTGGACTGTACATGTGGAATGGGAATGGTACTTTGCAATGCTAGAACTTTGCAGTGACGGATCCAATGTTTGTTGTTTTATTCCTATTTTAATCATAACATACCTTCTGATGTTACTAAATAGGTCTGGGATCAGTTACTGAGTGGTTTCTTGGTTCTGCTGTTGTGCTGATACTACTAGTCGATCCAAAGTAGCCTCACATCTCAAAGCTGCACAATTAAGGGGTAGACAAAGCTGTCTTAGAGAAACGGTGTTTGCCTGACTATAGGCTAACTTTGAATTGTGGCTGGAGGATTTGCCCCACCAAGCGCCCGGCTTCCTAGACAACTGGTACTGGGTTAAAGTTCTTCGATCTGCTCTTTTTTGTCCTTCGTATCATTATAAGTCCTGGGGCTAACACAGTTAACACAAAACAGACTTTTGAAAAATAACAACCAACGAGTCAGTAGTTTTGTTTTTTGTATAGTAAAAAGGGTTTTCCTAAGACTCATTAAGCAAACTTTTCTCACACACAGAAAAGCAAAGACCTGGTTCGTGAAGTGAGCACCAGGGAGCTAGACTCATTCCCAGGTGAAAGGCCCTGGAAAAAGAAGTTCACAAAACATCCCTTGAAGTCTTCTTGCTCCAAGAACAACGGAGCGCACAGGGGCACAAAGTTAAGAGCGAAGTGTACCAAACTTTGTGCCAAAGCAAAGCATCATTAGAAGTGAGGAGAGAGGGCTAACGAGCAAGACATGGAAAGGTCATGGCTATAGGGATTGGCAAGCAGATGAGCTTGATTCAAATGAGGCAATCAGCCCATAGCAAAGAACAGAACATAATAGATAAAGGCCCTCCCTTCTGCAGGCAGGAGAGCTCCACTTCGCAAAAATTGAATTTTCTTCCACTTCACAGCAACATTTCAGGGGTGGCCCCGCCGTCCAAATCAGCCGTAGCTTAGAGTGTACGAAAACAATACTCAAGGGCCTACATCGTGTCTGCAGAAGCTTTTAGAAATGCTCGGGTTCCTGCAGGAAGTATAATGTCACAAGATATGATGAGGGAACCAGATGCTACTGGAATGAGGTCATGTCTGGCTCCAAGGGCAGAGACCAAGCAGCAGTGACCGTAAAGGAGAAAGCAGCAGGAGCACCAGGCCAGTAGTGTATCATAGGCCCCCTCGGTCTGGGAAGCAAGCTCCAAGGGTCCCCTCAGCACAGTACCCTGACCTGAGAGCTCCTAATTGAGTCCAGATGGGGCCCTTCCATGTACCTTGCGGGGGGGGCTCATGTTTCGTTACGCCACTGCATACCATAACCGAAAGGTATTAGACTAGGCCCTTTCTGCAGGGCCACCCCTAAACGTTTTGCCTTCACCTTCCTGTCTTCTGAGCCCATTTTTGTAGGCTTGTAGGACTCTGTGTACTTTACCACTGCTAACCAGTGCATTCGATGTCTCCTTTTAACTTGGTGAAATTGGCTTACACCCAGTTTGCACATTTATTTGTAAGTCCCTATAAAAATGATACTACATGTACCCAGGGCTTGTAAATTAAATGCTACTATTGGACCTGCAGCACTTATTGTGCCACCCACTTAAGTATCCTTCTAAAGGAGTTCGAGGCCCACCTAAGTATCCTTCTAAATGGGTCTCAGGCCTGTCATTGCAGCCTGTTTGTGCAGTTTAAACTGCCATTTCGGTCTGGCAGGATTGGCCACCCCTGACTTGATGAGGGGGAAGAGCTGTCACCTACCACACTTGCACATTACAAAAGCTCTGCCTGGGAATACTCACAAAGTGTTTGACAATATTCTTTTCTGACCCCAGACAAGCTTGGGACCAGGGCAAGAAGAAGAAAATTCCAAACACCTCTGGGGGTGAAAAGTTCCAGAACGTTCTACTACTTCAAAGCTAGCACCAGGAATAAATATTGGACCCTCAGACTTAACTCTTCAGTAGACCTCTGGAAGACTCAGGACTTCTGTGCTGCTCTGCAAGAAGGTCTGCTGCCTGAGAAAAAGGACTAGACCTGCATCTTGATTCCAGGACCACCAAAGAGACTCCATGGGCTAGTTGGCTGACCTCCTGATCAGAGCCTAAGGGACAGAAAAGGCTACAACCATCTTGAACTCAGCACCTAGTCTCAACTTGTGAGTCTTGTCCCTCAAAAGGTGCCACCCCAGTCCTGGACCATTGGAAAGTGGCCTGAAGGTGCTCTGCCAGTCCAGCTGTGGTCCTGTAAGCAGAACTGATGCAGCGTGAAGCCTCTCCTCGCAACAGCATCAGCACTGCTGCAGCATCCCTGACGACAGACTCCACATTGTAGCCCACAGTCTCCTTGGAACTGCCGCTGTGCAATGCACCCTTGATACAGGCCTTTTAATTACAAGCACTTCATCGACAACATCCTCGATGACGATGCAGAACTCTGCATTGCAGTTCATCAGCCCCTACAGAACCACGGCTGAGCGACACATCTTTGACGCGGTTTCTTGCAACGCTCCACAAACCAGGATTTAAGGTACTTTGTTCAGCTGGCCTAACTGGGTCCCCGTATCTGGCCCGTGCCCCATCGCTCTACCTGAACTTGAGACTTTGTTCTGGTCCAGGGCGACCAGATAACTACAGTTGCGCTTTGTGCTTCTAGCCACTTTTTTAACCTAAATCTGTACAATTGCAGGTCTCCGGTTCTACTGATTTTGTTGCTTTAGTGTCAAATAATTTATTAAAACGTACTCTATTTTTCTAAATTAGTGTGAGATTTTCCATGTGTTGTGTTTTCACTTTATTACTGTTTGAAGAAATGCATAAAGACTTTACACATTGCCTCTCAGTTAAGCCTAACTGCTTTGTGTCAGGCTACCAAAGGGTTAAGCCTAGGTTAATTTGGGGTTTACTGCTTGAGTAGGGCCTCACCCCCCTCAACTAGTAACCTAATTTCCAACAAAATGTAAATGTAAATGTAAATGTATGTGTCTTGTAAAGCGCACTGCTGCCCTGAGGCGTCGTGGCGCTGTAGACCGCTGGGGAACCCGTCCTGGCTATCCCTGTGAGATGGTTCAGCTAATGCACACTAAATTCATGACCTTTCAGCTGTGGCAATGCACTAGTGTTGGCACCACCTTTCATATCAGCTTCTCACACACAACACTGTGGTGTCCCACAAGAGTCCGTCATACCCCCTCTATTATTCAACATCTACCTAACCCCCTTACCAAACCTGATTACTTCATTCAACCCCAACCACTACAATTATGCAGATGACACCCAAATCATTTTAAAAAATAGGTGTTCTGGAAGATCTCTACAATTTAAAACTTGACTGCATTCAGGCTATAAACACAGACGATGAATAACCATCTAAAGCTAAATTTGAAAGGACAGAGATTATGACCTGCGAAAATGATAAAAATACCAGTCTACCGCCAACATGAAGCCCTTCAAACAATACCAAGAGAAATCTGAAACCTAGGGGTAACCATGGATTCAAACCTATATTTGATACCACATGTTAAAGTAAAAACAGAGTGCCATCCACACAATGAAAACACTACGTTGCATCCATACCTTGGATAATCTCCAAGCTTCACTATCCCAACAGCCGATACCTTGGCGCACCCGTGTTCATCATACGCAAAATACAACTCATCTAAAATGCTGCTGCAAGACTCCTTCTCTGCCTTCACCCACAAAGAACCCATGTCTCTAATTGTGCAATTACTTCACATAACATAGTCTATAACTAGAAGACCAAGGCTCAAGGTGCTTTGCATTGTTCACAGAACTTCAAGGAAAAGGACTGCTATACTTACAAGCTAAATCCAAGCAATTAAAACTAAACCGGACACTGCACTCCAGGCTTGCACCACTTCTCATACCACCTTACCATAAGAAATCTGTAGGAGGCCCTGCTTTCTCAGTACAAGCTGCCAAGCTCTGGGACTCTCTAATAGCCAGCATTTGAAGCATCCAGGAGCATATAATCTTTCGAAGATAGTTGAAAACATGACTATTTCCAAGACAACTAAAACACTACACCTCCTGGCAGCAGAACCTGGAAAGACAGTTGCATGCTCAAGCTTAGTCTTTAGCTTACAATCCACAGATTGAAAACAACCCAACCAACATACTACTTTTGATAAGCTGGTAGGTAAAGGAGGGCTGACTTGTGCTTTGCTGGGGTATTATGTAGTTTAAGTAACTTACCTTCGGTAATGCCTTATCTGGTAGAGACAGGATCTGGCTGCAGATTCCTTATCTTAGAATCCTCCCCAGGTTCAAGACTGGATCTGGAAAAGTTTAATCAGTACCTCTGTGCATCGGTGGAGGTCATTGAGCGACACCGAAGCGACATTGTCTCCCGAATTTGACGTCAACGGAGTCTATATAAGCCCTACCCCGAAGAGCTGACATCAGTTTCTTTTGTGACTATTTCTGCATCAACAGCACTGAGCCACTTAGAGAAAAAGTGTGCCAAAAAGGAAAAAATCTTGTATCAAAAAGTACAGATTAAAAGAATTGCAGTAGAAAGCAAAGAGGGGATCTATGAGACAACAAGGCACTTAGTTCACAGAGTGGGGAGGACGGGTGGGTCGATAAAGAATCTGCGGATAGATCCTGTTTCTACCAGATAAGGAGTTACCGAAGATAAGTAACCTGTCCACCTGATAGAGACATCTAGCTGTAGGTTCCTTATCTTACAATCAAATACCCAGCAATACCATCCTTGGAGAAGGTGCTGCGAACTAACCTCACCAAAGATCCCAAAATAGGAGAAGCCGGTCCAAATGTTAAGGGCCAGACTATCTGAAAGATTATAGGTGGAGCAAGATGTTCACCAAAGGACTGATCTCCAAGAAGGGATACTGGAAGCCCGCATGGATTCAAAAGCGACATGACCGTGATAAACACGGTATAGAGCCAAAAAAAGAAGCAGCCCTAAAAAGGGATGCAACCTACGATCGGGGAATGTGAGGGGACCAAGGACAATAGTCCACAAAGTCCAGGCTCAAAACCAATGGAAAGAGCATACACAGCGTGCTCAGCAGTAGCGAACGCATACAATGAAATAAGAGTACCCGCTGATCGTCAAGGAAACCATCCTGAGAAACAGATTTCGAAAAAAGGGGCCTCGAATTATAGAGTGAGGGAGAAAAAAGAAAAAAAGAGGGCAATGAATTCTGAAGAGCATCACTAGAAAAGCAAGAATGGTAAAAAGAAACCGCTCTAATTCCGAGAAGTTTGATAGAGATATAAGGCATCCTCCGAAATAATGCAACAGAGATGCTCATTGAAGAGAAGGAAGGAAACCGACAAGCACAACCAAGAAGGTTGAACCAGGTCACCAAAATGGGTGTAGGTAAAATGCAGCGATGTACACTGCCTTCTATAGGCCAGACAACCATATGTGCAAAACACACACGTATTTATACTCAAAGTAAAAGACATCTATAAGAGATCCATACAAGAGATAGGTATATACATAAATAAAAAAACACAGTAATTCCCGTAGACACACAAGTCATACAGGATACAGCAAAAGTATATACTCTCTATACTGAGGGTAACTCGTGTTCCATGGCACAAGTCCTAAAAAAAGAAGTAGGGGGGACTAACCAAGTTAGGCAGTATGAAAGTAGCATCATGGCACATGACATCACAGCACGACATTACGCGAGACATCACAGGAAGAGGCATCACAACCCATGAGCTCTCAAAAAGTGACATCTGATCTAACAGCACACACATATGTTTCTTAGGTCTATCACGAGTACATTTGAGCGCATTACAAGATTTAACAAACAAGATTTTGCGACGGGGTTGTGCCAAAAAAGTGATACATTCCTGACGCAAAATGTGGGCCTCAACTTATACATTTATTCTGTAAAAACTCTGCCACAAAAAAGGCAACACATAGAAATGTGGCACCAAATCTATTCTGCCTAATTGGTTGCAAAGTCTGCATTTTTTATTATTTTATGGGATTAGGGAACCTGCTGAAGAGATGTGTGCCCAGTAAATCCCAGGAAATAATAATAATGGTAAGGTAACTTCGGAGGGTAATGCATTTACTAGAGAGTTCTGTATTTTCCCAGCTTTTAATCAAATCAAAGATTTATATTTTATGTAGCTAGGTTAATGGATTACTGCTTTTAGCACAGAGATTATATTGTTACTTGCAGGTGTTAAATTGTAATCCTTCTAATATAGAACATTGAGCGATGAAGTGACTCCTACACCATGTAACTCTCACTGTCTTATGTAACACATCCTGCACATTGATTTACACATTTATATCACTTATTGTCATTGTATAATGTGTATGTGTGATGTAAAGCGCTTCACACCCTGCATTGGGAAGATTGCTATTGAAAATAAATGGTATTTTAAAATGTTATTTGTGTAAATACAGGGACAGACCAGCACATTTGACATCCTTACAGTGCATGCATATCTCACATACAGGGATCTAACAAAGTAAAAAGGATGCCTCTCAAGTATTTGTGAAGAGATAAGTAGTGTGCCGCTGTTTCCCCACCCTTGCATTTAGGTGTGAGACTCGTAAACCTCCCAGTTAGGATAGTGGAACAAAAGGAGGCCTAATGGCCCCTTAAATTCAGCATTTGTTATGGGCCCAGCTGGAGTCTGAAATACCCCAAAAAACGTGCACCTTGCTGCTCTGAAAGAAAGAGAACCTGAAGGTGCTGCTGAACGTGTCTTGTGTCTGAAAATTACACCAGGACAAGTTCAGCATATTTCACTGGGGCCCACTTCTTGCAGTGTGGATGCAATCCACCCTGTGAAAATAGTGGGTGGACGCCGTGTACCCTCGACTTGTGCCCAGTCGTGTCCTCAACCAGTGAGCGAGAGTACGAGAAATGGAGGAACAAGGGACACTAAGAACAGACGTAACTAAGGAAGGACAGGGATAATACATCCTACTGTCATAAAAGAAGAGGTTACGACAGACGGTGGAGACAAAAAGACAAAGTTGGGAAACCGCAACACAATGCCACATAGAGAAGGAATTGGAAGGCATTGCCCACTACAGGAAAACAAGGGCAACCATCCAAGAACCAACGCCACGACTGAGGAAGAATGCCAGCAGATGGTACCAGGAGAATCAAAGAATAAACAGCATGTGGAAAGTCCACTATGAAAGAGAAGAAGACTACAACTGCCAGAGGAAACAAAGGGACGGTGAAAACAAAGGGCAACAGATAGTCGATTATGACAATCACACATTGCCCAACATATGGAAGTAGGGGGAAACAGGTAAGAAACCTGACTGACACTTCTGGGAAACTTATAGAAAGATAGGATGGAAAGGGAAACCCAGCCTCTTAAATATGGATACCAGACATGGATCCAAACAATCAAGGGGATTGATGTCCCAGGTGAAGAGAACTTAAAGAACAGCAGACACAACAGCTAACCCGAAGTACGATGGCAGAGATGTATAAAAATCCTTTGTAGGAGGCAACAGCAGCTACTGTACCTAAAGTAGGTAGGTAGAAAACCGAAAGGGTAAAAACAAGGACAAGAACACCAGACTGCGGAAGATAAGTAGCATCAGGGGCACAATAAAGGAGAAGAGGGAACAACACAAGAAAATAGTGCCCAGGCGAAGATCAAACTAATACGCCAAACAGATGCCGATACCATAGGGGCATTAGGGAGGAGAGTCGTGGAACCCAGGCCCGAACCAAGAGGAACGTAATATGAGTAGGAGAAAATCCGTGTGTCTCATAGAGTAAAACAGAACAAAGAGAAGGTCCACACCACAGAGGGTCGAAGACCTCAACGAAAGATAATCGGGCCAAGAGCATGCCTGCCTATGGTACCAGTGTAACTCTAATGGAGGGGGCAGAGACAAGAAGAAATTGAGTCCCTATAAGGGATACTAAGTGTATAGAAAGCTTATAAAACACCACTAAGGTATACAAAATATGGTCTCTGAAAACACAGAACAAGGCTACAATGCATACGCACAACATACCAGAAAACCCACCACCGAGTAAGCATTCGGGTAGGAAAGTTCAAGCTCCAGAAAGAAGCTGTAAGAACAAACTCCCACGAGAGAGCAAAACAAGATGTGTTCCAGATGGCTGGACATGAAACCTAGCAATGACAGCATAATTGAGAAGAAAAGGACCTGCAGAAAGTAGGAACACAACACCTAGTGTAACACTGGAAGGGAAAGAGTACCTATGAAGGCGGACAAGAGTCCAAACAAGGGGAAACCAATTGCTCCTGACTACCTTAGTACAACGAATAGTTAAGACTCGGCACCACAATGACTATCTCTGAACCAGCATAAGGCAGAGTTGGCATGTGAGCCCAAAAGGGAGGCTCCATGAAAAGGCATGCCAATTAAAGTAGCTTGCACAGCTTCCAAAAATCAGGAATTACGCAACCATGCACCCCGACATAGAACAATGGAAGAAGCCATAGCCCTAACAACAGAATCGGTGGTATCCATACCACAGTGGATGCTAAGAGTGGCAGCTTGCTATCATGTACCAGGGGAAAAAGAGCATTTCAGGCTTCCTCCGAAAGGGAGGGCAAAGATGTTTATCTGAGTGTCACAAGGAGTGGGAGAAGAGGGCAAGGACAAAAGAAGTGTTCAGAGAGAGCAGGACAGCGCTAGAAGAAGAGAAAGAAATGCTTACCACAAGCGTCAAATTTCCTGGCATATCTCTCTGGAGGGACAGAATCAATATTTTGGGTGTTCAAAGCGCAGCCTGTAACTGAACAAAGACCTCTAAACTAACCCACTTAATTTAGCTACTGGCTAGAAACTTTCATATGAAGACATATCCCCAAATAGGAAAGTACATACCTACAAACTGATTAATTCGTAGAAAAATATTTTATTATTTATAAAAATACATATATATTTGTTTCTTTATCATTTTTCCCCCATATATATATGACTTTTTTCACATTTATTTTTGTGTTATCACAATTGAATAAACATACATGTATTAACAATTTTAATATACACATTGACTTTAAACACATTTTAAGCTATTGTTTGTGACCCCACGAAAACACCAATCAAAACTACATTCACACCTCTCATAAATACTGCAATCACACTACCATTCACGGAACATGAACAATATCACAAAAAAAGCAAGATTTGAAACAGTCTTTGGAGCATATATGGGATCCTATTTCCTTCTGACAGAGACAGTGGAATTGTTTCCTTTTCTGTGATCGTTTTCCATCCAATTGTTTTCTCGTTTTATGTCTCTGATAGGATTCCCCGGGGAAAATGCCGGCGGAGGTCACAGACGTTATCAGACTACTGCAAACCACAACGTGAGAAAAATAAAATCCAATAATCTTTCTGGAACATACCCAAGAGAGTCCTAGTGGCATACAATAAACCTACCTGATTTTGGAGTCATTGATAACCACCAAAACGTGGTGTGAGTACGATAGATACATCTCAGAGGCAAAAAACTCCCAATCAACAGATCGGATAACCCCAATGTCCTCGCTTTTGTTTGATATCGAATGATTATATATTTTGGTCCTGATGAAGGTGGCTCTAATCTGATTTCCACCGAAACGTGCGTAGACCTTTTTACGCACAAGGGATTCCTATCGGAGACATAAAACGAGAAAACAATTGGATGGAAAATGATCACAGAAAAGGAAGCCAAGTGTATTTAAAATGTCCGGTAATTATTCCCCATGGGTCATGGTGGGGGCAGCAAACTTGTAGTCACACTTACGCCAAAGTTCGTCACCCGTGGTAGACCTGCATTCTCCCTACCTCCTGAGGTGCGGTAATTACTCCGAATGGGAGCAGCTTGAACTGATAGTGCCTACCTCCTGAGGAAGGGAGAATGCAGGTCTACCACAGGTGACTAACTTTGGAGTGTGACTACAAGTTTGCGCCCCCCACCAGGACCCATGGGGTATAATTACCTGACATTTTAAATACACTTGGCTTTCACTAATGTTGAAAGCTCGACTACAAACCGTAAGTTTTACTGTTTTTTTTATTTGATTTGAATTGTTACTTATTAAGCGCATGAATGCCGAGGCGTCTTGGCGCTGACTGTGACACATGGATGGCTGGAGCAAACCTGACTCTGAATGTTTACATTTTAGATAACAGCCAGGTTTTTAGCTCCTCCCTAAACATCATCCGATTCGGTTGAAGTCGTAAGGTGGATGGCATCTGGTTCCAGAGTTTTGCCACACAGAATGACACCGTGCGGCCCCCCCATCTTGCCTTGCGTATTTTTGGAATACAAACAAGGCCCTTCGTAGAGGATCTGAGAGTTCTAGCTGGAGAGTACATAGGGAATAGTTTCCATACCTCCCCTGATATTCCTCCATAGAGGGCCTTATGCACTAGACAAAGACTTAAAATTGGCTCTTTGCTGGACAGGGAGCCAGTGTAAGACTCTAATGGCCTCCGAAGTGGGGCGACCCTTAGGAATGTTCATGAGCAGTCTAGCAGGGACATTTTGCAATGATTGCAGCTTCCTCTCCTGCGCCTTATCAATCCCCACAAAGAGCACGTTGCAGTAGTCTAATTTAGATAAAAAGAGTGCCACTACAACGGTCTTTTGGAGTTCATATGCAATGAACAAAAACATTTTCCTCAGAGTTTTTAGGAGGAAAAAACAGGAGGAAGTTAGCTGGTTGACATGGGCCGACAGATTGAGCTGATCATCAAGGATCACCCCCAGATTCTTGACTTTGGTAACCAGGATAGGACAGACTCCAGCCTCTGTAGGCCACCAGTTGTTGTTCCATAAGGAAGGTCCCTTACCAAATTCTAAGACCTCGGTTTTATCCGTACTTATTTTCAGGAAATTTAGGCTCATCCAGATCATGATGTCTTTCAGACATGCATGAAAACTGTTAGCCACTATCTCAGTTGGTTTAGAAACTGAGATTGTGAGCTGCGAATCATCGGCATACATGATCAGGGAGAAACCATGCTTCCTGACTAAGTTAGCCAGTGAGGACACATAGATGTTGAAAAGAGTTGGTGACAGAGCAGATCCCTGCGGGATGCCGCATGGGAGCTGAAAAGTACCAGACTGTAGGTTCTCCCAGTGTATGCTTTGTTCCCTCTTTTCTAGGAATGAGGAGAGGAGGGTCAGCGCGGTATACTCCACCCCCACATCTCTCAGCCGCTGCACCAGTACCGTATGGGTCACAGTATCGAATGCTGCCAAGAGATCTAGTAGAATCCGGACCGCTCTGCCACCCCCATCAACTATCTTCTGAATCCCCTCTGTGGCTAACACTAAAGCTGTTTCCGTTGAATGACAAGGCCTGAAACCATGTTGTGTAGGGTCCAGCAAGAGATTATCTTCTAGATAGTGTGTCAGCTCCTTGTTCATAGCTTTTTCCAGTATTTTTGCTGACAAAGGCAGCCTGGAAATTGGCTGATAGTTTTTTGGCTCTAGGGGGTCCAGGGATGGCTTTTTAAGGATTGGCCTTATGTAGGCTTTTTTCCAAGCACTGGGGTATTTACCCATTTATAGAACTTGGTTCAAAAGAGGGGTTAGATGTATACTGATGGTCTTGCATACTAGTTGAAAAATAGCTGGAGGGCAGGGATCATTAGGCGAGCCAGATTTTGTTGATATCAGGAGATCGTGAACCTCCTCCATGGTAAGTGCCCTGAAGCGTGAGAGCCTACCAGTTGCTGCCCACACATTTACGTTTGTCGGCATATTACCTGACGTAGTAGTGGCCGAGTTTAAAAGATCATTGTAGATCAATTGTACTTTACTCTGGAATAATTTGGCCATTTCATTATAGAAAGTTTGATCTGGTCTAAACTGAGCCGTATGCTGGGGTTTAACTAGTGTATACAGAGTTTTAAAAAGTTCCTTTGAGGAATGTACTGCATCTCCTATTTTAGCGGTGAAATATGCACGTTTAGCTTTGATGATCGCTTGCTTATATTCGTTTTTGACACAAATATGGCAAGACGTGAATATGTTGTCTTCGAAGATAAGCTGCGACTGCCTGGCACTTGGTGAAAATCCTGGGTGTGGTAGTTACTCCGAATGGGAGCAGCTTGAACTGATAGCGCCTACCTCCTGAGGTAGGGAGAATGCAGGTCTACCAGTGGTGACGAACTTTGGCGTGTGACTACAAGTTCGCGCCCCCCACCAGGACCCATGGGGTATAATTACCAGACATTTTAAATACACGTGGCTTTCACTAGTGTTGAAGGCTTGACTATAAACCGTACGTTTTACTGTTTTTTGACACCACAGGTTAGGGTGTGCCTTAGCGAGCGCATACCGCCGTGGTTTTTCTTGATTTTTGGTCCTGACGAAAGCCTCGCTAACAGCGAATGGAGGCAGAAACATGTTGACCACACTTTGTTTTTCTCTGCACCATGGATGTTTCTGGTCAATTTAGCCAGTCTTTGTAACATCCACCACACTATTTTTAGTAGCGCTCAGTTCACGGCGAATAAAGTTTGTTTATGGTTGAACTTGTCGCTTTTTAAACCACTTTTCACTTAATCACACTTGGATTACACAAAAACCCGCTCCGCTGTAACCAGGCGTCGTAGCACACCAGGGAGGCACTCTGCCTCTCTGGTGGGAACCCAATGATGAAGCATGTCACCAACTAGGTTGGTGAGTGAGGGTTCTTTTAACTCACAAGAGTGATTCTCGCAGTTTCTCTTATTTTCTTCCTTTGTGTGTTGGAAGATTAAGGTAGCCAAACTCTAAGATTTCTGGTGCCAGATCGCACGATGGCTGGGATCTGGATGTCTTATCTCTCCATGGCTCCGAGTGATAAGATTGGGAGTGAGGTGTAGTTTTTGGTGAGGAACTACTGAGAGCTCCAACAGAGTTGTGAACCAGGGTTGTCGGGCCCATGTGGGAGCAAGTAGGATTAATGTCAGGGAAGCCTGTCTGAGCTTCCGATCCACTAATGGAATAAGTGGGAGAGGCGGAAAAGCATAGGCAAATATCTCTGACCAATTAATCTATAGTGCATTGCCTTTGGACAATGGGTGTGGATGTCTGGATGCGATGCTTGGGCATTTTGCATTTAGGTTTGTGGCGAACAGACCTATGTCCGGAAAACCCCACATTTGGAAGAATGGGAGGAGAACTTGAGGGTGGAGTTCCCATTCGTGGATTTGTTATCTTTGACGACTTAGCAGTTCTGTAATCTGATTGTTTACTCCTGGAAGGTGTTCTGCAAGGAGAAACATTTTGTGACGTATGGCCCATCTCCAGATGGTCTGTGCTAGTTGTGACAGCTGGAGAGAGTGTGTCCCTCCTTGTTTTTGTATGTAGTACATTGCTAACATGTTGTCTGTACGGATCAGGACAGCTTTGCCTACTAGATGAGCTTGAAACTCTTTGAGTGCTAAAAAAATCGCTAGCAGCTTTAGATGATTTATCTGCAGCTGCTTTTTCTGCAGGCTCCACATGCCCTGAATTGTATGCGTCTGGAGATGAGCTCCCCAACCAGTGAGCAATGCGTCTGCTGTTAGCACTATCTGTGGAACCGGGTCTATGATTGCCGTCCTTTTGAAAGGTTTTGTGTATTCCACCACTGCAGAGAGTGATGGGTGTGGCCGTCCACCAACAGTAGATCTGATAAGAGACCCTGAGCCAGGTTCCACTGACGTGCTAAGCACTCCTGAAGGGGACGCATCTTGAATCTTGCGTAAGGGACTATTAGAATGCAAGACACCATCATCCCTAGTAGCTGCATGAACACTCGAGCTGGCAATGAGTGTTGAGGCTGAAACTGACAGGGTAAAGTTTGCATGCTACGGATTCTGGTCAGATTGGGGTAGGCCAAAGCCTTTTGTGTATCTATTGTGGCTCCCAGATACGCCTGTGTGTTGGATGGATGTAGATGGGATTTGGACAGATTCACTGTGAATCCAAGATCATGGAGCAATTGAACTGTTTTGTGAGTGTGACGTAGACCGCTTTTTTGTGAGCTGGCTTTTATGAGCCAGTCGTCCAAATATCGGAAGATGTGAATGTGTTGTCTTCGAAGATGAGCTGCGACTGCCTGGCACTTGGTGAAAACCCTGGGTGCGGTAGTTACTCCGAATGGGAGCAGCTTGAACTGATAGTGCTGGCCTGCTACTACGAACCTGAGGTATTTGCGGTGAGCAGGGTGTATTGGATATGGAAATAGGCATCCTTTAAGTCAAGAGTGGACAGAAAGTCGCCTTGTTGAAGAAGCGGTAGCACCTGCTGGAGTGTGACCATGTGAAAGTGATCTGACTGAATGTATAGATTTAGTTCTCTGAGGTCTAGTATAGGCCTGAGAGAGCCGTCCTTTTTGGGAATCAACAAGTGCAGGGAGTATACTCCGGTTCCTTGATGTTTTAATGGGACTGGTTCTATCGCTCCTTTCTCCAACAGAGAGACATTTTCTTTTTTTAGAAGGGTAAGATATTCCTGTGACATTGCGTGGGATCTTGGAAGGATGTTTGGGGGAGTGTTTTTAAGTTCCAGGCAGTAACCATATTGGATAATTTGGAAAACCCATTTGTCTGCGGTGATAATGTTCCAGACCGGGAGAAACTGACATCCCCCTACAGGAGTGGAATGATCGGAGGTAGCGGAAGGAAGTCGGTTTGTTATTTGCGGGGGAAGTGCGTGTGGAGTTGCCTCTGCCTCTTCCCTTACCATTGCTTCCTCTAAACCTCCTCTAAAATAGCCTCGTGATGCGGCATAGTTGTTGCCCTTGTAAGAGGTGGAGGGATTTTCTGTGGTAATATTTTTGGAGCCACCCCTGTAAAAGGAGCGCTGAAAGGAACCCCTACTGGCAGGTAACTGTAAAGCTCCCATGGACTTTGCGACCTCAGTGTCCTTCATTTTTTCCCGCGAGGTGTCCATTGCTGGACCAAAGAGGTGATTGAGAATGGAGGCCTGTACTTCAGGTTTGAAACCTGAAATTCTCAACAATGCGTGTCTACGTAGAAGTACACTGGTGTTTACTGCGTGCGCTGCTGTGTCTGCTTCATCTAATGCGCACTTGATGGAGGTATTGGTGATAAGTTTGCCCTCCTGGACAAGATCATTTGCCTTAGATTTGTGCTTATCAGGCAGAAATCGCATACGTTTTTCTAGCTCATCGTAAAGAGCCCTATCATATCTGGCTAGTAAAGCCTGAGCATTAGCAATGCACCAGTGATTAGCTGCTTGTGCGGCTACCCTTTTGCTAGAGGCATCAATTAACTTGGACTCCTTATCAGGAGTAGGGGCCTCACCTCTGGTCTGTCAGTTAGCTCTCTTGCGAACATTAGAAACCACAAGAGAGTCTAAGGGCAGCTGACCCTTGATGTAGGCAGGGGCAGTAGGTGCTGGCTTATATTTCTTCTCAACCCTGGGCGTGACGATTCTTGCCCTTTCAGGATCTTTAAAAACCTTATATGCATGCTTGAGCATCCCCTTAAGCATTGGTAGTGTATGTGTAGTTTTCTGAGTGGAGCTTAAGGTCTCAAACAAGAAGTCCTCCTCTAAAGCCTCCTTATGTAGTTCCACTCCATGGTAATGAGCAGCCCTATTAAGAAGCTCAATGTAGCATATATTGTCGTCCGGTGTTGATGACCTGGATGGGTATAAGTCAGAGTCAGTATCTGTATGTGGATCAATATCATAATCCTCCCAGGGGTCAACATCTTGTGGCCTATCATCATCTACATCCCCATCCCTTTCATTCTGTGGATCAGGTGATAGTGGTGGTGGTGAATAAGTGGGTGTGATGAGTAATTCAGGATTAGTAGGTGAAGGAGGTGGCACATAAGGTGGTGAAGGGTTTGTACCCAAATATTTTTCTTCAGGGGCATGTGGCGCTCATCCTGTTGGGCCAATTTCCTTTTTTCAGGCAATTTGGCATGAATACATCCAGTATCTGGGTTAATAACCAGTTCTTTTTGTTTCGGATCCAAAGGTGCAACATCGGACCGAGGCTCTTTTGTCAGAGTCTTTTTATCTTTACTTGTAGTTTTCGGCGTCCAAAGTTTCAGCTCCGAACTCTTCGGTACCGAAGATTTAGCCTTCGACAAAGAAGGAACGTGGACCAGGACATGCTTGGATTTCGGCGTCGAGGATTTTGGCTTGGCGCCTGCATGGGGCCAACTCGAGACCAAGCCAGAAGACTTTTCTTTGTGTTTCGGCGCCGGGCCCGCGGACGGGGTGCTCGAAACTGTTGATCAGTGCCGACCTTGGCCTGCAGGCAGAGGAAGGACCGGAGCCTTTTTTGTCTTTGGTTGTTGGGGAAAGGGAGATTTTGTACTCACGGTAGTTGACCGGTGTAATTAATTTCCCGCAGCGGGTGATGATGGAGTCAGAAAGAGTAGTTAGAAGGAGATGTCCATGAATGTATGTATCTAAGTAAGATGTAACTGCAACAGGTATAGGTACTCGGGGAGGCGGGTGGGCGCATATGATTCTACAGCTCTACATGCCAAGAACAGATGCCTACTGGTAAGTAGCATTTTCCGGTCGAGGCATATGAGCTGTAGATCATATGCTTTTGCATAGATTGTACAGCAGTTATCTCCCAAAGCGGTGGCTAACCTGTAGCTGTTGTAGTAGTCTGAAATAGTGTACGTAAAACTGCCTGGCCTACTCTAGCTTGTTGTGCTGCCAACACATCCACCGAGTAATGTTTTGTGAATGTGTGAGGGGTAGTCCATGTTGCAGCTTTACATATGTCGTCTATGGGTATATTCCCAAGGAATGCCATAGAAACCCCCAGTTTACATGTGGAGTGGGCTCTAGGGGAAACTGGTAATGTTCTTTTAGCCTTTGCATAGCATATTTAAATACAATTAACAATCCACCTTGCAATACCCGATTTTGATATGGCATTGCCCTTGTGTGGTGGAGCAAAGGCTACAAAAAGTTGATTGGTGTTACGGAAAGGTTTTGTACTTTCAATGTAATACACCAGTGCTCGTTTGACATCTAGTGGGTGTAGATCATGTTCTGCTACTGAATCTGGTTGAGGGAAGAAAACAGGTAACTCAACCGATTGATTCATGTGAAAGGTAGAAATGACTTTAGAAAGGAATTTAGGGTTGGTTCGAAGAACCACCTTGTTTTGGTGCATTTGCAAAAAGGGTTCTTCTATGGTTGATGCCTGGATCTCACTGACTCGTCTGAGTGATGTGACGGCAACTAGAAAAGCCACTTTCCATGTAAAAAATTGTAGTTCATATCTGTGCAACGGTTCTAAAGGTGGTCCCATTAGTCTAGTGAGAACAATATTGAGATTCCACTACATACAAGCATGGCGGCAGGGTATATCTTGCTGCACCAACTACCAGTGTTTGTTCTAACTAAGTCACAATGAATTCTATAATGCTCCTTATAGTTGCTAACAATCAATGCCCACCTCCCGAAACCAGCCACCCACTATGGTTTCAAATACAACACGAAAACACAAAAGATGGTGTTGTAGATCCTTTTATTCATTATTTAATACACAACAGCCAATGCGTTTCACCCTTGCGGGCTTCTTCAGGGTAAGTAAATGGTCCACACAGTTTAGATAGGGAATTCCAAAGGGTATTGGCCCAAATCGGTCAGCACTCTCTTAAGTGTTATTTCAGCAGAGTCTGAAAAAGTATTTGCAATGTGCAAAGATCTGTATTAACTCTCTCATTCAAGAACCAGGATGTATTGATTATTGCGTGCTTTGTCGCCGGCCTATTCGCACAAGTTACTACTTGTGTAACGATATATCTGTAAGAGACATTAGTTGGTGATAGATTCCTTACCTTAGAATATTCCCCAGGCGTCAGTCTGGATCTGGAAAGTTTTCTGCTTAGCAGTACCCCTGCGTGCCAGTAGGTGGCGCTGTGCGGCTCCGCGCTTGTCACTGGCGTCGTGCGCGCCGGGATGACGTCACAGAGGCTACTTAGGCGCCGCCCATGCGCGCTGAAGTCGGTTCTGTACACAACTTTACGCGCCGAAACGCAGAGCCATGCGAGAAACTGACCTTTGGTGCATAAAACTAGGGCCCTAAAAGGGGATGACCTTAACCCTAGTAATCAGTTCGCAGAACGGGGAGGATGGGTGGGCTGGTAAGGAATCTATCACCAACTAATGTCTCTTACAGATATATTGTTACACAAGTAGTAACTTGTGCATCTGAAAGAGACACGTTAGTGATAGATTCCTTACCTTAGAATAGATACCCCAGCAATACCAACCCCGGTGGTGGGTCAGCGAACAAGATTACACCAGAAAGTCACGGAGCACTAAACGGCCAAAGAAGCCGTCTCTCCGGACCTGACTGTCAAGGCATTAGTGCTTGGTAAACGTGTGCAGCGAGGCCCACGTAGCTGCCTGACAAATATCCTGCAAGGGGACACCGTGTCCCAAGGCAGTAGTGGCTGCGTCGAATGGGCACGCAGTCCCACAGGAGGCTCCTTCTTGGCCAAGGAGTAACAGGCTTTGATGCACAGATTGTCCATTTGTGCACCGCCCGACCTCTTTTGGCGCCCACGTAGCCAACAAAGAGCTGATCATCCACCCGGAACTGCTGTGTATGCTGCAGATAGAATGCACACGCACGTTTTGGGTCCAGACTTGGAGCCGCTCCTCTTCCCTTGAAGGATGCGGAGGTGGAAAAAAGGTGGGCAAAGTGATGGTCTGCCCGATGTTGAAGGGCGTGACAACCTTTGGCAAGAAAGTAGGACGGGTACTCAGAACCACCTTGTCCGGATGAACAGAAAGGAAAGGAGGTTTGGAAGAAAGAGCCTGGAGCCCACTCACTCTCCTGGCCGAGGTGACAGCTACCAGGAAAGCCGTCTTGAGAGTGAAAAGACACAAAGGACAGGTATGAAGGGGCTCGAAGGGAGCGCACATCAGAAAAATCAAGACAAGATTCAAGTCCCACTTAGGCATTATGAAGGGCACAGGTGGGAACGTATGCGTAATGCCCTTAAGAAAACGGTTAACAACCGGGGACTTAAAAAGAGAAGGCTGATCTGGAAGCCGTAGAAAGGCAGAGATGGCCGAAAGATAACCTTTAACAGTGCCCAGAGCAGAGCCCTGCTGGGCCAAAGAAAGAAGGAACAGAAGAACCTCAGAAAGAGGGGCAGCAAGGGGATCCACAGTCTTAGCTGTGCACCATGCCACAAATCTGTTCCACCTACGGGCGTACACCGTTTTAGTGGAGGGACGCCTGGCTGCCAGGATGACATCACAGACTTCGGGAGGAAGATCGAAAAGTGTCAACTATCGCCGCTCAATCTCCAAGCGTGGAGGTGGAGGCTGGACAGGTTCAGCTGGAGGACCGTCCCCTGCTGCTGTGACAGAAGATCCTCACGAAAAGGCAGATGGATCGGGGGATCGATGCTCATACTGAGTAGCTCGGGATACCATACTCTTCGAGCCCAGTCCGGAGCCACAAGAATGACTTGGGCCCGGTCGCGCCTGATCTTCTTCAGCACTCTGGGCAGAAGTGGTATAGGCGGAAAGGCGTACAACAGACCGCAGCTCCACTCGAGACGAAAAGCGTCTCCGAGCGAGTGCTGCCTTGGAAATTCCAACGCGCAGAACTGATGACATTGCACGTTCTCTTCGGTGGCGAATAGATCTAACCAAGGCTCTCCCCATCACAGAAAGAGAACTTGCGCCACGTCCAAGTTCAGACGCCACTCGTGATCCACCATGCACCGGCGGCTGAGTTCGTCCGCCCTGGCGTTCAGAGAACCTGCCCGGTGTTGAAACCCCAAGGTAATGCCTTGATGTCCCAGCCACGTCCAAAGGCGCAGAGCCTCCTGACATAGGGTCCATGACCCCACCCCGCCCTGTTTGTTGCAATACCACATGGCGGTGGTGTTGTCCGTGAACACCTGCGCTACACTTCCCCAGACAGAGGGAAGGAATGCCTTCAGTGCAAGCTGGATCGCCCACAGCTCCAGAAGGTTGATATGGAGCTGGCACTCCGCAGGAGACCAGAGGCCCCTGATCTCCGGCTCTCCCATGTGGCCTCCCCAACCCAGGAGGGACGCATCCGTCACTACTGTGTGCTCCGGTTGGGGAAGGGAGCGATTCGTGAGCCACCACTGCAATTGCCGTGCAGTGCCCTCCGAGATCTGGACATGATCGGTCAGGTTGCCCTGATGCTGCACCCACTGGAACTTCAGGTCCCACTGCAGAGCCCGCATATGCCATCTGGCATGCGGCACCAGCAGGATGCAGGAGGCCATCAGGCCCAGAAGCTGGAGGGTCATCCTGACTGAAACCCGGGATAGAGGCTGAAAGAGCAGAACCGTAGCCTGAATATCTCGGACTCGCTGTTCAGGAGGATAAACCTGAAACAGCGTCGAATCCAGAACCGCTCCGATGAAAAGGAGCTTCTGAGAGGTACTCGGGTGCGACTTCGGCACATCGATGGAGAACTCCAGCAGATGCAGGAGGTCGGCTGTTGTCTGGAGGTGGGAGACAACTGCCTGGGGTGAACCCGCCTTCAACAGCCAGTCGTCGAGATAGGGGGAAGACTGACACCCCTGATGAGCTGCGACCACCACCATCACTTTCGTGAACACCCGAGGGGTGTTGGTAAGGTTGAAGGGGAGCACGGCAAACTGAAAATGCTCCTGGCCTACCATGAACCGCAGGTAACGCCGGTGGGCTGGCAGGACGGGAATGTGAAAATTAGCATCCTGCAAGTCCAATGCTACCATCCAGTCTCCAGGGTCCAGGGCAGACGGGACCTGAGCCAGAGTCAACTTCTTCAACATCCGGAGGAAGCGATTGATGTCCCGGAGGTCCAAGATGGGGCGCAGGCCCCCCTTGTCCTTCTTGGGGACCAGAAAGTAGTGGGAATAGCAACCACTCCCTACTTCCTGATTGGGAACGTACTTGATGACCCCTTGGCCAGGAGGGGTGTGACTTCCTGACGGAGAAGAGCCAAATGATCCCCCGACATGCGGTGGTACTGAGGTGGCATGGCTGGAGGGGAGGACAGAAAGGGGAGCGATTAACCTTGGCAGATTATCTGCAGCACCCACTTGTCCGAAGTGATACCGCGCCAGTGGTGGAGGTGGTGACGGACCCTGCCTCCTACCGGCGTGAGGTGCCCCCTGAAGCTCGGATTAGGAAGGCTTGGAGGTGGAAGCAGCAGGTGCGGAGGTGGACTGCCCCGCCCGCTGGTTACCAGACCCGCCCCTGCGGAAGCCACGTCCGCGGCCACGCTGAGGCAGGTTCTGCACAGGCTTTGCGGAGGAGTGCGACTGGGCACCCTTACCCTGGCCACGAAAGGAACGAAACCCAGGCGTGGCAGGGCCCTTAGCGGAAAGACCCAAAGACTTAGCCGTAGCCCGTGCGTCCTTAAAGCGCTCCAGGGCACTGTCCGCCTTGTCGCCAAAGAGTCGAGAGCCATCAAAAGGCATGTCCATGAGCGAGCTCTGGACATCAAGCGAGAACCCGGTAGACCATAACCAGGCATGACGCCGCAATGCCACAGTCGTGGAAATTGCCCTGCCCAAGGAATCAGCCGTGTCCAGACCACACCTGATGGCAACCTTAGCCGCATCCTTGCCCTCAGCAATCGCTTGGGAAAGGACGGCCTGGACCTCTTCAGAACACTGAGGCAGGACCTCTGCTACCGTATCCCACATGGCTTGGTAGTAACGGCCCAACAAGCAGGCGGTATTAACCGACCGCAACCCCAAGCTGACCGAGGAGAACAACCGCTTGCCATATTGGTCCAGCTTCTTAAAGTACTTATCCGGCGGAGCCGTGGGAAAGGCACTCTGCGACGTCGAGGCCTGAATGACCAGGCTCTCACGCGTGGGGTGAGTGGTCAAGAAGGCAGGGTCACCAGGCGCGGGGTGATGACGCCTAGCAACGTTCTTATCCACCGGTGCCCCCGAGGCCGGCCGCAACCAAGTGCCCAAGAGGACTTCGGTAAGTGCCTCATTGAAAGGGAGCAGCGGCTCTGGAGCACCTCCGTAAGGAGGTTGGTCTTAAGGGCCACCATAGGGAGGTCGAGATGGAAAGCCGACGCAGCACCATAGTGTAGGAAGCGCCCTCCTCAGCCATAGTAGGCCGAGGGGAGGCAAATCCCGGGTCAGAAGACACAAAGTTCAACCGCATCTTGAAGGTCATCCACCCAGTCCTGCTCGGAGTCACACTGCTGTGCAAGGGGGTCCTTGGAGCCGTCCCAGTCCTCATCCGGGTCCGGGGTAAAAGGTGCCGGCGGCGGCAGGACCGGAGCCGGAGAGGGGGCCAGCAGTGCCGGGAGCGGCGCCGGCCAGGGCCGACCCAGAACCATATCCCAATGAGGATCCCAGGTCGAAACGAAATGGTCCGAGAACCTGGGCAGGGGCGGGATAAACGGCACCCAGTGTGGCACCTGTGGCAGAGCCAGGGGCGGCGCTGGGACCGGAGCCAAGGGCAGCGGCCGGGCCGCAGCCAGCGGTGCTAGACCTTGTGGCGCCGGAGCCGCGGGCGCTGGATTCAGTGGCTCCGGGGCTGGCGCTGGAGGCGGTGCCGCCGGGTCAACAGGATCTGGACACGGGACCGCAGGGCCCACAGGCACGCCGGCGGGAGCCCGAGGCCTAAACAGGCGGTCCATGGGAGCAAGTAACTCTTGCATCTGTTCGGGAGTTGCCGATGGACCCGGGAATAGCGGGTAGGCCGCGGGACTCCCAGGCTCCGGAGGAGCCGCAGGGGTCCGCCCCTGTCCCCCTCATCCACCTCCGGGGAGCGACGGGGGGACGTCGGAGAGTGAACACGCTTCTTTGACTTCTTCTTATGGCGTCGCTTACCGGAATCTGAAGGTGAAGACTTAGAGTCCGAGGAGCGACGGCTCCGGTCCCGTGAACGGCCCCTAGACCCAGAGCGGCGGTGAGAGGAGTGCCGGATCTCCAGCAACTTCTGGCGCAGCTCCCGCAAGGCCTTCGAGGCCATGGCACGGCAGTCCCGACATTCCCGGGAGTCATGGTCGGTTTCAAGGCAGTAGAGGCAGGCATCATGGGGGTCCGCCACCGACATATTACGGCGGCAGGACCCACAAGACTTAAAGCTGGGTATCCCTACGTGCACCAGGAGACAAGAGGAGGAGACAAAAGTCTCAAAAAAGTGGAGAATAAGAATAAGAAAGAACTGACGTCAGTGCGCATGGGTGGCGCCTAAGTAGCCTCCGTGACGTCAGCCCACACGGCACCACCTACTGGAGCGCAGGGGTACCACTAAGCAGAAAACTTTCCGGATCCAGACTGACGCCTGGGGAATATTCTAAGGTACGGAATCTATCACTAACGTGTCTCTTTCAGATATGCGGCCATCGGGGAAACTCGTGTCAAGAACGCGAAAGACTAACCATTTCCGTCATCGCTGTTCTCTATCCTCTGTGGGATTTAAACCCTATGAATTTTTGCTTTTTACAACACTGCCTCTCTCATCTTTTGTGTTCTTTTAATATTGAGATTCCACACTGGGGCACGTGGACGTCTCGGTGGAATAACTCAGTCCCTCCATAAATGCCTTAATGGCAGGTACTCGAAAAAGAGAAAGATGCTGGCTATTCTGGAGGTATGCAGCTATTGCAGCAAGATGTAAGCGGATAGATGTGTATGCTAGGTTGGAACGTTGTAGATGTAACAAATAGCGTATAATGATTTGTACTGAAGCATTAAGCAGGTTGATGTGATTGTTGTTACAGTAAATCACAAACTGCTTCCACTTGGCCGCGTAGCAGGCTCTTGTGGTAGGACGCCTAGCTTCCTTGATGATGTTCATACAGTCTGGCGGTAGATTTAGATAACCAGATCTGTGACTGGGGGTGAGTGTTTGAAAAGCTTCAGCACTCCGTCCATCATCTCCTTGTGTTTGCTTTGTTCGCCCTAAGTTGGCAGGGTATGCCCAGACGTGGGTCCCTTGCTCACTTTGCCACTGGATTCAAGCTAGCCTGACTGAAGAGGGCTGTTAGCCCAAAACCGGTCCCAGGATGCTTGTTTCCGGTCCAGGGAAGACATGGCTTGGCAGTTCGGGCTGGACTGTTCCCATGAGGCACAGGGTCAAGACTGATTTGCATATAGCTGTGTCTGAACTGGGGTGGCAAAGTGAGCTAAAGAATGATGATGGATACAACCCAGATCTGTGAGTGGGGGTAAGTGTTTGAAAAGTTTCAGCACTCCGTCCATCATTTCCTTGTGTTTGCGCTGCAATACATAGCTGTCATGTTGTCTGTGCGGACTAGAACAGTTTTGCCTATTAGGTGAGTTTGAAAGGCTTGGAGTGCTAGAAACACTGCTCGTAACTCTAGGTGAGTGATATGAAAACTTCTGTACTATAGAGTTCATAATCCTTGGATTGTGTGACTTTTTACGTGAGCGCCCCAACCAGAGAGCGATGCGTCTGCTGTTAACACTGTCTGTGGAGCAGGGTCGGGAGAGGGCCGCCCTCTGGATACATTTTGAAGGTATCACCACTACAGAGTCTCTGTAGTGGTGATACCTTCAAAATGTAACATTTCCTATACACTGATTTACACACGTATGATTGATTGTCTCTGTGTAATGTGTGTGTGATGCAAAGTGCTTGGACACCCTACACTGGTATGAGTGGCGCTATATATAATGCATCTGATAGAGTGTGGTTATGGTGACTTGGTCACTGTTAAAGGGTGCTAGTGAGAGAATCCGTGGTGGAGGTGGTCATTGGGGGGGGCGCCAACAAACATTGTCGCACAGGGCGCCACCAGCACTAAAGCCAGCCCTGTCTTATATGTTCTAAACTATTTACTATGCTAATGTGCGTAAATGTTTCCACGTAAATAAAGCAAACATTATTTATATTTCAGTCAACTGCGCTGAACGTAGGGGGAGTGCTTTATGGGAAGGAGTATTCTACAAACAGCAGTATCTGATTTTGACGATGACAGAATGTGTGTGTGTGTATATGTGTGTATATATATATCTATCAAACTCGCTAGCGATGCACTCGTTCACTTCCTCGTGGCAAAAACAAGAGCACAAACTCCTCTTCGATTGTGCAATTTTCTTTATTGTTCAGTTAACAATCCCAATATATATACTTATCTAATAAGAAAACAAACTTGGACTAAAGCAAATGTTGAGGCAAAGTCTGTTTAAATGGAATTAATGCTTACTGCCGATAAAAGACCTCTGATTTGTCATCTGTAATGCTTCATCTCGGTCTTGGAGGGAGCTGTCGTAGTCCTTTTTCTATGTTTATCACAGCTGTCAAATAGTCCTACTTTTATGTCGGTGGTTACTGCAAATCGTAGTCCTACTTCTATGTCTATGACCTGTCCCCGTTTTTTGTTTTGAGAATCTGGTCACCCTATACAGAGAGCAATGGGTGCGGCTGTCTACCAACACTAGATCGGTTTATCGACCCTGCGACTGGTTCCACTGACTTGCTATGCATTCATGAAGGGGACGCATGTGAAGTTTTGTATGGGGAACAATTGTAAAGCAAGACGCCATCATGCCTGCATGAAGACTCTTGCTGGTAATTATTGGTTCGGCTGAAATTGAGTGAGAAGGGACCGAATACTGTGAATTCTGGCTGTATTGGGAGAGGCTAGAGCTTTGTGAGCGTCTATTGTGGATCCCAGATAAGTTTGTGTGTTGGAAGGCTGTAGATGAGACTTCAACGCATTCACTGTAAACCCTAGTTGGTGAAGTAAGTGAATAGTGGTCTGAGTGTGTTGGAGAAACAGTTGGTAAGTACTGGCTTTGATGAGCCAGTCATCCAGGTATGGGTATGGGAAGACATGGATGTATTTTCTTCTCAGATGGGCTGGGACTACTGCCAGGCATTTGGTAAATACCCTAGGAGCAGTGGTGACTCCAAACGGAAGCACTTTGAATTGGTAATGGTGACCCACTATGATGAATCTGAGGTATTTGCGATGAGCGGAATGAATTGGAATATGGAAATATGTGTCTAGAGTAGACATAAAATAGCCCTGCTGTAGAAGCGGGAGCACTTGTTGAAGTGTTACCATGTGGAAATGTTCTGACAGTATGTAGAGGTTTAGTTCTCTGAGATCCAGAATAGGTCTTAAGGAGCCATCCTTTTTGGGGATGAGAAAGTACAGGGAGTACACACCTGTCCCTTGATGTTGTAACGGCACAGGTTCTATTGCTCCTTTTGAGAGGCGAGACTGTACTTCCTGCTGAAGTAGATGTACATTTTCTGGTGACATCTTGTGAGAACGTGGTGGTATGTTTGGAGCATTGTTGGTAAGCTCCAGGCAATAACCATGTTGGATGATTCCTAACACCCATTTGTCTGTGGTGACAGATTGCCAAATGGAGAGGAATTGTAGAAGACATCCCCCGACAGGTGTTAAATTATCGTGGGGAAGTGGAGGTAAGTCACTGCTTGTTGGTGGAGGGGGAATTACGCGGTGCGGAACCCTTGCCTCGACCTTTGTTATTGTTACCTCTATATCCTCCTCTAAAGAAGCCCCTTGTAGAGGAAGATTGATTGTTGCCCTTGTAAGAGGTGGCAGCATTGTCGGAAGACATGGTTTTGGACCCCCACGGTAGAAGGAGCGACGAAAGGAGCCCCGATTAGAGGGAGACTGCAGAGCTCGCATATACTGGGCTATCTCTGTTTTTTTTCTTTTTTTCTAATGTGTTATCTACTTCGGGCCCGAAGGATGTTCCTTATCAAAAGGAATATTTGAAATAGACTGCTGCACTTCTTTTTTTAAACCAAAAGTCCTCAACCATGCATGTCTTCTTAATAACACACTAGTGTTGATTTCTCTAGCTGCGGTGTCTGCAGCATCTAAAGCGCGTCTTATTGAGGAATTGGAAATAAGCTTTCCTTCCTGGACTAAATCTTGGGCTTCTGCTTTGTGTTCATCTGGGAGGTGTTGTAGCAACTGCTCCATTTCGTCCCAGTGTGCCCTATTATATCTAGCTAACAGGGCCTGAGTGTTGGCAACGCACCAATGATTTGCTGCGTGGGCGGCTAACCGTTTACAAGAGGCCGCTTAAAGTTTTGACTCTTTATCTGGAGGGGGAGCATCACCTGCAGTCTGTGAATTGGCACGTTTACAGGCATTAGAGACTACCAAAGAGTCTAGAGGTATTTGACGTTTAATAAATGACTGGATCTAAGGGAGCAGCCTTATATTGATCAATCCTGGGTGTGAGAATGCGAGCGCGCACTGGATCTCTAAGGATGTCCTCAGCATGTCTTATCATGCTTTTAAGCATATGCAGAGTGTGAGTAGCCCTATGTGTAGTACTGAGGGTTTCAAATAGGAAATCTTCCTCCAAAGATTCCTTGTATAACTGCACCCCGTGATATTCTGCAGCCCTCGCAAGTAATTCTATTTGTCCTTCATTGTCGTCAGGAGTGGAAGACTTTGTAGGGTAAAGATCTGGGTCGTTATCTGTAGGAGAATCTGTGTGATAATCCTTCCAGAGATCTATCGGCATAATGTTGTCCCCCCCATCCCTATCATCATCATCAGGTGGAGGAGAGTTAAGTTGGTGTAATTAGTAAATGACCCAAAAGTGGAGAGGCTAGTGTAGGGGAATGTGGTAAAAGAGGAGGAGGAGGAAAGTTAGTACCCACATACTTTTTCTTGAAAGGAATGAAGAAAGGTTCTTCCTCTAACTCAGGCTTGCACTTTTGAGGTGACTTAGTAAGAACATGTCTTATATTAGGATTCATGTAGAGTTCCTTCTGTTTTGGGTCCAATTTGGATGTTGGGGCATCGAAATTCAGATCCTGCCACTTCGGAGGCACAGATTTAGATTTCAGCACCAAGGATTTCGGTGCCTGAGTGGAATCACTTTTGGGTGCTTTCGGTTTCAATGCCAAAGAAGGCTTTGACTTTGGCGCCGAGAATTTCAGCTCTGAAGCAGTTTTAGGCTAGGAGCCTGAAGGTTTCGGCTCGGTGCCAGTCTTTGGCCGACTTGATTCCGAGCCGAAAGGCTTAGAGACATGTTTCGGTGCCGAGCCTGCGGACTGTGGCCTGAAGGCGGGGGTGGGACCGAAGCCTTTTGTGTCGGCTGAATTGGATTTTGGGTCAAGGGGCGTTCGGTACTCACGGTACGTTGACCTTGTGGCAACTCTTCTACCGACTCGGAGTACGATTCTGGGATGGAAACAAGTTACTCGTGTTCTTCCTCGGCCCCCTGTGCTTTCAATTCTTGCTCAGATTCTTCACCGAAGATGTCCGGCGTGTATTCAACGTTTTGACTCTGCATTTCGCGAAGTCGAGCCCGACGATTATGGAGCATTTTCTTTGATCGGAAAGATTGGCACGTGTCGCAGTCTTGATCGTTGTGCTCCGGAGACAAGCACAAGTTGCACTTCTGGTGTGAGTCGGAGCGTGGATACTTTGCGCAGCACGGAGGACAGAATTTGAACGGAGTACTTTCCGGCGGCGAAAAGCTGGAGCGATGTGGTTAGGCCCGAAGGCCGCCCACACATTTTTCCGATTGAAATGGAGATTTTGTTGACCAAAACGATACGCGGAGAAGTGGGAAACGCGTACAAAACAATACCGTTGAGGGTAGAGTGGAATGCGCACCAAGGGGAACCCGAATGCCAGCTTCGAACCGGAGCGCAGCAATACATGTCCGAACCCGATGGTGGAAAAAACACAATCTGACAGTCGACGCACATGTGCACTATCACCAAAAGGACGAGTCACCTTACCCCGTGACTGGAAAGACTTCTTCGAAGAAAAAATAACTTGCAAACATCCAGACTCAACACTAGATGGCAGGAGTATGCAAACCATGTGTATCTACAGCACACCTGCCTGGAACATATATATACATATATATATTCACTGAAAAAAACATAGGTTTTACAGACGTTACAGTTAGAAATAAGCATTTAAAAAACCTTTGAAATTCACGAAAAAAACCATAGGTTTCAGGGGCGTTATAGTTAGCAGGACATTTCACTCGTACAGAACCATAGAAATTCCACCGTTATAGATAGTTCAGATAACTATAACAGGCGCCCCCGCAATGCACTGTTAATGACGTCACATATTACATAATTCATGACATGATCAGTGACATCACTGATGACATCATCCAGTGACTGTGTGTTTCTGTAAAGTTTAAATTTGTTTTATATATATGCCAAGCTGCATTGAAGAATGAGTGGTTGTATAAGTGTCTATATGGAGGATTTACTAGGTACACGACTGACTGTATAAGTGAGTGATTAAATGTGTCTTACTGAATGCATGGGTTAGTCACTAAACTGGGTGAAAGTCTGTATTAGTCTGTCTGTTGTGTAAGCTGCTGCATGGGTTGGTGAGTAGCTGCGTAAGTGTCTATATGAGTTATTGATTGCTTGCCTGAGTATTTGTATGGCTGCCTGAGTGTGTGTGTGGCTGGGAGGTGTGTGACTCTGGGCATAGATGTGTGAGTGGTTGATTCACTGGCTGTATGGGTTCAAGAGTGCATGTGGAAACAGCTGTATGGGTGGGTGAGTGTGTGTATGGGTGTGTTGGTGAGTGAATGGATGTTTCAGTGGTACATGTAACTACATATGTAAAAGGCAATATATGTAAGTGATGGTGTATATAAATAACTATATGTGAGAGTCAGTAATTGTGAGAGTGGCTGCATGGATGAGTGTGTATTTGTATCAGTGATTATATAACAAAGTAATTATGTGTTAGTATCTGTATGAATAAGAGACCTGATGTCTGTATAACTGTATAGGTGAGTAAATAGAAGTATGATTGATTCTTTGCATGACTCACTAGCTGTGTAACTATAGATATGTGGCAGTGTGTGAGTGTCTGTATAGGTGTATGAGTGCATATGATAGTGTTGTATGGATGAGTGACTGCATGTATGGCTGACAGTATGGGTGAATATGTGGATGTGTGTGTAGACCTAGGAACCAGTCAGTGCGTATTTAGTAACTGGTATTGATGTCTATTTTTTCGAAAAAGGTAGTCTGTATTTTAGAGTGGGTGTATCAAAGGTTATATCCAGGTGTGAGGAGGTGCATCAGATTTTCACGTGGATGATGTCATTAGTGATGTCATTTGAGATGTCATCAGTGATGTCATTTACCATGTCATAAATGATGTAATATGTGATGTCATGAGCAGTGCATTGCTGGGGCGCGAGTTATAGTTAGCTGAACTAACTAGAACGGTGAAATTTCTATGGTTTTGTACGAGTGAAATAACTAGAACGCCCCAGAAACCTATGTTTTTTTTAGTGAATTTCAAAGGTTTTTTAAATGCTAATTTCTAACTATAACGTCTGTAAAACCTATGGTTTTTTCAGTGAATTTCAAAGGTTTTTTAAATGCTAATTTCTAACTACAATGTCCCTGAAACCTATATTGTTTTTAAGTAAATTTTAAAAAGACATGCATAGTTTTTGTAGTGAAAAACGAACTGTAACAGTAGTGTGTTATAAGTTATAATTTAATAATGTTTAAAACTTAATTAGCACTAATTAACATATAAGTGTGGAAAAAGTGTGACGCAGCAGCTATGATACCGGACTTCGAACAGCGTTCACAGTTCGATTCTCGCCTCCAGCGGCACGTTAGCCCACCACTATGTCACTATGGGCAACACCTTACTTAATCTTTCCGACGCCCCCGAGCGCCGGCACACCTTTCCGGGGGTAGCTGTACGCTTTCAAATGCTCACATTTTTTAAATTTCAAACCATAGCGATGAGAAATATTAGCAAGTTTTTTTTTTCTTGTATTCTGAAAGACTTTTTTTTATGTCTTGTATTTAGAATTACGGCAATTAATAGATATATTTATTCATGAGAATGGTAATGACACGGTTTACTGGGTAACAGTTTTCAAGCTCTCCAACGTATGTACATATTAAGGAGCTTATACGTGTTAGGATCTAAATCGAAACCTTAACCGCTTCACATTTTGTAACTTTTCTCAACATGTGCACAAGTTAAACAGTTAAAACGTGAGCACGTGTCAACTGTAAAACGTGATATCGAAATGGGCAGAGCCGCATCTTCCTTCCATAGACTACTCAATAACCAAAAAGTATATAAACCACACCCGTTGATTGATTAATTTCATTTTTGCAAGTTATTTACGCATGTCCATTCAGTGATGCAGGTGCTCTTTTCTAGATTCGGATTCTTCTTTTGCGGCTACAAAAGATAATCCAGAGTTGTAAGTTGTTTGATTATGGCATAGTAGATATTTATAATACGTAGCTATTTGTCAATATTTAAACACTTGTATTTAGAAAATAGTGTTATTGATTGTTTTTGCCATTTATATGTAACGTCAGCAGCTTATTTTTAAAAATAGACAGAAAACAGCAAACATTGTTCCTTTTCTGGTTCCTTTGAGCTCATATAGTGTGACTTTGTATATTATAATATTGACACTGAACTTGACGTCAGAGGTGTTGGTGACCCGTCGGCGTGAAGACTACAGATTTTTATGTAACGTCAGCAGCCTCTTGGTCTTAGTCTGTTTCCCCCTTGGGATCATATAGTGTGAGTATGTATATTATAATAACCAAACATTATGATCTCAGAGGAGTTTAAGACCCGTCGGCGCGAAAATGAAAGATTTCGAAGTCCAGGAGAAAAGAAGCTCTGAACATATATTCATCGCTGAAAAGTATTTAGTTATTGATCTTCTTTTGTATCCATAAGTTTATGCTCCTTTTGCTTTTTGTGTAACATCAGTGACACTCTGTATATTGTAATAGTGTCATATTTCTACACAACAGGAAGTGGAGATTTGTCGCCACCAGAATTAACCCATCTGAAATACAGCTTACTGACCTTTATAATTTACTTGATCCGAATGCGGTTCCTATTCTCCTTATAGAATATATTGGAATAGTAGTGTATATTATACTACTATCCTATATATTCTTAAAGGAACACGTGATCTATCAGCGGAGCACTGAGCGACCTCTAAGCACTACGACAGAACTTTCCCGAGTTCCACAGACTATATATTGTAAAAATTTTGGTTTTTTTGTTGTGATCCTTATTCTTCTTCTCCTGTGGAATACTATAAACTCACCCTGTACATTTCAATACTGTGAATTTATAGTTTTTCAAAGGGGTTGGAGATCTATCTGTGCGACAAATTTACAATATATACTACTGTTATTTCCGTTTCTAACTTAGTACCTCACAGTTTGTAACACGGCTAATTTTTCATGAAATAGTAGTTGCTAAAAAACAATTGTATACATAGTGGTTCATGTAATGTTTTGAAGAAGCATACATTTCTATGTAATATCACGTCATTTGTGTTTAACTGTTTTTTACTGATTATTGTTGTTCAGACCTGAGATGATGTAGTACGGTAGTGATTGTTGTAGCACTTCTTTTCTACTCATCTAAAAGTAACTGATGCCCTTTTATATTGACAAGAATATGGGGCAACACTTTTAAAAACTATAGGCGACGGGCGTGGCTAGGAGCGTTAAGATGGTGGTCGCACTCTAAGAGTGCTTCGGACCCTCTATCATACGCTCCATGATCCGCCGCCATCTGCACTCATCCATTCTTACCTGTCGCCAGTGCTCCTACTGGTGCTGCCGGCGGCTGGTGAAATTACAGATTTGCTGCCGGCGACGCCTGCATCGCGACGGCGGCCTTCACCCGGGTCTGGGCCCAAAATGGCAGCTTCTCCCTCCCGGCCCACAAGAATCGACCTGCCTCCGGAACAGTGACCCCCGGCCCCTGACGGCAAGTCAACACGGCGATCCCACCAGCTGCGGCGGAGTATTGTCGCATCCCCGCTTCTTGGCGGCCCGGGGTGCTGCCTTGCATTGTGTCGTCCGGGTGCAGACCCCGCTCGCTGTTCACTGCTACGGGCCACGGCGGGGGTCTGCGGTGCAGGGATCGTGGAGGTGGGGCATGGGGACCGGCTGCCGAATTGGGCAGCGGGGTGCCGCAGGGGCAGGCACTCCCCCCTTGACTTCACGACCCCGGAGATGGGCGTCTGAGCCCCGGCAGCAGTTCCTTCCTGCCTCCTGTGTCTCCAGCTAAGACGGCTCCCTTTTTGAGGCCCAGAGGTGAGCCGGGGCAGTGTTATGGTGTTGGTGGCGGCAGGGCGGGGATACTCAACTGTCATCTCAGGCAACGGCGGGCCGGCACAGTTTGCTCCTCCTACTGTCAATGCAGGCCCCCAGGCCCGTGGTGGTGCCCGGACCTCCGTCCGGCGGCACCCCGGTGGGGCCTTTGGGGCAATTACGGCCTGAGAGCTGGGCCCAAGACACCGGCATACCTGCGTGCCATCCGAAGGTGGATTTACTGCGGGCTTGTGTAGCGGAGACGCCGGGTGGGGGGCCCTGCATTCCCTCTGCGTGCCTCACTGCTGGGCTGAACTGGGCCGCGCCTGCAACACCAGTGCCATCTCCTAGCCCTCACACTCCGCTGCGGTGGTCAGACCTTCATTCCGGACCCCGGGCTGTGCTGCTGCTGTTCCCTGCATACCCTGGGGGATGGGGTGCTACTGCCACGGATCTACAGGCCACCTCTCCATTTTCTGGAAATCCCACGGCTCGGCGAAGACTGGCCTGGGGTCCCCAATCAGGGCTTGGGGCAGCGCCCACGACGCTTACGGGGGCCGAGTGATATCCGGAGTGGGCTCCCCGGGACCCCTTTTGATGCGGCGTGGCTGAGCGCTGGGGGGCCCCAGGCAACCTTGGATCCAACCTACTTGGTCCACAGCTCCCCCGGGCCCACCTTCGCTGGAGTCCAGTCCACAGGACCGTGGGCGCATTGCCGTGCAGCCCTGATCTTCACCGGGCCCCGGACCAGCCAGCTGGGAGGTGTGCCTTCGACCCTAGAGGTAACACCCAGCACTTCGGAACTGCCGCCTGGGTGGGGGTGCCCTTGAGTTGCAGTCGAGGCCTAACCAGCCACTGAGTCGTCGAGCTGAGCCTGTCTCCCCGGGGCTTGGGGGGGGGGGGGATCTTGGGCGCCCGGTCCTGAGTATCGACGTGCTGGGTGTCAATGGCTCCCCCTCCTCCCCTGCGGACTGGCAGCCCACCGGGCGTGAGTCCATAGGATCTGGCCCTGGTAGCCATGGGCAAGAGTCGCACCCAGCAGGCTTTGGCCCCCCCAAACCCAAACGAAAATGGACCGCTTCACCACGTCGGATAGGGACCCTGGCGGTGTGGCACCCAGCGAGTCGGGTGCCCCCGGGAGCGACCTCACCGCCATCCTGCAGGCGATAGGTGCATCGCAAACATCTGTCGAAAATAAGATCGGAGAGGTGCGGGTCGACATGGCTCTCCTTCGTCAAGATCTACGCAACGTGACGGCTCGTGTCTCGGAGGCGGAGGCCCGTCTCTCTACAGCGGAGGACGACATTGGTCAACTTAAGACCCAGGTGGCACGCCTTCAGTCTCAGACCTCGGAGCTCCACCGCCGGGCTGAGAATTGCCGAAAATAGGTCGCAAAGCAACAACCTCCGCCTCGTGGGCTTTCCTGAGGGAGTGGAACAAGGTCGAGTGGACACATTTTTGGAAACATGGGTGCGCTCATGGATGCCTAAGGACTCCCTCTCGCCCTGGTTTGTCATCGAACGAGCCCACCGCTCCCTGGCACCCCGGCCCCCGCCAGGAGCCCCTGCCTGTCCTATAATCCTTAGGGTCCTCAACTTCTAGGACAGAGATGCTATCCTAGGGGCGGCCAGAGGACGGGGCCCGTTGCAGTTTCAAAACACCCAAGTCATGGTCTTCCCGGACTACACCAGGGAGGTGCAGGCTCAGAGGTGAACCTATGATAGGTAAAACAGAAACTCCGGAGCATGGGTCTGCGCTATGGCCTTCTCTTCCCGGGCCGGCTCAAGGTCCTCTTTCAAAATTGAATGCTCTTCTTTGATACCCCTCAGGCAGCCAGGACCTGGCTCACGGAGGAGAGGCCTCTCCTGGCTCGGTCGACCTCTTCCCCCGTGCATCGGACCCCTTCACGGCCGCTCCCGCCTGCGCCTCAGCCTCACAGAGACGTCGGACCAGATCCCGCAAGAAGCACGATCGTCGAAGGGAGACATCCCCATCGCCGGGTGTGTCGTCCGGGCGGCCCTGTGCCCGGACTTCGCCCTGGGGCTCCGGTTCCCCCGGCTCACCAACCCCGCTGCCGGACTTGAGCGGAGGGCCGGGCTCTGCCGAGGCCTTACGGCCAACGATATCTGACTCCGACTTATCCAGGAGCCCGGCGCTCCACGGCTCTAGAGACGATGAAGCAGCATGACAGGCACTGTCATCAAACACTTCCTAAATGGCCTCTGAACCTCCGGTGTATGACTGCTCCTTCAACCTTTCAGGCAGAGGCAATAGGGTCCTGCGAGTACTCCCGGTGTTGGGTCCCTTTTTCTGACTTGGTCTCTGGCCACGGGCTGCTCTAGTTGCTCCTTCTTCCCCTTATATTGGCGAGGGGGGGGTGCTCCGATCCCGGGGCTCACATAAGACGATTATCCTACCTCTTCGTCCACTCCCGGGACTTTCTTGCAACTCCTAATGTAGGTGGTCGTGGGTGTACTGGCAACGGATGGTGTATCTGTATCCGTACATGAGAAGGGGGATGCATCTCCACCATGTCCTACTTTCGCTAACCATTTTAGCTTAGCCCCTAGTTTGTTTGTGCACTGTTTTCTTTACAGGGCGACAGATGCTTCACTTTCAGAAGTGTAGGGTGGGGGAAGTTGGGGGGATTGGGAGGGGGGAGGACCGTTGTATTCCGATTGTTTGTTGTTTTTGGCCGCCCACGGGCCGCCATTTTTTGTTTTTATTGGCAGACACCCACGCACAGCTGCCTTCGCTGTTGACGGGAGATCCACCAGCTCCTGCGCCCCCGCCATAGCAGCCCCAGACACGGATTCTAATCTCCCTTGGGATCTGGGGGTGCCCGCGCAACTCCTTTCCCTCCCACACACTATTGAACATGATGGCGCCTACTCTACATAGAACCTTACACATCCTCTCCTGGAACGTTAACGGTCTATTGGACCAGATCAAACGTACCGCATTTCTTCGCAGCGCCCAGCGGCACGCCCCAGATATCTTGCTCCTGCAAGAAACGCACCTCTTAGGTTCCCAATGTAATTTCCTTGCCAGATACGGGTTCGATAGGGTTTGGCATTCTGGTTTCACGCGGGGCTCCAGGGGGGTGGCCATACTGCTCCGGAAGGGACTTCCTTTCACCTTGCCGCAGGCTGTATCTGATTCACAGGGCCGATACATGGCCCTGACGGGCATGATCGAGGGGCATCCCCTTAATCTTTTGTGTATCTACATTCCCCCCGCCAGCCTGGTCTCTACCCTTAGCCAGTTAACTTTGGTGTTCGCTTCCCTTCCGGACGGTCTGACGGTGGTTGGGGGTGATTTTAATGCGGTCTTGCAGCCCTCAATTTCCCGTTTATCTTCTGCAAAGCGACTATCTGACTGGTCCTCCGTCCTGGGCCTCTGTGACGCCTGGAGAGTGTGGAACCCCCGTAGGGAACAGTACACGCACACCTCAGCGGCCCACCACACGCACTCTTGCATCGACCTGCTTCTACTACCTGCCATAGACTGTCAGTTGATGTCTGGGGCTGAGATCCTGCCGAGGGGCATCTCCGATCATTCCCCTGTCTCTCTCTGTCTCGGTACCCCCTTTAATGGCACTCGCACGGTATGGCGGATGAATGCCTGGTTCCTGCAGGACGCAAATTTTGTTGAATCCCTCGGGCAGGAATTGAAATATTACTTCTCCGCCAATGTGGGCTCGGTCTCCTCGCCGGGGACCCTGTGGGAGGCCGGCAAGGCTGTGAAACGAGGGGTAGGTAGAGGTCTGGTTCACGCAAAGCGTACGGAGCAATCCGCCCGGCTTTCCCCGACGGATTCCGAATCTCTCGACCGTCCCATCTCAGCAAAGGAGATACAGGGAGCCATCTCACTGTTGCGCTCTGGCAAAACGCCCGGGCCCGAGGGTTACCCCCAGGAGTACTATGCGACCTACCGGGACACTCTGGTTCTGTACTTGCTAGAGCTGTTCAACCATGTCATTGAGGTGGGGTCATTCCCACCGGAGACGGACGTGGCCACTATTGTAGTCCTTCCAAAGACGCAGCCGCCTTCCCTTGCCTGCGCGGATTACCCACCTATCTCCCTCATCATTACGGAGATCAAACTCTTTGCCACGGTGGCTGCTCAAAGACTTCGCCCCCATTTACAAACGCTGGTGCACCCGGATCAATGCGGCTTTATGCCTGCCCGGGGTACTAGACATTGCATACGCCGCCTTCACCCCGCCCTGGCTCACCGTCACCGTCTCACCCCGTATCTGGCCCTGCTCTTCCTAGACTTCGAGAAAGCCTTCGATACGGTGGCCTGGGATTATCTGGCGGATGTGCTGGAGAGGATGGGTCTCGGACCCGCTTTCCAACGTCTCATCCATGTCCTGTACTCTGCGCCTCGGGCTAGAGTCCTAATCAACGGCGTGCTCTCTGAGCCATTCCCTATCCGGAGGGGCACTCGCCAGGGCTGTCCGCTTTCCCCGCTTCTATTCGCCCTGGCAACGGAACCCCTGGCGTGCATCATCCGACAGGACCCCCTCATCCGGGGTTGGACCTGGGACCAGACCCAGATTGACAAAATAGCCCTGTACGCGGACAATGTTCTCCTTTTTCTGGCTGATCCCGAGGGCTCTGGCCCGAGATGTCTGCAAACTCTTGAGGCCTTTGAGCAAGTTTCAGAGCTCCGGCTCAACTCGGCAAAAATCCACGTTGGTCCCCTTGCACCCCTCACGTGCGTGCTTCGACTGGCAAACATCCATCCCCCTGCGTAAGCAATCCTTTAAGTACCTGGGGGTATGGATCGCTCTGCACCCAGAGCTTGAATGGGCCCTGAATATCACAGCTTTAGTTACTAGGGCAAAGGCGGACCTCAGGAAGTGGCAATCTCTGCCTCTCAACCCTCTTGGAAGAAGTGCCCTTTTTAAAATGATGGTCCTCCCCCGCTTCTTATACATATTACAGAATGTTACCTTGTACCTCCCAGGGAGCTGGTTCCGGGAGCTGGATGGGGTCCTTACCCACTTCTTATGGGGAGGAAGGAGGCCGCGGATGTCTCTGGCGCACTGCCGCATACCACTGTACGACGGGGGCATGGGGGTGACTAGTCTTCACCTCTACTACCTGGCCACACGGCTCATTGTGATCCACGACTGGTTCGCGGGCGGCTGGTCCGACCCGGCGTACAGAGTGGAACTCCGGGCATTGGAATTTCCACAGCTCCAAGCCTACCTGTACGGGATCCCAGTGCCTCAGAATCTCCCCCGTCACCAGAACGGTGTTTGTGGCCTGGCGTGCCGCGCTGAGACATGTAGGGTGGAACCAGAAACTGACCAGGCAGACACCCTGTGAAATGGGACGTGGCTGGCGGAGGTCTCCGCTCTCCAGGACGTTTGCAGGTGGGACCTCATAGGGATTTCACTCCTGGGAGACGTTTGGGTGGGGGACCATGTCAGATCATTTGCAGACCTGCAGCACCGGTATTCCCTCCACTCCTCCCAATTCTAGAAGTACTTACAACTCCGGGTCCATATCCCCTCCTCCACATCCTTCCCTGAATTCAGCCCCCTAGAGGCCCAAGTGATGATGGGAAACCTGGGTAGAGGGGGGGTGTCGCGGATTTATCTCTCCCTACTAAACAACGGCCCTGCGACCCTCGACCACCTTTGCGCTCGCTGGGAGGGGTGGCTGGGTCCCCTGGAGGAGGCGGACTGGAGGGACGCTCTTATGGCCCCCAAGCTGCTGACGACCTCCTTCAAGCAGCGGCTAGTCCAGCTCTTCTATCTTCATGCAGCGTACCTCATCCCCGCGCGCTTGTATAGAGCTCGCTTGCGGCCCTCCCCATCCTGCGCGCGCTGCCAACAGGCCCCGGCTGATTTCTATCATATAGTATGGCAATGTCCGGCCCTTGCGTCCTTTTGGGCAGGGGTGGAGCTCGAGCTCACACAGGCCCTTGGGTGGGAGATACCCCATAACCCGCTGTGCTTGCTCCTGGGAGTGTTTGACGGCCTCGATGGTTCACGGGCTGATAAACGTTTTTTGGGAACGGATTTGGCAAAAAGAGACATGTCCCAAGCTAAACCCCCTACAGTTCGGAGATGGAGAAGGGGGGTGGGCTGGTGCGGTACCCAAGAGGAGCCCCTTTTCGAGGCTAGAGGTTGCCCTGAACTCTTCGGCAGGATCTGGGGCAAATGGTTTCATTTGTTGCGGGTCTGAGGTTGCCATGTCTCTCTTGTATGTGGCCATAGATAGGCTGGTGGTCTCCCTACCACAGGACTTTTTTATAGATCCCTGTCATTCTTAAGAACTGCACTGTGCGTGTCTATTGCGTCTGCCTTGTTGCTAATGAATTTATTGTTGTCCTTTATTACAATAAACTTGATTATCAAAAAAAAAAAAACTATAGGCGACAAAAAAAAGTGAGGGTGTGGCCACGATTAAGGGATATTTTATGAATTGCGTTTTTATTTTCACCCCTCTGATATATACAGCTTCACTTCTAAGAAGGTATGTTTGTGATTGCTTAATAAAAACTGTTTCAAACCTAGACTAAAATTTTTGATGCGCAACAACACCTCCCCGTCAGAAAAGTAAACACCACATTCTATGTAAATAGTGGTCCTGGGAAGTATCCCATCCGCGGATTTAATAAAAAGAAGACCGCAACACACTGTTATTTTCCCGCCGTGATTTGTAAGGCCCACGCAAATTATATAAATGGCCCTTAAAATATATAAAAATCAATTTTTACCTTCACAGTCCCTGTCCACCACCTTGTGACGACTGTACAGAGTTTTTTTTTTTAAACATTTTTTTATTGCCATTTTCATATTTCAGACATTGTACATCATACAAAGCTTTCGAATAGTTATGTCAGATCGTGCAGCCAATGGTGTTACATATCATCTGGATATACTGGTGATACGTCAGCGGGGAGCATAAACAACGTACAGTTATATTGTGATGTGTATACCCTGTTGTCTCAGATACCTGATATGGCACATGAACTGGGGTGTAACGCAGGTATAAACTAGGGGATGGGCATGGAAGATCATATCCAGCTTACGCTAGCGAGTGCATGAAACGTCGTATGGGAAAGGCACCTCTATGACTCATGATAGCCTATCCTCTTGGGTTCGACCGTGACGACTGTACAGAGTTAATAGTGTTCCTACCCTCCCCGACTTTTTTTCCCCCCGTACTCCTTTGAAGTGCGTCACAAAATGGCTGACAACAGTGAACCGTTCCCAGCCAATAAGGAGCAAACCTGTACTTGGAACACTTTAGCCAATAAAATGTCCATGGTGTTCCGCAGAGGGGGATGGAATGGCTGCCAACACTTCTACTTTTAATGCTTCACAGCCAATAAACATTAAGCTTGGGAAGATACTACTTAGATCATGTTACCCAATCAGATGCCCCTGATACTCCGCGGAGGGGGAGGGAATCGCTAACAACACGTCTACTTTCAATGGTTTACAGCCAATGAACATTAAGCTTGGGAAGGGCCTGCTTGGAACACGTCAGCCAATCAGATGTCCCTGCTACTCAGCGGAGGGCGAGGGAATATCTGGCAACACTTCTACTTTCAATGGTTCACAGCAAATGAACATTAAGCTCTGGAAGGTCCTGTTTGGAACATGTGAGCCAATCAGATGTCCTTGCTACTCCAGGAACTGAGAGGGAATGGCTGGCAACACTTCTACTTTTAATGGTTCACAGCCAATGAACATTGAGCTCATTGTTGTAACACCTCAGCCAATTAAACGTAAATTTTGTTCTGCGCACAGGGACCGAACACGCCCTCCCACATAATATAAAATATCCTCTAACAAAGTGACACCATCCGTGATAAAAGTGACCCCACATTATAATTAAACATTACTGCGCATTATATTAAAGGAAAGCCGCAATATGGCGCATTGTTGTTCTCCCGATCTGATTTCCACAGCCTACTGAACAATGTCGCAATACCGCGCATCGTTGTTTTGTGGACGTGATTGCCATGACCTACGCAGCATTCACACTACCTGTGTGTGCACCCTACACACTGCTTGCCACAATACTGCGCATTGTTTTCCCGACGGGATTTCCAGAGCCTACGCAACCTTCCCGCAATACTGCGCACCGTGATTTCCATGGCCTACGCAACATTCAAACTCCCTGCACCGTACAGACTGCTTCAACTAAGTCCACAGTGTTCCTACTGTACCCTCATACAATTATTCTCTTTTTTCCCCCTATGCCTTTCAACTGAGTCTCAAAATAGCTGCCAACACTTCCTAGTTTCAACAGTTGGCAGCCAACTAGCCGCACGCTTGTGCTCGTAACATCTCAGCCAATCAGATGTCAGAATTCTCAAATATCGATATCTGTAATTTTTGATATTTCTCTAAAACTACTGAACGGATTTAAACCATTTAAACAAAAGTGTGCTTGCTGGACCAAGACCTTTCTCCCTGCCAAATTTGGCGTAATTCCGTTCAGCAGTTTGACCAGTAGCCTTGTCTAAAGTTTCCTATGGAAATTGCATGGAGAAAATAGGTTTTGGGACCCCCCTTTTTTCTCAGCCCCCCTTGACCAATCACCCCAAACTTTCAAGATAGGAGCTGATCTGAGATGAGGAACTTTTTGGAAAATTTCGTAAAGATTCGTCAAACGACGCCAAAGTTATAAGCACATCAAAAAATGCTTATCCTATGGAAACTAAACTAGGTTCTAACTATAACTATCTACTGACAACCGCCAGTAGATGTATATATATATATATATATATTATCGGTCGCCAGTAGGTAGTTATAGTTAGGACCTATTATCCATAGGAAAATCATAACGTTCTTTTCCCAATAACTTTGACATCGGTTGGCGAATCTTCGCGAAATTTTCAAAACTTGTGGGGCGCTCTGGTCAGCTCCTATCTTAAAGGTTTCGGGGTGATTCGGCAAGCGGGGGCCGAGAAAAACGGGGGGTCCCAAAACGTGTTTTCTCCATGTTAATTCCCATAGGAAACTTTAGACACGGCTACAGCCCGAACTGCTGAACGGAATTACACCAAGTTTAGCGAAAAGGTAGCCCTTGATTCAGAAAGATTCCTTTTTAGGTCTCGCCTGACCAAGCGCATGCGCTGGTCTGGCGAGACTTATTGAGAGGGCTCCAAAAAGTGCTACCAGGCCAGCCTAGAGCTACAGTGCATGTGCGCGCGCGCCGCTTTTACCGAGATTACTTTTACTTTCACTTTCGCGGCCGCACGGCCGCTTTGATGTTTGATCGCGATCGCGATCACTTTCACATAGCCAATAGGTCTCGCTTTTGGGACCTTTTAACTATTTATTATGCAAGTGTTGCATGGCTAAACACTTATAAGGTCCCAAAGGCGAGACCTATTGGCTATGCCAATGCTTGTTGTTAAATGGTGTAAATCCGTTCAGTAGTTCATGATAAATTAGAAAAAGAATAGGATCAATATCTGGGCGGAGCCTAACGACACATCTCATCGTGAGATCTGATTGGCTGTCAGCACTTCATCCTGGAATTGCTGGCAGCCATCTTGGGACCAATATACATGATAGTACCCCATTGAAATGCATTGTAGTGAATCGAAGATTTTGAGGGTTACCAGAAGGAGAACTATAAAGGGTGATAATAGACTTTAGTTACATTAGAATTCATTTGTTGATGGTACCATACTAATTTCAGGAATTGTGGTGTGTTCTAAGGTGATTTTACCCTGTGAAAAACCTTCTGCTGGGATATCATGAATCATGTTTGAGAGAAAACTGAAGCTAAAATGAGAGCATATTTTCTGTAAATTCACATCATCTTTCTCAGTCATGTGAAAATGAAGTCTGTCATTCTCAGTAAATCATGTACATTAAACAAGGGCAGAGACTGTCACTTGATTCCTTTGTGTTCTACTGCAGCTTCCCAAAGTGTTCTAACTAGAGCGCTAACAGCCTTACTTATGACAAAAGTATGGCACACCTGAAGCCCTCTTGATTGGAATAAACTGGTAACACTTAAAACATTTAATTTAAAAAGGAACAAAATGATGGGGTTCATTTTGTCATAGGAATTATGGTTAGTGCTGTAGAAAGTAAAATTAGGACATGTTTCAAGTGTGATCTCAAATATCTTCCTGTTATATTTCAACAGGAGCAGCTTGTCAGTTAATGCCTTTGTGTTCTACTCCAGCTTCCCAGAGTGTTCTAAAGAACAACTAGAGAGCTAACAGTCTTACTTATGACAAAATTATGGCACACCTGAAGCCATCTTGATTGGAATAAACTGGTAACACTTAAAACATTTAATTTAAAAAGGAACAAAATAAGGGGGTTAATTTTGCCATAGAATCATGGTTAGTGCTGCAGAAAGAAAACTTAGGGCATGTTTTAAGTGAGATCTCAAATCCTCTTCTATTTCATTAGAAAATTCTGACATGCAGACTGAAACAATCACTTTCAATACCAGCAGTAGACTTCCAGTTAACTCCCTGGTTAGTAGTAGCTTTACTACAGTGATCTAATGAACAACTAGAGTGCTAACATTCTGAATTTATGGCAAATGTGTGACGCATCTGAATGCCTTCTTGATGGAATCAAAGTAAAAAACTGAAAGCATTTCCTACTAAGGAGACTGCAGTAAATAAGGAAATTAGGACACTTCGTAACAAATAAGTCTCCCAAGATGGCTACCAGAGAAAAAAGAGCCCAAATGTAGCACAAATATCACCCAGATGTAGCCCACATATAGCCCAATGACAGAAGTTTGCATAACACTTTTTATTTTTAGTTTGTCTGCAGTTTTATATAATGCAGACTGGTCAGGCATTGGGAGCATTACTTCTTACTTGGACCCCTTATTGCGTATTTTGTACGAAGTACATGAGATTGATCTTGCGAAACATTGAACTTTACGATTCGGTTAACCCGAAGTTGCTCTGAACTGGGCTTTGTAACACCCGTTTTTACCTACTGGTTTTAATTAATTCTCACTGTATTGTATTAGGAAAGAGGATTTACTGTTTTTATGTACAATTTTATGATCTATGTTTCTAAATCAGATCGAATAAAGTTTAATGAATTCTATGGCAGGACAGAGGCGAGAATTATGCATCTTTCCTCACTTTATTTGCATAGCAGTTCAAAGAAAACGTAACACAACAATCATTAAACAAAAGACTACACAACCCATGAACCATTAGGGGGGTAGTCTCCAAGGCAACTATAGTCCAATCGTATCACAGTCCATCGTATATAATATTGTGACGTCTCTTCCGCTTTCTTCACTGCTCGTCAGTTAAGTGCATTCCTTACATTCTTGGCTTAATCTGACGTTGTTGCTGTTTGTATAGCGGTTTCTTGTGCACGTTATTAGCATTATTGCCTTGGTATTCCCTGTGCAGCAGGTTCTTGCCCGAGAGCGTTCTCCCCCTCGCAGTTTGGACCAAGCCCTCTCTCTAGGGCGCTGGCTCCTCTAAGGGATCAGGTTGATAAGCTGTCGAAAAGCATCCTTGGGGTGTTCAGTGACCCAGATCTGGTGGTGGCGGGTCCCAGTAGCTCCCAGATGAGGAATAAAAGGGCCGTTAAGCATAACGCGGGGCACTTGGAAGGATTTGATAAACGTACAGAGACCTTCCTCAAGAATGCGCGAACGCTAAAACATGCACCCTGCCGGGAGGAGGAGGATTCCGGAGAAAATTGCGACACTGTCACCACTATTGTAGACCCCGATGGCGGGTTTCCCTTAGAGGGAGAGGGTGTATCGGAGGACTATTTCTCCTCCGATGAGGATAAGGACTCGGGGCATCCCTGGCATCCAGAGTCCCACTCCTCTCAGTCCCGGGTTGGGGACGGGGTCCACTCGGACATGTTCGAGCCTACCTAAATTTACCATCCTAGGTCGGCGGAGTGGACCCCTGACACCAAAGTGGCAGAGTATGTGGTGGGGAAAATCCATCAACCCCTTGAAAGGGAGGTCAGGAAAAGGATGAGGGGAGAATGCCCCAGGCCCTCACTGAAGGGGAAGATGGCACACACGCCTGAAATGGATGAGAAACTATGTACCTTTTTCTCAAAGTATATGAGGGATCCCAAGAAAGGAATTGATAGGTCTTGGACGTGGTAGGGCCCTTGACCCAAATTATTCAATTGGCGGAGCGTTCAAAAGAGTCAGGATACCCTTTGTCCACGGATATTGTGGCTGGTTGGGCGCACTACCCTAAACCACTACCCCCTGCACTATCCAAACACCACTGCACTACCCTAAACCCTAAAACACTACCCCCAGCACGACACCCTACACTACCCAAACATAACTGCACTACCCTATACCCTAAAACACTACCACCAGCACGACTCCCTACACTACCTAAGCCACTGCACCACCCTAAACCCTAAATCTACCCCAGCACAACCCCCTACACTACACAAACACCACTGCACTACCCTAAACCCTAAAACACTACCCCCAGCACAACCCCTTCACTACACAAACACCACTGCACTGCCTTAAACCCTAAAACACTACCCCAACATGACCCCTACACTACACAAACACCACTGCACTACCCTAAACACTAAATCTACCCCCAGCATGACCCCCTACACTACACAAACACTACTGCACTACCCTAAACCACTACCCCGAGCACGACCCCCTTCAATACCTAAACACAACTGCACTACCCTAAACCCTAAAACACTACCCCCAGCACGACCCCCTTCACTACCCAAACACAACTGCATGACCCTAAACCCTAAAACACTACCCCCTACACTACACAAACACCACTGCACTGCCCTAAACCCTAAAACACTAGAATCCAGCACGACCCCCTACAGTACACAAACACCACTGCACTACCCTAAACCCTAAAACACTACCCCCTACACTACCCAAACACCACTGCACTACCCTAAACCATAAAACACTACCCCCAGCACGATCCCCTACACTACACACACACCACTGCACTACCCTAAACCACTACCACCAGCATGACCCCCTACACTACTCAAACACCACTGCACTACCCTAAACCCTAAAACACTACCCCAGCACGACCCCCTACACTAACCATACACCACTGCACTACCCTAAACCCTAAAACACTACCCCCAGCACGCCCCCCTACACTACTGCACCACCCTAAACCACTACCCCAGCACGACCCCCTACACTACCCAAACACCACTGCTCTACCCTAAACCCTAAAACACTACCCCCAGTACGACCCCCTACACTACCCAAACACCACTGCATTACCCTAAACCCTAGGGGAAAAAAAAACACCCCATGCCCAATCCCCCTTACCTCTCACTCCTCGTGGTTCCTGCTTCACGTCGTCTCTGAGGGGCGGTGCACGTCGTTGTGAGGAAACGGAACAGCCTCTGCATTCCCAGCTGTTGTATTGTGAAAGTGTCCGCGTGGCCTAGTTTCACTTCCAGTGAGAAAGTGGAAGAGTCTGTTTGGATCTAAAGGAGTTCTGTTGTTGGACGGGGCTGGCGCGACACGTCATCAGAAAACATAGCTAATGAAAAGCGTTCTCCCTGAAGTGTGGAGCAGTGCCATGAGAGGTCAACGAATGTGCGTCCCACCGCAGTATGACCATCCTGCATGACCCATGTGCCGCCTCCAGGGTACGGGAGGCAGAAGCGGCATCACAGGTCCTCTTGAAGACCGTTGTAGCACTAATTCTACATTTTGGTACTAGGGCATTTTAACTTTGTTGTTCCTGCCAGATACAAAGAGAAGATCCTGTGTTATTCAGTGCCCTCGTTACCTTTTTTGTGGGTTGTGGTGCTTGTCACTTCGCTGCCCCGCCGGTGCACACGACTGGGCACCCCACCTTGTGTGCCATCTGCAGGGCCTCTGCCCTCGGATCACTGGTTTCGGTTTCTGGAGTGGCAACATAAACAGTTGCTCCCAAAGGACTAGCCTGAACACTTAAGTGAATATCCCCTGCACCAGCATTCCACGGAAATTCTTTCCTAGCTCTCCCATGTCAACGAGGACGTCATAATAGCACGGCTCCGCTCGCGACACCGTGTGACGTCATCGGAGCCATAAGAGGACCTCGTCGGTGTGCTGACGTCAGTTCCACCCATTTTTTCTGTGCCACCGAGGCAAACAGGCGGACCGAGGCATTTTCACATGTATACATAGTATAATAAATATATATATTTTCACTGAAAAAACCATAGGTTTCAGGCACGTTATAGTTAGAAATTAGCATTTAAAAAACCTTAGAAATTCACTGAAAAAACCATAGGTTTCAGGGGCGTTATAATTACTTGGACATTTCACTCGTACAATACCATAGAAATTCCCCCGTTATAGTTAGTTCAGCTAACTATAACTCGCGCGCCCGCAATGCACTGCTGATGATGTCACATATTACATCTCTCATGACATGGTCAGTGACATCACTCATGACATCACTGATGACATCTCAAATGACATCACTGATGACATCATCCAGTGAATGTGTGTTTTTCTGAAAATTAAATATGTTTTATATATGCATATCTCAAGGTCGATGGAAGAATAAATGGGTATATAAGTGTCTAAATGGATGATTTTCTTTTTCTAAAATTGATTGTATAACTGACTAAGTGTATCTTAGTGAATATATGGGTTAGTGAGTAATGTTTAAATATGTAAATATCTGTATCAGTCTCTCACTTTGTGTATGAGTGTCTATATGGGTTATTAGTTGGTTTTTTGAGTATCAGTATGAGGGTCTGTATGGTTCGGTGGGGGGTATTACTTAGTGAATAGATGCATGAATGAGTGACTCACTGTTTGTATGTGTTGAAGACAGCATGTGTGTAGGACTGTGTAGGTGGATGAGTGTGTGTAAGGGTGTGTTAGTGAGTGAATGACTGTCCCAATAGGGTCTTTATGAGTAACTACACATGTTTTAAACTAGTATATGTGAGAATTGGTGTATATAAGTGAGTATATGTGAGAGTGAGAGATTGGAAGAGTTCCTGTACAAATAAGTAGGTGTTTCTATAAGTGATTGTTTAAGAGAGTAAGTATGTGTAAGTTTCTGTAGAAGTAAGTGTGGTAGTGTGTGTATAACTGTATATGCAAGTAAATGGATGTTTGATACTTTGTTTGCATGTGTGACTATGTGTGTGTAAGTAACTCTATGGATGAGTGGCGGTGTGTAACAGGATGTATAGGTATATGAGTACATATGATGAGTGAGTACATGTATGAGTGACTGTATAGGGACTGTTGGTGAATAAGTGGATGTGTATGTGGGTCTTAGAATTACTGAATAGGTGTGTTGTAACTGGTATTGGTATGTCCATTGTTTTGAAAATGTTAGTTTGTACTTTTGAGTGTGTGTATCAAAGTTTATATTAGGGTGAGAGGAGGTCTGCCACTCTATCACAAGGATGATGTCATTTGAGATGTCATCAGTGATGTCATGAGTGATGTCACTGACCATGCCATGAGTGACGTAATATGTGACGTCATCAGCAGTGCATTGCGGGCGCGCACGTTATAGTTAGCTGAACTAACTATAACGGGGAAATTTCTATGGTTTTGTACGAGTGAAATGTCCAACTAACTATAATGCCCCTGAAACCTATGTTTTTTTCAGTGAATATATATATATATATATATATATATATACATATACACACATACATACATATATCTCAGGATCCCTCCACCCTGTTCTCCCCTACCTCCGCCCCACTTTGTCTCTGCTGGGAGCAAGCAGACGTAATCAGATACATTACTTAACATTTTAGTTTTCAGAGGCGCTTGTGAATGGAGGTATAACTTTCATGTCTGCTTTGCAGAATGATTTGACCCCCAAAAACCGGCACATTTACCTAAAATTAAGAAAAGTGTCTGGACACCGGGACAGTCCTCTAAAAACTGGGAGTGTCCGGGGAAATCCGGGACAATCTAAGGAGAGGTGACTCATTAGGCGAGCCTCGAATGAGAATCCGAAAAAAAACTGTCGGCCATCACTCAGCACTAAAATGCATGGCAAACACTTATTAAAATTCACTGTAAAACTATGGAGAGGCAGAATATAACTAGGGATAAGCAAACCATAGGCATCTCTAGTAGCAATTGCAATGGCTGTGGTATGGGTAATTAGCGTGCCATTCACAAATTTAAAAAAAAACACCAGACTGGGCATACTGATAAGACACATTTTATTAAGCATATTTGGCACACAATTTACAAGAGTATAATCTTGTCAATTTAAATACAATGGGCAAGCAAAAGGCATACCAATACTTTAGTACATTACACATGACAACAAATGAAAAAAGAGGCACCGGTATTTTTCATCAAATAAAGTCAAAGTGCATACACATTGTAGTGCCCTACGGTATCAAATTAAGGCACCTTTTAAGAATGTTAACTGGACAGTCCATGCGCTTGCAGTCTGTTCTGGAATGTACTGTTATTTTCTGTGCTTGTGGCCCTGGGCTCGATTCAAAACAGAGTTGTTTAATTGGAATGATTTTGAAGACCGCCACAATCAATGCATGGTGTTCGATGTCTGAAAGAACGCATCTCCCTCTTCTACACAGATAGAAAGATGCTGTCAGGAATGGATCCTATATGAACCGATTCGAACTGTGACTAAATCTGTGGTACCTGGGAGAGGCTATAACAGAGTCATACTCACTGGGACCATTCAAGCCCTGGCAGTGAGCAATCAAAAGAATCCTAGTAAGGAGGAGTCTCTAGAAAGTCTTGGCCCTAGCTGGCCAAATTTTTTTGCCTGTGAAACCACTGCTCAGCTTGATCACAAACGTTTTTGAGCTTAATGAACATTCACACTGCTCAAAATAATTTTTCATTGGCCTCTAACGAATAATATTCATCTTCAGCCACACTATATGCTGCAGAAAGACACACATGATCAGGTTATAGCAAATCATTTGATTCATTCAATTCATGAACAATGTAAATTCAAGACACATCCAAACAAGTTACAGATAAAACCATTTTGACACAGCTTTACTTTTTATTCATTTAGACTTGGGTTTGTGAATTGATTTTGCAAATCACACGTTTTCCTATCAAAACGGATGTATAAAAAGGAGAGGAGTAAAAATGAGTGAGATTTTCACACCTAACTAAGCAGCATGCTGCAGCTGTGCAGATTCACCACAACGTGTATGAGACATTGCTATGTTAGGCATTCCATGAGTGACAGCTTAACAAGGTACATGCAGTCCAATTTCTGCAAAAATGGCACATTCCTCAAAATAAATGTTTGGTAATTTCTCCTTGACAATTATAAGTATTCCTGGATATTAGACAGCCTCTTTAAAGTGGCCATTACGAAATGGTGGCAGCGTGACGTTTAGTTAAAAATACAAGGAAGCTATCTGCAGTCGAAAAATGACTGAGCAATAGATGATAGGCACAATAAAATGACTTGTTTGACATAGAAGACATAGTTACGAGCTGCATATGGCATTTGTTTTGTGAAAAAATATATAGATAGCCCTAGCCAGTTTAGTTATATTCATAAGATGTGGTAAACATTCTTATCGCAGATCGTGGGCTTCTGATAAAACTAGAAATCACACAAACATCGGATCCATCTAGATAGAGGCAGCTTCACTGAAGTGAGGGTGGAGTGGACTTGTTTCTATGGTCCGGGACACTCTTATGTAGATACGGGTTTTGAGATAGACCCTAGAATGAGGTCACTGAGAGGAATGTCACAGACAAGTTCATCCTTGAAGCAGACCCCAGCAGTTTCAAGGCTGCCATGGCAGTCAAGGACTCCGAAAGGACTCGAAGAGTCAAAGAATCGGATGTCCAACATCCATGCCACCTCAGCATCTAGACGGTCACACCACGAGTGTGCATCACACACACCAGACCCGGTCTATCATGCAAGAACTCGACTGGCCCCTGCAAGGTCATTCCAATGGCACAATGTGTGCACACAACAATGCAAAGATATAGAGCCAAATCTAGACACAAACTCCTCAAAGGCCAAGGGCCTCTACATGGATCTTAAAGGAAACCAAATCCCCTTCACCAAAAGTGGCCCTGTTCATGAGGGCCACTTAACAAAGACTCTGCTTGAAATAAGCTGCAAGTCAAACATAGGGACCACAAGCAACACGCTAACCCTCCCGGAAAATCAGCCATCTATAAAAAAGGACAATCAAATTATTTGCGATACTAGAAACAGGGCAAAAACAAAAAGGAATGAAAAAAGGAAATCTAGTAACAAAAACTTCCCAAAAACGTGGCAAATAGACTTTGCTTCTCGCACCCAAAATAGAGCAGGCATAGCAAACCATAGTGGCGAAAAACCACCTGAATGATCCCCAGGGAGGTGGGCGCCATCTGCACAAGACCTCGACCGAAGTAAAGAACTCAAAGGGTACAAAGGGGCAAAACCCATAGCAACCATACATTTGCAAAACCACCCAACTAGGACACATGGGACAAGAGCTCTGCTGGAAGACACTCTACAACAAGGATGGAACCTCGCCATCCAAACAGAAGCAAAGGGCAGAGCAACTGAAAACTCGACCATACACCCAGGAGCCACAAATGGTACTCTTCTTGGCTCAGACTTCAAAGAAACTGCCCTCTGAGAAACACCCGGAAACACCTTGATCGATGCAAGGTATGCCAAGCCAAGTCCAATAACGCCACCCCCACTAGCAATACTGGAAAGTAACATCTGAGCAGGAATCGACCCCCCTCTAGGGGCCAGAGACGACAGGGAACCGCAAAACCCAGACCCAGAGGCAACACTCAAAAGACCCAGGAGTGGATCACTCGGTCTAACCAGGACGGTCGCAAACAACAGGGAGGGAAACACCCTTTGCCAAAGGGATCAGGGCAATGACTCACCTCTCAATTCATACACCACAGGGGGGCTAAAAGATCTGAGAGTGGGCCAACTGGACCTAGGGTGAACACCTCAAGCCGCCCACTCCTAGCTGATCAACAAAGGGCCCAGACCCCGACTAGGACAACATAAGCTGGGCAGGAAAAAAATAAAACTCCTGCAGGTCTAGAAGCAGCACTTTGTTTCATCCAAAATTTCGCTCATGGGGACAAGAAGATATTCTAAACCGAGGGAATCTACGGAGACTCTTGAGGCAGATACCCTCCCTAGCAGGGATATCTTTAGCTGAAATATAATTTGTCCAGTTCATCAACCACGGCCAAAATAGCGACTCAACCAGGGATACCTGGAATTCACCAGAAATCGCAGAAAAAATAATGGAAGAAAGCAGACAGTTCATGGACTGGGGGATCCTAGTAGAAATCTATCTTGAATCGGAATACCCGCAACCGTTCACATGGGCAAAAAGCGCTTGGTCAGAAAAACCCACGTCCATATCTACAATGTACTCGGACGTTAGGAAAGCAATAGGCAACTCTCCCAAGCGGAACAACCAAGAAAAAGGAGACGACCTGCCCACCAGCCCATTGGACTAACCAGGAACTGGGCCCACCAGGAACAAATGTGGTGGTTTGCAGGCGCAATCATTCGACAGCCGGCAACAGATTGCTCCAAGCCCCTGGGACCCGGAAGGAACCAGGCAGCCTCCAATCTAAGGCACTGCTCAAGGAACATTCATGGCATGAAAGTTAAAATCAACGATCCCGACATATTGAGCTACCTTGACACATTCTCCATAATGGCGCTCCAGGAGACCTGAGCATCAGAACCAATTACTGCATTTCCTCATGTCACCACCCCAGCCACCAGAGATGACAAATGAGGCCAATGAGTATACACATCAATTGCGCTATAGATAAGGTGCAAGACAGAAACCACAGGTCAAGAGAGACTCCAGAAATTGCACTTATCAATTACAGTCGAGGGAAAGGAACTAAATTAATGCTGATGAATCTTTATGTGCCGCACATGAAGAAAGACCGCTTGGCGTTATCAACAAAGCTAATCTACCACATCATCAGCCTAGAAGGCCAATATCCGAGCACTCTTCTGATAGTGACATGGGGCTTTAATATGACTTTGTTAGGTCAAACAAACAGCAGCGAAATTACAGAGGCCCAGGAACAAGAGTGGGCTATCCCAATACAAACCTAGCTCAACACAGGAAGAAAGGAACAGTTGGGCCTTTCCCTGCTTGGGAAACTAGGGCACCTGGGGCTACGAGCTCTCAAAGACCGTATTAAAGGTGACATTCGCTAAGCCCTCTCATTTCACTCTCAATCAGGAAGTTCACTAATAAATCACACTTTGGTGTCTCTCACTTCTACACCTAGTGACCACGTACAAAATGGAGCTAAGTTCAGAGAGTGACCACCTCCGTCAGGAGCTGGACCTGACCATGCTCCTAATTGAAAGCAAGAGGACAAGCGAAGTAGCTGGGACCACCCACTCAATGTCAAGAAGATTAAATGATTATCTGACACAATTGAAAATCTGGAACAAGAGGAAACTAAGCACCAGCAAAGAGCGAATCATTCCCAGGGCACAACGGATAAATAGGTGGAATTCACAACCACTTTCACTTAGCAGTTCTCCACAAAAGTAAAAACTAGGGGCACACAATCAAGGTAATTTCAACCCGATCAGCCTCAACAGTTACAAGACAGCCAAACTTAAGGACCTAAAGTGGAAAGTGAATAATGCCCTGCGAGCAGTCCAATGGAACCACTTAAGTAAATCAAATGCAGCCACTTTGAGGGTCGCAAAGCAGAAATTTAGACAAGCAATGTGGGCAGCCAAAAAGGAAAACTACGAGACCTTCTGGGCAAAAACTCATTTGGGATCTCAAACACAACAATTTGAGCAACTTTAGGAACACGGTCAATGTCCTAAAAAAAACACACTTACCAGGAAGCCCGGCTCCAATATCTCAAAAGCTGACAGGGTCATCTACCTACAAGCCTATTTCAGCCAACAACATTGCCTAAGCACAAACTGGGGCCAGAAAACCCAAGACAGGACCCGGAGCAGGGAACAGACAAGTTTTGGCATCATCAAAATTACACTAGAGTAGGTACACCGGCAGATAACCAAGGGACAGCTCACCGGGGCACCAGGACCAAATGGCATCCCTCAGGCTATATACAAAACCAACCCAGAAAAATTAGCTGAAGCGCTATTAGCACTCTACAACCACACCCTTGCTGAGGAACCAATTCCACCTTCCTGGACAGGATCCATTATCTCCCCAATCCACAAAGGAGGTAATAAACTCGAACCAGGTAACTATAGGTTGATCACCCTGATCGACAACGAAGCTTAATATTATGCCAGGGTTCTTCATGAGCACCACAGAGACTGGGTAGAATCAAACTCCAGCATTCCCTATACCCAAACAGGGTTCTCTAGGAATGACAACAAACATAATGGACATATCTCTTATATTTGACTCCTCCAAAACCTCAAAGCTCCCCCTCTATCTATGCTAAATCAACTACCAGGCCGCCTTTGACCAGGTAGTCCGGAATAAACTATGTGAGAAACTGAAGAAATGGCAAATTGCACTTCACCTCCAGAAAGCAATAGAAACGTTATACAGCAATACCTGTGTTAGGATCAAATTGGGTAATGCTGGAAACCTCTCAAGGGCCATACTTACAACAAGAGGGCTCAAACAAGGGTGTGTACTGGCGCCAATGCTATTCAATTTATATTTAACATACCTGCCACCGATAATCACCTCTATCAACTCCCACGCTCCCAAACTAGGGTTGACCCACTGATCCAATCTACTATATGTGGACGACTTGGTGCTGCTAAGCAGAACTGTGGGGATGAAGAGCCTAATGCAGGCCACCAAGGTATACGCTGATGCAAACCGGATGAAAATACATTTTAAAAAAAAAATCCTCTTCACAATGGCCGAGGTGGAACGTCAGCATGAAACTAGGGGGGAGCAGGGTCGAGGAAACAAATAGCAACAAATACCTTGGCCTCATACTAGATGCATCCTTTAGAATAAACAAAGAAGTAATCCAAAAGAAAGGACTCGCCCTCACAGCTGGCCTGGAAATACTATGGACCATCACAGTGCTCAATTCTCGAAATCACCAGAGTTAAGGTAGTCCCCACCCTGGTCTACGGCAGCGAAAGACTCCGTGGGAGAGCCATTCTGGCCCTGGATTAAGCAGTGATCTGAATATATAGGCAAATCTTTCTGCTCCCCCGCAGCACCTTGCCTGGAAAATCAGGATTGAGTTTGGGCTAACAAAGCAGTCTTACTCAAGAAGGGCATCCTTTTTGCTACAAACTAAAAAACTCTGAGGTAAATTCCATCAATCACTATCCATGGAAAGAGATAATAAAGGAACCACACTCGCTAGCATGTAAACATCCTAATGATACTATCGACCTACTAAGCTTGGGGGGATTATGGTCAACAACTGTAAATCAAAATCAATAAAAAAAACTGTGGCAAAATCTTCCAAAATCCTCACATCACTTGAAGACAGGGATACCCTAGCCAAAAGGTCACACGACTGGGTCGTGCTAAAAAAGCTACACAACCGTGTGAAGTACTAAATCCCAAGATAAGAAGGAAATTTCTGACCAGTCAACTGAGAGAACTTCCAACGCTACCGCACAGTAAGCCCTGGTTGAGGGCACTCGAGGACAGATGTGCAGATTAAGTGGCAAGACAACAGAAAACCTGGGTCAGACCATGTGACACTGCGATACGACTTCCTTTCCTGTTTCAATGCATCAGACCAGGGCTCTATTGCCAGAAGTGTCAAGTACTTACTAGGGGTCGAGAAGGCCCTTAAACTGGCGGAACAATAGAGCTGGTCAAAACATACGGACGTACCCCCATAATCAACTGCGTTTTGCCCTAATTTTACCTTCCAGGAACCTGCTTTTTCCTCCTCCTGAAGTACAAAAATCTTTAAACGTCCACCTGTTCTACGCATGGTGTGTTTTCAATCCTAGTCATTTTACCAAAGAAACTTATGAACAAAAACTTTTTACCACTTAAATGCTTTCCGTTTTTTTTTAATCCATTCTGGCTATTTTATTTTAAGAAATGCATCAACTGCTGCTCCTAGCTTTTTGCACATTACTTTTTTAAACTGCTATTTTTATAAGATAGTTTTTGGAATTGCTTTTATTGTAAAGATTTTAAATAATCACACTATAAACAATAAATTTAATGTCTGACTAAGTTAACAGTAGTGTCGGAGATTAAAATTGTGAAAGCTTGGCGTTTTGGGGGCAGCTCAGATAACACGATCACTTGTGCAGTGTCAACAGAAACAAAAATAGTACTATATAAGAGTAGCGCTGCAAGAAGGCATATGGAACTGAAGGGTGGCAACATTATACCCAGAGGCACGAGCCTCATGGGATCTAGCTAAATGGTAACCTTTACAGTACAGGTTTTTGTGCCACTCTGCACTTTGCCAAAAGTATTTGCCTCACTGCAAATCCGGATGTATAAAGTTCCTCTTCATACAGAAGTGTGTGCGCTTGTGCTACTGGTCTCTGGCACTTGGCTGAGTAGGAACTGGTCTTGGCACGGTCACATCTTGTTGAAACATTCCTTTGCATTGGTCCAAACTTGGATTCCCTGAGAAAGAGAAAGAGGGCAAAGCTTAAGAAAGACAGTACCAACAAGGGGTTGACTTAAGACTAGAGAAAGGAACATACTTAACAGTAAAATAAACTGAAGTAAACTCATCTGGGGGCATCACTCTTCCCTAAATGCTACTCAGTTCTGCACAACATATCTGCATGTATTAGTGAGGTAGCTTAGCGTTCGAATCGTGCAAAATGTGATACCAACATAACAATTTGCACAGGACTTAATAATAAGGTAAAAAATGAGTGAAGATATAGACCCCAAAAACCGTATGGCTACTTTGCCCGTATAACGTCATAAAAGAAAATGGCTGCCGCTATTATTTGTATAGCGATTATGAATCTAATGTTAGGCATCCATCACATCGTTTCACATGCTTGTCTTGTCAGGAATGCCAAAAGTGGTACAAATACTTCATTTTAGTTGACGCCTGATGGAGTGTGAGGAATATTTAATGGATCCAGTAAGTAAATACCTTATGATGTAAATAATAAAGTATGTTGTATTGCCCTTGTATAGTTGTTAACCACTACTTTGTCTTTTAAAACAGGAGACCATAACATTACGAACCACAGTTTTCAAATTCACATCAGCCCGCAATATCTTGGTTTCAGAAGACTCTCTCTAAAGCTCGGTCCAGTGGACAAATACAAGTATCTTTCTTTCTTTAGGAAATGGAACACATGAAGGCATGCTGCGGAATAAAGCACTGACTTGCAAATACTCCTAATAGGAGAAACAGCTACTGAAGATGAAGGATAAGTGTGTCCTAGATCACTTCAAACATTTGTAAAACACTGGAATCGCACCAGATCGAGGACCCACATTTGCTTGACAATTTGCTAGTTGCTATGCAAGCCTCAATAAAGAACAGGGAAAACCCATAAAATAAAATCGCCCAACATTTTCCATGACTGTAGCGAGATATATTGCTTATGTGCATGTTCCATAAGCTTTTTAAAAAAACGTCAATTAAAATTTAAAGCATGTCTTGGGAAGCAAATTGGAATTCAATATCTGTATGGGGTTTAGGAAATGAAATGAGGGAGTGAATGTACAGATGATTAAAAGAAAAAGTTCTAGCAGCTACTGGCTATAAGCGACATGTTTACATACATTCCAAATCAGTACCTTTTCTTACAATGTTTTCTAACAAGCTCTTGTGTAATTGACACCAGAGCACAAAGTCACAGTACTCCTTCTAAATACAGTTAGCAATTTGCCATCCAGACCCCACACAGTTCATCCATATCGCATTGCCCATGGACAACGGGTGTGGGTACCTGGCGGCGAAGGTTGGGCATTTTGCGTTTGCGTGTGTGGCAAACAGATCTATGTCTGGATGGCCCCACATGTGGAAAAAGGGTTGCAGGGGATGAAGTTCCTATTCGTGTATCTGCTGAGTCTGACGACTCAACAGATCTGCAATCTGATTGTTCACTCCTGGAAGATGTTCTGCCAGAAGATATATGTTTTGTGGAATGGCCCATCTCCATATGTTTTGTGCCAGTTTAGACAGCTGCAACGAGTGTGTTCCTCCTTGTTTTTGTATGTGATACATTGCTGTCATATTGTCGGTGCGGACTAGGACAGTTTTGTGGAGGAGATGTACTAGGAATGACTTTAGCGCTAGAAATATTGCTAGTAATTCTAGGTGGTTGATGTGGAGCTGTTTTTGTTGAGTGGTCCACTTGCCCTCTATTGTGTGATTTAGAAGATGGGCTCCCCAGCCTGTGAGTGATGCGTCCGCTGTTAGCACTTTCTGTGGAACTGGCTCTAGGAACGGCCGCCCTCTGGAAAGTTTTTGAGTGTTCCACCACTGCAGTGAGCGATGTGTGCGGCTGACCACCAACACCAGATCTGTAAGTTGACCTTGAGCCTGGTTCCACTGACGTGCTAAGCATTCCTGCAAAGGGCACATTTGAAGTCTTGCGTGAGGTACAATGAAAATGCAAGAGGCCATCATTCTTATGAGTTGCGTAAACACTCGGGCTGGAAGAGAGTGTTGGGGCTGAAATTTGGTGATGAGGGTTTTCATACTGGCTATCCTAGCTGGACTGGGGTATGCTATAGCTTTGGAAGTGTCTATTGTGGCTCCTAGGTACTGGTGTAGGTAGGAGGGTTGAAGGTGTGACTTGGTGTAATTCACTGTGAACCCCAAGCTGTGTAGCAGCTGAATAGTTTGTTAAGTGTGGTGAACACATTGGTTGTATGACTTGGCCATTTGTCGAGGTATGGAAATACATGGATTTGCTTCCTTTGCAAGTGCGCTGCTATTACCGCAAGGCACTTTGTGAACACTCTGGGTGCCGTGGTCACCCCGAATGTCAGAACTTTGAACTGATAGTGTTGGCCGTCCACTGTGAACCTTCGATATTTCCTGTGATCAGGGTGTATGGGAATATGGAAGTAGGTGTCCTTGAGGTCTAGTGTGGCAAGGAAGTCGCCTTGTTGAAGCAGTGGAAGGACTTGTTGAAGAGTGATCATGTGAAAATGATCTGATTGTATGTAAAGATTGAGAGGTCTGAGGTCCAGTATTAGTCTTAGAGTGCTGTCTTTCTTGAGGATGAGGAAATACAGGGAGTAAACTCATGTTCCCTGATGCTGTAAGGGAACTAGTTCAATTGCATGCTTTTGAAGCAGTGAGAGAACTTCCTGTTTCAGGAGCGTCAAATGTTGTTTGGGAGGGATGTTGGGGGGAGTTGCAGTAAGTTCCAGGCAGTAACCATACTGGATAATTTGTCTTACCCACTTGTCAGTAGTGATGGAATTCCAGACAGGTAGGAACTGTGAGAGTCTCCCTCCGACCGGATTGGAATGGTCTGGAGGGAGTAAAGGGAAGTCACTGTTTATTATTGGGAGAGGCGCGGGTGTTGTTGTTACCTCGGCCTCTACCTTTGTTGTTATTTCCCCTCTATCCACCTCTAAAATATCCCTTGTTGGGAGATGTTTGTGTGGGACTTTTATAGGAGGAAGAAGCAGTGTCTGTACGGATGTTCCTCTATAAAAGGAGCGTCGAAAGGAGCCGCGTGTAGATGGAGACTGTAATGCTCCCATGGATTTAGCAGTCTCCGTGTCCTTTTTCATTTTTTTTAAAGCTGTATCCACAACTGGGCCAAAAAATTGTTTGTGATTGAACGGCTGATTGAGGATAGTAGTCTGCACTTCTTGTTTGAACCCAGAAATGCGTAGCCAGGCATGTCTTCTTGGTAACACACTAGTGTTGATGGATCTAGATGCGGTGTCTGCTGCTACAAGGGCACACTTAACTGATGCATATGTTATTAATTTGCCCTCCTGGATAAAATCATTAGCTTTGGCTTTATATAGGTCAGGCAAATGCTGCATTAGGGTTTCAAGCTCGTCGTAATGAGCCCTATCGTACCTGGCAAGTAATGCCTGCGCATTAGCTATCCTCCAGTGATTGGCTGCCTGGGCGGCAACTCGTTTGCCCGAAGCGTCCAGTAATTTAGACTCTTTGTCTGGAGGTGGAGCATCACTGGAGGTCTGAGAGATGGCACGCTTTCTAGCATTGGTCACTACCAGGGAGTCTAAGGGAAGTTGGCCCTTAATGTAGGTGGGATCATTAGGGTCGGGTTTATATTTTTTATCAATCTGAGGATTGAGAATTCTAGCCCTTACAGGGTCCTTAAATATCTCTGGGGCATGTTTAATGACGCCTTTTAACATGGGTAAAGTTTGTACTGTCTTTTGTGACTGTGCAAAACTGTCTATTAGGAAGTCTTCCTCTGTGGGGTCCGAATGCATTTGAACACCATGGTACTGGGCAGCCCTATCAATGAGCTGACTAAAGCCAATATTGTCATCTGGGGGAGATGGCTTTGTTGGGTATGTATCAGGATCAGGAAGGTCTGGAGGATCTACTGGGTCATCATAGTCATCCCATGTGAAAGGGTCATTGTTGCCGTCCCCACCCCCTTAATCATCATCATCCTGTGGTGGTGGTGAATATGGGGGAAGTATGGGAGATTTTGGAGGAGAGGAAGGTTTAGTAGGAAGAACAGAAGAGGGTCGTAAGGGTGAAGTTGCACAGTCCCTTTTCTTCACAGGCACCTCAGGGATGTGTGGGGTGTCCAATTTCCTCTTCTTGGGTGGAACGCTGACAATATGGCCTGTCTTAGGGTCCACTTGGAGAGTTTTTTGTTTCGGATCGATGGGATCCGGCAGAAAAAGTTCTTCCTCTTCGATAGTTGCTTTCGGCGTCGATTTTTTCGGTTCCGCGCGGGATTTAGATTTCTGCTCTGGAGCCTTTGAAGGGGTTTTTGGATCCTTCGGCTTCGGTGTCGAGTCGGAAACTTTTTCCGTTCAGAGTGTTTTGGTTTCGGATCCGAGGCCTTTTGTTCTTTCGGTGCCGAGGCCTTTTTGGAGACTGTGGGAGAAGGATGTGCTCCCGACTTCGGTGCAGATGGTGTTTGTGGGACACTGACATGTGGCTTGCTCAGTCCCAAGCTGCTGGAAGGCTTTTCCTTTGTCTTCAGAGCCGGGCCCGGGGGCAGGGATTCTGATGCTTTGTTTTGGTCGCGACTGGCGCCTGCAGGTAAAGTCTTGACCGGAGCCTTCTTTTTTTCGGGTCGGGGCAGGGGCAGTTGTACTCACTCGTTGACCTGGAGTGATGTGGTCATCGGAGTCGCCTGCCTCGGAAACGATGTCCAGATCCTCCGAATCCTCTGCCTCCGGAACATCGGGCCTTCATCGAAGATGTCTTCTGGCACCGGTGCATCCTGTTGCGCCATTACGTTTTGTCGGGCCCGGCGATCACGAATAGTCTTCTTGGACCGGAAGGAGGCGCAGGCGTGGCAAGTTTTCTCCTCGTGCTCGGGCGAGAGACAGAGTTTGCAAGCCTTGTGTCGGTCGCAGTGTGGAAATTTAGCTCCACACTGGGGGCATTTTTTGAATGGAGTCCTTTCCATTAGCCGTAGGCTTGAAAGGTGTCACTAGGCCCAGCGGCCCGCGCCGACGACCGGAATCGAGTATTTGAGCTAGCGCGTCGAAAGGCAAGCGAACAAAAACAATACCGGCGAGTTTGCGATGGTTTGCGCGTCGAAAAGGTTTGGATAACACGGTACCGAACCGAAGCGCTGAAGTTACATCGAACGCGATGGCGGAAAAAAAACAATCTGAGGATGGAGTCGATGCCCATGCGCACTATCCTCCAAGGGAGGAGTCACCTATCCCGTGACTACAAAAGACTTCTTTCCAGACAACAAGGTGCAAGCACCCGAGCCCAACACCAGATGGCGATCTATGCACAAAGTGTGAATCTCTGCAGCTCATATGCCTCGAACATACAGTTAGCATCATACATCGTGCATTGCAGAAACATTGATTGTGAATCACCAGAACGACTGACTCAACTACATAAGAGGAGCGCTCAGCTCCTACAGCCCTTTGGTGCACCATGGGTGGACTCCTGGGAGCCAGGTCACAAAAACCAGGAAAAGAAGGTAAATAAATTGGCATGTGAGACTATAGATGGGACCGGGGAACTATGTAAACAGAAGCAGTAAGCTTTAGCCTGAAGTAAAATGATGAGGCAATTTTATCTGTTCCTATTTAGCGAATATACTCTGTTAGGGAAGAGTATTGCCACCAACCGCTAAAAAGAATACACTAACAGGGATCTTCCCGGCAGTGTAGGAAGGCAACCCCAGGTGAAGAACCAGATACTACATAAATGTGATTACCTCGCCCAGAACGAGATGGCGTGAGGGTAGGCAAGAAAGGATCTGGGGCTAGGCAAGAAAAGGCATGAGCGTCTGTAATACTGTAAGGAAGAAACCCAGTCTTATTTTCTGTGAGACCCATCGGTCCAAGGTGATCTCTCTTCACTTGGGAAGAAATCTCAGCCTTCAACTGGCGTGCATGCAGCTGCTAGGTCAATGAGTTTAATGCAGTTTTGGGGGCGCTAGCCCATGATGACAAACACTGTTGCTGCTTTGTCCTCTGTTACATCCACTCCCAACTAGTCAAAAATAGTGACATCAAGGACTGTGCCAGGGTAAGGAGAGTCTAGATAAGATTAGCTTGTTGCAGCCCTGAACTTTCTAAATTGTTTGGAATGCCTTGAAGAAGAGGCAAGTCAGAACAAGTGAGAAGCAGCTCTCAGTGGAGATATCTGCCTTCTCTCTAAACAGCCTCTTGCCATCAATCAAGTATCAGCAGTCCCTGAAACTCCCAAAGCATTCACCCAAGAATGATATTTATTTATTTATTTATAGTTTTATATAGCGCTGAATCACCCCTAAGGGTATCTCTGATATCTGAGAACAACACCTTCTGTCAATGACCTTGCAATCACATCCATCAAATCCAGACAGAAAAGCAATCTTTGGTTCAAAAGGTCTAACCCATCACTATTTACCCTCTCAAACCAGGCACTGGATCAGTTGAAGAGCCAGGTCTTGAGGTCCTTCCTGAACGTGTGCATTGTCGGGGAGCGTCTGATGTCCAGAGGGAGCGTGTTCCAGGTTTTGGCTGCGATGTGGGAGAAGGCTATCCCACCGGTCCTGTTTCTGTAGATGCGGGGGACCTCTGCCAGGGCGAGGTCTGCGGAGCGGGGGTCCCTCTTGGGTATGTGGAAGGATACACTCTCGTTGAGGTATTTCGGTCCGATGTTGTGGAGGGATGCCTAGATAGAAAAGCCTTACTACTTTTAAAAAAAAAATACTTCTTTAGTTCTTGGCTACAGGTATGCTGAGACCCACCACAGATGATTACCTTGTCAGCCAGATATGCGGGGCTGCTGGTAATTATGGCTTTGTAAATGATGCAGGTGCTCTTGAAGATGGCGTGGGCCGGCAAAGGCAGCTAGTAGAGTCACATCAGGATTGGGGTAAAGTAATCCCATTTTATCGGGCCCTAGATGAGATGTTCTGCAGCACATTATCCCTTCTGGAAACATACCAAGTGATATGTCAGAACTTATAAGGTAATCAGAATGTCCGCCTCTGATGCATCTTTATAGTGAGAAGGGTAGGGCTCAGGAAATTCATGAGCCCTAAAGAAGAAGCCCTGCCTTCTTCATCTGACAAAGCTTTGCTCACCTTGCTAAGAATCTATGGAGCCGAACAGCACAGACACCACAAAAAGCGATGAGCAGAACTGTGCCACAGCAAAGTTCCTGGCTTGGACAGAATCTGATGTGGGCACAGCACAGACCAATTTGTGTGCAGCGTAGTGTAGCCCAGACAATAGCTGCTCCAGAGGGTATGACAGAAGATGGAAGAAGTGCGGGGTGCTGGGGAAGGGGAGAAGAGTCAGCAAAGAAATCACGTATGGTTGCTTCACAAGCCTTTGCTTGTGTGTGCTGCACTCAAGGTGGTTGCAGGAAAACATACCTCAGGTTTGGTGCGTAATTTCTGTAGCACCAGAGTGGGCTCACACAAGGAATCCTACATCTCACTAGGTGCTACTGAAATATGTTTAAAAAAAGAAATCTAAAATGATCCAGGGTACAGCAAAACGTAGAACAGATTTGTTTTATATGGGGACACACTCTAAAGAAGGAAATTTTAGTGGTCAGGGAAATTTTTAGGGGCTCTGCTTAATAGATGCAGAAGTCTGAAGGGATATGAGATGAGTATGGTGCAACTAGGCGAGGGGATAAGCCCTGTAACCCCCCAATTGAGTGTGGGTAAAACCCTCACAATACGACATTAATCACTGACCTAGGCACCCATAATAGTAAGTAAGCAGTATGTCAGTATAAACATGAACTACAATATAAAAGCCAACAGATGAGAAAATTATCTTCTGAAGCGTCGAGAAATATTCAGTCCTTTAATTTTCATTTGAGAGCCAAAGACCAGAAGAAACCAGCCGACACGTGTTTCGTCGCATGTGGAACAATATTTCCGCGACTTGCTCAGGGCTGTATGAAGAAGATTAATATTTTGGTCGTCGCTCAGCCAGTGATAATTCCAATCTGGCTGGGCAAAAAACAATCAGGTGAGCTTCGGTCGTCATAGGATGAGAACATCCGGCGTGAAGCCATGCTTTACATTGTCACTGTAGTGGATGGTGCAATAGGTGCTGCAGTCGCAGTAGTGACATTTAACTGACCGGGTCTGTGTACATTTTGTGCTTCATATACTAGGGCCTTATATGTAAGTTAAATATAACAATTAGGAAAATGCCAATTCAACTATGTTTAGAGGTGTAGCACAGGCACTTTACTACTCATTACCTGGGGTAAAGTACACAGAGTTGTAAAACCAGCAAATATATAGGGTCCAGCAAACGCTGAAAAAACCAAGGTGATCATGCAGAAAGGGCAACTTTCCTACAAGTTTCACCTGCATTTGGTGCTGCTTGAGTTTTATTATGACTTTGGGAAGGGCAGAATATGGTGGAAAAGCAGAAAGGAATTACCCTGATTAAACTGGCAGTAGCAAACAAATCAATATTTCATAATCCCAATGGGGAGATGAAAACTTTGAGCACTTAGTTGTTTGAAACCCATTTGAGTGCCTCTTGAAGAGATCTAATCTTTTCATCTACCTTGATGTTAAACCCTGGCAGGCGAATGAGTACGTATGAAGGCGAAATCTCAAGACAGTTACAGATATTTTTCCAACGCTGAACCTCCCTTGAGACAATATTTTACCTTGCTCATTCTTGTATAGTCACAAAGTCTACAAAATGAATGGTTTAAACACTTAATAGCCAGATGGAATCTTCCAAGCTTCGAAGTGATTAAGGGGTAAGTCTCGTCCCTCATAAACCACGTTCTGTCAACTGACAAGTTAATCATGCTCGTATCCTAGTCCTATAAGCACAAGTTAATTTTGTGTTCATTATGTTTGTCTTGCACTGGGGTTTCCTTGATTTGCTTCAATTGTGAAATTACAAAAAGTGCATAGAATGGTAATCAGATGCAATGAAAGTCTAATAATAAAAGGTAGACTTAAAAGCCTGATAATTGGTATGGGAGCAGACCAACAGACTCCTTGAAGAGGACAGTCTTCAAGGATTTCATGAATTTGTGGAAGCTATCTTCCTTACAGTTGAAGAAGGCAACTTCCAGAGATTGCCACGATGAGAACGAATATTGATGGCTAGGCCATTTTTCCATGTCCCGCTTAATCATGCAGAGAGGAACTGAGAGCGCATATCAATAGTAAACAGAAGTACTATTGCATAACTTGGGATCTTATTGGGAATGGCACCAACTACAAAGGGGGAGGGGGAAGGCAATATGGAATCTGCTGGAAGATATGGCATCCACCAAACATATTGGTACCAAAAGGTAAGTAACATTTTCTTATGATGGCTACTTCTTCAAGCAGATTCCTCATGTTATAAATGTATCAATGCAATATACTTCACCCCTGAAGGTAGAACTGAGTGGTGTGATTGCCCAAGGAAGTGCTGCAACAAAGCCATGATGAAATATCCACACCTTAGCTTTTGGCAGTAATGTTGGTGAAAGGTTTACAAAAAAAGACCAAATAGTCACCCAGAATTTATCAGTCATTACAGTCAGAGGGGTTTTTCTTGCCCAAGGCATAGCATATCTTAAAACAATGGTTCATCTAATGTTAAATGGTATGCTTAGTCAATCTTTGCCTTTCTTATCGCCAGCAAAATGGCAAAGGGCTGCTCACCCCATTTAGGTCCAATACTGTTGATATAGTAAGATACAGCACGCCTAGCATCCAGTCTGTGTAACTGCTCTTCTACCATGGAAGGGTGAGGAAGAGGAGAAAACACAGAAGGGTTATTGTAAGACTTGGCTTTTTCAGCAGGTTGACCCCCAGACTTTATGCTCTCCTGTTTTGTACCTATTTTTCTTTAGTTTTAGGATTCTGGGCACTGTACCACTGCTATTCAGTGCTAAAGTGCATATGCTCTTCATGTAAATTGTGTTAGGAATGGATTTCCATAATTGGGATATTTGATTTACTAGTAAGTACCTAGTACAGTGCACTAAATGCTTCTAGTGGGTTAGCAGCACTGGTTGTGCCACCCACACAAGCAGCCATTCAAAGATGTCTCAGACCTGCCGCTGCAGTGTCTGCGCGCAGTTGTTACTGCCATGTCGACCTGGCAGGTGCACCCACTTGCCAGGCCCAAACCTTCTCTTTTCTTACATGTGATGGAGCAAGGACTCGTATAAAAGAGACTTGCTCGGAAGCAATCCTCTCAGATAACTCATAACACTGTATTAATCATATTTGTAAAGACTAATATGCACCACATTCCATATAATTAGCTTAGAGGAAGCTTGCGTATGTGTCTTACTAACAAGTAACCCGAGTGAAACTTAAAATGGCTGCTAACGCGGGAATTTGCACTGCGCATGGGTCAACTGCATCTATGCAGGATGACGGACTAAAGCTTGGAGGGAATTTTCTGCTTCTGCGCACTTGCTTCTAAAATGGCCGCTTGAAAGCTTGTATGCTAAGCATCTGCCTCGCTGAAACTGAAACATGCTATTTACTAAATGCTAATGCAGGGAGACCTATTATAAGTAAATGGGATTAGAATAGAGATAGGTGGTATACAGTGAAATCATTTTATTTTGATTTTAACATGTTTCTTTTTGACCTCTCTATTAGTTTGTATTTGGGCCTCTGAGCGATGCTAAAGTCTATACTTCACGTGACTCCTCACACCGGCGCAGTGACAACCAGCCAGAAGCCATGAGGGTGTGCTTGGATTGCGTTCGCAACTTGTCCTGGGAAAGTGATGGACATCCTGCAGGATGAACAAGACAACTGTTATATGTATTCTTTTTATTGATGAAGATGTGAAATGCGGGTGGGAAGTAAAGCTTGGGAAAATAAATTAAGGGGCGGGACCACTGAACAACGAACTAGAAAATTGTAAAAACTTAGCATGGTGTGATGATCATTCCCCTCTTGCCTGTCCAATCAGAATTAGGAGTGTCATAAATCTGAAACATTTAGGGGTGGTACATGCCATTAGAAAAGTATAATTGAGGTAGTTTAGTTAGTTAGATTGCTGCTCGTGTTGCTGAGATGGTGAGAGACTGGGATGCTGTCCGAGAGCTGATCAAATACTGAAGAAGAATCGAATTGCAGAACTTGGAGCCAAATCTAATTAATTAGAAGATCGCGCAAGAATCGAGGAGGGAAATAAGACAAAGAATTAGAAGAAGATCGCGGATGAATTGAGGAGGAAGATAGTGTCAGAGAGGGGTGCGACGCAGGCGTCGGATCTAGAAGAGGTAATCTATCCTGTCCCTGAAACCTGTCCTGAAACCTTTGTCACCTGAGCTGTCCCAGGGGACCCTTCCAACTCCTTGGCCAAGGGGTTGGTTTCCACATCATTCTAGGTAATTATAATTCTGTGTAGTCTGTCATTGTACTGCTCTATTTTTTTCCTCTCCAGATACTGTCATTGTAATAATATTGTTTAGATGATTTAACTGACATATTTGAAAGATTGATTTTCCTTCCTTGGAGAAAACAGTGTACGAATTGTGTTTTGCTTTGGCTCACATGAATTTAACTAGATAAATATTTAAACTCTTCCAGAGTCTGGGGTTATTTAAAATATTCAATTTACGTAATTTCACCTTATACTAGCTTAACTAAAAGGTCCATTGACCAGAGGAAAGTACTTTATGATTCAGAAAAGATATTATTAGAAAATGTTAAGGTAAATTAAACTTAGAGGCATATCACAACAAATTGACCCCAGCGGTACTTTACCAGCTTATGTGAATGTGTGTTTATGGGCCCAGGTGAGTATTTGGTTTGTGAGTATCTGTAGCTGGTAACCCGCTGGATCACATGTAAGGCACACCTCAGGTAGGCCCAAGGTATCTCCATGGGCAGGGTGCAGTATATGTGAAAGATAGGACATACTGGTGTGTTTTACATGTCCCGATAGTGAAAGATTGTGTATTTCGTTTTTCACTATTAAAAGTCTGTCTGCCCCATAGGTTAACATGGGAGATGCCTTGTAACATCTTACAATCGTAACTTTCCATTGGGACAAGATAGAGAAATTGAGTTCAGGCTTCCTAAACTCATAATTTAAAAATACATCTTTTAGTGAAGAGGATTTTTATATTGTGTGTTTGAAATTGCCACTTTTAGGTTGCCTCTCCAGTTACCAGTTATTATATCACAGCACCTGGGACTCAATATCTCAGTTGATTACATGGCTGCCCTACGTGACTCACCTGCATCGTTCTTGCGATTAATTCAATTCTAAAGCTGAATGTTTTCCTTCATTCCTATCCCCCCTTTTTCCCCTTTCCTTTATTCTTCATTTCAGCAGGCATTCTTCTCAAGCAACACACCCTTTTGTCCTGATGATGATCCCACTATTCTCTATGGGATCGAAACACCATCAACTCTATCACCTTGATACAAAATTGTTCAAAATAACTACTGTATACTGGTGCAATAGTGCTCTTACTTTGTTTTCTGTCCTACTATTGATTGCGTCTTGGTCATGTATGTTGTTTTATGCCTGAGTTTGTCAAACTCTATTTCTTGATACTTTCTTTTGTGTTTTTTCCATGTTTTCTATGATAAAAAAAGGATTATATAAGATTTATATGACAAAGTCTTTATTAAATCACTACTTTGATCTGTTCTACTTATCTGTGCTTTAAGGAACCACTGTTCCTTTGTAAATACTTTTAGAAAGTGGGCATTTTCTTGTTTAACCATCCTGTGTGCCTCTGCCATTTATGTATTCACCGTCTTAGTTTGGAGTGACAGGAGCTGCGGTTGGGCATTTACACTAGAACGACACAAGTGGGGGTTAATGTGTGTCCTGCCTTTCCTGGGTGACTCATAGCCAGGCTGAATAGACCTGGCTGTATTTAGAGTAGTGGGAGGAGTTATCGCTTGCACCTGAATGGACTGTGGCTGCCTTCCACAAAGCGGTCTCCACCTCCTGTAGTGAACCTGGCCTGAGCCAGGCAGAACTGGTTTGTGTGTGCCAGAGGAACTTTTTTGTACTAATTTCAAAGGAAAATGTGGTATAAATATTGGGACCCTGACCCCAGAACTTTAGATAACTGCTAGACTAAGGAACCTGCCAGGAAGAAAGCTGGAAGTGCTGCCCCTTAGATGTTCTTGATTTGGTGGGCTGGCCTGCAGTTGCTGCCTCTGTCTTGGGTAGGGAAAGGACTGAATTGTTCTTTCTGCATAGGGCTTGATGTAGAGCATGCCTCCTGAAGGAAGTCTCAGGGAAATCAAAGACTTCAACATCTTCTGGGTACAGGCTTCTGGCTCGTGACTCCTGCACTAACTTTCGGAATGGACGCCTGTCGATGCCGCTCCTCCGGAGCTTACCACAAGGTCTGACACCCTGCATCTTTAAAGGTACTATTTTACGGGTCTCCCCAACACCGTAGCTGGCCCGCACGCCGTGACCAACTGGAACCGTTGGATTTGTTTGTTTACAACGCCATGATAGCCCCGGATGGAGCTATGGACTTAAAGAAACTGTATATAAAGCCTATTTTTGACTTATTTGTATATTGATCACTGTATGTTGGAATTTTACTGTTTTGGTCTTGTTGCACAAGTTATTACTTGTGTAACGATATATCTGTAAGAGACATTTGTAATAGATTCCTTACCTTAGAATATCCCCAGGCGTCAGACTGGATCCGGAAAGTTTTTCGTCAGCAGTACCCCTGCACGTCGGTAGGTGGTGTCGTGCGGCTCCGCGTCCGTCGCTGGCGCCATGGCGCCATAAACACAGAGATAACGTCACGGAGACTACTTAGCGCGCTGACGTCAGTTCTGTAAACGTCTTTCCGTGCCAGGAACGCAGAGCCATGCAAGAAACTGACCACTGGTGCCATGAAACTAGGGCCCTGAAAGGGATTACCTTAACCCTAGTATCAGTTCGCAGAACAGGGAGGATGGGTGGGGCAGTAAGGAATCTATCACTAACTAATGTCTCTTACAGATATATCGTTACACAAGTAGTAACTTGTGCATCTTAAAGAGACACGTTAGTTATAGATTCCTTACCTTAGAATAGATACCCCAGCAATACCAACTCAGGTGGTGGGTCTGCGAACAGGATTACACCAGAAAGTCATGAAGAACAGAACGGCCAAAAAAGCCGTCTCTCCGGACTTGACTGTCAAGGCAGTAATGCTTGACAAACGTGTGCAGCGAGGCCCACGTAGCTGCCTGACAAAAGTCCTGCAAGGGAATCCCGCATCCCAAGGCAGTAGTGGCTGCCATTGCCCTGGTAGAATGAGCACACAGCCCCACTGGAGGCTCCTTCTTGGCCAACGAGTAGCATGCTTTGATGCACAGAATGACCCACCGAGAGATGGTTCGTTTGTGCACGGCCTGACCTTTTTTGGCGCCCACGTAGCCAACAAAGAGCTTGTCATCCACCCGGAACTGTTGTGTACGGTTCAGATAGAACAAGAGCGCACGTTTTGGGTCCAAACGGTGGAGCCTCTCTTCCTCCTTAGAAGGATGCGAAGGCGGAAAGAAGGTGGGCAAAGTGATGGTCTGCCCGATGTGGAAGGGCGTGACAACCTTTGGCAGGAAAGAAGGACGGGTCCTTAGAACCACCTTGTCTGGATGAACAGAAAGGAAAGGAGGTATAGAAGAAAGAGCCTGGAGCTCACTCACTCTTCTGGCAGAGGTGATAGCTACCAGGAAAGCCGTCCTGAGAGTGAGAAGACGTAAGGGACGGTTATGAAGGGGCTCAAAGGGAGCGCACATCAGATAGGTCAAGACAAGATTGAAGTCCCATTGAGGCATTATGAAAGACACAGGAGGAAACGTGTGTGAAATGCCTTTAAGGAAGCGATAAACGACCGGGGACTTAAAAAGAGAAGGCTGATCTGGAAGCTGTAGAAAAGCGGAGATGGTCGAAAGATAACCTTTGATAGTGCCCAGAGCAAATCCCTGCTGGGCCAAAGAGAGGAGGAATAGAAGAACCTCGGAAAGAGAGGCAGAAAGGGGATCCACAGCCTTTGCTGTACACCACGCCACAAATGTGTTCCACCTGCAGGCGTATACCGTTTTAGTGGAGGGACGCCTGGCTGCCAGAATGACATCACAGACTTCGGGAGGAAGATTGAAAGCTGTCAACCGTCGCTGCTCAATCTCCACGCATGGAGGTGGAGGCTGGACAGGTTCGAGTGGAGAACCGTCCCCTGCTGCTGCGACAGAAGATCCTCCCGAAGAGGCAGTCTGATCGGGGGATCGATCGCCATGCTGGGTAGCTCGGGATACCAGTATCTTCGTGCCCAATCCGGAGCCACAAGGATGACTTGGGCCCAGTCGCGCCAAATCTTCTTCAGCACTCTGGGCAGAAGTGGTATAGGCGGAAAGGCGTACAACAGACCGCAACTCGACTCGCGCCGAAATGCGTCGCCGAGCGAGTGCCACCTTGGAAATTCCAATGCGCAGAACTGATGACATCGAGCGTTCTCTTCGGTGGCGAATAGATCTAACCAAGGCTCTCCCCACTCCAGAAAAAGACCTTGCGCCACGTCCGAGTTCAGACGCCATTCGTGATCCATCATGCACCGGCGGCTGAGTTCACCCGCCCTGGCATTCAGAAAACCTGCCAGGTGTTGAACCACCAAGGTAATGCCTTGATGTTCCAGCCATGTCCAGAGGCGCAGAGCCTCCTGACATAGGGTCCATGACCCCACCCCGCCCTGTTTGTTGCAATACCATATGGAGGTGGTGTTGTCTGTGAACACCTGCACCACACTTGAGGTGGGGGAGAGGGGCGAAGCACTGGTTGACTAAATCCAGAGAATCCCTGTACATTTAGATATAGTATGGGACCTGGGAGGGTACTGCTGCGGACTCCCTTTCACTCTCCATGATACTGACCCCTGAGGTCCGAGATGTGAAGGGCACGGAACATGGTGGATGCACTAGGAGACCACGAACGGATATTTTCCTGAAGGAGCGGCATGCCTGAGGGTGTGGGCGGTGGTGGGCATTTCCTGGGGAGTTGGGGAAGAGGGCGAGGGGCGGGGAAATGGGGTGGTGTAAGAATGTGTCTTTAGAATTCACTTTCATTTATAATGAATCCTCTTTACGGGTGGCATTCGCATGAGGAATGCCACTGGGTTGTTCATTATAGGAGGCACTCTGGGACAATCATACGCAACCAGATACGGGGGGAGGCGGTCCAGTGAGTAGACATACCTGTCGCCCAGCCGCCGGGAGGCTCGACACCGAGGAGGGAAGAGTGAGGGGGGACACCTGTTTTGGACTTTAATTTAACTGAATTGCTCAATCATTTAATGTGCCCTTTGGGCTGCTTTTTCTATGATGTCACATTGAAAAATCAATAAAAATCTGTTTACTAAAAAAACACCTGCACCACACTTCCCCTAACAGAGGGAAGGAATGCCTTCAGAGCAAGTCGGATCGCCCAAAGCTCCAAAAGATTGATATGGAGCCGGGACTCCGCCGGAGACCAGAGGCCTCTGATCTCCGCCTCTCCTAAGTGGCCGTCCCATCCCAGGAGGGATGCATCCGTCACCACTGTGTGCTCCGGTTGGGTAAGGGAGAGGGATCTGCCACTGACCCAATTGCGATTCGTGAGCCACCACTGCAATTGCCGTGCAGTGCCCTCCGAGATCTGGACGTGATCGAACAGGTTGCCCTGATGCTGTGTCCACTGAAACTTCAGGTTCCACTGCAGAGCCCGCATATGCCATCAGGCATGTTGCACTAGCAGGATGCAGGAGGCCATCAGGCCCTGGAGCCGGAGGGTCATCCTGACTGAAACCCGGGATAGAGGCTGAAAGATCAGAATCATAGCCTGAATATCCCGGACTCGCTGCTCGGGAGGATAAACCCGAAACCGTGTCGGATCCAGAACTGCTCCGATGAAGGGGAGCTTCTGAGAGGGACTCGGGTGCGACTTCGGCACGTTGATGGAGAACCCCAGCAAATGCAGGAGGTCCGCCGTAGTCTGGAGGTGGGAGACGACTGCCTGGGGCGAGCCCGCCTTCGACAACCAGTCGTCGAGATAGGGGAAGACTGAAACCCCTGATCTGCGCAGATGAGCTGCGACCACTGCCATCACTTTTGTGAACACCCGAGGGGCACTGGTAAGGCCGAAGGGGAGCATGGCAAACTGAAAATGCTCCTGGACTACTGTGAAATGCAGGTAACTCCGGTGGCCCTGCAGGACGGGAATATAAAAATATGCGTCCTGCAAGTCCAACACTACCATCCAGTCTCCAGGGTCGAGGGCAGCCAAGACCTGAGCCAGAGTCAACAACTTGAACTTCTCCTTCCGGAGGAGGCGATTGACGTTCCTGAGGTCCAAGATGGGGTGCAGGCCCCTATTCTCCTTCTTGGGGACCAGAAAGTAGTGTGAATAACAACCACGTCCTACTTCTGGCCCAGGAACGTGGTCGATGGCCCCCTTGGCCAAGAGGGCCATGACTTCCTGTTGGAGAAGCGCAAAGTGATCCCCGACATGCGGTGGAACTGAGGTGGCATGGCTGGGGAGCAGATTTGAAGGGGAGAGAGTAGCCCGTTCGGACGATTTGCAGCACCCACCTGTCCGAAGTGACAGAACGCCAGTGGGGGAGGTGATGTTGAATCCTGCCACCCACCGGCGTGAGGTGCACCCCAAAGCTCGGACTAGGAAGGCTTTGAGGAAGATGCTGCGGGAGCGGAGGTGGACTGACCTGCACACTGGCCCCCTGTGCCACCACGGCGGCCACCACGCCCGTGGCCGCGCTGAGGTTGGTTCTGCGCAGGCTTCTGGCTGAACGAACGTGTATGGGCACCCCTTTCATGGCCACAAAAAAAACGAAACGCAGACGTGGCCGGGCGCGTAGTGGAGAGACCAAAGGACTTGGCCGTAGCCCGAAAGTCCTTAAAACTCTCCAGCGCACTGTCTGCCTTATCGCTAAACAGGCGAGTACCATCAAAAGGCATGTCCATGAGAGAACTCTGAACATCCCCTGAAAACCCCGTGGATCGCAGCCAGGCGTGGTGACGCAGGGCCACCATCGTGGAGATCGCCCTACCCAAAGAGTCCGTGGTGTCCAGCCCACACCGGATGCCGAACTTTGCAGCGTCTTTCCCCTCCGCAACAGCTTGGGAAAGTACAGCCCGAACCTCCTCTGGACACTGGGGCAGTGTCTGCGCCACCGTGTCCCACACAGCGTGAGAGTAGCGGCCCAAGAGGCATGCAGTGTTGACTGACCGCAGCCCCAAGCTGGCAGATGAAAACAACTTCTTGCCAAACTGCTCCAGCTTCTTTGATTCCTTATCCGGCGGGGCGGTAGGGAATGCGCTTTGGGAAATGGAGGCCTGGATGACAGGTTCTCCGGAGTTGAATGGTTTGTTAAAAAGGTAGGCTCACCCGGTGCTGGGCGATGACGCCTGGCCACGTTCTTATCCACAGGAACCCCTGTGGCTGGTCTAGACCAGGTGCCCATCAAAACATCCGTTAAGGCCTCATTGAACGCAAGCAGAGGCTCCATAGAACTTGCCGCCGGCTGAAGAACTTCAGTGAGGAGGTTGGTTTTGAGAGTGACAGTAGGCAGATCAAGGTCAAGGGCCTCAGCTGCTCTACGGAGCACCACAGTATATGTGGCGCCCTCCTCCATAACAGCAGGAGGAGACAGAAAACCAGGCTCAGAGGAAAGGTCAAGGCCACCTGCATCCTCCGATTCCTCCGCCCACTCCCGTTCAGACTCGCACTGCCGTGCAAGAGGGTCCTCAGACCCTTCCCAGTCGTCCCCCTCCTCCACCGCCCGAGGCACAAGCTGCTGAGGTGGGGGAGGGAGAGGGGAATACAAATGGTCCAATGGCGCTGGGAACAGCGCTGGTTGGCGCTGAGCCGGCTCCATGCCCTAATTAGGGTCCCAACCCGGAGCAAAATTGTCGAGAAACTCGGGCAAGGGCAGGACGAATGGGACCCATTGCAGCGCCGTGAACGGATCTGCGGGAGGTGCCGGAGCCACCAGCGGAGGACCCTGCGGCGCCGGGGCCAGAGCAGTCGGCGGAGGACCTTGTGGCGCCGGAGCCGCCGGCGGCAAGCAAGGGCCCTCAACTGGGACCGGGGGGCCCAAAGGCATGCCGGCAGGAGCCCGAGGCCTGAAAAGGCGGTCCATGACAGCAACAAATTTTTCCATCTGGGCTAGAGTCGCCGATTGACCCGAATAAGGTGGGTAGGCCGCGTGACTCTCAGGCTCCAACGGTGCCGCGGGGGAAGTAACCCTGGCCCCCTCGTCCAGAGACCGATGGGGGGACGTCGGAGAGCGCAAATGCTTCTTCGACTTTTTCTTGTGACGTCTCTTACCCGATTCAGAGTGTGAAGACTTTGACCCCGAGGAGCGATGATAATGGCTCCACGGTCGGTCCTTCGAGCGACCCCTAGACCTCTAAAGGCGCGGAGATGACTGCCGAGCCTCCAGCAGCTTTCGGGACCGCTCCCACAAAGCCTTCAGAGCCATGGCCAGACAGTCGGAATATGACCGGGAGTCATGGTTGCGCTCCAGACAGTAGAGACAGACGTCATAGGGGTCGGCCACCAACATCGTACGGCGACAGGCCCCGCAGGATTTAAACCCAGGCATCCCTACGCGGCACCAGGAGTCAAAGACTCAAAGAAGTAGAGACATAAGTTAGTCAAAAAGTGACTAGGGTCCGTGCTCTAACCGGATCTGCGCTTGCTAGCGCGGAAAAAGAAAGAACTGACGTCAGCGCGCATGGGTGGCACCTAAGTAGTCTCCGTGACGTAATCTCGGCACTTACGACGCCAGCCAGCGACGGACGCGGAGCCGCAAACGCCACCTACCGACGCGCAGGGGTACTGCTGACGAAAAACGTTCCGGATCCAGTCTGACGCCTGGGGATATTCTAAGGTAAGGAATCTATCACCAACGTGTCTCTTTCAGATTTACATAGATAAATATTGGACATTTTTGTAAAACTGGTGTGGTGTACATTTGTAGTGTTTTCACTGTATTACTGTTTGTTATGTGCAAATGCTTCACACACTGCTTCTGAGATAAGCCTGACTGCTCTTGCCAAGCTACCAAGGGGGTGAGCAGGGGTTATTTTAGACGTGAAATCTCCTTATCCTTACTAGAGTGGTGGATTCTGCCTGGCTTAGGTGCATACCCTAGCCAGCCAGAAAACCAATTTCTAACAGTTATATATTGGTCAGTATTGAATGCAGACACAAGGTTCGGTAGAGGATTGGCAAGTAAGGAGAACCATCTTATCTTGGCAAAAAACAGTAATTGTGACCAGACACCATGAGTCGAAGTGATCTCCAACAAAAGGATTAGGTTACTTACCCTGTAAGCATCTGTTCTTGGCATGTAGTGGTGTAGATTCACATACTTTGCATACACCTGCCATCTAGAGTTGGGTCCGGATGTGTGTAAGTTGTTTTACTTCCAGGAAGTCTTTCAAGTTGAAAGTTGAAGTGACTCCTCTTGGTGATAATGCGCATGGGCATCAGCTCCATTTTTAGGTTGTTTTACTGCTGGCAGGAGAGAATGGAATGTGAATAAGTATTATTTGAACATTGGAATGTTGGGACCTACACTGAAAACAATGGAGTGCTCCTGGCTTCTCTGGCCGGTAGAAGCCTGGAGCTCCAACATTCCAAAAGGCCTCACAGAGCCCAAGGGGATTTCAATCCCCTTGTGCTCTTTGAGACCTTTGATTTGTTAAAACATTCTGCCCTCCAGTGGCGGACTATTCTAATAGCCGTATAGCCCTCTGTAGCTGGTTTATACCAGCATTAAAGTCCCGCTCCCTTGTTAAAGGCCCTCTGAGTGGGCCTTTAATGGGAGGTATAGCACGCTACAGCAGGCTACTAGGCTACAGTAAAGAGATGTCCATGCATATGAAAAGGGAAAAAGAACTCCAACAGCCACCACAAATGTCCAGGGAGGAGGGAAGGCGCATGTGAATCTACAGCACTACCTGCCAAGAACAGATGCTTAAAGTGTAAGTAACAATCTGTTTGAGGCATGTGTGGCTGTCGATGCACATGCTTTGCATAGACTGTTAAGCAATGCCCTCGAAAATCGGTGGCTAACCTGTGGGTGTTGCAATTGCTTGGAAAAGTGTACATAGCACTGCCTGACCTACATTAGCTTGTTGGTATGATAGAACATCCACACAATAATGCTTAGTGAAAGTGTGTGGTGTAGACCATATAGCTGCCTTACATATATCAGCTATTGGGATATTGTACAGGACAGCCATGGAAGCCCTCATTTTATGAGTATAGTGCGCTCTAGGGGGTGTAGGTAAGTCATTTTAGCTTTGATGTAATATGTTTGAATACATTTAATTATCCATCTATAATTACCTGATTTAGATATGGGCTTTCCTTTCTGAGGGGGTGAAAAAGCAACAAAGAGTTGTTTGGTTTTATTTTTGGCTATGTCAATGTAATACATTAGAGCCCTTTTAACATCTAGTGTATGAAGAGCCCTTTCTGCAACTGAGTCTAGTAGAGAGAAGAAAACACCTAACTCAACTGATTGGTTAAGGTGGAAAGGAGAAACCACCTTTGGAAGGAAGGGTTGGTGCAAAGGACCTCCCTATCCCTGTGTAGTTGGAAGAAAGGTTCTTCCAAGGTTAGTGCCTGGAGCTCACTGATACACCTAAGTGAAGAAATGGCAATTAAAAATGCGATCTTCCAAGATAGAAACTAGAGGGAACAATTACGTAATGGTTCAAAAGGTGGACTCTTAAGTCCAGTAAAAACAACATTGAGATTCCATGCGGTTGCACGTGGAACTCTGGGAGGAATTCTTTTTTTAAAGCCTTCCATAAAGGCCTTAATAAATATGATCCTTCAAAAAAATAAAAGCGTTGCCTATTTTGTAGATAGGCAACCACTGGAGTGAGATGTAGTATATTGAAGTACAGGCAAGGCCATAGAGCTGTAAATGAAGAAGGTAGCAAACAATGTTTTGCACAGTTGTATTAAATGGATCAATGTTGCTATTACGGCAGTAAAAGACAAATCTCTTCCACTTAACTGCATAACATGCTCCAGTCGTAGGCCTACGAGCTTCTTTAAGAATGCTCATACACTCGGGTAATATAAGATAAAGGTAAGGAAGGCTTTGATGACTGGTACTTTGGATAAAGACAGGTGCTGTCTATTTTGTAAACAGGCAGTCACTGTAGGCAGATGTATGCATATGCATGTGAATGTAAGGCAAGAAAGCTGTAGTTTCAACAAGAAACAAACAATGTTTTGTATTGTAGCATCAAATGGATTGATACCCTTATTATGACAGTAACAGACAAATCTTTTCCATTTAGCAACATAGCATTCTTTAGTGGTAGGCCTGCGAGCTTCTTTGAGAATGGTCAAACAATCAGGTGGTAGATTTAGATACCCGAATTCTATGACCCCAGGAGCCAAATCGCAAGGTTGAGTTCCTTTGAATTTGGATGCCTAATTTCTCCATGGTTCTGAGTGAGGAGGTCTGGGTCGAGGTGAAGCTTCTCGTGGAGAACTACGGCGAGTTCACATAGTGTTGTGAACCAGGGTTGACGAGCCCAAGAGGGAGCTACTAGAATGAGGGTGAGAGAGGCTTGCCTGCGCTTCCGAACTAGAAACGGAAGAAGAGGGAGAGGCGGAAAAGCGTAGGCAAGTATCCCTGACCAGTTCATACACAGAACATTGCCCTTGGATAGAGGGTGTGGGAACCTGGAGGTGAAGTTTGGGCATTTTGTGTTGCCTGCAGTTTTGAACAGGTCTATCTGTGGAAACCCCCACCTGTGGAAGTAGGGGAGGAGGACTTGGTGGTGGAGCTCCCACTCATGGACTTGTTTCCGCATACCACTGAGGATGTCAGCAAAATTGTTGTCTGTGCCCAGGAGGTGTTATGCTAACAAATGGATGTTGTGATGTATCGCCCAACGCCAAACAGTCTGAGATAGCGATGATAACTGTGGAGAGTGTACATTGTTGTCATATTGTCTGTTTGGATTAAGACACACTTGCCTGTTAGGTGAGATAGGAAAGCTTTCAATGCTAGGTGAACAACTTGAAACTCAAGGTAGTTGATGTGGAGACTTTGGTGTTTGGTGTCCCAGACATCCTAAACTATGAGATCCTGTAGGTGAGCACCCCATCCTGTGAGGTATGCGTCCGCTGTCAGAGAGCGAGGACTGTGGCTGTCTATCAACACTAGATCCTCTAAATGGCACTGTGACTGAGACCACTGGTGTGCTCAACATTCTTGCAGCAGATGCATGTTCTATAGTGCATGTGGCAGTAAGGCGATGCATCATACCCAGCAGATACATGACAGTTTTGTTAATTGTTGATTGGCTTGAAATTGGGGTAGAGGTGTCTGGAAATTCTGAATGTGTGCTGTTTGGGATAGGCTAACCCTACTGTGTGTTGAGAATAGTCCCCAGATAGGGCTGAACTTTTAAGGGTTGAAGAGGGGATTTTTTTGACATTCATGGTAATCCCTAGCTGGCGGGGCAGATCTATAGTGAACTGAGTGTGTTGGTGACACAGAGGGAGGGTATTGGCTTTGATAAGCTAGTGGTTGAGATATGGGAAGACGTGGATCCTTTACTTGTGTAGATGTGCTGCCACCACTGCCAAGCATTTGGTGAATCCCCGGGGTACAATGGTCACCCCGAATGGGAGGACTTTGACATGGTGATGTTTTCCAGCTGTGACAAACTGGAGGCATTTGCGGTGTGGTAGAGGAATTTTGAATTTGGAAGTACGCTTCCTTTAAGTCTAGTGTTGACATAAAGTCGCCTTGGTGTAGAAGGTGGATCACGTCTTGAAGGGTGACCATATGGAAGTGCTCTGACAGGATGTAATGATTTAAGGGCCTGAGATAGAAGATTGGCCGTAGAGAACCGTCTTTATGGGAATGAGAAAGTACAGGGAGAAGACCTCTGACCCTTGATGTTGAAGAGGAATGGGCTCTATAGCTCCTTTGAGAAACAGAGCTTGTATTTCCTGTTTGAGCAATTGTTGATCTTCTAGAGAGAGTTTGTGTGTGCTAGATGGTATGTTTGGAGGTGTGGTGATGAGCTCAAGACAACCATGTTGGATAATGTCCAACACCCACTGATCCGATGTTATGGATAGTCAGGTGGGGGAAAAACAACTGTAATTGACCCCAGACAGGCATGAGATGATTGCGGGGAAGGAGAAGAGAGTCACTGCTTGGTGTTGTTAGGGGCACCGCTTCAGTAAGCACCTCTGCCCTACCCTTGGGAGTCGTATGTGCTTCTGAAATACCCAGTTGACGGAGAGTTATGAGTCTATGATTTGTAGGAGGAGAAAACGGCATCTGAAGATGCTGCTTTGGAACCTGCCATATATGAGGAGCAACAAAAGGAACCACGGGAGATGGGTGTTTGAAGCACACCCATGGACTTAGCGACCTCCGTGCCAATCTTAATCTTTTCCAGCACTTGGTCCACTTGTGGGCCAAATAGGTGTTCCTTGTCAAAGGGGACATTTAAAAGTGTCTGCTTGACTTCTGGCTTGAAGTCAGAGATATGCAGCCAAGCATGTCTGCGTAATAGGTCACTGGTGTTGATACCACTGGCAGCTGTATCTGCAGAGTCTAAAGCACACCTAATGGAGGAATTGGAGATGAGTTTAAGGACAAGTTCTTACCCTCACATCCTATGCTCCTAAGGGAGGTACCGGAGGAGGTCCTCCATCTCGTCCCAGTGGGCGAGATCATATTTGGCTAAGAAGCCTTGTGCATTTGAAATCCGCTAGTGATTAGTAGATTGCACCGCTACTGGTTTCCCTGAAGCATCAATTAGCTTAGACTTCTTATCGGGAGGTGGAGCGTCAGCTGTGATTTGTGAATTAGCACTCTTATGGGCATTGGACACAACTAAGAAATCAGGGGGAAGTTGCCTTCGGATGCAAATGTTTTCCGAGGGTTCAGTTTTTTTTTTAATCAACCCTGGGAGCAATAATGTGTGCGTGTGCAGGGTCCTTAAAGATGTCATCGGTGTGAAGCAGCATGCCTTTTAACATGGGGAGGTATTGAGTAGCCCTATGTGTACAAGATTAGGTTTCAAAAAGGAAGTCCTCCTCTATAGGCTCTTTATGGAGCGGGACTTGGTGGTACGCTGCAGCCCTTCTGATGAGCTCCTGATATGAGGTGGTATCATCAGGGTGTGATGGGTTGGCAGGGGAGAGGTCTGAAATAGTGTCTCCTGGGGGATCCACATCATAATTTGTCCAAGGGGCTGTGGCGCATCATAGGAATCATCCACAGTGAAGGAATGTGGTGATCCCTGTGGAGTAATGTCTAGGTGATCCCCCCGAGAATGAGGTGGAGAGGGTGTAGGTGGTGAAATGAAGGGTGTAGGGGGAGGTGGTGGTGAAAAAGGTGGAGGAGGGTGCCTCCTTCCCCTTTTTAAGAGGTACCGGCATGTCAATTGCTTTTTCAAAGGAGAGTTGGCGCTTAGATGGAGGAGGTGCCGACACCACAGTCTTTCTTAGAATGCGGCCACTTTGAGGCTGGAAATGTATCCTTTATTTTGAATCAGCCGTTCCTAAATGGTCTGGAGGATTGGCTCCACCGGAGTACCAGGAGCCGATTTAGGAGCTGGTCCTGGAATGCATGTTTGGGTTTCAAAGCCAAAGTGGTAAGGCTGAGGATGTGGTTGTCGGCTCTGTGCACACCCGGAAGGCTTAGTCTGTGCTTTCGGTGCCAAGTCTGGGGGTGGGGCAGCCAGAGCCGTTGTTCGGTGCCAACCATGACCTGTTGGCAGTGGTTGTCCAGAAGGCTTATGTTCAATTGGAGTCAGAAGTATTTGAGGGGGCAGGATGGGGGTGGGATTACTCCCAGTACATTGACCCGGTGGAAGATCCTGCAGTTGGGGATTGATCTTCAAGTCTGAGTCAGCGTCCTGTACGGAAAAAGTCTCTTCCGAAGTTGCAGAGGCCTCATGGAGTGCCTCCTCCTCGACATCCTGGTGGCCGAAAATGTCTGGTGTTTCAGCTACCTTCCGGTGGTGCATCTCCCTGCGACATGCCCTTGGATCCCTTAAGGTGTTCTTGGACTGAAACAACTGGCAGACCTCGCAGTCTTCTTCCTTGTGATCTGGAGACCACCGAGATAGAGTGGTCCTGGGAGCGTGGCCACATCCACGAGGAAGAAAAAGGCTTCTTATTCCTGTTATGTTTTTTGTGGGTTTTTTTTTACAAGAGGTTCCTTCAAGAGACCACTCTCTGTAAGGAGACATGCCTTTAGGGATGTAATTTTGGGCACGATCCAAGAAAAACTTGGATTTGTGCTTCCTCAATGCTTCCAGGCACAAGGAGGTGCAGGAGGTTGAAGTCAAAAGATAGAAATCAGAGCCCTGACACCACATACTGATGTTGTGGAGGACCAAGTAAGACCTCTTTTAACATCTTTGATAGAGTTTGATCCCCACGACTTTAGGAGGAGACATTTGACCTACTTGTTACTCAAATAATTGTGAGGGATTTTGGTTAACAAAGAAGAAGAGCCCCGGACCTTCATTGGTAAGGTGCATAAAAAACAGCAACTTATATCAGTGCGCCATACAGCACGTTATCTAGGCCAACATGATCACATCCTGGGCTTATGAAGCTGCGAGTTTAGTCTTGAGGTGCCAACTGGAAGCACTGGAGAACTGTTGCAGTGGAAAAGGGGTTCTCGAGCCAGTTGAGTGCCTGGGGATATACAGAAGGTGCGGTAGCTGGAGGAAAAAGTATCCACCTTAAACTGTATACTGTAACAATGTTGTGAACATAAGCATTCAGCAGGTTTATGAGGACAGCTAAACCCTTACTACAGTTGTGAATAGATTTTATGTAAAGTCAAAATCATGAATTATCCTTGTTTGATCCACCTGTGTGCATTTCTACCGGATAGTCTGATTTCTGACATTTCCGATTTACTAAAAAAAGTACCAGAGTAGTTCCCCTTGGATAGTTGAGATAATTTGTAACAGATTCTTTATAAGTAGTAGAACCTTTTGCACAAGTCGGTTTAGGAAGGAGGATCTCAATGATCTGGGCAGATTCTTTATTAGAACTAGAACCTCTTGCTCGAGTTGGCGTAGGAAGGAGGATTTCGATGGTCTGGGCACAATGTCAGGCAGAGAAACCAGACCATGCAACCATTATGTTCAATATCAAGCACCCCAATTGTTTTTGTGCAATGCACATTTACACAAACACCCTCACGGGTACAGACTGATTGATTCAGAGTTACGGAGTCACTAATGTGCAAATGAGAGTGGCTGACATTTTCTTGCTCTCATAGGCTGAATAGTAAAAATACTTTGCCCACTGTTGTGGGGTTATGTTGTCCTTGCAACAGGGTATGTAAATATTCTGATGTAATTGACCTTTCCCATACTACTTCTGCTGGAACTTGAAGAATACCTTCCTTTTTTATAGGCCTATGATCAAACTTTCTCTTTTGGAGCTCGATCAGCAAAAGATCAGAAAAACCAAGAATCTGAAAAAGGATGGGTCAATACTTTTTGTTCTGTATTTGGCTTTAGTGAGGCAAGCCATGAACACAAAGATCGCGTCCTAACTCCATGGCGACAGCTATGTGCTTCTAACTCAGATATAACCTTCACAGTTATAACAACTGGTCAGATGGCATACCTTCCCTTGGGATGATCTTGAAACCTTTCCTTGAGTCTCCTGTGATAACGTCCTTGAATTTCTAAATGCAAGGTCATAATGCAAAAGGAGAACTTAAAAGCTTGACGCACTGAGTGAGGCAGAAGCTGTTTGGTGTTAGCTGGGGGAGCTAAAGAGGTCAGTCAGGAGTTGTATCTCTTGTGCAAAGCAACAGTGTGGAATTACTTTTACTGCACCCTCTTTATTTAATTGGCAGATGCCGGTTTCAGAAAGACTTCTATAAGTAGCCTTTAATATCCTGAGTATTACATTTATTTAAGAGCCTTTTGCAGAACTTTCAAATTAAAAAAAATGCCATTACAGAGTACTGAGTGGGGCGGGGTAGAGGCACTGGAAAAACAGAAATTGTATGCCATGCAGGTGATGCAGAAACAACATAAGATTAAGCAAAGGCAGAAATAATACATTATTACTAGGAAATGTGTAGAACCAGGATGCTGATAAATAAACCAATCTACAAGCACTCTTAGGTATTTTTCAGACTGAAAAAGCACCAGTGGAACTGTTAGAGCTTGTGGCTGCAGTGTCTCAAAGATAATTAAGCGAGGTGTGGGCACCAAGAAGGAACTCAGGTTTTACTTCTAGCATGAGGGTTGTACAACAAGGCTTTCCAAGGATGGACACACAGACAAGAGAACTATATCCTCAAGGTTTGGCCTGTAGTGCTTGGCAAACAATCAATTTACTGACAGGTCAGATTTCTGTTTCTCCCATGCCCTTGTCACTGGTTACTGAGGTTCATCTATCTGAATTCATAAGGACACCTGTAATCTAAACCGCCTGGTATGCATCATGACATGCAAGACTTCTTGTGATAAGTCACGTTCTTAGCCTTTCATGAGCCAAATCTGCATTTGCTAATTGTGTGTATATGGATGAAACAGCCTGATGCCTTCCAGCATCAAAAGTGATGGAAATGACTAACAACCTCACAAATCTGCCATTAGTGACATTTCGAATAATGAATATAAGATTCTTCCTGAGACAATCAGAAGTCACAAGAATCATGATATGAAACCACCTGAATCTGTTGAATACCACAGAAAGATCAGAAATGAAGAGAAGGCATACACCACCAGTTGGTAGGTTCAGCACACTAACATCCAAGTCTGCCAGATGTGCTTCCCAACCAGTAAGGAATGTGTCCATCACAATTCAGTCAAGGAAAAGCCCGGCCCATCAACAGATTTTCCTTTAACCCTCAGCAAATATCCTGTTGAACTTGTACACAATCAGGGGCTTCCTTCAGATCTGTGATTAGTCCTCAATGACCAAAAGAGTACAAGATACCATGAGGCTCAATAACCTTAGAATCAAAACTATTCAGCAGAATTAACAGATGCTTCATCAATACATGCTGAACACCATACAAATGTGGACATTCTGCCTTCATCAAGAAGATTGCAATGACTCTCCAATAAACATTGTTTCTTGTTGGCTCCCAATTCACTTGAATACGTTCCATGTACCACAGGGGAATACTGTTACTGGGTGGTTTGTCAGATAAAATGGACTTTCCTGCATAAGTCTATATGCCACACAAAAGTGAACTAGCAGATACACAAGCTTACTTCTCTCACAGGCCCCCAAATAGGATTTTTAAGAGCCTCTGAAAAGAGAAGAAAGGGAAACTTGTTCTGAGGTGCTTGATGCATCATGCATGCCCACCTCAGGCGCGCTGCCCGGATCGGACGGGGGGGCATGATCACTCTGCCCTGCCCGGCCGCTCCCTCTCCGGCACAGAGGAGCACCCTACACACAGGACAGGCGAGTGCGAGCATGGGCGCCGGGGAATTCCGGCCTTCTTGACGGCCCTCTTTCTTTCCCCCCCCACCCTGGCCTGCGGCTTCCCGCGCACGCTACGCAGTCCCACTGTGCCCCGCTTGGCGGATGATGGCCCTCCTGCTCTACCGCAGAATGATCTCCTCCTCCCTTCTCCCCCCTTCCCCTTGACCCCACCTGAGTTTACGACCCTAACCTTGACACCTCCTATTGCCACACATACACGGGAACCAGTTTATTTATAGGTTCAGTTCCCAGACCGGATCCTTACCTATCCACAGATAACGAACGATAGATGCGTTGTGCGGCGCCCCCGAGGCGCTGCCCTCCCTAGCGCGCCCTGCTTACAGATGACAAAGCGACGTAGACACACACTCCCGGTCAGGGACGGATGCGCCCGGAGAGTGTGGCAATCTCTTGCCCTGGGTGCACTGTGTGGCATGCCGGGTGCGCGCTGACACTTGGCGGTCTGGGAGGTGCGGCGCTGGAGGGACGGATGCGCGCCATAGTACACGCATAGATATGGACTGCGAAGCTGCACACTAGGCTCGCCGGATCTACGCGTTGCCATATATGTCGCAGTGAGCTATACTGCAGCATCCTTGTCGCGCTTCAGCCCACACTATGAGCAAGATGCTGGCGCTCGGCTGCCCGGAGGCCTTTACACTTTGGGGTAACAGCGGTGTCCTGTAAGACTCCAGATCAGGGCCTGGGTGGCAACCGACATAGCCGCGGAGTGGGCTGGACCACAGCGCCACCCTCTGTCGCCGACAACACGCACCAGGGACACCACAAAAACATAAAAACACACAAACAGCGCCACAAATCTACTCTCTTAACAATGCACGCACCTCCTTTCTGTACACATGTTAACCTGCACAACGCCGCCGGACCTCCGGGTTGTCGGCTGAATGGCTGTGTCCTACCATCTGGAAGTGTGCGTTTTGTTTAACTGCTTCGCCACCTGGACGGTGACTGTGCATTGTAAGATGATGCAACTGCAAATGATAAAGGTTTTTCCACAAAAAAAAATACAAAAAAAAATCATGCATGCCCACCTCAGTAGTAAGAGGATTATGCTCCAAGTCTAAGAAGCCAATTGCTACAAAGTAATGTAAAAACGATAGGCATCCAAAGGTCATTTTTAAGTATTTTGATGGTACATGTATAGTGGACTCATAATTTTGACTGGTTTCGTATTTCTTTGTCTTTCATTCTTATGGAAAATTAAAGCTATTGTAGTTCACTTCACTTCCTCCAGCGAATGACCAAATCATAAAGTCTGTAAGTGACTGAACTTGTCAAAATGCCAGCTTTTTTAGAACAAAAGTCTGATATTTATGGGTCTAGCCTATTTGAGGCCAAACATCGATGTTAAATGTTTTGTTTACATTCCACAGAGAATATTTACGAGATAGGGAATCTATTATACCTGTTACGTGGAAACTTTGAATTAGGAATGTTGTTTGGGGCTCAAATTTGTTAAAAGGTGTTATTCCAGTTATCAGTGCTGTAACAACATCTACATAGATGTTGTATGCTCCTTGAACTTATTACAGGCCAAAACCCAAAGAAGCTTCTTATAAATCATCCCTCTTCTCAGTGCTTGCTGCAGAAGCAAATCAGACCTATACAGGCATCAGACTGTTCAACATGAGAATACACAAAGGAAATCCTCAGCACATGTCTGTAGTGTATCTAAACAATTATCTGCACGCTGTATGCATAAATATTAACACAGTATTTTGAGTTTCTTGTTTTTCTTTTTTTATTCTTATAGTTTTTCTTCAGCCGACTTGTGTTTCGTCGCATACACTGGGAAAACGTCCCACGACTTTCTCAAGGCTCTACAATATTTGGTATATTCCCTTTTTTTGGTGGTGATAATTCCAATCCACAATGGTTAAAATATCTGTCTAATGCGTTAAAATCAGTTCTTCATACCGGAAAGGTTTCCGTCTGACCAATCCACGAGCTCGTAAGGACAGCTCAGTCATCAACGTAGCCCAAAACCGTGACTCTCAAGTGGAATTATCACCACATAAGAAAGGAATATACCAAAGATTGTAGAGCCTTGAGAAAGTCGCGGGATGATTTCCTAGTGTATGCAACGAAACACGTGTCGGCTGAAGTAAAACTATAAGAATAAAGAAAGAAAAACAAGAAACTCAAAATACTGTGCTAATATTAATGCATACAATATGCAGATAATTGTTTAGATACACTACAGACATGTGTTGAGGATTTCCTTTGTGTATTCAGTGGCCTCGGCTGCATTTTTGGGGGAGGTTGGTGGTTCTTCTCACCTTACAGCACCGCCCAGAATTTAGGATTTATTGAAACTGATATATATGTGTGATTTTCCTGAGTGGCGCCGTTTCACCTAGCTCAATAGCACTGTCTGTTCAAAGGTTGTTCAGCATGAGAGTTGGTGGCAAGATTTGTCTGACTATTCGCTGAAACCCAAGTAGATCGGCTCTACCCGCTTTCAGAGAATGACATGCATGTTGCTGCTCTCTTCACATTTTCAGTCGTTGGTAGAAACAGAACCATGACCTTCAGAGTCATTGTGGGCATGTAGTAAACAAATGTCAGAAAATATGTCTACCTATTCAAGGGTACCTTTGATGGCTTTTTAACATTTTGTCTATAATAGCTACCAAACGTCAGCAGAAGGGTGAAAATGCAAAAAATGATTAGTCATTCCTACACAACATTTTCTGCTAGTGCACAGATTCATGTATACATACCTTTTTGCACATACTAATCTGCATCACAGCATAATTAATGAGTGCTTCTTTCAAGTCATGATTCTTCTGCTCTCTGAAGCGATCAATATCTTCCCATGCATTCTTCACAAATTCCCTGCAGAGCAATGTGAACAATTTGTATATTTGTGGTTTAGGAGTAGAGGTAATGTAGGACCAAGAAATAACTTTTAGGATAGGATATACATGTTCTTAATCATATCTAGAAAATGTGCCTGTCACCTGACTGCATACATTCAACACTTTTGGAAAAGAAGTCTGCCATTACAATGGAACCTTTAAAAGAAATTAAGGGGCTGCACAGAGGGAATACATTTCACCTTATGGTAGGATCTGACTGACCTGGACTGAAAATAGGCCGAGACACCAACATAAAAGTAGCCTAAATTAGTGAATTAAGTAGCCCACATTTGCAAATTGGGGCAGTTTTGAACTTATTAAGAAATACTGTATAATTTTATTGCAACGTGTGAATGAATGTTGTACTTGTAGAGCACACTGTCACTCGTAATTGAGCATCTTGGCGCTATGCTGGGAGTCAACAGGGATGCTTATGTAACGGCTCTAAATTGGTTAGAAAAGGGAGTGACAGTGTATCAGGGGCAAGAAAAAGCCAGGTCTTTAAACTTTTTTAATACTTCAGTTTCCATGAAATGGAGTGTTCTGGGGAGATGGTTCCAAGCTTTGGCACCCAGCACCATGAAGCCCTTTACCCCTCTGGATTTCAGTCTAAAAGAAGGAGGCCCCAAAGATTGGCGTCGGAAGATCTCAATGTTCTCTGGGTCCTGAAGTGGCAGAACTGGGCTGTGAGATATTTGGGCCCAGGGGATTTGAAGGCTTTGAAATCTAGTAGTAGGGTCTTGAATAGGATTATTTTGTGGATGGGTAACCAGTGGAGTTACAGGGCGGCCGACACGGAGCTCCACTTAGTAAGTTTCAGCACAAGTCTAGCCACCTATCTGGAGCTTGTGAATTAGCTGCTTGGAGCAGCCTGCATAAAGACTATTGCAGTAGTCACCTCTTGACGTGATTAGGGCAAAAGATATGGCTTTCCTGGTGTCAAGAGGGAGGACGTAGATTTGTTTTAAGGGATTTAACCAGATTGAAACACATGCTTGCCACTCCCTAATGTTGTGCAGACTGGAGTTGGAATAGTAAATTATACCGCTCCAAAGTCCAGCACTTTCGCTTAAGCATGTCGTTGTAATGATATGCATGGTAAAGACGCATTTGTTGTAAAGACTGCGGAGTAACAGCATGCGTTGTTCCAACATACAACCTGAAAAGAGAGATCAGTATCAAATGTCAACCTAAGATTTTTTGCTACCTCCACAGTGGACGGTGGGTTGAGGGATGGAGTTGGTCCACCATTGTGCGATGGTGGAGAATGGATTTGATTTGCCAAAAAGTATGGGGGAATACATGCTTTTGTGCTTGCTGCAGGCAATGTTTGTGGTAATTTCAGGGAAACCAACAGTAGAAACTGTCCCACCAGACCATAAAATAGGTCCACTAACAGCCACAAAACGGCCCACACACTGACCTGACAGATCTGCCCTTTGGGAACTAACCGACTACACTATAGACTAGTCCTACCTTGCCAAATGGCCAATTTAGAGTGCTATGTAGGACCTGTAATAAGGCATGTTTATAGCTGGTTCAACGCGTCTTATTTGACCTTTAGTGAGAGTGTTGCTGAATAATCCAATGAAAGTCACTTTGGGAAGTTGGCAGTTAGCCTTGTTAAATGTAAAGAGGAGGGCTCCCTACTGTAAGGATATGGTTCCTAAATGTAGGGAATACACAATAATTGTACAGAATTTAGGAAACCAATTAACAGAAGAACAATGCAACAATGATATTACATACTGTCAATGAGAACCCAGAGACAACAATAATTATAGCAAAAGTACAAAACAGTTTTTATTAGACATTGAAAATATATAAAAACAGTATGATCATTCATACAGGGGCTGACTTGTCAAATATGCATACTGTCAATCATACGCTCAAAAGTATACAAACAAGTGAAGGTGTATAAACAATAACAAATAAATGGTAGTTAATATAACACAGATTACATAAAAATAGTGTGGCACAAATTTATAATTGACTAGAATGTATTCTACGCGCGTTTCGGCACACACAGGCGCCTTCGTCAGGAAAAATAGGCCACTGAGGGAGGGACAATAGTTATTCTTGAATGATTTTCTAATCAAGGGCAAGTTTCTTATAGTAAGATATACACAATAGAGATGCTTTCACAAAGGCGGATGAACTTTTAAAATTGGAGACACAGATGGTCCAATACTATTCCTAATTTTAGCAGCAGGGAATGTTTATGAAATCTTGTAGTACAATGGTAAGAGTTAGATGAAAGCTTCTGATATGAAGATCAACCAAATTCGTAAAGATACAAGATAGCGCAAAATATATAGAGAGTCACAACTCATTCATTAGCTTCCAGGTCCACAATGATATGTTGGATCCAATATTTCATTGACAATTTTCAATCTGGCGGCGGGAGGCACTGGCAGACCATCGACAGCAGCCAGGGACACTGGGACATGCAGGGCCAGGGGGGGGCTAGAATTAGAAATAATTAAATTATGGGGTGGCCACTGCGAGAGAGGGCCTCTCGTCATCCCGGTCTCGGTCTCTGGTTCAATGCGTCTTATTTGACCTTTAGTGAGAGTGTTGCCGAATAATCCAATGAAAGTCACTTTGGGTAGTTGGCAGTTAGCCTTGTTTAAACAGAGACCTACATTTAGGGGGAGGGCTATGGATCTTTGATAAATGCGAGTTGTTTGCAGTGGCTTGGGGTTGAAAGTAGTCTTGTTCTGATGGGCATACTACAAATACTTCCTTGAATACGTCACCTTTCATGTATTTCCTGAATACCTGGTACAGCAGTGTAGTTCAAGTTGGGCCCCCACCTATTCCACCAGAGACTTGTCATTACAGTTTGGATGACTATTTTGCCATCTTTCTTCTGCCTCGTCTTACCCAGGCATACTAATGCAGCTTGTGTTAACGTCCAAGTCCTTTCTAGAACATAGTGTGGGTCATTCTTTTTGTTAAATAAAAGTTTGGCTTTGGCCAGGAAGGGGAGCTGTCAATACGCACTAGCTGGCGAGGATTTTGACTTCAAGTCATGGGAGAGGAGCAGCAGCGAGGCGAGAATCAGCAAGTCTGTTCTCACAGTACAGACAGATGGTACAAACACTGTTATGAAATCTCTACCTATTTTCCTCCATCAAAGCACAAATCTAAGATAGCCAGGGCTGGAGTGAGAGTGCAACTAGACTCCTCAGAAGTTTGACCTAGTGTCTGTGGAAGAATATGACTGCAGATCAGTGGCCTAATGGGAGAGTTGTACTATGGGAGGTCATGTAGACAAGTAAAAGTTTTCAGCTTGTGCAGAAAGACTGAAGCGTTGACCTGGGGGAGAAGAGGAGGGGGAAGGACAAGAAATGAGGACTTGGCTTCCGAACGTGTTCCTCAGTTGATTTCCTCTCACAGACACTCTCTGGTCCACGGCCAGTTAAAACAAAGGAGAAGAGGATGTTGAGGGCCAGCAATGGTTCCTTTGGGTGTGCTGGGTGTCTATAGGACATGTTGTTGGATATGACATTGCCACCTGTATCTTTGAGGTGTTGCTTTGTTCCACCTAGCAGGCTCATCGATTGCCTGAATGATGCTCATCCAAGGTTAAAGCTCCAAAAATCCCATTAATGAAGAAAACGCAGCGTGCCCTGCAGCTTAACTCTTGGCCTATTTGTTCAGAGTTGCAGGCACGATTCACTAAAGCGGACATCCTGCTGGTGCTGCAGGAATTTAGGAAGAGCGTCGCTGCCCTGCTGGAGAACTCTGCAAAGGCCTTGATGAAGTTCGATCATTTCTTGCAGAAAGCGGAATCGAGAACTGATCATCTCAAGAATGATCTACCTGACCCGGCTCATGAGCGTAATGAGTTGTCGGCCAGGTTCAACACTCTAGAAACGCAACAAGTGACTCACTGACTAACTGGAAGGTTTTCAAATTGGGTCCCAAAGGAACATCATCTGCTTTTTCCGGATGAACAGTGAAGTGCCCATTTCAGAGTTGGAAGCTTATGCTCAGTCTCTCTTCTGCCACATACTTCAGCTTCATGATGACCAAGGGACAGCCTTGCTCCCCACTCATGTTTTCAGACTTCCAACAAAAAAAAAAAAATACCTAGCCTCAAACATCCTCAGTATGGTCAATTATTTTTGAGCTGAAGGAAGACATAATATTAGCCCCAGCCCAGAAGCAAGAACCCATAAAGTTAAAAAATTATGGAGTAATTGTATCAAGATTTATCATATACCACTCTGGTGAAATGCAGAGATTTCAAAGACAACAAGACTTACATGCGCCACAAGAAAATTCCTAAGAGGAGGAGTTACCTGTTTTGACTGGCTTTCACCCTCAATAATAAACGACATTAAATCAACCTGGCAGTCGAGGTGAGGAAGCTTTTGAAGCCAAGGATTCCAAAGGCACATTCGAAGCAACATAAACAACACCAAACCTAGAAGCTTTGTGGAGAGCATGTATCCAGTGAACTGGCAGAGAAAAGATCAAGGTGAGAACAGCAGGAAAATAATTCTCTTGCTGAACAGTCAGATGCAGGGCTGAGTATTATGTATTGTCTTAACTGTCGCGTTTTTAATGCCCAAACTGATTGTTTTAACCTAAAGTCCTGAGTATTACTTGACAGTTGTCGTTTGCACATTTGTGAAGCAGACATGACATTTCTCACTCTAAATAGGTGGCTTTTTCATTGTTTTGTTGAAGAACCATTAACAAAACATGCCCTCATCAAGAAGTACATTATTGGATGTACATCACTTGCAATTAAGCTACAAAGCAAATACACGTCTGCGTTAACATACACAATCTCCACCCACCACTGGTGGGTGATTCAGCCCCACACCGACATCTTATTTATCCACTCGAGTCCATGACCATGACCAAAGGCATCTGGAACCAGCTGGAGCAGTAATGCAATTGTCTATCAGAATAGGCCAGTGACAGCAGTGACCCTTATTGTAGAGTCAATCACTCAATGCAGAGCCAAATACATCCGGACTGGGTGCCAAATATCTCTGGGTCGAGAAGGTGTGGGGTCAGCTCCCAGAACATATCTAGCTGATCCTGGCAATATACAGGATCAGAAAGTCAGTAAGTCTCCTGTGGGGGAGACCCCCTACCCCATCTCATGGCTATTCGACACTTCACAAGTAACAACAGAATCACTGGAACGTCCTTAACATAGCCTAAAAGACACACAAGAGGCTTTCAGCTAACCTCAACATCAGTGATTTGGAGAACAGTATGCAGGACTGTCATCCAAAATTCTGCATTACTTGGACAGTACCAGGCGAATGAAGTCAATATCCTCGCGTTGGCAATGTGGGCAGGTAGTTTTCTCTCAGGCCCATCTTGTATAAGGACAGTGGGATGCAGTACATTTGGTGAAGGAACTTAAGGTGAAGTTAGGGGACAGCGCCCTAGTTGGTATGCAGCAGAAGCACCATTAGTGCTCAGGAGGGGGGCTCCAGCATCACCACCCATCTTGTGTAAGCCTACCCAGTGCACACTAGGGAAGTTAGAACCAGCTGATTTAGGGGTCTCTGGGAATGTTGGAATTTCTTACAAAATGCTCCTGATCTATAATAGAGGGGTACATCTAGTGTAGTGCATTCTGGGCAATCGTTGATATCTTGAAGGGAGCTGAAAAGACCGACTGTATAAAGGTCACCCGCCTTAGTGAGCTGGACGACCTGCAGCTGGAGCCAGGGCCCATATTCACCAGAATGGGGGCTAGACGGGTTAAGCATGAGAGGTATATCACCTGCTATTATGCAGCCCACCATGTGTATGTGTCTTACATAGCCCCAGGCCCAAAATGTACAACCCACAGTGTTGATCTCAGCCCGGGGCCAAGATGGAGGAAAATGTGTGCACAGTTCATAGTGAATAGGGGAAATGGGGTGGGGTCTGCCTCACACACAGTGTGAGGGAGAAACAAGATTGTATAGTGCCAAAAATGTGTTAAGTGTGTCTGAGCACAGTAGTAGTATAGTTTCAAGTCAGGTGCACAGATCCCACCCAATTCAAAGGGCAGTGTGAAATCCTCCCAAGATACTTGCTGTACTCTGTCCGTCCAGGTGAGTCATGGCAGGCCGGCCACATTCTATTGAGGAACGGTTGTGTTAGCGGGATAGGAAAGTTGATGAAGAGCTGAAGAAATGTAAGTAGGACAACCAATTGGCTATCACAATTCTACCCACATCTCCGTGCTCGTTTGTTATGTTTGGTTTTTTATTGTTTCTTGTTATTTCACAGAGACTCGGTGATCTAAGGCATTTCAGTTTGGGTGGAAGGTGTAGTCAACCCAAGCCTGAAAGGATAGATATAATGCATGTAGTGCTTCACTTTCGGTGCAGACTTAGTGGGGGACACACTAAATGCCATGCCACATGGATGAAGAGACTTACGGTACTTTACTACCATGATCCGGCTGATCATAGCAATCTTTAAAAGCCGAAAACATGACTTTTCAGAAAGGCCTTGTTTCTCCTGATCGATGCTTAAAAAGCATTAGATGGGGTGCACTGGCCCTTTATACAACTGGTCCTGGAGGCTGTGGGCCCTGCTTCAGTCAACGGATCTGGGCCAGCTACTCAGATCCAGTGGCACTTGTCTGCTTCAATGGCTTGCTATCCCATCCCTATCTTATTTCAAGGGGAACGCACCAGGGGTGTCCTCTCTCTCGCCGCTCCTGTTCACGCTATGCATAGAGCCGTTGGCAGAGCGTGTCCGGAGACATCCCTTTATTGAGGGAGTTAGGATGGGAAGCCAACTCCATAATATAGCTTTATATGCTGATGATGTGCTGGTGGCAATTACCAAGCCTCAACAATTGTTACCCCCTTTACTAGAGAAACTAGAGCGCTTTGGGAGGGCATCAGACTTTAAGGTGAATGCCACCAAATCCAAGGGCCTTAACCTACTATCCTGCGAGACGAGCAGCCCTACTTAGCCGCAACCTTTCCGTTATCATGGACGACGCAGGAAATTTCTTACCTGGGCATTCAGTTATTCTCCACCATAGAGAAATTGGTGACACACAACTACACATCCCTGCTGGCTACAGCGCAATCCTTGATTCAGTCCTGGCACGTGGCCCTCTCTCTTGGTTGGGGTGCACAGCCGCTACAGAAATGTCCCTACTACCTAGGATCTTATACTTTATGTAGGCACGGCCGCTTCAATTGCCTCCTTCTGTACTGAAGAAACTACAATACTCCATAGAAACCTTTATCTGGAGGGGAACACGTGTTAAAATGGCTAGGAAGCGTGCAAATCACTGTTGGAGGACTGGGCATACCCTACCTATTGCGTTACTACCAGGCAGCCCAGCTGCGATTCCTGGTGGAGTGGCAACACCCATAGTCAGAGAAACATTGGTGTTTTCTAGATCCGGCAGTGGCATATTTGTGCGTACCCATACTAGCATGTGAATTAGATGGCATTTTTCAAAATAACTTCTTTTTTACACTCTTACATTTGGAAGGAAGAAATGCATAGAAAGTCAATTGATATTAACACTTGTTCTACTATTCTATGTTCCCCTAAGTCTCCCGATAAAAGTGGTACCTCACTTGTGTGGGTAGACCTAGTGTCCGGAACAGGAAACGGCCCAAAACGCAAAGTGGACACGTCACATTTTTCCAGTGAAAACTGACCCTATTTTTGCAATGTATCTAGCTGTGGATTTTGGGCCCTAACTCAGCTGGCACCTAGGAAAACCTAACGAATCTGTACATTTTTAAAAGGTAGACACCCAGGGGAATCCAGGATGGGGTGACTTGTGTGGCTCTCACCAGATTATGTTACCCAGAGTCCCTTGCAAACCTCAAACTTTGTAAAAAAAAGAATGTTCCTCACATTTCTGTGATGGAAAGTTCTGGAGTCATCTAGGAGCCACAATCTTCCAACTATCCAGCATCCAGCCCCCCCCCACCCCCCTCCCCAAGTTGCCCGATAAAAATGGTACCTCACTTGTGTGAGTAGTTCAAGTGCCCACAACAGGAAATGGCCCAAAATGTACTGTGGAGACTTCAAAATTATCAACCACAGAAAAAGACTTGGTTTTGCGAGGGAGTCACCTGCGTTTTTGGTCCCACACTGAGCGGGCATCTAGGGAAACCTACCAAACCCACACATTTCTGAAAATTAAACACCCTGTGGATCCCAGGAAGGTGTGGCCTGCGTGGCTCACCCAGTGTTTTCTTACCCAGAATCCCCTGCAAACCTCAAAGTGTCTACTTTTCAGACCTTTCTGGTTTTGGTTGGTTTCCCTAGATGGCCGCCGAGCCCGGGACCAAAAACGCAGATGACCACCTTGCAAAACCAGGTCGTTTTGTGATCGATAATTTTGAAGCCTCCACATTAAGTATTTGGGACCTTCCCTGTAGAGGTAACAGTTTTATCGGGAGATCCAGAGGAATGCTGGGTGGTAGGAAATTTCTGCGGCCCCAGTGCTCTCACATCTTTCCCACAAGGAAGTGTGAGGAAGAAGTGATTTTTCTTTTAGCTAAATTTGAGGTTTGCAGGGGAATCTGGGCAAGAAAACATTGGGGATCCACGCAAGCCACACCTCCCTGGACTCCCTTGTGTGTCTAGTTTCCGGAAATGTTTGGGTTTGGTAGGTCCCCTAGATGGCCACTGAGCCCGGGACTAAAATGCAGGTGACCCCTTTGCAAGAACACGTTGTTTTGTGATAGATAGGGGAGCACCTAAGTTTTTGGCCCCTGGCTTGGTGGCCATCTAGGTAAACCTACCTAACCCAACTAAAAATGATACCCTTCGTAGAGGAAATCCAACGAGATGGATCCCACCCTCCACTGTATGACTCTCAAACAGTGCGGACAGCCCAAGCCTTTGGAGATTGGCAGCAATACTGGGGCTAGTTGATTTCAGGCACACCCACAAGAACGGGACTATTCTGGCCTCCATGAAATCCACATCCGCTTAGACACATTCATTTGCACTCCAGTAATCCAAAGTTTAGTGCATTCTGTTGAATGCCTGGCCCGCACAGTATCTGATCATAACCCTGTCCTCCTACACATGCAGTTGAACCTGCCTAGACCTTGGATCCCTACTTGGAGATTGAAGCCAGAGTCGCTGGAGGACCAGGTTTTCAGGAAAGTGATCAGGGACAAAATAATCCAATACTTTAACGACAACAATGGCACGGCTACTAGCTGCCTAACAAACCCTACGGGACATAGAAACTTGCAGGTCGGGATGCCCGTAACCACAACCAGACTTCCTAGAGGCTAAAGAGACCGTAGCGGTCCAGATAGAACGCCTTTGATGTTTCGATTTTAAACAATATATAGACCAAATCCATGCAAGGCGAGACAAGTCAAGGTCCCTCTTTACGTGGCTGGCCAATCCGATCAACCGTGGCGCCCCTATAGTCGAACTAGATGGTAGGGAAGGAGACAGAATATACTCAGAGGAAGAGATCAATGACCTCTTTGCTGAATACTATTCAACTCTATATAGAGGTGTTAGAGCACATGACACCACGCCGACTCAGACATACCTTGGAATGCCGCACCTCACATGCCTGGAAGATGGAGGAGCTGGGGGGAAATATCACTCTACAGGAGATACGAACGCCTATTAAAAATATAACCTGCAACAAGACCCCGTGAATGGATAGGCTTCCAGCGGAATTTTATGCTGCCTACTACGCAGAATTGGCACCCAGATTAGCTGCCTTGTATGCCGCAGCAAAGGACATGAGGTCCTTACAAGACACTACAAGGGAAGCGCTCAATCAATCAAACTTTATCCGGCTCCAAGGAGCCATAAAAGTGAGCAATACAGATATAAACAACACATAATAAAAAAATATACAGTACTATTGTAAGACATTTAAAAATTATCGCAAAGCACCCTAAAGCTCAAAGAAGTGCTCCTAATCTTCACCCTGAAGCCACAGAAGCCGGCACACAATCGCACAGCATATAGGCAACTCTTGATGTTAAACATTGAATATAAAATATTAAGCAGAATACTGGAGACCAGATTACTACCCACATGCCCAAATTGATTCACCCGGACCAGTCGGGATTTATACCAGGTCTTAACACGGACATACACATCAGAAGACTGCTGGCCATACTGGATGCTGAGGACTGTGATCAGGCAAATGCAGGAGCTTTCATTGCTTTTTTGTGTTGGCCATGGAGCCCTTGGCCAACTATGCAGACCAGGTCACAGCTATCTAGGCTTGAGCATTTGAGGCAACAAACATCACATAGTGCTGTATGCCGATGATTTACTGATTTTTCTCTGCAATGCAGGACGGGGGCCTGGACAGAGCTAGAGACATGCTGGAGAGATTTATCATGCTCTTTGGGTTTAAGTAAAATTGGCAGAAGTCCTCACTCTTCTCTACAGCACTGAACAGAAACCCACTAGAGGGACAGGAGCACCTGCAGTCGGAGCCCCATTGTCTGGCATACCTGGGTATTAGGGGCAACCACAATAACACTGACCTATTGGGTGGCAATGTAGGTCAGGCTTCTGCAGATTTTTGAAAAACACTGCCGCTCTCGGCAGTTGGCCATGTTGCTCTCCTGAAGATGGTGGCCCTGCCGCGCCTCTGTTATTTTTTCTGAATGCTCCTGGTCTGCGTCCCGCGAGCAATGTTTCGAGACCTGGATTCCTTAATTACTGCCTTTATATGGGGAACAGACTATAGGCTAGTGGAACTAGCCACAACGCAGCGTTCCACATCGACTGGCAGTCCCCGACTCTGGGACGTACTTTATAGCAGCCCAGCTTAACTGGCTGGTCCAATGGCTGGAGACCAGGAAAAATCCTGCCAAGAATCTGAGCCCATTAGCACCTACATAAGACCTCAGTCAGGTGTTTTTTGAGAGCGAGATGATCTGCAACTGTTGATACCCAGGAGTTACGAGTGTTCGCTATCTCCTGGAATAGATGGCTGCAGATCACACATAGCTAATTCCCATACTCCCCTGATTTGCCTCTCTCAATGTTAAAACATCTATCTGCCACATGGTGAATGTTGGAGGGGTATTGGCACCTGGACTGAAGAAAGGGCGACGAAGCTGGGGTATCTCTTTAGAGATTCAGAACTGCTGCCGTTTGAGGAGTCCTGAGCAGGGTTTGACCTACCACAGAGCCAGTTTCTTTTACACAGAGCACTTACCATTGCACTAAGGAAGCACTGGGGTGCAGGCTTGTCTGAGCCGCTTGCGCTGAGGAGCTGCCAATATGTGGCCTCAATGGCAGGCAGGATTTAAACATTCTCCTGCCTATAAAAAGCAATACACACTGATTACCAGCAACCGGAAAGCTTAGATACACAATGGGAGGAGGATTAGGGGATTTCTATCACTGCCAAAGACTGGGACACTATTCTGGAATTAGTGCTGAAAATCTCCAGGAATGCATGCCTCAAATTTAATATTATGTGCTGCATATATCATACCTTACCCCAGAGAGGATTGAAAGATAGTTCCACATAGCTGAGGCAGGCTGTCCCAGACGCAGGGAGAGGGAAGCACATATTCTGCATATCTTCTGGGCGAGCCCTTCACTGCGCACTTTTTGGGAGGAGATCACAACTACGATTGTGACTTATTGAGAGGGAGGTTCCTTGTTCCCCGAGCCACTGCCAACTTGGGTGGTTCCCACATGCACCTATAACTAAAGTTACAAGCAAATTCCAAGACTTGGCATATATTCTGGCTAAGTACGGAATTGTACAACATCGGAAGCCACTGGGCGGGCCCTGAACAACCACATGGAGAAGGGAAATGGAAAAGCGGGTGAACTGCGAGGGGAGATAGTTACTACGAGAGGCTAGACGCAGGATGGGAACAATAGAGGCAACGAGGGCTTGGGAATAGCTGGTAGACCGTTTTACTACCCCGGAATCTTACTCACCCGTGGCCTCACCTGCAGGGTCACAGAACCTGAACCCACGACGGAACACACTGAGCCCTCATTGACACGCTTAAGGCCCCCTGATGCTTGCACGAACTGCCATGCACAGTACAGAGAATAGCATGCATTATTCTACATTTTTCCCTAGGGTACGCACACATATCACTCTGCGCTACTGATTCTGTGATGGTGTATTGACTCAGGGGAGGAGGGGGGGAAGGGAGTGTTTGTTGACTTCGGGGTCCAGACACACAAGTGCCTTATTGCTCTATTGTCGACATTAACTATGTACACTGCAATAATGTGCTTTCATACATATTCTGTAAAACCCCAATAAAGTTTGCTATAAAAAGAAATAGGTAGAAGGCATGAGTAGTTGCTTTCATTCATAGAATGAGAGATAAAAGGTGGATTGCATTGGGATGCACAAAGTAAAGTAAAATTCAGGACATCCTCAGTCAACTACATTACCATCTGAAATCTAAGTTAGAAAATCTGTGAACACCCCAGAGTTCTACAGAGGTACATTAGCAAGGTCAACTGACATCTGTGTGTCTTCACTATACACTTACCGGATTTAGAACAATTTGCGACTTGGTCTTAAAACCTCGTATCACCCTTTGGCAGAGTCTGTTAATTCTGAGAAAATATTCTTCATTTTCATAGGATTTTTTTCAGTCAGCCAGGATGAACGACCCATATGAACAATTTATTTAAAGTGTAAATGTTGCATAGGGCGTCGCAAGAGAAAAAGAATGCCCAATGACATGGGTAATAAAAGCGCTTAACTGTATAAATGTGTGATGCATGATAGCATAGAATCAGGACATACAAACAGTATCATCATAAGGGCCAATCCACTAGCCACTTGCCAACATCTGCCAATTGATCAATTTCATCTGAGGGTACAGAAATATAGCTGGTGCATATTCTGCTGCCTATTGAGAATATAAATATGATATGAAATCAATAATAAAAATGACAGAAGCATGTTAACTGCTGGAAGAAGATTATATATCATCTTACTTATCAATATTTTAGTTTATTAAAGGAAAGATATGTGATCTATTAGTTATAGTTGTAGGGGGTGCATTGATGGCTTCTCATGTGGAACAGCCCAATATCCAACAGAACATGCTAGACGGAACACCAAACATGCATACAACACAGCAGCAATAGTTCTTAGAGGCTCCTATCACAATGCTACCAATGACACCCAGTACTCAGAAACACCACATAATCCTTAAACAGACTATCACTCACTTCCAACATAGTTATGTATTTAATGTTTATCGTTGTAGCGAACTTCTAAGAGATGCGTACATACTTTCAAGGCTTGTGTTATGTTCTCTGTATGTTGTCCCAAACACGATGCCACAGCACCCATTAAAACATAGCAGACAGGGACACTTCTATATATATCCGACCAAGCAAAGATAGGACTGAACAAATACAATGAGACCAGCCCTCCTTGGCTCCCATAAATAAACTCCCAGAGCCTACTGATTACTCTAGACCAAACGTGCATACTAGACAGAATACCTATATTTACAATGCCCACAACCCAGTACCAAAGCCATATGAGGGCCCATATGAGCACCAATAGAACCCAGAAAGCATCACCTAGCACCATCAAAAACACAACATGGTACCAAAGCCATGTAGTTGGCTACGTATTAGCACTAAACAACACACCTATATACTTTCACTAATCTTTACAAACTAATCTGAAGAAATTAACTTAAACATATCATGCCCACAAGTGCACAACATTGTATTAATGCCACATAAATAGCAGCGATTTCTCAAAACTGAACAGTCACCCAGAGTTGAGCCTTGGACCACTGTGTACTTCAGCAGAATAAAATAAATGACAAAAGTTTTTTGTACAAACATCCATATGGATTATGTACTAGACGGATCCATGACTAGGTCTAGCTGGCAGCTTTACAAGATAATTACCATCGACTATCCACTATGGTTCAGTACTATGCAATATGAAACAGAACAAAATAAGATGTTCAGAGTCCCTCCCCCATCCCTGTGACTACAGTCAGTAAGAAACCTAGAACGGTATAGGATTCCTAAAGAGCAAGGGGACCATACAAATTGCAGAAATGGTTTATACAAATGATCATAACATCCTGTAATGGTCAAATGAGTATATAAACATATATAGGCAGCTATTTCATTTTACTATAACTTACCTGCTCTCTGTGTTTTTAACCTTCAGCTGCTCTTCTCCTTCATCAATTTGTTCTTCAAGTTGTTTTATTTTGGATTCTCGCTGCTCAGGTGTTTCTTGTCCAAACAGTTTGCTGGTCATCCCCTTCAAGGAGAACGTCCTCACAGTCTAAAATTGAAAAAACAATGCAAGTCGAGAGTTTTCTAGCTTACAACAGGAATGAAAAAATATACACAGAATTAGTTTTATTTCCTTATGCATCTTCATTAACTCTCCAATGTTTAGAGATCTTCTGAAACACCTTGGGCCCGATTCACAAAGGTAAAGTCAGACCAAAAGACTAAAAAGGTAAGTGACTACTGGTAAAATTACTTTAGTTTAGTTAGATGGATGCACTGTTCAAGCAAAACCTCCAAGGCCATAATTACAGAATCTCAGTAGTCCAAGTTTTGCAGGAATGCCATACATTCACTATTTTTCACAGTTCTCATAGTGCCCATTTGCCCAGGATAACTGGTCAGAACGATTGAAAATGTGCACAATTTGGGCACAATAACGGATTCTGCATGCTAATCTTCATTCTGAGCAGGAAAACTCTGAACTGTGGAGCAATTTTAAATGTGGAGAAGACAATATTCAAAGTTACTTACTTCTGATCCTAGTTCGCCTCCTAGTGATTCTTTTTCATATGCTAAGCAAACTCCTTCCATCTAGTGTTAGGCTTGGGCATTCACAAGTTGTTTTTCTTCTAAGAAGTCTGTCAAATCAACAACATCTTATGATTCCTCCTCTTGATGTACAAAGTGCATGGGCACCGACTACATTTTAGATTGTTTTTCGCACAGCAGGTGAGAGTATTATGGAGTGTCAACGCAGTTATGTTGCGTCAAGTGTAATGTGCAGTAAAATGCAGTAAGCAAGAGATGCAAAACATACAGGCTTCCAGGGAGATGAGTGGGTGCATGTGAATCTAAAGCCCTACACGCTATGAATAGATGCTTACAGGGTAAGCATCAGTTTCCGTTCGTAACATGTGCGGCTGTAGACACACATGCTTAGCATTGACTGTAATAACAGGAAATCAGTGGTTCTTATGAATGCAATTGGATACAAGATGCAAGGATACGCTCAATCGCAAGACAAGCATTGGCATAGCCAATAGGTGTCGCCTTTGGGATCTATTGACTTTGGCAATTGCTTTTAGAGGGACCATACAGCATTGGGGCACACACTGGGCAGAATCTTTACTTGGATGACTAGGGGCTAAAGGTCATTTGTTTCTGACGGACACTAAAGAAATTTACTTGCGATTTTGCTCAATGCAAATGCTTTAAAAAAAAAATAATACAAGCATTTAAAAACATTCGGTCAGTTACAGATCATAAAGTAATGAACAAGTGTCCGTATGTGCCGAAGCGGAGCTATATTTAGTGCATTAGGTGCAGCGGCATAGAGAACCAGGAGTCTTAGAATGCATCTGAATTCAAGTTATGGCTTTATTCTTATAGCCCACCAGCAGAGCGGATGCCCATTTTGTCTGCCTGCACCAGGGTGCCTTGCACCCTTACTGCCCTACGGACACCTGCCTGCAATAAAACACAGCTTATTAAATGCCATGACTGACTCTAGGAGCTGAGCCCTGATGGGCTGTTATCATTTTTATGTGGAACTGCTTTAGTTATCAGGTATGACGAATTGTGTCAAAGAAGTTCCCTTACGTGTAGGGTTATTGGGGGTCACCAAACACTAAGGCTGTATGATTTGTTTGTTGCATGGTCAACGTCACTTTCCTAGAAATTTACATATTTAGGTCTGGTGCCATTGGAGATAAAACGGCCATGTGTACATCTGATTTGATTAAAACCGATTAATAGAATAAGTTTAATATTGCCTAATCAGTACGCAATCTACATCAAGAAGGTCCCTGCTACTTACTGTTAGCTGCTGTGAGCTCTGCTATAATCATTTAAACACAGTACAAATCCCCAGCTTTTAATCAACGCCGTTGCTTCATGTAAATAAAAATTAGATTTATGTTTGCATGTGTGTGTCTGGATTGCCCAGCAGTCCAAGAGTTTGCCCCTGGATGCCATTCCGCTAAGAAAATGTTTGCTGATGAAACGTAAACAATGTTGAAAGATGCAATGGGGCGTGCAGTCATCTATGTGAAATGATGGCATTGCACGCACGTACCTGGGTGTGCATCTGTAAAACGTAGCGCTGCATAATAAAATAACTTAATAATACAGTAGGTCTTTGGTTTGGATCAACAGCTCTGGCTCGATGGTCTACAATCAAGATTATAAATAGGGTAAATTTATTTTTTCACATTTTTGTAGTCAGTAAGGCTTAAGTCCCCTGTTTCAAACTAAACGGAGCAGGCTCTATGGGGTGAAGAGCATTTTCTTTTGCTTTGTTGGGTATCATTATGAATAGTCATAAGCACAGAAAATAACAACAAGCCAATACTCGGAGAAAGCAGGGAAAAGAATGTTGGAATAAATGCACAATGCAAACAGGTTCCTCTACACAGCCTGTCCTACTTGGGTGTCACCAGCGAAGTCTGATCCAGACAGTAATGCCTTGTGAATGTATGAATAGACTTTTACGAGGCTGCTTTGCGGGTTTGTGCTATTGATAAGTTTCTCAGTAGAACACTAGTAGCAACCATGCTGCTCAAGGAGTGAACCCTGAGTCTACCCAATAACGATTTGCTGGTCATATTGTAATACAGTACCATATAAAAAAGCATTCACCATGAGAAAATTGCCCTGCCGTGGCTAACCCAGGCTTGACAGGGCCAAATTTAACAAATGTGCTTACATTTTCTAAGGTCTATAATTCTGTTGAGATAAACATTCAGCACTGTCCAACATGAAGAGTTTTTTTGGCAGGAGTATATGGAATCTAAAAAAGGGCAAGGTAATTGTTTGATTATTAAGGTAGCCTGAAACTACCTTTAAAAGAAAGCTAGGGCGTGTCCCTATCACTAATCTTGTGAAAAACTGTATAAGATTTATGACAGTACAAGGCTAGGATTTCTCTAATCCTATGTGCTGAAATAATAGCTATGAGGAAAACAGCCTTCAAGTTAAACGCTGTAAGGAGGCTTTGTGTATTGGTTTAAATGGTGGACCTATGTGCTTAGCAGGAACTATGTTCGGCGTCCAAGGAAGTTAAGATATACTAATTTGTTGGAATACTGTCCTTATATCCTCGAGAAAATACCTGATGACTCAGACCTTGATAAAAGAGGATTGGGATGGACATTTCCCAAAAGTCGTAATAGCAACAAGATGTACCTCCCCCCCGAATTTTAAAAGGACGTCTAAAATTCATGACATTCTCTTGTGGGGGTTATTCTGAGGTTTAACAGATCAACGCATCATAATTCTAGGGTCCAATGCAGATCTATAAGATTATTTGGGCCTTGTAGTAGGACAATGTGACGATCAAGTATGGTTTCACAGCGGTCGGATGTAAAGTGTACAAAAACTTTCCTGACCAGTCGATCAAAAGTGCATTTCCCTTTGTTCTCAGTGGGAATTTTCTGAAAGCAAAGTTGGCATTTTTAGTTGTTTGCATCTTCAAAGACATCTATTTGCGGAAAACAAAAAATTAAGTTTTTTCTTAGCACTTTTAAAACCTATTTGTGGCTCTACTGAAAGGTTTTCCTGGGGGTATCTTCACATTTCAATGCAGCCATGAGACCGAGTGCTGCTATTCATCGATTTCACACAATAAGCCATTTCCAGATTAAGTATCCCCTGAGATAATTATGTGGACCTTCTCCTTCCTCCCTGTTTATTCAGATGCACTGTTAGACAGGAATAAAAGCGTTTGCCTTTGCTGTCAAAGCTTTGGCAAACCATTCTTTGAGATACGAATACATATGTATCTTCTAAAGTACTCCTGCCATGCACTTTGAAAAGGTTCTGGCTGCGGATTTGAGTTGGATGGAGAGGACATTTTACTATACGTTATTGTTTCCAATCATAAACCTCAAGAATTTTCTATGGTTTCTAGGTAATTGGATGTAGAAGTAAGAATCTTGGATTTCAAAGTTGCACTTCCAGTACCCCTAAAGAAATTAAGGGTAGATCTGATAAAGTACCCTCATCGTGAATATTTTCCATTTATTTGCTGTCTTTCACCCCACAATAGGCTTGAATTCTTACTTGGGTCTCTTCTTTTGACCCTAAAAGTAGGGAAAGAAAGTTTATGTTCCTTTCTGGGATAATGGGACACTTTCAAGTTTACTTTTTCTATGAGGATGTTGACTTCCCAACATAATTAATCTTGATTGTAAGGTGCAGATTTCGTCAAAGCAATCACCAGATCAGGCGACTTGAACCTAAGCAAGTAGCAACAATGTACAATATTCAGCATCTATATGTATTTTTTAATAAAATGCCATGCTGGAAGATGGTCTGAGGTGCTTCCTCCACCACAGAGGTCGGTGGAAAAGAAGACATAAGGAGTCATCGGTTCACACGGGGGACTTCCCTGCAGAAACACAGAATGAACCTCCTCTACCTCTGTTCAGATGCATTTGCTGGAGCAATTGCCTCTGTTGAGGTTGGTATTGCAGCCACTGTGGAGTCTGAATTCTCTTCTGGAACTGATGTCTCTTCCGGGCATTGATATTGGGGATGTCTAGACTAATTTTCTATAGCCCTATCACCTACACTGTTTCAGCTTCGATCTTCATGCGCTGCTTGAAAGTTGAACAACGTCGGTCACAAAATCAGCAATTTCAATATAAACTCTTGGGGCTTCTGGCTTTAAGCACAGGAAACTAAGCCAAGATGACTTCCCCAGGGTAAGACCATGATGATAATCATGAGCTGCCAAATCTGTAAGGCCCACTGCAGCAGAGAATAATTGGTTTGAGACCATTATGCCCTTGTTAAGAATTCTTCAAAAGTTGCTTTTTTGGCTTTGGGCAGCTCTTTAACATATTGCTGAGGTTGTATCTCTCGAAAAATGCAGTTCTCTAGTCTTATTATATTGACACATCAGTGGTACTGCATACTTTTCACTCTTGACTGCAGAGGAAAGAGCTATACCATACTGTTTACTAGATCTTTAGACTGTGAATAGAACAAAATCTGATCTTATAAATAAGGGGCCTTGCTCTTGTGGCCTATACTTCTGCATTGTATAAGGAGCTTATTTAATCATAGCAGTGTCAGAAATAGCTGCATAGTTAGTTTGATTAATCTTGAAACCAAAGGCAGCATGGGTTCAGAAGTACTTCACTGATACATTTCAAATAAAGGAATTATAGTCCAGTGAAGTTGGCAGAGGCATGAATAATTTTACTGCCGCGCTCTCAAGCACTTTGTGGAAAGTGTTGATGTCATCTACTGGAGGGGTGCCAATCAGTGGTGAATCAGAAAGAGTTATAGACAGTGTTTAATTGGAGCCAGTGGTTGTAGCTAAGGCTCGCCAGCACTTGTTTTCGGGGACCAGCATTTATATGTCCTCATCAGACATCATGGTGGCTGTCAATGTTGCAGAAAACAACACCTGCCGAAAGGCTTTCCACGCAAGTACTCCTACAAGTTTGATGCACAAAACATACCGTATGCTCACATACCAGGAGTGGGAGATAAAGTTATACCAAACACTAATCTCATATTAGGGTTAATACTAGCTGCTCATGGGGGTCTGGGTTCAGCACACGCAGGGATTACTGCTATTTAATTACTGAAGCAGCGCTAATGGTGACCTGGTCTTACTAACCAGACCAAGGACTTTGTCCTCATATGTTCCACCATAGCACGTCCATAACAGACACCTCTATTGATTTCAAACAAGTCTTTAGCTTGTGTTTATTTGGATTACTGCAGTCCCTTACAATCAGACGGGGATACAAGTACATCTTGGTGGCAGTAGATTCATGCTCCAGATTCCTGTCTGTATGGCCACAGCGGTCAGCTGACGCCTGGACTGTTATCAAAGACTTGTGAGTCATCATCGAGACATACGCAATTGGCACACAAAATTCTGACCAGGGTCCGACATTTCGATCTCAGGCTTACAAAGAAGCCATGGGAAGTTTGGATGTCACCTTGTGGTATTCCTCCCGCTATCAATTTGAGGGAAATTCGGTAGTCGAGAGGAAGAACCGTGACTTAAAGCCATTTTAACAGTGAGGGTACAAGGCTCAAGTTGCAGTTGGGCCTATCACCTTTATGGGGTCCAGAGGGCACTTAACATGCCAAGAACATCCCTGAGTGGTCATACTCCAGAAAAAATCCTGTTTGGGGTGAGAATGTGGGTCCCAGACCACGACAATGTTGGCACAGTGGCGGCAGACACACCGTTTGACAACAATGAACATTTGACTGGTTTACAGGAACTAGATGCCAGATGTACGATTGTTTTTTGCGGTCACAAACGGAAATCTGCCCTTTTGCAGATGCAAAAAAGGGTGGTGGTGTTTACAAATACTATTTTGCGAGTCGGTGACTCGCAAAATAGTGTTTACGAGTTGCTATTAGGAAGGGATGAGCCATGGGCTTCCCTGCCTGATAGCGAGTCAGAATGGTATGTAGCATTGTTTTGCGACAGCGAATCGCACTTTACCACCTACTTTAAGTTGGTGGTAAGCCACTCGCAAACAGGAAGGGGCCCCAGGGGGCACCTTCCCCTTTGTGAATGGATTGCGAAAATATTTTTGGAGAGCAGCCAGTGGTCCCAGGGACCACTGCCTTCTCTTAAAAAATGAAACTGAAACGTTTCCTTATTCTTATTTAAACGCATCCCATTTTCGTTTAAGGAAAAAGGGCGCCATTTTAAAAAAAAAAACTACTTTATTGAAAAATCAGTTGCAGACGTGGTGGTCTACTGACCCCAGCAGGCCACCATTCCTGCGAATTCTGGCCAGTCGTAAAGGGTCGAAAATTGCGACCTGCCTCATGAATATTGATGAGGCAGGCCATTTGCGACTCCATTAGGAATCGCAAACAGTCTCTGAGACACTGTTGTCGATTCCATTTTGTGAGTCCCAAATTGTGAGTCGCAAAACATCGTAATTTGCGACTCGCAAAATGGAATGGTCGTACATCTATCCCTAATTAAATTCTGGGACGAATTAAGCAACGTCCAAGTAAAACACACTGCCACTGGTGAACTGAAGGTGTCCCTGGCAAGACCCGTCTGGGTCCTGAAGACTGGGGATCTGGTCAGGGAAAAATAGTGGACAAGAAAGAATTTGGGCCATTCCTGGCTGTCGAAGGTACCAGAACTATACTTCTTTCGCACCCTGCCGGTCGACAAGACAAAAGGTTTGTGTCTATTGATCTAATCAAACCATATTATGTGGCTGATTCTCAACAGTAGTCCTTTAATTCCTTCCATGAAAGCCTTAATAACTGTCACTCTGAACAAAGATAAGTGTTGCCTATTTTGATGATAGGCAGCCACTGCTGCAAGATGTAGACGTATGGCAGTATAAGCAAGGCCTGTGCGTTTAAATGCAAGAGGTAACAAATAATACTTTCTATAGATGCATTGAGTGGATCCATTTTTTGGTTATTACAATAAATAACAAATCTTTTCCACTTAACTGGATAGCAAGCTCTAGTGGTAGGTTTACAAACCTCCTTAAGAATGGTCACACATTCTACTGGCAGGTTTAGATATCCAAACTTTATGACTTCAGGAGCCAAATAGCTAGGTTTAGGTCCTTTGGGTTTGGGCGTCTGATTTTGCCATGGTTCTGAGGGAGAAGTCTTTTGCCTGAGGTAAAGCTTCTCATGTGGAACTACTGAAAGTTCGAGTAGTGTGGTGAACCATGGGTGACAAACCCATCGGGCAGCTACTAAATGAGGGTGGGAGACATCTGCTTGAGCTTCCGAACCAGAAATGGAAAAAGTGGGAGAGGCGGAAACACGTAAGCAAATATTCCTGACCAATTAATTCATAGGGCATTGCCTTTGGATAGAGGGTGTGGGAATCTGGAAGCGAAGTTTGGGCATTTGCCGTTCTTTGCTGTCTCAAAGAGGTATATTTGTGGGCGGAGGACTTGGGGGTGGATTTCCCACTCGTGGACTTGCCACATCCTGCTGAGGACAGATGGATTTTGTGATGTATTGTCCAATGCCAAATGATCTGACGAGAGAGGCATGATAGCTGTAGAGAGTGAGCCCCTACCCCCTGTTTTCGTACATACTTCATGGCTGTCATATTGTCCGTCCGAACTAGGACAAACATGTCTATTAGGTGAGGCGGAAATGCTTTGAACACTAGGTGAACATCTTAAAGGTCTAAGTAGTTGATGAGGAGATTTTGGGGTCTGATGTCCAAAAGACCCTGAACTGTTAGATGTTGTAGGCGAGTACATGCCAGCCTGTGAGGGATGCATCTGCTGTTAGCATGACTTGTGGAACAGGGTCGATGAACAGCTGCCCTTTTGACAGGTTTTGTGACTTCCACCACTGCAGAAAGCGATGAACACTAGATCGTGTAGCCGACCCTGTGATTGAGTCCACTGTTGTGCTAAACAATCCTGTAGAGGGCACATGTTTAGTCTTGCATGAGTCACTATGGCAATGCATAATGGCTTTATCCCTAGAACATACATGAAAGTTTTGATAGTCAGATGCTGATTGGGTTGAAATTGTGGCAGCAGTGTTTGAAAATGTTGAATTCTGGCTGTATTTGAATAGGCTAGGCCTGTTTGAGTATTAAGCATAGCTCCTAGATATGGTTTTAGTTGCGACGGTTGAAGATGGGATTTCAGAACATTGATTGTGAATCCTAGCTGATGTAGAAGATTTATGGTAGTTTGAGTGTGTTGTTGACACTGATGGTCTGTGTTGGCTTTGATAAGCTTACTGTCCAGTTATGGGAATACATGAATGTTGTTGTCTTCTTAGATGGGCTGCAACTAGTGCTAAGCATTTGGTAAACACTCTTGGTGCAGTAGTGACTCCAAATGGAAGCACTTTGAAATGGTAATGCTTCCCTGCTGTGACAAATCAGAGATATTTGTGATGTGCTGGGTGAATAGAGATGTGAAATTATGTGTCCTTTAAGTTTAGTGCTGACATGAAGTCGCCATGCTGTGTAAGTGGAAGTACTTGTTGAAGTGTCAGAATAAGGAAGTTTTCTGACAGTATGTAGTGGTTTAAGGGCCTTAAGTCTAAAATAGGCCATAGAGATCCATTCTTTTGGGAATTACAAAGTACAGGGAGTAAACTCCAGACGTTGTATTGGAACTGGCTCTATAGCTACTTTTATTATTAGAGCTTGTACTTCCTGTTTGAGCAGTAGTTGATGTTCCAGAGAAAGCCTGTGAGTGCAAGGTGGAATATTGGGAGGATTGCTGGTGAGCAACATGCAATAAACATCCTGGATAATTTACAACACCCACTTGCCTGATGTTATTAATTGCCAAGTGGGAAGAAGCTGATGTAGTTAACTCCCGACAGGTGTAGGATGATCGAGAGGAATGATTATGGAGTCACTGTTTGTTTCCAGATGGAGAGGTACAGGTTGGTGTGCCTTTACCCCGACCTTTGGAGTTGTCACCGCTATAGTTACCCCTGCAAAATCCACTGGATGAAGAGGATTGAGCTTGTGTCCTGTATGAGGATGTGGAGGCTTCTGTAGAAGTGGCCTTTGAACCTCCTCTGTAAAATGAGCGACAAAAGGAGCCTCTATTGGTGGGTGTTTGAAGTGCTCCCATGGATGTAGCTAGGTCTGTATCTTTTTTCATTTTCTCTAAGGCCTCATCCACTTGTGGGCGACGAGATGCTGGTTATCGAAAGGGGCATTTAGTGTTGTCTGATGAATCTCTGGTTTGAAACCAGATATACATAACCATGCGTGTCTTCGAAGGACCCAATCGCGGTTAATTAGCCATCACTGCAGGTCCTGTGCAGTTCCCTCTGAGATCTGAACCATGTAGGAGAGATTCCCCTGATGCTGCACCCATTGGAACTTCAGGTCCCACTGCAGAGCCCGCATATGCCATCTGGCATGTATCACTAGCAGTATGGAGGAGGACATGAGGCCCAGCAGCCTCAGAGCCATCCTCACTGAAATCCAGGATAGGGGCTGAAACATCGGTATCATAGCCTGAATAACCGGGACTCGCCGCTAGGAAGGATAGGTCCGAAACTGCACTGTGTCCAGAAAAGCTCAGATGAAAGGGAGCATCTGAGAGGGAGTCAGGTGCGACTTCGGCACGTTGATAGTGAAGCCCAGGGAAAACAGGAGGTTCGCCGTAGTCTGGCGGTGAGAGGTGACAGCCTGGGGCAAGCTCGCCTTCAATAGTCAGTCGTCGATACAGGGGAAGACTGTCATCCCTGATCTGCGAAGAAGAGCTGCGGCAATCACATTGGTGAACACCCGAGGGGTGCAGGTAAGGCCAAAGGGGAGCACACTGAACTGAGAGCGCTCATGGACCATCATGAATCACAGATAATTAAGAGAATTTGAAAATAGGCGTCCTGCATGTCCAACGCTACCATCCAGTCTGTGGGTTCTAGGGAAGATAAGACCTGAGCCATGGTGAGCATCTTGAACTTCTCCTTCTTGAGGAAGTAGTTGAGGGCTCGTAGATCTAGGATAGGACGAAGGCCCTTGTCCTTTTTCGGGACCAGAAAGTAGTGGGAATAGCAACCACAGGCTACTTCTTGCGCCGGAACCCTCTCTTTGGTCCCTTGGCCAAGAGAGCCCTGACATCCTCCTGCAGCAAGGTCAGGTGGTCCTCCATCAGCTGGTCTTAAGTCGGAGGAATGGAGGGAGGGTAAGTCTTGAAAGGTAGAGATTAGCCCTTCTGAACTATCTGAAGAACCCACTTGTCCACTGTAATGTTTTGCCAGTTGCGGAGGTGATGGCTGATCCTGCACCCAACCGGCCAACCATTATCCTGAAGGGCCAGACTAGGTTTGGAGGCTGCAGGGGGATGAGTGGACTGATTGGACCTCTGGCTGCCTGATCCACAGGGTCGAAAGGAGCCGCGCACATGGCTGTGCAGAGGTTGTTGAACTTGCGCTGTCTTGTGGCTGGGAAATGGCTGGTGCAGCTCAAAGCCTCTTCCGTGGCAATGAAAGAGATGAAAAAGAGACTGGGGACGGGTGGTCTCCGAGAGGCCCAATTCCTTAAAGCACTCCAGGGCCATGTCTGCCTGGTCTCCGAAGAGAAGGGAGCAATCCAGGGGCATATCACTAAGGGATTCCTGGACATCCCCAGAAAAGTCAGAAATCCTTAGCCAGGCGTGGAGTCGAATAGCCAACATTGACGACATTGTTCTGCCCAGCTAGTCAGTGGTGTCAAGCCCACAACGAATAGTGAACTAGGCCGCATCTCGCCCGTCCGATACCACTTGGAAGAGAAAGACCCAGGTCTCCCCTGGAACCTGTGGGAGCACCTGCGCAACTGTTTCCCACAAAGAGTGGGCGTAATTGCCCAATAGGCAAGCTGTGTTCACTGAGCGCAATGCAAGGCTAACGGAAGAAAAAAACTTTTTGCCCCAACTATCCAGCCTCTTAGATTCCCTGTCCTGGGGTGCGGAAGGGAACACGCCTTGTGAGGTAGAGGCTTGGACCACTAAGCTCTCAGAGCTAGGGTGATTGGTGATGAATTTTGTGTCACCGGGTGCAGGGCGATCATCCTATTCACAGGAGTCCCTGTGCTTGGACGAGGTGCCCCTAAGGACATCAGTTAAGGCCTCGTTGAAAGGCATGAGGGGTTCCAAGGAGGAAACACCCGGCTGCAGGACCTCCGCTAAGATGTTAGTCTTCACGTCCACCGAAGGAAGCTGAAGGTCCAGGACCTCGGCTGCCCTTCTCACCACCATTACATGTGAAGCTCTCTCCTCTGTAGCCACGGTAGGCAGGCTAGAATCCAGGGAGCTATCCAGTCCACAGGCCTCATCCAGTTCCTCATACTCATCCATTTCATGCTCAGGCTGGTCTTGTAAAGGTCCAGCAACCCCTCCCAATTCTTCTCCAATCCTAGCCCCTCAAAATAAGGCTGAGCAACCGACCTAGGACCCAAGGGTGCAGTCGGTGCCGGAATTTGTGTCAAAAGGTGCTGATCCGGCTCCAGGGATAAGGATGAGACTGGCGCCGGCGTCTGCGTGAGTCTCGGCGTGGGGGGCGGCGAAGGACGCCGGGGTGCAACCTGCGCCGATCCAAATCTGCCAGGGGATCTATTGGGGGCCATCTGCACCGGAGCCAGCGATGCGGAACCCGATGGAGCCCCTCCTGAGCCTCTGCAGCCCGAAGGCGTGCCGGGAGAGGCAGGTCGCCCAAACATGAAGCACATGACATCATATAAATCTTTAAACTGGGCAGGGGTCACTCCGGCTCCTGGAAATACAAGGAACCACGGAGCTGAGCTTGGCTCCACAGAATGAGGTCTAGAGCGTTGCGGCTCTTCCATCACGTCAGCCGGCAGACGGGGAGAAGAGGAAGCACGCTTCGACTTCTTGTGCTTCTTATGCCTCTTACCTGACCGACTAGATGACTTAGAGCGGGGGGACGAGGACTTAGGACTCCTGGAGAGGTACCCGGACCTTCCTCTCGACCAGGTCCGGGAACGTGGAGTCGAACGCCAGTCCGCAAGCAGCTTTAGGGACTGCTCCCTCAAAGCCTTCACAGCCACGGCCCGGCAGTCGGAGCACAATGTAACGTCGTGATCGGGCACCAGGCACCAGAGACAAAGTTTGGATCCGTCACCGACATGGCACAGTGGAAGGCGCCGCACGGTTTGAATCCAGAAGTCTTCTTCGACGTGGAGGGAAAACCTACACACCAAAAATCATTGGCAAAATATCGAAAAAAGCCTGTCAAAATGTTAGAGGATTGCTCTTTTCATGGATCTGCACTAGCTGGCATGGAAAGAAAAGAACTGACATCAGCGTGCCAAAGTGGCGTCTAGATAGGTGATGCAGAAGTCACTTCCGACGCAGAGGCCGCAAACGTCATGTCGAGCCAACCAACACCACCTACCGGCACGCAAGGGTATTGCTCGAGCAAAAGTCTGGGATATTCTAAGGTAAGGAATCTGTAGATAGATGTCTCTATCAGATGTCTCTATTATCTAAAAATGCATGAGCAATGAGGGCATTTTATGACATCGATTGAGGCCCAGTATTGGGCTTTGTAGTGTAGAGGTGCACATAAAATGAGTCCTCCTTTTCCGACTGTGCCTACAATTAGCTCACCACGTGTCTGAAGAAGGGTGACAATAACAAATTGTAGTGGCCTTTATACCAGACACCCGCCAGGTAGAGGTACATACTGGCCTCTCCTGAATTTTATATTGGTACGGCCTTCACCTGCAACTGGGCGCCTCACTCTATCAATACAGGACATATATGTTACACAACTGTGTAGGTTATAGATGTACAGTTGATTGTGGGTGGACAGTGCTGCATTTCAGTGTGACAACAGAGCAATCCATTTTAATTTCCTGAACTTGAGTCGTACACAAGATGGAGGCTGGAGAGAGCCCCACAAAGCAATGTGATCTGCAAGGCTTTATCTCAACATTCCTGGAGTCCTTTGTAGGGGACCGAACTCTAGGGTGTGAAGGATAGGAACATGGGGTCTCTTTGATGTATAGGGAAAACCCCTTGCCCTTTCTAATTTTGTTGTTTCCTAGCAGTGCTAACCCAACAGGTCAAGTGGGGAAGTCGCTCTTCTCTAATGTGACTTTGTTTTGGGTGTCCTGACAAGAGACTACCCAACTACATCCACTTTCCTGCTGACTCTATGAGACAAAGACTACTGCTACACCAATTTGGAGGGAATTTGCAAAAGGCAGGGACTGCCTGAAATCTTCCCCAGAAGCTGAATCTGTGGAATACACAACCTCGATCTGCCAACTCTGTAAAAGTATGGCGCAGAAACAGTGAGCCAGTGTGCCAAGATTCCGCTACTAGAATCTGGGACCCAAGAGCAGTAGAGGCAGAGAACCTCTTCAGTGTGCTAGAGCAGGGATCAGTACTGTCAACTGCCCTTCACCAGGTTTGGGAAGAGGAACTTTGAAAAATTATGCAAACCATCAGCAGTTGAGCTGCGATGTGCCTGCCATGAGAAAAGGATCTGACTGACTGCAGAAGAGTGGTGCTGAAAGTATCCTTCAAGGGGAAGATGTTGTCCAGAAACAGAGAAATGTGAGGAGCTAAGGCATGAAGAACTGGAAGCTGTTCACTGCAGGCCAGGAATGGACCAGTACTTCCAGGCCATGTCGATTAGTCCTGAGTTTTTTGGGAAGGCAGAGCTTATGACAGTGAAGAGCTCACAAAAACTGAGCTCACACTGTGTGATCTTCTCTATAAAATGCAATGCCACTGTGATGGCTTGGTGCAAAGAAATGTGCAAAAGCTGTTGGTGGTCATAGATACAGTACCAAAGTACCTAGAGAATTTTGATGCTAGAATCTAGATCGCCCACCATGCAGGGAAGTGACTTTGACCTTCAACCGTCTCAAGACTGCTACAGAGAGTGAATGTTGGGCCAATTTGAATGGCAGGTTTTTGCTTGGGTCTGAGGAAGATTACCCAATGAGGACCATGACCAGACCCAACAAAGTTGGTCCCCCTCTCCCACAGGGGCTCACGCTGGCTCTCCTGTTCAATCTAAGGGGCACGTGTGGGCTTCTGAGACTGCAACAGAGTCAGCCGGGCCGAGCAATGCACCTTGCCTCACCTAGAGGCAGAAACAGCAGGCTAAGCATGTAGATGACGGAGAACACCAACTTAAGGAAGGTACAGCGCAAGGGCAAAAACACTATGGGAGAACTTCTGGAGAGTGAGCACAGTCTATTAAACATGAACACAACAGAGGGATAGACGAGAAAGCCAAGCGGGGTCACCAAAATAGTATTTACCATTTCTCAACCCACAGGAAAAATGTGTCTTGACTTGCACACATCTGTACATTGCTCAACAGATCAAACCAAAACTAGCATTAGGCTGTGTCCTGCTTATCAGCAAAAGGAGCATCACAAACCGTATTCTATATTGAAGCCCTCTAACTTTTATCAAGTTCTGCATTGTGTCAGAAGTGAAGTACTTTTTTTTTTTAAAGTTAACACAATGGCAGGACAATAAATTATTGATACGTCAATGTTTTACTTGAATTCTAAGCTTCTACCCCAAACCATCTTAATGAGTAGGCCTTGATCTGCTCGACTTCACTGCCCTGAGGACGAAGAGCTAAAAGGGTGTACTTGGTGATCGGTTTTGGGATTAATAGGAAGATAAAGCCCCAGGACATCAATTGTAAAAAGCCCTATCTACCTTGGGACTCTTGGAAAAGTTTCCACAACATTTTATCTGACAGGCAGCTGAAAGTATCAAAGAAGGCTCAGTTTGTACCAACAAATCTTCTGGAATGTTTATACCGGGAGTGATGGGAATGGTGTCTCATGTGAAGGACTTCTTCAGGGGGTTCAGTGGTGCCTTTTATGAGTAGTTGCATTACCTGCCGTACTCATCTTGGAGTAGGAAGTGCAAATTCAGAGACATATAAAACCTTAGAGTAGGCAAGCCTTTACCGACTTGAATTAGAAAATCGCAGGATTCAACAGCTGAGGAGTCGAAGGCATGGTGGTTGCAGCAGGCGGTGCAGAATGGTCGAATGACCCAGGATTTTAACTCAATATCTCTAAAACAAAATCTCATGGCAAATCTCATGGCAAATCTCAGGCAAAATCTCTATGGTGGGCAAAAAGGATTAGGAGTAGTCCTAATCCAGTGATTCTAGAAAAGACCTGGTCTTCAACTTCTTCAGCCATTAAGGTTATAGATGCAGATGGGCTGTTTTTTTTACTTCAATATTTTCTGTGACATCAACTGGTGTGTCGACCGCAAGCAGGTCACCATCAAACTTATTCTTACTGTCATAGGCCTTGTTGCTGATCTGGGGAGCAGCAGTGCCATGCAATGATGCCTCTTCTCAGATGTCTGTTTCTCGGGAGTCCTCAGAGATCCTAGTCCCAGCTCACTTAGAGGGGAGCCCCTTCTCCTCGCCTGCCTGATGCTTTAAATGCCACATCTACACACTTTCTCTCCTCCAGGCCACAGTGTGTGATCCTCTTCTTCTCTTTTCGGAGAAGGCACAATACATAAGTCAAGTGGAACTGTGGAAGCATTCTTTACACAGTAAGGACATTTCACAAAAGGTTAAGGCATTCTCAGAGGACCGAAAAATATTTTCTATTCTGAACTGTTAAAAAACTATTGAAAAACAAAAGCGATGTCGGAAGGTATAAAAACATATGACATTTGAGAAGGGTTTGCTAAAAAAATAGCCTAAAAAGATCAAGCTCAGTGCTCCAGGATTCTTGCTGCAGGAGTCAAATAAAAAGAACAGGCCTGCCAGTGATGGGGCATTATGAGATAGAAACTAGCATGGAACAGGGACAGTTTTCCAGCCTCTAAAGGTGAACGCTGTCAAATGTCCATCATTTTCTTTTAAAAGAAAAGTGCGTGAAGGTTTTTGTTTCCGATAACCTATCTAATAATTGTGCCTATATATAACATAATTGCAGGTTTTTTTTTTTTTAAAGAAAACTAAATTAATAATTGGCAAACACAGCGGAGGGATAGGCTTTCAAATTTATTCAAAAAAAGTGGCCGTTCTAAAGAAAAGTTTTGTACAGATTTTTAAAACAAATTTCTCTGGAAGTCTGCATGTGTTCAGGACTATTCACTACTTTTAGCTTTTGTTGAAGATCTCCTAGAGGACAATGTGCAATTAATTATATTACATAGTGAACAAGCATTTGCAATGCAATAGGTCTCACATTTGCAAGAGTTTTAGCTATTGTCATTGTAAATGATAATGCCTTCTATTCATGTGTTAGTTTTTAAAGGAGAGTGGAAGCAGGCAGAGCTGTGGAGATGGGCGAGAGGAGAGTGGAAATAGGCAGAGCTGTGGAGATGGGTGAGATGAGAGTGGAAGCAGGCAGAGCTGTGGAGATGGGCGAGAGGAGAGTGGAAGCAGGCAGAGCTGTGGAGATGGGCGAGATGAGAGTGGAAGCAGGCAGAGCTGTGGAGATGGGCGAGAGTAGAGTGGAAGCAGGGAGAGCTGTGGAGAGAGGGGCGAGAGGAGAGCGGAAGCAGGCAGAGCTGTGGAGATGGGCGAGAGGAGAGTGGAAGCAGGCAGAGCTGTGGAGATGGGCGAGAGGACAGTGGAAGCAGGGAAAGCTGTGGAGAGAGAGGCGAGAGGAGAGTGGAAGCAGGGAGAGCTGTGGAGAGACGGGTGAGAGTCGAGTGGAAGCAGGAAGAGCTGTGGAGAGAGGAACAAAGGAGGAGATGCCGAGCAGGCACACCTGTAGAGAGGGACCATAGCTGCGAGGGAGAGCTGAGAAGGCAGAGAAGATTGGGATGATAAAGGTCAGGGAGAGCAGGAAGAGCTGTGGACAGAGGGACTATCATCAGAACCACTGTAATTGTGCAATTCTGTGGTTTTGGTGTTTCCGATATAATTATGGATGTGTCGCATTTGCACCAAAATCCATCATCTACAGCATAATCAGCAGATTTTAATTAAAAAATAGTTTTTAGCTCAAGTGGATGGAAAGTTGCTAAAAACGCATTGACCGGTGTTGCGCAGCGGAAGGCCGTTCGCAAAGCTTGACTGCCAGCATTCCATTGCTTAGTGCTGTATTTGGGTGCCATACAGACAACAATGAGGTGAAACATAATGAGTAAAACTGACAAACCAATAAATAAATGAATTTAAAAAAAAAAAAACATAAATAAATAAACAAACAAAGTCTTCTAGGCTTGGTAGGCCTTTGGTCCCATGGGTTGGTTGGAGGCCCTGAGATCCAACCACTATTGAAGAAACAAACAGGTGAGTAGGTGGGGGGTGGGATGGCTGGCTGACAAAAGACATTAAGCGACAGACAGATGGAGGCGTGCACAAAGAGTGGACTTCTGAGGGAGATAGAGGCGAGGCAAACAGATGGACAGAAAGGCTGGGTTGAGGAGAGAGTCCGAAATGGAGGAGGGTGACGTCGAAACGTAATTAGAGTGGCTCAGACGATGGCATACTCGATTAGCCCGATATTATGATTGGCAGCTTCTGTCACTCGTTGGCTTACAAGGGGGGCACAAAGGGCGAGGAAGGCGCAGGGCAGACAACTGGAGGGGCTCCATGCGAAATCTGTCCGCCGAGGCAGTGACAGATTGCCTTGCTGTCAAGCACGAGGCCCTTCTGTCACCTAATACACACAAAACCTGGACTCCATTGAAGAGGACGGGACGAGGGGACGGCAGGGACGAGGTCGTCTGGTTGCTGCGCACACAGCGCACCGCCAGGGCGATCGGAGAACGGGTCACGGGGAGGGGCGGGGTTCCACGCAATCAGGGAACGCATACAGATCGTTAACAGGGATATGGGAGGCTAATGCAGACAGACAGCGATGGGGGGACTTTAAGGCACACAGGAACAGGCACACACACATGCGCACCTGTAAAGGTTCAGACCCGGACCAACCCAGAGACATACACTTACACAGACAAACATACAGGAAGTACACACACAGAAATACATTATGCTACGCTGTAGGCAGACATGCAGATGTACAGATAGATCTAGACATACACAAAAACACACCCACGCAAACAAACGCATGGACACCAGTATATATCAGAAGCAACAAAAATAATAGTAATAACTTCACAATCTGAGGAGGCCGAGGCCACACAAGAATCACTTCTTGTGCATATAGTGTGTCTGGTACAAGATCACACATTCACTCCAGTGGGCTGCTGCATATGAATGAAAGACGTTTATCCGCCGTGAGCAAAAGAGACGCCGTAGAGACACTGTACGCATGAACATCACCTTTCCGGGCAGACACAGCGAGCAGGAGACAGGGAGGGAACAAAACATGCCTCCCTTCCAATGAAAAGCACAAATTTTTGAGCCGCGCCAATCAGAAGCATGGGTGGAGCTTCCACCCCACTTCCGAAGCTAAATCGATGACAATAGATCTCGCAAGCGAGCAGCGCATGCGCTGCGACGCTAGGCGAGACCTAAAATTGACTGTGTGATAAATAAACGTGGCTGGATCATAACGAACATTCAGTGTTCTTGAGCTGATGCACAAGTTTTGCCACAAGATGGCAGTGTTTTGATCAGATGGAACAAAAGAGTACAGATGATAGAAAATAAAACCGTGTTTACAAGAAATACATCATGAGAATCAACAGGGCAGGGAAAGTGCTGCTTGGGGATACAGAAGACTCAAAAGTCTTGGACACTAGACACACTTTTCTTGCCGAAGAAATTGCTCTTAGTGATATTTACACAATGCCTTAAATGTAAAGGGACACGCAAATTAATTTCCCGACACAGCGGAAGCAGACTGACTGACTTTCTTGGATTTAGGTGTTACTTAACTCAGGTTTCCTCTTGACACACTATAGCTAAACGTTTTAGTGAAAATTCAACAATTTATCATTGTTCCACAAATTAATTGTAGATTGTTTTTAAATGTAAACCTATTTTGATTGGTCATATTTGATTCTAAAAAATTAAGCATATAAACACAGTTTAGTGTGCCTAAGAACATTAATAAGGCAATGAACCAAAAACATGAGGTTTCCTATTTGTTAGGAAATTCTTATCAAATTCTTCTGGATAGGAAAATGGACTGTAACCCAACACTTGCCAAGGGTGAAAACTCAATGCTTGCTCATCAAATGCTGTAACCATAAATTATCTAACAAGCCTACGGCCAAGCAGGATGAAACATTTTCACAGCATCTTGTTCTGCCTTGGTGATATTTGAACATGTTCACATTTTATGGACTATGGCCCTTTAACTCAGTTGCCAGCACTTTATCCTAGGTTATTTGTGCAAAGAATGTGCTACGCACCTTTGATAATTATATTTCTGGTGGATACATTATCTTCTCGCAGCTTCCTTTCCATATGAATTGTCCTTCCATGCTGCAGACTAGCATAGCTTGCCCTAGGTGCATTCACCTCTGGTCCTGGGCATTATTATCTGCAGCTTCCACCCTTTGATGATGTCATTGCTACTCAGATTGTCATCCACCCTACCATGACAGGAGTCATGGCACCAAAAATTGTGGCTGTCACATGTGTGCTGCCCATCGCCAAAATTCAATACTGTCCCCAGACAGGTACCCCAAAACCTGTCATTTGAGTAGCAGGCTAACGTACCATTCAAGGATGAATGACAGGATTCAAGGATACCATGACTTGAGGATCTACCACAGGATTCAATGATCATGCACACCCATGGTGTGGCCAAGTGCTTGCTTTTCTCCCTAGTGATGAGAGGAAGAATTTGCTTGAGTTCTGCTCCTCACCTGGGTTCCTCTGCTTGGGCTCTTCATATGTGTTCCCGGCTCTTCAGTTGAGAGTATTTTTAAGACGGTCATCGAGGACATCTTCCTACAAGTTTTCTTTGTTTGTGGCACTTCTTGAAATTCATTGTTTGAACATCACCTCAAATAATCTCCTTCCATCCTTGGAATTATTCAACCTCTCCCAGTGCTGGCTTTAGATGCTGCAAGTTGGTCATGGCTAGGGAGAGTTACAAATTACTTGTTTACAATTTGTGGGACTCCTGTAGGGCCCCTGTACTGTGCCCTGGATCTACATACTGGGATTCTGTCCTACAATCGAAATTGCACTGCAGCATAGGCCTCTGCAGTTGTATATGCAGATCCAGTGTTTACAATCAGTGTCTCATGTTGTGGTACTATGGGGTATTTAAACAAGATCAGTCTCATGACGATTTCTTTTTCCTCTGGCAAGATAAAGGTACTGTGCCATTGATATGTTTACTACAGTCAGTGTGTCAATTACTAGAGTAAATCTAGGGTATTTCTATTATCCAGTATAAGTTAACATTCATGCAAAAGTGATGTAAATGAAGAATGCGTGTGTATGCTAAGTTTATGTAAGAACAGAAAGTTACAGTAGTCTTGTGTTCTGTTCAGTATAGAAAAGCTGTCACAAATGAGAGACCACAGAAAATCAGAGAAGCTCCATCTGATGAGATGAGCTGCGTGACTATAAACAACAGTGTCTATGGTCTGCCTTCTCTCATATTTAATATGCTACTTACCAGTATGCATCTGTTCTTGGCATGTAGGACTGCTGACATTCATATCTGTGCATAGATCGCCGCCTAGTGTTGGGTCCGGATGATTGCACATTGTTGTCCTGGAAGAGTCTTCGAAGTATCACGAGATAGGTGACTCCTCCCCTGGACCACAGTGCGCATGGGCATCCTCTCCATCCTTAGATTGTTTTTCGCCATTGTGGCAGTGATGGAGTAGATACAGTAAGTGATGACCATGCTATACAGTAATTCTGAGTGCTGCAGCCGCTACAGGCGCCGGGGAGGAGGGTGGGCGATGTGAATGTCAGCAGCCCTACATACCAAGAACAGATGCATACTGGTAAGTAGCATATTCAGTTCGAGGCATGTGGGCTGCTGAATTCATATCTGTGCATAGAATACATAGCAGTACCTCCATTAGCGGCGGCTACCCGTGCCAGCTGCAGCAGTCTGAAAAAGAGTTTTGAGAACAGCCTGTCCTACAGCTGCCTGCTGTTTTGAGTGTACATCTACACAGTAGTGTTTGGTAAATGTATGTATAGTGGACCATGTGGCTGCTCTACATATTTCCTGTAAAGGAATGTTTCCTAGGAAAGCCATGGATGCCCCCTAACTTTCGTGTTGAGTGGGCTCGTGGGGGAATCGTTAATGTGCGTTTAGCTTTTTGATAGCAAATTTGAATACATTGAACGATCCATCTGGCTATACCTGCTTTGGAAATGGCGTTGCCCTTGTGTTGTGGAGAAAAGGCAACGAAAAGTTGTTTTGTTTTCCTACAGTCGTTAGTTCTGTCTATATAGTACATGAGGGCCCTCTTTACATCTAGTGTATGGAGCATTCTCTCTGCGACATTGTGTGGATTTTGAAAGAAAACAGGCAGTTCGATAGTTTGATTAATGTGGAAATGCGATATGACTTTGGGCATGAATTTGGGGTTGGTACGTAGTACAACCCTGTTTACGTGAACCTGTATGAATGGCTCTTGAATGGTTAGTGCCTGGAGTTCACTAACTCTTCTTAACGAAGTGATTGCTACTAGGAAAGCCACTTTCCAGGTGAGGAACTGAATCTCACATGAATGGAGAGGTTCAAAGGGTGGATACGTATTGAGTTGTATGCCAGATTGCATCGGTATAGGTGTAGGAGGTAACAGATGATGTTTTGAATGGATGCGTCCAGCGGGTTAATGTCATTGTTGTTGCAGTAAATGACAAACCTCTTCCATTTAGCCGCATAGCAAGCTCTGGTAGTGGGTCTCCTGGCCTCCTTGATGATATCCATACAGTCAGGTGGCAGGTTTAGGTAGCCAAACTCTAAGACTTCAGGAGCCAGATTGCCAGGTTCAGCTGTTGCGGATCTGGGTGCTGAATCTTGCCATAGTTCTGCGTTAAAAGTGCGGGTTTGATCCGCAGCCTTTGATGCGGCACCATGGAAAGTTCTAGAAAGGTGGTGTACCATGGTTGGCGCGCCCATGTGGGAGCAACTAGGATGAGTGTTAGTGAGTGTTGTCGCAGTTTGCGTGCCACTAGAGGTATTAATGGCGCTGGGGGAAAAGCGTACGCAAATCTGCCGGACCAGTTCATCCATATCGCATTGCCCTGTTACTGTGGATGTGGGAACCTGGCGGCAAAGCTTTGGCATTTTGCGTTTTCGTTTGTGGCGAATAGGTCTATCTCTGGATGACCCCACTGTTGGAAGTATAGTTAGAGAACTGACGGATGTAGCTCCCACTCGTGCATCTGGTGGCTGTGTCTGCTGAGCAGATCCGCCATCTGGTTGTCCTTGCCGGGGAGGTGTTCCGCCATGAGGAATATGTTCCTCTGAATGGCCCACTTCCACATGCTCTGAGCCAGATGAGACAACTGTGGAGAGTGTGTTCCTCCCTGCTTCTGTATGTAGTACATGGCAGTCATGTTGTCCGTCCGGATCAACACGACTTTGTTGCACAAGTGTACTTTGAATGCCTTCATGGCTAGGAAGATTGCCATCAGTTCCAGAACGTTGATGTGCATCTTCTTTAGTTGCGTTGTCCATAGTCCCTGCACTGTGTAAGTGAGTACATGAGCTCCCCAACCCTGGAGAGAGGCGTCCGCTGTCAGTATTATTTGTGGAACAGGCTCTTGGAACGGTCGGCCCTTGCAAAGGTTTTGTGGATTCCACCAATGCAGAGAGTTGTATGCCCGAACGCTCACCAACACTAGGTCTTTCAATTGCCCGTGAGCCTGATTCCATTGACGTGCCAAGCACTCCTGAAGCGGGCGCATATGTAGTCTCGCGTGCGGGACTATGAAAATGCGGGAGGCCATCATGCCTATCAACTGCATGAACACTCGCGCAGGAAGGGAGTGTTGAGGTTGAACTTTGAGATCAGCAGTTGCATGCTGTTGATCCTCACTAAATTTGGCTGAGCTGTGGCTGCCAGAGTGTTTATGGTCGCGCCTAGGTACTGTCGTACGTGTGCGGGTTGGAGATGTGATTTTGGGTAATTTAGTGAGAATCCCAGATTGTGAAGAAGGTGAATGGTGAGGGACATGTGGCTGGCACATTGCTGGGCTGACTTTGCCTGAACAAGCCAGTCGTCCAGGTAAGGGAAGACGTGAATGTGTTGTCTTCGTAGATGTGCCGCCACTGTTGCTAGGCACTTGGTACAGACCCTGGGTGCTGTTGTTACTCCGAAGGGGAGAACTTTGAACTGATACTGATGCCCCTGAATAGTGAACCTGAGATATTTCCTGTGTGAAGGGTGTATGGGTATGTGGAAATACGCATCTTTTAGGTCCAGTGTGGCTAGGAAGTCTCCCTGACTGAGTAGCGGGAGAACCTGCTGCAGGGTGAGCATATGGAAATGCTCTGAGAGAATGTATCGGTTGAGGGGTCTCAGGTCTAGTATAGGTCTGAGCGACCCGTCCTTTTTTGGGATTAAGAAGTACAGAGAGTACACCCCTGTCCCCTGCTGGTTGACGGGCACGACCTCTATTGCACCTTTTTGCAGCATACTCAGCACTTCCTGCTGCAATAATGCCAAGTGCTCTACGGACATAGGACGGTGCTTTGGCGGTATGTTGGGTGGAGTGGACGTTAATTCGAGACAGTAACCGTGCTGGATAATGTCCCTGACCCACCTGTCTGTGGTGATGGTTTTCCACGCAGACAGGAACCGTTGGAGTCTCCCCCCGACAGGTGTTATGTGGTCGGAGGGCAGGGAGAGGGCGTCACTGTTTGTTTTTGGGGGAGGACCTGGTGTTGCCGTAACCACGTCCTCTGCCCTTAGTGCTGGAGCCACGATATCCACCTCTGTTGGTTTTATCATAGGTACTTTGTGTGCCTCCTTTAGTGTACTGCTGCTGTGACCCCTGGCCTCTAGCTGCTCCTCTATTCCCGGGGCGACGAAAGGAGCCACTACGAAACTGCTGCGTCTGCAGAGCCCCCATTGATTTCGCAGTGTCAGTGTCTTTTTTAATTTTCTCGAGGGTAGTGTCAACTTCAGGGCCAAATAAATAGTCTGGGTTGACCGGTTGATTTAGGCTCTTGTTCTGAATCTCCGGCTTGAAGCCTGAGATTCTCAACCATGCATGCCGTCTCAACATGACGCTTGTGTTGATTGCCCTCGCCGCTGTGTCGGCTGCATCCAGTGCGCACTTGATGGATGCATTGTGTAGTGTTTTGCTGTATCTTGGAATTCTTGAGTCCACTTTGTTCTGGACTCAAGAATTCTAAGTGGAATGTTTGGTTTTGAATACAGACGATTTTTGGATCCTGAAGGAGCTGAGGGAGCCGGCTGCTGCGCAGCATTCAACTATCAATAAATATACATTTATTCATCATCATCGTGTCATCGTCATCACAGATTGGCGACGATCTGGGGATTTGGATGCTGCAGAACCCACAACGTGTCTTTAAACGAAGATAAAAAAAAAACGGAGACAGATTTAAAAGTCATCAGGGAGGATTAAGCAAAGAGCGAAGCCTACCTTGACAAAAGACATCGCCATCGAGATTACAGAAGGAATAGGCAGCAGCGACGCTTTCCTCAAGGCACCGCGGAGGTTCAGGAAAATTTAGACGGAGGTCTGCAGTCGCAGTTTCGTAAGTGACGCAACGGAAAGGAGTTGGCGTTCTAGCTGTATCCGTCGCACGCCATTTTGGGGAGTACGTGCTCAAGAAAGGAAGCGCGTTCAGTCACAACGTCGTTGTCATAGTTACACGACACAAGAATTTGTCGTCGAAAAGAGGACAACAAAGAAACGAAGGTCGCAGCGGATTCAGTTCAAAACAAAGAAACGAAGGTCGCAGCGGATTAAGTTAAAAAAATTCAGTCATAATCTTCTCGAACGCCGCGCAAGTATTAATTTGCTGTTTCTGGTGTATTTATCGAAGAAACTATACAGTTCGTTGGCACTCATACTGCAAAGAAGTTTTCACTGTGTATTTGTTCTGAAACGTACATTTTTCTAAGTAAGACCCATAAGGTTTGGTTTACACTGACAGAGAAGAATGCTGATGGGCTAGTGGACGACAATACACAATACAGTTTTAAAACCGATAGTACCACTGTGACAATTTTGCATATATGTAAATCTTTACTTGCAGCAAGCAAAGAAAACCGGCGAAGGCACCAGTGGAACAGTAACTCAAATGTTGAGAAAATAGTTTACAGAGACAAAGTTTTTTTTTATATAATTGGAAAAGACAAGAACAGTACAACAAAGGAAAAAGGAATATTTAGTGTGCAAGAGTATAATTATAAGAGTAGCACATAGGAGAGTAACATTGTAATTGTTATATTTAGTCTCTGTTAGGCACAGGCAAAATGCAATCTGTTTCTCCTCCTCCATCATTTCTGGAAACACCTGGTGATCCACCAATTTCATGGAAAAAATGGTATGATGCATTTTTAACATATATAGGTGCCATTGGTGGTTCACGGTATAGGGCAGAAAGGAAAAAATGTCTTTTATTAAATGTATTGGGATTTGAGGGGAGAGAAATTTTCAAACATTTGCCACCTTTAGTACGTGTTGGTGGAGAGGAAGGAGACATGGATGAGTTTCAAGAAACAGTAAAAAAGTTGGAGTTCCGTTTTGACATTCAACCAAGTTTGGTAGTGGAGAGACATAAATTTTTAAAGAGAGAACAGAAAATAGGTGAAAAAGTAGAAGACTTTATCTCCGCTTTACGTGTTCTTAGTGCTGAGTGTCAATATGAAGCATTCAGAGATCGATTATTAAGAGATCAGTTTATTTGTAAATGCAACGACAAAAGTATACAACAAAAGTTATTGTCACTTGGCAATCCTACGTTAGATGAAACAGTTCGGATTGCAAAAAGCATAGAGCTTTCCAAGTTATCGGTTAAAGAACTTGATTGTAAAGTTCCAATTACAAACGGAAAGGAGGAAGAGTGTGTTAATGTAGTAAGAGCAAAGGAGAATAAGAACGCAAATGCCTATCGTGGAGAAAATAGGTTTTTCAAACAAACTAATATTTGTTTCAAGTGTGGAAATCCTCCACATTTTAGATCTGGACGTGGTTGCCCTGCTAAAAGTGTAACTTGTAGGGCGTGTGGGAAGTTTGGTCACTTTGCCAAAGTCTGTCAAAATGTGAAGAGGAGCTATTCTTCCCACAAGATGGAAGAATGAGTAACGGTGTTCCATTTTCGTCTGCAAATCCCTCTGTTGCAAACATTTCATTGAGTGAATCAAAATGTGATGAATTGGGGAAAATCCAAGATGACCTGAGAGACATGGTGGTTGTGGTTGTAGATGCAAGTAAAGTTTGCAGTGTACAAGATGAGTGTGTAGATCCGTACGTAGATATGGATATTGGTGGTAAAAATGTTTGTTTGTTGGTTGATTCTGGAGCGAGGATAACTATGGTCACTAAGGAAAAGTTTGAAGAAGTATGGGGGGTGCGTTCACTTTTTCCTCCAGATAGATCGCCTGTCTCCTATGAGGGGAGGACCATTGAATTGGCAGGTTATTTTGAAGACTATTTAACTTTCAGAGGAAGGAGGATATTTGGGAAAATTTATGTGGCCATCAAAGGGTTGAATATTCTCGGATGGTTCCATCAAGGGTTATTCAAAATGGTTTTGAGACCAGGTACGAAAGATCAAGTTTCTATTCTTCGAGTTGATGATTTTGTTGACTCTCTTTCTGAACATTTTCCTGTTGTTTTTGGTAATGAGCTTGGTTGTGTCAAGGGGTTCATGCATACCATTAAGGTGAAAGATGGTGCCATTCCTGTTAAACATCGGCTCAGGAATGTGCCATTTAGTGTCAGAGGTCAACTTGAACAAGAACTTTCTGGTCTTTGTAAGAGGGGGATTATAGAACCAGTAGAATCTTCCATCTGGCTTTCTCCGTTGGTGGTCGCCAAGAAGAAAAATGGCGAGATTCGTGTCTGCATTGACTTACGCAGCTTAAACAGAAATATCTGGATAGATTCTCATCCTCTTCCTAATATCCCTGAGATGTTGTCTTTAATCAGGGGGTCGAAGTGGTTTAGTAAGCTTGACTTAGCGTCAGCATATCATCAGGTTGTTCTTGACCCGGCTTCAAGACATTTGACTGCTTTTGTTTCGCCCATAGGGACTTTTCAATACTGTAGGATGCCGTTCGGCTTAGCCTCTGCCGCGGCAGTGTTTCAAAGGATCATGTCAAATTTACTTAAGGGGATCAAAGGGGTGATTGTGTTTCAGGATGATGTCCTGATACATGGTGAGACATGTGAATCACATGACGAGACTATGTATTGTGTCTTAGAGGCTTTGCGCGATGGTGGTGTTGTGTTAAAAAAAGAGAAATGTGTTTTCAAGGTGAAGAAAATTGAATACTTAGGACATGTGTTGTCAGAACAAGGGGTTGAACCAAGGCCTGGTTTGGTTAAAGCGATAGTAGATTCATCTCCTCCTGAAGATAAAGCTGGACTCAAATCGTTCATTGGCTTATGTGAATTTTATTCGCGTTTTGTTCCTGGATATGCCACAAAGTGTCAACCGTTATCTAACATGTTGAAGAAAGATGTTCCATTTAAATGGGACATTGAATGTGATGAGATTTTTAATTGGATCAAAAATGAGCTCATCAGTCCTAGAGTTCTCAAACCATTCAGTCCAGATTTTCCGTGCGTTATCACTGTTGATGCTAGTGGTTTGGGTCTGGGAGCTGTTCTCACACAAAATATTGGTGGAGTGGAGTATACTGTTGGGTTTGCATCAAGAGTTTTACGTGGATCAGAACTCAATTTTTCAGTAATTGAAAAGGAACTGCTTGCATGTTGGTGGGCAATTAGGAAGTTTAATCCATATATTTGGGGGAGACATTTTAAGTTAAGAACCGATCATAGTCCACTTGTTTCAATTCTGTCTGGGGATAAAATCAAAGAGCATACGCCCAGGATAGCACGCTTTTCTACTAAATTATTGCAATATGATTTTGAAGTTAGTCACATTCAGGGTTCTAGGAATGTTTGTGCTGATTACTTTTCTAGGCATCCTGTTGAATCAAACCAAGATAAGGAGGATGAGGATGAAGAAGAGTGTTTTGTGGCTTCTGTGGGTCTGGATGAGATGTGCGCTGTGAGTGAAGTTGAATGGAGAGAGTTTTTGTCTAAGGATACATTATTGGGTGATGTCATCAGATGTGTAAAGGAAGGTTGGCCTAGAGAGAAAAATGTAAAATTTGCTCTTCAAACTTTTGTAAAGTTTGCTCCTGAACTCTCAATAGAGGATGGTTTACTTGTACGTGGTGATAGGTTGATTCCCCCTGGCATGTTGAGAGTGAGGTTGATGCAGGGAGCACATGAGGGTCATTTGGGTAGAACCCTCACGAAAAGGAGACTTCGTGAACGTTTCTGGTGGCCACAGATGGACAATGATGTGGATTTGTTTGTAGGGGGGTGTGTGATTTGTTCTGGTTCAGATAAGAGCTTAAAAGTTCATACTCCACCTCTGCAACCTATTGTTCTTCCAAACAAACCTTGGGAGAAGATAGGAATAGATTTGGTTGGACCATTTAATCTGCTTCCTAGAAACTCAAAATTTGCTATTGTTGCTATTGACTATTATTCTAAATGGCCCGAAGTACGTTTCATTGATGAGCCTAGTTCTAAGAATGTCATTGATTTTTTTAAGGATATTTTTCTCCGTGAAGGTTTTCCATCTACTATTGTTAGTGATAACGGTGTACAATTCACTAGTCAAGAGTTTGACTCCTTTTTGCGTCAGGGTGGCATTGTACATGCTAGAAGTGCTCTTTATCATCCCCAAACCAATGGGTTGGTGGAGCGGATGAATAGAGTTCTCAACAATTGTGTACAGTGGGCTTTGGCAGGTGGTTGCAACGTACAAAATGCTGTGAGATCAATGTTGTGGTTTTATCGTACAACTCCGCATTCTTCCACAAAGGTCTCTCCCTATGAGCTTCTAAGAGTAAGAAGACCCTGTTCCAAAATCTGTCCAGGTTGGATGTCTAAATGGGTTAAGTTGGATTCTGTAAGTGATGTGGATGGTGTTGTAAGAGAAAATGTCGCCAAAGCGCAGTTACGTCAGAAGACAAATTTTGATACAAGGAAAAGGTCTGTTGATCAGCCTTTGGTTGTCGGAGATGTTGTGCGCATAAAAATTCCTATTCATTCTAAGAAAGGAAATTCAAAATTTTCTGAGCCGTTCACTGTTGATAAGGTTTTCAAGAATGCAGTGAGGGTGAATTCAAAAAACTGGTGGAATGTTTCAAGAGTGGTGAAAGTCAATCCGAGTGTTGTGAAAAACTCGTGTGATGAAGACAGGGCATCATTGCCGGATGTAAAAAGCTTGCGCAAGAGTTCAAGACAACGTTTTCTTCCTGTTAGGTTTCGTTAGTTGTCTTTTATTCTTGTCTTAATGTTTTATCCACATGTTGTATTATTTATTGTCTTTTTCTTTGTTTTTGTAAGGGAAAGGATAATGTAGTGTTTTGCTGCATCTTGGAATTCTTGAGTCCACTTTGTTCTGGACTCAAGAATTCTAAGTGGAATGTTTGGTTTTGAATACAGACGGTTTTTGGATCCTGAAGGAGCTGAGGGAGCCGGCTGCTGCGCAGCATTCAACTATCAATAAATATACATTTATTCATCATCATCGTGTCGTGTCATCGTCATCACACATTGGTAAGGAGCTGTCCCTCTCTGATGAGGAGCTCCGCTGCCTCTTTATATTCATCTGGCAAATGTTGGAGTAGGGATTCTAGTGTGTCGAAGTGGGACCTATCATAACGGTCAAAACACTGAAACAACCTGGGTCTGGGGCTGAGTAAAGAAAGTACACAAATTAGCCAAGGTAAACCCCATTCTAAATGTGACAACTCTATAAGAGAGCAACTCCTTAAACAGGACCCATCAATCACTTAAGGTGGTTAATTGTTATTATCATCTGGGTCTGTGTGCTCCAACCTGCTGGACCAGTTCATGAAACAGCGATCCGGTCACTAGCATAGAAGGAGCAACAAAGGAGGATGCTTTTAAGAGGAGAGTTTTTTCAGGTATTACCAGTTGCTACCTGTTTTCTCTCTCTCCTACTGTTTTTTTGTTTAGAGCGGGGCCCCTTTCCCTGAGTTGAGACCAGGTTGAGGTGAGGGCAGCACCCACTTGATATGGGTAAGTGCAACTCAATTTACTACATTGAATGCCATTCAGCATTAGTATATGCGTGATTTAAGGTCATTTAGGATTAATGACCTCTGACTAAGTATGTTTGTACACAATGGGCCATTGTATCTTTCTACTTTCTTCCACAGGTATCCGGTTTTGATTGTTCCTGACCTGACCGGTGCGGTAGGAATAGTTCATTCACACACCCCTTTTTTGAATGCTTTGTTTACACGTTTTCACATTGAACCACAGCAGTAATTTAGGTCCTGACGAAAGCCCTGATACTATTTGATCTATTACGGGCAGAAACATGTTGACCGATCTTGCTATGGACAATAGCATAATGTCAAAACTATTTATGCCATATTGCCATTTTGCTTCTTAATCTTGACAAGGGTCCTCTACCAATAAAGAACCTTTGAGCACCCTTAGCCATTTTTAAATTCACACCATTATAATTTTTACTGCTGATTTTAGGATTTCCCGTTTTGCTCTTTGGGTAGGATTTCATCCCAGACAATACCCGTGAGGGATCAGGTGACAATCCTCCTTTGTTGCTCCTTCTATGCTAGTGACCGGATCGCTGTTTCATGAACTGGTCCAGCAGGTTGGAGCACACAGACCCAGATGATAATAACAATTAACCACCTTAAGTGATTGATGGGTCCTGTTTAAGGAGTTGCTCTCTTATAGAGTTGTCACATTTAGAATGGGGTTTACCTTGGCTAATTTGTGTACTTTCTTTACTCAGCCCCAGACCCAGGTTGTTTCAGTGTTTTGATTATTGTTCTTTAGGGGAAATACAACCTGCTGGTCTACATTTCTTTGCTAAAACTTTCCCTTAGACCTCCCCCCACATTAATTTGTGATATTACCTATCATAACGGGCCAGGAGTGCCTGTGTGTTGGCAATGCGCCAGATGTTCGCTGCTTGCGCTGCAATCCGTTTGCCTGATGTCTCCAGCACTTTGGACTCCTTGTCTGGGGGAGGAGCATCACCTGTTGTTTGTGAGTGGGCTCTTTTGCGAGCATTAGCAACCACCATGGAGTCCAAAGGTAACTGACCCCTAATGTACATAGGGTCTCCGGGTGCAGGCTTGTATTTTTTTTCAATCCTGGGGTTTAGCACCCGTGCCCTGGTTGTCTTTTGCAGGTTTGAGAACTCCTTTTAACATGGGCAGAGTCTTGACAGTTCTTTCAGAAGAGGCGAAAGTGTCCACCAAGAAGTCTTCTTCGACAGTGTCAGAATGGAGTTCTACTCCATGATTGGCAGCAGCCCGTTCTATGAGGGCATTAAAGGCAGCAGTGTCCTCTGTGGGAGATGTCTTTATGTTATAAAGCTGCGTGTCATGGGTTTCTGGTGCGGTACCCTGGTCTGTGGGGTCATCCCATGCCTGATCTGGGTCTTGCAGGTGATCATCAGGATCGATATCCCCCGGGTAGGTGGTGTCATCCCCTACATAGTCCTCTACTGCGTCTGCCTCTGAAGGCGTAGGAGAAAAGGACGGTGGATCCTGATGGAAGGGTTGAAAGTGTTCATGAAGCACTGGCTCTGACCCTGCCGGCAATTTGTGTTTGAGAGGAATTTTGTAGGAGTCCAATCCCCTCTCTGGCGTGATTTTCCGCTTGCGGAGCATCAACCGACCAGTGTTGGCATCGATAAATTGTGGCTGTGAAGGCTCGAGATCTGTTTGTCCCGTGGATGGGGACTGTGTCTGGCGGACATGTGTCCGAATCTCGAACAGTTTCGGCGCCGTGGGCGGCGGCAACCCAAACGTGATGTTGGTCGGCGCCGAGGGTGCTTTCGAAGCCTTGTGCGTGTCGGGACCCGACCTAGAGTGGAGGGCTGCCCGTTCTCTGATGCGTTGCAACGATGCCGAGACCTGTTGCACGGTGAACGCAGATGGCTCTTTGGAACCGGTCGGCACCTTGGAGGTAGGCGTCGAAGCGGCCCCCGATTTTTTTGCAGTCATGGGGTCATCGATCCGAAGGGAGGTATCGACGCTCGTTGGAGTCGATGACTTGGCAGGCGCCGCCGTTTTAGACGTCGACGCAGACGGGGTGGCTACCTTGACTTTGGTGGTTGGGGCCGATGTCTTCGGTGCCAGAGGCCGAGGTGCCTTGTGGGGACCGAGGGCCTTCTTCTTTGGCTCGGCACCCGTATCCGCTGCGGTGAGCTCGGCACCGAAATCCCTTTTTGCGCGGTCGGAGCCGATGACCTTTGCCGGCGTCGAAGGAGTGGAGAGCTTCGAGGCCTTCGAGCCGATCACAACCAGTTTCACTTTCGTATTCGATGGAACTGGTGCGATGGATGGTTTCGGTTTCGCTGAATGGAATCCAGTCGTCTTCGATAATAATGGCTCTTGCGAAATGTTCGAGGCCGGGCCTGAAGGCGGGGCCGAAGAACCGTGAGATTGATCTTGGGTAAGGCCCGAAGGCGATCCCTTGACCGGAGCCTCATGACGACGTATTTTTTCGGCCTCCGTATCGACGGGTTGGCCTAGCTCCTCGCTGGAGCTATCTTCCTCGGCCCCAAAGGCCTCATCGTAGTCTCCTACCTCTTCGACGACTTCTTCTCTCTGAAAGATCACCTCATCGTCGTCTTCCGATCGGGAATCGTGTTCGGAAGCGGGGCTGGAGTCTACGTCTTCCACGCTCTCGGCGTCCTCGTCTTCGGTGCTAAAGATGTTGGCCGGGGCAGGCGCCGATTGCTGCGCCTCCAATCTCGCTGCCCGTCGATTCCGGAGAGTCTTCTTCGAGCGGAATCGGGCACAGGCCATACATTTCGAATCATTGTGATCCGGTGAGAGACATTTGTTGCATACCGGGTGGACGTCGATGTGTGGGTATTTCGCGTGGCATAAAGGACACCTTTTGAATGGAGTCCTCGATTCCATCGTCGATCGAAGTTTGATGTTCGGACCAAGCGGATCCGAAAAGCTGGAAGAAGGTGCTAAAGCACTAAAGAAACTAGTCGATACCGAACGGGAACAGTACCGACGATAACTAAAGGCCTTTTGGCCTTAAACTGAATTTTCCTAACTTGAGCTAAGATAAGCACATCCGAACCCAATGGCGGAAAAAAACAATCTAAGGATGGAGAGGATGCCCATGCGCACTGTGGTCCAGGGGAGGAGTCACCTATCTCGTGATACTTCGAAGACTCTTCCAGGACAACAATGTGCAATCATCCGGACCCAACACTAGGCGGCGATCTATGCACAGATATGAATTCAGCAGCCCACATGCCTCGAACCCCTATATCTCCCATAAGCCGTATGAGTAGAGGGCAGTCCTCGGCCATGTTGGGCATGGTCAACTGGGAAAAAGAGTTGCAGGTTCCATGTCGTTCCGCTAACAAAATCCAGATCTACAAGTTAGTGGTGAATTAAATATGACACAGACTGCTCCGGAAAACTAATACCTAGTAGCTTTTTTGCAGTGCTGCCAGATGACACTGTAGGCCTCAGCCGTGATTTGACAGCCGATAAGACAATACCAAAATATATTAGGCACCAATCAACAAGTTGTCAGGTCCAAAATGTTTTTAGTGCCATATTGAGGTGTGCGGAGAGAAACAGAGTAGCAATGACGGAGGCGAATACAACATATAGCATGTTTGCATATCTTGGGATCTTATTAACCATGGTACTAACACACAGCAGTGGAGGTAGTGCTGTCAGGAATCTGTGGGATTACGTATCCACCAGGACTATTGTTACTTTAGCAAAGTAACTTTTTCTCCTGATAGGTTTATCTTCCTGCATATTCTTCACCTTATAGATGAGTCTCAAAGCAATATGTCCCTGGGAAATTATTAAGTACAGAAATACTGCAACATAGCTCAGGCAAACCACCAATCACTTTGTGACTGAGACATGAGACAGTAGGGCTTGAAAAAAGAAGCCAAAAGTGAACCCTGCAGATGTCAGCAACTGGAACACCTCTGGAAAGAACTGTGGAAACCCCCATGGCATTTGTGGAGTTGGCACAAATGCCCTCCAGAGGGTATTTATTGGCAAGGCATAGGACGACCCAACTGGAAGTGGCTACTTCAGGTACCTACTTACCCTTTGTGGCTCCAGAAAGCCCACAAGGAACTGATTATCCACTGTCCATGAGATCAATACAGTAGGACAATGTACATTTCAGGTCCCGACTACGAAGCTGCTCCTCCTCCTTGGTTGTATGTGGAGGAGGTATGAAAGTTGGAATAGTAACAGACAAGCCCATATAAAACACACATGCTACCTTGGGTAAGTATGGGCAAGTGCAAAGGACTAACTTATTCTGGCACAACCACACGAAAGGTGGACAGAGAGACTTGAGTTCTCAGACTGTATGAGCCGAAATCATTGCAATCAACAGCACTGTCTTTAAAGAGAGAATCCAACCTGGGTAACCATACAATGGCACGAATGTAGAAGCCATTAAGAAAGTTAACACAAGGTTCAAACCCCACTGAGGAGCAATACATGAAATGGGAGAAAACAAGTACAGTAAACATTTAAGGAAACAGCACTGATAGGGATTAGAAAGTCAAAAAAAGGTTACCACTGCCACACCCTGCTTTGCACAGGACAACAGAAATTTCAAGGAGTTAGAAATTCCAGATTTAAAGGGACTGAGGCTGTCAGACTTGCACCACTGAAGCAATTGTCACAGCGATTGCTCCATGGTTTTAAGGAAGACATCCTGGCCACAAAGATAACATCTGCAACTTTGTCAGGTAGGTAAAATGACTCTAGTTAGCACAGCTCAATTTCCAGGCATAAAGCTGCAACATTTTGGGATTGGGGTGGAGGACCTGCCCATCATCTGGCACAGTAGGTTTTCAATCTGGAGATCACATGTCTCTTTAGGGTGCAATTCCCTCTCAAGGTCCTCTAGTGAGATGCAACAAACTGTCCACATTAGGAGAACCTGCAAAATGAGTCACTACCAGTGAGATTTCACATAGCTGTGCCATCTGCCACAGGCAGATAGCCTCACAACAAACAATGCATAAGCCCACACGACCCAATCTTTTTATATAATGGACAGCTGCAGTGTTGTCCAATGGAATCTGAATGGTACTCCATAAGATGGAACGGATAACATATCTTAATGGCAAGATTTACCATCCGGCTCTAAAGATTTTTGTACAGGCACTCCTTCGACATGGACCAAGGGACCCACTGCATCATGTCACTGTGGTGGGCATCCTAGCCCATCAACAGAGCATCAATGGCCATGGCATGCTGAGCTTGTGCTGGGCTTAATGGATGGCCCACCCAAATGTTGAAGGGATTCAGCCACCAATGTATTTCAGGATAAAGATACTGGAAAATCTGTACCCAAGTCACCAGGTTCACCTGATGCTGGAACCACTGTGTCCTCAGGCACCAATGAAGGTCTCATTTACCATCTGAGTGTGGCACCAATAGGAACCCAAAAGGCCATGAAACAGAGCAGAAGCAATATCTGCAAAACTGTGATCTGAGCCCTTGCAATCATCTTCCTAATATTCACAATCATCTGAGAAGGGGGAAAGGGCCTTCACACAGCTCCTTCCCAGAACCACCCTGTGAAGGTCAACCTTTGAGTTAGAGAGGGATAAGACTTTTGATATAGATGGCAAAAGCCTAGTCATAAACTGCAGACATCATTCACTGCAGGTGTTTAGCTTTCATTAGCGATGCCTGACCATCGCTCCGAAACCACCAGCTGCCGGCACTTTCATAAAGACGTGTGGTGTGGTCAACAGTCTGAAAAATAGAACCACAAATACATAGTGCTGAGGTCCAACTGTAAACCTCAGTAACATCTCTGTGCGGGGAAAATTGAAACAGGGAAGTAGGTGCCCAAGAGATCTTGAGTTGCCAAGCAATTTCTTGCATTCAGGGTTTACAGATCTTGGTTCCGGGACAGCGTCTTGAACTTGAACAGCAGAATTAACAAGTTCAGGCAGTGGAGACCCAGGACGGTTGTTAAACCTCTGCCCTCCTTTGGAGTCAAGAAGTAAAGGGAGAATAATCCAGTGCCCCTTTCTTCCTGAGGCACTACCTTTGTGCCCCCCTTGCTCAGCAGGCCAAAGACCTTCCCAACTCTGTGTGAGCCAGGCAGAACGTTATAATGGGAGGAGGGTGGTCCAAAAGGACTGGATGTCCCAGCAATCCTTCATAATCATTTCCCAAAATGTGACTTCCCCCGGTCCATCAACTGGAGGAGATTACTTAAATGGGTGGTGGTGATTAGGCAGACGTTTTGAGGCAGCAGATTTGGCAGAGATTGGTAGGAACTGGATCTGCTGCTTCTGGTGATGTCGTACCCTGAATCCACCACTGCCTGAAAGGAGAAGTACAGTTGTTGGGGTGTCTAAAACAGTTGCGAAGGTTGCCCCTGCCAGACTTGGTCTGCCCTGGATTAGCCTTGAAACTCCCTATACTTTTGAAGGCATTGCTTCACTGGGGATGTTAGGCCCCCAAACTGATGATGGCCACCGAAAGGCATGTCTAGGAGTGTGACTTAGTCATCTCCTAGTAAACAAGTGAAACAGATTCGAGAGAGTTGGCATAGAGGGGCTGTCGTGCTAATGGACCAAGCCATGGTGTCTGCAGAGTCCAAACTGCACTTCAAGCCCTCACTGATCAGATCCATACAGGGCTTTTTAATGCAGTCTGACAACCTCATCTCGGATTTTAACTCCTACTTGGCATGTTGGTCCAAAGGCAGGTTACATTCCCATTGGAGTGAGTCAGGTACTGAACCAAAGACTTACCTGCCCACAGAGTCACATTTTCATCTCTATAGGGAGGTGCTGGTTTATAGACATTCAGGTTTTGATTTGAGAAGAAGCTCTGACTACCAGGCATTTGGGTGAAGGATAAGATGATAAAAATATGTGGGTCATTTGAATAAGGTTTATGCTGTCTGGCTATCCACAGGTAGACTGCTGGGCCAGAAAAGGGTTTCTCCCATGTGGCCATCCCAGTATCCAAAGCCTCATAAACGTCACTAAGGCTCTGCCACTTAGGAAGCGGGTTGGAAAATGTCATCCAAAATGTTTATCTCCACAAAGGGCAAGAATATTTCCAACCATTGCACTGCTTTGCATACAACAATGGTAGATTAAGAAATCTCCTCTGAGGGAGGGCAAGAGGGGTAAGAGGTGTACCCTGCTGGTGAAGGGTCTATGCCACTTGCATTATGCATTTACAGATACATGTAAGTATCAGTGTTATAGTGGGGATGGTGTTTGTCAGCCTCTGCATCATCTCCTACTTCCATTATACTTATCAGGCATAAGGAGCGGATAGCAATTGGAAAAAAAGAACTCTTCCATCTGAATCTTTGAGCCACGAGAAGGTGCTTCGCTAAAGGCACAGCCATGAAGTTTGCCTTAACCTTCTCTCTCGACTTATGGATGATGCCTTGGTAAGCTTCTTTTTAGGGGCCAGAGCTTGTCGAGGTGCAGGCTCTGGGCAACAGTTGCTGCACCTTTAGGATTGTGCCCCACTTGGAGGTAGCCCAGAAGGTAAAAAAAGCATGCTGAACAAGCTCAGCATAGCCAACCAGAAGGCTTGACCTGTGCATGGTCGCCTGATGGACCAGGAAACTCCGCTATCATCTTTCAATGCCGGGTATTTATCTGATAACCAGAAAAACTACAGCACTGGGAGTGAGATTGTTTTCTCCATGAAGAAAATGGATTTGTCCTGTGGTGCTTTTTATGATTTTTATAAGAAGATCTTTTTAGAGATCATGCTTTAGCAAGGGACTCTTCTAGGGGTGAAGGGGAACAATGTGGTGTATCCCAGCAGGCCTTTGCCAAAAACAGCTTGTCCTTCCACTTCCAGATGGATATTGGATGGGTAGAGGCACAGGAATTACAGGCTGAAGAATCATGTTCTGAGCCCAGAAACCATATTCAGACTGATGTAATGCAGTCCTACAAGCGTATCATTTTGAGGCATTTGAACCTAATATACTACTGTGTCCTGACATCTGGTGGTGGAGCGATGGTTGAGGCACGAGGTGCTAGAGAGATACTACTAATGAAAACATTTTGTGGACCAGTCAGAAGCTTGGACAGATAATTTATAAGGTAAGGAATCTGCAGGGAAGATGTATTCATTAAAACAACATAGATTCCAGTGTCAAAGTCCTGTTAGCTACTTTGAAGCACATTTGGAAGACTTCTCAAAAAAAGTTGCTGGCAGGATCACTTTACACTATAAACCAAAACAACATAAGCAAAATTATATACTAGCCTTGCCTGACAGACACTTTGATAAATGGAGAATGGTGAAGGTAGCGTCTTCGTGGATTTATTTCAAGCTGGGAAAATAAAGGCATTTGACGCATGCAATAAGCATTTCTCCCTCAACAAATTGGAGATCTACAGTATTTCCAAATTAGACCATGGATCTTTTTCCTGATAATATGACATCCGCGACTAGAGAAGTGACACAACTTGAGAACCTATTTAGGCCTTACAGATCAACAAAAGACTTAATTTGCAGCACATACAGGAAACAATAGCTTGGCTATGTGAGAAAAACTCAATATTTGTATCTTGCCCCAGAACATTATGAGAATTATAACTATATTGTGATGCTTATCTAGGGAATTATCAGACTGTTGTCCATATTGCTTTATCATTCAGAACTGTTCTTTCCACATTATCTTATCTAATGCTGATGCATATTCATGTTAGTGTACATGGCTGTGGTCTTTTCTCAGAAGTACAGGAGAGCGGGGATAAACTTGAGGATATAGACAATGTGAACAGTTTATATGCGATTTGAGGAACTACATAATTCTCATTATTTTATTTATAATTTTCAAACTTCAAACGTTGTAGGAAAAAGGTTGTCTGTAAGATGCAAGTGTTGTGCTAAAAAGAAATCCTACCCCTGTTGTCAGTTCCTCGCACTGTTGTTTCTTGGACACCAGATCCATGGCTGCCATCTCCAAATCATACTGTATAAGTTCATGTTTCCGGCACACTGACCTGAAATCATACCAATTAAAAAAGTAATGCAATACTGTAATTTACTTCTCCAACCTTTTTACAATACGTGAAAAAAAATCTAAAAGTTTATGCATTTTTTTTCAAAATTCCATTACTTCAGTATGTAATTTGTCAACAATTTGTTGACTTAAGTGTAACAACAACTCTCTAGTACAGGCCAAGATGGCTGATCATGATGGATTTCCCTCCGGAGGCTCCATGGGCCAGGGATCGCCATCGGCGTAAATCCCCAGCAAAGCCCCTCCATCGTGCCACCGTCTATTTGGAATCGAAAGAAACAAACTTACAAAGCTGATCGCAAACTTCAAATCAATGAACAGCGCGACACAACGAAGATTGTGCTACAGTACAAGTTACTTACCTTCGGTAACGATGTATCTGGTAGAGACGATACTAGCCACACATTCCTGAACGTAGAATTATCCCTAGGCGTGAGACTGGGCCCGGAAAACTTTCTTTGCCCCAGCATCTCTGCGCGCTGGGGGGCAGTACCACGCGACTCTGCCCTGACGTCGTCCGCGGGCGTGACGTCAGCGAGGTCACATAAGCCCCACCCCGGCACGCTGACATCAGTTTTCTTCTGAGAAATTTTCCGCGCCACAACCCGGAGCTATCTCAAACAAAACTGTGGAGAGTATGGGAACAGTGTGCGAAAAACCAGTGAAACAGAAAAGAGAGAAACCAAAGGTGAGGAACAGCACCAGTTGGAAAAGTGCCGAGCACCAAGGCACAAAAGACCATAGCGGTTAAAGCCATAGCAGCGAAAGAGCAGAGCACCGCTCTGAGGAACACCGTTGCAAGCTAAGGCGACAGCCTCCCAGGAGGCAGAAGCATGTGAAAAAGGGCACAGCAGAAGAGAGAGAGGAGAGAGCGAGAGAAAGACTGCAACCACCATCCACAACAGTGAAGGGCCACAAGCCCAGAACAAAGGAGGAACAGCAATCCACCCCAGGTGACACCACCAAGGAGGGCGTATCCCTTGAAAGGAGCGAAAAGGCCGAGGTACAGGCAAAAAAAAAAACAACTCCAAGCAAGGAAAAACGTAAAAGAGTAAAAGCAGGCCCCTACACCGGAGAAAATGCAGGGTGGAGGGAAGCAAAAGCACACATAAACCAACCGACCATGTATCATAAGGGAAGGGGTGGAACAATCAAGCAGAACCAAGTATCAGAGCAGAGCGAAGCGGACACCCACAGAAGACCAGCCACCCGGAGGGAGGCAAGTCCAGAAAATCACAGGAAAGGTCCTCGCAGAATGGGGAGGAAGGGCGGGTCGTGAAGGAATCTGCATCTAGAATCGTCTCTACCAGATACATTGGTACCGAAGGTAAGTAACTTGTACATCTGATAGAGACTACTAGCCGCAGATTCCTTAACGTAGAATATATACCCAAGCCATACCCAAAGGGGAGGAGGGCCTGCGAGAGAACCTCCCCAGTAGAAAGAAACAGAGGGCCCCAGCAAGGCGAAGGGAAACCAGGAGACCCCAAGCCCATGCAAGGTACAATGGCCACAAACCACCGTAGGGACAGACAGCCGCAGAGGAACACCCAGGAGGAAAGAACAACCCCAACTCCAGGGAGCAGAGGCAGAACCGGAGGCAGAGTCTGCCATGGGAAAACACACAGTGACAGAGGACAGCCGAACAGGCATCAGTCGCAAGGAAGCAGGCAAGGCTGGAACGGCTCCACAGCCAAGGAAGCAGGCATAAGAAGAAAGGCACAGGTGCGCAAAGCCCCAGCAGAACAAGAGGCAGGGGCACAAGGTAGCACAACAAGAGCCACGGCGGTGAGCCAGCACAAACTGGCGTGCACAGCCAACAACAGACAGCACCATGGAGCAGCACACCCAGAACAAGCCAGTCGCAAGCCGAGGGCAGAGGCCAGGAAATGCAGAATAAGCCCCAAAGGAGGATCGTACAGTTGACACACACCGACCCATGAAGATAATGGAACCAGCCATAAGAGAAAAAGGGGAAGACACGGAGGACGGACCAGCTGTCAACCAGAACACAGGAAAGCCAGGAGAAACCCAGCCCCACTGGAACACCAGACAGAGGACCAGGCGGAAACGCCAGACAGGAAGACGGAAACGCCACAACATGGCACCATAGACAGCATGTCAAACGGTCAAGCGATGAAACGAACACCGAGAATGACGGAACCCGGAGCAGCGCCAGCCACGCCCGGACAAGAGACCGCACTAGCGGCATACAGTGTTGCCAAGAAGGCAGGGAACCCGAAAAAGGGGCAACCATACCTCCCCAGCACAAGACAGAGCTATTCAATAGCTACACGTACCCCACATAGGGTACGATACGTCCCAAGAAAACATGGGAACACTTCTTAGAAAAAAAACAATCCCGCAGCAGAGGACAGAACAAAAAGGACCTGTAGATAGAACCACAGAAAGCTTGACAATCAGCCAATCAAAAAACACACCGAAGGCCCAACCTGAGGACACATATGGGTGGACCACAACCAAAGAACCACAAAAACCCAAAGGGGCTGTACCAGCAGCCAACAGGGATCAATTTAAGGACCCGAAGCCAAGTTACGGAGGGGGAGGAGGAGGACGGAGCCCCGCAAGGAGCTGCTGAATGGCAGCATCCACATGGGTGTTAAATAAAAGCACCCCATCAAAGGGCAGGTCAACGAGACGCTCCCTCACATTTTCAGGAAAAACGCTATCCCTCAGCCAAGCATGGAGATGCACTCGCCATTATGCGGCCGAGGGCATCAGAAACATCCAGGGCCGAACAAAGAATAAACGCAGCCAGCTCCCGGCCATCCATCACATGGCGTCGCAGATCAGCATGAACACCGTCTGGAGAGGCAGAAAACAGAAGGGACTCCACAGAATCCCACAAGCTGGAAGTAGCCCTGGCCAACATACAAAGCGTGTTGAGTGCTCGCAAAGCAGCACTACAAGAAGCGAAGAGCTTCCGCCCGAGGAATCTAACCATCGGGCCTCTAGGGACGGAGGAAACAACACCAAAGGTAAAGGTAAAGAAGGAAAAGCAGTCTGCAGAAGAGGGCCCCGAGTAGAAGGGTGGAAAGAAAGGCAGACTGGGTCGTGCGGAGCAGGACGGTGGTGGTGGAGGAGCGGCTGAGGCACCGGATCCCCCATGGCAGTACACCCCCAGAAGAGAATTATGGAGTGAAGCTTCGAAAGGAAGAAGCAGCTCCCGTCCACCAGAGCCCTGGTGGAGAACCTCCAGCAAATGGTCCGTAGGAAATGGGGTAGCAGGGTCGCCCATGTGCAAAATGCCAGCAGCCGTGGAAATGACCCTGGCAAAGGCCGCACACGCCTCCGTAGGGCGACGTGGGGGGGGAGAGAAATTCCTTCGTGGGCGATGGCTGTAAACTAAGCCGGCCATCCCCGAATCCAGCTGGAGGAAGAAATGGCCAGCCTTGGAATAGTGGAAGATTGACAGACGAGTGGGAGACCTGAGGTACCTCCGGGGAAGGCTGTGGCTGCGGGGACGGCGAGAAGCCCTCACTGGAAGATGCCAGGAAAAAGCCACTACACGTCAGCCCGTCTCCGGGGAAGAAGAGACAAACAGTTGACAAACCTCCGGAGAGGAGGGTGCCTCTGGAGACGAGTGAACGACCCGACGCCGGCACGGCGCCGTGGAGTCCGCCACAGGCACGAGGTCGACCGGCGCCGGAGGGGACGCCGGGACGACCTCGTCCACCACTTGCACCCCAGGAGAATGGAGCGGGCCGGCTCCGTGGAGGTGAAAGAACGACGCCAAAAAGGCACCGACTCGACCTCCGACAAAGCAGCTGCCTGCGTGGAGAGACGAGAGGGACCCGGGGACACGCCCGACCCCTAGCCAGCATCCGCAGCGCCGCCAGGGTCGACAGCCGTCGGCGCCTGAGCGGCGTCAGCTCGGCTTCTGGCAAGGCCACCGCCTGCCCAGAAGACCGAAAGGACTCAGGGGCGAGCCGCGAGTCCCGGCGAACCTCCCGTGACACCACAGGGACCCCCTCAGGGTTTTGCGGCGAGACAGAGGCGCCGTGGGCCGAAGAGGGGAACTCTGTAGGGCCGCACCCCGATGACACCACACCTCCAGAGCCTGAAGTCGAACCCGTCATCGCCGGAGCCGCCGCGGAAGGCCCTGCACATGGCAAGGGATCCGCGGGCATCCCAGAAGGAGGAGGGGCCAAGGAAGCCTGCAGAGTCGCAGCATAGGCCTCCATTTGAGCCCTAGTCACCCCGGCGCCAGGAAACGGCGGGTAGGGTGGCGGCGAAGGAGGCCGCATGTCCCGCGGAGAACCCGCACCCGTCGCAGAGCGGGGACCAGGCCTCGGAGACAGGCTAAGAGACTTACTGATGGGCGAGCAATGTCCTAGGGGCCTCGGCGACGGGCGATGCCAAAATCTCAAGCGGGCATTCATGGACCCTTCCGCAGGGGACGGACGCGGGGACGACGCAGAACTGGACAACCGGGCTGAGAGGAGCTTCATCCGGCGCTCCCGCCGGGACTTGGGCTTCAGATGCTGGCAAGCGTCGCAGTCCGTGGAATCATGGTGCTCGCCCAAACACCACATGCAAATCGGATGAGGGTCTGTCACCGACATCTGACTCGCGCAAGACGTGCACGCTTTAAAGCCCGAAGGCATTCGCACACTGTCCCTCCACGCAAAAGCGTGAAAAGAAGGCCTGAAAACACGACAGGGACACGATCCGGATCCACGTTGCACGCGGAAAAGAAGGAAACTGATGTCAGCGCGCCGGGGTGGGGCTTATGTGACCGTGCTGATGTCACGCCCGCGGATGACGTCAGGGCGGAGTCGCGTGGTACCGACCCCCGGCGTGCAGAGATACTGGGGCAAAGAAGGTTTCCGGGTCCAGTCTCACGCCTCGGGATAATTCTCCTGCGGCTAGTAGTCTCTATCAGATACAAGGAAATACGGGAAGGTTCCTCTACTAGGTGCCTACAGACGGCCGTCAGATCTGTTATACCTGCGAAGCTCGTTCCCTCTCGGAAGGATGGCAATTTGAATCTGGACTAACCGCGGGGCTCACAGACGCTGCCTCTCTTGATCCCCTGAGCACCTGCGGCTTGCTAGAACTGGGATTAGAGAGTAAAAGGCGACCATGTTGCTCTGAGGTGAGCCACTGCCGTCCCTCTCTGTTGTCAGCCTCCTTTGGCCCACAGTGCTCAACAGGCCCCTGGGGCTGAGAATCGATCACTGTGTCTCACCGAAGATTGTGCTATACTATGGGACAACTGGGAAGGATTTCCCATTTAGTGCACGCAGACAATAGCCTAACCTGCTCCTTCAGTGCTGCCCGATCCTTCCTGCAGGACAGATACTGAACCTGGGCTAGCTGCAGGGGCTCACAGGCGCTGTCTGGGTCAGACGCTGCCTCCTGTGATCCCTTGCAAGCCTGCGGCTTGCTGGACCCGGTGACAGAGAGACCGAGGAGTCCATGCCTCTTGGAGCGTGTTAAAGTAAAAATAATAAAGGAGCAGGACAGTTTCAGCAACCTGAAGAGCGCGTAATAACCACTCAATGCCTGCAGACAACCACCTGACCTGATCCACCCGTGCAGCCTCATCCCTAACTGAAGGATGGCAATCAATCCCCTTCAAACGCCCGGCCTGCTAGACTCGAGGACAGGGAGACTGTGCATCCATGTGTCGTGGGGTGAAAAAAAAGTGAAAAAACAGGAGCTCCTCACCGCCTCCGGAGATCCCGCTACAGCCTGTAGTGATCTTCAAGTGAACCGTTGCCCCTTAGACCCTTTTACTGCAATTCACATCAATTTGTTCAAAATCCTTCTATCTGAGCCCACTACTCCCCTACGACTTCTGTCTTCATGACAGCCCTCACTCCCTAAGAGCAACCCCCTTGTTCACTTGCCAATCCCTGCCTTATGTAAGGAACCCACAGCACAGAGCGCATGGCGCTCTCTCCTGCCTCTGTGTCTCTGGTGCCTCTGACCAAGGGGTTCTTTGAGCTTGATAATCTCCCTGGCCTCTTAGCTGGGGCTAACCAACACTGTGTCTCGGTTGTGCCACTGAACTGGGGATTCTTTACACATGATGATTTCTCCTACCTCTGAACTGGGGATTTCCTGCATTGTGTTTCTTTTGTGTCTGATCTGGGATTCCTTACATTGAAAACAACCTCACGCGATTAATGGCCACAATAACAGGATTGCCTACAACCCCCATGTGGAAGCGTGAGCATATCTATGTCAGAACTTGGTATTGTAGGCCCATATTGTCAAATTGCGCATATATTGTCTCTTTATGTCTACACTGTTAAGTCTTCCTTGCTATTCTATGCCTATATGGTGATTTTCTTGCCCATTTTATGTCAATACTGTTATTTTATTCATATTCCATTATTTTAAGATGATGCTGCTATCTTATGCTACCTATCCTACCTCGCGAGTGTAGTAGTGACCATGCTTTCCAATGTTTACTTGTCCATGCTGACTATGACCGCCTACCTACGCTGTGGGTATATATATTGTATATATGCCTTCAAATACAAAGGGCTCTCCTGCAGCCTAACCTATAAACTCTTTCACAACCCCCAGCTCCTAGATACTGTGACCACCAAGAATCCGGAAAGACCAATAGGCCCACCAGTGCTTTTCGGCATTCAAGGTCCCCTTTTCCTCACAGGGATCCCAACAGATCTTCTTGGCGACCTCCCTTCATCACGCCGCTGCTGAAACAAGCAGCCATCTCAACCTTTGGAGGCTGCCTCTTCACCACTATGAACACCTCAGATTGTTTCTCCTAAAGCCTAATTTTGACTATCCCCAGAAACAACTTTCGAGTATCATCAAGTTCAGGAGCCTACTGCTGGGTCAATGTACCGCCGCAGCACCGACATGGAAAGATACAGACCCAACTCATACTGCATTAAATTTATGCCAAACCTCTCCAAACATGCCGCTAAAAAATTCAAACACAAAATCCTAAAAGAGTATCCAGAGACACTAATAACAGACTTCTTCTACAATGCAAACCTATCCAGCCTCCTGAGAGCAAACAATCTCACACAATAATGAAATATACAAGCTAACGATAAGGGCTCTAACCTTGACGGAATCATCTCCAAGCATAACACCTTATCCCTCCACTCTATCCTGCCCACCGACTGGACTGATCACCACCTAATTCTTTTTTATCTCAATGCCATCCAACCAAAGGCTCACCTCCAAACTATCCGTCCCAAACACTGGGCGAGGAACATACATTGAATCCCCCAGGCAGAGTTAGAAGGATTAGTCAGTTCCCAAATTCCATCTCCACCCGACCTAACCTCTGCCGATGACCTCACCGCCCACTACAACTCCAAAATGGCAGAACTCCTTGACACAGTCGCCCCTCTGAAATTCAAGAAGTCAAGAAATATCCCTTCAAGATCCTGGTTTAATATAGACCTTAATAAAGAGAGGCTACAAATCTGATTAGCTGAAAGGACTGATGGACAACAGCCCTCGTTAACCAACCTCTCGATCCTCCGAGCTGAACGCCTAAAATACAAAAAACACATCTTCAGAGAAACATCCTCCTGCTTCCGAGCCCACCTTGACTGGTCTAGGAACAGACCTAAAGATCTTTTCAACATCAAACAGCAAGCCTCCTCTCTCCCTCAACACCCAATTAGTGACTCTACTAAGCACTACAATGAATTCCCAAAATTCTTCTCTGAAACAATCTCTAACACCGAGCTCTCTCCTGTGCCACCCACCTCCCCACCAGACACCAAGGGTGCCCCACTCGAGCAACGAGGGTCCACCTAAGGCCCCGCTTCCAACTAATGGTTGTTTCCCCAACCTCCCCCTCTCAGCAATCCAGAACACCAACCTCAACCCCTTGCGCTTGAAAAAGGAGAAATCACCTCATCAAAAAACACAGACGCCGACCAGAAAGACCGTAACAATTACAGACCTATAACTAACCTCCCTCTCCTTACCAAATCCATCGAAAAATGTGTGTTTGCACAACTCAAAACTCACATTGAAAAATACAACCAGCACAACACCTTCCAATCTGGGTTCGGGAAAGGTTGCAGTACAGAGACTACAATACTGAACATCACTGATGACCTACACATATCTATGGATGATTGCCAAGCCTGCCTCCTTGTCCTCCTGGATCTCTCAGCTGCCGTTTGATACTGTCAACCATGGCATCCTCCTAAACACCCTCTCACAGCGTGCAGGCATCAATTGAACTGTCTGTCCTTCAGTGGTTTGCTTCTTTCCTGAACCAGCAATCACAGTTAATCAAACTAAACAAAGCTACCTCAAAAGCAACACCTGTCGCACAAGGAGTTCCTCAAGGATCAATCCGGTCTCTTGCCTTATTCAACCTCTATAAGGAACCCCTTGCTATGATCCTGCAACAAGCCAGAATTGCCTATCATCTCCATGCAGATGACATCCAACTTTACATTAAAATCTCGTCAGGTAAAGACATCCAGCACCTGAACAGCATTCTGTCCACGGTTCAACCCTGGCTAACCAGCAACCCTCTTCAGCACATCCCCAACAAAATCGAACTCCTCCTCATCCAACTAAAAGAAAGGTCCTTTCCCGTAGATATCTGGCTCAACAACCTCACTGCATTAAACTGCAAACTATCCATCTCCAACTTTGTCAATTCTCTGGGGATTACACTTGACACAAACCCGAACATGAAAGAGCATATCAATGCCTCAGCTAAAAATGCCTTCTACACGCTGCAACACCTAAAAAAAGTCAAACTTTTCAGCCCCATCGAAGACCTAAAGACTGTGGTGTAATCCTTAGTCCTCTCCAAGTTGGACTACAGTAACGCAACAATCACTGGCGCCCCAAAAACACACTTGGCTTCTTTGAAGGCAACACTCCATGACGTGACCAGACTACTGACGGGGGAGAGTCGCTTTGACAACATCACTCCCACTCTCAAGAAACTCAACTGGCTACCAATCAACACAAGAGGTATTCTCAAAATTGCCTGCATAACCCACAAAGCTCTCTACTGAGAAAAAACAGTCTACCTCACTGACAAACTATCAAAAGCCAGCCACAAGAGACCTATTCGAAGCTCAAACAGCCTACCCTTAATTCCGTCCAAATTTAAAAAAGAAAAATCTTGCACCGGCTCCTTCTGCGGGAATGCTCCCAGAATCTGGAACTCGCTGCCCCAGGATTTACCGGACAATCAACCATTCCATCGCTTCAAGAAGAAATGTAAACAACCTCTTCTCAATAAATACCTACATCCTACCCTCAAAGCCATCTGACTGGCTTGATGCTCCTAACCAGCACTCTACAAATAAATCTGAGCATCACTACCTACTACCTCGGGAAAAAACTGTGCCTCTACTCTACCCAGCTTCGCAACATCCTACTGTATCTACCTCAGAACTATATAGTCCACATATCTCAATGTCTATCGTATACCTCTTACATATACTGTTGCTATGTATTTGTATTTACTCCATATGTAATTTGTGTATTTGCTGCACTTCGCATCACCCCACCGCAGCTATCTCAGAACTATATCATCCACATATCCTACTGTCTATCGTATACCTCTTGCATATACTGTTACTATGCATTTGTATTTACTCCATGTATTTTATTTACTCCATATGTAACACGTATAACTGCTGCTTTGCTAACTCTGTAACGCGCTCTGATACCTTCAGGTCAAGTTTGCGCTATACAAAACTCAATAAATAAATAAAAAATAGGTGTCTTTTATAGATTCACATATTTGAATTATTAGTTTTAAGCATGACAATCCCCAGTAGAAATATAAGACTGCAGTATTAGAAAGCACCCATTTATTGTAGCCCTCTACGCAGCTTATCCAAATCAATATTTGTGTCTTTGAAGCAGCCACTGACAAGGAGAAGTTCGGACATCCTTTTAACATAGTAGCCACTATAGCTCAGATTTTCATTGTACAATTTAGTAAGACAATACTTTAACCCCTTACAATAATGAAGATGGGAAGGTTGCAAGTTAATCTATGACAGCTATCAATGCTGGCAACACAAACCTTAAAGTTAAATAACTGTCTCATCCAGAATTAAAGCCTTTATGGATTATCATGATTGAACTGAGACAAGTAAGCAGTATAACACTATTACATAAGGTGGTAATAAGACTCACTGGAAAAGCTCTGAACATCTAAGCAGTGTTTTTTCCTCTTAATACTGCACAAGCTCAATGTTCTCAATCTGGATATGTTCAAGAGGCTACCGCTTCGAAAGAAACATCTATTGCATACCATTCTTCTGGATGCGTGAGTGGTGGCCTGTCTTGTTTAACACTGTACCATGCAATCAGCAATCCACCATGTCATACCCGGTTTGGATATAGCTTGGTTCCATGGTCCGAAAATGTAAGTTGTAGCTGAAAAGAACTATAGACATGTAGACATCCAAAATGCATAGCGGATTTTCAATTGAAGTGGATGGTATTGTGAAAAGGAGTAGATAACACTACTTGGGACGGAAATCCACAGGAACTCTGGGAATGATAAGCTGGTTTGCCTAAAGCCGTATGACCTCAACAAACCGAAGATCATTTGAATTCTGACATTTGTTGTAAATGTGATGGCTAACAGTAGCACAGTCTTCCAAAGAGCAAACTTCACATCAGCTTTATAGATCAACTCAAAAGGTGAAAATATCAGTTTTGCTACATGCCGGGGTGGGGTGGTAGACAGTATGAAAATTTTGAACAACCTCCCCATGAAAACTTTAATAACAATTAATGTAGACTGTGGTTAACTCCACTGTTAGTCTATCCCTCAATAATGGAGCTGCATAGAAGATGATTTTACCCCTGTTTGGGAATCATCCTTGACAGCACAAGCGTTGCCTTTGCAACACAAGCCTTCACCACAAATATGCCTTTCTGTCATATGTCTTTACATCGCAAGTAAAGAAAAGTATATATAAGGGAAGTGTGTGTACAAATACATATATCTATCTATAAGGATGGATAGGGATATTGGGTGGTAAAGGTGTTTTAGGGGTGGGTAAGGGTACTGTGTGGCAAGGGTGTTTTTAGGCTTTAGGTGTTAGTAGTAGTATAGGGTGGTAAGGGTGTTTTTAGGCTTTAGGGGTGCGAAGGGGAATTGGGTGGTAAGGTTGTTTTTACGGTCTCAAAACAATGGAACAAAACTTCAAAAAAGTTACATTACCCATTGAAGGACAGAAATTTGATTGCTGGGAACCATGAGCCCCAGAATGCATCGGACCTGCAACCCACCAAGGGGGTCCACTAGAGGGCCAAAACTTCATAAGTGCAAACTGCTAGTGGTCGCCTTCAGTTTTATAAGATCACCATTGTTTTCACCTGTAAACAAGGTTGTGAGGTCCTAAACGTATCAGGTTTGCCGAGTAATGTTAAATAAAAAATAGGATATTGTCTCCCCTGTAGTGCGACTCCTTCCCAGGAGGAAGAGGATTGTGTGTGTATATATGTATATATATATATATATTATCTACTGGCGGTCGCCAGTAGATAGTTATAGTTAGGACCGTGATTCCATTGGAAATCTCAAAATTCTATTTTGAATAACTTTGGCGCCGGTTGACGAATCTTAGCGACATTTTCAAAACTAATGGGGCGCTCCGCTCAGCTCCTACCCTGAAAGTCTCGGGGGGATTCGTCAAGCGGGGGCTGAGAAAAAAGGGGGGTCCCAAAACGTGTTTTCCCCATGCATTTTCCCATAGGACCTTTAGTCGAAGGTACAGCCCGAACGGCTGAACAGAATTACTTGAAATTTGGCAGAGAGGTAGTCCTCAGGTCAGGGATGTGCCGTTTGTATATATGGAGTCAATCTGTTCAGTAGTTCCTGAGAAAATTGCAGTTAAAAGCACATACATATCCATAGCCGCGCACCATGCACGCACCGTTCGCGCACCCTAACGTGCGCGAGCGTAATTCTGATTGGTTGTTACATGTCAGTCAACGTTCGAATCGGTCGAAATCAGGAAGTGTCGGCCGCCATTTTGTTTGTTTTCAGTGCGAGAGTGGAAAAGGAAGGTGGCGAACGTGAAAAGGGGGCAGGGTAGAGAGTTCCTGACCCCCTAGCCTTGGCCAGGGGGTCCCTGAAGGACCCCGAAGGCAGAAAAAAACATTAAAAAATATTTTTTTTTTAAATCGCGGAGGTGCGCGCACGGTGAAAAACCATTAAAAAAAAAATTATAATACGTAGTTTATTGAAAAATAAATATATTAACAAAATTATAATACATACATAACTTAGCATTTAAAAAACCGTACAAATTCACTGAAAAAACCATAGGTTTCACACACGTTATAGTTAGGAATTAGCATTTAAAAAACCTTGCAAATTTACTTAAAAAAACCATAGGTTTCACACATGTTCTAGTTAGGGGGATATTTCACTCGTAAAAAAACAATGAAATTCCCCCGTTATAGCTAGTTGAGATAACTATAACTCGCGTGACTGCCACTCTATCACAAGGATGATGTCATGAGTGATGTAATATGTGATGTCATGAGCAGAGGATTGCGGGCGCGCGAGTTATAGTTATCTCAACTAACTATAACGGGGGAATTTCATTGGTTTTTTACGAGTGAAATATCCACCTAACTATAACATGTGTGAAACCTATGGTTTTTTAAGTGAATATATATATACATATATATATGTATTAGGGATGGGTAGGGACATTGTTGATGACGTTTTCAATATGTGACCATATAACTAGCACGCAAAATGGCGTGTAAGTTGTTGACTAACGCAAGTTTTCGCCGAAACGCGTCCGTAAAGATTTTTTGATTGCTGATGCCTAAGCAATAAATATCAATTGCACACGCTTTCGGAGTACCAACCTTCCTTTGCGTAGGCAGGAAAAGTCTTGGACAAGAGATAGATAGATAGATAGATAGATAGGGATTTAACCTACCTTATATATACTTACCTTGGAGTGTAAAGGCATGTGTGGTAAAAGCATATGCGCAGAAAGGCATATGCGTGATAGAAGCATTGCGTGGTAAAGGCATGTGGTCAAGTCCTACAACCGTACTGTTTTAATCAGCTGCAGCAAAGAAGGTACTAGTTGGTGAGGGAGGTTGACGTATTAGATGATGAAATGACTGATCACAATAGCAAAGGCAAAATCTTTGACATTTCAGATTGTATGCTAGTGCAGCTTATCCGGCACTTGCTGCTCGGAGGATGAGATGTCTGAATTCTGTCTCCTCAAGAGCCTGTGCGGGTTGGTTTACCGTGCAGCACTTGACCCTTTCCTTTGGTCAAACAAAAGAGGTGGATACACCCAGATCTCCAACAGCTTGATAACTGCCATCATCTGAAGATCTGTAAATTAGCAAGTTCACTCCGAAGCTCGAATGTAGTGCAGCTCTCTCAATCTTGGAGATCAAAGCAGAGATGAGGAGACTGGATGAAAAAAAGTATTACAATTATCCTTGATCATGGAATTGAAAACAGTCCCCCCCCCCCCCCCAAAAAAAAAACAATTGTCCCTTCCTAATAGCGTTGAATAATAGTTTGTTTGGTCTGGGGGAGGAGTCGTTTCCTGAAGACAAGGTTCTGCCATAGGTCCTTCAGCTCCCAGAGGAGTCTCTTAAGTCCCTGCAGAGGGCATCTGTGTCCTCATCAGTGAGGCTTAAGCTGTTTCATGGAGGTGGATAAGCCCAAAGCCATTGGACTAGTGGGAGTGGCAAACATCAGGGAGAAATTAAAAAAGGTAGCTACATGTTCTTTCTTTGAGGTCTCCCGGTTGAAATACATCTGTATCAGTACACTGTTTTTTAAAAGGCAAACGTTCTAAAGCAAAAATAATGTGAAAGAGAATTCTTCTTTGCTTGATGCACACCAGCGAACGTGAGCTATGATGGCCTTTAATGGGAGGTAGATCAAAGTCTCTCCCACTCACTGGCCACCTAGTGGCCCAAACAATGAGGTGGATAGGTTACACATTATTCTGTACACATTATATGCATTCTAATACTTCTGGTTTCTTTTAACGTTGTAATCATGGATCATAACAACAGGTGGTTCTATGAAGGATGTAATGCTGGACAGTGAGCATTCTACCTTTCAGTCCAAGCACTTTCGAGAATAGGTGCTATTATAAACACTTATCGTCTTTCAAAGAATAACAGGCTGAGTTGGTTCTGCCAGAATACAAACTTGTGTCTACATATAGCACCTGCGATAAGCAACCAGTGGCTAAACTCGCACAACCACATCCCCATCCGTAGCATTAACAAGCAAACATAGTCCTCAATATTATTCAGCTTTTTTTTTTTTACTTTTCTCTTGCAACATGAGCAACTATCTACTGTCAGTACCGTTAGAATTTTACCACCCAAGCCTCAACATATTGAACAAGGAAGTTAAATTGCAACCATTTATGAGATATACACTCCACTTATACTACAAAGCTATTAACAAAGGTTTTGTGGTGCTAACACTTACCACCGATTTTATTTCAAAGCACAAATTAACAAACATAATTCCACATATTTTATGGCAGATAATTAAGCAAATAATCAATTTTCTACCCGTTCATGTACCATGTACAAAAAAAAAAAAGTCATCCAGGCACATATGTTTTCTCGCCAGGACTATTGCAATTCTTCATGTCAAGCTGTCAGCCTATGCTGTGGCCAAACAACAACATATTCAGAAGATGCTCAGGCCACTTCTTCTCAGACTAAACGGAGACTCATGAATTTCCTTCCACTTCCAGTGACTTCACATTAATAAAAATGCTGAACCTTTAAGGCCCTAAGCCTCTATTTCCAGGCTTTATACTCAAACACATCCAGTTACAAGAACAACCCCTTCAACCATTATGCTCCTGCCAGGACTCTTCGCTCTTGCACCCCAACCTTTTACTTGTAGCAAAGTGCAGTAAGGCACGTATGGCAGGACCTGCTTTCTTGGTGAGAACTACCAAGGCGTTGAATCCTTTACCTCATATCTGTTCTCAACTAGCTGCCTCACAAGGTGCCACAAGCTGATAAAAGCCCATCTTCTCACTTGCTACTAAGAGCTCCCGTTTTCTTCAGCCAGGGCCAGGACACCCTTTTCCTGGGTAACCACGCACTTTACAATGTTTATTAATTCACCACTCTGCAGTTGCTCTTATAACTGGGTTAAGGGAAGGGAAATACAATACAACGAGTAAACACCCACAGAAGATGGCATTTGGTCACTTTCTTTTGGGTTGGTCTTTGTCATGGATCATGGATCACCGACAGCGCCAACACCTTAGTCCCCGTCAAGAAAAACAACAACACCCACGCCCAGAAAGCTAGATGGTTTACCACCAAACTTCGAGAGTCCAGACGCACTTGCCGCTGCCTCGAAAAGGACTGGAGGAACACCAAATCCACAGAAGCCAACAACAACTTCAGAGCCGCCACCAAAGTCCCCCACCAACTCATCAGAAAAACTAGGAAAAAAGCAATTGAAGACAGAATCTCCACCCACGCACACAACAGCAAAGAACTCTTCAACATCATCAAGGAGTTCGCCCAACCTACCAGCAAGTCCACTGACAACCCACCCTCACAAGACCTCTGCGACTAACTCAGCACCTTTTTCCACCACAAAATCAAGAGCATCTTTGACAACTTCGATGAAGACAACCAACACACTGAACCCTCACCAACCGCCCCCGAAACCATGAAGCCAACGATCGGAAACTGGACAGCTCTCACCACTGAAGAAACACTGAAGACAATGAACTCACTCCACTCTGGGGCCCTCACGGACCCCTGTCCCCACCACATTTTCAACAGAGCTGCCGACACCATCACACCCATGCTCCGCCACACCATCAACCACTCCTGGCAACCGCATCGTTCCCCGACGACTGGAAACACGCCGAGATCAACCCCCTCCTCAAGAAACCCTCTGCAGACCCCGCCGACCTCAAAAACTACAGACCCATCTCCCTGTTCCCCTTCCCACCGAAAGTCATCGAGAAAGCCATCAACAGCCAACTCACCACATTCATCGAAGAGCACAACATCCTCGACTCCTCCCAATCCGGCTTCAGAAAAAACCACAGCACGGAAGCCGCCCTCCTCGCCGCAACAGACGACATCTGCACCCTACTGGACAAAGGAATAACAGCAGCCCTCATCCTCCTCGACCAGTAGCGTTCAACACAGTATCTCACCGCACCCTAATACGCAAACTCCATGATGCAGGGATTCAAGACAAGGCCCTCGACTGGATCCGCTCCTTCCTCTCCGGCAGGATGCAGCGGGTCAGACTACCCCCTTTCTTCTCGGACCCTACAGCAACCACCTGCGGAGTCCCACAGGGATCATCCCTCAGCCCTACGTTCTTCAATGTCTACATGGCTCCGCTCGCCCCAATCGTCGGAACCTACGGACTCAACAATGTGTCATATGCAGACGACACCCAACTCATCCTTTCCCTATCCAATGAACCCAACACCGCCAGACACAATTTTCGAGAAGGCATGGAAGCCGTCGCATAATGGATGAAAAACAGCTGCCTTCAACTAAACACCAACAAAACAGAAGTACTCCTCATGGGCCCACACCCCGACGCCTGGAACGAAACCTGGTGGCCCCCCCGTCCTCAGACGTCCGCCCACCCCCACGGACCACGCACGCAACCTGGTAATCATCCTGGACTCCGAACTCAAAATGGACTGCCAGATCAACGCCGTCTCATCCTCCTGCTTCCACACCCTCCACCTAGTACGCCAGACCTTCAAATGGATCCCCCTCGAATGCAGAAAGACCGTCACTCACGCCCTGGTCACCAGCAGACTCGACTACGGCAACACACACTATGCCGGAATAAACAAAAACCTCACACGCAAGCTACAGAACATCCAGAACGCCGCCGCAGGACTGGTCCTCAATCTGCCAAGACACTGCCACATCTCCCAGCACCTGCGCACACTCCACTGGCTCCCCATCGAAGCTAGAATCACCTTCAAGATGCTCACCCACGCTCACAAGGCCCTCCACGACACCGGACCAGCATACCTGAACAGCCGTCAAATTCCACGCACCCCAAAGGACCCTACGATCAGCCCAGCTCTCCTACGCCGTGGTCCCCCACACCAGAAAGACCAGATCAGGCGGCCGCTCCTTCTCCTTCCTCGCGGCCAGAGCCTGGAACGCCCTCCCTCTCCAACTCAGACAGACAACATCTCTCCCCATCTTCACAAGAAACCTCAAAACCTGGCACTTCGACAGACCCCCACCTTGATGGACTGGAACCTGTGAAACCCCCCTCCCCCAGCGGCTTGAGACCCTCACGGGTGAGTAGTAGCGCTTAACAAACGCGTGATTGATTGATTGATTGAATTGATTGTCATGACTAGCAATTTCTTGATCTGATGAGACAGGTTGAGACGCAGAGGTGAAAGACAGTGACGATTAACAGGCAAAAAAAGAGAAGGTAAAAAACACCAAAGAGTAGTCGGGGTTAGCCCCACAGGAAAGGCTGCGGAAAGACAGGTAAAATTAATGAGAGGCAAATGAACAGGGGGATCTACTCATAACAAAAAAGCGGTTGACTGGAGGCATAAGACTTTAGGAGTGGGCCAGAAGCTCTTCACAGACAAGTATGTAAGCTCCTTAACCTTGAGACACTATCTGATGTTTAATGTCCTGGGAAACTGAAGGTCGAACACTGAAGACACAAACCCAAAAAACTGCAAATTGTATTCAATATGTATAAGCAATTACAAAAACTACCAAGTTTATAGAATTTTTGGCAAGCTTCTATTGCAGCGTTTTTTAAACAACGGGCTAAAAAAGCGGTTCTGAATAACCACTTTACATGGTAAACATATTAGAGTTAATTTTAAGAGTGCTCTCGGTGGAGTCCTGAGTCAAATTAACTTTTAGGTTTATAGCTAGAGTTGAAATACAAATTTGGCATGGAATACTCCAGATGGCAGAGCACTTTCTTCTTCTGTACACAGTTTAGACTTCGTTCTCGCTGTGGGTGCATGATCTCCCAATACGTACTGTCAGAGCTTTGAAGTGCAGATGTACAATACACTGTAGATTTGAGTGAATTAGTTATACCAAAAAGAAAGAATAACATGTGACACTTCATTAATTCCAAAGTAGTGCACTACAAATGTATTCCACAAAAAATGTGGAAAACTAATCAACTGATCAGTACACAAAGTTCGGAAATTAATGCAAATGAGTATTCAGTATTTCCACACAAAATAATTCTTTCCAAAAGTCACATTACAGAGCAGGTTAATGAGAACAAAATGCATTAAGGAAAAGACTAAATGGTGCATTTTTAATGCACCTATGACCAATTACTTTAGTTATGATGGGTACCGTTTCCCCAAACATTTGACATAAAAAAATGTAATGAGAAATAGAGACAAGAATACTTACCCATTTAGATTTTTACATTCCGTTACCTGCTTTCTTTGATTCAAGCTGCCTAGTAGCACACAGTGTAGGACACTGCAAGCTGCCGGTACCCAGATGAACATATTTTTTTCTCTAATACACTCTACTGAAGGTGCAATGTACTCAATGATTTTCTTAGAGGCAGAATAGTCCGTTTCATTTGGGGTGCAGGGGATTTAATTCATACAGTGGTGTGGTGTACAGCATGGGATGGCATTTTGTAGGGCAAAATAGTGTTTGCTTATATCAGAAATTGGTCCATGCAGAAAGACAACTCGCCACTGAAGAGCTTGAGCAGAACATTGCAGAGTGGTCTGCACACAAGTCTTGAAGACCAGTTTTGCTTTCGCACTTCTTAGATGAGCTCTATGAAACAGCAAAAGGCTCAAACGGACTTTGGTTTGAAACAAGTGAATACATCTGCTGATTAGGTGATTTCAAGTTGATGATACAGCTCGCTGTCGTAACCTGTACATTTCAAACTTGTGGAGGAGTACTCGGGCACTTGAGTTCCTTCAATTAACTATGCCAATGCCAGGGATAATTTGCCTGGTGGGTATAGGTTCACCAGAGACAAGGTTTTAGGCATTCCAGGTGCAAGGAGGCTCCAGGTAGCTGGACAGACATTTTTAGGTCCTGCCTGAGACAGCGCATGTGCTGTCGCTTGCAGGACATTTTGTTAGATTAAAGGGGGCACATTGCTTAATAATTGGTTGGCTTCATGGTCACTCATATTTGCTGGCTTCTGTTTGGTCAGTGTGTGCCAACTTCACTTCCTCTTCAAGTGTTTCTCCCTTCCCTGGAGCATGGCCCAGTTACTGATTTCTGGCAGTGCTTAGTGTCTTTCCACTGTTAGCACTTTCTTTAAGATAGATTTTTTTTTTAAGCTAATTGCAGTACTCCATAATAACGCATCTCTTTCCAGGTTGTATCTTACCTCCCACCCCCTTGTCGCTCTGCTTTGTTTTGCTCCATCATTGTTGCTTGCCCTGTTGTTGTTTGCCCCGTCATTGTTTCTTGCCCTTTGTTGCTTGCACCTCCCTACCTCAAGTCACTGTTGCTTGCCCCTTCCGGTAACTGCTTGCCCCTCTCCCTTCGACCTGCTTGGGATTGCTCCCCTCCTCACTCCCGTCAATGCTCCCCACGCAGAAAAAAAGCACTATAATGAGGGCAGCGCTGCCCATGTCATGGCACCTTTTCCCCTCATTTTTAGCCATGTTGTACAGCAGATGTGCGCACAAGTGTGTGTGTGTGAACCTTGTATGTACATGTTAATGTACATGCATGCAAGTATGTGTGTATGTTATGTCCCTTCGAGAGTGACAGAATAAGGCCAGATCTAAGGGGGGCCGGTAAAGCTTGTTAACATTACATCAAAATAACCGGCCACTCCAAGATGCTTGTACATTAACACTCTGTGTTGATCGTGTTGGCGTCCGTTAAATATATCTTTAGGAACGTTACTTTTTCATAGATGATTTGATCAGGTCATTAAATCCTTGCACTCACCAAGCTGTTCTTGCTGATGGAAACAAGCACTGGCAAAGCCAATAGGCTTTGCCAACACTAGAGATGGTGGCTTTCTCAATGATTTGTTTAGTGGTCTTGTACAGCAGCGAGGTTGCTGTGTAGCATGACAAAAAGTAAAGGAAAAAAGGCGCCAGGGTATGTAAACGATGACAGAGTCATATCTCTTTTTATTACTTTAGTTTCAGCTGCGCTGCTATACAAAACAGGACAAACCTTGACAAAGCCAATAGCTTTCGCAGAGGCGAGATCTATTGGCATTGCCAATGCTTGTTCTCCGTATCATTAGGCACCATTAAGATTTGAAGTTTGGACTTCCACTTCAGCGGAGCAATTGTGCATTGGTTTCTCTGCAGGGAACTCCCTGAGGAGGATTTGGCTCACATTATACCAAAGACTCCTCTGCCTACCAGCATCTCTTCCTAGCACGAGAGTGTTAGAGGAGTCTTTTCACCTCAGCTTTGCCTCCGAAGACAGGGCATTGAAAGGCAGTCAAAGCAGTACTTTGCAGCTGTGACGAACCAGTCCCTCTATCTGTGAGGCAAGGAATAATCTGACAACTCAAAGAAAGACCATCATAAGAGCTCCGAGCTGTCCTGATCTGTGGCTTATAGATGCTGTAGTCAGATAGGTTTAGAGTTGGGATTTGTGAATAACTGCCTTGGCACCAAGACGAATATTGCGCAGGACCCTAACTTGGCACAAGATCCCATGTAAAACCAAGACTGACATTCTGAAGGAAAAAAAACATGAGTGCCAGGGAAATTCTAACATTGTCAGATATTCTCTTCCTTCTTCCACGCTCCAAGATATTTTCAGGACCTACAAACTGGCCTGCGCAACCAACCCAATCACCTAAGGATCTCACACGCTGCCCAATTATTGGCAGGCTTTCTCTTCAACCCTCTAAGATGATGGCTTGGGGCCACCTTCAATTCCTGATTTAGATTAAACTGGACTGGCCATAGAGGACACGGGAAAATGCAGTGGTTAAAAACGGTGGGCTCTTTCACAGATGACTACGAAGAGGGGTAACCAGTGGGCCCTGAATGCAGCGCATACTTTTCTAACAGCCGTATTCATGATACAGAGCTGCAGAGAAGTCACGCTTTTCCGCACTATCCCAGACATTAACAAATGTGAATATTTCATGCGTTTCTCTTCTCAACGGACAGTAAGATGATAATAAGAATAATAAAGCCATTTATACCACGCCCAGCTGCTTCATGGAAGTATCCCGGCACACAGCAGAATAAGTAAATTAATGGCATCTGAAATTTATTATCATTAAAAACTAATGGAAAAGAAAGATTTGTAATTGTTTTTGAAAAACAGAGTAACACCATTCCCTAGAGTTAAAGGAAGATTATTCCAAAGTTTGCAAGCAAGGTAGGCAAAGATTCTGCCACCTCTTCTGGCCTTGCATATTTTGGGGACCTGTAACAGCATAAGGTTGTTGGATTTAACTAAGAGATTGTTGGCAAGAATTAATTCTTTGCCTAATACAGACAGGACCTTTCTGGAAAAAGGTTCTGTATCTGAAGACTAATGCTTTAAATTCGATACATTTAGACACAGGTAAGCTGAGCAAATGTTTCAAATGTGGGGTAACTGATTGTCGAAAAGGAATCTCAATTATCAGTCTAGCTGCTGCATTCTGAACAATCTGGAGCCTGTAAATCAAATACACAAGAAGTCCCAGGTACAGAGAGTTCGCATAGTCCAGTCTCGGTGTAAATAAATTACAGACAATCATCTTCCTAGGGTTGTCCGGGACCAGGATTGATGACAAATTTTATTACAAGATTTCTTGGTAAAGGAGTGCGCGTAGGTGCAGACCCCAAGTCTTCAGGCTACCCTTTAATTGCTTCTGTGCAGCCGTTAGTTCCAAAAAATATAATTTCGGTTTTGTCAGTATTTAATTTAAGATACTCCAAGTAAAAAGAGCTGCCCATATACCCGTTAGAACCTCGGCTTATAATAAATCAACAAACACATTGTTTCACGTGGCATTCATTCAAAAAATCTTCTCACAGTAAGCCACTCATGTATAGTGGCCAGCTATTGATGCAAAATGATCTCACTCATGACCCAAGAGGCGATTATATTAAAATAATAATCATATAGCAACAAAGCATATAAAACACGACATATACATAAATATGTACAACACAAGACAAACTAAGCAATGGTGTGTGATGTCCCGGGTGAAAAAACACACGGAAATTAATACATTATAAAAGAGATACTATTTTACACTTTTATGTACTTTTTGATAGCGCCAATATGATGGGCCTATAAAAACAAGTCAATTTTCTTTCTGCCAACATCTATTAGGTGCTAAACTGTTGACATAAAACTGCAGGCTTTAATCGTTTTAGTCCTTTCTTTGCCAAAATATGTTATGGAAAAACACAGCAGGTCTGACAGGACCCATGAGAGGTATGAGGCCAAACACCATCACCAACACCATCAAACGACGCAACCCATCAATAAACGTCTTGTGGGGTCTGAAACTTGTGCCTTTGTATCACCAATCTCTAAGAAAGTCACCAATCCCACCTCAAAAACAACCAACCAACTTTCAGTCAACCCCCTCTAAAAAAAAGATAGCCACTAAACATACAACCTACATCCCTCCTGAGTATACAGATTAGGCATGGGAATTGGGGGTTTCTGGCAGGCCGTATTCAAGGAGCCAGAAACCATCACCGGGATATCATTAGAACTGTCCCTGCTAGTGTTCTTAAGGTTTGACAAGGAGCTATGACGCAGTGTGAGGCGCCTAGTAGTTTTAGGATTACTGCTAGCAAGACGAAGAGAGACAATGAGGTGGGGTAGAGGCACTGTACCGACAATCAAGGAGTGGCATATGGACATGACCTATTGCAATACACAGATACCTACCCAGAACTCCTTCCGCCACAGAGTCGCCCTAAGAAACTATGGGGGCCATATCAGGCATACTAAGCGGGCCAGCGTGGGGATAAATCGGGGAGCGATGCATCCCTAGAACGGGCAGTAAAGATAGCTGAACATTTATATGTTACTCCTTCTTGGAAGATAGGAACTATGGGGATGTGACATGAACGGTGGTAACTGTGCAGGATGACGAACTAACTCAGTATAGGGAGAAGTATTGTACAAGTGTAAACGAGCTCTGTCTTCTATGCTAAACATCCTTTTGTAAACGTTCATTACACCGCGTACCTTTACTACGCATGCTTTACTACGCATGCGCTGTAATAACGAGTAGCCATTTCTACGCATGTTATTACAACGCATGCGTTGTAAAGCGAACCACATCGTTGTGAGGAAACTGAGGCGTTTCCTCACAACGGCGTGCAACGATGACCGCCTCTCTGAAGACGCAGGAAGGAGAACAAAGGACATGAGGAGAGAGAGGTAAGAGGGGCTATTTTTAAGGGTTTAGGATGGGGGAGGATGAAGGTAGTGTTGTGTTTGATGAGTAGTGTTTTGGGGTTTAGGGTAGTGTTGGGGGGTCATGTAGGGGAGAGTTTGGGTGAAGGGACAGGATTGGGGGTAGGGGGAGGGTTGTGCTGAGGGTAGTGTTTTAGGGTTTAGTGTAGTGTTGTGGTGTTTGTGTAGGGTAGTGTTTTAGGGTCAGGGGTAGTGTTTGGGTGTCGTGTAGGGTAGTGTTGTAGTGTAGGGAGCGGACTGGGGGAAGGGTGAGGGTCGTGCATGGGTTAGTGTTTTAGGGTTTAGGGTAGTGGTGTGGTGTAAGTGTAGTGTAGGGTAGTGTATTAGGGTAGTGTTGGTGGGTTGTGCAGGGTAGTGTTTGGGTGTAGGGACAGGAGTGGGGGTCGGGGGAGGGTTGTGTGGGGGTAGTGTTTTAGGTTTTAGGGTAGTGTTGTGGTGTGGTGTAGTGTAGGGTAGTGGTTTAGAGTTTAGGGTAGCGTTGGGGGTTGTGAAGGGTAGTGTTTGAGAGTAGGGACAGGACTGGGGTAGGGGCAGGGTCGTGCTGGGGGTTTAGGGTAGTGTAGTGGTGTTTGAGTAGTGTAGGGTAGTGTAGTGTTTAGGTAGTTTTTTAGAGTTTGTTTTGTGTAGGGTAGTGTATTTGTATTTAGTATTTAGTGTAGTGTTGTGGTGTGGTAAATGTCTGTTTTTAATAATATGCAAGTTTTAGTGTTTTGTGTAGTGGCAGGGGGTTGTGATGGGTAGTGAATGAGTATAGGGACCAGAGTGGTGGAATGCGTAGGTTCGTGCAGGGGGTAGTGATTTAGGGATAAGGGTAGTGTAGTGGCGTTTCAGTAGTGTAGGGTAGTGTAGTGTTTGAGTGTTTTGGTAGTGTTTTCCATTTTTAGATGTGTAGGGTAGTGTATTTCTATTTATTATTAAAAGTAGTGTTGTGTTTTCAACATTTTAAAAAAGGGCTTGAATGTCTTTTTTTAGTATGACACGTTATTCCGCATACCATTTTTATTACTAGGCAAGTTTTTACTTCGTATACATTAACACTTTCAATGCAATGGTATGCGAAGTAAAAACTTGCGTAGTAACGGTTATTGCTAAGTAATAACCGCATAGTAATGGCATGCGAAGTAATGGCAGGCGAAATAACGTGTCATATTCGTCTTACCAGACTGTAAGCAATATAATTGCAGAATCATCATACAATGCAAAACGTCCACTGTGCAGCTGAGCCTGCTATCAATAGACATGATGCTTTATGTGTTGAAAATCATAAATAAAAATCTCGATTAAAAAAAAGTATACAGGTTTCCTACTCCTCAACACCTCCAAAAAAGCCTTAGTAGGACACTCCTGAATGAAGACCAAATGCCTGCCCTCAGTATACTTCTATAAGTTTTGCAGATAAATAAATCAAATTCCCGCAACCAGCTTCCTTCCAGGGTCTTGTTCAAGTCAATATTAACTGGTACCCTATTGATAATTATTGCTCCCTTTTCATTATCTGTCTTTTGAATAGTTTCTCCCAGGTCCTCCCGAATTCTTTTTGAAGGTTCAGTGGCCCATCCCCTTTATCTCGTTGACAATGATTGTGTCTCTCAGGACTTTAAGTGGGCCGGGTCCTGCCTGTGCTCAGTACCGGCAGTTCTAAAAAGCAGGTGGTGAGACAGGTCCCCATCAGGCTGTTTTTGCCCTCATCATCAGGGTGAAAAACAAATCTTAACTCTGCAGAAATACCATCTACCACTGCCTTTGATGTAACTTCAAAGAAACTCGTTATAGTTATTTCACAGTCTCCTCATTTCAGAACGGAAGCATTTTCAACATTATATACAGTGAAGCCACGGTTGTTGCTTTTTTATCTTATGGAACTAATAACCATTGACAAAGCCAATAGTCCTGGTTTGTTGTAGGTGTAATGTTACTTGTTGTATATGTTGTATATGTCCGGATGCAAATACAAGCAGCAAAATATCAGTGGGGCGGTACGCTATGCTAAAAACAGACTTTTAGCGTAGGTGTTTTAAGCCACACCCTTAATTATATCGGCCACGCACCTTTGAGAGACCCCCAACTTTTTCATCCCACTTACAGCCCTGGTATCTCTGTTGAGTGTTTCTCTCTGTGTTACTTGGGCCTGTCTGGCAAAAGAAGTCTCTGAGGGTATAAATATCCCCCCTCCCCTCCCAGGGCTTCTTTGCAAGGGTCCCTTTTTCATTCGAATTTATGTTTTCAAAGTTCCTCCCGCATGCAGTCCAGGGCTTTGAAAGGGAACGAGTCATTTGGGTTTTCCTGACGTGCTTCTGGTGTGTGTTTACCGGAGCCCCCGAACTGCCAGAATGGTGCACATTACTCGCAGCTTGCTCAGACTAACACTCAGCAGTAAAAGGGGAGGAGGAGCATGGGCTCTGGTTCACCACACCCGCTCCAAGTCTGAGGTGACGTGAAGTGATCGGGACTGACCGAGTCCCATCCCCTTCGGTCTGCTGCTTACCCTTGGTCAGGGTCGGAACCACAATTTGGCCCAGGCACTGCCAAAAAAAGTGGTCTACATTCGCGTGAAACACCATTTGGTTACTCTCAGAGGTCTCATCTGGAGAGAAATGTTTAGTAAATTAAGCATTTTAAAGCTTAGAAAGCCAGTAACATTGGTGAAGACACAGAGCACTGCAGTTCTGACAACGGAACACTTACCTGCAGTCTTAACGCCCTGCACAATGTAGTTAGATGCTCTTTCCCAACCAGCTAAGTCCTCGACTCTGAGCATCACATAAATCAAAAATCTAGTACAAACTCAAGGGGAAAGGGTAAGACTGGAATCTCTGAGAATAGAACATGTAATAACAAAGGTAAGAGGAAGAGTAGCTCTGAAACTCTACCTTGGAGAATAGAACCTCTAATGACAAAGAGTAAAGGAATAAATTGTGCATATAAGCCATAAAAACATTTTGCAAAACACTCAAAAGAAATTAAATCTAGCTCCCTGACAAATTTTGCACTTTCCCTGAATGTAAGTACCTTTTGCTACCTTGTCCTACCTCCCCTCTTTCTTTGTGTGCACTACTCTATTTAGACAGTGATCCCCAGTTCTGCTGGGTGGTACCAGACTGGGGGAAAAGAGGAGGTGAACAGAGAGGTAAAGAGGCAGTATATTGAGATGAAGTAGAACTAGAAATCACTTAGTGATAGGTGTGATGGGCAGAGACATAAGGTAAAGACGGAAAGATCGAGTAGCCAGAAGAAAAAGTACATGGCTATAGATAGGGGAAGAGGTAGGTAGATAATGCGTGTTAGAGATATAGGTTATAATTTATGGTCAAAGAAAAACACCTGCTAATCTGCAAAGTGAACCGTCTTCACTTTTCCAATGAGAATATGTATCAAATGGCACTAAGAATTCAGAAGAAGCAATAAACACCCTCTGTTCTTAGAATCATGGTTCAAGTGACCTGCAGACAATTAGTGATATTGGTTGAAATATTCTATCTGAGTAACAATCCCTCACAATTCTTCACATGACCTTCATGTGTAAGACACATGCTGTAGCACCACATCTGAATGCTCGTTCTATGGGCTAGAATTGCCAACAGCTGCTCAACCTTATAAAAAGGCTTTTCACTACATGAAATGTCGCTGGTATAGGTCTGGACGAGAAGACATCAGCGCTGTACAGTACAACAGCAAAGATGTGCAACTACTGCACAAAGATAAAAAGATTACTAACCTACTATTAACCTCTAATCATGGGTTCCTGAGTAGCTTGGTACTCATAACAAAGCGCTTTAACTCGTCGTCCGGGGTAGTAAGTGCTATATAAATACAATTTACAATATGTTAATTAAGCATGCGTTTCTGTGGGATGAAATGCAGCCCACAGTCTTATTTATGTTTTCGTATTTTTGCAACTGCTTTGCTGGTATCTGAAAGGCAACGAAGCTTTTAAGTTCATTTGATGCCACGTAATTCTAGTCAGCGCAATTTCAGTCAACGACGCACAGTTCCACGCAATACAACTCCACTCCACACATTATCATTGTACACAAAATTCAGCAACACACCACATATTTCAACTCAACAACACATTTACACAACACACCACATACATTGAATCCACACCACACAATGCCACAAAATTCAACACACCACATAATAAAACTGCATAACATACCACTACACAACACAAAATATCATTCCACATAATTTACACTCCATGACACACAATCCCACTCTACATAATTCCAGTACACTAAAAACCACAAATACTATCCACATCATTGCACTGTACACCATGCCACATAATTGTACGCCACGCAATTTCACAACTAACAATTCAAATCCAAACCACGTAATTCCACTCCACAACACATTGTCATTTACAACGCCAATAGCTCTAACTCTCGCAAATGCAAGACCTATTGGCATTGTCAATGCTTGTTTTTTATTGTTGTTCTTCCTTTTGACAGTTTTATCTAGTGTGAACTCAGCCCAAGGCTATTTGAGCGCTATTTATGAGCAGCAGTTACAGTGCACAAGAACAGATTTTTTATTTAAGGTCCTGAGAGATGAAGGAATTTGCCCAGAAACACAGGATGCTGAAAGCAGGCGCCCTGAACCCCCATCTGTGCAACTCTGACCTTCAGGCCACATATGCCTATGCACATGCAAGGCATGAAAGTGGGAGGATATTGTTCTTGGGAAGGACACTGGGGCAAAGGGGACAATGGCCTACACCCTGAACTAGAACAACAGGGAGGCCCCCTTAGTTTACTTAATTAGTCAACCCCTCCCCATTAACCGAGCAACAGAACAACTGCCAGGGCCCCTAGTATTACTAAATTACACAAGCCCTACCCTGCCTCAGGGCAATGGCCTGGCAGGGGAGGGTATTAAGAAGCATAAAACACAGCAGCTGGGCCATCCATAAGGAAGAGGGCTGAGGTGAAGATGGCCGAAGTCCATAACATCACCCACCCAGAAAGTGACAACACCAGCTATAATGGGGCAACCAGGCAGGCTAGCATCAGTTCATTACTTTTTTCCAGGCTCAACTGAGGCATACAGAGAGGAAACAAAAGGACTTAACAGCAGACAAAACAAGCATTTGCAATGCAATAGGTCTCGCATTTACACGAGTTTGAGCTGTTGACATTACAAATAACAATGCCTTTTATTTTTGTTTTCGTTTTTAAAACATAAAAAAAGGTATTATCATTTACAATGCCAATAGCTTAAACTCGGGTAAATGTGAGACCTATTTCATGGCAAATGCTTGTTTATTACTCCTTTGCTTGCCCATAGCATGTTCCAGGGAGACTGGCAAGCTTCTTGGAACACTACTTGAATAGAAAATGTGCTGCGGCTACGCTGTTCCAAGGCTGTTGCTAAAGATTTGCCATGCCCTGTGACGTAGGATGATGCACCGCTCCCCAGCGTGCTGTCAAGGGACAGGCTAGTACAAGACGGCAATGTGCCCTATGTCCGAAATGATTAATGCCACCCTGGAAAATGAACAAAGAGTCCATTTAAACTGCGTCCATGCTGCTGCAGGGGCTCCTAATGCATCAGCAGCAAGATACCCCAAGGATGTTGTGATGTTGTAATGTGTAGAAAAATAAGTTTTAAAAAAGATGCAAAATTGGCCCTTTTATGTAAATCCTGTGTTGCTTTTTACCCCTAGCAACATAAACAACAGTTTGTGAAGCCTGAATTTTAATAGGCGAGGGGGGAGGCAGGGTGTGTAAAGATTTGCAGATAGTGTCATGAGGCTTTGGTTTTACAACGGAGGTGAAGGCCTGGCGACCTGGGGTGGAAAGTGGGGATGGATTGAATGGGAGGCGGTGCCATTGAGTTGGGGCGAGTGCAGGGTGGGGGCCACGCTCTGTAGGATTTGGAGGAGTGTACGGGGTGGGGGGGATTATTTGTAGTGTTGAGTAAGGGGGAGCCATGGTTTGAATGGAAGGTTGAATGATGTAGGGTGGGACTAGAAACACCTAAATGGTGCTATTAGAAGCACTGTCTCAATAGCGCAGGATGTCCAACGTGAGTTTAAGAGGACTGCAGTGCGCCAGACACCTGCTTCTATGTGCTTGGTACAACATATGATGTGATATTATGATCTCTGTGCTTAGGGCGACGTTGGCTGCAATATGCTGTTTCCTTGTGTTGTTTTTTCTTACTGAAGCATTAGCTGAGGGGAGAGGTGGGGGGGCATTTCCTTCCTTTCACTAGGGCCCCTAACAACACTCTGGCCATATACTAGAGATGCGCAGTATCATCTGAGGTTGAAGGGGTTTAGGTGGCGTGAATAAATGAGGAAGAAGACACTGCGTCACGTACTGTTGGTCCAATCCGATAATGGGACGGACGAGATACAGTTCAATAAATCTGTAAAATAGAACAAGTGAAGGAGCTAAAGCAGGAGTAGATGAAACAAAGGGAGCCGGCAATGAAACGTCACAATGGATACACAGGCGTTAACTTGATCTTTTTGTAGCGCTGGACTTCATCTTGTGTTTTCAAGCGCTGTAAACAATGCGTCTTACTGCTAAAAAAAACGTGACATTAAAACACCGATGACGGGGACAGAAAGAGTGTGGGAAGGGGGGCGTGGGGGTGCATAAAAGCTTATATTGTTGACAGCAGGAGCGACGAGACAAAGAACAGTTGGGATATGGAGTGGTTCGAACGGAGAGCCGAAATGGCAGGGTAAAAAATGTGACAGGATAGGTGGTGCCTAAAAAGGGTAAAGCACTGAGGGCACGAGAGACAAGAAATGTATTGGAGAGGGGTGGGGGGGGGGGGGGTTGATTGGGTGTTAGAACAGTAAAACAAAAAGTCATGACATCCAGCGAGAAAAATGAGGAAAGAAACGTGTGAATTTAGAGAAATATACTAGACTTTCAAGGATGCGATTCAGGGAGGTAGGATGGTGGGTTAATGCATCTACACTGCGCGCAGCCTTTAGTTGACAGATTCAAAACCCAGCGTGTCCTATCGACCACGCACCCTCTGAGCCTCAATGCAAGGCCTGCGGCTAACGGGAGGCACTCTAATACGACTCATACCAAGCGTTAAGAAGCAGAATCAATGTGATAACAAGCGCTGTATAAAAACGGAGCTATTTGGCAAGGCGCAAGCGGAACAATTTGGTGTAAGGGCCAGGTAGAGAGCCATTCTAGGACAAGCTGTCGCCATTGCACGAATGAGGAAAAACGTGCTCAACGAGTAATTGAAGGAGACTGTATAACGTTGCAAGTAAAACATCCAGGCGGGATGGGCCGTCCAAAAAGGAGACTGGGCGGTAACGAAAGAAGCCTCATTTTCAATCGAAGGCCAGCGTTTAGCATAAACGTTGACGCCAGCCAATCAAAAAGATGGGCATGGCTTCAAGTCCACTACAGAAATGTTATCGATTACAATAAGCCTCGCAGAGCGAGGAGCGCATGCGCGCTCCAGCGCTAGGTCTGCGAGACCTAAAAACAATTGAAGTAACAAGTAGAATACTCTGGAACTATATTATGAACAGCGCTATTCTCAGAATGGCAGAAAGAAAGGCTGTGGAACCACGAGAAGGAAAATGTTACTTGTTTGAAGAAATATTTAGAGTCACAGGATGCACTGTGACTCCTCCTTTTGTGGGCAATGCGCATGCGCACAGACTCCATGTCGGGTGAGCATATGTATGGAGCGGCGAGTGAAGGTAGCATGGTGATCATGCATTTTGTGAGTGTAAGAAATAAGTGACAAGAGGAAAGATCTGCAGCAGACACAGGCTACAGGGAGAAGGGAGGGCGCATGCAAATCTACACCACTACACCCTATGAACAGATGCTTACAGGATAAGTTACATTTGCAGTTCATAAAATGTGTGGCTGTAGCTACACATGCTCTGCATAGACTGAAAGGTGGTATACTCTAGAAGGCGGAGGTTAGCCTGTGGATGGTGCAGATGCCTGGAACAAAGTTAGCAGCACTGTCTAAACAACCATAGCCACACAATAGTGACTGGTAAATGTATATCACGTGGCCGTTTTCTACATGCCAGCTAGCGGAATATTGCTAACCAAGACCATGCTTGTGCCTTCATTCCAGGTGGAGTGCATCCTAGAGCTGTGGAGAGAAAGGGTTATTTTCGCTTTGTGGTAGAAGGTCTAGATGCACTGGACTACCCTCCTAGATATGCCAGCCTTTGAGATGGGATGGCCCTTGTAAAGCTTGGCAAAGGCTAGAAAGAGTTGGTCAGACATGCAGCAGGCTAAGTCCTACCAATCTAGAACTTGAGAGCCTGTGAAATGTCTAAAGTATGGAGGGCTCTCTCTGCTACAAAGTCCGGCTTCGGAAAGCAGGATGGGGGCTTAACAGTGAGGTGGATAGGAGATGCCACCTTGGGGAGGAAGTAAGTATTAGTTCTGAGACCAATCCTTTCCCTGCAGCTCACTGATGTGTCTGAGGGACGTTCTAGCTATGAGCTAGGCCACCTTCTATGAGTGGAACTGTAAAGGGCAAGAGTGCAGGGGTCCGAAGGTAAGACCCATGAGGCTGGCGAGCACAACATTGAGATTCTATGCTGGAGCGGTGGGTACCCTGGGAGGTATGATTCTACTGAGGCCCGCCATAAATGAAGACTGAAGACTTGGAGGCACAATCCTGCCGGCACAACCTACGAATACTAGGAATCCCAGAATCCACCAATACCGGGAGAATAGAAGACTTAATTGAGTGGCTCCGGACTACCCTCTTCAGCGCAGACTCTTTTTAAAAAATTCTTATTGTAGAAAGGGCGCGCCAACCAAGACCCCCTTCTAGCTCATCTGCGAGGCCAATCATTGCCCATCTACTAAATTATTGGGACAGAGACACCGCCCTGTGCCTTGCTAGAGAGAAGAGGCACCCATTGTTTGAGGGTGATGCTATGACAATATACCCAGACTTTACGGTTTCAGTGCAAGATGTGGGGAGGAAATCTGTACATATTAGGCAAAAATTGCAGCAAGCAGACATCCCCTATGCTAAGTTATACCCAGCCAAGATCTCCTTACGGGGGAAAGGCCACCTTTTGCAAACCCCACAACAGGCGACAGACTTTATACGACGCAGCAGCATCGGGATGTCCCAGAAGAAGCTTCCTGCTGCTGCCCCAAGGTCCACCTCGCCAATGTCCGAGGCGGGCTAAACTCACTGCCACACCTGGTGGATCTTCTACATTTTCCTTTGTTTGATTTCATATTTGGCATTGAACTGCAAATTTCTGTACACTGAAACACAGACATTCCTAGACAGGTTCGACGAGAAGATCTGAAGCACCCTCCTTCTATATGCTATAATTGATATATCCATTGCCCCACACCCCGGGCCCTAGCCCCGAACAAGACATCAGGCTCACCAACTTCTTTGTGCTTTCCTCTATGTTAGAGGGCACCAAAGGACACAAACTCCCCCCCCCCGGACACCCTCATTCCAACAAGGAAGGACCCTGTCTGGCTCACTGGAGGTCCGCGATAGGTTACCTCTGATTCAGTGACTGATGGTTACCTTTATAGTTATTAATGTTCTTTTGGTTGTTTGGGGGGGTTCTGTATCCTCGGTGGGATTGGGCTGCCAGTGTGGGTGGAGGAAGGTAACGGGGTTGTTCATCACAGCACGCTACACACACCTTGCCATGATTTTAGTTCCGCACTGTTTACATCACTGACCGATCCGCTTCTCCTCGCAAGTTCACAGCTTCGCATTTCACTGTCATAAACAACGTCTCTCCTAACCTGAGGTTAGTTATCATACACATAATGTTATGACAAGGAATGTTGGGCGATTGGGCTCTCCGCGTAAACGCAGACAAATTCTGGCCTACCTGGATAGACATAAGATACATGTTGCCCTACTACAAGAGACTCACCTCACAGATTCCACTAGCACTACTTTCGCTGCACCTCACATTGGCAATTCTCTACCTTTTCTACATATGCAAGAGGTACAGTTATCCTCATCCACAGGGGAGTCTGCTATGCCCTACGGGGCTCACGACAGGAAACTCAGGGGTGTTATTCCCTAATGTGGGGCAGATTGGCTTCCACAGCGGTCACCATTGTCAATTGGTATGAGCCCAATGTTGATGATGCTCACTTTAACTGACTGAGAATGCCTGTACAGAGGCAATATGCATGTGCCAGGGCCTATGGCGAGAGTGAACGAGCACAATGATTAGAAAACCATACTCTGTCAATGATATTTTGGAGATAGGTGCCGTCAATACTACACAGAGACCCTCCTGATATCCTCCACAGGATTTCCCAACTTTATGGCTCATTATATTCGTCCAGCAGGAGTCAACGTGCAGATATAGAGGCCAACCTGGACGGGGTAGCATTGGGATGTTTGAATAGTACTCAAAGAAACATCGAGGAAGATCAGGGGAGTCAGAATGCAGCCACAATCTGCCCCGGGCCAGACGGCCTACCAGTAGACTTTTATAAAATCAGCACTCTTATTCAGATTTTAAGATTCCAAGAGGCTAAAATAAAGGGCCTACTCCCACCTTCCATGCGAGAAGTCATGCTAATGTTGATGTGAAGATACTGGCCAAAGGGTCAGATAACCATTTAGCCCTCTTAATGACATTTCTGGTGAGACCTGATCAATCCATGTTTATTCCGGGGCGATCTACCTCTCCTAATTTAAGCCCGCTGTTAGACCTCCTGCAAGACATCAATTCAGACTTAAGTGCGGAGGTGGTCTTTCTTGATGCCACCAAGGCTTTCGATTCTTGGAAAGGGACTGTCCTACGATGCATGGGGTTTCTAAACTCCTCCTTAACATGGATTGCGCTCCTCTACTCAGGCCCTATGGCCAGAGTCAGAAATAAAGGTGCAGTCTCAGAACCATTCAGCATTGCCAGAGGAACACAGCAGTTCTGCACTTTTTTGCCTTTTCTTTTTGCCCTGGCAATGGAGCCCTTGGCCAGCACCACAGAGAATATACCATGCAATATCCCTTGAGACATGTCCTTGTCTCACTATACGCAGGCGACATTACGCTCTACTTGAGGGACCCACAGCATGGTGTGAATGGGTTACTCCGTGAATTTGTTACATTTGGGGGTTTGTCGGGGGCCCAAATCAATTGGAGTAAATCCAACTTGCTCCTGCTCATGCCATCCACCCAACAATTCATTCACTGAGATAATGTGATACTGAGCTCTGCTACCTGGGAGTGATGGTGTCAAGAGACAAGGAGGAAGTCATAAGGGCAAATTATGGCACTGCACTTTCTAACATCACTGACAGCATAACAAGCTGGATCTCTCTGCCCGTATTGCTAGTGGGACTCATCTCGCTGATGAAAATTGTTATTCTGCCTAAACTTCTATATCTGTATCTCAATATTCTGATCTCGACAGGACACCATTCTTCAAGGCCCTTAGGGCACAGCTGATTTGTTTGGCATGGGCCCAGATCCAATGGGACACTCTTATTCTGCTCTACTCCAAAGGTAGGTTTTAAGCCCCAGACATGGAGTTATATTACCTATGCGCTCAAGCCCATTTTGCAGTCCAGTGGTACAGGCCCAATCCCTACCCACCCCCCACTTAGCAATAGAACAGGATTACATGGATCCTATCCCCCCTGTCACTTAATTTGGTGCTCACACTGACTCCTTCGCATGGATGAACTCTACAGTCCCTTCCACCTCCCTAGCTTGGTCCAGGCTGGCTGTATGTTGGGCAAACCACTACTAAACTCCCCTCTTGTCCCCCTGTCATATCACCCTCTAATGCCAATCATGCACGAGCCAGCTTGCCGGCTACTACTGCGCAAATGCGGTCTGGATACCTGAAGGGACCTTTGTAGCGAAGACTCTTTCATAGATAGAACGACTTTCTTTGCAGGGGGACAGCCTACTCCATTTGACGTTTTCCTATATATATGGATAAGACATGTTAAGGCTGCCACACCTAATTTCCCACTTGAACCCCCATTCTTGATAAGCTACACATGTTGCTCCAGGCTGACACACAGCACCACCTAGTATCCCTTCTATATTCTACAGCTCAGCTAGAAATCCCCCATACTGAAAGTCATCTCCGGACTCAATGGGACTCAGATCTAGAAACTCCTCTGACTAATGATCAATTGCGCTACTGCTGTATGCAGAGAGGCAAGATAACATCCAGTAGCAGATTTCGGATAATTCACTACAAATTTCAGTACAGAATGTGCTATACACCGGTAACTTTACATAAATATCGTCTCCACTTGGATGACAACTGTGACAGATGCGGCATGGCGGGAGCAGATTTTATACACCTGGCATGGTCATGTGCTTCCATACAGATTTACTTAAGGGAGGTGGCCTAAGCCCTCACTAACATGATGGGTTAACCTATACTACTCACACTGCTTGTGGCACTGCTGGGCTATACTGTGGGGTGCATATTAACTTTAGGAAATATATAGCTGAGCTGACTCCTTGCTAAAATTAGAATAGCCTGCAGATGAAGTCACGGCAGGGCTCCTAAATTCAAGGACTGGCTAAAAGACCTGACCCACTGTCAAGTCCAATTGAACATACATGCAGAACTTCTACACCGCCAGCTCCCGCCCTAGGAATATATGGGAACCCTTACATAATTATCTGTTTAACCAGTCACAGAATGAGGAGATATCACTCCACCCGGCATCCTTGGTCTAAACAGCTTCTTGCACCAAGGAGCTCGCCCCTACACCCATAGATGGGGTAATGGATCTACCCCTGTCCTGCTATGCTGGGAGAGGGACATCATATCTACCCCCCTAGTTAACACTCCCATAACAACATTGCCTCCCTAAGAGGTATTGGCCTACACATTAGCACATCCGTTTAAAAAATGACATCTTGTTACTGATAACTACTTACCCAAAACCTCTGATATTGAGGTTCTAAGATGTACTGGTGTGGAGTGAGATATGGCGAATGTAGTTGAGCTGTATTGCTATTGATACGGTTGTATGCTATGTTAATTATCATTTTATAATTCTGACTGGTTTCAAAGTCAGCTGTACTAACTGAAAATCCAATAAAGAAAGTTAAAAAATAAATAAAAGAATGACTGAATATTGGCAAAGTATAAACGCAAAGTAGGTAGAGATCTATTCAAATAGGCTCTCAGCTGTAACTCTTGTGAAATGTGCTTCTATTAAGTATAAATTCATGGAGGAGGAGGTGAATGGGTTGGAGGAATATCCAGTTGTCATGTTTTCACTTTTTATATGTTTTTCACAGTCAAATTTGATTTCTTCACTTGTACATGTGGAAAGTGTTAAGTAGATAACTGGAAATAAATCCTCTTAAATGCATGCATGTATTGAGAACAAAATTTGAAGAAAAAAAAATCAAGGGGTTGCAGACTTTCTGAAGCACATATATTTGGTTCTACTGTAACATCTAGTATCATAGAAAAGATAAGATGCACAATGTCAGGAACTGGTTCAAAGTTTAAAGTATTTACGTATACACAAAGAAGTGTAAATTGCCTTGCTTACCGAAGAGCTTCGGCATAAAACAGATACTCTTTCAACTGATCTGCATAATGCTCTTCTTCTTCTAAGATATCATCAATAGATGCTGCATATCTGTAACACATAGAAAAATTTGGGACATGAAAATTCTTTTTACAAGTCAACATGTTTCAGATTTTTTTTAACTTGAATGTCACAGCTGTATACAAACTAAAAATATGACTTCCATGAAATAAGTGCATTAAGCACAGCATATACAGCAGCCAGGGCAAATCCACCATGCTGTAAGTTATAACAGTACTTAAGTCTAATAGGAACACTCATGTAATACCAACAAAGCTTTCCTATGATTAATGTTCGGTCAAACAGAAGGCCCACCCGTGCAATTGGGTGGAATATTTCAAGTTATTTATTTTCCAAATAAATTACTGTTTTTTCCATACATTTGGCATTTTAAGCTAAATGGTGCATGTAAGCTAAGAGCAGCAGGGATCATGGCTGACAAATGTAAGCCATTAGACTTTCAGGAAATTTCCAAGGCCACGCTTAAAAGGTATACCTCAAAGTGATTAAGTTAACTACTTGAGCAACCCTGTTTCTGAAAGCAACACAACAAAAACAAATTGTGCATCTTTTATTAGAAAACAGACTTTTTTGTAAGGGATGAGGTCGACATCATGAGAGGAAAAGATGTGTTACTTCATGGCAGCTAAGGTTATGAATTGATCCCAAAAAGAGTCACATACAATTATATCTTGATGTAAGTATTTACAATATGCTAATCTATATGTGCCTTGAAGAAAGGCAGCAAATCAAGATTTAACCAGACTGAAATTTTAAGATAAATCTAACAAGCGCTATTAAAAAATGTTTAAAAAAACAATTGACACTGAGACCATTTCAAGCCACTCACTCAGATTGTTGAGCACTATCTAAACGTGCTGAAGGGGCTTTTAAAAACGACAGTTTCCCCCAAAAAATTCCTTCCAAAATGAAGGTGCTGTAGCTGCCTTTTCACACTGCTTTGGAACCATCAACGATGGCTGATTTGTTAAATCTGTGAATCACTCACTGGTTGTCTATTCAAATGTGCACATTACTTATTAGTAAATCAACTAAGAATACTACCAAATGATAGTTCATCAAACTGAACTCAATCAAAAAGTGAGCTTCTCCGAAGCAGGCTTTACCTGATCAAAGAGCGCCTAACAGAAGGGCAGCAAGGGCTCTGACAAAGTTGCAGCTGGCCTCAGAATTGTAGTCAACACGTTCACTCTGGATACCACAGTAGGCATGGGCAATTCGAGTAAGTCAGCTGCCTTTCTTAAGACAGTGTGAAAGGAAGACACTTCTCAGAGGCTGGTCCCGAAGGACAAACCAAGTCTGTTCCTGGTTACGTTTTTAGGCCGCCTATGTATTGCGAGGCAGGATACTCCACCTTATCAGAGGAAGGGGGAAGCAAAAAATGTGCTGCCTCTCTGCTGTCATCCGTATCATGGGATATTGTCTCCAGCATCTGTATGGGGTAGGAGTGAGGACCAAAGATGTCCTCTCTTGTCAGCCAATAACACTGGGCATCCTGCTCGAAGTCTAGTTTATATCTGGGCTCTTCCACTATCCTCTGGGGCGCCCTCCTAGACTTCATCTGGATGGCATTTGACTTTGAGGGAGTTGGCTGCACAGGCTATGCCAGATTTGGGGACCTGTTGGAACTGGAGCCGTAGAAGGGACCAGCAGCAAGGGTCTCAGTGCCAGGTGGCTCTGCTTAGCTCCAGTGTTTCTAGAGGAACAGCGGGGGATAAATGGTGTCAGAGGAGGACCCGTCTTCGGGACCACAAATGGAGCCCTGAATGGCCCTGTGGGGCCCTGAGGTGTGCAAGAGAGGACTGTCACGTAAAGGAACATCTCCATCATGGCGTGAAGGAAGAAGGCTCATCAGCCTTCAGCACTGGGGATTCCGTTTCAGCTGGGGATGGCGCTACATATGGAAGGGGTGGTGGGGCTCAAAGAGGTCCTGGAACAGGTGTTGCTGCTGGATGAGGTTTCTCAGGCTAGGTGATATCAGTCAGTTACGGCTTAGAAAAGGATTTTGCTGCCGGGATGGGGCTTTGCAGGTTGCCAACGTCTAGGTCATTCATTGGCATGCTTCTTTTTCTTGTGCCTTCTTCATTTTGCTCTTCAAGGACCTTGATAGACAGGACAGAGACCTTAATGGAGACCTTGACTGGGATCACGGGGGGTGCTGAAGTCGTCGAGGGTGCAGGCCATAAAGAGTTTGGCAAAGCACTCTTTTATGGCTTTGGGGTGCATAAGGCTGCAAGTCACAATACCTCGAATCGTATTTTGACCCCAGACACCATCAGTAGACCTTGTGTGGGTCTGAATTTTTCATTACAATTGCGAAAAGGTGGAAACCACAATTTCCTGCGGGGTAACATCTCTACATAGAGCACTTTTTTTTTTAACAAAGTGAGAAAAGAATCTCAAAAAACACCGAGGAGCAGCTCAGGTTTCGCACTAAAGAGTGTGGAAAAAAGGAACTAAAATCAGTGCACCATGCTGGGTGCTATATGGCTCCAGTGACGTCATGATGGTCTCACTTCTGGCACTGAAATTGAGCCAGAGCACCCTACTGGCGTGAAAGAGCTGCAGAAATGTTCTTGCTTCCAGTCTGGTGTCTAGAGATATTCACCCGGTGATAAATCTGTATGTAGAAGTATCCATCAGAACCCCATTTACTATAGTAAGTGGTACCTTGCTTTGTGATTGGTGATGACATAGAAATGTGGTTTATTTCTTTTGAGTTGTCATTGTTTATGAATGAGGTAGTGGAGAAACAATGGTGGACCATATTATTGGTGAGATTACACATTCAGGGGAGACAGACATATGTTAGCCTAGATTAGACACAACAAGCAATACTCACACATGAATGCAATTTTGTTGAAGATGTTTTGGCCCAGAATCTGAGAGGTATTTTAAGAGACTGAGATACTCATATTTTGTTCCAAAACAGTCTTGAGCTGTCAAATGCCATACTGATTAATATATCCTATATATTGCTGAAAAATCCTCTGGAAATGACCTGGGTGAGTGTACCAGTAAGACCGCAGACCTCAAGGTTTGTGCTTCCGCATGGACGGCACCCACGCCAATCTTCTATGTTTGCTGTGCTACATTCATTCCATCGTTAAACTGGTTTGTTGATAATTCCCTCAAATTCTCTGGGAGGCGTGACAATGCAAAGCTTGCCATTTACCAATGAACATGAGAGTATCTTATGACTAGGCACAAATCATTATATGCTATTATTGCTATACAGGCTGAAGAGAAAACCTTCACCAGCGAGTCAAGAAACTTGGTTCCCGGTAGAGAGGTACAGAAGCCTGTACCACCAGACTTTACAGAGTAGGATGTAAAGAAATAAAGGTAGGATTGCCCATAAGAGCTGGCCACCGATTTCTACGGTCAACACTGCTGAGATGAGGTTTCTAAAAGCTCAGGTAGAGATCATTAAAACATCATTGATGGGAAGAAAGCAATTGGTGTCCTGCTTCTTTACCAATGTCGCTGTGTAGAGATTTCACCTTGGATGCTTAAAGTGTACATCTAATTTTCACGGCACGGATGCCTTTTTGGTTACTGAAGGATAGCATGAATGCTGTTTGAGGCGTTTTCTCCAAGACCGTGAATTTTCCATCTGGGGAGGGCAAGAGACTGCTCACTTTCTAGGGTGCCAAACGAGTCCTGTATCTTAAAATCCAGGGGCAAGTAGGTTTTCTGCCTCACTCACAAAAGGTGTGGAAAAAAAGAAATAACAAAAATGCACATACGTGCACCATGCTGGGCGCCATATGTTATGTTAAAACGGAATTTATAGAGAGCACGTACACCGGGGAGGTTTCATGGCGCTAATTCGGTTGAGATCCAAGTCCTAAAGAAAGATTCAGAAGGCCTGTCAGAAGAGCCAAGTTTTTAAAAGACCTCTGAAACCAAGAAGATTGGTGCAGAAGTGGATTTCGGAGGGAAGAGAATTCCAGAATGTGGGGGCCAGGGTAGAAAACCTGGCACCCCCGGTGCGCTTTAATCTAAAATGAGGAGTGAGTAATAGATTTTTGTGAGCTGAACGACGATTTTGTGTAGGAGCATATTTGTTAATCATATTATTGACAAATTTCGGGCTCCTTTCCATTAAGTGATTTAAAAATAAGACATCCAATCTTGAAAGCACATCGCTGAACAACAGGAAGCCAGTGTAATTTCTTCAAGAGAGGAGTAATATGCTGATGCCTAGGATGGTGAACAATCAGACGCGCAGCCTGGTTTTGAATTATCTGTAAATGTCTGAAAAGATACAGAGGGATGCCAAAGTATAATGAATTGGCATATTTGACATGGGACATGACCATGAATCACCTGAATCCGGCCATCATGAGTGAGGAATCTACAGATCTTTTTTATTTTGAGGAGTTGAAAAAAGCAAGTGGAGATCACCGAGTTGCTCTGAGGCTTCAGAGTAAGGTCCTGACTGATAACCACTCCAAGGCTTTTAGCCAAGCTAGAAGGAACGGGGCTGACCCAGCTTCCTAGGCCAAAAGTGGGGTCCCCATGGGCTCTTGGCGGTACCACCTGTTAAGATCAGCTCCGTCTTGTCCGGATTAAGTTTTAAATGATTCTTGTTCACCCATTGACTGATGAACAGCATGGTGGATTGAAAAGCATGAACTGACTCTGGGGAGTTACTGATGGAAAAGAGGAGTTGGAAATCCTCTGCATAATTGAAGATGCAGACTTTGCGCTCCTTCAAGGCTCGGACAAGAGGGAGGAGGTAGAGATTAAACAACTGGGGAGAGAGGGAAGAGCCCTGAGGGACTCCACAGGAAGTTTTAACTCTAGGGGCAGTAAACTGTGCAGTACAAACTGCCTGGGAGCGGTTTTCCAGAAAAGAGCTGATCCAGCTTAAGGCAGGGCCCGAGATTCCTGCGTCCCTCACACGGTCGACCAGGAGGGAATGGCGACCGTGTCGAAGGCAGCGGAAAGGTCAAGCAAAACAAGGGCCTGTGGAGAACCACTATCAACCTCCCTGCGAAGAGTATCCTATACTGTGAGGATTACCGCTTCGATAGAGTGTGCTTGGCGGAAGCCCGCTTGATGGGAATCAAGGAATTCAGATTCCTCTAAGACGTCTGTAAGACAACCTGTAACATAGGCTTCCAAGATCTTAGCTAGAGAAGGGAAATTGGGCGGTAGTTTTTCAAAGTTAGCGGATCAGATCCCACCTTCTTTAAAAGGGGGACGACAATTGCCTCTTTGAAGGTTGAAGGAACAGTGCCTTGGGACAAAGACTCATTTAAGAGGTTAAGAGCAGGGCTAGGAAGGGTAGTAAAGATTTCCTTTAAGATACTGGGAGGGCAACAGTCAGAGGGAGAACCCGCTTTGACTTTTGAGAGGAGATTTATGAAAGTGTGTTCACATATTTCAGGGAAATGCGTGAAAGTACTATGATTATAGGGTGAGTCCAGATTTTGACAGACCAGGATACTGGACTTGATTTTCTCGATTGTGTCAATAAAAAAAAGATTCAGTGAATTGCAAAACGTTTGTGATGGAGGGGACTTACACGAAATTCTGTCGGGGTTAGATAGCTCATTCACAATATGAAAGATCTCCTTAGAGCGGTTAGTTGCCGACAAGATTTTAGATGAAAAATGCGCCGCTTTGGCAGTTAAAATAGACTTTTATAAGTAAGCAAAGAGTTTAAATAGAGCTGTTTGTCTTCGGGTTGGTAGTTACATAGGGCTCTAGTGACATCACCATGGTGTCACGTCTGGCACTGAAATGGAACCAGTGTGCACTACGGGCATGGGAAAGCTGACGAAAAGTTCTCGCTTCCAGTCTGGTGCCTGGAGATATTCAGCCGGTGAAAATTCTGTGTGTAGAAGTATCCATCAGAACTCAATTCACAGCTTCACTTCCCATTTGTGTCATTAGCTGACAAGAGAGCTTAGAAGCTTAGGATTTCAAAATTGTCACAGAAGAGGCTATGGTACCTCAAAAAGGCTTTGTGTCTTTGGTTTTCAGTATCAGCAGCCCTTATAAAAAAAAAATTTTTTTAAAACGGCGCCAAATGTATGCTCATTTCACTCTTGAAACTAATACTTGTTTTTTGATGGTGTTGGTGAAAGATGAGGTCAAATTCTAAGGCTCCCACACTGGTAGGGCACCCAGCCTGCCATCGCAGTTTCAGATCACAAAGCAGATGACTAATCTGATATCCTCATGGCGGAGTCAGTGGCGCCACCAGCACCGCTGGACTCGGATGAACCACAGCAGAGGAGGTGATTGAATCTGAAGCCGATGCGGAGGTGAATCACACCAGCTAAGAGGGCACCCAACAGTGTCTCAATCTGTGGCCAATTGGAAATGACCAGCATGGCCTGCAAAAATGCATGAACTTGTTGGCCAAGAACTTCAGTGGGGAGGGCTGGGGGAACCCTTAACAGGCTGCCATTGCTATAGCAAAGATACCAGATATTGGAAAATCAAGGCTTTCTCTGGACATTCTCCTATGCTTTTCCCTATACTCATGGTCGGAGGAGGAGGGCTGTTTTTATGGCAAGAAGAATTCTTCCTGTAAATGAAACAACTTTGGGAGAAGTGCCTTGATTTGGACTAAGACCAGTCTTTTTGAACTGCAAAATAAAATCCTTGCCACCCCGCTCTCTGCATTCAGGGCGACTAAGGGAACTTAGCTCACATATCTCTGCATCAAAGCAAGAAGATCGGTCAAACTCCGACGATTTGTGGGAAGAGGTGGAGTGACATGACCCTAAAGAATTGTTACTGAAAATCTCGAATTGCGAAAAAAGCGCAGTGAACCCTTCAGCATCCAGTTCTTGCACCTTTGGGACATGGAAAAGGGAACTAACCTCATGGACAAGGGAACTGACTTCTGCAGCACTTTCGCGCATCTGCTACGTCACTTCCTATTGTCCCACAGATCAGCTTAGGGAAGGGCGCTCTGGTACAGCATATGCCGCTGACCGCGGCCCCCGCAGGGGGCCACTAGAGCGGTCGGCGCCCTAGTGTCGCCTAGGCAACGGTCACCCCTCCCCGCCCCCCACCCCCCCGGGGGCAGGGACTCCGGCCGGTGTCCCCCTCCTCTTTCCTGCCCGGAAGTGACGCGACGGGCGTCACTTCCGGGGCTCCTCTGGGCGTGGGGGGAGGCTATATAGCCCTCCCCCACCATGCCAGCGACCTCTTGTCGCTTCGCACGCTGCATCCCTCCCTACTGCTTACCCGGCGTGGTTGGCAGGTGGGGGTGAGAATATTATAATATTTCCTTTTTTCGTTGCAGGCGGAGTTACAGGGCGATCTGGAAGCAGGCCGGTACCAAGGGTACCTCTGCGCGGCACCATAGGGGGTGCCAGAGCCAAATCCGAGGAGCCTCATGGGAGGGTCCCGGAAGCCGTGTCGGCGCCCCGCTAGGCCTTCGGGCGGTTGTGGGCCTGAACAACCGGAGGTTTGCTATGCTACGCTCCGCCCCGGGAAGGGGCGTGAGTAGAAGTTATCAACGGTCACGTGATCCTGGAAGAGAATCACTTGGACGGCAGCAAAGGCGGGGTTCGCCCCAGTGCTGCCCGGCTCATCAGGCGGGCAGGCGGCCCAGTTGGTTGCCTGCCCTTGGATCGCCCGTAAGATAACCCACCTATTACATAACAGTGTATGTAATAAACCTGCAGCAGTTTGTACCCAATCAAACAGTCTGAGTGTGTGTTATTATTGGGTAATGTAATTTGTTGGAGGGGGGACTGAGGGGTGCCACGGGCGATACTATGCAGGGCAATACAATTCTCAGAACAGGTGTGTGTCTGCGAGTGAGAAATAACGTACGAGACCGAGTGTGTCTGTTCTGCAGCACATAAGATGTGTATTCAACCAACTTCTGCTGAACAGAAAACTTTCAACCACTTCTATCAATTTAAAATAACGCACGTCTTGAAAACCCGACAGGCGTTCCTCCTTTCACTTATTAGTTTCACGTTTTCTGAAAGCACGCACCGTCATGAAAATCACAGCAAATGCACTAAATTTACATTTTATTGCACCGTGATTCAGATCGAGTGTGCGGCATAGTAACATTAACCAGCTCCATTCTCCTCGCCTTCCAGACATCTGGCTCCCAACACAGCATGGGGAGTTAGTACTTACACGTCCATGTGATGGCCGGCGCTCTGCAGCCCGTCCCCCATCTCTTTCTCTATGGCACTCCATTCGCTAATAGAAAAAGACACGAAAGCAAATGAGAAATTATTTAATGTTACGTTCCAGATGGCATTACATGTGAAATGACCTCCCACTGAAGTATTACCCTCCACTAAGCTTCCCTACTTCCTCTTGGCTGCAACTCACGATGATTCTTGTGCAATACGGTTAACATTAAATCCCCTAAAGCATGTTATCTCCTGACCCGCCCCTCAAACAATATGCGTTTTTATTATGGGATAACAGTTCCCCTTATTAACTGTTTTGTCTGAATGCTTATACTTAAAGAGGTGGCATAAAATACACGTTTATGTCCCAGCAAAGGAGTTACCGAAACTTCTCGGAAGCATCCTAGGAACACAATAAAATATTACACATAAAAACAAAACACAGAGGATAACATAGGCCTTAGGGTTCAATTATGCTATGACTGGTGACATTTACAAAAACCAGGATTTGGGCTTATAGAATTTCATTTTACTTAAACCCATAAGAAGGTATTTAAAGGATCAAAATGTAACGGGTGTGCGTACAAGTGGACACAAATGCACACACGGTCATAGACAGAAACACACAAGCATGATAACACACGCACACCTCCTCACACACATGCATACATACTCTCAGCCTCCAAACCCTCCTTCCATCATCACCCTCTCCCATCCTATGGAACAAATAGCACAACACGGTGTGTGCCAAATGACTCCTAAAGCCTAGCAAACTTTCTATTACATGATGCCGCTTGGTTTCCAACTATAGTTTTTATTGTATTTCCAGTGGACCTTTTTTTTTGGCAACTGCAATTTTTCGTGCAATTTTTCTCCTGAGCTAGGCTCGTGCCTTGTGAGACCTGTAAACCCGACGTGAGCTGCGGCCTCAAGATGTTTTAATATTGAACTAGTCTCCTGATAGAATATCGCGAGACATTTGTGGAAACGTCGACCTTCGTTGAGGGGAATACCTTGAAATGTCGCCCACCTTCGCTAATGAGTACACCCTGCGATCTTTTTTTTTTTTTTACAATCGTACCTTGTAAATTAGAAACATTTTTGAAGGATAGCAATGTATGCGCCCCTGTTAGAATTCACAAGCCATTCCGTCCGACTGTTCTCGTCTTCATTTAGCCCATGCTCAACTGCTACATTACTGTTCAGGCAACACCTCCCTCTGTGAATTCATAGGCTGCGTTCAAAATGCCTTTGTGTTTGGAAACCACGGACAGAAGTAAAGGACTTGAATCCTGAGCCCTCGGCTCAAACAACCCTTGCAGGAGGCGACGTGTGGCCTCTTCCAAAGCCCAATAAAAGCCGCTGCTGGTACCTGGGTGCCCCGGCCTCGCTTACTGCCCGTAGGTGAGTCCTGATTATCGGAACACTTATGCATAACAAAAACCTACTTTGCCAGGAAAGTTAACAGTCTCACCTCTTCGCATACGAGTTCTTCAGATTCACACCCGTTACATTAGGAACACACAAACAGGCAGAAATAAAGTTTGTGAAGGGGATACATTTAAGGAAATGCCAGTCATGAATCAAACAGGATATCTGAAACAGCTAAAGCAAACTAGGTACCCACGCATGTAAGTGGATGCATGTATTTCCTTCAATTTCAATTGATATTTTAATATGTAATGAAAACCAAATAGGAAGGAATGGATTAGGCACCATTATTCAATTCTTAGGGGCCGAGACTAAGTAACTGTATTTAACTTTTCTGCATCCCAAGAAATGTTAAGATTTTCCAATGCACACATTTATACAATTAAACAACGTTAATTCACCCATTGCACAACTTTTTTCCTTGCCATTAAAAAGCCATTCTTACGTTAAAATATAATTATTTATGGTGGATAACTTTTTCCTATTTTAATTCTTCCGCTAAAATAAAAACATTTCGACAAAAAGTCAATTTTTAATAGTCAGTGTTTTATCCCGTTTCAGAACGTTCGGGAAGGTAAACCAATTTTCATAAAGGGAGATTAAGTGACCTGGCGATGATGGCACAACATGGTTAAATACGGATGCTGGGATTCAAATTGTGTTGACCCATTCGACTTCCAGCTGCATTGCAGACTAAAAATTATATTCTAAAGCCTTTTTTGTGCGTCATGTAATAGCTTCGGGAGCACATAATGTGGCTTGCCATGCCAATAAAGGAAGTTCATTACAGTTGTAGTCTAAATGAGCGGGTTGAAAAGCGTCTAGTTACTAACATCAAGCCAGAGATGGCACAAAAAACATAATACTAATGGTAATCTGGGGGTGCTTTGTGTAATGGAAACTTCTAGCACACAAAGCCAAGTAGTTCGCATGGGAATTTAAGACCATTACTAGGGAAATGCGCAGAGTCTGCACAAGCACAACTTCTCACTATTTAGATATTATTACTTTTTTATTTAATTTGGGGTTCTTCTGTCCTAGCCGTTGGGCCAATGAGCAAAGTCTACAGCCATCCTGTTTTTTTTTTATGTAATCAGGTAATATGTCTCATTCTGATCAACCGCCCAGAATCAGCGTCTGCGCTGTCAAGGCACCACCTTTCCCTGAGGCCCTTCACGCACAAGGCGCCTTCACAGAGGAGTAGGGTGTATCTGCAAGGACTCGAAATTCTTCCCTCTTCAGGTTTTAAGATGAACAGCTCCAGCTGACCCTGCTGCCAATATTGCAACCTTCAGTAGTCCGACAAGCTGCAATAGGCTAGCACTGCTTGTTTGGCCACGAGAGACATACGCTTTTCGATTTTGATAGACTCCACTGAACCACTTCCATTTTATGGCCTTAAATTCCCATTCTGTGTGTTTCTAACGATGTGCTTTAAGACCCGGACTTAATATTTTTCACTACATCCAAGTACCTTATTTAGCTGCTCTGTCTCCTGTCAATCTGGTCTGAATTGTTCAAATCTGTTATTATTACACATAAAGTAAGCCTTTCCCACACCTTTCCAGGGACATCTGCAACCTATCAACTAAACGTATAAAATGTAGCACTTGTAGCCTTTCCACAACTAGGAGACTGATTCGTCCAGATTCTTGGGTGTGAGGGAAGGGGCGGTGGGGGTATGGCGTGGGGCCGGTGAGTATACCGCAGTGGAGCCACTCATTACATGTAACCACGGTTCCAGTTGGTTACTTGAACTCACACTAGGAGCAGCTAAGGCATAATGAGCTGACAAACAGGGGGCGGGGCAGGTCAGAAACCTGTTGCAAGTGCAGCCTATTGTAAATATTTGGCTGACTGCACCATGGTTTTAAAGTTATTTAAAGTTGCACATTTCAGTATGGCACAGGCGACTAGAACCGAAAAGAAACTGCACAAAAATAGGATTAAATGTTTGGAAGAGGAGGGGCCTTGGCCTAATCTTTGCCAGTGCTAGGAAATGCAAACCTGACAGAACAGATGGAAATGGTTAAGTGATCAGCTGCAAACCGACACATACTGTAAACTCTGGGAAGAGGGCTGTCCTTATTACAACCACAGCAAAATTACAGCTTTTAGATGGATCCCAAGCGTCGTAGGTTCAGAGCTGCTGTAGCAAGGGAGAACACAGAAAAATGTACGCATAATCACCTACACAATGCATAAATAGGAAATCCCATCTGTAGCTGGTAGGGCGGAACACTGGGATGTGGAATCTTTAACAAAACGTAAAATTCAAATTTAAATAAAAGCGTCAAGAAACATTTTGGTTTGTGGTGCACGCTATTTAATGGCCCACCTTATTACCTTTATTGGGCTGGAAGTGAGATCAGACGACACAGGAAGGGATACCACTGTTTGTTTGCATGCTCAATTCTTTCTAAGGCCCCAGTGATTTTTTACTGGGTCTCAGTTCACGATCCGAAGACAGATTTATATTTATTCTGCATATTAAACGCACTAAATTAATATACTTGCTGCGGCAAAGTGAAAAGTATTGCAACAAACGTTCCAGGATCAACATGATCTGTAACATTCACACTCCGAATGTGTCAATTATTGGAAAAAAAGTCAATATGTACGTCACAAATTTAAGTCACTTGCCTGTCTGCAGGACACCACATTTCCAGTCGTGAGCTAGCATCTAACATATCAGTTCATTCTGTGAGTTTTGGGTTTCCTCTGTTTGGACTCAACCAACCAGACAAAAGCATCCAATTTAAACAAATATTGACAAAGCCAGGATTTCTCGCCTATATGAAAGCTATTGGCTTTGTCTATGTGTTTTAGCCATGTTGTACAGCAGGGCAGCTGCAGTACAGCATGGCTGACACAAAAGATTTAAAAAAGTGCAATGAAGCCTGCCAGCGTAAGCTGCAACATATCTTTTTTTCTTTCACCTGCGATGTAGTACGACATGGCTACACAAAACATTGGCAAAGCCAGTAGTTCTTGTGTAGGCTAGACCTATTGGCTATGCTTATTTAACTTGAATGGACAATGGAGCCTGTCAGTACCGGTTGAACCCTCAGAAGTGAAATCTGTAAATGCCAGGTTGAGATTGCTGGAGGTAAGCTAACAGTCATACACTGCATATTTTCATCATCCGAAGATTGCCCAACTGTTAACTTTGCCTGTAATTTTTTTTTCAATCAGGGAGAGAAAAATCCATTGTCTTTTACCGAGAAGCATTTTAGAAGCACTCTCTTGAACTCCATCACAGATGCACACATACCTATTGCATTGGCCCCTCTGACACTGTCTGAACTCTTAACAAATCTAGATCAGAAGGGGATGGGAATGAGTACCAAGGACAGAGAAATGGATGTGTGATAGGGGTGGGTGATAAATTCCACTTCACCGGCGACGTTGGAGGAGTTTTGGTCACTCATAACGTGGAGTTCCGGCCAGATTCCACCAACCATCACGTGGTGGTGTTTTTTCTTGCTCGGGACTCGTAAACAGTAAGTTGGAGAGCGCAAGCGAGATCTGGCGTCCCCTGGTTGGTTTTCGGTTGCTTGGAGGGAAGTTGGTGACATTTCCCCAACGTGTGGGGTTCGGGGGCAGTTGCAACTGTTCGAGGTCTAAGAGTTGCTGCTCGAGTAGAAAGTATACTTGAGCTGCAGCAAAATCAACTCGAGAATCAGCACTCACTGGCGCGTAGCCTGGTGACATTTGCACTAATTTTTCAGCGCAAAATGAGCTCCTGTCACTAAAAATCAGTGGGGCGTGCCTAATGCCGCCTGTTCGTGGCATGCCAGAAATCTTAAGAGTCTTCAAACAACTCAGCGGAATTTCGGAGAGTGAAACTCCGCGAGTTCTGCCCACCCCTAATGTGCGATTGTATGAATGTGCAAGGGCTACCATCACGCTCTTGTAATTTACAGGTGGTGGGGCAGCATAGGTGTTTTCTTCAACAGCAAGAGACCTTTTAGATAAAACACAAATTCGCCCCACTTTAGTACATGACAGCTTGACTTACTTACACAACGGCTTAATGCCTCATTCCTTTAGGTTGCAAAATACGAAACAAACGTGCCTGCTACACTCCAGCACTTTTAGTGGCACAATGCAAAACCAGACAAATGGACATGCTTCTTCTGGACCAGTCCAGAAGCAGAGATAAAACTAGTATTGTTTTTTCTTGTGTGCTGGTCATACCTGTGTGTGATAACAGACACTTTGTGTAATGTAAACCAACCCACTTTGTAATTTGGGACTTGTACGTCTAAATTTGTAGAAATAAATTTAAAAAAAAAGTAATTTTCACAATGCAAAATGTGATTGGCTAATAGCAGAAACAGACAGAAGGGAAGGTGTGTGAGGAAAAGTACCTCATTGGTGTTTGAATACAAGAATACCACGCAGCAACGTGGGAAGTGGGGGCAAACAACAATGATGGGAGGTGGGCAGGTGCAAGCAACGGAGACTGGGGAAGCAACAACAACAAACGACCATTGGATATGCAATAGGTCTCGCTTTTGTTGGAGTTGGAGCTATTGGCATTATAAATGCCAACGTTTTTTAGCTATGCAATAGATATGCCCTCCCCGCCTTAATAAAATAAAAAACTCCATTGTGTGCCTTTTTCTGTAGTATAACTGCAATGGTGCTGTAGCGCTGGGAGTGAAAAGGGCAGTTCCAACTCCACACTAAATGAAGCAGTGTTGTGAAGGTGCAGTGCCACAGGCTGTCCATAGGTGTCCCTTGGGACCTCTTATCTACATATGGAGTTGCACACTGAAAAAAGGCTAGGCAAAGTATATGGTGCAGGGGTGAGAGCTGCCGACTTGTGAGCCTGGGATCTATGTTCGTATCTGGTGTCTGCTCAACACCCTGTGACAATGGGCTGATTATTTAATTTCCCCCGAGCCCATGACTAGGTGCGCTACATAAATAAAAGCGTTTAATGTAAAACGACATAAGAATTCAATGCAGCGATCTCGGGGGCGGGCAAGCAGTGTCATGCAGGGTTGAGGTAGACGGCAAAGGAATTTTAACAAGGGCACTGCAAATTATACCTAAACTAACCAAAAAACAAAATATAAGAGCAAAACAGCAGTGCCCTCAGAGGTGTGGTGGGGGCTGCGAGCAGTGTTGTGTAAGGAGTCATGGGGAGGCACGGGGAGATTAAGGGACATGAAGCAACTGAAGTAGTGTTGTGTAAGAGGGAGGCACAGGGAGTTAAAGGGACAGCAAGCAAATGAAGCAACCAAAGTTTCATTACACAAGTAAACAGAACAGTTAACAAGCAGAGAGGCAGGCCAACAAAAAAAACAGTCCTCTCTAAGTATAAATAACCTGAACAGGAAGAACACATGTAAGAGGGGTAGTAATCATGGGAAGATACAAATTTGCAAAAGGAGGGACTGCTAAGTGTATTCACCAATAAAAAGCCAGCATTTCTAAAGGACAGCAACAGGAACCAATGAAAAAGATGGGCGTTTTTTCAAACCCATATCCTAGATACCGCATGTCTCGAAGAGACAGCGCAAGTGCTGCCTAGGCGAGACCTGAAAAGTACCAGAATCTGAGCAGTAGCAGCGGAAGGACACTAAGGCAATAATCAGTCCTTGGTCCATGCTCCATCAACTAGATAACATTTTAAATGAATAGTCTTGTGTGACTCATTTGGAGGCGGAAACCTCATATATGCCTTTGAGATATCCAAATTCAATTAGTATAACAATCTTTAAACCAACAAAATCACTTGGGAATATTAGTACAGGACAAGCTTTGGTTTTTTCAAAGATACATTGATCAAACAAAAATACAGCAAGGTGTGAAATAAATTGTTAATAGTGCAGGTGACGCAGTGCTCAAATCGTGGACATATTTACAATACAAATTACACAAGACACTGTACAACTCCCAAAGTTGTATCTAACATTTTCAACAGTTCTCAACACAGATAATGCCAATTAGTACACCAGGTATTATATATATCATTTGTCAACCAAAAGGGAGGGGTTGTCAATGTTTTGACCTGGTATAATTATTAGAGTCTCATCTGTTTTGACCTGGTATGATTTCTAGGATCTCATCAGGCCGTAGTCACCAAACTACCACACTACCTTGAGTGAGACTACAATGGTATTCTAGGACTTCATCACCATGATTTTTCCAGACGTTAAATAATATTAATATGCGCTACAGGCCCTAACACATGCTAACATAGTCTATTTTTGCGTATTAGATTAAACTAAGCAAATGGTTCACAAAGATCAACTGTGCTAGGCGTGGAGTTCAGGAATTAATCAGTGTGAGGTTTCTTGCTTCGTTATTGTTTAGGCTAAATGAATGTTTGAATGTGCAAACTTGCTATTTTTTTTGTTCACATTGCTTCTGTGAGAGAGGGATTTTTCCATTCTCTGTTGAAAGTTTGCAATGACTTAGAGGCTTCTGCAGAGTGCCAATGGTAGTTGTGAGCTGGTGCAGTTCAAAAGTAAGAAGGGGATTTTTCTTCCATGCTTCCTTTTGCTTCAACTACAAGCATTGTTTTGAGTACTGTGTTGAAAATGCAGGGCAGAGAGAATACTGGAAGCTGAGAGAGAGAGAGAGATGGTATCAAATAGGAAACCGCTTTGAGGCATTGAGACAGGTATGTGGTAGGTTTGGCACTGCTTGGAAAATAATAATCAAATGATGCTGCAAGGTACTGGAGTATTTTGCTTAGCAGATTAAAGATGTGCGATGAACTAGGTTTCATTTGCTTCACTGCTTAAATTGTCTATATTAGGATTGTTATTCCCTAAATTGCAAAACAACAGTTCACAACAAAGAAAACTATTAGTGGGAAACACATTTTTTACCAATGAAAATGTTTAGCGTCTCCCTCTGCCTCGGATTTCACATTTGTAACTTATTCAGATATTTTATTTCCCTGGTGCTGGAAGTGCCGTCTACCTACACACCGTTTGCACCCCTCACAAGTTAACCCATACAAATATAATCTTAGAAAAAAAAGGAAAACAAATTAGTTTGAGTAACAAATTGCAGTGGGTGACTAGCCACCTCAAGGAATAATCACAACCCTGATCAGTATGAACCCCAAAGTCACTAAATTCACTCTAGCTCACCCCCCTGGTAGCTAGTACTCAGAGAAGACGGGATTACCAATGTATGAAGTATTTATGCAGTACAAAAACAGAAAGTTGACACACAAAACACTAACATACCCAAACTCAATTAGAAAAATTGAGTAAAATTTCCCTAATTAGAAAAATGGAGTGAAATGTAACAAAATGACACCTTAATGACAAAAATCCAACAAGGAGAAACAGAGACATGAATATTCCAATTTTTAAGTAGGAATAGGGTCAAGAAGCACAGAGTGACAAGGATAGTGAATGGTCGTGGTAGATCAGAATTTAGGCGCAATTTGATGCTGACCGAGATGGAACACGGATTCGAAACACCAACCTGGTTCGTCCTGGCTAGATTGTGCCTTCTGACTTTAGTCGGTTAAGTCTTAATCCACCAGGGGGGGGGGGGGGGGGGGTATTTCCAAATCCCACCAGAACCTCAGGGTGTTAGGCAGAGAGCATTGTAGTTCCGGCCATGGTACAGTTGCCACAAATGAGCTGGGCAGTTGAAGTGAAGGCCCCTTGTAGCTTCTTTTATACCTGTAGCTTGAACAGATCAGCCCCATGATTCTTGGAGTTGACTTCTTTGTCCTGAGTACACAAGATTGCAGGCCCGGACAGCAGATCCAGTCCTCTTGTGTTCTTGCTCAGTTCAAGGGGTGTTCTGAAGTTGGTGGCTGAAGATGCTACATTTATGCCCGACACAAGCTAGTGGTTGGGAATGACTCCTGGGCATGCTCTAACCAATGGCGTAAAGGTTCTCAGGGCCAACCCTACCCACATTGGGCATTTTTGAGATGGCTTAAGACTTCTGCCAAACTAAACTTGGGCTTTGATGGCTGGGGTGTGTGTGGAGAGTGCACCATGGTAATCCTAGTGTGCACCAACATCAGGTTTGAAGTAGCCATGGTACTCCCAATAAACCCAGAGAGAGAATTCTGGTAGAACAAAACAGGATTTACTAGCAATCAGACAGTGGATACACAAGAATTTCTTTTTCCAACCTGTTTCCCTTCCTTTCAAATACACCCCCAGTGTTATATATAAACCCAGCAGACCGATCAAGCATGATTTAATACTAATGTAAACAAGCATTTGCAATGCAATAGGTCTCGCATTTACGAGAGTTTGAGCTATTGGCATTGTAAATGACAATGCCTTTTATTTCTGCGTTGTTTTTAAAACAGATAAATAAAAGGCATTGTCATTTACAATGTCAATAGCTTAAAGTCTAGCAAATGTGAGACCTATTGCATTGCAAATGGGTTCGGCGACTGGGCTATAAAAAAAATAAAAAGCGTTAGAAGAGAGAATGTCCTGCTATTTGAGAAAATAGTGCTTGGAGTCTGTAATTTAAAGCCTACCGAGTAACAACACATGTAACAGGGGTGTTGCCATGGGAGATTACAAAAGGAGACAACTACTAAGCCTATTGACCAATGGACAGCTATAGTTTACAGTGGACAAAGACAAAAGCCAAGGGAGAATGTGGGCGGAGAGTGGGCTGAGCTTCAAGTCTCTACCTGAATACAGCAAGCCTTCCAGAGCAGCGTATGTGCTGCCCAGGCTCGACCTAAAAAGGATACTTAAAGCCTCATCTTGCATATTCTGTCAGGTTCAGAGAAGTAATCTCTGTCCATTCAGGGCAGCCTATTGTTTGCCCCTGGGAAGCATTTCACACATATCGAAATGCTAATTACTGGCAAGCAGAAATGGGAGACCAAATGTAAATTTGGCCTCCAGGAACTTCAAGGTGGGAAAGGTAACTTTCTAAAAGATACTTTTCCTTAATATTAAAAATCTGACTTCACCACTGAATTAGATTTTAATAACTATTACAAATAGTGGTTTACTTATTTTTCTAGTTAGACCCATTCCAGAGATACACTATTACTACTTTTAATCTATACTATAGTTTACTATATAGGACAGCTTGGCCCTCCACTGTGAAAAATAGCTTTTGGGTGCTAGTCAAAGTAAGGACACATGGACATTAAATTTGCATATGTCTTACTTTTAAATACCATTTACCCTGCCTTTGAGGTGACGAGGCCTATAGAGGGCTGACTTTTTAATATTTTAAATGAAGGTTAAAACCTGTCAAATGGGTTTATTTTGACAAGTTGACCTGCAGTTTTTACACTGCTGCAGTTCATTACTGATATTTAAAAGACAGGCCTGGGTACATTTTGTACCATACACTAGGGACTTATACATAACTTAAATAAAGCAATTAGGAATGTGCAAATTCAACCATGTTTAAAGGGGTAGCACAGGCACTTTAACACAGTTAGAAGGATTTAGATACATGGAGGTCTAACACAAGTAAAACTATAGGGTTCAGCAAAAGGCAAAAAATACTGGGTGACCAGACAGAAAAAGAGGATTTCCTACAGTTTGCAAAAGCAGTAAAGCCAACAGCAGTTTATCATAAGGAGAGGCAAGCTTTTATTTGGTTAAATGTTTCTGTGTAAAATTCACCTAATTGAATATTAAAGTTTCTAAAACATAAGTGGCAGATAACAGATAATTTGAATCACTTGCAAACCATCTGAACATGTTGCGTCTTTACAAAAGCAAAATCTCACCTGAACACTCTTCCATAATTTCCATGTACTTTATACACGCCATACAAGCGGTCTGCAACTCTCTGAAAAAGTAAAATTGAAAAAGGGATTTGAAATAAAATGTAAGCACTCTAAAACAAGACTAGGTTCATTTTAGGTTGAAGGTGTGAATTTGTGCAGCAGTCAGAAATACCAACAGGAGAAGGCTTACCCCTAATCCTGTTGAATGCTTGCTTTTAGTCACAAAGTTTAACCCCAAATTGTATTTCCTTTTTCTTTATTGGGAAACTACTCCATCACCACCCTTCTATATTACTCCTCTCCCCTTATTGGATCAGAATGCCCTCCTAACCTCTTTTCTTTAGCATATGAGAGACCATGTGAATGGAAACTTTGTTGTGCATGATGTGAGGCCTGCACAACTAATAGGTTCACAATTAACCCCTCACTAGGAACCAAGCACCTCATTGTACCACTCGAATCTCTCAGGATAGCAAAGAACAGCAGTCCATGGCCTACTCAGGAGAGGTGGTGTGGGCTAGTAATCACCATTCGCTGACACGTAATAATAACAACACTCAATACATGATTGTCTTGTCTGATGTTTGTTTAGGAAAGGAAAAGTACATTTATTAAACACTACCTAATACTATGCAGTAATTTACAAATATACATAAGGATGCTGAAAATAGCTTTGATAACCTTATATTTAGCCTCTATAGGGTAATACTCCAAAAAATCCCAGATTCCCCCAAAACCCCATACCATATAGGGCATTGTCATATAGGAGGGTGTCACTTCAAATTAAGCAGGACTATTGGCACTATCAAGGTTACCACATTTACAGACCAAGTACTACAAAGTATAATTAATCACTCTTTCACTGGCTTCAGTAACCATCATTCATTTGCAATCATTAAAACTAATAAAGCACGGCAACCATCTGCCAGTATTATCAGCAATAAAGCACTGACGCCTTTCATGAAAAATTGTTACTGTCAACAATAACAGCACATTTGAAGTAAGCATTGTAAAACCATATTACAAGTGTCTATTTCTTTCTTTAACCAACTTAGGCCACAAAACCTCCAGCCATGCAACCAACCAATAGAAGTGGCTGTGGAACAAAAGGTCCAGCCTTAGGAGTGCTTAACTTTTGTCTGAAGAGCCAAGATCATCATATTTTCTCTGAGCCTGCAGACTTAGGGCCACCTTTATTAAGCTTTTCTGGGACGGGAGGGCGGGGGAGGGTGGGGGGTTTATACCCCTGCAACCCCGTTACTCTATTAAAATGTTGGTGGTAGCCGTGCCATTCTGGGTCTAGCACATGCATGAAAACTTCGGGCTAAGAAAAGCCCCACAGGACATTATGGGGCACTCCGCCCCTAGCGGACATCACTAAAGTTTTGGTGAGAAAGCCCCTAGCAAATGTGATCTCCCTAATGTGTTAGGTGAAGATGGTTGGGCTTCTCCCTTTAGTTCAGTGGGTCTGGGCTGTCTCAAAGCTGGTACAGTGTGACAGCAAATTAACAGATGCAGATTTGATTCCCCACCCCTTCCTTCTCAGGAGCTGAGTGAAGCACTGTTGATTGCTCCTTTTGTGTGGGGGAGGTCTTTGTTCCCTCTGCTGAGGAGCAGTGTAATTAACTGGGCCTAGCAGGATGACAAAAGGCCTGGACTCTGATTCTAAGCTGAGCCTGAGAAATATGAAAAATCTGGACGCCCATAAGGTGCACATAAATCTGCTTGGGACTTCTGTAGTCAAACTGGGCACACAAGTTTCACCCCAGCTTGATACCTTGCTGGACTTGGTAGGCCAAAGGGAAAGAAAACTGCACTCTGAGGCAGATTTCCTCCTTTGTGTATGAGTGTCGCCACAGACAAAACAGTAAATCATACTAACTTTACCTATTTGTGCCCACTAATATTATAAGGTCTACCCAAGGCCGCATCTAACCTTGCAGAGTCCCCTCAGTGCAAGGCTACTTGGGAGCAGTTACTGGGCTGCGTGCGACAGTAGTCTCCCACATGCAGCCCTCACACGTGTACACACGCATATGCACACATGTTCAGGTGTAACCAGTCAAGACCGCCTTAACCTTCCTGCATCACAGTGGCCTTATCTTAAAACGCGGATATGGCGGTAAACACATGCAGTCCATTTACCATGTGTGAGACACCACTTGTTAGGCTCATCCACAATAAAAATTCCAAAACCGGGTGATTCAAAAAGTGAAAAATGTGGGCAGATTAAATGGGCAGAACCGATTTTGCTACACCATGTCTTTTATATTTTCTGTTTGGATACAGGCAGTGCATCAGTTCATTGTAAGTAGGCCAAAACAGCTGATAGGGATGCTGTTGAAGACCAGCACGTCTCCCTGGGCTACTTCATGCTCCCTATACGCTCTCTCTCCCAACACCTCTTGCACTTCTTCATTTTACTGGCTGAGCAGTCAGAGAATGTTTCAGGTGTCTAGTGCCAGTGGTGGACTGGGAGCTGAAAGCAGCCCTGGAAAATAATCTCATAACAGCCCCCTAGTATACCAAGTGAATGTAGCATTCCAAGATTGCTACACATGGGTTCACACACGTGGCATGCACCAGGGATCATCTTGGAATTATTTCATTGTACTTTGATAAAACCATTCCAAGATGGTGACCCCATCCATCCACACTGATGGCTATGCAGCTAATTAAGAATAGACGTTCATGTCATACACATCCGTGCAAGCGAACAGCCTAGCAGCGTGCAGAGAGCTACAGGGACAGTGCCAAAAAAATGGACATGGGGGAGAAGGGGTGTTGGGAAGCGGAGAAGTGGGAAAAGTACTGGATAGGAGAGGAGGCGGCGGCTGGGGGAATATGAACAGACAAGGAGCAAGGGGCACAAAAGTGGGGGAGAAGGCTGAGCAAGAATCCCAAGGAGAGCAATGGGAAACACCAGTAAACATACAAGCACTAGGAGCTTCAAAATGGAGCTTGCAGTTTTGCTCTCAAAGTGCTGCTTCAAGCAAGTGACCGAGTACACACGACCACAGTAAAATCAGGGTGAACAAGCATTTGCAATGCATTAGGTCTCGCATTTACGCGAGTTTGAGCTATTGACATTGCAAATAACAATGCCTATTGGCATTGTCATTTACAATGCCAATATCTTTAACTCGTGTAACTGCGAGACCTATTGCATTGCAAATGCTTGTTTAAAGCTGCAAGAGCAAATGCAGTAGTAAGCTGGTTGAAGTGCACTCTGCTAAACTCACTGACCGTGGTAGGGTATGTGCGTGTGTGAAAGTAATCGCGATCACATCAAAGCGGCCGTGCGGCCCGCGAAAGTGAAAGCAAACGAGTGCTTTCAGGCCTATTTCTTTAAATATGTGTTCTAGTCACATTTTATGTTGCTGCAAGTGTATACTCTCACCCTATGGGACTTCAACGCGCTATATAAACATCCGAATTAATACACTAAATAAACACGGTAGAGAGTGTTTGTGAAATAAACAGAAGAGGTTCAATAAAATGTAACAGCTGGGGGAAGGTGGACAGTCTTGGGCCTGCCCAGGGCGCCAGGGGGCAGTAGGAGGGGGAATTCATTAACAGATGTGCTTTGATGAAGCCGCCGGAACTGGGAGTGAAGTGCCCGCTTTGAAATGAAGTCTCGTGCCGATATGAATGGGGCTCTCGATGAATTATGGAGGGCGTGTGCGGATGTGTGCTGGCCGGAAATGGAAGGCACTCAGGAGAGAGGCATTTATCCATCACTCGACGGCCTGATTGCCAAGCACTTTTGTGATATTCAGGCTTCCAGATTCACTGCACAGGCATTGAGAGGGGGGATGTGGCCAGTTCATTAAACTTAGAAACTCTATAGTAAAGAAGAAGAACTATCTTCACAGCTTCAAGGCACATGTGGTTAATAAACACGTAGGGAATGGGGGAGGAGGGGTGTGGGGCGGGGGCAGAGAAGAGGGCGCACTGTGGCCCGTAAACAACTAGCTGGTTTTATATGGGGCTGGCTGCTGCAGTTTGTGGCTTTGTAGAACGCAGGGGCTGCTTCTGGCCATCCCAGAGGGCAGAGGCGTCACAAACCCCCATTCTAGCAGCTGCAAAGAGTGAGAAGGAAGGGGGAGTAGGTTGTCACAGGGCCAAACACACTTAGAGGAGTTTCTATGGGACGCTTTTGTTTTCAAAGAAAACTTCATAATGGTGTGGCTCAAACATTCTAATCAAGACAAATACAGCAAGCAAGACAGAGAGAGCGAAGATAAACATGGGGAAAAGGAGAGAGCAAGAGATGGAGAAATATATTTGTAGAGAAAAGGGGGTAACTGTGAAAAGGATGGTTGAAATGAAAGAGGGTAAGGGAAAGGATGAAGCATGAACATGAAGCTAAAGCGAATAAAAAGAAGAAAGATATAAAGGACAAATCTAATAGTGAAAGAAACAAGAGTGAACAGAGGGAAAAATAATCGCGATCACGAAAGTGAAAGCAAACGAGTGCTTTCAGGCGCGCGCCCGGCCGACGCACATGCACTGTATTTGGAGGCCTGAAAAGCCACTGTTTGCACTTCCAAAACTCGCTTACTATAAGCTTACTATAAGTCTCGCCAGAGCAGCGCAAAAGCGCTGTCTCAGGCGAGACCTAAAAAGCAGTAAGCAAACACAGGCTTGGAGCTGCTAAGGTAAGCTTGCAGCTCTGTAGCTGCAGCTTTGTTTCTGCCAAGTAATATAAAACAAATGAATACAGTAAAATCGGGGGGGAAAAATCCCAATGTTACACATGAAAGAATACACAATTACATCAATTAAAACTAATAAGAAATCAATGTCGTTTTCTAGACAAGTGGGATACAAAGGCATGTTAAACTGCAGTATCTGCTTTTAATCAATAAAAAATTGAGGGCAATTAAGTTATTTATGATTTGAACAGGTTTCCTCAATTGGAAAAGTGCTAAAAGATTCGCTACATAAGCAGATATATAAAGTGCTATTTATTTCAAGAGAATACCAAATAAGCGTAGACAAAACAAGTATACTTTCTTAACTTCCATCGCACCAAATAAAAGCGAATTCCAATACAGCCAGCTCTTAACAGTCGAGGCTTTGTCAGTAGATACCTGTTAAGTTAAACTCAAGCGCCATTTTGCCTTCTGTCACCCTCCCTTCCCCTCAAGCATGGCAATGTCACAGTATTAATCCAGTACAGCAGAAATGCAGTCAGCAAACAACATCCGACCAATGAGCGTGCAAACTCTCCTGACTTTGTGTTGTCAAATGAAAATAATGAAGGAAAGAGGCAGGATCAGAAGGCCCCTCCGCCCCAGCCCATAATGATCTATCACTCATAGTCGGTTCTCTATTTGGGAGTACTTGTGTTTATCGGTCCGTTCAGTGCCTGCTAACAAAGATTCACAATAATTGCTGGGAAAAGCAAATGCAGCCTACAAGGTCGAAGCTCGAGGAACGGGAGTGCCTACAGCTGAGGGGTACAGCCAGGCACGCTATAAATAGACTTTGCATGTCGGGCCGTTAGTACGCTTCCCCTCATCTGGTAACGTTCCACCATATTCTCGACGCTTCGAAAGGGGCGGCTTTGGCTTCCGAACCGAATGACGTCATTCTCAGCAGCGCCCCGAACCCGGGGACAATGGTGCAGATGTTGTGCACACAGCGTTGTCTTTCCAAATAATGGCCTTGCACGCAGGCACGACCACTGCCGGCTACAATTGTACTTTGTCATAACACCACACAAGGGAAATACTTACAGCGCGGACTCGCAGGAGGTGCGATATGACAGACTGCAGTTCATCGCTGTAATGTTTTAGTTCAGAAAATCTCCTGGGGACACAGAACAGATAGTACCTCATTAACTATCATAAAAAACGCATTACATAATCTGTAAGAAATAATCACAGCACAATAGCTGGCGACAGCACGTTTGGTTTAAAAGTCTAAACAGAGTACTTAGGGGTTTCCACAGAACTGAGGCCAGAACCCAACCGTGAAACTATTTACATTCAGTTCTCTGAAATGCTTATTTGTACTGCACCAAAAACATTTAAACATTGAACCTCGCTATTCAGAGAGGGCAAAGAGGATTTACAAATGGGCTGCATTAAAAGTAGAGTTTTAATTAGATTTGTGTAAAAGCACGGATAGTTAACTTTTTCCTGCAATAATGTTTAACAACTTTTTCCAACATTTAGGTTTATTTGAACCGTCACAAACAAACACAAGTGGCAACATTACTTTGTGCTCTGGGTAAAATGGCATAACTTACAAGCAAATGGCATAAGTGATATTTCTGTCAAGGACTTAGTTAATTTATATCAACATTTTAAGGACACTCAACATCTGAGGTCCACAGTTTTTTTTCAAAGGACGTCTTGCGGTCCGGGTTATAACTGCAAAACCGGTGAAGACTGCGAGCGTTTCGTAATGACAATTACTTTTTAGGTCTCGCCTGGCGTTAGAAGCGCGCATGCGCTACCCTCGCCATGCATGGGCCTTTTAGAATCAATATGGAATCCAGATGTGCACGTGGACGGACAGAAGATGTGCACGTGGACGGACAGAAGATGTGCACGCGGGGACTGGATGCTTTACTCGCGGCGTGAGACGGACGCACTATTTTTCACACTGGCCGCGCTTTCGCCTGTTCGTATTTGTCTTACTTTTTTCTTCCCATTTTTGTCCCCTCCCTTCGCATTCCTCCTTTTTCTCCCAAAAGTTTTTAGGTCTCGCCTGGCTATCGCGTAAGCGATCGCACAGCGAGACTTATGTAGGGGCTTCAGAAAATGCTCCCAAAGGCTTCCCAGGCGGATCGGGTGGCGGTTACGCGCACAACCACGCGCATTCCATTTGCCACCAGCTACTTCCTGCGCGTGCGCCGACTCACGCATTCAGAGAGATTTAGTAAGGGGCACAAGACCTTAGGAATGCGGTTTATGGCCAGTGCATCTGAGGCATTCAAGCGCGAAGCTGGCATCTGGCATCGGACTTGAAAGCAGTAGACTGCTTTCGCCAGTGCGCGCTCAGCCTCACTTCCTGCATCCCCTCTTACAACAATTAACTTTCGTTATAACTCACACCCCACACACTGCTGCACGCTACACACTGCTGCGCACACTGCTGCTTTACACACTGCTGAATTACACACTGCTGCACGCCGCACACTGCTGCACGCCTCACACTGCTACACGAAACACTGCTGCACGCCTCACACTGCTGCACGCCACACACTGCCGCACGCCTCACACTGCCGCACGCCTCACACTGCTGCACGCCTCACACTGCTGCACGCCTCACACTGCTGCACGCCGCACACTGCTGCACGCCGCACACTGCTGCACGCCGCACACTGCTGCACGCCGCACACTGCTGCACGCCGCACACTGCTGCACGCCGCACACTGCTGCACGCCGCACACTACTGCACGCCACACACTGCTACATGCCGCTGCATGCCGCACACTGCTGCACGCCACACACTGCTGCACGCCGCACACTGCTGCACGCCGCACACTGCTGCACGCCGCACACTGCTGCACGCCGCACACTGCTACACGCTGCACACTGCTACACGAAACACTGCTGCACGCCACACACTGCTGCACGCCGCACAATCCTACACGAAACACTGCTGCATGCCACACACTGCTGCACGGCACACACTGCTGCACGCCGCACACTGCTGCACGCCGCACACTGCTGCACGCCGCACTGCTGCACGCTTCTGCATAACTCACTGCTGTATGCTTCACGACACTGCTGCACGCAGCACACTGCTGCACGCCTCACACTGCTGCACGCCTCACACTGCTGCACGCTTCACACTGCTGCACGCCTCACACTGCTGCACGTCGCACACTGCTGCATGCCACACACTGCTGCACGCCACACGCTGCTGCACGCCACACACTGCTGCACGCCACACACTGCTGCACGCCACACACTGCTGCACGCCGCTGCACGCCACACAGTGCTGCACGCCTCACACTGCTACACGAAACACTGCTGCACGCCACACACTGCTGCACGCCACACACTGCTGCACGCCGCACACTGCTGCACGCCGCACACTGCTGCAGGCCGCACACTGCTGCAGGCCGCACACTGCTGCACGCCACACACTGCTGCACACCACACAATGCTACACGAAACACTGCTGCACGCCTCACACTGCTGCACGCCACACACTGCTGCACGCCACACACTGCTGCACACTGCTGCATTACTCAATGCTGCACGACACTGCTGCATGCAGCACACTGCTGCACGCCACACACTGCTGCACGCCACACACTGCTGCACGCCTCACACTGCTGCACGCCGCTCACCTCACACTGCTGCACGCCTCACACTGCTGCACGCCTCACACTGCTGCACGCCTCACACTGCTGCACGCCTCACACTGCTGCACGCCTCACACTGCTGCACGCCGCACACTGCTGCATGCCGCTGCACGCCACACACTGCTGCACGCCACACACTGCTGCACGCCACACACTGCTGCACGCCGCACACTGCTGCACGCCGCACACTGCTGCACGCCGATCACTGCTACATGAAACACTGCTGCACGCCACACTGCTGCACGCCACACACTGCTGCACGCCACACACTGCTGTACACCACACACTGCTGCACACCACACAATGCTACACGAAACACTGCTGCACGCCACACACTGGTGCACGCCACACACTGGTGCACGCCACACACTGGTGCACGCCGCACACTGCTTCACGCCACACACTGCTGCACACTGCTGCATTACTCACTGCTGCATTACTCACTGCTGCATGCTGCACGACACTGCTGCATGCTGCACGACACTGCTGCATGCTGCACGACACTGCTGCACGCCACACACTGCTGCATGCCGCACACTGCTGCACGCCTCACACTGCTGCACGCCACACACTGCTGCACGCCACACACTGCTGCACGCCACACACTGCTGCACGCCACACACTGCTGCACGCCACACACTGCTGCACGCCACACACTGCTGCACGCCACACACTGCTGCACACCACACACTGCTGCACGCCACACACTGCTGCACGAAACACTGCTGCACGCCACACACTGCTGCACGCCACACACTGCTGCACGCCACACACTGCTGCACGCCACACACTGCTGCACGCCACACACTGCTGCACACCACACACTGCTGCACACCACACACTGCTGCACGCCGCACACTGCTGCACGCCGCACACTGCTGCACGCCGCACACTGCTGCACGCCACACACTGCTGCACGCCACACACTGCTGCACGCCACACACTGCTGCACGCCACACACTGCTGCCTTACTCACTGCTGCATGACACTGCTGCACGTCGCACACTGCTGCACGTCGCACACTGCTGCACGCCTCACACTGCTGCACGCCTCACACTGCTGCATGCCTCACACTGCTGCATGCCTCACACTGCTGCACGCCGCACACTGCTGCACGCCGCACACTGCTGCACGCCACACACTGCTGCATGCCGCACACTGCTGCACGCCGCTCACTGCTGCACGCCGCACACTGCTGCACGCCTCACACTGCTGCACGCCTCACACTGCTGCACGCCTCACACTGCTGCACGCCTCACACTGCTGCACGCCTCACACTGCTGCACGCCGCACACTGCTGCACGCCGCACACTGCTGCACGCCGCACACTGCTGCACGCCACACACTGCTGCATGCCGCTCACTGCTGCACGCCACACACTGCTGCACGCCACACACCGCTGCACTCCACACATTGCTTTTATGCGAGTTTATGCTACTGACATTGTAAATGACAATGCCTTTTATTTGTTTTATAACCAAAACGTAAATAAAAGGCATTGTAATTTTACAATGCCAATAGCTCAAACTCTTATAAATGCGAGACCTATTGCATTGCAAATGCTTGTTTAATGCGCATTGGTAAAAATGCAAAGTAGTTATCGGAGCGCTTTACATGAACACCAGTTACATCACATGTTTACACAAGGTTTTATTTCTTTTATATGCGTGGGAAGTTTAAGTTATTTTTTTCAGTTAGGTGATGTGGCTGACTTTAGTTTTTTTTGTTCTCTGCATCCGCAACTTTTAAAGAAAATTATATTAGCCCGGCTCATTGTGGGCGTCCGCCAAGCTGGACGGGGGTGGGGGGAGGGGGTGGGGGATGTGTTACAGGGAAGGACGTTGCAAGTGTGAGATAAAGAGGTGCCTGATGATGAATTAATGAAACACGAGATGGAATCAAGACAATGCTACCTTGTATTCCGATGTTAGACAGCACAGGCCGCAGGCTTGTGAGCAAAACGTTGGGCCCCAGCACTCATTCTTTTACAAATGAAGCGCTGAGTGTATGAGCAGCTGTTTGACACAGGTAACGATAATATCGCGAGACATGGATGTAAAATCTTGTTACTGGATAGTTAGGATGACACGACTCCTCCCAGGTGTAAGAAACGGTTATCTAGTCTGGGATGGATTGTCAGGAGGTTCAACAATGCCCAACAGTGGAACAGTGGACGCTTCTGAGGTGGAAAAATAGAAATTGGGCATGGTCTGGTGTACAGGTGCCCCGAAATATGGTTATTTGGGACAAGGATGTCCAAAACAAACCATGATCAAATATGGGACCCATGGGGAGGACTGGAACTAATCCTCGATAGAGGAATTATATAACTGAGTTCTTTTGTATTACGGACTAAGACTGTTAATGAGAAAATGATATGCTATTCCTATTCATTTGTCCTGGAAGACTACATGGTCAATTGATGTGAAAATGCCCTTTCTGCTGGTCTGTAATCTATGCTAAGTGCTTAATGCCCATCCTATAGCAGTAACAGTGGCACTCGGTATCTGTTCACATTATTCAAAATTTACCAGACTCACATTCCATCATGCTCGGCCAGAAACTCCAGCTATGTCCCCGGTCTATCGCACCCATTGGCTCTTTGTATATTCTTAGTAATTTTTAATGCAAAAAAAGTTTTTAAATGATCATATACATTTTATTGGGTTGTTTCTTATCTTTAACTTTGCCTGGAGAGGGTTCTTAAATACTTAACGCAAGCGTCTCTGGGTAAAGCTTGCTTTGTGCCATTTCTACCACCGGTTATGCCTGGTGTTTATGGACTCACTGTCCGTTTTTAAAGTGGGCCAAAAAAGAGTGAATATTCCTTCACGGAGATATACAGTCATCTACATAAATTTAGCAGAGTACATAGCAAAATAAGTTCCGGAAATAAAGTGTATTTATTTGATAAGAACATTAAATGTATACACAAGTAAGAATCAATTATTTAAATAAGGCTTTCTCTACAAAGCTTTAATGTCACTTTTTAAAAATGGGTACAAACCAAAACACAAAATTACTAGCTTGTTTAAAGTCTGGACAAAGCCTTACTCTGCCAACATTTCTTCCTATTATAAACAGATATATCACTGTGGAAATAGTGTAAACAGTTATGTGCCTTAGTTCAAACAGTATAATCTACTGTAAATGTTAACAGTCACCATTCCAAGGTATATGTCGCTGACTGGGCAGTTTACGGTGAAATGACCATTTGCTTAAGGTCAGGTCATCCATGATCGCCTAGACATTTGTTTTTCCTTTTGTGGTTAAAAATTAGGCCATAAGTGCATCAGCTGGATTTTGTAATGGGGCAGGTGGGAGGGGGATGGGTAGGAGACAACTCCAAAGGTTTAATATTCAGCAAATTATTAGTCAACTGCCACAACCTTTCCACGTGTTTTTTACACGAACAAGCATAGCCCAATCGATTTACTGGGATTTCCCCCCACAAGAACAGTATGACGATCATTCATTTGGGTATTTAAAAAAAAACTAGTTATTGTTTTGTGACTCAGCAGCAAAGCAATCATAATATCTCTACATTGTATTAGTACAAACATTCCCAGTTTGGAGTCAAGGACTCCTAGTGTCTCAATGAGTCTGGGGTGACAGATCGGTATTGGGTTCACCCCATGCCTCTGAAGTCTCTCCACGAACCCCAGACCTTATCAAACTTCTGCGGACCACCCTGCGCCTTGTATACAATGATTTCAGCCTGCATACATCAGTCCAGGCCTATCTTACACCGTGCCATCATGGCATGCTCCCCACTACCACACAATCAGGCAATATCTTGTCTAGCCACTGCGAGTCCCACGTTGCTAAACAGACTGCCATACTTAGACCCTCATTGCTCTCCCTAAACGCCCCTGGAGGGCCGGCTTGGCTCCCATTTCGGGTCTTTCCTCCACAACCTTTGAGATGCATTGGCCCACTCTTTCCCAGTAAGCCTGTATTGCGGGGCACTCCAATGGGGAATGTAGTATGTACCTTGTTGCCCACAGCCCCTCATACATCTATCAATCTCAGTCTGCCCGATGTGAAACAGTCTCCTTCTTGTGTAGTAGGCGCAGTGTAGTATTTTGAGTTGAACAGGTCTAAAACCACCTGAGAGAAGCTAACTTTCTCGGTTCTCAGCAGGCCTCCCCTAGTCCTCCAGTATTCCAGTGTGCGCACTCCCATTTGCTATGCAGCCTGTCGAGTGGCAGCTGGTGTGGTTCTGCAGTGTTTTGCAAACCAGTGAGACCGTGTGTTTGTGGAGGGGAGGTGAAAGCATCTAATATCAACATGGCGTTTCCTCTGCCACATCTCGCAAATCTTCCCTATAGGGTGCCAGCGCGTGTTGTAACTGTGCTAATGATACCATTGACTGTTTGCCATTTTGTATTTGGCCTGTAGCTCCTCGAAGTAGCGGGTGCCCTGCGCACCCAGTTTGGTTAGACTATTAGGTCCCATTGTCTCCTGCCTTCCAGGGTCTTCTGTTCTACCACGGTATCGGATTCCCACAAGGGGGTCGTGAATGTCAACCGCCCCTCTAACCCCGACCACCTTGTAGCTGCTTTTTAAAGGTTTATCACTGTTGTGGGTGGCTAGTGGTAGAAGGGGCACAACACTAGGTCTGCTATATAGTTTGCATACGTACCCCTTCAGCTCTCTCACCCTTCCGTAGGCGCTCACTGAGTGTTCCAGTAACAGTGAAAAGGTCCGGTTGTTTACTACAAGGAGCTATGTCACCCAGTAGCAGAGGCAAAGATGGAGGAGCCCGCCCCCGTATTGGTTTCTAATCAGTGTTTGTAGGGCTATGCGAGGAGAACCCGCATCCCACAGGAACAACCATGTGACCGTGTCTTCCGCCCTAAAAAACCCTTCTGGAACACGGTATGGAAAATTCTGAAGCATGTACGGGAATCTGGGTAGCACTATCATTTTGTTCAGGGCCACTTTGCCCATCAGGGACAGTAGGATCCTCCCCCAGTGCCCAACATCCCATTTATAGTCTTCGAGTATGCAACCAAAGTTGCACTTGTGGAAGTCACTTGAGTCTAAGGTAATGTACATCCAGAAGGTATTTAAAGCAATCGGTGGTCAATCCAGGTGGGGATGGCCAGCGCTCCCTCCCTGGGGACCAACAGTTCAGGGTGAATGCCACAGATTTGATTTGGACCAAACGTATCCAGCATTTATGGCACCCTTGGTATGGACGAGTTGGGATCTGCCAATTATAGTAAAATGCCATCTGCATACAGGGAGATTAGATCTTCCCAGGCAGGGTCCCATCTTGGGCCTTTAATTTAGGTGTCCACTTCCACCCAGCACACCAATGGTGCAATTGTTAGTGTGAACAGCAGGGGGGAGAGTGGGTATCTCTGCCTCGTCCCTCTCCTGAGTTGAAATTCGTCTGAGGCTGTCTCATTAATCCGGACTGTCGCATCCAGCTCCGTGTATCACAGGTGTTGACATGAGGTAAAACCGTGCCCAAACCCTATCCTAACTAGGAATGCCAGAAGTATTCCCAGTCCACCGAGTCGAAAGCATTCTTGGCATCCAGGGCCAACAAGATCCCAAGTTCCCGCAGGGTGCTACTCCATGCCAGGCATCCATACAGCCTTCAGAGGTTGTGTTGGGTGGAATGCGAAGGCATAAAGCCAGATTGGTCCAGCACAACTAGTTGTTTACCACTTGTATCAACCTATTAGCCAACACTTTGGCTAATAGCTTCACCTCCATGTTAAGCAGGATAATCAGTTTGTATGAGGCGCAGGGCTGCATCGGTTTACCTTCTTTGTGGATAAGGACTACTGTGGCATTCTTCAAATCACTAGGAAGACTCCCATTTTGTCTGGTGTCATCTAACATAGATCCCATGGGCCCGTCGATGAGGCGGCCCATGCATTTATAACATTTCACAGGAAAGACATTAGGTCCGGGTGATTTTTCCTGTCTAAGCTGTTTCAATGCCTCCAGTATGTCATTCTCCATGACCTCAGTGTCCAACATTTTGGAGTAGTCTTTGCTCAGCGAAGGGACTGGTATGTAAGGTCCTGTAGGTTCTTCTTCTCTGCCTCTATTTTAGGATTGTATAGCTTTTCGAGGTATCTCATGAAGGTCTTCGCGATACACTCTGCCATTGCCACCTCCCTCCCGTCCTTCATGACCACCTTGTGTACCCACCGCATTTAGGAATGTTTTCAAATGTTCATTTCTCATGGATCTTTCAGAAACTGCAGGAAGGAAATCCAAATTATTAACACACAGACCTTCCATCTAGGATTGTCCATACCCTCTTAATGAAAACAAATCAAACTACATCACAGAGGATTAAACAGGTCTATACAAAACAAATTACCAATTTCAAAATCAAAAAGCCTTCTGTTCAAAGGATCAAATAGACAAAGACATAAATCAATAAAAGATGGTTTAAATGTTCCAAAAGTCTTGCCAATAATATTTCCCTAAAATCAAGGTACCGTATACATGAAGTTTTACAACGGAACTGCACCATTTTCTGTATACAAAGTAAACAATGTAACTCCTTTTTGACCAGCAAATCAAATATAATACTAAAAGAAAAGACCCAGTTTTCAACTCCATTTTCAAAAACATCTTCAGATGCTGCTAATCTTGCTACTGCCATCCTGTAAAGTGTCAGCGGTCTGATAAGGGGTCCTTTTTCCTTTCCGCTTACCTCCTGCTTTACCTTCTCCTGAGGCTTACAAACTCAGTAAACAGGGTGCAGATCAGCAACTGCGGTTTAAGTGTTCTCTGAACCAACTCTCTGGCACCAGACCTGCCAACTTGAACAACAAGCATTTGCAATGTAATAGGTCTTGCATTACTGAAAGTTTGAGCTACTTGTGTTGCAAATGATAATGTTTGTTACTGTTTTTGTCAAGAAATATCCCACTACATACCATGCACGAATTGGCATGCTACTTCAGTGTGAGTGCTTTGCTACACCACATAGGGGTTGTATGCACAATATAAATGCTTCAATACAATACTTAAAGCTCAGCCCGCGCTCCTAGGCATGGGATATACACAGCTCACTTAGTGCTCTACTCCTAAACTCTCATAAGTGTCCTCACCCAATCATCAACCCCTCCCTAATGCAAGTGTGATGCTAATTAGCTAGTGTTAGAAAGAGGATAGAAGAGCAGATGCAGCAAGTAATAGAACTGAAGATTGGTATTCAGAGCAAGAAGACATCCACCCCACAAACCATAACTGTGAAAAACATTAAACATATGAAGTAGATTTGCCTACAGGTTCAAACCGATTAACACAACGGCTGTTTGTTCAAGGAGAAGACACTGTTGCAATCAAGCAGCAGAAAGGTGCCACTGATGGCCGCCAGTGACCTTGAATCAAAAGTGAAAGTTACAGAGTGACTTAAGTCCTTATACTGGTTAAGTTTCACTTTGATCTTCTCCGAAGAAATTCTTGGTCAGAGTGCAAAAATGCAAAACTGTGCTAGAACAAACAATAGGAAGTCAGGAAGGAGATAACTCAAAGAAACCAACAAGAGTCCACAGAACGATGAACTTGATTGCTACCTGGTGAAAGATCCAGAAGTGAGACTTACATGTGTTTACTATTGAAATATATATATATATATATATCTACAATGAAAGTCCAATGAGGCGCACACTCAGAAGATGATATTCGGCAGAAACACTGCCTTGATCTGCCGAAGCGCGTAGCAACTGAAATAAACACGCTGCACGAGCATATCCTCTTCTGAGTGTGCACCTCATTGGACTTTCGTTTGGAATTAATTGTCCGGCTGTGGTTCCGCCGGCTTTGCGCACCACCCGACAACAGGCTTGATTCCAGAAAGAACTTTCTCACAAGTGGATGGATGGATATATATATATATATTTATATTTGTTAGTCCACCAATTAAGATGGGTGCAATAGCTGCTAAAGGTAGGGGCTAAATGACAATTTGACATCCCTCCTGGGTGGCATCGTATAGTAGCCAGATATTCCCTGTGTTAATATACCAATGGTATGGTGACAAACACAGCAAATTGGGGTTGTGGGACATTTTAGTACTGCAGCATGGGAGTGTGACATGGGGTGGGGTAGAATTATTTATTTTTGAGCTTTCAGTTTAGGAATAAGGTGACAAAAAAGTGCTAGCGTATGGCAGGATGGATATGTTCTTCGGTGGCCCTGGCACTGATATGAGGGTTAGAGTGGATACTTATGGATGACTCATGAAAGGGTGCGCTCAGCTTACTTTCCTGGATTGCCAATGGAGTTGAAGATAGATCAAAGGGAGTGTGGTTATAAGTATGTTGAGGAGACATGGTCCAGACACAGCCTTCATTCAGGAAACTCACCTGAAAGGGACTAAGAGTCACATATTGGAATGAGTCCTTAGCGCTTGACTGTTTCGCATCTCATTGAAGAGGACTGGCCATGCTGATCAAGTGATACCAGATTGAGAATGGGGGAAGCCATTATGCTGCTATCCACTGTTGCAAGTCTTTGAGAAGGCAAATGCCTTGTTCTGATTTCTGTAAATCACCTTCCAAAAGAACAGGCAGATATGTTAAATGAGCCGGTATCTGTAACATTACATATTCCAGATTGGTTACTTCTCAATGTGAAGATGCATGATAAGTAGAACTGATTAGGAACAAGAAGTGGAACCACACTGATATTACTAAACTATTTAACTTTGTAACAGCAATGGGTCTGGTTGATGTTTGGACGGTAAGGAACCCTAGTGCTCTTATTATTCTGGAAACCAACTCGTTCTCTAGGACAGACTATTTTACGATGCCCAGAGGACAAGAACCTAGATTTGGAGACGTACAGTCCTTAAGCCAATGGCTCTTCAACCATTCCCCAAGTGCGGTCAGGTCTTACTGCTAGACTTGGTGCCAGGCAGGAGGTATGGAGACTAGAGGAAAAAGATGAAAAAATGTGTGCATGTGTTGGGAGATATCAAGGTTAAATTCTTTGAGGAAAACAAGGGGTCAGTTCAAATGGAGGTTTTAATGTGTAATGAGAAAAAAGTAACCCACCACACAAGTAAAAATGGAGGCAGGGAAATCAATTTTGGTGTAAAAAAAAATAAAAGATACCTAAAGAGTGGCAAAGTCAACTGTGGGTAACCTGGTCAAGCTGAAGTTGGAATTTCAGGAACTGGTTAATAATGAGCCAATGAATCCCTTTGTTGCTGCTACACAGAATAAAAAGATAAGGTAGGTAACAAAGCAAGGAAATAAATAGCCTGGCTCAGTAGACATGAGTAGAGCAACACGTAGATTGTGTACACCGAGACAGAAGACGGGGGTCTAGTTCAGGAGAATGCTGAGATAGTCTAGGCATTTAAAGCCTACTTCAACACACAATATTCGGCAAACACAGGAATAAAGGATACCGATAAGGTACAATCTGTGGCATATCTGCAGACTGCAAAGTAGTAAACAAGAAAAAGCTGGAAAGAGTTTACTGCGGCAGAGAATTTGAGACGATATCCAAAACGCTAACTCGGAAAGTTCCTGGTCGGAATGCCCTGCTATCTGCGTTGTTCTAACGCCTGTCTGGGAAGCGGGCAGGGCATTGTGTTGTTAATTCTGGAATTTGCTACAATGGAAGGGTACCTTTCATATGATTTGCAGATTCCGACCACTATATTGATACACATAGATGTAAAATACAAACATGTCTGTGATTCCTGTAGACCACTATCGTTGTTGAATATTGAAGTTAAAATTATTGCTAAAATACCAGTCAATCAACTGTAGGAATGTGACAGATGATTCATCTGAATCCGTCGAATTATGCAGTCAAATTAATATTCCAAGAGAAGGGGTGTGGTCAGGATGATCGCCGAATGGCAGCTCTAGAGAGTCGCTCCCGGTCCTGCCCACTTTATCCTTCAGCATCCTGCCCGAATACACAAGTATAACAGTTGCCTGATGCAAACATCGGGCTTCCCCTGATCGGATTTGGGGGTTTACACAGTCGCCGGGGCCCGGTGGATCGTGGGAGCCTGGCACGAGGCGGCCTACTCCAGAAGAACGCTGCTGGTGCCGGCCCGGGAGTTGACACAGTTGGTGATTGCTCCGGGAAGCCCAGGGGGGAGATTGCCGCTACAAGTGTTGTCCCCAAGCTGACGGGAGGTGACGGCCTGAATGGTGGTCGGAGCGCCTGCTGTGAGATGGTCTCAGCATTTTGCTCTGTGGTGTCCCTGCCTGGCCCAGAGAGGCGCTTCAGAGAGCAGTGAGGGCGCCGTGGATGGCAGAAAGCGTTTGTCGGCCTTTCCGCAGTACAAAGCTCTTTGGCCTCTATGCTTTCAGTTGCCCCAATGGGCACCAGGATTGCCTGCTGCAACCTTCTATGGCTATATTGATTACTTGGTCTGATGCCCTAGTGCGTGTAGCCGCCTCCCGCTGACCCAAATTCATTACGACAATGAATGGTGCGCACTGCGGGCTGCATGGAGAGCCACTAAGGAGCCTCTTGAGGTGGGTCACATGCACAAGCAGCACTCCCCCTGGCCACCCCTGAGGTTGTTGGAACTTTCATGGTTTGGGGGAAGCAGTTTTGCGCCGGGGACGGCCCGAAACACGTGGCCTGTGTCTTGTGGCCTACTCTGAATATGCAGATTGCTGAAGCTAGTACTCTGTATCATGTGGGTGTCTCCTGCTGGGCCTAATTTGATGCTGCAGCATGAGGAAGGCTGCAGTCAGCACGGGGCGCTGCTGTGGGTTCCGCTGTTATGGTGTGCCTTTTGGATGGACTGGGTGCCCTGACCTGAATTCCCCTGCGGCGGAGACTTCTTTAGTCCCAGGGGACTATTGCCAGCAATCCCATACCTCCCACCATGGTTGAGGGTGCAATCTATGAACACCTGCCGATTTTGCAGCAATGGCATCGAGGACATGGCACACTTAATCTACTCTTGAGCTAACCTAAAGGATGAATGGGTACGCTTACTGAAACCCTCCGAAGGATTCGCACCGGGGGACAGGCTGTGATTGCATGCTTTAATCCCAAGGACCTGCTGCTAAACGGGAAATTAGTTACATTTTTGACACAAGTAGAACTCAAGCTGGGAAGAGCCGCACACCATCAGTCTTGCTAATAGCCATTATTGCCCCCACAAGCAGCTGTAACTTCCATAATCAAAGACTTCATGCTCAGCTGCAGGAGGCCCTTTTGGAACAGGCTTCAGCGTTGCAGACAAACAAAAATGAAACAGACCGAGCCAGCTGCTGCAAATTCCGAGTCTTTACAGTTTTTAGCAATCAAACACCCCAACAATTGAACCTACCAAGGCGGAGGGAACAATTTGAATCACGGCGGACCTCACTTCATTAGACGTAGCCGCTAAGGCTCGCCTAAATCGTTAACACCTGCAAACATATTAATTTGGACACTACTCAAGCTTATAGTCTTTTTAACATCTTTTTTCTTTTATATGAATTTTACAGTGCATTTTTTAAATGTTTTTAATTAATCATATACAATAAAAATGTACATACCTACCACAGGGGAATCTTCTCCTGGTCGAGAGGTTCGGCAGTTGAGGAGGTGACGGCCTAACATCAGGGGGTGACTGTATCAGAGATCGGTAAATGATCTCCTGGGACATTAAATATCAGTTGATGGCTCTCAGGGCCGCACTGGAGGTTCCAGGGGCTGGCCTATACTCTGGTGGAGTGGACAGAACACTATTTGTTAGGACCCCAGCTACTGTTGCGCAACCAGTTTTCCTGAAGGTAGACCTCAGGTTCCATTTGCTTGAGACTGTGCTGTGACCCTTTGCAGCCAGCCTGGGGGGGGGAGAGAGAGGCTTGATCCAGATGTAAAGGCTTCTGACTGGCTTGATGGATATTAACCCAAGGGTTTCCCCACTTCTGGAGTGAGGTGCACACCTAGTTGGAGACGAGGCAGTTGCGGTACGCGACTGGCATCTGCCTACTGTGCTGGTGTGAGGCCCTGTGAGAGTATTTCGCTGAGTGAGGTGAGCTGGGGCCTTAGAGATGGGTAAGGACAGATTACAGCAGTGAGCCCAGCATACGAATATTGATCAATACACGGCCATAGGTGCTGGGGGTGGTCCACCAGCACCGAGCGGCAGGGCCTTGGATGACCTGCAGGGCCCCGCGAGTGCACAGATTTTGGCAGCGATCGAGGCCACCAGTGCTAATGTCCAGGCCAAGATAGACTCAGTATCTATGGATGTGAACGTATTGCGTGTTGACCTGCATAATGTGGCTGAGACTGGCGACGGGACAGCAGGTTACCAAACTTCAGGAAGTAATACCCCCTCGAAGACACAGTTGCTACCCTGATGACCCAAATGCAGCGACTCGAAATGCGAGCAGAGGATGCAGAGGGTTGCTCCTGGTGCTGTCATTTGCAATTTGTGGGGTTCCCCCAGGGCGTGGAGGGAACGGCCCCAGAACTATTTCAGAAGACACTCTCAGACGCCAAACTCCCACCTGTCTCTGTGGAGGCGCATGTGCACCGAGCACTTGCACCACCTCCCACGCTGGTGTTGGTGGTGTTTGAAGCTTTAACAATAATCACCAAAATCCTTAAGTACAGGGACACAGATGCTATATTGCAGATGATTCATCAAAAGGGGATCCCTGCTTCGAGGACCGCATCATTCGGATATTTCTGGGTTATACACAGCAATTAAAAGCAGAAAACGTTTGGGGGAGTGAAACAAAAACGGACAGCAATGGGGTTGAAATACAAGCTGTTATACCCTAGTAAACTCAAGTCCTCCATAAGAGACGGTCTCATTTTTTTGAGACACCAGAGGAGGTATGGGACTGCCTGGACATCGCAACTGCAGCAGAACTAAATACCAGTTTACCTCAACAATACAAATCTTACCAAGATGTTTTCAGTTAATCTAGTGCAGAAAAATTACCACCACATCGCTCGTATCATTGTGAAATCGAGTTGATTCCAGGAGCAAAAATCCGGTGTGGAAGAATTTATGCTCTAACACAACAAGAAAAACGTCATCTCCGTGACTATTTAGAAAAATATCTTAAGAATGGTTTTATCAGACCCTCTAAATCTCCAGCCGCATCGCCTCTCTTCTTTATACCTATGGCTAATGGCGAATTGCGTGCTTGTATTGATTAGAGAGCCTTAAATGCCATCACTGTTTAAAATCAATACCCATTGCCTTTGTTTCCAGTACTCCTGGATCAGGTTCGTTCGGCCACCATATATACTAAATTGGATTTGAGGGGTGCATATCACCTTGTGCGTATGTGTTCCGGAGATGAATGGAAAACAGCTTTCAAGACTCGATATGGACTATTTGAATATTGTGTAATGCCGTTTGGTCTCTGCTACGCGCCAGCCGCATTTCAATTTTTTGCTAACGATGTTCTTCAAAAAGGTTCCGTCATAGTATATATCGACGATATTCTTATATAGTCAACATCACAAATGGAACATGAACGACATGTAAGATCAGTTTTGGATACCTTACGACAACATGGTTTATATTGTATATTATTGAAATGTGAATTTCATGTGTCAACAGTAGAAGTTATGGGATTCATATTGTCACCCCAAGGAATAACCATGGCACATCGAAAGGTACAAGCTATCCAAGAATGGCCAAGACAAACCTCAGTTAAAGATATTCAAAGATTTCTGGGGTTTGCTAATTTTTATAGACGCTTTATTAACCATTTTTTTTTTTAAGCAGCTCCACTAACCCGCTTGTTACAAACAGACGTACAATTTCTTTGGGATACAAACGCAGAACAACCTTTCCAAGTGTTAAAAGGGGCATTTGTGTCTGCACCAGTATTACAACATCCAGACGTCACTCAACCCTTCATTGTTGAAGCTGATACTCCAATCGGTGCTGTCCTATCACAAAAAGATCCAAATGCCAATTATTTACATCCAGTAGCATATCAGTCAAAAAAGTTGTTACCTGCTGAAATCCATTATACTATAGCTGAGAAAGAACATCTGGCCATTCGCTTAGCATTTAAGGAATGGCGACATTATTTATTGAATGCAAGGTTTCCAGTGACAGTTTACACTGATCATAGGAATTTACAATTCCTAAGATGTGCTAGGGCATTAACACATTGCCAATTACAATGGACACTATTTCTTGCCGAATTTGACTTTAGTATTACTTACCGACCAGGAAGTAATAATGCTAAAGCAGACACCTTAACGCGTTATAAAGAAGGAACTTACTCCTTAGTCAAAACAACTCCCCCACCAATAATTCCAGCATCTCAAATTGTAGTATCTACAGTATCTATGCAGTTTTGGGAAAACATTAGATAACAAATGCCAATACATCGATTGGTAGCATGGCAACAACGAGATAAAAAATTATCCATTCTTAAAGCATTACCATTCCAAGACAATTTATTGCATATCCCTAATAAGAAGTTACAAAGGCAAGTATTAAAATGGTGCCATGATCACCCCTTGGCAGGACATCCAGGTCGTTTAAAAACTCTGGAATTTGTCAATAGATATTTCTAGTGGCCACAATGGAAACAGGATGTTTTTAAATGTGTACAAGATTGTGAAACCTGTGCAAGGGCTTAATCTGATCATTCAAAAAAGAAAGGACAATTAGTCCTGTTACTTACTCTAAAATGAAATTGGGAAGATATTTCTGTTGAATTTATCACAGTTTTTCCTAAAGATCAAGGGAAAGACACTATATTGGTCGTAGTAGATCGACTTTCTAAAATGGCTCATTTTATTGCATGTTCGGCTTTGCTGACCAGTTCTGAATTGGTAACTCTTCTATGTCAACATGTAGTGCGTCTTCATGGAATTCCGAGAACTATCACATCAGATCGAGGTTCACAATTTACCTCACGATTATGGAAAGCCTGGTGTGATGCACTAAAAATATGAAGTAATTTATCTACCAGTTTCCATCCAGAATCGGACGGACAAACCGAAAGAGTGAATCAACAACTAAAACAATATTTACGTTATCTATCACTTAATCATGGCTCTTGAGTCGCTCTTTTATGGGAAGCCGAATTTGCATATAATAATCATATCCGTACCTCTATTAAAATGTCTCCATTTTATGCGAATCATGGATTTCACCCTCATTTTACACTATTATTAATATCACAAGTTGAGTCTCCATTACCACAAGTGAAAACACAAGTACAAAAGATGTCCAGTCGGTTACATCAACTTCATACAAATAAAATAAAAGCTAAAACTATTTACAAACATTTTGCTGATAAGAAAAAATTACCAGGTCCTATCAACTCAGAGACAAAGTCTGGCTGTCTACTCGAAACATACACTTTAAAAAGAAATGTAAGTTTCATCCACGTTGCATAGCACCATTTGAAATTGTATCTAAAATTAATCCTGTATCCTTTAAACTGAAATTACCTAACACCATGAGAATTCTCCTGTATTTCACACTTCGCTGTTAAAGCCAGCTAGAGCCAGAATGAAACCTAAACCCACTTCACTTATAATCAATGATCAAACAGAATATGAGATACAAACAATTCTGGATTGCAAAAGAAAAAATTGTAAAATCTGGTATCTGATATCATGGAAAGGTTACGGTCCAGAAGAAGACTAATGAGAACCAAAAGAAGCAATACATGCTCCTCGTTTGCTTAAACAAATTTCATACATCTCACCCATCAGCACCCAAGTAAGGTTAGTGGTTCTATTCTTGAAGGGGAGGACTGTCATGATCTAGATATTTACCAACCAGAGAGAACATCTAATGTTTGTACCAAACAGAGAGAACACCCAAAGATGAAAACCTACAGCAGCAGAATCCTGTTTTAAATGTCAAACAATAGTAAGACTCTACAGAAGATTATAAAAGACATTGTTGTTATGAGTTAATAATAACAAAAGAATTGACTAAAAGACGAATTATAGGAAATACAATAGTTTATTCCTCTAGTGCACAGCGTGTAAGGGACAGTGATGTTTAAACTGTCAAGAGACTCGAAATCTGTGCAATGCTCGGCATGATACACCTTCAATTGTGTACCTAACCATGTCATTGTTAAGTTTCAGGAGTGGCAGCAGTTTACCGATACGTTGTTGGAGGCCTCTCTGCGTTTTGAAGCAGCGGGCTCTCCTGTTCCCTGTTTGGTATGCGGTTGGTTCAGAACGTTTGCTAACATTTCACCGCTCGTCTACTATTCAGGTAGGAGCTTTGATTCTTCATCATAGACAAGCAAAGACCACGAGCTAAAGCGTACTTAATGCCTTGAGTAGGAATTGAATATATTTTGTAAACTCTTGTAGCAGTGTCCCGTTTTACCATATAAATGCCTTAAACAAATTCCTGCCCTACACCTGTAGCATGAGACCCTCATATAGGCCCCACCAGCCAGAATATAAGAATGTGTGTTAACTTGACCATTCTGTCTAAAACATGTACTAGATACCATAGGCCTCAGCCCACTGTCATCTTGATAAACAAAGTTACCGAGCCCCACTGGTCTCAAATGTGCATTTCTGTCGTACACATCACAGTGAGCCAGCACAGACACGAAACATCCCATAGTTAGAGGAACAACATGGGGCTAGACTTGGGTGGAGGCCAGCTGGTACATTTCATTGCTTCATAACTGATATTTGATGTTTTTTCTGCTGGCTTTTGAAACTTCGACAGCAACTTGCCATGAGAACATGACCTGTAACCTTTGTTAAAGTTCTGCTTTCTAAAAAGTTTCCGAGAAGGGATGCAAATCTGTTTTGATAAATGTCTAATTTCATCATGATCTACGGTCAAGCATTAGTTGACCCTCCGATAACACTTTTTGCACCATGGTGTCACTTCTGCATTTTTAATATTTTGACGAAGTAACTGAAGGCTTGCGATCAAGAGCACCTGTCAGTGTTCTGACCCTGTGGTTAATAGTTCTGCATTAAACAAGTATAAAAGATGTGCTCCACAGCTCATGCGCTGACCAACTTCTGCAGTGCCTTGCACGAGTCGGTGTTCCCGGTCGACCGCTCTATTTTGGGCCTAGCCTATTTGAGGTTGTAGTGTTCATAATAGATTGAAAATCTTTGTCTTTCTTTCTCGGTCTCTCATCCCCTCCCTTTTCCTTGTATTGATGCACTCTTAAAGCTCATAGTATTGCATGGTTTAGCTTATTATTTGAGGTGTGTCTCTTAGACACTTGAACATCTACTACAGATTGCACGAAGTTATTTGTTGAAATCAAACTTTGGCTTTGACATTTTCTTGTTTAAATTTGTTCTTGAATAAAAGTGCCACTCTAACTCAGTGCCTACGTTTCACACAAGTGTCTTATTGCTTTTAGATAGCAGCACCGCTGCTCAAATTAAGCTGGGTGAAAAAACCCCCCTGCAACACTCTCGGTTAACCTGTGGAATCCTGAAAATACATTGAAGATTGGAGCACTTTTTAAAGACTTTCTCAGTGAAGCTTTAAAAACATTTTTACGTTGTGAAATAACAGCGGAAATGGAACATTACTTGAATATAACCATTTTTGAATACTTTTGAGAACAGTCACAGAACTTTACAAGTATATCTACATTTCCTAGTTCTGGAATCTCGTTTTATTCCTTACATGTAAATTGTGGTCACAGTAGTATAACATATGTTTAAATAGGAGAATTATGTATTTGAAGGTCTAAATCTTTTGAATCTCTATTTCAGATCTCCCTCCCTGCAGTACCCGCCCTAATTTCCCTTCCCCTCTACTGGCCATTCTGATGCTCTGTGCTAATATCATAGGAGTCGGAACTGCCCGAAGCTGGGCCTCTTGAGGGTACTGCTCTTGAGTAACATTGTGGACCGTGACATGTTCATAATGATAGATTAGCACATAAGAACAAAATTGCATCGCTATTATCAAATTTGCCCATCATGAACTCTCCATCAACCCCAACTCAGAAATACCTGGTCAGGCAGGCTCTGTGACCAAGGCCTGAGCCTGAGATTACTGATTGGCAGGTCACAGGTGGGGTAACATGTAGCCGGCAGACAAACACGCGAACAGGAAACTCTGGTCATTCCCCAAGATAAGTACTGCAACACCACAATAAAGAACACATGGCCAGTAGGGTGCGCACATTCCCACAACACTATAAAGTAAGATGCCACATAAAGCTAGAAGCCAATGAGGACACAGCACACACAGTACACACAGTGATCATGCGCCTCTAATGCTGGAGATCTGGACATGTTACCTACTGGTCCACATTGTGTCCACGCATGGTCGAGGCCCACCCGCATTTGTTATCAGGGGCCTAATTTATGACTCCAGAGACAAGGCCTGCATTCTTTTACCAAAAAAGGACCTACAGAAGTACTTTATGACACCGAAAGAACTGTATAAAACCCTGTTCAGATTGATTGTGCTTCGAGACAGTCCTCAGACCCGCGTCTGTACCTGTGTACCCGGCCGAAGTGTTTAATTAAACCAAACGTTCCTGTTTTGCCAAACAACTCTTGTCTTTTGTTTTTTTAAGGTAAAGTCATATTCGAGCAACAAATTTATTTTGTCTTCCTTGATTCTATGTGGTTTGATCAAGTTGAGAGAGGTGGATACCCTGACAGGATTGTGGGTGCTTGTTTGTTGAAGGTGTATGTGGGGAAGCAGAGAGGAGTTTGATTGGGTTCTTTCGGGCTGTTCTCATTGGACTGGCCCGTAGACACGACTCGCCTTCGCGATAGTATCCAAGTATTTCGATAGAGGGATTCTTCACTTTGCGCTATGACAACCGCATATACTGGAGTTAGCAGGGTTAACGTATGGGTGGGGAGACACGGTTTTAGTTTGCAAGTGTTCACCCCGGGTGAGGAAGTTGTTTATTTTTTGTTTCTGCAGCTTGTTGATACGCACTGCCCTTTTATGTGGTGGGCTGGAGGATTGGGATGTCTGTGATGGCCTGAGCAGGGGGTGACGATGTGTCTAGTTCGGACTAATGGGTGACAAATGAAAGTGCGGGCCTGAATATCTTAGTTAAAAATCACAGAGTAAATGTCTATTTGAGATGAATTGGAGTGCAAGTAGTATTGTTGTAAGAAACGCACCTGATGGAAGGGGAGGTGCAGAAATTGCTGAAAAAGTGGAGGGGGCAGTTGTTATCTTCAACCTGCTCTATTTACCCCAGGGGGGTCTCCGTATGGATGGCCCAGCAGATTCTGTTCCGTCCTCTTGGGTTTTTGGATGATGTGGAGGGCAGATATGTCCTAGTCCATGGGTTACTGGATGGTGTGGAGGTGTGTTTTGTGAATGTATACGCCTTGAATTTGGATGTCGGGGAGGTTTTCAGTGTGTTGGAGGAGAAACTCATCCCGTATGTGGGCTTGCCCATTATTTTGGCTGGGGATTCTAATTGTGTGCTTGATGGGTGGTTAGACACCATGCACGCATCGGGACCAAACCACGTATGACTGCTGGGCTTCAAGAGTCGATGACTTTGCTGAACCGCAGAGACTTCTGGAGGGAGCTCCACGCAATTGTGCAAGTGGTCTCCTGCTTTATCCCTGTCCATGACGTGTACAGTCATCTGGAAAGATTTTTGGTGTCGGGAGACAGTCCTGCCAATGTGTTGGGACCCTAGGACTTGGTGCGATTCTTGTCGGACCAAGCACCACTATTACTGGAATACGGAGTGGGGAGACATCATTACAGGATCTCATTGTGGCGGCTCCACACCGAAGCACTAGGAGATCCAATTTATGGAGAGGAGATCCAGACGGTCTTGCAGGTGTATTTTGACACCAATTGGAATTCAACTTCGTTGAGAAGCACAGAGTGGGGTGCCTTGAAAGTGGTAGTGAGGGGAGGAAGCCTCTATAGGGTCTATGGCACTCAGGGGAGAATGGAAAGGGACCCGTTACAGGCAGAGGGGTATTGACCAGCCTTTAGCAATGAGCGGGAAAGTAGGAATCAGAGGGTGGTACACTGACAGCTGCACACAGCAATATGGCGACTATCTGGGATAGATTGGACCATTACACTAGGAGGGATTACAGATAGCGAGTACATCGGGAGGGCGACTAATTTGGGCAATTGATCGCGTGGCACTTAAACAAGAAGATCCTCCTTTCATTTTATCCTTGTCTTGGGTGGACGGAACCACAGTGGCCGGACAGCTAGGCATTAAGGCTTTGCTGAGAGACCACCTGGCGGGGTAGATGAGGCACTGATGGTTGACATGAGAAGTGAGTGCTTTCTTTGACAGAGTGGTGTTGCCCCAGCTGACTGCAGAGCCTGGACGGGGAACTTGGAGGGGAATAACTCCATGCAGCCATACGTAATATATGCATGGTAAAAGCCCAGGACCAGATGGCCTGCTAGTGGAATATTATCAGGCATATTCCACTTTATTTGACCCCAAGCAATAGGAGACGCTCATGGAGACTTGGCGCAGGGGCATGCTACCAGAGTTTATGCGAGAGGCGCTTATTGTGGTGTTCCAGGTGTCTTATTGGCCACTGTTCATGTTGAACATACACACAAAGATCCTTTCACTAGGCTGCGGTTGGTCATGCGGAGTCTGGTGGTGGACGATCAACGTGGGTTCATGCCGAGGAGGGGTGTCCATAGGAATCTTAGACAATTGTCCCATGTAATGCACTTGCTCCAGGGGATGGACCTGGAAGCAGCGCTTTTGGTCCTGGACATCAAGAAAGCCTTCGACTCCCTGGAATGGGAGATTTGTGGGAGGTGATGAGGAGTATGGGAATGAGCTGGTATTTTTGTCCTAGGTGTGCCATCTCTACGCCAAACCCATGGACCGAGTGTGGACAGGAAAGGTGGTCTCCAAAGCTTTTCGTGTGGGGGAGAGATACAAGACAGGGTTGCCCCCTGTCATTAATCTACTTTTCCCTGGCAATGGAGCCCCTGACAGAGTGCCTGTGGCAAGACCTGGAGGAGTGAGGCATACGCATCGGAACTGCGGTGTATACAGGTTTGATGTATGCGGACGACACACTCCTTTACTTGTGGAGGCAAGGGACTCAATACCGTTATTTCTGTCAGTGCTGGAGGACTTTGGTAGGGCATCTGGCTTAAAAGTCAATAAAAGTAAGACAGGACTCTTTCCGTTAGCGGACCTGGTGGTGCGTTCGGGGGATGAGATTCCTGAGGTGGTTCTGCCTTGGGAGACGGAACAGTTCAGGTATCTGGGTATGCAGATTGTGCACGGCTTGGGACCCCAGTATGATCTAAATATAGGGAGAGTGATCAATGGTTAGTGAACCTCAATTCAGTTCTGGAATGCACTACCGGTCTCAGTGATGGGCGGGGTAGCTCTGAGTAAAATGGTGCTTTTGCCCCACTGTCTATACACAATGCAAGATTCTTTTTGCGACTTGCTGAGGGCTAAATTCACAGAACTCAATAGTCTCTGGTCTACTTGGTGTGGGGGGCAAAAAGAACTGGGTCAAATTAGACACCCTGAAACTGGACAATGAGGAGGGAAGCTGGCGCTCCTAGACCTACAGCTCTATTGTATGGCTGGACTTTTGCAATATGCTGCATTATGGTGTGCTGAGCGCAATTGGAAAAAAACTCCTATTAGCTGGTATGGTGGAGGTCAGTGATCTCTCCAGACTACTTATGTGCAGCGCGGGAGTGCCAGCAGATTGCCTGCACATTGTGTGACAGGTGGCGAGGGTCTAGGCAGTAAAGCGAGTCCTGCGTAGGGCACCTTATGCCCGGCTTCTCCCTCTCCGGTGGCTGAAGCCTTTCCATCAAGCACAATCGCTGATGGACATGACTCAGTGCCTGGCAGGAGGCTGCCGAACGGCGGGAGACGTATATTTAAATGGTGCCTTCATTTCAATAGTGAAGGTGTACCGGGACAGTTTCTACAATTTCCCAAGATCTCCCACACTGCCAGAGAGATTTGGCTGACCTTCCCAAGGGAACCGGAGGAATCTCATACGCTTAGCGATATACTGGGTCTGGGAGCAACTAGGGGCCTCATAACAATTATATGAAGCACTGAAGGCTGACAGAGGCGGGGATGTAGGGACTGCTCGAGCCAGCTGGTCCGTGGACCTGGAGGTCCCCCTCAAAGATGCAGAATGGAAGCGTGCCTGCACCCAAGTGAGGAACACTGCTAGTATTCCACGCTTTAAACATCTTCACTTTTATTACCGTCACTGAGCGTATCTCACACCACAGTGATTGCATAGTATTCTCCCAGCTCGTATGGCTGCTTGCCCTAGATGCGACTTGTCCCGGCCCATTTTCTTTATATGACATGGAGCCGTCGACAGTTTGGGGCTTAATGGGTTGGAGTGGTGCGAACACTTAAGGAGGTCACAGGCAACAAGTTGGAAAGGACGGTGCGACATTGCCTGCTCGGGCTTTTCCCACTCTCAGAAAAATGGGTTACAGATTTGCGCTGCTGGGGCTGGTATGCCTGACGACCCTAGCGCTACATTGGTTTGCTCCCTCATCCCCTCCATGGCATAAATGGTTGTCGGACCTGAATGAGTGGTCTGTGTCAGAGGAATGTAAGCTGAGCTGAGTGCGGATGGATGAGAATGTGGAACAGGACTTGGAACTTTGGGGGGAGGAGGTCAAGAGATTAGGAAAGGTGGATGTGACAAATGGACCCCCACGGTCTCCCCCTGCGTTGTTCCAGGAGACTCCTTAGGGGTGAGAGCAGACAGAGTGGCACCTGCTTCTGTGGGTTGGCAGCTAGTAGACTGGGTCTGAGTTGGACTAGAAATCCGGGCTGAGCCAGCTGGCAAGTATACGGAATGGTAGCTGCTGGTAGAATGGGAATGAAAGCCCCTCAACCAGTGAGGACAGCCGTGTCATCACTTAGAAAATGTGGTATTAAACTATGTACTGTAACTGATAATGCTGCAATGTTTAATTTTGTTCACTCTTCTGTACCTTTTCTTGAAAAGTGCAAATAAAAACAAGTTTAAAAAAAACGTAATCAAGATTATTTGGATGTATGGTTCACACACAAACCTTCATGGACCCAATAGTATGTCCTTCTTTAGCTTTAACTAAGGCCTTTGACTCAGTATAGTGGCCCGATATAGTTGCCATTCGTAACATATTAGGATCTGGCCCATATGTCCTATCACAGGTATGACTGTATATACTGAGCCCTTGCCTAGGGTCAGGGTGAACTGTGTCCTGTCTGACCCTACTGAGCTACAGGGAAAAACAAGTCAGGGCCGGTCTGCTCGTAAAGTGTGCCAGCAAATTGTTTGAAGAACTTTAGAAAAGCACACACAGATTGTAGCAACCACTGAAAACTATTTTGGGGCACGCTTTGCAAGCAGACCGGCATAATTCAACACAAGGAAATAATATGTACATAGAACATTCCCCTACCTGAATGTCATACCCTGAGGAGGTTCTGTCTGTGCAGGAACAAAATGTGTTAGTTGTTTTGAGGATTTTATGAAGATGTCATGAAGATTCATCAGATGAACAATAAAGGACTTTAATCTTGAACATATATATTGGACAAAATTCTTTATGTCCCTTTGATATGGAATCTAGTGACTTAATATGAAAGCTAAAAAGTATGGAGTTACCTAATGTATACTAGCTAGCCGATAGTTGCCTCTCCATTTTTATAAGACAGTATAAAAGGTGTGTGCTGTGATGCCAGTCTACTTAGTTGCCCAATTTGCTGAACTTTCCGAATTAAGACTTGAACAGTTAAAAACTTTGCACAGGGTGTATTACACAAAGAACTGAATGCTAAGATTTAGGAGGGCAGATACAGACCTCTAACGCCAAGGTATGTGGCCAGCTGGAGACTTACTCCATACTCTATGTCTTTGCAGTAAGTTGCATGCCTCTAGGAAACCAGTAAGTAATTTATTGTTTAGTTAATTAAACTCACAATATAAGAACATAACCGATACATTTAAAAAACACACAAAATCCGCCCTTATTTCAATTTGTACTGCGCGTTATAAATTATACCTGAGTATCTAGTCTTTTACGTTGAGCTTGCTGGTAATACAATGTGAGTGAAAGACCGCATTCAGTTCTCAGGTCAAATTGGAGATTTTAAAAGTCATTTCAGGTTTAAAGTGCCTGTGCTTCAGGATGTAAACATGGACTGCGCAGTCTAGCCAACCATTCGCATGGCCGGATTTAGTGTGCCAATTAAAAAAGACCCAGCGTTTGTGTTTACATGCTAAATACTATTTTGATGTTTACTGTTTGCTTTGTGACTCGCATTTGACTCTCTCTTCCCTTGTATCGAAGAACTTTGTAAGTCAATAATTTAACTGAGTTTCGGCAGGATTGAAACATAGCTTTACTGCCTGTCTGCAGGTCCTGGTGCCGCTCTGTTTTAATATTCGGCACAGTAAAGTGCATCTTATGTCCTTTCGACTAGGGCAGATACAGATAACGTGCAAAAAGTCCTCATTTCCTGTTCCACAGAGGTGGCAAGTCTCCTCTCCTGGTCTCCTTTTCCAAGGCGGAAGGTGCTGGAGGATTGGTAAAATGCCCAAACGTAACCTTAGGATATTTGTTTAAGGGACTTGCTGAATTACAAGGCATTGTCTTCTGGGCAGAGTGGTAAATATAGTAAGTTCCAGACCACTGAGCAGAGAATGATCTGCCACTAAAAAGGCTGATTTCTTTCCGGATGTATGAAGAATCTGTTATGGGCAGTTGACCTTAGATGCCTGGACTGCTATGGCAAGGGCTTTGTAAATTAAAAACAAAGTCTATAACTATGCTTAATTAATAGTCAATGCACAGACAACAGTGAAGGAGTGATGTGGTTTTGGTACCTTACGCAATGGATAAACCGGTCAGCGTTATTGTGCTTTCTTAGGAATTTGGTAATAAACTGGAAAAGGCGAGGGCTGACTAGACCGTGCCGCCATTATGGCGGTCACACCAGTCCCCGGCCACCAGAAGGGGGAGGGAGGCCGCATCAGCGAGTGACGCGGCACTCCCCCCATCCCCCCTTGCATCGACCAATGAGTGAGGTGGCTTTTTGTGCGCCTGAAGCACTCCAGTGCTTCCGGCGCGGAAACGTCCAGCTTGCGTCCAGGCCGACCGGTCTCAGCCGGTCGGCCTGGGGGCCCTCTTTAAAAGGAGGTGGTGGGGAGCAGAACAGTCTCTTGTTCTTGCTCCCCACAGACAGGGTTCACCGGGCCGGCTGCGGGCCCGTAACGTCTTCTTTCTTTTGTTTACCTAGGTTAGGCGGTTAGACCAATGAGTGAGGTGGCTTTTTGTGCGCCGGAAGCACTTCAGTGCTTCCGGCGCAGAAACGTCCAGCTTGCGTCCAGGCCGACTGGTCTCAGGCGGAAGCACTGGAGTGCTTCCGGCGCACAAAAAGCCACCTCACTCATTGGTCGATGCAGGGGGGTGGGGGTGGGGGGGGAGGGGAGTGCCGCGTCACTCGCTGACGCGGCCTCCCTCCCCCTTCTGGTGGCCGGGGACTGGTGTGACCGCCATAATGGCGGCACGGTCTAGTCAGCCCTCGCCTTTTCCATATGGTCTGGTACTTACCCATGTCCCCTACTCTAACTACAGACCCTGGGGTTATGGATGGCATTTGGCAAGAGGGCAGATGTATATTGTTCTGTAATAGTCAATTATGGAGCCCAGCATGGCCTATGACATACGTATCCTTTAGGGCAAGTGCCACAGGAGCTAGATAACTTAAAAAACATGGAGATAGTAAAAAGTCATATCCACCAAGCCATCAAAAGGCACCTTCTACCGAATGGTGACTTTGCGGATTCTTCTCTGTTCAAATCCTTGTTGGTTATAGCTTAGTGGCTGCCATTGTTTCAAAGGACTGAGCTCTATACAAAGATGCATGGCTTGTTCATCAAGGCCACCACACACCCCCTAAGGCATAACAAAATATATGAACTCACAAATCAGTTTAAGGTCTGGCTCATTCCACTGGATGGACTCACGTACAGATCTTTATCTCACTTTTTTTTACCAAAGATAACTTTAATTTCAATAAATGTATATATGTAAATATGGTTGGCCTATGTGACTTTGAATGAAAACAGTAGATGATATTTTTAGGGTGAGTTGTCAGCTTTCTAAAATCGTACAGTGGGCTTGGAGCCGGACAACTGCTGACCGTTAGTTGGCTTTATTGTCACACAGTTGCTTGCTTCTTATTCAATGGCTTGCCTAGTCTATATCGTGTTTGTCCATCCACTGGAACATAACTTCTTTACTTGTGACCTTCCACAGCACACTTTTTCCTTAAACACTAGCAAGAGCGTATGTGTTTTCCAGCTGACTCCCAGCCTCTATCCTCTCTGGGTAGCTCTCTTATCCATCCGCTTTTTTCTCACCTCACACTACTCTCTCGTTTCTTTGCTTAAGCACTCCATGAGTGAGTGTCGTTTCTTGTTTTCTCTCTTGCATGCTTCTCCCCCCCACTTCTCGCTGTTGCTCTCTCCATGTGCTTCTCTACCCCTGCGTCTGTTTCCCCGCCAATGCTAGTCTCTCACCGATGTTTTTTTTAAAAACATAATTTCATGGTTTTCATAGAACTGAACAAAGAAACAAAGGCAACTCAAATCAGGAGTATACAATTGTTCATGCACTTTAATGGAGCAGATAAGTTGATGGTTATCTTCCAACACATGAAGTTGCAGGTCATAATTGATTGTGTCACAGTAAATACCCATTACTGCTGGTAAAAATAAAGAGAGCCCTCCATTTCCTCCTCCTACCTCCCTCATCACCTCTGCCAAACTGATGGAAGTAGTATTCCAGATTAGATAAGAACTTTCTGGAACCACTTTTTGTGTATTCTGATTTTCCTCAACAGGACCCCGCCCTGGGTTGAGGATGTTCAGAGGTGCTCACCTCTGAGCCCTCCCCAGTTAGAAGGGAGCTATCAGGCGTGTCCGTGTCTGTATCTGTGTTTGTGTCTGGGGCCATAAGACTATCCACCAGGTGTTCCCATGCTGAGGATCTATCCACTGTTCTCCTTCCTCTTTTCAATTCAAAGAGTAGTAAAACACTCTCTAGACCCGCCCATTTAATCAGTTCCTCCCACCATTTATTCAGTCTCCGTCCTCCGGTAGCTTCCCACTGCATGGTTAGTTCCCGTTTGGCTAAAATTAGCGGCAGGCCGGCAAATCTGGTTGTGGTTTTGCGTTTAGCAGGACATGAGAATCCTCCCAGGATGCAAGCTAGCGGTGTGTAATGGATTTCCTGGTGAGTAATATCACTGACAAAGTCCATTACTGCTTCCCATAATCCTGTCAAAGATGGGCAGGCCCCTACCAAGTGGAACATTTCCGCCCCAGGTTCCCCACCTCTAGGATAGGTGGCCGTCGTTGTTGTGTAAAGTCTATTGATCTTACAGGGTGTGAGAGAAGTCCTGTGTAGGAAATAAAACTTAATCAATTTAAATCTGGCATTACGAGATACGGTGGGCACCTACACCAGGATCTTAACCAATCTGCATTGTTAACCTGTAGTGGTAGGTCTGTTTCCCATTTGTCCTTCAGTCAGTTCTGTGAAGGCAGTAAGAACATTGGTGCGTACGGCTCGACATAAGCATGTAACCGATTTGAAGTGAGCCACTGCAGTATAGAGCTGTTGACAGCATTGGTGAACTGCAGTTTCCAATTCCCCGTTTCCTCAATAGTTTCGCACTGTAGCCACTACTGCCCGCTGTAGTAGGAATTGACCATCAGGAATGTTATATTCCACTGATAAATCCTCAAACAAAAGCAATGTTCCATCTCGGTGAAGGTCTCCTACGCGGGCTATCCCATAGGTGGTCCACCTTGCTATTCCTCCCAATGCTCCCTCATGGGCTATCAGCCCCAGCCATCGTAGCGGCAAGTCTGACGACTAAGGAGTACGGGTTTCGTGTAAGTAGCATCACCAGCATTGCAAAACTACCAAGAGTTCCTGAAAGGCAGTGGGCAGGCGCTGCTGGGAGACCAGAACGACTCAGGACATGTCCAGCAGATCAGGAAGTGAGGTGATGGTTCCCTTCTCTGGGCTCATTCTATAGAATATCCACTGATTAAACCATTGGAGCTGCGATGCTAAGTAATATTTCTTTAGGCCTGGTACAGCTATTCCTCCCTCCATCACAGGACGTTGCAATTTGGACAACGCCACTCTGCGTCTACCCATCCCCCAGATCAGCTCCAATAATGAGGAGTCCTAGTCCCCGAATAGACGGTGAGGAATTAGTAGAGGCAACATAGAAAAAAAATCAAGTAATCTTGGGAGTACCATCATTTTGGCGACCGCTAACTTCCCTGCAACGGATAATGGCAATGAGTTTCAGAAGTTTGCACTGAATCGTAGCACTCCAACATCCACTCCAATATTACTATCTGCCAGGTCTCGGTGATCATGGTATATTTTAACTCCCAAGTATTTTTCGGCAGGCAGCATTCCAGGCGAGGCCATGCAGGTTCTGGGAGAAGGAGAAGTCTCGATAGAGTGGAAATAAATGGGACTTTGGCCAATTAATGTTCAGGCCCGACACTGTACCAAAAAGTCCCAACAGATCTATTGCCCAGGGGAGTCTAGTGCTACATCTCAGAGGAGCAGCAACATGTCATCGGCATACAGTGTCACTTAGTGAAAGTGTCCTCTAACTTCTAATCCACAATAAAATCTACCTGTGCGCGTGCTGCAGGCCAGTGGTTCCACCGCTATGGCGTACAGTAGTGAGAAGAAGAGGCACCCATATCAGGTTCACTGACCTAAAGGATATGAGTCTGATATGGTTCTACCGGTGTGGACTCGCGCTGTGGGACCTGAGTAAAGGAGTTTGGTCCATTGGATAAAGTCAGGCCCAGACCCATCTGTGCCATGACCCGATACAGGAAATCCCATCTCAGGCTGTCGAATGCCTTTTCTAGGTCTATTGCTTAAACTGCTGCTGTTCTCTTTTCCACTTTCATAATCAAGAGAAGCCCATGAACAGGGATCACTGTATCATGCCATGGGATAAAACCCTTTTGATCGGTGTGGATCAGGGTGGACATGTGGAGGAGACGAGTTGCTTGTATGCGAATAAGGATCTTACAGTCCACATTTACCATGGACAAGGGGAGCTAAGCTTGAACATCCATTTTTAATTTTTTTTATTTTACAGAGTTTTATATAGCGCGAACTAGACCCGAATCGGGTATCAGAGCGCTTTACATAGCACCTGTTGCATTACATGAGGACACATTCATTTTTTTTTTTTGTTAGGCGCAGGGAGGTTAAGTGATTTGCCCAGAATCACAGGATGTTCAGCGTCATTGCCGAGACTCGAACCCAGTTCCCCGGCTTCGAGGTCGTCCATGGGAGGGCGGCCTGGCTTCAGGACTGGTCTCTAACCCATGTGCTGCTGTGGTGTTCTCTACATCTCATACTTCTCCCCCCTCTTCCTTTCACACCCTCAATGTGCTGCATTTCACTTTCGCCTTCCCACCCACTCCTCCGTTACCCCCACAGGCCCATCAAACACCTGGATTCGCACGCATGTGTTCTTAAGTGGAATGACTGGGCCACCACTGCACTTTCTTTGTTATTTTGACAATGCTGCACAGCATCCGGACGCTGAACAGCTCTGCCAAAAGCAATTGGCAAAGTCGAAAGGTATCAAAGGTGAGACCTACTGACTTTGCCAACGCATGTTTTTAAATTGAAAAACTGTCTACAACTAGCACTCCATCACTCTTCCTCCCTCCATGTATGCAAACAATTCTCATTTCATAAGCATTCTCAAATTATCACCAAGCTTTACATTGCAATTTTCAATGGAATTAAGCTGCTTACTTTGAAAATAAACTTTTAACAGTTTGAGGGTACATAATAAGGTTTCCCTGTACAAGAGAGATTCATTTAGTTTCCATTTTAATTGCTATTTTTACAAAAAGGCTGGAAAACAAAAACCCTTCATCTCAAATGCTAAAGCTTTACATTTTCTTATACCACCATTTATTTTTAAAAATGCCCAAAACGGCGAACACAAAGATTAAGTATTTCATGTAAATTAAATGGCATGACAATGTCCACATGACAATGTCCATGTTTCATGCAGTGACATCAATGCAGACATAAGTGATTCAGTGGCACCATTTATTCATCCTCACTCATTTAGCCTCTGCTCATATAAAACCACCTTCATTCCTTTCCTCAACGCATCCACACCATCACTCAGCCCCTTCACACATTCACCATCACTAGGGGACTCACTATAGTTCAATCACTTTCTTCAGTAAAATTCTACACGGTGGCATGTATCACAGGAAAGAAAGAACAGATGCAAACGAATGTTTGTTTTCCCTTGTCCGCTAAGTATGGAGGAGGCCACGATACTGAGTGCACAGGGTTATTATCTGCATTTTATTTTTTCGAGATGAGACTACTGCATAGAGAAAATATGGATATGCTTTATTTGAAATCATAGGTTATTTTGTTGGTAAAAGAGGTACCTTAAAGTTGCAAAATAAAGCATCGTCCTTGCAACGATATTTTAGCGGATTAAAACTATGGCTTACTTGTCAGGGTTCTTCACTCTAAACGTTGCATTGATGGCTTTTAATCTCGAATCTGCCTGGAAAGCAAACAAGACCAAGTTAATTTAAAATACTAAAGAAACATTTGATTTTATATTCTTTTTTGGGAGAAAATGAATTAAGATGCGTGGCTTGTTAACTGAAAGCAATTCAGTGAACTCTGGTAAACTTTAAAACTAGGAAAACATTGCATGCTGTTCTCTATTGTCCCCACCCCTCATCCCCTTGACTCATTAGTAATAGCTTTTACCATTTATTTCTAAACAACCGGTCTGCAGACACATCTGCACACGGACATCATTCACAACTGATATTTCCTTACATACAGCTCAATCTTCGATCGCTGCTCTTACACATTCAACAAAGTCACAATCTAAGTCTGCTTCCACCTGCGGCAAGCACCCAGAATCTGGCTATGTCCAAAGTCTCCTAGATAAGCCGTCATTGAATGGCCCCTCCCATCAGGTGTCTTTGGTGGCATCTACTTACAAGATCCAAACCGTCAATATGTCCCTCGATTCACTCACCCGTACAGGAGGCTATGGAGCAGGCAGTGGCTATGAAGGGGGCCATGTGAGACTGCTGTCCCAGGGCCCGCCTTACTATGGCTCCGCAGACTGGGCCAAGTACAACCATTTCCGCACTTGACTTTCAGTGGTAGCGAGGGTGGGCAGTCAGAGGCTTCTTAGGGAGGTTAGTGTGGGGGTACTCAGGAATTAATACCGCCGCCTCTTACCCCATGCAGCAGCGCAATAAGATTTTTTTTTTTTATTTCAGTCTTTTTATACATTTTAATGCAGTTTTTTCAAGGAACGAAAATTCATGACAATACATCAATCCATAGGCCTGATATTAAAACAGTTTCCCACCCCAAACTGAAATAAATACATGGCAAATTACATCGTCGCATACTCATACGATTCATAATATAACATTTTTGCCCTCCCGAACAATCGTAAATACAAACCCAGTAAGCTCAAAATTCTTTCTCTCCTCCTCCCAGCACTAATAATGGCGGAGCTTCACTTCAGACGGTATTCGTTTTACATTCTAAACGTCATTAAAGAGTGCCCGTGCTCCCTTAAAGTGCAATTATTCCAGGGAAAGTAAATTCATCACAAAATATATCATCACAAATTTATAGGTGAAGATGAAACATTCTTCCACCCCGAATAGTCAAGATGAAGATTAAGAAATACTTTATTCGGTTTAGAAAACAAAAACCATGAAAGCAACAACATCAGATTACAGATTTCGCAGGGAGAATATAAAAAGAAAAACATCGGGTCATATTATATTTCATCAAAGCCCAATTGTTTTCCGAAGTTTAAAAACATTTTTAAAAAAGCTTAAAACTACGGTGACAGTTAGAACAGTGTCCATTCGTTGTAATTCTAAAAAGGCTGGGCAACATTTATTTAATTTCTGTTCTTTAAGGAAAGGTATAATAAATTGCCTACGAGGTAAAGTATAAAATTTACAGAAAAATAAAATATGGATGTCAGATTGGGACGAAGAATCATCACACGGGCATGAAGACAGATTGAACGACCATAAGATCGTTACTGGGAAGGTTAGGAGTCTAAACACAAGATTTAGTCTAAAACGAGTCAGAAGAAATTCATCATAATTTGACAACGGCAAAGTTAAGTATGGCTGTACTTTGCTAAAAGTTAACAAACAGAGGTGCAAGGTTACTGACTTTTTCTTCGCTTCCTCTTGCCTTCTTATATCCTCGAAGTATTCCATACATAGCTTAGTCAAGAGCTTTCTGGATATACTCTCCGTTGAGAGTGGGTCTTCGTAGTATTGTTGACAGCCAATATTGTCCAAAAAGTTTTTAACATAGTTTAGCCAGTCAGACCTACCCACGTTATCCAGAGTTAAAACATCCTGAAGGACAGCCCCATTCATAACACACTCCCTTGTTGTCCATACCCTATGCCACAAAAGAATGGGTTGGATTCTAATGATGTCAGATATATAAGGTAGGCCAAGTTCAGTGTGACATATGTAGGTCACAACACTTTGAGGAACTGCCAGGACGTACCTCAAGAACCTATTCTCAACTTTTTGAATGAGATCAATATTGGAATACCCCCAGAGGGCCGAGCCATACATAGCTACCGAGATGCATGTAGCTTTATATATTGTTAACATTTCTTTTATTGGTTTCTTGCCCAGTTTTTTACTAAAATTTTTCAAGGCCATTGTAGTTTTTTGGAACAAAAGAGTTCTGGCCTTTACCGCACTGGTCCATGCCCCAGTATCATGGAATAAGACCCCAAGATAAGAGAAGGTAGGGACAATTTCCAAAGGGACATTATTCAAAAACATTCTTTTTATCCGCTTTCCAGAGCCACTACCACAGTACATAGAGAAGGTTTTGCTACAATTAACCTTCAAATCTAAACTAGACATAAAAATCTCAAATGATTTAACCATGTTTTGTAGTGCCATGGGGGTACGGGCCATCAGAACCGCGTCATCCGCATACAGGAGCGCGGGGATAGACCTCCTCCCAACCTTGGGCATATCCCCGCATTCCTGCAATAGGTGGCGCTCCAAGCCATTTATGTAAAGCAAGAATAAAAAAGGGGCCACGACGCAGCCCTGACGCACACCCCGGCCCACCTCAAACCTTCTTGTGCACTGACCCTCGTTACCATAACGGACCGAGGCAGTAGCCCCAGAATATAAATCTTTAAGAAAGCAGAGAATAGAATCTTCCACGCCCATCTCTTTCAAAATTGCCCAAAACTTGGTGTGTGAAACACAATCGAACGCCGATGAGAGATCCACGAACGTAAGATACAAACGTTCGCCCTTTATCCTTATATACTTTGATTGGAGGATCATTAGATTTAAACATTGTTCGACTGTACCAATGCCTTTTTGAAAACCATATTGCAAGTCGCTCATCAAATCATTTTCCTCGGCCCAGTTTTGTAATCTTGCCAGAATAATTCTCCCTAGGATTTTAATGGATGAATCCAAAAGGGAGATAGGTCTGTAGCAAGCACAACTTTGTCTGTCTCCCTTCTTATAGATGGGTACAATGATTGAGGTAAGCCAAGACGGGTTTAAACCCCTTGCCAGTGCTGCATTAAAAAGTTGAACCAGCATTGGTCCCCAGATCTCAGTATTTGCTTTGTATAGATCTACAGGGATCCCATCGGGCCCTGCCGCCTTACCACCCTTCATTGCTCTCAGGCCCGCGATAACTTCCTCCAAAGTTATTACGAGTCGGTCAACCCCCACATCCATATTAGCCCTTGCTCTGGGATCTGTACTGTGGCATACATCTTGGGACTTATAGAGAAATGAAAAATGCTCCACCCAATCCTCCTCAGCAATAGCAATCTCTATACGTGCTTTGGAATTATCGTAAAAGAACGGAGTATTTACAGCCCTCCAGAATGCGGATGCATCCTTGAGTTGCGATGCTTCACATAAAGCTGCCAAGGCCTCCTTTTTAATAGTGTTTTTCCCATTTTTTAGGGCATCATTATATTTTATCCTACACCCTCTAATTTCAATAGGATTTCGAGGAATCCTGTGAATTGCACGTTTTAGGTCAGTAAGAGACCGTGTACAGAAATTATCGAACCAACTTTTCTTACCCTTAGCCCTCTTCCTAGCCTGCACCCACAGGTTATCCTTTATGGTGGAAGCTATTATATTAAAATGCTCAATTATCCTCTCATAGTTGGACTTTTCGTCCAAACAAATAGAAAAACTGCTTTGGCAAGCGTTCAACAGCTTGCCCAAGAACATATCCGGGACCACCTTACCCCACTTTAAGTTGTACCCATTCTGTCTACCTAAAACTACGTCAGGAGCGGTACACACAATGGGAACATCTTCAAGGCCATCAAAGAAGGGGTTATCAATCTCCATTATTTGGGGCAGATGGTCACTTAATGGTAAATCCAGGATGTTTGACTTAATGATCTTATGATTGCAATTATTTGAGACGATGATAAAATCAATAGTAGACTGTGCTCCTCTACCAATAAATGTGGGAACAAAGGTAGTAGGTTTTTGGGCAATTTCATTAGCATAGCCCAAGTCATGCATAAACACTATATCATTTAATAAGTCCCCAAGAAGGGAGTGATTAAAATGAGATAAATTTATATCCTGCTCTATTGTTAAACCGCAGATGCCCTGGTTACCCCTAGGGCAGAGTTTTCAATTAAAATCCCCTCCCCATAAGATCATAAATTCCCTGCCAATTTTATCTGTAACTTGTTGTATATCCTCCCTCAGCATAATTAGGATGCTAGGGATTTCTTTCCTTGGAATATTGTTATAAAAATTTATAAAAACAACACTAAACCCCTGCTTATTTCTTAGGGTGATTAGTTGATAAAAACTAGATTTAGACGTGAACTGAATCTTGTTGCATTTAAGCTGGTTGGAAACCAGGGTAAGTAAACCACCCTTGGCTCTTCCATGTTGGCTGCCCTCTGCCGAAGTAAAAAAGCTTTTAAAACCATTAAAGAATACTGGATCTGTAGACCAGGTTTCTTGGAAGGCCAGTATATCATGTCCACCTATGACAGTTTTCCAAGAAGGATTTTTTATTTTCTCCTTTAGCCCTGCCACATTCCAGAAAAGGACTGTGCAAGTTTTCCTTATTTCATTTTCCCCAGGATCACATAAGGGCCCTTTATACGTTTCCTTTCCAGATTGCTTGTGGCTACAGCCTTCGTTATTTCCCCTGTCCTTGGCATCACGTGTACTTATTTCCTTACAACAATCTTTCCCAACATCAGCGATAGTCACACTGTGAACGGTATGAATTTGTGGGCTGTCCTCATTCAAGACCGAGGGTCTCTGTACTTTTGTGTTATCATCAACTGTGTCAACAGGCCCAACTGAACCTAGCAATAGTCTGTCAAGAGTAGCCTTCTCGTGTCAATCCACGCATTCCAGGCCCGAAAAAACCTCAAACCGGTTATGGGTTGGTATATTGTGGGAAAATGGGACCATGCCTCTATTAGCCCACAAGGAGTTATCACCATGATTCGGGCCTCGGATGCAGGGATAATGCTGCCTAGGATAAAAATTAGATGGATTGACTGGTTGCAACAGTGGAGTCCGGCTATAGTCATAACACTTGAAGGCAGTCCTATTAACTGAGTGCCTTTTTACCTCCTGATTCTTGCGATGTTGGGCTAGAACATAAGGATAGAAATAATTTAGGTAATGGGTAGAGATGGAATCATTGCTACTTTGATCAAACCAGTCCCCAATGTGCCTAACGGCTCTATGATCTTTAAAATTTACAATGATCACATCACCTGTTTTGTCTTTGGGGCGGGCCCCCACCCAGTAGCAGCACCTAACGTGTAGAATTTCTCCGTTTATATGGGCAGGCAAGGGTCTATTATTGCTCAACCAGTAAATAACTTTATTCCTTAGGGCTTGATGGTCTTCCATATTTTCAAATGAGAGCTCAGGGACGCCCACCATAACAATCACGTAAGCTTCCGGCGGTAGATCTACAATACTGTGAGAATGCCGATTTTTATTTAGGGGGTTTCTGCCCTCGCTGTCCTTATTGGCCTTAATGGCCTTATATTGTAAAGGTACTGGGTTTCCTTCCAAAGGCAGGTTAACCGTCGTTAAATCCCCTGCACTTTATTGGGGTTCCATCCTATTGACAGACTTTTTTGTCAGCAAGGGCGCATTTGCCTCCTTAAATTGGGAAGGACAAGATAAGGTTTGATTACTCTGGATAGGTTTAGGGGAGGTTACGGAGCATAATGGGGCTGGTATTGATACTTTCGACACTTTTGCAGGTGTTTTGCAAGAGTTCATGTTACCTAAATTATTCGCCAAGTCAGAGAGTGAAGATGAGTTTTCTTTTACTTTATTCTCAATCCGATCCAGGTGCGTATTAATCATAATGATTTTTTCAAAGAGGGGCTGCATGGAAAGTTTAACCAGATGCTCAATCTTTTCCAGAAGGTCACCCTCGTTGATAGCACGGCATATAGTCTCAGGGGGAATTGATGGATCCTTCACAATCCTCAAATTTGGATGTAGATTCCTCTGGGAATTCTCTATTTGCCTCTCCAGCAGTGGACCTCCCTGCTTACGATCAGCTTTGAATGGGGGCATATCTTTTGGGAATGAATAAGATGCTGGTGAGAACTCCGGGTAACATGATGACCCCCCTTCATCACTGCTAGTCGAGAAACTTGGGAAGAACTCGCAGATTTTTTCAGGCGTGCTGAAGGGATGACCATGATCATTAATACAAGGACTAACCAGGAGTTCCCCCGCATCCTACACAACCCCCAAATTAGGTTAAACAATGTGGTCCTCTGGGGAAGTAATAGGGTGAGTCATCAAAGGATTCATAGTCCCTGAGTCCCCCTTAGAGGGACCCTTTTTGTGTGTAGTAGTTGCTGCTCTTTGTTGGTTGTCGTTCCTCCTATGCCTCCGAAGTGCTTTTTTATATTTCCGTGCCGATTGAACGGGTAATGGGGCATACTCGGAAGCAGCCTTAGCAGTAGCTAGTTGGGCTACATGACTCTCGTCATGCACCTGAACTAAAGTCAGTGCAGTATTCCCAGCATTAGTAATAGAATTGCTAGGCACGTGTATGTCTACCAAGGTGAGGGACAGCTCTTCAGATGACATGATAGGGGCATCCTTTCCCAAAGAGGCCCTTCTGGCAGTATTAATCATGTTTACCTTTTTAATTAGATAATTGTCCAAAGTACCCGCCCCTTGCTGAGTAGACGCACTTTTACCCTTGGCCATCAGGTACTAATATAACTAATCACTGGCTACAAATGGGGTGTATGCAAACTACACACACAATACTAAACCCAGCTAAGCGACAACATTTACACCTGTAAAAAATAGAATGACCAATACTTGCGCAACCAGAGTCTCGGGCCCAGTCCAGTCTCCTCAGGCCTCTGAGGGCCACAGAGGGCCCGCCCTTTGCCCGGGCTTTAGCCCGGCGCTGCCCGCGCGCTGTCCCGCGACGCGGCAGGTATGCTTGATTTTATAGCGCCTCCGTGCGCGTGATTAGTGTCAGCTGTTCCGCTCTCCGGAGCTGGGGATTCTGGGGACTATAGTTTCCTCCTCACAGCGGCCGCGTCGTCAGCAGAGCGGCGGCGGGAGGAAATGAGGCCAGCAGCAGCCACAGCGATCACCAGGAAGGGCAGGTAAAATTACTGTAAGTCCCCCAACTTCACCACCACATCAGGGCATTGAAACATTCTTCCACCCCGAATAGTCGATTAAGCACATAACCTAATACATCCTTCCGTGATCAAGGGACTCATTTTAAACTTTTTTTTTTCCAATCAAAATCAAAATCCTTCCACTCCTCCTTCAAGCGCTTGCAGTGACAGTGCTTTAATTCAGTCTCCAATCATTGCAACTGATAAAGTGATATAGGTCAAAAGGTGCTGGTGCTTGCTTAAAGTGCCAATGCTGAAAAACAATTTCAATACTAATTACAATACAAATATTAATACATTATTAAACTCTAAATGTGACAGTGCACAACCATCTCCAAAGTGCCTTGGCCTCGATGAATATCACTGAAAACTGTATTAGAGACCATGACGCTATTCCATCAAGGCCCATTTCCTCCATTTCTTGGGATATTGTAAGGAGCGATTAAATCTGGAGTGGAACCAGGCTTCCGCTTGCTGAGATTCCACTTTTTGTCCTCCCATTCTGTCAGCCCAGAGTGCCACTAAAAGTTTGGGTTGGGAACGGAAACTGACAGCAGCCACGCCTCTCTGGGACTCCGAGATCCTCGGTGATCTTTGGAAGTCAAAGGGATTCGACAAATGGGACCTTATTGGGATCGCAACCATTGGGGATGTGTGGATTAAAGGGACGGTGGTGCCTTTTACATATTTACAGCAGAAGTATGAACTTGCCACCACAGAATATTTCCGTTACCTCCAGATCCGCAAAGCACTACAGACACACATACCCGCAGGCTCCTCACTCCTGGAGTATACTCCTCTCGAGGACAGACTACTTGACGGTTACCTACCAGTTAAAACGATATCCCTCACCTATAAAAAAAACTCATCAACAACGTAGCTGATCCCCTACAGGGACTCCGGGCAAAGTGGGAGAGGGATGGCCTAGAGCTAGATGACGAGGAGTGGCAGGAGGCCTTATCCTCTCCAAATGAAGTGGTCATATAGGCCAGGTTGAGACTTGTCCAGCTTAAAATCCTCCACAGAGTGTATGCCACTGGACCCTGTCTGGTCCGAATGGGGAGGGCTGAGGGGAGTGAATGTAGACATCAGTGCGGCTCAGAGGGAACGTTCATGGATATGATAAGGGAGTGCGACCTCATTCAGAGACACTGGCGCCAAATTCACACTGTACTGAGCAAAGTAATGAGACTAGATATCCGGCTCGAGGCGAAGAGATGCTTGTTGAACGTGTGGGAACCTACAGATTTGGGAAGGATGGGTAAGAACTGGGTGACATAGGGGCTGGTGGTGGCGAAAAGAAACATAGCTCAACAAGGGGGTGCCAGTTACCCCCCCACGCTTACAGAATGGAAGAAAAACATGGACTGGTGCATGTTCAGGGAAAAGACTGTCTATGTTGCGAGGGGGTGCCCGAAGAAGTGGTCGTTAATCTGGGGGGCCTAGAACACATACCGCGGGGAGATTTGTAGTCCGCCTCGTAGCATTGACCTGGATGACTTGACCACACCTTGATTTGTTTAAATCGTGCTCTGGGACTTTATTTTGACTACTACTCTGACTTTTCAAAATGTAATTGTATGAACTCCTCCTGCTTATCATTTGGGAATATGCTTTGCGTATTGTGCTGATTTTTGTTTTGTGTTAGGTCAATAAAAAAATACAAAAAGAAAAATGAAAAAGATTAACTTAATTTGCTCTACTATTTCCATGCACTGCCCAGTATGTTAATGTTAATGTTACTGTAATTTATAAAGCGCACGTATACCCGGAGGTGACTTGGCGCGGAGGACAATAGTGGACCTACTTGGGTGTCTAGTTCTGGAACAGCCAGGTTTTCAGTCCCTTCCTGTAGGAGGAGAGGGCGCTCGCACTTCTGAGCTCACTCGGAAGAGAGTTCCAGAGTTTAGAGGTGCCAAAGCAAAAGCTGCGCCCCCCCAAAGTGATGTTCGGATTCTGGGCACTGTCAGGAGTTTGGCTCCTACAGAGCGAAGATATCTGGTTGGTTCATACCAGATTAGAAGGTCTTGTAGAAAGACAGGACCTGTGTGGTGCAGTGCTTTGTACGCCAGGCACAGAGCCTTGAATTTAATCCGTTGTACTACAGGAAGCCAATGCAGGCTGCGAATATCTTTGGATACAGATTTGTACCTGGGGTATTAGACAGTAGCCGTGCAGCTGAATTTTGTACACTCTGAAGCTTTTTTAGGCACTGCTTCTGAATGTTTAAAAACAGCCCGTTACAGTAATCCAGCTTAGTCTGAATCAATGATGTAACTACAGTTTTTCTGGTGTCCACAGGAATTTAGGGAAGAATCTTCCTAACTTTCTTGATGAGGATGTGGGCGGAGGAAACGGTTGCATTTGTGTGCTGGGTGAGAGAGAGTTTGTTGTCAAACCACACTCGCAGGTTCTTAGCCTTAACCGCAGGTTTTGGTGGATCTCCCATCTCTGCCGGCCACCACAGATTTCCCCAGTTTGGTTGCATGTTACCAAAGATCAGAATCTCTGTTTTATCAGAGTTAAGTTTAAGACAGTGTGTGCTCATCCATCGATTAATGGCACACATACAATTCTGAAATTGATGAGTAGGGGGGACCTGATTTTTATATGCCGCCACCACAATCTGGGTGTCGTCAGCGTAAGATGTAAGTCTGAACCCAAAGTCCCGGATCAAAGGGGCCAGTTCGGATACATATACGTTAAATAGAGACGGGCTCAGGGAGGAGCCCTGTGGCACATCCCATGGGAGGGTATAAGGCTTAGAGTGGTACCCATCAACCGAAACTGTTAACTTCCTATCCTTGAGAAAGGAGGACAGTAGGGCCAGTGCAGTGCCCCTGACCCCTAGACTCTCCAGCCGCTGTTGCAAGAGAGAATGATCAACGGTATCGAAAGCAGCTGACAGATCGAGGAGTACTAGGGCAGCCGTACCTCCTCCATCCATCACCGCTCTGATCTCCTCTGTGGCTTTAATGAGTGCCATTTCCGTGCTATGTTCTTGGCAGAAACCAAATTGTGCGTGATCCAGCACGTTGTTTTTGCGAATGAATTGGGTACGTTGGATATTCATAAGTTTGTCAATAATTTTAGCAGGGAACGGCAGTCGGGCTATAGGATATAGTTATTTGGATCGGTTGCGTCTAGGGTGGGGTTTTTTTGACAGCGGAAGGATGGAGGTATCCTTCCACATGGATGGAAAATTGCCAGAAACAAACATTGAATTGAACATTTCTGTTAACCCAGGACTCAACAGGTCTGCGATTTCTTGCAGAAAAACTGGCGGGCAGGGATCGGAGGGAGATCCTGACTTTGCTTCGTGAATGTATTTTGCCACTGTTTTAGAGGAGACAGTTGAGAAACTAAGCAAGGAATTAGTGCCTGAGTCAGGGCTTAACGGAGGGGTAATGGGGAAGTGAGCTGATGTGTCCTCAACATTTTTAAAAATGTCCAGGACTTTGGTTTTAAAAGCAGCTGCAATGTCGTCACAGGACTTTTGATTGCCCTTGAAACCTGTAGTCTTGGGTGTGGTGAGCTTGTTCACTACTGTAAAGAGTGCTTTAGAGGAATGCTTTGCTTCCTCAATCTGTTTGGTAAAGTGGACCCTCTTTTCTGATATCAGTAGGTTTTTATTCTGTGTTAGGGCCATTCTGTACATTCTCTTCTCAGGTGAATGATAATTTGCACGCCAACACCTTTCTAATCGACGTCATTTTTGTTTTTCTTTCCATAAAGCGTCGGAAAATCAGGGAGCTGAAGGGGTCTTCCTGTTCGCTGCAGTTTTTTGGGTGGGTACTGAAGCCTTGAAATCTTCATTTAGCCAGTCTGTGTATTTAGTGACTGTTAAGTCAGGGTGACCGTGTAACTGTGGCCGGGAGCTCTCCAAATATGTACGGAGGGTCGATTTATCCGTTTTACCCCAGTCCTTCTTGGTCGCGACTAGGGTCTTGGAGGTCCAACCAAGTCCAAAGGAGGTGATTGGGAGGTCAAATTTAATAAGCGAGTGATCTGACCATATCATATACTTCTGTCTCCCTATTGCCCCTGTCTTCCAGATAGAAATTAATATCTCCAAGGATAATAAAGTCATTATTTAGGAGAGTGGGTTCTAAAAGGCTGTCTAGGTTAGAATTAAAGGAGCTTCTGGAGCTTGGAGGTCGGTATAGTAAGATACCTCTGAAAGACTGCCTAGGGCTGAGTTCAATTGCAAAGTGAAGAGCCTCATAAAAAGGCGTGGATGTAGAGTGAAATATAACAGGGAGATGTTCCCTCAGGATAATTGCAACTCCTCCTCCTCGTTTTAGAGGTCTAGCGACCCTGAAGGCCCGATATCCTGCCGGGGTAGCGGTAACAAAGTCAGGGTCAGAGGCAGTGTCTTACCCACAACTGGAATGGTTGTTGAGTTGTCCCTGGGCAGGAAGCTCTTTCCCATCTCTAATAATATCCTATGGTTTCTCTCACTAGGTGGAGTTGAGTGCCTCCTTCTCTATACATGCCACCTTTACAGATTATACCTCCAAGCCCTCCACCTTGCCAAGCTTCTGGAAAATGAGATGCTGTGTTCCGCTAGAGGAGCCTTTCCGATTAGGGCTGGCCTTAGATAAAGGGGGGGGGGGGGGGGGGGGGGGGGGGGCGAGTGAAGATGGTGTCTCCAAAAGCCTTCAGCCCTCCTGCCTGTCCCAAGGCTATATCGATCCGCTCTTCCTCTCCCCTCTGTCTCTAATTTCTCCAGCTGCTCTTCTGGGCTCCCAGCCCCTCAACTCGAGCTCCGAAAGCCACCTCCTCCCGCTCTGCTGGACCCAGACGCCATGCCACCAAGTTGGGAGGGATCAGGCACACTGCCTATCGGGAAACCTCTCTCCAGTCATCCTTGGCACAATAAGATCAATGCCCAACCAAGTGTTTCTCTTTGTAGAAAAAACAGAGAATTCCACTGCACACAATGCCTGATCCATGGGTATGAGTCTCTGTGCTTTCAGGGGTCTCTGCTAACTCATCCAATTACCCCTCCATCTGTCCCTTCATGGGTTCCCCCTTTCTCTGGGTCTCACCCTCTCATCCAGCTCAGAGAGTGAGGTAAGGTCTACAGGTGCAGCTCGTGCCGCCGCCACCCCACTTACCCTCCCCCTGTTTGGTCTTAGTACTCTCACCCAGTTCGAAAGAGCAGCACTCAGCTGTATTTTTTAGTAAGATGTTCCAGAAAACACACTGCAGTCTTCCAGGGAGCTGTGTGTCAGCTGCGGCAGTGCATCACTCAGAGTCACGGCAGGAGTGGAGTCTGTCGGCTTCTGTTGGTGGCCCTCTTCAAGGCAGCTGGCTGTAGACCCCAGATCACGAAGGTGTTCCGGTGGTTACTTGACTCGTGGTATCACTCTCTTCCACACTCATGTGAGTACTTGCCGCTTCTTGAGTGCAATGGCCACACGCCCACATGTGGTTCTTCGGTGCAGTGGACACCAAATGCTATCTTTGGAAACAGTGCCTTCAGGTGACAACCATAATTTTTCATGAGGCTCCCCAGGGACACCTCTCTGGCCACTCTGTCTTCAGGACTTGTCTTGCCCCTATGGCACACTTGGGCAGTGCCATGGTCACGCAGTTCATTTGTGGGGCACACGGACCACCAGCAGGCACTTATCCCAGCGTCGATCTGGCCTACCACTCAGGCACACCAGGTGCCTTGGTAGCTATGACAGGAATAAGTGTTTAAGATCGTACCGCCCAGTCCAGGAGTACCGCGATTCTTTCGTCACCCTTGCTTAACGAGTCTCTGTTTGACACACCATACTCAAGGGTCAATTATAGCAGTCCCCTCTGTGATCAGCTACTCCTGTAGAGTTGGTGCTTCTTTTCCTCGCTCGCAGGTAGGATGTCTTGGCACCCAGGACAATCTAGTAATTCTTTCTTCAGATCGGACTCCAGTAGGTGTCTCTTGCTCCTGGGGAGTTGGTTGTCTGTACGACACCACACTTTGGCTGCGTAGTAGTCCCAGAGTACTAAGAGACCACAACAAAGAACCACAATGTGTGAGAAAGTGCCATCTTTCTAGCATGGTATGCCCCCACATGTTGCTGAATTGCTGATGTACTTTGACTGAGTGTGCCCTGGGCTCCTGACAATCAGGTGCCCAGGGCCTGTGTTCCTTCCCTAAAAACTGTATTGAAGCCTAAACCCAATTGGCATCGCTGGCCACATGCCAGCCCCTGGTAAATGGTACCATAGGTACCCAGGGCACTGTGACCAGAGAAGGCCCCTAAGGGCTGCAGCACTTATTGTGCCACCCTTAGAGGCCCTGTACCCTGACACAAACACACACACTGCCTTTGCAGGCTGAGTGTCTTGGTGCAGAATAAAACAGAGAGTCGACATGGCACACCTCCCTGTTTTCCATGCCCAAAAACACACTGCCCTGGCATACCTCAGTCACCCCTCTAGCTGGATGCAGTATGCCAGTGGTGTGGGTACAGGTGCATGAGCCCTGTACCCCTACAGTACCCAGGTCCATTCCTGGGCACTGTAAGTGCAGTGCTGCCATTAAGAGTATATGGTGCTGGGAGATCGTCATCACGAACTCCACAGCACCATGATGGCTACACTGAAGACTGAGAAGTTTGGTATCAAACTTCTCAGCACATTAAACCCACACTGATGCCAGTGTGGGATTTAATGTAAAATGCACGACAGACGGCATCTTAGAGATGCCCCCTGAAACGAACCAACAACCAGCGTCCTGACTGAGAGGCTGCCTAGGCTGCCACCCAGCAGACATGTTGCTGGACCCCTGGGTAGAGAGCCATCCGCTCTCGTGGGCCTGCAACAATGCACATCCTGGGCGAGGTGCTAGGTCTCCTCCCCCAAGATGGGTAGGGGAAGCTTTAAAGGCATGCCACCTTTGTGAGCTTCTCCAGGCCACTTGCTGTACTCTGCAACTGGCCCCCAAAGGTTCTGACCCCGACTCTGGCGGGAAGATCGGCGGGAAAACCCAAGTGAGGAAAGGGATTGTGTCAGCCTCTGCCAACCCAAACCGTCAGGTGAGGGAGGCGAGGTGAAACACAACTCCGGGCTCTCGCCATCTTGCGGATGGGGAGCCCTACCCAATCAGGACTAGGCTCCTGCCCCCCTCCCACTGGAGAGTGGCAGGCTAGGGGGTGTACCCACCCCAGGGAAGGGACCCATTGGTCCCTGACCTCTACCTACCTGTAACGCCCCTAAATGTAATATTTAGGGGCACCCTGAACCTTCCTTCCTCAGATCCCGAGTCCGAAACAAGAAGAAGAACATGAAGAAAGAAGACCTGCCGTGCAGCTGCTAACAAGAGGACGACACCAACTGACTTGGCTCCAGCCCCACAGGCCTGTCGACCCTCGAACCTGCTCCTGCTAAATCCCGGCGTCTCCTGTGGTCAGCAACCTCGAAAACCCCGGAGGACCTGACTACCTCGCTAATCTAAAAGACTGGGACTCCCATGAGCAGTGGTTCTGCTCAAACAAGCAACAACTCCTGGTGCCCAGCCCGGAACCGCAAATCCAGCACACTCTGCACCCGCCGAGCCCAGCCTGTGCCTGAGTCAACAAAGACCACGAGGACGTCCCCCCGGCGACTGTGGCCAAGAATCCAGCACCCAAGGACCCTCCTCGACGCTCCTGACGATGCATTGGGCCTAACTCTCTCTGCACCTGGCTGCCCCTGTGCCGCTGAGGGTGTAACAACTGTACCTACCTGACCCTGGGAGACCCCCGAGTCTATGCCCAGAACAATAACTCTGCCAGTCGTGTACTTACCTGAAAGCCGATAACCTACATTTTCTCTATAGGGTAACATTGACTGGTTTCACTTGTAAATTCTTCTAAGTGTCGAGTTTTGAAACTTCAAAATACTCACTAAAAATCACCCGATCAACAAAAACGAAATTACTCACATGTTACCAGGAGAGATCCCAGTGCTGGATCTTGGTGCCCAGCACTTACCCTGAAAAGTAATTATAACTGTGATTTTCCGATAAACAAACTTTCCTCCATAGGATAACATTGTCTGGTTTTTACCAGATATTCTTTCAAGTGTCGATTTTTGAAACATACATATATTCCTTAAAAATCGCCTGTGTAACAAAAACGATTTCTTTCAACTGTTTACAGGAGATGCACCAGGGCTGAATCCAGGATCCATCCCTGAGTAAGAAAAACCTATGTAAAGTAATTGATATTGCCTTTACTTAAAAATTCCCATTGAGCTCAATGTTATAATTGTGTTTAACTTGTGTTGCCTATTGCAACAACTGTAACTATTGCATTTAAAAGTCTATTGCTTATTGAAAGTACTCAACTAGAGCATTTCATTCTGAAAGTATTTTGATACCTCATTGTGGTTCTAAAATAAAACAACTATATATTTTTTATATACAAAACAATTGGCCAAGAGTTCAGTTCTTGAGTGTTTGAGACCATTTGCTGACTGAGTGTGTACAACAAATGCTTTACACTGTCCTCTGATACTGCCTTACTGCTCGACCAAGCTACCACTTTAGAGAGTAAGGTTATATCTAACTTTAGCCTCTGCCAAACCTCTGGGGACTGTTGGACTCTGTACACACTGTACCTTACCTTGGTGCAGTATGTAAAGAGCCACTTTCTTACACAATGGGCCTTTGGCTCCCACCTTTACACCAATTTAAGAGAATCCTCACCCTGCACTCCCTGCCATTACTTAATCAGCTACAGACAGTCATCTATAGCTCAATGCATCAGGAAGGATCCTGGCACTTCTAAAGAAAGCTTGTCTACGTTTGCCTCCCTATAGTGTCTGGTGTTCCCCCTCCCATCCAGGAGATTACAGCAAAACACATACAATGTCAGGGGAAAGCAACCTTCACTCCATCCAGTCCGTGTTCTTTTAAAATGGAACCAATAGGCCAATATCACTTGTGCATGGCACACTGCGAATCTTAGCACATATGCACAATACACAGGATTTTGGCATTCAGGATTCCGGCATTGTGAGCAGTGAAACTTTAGATGAATGGGCTTATAGGAGCACATTCAAGTCTCATAGATAAAAAGTCTATGACTATAATTCACTAAACATGAATGCTGCCAGCACTGCACTCCATGCATGTAAACCGCGACAGGACTGCAGTCCTCTTTCTCCATAAGGGTGTGTTTAGTGTATCCCTCACAGTTCAGGAAAAGTCCAACACCAATCACTGTCAAAGACTGGGCCTAGGTCAAATTGCTCTCCTGCCTCAGGTAGGGGTAAATATAAATGTCAACTTCTGTAGTAACTGTTTGAGAAACTTTATCATTCACCAACCAAGCTGGCAGCACAAACATCATTTTATCAACCAACTTAATTAAGAACACTTATGAAACACATGCCTAGCTTTGTGAAGCAGTGCCATATTCTACAGTGAGGTAGCTTGTTGCCTTGCAAGAACCCACATAATCGTGTTTTATGTAGGTGTACAGAGTGGACTATGTGGCAGTTGTTGGCTATAGGTATGTTCCCAAGAAAGGCCATAGATCACCGATATTATATGCGGATGACACGCAACTGGTCTTCTCATATACTCAGACAGATGGCTATGCAGCCCACTCTTTAGGCCTCTGTCTGGATAAGGTCGCAAACTGCATGAGAAGATCCTGTCTTAAACTGAATGGAGACAGAACTAAGCTTATGCTTTTGGGCAATAACCCAGATCCTCTTTCGTTTTTGAGCTGGCCAAGCTGTCTTGGTTATATTCCTTCACCTAAACCTGCCATAAGGAGCATAGGGATGTGGCTTTATGAATCTTTAAAATTTAATTCTCAAGCCATCAAAGTAGCTGCGATCTGCTTTGGTATGCTAAGGATGATGCGCAAAATTCTAGCCCCTCCTTCCTCCCACTGCAAAAAAAATTGTGTTCCAGGTGCTTACCCTTTCCCACCTGGATTACAGCAATTCCTTGTTTTTGGGAGCGCCTAAAGCCACAATCCAAAAATTGCAGGTGGTACAGAATTACGCAGCATGTTAACTATATAATTTACCAAGACATCAACCTGCGCATCAAACCCTGCATCTCCTCCATTGGCTGCCGGTAGTGGAGAGGATTAAATTGAAATCCCTCTGCATCGTACACAGGGCACTGTTTGACAAAGGACCAGCGATCTCCTGATAACTGCTCTCCTTCTATAAACCTGGGAGATTGCTGCGTTCCTCCAATGCCTTCTAAGCTAAAATCCCTCGGATTAAGAGAGCAAAATGAGGAGAGCGAACTTTATCATTCAAAACTGTGGAACACTCTTCCCCTCTCTCTTCGAGTTGTGGAAAAGGAGCTGCCCTTTCCTATGGTACTAAAAATCTGGCTGTTTCAGAGTGTGTTCTTGAAAATCCCTCTTCTTGCGCTGGGAGGCCTACAGGTAGCCATGCAGTCTATAAGGGTGCTTGAATAGAATAGAACAGTCAATCAATCTATCGATCAGGGTTTTGTAGAGCGCACTACTCACCTGTTAGGGTCTCAAGGAGCTGAGGGGAGAGTGTGAGCAGCTCCGTTGGGGTCATTTGAAGAGCCAGGTCTTGAGGTCCCTCCTGAATTGGTGCAGTGTCGGGATTTGCCGGAGGTGGAGAGGGAGATAGTTCCAGGTCATGGCTGCGATGTAGGAGAAGGACCTTCCACCTGATCTGGTCCTGTAGAAGCGTGGGACGGTGGCCAGGGAGAGGTCGGTTGAGCGGAGGTTTCTCTTGGGGGCATGGAAGGAGAGGCGGTCGTTGAGGTATTGGGGTCCTATATTGTGGCAGGCCTTTCAGGCGTGCATGAGCAGCTTAAGGTTATTCTTCTTTCGACAGGGAGCCAGTGGAGATCGAGTAGGTGTTGGGTGATGTGGTTGCGCCGTGGGATATCGAGGATTAATCTGGCTACAACGTTCTGGACTGTCTGGAGTTTGCAGAGGAGTTTTTGTTGATTCCGGCGTAGAGGGCGTTGCCGTATTCCAGTCTGCTGGTGATGAGGGCATGATCAACTGTTTTCCTGGCATCGGAGGGGATCCACTTGAATGTTTTACGTAGTATGCGAAGGCTGTTGAAGCATGCAGAGGAGACGGCATTGATCTGGCGATTATGAGTGGGCGATGAGTCCAGTATGATGTCGAGGTTACGTGCATGGTCTGTCAGAGTAGGTGGGTTTCCGAGGGTGGGGGGACCACCAGGTGTCGTTCCATGCAGAGGGGGTGGAGCCGAGGATGAGGACTTCTGTTTTCTCAGAGCGGAGTTTCCGGCAGCTGTTCTTCATCCAGGTTGCGAAGGCTTTCATCCCTTCTTGAGAGTTGTGCCTAGTGATGTTGGGTTCCTTGGTGAGGGAGAGGATGAGCTGGGTCCTCAGCGTAGGAGACGATGATGAGCCCGTGGTTTCTGATGATGGTTGCGAGGGGGGCCATGTAGACGTTGAAGAGGGTGGGGCTGAGGGGGAATCCTTGGGGTACTCCGTAACTGATTTTTGTTGGTTCTGAGAGGAAGGGCGGGAGTCTTATTCTCTGTGGTCTGCCCATGAGAAATTAGCATAACTAGTCTAGGGCCTTTCCTTGGATGCTGATGTCATGGAGTCTGGTAGCTAGCGTGCGGTGGGAGACAGCGTTGAAGGCTGCTAATAGGTCCAGGAGGTTGAGGGCTACCTTTTAGCTTTAAGGTTACAGGTCTTGATGCATTTAACAATTCACCTGTCAATATCTGCCTTAGGTATGGTGTGTCCTTTATGAGGTTGAACAAAGGCAACAAATAGCTGTTGTTTTTTAAGGAGGGATTCAGTCCTGTCGCATGAGAGCACACTTGATGTCAAGTGCGTGAAGTACTCTCTAAGCTACCGAGTCAAGACTGTGGAAAGACAACAGGGAGCTAAATTGTTTGGTTAAGGTGGAATGGGAAGACCAACTTAGGCATAAACTTGGCTTGCTCCTAAGTACCGAGCTGTCATTATGGATCTGGAAAAGGGTAGTGGGAGGGCCAATAGCTCACTTATGTGCCTTAGTGATGTTATGGCAACCAGGAAGGGAAACATCTAGGAGAGAAATTCCACCTTGCAAGAAAGCAGTCGTTTAAAGGGCTGTCCCATGTGTCAGGTGACGACAATATTCAGGTTCCAGATTGAGGCAGCTGGCACTCTGGGTTGATGACACGCTTAAGGACATCAATATAGACTTTAATAGGAAGAATTTTAAAGTGTGAGGAGTGTTCTCTGTTCTGCATGAATGTGGGGACAGCAGCTAGGTGCAGCTAAATCAAGGTGTAGGCTAATCCTGACTTTTGCATATGTAGGAGGTAATAAATGATGTCTTGTGCTGTTGGTGTGAGAGGGTTTATGTGGCTCAGGGTACAGTAGTGGCAAACTGTTTCTATTTAGCAGCATAGTAGGTGCGTGTGGTAGGTCTACAGGCTTCCTTCAGTATGTCCATGTACTCTAGATGTAAGGTAAGGTAGTCAAACTCGAGGACCTCAGGAGCCAGATTGCTAGGTTGAGCAGCCTGGGGTCTGGCTGTTTGACCCTGCCTTTATTTTGTGTAAGAAGATCTGGCCTATTTGGGGAGTTTCTCATGTGGGGCGATGGACATCTCTATCAGGGGCTAGAACCATTACAGTACGGCCTGCCGCACCTGAGAGTGGCACTGGCTTATGCATGATACTCGACATCCAACCCCCATAGGGGCAGTGCTCAGCTACAACATACAGCCGCCTATGTGTCTTAGAAGAGATTTGGTTGTCGACCATATTCACACATCTCAGTGTGGTCCTCAGATGAGATCCAGGGTAGACGGAGGTAGACGGAATGTCCTCAGATACCTCTTCTGCCTCTTGAACTTCTAAGTCCTTAGGGTCAAATGAGCTGGATCGGATGATCTTGGAGCTGGGTTGGTGGGGCAGAACATCAGGTGACTCACCAAACTGCTCTTCTTCGGCACTGAGTGGGCCTGACTCATGGAAAATGTCCAGTGTCTCCAAGGATTATATGATCGGGATGAGATGGCTTTGGCGAGAGGCAATGTCCGGACACTTGATGAAAGTGTGACTACAGACAGTGTTACCCTCCATCCCAGGGTTGAGAGCAATCAGCCCAACTTTAGGATTCTAGCCAATGGTGAAGCACCAACCTTGACTGAACTTTATCCTTAGGTTATTTGTTGTGTGTTTGGTGTATGTGGTAGGATCACATTTTCATTATACCCACAGATTTTACAGAAATGGGAGTAACCTGACAGCATTGAATACTTTGATAGCTGGAGACACATAATACAAACGTCTTGACGAAGGCTGCTGTCCCGCTGGGTATGTAAAATGATGGCCAAAACATGTTGACGGTCAGGTAACAACCCACTTCCACCGCTAACTGCCAAAAGGCGATCCTCCTTTTTAATCCAGCCAGGACATCCTAGAATAAATATATTAAGTCGATAGTCCTAGACTGTTTTAACCTAAAAAACACCCTGGCTCAGAAACAAATGCACCAATGGCCTGGGTGTGGGAAGCCCAATGATGAAGCATGCCACAACCTGTGGGTGAGGGTCTTTTGTTTCCCAGAAGCATATTTCCCACGTGAACTTGTGAAACTAGGTTCCTACAAAATCAACCTTACTTGTTCCTTTTTAACACCCGTCTCCCCTTTGATGTGAATGTGCCTGAAAACTACGACAGTCAAAGTTCCCTCATCCACTGTCGCATGTCCTTTCTGAGGCATAGTTATGTGTAACCTACTCTTCCCCCACTGCTTAAATATGTGTCTTCTCTAGGTTTCTTAGTCTCATAGCTTTGAGTAATGTAAAATTTGCTATCGGGGATATATTTTTCATCTTTAAGGAGCCTATTCCAGACAAGTGTATTCTTTGTTCTCTCTGCCTCAATTGCGCTTTCAGATTTGACAGTCTTCAAAGGCTAACATTTATGTTTCAGACTCGACAACTTTTCAGCCACTGTATGACAATACTATTCCTTAATAATACTTTGAAGAAGAATCATTGTGTTTACGCTTACTTAAAACTGTCTCTTTTGTCTTCAACCCAGAATTGTGGCTGATTACCGCTCTCAACAATTGATGATTTTGATGCATTGCATGACTTATCACCACTTTTGACAACTGTTGATATCTTTATCAACAGATTTGCCCATAGACTTCTACACCAGCTTTTTCAGCTCCTAAAATTACTCCATTTAAGAAACTAGAGAATCAGTATCCTTAAATGGTTTTTCTGGGAGTGACTCTTCTAATAGAATTTGTTGAGCGGAAGCTTACTCAACGTTTGAATCACTAAACTGCTGTACTTGAGTCTCTTCTATGACCTCAACATAATCTCCTGTTCAGAAAACATGATCTCCTCTGTCTATGGACTTTGATTCTTTGTTTAGGAACTGTCAATGCCCCACAACATTTTCATTTTAGCCCAATGTGCCAGTATTACTTTGCCATGTTCTTCTAAGGCTTAGCTCTATACTGCAATAAGGAACCAGGGCTTTCAGGTTATGGCAGTGGACTTAGTATAGCCTTATAGCCCGCAGTAGTGGGCTATACCGGCTATTAAAGGCCCGCTCCAGCGTTAAAGACCCGAGTCGAAAGTGAGGGCCTTTAACAAGGGAGCGGGACTTTAATAGCCGGTATAGCCCAGCTACAAAGGGCTATAAGGCTATTAGAACATTCTGCCACTAGAGGGCAGAATGTTGTAACAAATAAAACAAAGACTTCAGGGAGAGCAAGGGGATTGAAATCCCCACAGGCTCCCTGAAGCCTTTGTTCACAGCCACAGCTGTGAACAAAGAAACATTGGAATGTTGGAGCTCCGGGCTTATACCAGCCAATATAAGCCATTGTTTTCAATGGAGCTCCCAACATTCCAATGTTCTAATAAAGTTTATGTTTCACAAAATGCGTTAGAAGCATATATGTGAAAGACATATATCAGAAAGAAATTGGAACAGATTACAAATGAAAAGAGGACTATTATCATGGAATTTAGTAGATTTTCATTTTACATACAAAATGCTGTACCTTAATTTGGAACCCTGTCTCATTAACCGCTTCCTTCCATCCACTTTCCTGTAATAAAGAAAAAAATATATTGTGACTTCATACCTTGTCAAAGATATATACCTTGAACTCTTTTCTGTTACTTCCACAAATCCAAGCCCAATACCCAAAATGCACTTTAGAGTCAGAGGGGTTGATGATCATTCACATTTAGTGAATGATATTTTCCTCTAGTTTGTATTAGGCCAGGCAGTGGGTGTTGCATTTAACAATGTTTAGGAACGGACTACTGCAAAGTTCAATCGGTCTTCAAATTAAATCATTTGGTAATCAGGTTGCACTCGAAACTGGCATTCATGCATGGCAGCCCATTGAACAGCCATTAGAGAGACATGTAAAACAAGAATAAAAGGTAATGTTTCATAAAAGCAAAAGGAGACCATGTTAATTATAAATCTAAGGGAGCATGAACTGCATTCCAACTCAATGGCCACCAGTCTGTAAGAATCAATATAACCCAGTAAAACCCTCATCAAAATCAAAAAAGAGTCACTCCTCTCAATGATATTCTAAAACACACTAACGCTGATGACCACAGGCTCCTAAACCGCCCAACCCCCCCCCAAAAATAAACAGTAATCACCAAATTGGTAAAGGTGCAAAAACGGAAGGTGCGTTCCTTTCAGAATAATTAAAAAATGTGAACAAATTCAGTCTGCACTGATTTACTTTTCAATGTTTTTATTGATGAATATTTACAAATAATAAGCAATCAGACAATACAACCTTCAATAAAAAATAACCCCAAATAATAATCTCCCTGTTCCTCCGGACCCAAATCCCACCCCCACACCAGACCAGTTGCACGGTAAAGAATACATTACATATCTAGAGCTTCCGAGGCAGCAGTGCAGGATCAAGCATTCCCAGAGCTCTCATCGTTTGTGGGGACATCTTACCCTGAACCTCGCTATTAAGTATGAAAGAACAGGACCCCACAGTTTGTAAAAGGTATGAGGTTTGTCCACTAAGTCACATGCTGTTTTCTCATGTGCCAACAGGTGCCGGAGCTTGTGGAGCCAAAGTTCATAGGTAGAGGTTGTTGGTTTCCCCCCGGGAGAAATAATGGTGTGTTTAGCAGCAAGGAGGAGATGAGATTTTCTTTTGCCTGCCCTGGAACGGACTGGGTAGAATTACTCCGAGGGTCTGCCAAGGAGGGTGTCATCAGGGAGCTTGTCTCGGTCCTGGCCCTATATCTGGGAGACTGAAATAAAGATAGCATCCCAAAAGTCTCCCAAGTCGGGGGCAGGATCACAGAATATGCTTGAGGGAGCCTATGCCTCCCTCATCCATGCCAGCACGTCTCGGGGGAAGTAGGATTGATGATGTGAAGGCGGTGCGGAGTAAGGTACCAATGGAACAGCATTTTACAGAGGATCTGCCTGCCTCGGGCATAGCAAGCAAAATTGCTAGTGCGAAGGAATACCTCTGGCCACTGGCATTGAATGTAATTTTGAGACCTTTCTCCCAAGGTAGTTGGAAATATGATTTACCCGCCAATGCCGGGGTGTTAAGAATGCTGTAGATGCTAGAGACCAATTCTTTCAAGGAGGAGAGGACTGAAGGAATTCCTCAAAAAGCATAGCCGCTCTCATGGTGTGTGCTTTGACTAGGCATGGGCAGTGAACTCCACTCGCGGAGTTTTCCGCACTCTGCGCAGCACGCGGCATTCCACCAACGTTAAGTTGATGGAGCGTGAGCGAGAAAATTCCAACAATAAACCACTTCCCAGCGAGATTTCTCGACGTGGGCAGTCGCGGATGGTCGCGACCGCTCGCATTAAGAAACCATTCGTTCGCGTTGAGGAAGCTGCCGCTCTTGCGTGTTTGATCTACTTGAAGGTATTCAATTAGCTCTCGGATTAGAAGTCCTGAAGGCAAAAGCAATCTCACTCCCTCCAGATCTGGAAGGCCCATGTCACTAGGTCCGGTGTGAACTTTGTTAAGTCTTTATTTTTGGAGTCAAGTTGGAGGTGAAGTTCAGTTTGGTGGCAAGGGAGTCCCAAACTGTTAGTCGGCCTCTCGTGGTCTTAGGAACCCATGGTACCTCACTCAGAAGTCTGGTTGCAAGGTTCTGATCTATGAAGCACCACTGTTTATCCGATTCCCCTCTGAGCCATTCAACCATATAGCACAATTGAGATGTGTGATAGTGTTGCAGTAAATATGGGACTAGCAACGCCCATGCCTCACCCCCTGTACCTGGGATCATTTGTGCAAGTTTTGAAGGCCAGTTTTGAGCGTTTTCCTTCCCAGATATACTTCATACAGGCGGCTTAGGGGTGAGCAGTTTTCTCCCAGTTCATTATGAAGAAGAATCGCTTGAAATAAGTACCAGATACGCGGCAGTAAAGTCTTTTAGTGCCACAAAATGCCCCACTAATGACAGGGAGAGAGAGATTTTATCAGGCTACCGGGGAGGTCTGAGGTCTTAGCCTCACGCAGGAGGAGTTCAACATTTGTCTTGCGGCAGAAAGAGAGGCTTGCTCTCAGGAGGATGCCCAAGTATTAAATAGAGTTTCTGGTCCAAGAAAACTGTGTTGTCCTGGATAAGGAGTCCACTAAGGTGTTCTCTTCCTCCAAAATAAAGCTTTCAGATTTGATCACATTTACCTGTAGGCCGGAGAGCGCTTGAAATTCCCCGATGAGGGGGAGCAAGGATTATGCACGGAACATATATATTATATATCTCAATGGACGCTGCTGATGCAATTTGAATGGGGTGAAAGGGAGACTTCTTCGATAGCTGCATTTCTCTGCAAAAGTGGGCCAGATTTGGATAAAAATGGGTTGTATAACCATTTCACATTGTTTAATATATACCGCTGGAGGCATGTGTTTTTAGGGACAATGCTACCCAGGACTTTGGGAGTAGAGCACAAGTTACTCTGTGCAGCATTTCAACATATTTTCAAGACCAAATGTGCAGACCCCTAACTTGGAACCTCTTCAGATGTTGGAGAGGCCATCCACTAAACAGGGAGGCAGTGAAGAATATGAGGTTACAGTATCTACCAGAAAAGCATCAGTTAAGGTAAGTAACTTCTGGTGTTTGCCAGTAGCCCGGTGGCAGTGGGCTTGCTGGTTGACGCTTGGATTGCTGGTCGCGATCATCCTGCTCTCCGCCCCCGCTGATTACTAGCGCAGGCGATATACATTTGTATTGTATTTTACTGCTTTTAACTCATCTTCAAAGTTTGTGCAGGTCTCTTACCTTTTGCGGTTTCAGAGGTGGGTTGCCAGGGCGGGTTGGTGCACTTGCGGGCTTCTAAGCAGCAACGGGCGCCATCTTAGATCGGGCTGCCTTCCTTCCTAGCCCTGCCCCTCCTCCACCGCTCCGCCCCTACTTAATCGTGCAGCATGTGTCAGCGCAGCGGACGAGCGCAGCGGGCGCGACGTAGGCGCGCCGGAGTTGCGCCAGAGTTAAGCCCGTCTGCGCCCGTCCGCGGCCGACCGGGGCTAGGGGCACGAAAGGCTGCCCGCTTACTTACGTACTCACCTGCATTACTACTCTCATATTGGGTCCCTGGAACGGTTGACCCTTCGATCAGTACCCACCTGAGACAGCTTGATTTATGTTCTTCCCCACCTTACCGTCCTCCTAGTACCAGCCCACCTTTATTTCCTTTATCCAATACACCATCCTGCACCATCTTGCCCCCCCCAGCCCCCCCAGCACCAATTTGTAACACTTCAGCAATACTCTTAAACACCAGGTCTGCGGTTAGTCATCAATACGAGCTATTTGACTACATTGATACCCATAATCCAAACCTCATATTCTTAACGGAGACCTGGTTTAAGGCAGACTCCCTACCCAATGTATTAGCCGCATTGCCTCCATCATACTCTGCCATTCGAGCAGATCGGCCTGAGGGCAAGCGGGGTGGCGGAGTAGCCTTAATAGCCCGGACAGACTTCTGCTTCCAGATTCTCCCCTCCTTACCCATTCCTGAGGTAGATTACCTTGTAGCTCGTTCAACTCTCCATCAGGTACCATTCACCTTTGTCTTAATTTATCGTCCTCCCCAGCTAACCCCATCCTTTCTCCCTAGCATTCAGGCTCTCTTAGCCACCTTGGTGGTTAACAATTCATCGGTACTAGTGCTAGGGGACCTAAACTTTTGGCCCAATGAACCTGCTGAGAGCCCTCAATCCAAAGATTTTACAGACTTCATGATTTCCTTGAACATCTCTCTGCTCACTCATGGCCCCACACATACCCACGGTCATATGTTGGATCAAATCTGGGCGCTAAATATTCCATCCACACCCCCCATAATTTCCCCGTGCTCCTGGTCCGACCATTCTATTATTTCCTTTTCCCTTGCACTGACCACACTGGTCAAACCTCCTCTTCCTAAAAACATTTGGGTCAGGAAATGGGGTAAAACGGACATGCCCTCCTTCTGTTCAACTTTGGCCAAAACCGCTCCCGACCTTACAGATCTCACTGCTACGTCGCAACTGGCCGCCATTGATAATTGGCTGACTTTGGCAGGCGACGAATTCGCCCCCATGAGGCGACTCACTGTCAAGCGGGCCCATGCAGCCAATCGATGGTTCACCTTAGAGCTAAAAGAACAGAAACTAGCAGCTAGAAGAGCCGAGCGAGCCTGGAGGAAAGACTACAGCCCAGAGCTAAAGACTATATATCTGTCTGTTTTAAAAACTTATAAAGCGGGCATTCTAGCGGCTAAAACTGCATTCTATACCAGCAGGATTATGGCAGCTGAGTCTCGCTCAAAGGAAATCTTTACCGCGGTCCATGAATTAGCATTATCCAGTCGAACCACGACTACCATTCCCCCCTCTCAGTCCTTCTGTAACTCGCTCAATGAGTTTTTTATTGATAAAATACTCAAAATCAAACTTAACATTCCACCACCCTCCCTTGCATTTGTCAATTCTTCCCCTCCCCCCACTGTCCCCAAACTTAACCTTATTCCACCTTTAACTGAGGACACCTTCTTCTCATTACTTCACCGAGTCAAATCCGGTTCTCCCTTAGATTTTGCCCCCGCCCATATCCTCAGGGAAATCTATTTATCTTCCCCCACTTCCCCTTTGACCCTCCTCAATGACTCGCTAAAGAAGGGAAACGTTCCTGATATACATAAATCAGCGGTTGTCATACCTATTATTAAAAAACCTGACGCTGATTCTTCCTCCCCCTCCAACTACCGTCCCATTTCCCTACTGCCTTACCTAGCAAAAATTTTGGAAACTCACGTCACAACCACCTTAAGCACTCATGTTGAAATCAATCACTGTCTTTCCCCCCGTCAAGCCGGCTTTCGCCCATTGCACTCCACCGAGAAAGTGGTGATCTCGGTAATGGACGTGCTACGTGAAGGCATTGACACCAACCTTCCGCAAGCCTTGATTTTATTAGATCTGTCCGCCGCCTTTGACACGGTGGATCATTCCATTCTTCTCAGCCGTGTCAGGGCGGCGGGCATAGAAGGTTCTGCCTTCTCGTGGATTGAGTCCTTCCTCACAGGGAGGGCCCAAGCCGTCCATTTGGCCAATTTCACCGCTGACTTTCGCAAAGTGGAGTGCGGAGTCCCTCAAGGCTCATCACTTTCCCCACTTTTATTTAATTTGTACATCTATCCCCTCATTTTTTCGTTACAGCAGATGGAGGTCACGGTGTTTAACTACGCTGATGATCTCCAGCTAATCTTTAATCTCTCCAACTCCCCCTCATCTGCTTCCAATGTTCAGACCGTAATGACATTCATTCAGGACTGGATGAACTGCAACCACCTCAAACTCAATCCGGACAAGACTGAGTTAGTCCTGACCGGAGGTGGTTGCAGTCCATGGACCTCTGCCCACTGGCCCTTGTCACTTGGTGCTCCCCCTCTTCCTGTCTCTAAGGTCAAAACTCTTGGGATTTTTCTTAACACACAACTCTCTATTCACTCACATGTGGGTTCAGTGGTCTCTGCTTGTTTCTTTTCTTTAAGACTAATTAGGAAAGTATCCCGCTTTTTTTCCCTTCCTGCTTTAAAAATCATTGTGCTGGCCATGGTACTGTCGAGAGTTGACTATGGTAACATCATTTACAATGGAGCTCCAGCATATGCGTTCCATCGTTTGCAGCTCATTCAGAATCAAGCGGCTCGTTTGATCTATGGCTTACCCAAATACCATCGTGCCACTCCCCTGCTTAAAGCTTTGCATTGGCTCCCGGTGAGGGAGCGTGCCCTTTTTAAACTGGGTTGCCTTACCTTTCAGGCTAGATCAGGTACAGCCCCCGAGTTCATTTGCGCCGCCATAAAACCGTACCTCCCAGGTCGTGAACTCCGCTCTGCCCATAGGGCTTTCCTCATCATTCCTCGTTTCAAGAAAAAGAAATCTGGCGGAGCGAAATTTGCTGTTCTCGCCCCACTTTTCTGGAATTCTCTCCCTCCTGCTCTCCGATCTTCTCCGTCATACACACAGTTTCGGAAAGACCTTAAAACCCTGTTATTTGAGCAAGCTTATACTGTCTAGCCCTTCTGCCGACCGCTACTGCATCACTTAAAGCGCCATGAAACCGCATGGTATACGTGCGCTTAACAAATGCTTTTAAATTCAAATTCAAATTCAAATACTTTCAACTAAGGAATCCTCACTTTAGCAATAGATATCACAGCCATACCTCTCAAAAGAGCAGAGGGGTCTGGGGAGTGGACTCAGACTATAAAGTCTTGCAGAACCAAGTGGGCAAAGTGGTCTTTCCTGTCGGCCATTTATCCAGGCACTCATGTTTCCTGAATACTTGCACCAGCACTTATGTTGTACTCTGAAGGCTAAAAACTGTACCTCTGATGGCAATGCCTTTGTAGAAGCTTTGGCTCTGGTGGAATGAAACTACAGTCCTTCCGGGGGATATTTCTTGGGTGGTGCGTAACAGATTTTGATGCAGTGGGCTATCCATCTAGACAGGATCATCTTTTGTACCACCACTCCTTTCTTCCCCGCAAAAAAAGTACAAATATCAGGATGTCCACAAAACGGACCTCTGTGCAGTCAACATAGCAGCTGAGTGCCCTTTTTGGGTCGAACCAATTGAGTCTTTCCTCCTCTTTCAAGTGGTGAGGTGCAGTGAAAAACATTGGCAGTAATCGATTGGCCCGCCAACATGAAAATAAGTTACAGCCTTTGTTAAAAAGGCCACCCAAGCCATGACTAATAGTACATCGTGGGGAAAAAGTAGCAAGGGGCAGTTGCACCAAAAGCACCGCAGTGTACTGACATGATACCAATGAGGGAAACAATTCTGAGCGTCAAGAGACGCAACAGCTGTGCAATGATTCAAAGGGTGTACACAAGAAAAGTGAAAACTGAATTTAAAACCCAGCCTGGCATAATGAATGGCTTCAGAAAAAACAGAAGTCAAACCTTTTATAAAAAGTATTGCAACCAGAAATGTGACTAGAGATGGTTGGTCCGTTAAACACAAAAGAGCATAAAGGGCTGACAAATAACTTCTTACTGTGGCTACTACAAGGCTTTGCTGGCCTAAGGAAAGAAAGAATAACAAACATCCGATGGGTTGATTTGCAGAGGACTGATGTGTCGAACATCACGCCAGGCAACATTTCTCCTAGTGCTCACCACATATGGACTTCACGGAAGGGTGTCTGGCCACAAGAAGGACTTCAACCACCTCAGTGGCCATGCAAAAAACATTTAATTTGCGCTGCTCAACCTCCATGCATTGATATGTAGATTGTGGAAATTTGGGTACAGGGGCCTCCTCTGTTAAGGAGACAGGAGATTTTCCTGAAATGCTAGCCATATCAGCATGGGCGTAGCTTCAAGGGAGGTGTTTGGGGTGTTACACCCCCCCTCCCCTTATGAATGTATTTAATAAATAATTGGGTGTAGGAGCTTTCAATCTGGTTTGATAAGGTGTCTGTCAGATTTCCCCCGGGATTTTTAGATACTGACTCAGACAAACACACATACACTCTCTTCTCTCTTTTGTAGGTCTTAATACATGGTTAGTTTACAAAACACTGTTTTAAGTACCCCTCACAATCCGCACTACTTTCCCTTTCCACTGGCGCTGCTTCTCATATAATAATTAACATGATATGCTAATGTGATTGTTGGAAGATCTGAAGCTCAAAAACCTCCTCCTGCCCCCTAAGTCTTACTGACCAAGCTATGCCCTTGCACATAAGAGGGAAAATACTCAGTGCTCAAGTTATCCTAGTTTCCTGGCCAAGTGTGGGGGGCGAATAGGATGACTTGGGCCAGGTATATCCTGTTATTACTCAGAGATTGAGGCAGAAGAGGTACAGGTGGACAAGCGTACCAGAGTCCTGTGTGCCATCCTAGCTGGAATGTTTTGACAAAGTGTGGTTAACAAATGATGAACAGCCAGGGCATACACCATTGATCAAACCCACCCAGTGCCTCCTTGCGATGGACACTGCTTATGGTCAGCCAGGCTGTGTCTGCTCATCTCGTCTGTTCTGTCATTCAGGAATTCAACAAGGTTGTTGGTGACCGGAATGATGTCCTGCTCATCCAGCCACTTCCTGAGACGTAGGGGCCTCATGACAAAGGATCTGCCCTGCTTGTTGCAGCACTACATGGAGGCCATGATATCCGAATAGACCTTCATTAGCCTTTCCTTGATGGAGGAAAGAAGTCTTTCGGACCCAGACGAATTTCCCGAAGTTCCAGAAGTCTGCTGTGGTGCTGAATCTCCATCGGAGACCCTAGGCGCCTGATCTCTACCTCTCTCAAGACACTACCCCTCCAAACCCAGCACTGGTACATCTATCCCAACTGTAAACTCTCGACAGGAGAATAGCCTATGGAGTGGGAGGAAATGATAGGCAGGGCATACTCCCTTTGAATAAAAACCCACATGTGAGATGTGATGATCTCCAGCCAGGGTGGAAATTAAATATGCTGCCTCTATCAGATGGACACATGCCAAAAGGCAAAAGTAGCATGGCAGCCACTGCAGCACAGAAAGAGTAGTTGGAGGATTTCTGACCGTGAACGCCGCCTTGGCCAGCGCCACATCCTCTGCATAGAAAGGGCGGACTACTGCTGTAGCACAAGTTGGTAAGGCAGGCATTGCTTGTAAGCCAGCCCATTGAAATAGACCATGAACTTTCTGTACTTTCAGGGAAACCGTTTACTGGATACAACAGCGCCAAAGATTGTGCTGTGACTGTCCTTAAATCATTCCAGCACTTCTCTCCAAACAACCTGGACCCATCGAAGAGCATGTCCATCAAGGATCCTTGCATCTGTTGTGAAAATCCAGTTGATCTCATCCAGGTAGATCTTTCAATCATGACTTTGGTGCCAATAGCGCTTCATATTCAGTTTTTAGTGCACAGTCTGGCACACAGAACATGCTAGGTTGCATTCAGGTTCTCTTGCATCAGACAAAAATGGCCCTGAGGTCTTCTGGGACAGCCAACAAGAACTCGCTGGCCATGTCCCACAAAGCATGGTGCACCTACCCAACAGTCGCGGTTCAGGAATCTACAGGCCAAGCTAACTAAGAAGAAGAATTTCTTTCCAAAAGCATCAATATGTTTTAACCCTCTATTAGGACTACTGGTTCGACAAGAATTTAGCGGCATCTTACATACCAATGCCTGGGCTAGCAGGATTCCAGTGTAGAATGTTTAGTTTTGCATTACCAGGTGCCAGTCTATATCGGCTAGCCACAGATCGCCTAATCAGAAAGCCAAAGCAATGCTTATCCCATGTCGCCATCAAGATGTCAAGTAAGGACTTCACTGGATGGCAATAGTGGCTCAAAAAAAGTTGGCCTTGGTTGTAGAATCTCAGTTAATTTGCCTTTTTGCGATAGTATGCAATTGTAAATTTATGACCACAGGTGCCGATGGTACAGTACTGGAAAAAATCACTTTCTTCTGTTGGTGACCCAGGTGGTGAGTCTAGCTCCGTTTCAGGGAATGTACCTAGCCCACTAGCATACTGTAAAACTAAATACCCCCCTCATTGCTACTGTCATGAGGGTCATTGAGTATGTCCTGAACTGCTCAGAATCAGATTTAAAATGTTCATGTAGCCTTTGGTAGTATTAGTGCAGTGGCAGAGGCCTAACATCGGTGCCTGGATGAATAATGATTGCTTGCACCTTTGTTATCTTGTAGCGTGACATAGATCTGGAATGGAGTTGGAAATTGGTGTTGGGGGAAAAAAAGTAATCATATAACTTCCAAGCTGTAACCAGAGCCCAAGTACCAAAAAACACATATTGTGTGAGACTGTGACCAACATCTGCTTCCTGCAGTCTCAGCATTATGTTTTTGGTGGAGACATTTTTCCTTGGCACACTACTGTTGAAAGAATTTTGAAGTCATCTGAAGACCAACAAAGTTGGCAGTGTAGATTCAGATCTGTGTCAAAATGCACAGAAGGAAGCTCTGTCACTTCTGGTGCAGTATAAAGTCACTGCAGAACAAGTTACTTACCTTCAGTAACATCTTATTTAGCCGCAGATATGGGAACAGAAAGAGGGTTACCTTTTGTTTCCCTGCACACCATGCCACAAGTTTGCCTCAACTGTAGGCGTACACCGTCTTGGTGGAGGGACGCCTGGAGGCCAGATTAACATTGCAAAATTTGGGCGGAAGGTCGAAAGCTGTCATCTGTCGCTGCTCAATCTCCACGCAAGAAGGCAGAGGGTTGACAGGCTCCGGTGGAGAACCCTTCACTGCTGCTGAGACAGAAGATCCTCCCAAAGGGGAAGACTATTTGAAGGACCGATAGCCATGATCAACAGCTCGGGATACCATTCTCTTCATGCCCAATCCAGCGCCACAAGGATGACTTAGGCCCTGCTGCTCTTGATCTTCTTGAGAACTCTGGGCAGAAGTGGGGTGGGCGGAAAGGTGTACATGAGGCCTGAGCTCCACTTGAGACGATGAGAGTCTACAAGCGAGAGCCACCTTGAAAACTCCAGCGCGCACAACTGCTGACATTGTGCGTTCTCTTTGGTGGTGAACAGGTTTAACCAAGGCTCTCTCCACTTCCGAAGGAGACCTTGCACCACCTCCGGAAGGAGACGCCATTGGTGATCTATAGTCATCTTCAGTCGAGTTCGTCTGCTCTGCCGTTCAGAGAACCTGTCAGATATTGAACCACCAGAGATATGCCCTGCTGTTCCAGCAATGTCCAGAGATGCAGGGCCTCTTCACAAAGGGTCCACGACCCCACACCGCCCTGTTTGCTGCAGTACTAAATGCCAGTGGTTGTCCGCGAACACCTGCACTGGCCATCCCTGGATGGAGGTTAGAAAGGCTTTCAATGCCAGTAGGATTGCTTGGAGCTTCAACAGGTTGATTTGGAGTCTGGATTCCGCTGGAGACCACAGTCCTCTGACCTCCACTTCTCCCAGATGGCCACCCCAACCAAGGAGTGACGCATTGATCACTACTGCGAGATCTGTTTAGGGAAGGGAGAGAGGTCCGACGCGACCCAATATTGGTCCGTTAACCACTACTGCTAATCTTTTGCAGATCTCTCTGAGATCTGGACTATGTTGGAGAGATTTCCCTGGAGCTGGGCCCAATGTAACTTCAGGTCTCACTGCAGAGCCCGCATATGCCAACAGGCATGTGCCACCAGCAGGATGCAGGAGGCCATGAGACCAAGCAGCTTTAGAGACCGTCTCACTGAATTCCATGACAGAGGCAGAAACAACTGTATCATAGACTGAATATCCTAGACTCGCCGTTCAGGAGGATAAGCCTGAAACCGCGCTGTGTCCAGAAAAGCTCAGAAGAAAGAAAGTGTCTGAGAGGGAGTCAGGTGTGACTTCGGCACGTTGCTAGCGAACCCCAGTGAATGCAGGAGTTTCACTGTAGTCTGGAGTTGTGAGGCGACAGCCTGGGGCGAGCTCGACTTCAACACCCAATCGTAATAACAGGGGAAAACTGAGACCCCTGATCTCTGCAGACGAGCTGCAACCACTGCAATCACCTTCTTGAACATACGCGGGGCGCTGGTGAGGCCAAAAGGAAGCACAGCAAACCGATAGTGCTCGTGGCCCACCGTGAACCGCAGGGTAACACCTGTGGACTGTCAGGACAGGAATGTGCAAATATGAATCCTTCAGACAGGACCTGAGGCAGAGTGAACATTTTGAGCTTCTCCTTGATAAAGAAGTTGGGAGATCGCAGGTCTAAGATAGGAAAATGGCCTTCTTCCTTCTTGGGCACCAGAAAGTAGGGGAATACGAAACACCACCCACTTCTGGCGTTGGCACCCTCTCCATGGCTCCTTTGACCAAAAGAACAGTCACTGCTTGGCAGAGAAGAGATAGTTGGTCCTCCGTCAACCTGTTGCAAGTAGGTGGCATGGAGGGAGGCTGCGAAAAGGTGGATTGAAGGTGACGAGGGGCCATGAAAAGGCACAAGGTCCTGGCCGTAGCTCTGCTGTCCTGAAAACACTCCAGCCTGTTCTCTGAAGAGACAGGAGTCATCAAACGGCATGCCCATGAGTGATGACTGCAAATTCCCCAGAAAAGCCAGTAGTCCTCAACCATGCATGGCGCCTCAGAGCCACTGTTGACAAAACTGCTCTGCCTACTATGTCGGTGGTGTCTAGTCTCCACAGCAGATGATAAACTTAATTGCGTCTCTACTGTCGGCAACAGCCTGGGAGGGCATTGGCCCAGGCCTCCTACTAAAACTTTCACAGCACCAGTGCGACTGTGTTGCACAGAGCGTGTGAGTAGCGGCCAACAATACATGCAGTGTTCACCGACCGCAATGCCAAGCTGGCGGAGAAAAACACCTTCTTGCAAAAATTGTCCATCTTTTTGGATTCCTGGTCCAACGGGACCATAGGGAATACACTAGGATTTATTTGAGAGGTGGAGGCTTGTACCACCAAGCTCTCCTGGTTGGGGTGTTGGGTGAGGAAGTTTGGGTCCCCTGAAGTGAGGCTAATAGCGGAGGCAATAGTCCTGTTCCCAGGAGCCCCTCTGCTGGGCTTGGATGAAATTCCAAGCAGGACGTCAGTAAGTGCCTCACTGAAAGGGAGGAGTGGGTCTCATGGGGACACTCCCGGCTAAAGCACTTCTGTCAAGACATTAGACTTGACTAACACTGAGGGCAAACTAATGCCCAGGACCTCAGCCGCCCTCCGCTCCACCACTGCAAATGAAGTTCCCTCCTGAATAGCCACAGGAGGGGGAGAAAGCATACAAGCATCTGGAAATGTATCCAGTCTGCCGGCTTCACCCAGATCCTCGCAGCAGTCCATAGGGTATTCATAAGGCAGGTATTCTTCAGGTTCTAGCGACCACTTCCACTCCTCCACGATGACCAGCCTATAAGAATGGGGCTCAGGCTCCAGCCAGGACAGCATGGTGCCAGTTGGCGTCGGACAATCAAAAGATGGGGGAAATAGGGGTTGAGGTTAGGTTCACCCTCCTAACTGAATGAAGTTTCACAAAATCTGGAATACCAGAATAAAAACCTAACCATGGGGAAGAACAGGGTTTTCACTGAACATGTATGAAAATCCTCTTTCCAGAAAGAAAAAGTATTTTATAGAGTCCCCGCACCCACCAGGGTTTCACCTAGATGGCATGCTTCATCATTAGGGTCCTCTCAATCTGCTGCAGATTGAGGCGTGTTGCGACTTGCGGAACTACGTAGGAGTACTAAGTTGTGGAAAATGTGTAGTGCAGTGAAAGTGGAGTGGGAAAAACAAAAAGTTAAAAATATCTAATTAGTGGCCAAATATTTTATTCCTATCCCTAGTTGATATGACTAAGATCAGGGGTTAATAATAGGGAAAATCTAACTATAATCTAGTATGTCGGCAGTGTCTCTGCACAACACACCTTCACGACTTACAATTTCTAAGACATAATTAGAGAAACAGGGTTTTCGTATTGTTTCTGACGGGGCGTTCCCCCTTCCATATTTTTGGATCACCCAGTATTTACCTCTAAATTTGGTCTACCGTTCAGCAGTTTCTGTATATTTCGAGAGCTTTTCCCGGAGCTCACGCTGGATCCTCCCATCTGTACCCACAGAAAGCAAACCTTCCAGTCTCTTGAGCTCAGCCTCCAATCTTTTCAACGTTCCCTGGATGTCGTGCAGGACTCCTGAACCTTTCGAGATGCAAAACCCATGGATTGTGACCTTGATGGCCTCCCAAACCATTTCTACATTATCCACGGATCCAAAGTTCCTCTGGAAAAAATCTGCCCTAATTCGCAATGGAATGCTGTGTCAAGTAGTGTGAGTGGTGACAACCTTCAGGAACTGCGTGAAGCACCATATCCCAGAGGGGTTAGCGTCATTTTAACGGGAGAGTGGTCTGAATATGTTCTTGCCAGATGTGCAACAGCGACTATCGATGGGCCCAGGCCGTGAGATACCAGATAGTAATCTAAGCGGGCCCAAGATGCGTGCATGGCCGTGTAGTGTGTGCCTTCGGTTGTTTGGGGGTGAACGTGGCGCCAGGTGTCTAATAATCCATTGTCAGCCACTATGTCTTGTAGTAGCTTGTGTGATCGAGTGTAGTGATATGGCGCAGGGGTGGATCTATCTATGGTGGGATTGAGAGTGGTATTGAAATCCCCCGCCCATATTATGTGAGTACAGCCTATCTCCAATACTTTCCTCTAGAGCATGGCAGAGAAGTCCGGAGTGTCAATATTGGGGCCATAGCAACATATCAATGTAATGGACTCTGTTCCCAATCTTCCCCAAGCAACGCAGTATCGTCCATGCTGATCCTGCGCTGCACCAGCTAGGGCAAAGGAGGTTTGCTTTTTTATGAATATGGCTGTCCCCCTGGAGTAGAAGTAGGAGGAAAATATTCTATGGTCTGCCCATTTATGTGCAACAGTAATATCTTGTCTGGGGTTCAAGTGGGTTTCTTGGAGCATTGCGATTTGGATTTGGTGCCGGTCCAGATATGCTAGCACCTGCCTACGCTTCCATGGGTCGCCTAATCCTCTGACGTTCCACGTAAGGATATTTAAGTTCTGGTTAGATACTGAACTTGTCATGTTGTGAGTTGGTACCTAATGTGTGATGTAGTGTTCGTACTACTTCTGCGAGTGGATAGAAAATATATAGTAAGTGTGCCTTCTATGCATTTTTTCTAGATCTGTGTCAGGATTCAATAACATTCCCCTTCCCACCCCCACCCACTGGAGCATCCCAATCATGCCAGAAACCCCTCCCCCCAAATTACCCAACAAAACAGAAATAATCTGCATTCTTGTCTGCAGCAAATGGGGGAGATCACCCTCAGGGGAAACTCCTAGGCTCATGCACGGTTACACCCTGCCCTCAGAGCTGCAAGTTGTTGGAGAGGCCCAACTCATTAAGGGCAGGGGGTGCTCGGTGCCAAGTGTCTTACAGCCCTAGAAGGTCGCTTATTTGGTTTCGAAGTTTCCGACGCCGTAGTACTCAGAGTCTGCATGTCATTGTTCTTTGGTCGCAGCAAGGGCATAGTTTCTCATCGGTCCTGGAGTATGGCGCAGGTGGGCATAAAGTTTAAATTATTCTTCAACCGGGGAAGACACTCTCGATGATGGTTCTTGTGAAGAACAGGAGTTGTTGTGATGCTTGATACCTTTCAGAAAGTCTTCCACTTGCTGTGGATTGGTAAAGAAATATTGTTTGCCCTGATGTGTTACCCGCAGGCGGGCCGGGTTCATGAGAGCGTAGTCAATGTGTGCCTGACAAAATGTTTGCTTAGCGGGCAGAAATTTTTGTAGTTCCTCCTGAACGGTTGCAGTAAAATCAGGATAAAGGGTGAACGTGTTTCCCTCGAAGGTGAGCTGCCGCTTTTCGCGTGCTGTTTTGAGAGTCACATCACGGTCTCAGTAATTTAACAACCGCAAGATGATAGGGCGCGGCGTGCTTCCTGGCAGTGGTCTGGGGCCAAGAGAGCGGTGCGCCCTTTCCACTATGAATTGGGAAGAGAAGGATTCCGCACCAATCGTTTTGCGTAGCAGTCGCTCAATAAACTCCTCCATCCGATCTGAGTTGGTGCTCTCCAGAATGCCAATGACTCGGATGTTGTTTCTTCTGCTGCGTGATTCAAGATCTTCATTTTTTGCAGCTATGATTTTAAGTAGTTTATCCATTTGTGCCATTTGTTTCTGCATATGTGATGTGGTGTCCTCAGCATCGGAGATGCGGTGCTCAGTTTCTTTAATGCGTTCATCATGGCCATCTAGTTTGTGAACAATGGCGTCCATCTGATTGTTCATGGTATTCATTTTGTCTTCTATCGAGGTAAGGCTTTGTCTCATTGCCAGGAGTAGTGTTTTCATATCTTCATCCTGTGGCGGCGCCGACCCCTGTGCATGTTCTTCACTTGCGTTGTCAGGATCATCTTGTTGCGCGCGGCCACTTTTTTTGGCTTCAAACGTTAGACGGGTTTGTTTGGCGTCAGCCTTCCCTATGTTGTAAATCTAAGTAAGCTGTGATAATACTGGCCTCTGGGCCCGCAACAAGTAGATTTGTTGCGTAGAGAATGCAGCGAATGACACCACGCCTGAAACCCCGGCCAGTGCTGATAAATAGAAGTTCTCGTTACTGAGGGCGGCAGCAATCAACATTCCCAGCTGGTTAGGAGTTGCGGGGGAGGTGGGCACGTCACGTGCGCTGCTGCTGTCGCTTGTTGATGTAGGGTATGTAGCTTACGCGTGCTTGCGTCACTGTATGTAGGTCTCGCAAGTAGGAATTGCGTGGCCTATTATTCAGATGATGGATGGCCCGACCGTATATACCTCCAACAGGCCTTTCGCTTACCAGGAGGAAGTGATAGGAACCAAGCAGGTAGTACAGTACGTGCCTATCTGGAGGAAGGCTAGGCGGTCCGGTGGGGCTCCTCAGGCCACGCAAGCTGCTATTACATCAGGATACCCTGCGCGGGAATATGAGTTGTCAGGAAGGCAAGGTGCAATGGCTGCTGCCTGTAGGTTGCTATAACAAGCTGAAGTGTGGCCAGTTAGCATTGGTGTACCTCTTTCTGTCGCATAAATCACAGCGGTCTATTGTGCACTATAAGGTGGAGGCAGCCGCAGACAGCCTCCACTAATGAGTACGTTGCACAGTGGAGACGGAGGCCAGCCTGGTGTATTAGGTGTTGAGGGGCAGTTTCAGTGCGCCCTCGTCCAGTGAGGGCGAAGGCGTCCGGAGGTCTCAAGTCAGAAAGTGCAGTTGGGGAAAGAAGATATCTGCATGCCGCAAGGTCTGAGGAGAATGACGATGAGGTTGGTAGGTATTCACAGCGGTGCAATGCTCAGTCATACCTCTGCTGCGTGCAATGGCGCCGTGAGCTATGGTCGATCGATTTAGCGGCCTAGGCTCCGCGTGGACGTCCTGGCGCTCGAGTGGCTCTTTCTGCCCAGGCTGGCCCCAGGGGCTCCGAAACGCTTTTGTGGCATATAAAGGTGGGCGTATGGCTTGGTAAGGCTCTTCAGGCCTCGCGGGCTCCTTTGAGAAAGGATGTGGTGCGCAGAGGCTCTCGATATTTGCCAGCCAGAAATCAAAGATTGTTACGGATCGCGTGGAAGTCACAATGTTCGTAGTGGTGTGCTGAGCTCTCCGCGCTAGGAATGAACACATACAGTCCTTGTAAGCCGACGTGCTGGGGCGGAGAAGTAATTTGCTTGTCAGGCTATCTGGATGTTAATCAGGTCGCATCTGAGCGTGATGTAAATGGCGGCGCTGGTTGGCGCTTACTGATGTTCCGAGGCCTCGAGAGGCAACGCACAGCAGATGGTAGAAAGCAGTTACGAGTCGCCAGATCCCGGAAAATAAGGCATGCAGAGAGTGGCGGGTACACGCGGCAATGTGGTTGTTCATTTACTCACCCACTGTGCTCAGTAATGTTACCACTATGCAGGTTTGCGGCCCAAGCTCCACGCGGGCACCACAGCACTCGCGTAGCTCACTCCGCACAGGATAGCTCCAGGAAGAACAGGCCTCTTGCGCCGCTCAGTTTGGAAAGCGCTGTTGCGGTGGAAGGAGGCGACCAATTTGCTCTGCATTCACACCTCCTGGACTCTAGGTCTTACTGTGTAACCAGGCAGAGCAACTTATACCCAAGGACCTCCTAGGCAGGATAACTGGGCGGATTAGTGGACCAAGCTGCAGGAGCCTCAAGCTTGTGCGGCCATCTTGCTCGTGCGCCACCTAGCGCCTCCGACAATCATAAAATTGCCATCTATCCAGACTGCACAAGGAAGGTTTAGTCTAGGAGAAAGATGTTCATTGACGTGAAGCAGTAATTCATGACTCTGAACCTCACCTATACGTTGTTATACCCTGTGAGACTAAGGGTGGTGGAGCAAGGTAAAACAAATTTCTTTGAGCGTCTAGAAATGTGGTTCTGGCTAGAACTGTGGAATGATGTTCCCCGATCAGACCATAGGACTCTCTGAACACATCCCAGTAGGGAGACAAGGAGGGGCTGTTAAATAGGGGCCTGGGCCCATCAGAGCCCCGAGACAAGAGAAACTGGAAGACACTTCAAGTCATGGTGTAGGAAGACGGCACACTGGCAATGGAGGAGGCAACGATGTCTGTAGTGGATTGATCCAGAGACGAGTCCCTGAGTTAGATGGAGGAACTGGCAGTGACCTTGACAACCTCCACTGGGTGAACTGAGCTTCGCTGAGAGATGGGAGGGACTATATTTTTATGTTTAGTCTGAGACAGCATGGTTCGACGCTTTCACTTCCTTTTTACTTGGGGGAGAAAAAATTTGAAGAGGGACAAAAGGGTGATGGTCTCAATTGTAATTCTAAGATGATACACAAGGCACATGATAATACGGTGACATCATGTTTTTGCGGGCGGTTAAGGTTGATTACGGGGTCTTCTCTGGGACACCTTGACCACTCCAGATTTTGAGGCGCTCAGGGAGGGATCTTCTTCCACATATTCTATTTAGCAGTATCAGTCTTCTATTACTCCAGTGGGTGTTATATTATGATCACTTGATCGGGGAAGGGGAGTGAAAGTTAGGCAGACACACAGTTGGAGACTTTTAATTTGTTTACCCGGTGGGAAGGAGGGGGAAATGAGGGTGGGGGGACAAGGTGTGGGGGGGGGGGGGGGGGTTGTTGTTCAAAGTTTTAAACAGCTGTGACACTAAATCAGCCGGCTCATTCACAGAGTGCCTCTCAATGTTTGGAAGGGTGACAAGGCTTGGGGAGGAGGAGTTAGGAAAGATTGCTGCGCTGTAATTTAGAATCCATGCACCCATGACATCGGAAAAGTATAGCTTCCTTACCTGAAATATCCGAGCCCTGAGTACATATGTGAAATGACACGGGGGCTTGACATTTATATGTCAATACAAAATACATACAGCAAGTCTCCAGGAGACACATTTGACTGACTCAGAGGCTGAGAAATTAAATAAAAAGAAATGGAGGGGACAACTTTACTCATCCACATGTTCAACATATGCAGGGGGGCTATCCGTGTGGGTCGCCCAAGGGGTACTCTTCGGACTTACTTACTCCGAAGCAGATGTAGATATCCTCTTGCAGGGGACAAAATGGGAGATCAGCATCCTCAATCTCTATGCATTAAACATGGATAATGGAGATTTATTTTTTCAAGATTCAGGATGTATTGAAGGACTACATTCATGCCCAGTACTGTGGGCGGGAGATTTCAACTGAGTATTAGACGGGGTGCCTGACAGACATCCCCCGAGGCACAATACAAAGCCTCACATGGTGACTGAACTGCGCCAAGTAATGTCTAACACAGGCAGTGCAGATGTGTGGAGAGGAGAAAACTCCACTCACTGGATAGAGAATACTCATGCAGCTCTGTCACTCATCACACTTAGAGCAGACTAGACCAGGTGGTGGGGTCCGAAGTTTTGTTTTTACACAGGTCTGGGAAGCAGGGTACTTGGCAAGGTATTTATCAGACCATTCCCCACTAAGGGTTGACTTTGACTGGGGCAACAGATTGGTGGAGTCCACCACATGGAAAATGTCGTCCGGGGTCTTACTGGACCAGGAGTGTTGGGAGACCTCAGTCTACAGATAGAGGCCTACCCGAGGATCAACTGAGGGTCCACGACCACCAAGGAGAATGAATGGGAGGCACTGAAAGCGGAAGCTTGTGGGTATGCTTGGGAAAGGTGTACGGAGTTAAACATCATCTACAGAAGGACCCGACTAAAAAGGAAACCTAGCTAGTGGAATTACAGTGGAAGGAAGGGGATGAAAATTGTGACAGAAGCATGAAGTTCCCTGGGAGACACATCAGACAGATTGGAGAAACTGACAGGAAGGGACTATAAGCAGCACCTGCATAGTGAGGGCAATAAGTCCAGCAAATTGTTTGCCTGGATTCTGAACAGAGTCTGCAGTCTCACCAGTAATGATACTGCTGCGACCTGATGGGGTGAGGGCCACAGCACAGGCTGCTATTAATCTTACATTTAGGGAACATTTAAGTAATGTATACCAGAGTATTGTGTCAGTGACTACGTAGGACATAGCTTCATTTCTGGCAGAGATAAAGCTCACTCGAATGTCAGAGCACTTCAGGAAGAACTAAAGGCAGACATCACATTGAGGGGGTGCCCTAGGGGCACTGTCTGCAAATAAAACTCCAGGCATTGATGGCTTCCCCATAGATCTCTATCAAACGTTTAAGCCCCTATTAGCAGAGAAACTGTTAGAGGTTTTTGAAGAGGCATGATCACGACCAGTCAATGAGAGAGGGCCTTATATGCATGATGCTGAAACTGAGGAAGACGCATTCACATTATATAGCCCATTAACTATGAATAACTCAGGTGCCAAGCTCCTGTGCAAAGTCTTGGCAGTGCATCTGAGATGTGTGGTTTGCCTATTGGTCCATAGGGACCAATGTGGTTTTATACCAGGTCGTAGCACAGCCCTCAATTTGAGAAGCTTGACTCATGTGCTACACTCAGTGCAGGAATGAAATGAGGAGCTGGTCTTGGCATTAGTGGATATTGCCAAGGCATCTGACACACTGGAGTGGCGGTACTTAACGGAGCTGTTGAAACGGATGGGATTGGGAAGGAATTTTTGTGGTTGAGTTAAATTGCTTTATATGAATCCCCGACCCAAAGTTTGAAACAGTAGATTGGTGATGGAGGCCTTTGAGCTACAGCGTGGCACTGGAGTTCGAAATGGTAGAGTGGTGCTGGAGGCCTTTTGGGGTACAGCGTGACATCAGGCAGGGATGCCCAGTTTTGCCACTTTTGTTTTCATTGCCGCTGGAACCACTCTGGAACCACTGGCCATCAAGCTTCAGAGGGCACTGGAGAATTGGGAGTTCCGACTGGCTGAGATCACTTATTTTTATTCCGAAGATGCCCTATTGTACGTGTTGTGGCCGGGAGAGTCTGTTTCTGCACTAATTGCACAACTAGAGGAATTTGATAGGCTGGCGGGCTAACAGGAATAACATTGTTCTGTTCCTCCTGGGGGCCCTGGCAAAGACCCCGATGAACCGCCTGCCCGACCTTGAATTATACTGGGAAACTGACAAATTTAGATACTTTGCCATAATGGTAGCAGTGACGTCTAAGAAACAATATGCTTATAATATTGGGTGGATAATAGAGGAATTGCACTTCTCTGTCCAGTTCTGGATAAACCCTGTCTACTACAGGGAGAGTTGCTGATGTCAAAATGGTGTTTCTTCCCAGATGTCTATATGTGCTAAAGAAAACTCCCTGTGCCCCATCATCTGAGACACTCTCAAGCACTTAGATTACCTATGGGTACTGCTGATCGCAGCGGGAAGGAGAATCCATGTGGATCTTTCCACCTTAAAGTTGGATCAGGAAGAAGGGGGGGCTGAGACTTCCAGACCTGGAATAATAATAACGAGCAGCACATGTGTAATATGGAGTTGAATGGGTAGCCGAAAGACGATAGTGAAAAACGGCTCCTGCTTGGGACGCATATGGATGCACCCCTGCTGGAACTATTGATGAGGGACTCAAGGTTGGGGAAGAAGTTCCCTTTTTCTGGTATGACGCACAGCCTGGATCTTAGTGGATAGTCACCAGGGCCCTTCGGCGGCCGCCTTTCTACAGGGATCTAGATATGCGAGTGCTGAAAACATTTAAGGATTTTGGCTCTAACATGTCCATCACTCGATGGCAGGAGGGAGTGTTTCAACTACTGGGGGATCTATATCCAGGGAACGCTTTATCTCCTATCAGAAGTCATAGGAGGTTTTCTTCTTGGATCAGGGCCAGTACTTACAATGCTAAAAAATTGCACGAACAGCAAAGAAGTTTTATAGGGAGTTCCTGGAAGCTCCATCCTCGTCAGAGGTCCATCAGGTGCTCTTAAGCATGTGTGAGAAGGGATACCTGGTATCTTGAGATGTATAAAGCCCTTAAAATGGACAGGCCTTGAAGACAGTTGGTAGCTAGGATGGCCTGGGGAGACAATTTAGAGAGGCAACTCACTGATACGAGTGAAAAAGGACCTTTTCAGTGGTTAAGGGGGTCTCCGGGCATGCCAGATTTAAGTTAGTTCATTTTATTTATGCACCTTACGCCACTTAATCTAAACAGGATTTATGTGGGCCACTCTGCAGCGTGCCTTTGCTGCGGACCGCGAGTGCAAAATTTTTTCATCTAGCATAGCACTGTGACAAATAATTGGCGGGTAGTGGTTGAGCGGATCTGGAGAGTGAGAAGGTTGACCCTAGACCCATCCCCTAAGCAGTGTTTGCTGGGTATTGTGGGGTGACCGCAAACAAGTAAAGATGAAATGAAAATTGCAGAAACTGGCACTCCTCGTAGCGAAACCGTTGTCGCTATAAGATGGCAGGGTACTAAAGGACCCGCAATAAACTGGGGGCAAGGGATACCATTGAATGTTCAATGGCAGAGGAGACTCACATGAGGCTCCATCATAGAGACCAAAAGTTAACTGAGGACATAAGGTCTGTGGAGACATATTGGCAGCATAGTAGGAGGCGGAGACACAAGCAGGGGACCAGGTGTCTACATCTGGTGCATATGAGAGTGCTCATTCGTAGCATAGGGATGCTTCAGGACTGGTGCCGCAGAGTATATGTGGATGCAGGGGGAAATCTAGGTATTTCCATGGATCAAGCAAAAGATGTGGCATGGAATAATAGTAGCCGAGGGGGTTGGATGATAAAATGCAAGAAACGAGCGAGAGGGAGGCACGCACATGAGGGCCAGGTCACTGTAACAACACAAGTATGTTGGCAAGAATGGAAAATAAATGTCAGAATCGTTATGTTTTTGAGGTTGTAATGCATGTATGTCACTGTGCAAATGCATAAATCCAGACTTTAAAAAAACAACGAATGATAAAGCTCTCAAGTCAATCACGCCTTTAGCAAATGCTTATGCCGGCACAATAAACTAGTAACTGGTCCAGCATGATCACTCCTCCCTCACTCGTGGGGCTCTACTTCCTATGATACACCAAACTTAAATTGAGCTGTTGTCCAAGGGTACAGAATATCTCTATGCTTGAAGAGAAAAAAAATAGAATGTGAAATACCTGCGTTAAAAAGGAGTAAAAGATTTTGTCTTGGCACAGAATAGGATGAGAGGCCACACGCAGCAGGAAGTTTTCCAAACCAATCCTTCGTCTTTCCACAAAGTCTGGATCCATGTTATCAGCTGATAGCTTATGCCAAACAAACTCTGCCTGTGTGAACAAAAATCACAACTCATAAAACACAGATCGTTTAAGAGTGACTGTTGAAAGAAGCATCTATTTCAACCTACCCGTTTTTCTGGCAAAGGTGGCACCACTACGCTGGAGTAGTTAACTAGCAAGTAATTCCGTAAAAGTTCAAATTCGCTGTACCGCCTCCAAAGCGTGTCAGGAGGAGAATTCTGTCCTTCGTTTACAGGGTCCACGGACCTAAAAAGGGAAACAAAATCCAAACAAATCTATTAAATACTTGATATGAGCACTGCAAATTACTGTTCAGTAGTGGAGCATGCTCATTTTAAAAGAGGAAACGTGCTATAGGCAAAGAAGAAAAGGTTAATGCGTAATGTAATTCTTCAGCATGGGCATTTGAATACCATGGAATATTCTCTCACAGCCCAGGTAGGTTTTGAAAGTTTCTAAAAAAAAATCTGCCATACAGGAATGCGCAGGGGCAGGCGAGAGACAGCGCATTCACTCGAACTTAGCGCGTTGCCCCAATCTGCGCTCTGCACACCCATGTAAGGGTGCGCCGTATTTGTAATATGAGCGCAGGTCTGTCTTTGTTCTCATTGTGCTATGTGCGACCATAAATGAACAAGTTATTTAACTTCAGTAACGATATATCTGTAAGAAACATAGGTTGGTTATAGATTCCTTACCTTAGAATAACCCCCGAGCGTCAGACTGGATCCGGAAAGTTTTTCGTCACCAGTACCCCTGCACGTCGGTAGGTGGCGTTAGTCAACTCCGCGTCCGGTGTCGGCGTCGTGGTCACCGGGATGACGTTGCGGAAGTTACTTAGATGCCGCCCTCGTGCGCTGACGTCAGTTCTGTACACAACTTTCCGCGTCAGGAACGTGGCGCCATGCAAGACACTGACCACTGGTGCACAAACTAGGGCCCTGTAAGGATGTCCTTAACCCTAGAAATCAGTTCGCAGAACGGAGAGGATGGGTGGGGAGGTAAGGAATTTATAACTAACCTATGTTTCTTACAGATATATCGTTAGGAAGGTAAGTAACATGTTCATCTGAAAGAAACTGTTATAGATTCCTTACCTTAGAATAGAAACCCCAGCATGGTTTGGCCAATATGAAGTGAACCCCTTTGGAAGAAAGGAGGGTCGAGTTCTGAGGACGACCGTGTCCGGATGAACAGCCAGAAAGGGAGGCTTGGAAGACAGAGCTTGTAGCTCACTCACCCTGCACGCAGAGGTGATGGCCACCAGAAAGGCAGTTTTGAGAGTTCAGAGTCTGAGAGGTCAGTTATGTAGCGGCTCGAAGGGAGCGCACATAAGATAGTTTAACACCACGCTCAAGTCCCACTGAAGCATTACGAAGGAAACAGATGAGTAATGCCCTTAAGAAATCTATTTACAACTGGGGACTTGAAAAGAGAAGGCTGATCAGGAAGCCTGAGAAAGGCTGAATTGGCCGAGAGGTAGCCCTTAAGAGTGCCCAGAGCAGAGCCCTGCTGGGCCAAAGAAAGGAGGAACAAGTGAACCTCAGAAAGAGGGGCAGAAAGGGGATCCACAGCCTTTGCTGTGCGGCATGCCACAAACTTATTCTATCTGCAGGCGTATACCAACTTAGTGGAGGGATCTTCTTCAGCACTCTGGGCAGAAGTGGTATAGGCAGAAAGGCGTATAGAAGACCGTAACTCCACTCGTGACAAAAAGCCTTGCCTAGTGAGTCCCGCCCTTGAAATTCCAATGCGCACAATTGCTGACATTGCGCATTATCATTGGTGGCGAATAGATCTAACCAAGGCTCTCCCCACTGCAGAAAGAGACCTTGCACCACCTCTGAGTGAAGACGCCATTCGTGATCCATCATGCACCTGCGGCTGAGTTTGTCTGCCCTGGTGTTCAGTGAACCTGCCAGGTGTTGAACCACCAGGGATATGCACTGATGTTCCAGCCATGTCCAGAGGTGCAGGGCCACCTGACACAGGGTCCACGACCCCACCCGCCCTGTTTGTTGCAGTACCATATGGCAGTGGTGTTGTCCGTGAACATCTGCACTACTCTTCCCCGGACAGAAGGAATGCCTTTAGTGCAAGACGAATCGCCCGAAGCTCCATAAGGTTGATGTGGTGCCCGGACTTCGCCAAAGACCAGAGGCCTCTGATCTCCGCCTCTCCCATGTGGCCGCCCCTCCCAGAGGGGATGCGTCCATTACCACTGTGTGATCTGGTTGGGTAAGGGAGAGGGATCTGCTGCTGACCTAATCCAGGTTCGTGAGCCACCACTGCAATTGTCGTGCAGTGCCCTCCGAGATCTGGACGCAATTGCACAGATTCCCATGATGCTGTGCCCACTGGAACTTCAGGTCCCACTGCAGAGCCCGCATATGCCACCTGGCATGATCGATCAGCAGGATGCAGGAGGCCATGAGGCCCAGCAACCTCAGGGTCATCCTGACCGAAACCCGGGATAGAGGCTGAAAGATCGGAATCATAGCCTGAATATCCCGGACTCGCTGTTCGGGGGGATGAACCCGAAACTGCGTTGTGTCCAGAACCGCTCTGATGAAAAGGGGCTTCTGAGAGGGAATCAGGTGCGACTTTGGCACGTTGATGGAGAACCCCAGCAAATGCAGGAGGTCGGCCGTAGCCTGGAGGTGGGAGACGACTGTCTGGGGCGAATCTGCCTTCAACAACAAGATGTCGAGATAGGGAAAGACTGGAACCCCTGATCTGCTCAGATGAGCTGCGACCACCGCCATCACTTTCGTGAACACCCGAGGGGCGCGGGTAAGGCCAAAGAGGAGCACGGGAAACTGAAAGTGCTCATGGCCTACCGTGAACCGCAAGTAATGCCAGAGGGCCGGCAGGACGGGGATGTGAAAATAAGCGTCCTGCAAGTCCAACGCTACCTACCAGTCTCCAGGGTTGAGGGCAGACAAGCTCTGAGCAAGCGTCAACATTTTGAACTTCTCCTTCTAGACGAACCGGTTGAAGTTCCTGAGATCCAAGATAGGACGCAGGCCTTTGTCCTTCTTGGGCACCAGTAAGTGGTGGGAATAGCAACCATGACCTACTTCTGGGGCAGGAACACGCTCGATGGCCCCCTTGGCCAAGAGGGCCGAAACTTCCTGTTGGAGAAGGGCCGAGTGATCCTCCGAAATGCGATGGTACTGAGGTGACATGGAGGGAGGGGTAGTCTCGAAGGGGAGGGAGTAGTCCCTTCGGACTATTTGCAGAACCCACCTGTCTGACGTGATGGTGCACCAGTGGGGGAGGTGATGACGGATCCTGCCGTCCACTGGCATTTGGTGGCCCTGGAAGGTCGGACTAGGAGGGTTTGGAGGCTGATGCGGAGGGCACTGTGGTGGACTGGCCTGCTCGCTGGCTCCCAGAACCACGCCGGTAGTTCCCACCTCCCCGGCCGCGCTGGGGCTGAACAACCTGTGCGGGCCTGCGACTCTGTGCGGGACGTAGTGGGGCACCCCTTCTGTAGCCATGAAAGGGGCACATGGCAGACTGTGCAGGGCGGGTGGTGGAGAGGCCCAAGGACATGGCCGCAGCCCAAGAGTCCTTGTAGCGCATTGTCTGCCTTGTAGCCGAAAAGGCGACGGACATCAAAGGGCATGTCCATAAGTGTGGATTGGACAGCGCCGGAAAAACCAGTCGAACGCAACCAGGCGTAGCGCCGAAGGGCTACTGACGTGGCAATCATCCTGCCAAGTGCGTCGGAGGTATCCAGCCCACAGTGGATGGTAAACTTCGCTGCGTCTCTCTCCTCAACGAATGGACGGTAGAGAACGGACCGGGCATCCTCCAGGCACTGAGGCAACACTTGTGCCACCGTATCCCACACAGAGTGGAAATAACGGCCCAACGGACATGCAGTGTTTACCGACTGCAGTCCCAAGCTGGAGGAAGAAAACATCTTCTTCCCAAGTTGGTCCAGCTTATTGGATTCCCTATCAGGTGGAGCTGTAGGAAAGGCACCTTGGACCTCCAAGCTCTCAGGGTTAGGGTGTTGGGAGAGGAAAGTGGGATCGCCCGGGGCCGGGCGGTTGCATCTGGCAACCATCCTATCCACAGGAGCCCTTGTGTTGGGCCTGAACCAGGTGCCCAAAAGGATGTCTGGTAGGGCTTCATTGAACAGCAGCAGGGGCTCCGAAGAGCTCGCTGCCGGCTGAAGCACCTTTGTCAGGAGGTTAGTCCTGACTTCCACCGTAGTAAGCTCGAGGTGAAAAGCCTTGGCCGCCCTACGCAACAACACTGCGTATGACGCTCCCTCCTCTGTAGCCACGGTAGGAGGAGACAACATGACTAGGTCTGGGGAGGTATCCAGACCACTGGCATCCCCCAGTTCCTCTCTCCAGTCCGGCTCATACTCCAGCTGGTCTGTCAAAGGGTCACCAGACCCCTCCCAGTCTTCCTCACCCCCCTTTGGCAGCCAACCTGGCTGAAAATGGCCAGGGTGGAACACAGAGACAAAAGAACCCATTGGCGCCGGATCCTGCGTCAGTCGAGGCCGGTCTGGCTCCGTGTCCACATCGGGGTGGCCAGCTGGCGTCGGCTGCGGATGTGGGGCCGGTGGAATCTGCGCCGGTGGTGGTGTAACAAGGTCGATCGGTGCCGATCCCGATCCAGGCCTGGATCCAAGGGGGCCCTGCGGTGCGAGGCCGGAGCCACCGACGTCGAAGGCCTAGGGCCCGCAACCGAGTCTGCGGGGCCCGAAGGTGCGCCGGTGGAGTCAGCTGCCCAAAGATAGCAAGCATCGCTTCGTAAAATTCACAGGGCTGGGCAGGGGTCGCTCCCAGTCCCAGGAAGGCCGGAGTCGACCCTGAAGGCTCGGCGCGCGGAGCCGCGGAAGGGCCACCACCCACACCCTGTGTCGCGTCGGCCGAGGGGAAGTCGAAGAGCGACGATGCGTCTTTGACTTCTTCTTGTGTTTCAACTTACCTGACCCCGAGTGTGAAGACTTAGACTACGAGTGGTGGTGATGGCTCTGCGATCGGTCCCACGACCAGGACCTTGAGTGATGCGGAGCCGACTGCCGGGCCTTGAGGAGCTTTCGGGGCTGCTCCCGCAAAGACTTCAGGGCCATGGTTCCGCAGTCGGAGCACGACTGGGGGTCATGATCGTTGCTCCAGACAGTAGAGGCACACGCGGTGCAGATCCGTTACCGGCATCAGTCGGGTACAGGAACTGCAGGCTTTGAAACCGGGCATCCCTAGTTCACCAGGAGTCGATGATGGACTCGAAAAAGAAGTCGACAAAAGTCGCAAAAAGTCAGTCAAAAAGTGACTCTCTCCGGATCAGCGCTTGTTGGCAGGGAAAAAGAAAGAACTGACGTCAGAGTTCAAGGGCGGTGTCTAAGTAACTTCTGCGACATCATCTCGGCGACCACGATGCCCACGGATTCGACCAACGCCACCTACAGACACGCAGGGGTACTGCTGACTAAAAACTTTCCGGATCCAGTCTGACACCTGGGGATATTCTAAGGTAAGGAATCAATAACTAACTATTTCTTTCAGATAAATGAATACCGAAGGCACACAGACTTCCGGTTTAATTAGCATGTTCCCATTCCCTTACCTGCAGCAACAGCATCCCCACATAACACTGTCATAAGCCAAGTCGGATTTACCTTTAATTCGTTGATCACACTTTTCTATAATCACAGATTCACAATTAACATGTACTGAAGATGGACAAGGTTCCCAGTCATCCGAGCCGGTTCGTTACCCTTCCTATCTTAGCAGGGGCCAGTGGACCATCCCACTAGTTCAGAGCACCTTCCGCTCAACAATAAGCAGCAAGAGCCCATTGGCCATATTCTGCATACAACCAATTCAACCAATCAGGCGTGGTGCCAATGTACCAGAGTTTTGGCTGCAGAGAGCAGATGGGCCCTTCCCTACGAACAGTGAAGATGTAAATAGATACATTTCCATGACACTTCCATGAAGAGATGCTGATGGAGTACCTCCACTGCCTCCTCATTATACAGAGCTAAACTACCTAGTGAGATCCACCCTCTATTTCTACATTATTTGTTCAGTGACAACTATACAACGGGCTGGCATTTATAAAAATGTTGGGGGATAAAAAGAGGACAATACGATGTAAATGAATGGAATGTGGTCTAGGCTTGTCGACCACCCAATTTTAAAATCCATCCAGTTAATTAGGATATCCATAATGAATATGACGTCATGAGTTTTATCAGTGACTATTCATCTGATAACGTTTACTGTTGCAATGAGTCCCTCACATTACTTCACCTTAGACGATATCTCCACTTCGTCACATGACCAACAATGGAAGCAAAAAGCAGGCCAAACAGACGTAAGACTAAAAGTGCATATGTGTGTACATATATTATCTTTGGTATGGTTAAGCACACACACAATTCACTCGAAAAAAACAAAGGATTAAATGATGTTATAGTTAGGTGACAATGTCTTTTGCAAAACAACATTTAAAACTAAAAGAAACTGATGTACTGTGTGAGGGTATGGCGCCAAAGTAAGTTATAAGAAGAACAAAATATAAATTTCCTATGGACACATAGTCCTAACTAACTACTGAACTATAACTGGAGCCCAGAAGTAACTATAACTCTCGCCCCCGCCATGCAGATTGTATGACAACCACGCATGCCTAAACCAAGCATGCTTTAACCACACTGTCTTTACAATGACCACGTCTTTACCACGCATGCCTTTACAATGAATTTCATTGTAAGGGCATGATTAGTAAAGGTATATGTGTGGTAAAGATCCCACCCCAGCCCCTCCTGACCTGAGCCCTAAAACTCAGCCATCCTGCGTTGTCCTGGGGACCGCCACCTCTGTAGGGCAAATGTTTTATGGATGCAGGGGAGCCTGCGCGGGTCCTCGCAGCCCCGGGGACAACCACCTCCAAATGGTTAAATGAAATAATGGGGGGGCTCTGCCCCTGGGACTGCCACCTCCCAGGGCAAATGGTTAAAATTACAGTGGGGGGTGTGCCCCCCGTAGACCCGGGGAACACCACCTCCCCGGTGCTGTAATGTAAGCACCCCCCACCCTCCCCCGAGTGAACATGGCCCTGGGGACGACACTCCCTTGGCCGGCTCCAGAAATGTCCCTGGGTGCCCATCTCCTGGACATTGCTGTTTGCTATGGCTTGGTGGGAGCAGAATTACTTTTGGACAGAGGGAGCTGCATGTTCATGCATTATTAACAAAATTGTTTTAGTTATTTTTATATTTTGATTCAATTCATTTTATATTCTATTTGAAAGGTATTTACCTCGTGTCTGTGAAAAATTAAAATTGTAATTATGGAAAAGCTTTGTTTCTTGCTGAACAATAATAAGCCTCCTTGTTTATACAAATATTACTGACATAGGATTTTACTATCCTTTATTTTTGGATGTTTGTCATTTTATTCTAACCCCGAGATATTAGCAGTGGAGTTAGAGTTAAAGTCACGTTTCAACGGGTGCAGATTTATTACCGTTAAGTTTATTTAAATAAGCCTATCATTATTGATTTGCGGCAAAAATTAAAAAAAGTTATCATGGCGGAGTTGGTTAACACTCACGCCGTCTTTCTGAATCCTGTTTTGACGTGTTTGGATAGGGATAAGGAGGTTTATTATTGTTTAGCAAGAAACAAAGCTTTTCCACAATTATAATTTTTCACAGACACGAGGTTAATACTATTCAAATAGAATATAAAATGAATTAAATCAAAATATAAAACTAACTAAAACAATTTTGTTAATAATGCATGAAAATCATTAGAAAGAATGCACTAATAAATAAACCACAAACCCCACAATACACTACACTAATCCCTGTTTTTCATCACGAGTCACATGGGTTGTAAAAGTGTTTTTATTGGTTGAATTGAATGTATGCAATCTAAACCGAGATCAAGTTATCAGGCGATAACGAAACGCGTCGGTTGTTTCTTCAACCTGGGTGTCCTCTTTTGAAAATAAAGAAGATTGGGAAATGTAATGAGCCTGCGAGTGCGTTTTCACTATTCTAAGTGAATTTGAGGATATATAAATTGGCGTGGCTCTGCCAAGAATTTGTACCGGAATAAGAAGCGCCAGGGGTCTGTGTATTCGAGCCATGAACTGTGTATATAGATATATATATATATATATATATATATAGTCACTGAAAAAAACATAGGTTTCAGTCACGTTATAGTTAGGAATTAGCATTTAAAAAACCTTAGAAATTCACTGAAAAAACCATAGGTTTCAGGGGCGTTATATAGTTAGCTGGACTTTTCACTCATACAAAACCATTGAAATTCCCCCGTTATAGTTAGTTCAGCTAACTATAACTCGCGCGCCCGCAATGCACTGCTGATGACGTCACATATTACATCACTCATGACATGGTCAGTGACATCACTGATGACATCTCAAATGACATCACTGATGACATCATCCAGTGAATGTGTGTTTTTCTGAAAATTAAATATGTTTTATATATGTATATCTCAAGGTCGATGGAAGAATAAATGGGTATACAAGTGTCTAAATGGATGATTTGTTTTTGAAAAATTGATTGTATAACTGACTGATTAAGTGTATCTTAGTGAATACATGGCTTAGTGAGTAATGTATAAATATGTAAATATCTGTATCAGTCTCTCACTTTGTGTATAAGTGGCTGCATGGGTTGGTGAGTAGCTACATGAGTGTCTATATAGGTTATTAGTTGGTTTTTTGAGTATCAGTATGAGTGTCTGAGTGCCTGTATGGTTCGGTGGGGGGGTATTACGTAGTGCATAGGTGCATGAATGAGTGACTCACTGTTTGTATGTGTTGAAGACAGCATGTGTGCAGGACTGTATGGGTGGATGAGTGTGTGCATGGGTGTGTTAGTGAGTGAATGACTGTCTCAATAGTGTCTTTATGAGTAACTACATATGTTGTAAACTAGTATATGTGACTGTTGGTGTATATAAGTGAGTATATGTGAGAGTGAGAGATTGGAAGAGTTCCTGTATGAATACGTATGTGTTTCTATAAGTGATTGTTTAAAAGACGAAGTATGTGTAAGTTTCTGTAGAAGTAAGTGTGGTGCTGCGTGTATAACTGTATATGCAAGTAAATGGATGTTTGATTCTTTATTAGCATGAGTGACTATGTGTGTGAGTAACTATGGATGAGTGGCGTTGTGTAACAGGATGTATAAGTGTATGAGTACATATGATGAGTGAGTACACGTATGAGTGACTGTATAGGACTGTTGGTGAAGGAGTGGATGTGTATGTGGATCTTAGAATTACTGAATAGGTTGTTGTAACTGGTATTGGTATGTCCATTGTTTTGAAAATTTTAGTTTCTATTTTTGAATGTGTGTATCAAAGGTTATATTAGGGTGAGTGGAGGTTTGCCACTCTATCACAAGGATGATGTCATCAGTGATGTCATGAGTGATGTCATTTGAGATGTCATCAGTGATGTCATGAGTGATGTCACTGACCATGTCATGAGTGATGTAATATGTGATGTCATCAGCAGTGCATTGCGGGCGCGTGAATTTCAATGGTTTTGTACGAGTGAAAAGTCCAGCTAACTATAAAGCCCCTGAAACCTATGGTTTTTTCAGTGAATTTCTAAGGTTTTTTAAATGCTAATTCCTAACTATAACGTGCCTGAAACCTATGGTATTTTTAGTGAAGTTCAAAGTGTTTTTAAATGCTAATTTCTAACGATTCCTACAGAGATAGGACATGTGAAGAAAGAAGAAAAAACGCACAGAAAGAAAAAACGAAATGCAGAAAGAAGCAACAGAAGTCCTCAAAGACGAAGAAAAGTGCAGGAAGAAGGATAACGTGCAGAAAGAACAAAAAGAAGAGCAGAAAGAAGCCTTGTTGCAAAATCATCCTGTACCCTCAACTTTTTCAGACGGATACTGGTGGTAACTGAGTCTGACTAACCAGTCCTAGAGCCAGTGCTATGTTAAAAGACACTCAGAATACAGTGAAAACACCTACATACACTAGGGAACACTATGCGTTGGGGTCCCCCTGTGATTAGCATGACCTCTTCTGTAAGCCCTTAGTATATAATAGGGCAGGAGGATTAAAACTACCTCTTAAAACGCGCCACAGGGCGTGTTTGCACACGTCACCTCAGGCCCCGTCCCCTCCCTTCCCTACTGTGTAAACACGCCCTATGGCCGTTTTAAGTTGGGAGATTAAGTCCCCTTGAATCCTGAGAGTCCCTAGGGTCCAACTAGTCCACTAGGTACCTCCAGTAAGCGCCACAGAGCTGCGTTGCAGAGAGATGTAAAAAGGGGCACGGCCTGCACCACCTCTCTGCAACGCAGAGCAGTGGCGCTTACTGGAAGCACCTGGTGGGCTAGTTGGCCCCCAGGGTCCCTCAGGATTGAAAGGGTATTATTTCCCCAACTTAAAACGCGCCACAGGGCGTATTTGCACACGTCACCTCAGGCCCCGTCCCCTCCCTTCATCACTGTGTAAACACGCCCTGTGGCCGTTCTAAGTTGAGAGATTAAGTCCCCTTGAATCCTAAGGGTCCCTAGGGTCAAACTAGCCCACTAGGTACGTCCAGTAAGCGCCATTGCAGAGAGGTGTAAAAAGGGGCGTGGCCTCAGAACACCTGTCTACAACTCAGCTCCCTGGCGCATACTGGAGATACCTGTTGGGCTAGTTGGCCCTCAGGGACCCTCAGTATTGAAGCGGAATTAATTCCCCAACTTACAACTGGCCAGGGGGCGCGTTTGCAGACTGCTGCAAGGAGGTGGCGTGGCCTCCGGCGCGATGCCGGTCTTTTATTTATTTTATTTTTTTAACAAGGGGGGCTGTGTGGCTCCCCTTCTTTTTCTAATTTATTGGCCCTGGGGACCCCATCCCCCAGGGCCTGCCCACGAATATTTAAAAAAAAAAAAAAAAAATTTGGAAGGGGGTTGCGTGGCCCCCCTCCCAAGGTCTTAATCAGCCCCGGGGAACCCAACACCCGGGTATGGCCTCTTTTTTAAAAAAAAATTCTTTAGGAGGGGGGCTGCGTTGCCCCCCTCCTCAGGCCACTTATGCCCCCCCCCCCCCCCAGGGCTGGACTTTTTTTTTCTTCTTTTTAATATATCTACAGAAACACCTAGGACATGCTGGACAAAACGTATGTACCTATCACCATGACGATTTGCGTGATATTCATTAAAAGGAGACTATGCATACAATGAATCCACGTGGAATGTATTTACACCGCTAGTGAAGCTCTGACGTGTCTGACGCCCTACCGTGCCTAATCCCGGCGCCCCCGCCGGTGGGTACTCTCCATGTAGACACCCTTGTCGTTTATTTATACAAACATGGGTAGCTATTGACGGACACATTTAATACACATTCAAAGGGGATTCGACAAAAATTCGACCAAAACTATGCAAGAAACCCCCCTCACGGTTAATAAAACACACATCCACCACCGGATGTGTAATACTTTTTATTTTACTCTGTGGAAAAGAGATGAAACTCACTTGAGAGTCACAGCGCGCTCCTGGCTGAGCCCAATGCTGTGTTACACCCACCAGTGCCCGCCGAGTGCCACACACCTCTGTGTTGTATTCCACCAGCTAGTGCGTATGCTATGACACTCTCTAGCCCATGTGCACTGTAACACCACCCTGTGAATATGTCATGCCACACTTGCCTTCGCACGGGTTATATTGCCCCATCTAACGTGCCATCCTCGATGCCTATGTTATAACGCACAGTGCTATGCCATACATATTACAATCTGGGATCCATATCTTTGTCACAGTGCGTATGCAACGTTACACTCCCCAGCACATATTTTATATTACAACTTTAGAGACTAGTTAGGTTACACAACACTGCCCTGTGCATATTACACTCCAAGGCGCATATCGCATAGCACGCGCTAGTGCCTGTGCTATCTCGCGCTCGCCAATGAATTTGTCATTGCGCACAATGTATTGCATATTATATTTCACGCCCGGTTCATCTTACATCACACTTTTTGGTGCATAGTTTATACCATACACTATATCTAGTTTTCATTTTCAATCGTGCTCTCAGGACTATGTTCTATATAACACTGTGTTCACCTACCCTTTTCACGGGCATTACATTTTGCGATGGGGGATGGAGGGTCAGGAGTTGTTTCTGCCAAGTGAGCATGGAGTCACAGTCACAAACGTCCTCTTCTTCCTGAATAAAAGTGAGATTATGCTGCATACTTGTTCATATTTCAAGTAGTTCGCACAGACACACATTTTAAAAACAATAAAGTTCCTAATACCCACCTTCTCTGAACATTTAGCTTGCTGCCCCATCCACCTCCTCCCTATCCTCTGTTGTCTGAATCCATGGACTAGCCTCCTCCCTCCTGCCATGCATGGTCTGCCGTGCTGCCACTGTCCTCCATTTAGCATGATGTACCAGTCCACTCCTCCTGCCCTCCATTGCCCAATTCTATGCCCCATCATTGACCTCCTGCTTAGCTTGCTGCCCCTATTCTCCTTCTCCTGCCCTCCGATGTCTTTGTGCATGCCCCTGCTCCATCTTTTTTGCCCACCATGTTCCATGGACCTGCCACTCCTATCTACTCTGAGTGTTCTGTTGAGCTGCCACTCCCCTCCCACCTGCCTAGCATTGTCAAATGACTGTAACTTGTCCCTGCCACCTCCACTCCGCCTGTCCACATGCCATGCCCCTATCCCCTTCCTCCTGTCCTTCATGTTCCATTTTACTGCCACACCCTTCTGCACTCCCTGGTCTGTTGTGCTGCAACTGCTCCTCCTGCCCAGCGCGGTCTGTTTTGAGGCCCCTTCCCCTGAACTCTCTTGTCTGTGCCCAGGTCCTGACCCTCCCTTCTATCCTCCATGGTCCTTTGTGCATGCCCCTGCACCCTCCTTCTTGCCCATCATAGCCATTGTGCTGCCACTAACCCTCCCGCTTGCCATGCATGGTCTTCTGTGCTGCCACGGCCCCTCCCACCTTCCCTGTGTGGTCAGCTAGCTGCCCCTGACCCCCTCCCACCTTCCCTCCATGGTCTGTGTGTATGCCATCATAGTCTTACTGTTGCTCTCCATGGTGTGTCTTGTTTCTAGTGCCCATCCTGCCTGACCTCCATGGTCATCTTGCTGCTCCTGCCGTGCCCCCTTGCCCCCAGCCCTCGGTTTCCATGTGCAGACCCCTATTCCCTCCCTCCTGGCTTGTCTGTTCCATTGTAATGCCCCTGATCCGTCCCTCCTGCCCTTTATGGTCTGTTATGCGGCAGCTTTCTCTCCTGTCTGTCCATTATGGTCAGCTAGCTACTATTGCCTCTTTCCCCTCTGTTCTCTGTTGTCCATGTGCATGGTCCTGTCCCCTCCCTATTGCTTTCTATGGATTGTTGTGCTGCACTTCCGTCCCGCATGCCCTGTGTGGTGTATTGTGCTGCTGCAAACCCTGGTGCCTGCCCTGTAGGGTCAGTTTGATGCACCTCTCCATGTCCCTCCTGTCCTCTGTTATCCGAGTCCATGTCCCTACAATAATTCCTCCTGCCTTCCATGATCCAATGTACCATACTTGCGAACATTTTAAACTTGGTAAGAGGGAGATTTTGAAAAAAAACTGGGGTATTGATTTACCCCTTTGAGTTACATTGAAAAAGAGGAGATTGTAGACAGGAGACAGATCAAATAAAGCCCATTTGAGCTGAAAAACATTCGACGTTTCCTGGCTGAATCGGGTCTGTTGGCATGTATAGTTGTACTACCACTGCCTCCTCCTTCTGCCCACAATGGTCTATTATATTGCCACAGCCTCTCTTACCAGTCCTGTATTGTTGGTTTGTTGCCCCTGCCCCCCTTTCCACTGCCCTCCATAGTCTGTTGTGCTGCCACTGCCCTTCCTGCCTGCCCAGTGTGGTCAAATTGTTGCCTCTGCACCCTCCTACCTGCTTTCAATTTTCAGAGTCCGTGCCCCTGGCCTCTGCCTCTCAACAGTATCCTAATGAACAACTAGATTGCTAACATTCTATATTTATTACAAAAGTGTGGAACGCCTGACGTCATCTTGATGTAATCAAAACTGTAATACCTAGAGCATTTCCTTTAAAAATTACATATATGAGAGGGTGGTGTTACTTCCATAGCTGCAGACTTTGCAACTGGGGAACCAGGTTGGAGTTTATGCTTCAGCTCAACATGCTGTGATTCTGGTCAAATCACTTAATCTCCCCATGTCTACAACCAAAATTAATTTGATCTTGTGTGATGTAACCAATGCAAATGTAAAGCACTCCAATACCTGACAAATCTGCACTATATAAAACTGCAAAAACACAAAAAATAAGTGTTTTGCACACTTCTGTCATTGGGCTACATCTGGGTGATATTTGTGCTGCATTTGGGCTCTTTTGTCTCTGGTGGCCATCTTTGGAGATTTATTTGTTATGAAGTTTCCTAATTTCCTCATTTACTGCAGTCTCCTCAGTAGGGAATGCTTTCAGTTTTTTATTTTGATTCCATCAAGAAGGTGTTCAGATATGTCCCACATTTGCCATAAATTCTGAATGTTAGCACTCTAGTTGCTCATTAGATCACTGTAGTAAAGCTACTCCTCACCACCGAAGTCTGCTGCTGGTATTAAAACTGCATGTTTCAGTCTGCATGTCAGAATTTTTTAATGAAATAGAAGAGGATTTGAGAAGTCACTCAAAATGTGCCCTAATTTTTCTTTCTTCAGCACTAATCATAATTTCTATGGCAAAATGAACCCCCTCATTGTGTTCCTTTTTAAATTAAATGTTTTAAGTGTTACCAGTTTATTCCACTCAAGATGGCTTGAGGTGTGCCATACTTTTGTCATAAGTAAGACAGTAAGCGCTCTAGTTGTTCTTAAGAACACTCTGGGACATTCTGTCATTGGGCTATACTTGGGCTACATCTGGGTGATATTTGGGCTACATTGTGACACAAGAAGGCATTCAGATGTGTCACACATTTGCCATAAATTCTCAATGTTAGCACTCTAGTTGTTCATTAGATCACTGTAGTAAAGCTACTGCTCACCAGGGAAGTCTGCTGCTGGTATTCAAAGTGCATGTTTCAGTCTCCATGTCAGAATTTTTTTATGAAATAGAAGAGAACTTGAGAAGTCAAAATGTGCCCTAATTTTTCTTTCTGCAGCACTAATCATAATTTCTATGGCAAAAAACACCAACTCCAGTATCTCCACCGAACACGGACACCGACACCGGGATTCAGATCGTAGGATTAAAACTCTCATTTATTCCTTTCACCTCGGTAATGCGTTTCGCCTGTCTCTGCAGGCTTGCTCGCACAATAAACGCCATTACAATAGTGCCTTTTAAAATTCAAAGCTCCCGATCACGTGGTCCGCTACTTCTGTAGCCATAGAAGACAGACTCGATCGGAGTGATTCATGACAAAATAGTTTTTTTCAAAACATGCCGTGTTGATAATTGTACTCTACTCATTTAAAATGCATAAATAGACTTGTTGTACTGCTAATTCATAATAAATATATTCCAATATTTTGTCAATAATTTGGAGTATTATATTGTATCTTTTTTCAAAATTCATAATTCTAACAAGAAATTCCAACACTCTTAGAATCTCCATGTATCAAAATTAATTCGGCAAGTGCCTACATCATCCATCAGCTGCAAATGTCGCTGAAGTGTCCTCAAATTGTCTTGTATACAGTGGGTTATGAGTTTTACATAATATGTGCACACAATGCATGTAGTCAAAATGTGCAAAGAAAAAATGGAAAAGTCATTGTACATTTAAATATAAAAAAATATCCCAAATACATATTAACGCCATACATACTCAAAATATTTAAAACATTTAAAATACCTAAAAAGTTCACCAGGCGGGCAAGCTCGAATAAAGTGCAAGTGCTTAGTAAACAAGTATAATTCTCATATTGTCCATGTATCAAGTATAATTGTCAACCAGCAGCAAACATGAATAAAAGATTAAGAATGGCATAGTGCAAGTGCTTCTTTCAGTACCACTATAAAGTGCCAGTGCCGACATATAGTCATTAAAATGACCATTACAGTACATGATACCACAAAGTGCTAGTGCTCTGCCAAATATTCAATCAATCTATTCACCACCATCTTAGCAATGCATATCCAACAATGGAACAATACCTAAAGTGCTAATGCATTTTAAAATATCCGTCCACATGAACTTCCTTCTTTAAGCTTCAATGCGCCCTGCCTTGATGTTAAAAAAAGAGAATAAAATAAATCCCTCATCCATATTCAGTCCTGACGGGATTTTGGTGTTAAACAATAATATGTACTTTGATTCGAGATGTCGCAATTTTCGCTCTCTGTTCCCTCCCCTTCTCATTCTAGCCTCCTGGTCAATTGCAAAATAAGTCAAACCATCTAAGTTTCCGTTATGAAGCTAATTCATATGGCGGGCCACAAGGTAGGTTTTGTCATTATTCTTGACTGCTATATATGCGTATATGTTGGAGTATACGAACATGAACCATGTGGATGGTGCTTCCTACATATAGTTTTGAGCAGGAGCACTGTAAAATGTAGACCACAAGGTCACTCTGGCAGTTCAAGAAACACCTGATTTTCCATGGGCTCACCATTAATGGAGACGTGACTAGTTTTACATTTTGGGCAATTCTGCAGGCCTTACACTTTTGACATTTATAAAACCCAGGATAGGCCTTCAGCCAGCTCTCTGGTTTTGCTAGTTCCGGAATACTGTCCACCAACTCTTGCCTCATAGATTTTCCCCTTTTAAACGTCACTTGTGGCCCACGTCTCGCAATAGTGCTCAGGATGGGGTAACTTCTTATTAGGTGTAAGCGTGGGTGACAAATTCCGTTCCGCTCGCGGAACTTGCGAAATTTTGGCATTTTCACGTTCCGCGTGGAACACGTAAATGTCGAAACTTCCGCGATCCGCGGCGGAACGGAAATATGCAGGGCAGGATTCATTCTGGCACGATGCTCCTGTCACTAAACCTCAACAGGAAGCACTTACAGATATAAATAAAGCAGGTGCCCGAGTTGAAGAAGCTCAAATTCAGTAACGCATTAATAAGCACAAAACATTCGTGAGCACGGTCGAGGCTAGGCAGGTGTGCTGTCTCCCCATATCTACCGTCAACAATTTGCTGTAATCTTTGATGGAGCTCTGTGCATCCATGAGTTTCTCAAGCGCAAACCCCGTGTAGTTCCTGACACCAGGAGGTTCTGTCTCCTCATCTGCTGCTCTGATCGGTCTCTGGCCCTTTATAAACAAGAGGCATGTATCTTCCCGCCCTTTCCCCCACTATGAATGACAGCTCACTCGAGGGACCCTGGCGCCCGTCGGCGCGGTGGCAACGTTACTGACACACATGGTCGCTGTAGACTCTCCTGGCCCTTTACGCAGCTGTAGTGTTGGAAAAACACTATAGATTTACCCAACAAGGTAGCACTTACTGAATAGCCAGTAGAAAGTACTCCAGTTGAGTAGAGGTATTGCACAAAACGGTGGCATCTTCTTGGGTAAATATGCAGGGCAGTATTCAGTCTGGCACGATGCTCCTGTCACAAAAGTTAAACCTCAACAGGAAGCACTTACAGATATAAATAAAGCAGGTGCCCGAGTTGAAGCTCAAATTCAGTAACGCATTAATCAGCCCAAAGTCTCTGCGAGCACGTGAAATTTCACGTGTTCGCGGAAATTTTTTGCCGTTTCACGAAATTGTGCGAAAGGCAACTTCGCAAATTCCGCCCACCTCTAATTAGGTGCCAGTGCCTACTCACACAGTCTCTCACCCTTGTGTGGTAGGCACTGTATCCAGTAATCAACCGAATTTCATCATTGTTTTGTCTTTTTGCCACCTCATTCATATCTTTTGGTCTAAGTAGAGCATCTCTTCTGATAACACTAACCTTCTTTAATGCCTGGTTTAAAACATGCTCCTTGTATCCCCTCGCAAAAAACCTTTCCGTTAAACTGCTCTGGGCTTCCTCCAGTTTTTGTCCTTAAGGGTTCCGCGTAAGGGATACTCATTTTCAGTTTAGTCAGTTGGAAACTATTTGCATGCAAATTTGAATTGCCTGCCGTGGACTTTCTGAATGTACGTGTGTGCAGAGTGTTATCTTTTATGTATACTTCCAAATCTAGGAACGATACCTGGGACCTGCTGATAGAGTCTGTAAAATGTAATTTAATGCATTGTCATTTAATTTACTAACAAAGCATTGTGCAGATTCTTCTGATCCTTCCCAGACCACAAAAAGGTCATCAATAAACTTTTTCCACAAAATCACATTCTCACTCCACTCTTTGGCACATTCTACCATGAGCACCTGCTCCTCCCACCCGCTGGTGTCTTGCGATGGTGCCATCTCACGGCCGTGCCAACTGTAATATTCAGAAGAAAAGGGTTGCCCCAGGGCAAGACGCACTGCCAGGTAGGTTGGTTTGCAACAAGAAACTACTTCTGTGAACAACAAACCGGCAGTTTATGTCGATGCATTGCGAGCCATGCGCCCTTTCTCAAAGGCAAACTGCAACAATGACAACAGCCAGCACTCTCCAGTATATTCCCTTTAATTTAATTTAATCACACTCAGGTGAGAGGCTGTGAGCATTGCATACTGGGTCTGGAAGTCCAAGATTTGTAACCCATGTGGGTCGCTGTCGACATCGCCATTGAAAAAAGTTCTTTCAAACAAATACAATTGTCCAAGAAGTCGTTCTCGCATCCTTCACGCACCTCCTGTTCCGCTTTCAGCCATCCTGGTGAATCAGCAGCAGACCAGCTGGTGCCTTGCGATGGTACCATCTCACAGCCGGGCCGGCCACAATACTCAGAAGAAAGGGGTTGCCCCAGGGCGAGACGCACTCCCAGGTAGGTTTGATTGCAACAAGAAACTACTTCTGTGAACAACAACCCGGCAGTTCATGCCGACATGTTTTGGGCCGTGCGCTCTTTCTCAAAGGCAAACTGCAACGACAGCCAGCACTCCCAGTATATTCCCTTTAATTTCATTTAATCACACTCAGGTGAGCTGCTGTGAGCATTGCATACTGGGACTGGAAGTCCAAGATTTGTAACCCATGTGGGTCGCTGTAGACATCGCCATTGAACAAAGTTCTTTCAAACAAATACAATTGTCCGAGAAGTCATTCTTGCTTCTAGGACAATTGCTTGGAAACTCAAGCAACAATGTGCTACAATCTGTAGATTATGTGTACATTTCTACTGATTGTGCCTGATCCTTATGGGAAAACAAGATATCAGAAATTAAAACCCTCTAATTACTACATTAGGATGTAAATTTTAAATTATCGCTGCACAGACTCAGTCACTCTAAAACCTCTGGTTGTTATTCCCTCTCCTCACCACTCTAAGGGCCCTATTAAGAGTCTGGCGGTCCGAGGACAGTCAGACTCGTGGTGGCGGATCCACCACGGTCCCGCCAAGCATATTATGAATTTCCTCTCCTCTAGGGTTTGCATGGAGGTTCTTCCCCCATGTAAACCTTGGAGGAATCGAAATGTAGAGGGCCCTATGGGGCATCCCTGTGCCTCAACCGCATGTGTATGCACACAGTGGGGCTTAACATGTGCCTCCCTGTGTGCATACACACAGGTTCCTGCACGGCATGGACTTTCGAGTCCAAGCCGTGCGGTCCCATTGCGGGGCCTTTTTTTAATGGCACCGCCACCTTTAAAAGAGCCAGCGCAATGAGACTGCCAAGCTGCCTGCCTACCAAACTACTTGTAAATTGTATTCTGGCGGGCGGGGCGACCTGTGGCGTAGCGGTGTGCCACAGCTCTGCAGAAAAGTCCCAATCGGCCCCTAAGAATAGATTATCAACAAAACAGGTCACACATCAAAGCCAGTTCAGATGTTTCGTATAAGTGAGTAAGCCATGCACAATACAGCACTCTACACCAAGACACACCACTCACTTTCCAACAACAAAACACATGACAGAACTCCACAAATACATTCAACACTACCCAAATATGCAGTTAACGTGATATTATGGCACCTAATTGTATTTGCTATTAAGAGAGCTTACTTCCACAATTATGAATTTGACAAGACAATGGTACGCACACCAACATCAGATTTGAAGCAACATGGTAAAGCTGCCAAGTTCTCATGCAAAGACCAATAACCTTCACACGCAAGTGTTCAAAGATGAAACATTCATCTGAGTGATATTCTCATTCGCTGACAGCACATCACCACAAGCCAGATCAGACGCCGGGCTGCAACAGAAATTCAAAGAAATTTGTTAATTCATCCACGATCTGCCAAAAGCCAAATACCTAACCAATGGCAGATTGCGTAATGGGTAAATGCCAGTAGGGTAACATTTTGTCCCAAGAAAGTGGTTTGTATGACAAACAGAAGCATCATTTCCAGACCATGATATCTCATATGGGTCCCTTGAAATAATAATGACAGGACCACTGTGAACATTTGATTCGGTGTACTAGCTACCACTGTGACGCACACTTTTGTAGCGTTTTCACCTTGCATATTAGGAAAACTGAGGAAACATTTCTTCAAAGCATGCCCAGATGCAAGCTCAAGTACATCCCAATATTTTCACTTAGTTCAAATATCTAGGTCATTAGTAACCCAGATCCATTACACATGTATGCCAATGGTAATCGTTCCAAATGATACCTACAATTATTTTGCTGCAAATTTCCATACGTTGACAATCAGAAAGGTATAGATTCTGAAAGGACGCACACTTGGTGCAGAATGAATCGCGTGGATGAGCAAAGAAGTGACCTATTTTGACAGGTTTCTTGTGTCCTAAAGCATTATTAACCTGCAATACAGAGGGGCAGAGATTGGGTGGTGTGTTGAGCACAAACTAAAGGGGACTAGATTTTCCAGCACATCTCAGATACTCAGGATATCTGTAAGGCATTGGATTGTTTGGAGTGGGCGACTGCCCACTTCAATGAATAATCACAACTCTTATTTCAATTTATTTTTGCCTTAAACTTAGTTTTGATTGGGCAGTTATTTGAAATCATGGACCTGTAAGGAATACGATTTTTTCAATCAGTGTGAAACTAATTTGCAACATTACATGGAATATTATTGCTTATGACTAAAAACAATCAAGACAAAAACAGTAGCTGAAAAGACTAAAACACGAGTAAACTGTTACCAGACACTAACTTTAAAAACGAACATCTAAATCAAACACATTAGCAGTAGCAAACAGAATACTGCTATGGAACACAACTAAATATTCACAATCCAATTTTTTTACAGTAACTTCATTTGGGTGGTTAAAAAAAACTACTTTTTCAGGACAAACACAGAAAAATAGAAGTGTTCCAATACATGTAAAGATCACTGCGCACCGCTTAACGTTGCCACTGCAGGCCATGTACTAAATAATTATAAGTGGAGGAGGGAGCACAAGCCTCCTTTCAGATATGGATAGTCACAGTTTCAGGGATCGCACAAGTAACACTGAATGACAACGTTTTAATAAGCCTCGTGCTGCTTAGTTTTATTTTGACTAATAATTTCACCATGGAAAGTACAAACTTCTGACCAGTACAGAACTTTTCTTTCAATCTGTATGGATAATTTTTCATAACCTTAAGAGTACAGATTAATTTGCATATCAAACACACTAAGTGCGCACAAGGATTTTCGAAGCACCTACTTTATCTTGGGCAAGTGTATTACATACCATTGGTGAACAGATCAAAGAAGAAAAAATCTGAATAAGTGGCAGTTGTACATGCTCATTTCCCAATGCAATTTACTGTTGGGTTTTAGTTCCAGGGAAGCAGCCTTTCCTCAGTTTTCATTATTCTGCTCGTTTTATCCACATTGTATGATGATGGAGCAAAATCTCTGTGGGTGGGATGATCTTGCTATCCTTAAAAATACTGAACTGCGTAATTGATTTGTTGACGTAACTACTGTGCTTGTGTGGTCGCAACAGCAGCAACTCGGACCTCAGCATTTGAATAGGACTGCCAAATGGGGCTCTGCCAGAAATGAGGAAAGAAAGTTGGTAGGGGCCGTTCATATGATCCGATTTCTTGAATAACAATTCTGTTTAAACAGCAGTAACCATTAGAGCTAAGTGCCACTTAACACAAGTCCCTCACTGCTATTCAAACCCTCAATCAACACCTTTGCACACTTCATCATTACACCTGCCCAAGTGTTAAACACCACGACAAAAGAACTCTCCTGTGCAGGAGACACAGATCCGGTGGCCACAAGAATTGCTCAGTAAGCTCACCATTTAGTGAAACGGGGTGACAGACCACCCTGCTATTCAGCCTTGCCTTAATTCTGGACTTCAATGAGAGCAATTTGGCCTTGGCATGGTGATCATGTCACTTTTGAAACTAGAGGGTTACATGTAACCATTTCTTTTATATAAAAAATCATTTAAACATACAGAAATTAGTTTCTAAATAGGGCTGTAAGGCCACTATTCAGTGTGTAGTTTTATAAAGAATCACAAAACTAGGTTACGTTACAGGCAGTACTTTTTTCCCCACCAGTGGCAGGTTTACACTTTTCCCATGACACAAAGGACATCCGCTTTGGAATCAATTTCAGTTGGCATAATGAAAGCAGTGGTGCAAGAGGATGGGGGTAGAATGTGATCAGGGGACTGATCATATTTCACAGATATCCACTGGCCTCAGGCTGAAAAATTGGCGCCCAGAAGGGCTGGGGGGGGGGGTTTAGGGAGAGGGGGCTGCGCCACAGTGGCGGCAAGGCCTTGCATTACGCCTGGGCAAATGAACGGCATATTCAAGTCTCAAAGACGTAGAGCTGGACGAACAGCTAATAAAGAGAAAAGGAGAATACATATAACCAGTACAAGATCCATCACACAGAGTAATTTGTAAAAACTCCATACACTTGAAGCCGATTACCAAGAATTATCGTAAATTTAGGGGAAGGTACACAAGAGACTGGCAACTAACAGGCATTGATACTTTTAGGCGGTGTGAGACCCCCAATTAGCTTAAATATACAGCTGGAAGTATATCAAGGTAAATTAAAAAATACATAACCAGGGAAGATGTTCGCTACGCAGAGAGGCTCCCGCAGGCACCCACCAAAATCCCACATCATCCATTACAGTATCCAAGTAGGAGGTGCCATAACTGAGAGGTGTGGTGCCGGACACCTGTCTGTGCCGTCTGAAGATGGCGGGGATGTGGCCGGCCGAGATGATTGAGTGAGAGGCAGCGTTGGGTCTTCTCCATGGAGCAGCTGGGGACTGGAGTGAGCGTGTAACAAAGGCCTGTTCTGATGCACCGGAGCTCGAGCCTCGTGACAGTAAACAAGCGAAAATCCCAAATCCCACCTGAGGAGGTGATGGTTGTGCTACAGGACCCAGAAGTGAAGCAGCGGATGAGGGACACGACAGCGGAGCCTTTACTGTAGTAATTGAAACTCCGCAAAGTTATCGGAGACTGTACGACGGGCAATGGGAGGGCAACCTCCGGGGAAGGAGAGCAGAGAAGGCAGCCAGAAGAGATCGAGTGCCCCTGGAGAGGCACGATCAGAGCCAAATACGATGTATGGCAGAGGGGTACTGGAGGTAGGGGACACTATAGTCGATGTGGGCGCGAAGGCCCCAAGTATACTGAAGCTAAGCTCCTGGGGAGGGCCATCTCCCCCCCTCGAACCAGCACCCCGACCTCTCAGTCCAACTGCCTATACGTTGGACCACATATATACATCGATCCGTATCACGCTCTGGTACGGCAGCGGGCCCGTGGCTGTGCCGCCTCCAACTTGTCGACTGGGAACGAAGGCTGTAAGACTCAGGGAAGCGCAGGAGAACGCTCCACACCTAACCGCCTCACCTCCACGACCTGCCCGACTTAGTCGAGTGGCACCAGTGGGAGAGATCAGCAGTGACGTCCAGGAGAGACCAGAGGGCCCGGCTACATTGAATGGGCGCGGTTGGAGAAAGGCCTGTGGCACCCTACCGATATCACCGCTCAGACCCTCGTGGAGAACAACAAGGATCCGACGGCCCCTGGCGGGCAGGTATTTTCCCCCCTCCGATCCTCCACAAGCTGTCCCGACCAAGTGGACTAAGATTGGGATCAACCCCACAGGGGGCCACATCAGGCACTGAGACTTCGGCGCACTAAGACCGAAGCAGGACTGCAACCCTGCTGATAATGAAGACAAAGCTCAGCCAGCGCCATGGTACGAGCTGCGATCAACGGTAGCAGACACAGACGCTGCCGCCATCCCCCAACAATAGCTCCAGAGCCAAAATCAATTCCAGTGTAGCCAGAGATTCGATCCCTTACAAGAGCGGCGCGTTGGTGGTGGTGACGTGCCAGCTAGCACATAACTTGAGTGACGGCAACCCCAGCGGGACCCAGTAAATGAAGAGGAGTGGACCAGACTCCAGGGGTCGCTGGGAGAAAGTCGACAGGCCGTGTGGAGCACTGGAGAGCCCACAGGCAGGTGGTGGTGAGTACCCCAGCGAGCTGCATACTCTGATCCATCTACCTGGATGATTCCCTCCACACGCAGTGAAACATGACTGGAGGAAAGGGAGTAAGCAGCTCGCACCAAACAGAACTGGACAAACGGAAGACCTCACGCTTCATGAAATTATGGCACAAATAAATGGAGTGCACACGTCCCTGGAAACACAAATCAATTCTGTCACAGCAGAGTCTCACTCCTCAGGACAGATCTTCGGAAAATAGAAACAAGAGTTAAAGGGGGGAGGAGACAACGGCGAACCGGCAGACCGACATGGAAATCCTCAAAAAACAAGTCAGTGAACTCCACACTGCACGAAAAACCCTCGAAGCCCAACTTGATGACTACGAGGGTAGGTCTTGACGCAATAATAGCAGAATCACTGGAGTTCCTGAGCGTGCGGAGGGGCCTGAGCTATATCTTTTTGCGGAGGAGCCTATCCTCAAACATCTGAAACCTCGAGGTCTCTGCCGATACTTTTCTGTGGAGTGAACATAGAGAACTGGGAGGTAGACCGAAGCCAGGAACACCCCCAAGACCAATTCTGACTTGCATATTCAATTTCCGTGATCGAGACATCATGCTACAGAGAGACCGTAGTGCCCCTCCAGTGGCATATGAGAAGTACCATGATGTTCTTTACACACTTTATGGTCAAAGTCCAAAGGCAGAGAAGGAGCTTCCTGGAAGTTAAAAGGGCGATGCGAGAGAAAGAAGTGAAATATGCGACGCTTTTCCCTGCAAAGCTGCGGTAGAAGCGGAAGGAAAGGACTGGTTCTTCACAAATCCTGGATGAAGCATGGGAATGGTTGGACGGACGGCAGAAAGTGGGAGGTTCCAGCCCGAAGGCAAGAAGAGAAAGAAGGGCTCTGAAACCACAGAATCAAACGGAACTGGGCACGGGAGGAGACCGCCAGGTCGAGGGCGGCCCGTGCAAGGACAACGGATCTGGTGGGAAGATCCCAGACTGTTGAGCGAGTGTCCCCACTCAAGACGTAAGTTAATACTGGCATTATCAGTTGGCTCTTAGAAAAAGTTCATGGATCATCAGCCAGAGATGACTCACAAGCCCTAAGATCGATGGGGCGCCGAACTGTATATGACCTGCACCCGAGTGGGAGTCACTGGGACTGATCGACAGTGGGAGGGGGGGTTGACAGGCACTCTGCTGAGTTGGGGTGGCGGGCAGTTCCTAGCCTGTCATGCAGGAAGGGAGGGAGGGGTCGGGGGAGTTTCTTGGTTTAGAAGTAGTTTGTTAATTACTTCATAATGGAGTGCGAAGGATCGGAGGAGGCGACGCCCCTTCTCAGTCTCCGATGTACTCACTGGACATTACAGCACCTATATCAATACACAATACAGAGCACAGAGACAGGGAGACAAGCACCACTTCCTGACCGGTTTCTCAGGGTCAACCTACTGGCTACCATGGTGGTGGTGGGAGGAGAACGGGGGAGGGGACAACACAGGGGGTTCGTTGGCCTGGCTCGACAGGCGCGAACGTGCAAACCGATGGGTGGTTGCAATTCACACAGAGGAAGGACAAATGTTGAGAGATTCATAAGATAGAGCTGAGGCCCTGGCTCAACATTACCAGCATATATACTCCCCCGAGACCATGACCACAGTACACGACTCTAGAGCCCTGCTGGCTGACCTACCCCTCCCCACTCTTGAGCCTGAGGACTTGACACTGTTCGAGAGCGATCTCACGGTGGACGAGAAGGCCAAGGCTATCCGTAGCATCCAATCGGGAAAGGCAGGAGGGCCCAACAGCCTACCAATAGAGTTCTTTAAACTAACCCCCTCTCGTGTGGCACCCTACCTACTCAACAAATACTTAGAGAGCAGACAGAAGTGCAGGGTACCTGAAGACCAACGCCTAGCCTCAATAGTAGTGATTCATAAGGAGGGCAAACCTTCGGAGATATGCACCACCTACCGTCCAATCTCACTACTTAACGCAGAAGACAAAATCCTGGTCAAACTAGTGGCATCTAGGTTAACTCTAGTCATTAACAAACTGGTACATCCAGACCAGTCCGGCTTCATACCGGGGCGAAACACAGTGCTTAACCTACGCGGGTAACAAGGAGTACTGGGCAGCGTAAACACTATAGGCTTAGAAGACGCAGTAGTGATGTCTCTTGACGCCAGGATGGCCTTTGACACTGTTGAATGGTCATACCTGTTCGCAGTCCTGGAATGGCTGGAATTTGGCCCAAAATTTCTGACATGGCTTTTCCTGCTCTATGAAGAGCCCTTAGCGCAAGTGATACGGCATGGGCGAATTTCACAGTCATTTCCCCTCGGTCAGGGACAGGGCTTCCCCCTGTCACTGTTAATCTTTGCCTTACTGCTTGAGCCGCTGGCAACCTGAGTAAGGGGAGACTCATTGATTCAGGGGCTCTGCAGAGCTGGGAGGACAGAACACCCCTGTACGCTGATGAGCTACTATACGTAGCAACACCACGCTCCTCCATCTGTCGAATTCTAAACATTTTTACCAACTTCGGAAAGTACTCCAGCTATACTATAAACTAATCCAAATCCACAATATATATATTTCGCGGTCTGGCCCTCGCCCTGGCCCTACCACCAGAATGTGAGGTGGTGGTGGTGGTAATGGAGGGTTTACGATATCTCAGGATTTTTGTTACAACTGACCCAGATCTCCTTTCTTCCTGGAATCTTCTGCCCCCCTGTAGAGAGACGTGCAGCATTGGAGAAAGTTGTCGCTCTCACTACTGGGACGTGCAGCCTTATTTAAAATGATGGCGCTTCCACGATTTTATACGCCTTACAAAATGCCTCGTATCTGGTTCAATAGTCTTATTTTAACGCCATAGATGTGGAGATCAGAAATCTGCTATGGGATGGAGGACCTCCGCAAATAGCCACACTGAATTTGATAAGAGGGTGGTACGGTGTAGGGTCGCCCTACCCAACATCCAGGCACATTAGTGGGGGGGTGCAGCTAGTTGTCATAAACCAATGGGTACACCGACCACAAGTCCAGCCTGCATATCGAATGGACAGATTGATTCTGAGCCCAGCGGGCTCCGTGCAAGCCCTGCATAATAACCCCAAATATCACCTTCTCACAGGTCCAACAAAACACACAATCTCATTCTGGCATCTCGTTCATAAAAAGTTGGGGTGGCAAAATAAAGTCAACCAAGCTATGCCACTGTGGGATGCAGAAAAACTCTGTGTATGGGGGAGGTCATCCCATTTGCAGAACTACAACGGGAATAAGACCTGGCAACCATGGAGACATTTAGGTGCCTGGAAATTCAGCAGGCATTCTATGCCACTGCACGGTACACCACTCTTCTGTGCTCTAGGCCAATAAACTCTACGCCACTCTAATCTACTGTACACCACTGCACTCGACTCTGCACCACTATACACTATGCCAGTGCATGCTACTATGCACCACTGCACTCTGTGCCACTGCACTCTACACCACTCCTCGCCACTCCACTCTGCAACACTGCACTCTATGCCACTACTCCATACCTCTCCACTCTACCCTGCACCACTCCACACTACTTCACTCTACACCACTGAGCTCCACACCACTGCACTCTAAGCTACTCTACTCTAAACCACTGCATTCTATGCCACTTCACTCTACACCACTTAACTCAAAACCAATGCACCCTACGCCACGGTACCAATGTTAGCTACTATACACCACTGTACTTTACTCCACTATACTCCATTTCATTTTACTCTATGCCACTACACTCTACATCCCTGCACACTATGTCACTCTACACCATTGTGGTCGTTCACTGCACTCTACTCCACTCTATTATGCTCTAAACCACTGCACTCTACGTCACTGCACTCTACGCCACTCTACGGCACTCTATGCCACTGCACCAATCTACTCTATATCAATGCACTCTAAACCACTCTACTCTGCAACTCTTCACTCTGTGCCACTTCACTTTACGTCACTCCACTCTGCACCACTACACAATACACTGCGTTCTACAACAGTATACCCTGGAACACTGCGCTCTCTGCCGCTCTACGCCACTGAACACTACGCCAATATGTTCTACTCTGCACCACTGTACTTAACGTCACTGCATAACCCTACTCTGCACCACTCTACTTTCTGACCCTGCACTCTGACACTATTATGCATGACTGCACTCTATGCCACAGCACTCTTCTCTGCACCACTCATCTCTACGCCACTTTACTGCAGTCTACACCACTGCAGTCTACCCACTCCACTCTATGCCACGTCACTCTACCCCACTCTGCGCCAGTCCACTCTATGCCATTACACTGTACGCCACTACAATCTACTTTGGACCGCTCTACTCTACACCACTGCACTCTAAGGTATTCATCTCTGCACTCTACGCCAATACACTCTACACCACTTTACTCAAAACAAATGCAATCTGCGCCACTACTATCTACTCCAATCTACTCTGCACCACTGTGCTTTACGCTACTTATCTCTAGGCCACTCTACTCCACTCCACTCTATGGTGCTATACTCCATTAAATTCTGCTCCACTGGCACTCTACTCCACTCTATAGCACTCGACTCCACTCTATGCCATTCCATAACACTACTCCACTCTACGCAACTCCCTCTATGCCACTCAATGCCTCTTTACTCCACTCTATTCTATGACACACTACTCCACTCTGTGCCATCCCACTCTGATAATCTACCCCCCTGTACGCCACTCTACTCTACAACACTCTACTCCACTCTATGCAACACCACTCTGTACTACACCACTCCACTCTACGGCCCTCTACTCAGCTCTGACACTGTGGTCCACTCTACGCTGCTCAACTCTACACCCTTCCACTCTACGACACTCTACTCCCTCCATGACATCTACAGCACAGTATGCTACTCCATGACACCACTTCACTCCTCTCCTCGCCACGCTACTCAACTCTACTGTATGCCACTCCATGCCACTTCATAACACTCAGCCACTAACCTTCACCCTACTAACGTTTAGCCATGCTGAACAGCAGCCACTTTGGGGTACAACATTGCTAAAACATATTGGCAAAGCCAACAGCTCTTGCATAGGCAAGATCTACTGGCTTTGCCAATGCTTGTTATAAGAAAGTTAATACAAAATAAAGATAACCCGTACACTATAGTTCAGCAAGACAGTCAAATAGTGTTTCCATTAGGCTGCCTAGACGAATGGATTGATACTCAAGGCACTACACCGAAATACGCTGCAAATATGCAAAACAATGTGGGGCTCAGCAAGAGTATTTTTAACTCAAACTATAACGAAAGACGATGAGATAAGGAAAGAGACGGATGACTTCAAATATTCATTGCAAGACATCACAAGCGAGTTACTATTCCAATCACGGTAAAGATGTAATGATGCAACAAAGTTAAACGCTACAAATTATGCATTCTCTTCTTTGAAAAACGTTAACCAACACAAAAAGACACTATGGAAAGAAGTTTCGAAAACAGAAAAGTTAATTAAATTTGTAATGTAGCGTTCAAGGTCATAACTCAAGCCACCCAACGGGGAAAATCAATTAACTTCACGGAAAAAGTAAAAGAAATGCAATTAATGCCACTATGTAATATTGCAACACTAACAGAAATCAGTCCGACCGCGGAAGAGAACGAAAACAAACGAGATAGAACATAAACGTGTTGTAAGAGTTAATACATACAAAAGGGCGCACAATCAAAAAGAAAATGAGGTAAGTCAAAGCTAACTGAAGCAAAGTACAACTGAATATCAAAGGACACAAGAAGTTCGTGTTTTTTAGACTGTAACACTCAGTACACTAAAAAGAGGCAATGACATTTTGAAGAGTCATTTACACAAGTGCTTCAAGAAACACCATTATCAAATTACAGAAGGTGTACAAAAAAAACCTCCAGCAAAATCATTTCAATGGTAGCCTGAACACAAGAAAGAGAAAAAGATATGGAAAATAGGAATCTTTACTGTTTCATAATACTGTGAAAGGAGGAACGAAAACGGGCAATATAAATATTTGCTTAAAAAATGTGTTAAATAGAAGTTAATCAAATGTGAGCGAGTAAACAAACCTTCTTAATGAACACTTTATATATAACTTTGTTAAGAAAAGAGCCAATACCGATAAAGTTCTTACCAAGGGCTCTCTAATTTCAGATATCTTGCTTGACTTTGCTCCCAGGGGTTTTCTGATGTTAAGGTATATATTTCCACCTCCAAAGCAGTGGCTATATTGAACCGCATGAGCATGATTTACAACTATTACTCTATGTTTACTTCAGCGAACTGCCTTAATTCCCCTAGCTCTTTCCTGTGCATCTTGCTTGCTCTTTGTTTCTTCCATTGTTAATACCCCCTCATTTCTCCCTCCTACCTTTTCATCTTTCACCAGTGTGCATCTACCATCCATCCCCCTCTTTCTTCCTTCCTGCCACTCGCTCTTTCTTGTGTGCTCCCTGCTGCCCTCACACCAGTTCATCTTGTTTTTCTATCACATCCCTCCCTCTTTTCCATGTGTGCTCTCCCTCTGCCTATCCACATTGCATGAGCGCATTAAACCAACACAAAGGAACAAAAGTTGTCTGCAATGAAGGCTCCCATGCCTTCAATACACTCCTGTTTTTGTTTTGTGTGTCAAATACAGGTCAGGTAGCAAGCAAGTCCTCAATTATTGGCCTCCTATCCTATAGTGCAGAAAATAAAGAAGTACTATAATGAAGGGGGAGGAAGACAAAAACAGGACTGTATCGGAGGCTTCAATATATACCTCCTTTCATTTCTTTGACTTAAATATTATTATGCTTTATAGTTTAGCAAATTAAACCCAGGTCTGTTTATTAATCATACTTGTTTACTTCTCATCTGTGAGAAAGATTTGTGAAACGCAGCACACGTCAGGTAGCTTTTCCCAAGTATTATTTAGGATTTAATTGTCCATACTTGACCAAACCATGAATTTGACACCACTTCATCAAGCTATCGAAAGAACACAATTGGGCTGAGAATAATGGGCACCAGAAATGGCATACCTATAAAAGTGGCTAACTGCAGAATTCTGGCCTGCGGGACCAAGACTGCTCACCAAAACATGGCAGTCAGTAGTACGCAGCAAACATACGAGTGTAAAACGAAAGTTGTGGGTCACTGCACCTGCACAGAGGCTCTAAGGAAAAGTAAAAAACACGCCCCTAGTACCATTACTTACTATATCTAATCTCAGGGATGACACAAAGAGGTTCTTGAGAATGGAAATGGGAGTGTGGAAAACAAAGATTTTATAAGTAGCGCAACTTTAAAATTTACTAAGTGAACCTCCAATTTCCACGCCTCTTCATGTTGATGAATCTTTGCCACCATATTAGAATGGAGCACAGCTTAAACATCTCTAAAATAATCATCGTCTTAAAGCGTTTAATGTTCAGTCAATAATGAGTGGTTTGATGAAGTTTTAAAAGGTTATTCTCTGATTAAGAGATTAGTCTCTATTTTTGTCTTTTTATTCTGATTAATCAATTAAATCCATTTACAGAAATAGAGAAAATTCTAGTTAGAAGACGCATACAAAATAACAGCATGTTCCATGAAGGAATTAGCCCCTATCTTAATATAAAGGACCTAACCTACCCTAGCAAGAACCCATAAAAAGTTTTTGGGGGAAAGAGCAATTGGAGCAAATAACTAATAACTATGAAAAGGTCGAATTCCCCATAAAGAGTAGTTCTGAAAACTCAGCCGAGTTCCCTATCAGCTACAGCAGCAACCATTAAAACAGGTAAAGAGAATTCATCACAGCAGTAGCTATGGAGTTAGGCCTAGATAGAAAGTTTCCTCACAAAGCGTAAGGAAAACAAAGAAATCATTGTTAGCAGTAGCTTATGGCAATTCAAACTAGCACAACAAAGTGCTAAGGGACATGGCAGGGTAGTGGTGCAAAGAATGCCTTCACCCTTTAGCTAGGAACATGTACTATATAGAAAGCACAAAACATGTTGCAAACTATGAATATCGAATCATTTCTAACCAATGGGAAAGGATCTTCCGAAGGTCTGTCGTCTTCTCTCTTGATTCCCAGGGTAACAGTCCATGTCGACATGTAGTTATTTGAATGTGGCTACAGCGTATTACAAAAAGATACATCTAGGAAGGTTCTCAAGAGTACCTTTGCAAGCCTACTCTGCTAGCTATACAGTGTCCTATTGTGTAAGAATGGACTACTCTATGAAATGAAAAAATATCTAGCATGCCCTTGTGAGATCATAGAATATAAACCTACAGCGAGCATTTTCTTTCATTAACTTACTTGTTCATTATATACATGTGGCAGAGGAAACAATCTAAAATATAATTAAATCATATGGTATGAGAAAGGAAAGAAATACATTTGGCAGCAAACAGCACATTTAACGAAGATGTCAAGTTGTATAGCTCAGTTATAAAGTTAAATCAGCATTATACAAAAAGGCATTTATTTTTATTAAGGAATATGAAAGAATCAAGAAAGTATAGGGGCCTAGCAGTGAAAGAATGACAGAAATGGGAGCTTTATAGAAAAATAAGCAATGTTTTTAAATTTGGCACGTTTAATAAAAACATATTTTCTCTATCCAATATTTTGACATGCATTTTCCATGCTAACATTAAAGCACATTTCTACTTTATGAGGTAAACTTGCGTAAAAATATTCAACTTCCACAATCCCCCGTCTGATGATTTTATTAATCATCACATATCTAGGTTTCTCATGCAAGTCCGTTTCAGAGTGCACTTTAAACGTCAGTTGAGTCTCATTTATTTCTCTTCAAACTCCTGAATTTCAAAGAGTTCATGTGGTCGTCATTCATAATACCTCTCAACCCTTCTCATACCTTTTCCAACCTTTCCTTTCTCTCGTGAAATATGTATCTACAGCTCAAGAGCAGTACGTAAAGAAATATTAGACAAATCCCTACTATTACTAATGGCATTAGATGCCTTCAATGTTGAAAACCAATTTCCAATCGTGGCAACTCCCTTTCCAAAATCCTCAAACAAGCTCGGTGTTTCCAATCCACGTAATTCAGGTTCTAATCCCGATATATTCTTTGTGAAGTGTTCTATTTCCCTACTCTCATCTGGTATGTATGTACAGCAATGAGTTAATCTAAGCATTTTGCAGATTCCGCCCTTTTCTGCAAGTAAGATATCTAAAGCAAGTTGATTCTGTAAAACCATTGACCGTGTAGCTATTAGTTCTGTATGAATAACAAGCAAAGCTCTGGATGTGCTAGTTGCCATTTTGTTAACAACTGTTGCCAACTTTCTAATCTATTTGCCATTTAAGAGGACGCCTACAGGTGGAATGACAGCTCCAAATATGTCTCCGACCAGTCCAGTTCCGATTTTTGTCTTACGTTTTTGTCTGTGTGCAGGTTTGATGTCAGTGCATCTAAACTCTTTGCGAAACCTCTTTGGAATTAGTATGCCTAAATAGCAGAGTCTCTACCAGTTAGCTGGCAATAAGAAGTAAGCATTCTGTCCACAATCGTAAAAAAAAACCTGGAATAGCATTATCATCTCCTTGTAAAATTTGCCAAGAGACCCCTGTCAATTTAATGGTGTGTTCACAACTATAAATCCCTACAGTCTAGACCTGTTGGATGTTCATCTTCTGCACAGGGATATTTTCCCTTTGTGTTGGCTGACAAGTCTCAGTTTAGGGTAAACCATCTTCTTTCTAAAATAGTTTTCTTCCTTCTTCTAAGCATTCTCTAAAACATCACTCTTTTTGTCAGCAGTTTGTGTCTTGTTTGCGTATTTCTCTTCTAAAGCCAATATATAAATCTTCTCCACTGGTCACATTAAACTGGTTAAATTGTCTTTGTAAGCCTTCACACCATCAATGGTTCTTTTTTTTATTATTTTATTATTATTAAATACCTGGTTTGATAACAATAAATACATTTATATAATAGACAATCTGACATAGCTAAATTTTTACATTGTTGGTCATAAATAATACATAATACATAATCAGGTGTTTCATGATTCCATTAGATATAAAATACAAAAATATATATATTAAGAAGGCAATTAGTTCATAAATATTAAACTAACATTTGGAGAAATCTGAATACATTCTGTATGTAGCTCTGCCCTACCATTGGGAGTTCCTCCACCTCTTCAGAGGAGCCCATATTTCTAACCCCACCTCCCTCTTCTTCCTTCCCCTACGACTGTATAAAGCAGATTCAATATTATGTATCCCAAGCAGTCTAGATAGCCACAGTTGAAACGTAGGGGCCAAAGCGTCTTTCCAACTTCCTGCTAACATTAAACGCAAGACGGCTAGACATAAAAACACAAAGGCTTCCTCCTCCATCTTCAGCCCCAGGTTGCTGTCGATACCTGTTATCATTAGGGTTGGGGATAGGTTGATCTTTCTACCTAGCAGCCCCTCCAAAAACTTTTCAATCTCTTCACAAATTATACTCAATTTATTACATTGATAAAACATATGGATCAGATTGGCAGGCCCCTCCATACACCTTGGGCATTTATCATCTTCTCTTTCATTCCACTCATATAGTTTGGCGGGTGTATAATATAAATTGAATATGGTTTTGTAATGTTGTGACTTTAAATTTGTGGAGCGAAAGATTTTCCCTGCCATTTGCAATGCTTTGTCCACATCGACATCCGGATCACCTAGTTTCTGCATCCAGGAAGCCTCAACCTTTTCAATATCATCTTGTAGACTTACTAACATGGTGTTATATACCACTTTAATTTTAGTCCCCCCACCTAAAATATAATCAAACACCTTGATTCTGCCACCTGGACATATCCTTGGTCTGATACCCATTAAAGTATTACGTATTTGTAAATATTTAAAGCCTTGATTATCTTGTATACCAAATTTATGTTGAATAGTGCCGAAGTCTAGGATTTGCCCCCCTTCCCAGATATCCCCTATTCTTGTAACCCCTTGTTGTTCCCAGACTTTCCCCAGTCTATCATGGCTAAGTTGAGGAAAAGGATTTGAATTCCAAAGGGGGGTATAATAGTTTATTTTAGGCATTCCTATTAAGCTATAGAACTGATTCCAGACCTTCCAGGCACTATCCATCAATTTATATCGTGATTTTTTATAGTATCTTTTATCCGTTCTCCGTAACAGGAGTCCTATGGCTTCCCTGCCCAACATTAGTTCATATATAGATGGCAATTCTGAGATACCATATAGGTTATCTGTATGATGTTTGGCCGGTTCAAATAGTGTTGCCATTTGGCTAATTAGACAAGAATAATGGTAGAATCTGATATTAGGCATAGCAAGTCCCCCCTTTTCCTGCGGCTACGAGAGAGATTTCATAGATCGTCTTATTTTGCCGTACTGCCAAACGAAGTTCATAAATGTTGCCTCTATTAATTTAATTAATCCTTCATCAATCATATAGGGGATAGATCGAAAGAGATAGAGTAATTTGGGGAGCATAGTCATCTTCAATACATTGACTCTACCTATTATTGTCAAATGTAAAGCGTCTATTCTTTTTAAATCCACCGTCATATTTGCTAATAACGGGTCAAAATTATCTTTAATAATTGCTTCCGGTACCGGGCTCACTCTGACCCCCAAATATACTGCAGAATCAATGCGTCTTTCATCGTTCATTATAGTATTACTCGTACACACTATCTGTGTCTTACTATCATTTAACAAATATCCGGAGCCTCGTCCAAATTCATTAGCGATCTCTCTTATACTATTCATAGCCCGGCCTGGTTCGGGGGTTAATATTGCAAGATCGTCAGCATAGGCCAATAGTTTGGTCTCAAATTCATTACTAATTATTGGTCTAATATTATCACATCCTATCAATCTTTGAATTAATGGGTCTATATATAGAGCGAAAAGAATTGGTGAACAGGGGCATCCCTGACGTGTCCCCCTGGATATAAATATTCTTTCCGAACTTGTGCCCATTAATTGAATTCTGGCCGTCGGTTCAAAGTACATGGCCTTGATAGAACTTATTATTTTAGGCCCAAAGCCTCTATATTCCAATATCCCCCAAAGATATTTCCATGTGACACGATCAAAGGCCTTTTCTGTGTCGAGAAGGATCAAGGCCATCTGTCCACCCGTGGCAGCCTGCATATCAAAGAGTGAAATAACCCGCCTGATATGTTCTGTGGTCCCACGACCCGGAATAAACCCATGCTGCCACGGGGAGACGAGTCCGCCTATGATCCTTCCGAGCCTTTTGGCCACTACCTTTGCGTAGATCTTAGTGTCACTATTAATAAGGGATATTGGGCGATATGAAGCTGGGTTCTCTGGGGGCTTCCCTTTTTTATGAAAGACTATTATGTTGGTTTCTTTCCATGAATCCGGGATTACCCCGGAGCTCATACCGTTAAATAAATCCTGAAGTATGATAACGATCTCATTCTGTATACATTTGTATACCTCTAGCGGAATGCTATCGGGCCCAGAAGCCTTCCCGGCACGTAAATCTTGTATTGCTTCTGCAACCTCCCCTTTTTCAAAATCTTTCTCCAGTACCGCTAACTCTTGGCTACCTAGACGTGGGCCTGAGTCTAAAAATTCACGACTGTCATCATCTGACAGGTTCCCTTCCTTATATAAATGCTGATAGAAGCGTTGAAACACATTTATTATATCTTCTGGTTCAGTATAAGACCTTTCCCCCTCTACTATATTAGTTATTTTATTCTTTATATTTTCCTGTCTGATCCGTAGGGCTAACAATTTTCCTGCCTGTTCTCCCGTCTCATAGAGCTTACCCCTCTGGGTCTGGTATTCATCAGCAGATTTTTGTGCTATCTCTTTAAGTATCTCTGCTTCAATACATATAATCTTCTGCTTAATCCCCGAGATCTCACCCCCCTGGCTAATATATTTAATATGTTGCTCTTCTGCTTCAGCTAACTGACCCATTAATCTGTTATTATTCTCACGCTCTTCTTTCTTCCCTTTAGCTGAAAAGCTTGTTGTTTCCCCTCTAAGAGCTGCCTTAAATGCATCCCAAACAGTGTTTCGGGATGCACTATAGCGATTCATATTAAAATACTCCTGGGTCCGCTTCCTTATATGTTCAACAAAACTGGGATTAACTAGAAGCTTCCTCTCAAATGTCCATTTTGTTTGTTTCCTATTCGGACTATATACCGGAATCTCCAGAATTAATGGGCTATGGTCCGACAAAATTTTTGGAAGCTTCTCAATTGTAACATTCTTAATTTCAGAGCTAGAAATCAAAAAATTATCTAATTTGGTATATTTATTAAATGGGTGGGAAAAATATGTAAACCCAGGTTCATTTGGCTTCTTATTCCCCCAAACATCTATCAACTCGTGTGAATCCCTTAGAGCCTTTAATGCGCGATATACCTTGGGTTTACGACCTGTATATATACTATTTTTTTTGCCAAAATCGACCGAGATATTGAGATCCCCACATACTATCAGGGGTCTTGTCCAGTTAACTAATTCAATCTCCAGCTGTTCAAATAATTCGGGATCGTCCTGATTCGAGCTATATATTGTGCATATTGTGTATCCCATATCAAGCTCTACTAATGCCCATCTACCGAGGGCATCTGATAATTGGCGTTTTGCCCCCCCTACAAATGATTTAGCCAAAATTGCAACCCCTCTGATGTTAGATGTCTGGGTGGAGCACGCCAACAAATCAAATCCTCTAATATTTAAAATAGATCTTTTTGCCCAAGGAATATGGGTTTCCTGAAGACAAACTACGTCTAAGTGATTTAACCATACAAACTGTCCTAGCCGTTGCCTTTTCCTCCAATCATTCAGCCCACCAATATTCATCGTGCCTACCCTAAGCCTACCCATTTTCTTCTTCTAAGTAACCACACCCAATTGATACAACCAACCAACATCAGTTTTATATAACGAATCTGTTTCAAAGTTACCATACAATACCAGGTATTTCTTTTTCCCCTCCCCTCCAACAGGACCCCCCCACCCCCCCCCCGAGCCCCCCCACCCAATCATCTCCCTCCCCAACACCCACCACTCCCTGCACCCTGTAGAAGCGCTCAGACCTTGGTCTGTGCATGTGATGTGTGTGTGAAGCACTAGCGGCTTGGGTCAATCCAATTTATACATAATATATATTTTTTTTTAAATCACCCCCATAAATCAAATTCAACATATAGCCCAAATAACGGAATATCTCTTCCTTTGGCTTTCAAAGCCATCCCGAAACCAGTACTACTGCGATTTTTATAGGTCTTTTATAAGTCCAAAGCATCCAGGTATTCTCTGGCTTTTATTTCCGATGCAAAAAATCTTGTATGCCCGTCATGAATAATCTTAAATTGCGCCGGATTTATTAGATAGACCTGAATATTTTTCTCTTGAAATGGCTTTATTAGTTGTCTCAAACGCCAGCGTCTCTCTACAGTTGAGTGACAGAAGTCCGGCTGTACAAAGAAGGAGACCTCTCCCACTGATCTCCTTGCCTCTGGCCTAGCCTTTTCCGATATTGCCTGGCGCAAGAGGAAATTACCAAAGTAAACAAGGATCGCCCTTGGTTTGTCCCCCTCAGTAGACCGAACACGAGGTTTGAACGGAGTTCGGTGTGCTCTCTGGATCTCTAAAGCCCAGCTCCACTCTGACAGCTCCGGGAAAGCTGATTTAAAAAGATCAATAATATATGCCCTCGTATCCTGTCTCTCCTCCCCCTCGGGAATCCCCAACACCCTGAGATTATTCCTCCTTTGTCTGTTTTCGAAGTCTTCCAGCTTCCACTGAATATCCTTTATTTGAGCGCCTTGGGCCACCGTCTGAGTTAGTGCGCTGGTTGCTTCCGCTTCTGTTGATACTATTCTTTCTTCAAGATTTGTCACTCTATCGCCCATGTTAGTACATGCTTTGGAAAGTTTTCTGACTACCCCCTGCATCTTTCTCATTGCGGCCTGTGCCTTTCGGCTATCTTGACGTGTCTCTTCTCTATGAGAGAGAATGGCCTGGTGTATTACCTCCAGAGTGGGGGAAATTGTATCGGTATCTGTCGGTGGTATACCAGTACCCGATAGTGGGGTAGCCGATGAATAGTCCCAGCTCAGATCTTTTTTCTCCCGCCTCTGAATTCCGGGAGGCTGCATTAGCTTTTTTTCCGTTACCGGGGGCTCTGGGTCACTATCCTCAAGTTCTGACTCTAGGTTACTAGCCCCTGGCGATGAGCTTAACACGTCATGTGACCACTCTGCCCCTTCTGAAACAGAAAAAAAAGCGTCGCTTGGCTCCTTATCGGTGTCAGTTCCATTCTTACACCCTGCCCCCATATCTTTTGCTAGAGACAAATTATACAGCTCAGATGTCGAAGGGGAATGCCGGGACCCCTTTCCTCCATCCTCTTCTCCTATGGGTATGGGAGCTTCCTCCAGCATAATTTTGCCACTCTCTTTAATCTCCTGGTTCCTGGCTATAGCCATTGCCTCTGTCTTATCTTGGGGGAGAGAGGCTGGGGGGGGGGGGGGGTGGGGGGAGTCGAAATTGCAGTCTCCAAGCTAAACTCAGTATCACTATTGAGACAGGAGCCCTCGCCTTCGGGTTCACCACCTTGAGTCTCTCCATCTCCCCCCATACTCTTTGTACTCTGGATTATTAAGGTTCCAGAGACCCTTACTGGGCTCACCTCCTTACACCGCTTCTGTCTTGTAGCAGCTTTCTCCATTATCGCTTTTGTTGTAGTTGCCGTTGCAGTTGCTGTGGCTGTCTCCGCCTCTGCCCGTGGTTCCTTTCCCCGCATCAACAGATCTGCAACGGAGGGGCCGGCAGGACGATTCTTTCCTGAAGCTCCGCCCCTCCCTCTCCTCGGCGGGTCCGATGCAGTGAGCTGGCGCTTTCCATCGATCGACCGTTCGGAGATATCCAGGCCAGCCGATGTATCTCCCCGTGCCCCTCGAGCTGATGCTGCCGCTGCCGCTGCCTCTGCCTCTGCCTTTAATCCGGATGCACTCGCGTTCTTCGGAGCGTTCTTTGGAGCCATTACACCGACTTCGCGAAGCCGCTGAAACAGGTACTTTAGGACGAGGCGTTCCGTTGATCGGGAGTTGATTTTGAACAGAAGCGCCAAAGCTCTCTTAGTGAGCGTCCATATCACAAACATAGGGGGGGGCTAAATTCGCACTAACAATACACCAGATGGGGGCCTAATTTAGCGTTTAGACCCAACGTAGCCCGCTAGTGTTTTCACCCGGCCACCTAAGCGGCCGCCATCTTGCTTCCCTCGTTAATTCTTCAACATCAATGGTTCTATGAGGAAAGAAATAGTGCCATCTCCTTTGCTTGTGAGCGTAGATTCATGTTCTTGATTAATGGTACACTGGAGAGTATTAGACCATGATTACAACAGAAATACTGAAAATTTCCTCTCCTATAAGCTAATAACAATAGGATGCTGCACAAAATAGCATAAGATAGAGGCATGTGGTAATAGGTAACGTCTTCTGAAACTGATGCAGGCATGTGTGCACATACGTACAAATCCTTAGCAATAATGGCGTTAGTGTATTTTTGTACTAACCTAGAACAGACATTAGTCGAATAATAAGCTGTTTTATAGATTACAAAGAAGTAACTAAAGGGGTCTTCCTTAGTATGGTAAATATATGAATTAGTAATGTTCTTTGCTGTAGGCTCCGTCACTAGATAAAATCCTACTAGTACTGTAGTGATCATTATTACTGTTATTATGAAAATTTAACCCATGATTTATTTACACCTATTTCTAACATGACACATTCTGAGTTAGTTCAAAGCACTTAGTTCAATAGCCTGTAGCAAGTTTTAATATGTAGCTTCTTTAGTGTGGTTAAACCTTTTTTTGTGTGTGTTTATTTCCAACAGTAAGGTTTCTAACCAGACAATCCTTAACCCTACTCTGTGCTCTTCTAAAATGTAGTCCATATTCTTCTGTAACTTTCAGCTCAGGCCTAGGTTGATCTTCTGTAAACCAAAGAACAAAAATAAACAATAAGCACAGCTAAAAATTATTTGGTGTAAGTGTTCTTTTTTTTCAGATCATCTCCATCAGTCTCACTTTCTCTTTTTCAGGGAGGTTCAAATAGTTCAGGGTTCACATTGCACAAATCTTCCAATGTGATATTCAATGCAGTGTTCACGAAGTATGACCATTCAAGTGCTGAATACCTGCAACAGGGCTCTCGTGCTCTTTTCGATCTTCTCAGGTTTTGCTGATTGGATCTAGGCCACCTTCGTCGCTAAACTCAGCCTGTTTGGGTATTATTTCTGGAATTCAAGCTATTGAAGAACTTCTCAGATTTTGTGGCCATTCCACTTGTTAATTAATTCTCCTAGTTCCAGTGCTGATTCTTTTGCCTGGATCTTCTTGTCTTAGTATCACATCAGTGAAACTTTCTCTCTGAGACTCAATTTCTGCTTCTCCTCTGTTAGAGATCTCAATGCCACTCTGTGTTATTTCAGGTATTTGCACTTGACATTCCGTCAACTGATCTTCACCCCTTCCTTCTTCTAGAGACTGGACTGACACTGGTGCTGTTGGCCTGGGTTGTCTTTCGATTGGGAGTGCAACCACCAAAGCTCTTTGTTCGGGATCATAACCCAAAGGAACTTCTTTTGGATTGCTCTCTTTTGGTGTGTGAGGCATGAATCCAACTCAGGACTCCAGCACACTTAACAGCAGTATGTGTAGTGAGGATCACCTGAAAGAGTCCGTTACATCTGAGTTCAAGGCAAGTCTTTCAAACATGCTTTTAGATCACAACGCAATCACCAGGATTGAGGTTGTGGCACTGTTCTTGATGTGGGTCTTGTATGGTAGTTGAGACCTGATGAAAGACCGAACGAACCATATCAGCCAGCATTTTGCAATAATCTAATATAATATTGTCAATGACGTTTAAAAGAGCATTGGAAGAAACTGCAGATTATCTCACTGCTCTATCCAGCAGTAGTTCAGGGGGGGGGGGGGGGGGGAAACCCAGTCTTCCTGTCAGGTGTACTCCTGATACTCATCAGCACCAATGGTAAAGCGTCTGGCCATTTCAGAGAGGCTGATGTACAGACGTTGGCCAATCTAGACATGATGGTACTGTTAATTTGCTCAACAATACCAGATGCTTCTGGTCTGTAACTGCAATGTTATCTTTGTTCAGGCTGTAAGGCTGTGCAGATCATCTTCATCACTTCATTGTTGAAGTCTGTTGCTCTATCTGACTCAAGAGAAATCGTTATGCTGAACCTGGGTATTAATTCACATAATAACAGATTAGCTACAGTAAGATTGCTGCTTCTTCTAGTTGGGTAGGCTTCCACCCATCCTGAGAAGACACAAACAATCACTAGGATGTATCTCAGCCCGTTATTCACAGGCATCTGGATAAGTTCCATTTGCATCCTGTTGAATGGACCACCCGATCTCTCTAGGTGTGTTAGAGTGACATGTGTTTGTTTCCCTATGTTTAAATGTTGTCAAGTTACACACCGATGGCAAATCTCTTTTGCCAACATTCTGAATCTGGGGTTTAACAAATCTGCCTGAAAAGTTTCACCATTGTGTCTCTCTCTTAATGTGTGTATCCATAGTTGTATTGTATTATTGGAAACAACAAGCTATCCAGTAATACCAGTCCCCCATCTGCTGACATTCAGATGTCATTTGCATTTTTCTTGCATCCTGCCTTTACCCAACCATTTTGCTATGCTTTCGACATATTTTCCTGCATCCATTTAAATTCATCTCATGTGTCAGTAACTTTCTTCAACATTGCAAACGAACTCCCTCTTCAGACTCACATGTGAAATTTCCATTAAAGGAACAGGCTAACAATGGCCAATACCTGGCTACTGAGTCAGAGTATCAGTTGCCCATGGCAATGTATATGCTTACTCCATGATGAGCTAAACACTTCACCACAGCAATTTCTCCCAGTATTTGCAGAGCATCCAACAGGTCCTTGACGTAGGTTCCATTTTTAATAGGTGTACTTGAAGAGGTAACAAAGCCTCTCTGTGACTACAATTGTCCAAAATCATGGACAACACCAAACCCATAATGGCTGTCCGGGAATATGGTGACTCATTTGAGTAGTTAAACCTCAGGCTCTGGTAAGAGCAATCAGTTCAGCAACTTGGACAGAAAAACATTTTCAAGCCATGAAGCTTCGACCACATCATTTGTGATGCACACAGCATATGCTGCTCTAAGGTGCCATAATTTCCTCTCAAGCAAGAGCCATCTACGAATAACACATGATCAGGATCAATCAGGGGTTCGTCCTTTATGTCTGGGTGAGGTTTGGTGCACAATTCCGTGATATCTAGATAATCAATATAGTCAGAAAAGAGTATATTTTGGTCATATCGGGTAAGGCTATTATGGGTCAGATATTGTGTCTTTGTTTTCGTTAATAGTAGTTCCACAGAGTGTGAGACCATAGCAAATAATGGGTATCTCATCACTTTGTTCTCATTCTTTTCCAGATTAGTACTTACCGTGGCCACTGCTTTAAGGCAACCGGGAAGTCCTGCCTCTACATGGTCAAGTGTGGTAGAAAAATAGGCAATGGGCTTCCGAGATCCTCCATGTGTCAGAGTCAAAACCCAGAGAGAGCGCACCCATCTCTCTCGGTGCAGAACAACATTAATTCTTTTGAATAATCTGGCATTCCTAGTACTGGGGTGCGGCACAATTTCTCCTTCAACTCTAGGAATGATTTTGTACATTCCTTATCCCAGGGAATCGGATCAGACACATCTCTGTGTGTCAGCTTCAATAGAGGCTTGGCCACCAGGGAAAGGTTTGGTATCCACTGTCTAAAGTAGCCAACCATTCCCAAAAACATTCCGATTTCTTTCTGAGTTTGAGGTGGACTCATCTTCAAGATTGCTTCCACTCTTTTGGGGACACTTTCCAAGCTCCTTTCACAATACTGTTACAGATGTTGAACTTGTTTTTGACAATACTGCAGTTTCCCTGCAGACACTTTGTATCTGTTCTCAGCCAAGTGATTCAAGAGTGCAATGGTGTCATGTTTCTATGCATCTCGCATTTCTGATACCAAAAACAGATCATCTATGAATGCGCAAGAGTTGATCTACCGGGCATCTGTAGGGTTTCTGGATTTCTTTTCAGGATTTTTTTAAAATGGATGGAGACTCTGTGTACCCTTGTGGGACACAACACCATGTTAATAGCTTTTGCTGGAATATAAAGGCAAAAATAAATTGGCTTTCTTCATGCAATGGCACTGAGAAGAAAGCCTGGCACAAGTCGATAACTGTAAACCACTCTGCATTATGGGATCTGAAACAATATGGTAGCTGGATTCGGTACCACGGGACAACAGGGCACCACTATTTCTTTTACTTTTCACAAATCCTCAACTATCCAGTATTTACCGCTGGGGCTTCTGCAAACCCATACTTGGAGAGTTAAATGGACTTCCAATTAGTTCCTTCAGGATTCCTTTTTGTAACATGTCATCCATCACTAGCTGTATTCCTGCAGTCGTCCCTGGGGTCAAATGATATGGAGGTGTTCTAGGATATGCAGCACTTGGTTTCACCGTGATTCAGACTGGTTCTACACCTTTAATTAGTCTGATGTCTTTCCCTGTAAAATCCCAAACTCCTGCATTCATATTTTCTTTCAAATCTTCTGGTAATTCCTCAATAGATAGCACAGGTAATATTCCTGTCTCAGCTTGTTGTTTATTTTATAAATCTACATTGACATCAAGTGTTTGGAACGCTATACCATCCGGCGTACAACAAATAGTGCAATTAAACTTGCACAACAAATCCCTTCCTAACAGGTTCACAAGACTTGAATCACAAACAAATTGGTGTTTTTCTTTAAATGAGCCTTTTTCAGAAACTGGATTTTGGACATGTTTATTTGTTACTCCTGCAACTTGGATAGTTTTCCAAGAGAGAGGTAAGTCTGGGACTTCCACTGTTATAACTGTGGATCTGATAGCACGGGTATCAATAAGAAATGATACGGGTGGACATAGACTTCTGCATCTACATACAGCCACTCTGGTCTACCTCTAAGACTGTGTCAAGTACACAATCTTCTTCCCCTCTCAGGCACCGTCATTGAGAATTTTCTGAACCGGAACCATCAGTTCAAATAACAGGAATTGTTGTAATCATAATGCATTCTGGTTTGGATTCTGACATTGTGGCATTGCATTCTGAAACGGATTAGTATTCATTTTTTACATTTGATTGAGATTAAACCTAGGATTCACCATTTGTGCAGATGCAATAGGCGTCATTGGAGTTTGTCCCTGAATTGGCATCTACATTTTCTGTGCTGGCACATTTAGTGTTTGCATACCTTGCGGCATTTGAAAATTTCCTCCATCACTGTCAGGATTATATCAACATTTTCTCTTCCAATGTCCAACTTTATGACAGATATGACAAGCAGTAATCTTTTTCATAGCAGCAAAATCTGGTCCAGATCCTGTACCCACAGGAACACCTCTACCTCTTCCCTGTGATATATTAATTTCTTCTTGACTTCACTGAAAACCAGACTGTGGCACAGCAACTCCGTGCATATTTCCTACAAACAAATTCTGAAAACCTTTGACCCAGGTTCGTTTGTGCTAGCATGAATTGTTCTGCTTCATGTCTAACTCATCGCTTTGGTATTTTGCATATCTCAGGATTTCATCAAGTGACTTAGTTTGACAACAGATCATCCTTTGAGTTATGTGAGAACAGAACCCTGGCTTCCGCCCTAAAACAAACTGGGATACCAAATCCCCAATATCCTTCTCAGAATATTCACATCCGCCGTGCTACTGAAAAACCTGCAAAAATCTCTCATAATACTCATGTACAATATCCTTTGGCTCCTATGTGGTTCTTTTAATTTTGAGCAAATGCATATCTTTCAGGGGTACTCACTCTGCCTCTCAAAAAGGTAATAGCCGCCTCATACTTCACCATCACGTAAGAGATGGAGCATTTGGCCTAGCCACTCTCGCTGGTTCCTCTCTGGCCCACTGCACTCCTACATTCAGTCCATAAATCAGGAGGCACTACAATGTCCAAAAACGTATTCAAATCAGTATTAGCTGCTTCCCTCTTTTTACTTCTCATTTTTCTTAGCCCATTTGGTTTCAAATTTATCAGTCTCACTCCACCTGCGAATCTACTTGGCCAATTATTTAATATGCAAACGCAGTCCTGCAATCCTCATATTCTTGAATGCTGAGTCATCCATTTGAACCCTATAGCCTCTGTATATGCACATTTTTTGTTTGCAAGATCTTTTTCATATTTTTGAGCCAGTTCTGTTCATTTGTTAGTAACTATGGCTACCTTTCTCGTAACCTCTTTGCACAAATACATTAATTCTTTCCTTTGGTAGTGATCTATGTGATCAAATTTCAAGCATCCCCTTATTATTTCTTCCAATTCAATCTTCAATTGTGGGACATTTAAGAGCTTCTCTTTCTCAACCTCTGATTTCTCAGGTGTTCCTGGACTCTCTGCCTTACTACGTCCTGCTGTTTCATCAAACAAGGCTGATATATATCCCTCCTCAGTCACAGCTATTTCTTCTGGTGATGTTGGGGCTGTGAGAACCGACATCCCTCCATCGATTAGTTCTTGCACCTTTAGTGGTGGCTTCCAAGCAACTACCTGTGAGTTCTGGAAAGCCAAGACAAATCCCGAGGTGAGTAAACCTCCAGCAACTAGTTGAGTCTCAGGTCTTGTCCCCACAAGTGGAGGAGCACTTGCTACTACCCTAGTTAAAGATTGAGCATTAACAACAGTAACTGGTGCTATACTAGTAATGGAAGCTGAAGTAGTCACCATTTGAATGGTAACTTGTGGTCGAGCTATTACTGGTGAGATAATCGTTAATATTTGCAGGGGTCATTCAATTGGGTTTGCATCTTGATGTGCATGACCAGTTGGCACTATCAAACCAGTACTTGCGCCTGATTCACTCTGTTCTGCTGGGCCACATTTGGGAGGGTTTCCAAGTCAAAATTTGTTCCAATATTTAATCTCCTGAATCAGTATCTGACTCATCCCCTTCTTTCTTAAAGGAATCTTTGTCCTTTCCTTTATTAGCAGTCTCTGAGGTAAGCATTGGATATAAGCTAGTCCCTTCTATAATAGCTTTTCTCCATATACACTGCTCTTCATCCCATCGGGCATTCGCATAATGTTTTTACTGCCCTGTTTGTCCTCCTCTGGTATTTTTCCTTCAGTTTTTTCCTGGCAACTCTCTCCCAAGCATTAAATTCTTCATATTGAATGGGTCTAGGCGGTGGCCTCCTTTCGTACAGTTTTCCTTTCAAATGATCAAGAATCCTGGTGTTAAATGTCCCATATCTAGGAAAACTCAAATCACCCTCCTTCTCAGTAATTCTACTCCATCGGCGAAGACAAAGACGTACTTAAGCCATGCTCAGCAGTCATAATGTATGCAGTCATAAGCATACCCTCTGCTATTCGATTTGCGAGCACGGAAAACTCATTAAAAGGTTTAGAAGTAGCTCCACTTTAAAACTTACTAAGTGATCCTCCAATTTCCACACCTCTTCAGGTTGATGAATCTTTGCCACCGTATTAGAATCGAGCACAACCCAAACACATATCTAAAATAATCATCGTCCTACAGCGTTTAATGCTCGTCAATGATGAGAGGTTTGACGAAGTCTTACAAGTTTATTTTATCTTTAAGAGATTAGCCTCTAGTTTTGTGTTTTTATTCAGATTACTCAAATAAATCAATTTACAGAAACATCGAGAACATTTTGGTTAGAACAAGCATTAAAAATAACAGCATGTTCCACAAAGGAATTAGTCCCTTTCGTAATCTAGAGGACTTAACCAATCCTAGCAAGAACTCATAAAGAGTTCTTTTTGGAAAAGAGCAAGCATAATTGAAGCAAAAGACTAACTATGAAAAGGTCTAACTCCCGAAAAAGAGCATTTCTGGAAACTCAGCCGAGTCCCTATCAGCTGCAGCAGCAACCATTAAAACAGGTAAAGAGAATTAACCACATTAGTTAGCTATGATCAGCATGAAGACCTAAAGCCTCCTCAAAAAGCGTAAAGAAAACAAAGAAATCACAGTTATCAGTAGTTTATGGCAATTCATGCTAGCATAACCAAGTGCTAAGGGGCATGGCAGGATAGGGGTAAATAGAATGCCTTAACTCTCCATCTAGGGACACGTACTCTATAGAAACCACAAAACATGTTGCAAACTATGAATGTTGAATCACTTCTAACCAAGAGGAAAGGATCTTCCGATGGTCTGTCCTCTTCTTCCTTGAGTCCCACAGTAAACGTCCATGTCCACATGTAGTTATTTGAATGTGGCTAGAGCGTATTACAAAAAGACATCTGGGAAGGTTTTCATGAGAACCTTTGCAAGCCTACTCTGCTAGCTAATTGGTGTCCCATTGTGTAACAATAGACTATTCTATGAAATGAACCATTAATATCTAGCATGTCCTGGTGAGATCATAGAATTTAAACGTACAGCGAATATTTTCTTTCATCGATATATACTTGTTCATTATAAGATGTGGTCGAGGAAACAATCTAAAATATAATGAAATCATATGGTGTGACAAAGGAAAATAATACATTTTGCAGCAAACAGCACATTTCACGAAGATGTCAAGTTCTACAGTTAAGTTATAACGTTAATTCAACATTTTACAAAAAAGCATTTATTTTTATGAAGGGATAGGAAAGAATCAAGAAAGTATTGGGGCCTAGCTGTGAAAGAACAATAGCAATCGGAGCTTTCTGCAGAAATAAGCAGAATTTTTCCGTTTTTTGCACACATTTTCAATAGCCATTATTTTGACATATATTTTCCATAATAACGTTAAACAACAGTTCTACTTTGTTATGAGGTAAATTTGCGTAAAAATGTTCAACCTCCACAGAAAATAAACCAATATTTGGCAGCAACCCACGGAAAATCCTGTAGTGCACAGCATAAAAGCCTCAAGTTAAAGCCATTTTGTGCTATTACTGTGACACAAATACGACCACAAACTATTTCACACAAGTAACCGAGAGGAAACATACTCTAGCTGATCGTAGTGCATATGACCTTAATGTTCCAACAAAGAAGGCTGTAAAACCTCTAGCGTGAATCATACAAACAAATAAATGTATTTTTTCAATTATGTTATATTTATTGAAGTTTTACCAACACAGTAAAGCAACACCGAATTTCCAAAACTATAACAATGTTCCAGCTCAACAAAATTTCAGTTTTCAAAGACCACCTGGATAGATTTAACAGGTTAATCAAGATATACCCGTCACACTCGTGTTACTTAATAACAACAAAACAGGCCAGTGCCTCAAAATCGACCTGTCACATTATGGCTGGTAACTCTTCATGCAGCTGGCATTGCACCCCACAGCTGTACTCGAAGAAAAGACTGTCAAATTGTTAAGCACGCAATGCAAAAAAAACGTGATGGGTGATGTAATGGCCAGACATTTATCAACACTTAGCATATTAGCTTTCCAGACATCTGCTCTTCATCAGTGCCATTTAGAAACTAAAGCGGAGCTGCTGACACAAAACACCATTTAAGAAGAGGCCTATTCAGAAAGGAGGTCACCAAGATAAAAGAGTATCCGGGATATATTCGCCAACCATTATATTATCTCAACCCTTAATGTGACGTTTCTCAGTTGGAAGCCTCAGACATCAAGATAGTTCGTTTTGTAAGCGGACGCAAATCCGGGGGCCCTCTCCATGTGACAATGTGACCTGCAGCACTCAAGAGGCACAAATGTCAAGAAAAACAAAAGATCGAAGTACAGCAAGGGAAAGGGAGGTTAATAAAAACCATAGTCTTCAAAAGACTCCACATTACAAAAACAAACTATGTCAAAGCCCACGGGTTTGACATTTGTGCTAATAATGTGTGAGCGCCCCATAAGCCCATCAAACCTATAGTCAATGCTGCTTTGCCCTGAAGAACAGGGGAGCGAGTGGGAGTGCAGACAAAACCATATGAACACATATTGGTAATACCAATAGATCTGGGATATGACTGCAAATGCCTTTTGTGTCACTGATGGGTTTAGTCACTCAGTGATCATTAAACAAACTCTGTCACTCATCTTTACACTTGATATATCCATTACATTTTCAACGGACTCATTTTTGCATTCACCCACTGACAGAACTGCAATAAAACATATACCAACTCAACAACATATGCAATATAATTGAAAAGAAAACAAGTGGAAAAAAGAAAACATTGACATCGAAACATGGCGAGTATATGCTTGCAATAAGGAAACTAAACATAGTGCTAGGTTACCATCTTGCAAAGGTATTACTCACACACAGTCAACCATTCTTTTAAAGTTTCAGTATGGCTACCATCTTGGAATGGTGAACCTCGATACACTACGGGCAACAGCATTCCATAATGGATGTGTGCCTTTCATCAGAAAATGCTGTCATCAAGGAGCTACAGAAATGGGCGGCGAGCGAAAGCACGCTTCGATACCAATTGGCAACCCGCAAGGCTGATGACAGGGCGCTAGAGGCGGCCGCGGCATGGGAAGGACTGGTGCAAGCCCTGCGAAATAGTATGCTAGAGGAGGACGAGACGCCGTCCGAGCCCGAAGAGGCCCCCCGGAGCAATCCAGCCACACAAACACAGTGTATAGCTTTGTACTTCTGAATAGCACCCAGATCACAAGCAAGAGCCGGGAAAAGTCGCAGTTGCGGGAGTGAGCACGGGAGGTGGGGAGGGAGGGAGGGGACCGGGGAATGGGATGGGGGAGGGGCAGTGTTGGGGGCAGGGGACAGGGAGGGGGGGGAAAACTCTAAAGCAGAACGTAGTCGCCCTACCTTATCAACAGCAAACGTAAAGCTCGCACTACAGTTCAGTCTGATGATCCCTAACCATCGCTGCCCGGCCTCCGGGATGTGGGCTCATGAGCTGTGTACGGTTGTCTGAATGGCCACAGGATCTATGGCATTGGTACCAATGATGCAGGCAAAGTAATAATGTATGCTGCTGCTATTATTATTCTGCAATAAAAACGGTTTTACAAAAAAAATCAGAAAATGCTGTCATTTACAGGGCAAGAAGGCCAGTGACTGATGTGGACTGAACCATTACCACATGTGAGCTGTCATGGATGGAAGCAGAGTGTAAATGAAAGACAGACAAATGGCAGAAGATGGCCGACCGAAACGACCTCTATGTATCTATATGAGATTATATATGTATCTATATGAGATTATATATATATGTATGTATATATAATGTATTTATTTATTTACCCTATTGGTGGTTGCCAGAAGGCAGTTATAGTTAGGGCCTAGTTTGGCGCGGTTTGTCAAATCCTCGTGAAATTTTAAAAACTAGTTTGCCACCCAGTTCAGCTGCAGTTATGAAAGTGTCAGGGTGATCCGTCAAGCGGGGGCCATGAAAAAAAAAAAAGGTCGGGGGGTGGGGGGAAGAGTCCCAAAACGCATTTTCCCAATGCAATTTCCCATAGGGATTTTATACACAGCTACGTTCCAAACCGCGGAACGGTATTACACCAAATTTGGCTGAAAGGTAGAAATTGGTCCAGAGTAGTGCTTTTTTTTTGCTGATTTGGTGTAAATCCATTCAGTACTTTCAGAGATATTAACAGAAATCCACATTTGTATATATAGAGACGCGTAGGCTCTGCGAACCCTCCTGATCTCGTGCTCTGAGATCTGATTGGCTGGCAACACTTCAACCAAGAAGCGCTGGCAGCCATAGGAATCCCCTGACACCCCCCCTCAAGCTCTGGTCAGGAGTCCCCATGGGACCGTGACAGAGCCAAAAAGCATTGTTTTTGTTTTAAAATTTTGCTGACAATCACGGCGGATCCACAACTTCAGCCACAAAAAAAAAAAAAAAAAACAAGCATGGGCTCCCGCGCTCATTACATTATATCTGGCCGGGTGGCCCAGGTCCTGGCGGCATGCGGGCTTTTTCAAATAAAGGAGGAGGGTGCATGGCCCCCCTCTTAGGGCTTAGCATTTCCCCAGGGGCTCCCTGGGGCTTATTATTGTATTACAAGGTGGACGCGGGGGGCAGGGAAGGCGTGTTTGTAGAGTGCTAGACAAAGGGTGTGGGGCCTACAACAAAATCCCAGCAATACCGCTGTGTGGGACATACTGGTGGTAACACAAAGGGTTTTTGGCCCCCAAGGACACTCAGTATCCAAGGGGACTTCATTGCCTAACCAGTGGTGCGCCAGGTGGTGCGCTTGCAGAGTAGTGGAAAAAGCAGACGGGACCTCTGACCAGCTCTCAGCAATCCCACTGTGAGGGACTCACTGGTGATAACATGAGGGGTTCTTTGCCTGCAACGATCTTAAGAAGAAAAATGGTCAGAAATTAGCATAAAGAGGCAGAATAAAGGTCAGCAGAGAGCAGAAAGAGGCAAAATAAAGGTGAGAAATGAGTATAACGAGGCAAAATAAAGGTGAGAAACGAGCAGAAAGAGGCACAATTATGATCAGCAAACTAGCAAAAACAGGCAGAATAAAGGTCAGAAATGAACAGCAAAGAGGCACAATACAGGTGAGAAATGAGTAGAATAAAGGTCAGCAAAGAGCAGAATGAGGCAAGATAAAGATGAGAAACTAGCAGAAAGAGGCAGAATAAAGGTCAGAAATTAACAGAAAGAGGCAAAATAAAGTTCAGCAACGAGCAACAATAGGCAAAATAAAAGTGAGCAATGAGAAGAAAGAGCAAAATAAAGGTGAGCAATGAGCAGAAAGAGTAAAGTAAAGATGAGAAACGAGCAGAAAGAGAAGGAATAAAGGTCAAAACCGAGCAGCAAGGCACAATAAAGGTGACAAACCAGCAGAAAGAGGCAAAATAAAAGTGCGAAACAAGTAGAAAAAGGCAAAATAAAGGTCAGCAACGAGCAGACAGGTAAAAAAGGGCAGAAAAACCAGCAAGAAAGGCTACACAGAGGAAGAAAAATGAACAGGAAAGAAAACAGAGGGCAGAAGAGGGCAAAACAGAGAGCACTCAGACCTGTTAAGCTATCCATTAGCTATGTAGATAACAAAGTCACTGTTTTGGGGCCACTCTTTCCACCTTGTTGCCATCAATTTCGTATGTCTGGTGGGATGTTCAAGATTGGCATCATTTTTGCCTTTCCCACAACAGCAGAAAAGAAAGTCAACTTGAGCACATCATTAGCTTATTTACTCATTACTCAATGTCCAATAATTTGCTAACCATATTCCAAAGCTCTTTACAGAAATTATCAACAACTATTACTTTTTTAGGTCTTGCCTAGCGACGCAGTGCATGCGCTGCTCACCTTGGCGAGACCTATTGTCGTCAGTTTCTCTGCCGAAGGGGGACAGGAGATGTACATGCGTACGGCGTGCACATCTCCTGTCCCAGTGTAGGGCTAGCGTTTCAACACAGTGCGTGCATGGCACGCTTTCACTTTCCCTCCCTCCCTCCCCCGTCCTCCTAGTTAGTTTCGGTGTTGGAGGACGGGGGGGAGGGAGGGAAAGTGAAAGCGCGCTGTGTGAAACGTCAGCCCTACGCCGCTCTTGTTGGTTTTACATGCCTCTAGTTCCATTTTCAGAAATTAAACTGACCGCAGTCGGGTGTCAGCGCGTGAAGCCAAACTGTCCACGTCAGTAAGTCCATGAAAATAGCGATTGTGACCACATTTGAAAGTGGCAACAAGCATGACCCACCAAATCTGTGCTGTGTTCATGGTTCGTCTCCCAGTGTTACGTTACGGTTGACCGGCGTCCGAGGGCAATGGACACGACTTCACACATGAACGCGTGGCCACTCAAGGTATATATATAATAGCGATTGTGACCACATTTGAAAGTGGCAACCAGCCACGCCCCTTAATTACATTAGCCACGCCCCTTTGAGAGACCCCCTCCCCAGTTTTTTCATCCCACTTAAAGCCCTGGTGGGTCCCCTTCAGTGGCCGCGCGTTCATGTGTGAAGACGTGTCCATTGCCCTCGGACGCCGGTCAACCGTAAGCAATCAAGACAGACTTGTACAGTGAAACAGAAACATCCCCTCTCACTTGAGTAACTTCCTAAGCTGACTTAAAATGTGCAAAAGTATTTTCTGACTGAGCTATTGGGCAATAAACGGTTTCAATAAACACTTGATGAAAAATGTCTAGCGTTGACATGCAGGCAATAGCTAAGTGAGGCGTAGTGTAAAAGACAGTCTCTGCAAACCGTTTGCTTTGGAAGAAGACGCTATTAAAAAATAAACTGTGCAATATTTAAGACCAGTGGTTTTAATCCCCTTCCTCCCCCGGGGTGTCCGCAACTATTTAGAAAATTAACTAATATTAGCAGATTAATAAAGTAAGTAAACAAAAATGAAAAATTGCGAACTGAATATATTAAAACACTGTGTAAATATAAAATATTTGGAACTGGAAGCTAAAGATTAAGCTGGTTTCTTTATCTTGATTTATGGGACGAGTGCAACCACAGCAAGTAAACTCTAGTTTGGAAGATTGGTGGCCTCAATAAATTTCAAGCAGTGCTGATATGCACAGATAAAAAGAGATCATACATTAGGAGCAAACAAGACAAAGATACATACTAGAGCAGTGTCTCCCAAACTGTGTGGGTTGTAAATTCGCGAAAGTCCAAGCAATAAATAAAGATGCATTTAAATTCTGTATTTATCTTGTCACATTAACTGCACTTCAAAGTCAGAGGTCCCAGGTCAGGCTATGTCTGCTGACAAATGGCTGCTTATTTATTTAACATGGGAATTGGTGCTTAAAAGCCCCTCTCACTTTGCAGTCAGAGAAAGAAAAACAAAGTGAATTATGTGAGAATTTTGCTGGAAGAGAAAGGAAAGGCTGTACGATGTCATTTTTTGTGACACACAATAAAATGTAATACCTATAAATGAACTGTACACACAGGGTCGGCTTTAGGGCAGTGTGACTGGTGCGGCCGCACTGGGTGCTGACCTGGGGAGGGAGCGCTGACCTCAGGGGGGTTGTTGCTAAAAAGAGCTAGTTTGGGTAGATATACATTCTTATTATTAAATTCAGCCTTTAGCAGTGCTTTAAAACAAATGAAATGCATGTGAGAGGGGCTATTGAGAGATGAGGGGCACTTTTGCCCACTGGTAGTCACGGGGGCGCCAAAACTGATTGTCACACCAGCGCTAAATGCGAACCTGTGTACACATTCAGCAGTTAGGAAAGCAAAAATGAAGTACATTTTTGGGAATTTTTGAAGTGTGATGGAAGAAAAGATTTTAATGGGAACAAAAAAAAAATCACAACACTTTACTTGGTGTTGCACAAATGATAAATATTCACGGAAACCAGATTTCCACACATTATCATTTGTGTGCAATGTCATTTAGCAGTAAAACTGTATGTCTGTGCAAAAGTAGTGGTCATATCAATGGAAAATGGGCTGTCGGTAAATGACAGTGCACTACCACACGGTGCTTTAGTTATATTTATTTGTACAAAATCGTCAGCCTCAGTACGTTAAAAAAAGGTGGGTTGTGAAAGTATTGTTGATCTAAAAGGTTTGGGAAGTATTCTACTAGAGTCTAGCATATTGCCTCGCCTTCTTAAAATAAAAATAAAGTTGAAAAGCTGCAACCTTCCCAATAAAATTAAAATGCTTTTTTCTGTAAGAAGTAAATAAAATTGTTCTTAATGTGTATATTTGTCTGATGTATACTTGTTTCTGTGTCTTTGTATAATGTTTTGAGGTTCAAAACGTATAAATTGCTTAGGTGGGGGTTCCCAGCTTCCAGTAGTGATTCAATATGGGGTCCTTGGAAGTCAAAAGGTTAAGAAATGCTTAGACCACACCAAAATACACTAAAAGCAGATGAACCAAATATATTTGATGTGTGTGGCAATTTCCCAGTGTCATACGGAAAATATGTTTTTTTACCTTCTTCACCTTTTTTAAGTAGGAAGGGCTCACTTTCTTTATAAAGTCTTCATAGTTCTATGGGTGCAGCCTGCAAAGTACATGGCAGCGTAACCAGTTCAAATGTTTCCCAACAGTGCACCCTAGTAGCAAAATAAATTATGGTAACTTGAACAACTACATATAAAAACAAGCATTTACAATGAAATATGTCTCGCATTTATGCGAGTTTGAGCTATTGGCATTGTAAATAACAATGCCTTTTATTTAGGTTTTGGTTTTTAAAACATAATATAAAAGGCATTGTCATTTACAATGCCAATAGCTCAAACATCCATAAATGTGAGACCTACTGCATTGCAAATGCTTGTTTTAAGAAGGTTTGCATCTTCTAGCAATGCTGGATAAGCAGAATCCGCAGTAAGCAATGGTAATAACCTCAAAATTCTGGAATTCAACATGAAAAGTCAGGACCATTTTAGTTGCACCTCAGGTAGGCTTCAGCCCTGCGAATGCAAGTATTTTCAATATATACATATATATATTCTTTGAAAAAACAAAAGGTTAAAGGGACGTTATAGTTCGGCTCAGATTTCACGCGTACAAAACTAGTGAAATTCAGCAGTTATAGTTAGTGAGCTAACTATAACTCGTGTCCCCGCAATGCACTGCTTATGACCTCACATATTACATCACTCATGTCATGGTCAGTGACATCACTGATGACCTCATCTACAGAACCTGACACACCCACTCCACACCCTCAAATAACCTTTCACAGACCCACTCCAACTTCCACACTACCATTCTCAAACACATTCACGCTCCCATGCCAGTACTTACACAGCCACTCACTGATTTATAGATCAATACACACACCCACTCACTCACCTATACAGCCACTCACACACTGAGTTAGCCACCCATAGAGCTACTCACACATCCACTTACTCACTCAGAGTTTTTTTCTCTCTCTCTCTCTCTCTCATTTTATTTCATTTCATTATGGCCCCGGGGAAGTGGGGGTCCCCGGAATGTGGTGGGCCGCGTGGCCCCCTGCATTTCTCATATTTAGCCACAGGGAGGTGGCGGTCCCTAGGGCAGCATGGGAGGCGTAGGTCCTCCCCCGCATTATTTTCTTTATATTTCTGTTCCCTGGGGAGGTGGCGGTCCCCGGGTCTTTAAAAAGCCAGAGGAGAGCTGCCCCGTGCGCCCCTCCTACATTTCCATCAATGCCCCAGGGACCTGGCCCACGTGGGGGCCGATTTCAAATGAAGCGTGGGAGCCCGCGCTTCATTAAAAAAAATATATATTTCGGCGGGAGTCACGGGTCCAATGCAACTCCGGATGGATTTTGTTTTTTAAAAATGCTTTATTGACCCAGGGGGAGGAGAGGATGGTCCCTTTGGGAAACCCCTCCCCCCCCCCCAAGAGACCTAGGGAGTCAGGGTGTTTCTCCCCTGCACCCTTTTCTTTTTTTAAAATGTTTGTTCTTGTGACTTGGTTCAACCGAATCACAAGATGGCTGCCATCTCTTCCTGGTTTGAGGTGTTGGCAGTCAATCAGATCACAGGCACAAGATCGGGAAGGGTCACGGATCCACCACAGCCTCAGTTATGTATCTTAAAAATCTTTAAATTTCTCCACAACTACTTAACGGATCTACACCATTTAACAAAAAGTTCACTTACTAGCTACCTTTCTGCCAAATTCTGTGTAATTCCGTTCAGCAGTTCGGGTTGTAGCCATGTCTAAAGTTTCTTATATAAATGAACATGGAAAAAACGTGTTTTGGGACCCCCCCCTTTTTTCTCGCCCCCCCGCTTGATGTATCCCTACAAAATTTTCAAAACAACAGCTGAAGTGTCTTGCAAATTAGTTTTGAAAATTTTGCAAAGATTGATCAAACGTCGCCAAAGTTATTGGTAAATAAAATAACACTCTTCCTATGGAAACTACATCCTAACTATAACTACCTAAATCATAATTTTCTTACTACATTACCACATGCTGGAAACACCTTAGTACAAGCTAGGCAATGTCACAAATTTCCTGCACCAGTCAAGCTTCATGGATCCCCTCCCACCTCCCCTCTACTACCTCACCCATGGAAAGAGGGAGCCCTGTCAGGTCTTCTGTCACCACTCCTACACACTTAAGTCCGTAGTGCTAGTAACACCTTGCCACCTAACAGCACTAACTCCTGCTGCTACCACCTCCTGCTAAATCTCTTATTCTACCTCCTACATGCAGGCCAATGCAGCAAGGCCCACAGAGCAAACGAGGAACCTTCCACACATCACAACTATTGTTCTGTAGTGGCACAAAGTAACAGTCATCCTGAGGCCAACGAAGAGCTTAAAGCCCTTTCCCTGTTTTACCCCACTGTTCAACAAACGTAACCAAAGCTGCAAAGTAGTATTTTTGGGGAGCAAACTGACTGATCTAAAAGTTATGAATTTAAGTCCAGGAAGACCGTATCAATGCATTTTACCGAGGTCAATAAACTGAGATCCATAAATTAGGTACAAGTAAAGTGTTATTAACAGCACTGAAATGCATTATGAAGTACTATATTAAAAAAGCATCACTTTGTACTTACATTTTACATTGAGGCACACATTTATATGCATTTTAGGAGATTTAGTCGTGGTTTAACAAATGAAAGCACCAACTCCAACTCCCAGAATTTAAAATAAAAGTAAAAAATCCAATCTAGGCCAACCAGAACACTCTTGGAGGCTGGGATATACATGGGAGCCTACAAAGGCCTCGTGACCACAGAAATCTTTTGTTTCTTTCGATTTCCTTACAACGGATAGTTGGAAGTATACTAGTCTATATAGTTTCCAACTCTGCACCTTGAATATATCTGTTGGTGGGTTGCTGACCTCTGCTTCCAGATAAATTCATAGGACTTCATCTGTAAAACATGCGGGAAATCTGCCTGGGGCGGCTCCTCCACTAAGGCGAAGGAGCGTTTCCCCATATGCGGGTGAAAAAGGAAAAGGAAAGGAAAAGGAAAAGAAAATGATAATAAAGCATTGTTATCATTGTATTTTTTTGTCCTTGGTCAGCTGATTAGGGGGAGGGCTGGGCTATGTCAGAGGAACAGGGGAGGAATGGTGACACTCTGCAAGTGCACAGGACAGTTTGGCCAGCCGTCTTGGGCCGGCCAAACAGTCATGCACACTTAGCATGTTCTCCACTGGGCTGTGTTGCACAGCTTGGGTGGAGAAGATGCCCAGGCTCCAAGTCCCTCTCTGAGCGCCGAACCACAGCGCTGAGACCAATCACAACGCTATCAGAAGGGTTGTGACTGGCTAGGGAAGTCTGGAAGCCTGGGTCTTCCTGTTCCTGGAGTCCTAGAAGCGGGCGAAAAGGACTGTGATGTTTAATTGATTTTCACACAGTGCCAGGCAGTATGAGAAACTCGAGCTGCCTTCAGCCTCAAGTTAAGAGCTCTTAATTGTGGCCCGTTATAAACACTGTTTATAAAGGACCACGATTGAGAGCTTTGGGATTGCAGCTAAGGGCATTCTGGAGTGCATGCCTGATCGTCCCACTCCTTTTAAAAGGGATTAGTCGCCACTAAAATTTATGGTTTTTTCCAAAAGATCTAATCACAGGAAGTTATACTAGGGACAATCCTCCAAACTGGCACACGTAGGGCACCACATAAGGAGAGTGTCATTATCACCCAGTCTGCAGGATTAGGTTACCACAACATCACATCCTGTACCATATTCATCTCAGTTATGATGAGCGTTCTTTGAATGCCTCTCAAATCGTTCAGTGGACAGTCCAGATGATCTTCCTCACTGATATGAGAAGATTGGTGCATGTTCTTTAACAATGGAGAGGGGAAATTCGATGATCACCTACCGGAAGCTGCGTTTGACAAAACATTAACTCCCAGAAACTTGGTAAAAACAGCACAGGCCAAGAGAGAAAAGAGAAAAAAAAATAAGTGGCAGACAGACAAAAAAAGACTTTGCACTTCTTTGCAATCTGCTGAGAAAAGAGACCAGCAGGAGGCTTATGGGATGGACCAAGTATATGCACATGCTTGGGACTCTGAGGCTCTTAAATTTAAAGCTGTACACATGGTTGCAGGTTTCCATACAAGGTAATAAAGTAAAGGAGCCTGTTCATTAAAGCAGAACTAAGGGGGATGGTGGGAGGGGTCACATAGACACAATGTAGATTGTAGCTTCATTGCAGAACCAGCAAGGTGTAACATATTTTAACAATCTTGTGCATGCAGCCGGAGTCACGGAGCCCATCCACTGCAACCGCTGAAGGGTTAGAAACGTTGCGTGGAGATTGCTTGTTTGGGTCATCCATCGCCACGAGGAAATTGACAGCTCTCTTGGAGCCCGACATGTCTCTCTCCAGTCATCATAGTAGATCTCACCCACCCAGCCTTACCACCTCTGCGAGAGAAGAATAATTGGTCTGTGGCCTTGATCAACAGGGAGCGATAGATCATTGATATTGCTCCTTTACCAAATCTTCCCATCAGCAGCTTGGCTGTAAGGGGACTGTGTTCAGGGAGCCGGGCATCTACCTGGAGGTGGACCGACAAAGTGCAACGCAGCTGCAGATACCGAATGACCTGTGTGTGGGAGAGTGTGTACTCATCTTGCATGTCCTGAAAGGACATCAATATCCCTCTGCGGCGAACATCTCCTAGGTATGTGATCCCTATGCGATCCCATCGGGTGGACCCCAGAATAGCAGACACCTGCCGGAGCCAGGTGCCCTGCCAAAGGCAGCAATTTCAACCGATGAAACCCAGAGCCGTCCTCCAGCAAAGCAGTGCCACCCGGGTAAAGGAGAGTTTATAAAGGTATCAGGTTGCCATAAAGCTGGCCAAGAAGACAGTCAAGACTCACGAGGTGCTGTTCAAGTCGGCATGCCGGTCACCCCATCCCCCCATGAACCACTCATTGACTGAGACCAGATGCGCAGCGAGGTAGTGGTCGTAGACATTGGGCATGCCAAGGCCACCACCAAATGGGGACTTTCGTGCGGAGGCAAAGGCCACACGGTGTCGAACCTTGCCCCCCCCCCACCCCTGCCCAAAAGAAGGCCGCCATTTTCTAAGTCTGGGATCTAAACCACGTCCGAGGGTTTGGGCAGGGGAAATTTGACAAAATAAAGAGATATCAGGGGAAACAAATCATTTTTAAGACAGAAATGCATCCATTGCATTTAATGGCAGACGGTCCCACTTTCGCAGGTCCCCATCTATGGTCGATGTTAGGGGGCGAAAATTAAGGGACTGGCCTCATCTGGGAGGCAGGATATATGAATACCAAGGAGTTGTGTCGTGCGGGTATCTCAAGGCATCAGTGCTGACCAGTGGCATCCCCAGCCATCACCACTAAGTGATTTGTGCATTTTGATTCGCAAGCCAGAGGCTTCATGGAAAAGACGGATGATTTCAAGTTATCTAGGACCCGAGGACTGAAGTTTACCTAGAAAGAGCAGGATATTGTCCACATAGGGAGCAATGCGGTCCTCCACACCTCCTTGCAATTGCCATCCCTGAGTTCGAGCATTCAATTGTGCTAAGGGCTCAACTGCAAAGGCAAACAACAGGGGAGAATAAAGGACAGCCCTGACGAGTGCGTCTGTAGATCGGCTAGGGTGGCGGAAACACCACTCAGAAGGACTTGGGCGGTAGGGGTGTTGTAGAGGAGACCCACAAGTCTGCGGAAGGTAGGTCCAAAGCCAGCCCATTGAAGCACGGCTGTCAGAAAAAGCCATGAGACCGTGTTGAATGCCTTCTGGAAGTCAACAAGTAGGGGGACTAGCGGGTACATCAAGCTGTGAGATTGTGAAAGGGCCAGTTGCACCCTCCAGATACAGTGCAGGGGGCTCCTGCCCAGCATAAACCCGCATTAGTACGGATGGATCAGGTAAGACGGCATCCGGCAGAGCCTGGTCGCTAGGACCTTCACAAAGATCTTAATGTCTGCACTGATGAGGGAGATTGACCGGTAGGCGGAACAACTTTCGGTAGGCAGGTCCACTTTCGGGATGACCACTCTAGTGACATTGCCAAGATCTGGGGCAAAAGAGCCACGATACAATGCTTCTGTGTAGAGGGCCAACAGATGCGGAAACAAGTGGGTTGGGTGCTGTACGGTTTAAAGAATTCTATCGGGGAACCGTAGGGCCGGAGGTCCTCCCGGACTGTAGATCAGATGTAACCAACCCCATCTCCTCAGCCATCAGAATCTGGTCCAAAGCTCAAGCCAGAGAGTCCGGGATAGATGGCAGGGGGATCTCGACCTCACAGGAGGGGGTCGGAGGTGCCATGTAAAGGTCTTGATAAAATGACGCAAAGGCCTGCGCAACTGCAGGTAGCTCCTGGCAGAGACCCCTGGTAGAGTACCTAATGGCTGGCACTAGCCTGCTGGAGACATCACAAGTTGTCAGCCACAGTAATTTACTGGATTTATCCCCGGTTTCATATACTCTCTGAGTTGATACCCTCCAACAGTGCTTCACCTCCTCTAGACATATCTGGCACAGCCTACATCACGCCAGCACCAATTGGTGTTCGGTTTCTCCCAGGTCTGGACCTCAAGTCCGACACTCGAGGGTAAGGATCTGGTTTTCCAGTTCACCACTTGCGCCAGCTGGCATTCCTCCTTTCTCCTCACACACCTCTTGAGCAGGACCTGTAGAGTAGACTTGCTAGCTGCCTTTCAATTCCCATCCGAGGACACAGAGCTGTGGTTAGTCTGCAAGAAGGCCTTTAGTTCCTTCTCCACGAAGTCCGCACACTACTGATCCATCAAGTGCAACGCACCGAAACTCCACATTGGATGAAGGAAGGTCAGCCAGGGACCTCATTCCAGGAGGATGGGCGTGTGATCAGATATGCCCCGTGGCCGATTCTGAACAGACTGCAGCTGTAGCATGTCACAGGCCAGAAGCCAAGGTTAATTCTGGACTCTGTTTTGTGGGACGCAGGCGTGTGTGTAAGATCGCTGTGTGGAATGTCCGACGTGTCTCGCGTGGGGTCCGTGACTGCATTAAACTCCCCACCTATCAAGGTCATCCCCAGGGGAAGGGTCACCACCAGGGTCTGGAGCGACAGCAGAATTGAACATTGGAGTTTCTGGGGTACATAGCACAAAACAAAGTTATAATGTGCGGCCTCCAGGTGCCCTTCGATACTCGCAAATCTCCTTTGGGGGTCTACGTGGGAGGCAGTTACCATCAGTAGAAAAGACATGTGTAGGAGAATCGCGTTCTCTAGGAGGCCCCTAGAGAAGCCAGCATGATAGATGTGGTTGTATCTAAATTGGCCACGGAAAGGGCAGTTAGTTCCTAGGAGGTGCATCTCCTGGAGGAGGACCACGTCAGGGCTATATCATTTGATATAGCGCAGTACAGCGGCTATCTTGATACCGTCCAAGAGACCGTTCACATTCCAGGAGATGATCCTGACCATCTGGAGGTGGGGATTAAGAAACGGCGATTCAACCTTAGGCCCCACAGAGAGCCCAGTGTTTGAGTTGAAGGTAGTGATAGTGTTTACCCGGGCTTAGATGAAACTCCCTCCGGCAGTTCGCAAAGGTTAAAATATCATTGTTATGGAAGAGGTCTTGCAGCATAAGACATCCGCCCTCCCTCCATGCACAAAGGGACCCTCGCAGATAGCTGGTGGAAAGGCCTGGTTGAAGTGTATCGGTGTGTGTGGTGAGGTAAACGTAGTCAAATTATCTCCCCCCGGAGATTAAGCCCCAAACCTTCAAGGTAGTGCGTGTGAGGTTGCTAATATAGGCATTGGATGGTCTGTCCTTTTTGGGCTTCCATATCAAATCCCAAATCGTCCTCCCTCAAATATCCCTATTCATATGCAACCAGTGTTTTTCGGATGCCCGTTTGGACCATTCCGTCACTATTCTGAGTTGCGCTGTCTTGTAGTAAAGGTCAAAATCAGGTAATCCTACGCCTCCCGCATCTCTATATCGTCGTAGCCCACGAAACGGTAAGCTTGCTCGTCCACCTTGCCAAACAAAGTGAGTGAATAGGGACATAAGTTTAGGAAGGAGGTCTCTGTCGAGTTCTATAGGTAACGCTTGGAAGAGATATAAAAATTTTGGGAGCACTGTCATTTTAATCGCGTGTATGCGGCATAGCCAGGAGATAAACAGCGGCTTCCTCCGTTTAAGGTCGCTTTGAAGGTGGTGGAGGAGAGGGGGAAAGTTTGCCTTATATAGTCCCTCTACACCTGAAGTCAGCTGTACACCAAGATATTGAAGAGAGCGTTTAGCCCATTGAAAGTGGGTGCATTCCCGCAAAATGCCTGCCTAAACTGCTGGAAGTGTGAGATTAAGAATTAAGGATTTGTCCAAATTAATTTTGAAATTACCACCTGCTCAAATCTGGCCAGTTCTAACTGTAGTGCCGGGAGGGAGGACGATGGTTCAGTGAGATATAAAAGAATGTCATCCGCAAAAAGCGATATTTTGTGATTGTGTCCTCCAAAGGGAAGCCCCGCTATCTTGGGGTTGTCTCGAGTATACATTGCTAGTGGCTCAATGCTCAGGGCAAACAACAGAGGTGACAGCGGGCACCCCTGTCTCGTCCCTTTAGTAAGGGAAAAAGGGGCAGACATTGTTCCATTGACCTCTACTCTGGAATGGGGTCTAGAATAGTTAGCACTAAGCATGTAGATACATTTATCCGCAAAGCCAAAGTGTTTAAGTGTGGTAAAAAGGAACAACCAATCCACCCTGTCGAAGGTCTTTTCGGCGTCCAGCCCCATGAGATCCGCCGGTATTTTGCATTTGGACGCCTTCTCGATCAGATGAACTGTCCGTCGAATGTTATCGTGGGTCTGCCTGCCTTTTATGAAGCCTGATTGATCAGGGTGGATTAGATCTGGCAGTAGTTCATTCAACCGTTCTGCCACTATAGCCGAGTAGAGCTTTGCGTCTAAATGTAAGAGAGCGATAGGCCGGTAGGATGTGCATAAATGGGTCTTTTCCCCCGGCTTAGGGATCACTGTGATGACCGCTTCAGCCATTGAGGGGGTTACCTCTACAACCTCTGCCATTTTATTGAAGAGTTGCGTATGGTGTGGGATGATCTCAGCTGCGAAGGTCTTATAGAAAAGAGCTGTTAGGCCATCCGGACCTGGTGCTTTGTTAGGTTTGAGCAATTTAATTGCTGTACATACCTCATCATAAGTTATGGGGGCAGTGAGAGTGTCATTATGGATCTGAGTAACCTTCGGGAAAGTCAGAGCCTGAAGATAGTTATGTTGTGTTGCAGAGTCCTGGTGTTCCTCTGTGTATAAGTATTTTAGAACTGGGAGTCTCTAGTTGGCAGAGGTAGGTACCTTTGACCAAATAGGGACCCTTGCTTCTAGTCACAGTAAGGGGGATACACTCTTTAGATAACTCCTGCTCATCCCCTTGGTAGCTTGGCATGAGCAGACAGGCTTATCCAAAGGCAATGTGTAAAGTATTTGTACCAACACTCACAGTAACACAGTGAAAACACCACAATTGGACACCACACCAGTTTAGGAAAATAAAATATCTTTATCTAAACTAAACAAGATCAAAACAACAAAAGTCCAACATACAGACACTCAATAGAATGTCTTTAAAAATAGGTTGTTGCAAAAATAAACTTGCGATGCGACAAAATGTTGTCTTTGATGCAATGCGTCAACGTGGATGCGATGCGTGCATGCCTGACGGCCGTGCGGCGAAATCAGTGGTTTCCTGAGCCGCGACAGGCCCTGTGACACGCTTCTCCGGTGATGCGATGGCGATCGGCGGCGGCCCGCTTCCTTAGCGATGCGACGGCCCTGCTACGCGCTTCTCCGGTGATGCAGCGGCAGGTGCTGCGGCGGCGTCACACTTTTCCCTCGTTGTGTCGCGCTTCCAGCAAGGGCCTCACACACAGTTACAGGCACCTCTGGGCTGGTCAGAACTCCCAGCAAGGAAGTCAGGGAAGCTGGGGGTGAAGTCCTTTTGTGCCTGGGACGTCAGAAACAGGAGGCATGCTCTACACAGGCCCTCAGAGACTTTTCTTCAGATGGACACAGCACACAGCAAAGTCTTTCTTCAAGCAGGGGACACAGCACACAGCAAAGTCCCTTTGTCCGCTCCTCAGTAGAAACAATAAACTGTAGGCCAGACACACAGCAAGGGCAGTACTTCTCTTCAGTCTCTTCAGCTGTCCTCTTTGGCAACAGGTTCCTCTTGATCACGAAGTAGTCTGACTTACAGGGGTTTCAGCTCACATATTTATACCCCAAAAGTCTTTGTTCTCTATGTGTGAGGGGTCTTGGACCCAGTCCAAACCAGTTCTGGGTGCACTCTGCCACTGCACAACTTCTTCCTTTTTCAATGTGGGCCAGGGTCTTCAGACGCAACACAGGAGGTGGAGCCAGCATTGTGGAAGGCAGGCACAGCCCTATTCAGGCCCAGGTGCTACTCCTCCCACCACTCCAAATGCAGATCGGCCTATTCAGCCTACGGCTGACTCACCCAGACTCCTGGAGCCACCCCAGCCCCTGTCACTCTATAACCAGACAGTCAATCCACAAACAGGCATAGGCCCACAGAAAGGTTGAACAAGAAAACAGACACTTTCTAAAAGTGCTATTCTCAAACACAGAATTTAAAAACCATCCTTACTAAAAGATGTGTTATTAAATTCTGAGTTCAGGGATACCAGACTCCAATTTTCTAACTTACTCCTATGGAAAGATATGCTTGTAAAATGTTATAGAGCATTCCCCATGCTGTCCTATGGGCAAGATAGCCTTGCAATAGTGAAAAACGAAATTGGCAGTATTTCACTATCAGGACATGTTACACACACTAGTACATGTCCTACCTTTCACATACAATGCACTCTGCCCAAGGGGGTACCTTGGGCCTACCATAGGGGTGTCCTATGTGTAAGAAAAGCAAAGGGTAAGGCCTGGCAAGTGGGTACACTGGCCAGGTCGACATGGCAGTTAACAAACTGTGCACAGCCCTGCGGTGGCAGGCCTGAGACATCTTTTTAGCACTACTCATGTGGGTGGCACAATCAGTGCTTCAAGCCCACTAGTAGCATTTGAGTTACCAGCCCTGGCACACTTAGTGCACTTTACTAGGGATCTGCTGGTAAGACAAATATGCCAATCATGGGTAACCAATCACAATAACAGAGAGCATATGCACTTTAGCACTGATCAGCAGTGGTAAGGTGCCCAGAGTCCTATAGCCAACAACCACAGGTCAGGAAAAACAAGGGAGGAAGAAGCAAAAAGTTTGTGGATAACCATGCAAAAAGGGCCATTTCCAACAGTGTGGGATGATCTCAGCTGCGAAGGTCTTATAGAAAAGAGCTGTTAGGCCATCCGGACTTGGTGCTTTGTTAGGTTTGAGCGATTTAATTGCTGTACATACCTCGTCATAAGTTATGGGGCAGTGAGAGTGTCATTATGGATCTGAGTAACCTTCGGAAAGGTCAATGTCTGAAGATAGTTATGTTGCGGAGTCCCGGTGTTCCCCTGTGTACAAGTGCACATAAAACGTCCTAAATATTTGGGCCTTCCCTGCATCTGTAGACACCAACCCGCCCTCGCAGTCTTGTATATTCCCGATAAACTCCCTTTCCCTTTAATTGTCTCGCCAAGTGTTTGCCTATTTTGTTTACTTGCGTGTAGGATATCTGACAGAACCGTAAAAGGGTGTATTCTGCTCTGTTGTTATAGATCGCTTTGAGTTTCCCTCTCAGGGCAGTAAGTTCATGTTGTGTTTCCCTAGTAGGTGTAGTCTTTTGTGCTTTCTTCGTCAAGTCCAATTCTGCCTCCAAGCTTACTCTCTCCTTAGTTCTCTGTCTATTAAGGGTAGCGTTAAGCTCTAGGCATTTACCCCGTATGACTGCTTTGAATGCGTCCCAATTATTGAAGGGTGACGTGGCTTGGGAGGAGTTAAGGGTAAAAAATTCCGTAATTGAACTTCTCAGTTCATCCTGCATCAACTTATCCCTTGTAAGGGAGGCCGGAAAGTACCACTTAGAGGACTTGGGTGCTGCGTTACTCCAACTAAGACAGATCGAAACTGGGCAGTGATCCGAGATTGAGAGCGGGAAGATTTTTGCCTCCTGTAAAGAGCCCAGCAAACTTTGACTAATAAAAATATAATCTAACCTGGAGTAAGTGCGGTGGACATGGGAGAAAGAAAGTGTACTCTCTAGTCATGGGGTAAAGCGTGCGCCAAGCATCTCTGAGACCCAAGAGGCAGTATTTTAATAAACCTGAATGTAACCTAGTGTGACATGAAGATCAGGGCAAAGGGGAGATCGGGTCAACTCTCAGGAAATGTGCGAATGCAGATTACACCTTCCTTCCCTGACCCTCCTCGGGCCTCAATCATTTCAGCCCTGCCTACATAGCGCGTCGTGCTAGGTGCAGAAGGTCCAACTTGATTACATAAGAGGTGGAGTATTAGTAAGTCTTGGCAACAGATACCTGCTGTTTGGCGAGGTTTTGGACTGGATTTTTATTTTGGAAGCAATACGCCATTTACAAATGAAAATGGATTTGTGTATATATATATATCCGGTCGCTCGTCACTTCAAAGAAGTCCACAACAAAGATATCAATTGCCTTTCTTATTTTGTGATTGACTCAGTTTTAGCTTCACGCAGAGGAGGAAATCGAGAAAAAATACTCAGGCAGCGAGAAACAAAATACATTTTAGAACTTGATAGTAAATTTCCCAACGGTCTTAATAACACAGAGGACATGCATACCTTTTTATAGTTTTTAACTGGGCTCAGTTTTTAAACATGCATGACATCATTAGACCTGTGTAAACCATGTTGTATCTCATAACATTTTATGTAGTTGCAATTGGAAATATGATCATTGTATCATCAGGTTCATTTATTTTGCTGTCACCACTCGTATTTCCTTAACCTTATATCTGTGCCATTACCTTCTGAACAATATTTGTTGAATTATTATTTTGTTCCCAATCAATAATTCTTATCGATAATAGATTTTTTTTAAATGCATTTGCACATGACACTTTAACTCACTAGGAACAACAATTTCTTTATACATTTAGGCTTTCATAAACATCAAAAGACACTTCTTAATATTTAACTTACGTTTTTAACATTGACAGTTAGCTTCACTTATAACAGCACCATTTTGCACAAGCGGATCCACATTCATGTGGTGATTTGCACATCTTAAAATAACTTGCACTAATCATAGCTTAATTTGCACATGCGTATTTTGCACACATATAATGTAACATTATTTTATACATTATAAATAATGTATGTAAATTGCATGTATAGTTGTATTTAGACACATCATGTCAATTATCAAAATGAAGATGCATCATTATTAATTGTTTACAGCGTAGTATTGCACATGCATAATTTGCACACTCAAGGTTGCTTAATATACATTACTTGTTGCATATTTATTCATTGCTGCTATATAAGTTTTTGTGAGATGTTTAACATTTGTGACGCTAAATACTGTCATGCAATAAGACAACGTATTGGTATTTATACTAGTGATTTGAAAACGAGTGAGAAGAAAAAGGAAAAAAGCCTACATGTATAGTATGTTGTCACTTTTCATTATCACGTGGTGCAAACATAAAAAAACAAGCGCAAAAAAACAAGGGAAAAAAAGAAAGAGTATATATACTTGAATTGTACCGCCATTTCATTATGTGATCAAGGGCACTAGATGCCCGAAACGCGTCGTGAGGAACGATAAGCGATGTAATGAGCAAATAAATCACCTGTGACTGACGAGCTTTCGTGTGGGACGTTGCTTTTCTTGTTCGCCGCCAGGAGGTACAGGAAGGTTTGTGATATATATATATATATATATATATACACACACATATATATACACATATATATATATACACACACATACATACATCTGGTGCTTTACATAAGTGGAGGGCTTAACAGTAACTAAAGTGTCCTCAAAACATTTCTAAGATATAGAAAGTGATGCATTTAAGAACAAAATCTAATGCAAAACTAACACAACAGAGATTTTACATTGACACACTGTTAGTAAATATTGTTGAAATTGTGTGTTACTCCTCCTTTTTGGAGTTTGTATTAACCACAGTCTAGGAATTACAAAGAAAAAAAATATACTTACCTCTGTAACAATCTTTCTCGTGGATACTCCACGTACAGATCCCTCACCTCTCGAATCTCTCCATACACCAGACTACATCTGAAATTTTACAAGTGCTCATCTGCAGGTGGCATCATGGCTCCAATTCAGCTCCTGCACTTACCGTATGAAACATCCAGGAGACATTGCATTCAATGGCGCTCTGACTCTAGTTCATATCCTTTTTTTCCCCTCACGCCCCTAAAAGAGTAGAGGAGCCTGTAGAACTAAGAGGAACACAAAGTGCGAAACCAACAACAGTACTGTGAAACCAGTTACCACTACCTAAGAGTACCAACCTATACAAGGAAGCATATGGAGGAAAACAAGACATCTAGACAATGTCAAATTACGCCAGACCAACAGTCGGTCAGAAAGTAAGTGGTCAATGCCAGCAAACCAAAGGCAAATGGTATGTCTCAAGCCCAAAACATCCTGCGATATAAGGGGCCAGGGTAAATCACTATACTCAAAATCACGTCCTTAGGGCACGATAGGACACAAGAAGAATGCCTCAGTATTTTAGGAGAAGGCAGTAACCATTAGTAATACCACAATGTCCCAAGCCAAAGAAAAAGGGAGACAGGCAAGTAGCTAAGTAAAACCAACAAAGGCACACCACCAGATAAGAAAGCAGGGGTCCCAAATGTCAGCCCAAGTGGTGACAGCGAAAACTGTGCAAGGTGCCAGACACCCAACTAACCTACAGAGCCCAGTGATACAAGTCAAGCACAGCATGCAGGCTACACCTGTTAAATCTGCAGAGCCCAACCAACCAAGAACTGAAAGCATAATCAATACAATAAGTGCAGGTATGCACACCTAACTAATAACCATGAGCCTGCACAAGGAAAACACACCATAACCAAAACAATAGCAAACTACACAAAACAGCCGAAAAAGTCAGCCACAGAAACATCCACAGATGCCAATTCAAGACAAGGTACAAGAGAAAGCTGGGCCACCAATGACAGTGACAGACAGTCCATGCACAGGATTGTAAAGAGAACATAAGTCCATGCAATCATCCACAGGCCACTTGACTAAAAAGCCAAGAGTAGCCCAAATGTTGCCACTATAGCCCCCATCTTGTGGCAGAAGGCCACAGGGCAAGGAAAGAAAAAGCTAAGAACCAACAACTGGGTGTCATATTATTAGCCAGCAGCATGTCAGACTAGGTCTGCAACTGTGACCCACAAGGGGTGAAAACAAGAGAGAAGAGCAAACAGAGACTACACCAGAAACTGAGTGACCAGAATTGAAAATCTTCAGAACAGAAGAGCTTGAGAAGAGAGCAACATCATATTTGGTCAAAGGGTGTGGAAAAAGGTTACGGGCCCAAAAACACTTGGTGCTAACAAATATGGCTTTGTGACGTCACATCCAGGAACTGCCTGAACCACGTTGGAACCATGGTGCCAGCTGCCGAAGTAGGAGAGTGGTTTCCGAATTTAGTTTGCCGTCTGGGGGACAGTTATGCGATGAGGAATCTGCAGGTAGAAGTATCCATCAGATGGTTTTGGCTGCACACAGGGGGCAGTTGATAAAGTCTGCTTGATACCCTATATGCTGAAACAGATGGCAGAATGGTGTTCCACAGCACACAACTAGACTAATGGAATACTGGTGGCCAATATGAGCCATCGCCACCATCTCACCTGTCCGTCCAATCACCCAACAGCATCAAAATGGAGAGTCCTTTTTTCCTCGGATGCAGTTAGGTTTGGTGCTTGGCTCAGCACTTATTAAACAAATTGAGTTAGGGCATCTATTAAATCAGAGTAGTTTCTTTATTATTGTTTTTTTTTTTTTGGTACCATGAAGAGCCAAATCAACAGTTGCCTCCTACTTCCACTCCCTTTGCATGCACCATAAAATCTTCCGATGGATCCCCGTCAACAGAGGGAAGACTGTCACCCAGGCACTCATCACGAGCAGGTTTGACTACGGCAACTAACTCTACTCCGGCACCTCCACTCAACTCCTTAAGAGACTACAGAACGCAGCAGCCAGACTCATCCTAGACCTTCCAAAGCGAGTCCACATAACCCAACACACCCCTCCCCCAATCTCAGAAACCTCCACTGGCTACCCATCCAGAAGAGATGCCAGTTCAAGTTTCTTACATATGACTACAAAGCCTTACACAACCAAGGACAGGCTTAAATCAACTACCGTGTGAACTTCCACCAACCCGCCAGACACCTGCGTTCCACCTCCCTGGCCCTCTTGCACACCCCTTACATTCAAAGCAACCACAGCGGTGGCCGTTTCTTCACCTACACCCCGCCAAGACCTGGAACGACCACGCCCCTCAACCTACAAACAGCACCATTCCTGCTGACTTCAGGAAGAGACTCAAGACCTAGCTCTTTGACTGAGACCTTGCAACCTCAGGGTGACCAAGCTGCGCTCTACAAATGCTGCTTGATTGAATTATTAATTGATTTCTTAAACAAAATCTGAAATTTGGAACAGCGAAAAAAATATCACCTCCAAAGCACTCATTAGTGAGACGAGTTACAGAAATAAATACTCTGCGCTGTAAATATTTCTTTGGCAAAGTGTGGAGTCTCAAAAATGATTGGTACAAAATTATTTTAAAAGGCAGAAAGGAATTTCTGTCTAACAGTCCTGACCTTTCACATGTATGGTGGAAAGGAAGACCTCAGTGAAAGTGCTGAAAAAGAACAATATTTGACGCAGATAGTCCCAGCAGCCCCAAACCACTAAACATATATCTCCACTACCAGAGTTTTTTTCCTGCCCCAGTCTAATCAGTTACTCATCAGACCATCGCCTATTGTAATTTTTTCTACAATAAAGACTATGCTAAGATCCAACCGCAGTAAAACTGGGCAAATACACCATCTTCCCCTCTCGTCTCCGCGTGCAAATTAAATCAACTCACTGCGATACCCATGGCCCACCCAACCGCCAAGCAGGAAAAGATAATTCTGTCAGTCGCAAATCATACTTAAACCTTGCTACATACAAACTTTCAGCAATTTAACCAACCCATTTCACACTGGAAAAAACATCAACTTCTGAAGTTCTGATGATCGTGAACAGAGCTCAGGTTCGTTATTCCAGGCAGGGTCATCTAAATGACATCATGCACCCACTTATTAAGTCAATTATCCCCGTTTCAATTACAATTATACCCACTTACTTGCTTCTAAACCTTTCAATTTCAGTTTTTCTTTAAACAAAGAAATGCTTGTGAACGGTACAATCTGGAAAAACATTCGTTTCCCGCTAAGAAAGGTTTTCGCAGGCCTCTGTATGCATAAACTTGATCAAGCGTCTAGAGAAGATTCATTGATCAAATTACAACATTTATCTTCATGATTGGCAGTACAATAAATGATTAAAAGGTCACTATTCTATGATACCCATTAATGTTTTTTGTGTGTTTTGTTTCACCTTTTTGGAAATAACCTGAAACGGTAAACATTCCCTTTTTGACGTACTATAAGTGGCTAGTCAAATTACCGGAAATTTACAATTAAACAGTTCTTAGTGCAAAAGAAGGTATATTACTGGAGCAATTTGCAACGTGAAGAAAACCAGATCAGGTTTATTTCCTTCCAAAAATATATTCTGTAAACCAACAAAGCGTCTAAGTGACCTAAAAGGCTTGCCGTCGAGCTATGCTATGACCTACAGATGACACGCGTGAATCCCAGCCAATCAGACTCCTCCTTCCATCATTACGAGTTACATAATGGAAGACTACTAAATCATTATCAAACAACTAGCACGCCTGGCTAAGGAAGAGTCAGCTGCAGTGGAGAGCCCAATGACAGGATACCAGCAGCAGGAACGGAAGCAATGCAGAGAAAACACCCGAAGGCAGGCATTCTGCATCCAAGCACCGAGGACAAGGACCACATCACCATCAGAACTACTTTTAACCCCCAGCAATTCTTGAAGAAATGAAACTCACCCCTTCAAAGAACACTTCCAATGAACGCATTTGGGGCCCACTCGTTACCTGCCATATTGTAAACAACCGAAATAGCATTCTGGGTTCTTGCCCACTCTACAGCCCAGCTACGTTCCCACTATATCACCTGCATGTAAAAGCAAGGGCACGGCATACAATTTAAGGTTGAATAGTCAAATGAAGTTCCAGTGCGCCACTAAGCCATTTGTACACACAGTAAATGTAACTGCTAGCAGTACACCTTGTACGCATATACTGTGTGCAATATATTAAAACCCTCTGGGTCTAGAAAAATTTCCAAAGCATTATACAAGTACTCTTCTCCCTCACCATGCTCCCTAAATAGTCCTAAAAAAGGTATACAAAAACATGGATAATCCACAGCTGCAGAAAAGGCTTCTTTTATTATGCTCTTAAGAAAATCGTTAACTCGGTGAGGGTGTGGATAGGATTATGTATTTAGCTTGTAAAGGTTCTTGCCTTCTCATCACACAGACAGGAAGAAGCAACAACACACACCCTGGGCATTAGACTGGCCACGGTCAATTTAAAGGTTTGAGTTTTTACGAGGACATTTGAAGAGTATTTTCGGAGCCCTACTGGAGATAAATTACCCTTTCCAATATTCACAGGCAAATCTTAAGTGAACTAGATCCATGGAAGAGAAAACAACAATACAAACAGGGTAGGGGGGCGCTTTATACAAAGTGAAAAGTGCCACCTTATGCTGCATGGAACCTTGAATTGTCAAGGACACATTGGCTTTGACATTTCAATGAAATGTATCCTATCCTGGATGAGATTTTTGCAGTAAGAAGTCTACTTTCATCCTAATTCCTAACATATGTGATATTTGGTTACACTAAATTATTCTGATCAGGTTTACAGGTGTTAGACTGAACGTCATATCTACATGATCAGATTATCCTCTATATTTAAACCTATGGTAAAAAAAAAAAGTGGAAATGGTTCTTGGGCAAATTTGTAAACCTTGAGGTGCCAGAATTTCGGGATATCCATGTAATTACATTACCAGTGGTTATTCTGAAAATCTGGAATGGATCCAACCATTCTGGACCTACATTAGATATTATGGATGTAATTGCAGTAGGAATCGAATGCAGTAGTAACCTTGTCTTATTTTAGGTTTCGCCTGTCTCTGTGAGACTTTTGTTTACATACAGTGGGCTTACAGCCCACTCAAACTACAATTTGTGAGCTTCAGCATCATGCGCATTTGCTTCTCTCCAATCTGTCACGGCGTCATGTCTTCTTCTTGTGTCCTGGCCCTCCCCAGAAGCATAGATCCAGCACTTGTATCCATCCACTGCTCCCGTTTTTGGAGCTACCTTTATCTTTGTGTTCAAGCACTCCATAGGAATGCTTGTGTTTTCAGTCTTTCTCCCACATCCACATTCATGTAGCTTCTATTCCCTCCCACCTTGCCCCCTCCATGTAGCTTCTTTTCCCTCTCACCCTGCCCCCGTCCATGTAGCTTCTTTTCCCTCCCACCGACCCAGTACTCTATGCCTCTGAACTCTATTCTACGTCACTGCACTCTACTCTTCAACACTTTACTCTACGCCACTGCACTCTAAGCCACTGCACTTTGTACCACTCCACGCCATGCAATCTACTATGCTTTACTCTCCACCACTCTACGCCAAAGCACTCTACACTACTGCACTCTATGCCACTGCACCCTACAACACTCTACTTTGCACCATTCTAAGCCACTGCATTTTATGCCACACTGTTTTCCTCTACGCCACTGTATCCTACACCAACCTGCTCTTCTCTGCACCACTCTACTCTACGCAATTGCACTCTACACCACTCTACACTGCACCACTCTATGCCACTGCAATTTAAGCCACTCTGCTGCTCCCACTATTCTACTCTGCACCACTGCCTTCTGCATGACTTAACTCTACATTACTGCGCCACTGCACTTTATGCCAATGCACGTTATGCCACTCTACTCTAGACAACTAGCTCTAGCTACTCAACTCTACACCACTCTACGCCACTGCACTCTAAACGCTTGCCTTCCTTCCACTTTTCCCCGCTTTCCCCCTGCGCTTGCTGGCCTGCTCTCACCGCTACCACCAGCTCTTGTTTACTGCTGTTCACTTAAGCCACTCCACAATCACTCCGCAAATCACCGCACCGCACTGCAGCTACCGTCACTGCCACCGCTGCTACAGTTGTCACCACCAAGGAATCCATGGAGTCTAAGGAGGTGACCCCTCAGCAGCTGTCCACTCCAGCCACTCAGCAATCACCTCAGCTACCACTACCGCTACCACCATTGCCACCGCTGCTACTGCAGTCACCACAAACGGGATTATGGGAGTCCAAGGAGTCTAAGGAGCTGTCCCAGGGGCAAATCAACCAACCTTCTCAAGCCTGCCCCGCTTTATGCTGCATCGCGGAGCTACAATCCCTGGGTGAGCTTTCTGTACATTTCTGAGCTGTATGGCCAGTAGGGAGGTCTGTGAGGGGGGGGGGGTATGTGGCTCCCGGGCTATTCCCCCATCCCCCAACAAAAATATCTTCCAGCGATGAGGTCAGGGAGAACTAGTAAAGCCCCACCTAATTGTTCTAAAAAAAAGCCTCAAGATGAGTGCTTCTGACGCTGCAGCAGGGGCCCTATCCCCAGTTGCAAAACTAGCAAAATAACCACAACCACAACCGGGTATAGTCTCAGACTCAGCTCCTGAGCTTCAATCCCAGCAGTCTCCATCTCAAGTTCAGTCCCCTCATGACGCCCTCATCCAACAAACAACTCGGGGCGCAGGTGCGCACCAGGAAAGCCTAATCCTCGAGGATCCGAAATCAAGATCTTCAACTATTACAGCTTCCTCTTTGAAAAAAGTGTCGTTGAGGGACTCTTTTAGAAGCTCTGTACCCGCTCCTAAGTCCAGATCAAGCTCACTCGACAGCCCTTTGACCTCTGCTTCAACTACCTCAACAACCTCAGTCCTAGCCTCGCACCAAACACTGGTTCAGCCCATGATCCATGTATCTGTGGCGTGACAGGACTCAGTTCATCATTACCAGGCTTCCCAACAAGGGCCGACCTCCAAACAAAAGAAGCTTCTGAGGCCCCCCCCCCCCACCGCCCCAGGCTCTCGACCAGTTCTCCTTTGACCTGCAATACGATAACTCTCCCATCGCACTGATTTCCCCACCCCCCCAACTCTCATTGGATGCGAGGTGACTTCGCCAACCTCTCAGTCTGCTCAGAACCCTAGCCAGTTTTCTCCTTTAGCAACCAAATCCCTAACTTTTAAGGACCATCCAGTAGTAACTATTAGAGTCCTTACCCCACAAGCTGCAACCCAGGCAAACGCTCAACTAAGCAACCTCACAACGTCATCCCCAATTCCTTCATTATTTACTATCAACGGTTGCCAACAAAAGACCAACACAGGCGGGGGCCACAACATCATGCCCAATACCCTTCTCGACCTGCCTTTTTTTCACTAAAGAATCCAAAAGGTCTACTGTTAGCCCTCCATCACTAGACTTAAACGAGCTCTGGTCACAACTTCTTCAAACCCTTCAATCTATGGTGTTAGCATTGACTTACCACTCAGACAAAATGGACCAGCAGGTGGACCTCTTAAACACCCTGGCTGTGTATACTGCCGGGATTGATCGGAAATTGGAGGCGCTCAATTCACTGATAACAAAAGCCCAATCTCACGTGCAACTAGTTCAATCAGTATGCTGTTGCTCCCCCATCATTGACTCTCTATCCTCATTGCCCCAATTCCTTTCATAGGTACTAACAGAAATCCAGAAGATTGCAGCATCCAGACACCCCGACCCCTCGTCCCTGGTTCCCGCGCAGGGCGAGCCCTCAGAGCTTGAGCATACGACCAATAAATTACCAGCCCATTTTTCACCATCAACTAAGGTAACAGCTGTCTCAAATGCAACTGCTGATGCAACAACAGACGTCCCACCTCCCCAGCAAGCTATCCATCTGCTATCAAAACAGGAAAATAAAAGTGTCCGGAAATCCCGTAATAGGCACACAGATGAGCCCAAAAAAACAATTTGCAATTATTTCACAGATAAAAAAACAGTGACAGTACAGGACTCGAGCACAGCACTCAGTGTCACTATCAGCCCGTTGCAAGTAGCCCAGTCAAAAAAGCACCCCCAAAAGTGAAAAGTTCTTCAGAAATAGAGTTGTTTCAAACTTCAAGGCATTCTCCGCCAATTACCCAGGGAAAAATCGGAAACAGTCAACTACAAGCCTTTGAGGAGCCGACAACTTAACACGTCAGTCACAACTACGCCTCTGCAAAAGCCTTCCCTCACCACTAAAGCTTCTTCCCTACCTCAAGTGATGATCAACAGTCCAGGCTTACATCATGCAGTTGACCCCTGCAAAGGCTTCGATTTACAGTACTCGGCAATCCCACCGAGCCAACCACCTCTGGCGCTCATGTGCAAAACAGTTCTTACTTCAGCACCAACTAATCAAGTCAGCAAGCAAGCCCCCCCCTTACCCGTTACATCCATCCCTCAACGAACAACAGATGCAAAGTTTAAGCCAACTGAGTCCTCAACTGCAGAAATCCACAATTTAGCCACTGACAAAAACAAGACCAAATTGCTGTTAATATCAGAGTATGTCTCCCAAGGCCCGCATGACATCTTAAACCACGGCAACATAATCGGGCTCTTCAAATCGAACCCTGATCTGTGCACTCTGGATCAAAAGACATAATCGCCATCGAATTCAAACCTAGTAATGGCTTCCAAGCAGGAGAATCGACTCTAATTAAGTTAGCATCTACCGCCATAAGGGAGCTGGTTCACTCAAAAGCCGACCAATTCAAAAACTGGGGAATAATTATAGCAACGCCTTGTGTTCCCCGCTGCCCTTCAATACTCGCACCCATCCAGGCTCCAGCTTCTAGTATAAGTCCTGCTCCTTTCTCTGTGTTAAAGTCAGACAGAAGTCGCTCTCCAGTCGGCAACGTTGAGCGCAGTGTCGAACTGCAAGCTACCCTAAGCACAGAGGCTGCCAGCAGCCCTATTCCGGAATCGAACGATTGATATAATACCAAACATGGTTTAATAATTTGCTCCTGTAATATTAGAGGTTTTCTGTCGAAATCCCAATCTCCAGACACACTAGGATTTTTTAAAAACACAACATTATTCTTCTCCAGGAAACTTGGTTAGCAACCATCATCCCAATCAAAAGGTACCTAGAATTCACGTAGCCCGCTACAAGACAGAGTAAGTACGGCAGACTGCGTGGCGGACTTTCGATCTATGCATCTACTAGACTGCACGCATTAAATTATTTGAAGTGGACTGGGTTGCTGGCATTGTGGTGTAAAGTTCTACTTCAAACAGCCAGTTACTTCTACTAAATGTTTACATTTCTCTGTGTACCACTGAGAAAAAATTCAAACTGGACTGCCTGACTGACATTTTATGTAACATCTTAAGTGCACACAGCAGTACACCCGGTTTAATTTCTGGAGATTTTAATACAAACCTCTTCCACAACCCGTTCGAGGACCTAGGGATCATCTTTCCAGCGGTTCCCCCACATCTTGCTACAGAAACATTACCATTAGGAATTAGACCTTCCAAATTGGGTGAATACGCTGTCCTCCAATTCAGCAGAATAGGCTACATTGTAATCAATGGTTGCTCACGCACAGACACTCCTCCGGTCTGGACTAGAACAAACGTCCAAACCCACTCATTTCTGGACTTTACACTAGAAAACAGTGAAATACTCCCTTTAATCGAGTGCCATCACATCGCAGCACAAGGGGAGAGTGACCACCGACCTCAAATAATAACTTTAGCGCCCAACATTCCCCACCACCAGGCAATCACACACACATTATCAGGCTGCCATTCAGAGAACCTAAGGAGAATGAAATGGACGTCCAGCTCAGTCTCCCCCATGGAGACATGTAGTGATTTTCTACATTTACTAAGTGAAAAAGACGTACCCATCATCAACGGCTGGGAAGCACTTGTAAACAGATTAATTAACGAATTTCCGTCCAAAACTTGTACCTGGCAAGATACACCACAACCTCGCATTTCATCTGCAACAAAAAAACTAAAATTCCAAAGAAATTTGGCCTTACAGCAGGCCAGGAAAAGCCCAGGAAAAGCATCCCTATTCAATCGCTATCAGCAAGCTCAAGAAGCTTTCAAGTCATCTGTACACACAGATAAACAAACAGCCTCAGACCAGTTTTGGTTGAAGTTAGTCCATGCTAGCAAGAAGTCCAACACAAAGTTATTCTGGTCTCTCGTGAATAGAGGCCCCCTAGGAGGAGGAGGACACGGTATCACAAACATAAGTGTCAATGACTGGACCCAGTTTTTATCCAATCACTTCAGCGAACATTCAAGCAGGTCTGACCATCCCAGCCCCCATCCATCATCTAAATCTGGGTCAGCACCCATTGAAGTCCGTTGCACAGGTAACACCAGGTCCATCATCTCAGTCGAAGACGCTCTGGATGAATCACTAATTGAGAGAATGGAGGCGCGAATTGAGCCAACAATAGAGACGCTGACGACACCAGGAGTGTTAAGAAATACCATCGCTCGGATAATTAGGAAAGGTAGGTCAGACGGAGCTTCTGGCCCCAACGGAATACCCCAGACCTTGTTCAAGTCAGATGTAACCTTGTGGTCAGGCCACCTGGCACCCCTGTTTTTATATTGCAGGCTCAACTACAACATCCTGGATTCCTGGAAAGGCGCCATCATCCATCCCATCTGTAAAAGTGGTAAAAGTAACGACCCGAAAAATGATACAATGATAGCTCAGCTTGACATCGAATCTAAATACTACGCCAGCACTTTACGGGAAGAGCTGTCAGCCTGGGCAGAATCAACTCAGCACCTCCCCTTCAACCAGACTGGCTTCGTGACCAATTCAGGCACAACCAGCAACCTACTGGCATTAACCGTTTTGATGGAGATAGCAGAAGTTCATCATATCCAACTTTACTGCTGCTTCGTTGACTTCAAGGCGGCTTTCGACAGGGTGCCACGTGGCCGCTTATGGCAAAAATTAGAGAGCTGAGGCATACCTCACGCTCTCTTAAAAGCAATAATCCAACTCCACTCACAAACTTGGATTAGAATAAGGTTGGGAGAAGGCTCTCATGTCTCAAAAAAGATTCAAACAGGAAGCGGCGTTAAACGAGGTAGCGTGTTGGCGCCCCTCCTTTTTAACCTGTTCAACTTGGACCTATCCTCCACACTTGACAAGTTTAACTCCCACCCGCCTCAACTAGATGGAACCCGTATCAGCAACCTTTTATACGCGGACGACCTCGTGTTACTTAGCAACACAAAGGTAGGCCTGCAGAGGCTACTAGATGAACGTTTCCCCTACACAATAAACAACGTCTTTGAACTGAAGCTTTCAAAAACAAAAATAATTCATTTTGGCAAACGAAAGCAGCAGAAAGGTGGGTGGTTTTTCAACAGTAAAAGCATCGACGTAGTGCCACACTATAAATACCTGGGAATTCTCCTGGACTCCAGAGGCTCCTTCACCAAGCAAAAAGACGCTGTTAAGGCTAAAGCACTGTTGCTGGAGGTCGCCTCAGCAAAACTTTCAAAACAGCTACTTGGTCCAAGCCTAACCCCACTGCTCAAGGTGATGAAGGCTAAGATCACCAACTCGCTATCATATGGACATGAGATTTTGATGGGAGCACCTTATTAAATAAACTAACCACTAGAATATTTAAACGAGCATGGCGTCTACCAAGGTCCTCAACCCCAGCACAAGTTAGGCTAGAACTCGGCCTATTAGATCATTATGGCGTCAAAGCAGGGGCGTTCATTAAGCTCTGTAACAGACTGCGCATCTTCCGGGAAGGCAGCCTTGAGGCCAAACTTTGGAACAAAATAACGACCAGCACATCCAGTCGAAAATATTGGTACCACCTGGCACACTCTCTACAGTCACTCGGAGTCACGGAATATTGGGGAACAAACCCATCACAACAGGCATTAAAGACCATAATCAAGCAAAGCGTTCGGCTTTGGTCTTTTAACTCCGACAGGGCAAAACTATCTAAAAGGAAACAGGCATGGGCCGTTATTTCCGACCTCAAACCGGGGGTTGAGTCATTTTACTTATCAAGCAAATTTTCACTCTTTTGAAAGCTAAAGTTTATGGCCCCAAGGTTGGGCGAATGGCCTTTTTTAAAGCATCTGCCAGAATGGTGGCGCCCCTGCGTTAGTATCGAATGCAGGGAGTGCGGATACCACTCAAAGCATGGAGCATATAGCCTGCACATGCCCCGCTTTGCTCAACAGAAGGATTTTTTGCAGGAGGAGTGGAACAAATTTGGACCTCGCACTTGTCATCAGGCCATAATAGCTGCTATGAACTCAGAAAACACAAAGCTAAACATCCGGTTCACAAAATTTTATAGCAGAGCAGCTAAATCGCTGGGGAAAGATAGGGCAGCAAATACTCTGCTGGTTGGTCGCGCCGCTTTATCACCATAAAACCACTTAACGACCGCCAGCTTATCCAGCATGGCCCATCTGAACATTGTTTTCATCTCTCAAATTAATTGTCATGTTCACTTGCCTCCCTTTTAGATTTTTAAAAGCGATACTGTGACTGTTCTGTTACCCAAGACTTCGAACCATACAGGCTATAATCTCAATACTAGGATTCTCTTAACCTTAACCCATTTTAAAGTAAGATTATTGCACTGTTTAACTTGGGTTCTTTTTTAAACTTTGCTCTGCGTATACATGAATTACATGGTTTTTAACATTTTTGTTATGGTTTTTAGTAATCAAACAATAAAACTTTGAATTGGATTGAATTGAAGAATCTCTCTTAATTATGTGCTGAGGTGATTGCAACTACATAAGCTTCTATTACAGATGATTCAGAGAAGCCTTGTGAATGGGTTTCCAAAGGAGGGGCCTTTACATTTCCAAAAACAATTTTAAATTTCCATGAGAGAGCGAGAGCTTGGTAATGGGGATACACAATTCTACATCTCTCCCAAGAAGTCCTTAAACACTGAAAAGGTAAGAGTGAAAACTTGATGAACTGTTTCAGCAAGGGGTAATTCCTGCCATGTGAAACTCAATGAAGGTAAACTGCAGGTCCAATTTAGTGATAAGAAGGAAACAGGGCAACACTGCCTCATGGCAGAATGTGCTAGGCGTGCTATTCCTCTATAAACCTAAAATGGAGAACCTCTTGTTTTAAGGCACAGGGAAGTCAAGTGGAAAGGTATTTATTCTCCTTTACAATGTAGATAAACTTTTGTGGATGGTTCAAACGCCCATATACTTGAGTGACTGAGGAATCAGGTCGTCTAGGGTATTAGGTACTATACAAATCAGAGTAGGTTTAGGAGTGGCAGCAACAAGAACAGGTCAAGGGTGGGAGGCTTTGAGTGACAGTTTGACGTTTAAACCCAGAAAGGAGATTAGACCAGCATAGTCACTTACTGTGATCCCTCCAATATGCACAAGATCTTGAAACCACTCCCATCAGAATCATTCTGGGTAGATCAGCATAATCCTAACTAGCAGTGTCTGACCTCAACATAGATGGTATTGGACAGGGCCAGAGAGACAGGATCGTAGAAGAATCTGCTCTGCCAGCGATTAAAAGGCACCATCCTTCATCCTAAACTTGTGATACCTTGCCATGAATACTTTGTACTTTGTATTTGCCGGCAGCTCAACTTGTGAAAAATATTGTGCAGAATTTGTTATTTTAAAATCACTTGTGGTTTGCTTGAAAAGCCTGCTCTATGAGTCTACGTAAATGTTGTCCCGAATCTGAGTGAGTGACGCAGTACCGCTTGCGCTTCAAGGTGGAAGTTCCCCTAACCCCACTTGCTTAGTTAGTATACTGTAGTGGCATTGTCCTCTGGCTAAGAATGGAATTTGTTTTGTTTGATGGGAAGGTGGACAGACTGTTCTTAGCCCCAGTAGGTTGGTGTAATACAATGTATTTTTTTCCTGCATGAATCGGAAACAAAGCAGACCCTGTAACTTTCCACTTCATCATCAATGTGTCTGTTACAAGAAACTCAACTGAATACATGAAGTTTTTAAAGTTTGTCTTCCCAGTCTCTAGGGTTTATTTCCATTCAACTTCATTACACTGTGCAGTGGGTTTATGTTAAACCGGCCTCTTGAACCATAAAGTATGTATGATGTCATAGAGCCATGAAGGGGACATTTCTACTGTGCTCTTAGAAGATGTTCGCAGTAACTACATACGCAGAAGTCTGCTTTTCAAAATTAACAGTCCAGAATTGCCCCAGGTAGATGTGGATCCCCAGACCTCACAAAGAGTCTGTTGTATGAAAATCCTGCTGTGCCGGTTGGAAAAATGAAGCTTTTATCAGTCAATAGTCAGGAATAGATAGATGAATAATCGGATTCATTTTTTCAGATGACCTGCTGCTACAGTCATGCGCTTGGAAAAAGCATGCGAGGCTGGTTTTAGACTGAAGGAAAAGACTGTGGACAGCTGGCGATTTCTACTAATGACAAAACACAGGAAAGTGCAATGTTTCTTCACATTACGAATGTGAAAGTAGGTATTCTGGAGATCAGTGGTCCAGAACCCATCCTGTTGCTGGAGTGACAGAAAATGTAATGAAAGGTTATCATCCTGAACAGTTTTCATTACAGCCACCTGTATGCAGTCTAAAGAGTGGGTCTGAAGTCCTACTTCAGACATTTCATTAGTTATGGAGGCATCCTTCTGATACTAAACGTAAATCACCCGCATCAAGTCTCCTTCCACTATGCATACAATGCCTGTTATTGCAGAACTTAGAAATGCAGTATTTAGAACCATCAATGAAGAGCCCACACAATAAAGTATTTCAGGAATGTATATTAAATAAACACATTTCGAAATGTTGACTAGTACTTAAACTCAGTATTGCAGTTTCTTCCATTTCCACAAAACCATTAACAATATCAATTATCCCCACAAATGTCTTACCTAGTCTCTACAAGGTATGCAGTGTACGTTTCTTGCATATTCATGGCATTTCTCCCAGTTCGTTTTTCTGCTTCTGAAACGCTGATCTCAATTTTTTTCAGTAAACTATTTTCTTCCGTCATCTTGACAAAAACAGAAAAGCACATAAAATTACAAAATTAAGGCAGAGGGTTTTGATAAGTTACTACAGTCATTTTGTGTTGCACTGGACAGAAGATATAGCAGAAAAATATACTGATGAAAAAAAACATCTTTAAAAGTAACATTTTTTTTTAGCAAAGCCTTTGCCATCCCTCCATGTGACCTTTTTGGGCGCTATGATGGAGGGTAGAAATACTCTGGACTTTTCTCAAAATGTTGAATGCTGTGTGCCCACAAGTTTCTTCGGCCATGGCAACTTTGAGCTACCTCCGGCCTACATCCCACATAAAACTATGCAGGGAAGAGATGAGAACACATCTTCCTTTGTGGTACTAATCTCCTCATTTGTATAGAGAATAGGGGGCGGGAGGGGTGAGTAAGAACATAAAATGTGTTTGAACCAACGTTTCTCTCAATACCAAAATTGCGATAATGTGTGTTATATGTTAGTGCGCTTTCTTGCTGTATTTTCTCAGTCTCCATTTCATCAATTACAAAAGACAAGTGATAACTCTTCCTACAAACAGAGCCATGCATACAACATCACAAGAAGGAATGAAGACAGGCAGATAAATTTACCTAAATAGAAATAAACTATAAGAAACCGTAGGTCTAAGAGAAGGGAAGCCAACTGATAATGGAGTGAAATAAAACAAGACAGAAGACCACTAAGCAAGAAAGCAAAAGCAATCAAGACCTTGACCGGTAGAACTACGTGGATACAAATTGTGGCTGGCAACACATATTAGCCTAAAGTTGCTCAATGCTCTACTACAACTTTGCATGGCTAAAGTTTCAATGTGTTAAGGTGGGTGTACCAAGAAGTGCTGAAATACCAAGGCCCTTACTGAGAAACTGCCAATTTGAGTGCGTGAATTTCAAAAAGCAATATATGCATTTAACATTTGGAAGAATCGAATTGTTGATTTACATATGCAAGATACACAAATATCTGGATTGGGGCATCCACTCTTATAACTTAGGAACATGTTACAATTTCTTTTAGTGCCTATTTGGTTGGAGATCTTGCATGCACTGCGGTTCATAAATGGCTCAAATTGGCTCTCATTCAATGCCCGCATTCTAGGGAAGAAATTAAGTCTTGCAGAATGGCTTACAAAAAGGTTATCGATCTGAGGAAAGATGAGCTTAGAAAGAAAGCTTGGGAGGATTTGTAGAGAGCAGGTAATTCTAAGGATAATGCTGCGTTCTAAAAAAAAATTTGAGAACAAACCATTCTTCTAGGGCTATAATAAACTCATAATTGAATCAAACATTACCGTACATTCCTGGGTAGAACGTTTCCCAGCTGTATATGATCCAATAAATGGTATCTCTCTACCAGCTCATTTGGAAGTTATACAACCCGATCAGGAAGCTGAACTTTTAATCATGCTGTCGACTGAGGTCCAGGATGTTATCTTAGCAATTAATAGAAGTCCATATGGGAAAGCCCCAGGTCTCGACAGAGTCCCTATGCACTTGTTTAAAGAAAATAGTTCATTTTGGGCCCTTCTTATAACGAATGTGCTAAAAGCTGCCATAACAAGTCAATTCATTCCATCTTGCGAGGACGCAGCGGCGGCCCCAATATTTAAACAAGCACTGACAAAGCCAATATGTTGCACCTATTTGAGAACCATTGGCATTGAGTAGAATATAGAGGAGTGGAGTGGAATAAAGAGGAGTGGAGTGGAATAAAAGAGGAGTGGAGTGGAATAAAGAGGAGTGCAGTGGCATAGAGTGGAGTGGCTCATTTGCATGCCAGGATTGGTGAAAAATATAACACTGCAAAGGAATATTAGACTTAAGAATAACCTAAGTGTAGTGGTCTGTGAGATTCACAGTCACTGCAGAAATCTAACAAAGAAAGCCATCCCAGTTAGTTACCTGTAGAGGTGGTTTTATAGCTAAACATATAGCCAGAAGGATTTTTTTCAAACAGTGATATTACTTGTTTAAGTGATGCTTCTATATTTATAGATGCAAGACCTAAATGAGGCCACATCACTGCCCTCTAAAGTAAAATGTCTTTGGTTGAACATATCTTTCTAGGCAGCAGTGGCCAAGGAGTGTACAGGATTGAGGCTAGATTTTCAGGATGTCCCCAAGAATATATTTACATAAATTTACATAAAGTAAACTGAAAATCTGTAATGTTATGTTGCCTTTGTTGCCGAAACCCATACTGAGAGAGAGAGAGACTGGAAATGTTGCTGACAGTTTGGTTTCACATAATTTGTTGGGGCCCTCTTTGAGTAACGGCATAAATTCTAGATTGGGAGCCGCATGAGATATCGGTAATCCTTCCACAATAAACAATTAGGCAAGCAGAATGGATAATCCAGCGCACCACTATGTTGGATCACGCACTAAAGTGTTCTCTTAAAGGATGTGCGGATACGCAATTTTAGCTTAAGTCTTTGCTATCTAGAGACCAGCAATGCATGTTCTGATATGTGTTTTTTAAAAATACCCTTCAGCTTCTATCGTTGTCTTCCCAATTAATTCCTAATTTATGCACTTCATGGACAGTGATGGAATTTTAAATATGACATCAGAATGATTAATGGCATCTCCAATCAAAGTGCTATTTAAATCAACATGCATGTATGTGCAGCAATATATGACGCCTTCTACAACAAGCGTTCAGCGTTTGTAACCAGGTTACACTCAAAGCCATTGTTAGTATTCACACCTTATCTTCATGGCATCAAATGAACCTGATGAAGTGCTGTTATATTGAACAGTATTAGGCACACCGCAACATTCTAGTCCGCATCTAATGAGGGAAACGGAGGATCTAAGTGCTGGTATGCTTGGGGTTGCTGGCTGAGAAATGCGACCTTGGTAAACTCACCATACTGCCATTGGACCAGCTGCAATTTTTTCTTTTGCATCAGCAAGAAAAGAAAAAGAACAGCCCTTACATAACCAATGGTTCTTTATTTCTCAGCTGTGGATAAGATATTTGTCTGGTTCACCTTTCATGTGTTTAAGCTCAGCACACACAGGTTTAAGTAGACAAAGGGCTGCGCACAGTTACAGAAAAAACAACAAATAAACTAAAAGTCTATCTATTGGACTAAATTCTTTACCAGAAGAACTGGATTTTGTTACTAAGGGCAGAATTCTATCAAAAGCAACAAAGAATGTCTATTTTATCTCCTACCATATATAAGCTGTTTGATGCCCTGCCAAGTACCACACATCAGGCGTTAGATTAACGCATTTTAATGTGGAGGTCAACATCACCGCATTAAAATGCATTAATCACGCATTTTACCACCTTGACCTTCGCACACTGTGAGGGAGAAGCAGGGAGTACTCGCGAGAGCCAGAGCTGCATTGACAGCAGCACGGCGCCAGAGTGCTGTGCACACGGTGCTGCAAGACTAATATTGGCCTCCCAGGTCCGTGTTAGTAAATAAAATATTGCCCGACACATGTTGAGAAATTAACCCCTTGCGTGTGTGGGACAGCCGGGAGCCGTCCCAGGTCACGGTGGGCTTGTGCATCGGACGGCCCTTTGGGGCACAAATATTTTGGCTGTTTCTGCCCCCCCCCCCCCCCCGGGGAAGATCGGGTAATTATTCCTTTAGTTTTATGTGCTCCACTAGGCCACCAAGGATTTCTGTTTTTTTTTATATTCGGTTATATGTTTACTGCTCCCCCTTGGGGCGCAATTATTTTGGCCGTTTCATCTCCCCAGGGGGCAGATCAGCAATTTTTTTTTTAGTTTTGTGTGCCCCATTTGGCCACCAGGGATTTCATTTTTTTAATATTCAGTTATATGTTTGCGGGAAGGGGCCGCTTGGGCAAGGGTCGCTCCCCTTTAGGGAGCAATACGTTTGTACGTTTTTGTCCCCCCCGGGGGGGGGGGTGGGGGGCAGATCGGCTGATATATTTCGTTTTGTTTGCCCCACTAGGTTACCAGGGATTTTTTTTTTCTTTTTTATGTTGAGGAGCTCCCAATTATGGGGGTGAATATTTTGGCCGTTTCTGCCCCCAAGGGAGGCAGAAGCCATTAAACACCAGGGATTTTTTTTTATGTTGTTGGGGAGATGCCCCTTGGGAAAGGGTCGCTCCCCTTTATGGGGTGATTACTGGGGCCGTTTCAGACCCTTTGGGGGCAGATCGGCCATATGTTTTTAGGCCCATCTGTCCCCAAGGGTGAAGAAGCCACTAGTCACCAGGGTTTTTTTAAATGATGGTGTTGGGAATCAGCCTTATGCTTTTAGGCCCATATGCATCCCAGCTTGGCTGGTGGATTGTGTGTGGACTGGTGCATAATTTGTATATGTGATTGTAATGTTTTATTTCTCCTCTTTTTTCTTGTGCAAAGCTTTTGACTCTTGTTTGCGGTTTCGGCAGTGGCTGATCTGCAGTTTGCGTCGTTGCACGTATTTGGTAAGAAAAACATTTTTGTTGTGTTTACTCCAAATTAGTATTATTGTCATGCATGAATGAACTTTTTGTAAGTTGTGTCATAATAGCAGCATATTTAGTTTGTGTTTTGAGCGTGAAATTCATCTTGGATTTATGCACGATGTGTATTGCGTTGTCTTATGTGTAATGTTCTTTTATTTTTTAGTGGGATATTGTTGGTCCTTGCTGTGTCTGTGAAGAGTAGGTGGTGGTGAGTCTAGCTGTTTCTGTCAAGTGAGTGGTATCGTGTTTGAGTATATAGGTCTTTGTGATAAAGCCACATTTTGTTTATAACTTATTTTACAAAGTGTTTGTTGTTGTTGACCTGTTTGACACGTTAACTTTATAAGTAAGGATTATGGCTAGCTGCAGAATTACTGCTCTGCAGGTGGTTTGTATGCTATTTGAATCTTCCTCTGACCATGATTATGAGACTGACAGTGTGTCTGAGGCAGAGAAGGAAGTGCAAGATTCTGGAAGTGAGTTTTCTGTCCACGAGGAATCATCTGATGAGGAAACTAATCTCAGTGCGAATGAAGCTACTCTCAGTGCAGTTGAAGTGCCTGTTTTAGAGGAGGACACGGATGTGTCAATGGTGCAGCAAGAGGCATCTGGATTGCAGCCCGGGCTGCAAGGCTTCCTACTGGAAGTGCCTGGACTCTGGGTTGATCCAAACATGGTGCAGCCGGTGTGCCTGCCGTTAGTGGTGATGCAGGGTGTAGAGTGAATTGTGAAATGTTTTGCCTATACATTTCAGTTGTTTACGGATGATGTATTTTTGGCTGAGATTGTTGAGCAGATTAATTTGTATGCTTAACAGTATTTGAGGGACAACAGTGCCAGACTTAGACCCCGCTCTAGAGCTACCCGGTGACTTCTACAGATCTAGATGAGATGAAGAAGTTTTTGGGTTTGACTTTTTTGATGAGCTTGATAAGGAAGCCGTACCTAGCGTCATATTGGTCTACCAGTCCCTTGATGGCAACGGCCATATTTCCTGCAATTAAGAGTTCTGATCGGTATTTACTTTTGCTTCGGATGCTTCGGCATTGCCACGAGATCACCCTGACTGTGACCGTCTTTTTAAGATTCGGCCTGTCCTTGATCACTTTGTAGATAGATTTTCAGAGATCTATACACCTGGGAAAGAAATAGCTGTTGAGGAGTCTTTGGTCCTGTTCAAGGGCCCCTTTGGTTTTTAAGCAGTACATTCCTAGCAAGAGGGCATGTTATGGAATTAAGATGTATATGTTGTCTGAGAGTAGGACAGGATATGACTATAATTTCCGGGTGTACACTGGTAGGGATTCCACTATTGACCCCCATGGCTGTCCGTACACTTTAGGAGTTTCAGAGACTTTTTAACAAAGTTCACCATTTGTACCTATATAACTTCTACACTGCTGCAATTTTTAAGGAATTGTTCAAAGTGGACACTTGCTTCTGGCAGAATCCGCTCTAACTGTAAAGGTTATCCAAAAGAGCTTGTTTGCAAAAAGCTTGAGAGGGGACAGTGCAGTGCCTTGCGTAGTGATGAATAGCTAGCTGTGAAATGTGTGGACTGGAGAAATGTGTACATGCTGACTACCATCCATGATGAAAGTACTTCACCTGTGACTGTTTGTGGTCAGTTTGCTGAAGTGCGCAAACCTGTGTGCATTGTAGACTGCAATAAGCACATGGGTGGATTCGATAGAGTGGATCAGAGGTTGGAACCTTACACTGCTGTTTGTTATGCTTACATTTGGTATAAGAAGTTGGCCATCCATCGCTTCAATTTAGCAACTTTAAAAAAAAAAACTATGAATGCTTTTATGGATTTTGACAAAATACAGGTCAATTACAAATATGAACGATATTAGGCTTATTCCATAGTACAAAGTACCATCCGTGCATGGTACCCATTACAGTCATGGTGCATTCAGACGTCGCAATTCTTTGCGTTGCAGTTCCATTTCCGGCGATGGACAAACACATAAGTCACCTCGGTAGGCATTCCACTTGCCCCACTTTTTGTCCCACTTCTTAGGACACATTCTCGCTTTGAACACCACTTTTTCTGCTATCATGCATTTGTCAAATTCTTTAACCCACATTCTGAGTGAAGGTCTGTCCGCCACTCCCCACTTCCTCGCTATCTCCCTTTTGACTAGAGTGTATCCTAATGTCGTGAATTGCTGTTCGATGTCCGTGAGATCAGTCCCCCTCCCACAGTGTTCTCACTCCCGGGCAGTCCCATATCATATAAGTTAGCAACTTTTAATGCTTTTGTTGTGTTGAAGGAGTGTTCCCCAGCATCAAGGATGATTTTTGTTCAGATTCAGGAGTCTGAGATAGGCAGCCTTGTTGTAGAGGAACAGGCAAGTGTTACTAGAGCTGGAGTGGTGGAGGATGTGGCTAGATTGAAAGATCGACACTTTTCCGATTTAATTCCTCCCAAGTCCCAAAAAAACAATCCCTGTAAGCGATGTAGAGTCTGTTTACGAAGAGGTATGCGGAAGGAGATTCGTATGCACTGTGCTGATTGTCATTCTAATCCTGGACTGAGTGTGCCTACATGTTTCAGCTTGTATCACACTCAAAAGAGTTTTTGGGAGCAACCGTGAGTCTAATAGTGTACTGCCTGGTCTGTATGGTTTAATATTTGTTGTTCAGTTTCACGGTTGGCATTAGATGGAGGTATTTAGTTACCGCGGTTGTGTTTGTACTTATAGTTTTGCATCTAGTTCCAATTGGTTTATGGTTTCTTTCTAGTTAAAAAAAAAAGATTTGATGATGGTGTTCATGGACTGGCGTTTGGCAGGGCGGTGTGCGTGGACTGGAGCTTGGCTGGCGGTGTGCGTGGACTGGCGCTTGGCTGGCAGTGTGCGTGGACTGGCGCTTGGCTGGCAGTGTGCTTGGTCTGGCGCTTGGCTGGGGGTGTGCATGGGCTGACACTTGGCTGCGCGTGTGCGTGTGCTGGCACTTGGCTGGGGGTGTGGGTGGACTGGCGTTTGGCTGGTGGTGTGCATGGACTGGCGCTTGACTGGCGGTGTGCGTGGACTGGCATTTGGATGGCAATGTGTGAGTAGTGACCTGCGGTTGGTCATTACACACTGCTAGCCAAGCACCATTGCACACACTACGTCAACTGCCAGTCGGTGTCATTGTTGTCTCAGTCATGTGAGCGTATGAAAGTGATGGGCCCTTGAATGGCGACTCTGTTGATGTGAATGTTGTAATGTGCTTGGCTAGCGGTGTGAATGGTCTTCTGTGTGTCACGAATGAAAGGTGTGTGAATGGCCTGTAAAGAGGTTGGTGCATTGCGGTGACTTAAAGCTCATGCGCTGTGCGTCATTGGTTCAGGTTTTTAACCTTTTAACTATAAACAATGCATTTTCTTTTTGTGAAATCTCTTGTGAATAAAATTTTACGCTCAGAACCTTCACTCACCCTTGTGCCAAATCCAACCAGTATATGTGTGTACTCAAGGAACAGATGGATAGGCAGTCATATTTGTCTTGTCTGTCTTTCTCTGCCAGGGTGTACATTGTCTGTTGATGTGAGTGTTGTAATGTTCTGGGCCCACAGCTGGTGGTGTGAACGTGTGTGTCAAGTATGAAAGGTGTGTGAATGGCCTGTAAAGAGGTTGGTGCCCTGACGTGGCTTTACAGCTAATGAGCTGCGAGTCATTGGTTCAGGCTTTTAACCTTTTAATTATTAACAGTGCATTTCCTTTTTGTGAAATCTCTTGTTATTAAATATAAATGTTGAACCTTTCACTCACCCTCGTGTCAAATCCAACCAGTCTGTGTGTGTGTGCTTGAGGAACAGATGGATAGGCAGTCATATTTGTTTTGTCTGTCTTTCTGTTCTAAGGTGTAGTTTGTCTCTAGGGAAAATCTACCAACTTTAGATATTTTTTGTAAACAAAAAAAAACTGGTTGAATACTGGGTGGTGTGCCTCTCATGGTTCCTAACAACTTGTTTTACTCACAATGCCATGCAAACCTCAAAATAGGACTATAGTCACACATTTTTGTTGCATTACTGTGTCATAATCTTCTGGTATCAGAAAAAACACAATTTTCCTACAATTCAGCGTTCCCTCAGGTTTCCCGATAAAAATGATACCTCACTCTTGTGGGTGGGCCAAGTGCCTGCAACAGGCAAGCCCCAAAACATATTGTGGAGACACCAAAATTACCTATCACAAAACGACCTGGTTTTGCAAAGGGAGGGGGGGTGGGCACCTGAGTTTTTGGCCTTGGGCTCGACGGCCATCTAGGGAAACCTACCAAACTCTCAACATTTCTGAAAACTAGACACCCGGGGGAGTCCAGGGAGGTATGGCTTGCATGGACCCCCCCCCCCCTATGTTTTCCTACCCAGAATCCCCTGCAAACCTCCAATTATGCTGAAAATAATGTAATTTTTCTCAAATTTCTGTGTGGAAAAGTTGTGGTATCGCCGGGCCGACACAAATTTCCTACCATGCAGCATTCACCAAGGTCTCCCGATAAAAATGATACTTCACTTGTGTAGGTGGGCAAAGTACCCGTGACAGGCAAGGGCCCAAAACGTATTGTGGAGACATCAAAATTACCTATCACAAAACGACCTGGTTTTGCAAGTGGGGGTCACCTGGGTTTTTAGCCGCGGTCTCAGCGACCTTCTAGCGAAATCTACCAAACCCAGAAATTTTTTAAAACTAGAAACCCGGGGGAGTCCAGGGAGGTATGGCTTGTGAGGACCCCCCCAACGTTTTCCTACCCAGAATTCCCTGCAAACCTCAAATTCAGCTAAAAAAAAATCTAATTTTTCTCACATTTCTGTGTGGGAAAGTTGTGGGCTCACCGGCCTGACAACAATGTCCTACCATCCAGCGTTCCTCCAGGTCTCCTGAAAAAAATGGTACCTCACTCTTGTGGGTGGGCCAAGTACCCGCGACAGGCAAGTGCCCAAAACGAATCATATTGTGGAAGGCTTAATTAGCCTTCGCCACCATGGAAAGATATTGATGAAACAGTATCCTGATGAAGACACTTTTGCCAAAGCACGCGTAGTCAATAAACCTTCAAGCCTTCCACAATATGATTCATGTTCATGTTTAAATATAGAATGACTAATATTGGATTTTTGTCTTCAGCTGTATATAATAAAAATCATTGTTGACTGGAGATGATGTCCTTTCTGCTGCACCACCTACACTAAAATGGCTTTATCATATGTTTTTCTTCTGTATCAATGTATTGTTAAGAACAACTGTTTTTTTTCTTTATTTTTTTTTTCCAATTTCAAAATATCTTTATTGAAAATTTTATGCAAAAACAGAACAGGAGCTGGTGTCAGGGCCCAATGCCCCAAAGTACATGTGACGGTGCTTCACCTGATCAGCAGACAAATGCCATCAGTAGACGAACCCCTTGACAGTGAAATCGCCCCTTAGTCCCCAACTCCCGAAGAAAGAGAGGAAGAAAGAATAAAGGGAAGAAAGTGAAAGGAGAGACAGAAAGGGGAAGAGAAAAGAGAAGAGAGAGTTATCTAGCGCCTCAAGCCTCTTAATAATATAACATAGTACAACAACAAATATCCGGCCATGTCAGTGACCGTAAATGTGACGACCACATGGGAATTTTCTTCCAGAAAGTGAAATCATGGCGGCTTATGAGAAGCAAAATAATCGTCCAGGGTAGACCATATGTTCCTCGTGGAGGATTTCCAAGGTGAATGTTGCAAAACAATATTGTCTGCCCCCCTGAGGTGTATGACCCAGTTCATCCAACACTTGTAAGAGGCCTTACTAGTATCCTTCCAATTGGTGAGTATCATTTTAACTGCAGAAATCAACAGTAGATCAAGGAGAGCTCGGTCCCCCTCCGACTGCAAATCCACCTGTAAAAAAGCAGTTACCACGGACGGTAGGGACCTAGGGAGAATACAGTTAAACAAATTAGACAAAAACAAGTAGACCTTATCCCAGAAGGGTTTCACAACAGGACAGTGTAGAATTAGGTGAGCCAAATCCCCTTTGTCTTGCTTACAATTCCAACACACATCATCTTCCCGGATCCCCATGGAGAACAGCCTAGCCGGTGTCCAAAAGGCTTTGTGTAATAGCCAAAATTTCGTTTGGGAGAGAACTGGGGAAATCTTATTACGTGTAACTGATCTCCATAGCGGGGGCCAAGAATCTTCAGTTAGCCGATTATCCGAAAGCCCCTTCCAGTAATCTACTACCTTAGAATTAAGGTTGGAGGATTTTGGGCGCAGAAGTTGATAAATCTGGGAGACTTGATGACCAAGCCTATTAAGTTTTGCCACAAACTTGGGTAGCGATGGGGAGCTAGGAGACATTCTGGATTTCGTAATGGCAGCCCTCACTTTCAGAAAATTATAGAATTCGATATCAGCCAAATGGAAACGAGATTGAAGTTCACTGAACGTCAGTGGGTATGCATCATTTACCAATTGGTGGGGAAAAAAGATACCTCTTTTACACCAGGAGTCAAGGAGTAAAGGCTTACCATTATAAAGGAACTTGGAGTTTAGCCAAAGCGATTCCATATTGGAGCCCTTCATACTAACATCCATGGACCTATCTATTTTTAAGAGAGCCAATTTAGTATTCTTAAAGATGGATCTGGAGTGGATGGCGACAAGGCGGTTAGCCGTGAGAACAGACAGAGGACGTATGTTCTGGAGGAGAGCCCCTTCCACTTCCAGCCACACTGGTATATAGTGATCAGGAGGAGAAACCCAAAGCAGGCCCTGCCTCGCCAGAAAGGCATATTGGTAGAGACGAAAGTCAGCCAGGTTAACGCCTCCCATTGTCTTATAAAGCCTCATTTTTCCAATGCTGATTCTGGCTTTTTTACCACGCCAAAGAAAGGATGTTAAAAGAGTATCTAATTTATGGTGAAAGGAGTCAGTCAATAGCAATGGTAGCATACTTATGAGATAATTAACTAAAGGAGTAACCATCATCTTGATAGTCTCAATTCTCCCCCACCACGTGATGAATTTAGGGGACCAGGCATCCAAGAGTGTCTTAATTTTCTGTAGGAGTACCTTTTCATTTTGATACAGGGTGTCCATAATATTATTACCAAATTCAATCCCAAAGTATTTAATAAAACTCGACTGCCATGTTAACCCAGAGTCCCCCAACATTTCGCTAGTACAAAACACGTTTAGTGGTTCAACTTCCGATTTATCTCTGTTGAGTTTATACCCAGAGTGCAGAGAATACACTGCAATCGTCTCCATTAGGGCAGCAATGGAGGAATCCGGACGCTCTGTAACTATCAAAATGTCATCCGCATACGCGGCCAATTTGACACGTACACCATTGATGTCCACACCCGCAATATCCGCGTTGAGCTTGATAGCCTGAAGAAGGGGTTCCAGCGCCAAGAGGAAAAGTGATGGAGATAGAGGGCATCCCTGTCTGGTACCCTGATATAGGGGGAAGGACTCCGAAAGAGCCCCATTGACAGCTATACGTCCAGTCGGTTTTAGGTAAAGTGACATAACCATTTTAATAAAGTCCTTACCCAAGCTAAAGAAATGCAGGCAACGTTCCAAGAACGACCAAGAGACTCTGTCGAAGGCCTTCTCGGCATCTAACGTAATGGCAATCGAGGTTACAGATTTGGTTGCAGCATTTTCTAATACATGGCATAACAGACGTGTGTTATCATTGGATAACCGGTTCCGGAGGAACCCCACCTGGGAATTGCTTATTAATTTATGAAGGATCAAATTGAGTCTGACCGCGAGAATTTTGGCGTATATTTTGCAATCAACATTTATAAGCGAGATGGGCCTATAATTTTTTGGGTGAACAGGGTCCTTCCCCTCCTTGGGGATAACCACGATGTTAGCTTCAGTCATGGAGTCAGGTGTGTGTCCAGTGTCAGCTATATGGTTAAAAACCTGTTTCATAGCAGGACCTAATTGGGTTAAGAAAGATTTATAGAAGGATGCCGTGAAGCCGTCCGGCCCTGGGGCTTTGTTTTCTTTCAAGGACCTGACCATCTTATCTATTTCCGAGCTGTTGATTTCCATACCTAGCATGGCAGAGTCGTCTTCTGAAAGTTGTGGCAAATTAAGATCACGGAGGAAAGCAGTGCACTTCTCAGTGTCAAAAGTCTGATTATTTGAGTATAGGTCCTGATAGAATTGTTTAAAAGTATTGAGAATGCCCTTGTGTGTTGTGTGGGTTAGGTTTTTAGCGTCCTTGATTGAAGAGATAACATGTTGATTTTGTCTATGTTTAAGATATGAAGCTAAAAGTTTCCCTGCCTTGTTGCCCTCACAAAGATTCAGCGCTTTAAATTTATTAATCCACATCCCCGCTCGTTCACTCAATGTCTTATTGTACTCATACTTCTTCTGTGTCAGAGTCAATAGTAGAGTAGAATCGTTTAAGGAGGCAATATGGGCAGTCTCTAAGTCTCTAATTTCCCGTTCTAGTTGGCGTAGTCCCCAATTCAGACGTTTATTTATTTTTGTTTTTATCGCAATGATTAGCCCCCTTATAGTGGCCTTCAATGCGTCCCAGTGTGTGTTTATATTAGTATCAGACACCTTGTTGTGACCAAGGTATTCTGAAATGGCCTCCGCAATCTTCTTTTTATCTTCAGGGTCTGATAAGACATCATTGTTAAACCGCCACCGTTTGGGAGTTTGTTCCCTGTGACTTCCGGTTAAGGTAAGAGAGATGCAAGAGTGATCAGAAATCAATCTTGGGGCAATATCAGAGGACTCAATGAGGCTGGTGTATGCCCCAGAGACAAGGATATAATCAATCCTAGTGTATGAATTGTGAGGGGCCGAAAAGAAAGTGTAATCCCTTGTGTCTGGGTGTTGGAGTCTCCAGGGATCTTTGAGGTTAAATTTAGAACAAATAGTGGTGAGCTCAGCGTGTGAACTCGTAGGTTGGTAGTGGCAGTTGGACTGTCTGTCAATTATCGGGTCCAGGGGAAGACTGAAGTCCCCTGCCATTATTATTAAATCCTCCCGAGGAATACTATCCAGCCTGTCAGAGACACTAGCCCAAAAGGTGGGGTCATCCGTGTTGGGGTTAAGAACAACTGTTAACCAGCTGTTTAACAAACCTTTCGCAACCTTTTAACTTTAGTACTTTTTTCAATATTGTATTAAAAAATAAAAAACTATACATGTTATTTTGAATAGAAAAACTCTTGTTTATTTTTGACCAGTTTGTATTGTTGCATGTTTGCTTCATATCTACATGCCCGCAGACTCATATGAAAAATGTCATGCTCAAGAATGTTTTCAAATTGGTAGCTACATATCCCCACAACCAGAAGGGTCCGCAGATGTAGCGGCATATTGCTTTCAAAAATCTGTCAGACTTAGAAGAAGTTACAGGTGAAAACGTTGGCACAAATGGCTGTTTTTTTCAACTCAATTTCAATATTTTCAACTGTAAGTTTCTATTAAAATAACTTCAAGGATCTACACAAATGACCCCTTGCTGAATTCAAAATTTGGTCTACTTTTCAGAAATGTATACCTTTCTGGGACCCATTATTGCTATCGCACCCATTTCTACCACTAATTGGAAGGAGGCTGAAAGCACGGAAATACGCTATGTCCCATTAAAATGCCAAAACTGTGTAGAAAAGTTTGTTTTTTTGACAAAAGTCTGCCTGTCCCTAAAAGCTGAGAAGATGGTGATTTCAGCACCACTAACCCCTTGTTGATGCCATTCGCAGGGGAAAAAAGAGACGCTTTCTTCTGTAGCACTTTTACCCATTTAAAAAAAAAAAAAAGTAGCTGTATTTTTGCTAATTCCTGGGTCTCCTCCAGCAGAATCCACAAACCCTGGGTACCTTTAGAATCCTCAGGGTGTTGTAAAAAAATGGTGCAAATTTGACGTTCATAACTTATGTGGACAAAAAGTTGCTGGGGCCATAGCGCAAACTACCACAAATAGCCAAAAAAAGGCTTAGCACGGGGGGGGGGGGGGGGGGGGGGGAGGGGGAAGGATTAGCTCCAAAGGGGTTAAGGACCATTAATATTATGGAATTTAAATTTAATTTTGGCAACCTGCAACTCTCAACTGCTTTGGGCTCTTGGCGCAGTGGGCTCTGGGCTAAGCGGACTGTATTCAGAAGCCCACTCAGACTCTCTCGTATGAGCTGCCATAGTTCCTTCCATGCTAGTAGACAGACTAATTAACCAAGGGAGGCACCTTCTGTGGCTGTTGCTGTTTTTCCCCACCCCCAGTGTCATTGACCGCTCCTGCTTTTGGCGGCTTCTCATTCTGAATGCCACCGACCTTGGAGAAACATGAATGGGTGCCGGCAATCACACAATTCCATCTTCCGAGCCAGAATGGAGCCCGTGCGGCTTCCGCCACTCAGATCAGCCAAGTCCCATGTGGTGCAGGACAGGTCCTGTCACTATTCTGATGACTCACTATTGTGATGCCAGGGAGGAGGGTTTGGTCAGTGCAGGGCGTAGCAGGATGTTGGTCTGACCTCCTGCCCCCATACATACAGTTGCCCTGTTATGGGGGTCCCGGGAAGGGAGGTGGTGTTGTGTGGTCACGGCGTGAGTCTGAGAGCAAATGCTGCATGTCTTTAAAAGGCACTTAGCATGGCTCTAAAGACAACGTTGCCACCGCTTAGCAGCTCTCACCGTCGTAGCAAAATTATCTTCTATAGTTAGCAGTTGTCTGCAGTCAGGCTGGAGTGTGACTCACAGAGAATCTCACTTCAGCGACCCATGGGCAACTGGATTTATTTGCCCAGCTGCAGCACTAGTGTTCTGAATCACCTACTTTTGGTTAATAAGTCAAAAATTAACGCTCTGATTATAAATGTTCCTCCTCAAAGGTCGGAATTTTGCTTACTGGCAGTTTTGATTTGCCATGATGTACTAGTGCAAAGGGTTAATATCCGTACTGCAAAGCACGTATACATATTCGCAAAACTCTATTTCTTTTTTTTTCTTCAAAACCTTTACTGAACTTAAGGCATGATACAAATATGCATTCGGTTGTGCAATTTGACATCTGGATATAGTAAATAATGACATTACATTGGCACTTAGACAATACAATGACCATAACATACATTTCACTTGCAGGCAGGCAGTGTTACTAACTTGTGTGTACGGTGTGGAGTCGGCGAGTCGTGAGTAGTAGGGCTAACTCTGTCTGGGGGGTCATTTGTGGCCTGGGTCGCGGGGGCTGGTTGCTGGTCAGAAGGCTTCTCAGAACTGGAAGTCCGGTGGAGGTAAGAGATCAAGGGGGCCCAAATGTCGTGTGGTCTGTTCGCCGTGGGCATTAAGTCCCAGTATTCGTTTAAGTGTGTCTGGCAGTATGCTGCATCCGCTAGCCAGTGTTTGGGTTGTGGCACCAGACTGCGGCCCCGGTGTATCGCCACCCGGCGCTTGGCCAAAATCAATAACATTGCGGTCAGTCTCCGACTGTCATTGGTAACATCTCAGTAAACATGTGAGTGGGCCTGGCGTAAAAGGTTCAGAAGTAATGTCTCTGATGGTTATGCATACCTCCTGCCAGTATTCCGCTACCTTGGGACATGCCCAGGCCAAATGTGTAAATGTCGCATACGGTGTCGCACAGCGCGCATCTGCTGTTGTCAAACAGACCCATTTTGTATAGCACAGTTGGGGTGCGGTAGAGCCGGTGCAGAAATTTGAAATGAATGAGTCGCAGCCGGAAGTTGGGAGAGAGTCGGTTTGTTTGGTTACAGCAGTACTGCCACTGTGTTGGTGAGGGGCCTTCGGTTAAGTCGGCCGCCCACGCACACTGATCCCGCTCAGTATCAATAGGGGAAGCCGCTAACATGAATGCATATAGCCTTGTGACAAGTTTGCGTGGGGATGTAGCTGTGTGTGTGTGTATTCCAGCGCAGCATTTGGCTGGGGAGCGTCTGGGAATGTGGTATTGGCGTTTTTACAAGTCGCTCTGATTTGATAGTACAGTAGGTTGTCCAGCGGTATTGCGCGCTCGGGAAGTGGTAGGTGCAAAACTGTATTTTATGTGGTCGGATGCCTGTGTGAGTTACTGCTTTTCTCAGAGAATCTTGTCACTTGTGGAATTTCTGCGGCATGGCACCTGGTTCAGTGGGGTGGAGGGTACTTTGTTTGCATAAATAAAATGGATTTAAAACCACTTGCCAGTGGGATTGAATTTTTTGTGTGTCCAGGAGTTTTCAGGCAACAATAAAAATGTCACGATAACTCTGGTGAATGTTTCTTGTGGAGTGAGATCAGCATTTAGTGAACTGTCAGTTTTCTCTCATCATAAAGTAGCGCAGAGGGTTACTATGCCCGCTGCAAAGAACATGAACCATTCATATTAGCAGTACTGTATTTTATGGGGATAGCTGTGAGTTACTACTTTTCTCACAGAAAACATTTTTGTTACTTATGGAACTTCTACACAGAGCACCTGGAGCTGAGCTGAGGGGGTGGAGGGTGCGGAGGGTGCTTTGTATAAGTGACCCCAGGCTATTTATCCTGCAAGCAAGTCATTAGAAGAAATTGTTGTGGTCCTGCAACAGTGTCCTGAGGCTGTGGTTAATGTTTCAGGCTACCCCGGCTGAAGTTTTAAGATCTGCTTAGAGTTTCTCGTTGCTCGAATGGGTACAATTTCTGGTATTTATCAGTTTCCTTGGACTTCATTGCTTGATTTTGCTCGCAATTATGTCCCACGTTTGGTCATTGTATGTCACTCATAACTACACCGAAACTATGGCAATGTCACATATGAGCAATTGGAAACCTTGACAGCTATGTTTGTCAGAAACCAGCAAGTGGAAGGAGAAAATTCCAATAGCGTTTTGCATGGCGGGGAATTACCCGCGTTGCAGCATGGCTTAAAACTTTGGTGCGTGCGTATCTTTTGAAGAAAGAGCCCTATATAACTGTGCAGTAAAATGTAATCTGGCCCTCACCAACACCTGAATTACAATTTAGGAGGTTTAAATTGCGAAAATGATGATGCTTTCATCGCACGTTTTATTGACTTTTTATGTGTGCAAACTGTTTTGATTCGATGCCAATCAAACCAGTAGCCTTGAGATCAATGATACACGACATACAAAAACAAGCATTTTCAATGCAATAGGTCTCGCATTTGCGAGCGTTTGAGGTACTGGCATTGAAAATGACAACGCTTTTTATTTATGTGTTTTTGAAAGGAACACATAAAAAAGGCATTGTGCTTTTTAATGCCAAGAGCTCAAACTCTCAAGTCAAGTCAAGTCAAAGTATGCTTTATTCGAATAATATTCATAAAAGCAAAGTACAATTTACAATAAACATTTCATTAACTAAGTTAAAAAACTATTAAATTCAGTATAATTCGATGCAACATACTTTAAACAAATTCTGACTGAATTACGTCCATAAGGGAGACATTATTATCAATTAGCGACAAGTATTATTTGTTATCGTCAGGCAGGTAAACATGGTTGAAACCCTAGATTAAACATTCCGCATTAATAACAGTGGATACTAATTATTAAAAACAGAAAGAATTAATTGATAAACATTTTTTAAAAAACAGATTACAAATGGTAAAATGCTGAAATTAGCAAGGGGGAGAATAGTCAAAAGACTAGCAGTCTCTCCCTGTTCAAGAGAATAGTCAAATGACTAGCAGTCTCAATCTAAATCATCCACGCCCATCCTAGATATTTTGCAGTGGCAACCGAAATCCAGGGCAATGTGCTGGTGCATATAATACGTAAAGCAACAGTGCTACTAGAAGTTCCTAAATTTTTGCACATCGGGGACAGCCATATACGCCTTGGTGAAGCATAGACTTTACAAGAAAACAAAAAATGACCAATGGTTTCATTATTTGTACCACAGACAGGGCAGACAGCACTAGTTCCCGCTTCCCACTTTACTGTCAAAAATCTAAGGGGAAGTGCACCAGCTCTCAGTTGGAAGAGGAGCTTCCTGTCTCTGGGCTTGGTTATAATGTCCCAGTAAGGTTCAAGATGGGGATACATCTTGGCCTCTAGGGACTCTCTAGTCATATTACCAGTGCTGGAACTACACCAATTCCGCTGGGCAACCCTCTCCCAATAAATGGTCTTAAGCATACTTTTAGAAGGGAAGGTTGAACCTGCAGGATCTTCCCAAAGTGTGCTCAAACCAAGCTCAAGCAAGGATGCCCTAAGCGCATTTAACCAACCTATTTTGTGGTGGAGATCGGTTCTTATAATATCTAAGAAGCCCCCTGCATAGTGAGAAAGCGCAGGTGTTGTCCATAACCTGCGCCAGTACAATATTGGGCGGAGCCGCGCCATATCTAAAATGGCTCTTCTGCCCAAATCATACTTAAGGGGCAACAGTGGAGTACTTTTGGGAACACCTGTGATGGCCCTTAAGAATGTATTCTCTGAAAGTTGAAGAGCAGGCATTTTTTCAAACCCCCACAGCTCTGCGCCATAGAGTACAGAACCCAGAGCTTTTGCTTCATAGACCTGTAAAACAGGTTTCACAGGTTTGGTGAAGGATTTTCTGTGCTCTGAGCTGATTGCGCCTGCCAATTGCCTATGTTTGATTGTTGTAATTTCGATATGGTGCCGCCAGGTCTTTGCATTGGATATGTGCATACCCAAGTAAGTGAAATTGTTCACTACCTCCAGCGGGCGATTATCTAAGGTAATTTTTGTCTTAGAACTACGATAGGGGTTGAAAGTCATCAACTTGGTTTTGGCAATATTTACCTCTAGGCCGTACTCACTACAAAATTGGTCAAAAATGGACAAAGCACACTGCAATCCACTAGGAGTTTTAGCTAGGATGAGTGTGTCATCAGCAAACATTAAAATAGGGATTTTAATACCGTCTAAAAAAGGAGCATCCACTTGTGCAGAAGTCATACGTGTTACAACATCATTGATATAAAGTGTAAAAAGAACTGGGGCCATCGAACATCCCTGCCGGACGCCCCTCTCAACTGGGAAGTCTGCGGTTACCGAACCTAAGCCACCCCACTGGATTCTTGCATAATTTGATTCGTGAAGTCTCATTATCATAGATAACAAATCATTTGGGATGCCCTGCTTCTGGAGAACCGTCCATAGCTTTAGTCGGGGGACCAGATCGAAAGCAGCCCGTAGATCGACAAAGGCCGCATACAGGCTTCCTTTGCCGAGCACTACCGTCCTCCATTGTATCATGGTGAAACGAAAGACCTGATCCACCGTGCTTGTGGATCGTCGAAAGCCAGCCTGGAAGGTTGAAAGGGCATTAGTCTCTTCCGCCCAGTCCAGGAGCCTATTGACGATCACACGCCCCACTACCTTTTGGATGGTATCTATAAGGCTTATAGGCCGGTAGTTACCTGGCAATGATCGATCTCCTTTCTTGAAAACGGGGATAACTACAGCACCCTGCCAGGATTTTGGTACTGATGCACCCAGGGCAATAGCATTGATAAGATGATGGATATATGGGCACCAGCGCTCTTTATCATTAGCAAATAGATCCGCTGGCACTCCATCAAGGCCGGGGGCACGACCGCAAGCAACTGCATCAAGGGCCATCATGATTTCACTAGGGCAAAAAAGGTTTTCTTTCGGAAGGTCTACACTAATTGTCTCATGCAGGTCTGTGATGTTAAAAGCAGCATATTGGTTTTTGAAGAATTTTATCCATTCAGCTTCAGGGACATTGTTATGAGGGGACTCAGGGCCACCTGATTTTCCCCACCTAACAATGTGCCAGAACAGCCGAGAATCCCTGCTATCGCTAGCTGCCTTTAGCTCAATCCAGTGTTGCTCATCCCAAGCTTGTTTAGCCTTAAGGATACTAGTTTTATAATTTTTCCTGGCGGCTTGAATTAAAGCTGTTTGCCCTCCCTTGATAGCATTGCCCAGAGCAAGTCTACACTCCCTACATTCGTCGTTGTACCATTTAGCTGGCTTTGGGACTCTATCACCTCTGTCTTTCACAGGTTTAAGGAAATATCCCTTAATTGTGTCAAAAAGAGAATTGTGAATTCCTTCGACCTTATCTAGGCCATTGCTAAGTGTGTTACAATACTCTAGGTCCAGTGTGGCTTGGTCAACATAGCTATTAATACTAACAATAGCCTGTTGATTATTTGCTACCTTTTCCCATCGTAATCTCCTCATGTTGTTGGTAGGAACTATCCGGGGTGGGACGAACACAGGAAGCCCCACATGCAAGCTAATGTGAGACCACCATTTATGCGACAGGCACAAGGGGTTGTGGTCGCTCTCGAGCCTCCCTTCCACCGACATGTCACAAATTGATGGCCATAACTTTAGACTGCATAGCACATAATCAATTCTGCTATTATGCCTACCATTGTCAAATGTGCTTGCACCATTCCTATCTCCACTAGTCCTGCCATTCAGCGCTCTTAACCCATTTCCATAACAAAGCATTTAGACCAATGGCATCAGCAGACCATCGCACTATGGGAGGCAACTCTAGTTTAGGCACGCCCCATAGTCGATCCTCCTCGTCTCCAAACAACTCATCATTGCTTATCAGGGGTTCGAATGTGCTATTAAAATCACCCGCAATGATAATGTTGTTGGTCGACGAGTGTATGTCAATAAGACTATCCAGATCTTCTAGTACCTCAGACCTCCCTTTCTTCTTCCTCCGAACATATACATTATAGATGTCTACACTACCCAACTTGTCTAAATCTAATCTAATTAGTTGGATATCCTTGTTTTTTGTGTCAACAGCTTTAATGCCCAGTTTTAAAGATTGGCGAACCCATATTACTAGGCCCCCCATTGGTCTGCCCCTAGGGCCTTTTACCGCAGGGACTAAATAATTCAAATATCCCTGAATAAAACAGGCTTCACAGGACCAAGTCTCCTGGAATATGCATAGGTCAAATTTATTAACATAACTCATCCACTCCGTAGATTCCATTTTGGAGGTCAACCCAGCAATATTCCATGAGAATAAATTACCCAATGGTTCCTGAGTAATAACCATATCATTATCTGATGTAGGCAGGACGGGATCAACCAAATACTCGGAGGTATGTTCTACCCCTGCTGCAAGTAATACAGTGCTGGACTCATTATGGTGTATATTTGTATTGGTCTCGGGCTCCTCAGGTAGTACTGTCATAGACTCATGGTTATTGAGTCAATCAACATCCTCTAAGCTTTCTAGCACCTCAAATCTATTTCTCAAGGGAATCACAGGAATATGTTGGGTGTTAGATAAGTCCCCCAAACCAGAGAGGGCAGCTGGCTTTGGTCTTGGGAAAAAATAGGTAAGTTCCCATGTTGTAATAAAGGATCTCCTATACTGCGTTTGCCAATTTAAAATATGAGCAACAGCTCTTGGGTCCCTAAAATTAATTAGGATAACATCCCCGTTTATAGTTTTTGGCGTGTTACCCAGCCAGGGCAAGCGTCTTACATGCAAAATTTCCCCATTGATGTGAGGAGGAAGAGGGCGATTTTGGCCTAGCCAGTGGATAACTTTATTTTTTAATTGTTGGTATCCTTCTGCATCATCTGTTTTTATCGTAGGAACCCCTGCAAGCACAACTACCAGAGGAACTGCCTCTGGTGGTAAATTGATAGAAAGCGGACCTCGTGATTTAGTCGAGGAATCTGCATTATACCCTGGTTTGACAAGCAATTGACCCCCTTGCTTTGGGGTATTTACTACTACACTTTCCCTAGCCGTGGTTGTACAAGATGGTTTGGAAATAGTAGTACTATCTATATGGCTAACCCCTCCCTTACTTGTAGTTGTAATCATTTGAGAGGCTGGCTCTCCTGGGGGCGAATTAGGAGAAACTATAACAGAAGCCGAGGCAGTGGATAGTGTAAGTGAGGGGCCAACAGAGGTCGTATTTTGGTCCCTCTTGTTACCCACTAAAGTTTCAACTTTCTCTAGCCTTCTTTCAATATTCTTTAAGCTCTCGACAATTGGCAGCATAAGTGTTTTCAGCAATTTATCAATTTTATCCAATAGTTCCCCAGTAGTTCCAACTTGATTTAAGCAAGAGGCAATACTACCAGTGGAAGATGGTTTCACTATGCAGGGGATAGCACCTTTTCCAGAACAGGCTACAGTGGAATTACTATTAGAAACGTTAGTGCTTTTGTTTTTGCGTAGCTCGGAAACTATCTTCCTCCTTTTCCTGGGCAATGGACCTGACAGTGTGGTCTGGCTAAGTGTGATATCGATAGGGGGTAGCGACTCAGTAGCTTGAGTCGATAACTCATTTGGCACAGCCAAGATATTACTTGAGTCAACGGGGGAAGGAATGGGGGAAGGAAGAACAGTTAAGGCCAGATCAATACTTTGGTCTCGTACAAAAGAGGTAGCAAAGCAAGTAGTAGAGACATTAATACCCAAGGGTGGCAAGGAATCTTGAGGAGAGGAAGCCTCGTTGACCGGGCATGCAGCTTCAGAAAAAGTGGCCGTGGCTGATGACATATTTTTAATATGCTCTATTGAACAACGACGCCTAGCCCTAAGTTCTGCAAGAGCAGCCTCCCGGTCAGAGTCAGTGTTAGGTTTCGTAAAATAACTATCAAGGGTACCCTTTTTAAACGGCTCATTCATGGTGCAAAGATATCACTGCTCACCGGTTAAAAGCAGAAGGCACAATAGTCTCTGACTCTGTGTTGCCACCCAGTTGATTGTAACAGATCTATTAGTAATAACCGCACATACCAGTTCTGGCCATACCGTGTCTCAACAGCAACGAGTCCCGCCCTTTGCCCGGGCTTAGCCCGGCGCCGATCCGCGCGCGGACCCGCGATGCGGTGATCAAAATTAAGCGCCTCCAGGCGCGCGAAAGGGTCCGGCGGCTTCCGGGTCCGCCGCAAGTGCTGCTGGGGATTGTAGTCCGTTTCAGGCAATGGTGGAACAAACTGCCGGGGACCACGCCACACACCAGGGGATAACAAATGCCACAGGTAGCGGGAAGCCAACAATACAGATTCTACTAAAGTCGCCCGCTCTGTCAGCGGCGGTGATCAAATTTAAGCGCCTCCAGGCGCGCGAAAGGGTCCGGCGGCTTCCGGGACCGCCGCAAGTGCTGCTGGGGATTGTAGTCCGTTTCAGGCAATGGTGGAACAAACTGCCGGGGACCACGCCACACACCAGGGGATAACAAATGCCACAGGTAGCGGGAAGCCAACAATACAGATTCTACTAAAGTCGCAAATGCGAGACCACTATAATGGTGGCCACGCCCCTTTTTAACGACGCTGCTCGCATATTCAGGTTATCGTTCGCAGCGCCTAAACAAAGGGGCGTGGCCAACATTATAGTGTAAGCGGGTATGGTGCGTTCACCCAAAGTAAAAAAATAAATAAATAAAAAAGTCATTTCAAAAGCTTTCTAGCGCGTCCGCTAAGGTGAAAGTGGCCGCGCTCGTAATTAATTATTAAATAGGCGTGGCCACTAAAGTGAATGCGGACCGCGCCGTATATTAGATAATTAAATAAGCGCGGCCGCTATAAAGCAGACCATGCTGTAATTTGAATAAAATATATTACAATTTAAAACAAAGTGGGCGGGTGCTCCGATGCCGTGGGTGGAATAGGGGAAGAGCATTAACCTCTTCCATGCTCATGACGGCTCCCGGCCGTCATGAGTCACGGTGGGCGTGTGCGCACGACGGCAGGGAGCCGTCATGACCACGCCCGCGATTGGAATGTTCAGCACTCTGCGGCGGAATTTGCGCCGCAGCGAAGAGGTTAAAGAAAATAGTGCTCACCAACGTATAAAGCGTACCGTGTAACAACAGAAGTAAAAGGGCCTGTCCTTGTGGGAGGTTACAAGTGAAGACAAGGCGGTACCACGGAGGGGCTAACAAGCCTATGTATGAATCAGAAGCCAGAATTTACAAAGGGCAATGATATAAGCCAATGACAAATATGGGCGGAGGGTGGGTGGGGCTTCAAGAGCATACCCCAATATAGCATGCCTCGCAGAGCAAGCAGCGCATGCGCGCTGCTCTAAGGCTCAACCTAAAAAAAACAAAGCCAACTGAGATAGCCTGAAACGCGCCCTGTTTGACGCTGCTTCTGTGCTGGTTTCACCTACACCCAGCCATAGCTTTGGTTATTGTGACCCACAGTCAACACACTGAGGAAGCATCTGCTTTTTATGTCCAACTTGAGTGGAGGAGTAAGTGGGAGGGGGCACATGGATGTGGCGCTATGGCCAGAGCACCTGACCTTGGAATTGAGGAACATAGGGTTCGAGCCGGGGCGTCTCCTCAACATTCTGAGATTATTGGAAAATCACATAATATCCATGCTTTAAAAAAACATTTAACGCAAACTTGTGTAAAGTAACGGTTGCTCAGCTAAACCGCCCCAATACCTTCCGGTGGGGCAGAGTTTGTGCTAAATACAAATGCCAAAACAGGAATAAATTGTACTCCAATCACAGCAAATGGATTTGATGATTTATAAAGCGCACGTATGCCCATGGGCGTCTTGGCGCTGAGCAGATACAGAGAATACCCAGGAAATGTCACGGCTTGGTCTAACTGGAGGAGAACAACCAGGTTTTTACCTCTTTCCTGAATGACAGTATAGAGGGACTGTTTTTGATTGTGATTGGGAGAAGGTTCCAGGCCCTTGCTGCGTGTAGCAGAAAGCTTCTCGCCCCCCACCTGACCTGTTTGTATCTTGGGATCTGGGTCAGTTTTGCTTTGCTGGACCGGAGATTCCTGGATGGCTCATACAATTGTAAATGAGTAGCCAGACATACAGACTTAAATTTTATTCTTTTTTCCATTGGGAGCCAGTGTAGGGTTCTTAGTCTGTGTGCAATCGGCTCAGACCTGGGGATGTCCAGTATCAATCTTGCTGCTGCATTTTGCAGGCATTGTAGATTTGCTAGGTGCTGAGCCTGTATCCCAGCATATAAAGCGTTCCCATAGTCTAACCTTGATAAGGCCAGGGCTGTTACCACCGTTTTGCGGGAATCTAGGGGGATAAATGGCAGGAGCTTCCTTATTATTTTCAGAATATACCAAATGGTTGATGCCAATTTGTTGGACTGGGCGTCAAAAGTCAGTTTGTTGTCCAGTATTACACCCAGATTTTTCACTTTATTTACTGGAGATGGGCAATGGCCTAGACTATCTGGCCACCACTCCGGGGACCAAATTTCCATGTCAGTACCTAGCAACATGACTTCACTTTTATTTCCATTTAACTTTAAGCAGTTCCTCTGCATCCATTGATTAACTCGCATCATGCAGTTTTGAAATTTTTCTGCCATCTCTGACATTATTTTTGATCTACACCACTATTTGGGTGTCGTCAGCGTAAGAGACTGGCAGAAACCCACAGTTCCTAATGATTGCAGCTAAATGCTCTACATACAGATTAAAAAGAGTGGGGCTCAAAGAGGACCCTTGGGGTACCCCACATGGAGAGTTAAAAGGTTGTGATTTTGCTTCTCCAAGCTCCACTGTAAAAGTTCTATTGGATAGATAGGAAGCAAGCAGTGATCGAGCCAACATATGAACTCCGGCATCAGCTAGTTGGGTTACGAGTGTATCATGGTTTACTGTGTCGAAGGCCGCCGAGAGATCCAGTAGGATCAAGGCGGCCTTCCCTCCGGCGTCCAAGACATTCCTGAGTTCCTCTACTGCCGTGAGTAGTGCTGTTTCCGTTCCGTGTCCCTCTCGGAAACCAAATTGCGAGTGGTCTAAGGCATTGGTATCCGAGAGGAACAGGGACAGCTGCTTATTCAATCATTTCTCGAGAACCTTTGCGGCGAAAGGAATTCTCGCAATGGGTCCGTAGTTCCCGGGTATCTGTGGGTCCAGATTCAGTTTCTTTAAAAGTGGCAACACAGAGGTAATTTTCCATATGTCTGGGAAGCAGCAGGATTTTACTATTCGTGAGAATAGCCTTTCTAGTTGTTCGCTCACCAGCACAGGAAATAGATGCATAACCTTCGGTGGGCAAGGGTCCGTTAGGCTACCAGACTTGGTCGTCTTAACTGTTTGAAGAATCTGTTCGACTGAAGGTGGCGCAAAGTGGAAACAGGGATTCTGCTCTAGTGGGCGAGATTCATCTTTGGGTTCTGTGTATGACTGTATAGGAGATTCCTTATCGGTCAGTTTGAAGGACTCATAGACTGAGGTCACTTTATCTATAAAAATTTGGCCCAGAGTGTTACAAAATTCAGAGCTAATTACTACCTGTTAGTCGCTGTCGATTTTTGGCAGTTTTTTAACAGTAGTAAAGAGTTCTTTACTAGAATTTTTTGCCTCGTCTATTTTTCGCACCAATTAAGTTAAATACATCTGTACTTGGTTGATACTCCACACAAAGATCAGGAAAAAATGCCATCACAGCACTGCTGTATTAGAAGGCCCCAAAAAAGAGTGATAATTCTGCCAACAAATGGTAAGTAATGGGCGGGCCAAAAGCCCCTTTCTAGAGAGGTTTTTTTAAAGATACAAAATATCGTCGCCATTGAGACAGCGCAGGGTCCAAATGGAAGCTTGGAAAAAACGAAAAGCAGATTCTTTCCAAGTGAAATATGGGTTGTGGCACGGTTTAGGCACCGTGGATCGGAGTCTAAACCTACAGCTTATAACAGGAAACTATGCTGCCAAGGGAGGGTCCATTAATTTAGCTTTTATGGACATGTCTTGTGCATTCAACATGGTAAACTGGTCTAAACGGTGGTCCATCATGGAGGGGAAAGGGTTCAATAAAGCCCTAATTGACTTGTTATGTAGGATGCACTGGAACACAGTGGCTTAAATCCACAACAGGAAAAACGGGGAACTCTACTAGTAGTAGTATTTTATTATGAAATTGAGGCCCAAATATGCCAAAATTAAGAAATTTCATCTAGGGGGTGTACAGATGGCCAAGGTGAAAAGCTTTACATACATAGGGATTGAATTTGACTCAAATCTGGGCTGGGAATTTTTATACAGATCACAAGTCCTCCAATACCACAGATCATTGATTCAGTTTTTAATTTTGCTAGAAGACGCCACAAATCAGGAAGGGTAAATGTCACTATTTATAAGATCAATTGTGCAGCAACTGCATGTTATGATGCAGGGGCCTGGGGATATAAGGATGCAGATCCGCTCCGGAAAGTAAATTCTTGTGTAGATTACTGGCCATGTCACAATCATTGTCCTCTTTTGTATAACACTACGTGGTAGGCTTAAAGTTTTTGGAGGACAGACTCAACCTTAGTCCCTTGCTGCTTTGGATAAGGGTTTGGGTGACGATTGAAGCTAGCTTTTCAAGGGAGGTGATTTGTGATTGCCTTTCCCTAGATAATGTCTGGGCTAGTCCCTGATGAGGTATGTGAAATCAGCTTTTAGCACATTGGCAAATTCAGAGGATTCCTCCAATCCAGAAAGTAATATAAATGGCACAAAAAGGAATGGCTAGACAACTTTCTTTTTTATTTTTTATAAACTGTGTTAAACCTGGCTTCTTTTGGTGTAGTTTCCCCTGTCTTTTGTTTTGCTTCTGACCTCCTGTTTTTGATTGTGTGGTGAAACTTCGTTTTTGCTGGTTTTAGGACTCTGGGCACTTTACCGCTGCTGAACAGTGCTAAGGTGCATGTGCTCTGTATCTAAGATGTATTGACATTTGGTTTCTCCATGATTGACATATCTGATTTACTATTAAGTCCCTAGAACCGTGCACTTTGTGCCCAGGGACTGTAAATCAAATGCTACTAGTGCGCCTGCAGCACTGATTGTGCCACCCACATGAATAGCTCTGAAATCAGGTCTCAGGCCTGCCACTGCAGAGCCTGTGTGTACAATTTAAACTGCCCTGTCGACCTGGCAAGTACATCTACTTGCCAGGCCCAAACTTTCCCTTTTATTACATGTAAGGCCCCCCTAAGGTAGGCCCGAGGTAGCTCCTTGGGCGGGGTGCAGTGTATTTAAAAGGTAGGACATGTGCTTTTAAGTTTTACATGTCCTGGTAGTGAAAAACTGCCAAATTCTTTTTTTATGACAGCAAGACCTATTTCTCTCATAGGTTAGCATTGGAGCTGCCTTGTAACTTTTTTACAACTATATCTTCCAAATGGGGCAGATAGAAAATTGGAGTTCGGTGTTCTGGACTCACAATTTTAAAAACACATCTTTTAGTGAAGTTGGTTTTTAAAATTGCAGGTCTGAAAATGCCATTCTTATAAAGTTGGCATTTTCTTACTTTAACAATTCCGCGCCTCTGCCTGTCCCTAGAATACACATCTGGGTGGAATGACAGTTAGGCTTTGTGAATTCATTCTAGACAGTCACACACAAAGGAAGCTGGGGTGTATCCTGCATATTCTCATGGCCCATCACCAGTCTGATGGGTCTTCCTGAGCTAAAGAGGTGGGAGGAGTTGACACTTGCACCTGAATAGGGCTGTGACTGTCCCCACACAAACAGCTGAATACCCCCTTGTAGTGTGTCTGGAGCCAGGGCCAGGGTCTTCTTTCTTCCGTACTTCAAAGGCTACAGTGGATAGAAGGACTAGACCTCTGACACCATATACTCAGAAGACTTCTGGACTGAGGACATTGTGCTAGGAAGAAGCGTTGTTGTACTGCCAGGAGGGACTTCCACTTTGCTGCTTGCTTTGCTGTGTTGACCTGCTGTCTGCTGCTTCTTGCCTGGGAGTGAGAGGACTGGACTTCGCTCTCTGCATCCTGCTTTCCAAAGTTTCTCCAAGGGCTTGAGTTGAGCTTGCTTCTTCTTGGAAGCCTCAGGGCCATCAAAGACTTCACATGCAGCATCTGGGGTCTTCTGCTCAGAGCCTTACTTGGCTAAGTGGTGCCAAATCAAGTTCCTGGGCCCTTGGAAGTGAATTTGCTGTGCTAAGAAGGAAGAAATCAGCCCATCGACTTCGTGGTCACTTTGGAACCGGTGCCCCTCCCCGATACGGCACAGTTGCCTGCACCAAAAGCTGTGGTCCCCACTCAAGGTAACAACAGCGACTTGCAACACAGGCCCTGAAGACGACGCAGCACCTCTGAAGAACCACCACAGCTGGAGTCTTGAGCACCGCATCGTCAACGTCTGTGGTGCCCAACTCCACCGCACCACCTGTGGCCCCGTGGTGTGACACCCACCCTACGAAGCAGACGCCTCGCTGCATGACCTCCAGAGCTTCGACACCGCCATCAGAACCGATGCATCGCCATAACTCCTGCATCACCTCCCCTGCACCTTGCAATATCCCCAGGCATCAGCTGCTCAGCGCCTCCAGGAACCGACGTCTCACTGGCTTTCAGTGACACCTCACCTCCGTTGGGCAATGCACCGTCTTCGAGTGCCCATGCGCCATCGACCTGCTTAGCAGTAAGGAACCGACACCGCACCTGCCTACCCGATGCCTCACCTACCCGACACCTCGCCCAGTCTTTGTTTCTCAGTGTTTCCAAGGTACTACTGGGGGTCAGCGCGAATTCGTAGCCAGCCTGTGCTCCATCGCAGTTGGCCCTAATTTGTGAATTTGACTTTGTCAAGAACAGCCCCAACACAAGCTATTGTTTTCTAAGCGTTATAACAGCACTTAATTTTGAAAATTCATATCCCGACTTGTGTATGTAGGATTTTTGTCGTTTTGATCTTGTTTTACTCAGATACATATTGCCTGTTTTTCTAAACTGGTTCGTCAGTGTGTGTGCACAAATACTTTACATATTGCTTCTTTAGTTTAGTCTGGCCGGACTGTGCCAGGCTACCCGAGGGTGAGCACAGGTAAGTGTACTACACTTACCCTGAATAGGATTGTGGGTCCCTACTTGGACAGGGTGCAAACCACTGCCAACTAGAGACCCCATTTCTATCAAACAACGAGAAAAGAGTCGCCTGAGTGGGTTTTATAATTTACAGATAGCCCCAATTTATGTATCCATTAAATCTTCAGCAGGCATGAAATTTTGTCTTTTATTCAAAATGACAAACATAGATTTCATCTTACCAGGTTGCGGTTCACCATTATCCACTTTTTTTAGTGGCTTTTGCGGCACAGGGTACCTGATTTAATAATTTGGCAAACTGTCCCTGTGATTATGCTTCAAAGCAGAGTACTTATTATTCCTCGCATAGGAGGCATTTTCTGGTCCCGGTACTGCATGCCGCTAATACTAGACAGGCAGCTCTTCTCTTTCTGCAAAAATTAAGCACTTCACACCCTTTTTATGCAGTGATTAAAGTTATTATAAGTTCCTTAGCCACTTGGAAGAGGTGTGGCTCAGAAATTTGTCTGTAAAAGATTAGGGAATATGCGATGGAGTCTTTTCGCGCATGTATGAGGATTTGAGTTTTTCTTCTTCCTTTGTTTATATATGTATCTAAGATGTAGTGTTTTATATAAATTGTGATTTTATGGCTGGTTTTCTGCCTAATGAAGTTGATTGACTGACTGACTGGTCGTAGATTGGAACAATGGAGGACACAGACATTTTTCAAAAGGAAGCTAAGGTCAGGCTGCTTTAAGCTCAAGTACAAAAAAATATCAAAGCCCACAACGGCTCCTGAAGTGGCAGATCAATGTATTAGAAAAGATGGCTGTAAAACTAAAACGTGCTGGCTAAATGTCAAAGGGGGGAGAATCCATGAGATAAGTAAAATAGATAATATAATGCATTTAGGTACTTATTAAATTATCTATATCAAGTTAGTCACATTAGCCATTCCAATTGTGTAACACTAGCAAAATAAGCCCCCACATTGTTTTCATGTAGATGTAGCATAAAGGGCTGACTTCTTTTGTGTAAAATAGTGCAGCCTTCAATAATCTGGATCGAGGACATTTATGGGTAAAGCTTTTATTATGAGGTATTCAGGCAATCTATTTAAATCATTCAGGTTGCTCTATGGAAGGATAGAAGTACGTTTAAAACTGTCATAGGGTCATCATATTTTTTATCATGTTTCAACAAATAGAGTTGTAACAGCGGCTAGTGTTGGCCCCTCTGTCATTAAGCCTGTATTTTGCTGACGTGGGTCAAAATCTGCAGAAGTCAAATTTCCTTGAACGAAAATTGGGCAAGGCACACATTCAGATTTTGCAGTATGCAGACCATCTATTCGTGAACAAACCAGTATCGGTTTGGCAAGAACCATGAAGTAGTTACAGTAATAGAACCACTACAAATCTTTGCATGCTTGTGCCAGTAAAAGAAATAAGAAAAAATAAATAAAGATATTGATTTTCCGGAAAGGTCAAACACGGATTTTAGGAAAACAAATGATTCTACACACTTTTGCATACCTATATGTCTGTTTGTCTCAGCAATTTCCGATTCTTTTCAACTTCATTTAGCTTTAGTGAAGAACAAATGTGGCTGTATCTTTTGTCTTCTATCACACAATAAATTGCACAGTCCCTCTACTGGTCCCATTCTTGAACGTATAAGAGCAAAGCTGACTCTCACCTCAGAATAAAGTTTGCCTATATAGAATGGGTTGGGAGCTGCTTAGATCTGATACAGTGTGAGACCTATAGAAGTGTGTATGTGCCTTTACACACTGATCACGCTCATGCGAGAATGGAGTTTAACCTATATAAGCAAACGTGCAAGCAAACTTTTGTGATGAAAGCTACCTCTTTGAAATTGTGTTATTGTCTCAAAAAGCTCCGGAAGTGACAGATCGGCTATCTCAGATGTGTTTACCCACGGGCAGCACACCCATCAGGTGACAGCAGAATAATTCTCTGCAGGAGTCATCATTTTGGGATTCCGGGCATTCATACTCTGAATATAAAGTACAGTGTCAAAAAACACTAAAGTATCAAAATCTATAATTTGCTTTGACATTGCCTCAAATAAGCCCTTTCAGTATGTATTGAATTCTTGTCTGAATTCCCCAGAATAAGAGTACTTGAATACCTCTCGCCCCCAAAAAGGTGTGGCACAAATTAATTGGAATCCTTGTGGACTCCTATTGGGGAGTTTGCAGACTCATGCTCCACGTTTGCGGGTGAAAGTAGCAGTTAACGCATACGCTTCTATCACACTATTTTAAAACCTAAACAGATACTGTTAATTTTAGCTTGAATTGTGATAGGTTACAGGTTTTTTGTGAGACTGAATAATAAACAGACATTGCTTACAAAAATATTAACCCCAATATGACTATTTTGGTATAAATTATAGAAGGAGCCCCACTGACATGCCTAAAAAATCCTCTGAAATATTTAGTAATAATATTAATCAAATAAAGGATGTTATTACTGGGTAGCACTGAGGGGCCTCATTACGTAGGCTATGAATTCTGAATTTCTGAGACGTGCATCCATTTAATCCTTTGTTATTCCACAAAGGACAATTATCTACTTAGATTTAATCATCCTAAATTTTTCGAGAAAATTCAAACAAAGACTACGTTTACATTACCCAAGCTTGCAAGGGTTGCAAGTCAAGCATATAGGATTTCCTCAATTTGTTATTACATCCAGTTAAAGGATAACACTTCATTCTCCTTAAAAGTAAATGACAATTTCTTTAGGATCTAGCAGCAGCAGGGCTTCATTTAATTGGCTTGATAAACCAATATAATAATTTTTTTTATGTTTGACAAACTAAGACACTTCTGTGTTATTCGTGGTAGATCAGATATTTAAAATGCTGAAGTACTGACAATGAAGAAACGCTTTCAAGCTTATCTTGCCAGCCCTTTTTTGTTCAAACCACATTCGGTAGTCTTTTTGGAGGGCACACGGGAGGTCTGGTTATTGTGTATTCCACGATAATACACCATCTTCCCTGACGAAAATCAATACAAGGGAGAAGTATCTTGACATTCAAATTTCCAGAATGGGATTCATTACATTAGATCAGTTCACCCTAACTTACAGACTGCACTTTCAGAATCTGTAATAATAATAAACAGCCCTACAGCTGTTTGGGCGCAGTCTGAAGTCATCATCAACCTGCCCAAGAAGTACTGTGATGAGGCCATATATAGTGTTCCTTTGCATAAAGCCCATCTCTGTACTGTTGGACATGACCTTCTACAAAATCAACACAACATAAAATACAGAGCTTGTGAAATAACACTGAATATTATATTGAGCTGGGGCCCAACATTAAAACAAAGGGTGGGCTTCAGCTATTCCTTAATTTGCATAGAAGATATGTGACTTCTACATTTCAAGAAATACTTAGTTGCTTATTGGATGCATGAAATGCTCACATGTTTCTCTTTTGAACAATTACTAGACACAGAAATGCTGTTCGCTCTTTTTAGTAAAACCTGCTAATAAGGTTCATGGCCAAGAACACTCAAGGTAATTTATTCAGCTCTTATGTTTTATAATGCCCGATTTAGCCATTATATGATTTTTTTTGTGGAACCTCCCTATCCGAATTAAAAAAAAAAAAAATCTTTACATAACAGTAATCACTGTAAATTAAATTGAAAAAATAGTGGGCTTCGAGCATGTAACGCAAGATTTAAAAAATGCTTAAAACTTATTTACAAGAGAATTAATTAAATATGAAAAACAAGCTACATTTAAACGCTTGACTTAACAGAAAAAAAGACAACTGTAAGCCTAAATTAATGTAAATATATATATTTTTTAAGTACATAATTACTTATTCTAACTTTCTAAGTAATGGTGCAGTCACATTCACAGCAGAAAAGCAAGGCTTGTATGCAGTAACAGCAGGACACCCCACCCTCACCCCCCCAAAACCAATCCCTTCACCAGTTACTATTCCAGTGAAGGATCATGCTTACGCAGTTTGTCTCATTCACAACGCAAACAAAGACAAAGTTGCTTGACACGAACAGACTAGATGCACTCTGCAGAGCTTAATCTGCCTGCCTCTACATATGTTAGAACGTTGTCACTAAAAGAGGGAAATGTTTTAAATTATAACCCATGAGAAAAATCACTATCCGAATCAGGAGGAAGGTTATCATGTGAAGTGTACAAAGCTATCTACAGTGTGCATCAGTCAGCAAATAAAGCAGTTGTGGACAGAGTGAAAATCTGGGGTTGATCTAGCCCTCCTGGATCCATGTCAAAGACCCTGATCTACATACCTTTCAGGGCAACGTGCTGCTGTACAAATTCACGGACTCAGTATTCCATTGACTTTATGTATTAACTTATTTGTTGTTTTTATAACGTGCACTGGAACCACATTGACAACAAAGCAATTTACAAGTTACAAATGTACATGTTCTACATTAAACAGAGTAGAGAGGTAAATGAAATAAAAAATAAAGTCTACATGGTAGCAGTAATAAGAAACGAAAGAAATTACATTAGTGTGAATTGACCCTCAATAAGTTAGAATTCTGTTTCTAGCCTGTGTAAGAGTCCAAAATACAGGTGGCATCATCCTTTATTTGGTAGGTTAAAGATTTACGGCATTACCTGAACAATCAATCAAGTTCTGCATTTGATGCCTTGGTGCCATTGTAATAAGAAAACTTTGACCTCCTCTATAGACAACTGGAGGTGGAGAGGGTCGCAGGTTGGAGGTGATATGCGTTCCATATCACAGTTGCGCTCCATGAGAAAGTTTGTTTACATATTGTTTTTTGTTTTTTTTAAGAAGTAATGCTATGTGGACAACTTATTTCAACCACACAGGAGTGAGCACAGTTAAAGAAATGTGAGTTTTTTTCCCAAAAGACTGACAATATGATTGCTGGGTGTTGTAATTGATGATTTTTTTCGATGAACGTGAGACACTTGCATGCACACTGTGCAAAACTACAACAATGCATACAAAGAATTGGTTGGGAAAATGCGACAGAGGCCCCCACCAAAGAAACACGACAAATATAGATGGTTCACAATATGCCCATCTTTGTATTTACTGGTGATTGGTGCATTTCCATGAGATCCATTTAGTCATTTCTAGGCATTGGGTCACTCAGTGATTATGGAAAGGATAGTGTGCTCCAGTGACTACAATATTGCAATTAATAAGTTAATAAAACCAAATTTACTTGGCCACTCCCTCGCTAGTAGGTTCTATCTTCCTGACAGATTTAAGATAGATAATGATATCCCTCTCCTATGTTAGTTAACACAAGTGGTTTGCAGTTATTTATGAATCCGTTCCTTAAGTGTTGACAATTTATGAGTTTTCTAAAAGTTGTTCAATTTGCAACTTCTGGGAGGTCCTTTGGTGTTGTTATGAATTAACCCAGAAAATCCTGTAGTTTAGAATGGTTATTCTAATTTGTGCTTCCTTCTTTGAGGTCTGTGCTTTGTGGCCAGTGTGGTTGGATAGGTATTCTTCATAGCAATGTGAACATTTTTCACTAACACCTTCTCGGGCATTTTAGCACTTACGTGAATATATGGTGCTTTTATTAGAACAGAGATGGACCACTTGTAAGAAAGACAACAAGGTTATATATTTTAGACTCCCAAACGCTTCAGTAGAGATGCTACTCTTTAACAACGTACATTGTAGGTCCTCCTATGGGTCTTTCCTCATGATTTGTCAAAGTTAATAGGCTTGAGACTACCGGTCCACAAGCGCCAGTAACAGGATGTACCAAATATTCAAGGTGAGAGGTGTTATATTATTCCATTATAAAACAATAGGTACAGCACAGGTCTTACTTATCAATAAGAATTTGAATCAGAATATACTCTCATAGGGAAGTACTTGATTCCGTGTCTACAGAGACAGTAATGTATATAAGGTTTTTAGGTTAAAATAATCTTTTCTGTCAGTCCTATATATATTGAACATCATTATCATGGGGATTACCTTACTTAAGTTTATTGTGTGGCCAGAACAAAAAGGTGAAGAGTAGGATGAGTCCTCTGTGAATTTTGATGAAGCTCATCCTTTGGTATTCTCCAACAAGAGTGAGTGACAACTACAGTGACCCCTCAGGGATGTGGAATTCCTGTAGCCCAACACCCAGGACATATTGTTTGGGGTCAAGGGTGTGAGAAGTTGGCCTGATATATGATGTCCACTAATTAATGTTGGCACCTTGCACCAGTCTAAACGACCCTTATGATGTATGAGGTCAAAGATAACTTTTAGAAAGCTATCCTAGTGGTAGCTGTGGAGAGCAGCCTTCAGGCTTAATCTTGAAGGAATGTAAAGCAGCTTGTTTTACCAGAGTATCACCTCCTGAATTAACTAAAGGAGAATCACACAGTAGTTATCAAGGGAGATCAAGACAAGGCCTGGAGCATGTTGAATCGCTGGGACCCCAAGGAACCACCCAAGATGAGTAGATAAGGACCCCACAGAAGACGGGTGCAGTGTGCTAACACGACCGCGGGCTCCATACAATTCTATGGGGAAGTCGCGGTTTTAAAGTTTAAGGACCCTTCTAGGAGGACTTCAAGCAAACCCTTTGGAACTTAAGAGGTTAGAGAGCCACCCCACCCGTGTATACCGTAGTACCCGAGTTACCTATCCTAGAGGAGCCGGGTCCGTAGGTCTGGAATGGTGTAGGAAACCGCCGTCGTTCTCAATGGAGGGGTGTGAAGAAGTACTGCTACCGTGAAGGTGAAAAGGGTCCGGAGGAATCCAAGCCTGGATTCTGGAAGGAAGAAACCTGAAAGCAGAGGGGACAGAGTCTGGGTCACTTCAGAGTGACCAGGGGCTCGGTAGTCGAATGCCCACCGATGTCGGGTGCTTCCGGTGCGAAGAAGAGATTCTTGATTCTGCAGCCACTAGGACCAGGAGATATCGAAGACGACTAGGAGCCAGATGCGAGCTGTCCCGCGAAGGATGTCGAGTGCTGAGGGGTCGGTGTCCCTCTGGAGCACCAACAAGCCTTGGCAAAAGCAACCCACGCAAGAAGGTCAAGCAGGTTGCGGTGTGGACCAGCAAGGTCCAGGGGACTCACTAAACAATGGTGAGTCAGGGCACGCCTGGAGCAAGCAGGAAAACCCAAGAGAACTTAAGATGACCCTCAGGGGGACCCGCAGGCCGAAGGACCAGGAGTCGCAAAGGGACCTCCAGCAAGATTGTAAAGCACCAGCACACGAAGCACTCGGTGCGAGGAGGCCGGAGTTCTTTAGTGCAAATACTGCTCAGGGTCAAGACTACACAGAGTCAAATGCACAAGCTCAGGAATCGCCAACAAGCATATGCAACTGCAAATGGAAGCGGTGCACAGGGGTTCGGGTTATGCAGTCCCCACGAGGGATACTGGCCTCAAACTTACTGAGAGGGCAGATCGACCCCAGGGACCTTCAGAAACCCATCTCCTATGTTGCTGAAATCTTCGGAGTCAGCAGGAGCTCAGGAGCAGCAGACCAGTTGCGGTAAGGTGCCTGCTAGGGCAGGGGAGTGACTCCTTCACTACAAGGGAGATTCTTCAGTTGTCTTTAGTGCACCACAGGTCCTGCACGGAGCTTGTATGGAGCAAGGGCAGAGACTAAGCTTCGGACGGAAAGGGGGATGAAGTCGAGCCCAGTCGATGTCCAGCGAAGTCCAGAGTGTCCAGATGGTCGAAGGTCAGTGGTTTCTACTTGCAGAATCTTGTCCACGTAAAATCTAAAGTCTTACAGCCAGGTAAGCCCTTTTGTACCCACGGGAGAGGGTTGGGGACCCTCCTAGCCTAGGGGAGGGTCAGGACAGAGGGGAGGTTACTCCCATGTCCTTTGTCCAGTTTTGTGCCAGAGCAGGAGCCAATGGCTCCCAGAACTGGTTTGAGCTGGACTATGCACAGGTACACCAAATGTGCCTCAGGTGAAGACTTTCAGGCACTCTCAGAGTGCACCCACCCAGCCCCAATACACTAAACCCTGTCTGAGAGGTGGTCACACCTCCTTGTGACAGGATACGTATTGTGCTGTCTTCCTCTGCTCGAGCTTGGCTCAGCAACAGGAGGGCAGAAATGTGCCTCTGGTCAGCAGCATCAATTTTGTACTGTCCGGGTCGAGAAGGCTGGCACCGGATAGACCAGTGACCCCACGAAGCTTGCTTCAGAAGGGTGGAATCATACCTCCCACACCGGTTAACTGTGTGGAGGTATGATTCCAAGGTGTTTGATACCAAACACAATATGTTTCTATGCAGCTATTTTCGAGATGGCATTTACCGCGAGGTTATAATTCACCTCTACCTATATATCCGGCTGAGTCACAGACAACCCGGGAGAATAGTCTTCGAAGGCTGCAGAGAGGCTCTGCTCATGCAGGGGCACCCTCTCACATAAAACCCAGCACTCCGCCTTCAGTATTGATAAGGTCTGCTATAGGGGCGATTTATACGTTTTAAGTGTAGTGACCAATAGATATAGTGAACCTATATCTAAAGTAAGTGGTGCAAACACCAGCTTACACAGGTTGCAGTAGCAGACCTGTGGTTCCATTTTGCATGGCCTCTCATGGGTGGCATAATACATGCTTCAGACCAGGGGAGGCCTCTGGGGTACCTATGCCCTGGGTACATGGGTGCCATATACTAGGGGCTTATAAGGGTACTCCAGTATCCAATCTGGAGTGCACCAAAGTATAGGTATGTCAATTTGGAGGCAAAAGCAGATAGACTGGGGTCCAGATTAGAAGGATCCCAGTCAGACTAGTCAAAAACAGTAAGGCATCAAGCAAACCGTGGGGGTAACCATAAGAAGCAGATCCTACTTTCCTGCGAAGGGCAACAAGTTTACATGTGTATTTTGTCCTTGGGACAAGTAGGCCCAACCCCCTGCCGCACAAACCCTTTTGCTGCCAGTTTGCAGTACCACATTATGGATCAGAGCACTGTCTGCAGTTAACGTAATATTTTTGTTCATATGTTAATGCTGTTCAAACCTGTATTTATGGTTCATTAATTGAAAGCCTTTATTATTAGGGTGAGCGCTCCAAGTAAATGTTGTAAGCTCTGACTGCACTACTGACAGTGGTTCCAGTATAAAAATGTGTACACACGTTTTAAAAGTTTAGCAATATGAGGCTATGTATAATGCTCCCCGAAAGAATGCTCTCTGATTTGATGCAAATATTTGCAGAAACTTGCAAGCAAGACTGATGATTATTTGCTTTCAAAATAAAATTTTCATAAAAAAATGAAAGCAGTAAAAAAAAAAACATTTCGTTAAACTACTGTAAAATGTCAGGTACCATTTCTTTGCATCATTATTTAGTAACATGTGTTGATGCATGCTAGTATTTCCCTAAAATATTCATAATGGAAAATCAGTGTAACCAGTTTCAATAAGATTATGGGAAACTCAAATAAATAAGCATTGGCACTGCCAGTAGGTCAGAAATTGGTGGCCAGCTTTTTAGTTTTGGTAATGTGTGACTTGTTTTGGCATGATTTTTGTAAAACCTTATTGGTGTGGGTGCTGTCAGGCACTCACCATTAAAACAACCATTGGCAAAAGCAAAAATAGTTTTTGGTCTCAAAAAGCACACACTGCTACAGTAGTCACTGGCACTGAACAAAACTACTTTGTGTGCTGATATGCTTCTCCTGAAAGAGCAGAATGCTGTCACTCACGGTGAAGCCAGCCGATACAGAGAGTGAGACAGAATTTTAATACACACAAAAGGTCGCGGTCAATGCCACACCAAATTAGGGGTCCAATTATTAAAGAAAGTCTCAAAAGTGCACCCATGGTATATATCCTTGCATTAAGTGCAGCTATACGGCTTTCGTGAATTCCCAAGAATTTACAGAAGTAGGACCAGAAATAGTACTCCCAGAAAATATTTGTGAACTGCATTTTAGCATGAGCAAATCTGCATGTGTAGATTTGCTTATGGGAAAATCTGAGAGTTTGCAAGTTCACTTTTCCTCCAACCAAATTTTTCCCCAACTCTGGAGAAGGTTTATGTCTGCCATTGTCAGGGGTAAATTTCTAACATTTCTCAGTATGGGAAAAGATTAGAGAAGAGTTGTTGAAAATCCTTAAAACATGCAAGTTAGGTTTGCACAGACTCAAAAGAGCATTCTAACCCTAGAACTGCTGCTTACCACTACCTTCATTCCCAGTACGTAGATCTGCGGAAACGTGGCAACATGAGAGGATTGCAAGTATTCAAACACCACTATGGGATGAGCCCTCGCATAATCTGAGAGGCAATATCAGAGCTCTTATATAATGAGATTGCGGTCATAATTTGCCGCCGCACTACATGGCACCAAAGGACAAGTGGATTTTGTTACAGGACAAGTAGATTTATGAAGCAACCTGCCCCATGGACAAGCAGATATTTTATTTAATTCCACACCCCTGCCCCTACAGCAACTGTGTAGTGCATATTGCAGTTCCATTCATGTCTCATATCGTAACATGATGACGTCAAATGTAATGTATTTGGGAAAGCTCAATTAACACAGTTAATCTTGAGTCAGCAGTCTAGTTTGGGGAAATTTCTGTACGTTTGCAGGTTGCCGATGGGCACTGAAAGAAGTATATTGTACTTCTAAGGCTACGTTTCAAGTTGTAGTCAAGAGAAATAATTGTGACTAGCATTTAAGAAGCAAAGTAGTATTTGCATAAGACTATTTCTTATTGAAGGGGCGGGCAGAGTTATCGCCTTTGCTGTGTGCATTAATGTTGGTCAGAACACTTTCCATGAAGAGAATGGCACTGTCTTGACGATTTGGTATTCATCAGTTTAATAAAGATTTGTAGCTCACAAAACTCAGTAAAACCCAGTGACACTCTCTAATATCCGTATTAGTTTTACTTCCTTTTGAGAAAGAAATTAGTCCGTCTCTTCCCGTGGAGTCCGGATTAGTTTGTACTAAAATGATTGGAGTGGCACTGCTCTCTCCGTGCTAAAATGATGTACAGTATTCTACCAGCCGTGTATTGCTCAATTACGTCTTATTCTTGACATGCGCAGTGTAATACTTTTGTGCACACCTCGTGTGGTGTTCCTTATAAATTGAAGGGGGATGCACCTACAATCCCATAGAATACATTATTTGTACTGCAGTTTTATATATAGTTTTGTTGTCTTTCCGTTTTTCTATATGTTAACATATCGAGATGGCAGTAGATTTACAAATTCCACAGTTCCACTTATCAATGGTGAGCTTGGAAGCGAGGAATCGGACACAGGATTAAACAAAAAGGATGCTTCAGTGGAGAGAAGCAAGCAATTCAAAGAACCAAAACCTACAAATAATACATGATCACTTAGAGACAGATGGGTTTTGAGGTCAGCAGAAAGTACACTTGTGTTGTCATTTTGGAACGCAATTTCTAAGACAGAAGGTGAGGTCAACTGCCTTGAAAAGAAAGAGAAGCATTTTAAAGATCATTAGTGGATAACCAGATGACCTCACGATAGAAGTATGACATGGATGTGTGTCTAAGGAGGTGAAAAGTGCACAGCTGGCAAAACTGAAGTTTCTGTCGGTCGGCAAAAGGACTACTGTAGAAGCCCAACAATTAGCATGTTGCAGTAGTCTGTCTTACACATGAGCAGGGTACTAATTGAGGGTTTGGCATTATGGAACAAAAGGTGTGGGCAATTCGAGTGCATACTCAGTAGCTGGAACACATGAACAACACAATACAGTGGGGGCAATGAAGGACATAGTCCTCATAGTGGAGTTGAAATGCATGCCAAGGCGAGGAAGGGGTGGCGAGTGCATCACACGGAATGGGGACTATGGCAGTTAGAGTGGTAGGGGCTGAGTAAGTTAGGCAAAAGATTATTTCAGGATTGAAGACTGGATTTGCCCTCTGGTAGGTGCAAGGGGAGGAAGGAAGAGAAGCACCAAGAGGGCCAGTCAGAAGGTATGCAAAGAACCAATCAAGCAATGTGCTGCTGATACCTGTGAGGTAAGAGGAACCATTACTTTGGGATGTCAAGCTGCATCAAATAATGCCAAGCACAAATAAATGGAAGTGTGCTTGTGATGGACACAAGTGAGGAAGTTAGACGTATTTACAAAAGCCATCTTTGTGAAGTTATTGGAATGTACAGCTTAGGGAACTGCATAGGTTATAGGAGACAAGGGATTGGGTGAGCCAGATGAAAACTGGCTTTTCATTGATTTTAAAAAAAAGAAAGAGTTGGATCAGGGGGCAATATCTGAGAGGAGGCGGCAATCACTGGACCTACAGAGACAACCAATGGAGATGTTAAGGACAGTGGGTTGACAGCAAAGACACAAGAGTAATCAAACTTTTGATAGGGAGGACAGTGCAATGTGAATGAGCTAAATGCATTTGGAGGGGTTTGGCAGACAGAAAAAAGGGAATGCGATCAGCTGAGGAGGTATGAAAGGAGGGAGAGAGGGTGAAGGGGAAAAAGGAGGATTGAGGAGGCACAACAAGGGAGTGTAGGTGCTCCTAATGAGCCAGATGGGGAGAAAAACAGGAGGTGAAGTTGCTTTGCTGAAAAGGTGGACAGAGTTGATGTGCTGCAAGGCCTGCATCAATTATTCATTATAGACACGGAGAGTTATGTTACAGTAAGCTAAGGTCCTAGAAACTCACTTATTTTGCAGTGTCGATAACCGTTCTGGGGGCATTTAGGGTGCGCTTTTAGGTTTCCAGGAGCTTAAAGGTTGGAACATTTTCCAATTGATGTGAGTGCGCATTTAGGACATACGGGGACAGTTGGTAGGTGTCATCTAGCTTTGAGAGCCTTGCATAAAATGCAGAGACTGGTCAAAGACCATCTGAAAAGTTTAGTTGACGGTGTCAGAGGAGATGTAAACGAGAGGTCATGATGGTCCAGGCTAAGGGTTGGGGCATGGAAACAGTCAGTCGGCCCTGGAGAGTCAAGTAGAAAGGAAGAATGCAGCTATGAGTATGGTACTAGAAAGAAAGAAGTGGGTTGAGAGTGAGATTAGGAATTTGAGCAGGAAATTAACTTCAGAGTTATGCCATGCCCAAAAAACAATTAAAGTTTATAAGCCCGAAATACTTATAAAAGGCACATTCATCATTAACTACTAACTATGTTAGTGGGTAAAGCTCCTATGCATTTGGGTAATCCAAATAAATCAGTCCTGTCCTCCTCTACCACCAGCGCAAAATGCCAACCCAAGGCATTCTCTGGGAAGAACTATCCCATGGGTGTAGGGGTGTAGGGGCGTGGGGGGGGGCGTGGGTGAGAGGGCAGGTTTCACTACACTAATCTTCTTAACAGAGATATTTCGGCCTGGCATTCCAATGTATCCCAAGTGAGAAAGTCAGAATAATTTCTTTGTGTAATCCCACTTCATTTGCACGTTCCCGAGAGGCAAAACACCCTTAAATTAATCTTTTTTTTCATTATCTGGTTTAGCATGTCACACTTCATTCAAAGGATGCAATCATCTGACTGAAAACTGTCTTTGCGCCTGAATGAAAGAGCCAGGATTTGCTTTTCATCAGGCCAAAATGCAAACGTGATTTCTGAGGAGCAGACACAGAAAGTCCCATTCCAAATTTTATATGGACAATCCAAGTAGGTGAAAGAGTAAAGTTAATATTGGCGTTTCAGAGGGCTGTGCATACGCTGACATGATTGGAGTAAAATAAGAAGTAAAAAAAATTGGAGAGCCTTGCCTACCATGTAGTAATAAAAACACAACAGTTTCTAGTTTAAATTTAAGCTCTTCCACACTCACTTCAAATCATTTTTCTACCATGGTTACCAAGAGGTCTACCGGCAGCGGTCTATGGGGTGCTGCAGCCATCATAACTTTGAGGGAGTCTGGATCATATTAAAAGCAGAGTGGCACAATTACTAAAAGCTGAGCTAGAAATGATGGACTCATGGTACAACAGATGTAGATGGTACCCAATTTTTCCAAAACAAGTGTTTCTTGCACAACCTGCGGAGTCTTTAAACTATCTAGCCCTTAACCTTTGGATTTCTGTGGACCCCCACTGAATCACTACTGGAAAGCTGGGACACCATTCAAGAATTTCTACAATTTGGACGTCAGAATACACATAAATAGAGAAACAATGCACATCATACACATATTATGAAATATTGCATTCAATTTAAAAAACAGGAAATATGCAAAATTCGAACACTCAAAGGGAAGGTTGGAGCTTTTCAAAATTTTGTTCTAATTGTAAAAGATACAAATTAAACCACTGCATATCCCAGTAAAGAGAGGAGGGTGGGTAAGAAAACATGGGGGTAGACAATATCGGGACAGGGTTGGTCTCCATCTCACATGTGGCATCTCTGTAGGTTTTTGGAAATCATAAGGCATGGCAAGAGGGTGCTGCAGATTGGCAATAGGTTCCCCTCATTTTGGTGGTCTTGTGCACATGCTGGCCTCGTTAACCTAAGAACCTGGAGGTATTTGGGGCATGAGAGTTCCCAAAAGTCTTGTGATAAAATCTGCAGCAGCTTGTTGTCGAGTGAGGCCATGAGTTTATCCATTCCTATGTTGTCCCAGAGTCAATGTACCCAGTCCACATGTTCTGGTGGGGTGGTGGTGACCCACTTGGAGGTAATACCCTGTTTGGATGCACATAAGGACATAGAAATGGTTCTCCCCTTGTTGCAGTAGAACAGGAAAGTCAAGTCATTCGGCAGGAGACCTAGCAAGACATAACTGGGAAGGTGAGGAATGACTGTATCAAAGATCTCATTGACGTCTTTCAGAACTGCCTCCAAATACTGTTTGAGTTGACGGCAGTGCCAGAGTAGATGTGTCAAAGTGCCTGAGTGGCCACAACTGTGCCAGCATTCCTCAGAGCCTCCATGCTTCCGCTTATGCTACATGCTGTATATTCTGCCCTGTCCAGATCCAACACCCTGAGCTGCTTCTGTACGAAGTTTAGTTGCCTCCGTACCCTGATGACTAGTCAGTAGCTGAAATTGCGACGAGGCTCCAGCCGTGCGTTTGGGTTTATAGAGTTAGATCCATCAGAAAGGAGGGGGGAGGGTGGCTGTGGGCAAAGCGATTGAGTGATCAACCAGAGTCTTGGTCAGAAGCTGGTTCATAGTGTTGAAGGTGCTATAATAGTGCAGAGCATTATCAACGGCTCTAGTCAGCACTTGGTTTGCACGTGTGTCCCTTGAAAGGTCACCACTCCTGTTTGTCCCTAGAGTGTTGCGGTCCTGGCTTCCAGGGTCAGCTATTGTGAGAAGCTTCTACTCTGGGGTCGTCCAGGCCCAGAAGGTCACGGGCCTCCTCCAGTAGTGATCATAGGAGTTTCAGTGTTCCAGACAAAGACCAAGCGGACGGGTGCCCCCACTTGTATCTGACAGCTTTCTCACAGCAGAAGGTTGTTGCGGGATTAAGCGAGAGGCGTTGATGCCGCGTGGTGGAGAACAGATCCTGGTAGAGCAATATCTTCACAACTTCAAAGAAGATGGAGCCCAGATGATGCACCGCTGCCATGATGGCCTCCTTCTACCTGTAGTGATGGACGCAGGTGAGAATATCCTGTGTGGTGCCCGAAGATCCAGATGGACATCCCGCCCTATGGGTGCGATTCAGGACGATGTCTTTCACCTTAAGGTCCAGGAGTATATGGCAGAAAAGGATGTGACATAGCCCTCCAGATCCACTGAGTCAGCCTGGAGAGGGATGCCTCTAATTCTGATGTTGGAGCACCTTGAGCAATTTTCAGGATCCTCCAGGTGGAGTTGCAGTTCTGTATTGTGATCTTTGAGCTCCAGGAGTTCACGTCGGTGGTGGTCAAGCTCTTCCTCTTTCGCATCGCTGTAATTCCACTGCCCCATTTTTTTAATGTCTTTGATATCTGTGGCGATGTCATTCCAAAGGACTGAAAAGTGATCCCTCTCCTTGCCAAACAATGTCTCCATAAACGCCCGAGTGGGAGGAGCTTCTGGCTCTGCGTCATTCAGCCCCAAGTGCTGTGTGTAATGGGCTGTGCGATTTCCTGGTGGGGCGTCACCGGAATGATCCAGTTTTTTTGGTAGGAGGCCTTGGTGAGCATCTCTTTAAGGTTAGAGTCCTTCCTACCCCTCTGCGACGCCATATTGGCTGTGAGGTCGCACCCCGCAAGATTTGTTGGGAGTGTATGACTCTAGGGCCCTGTCCTAATAGAGCAGTCTCTCCGGCTAGTGAACTGTAGTGGGGACGAGGCAGCATGTCCAGTCACATGGGCCAAGAAGGCCGACAGCAAATTGGGAGGCAGCGCATTTAGCTGAGCGCCCAGAACTCATTGGGGATGTCTGTGCCCAGCTCCTTTGGGCATAAGGTGCCCCCGTAAGTATCCAGGACGGTCCATGGTGCGGAGGGAGCCAGCACTGCACCACACCACTACCGCCGTCTCCAACAGCCCGTCACCCATGCAGGGAGCTCCATTGTGTCCTTCATGCCTCAGGCGGGGTTGCGTTTTCCGGACGCTTCACCACTTAATTTCCGCAGTGGCCGCCATCTTGAATAACCACTGTGGTGTTGCCCTCGCTCAGGAATCTGCCATTTCGGGTCTAGGCGGTGCGTGCGGAGTGCCTTCGTACAAGGCGGCTCATTTCAGTCAATTGCAGACCTCCGTGGATAGAGATGTCAGGCCGGTGCACGGGTGCACAGTAACGGGTGGAGGAGCTCGTTCCTACCTGGCTGCTGTCTTGGCCACACCTCCTTACAAATTAAAAATAAATACATAACTTAGCATTTAAAAAAACGTACAAATTCACTGAAAAAAACATAGGTTTCACACACGTTATAGTTAGGAATTAGCATTTAAAAAACCTTGCAAATTCACTTAAAAAACCATAGGTTTCACACAAGTTATAGTTAGCTGTACATTTCACTCGTAAAAAACCAATGAAATTCCACGTTATAGTTAGATCAGGTAACTATAACTTGCGCGACCGCAATGCACAATGTGTCATTTCAGATGTCATCATTGATGTCATGAGTGATGTCACTGACCATGTCATAAGTGATGTAATATGTGACGTCATCAGCAGTGCATTGCGGGGGCGCAAGTTATAGTTACCTGATCTAACTATAACGTGGAATTTCATTGGTTTTTTACGAGTGAAATGTACAGCTAACTATAACTTGTGTGAAACCTATGGTTTTTTAAGTGAAAATTATATATATATATATATATATATATATATATATACATATACACACACACACACACACACTCTGTTTTCTAACTTACCGGGCACGACTGAAGTTAGCAAAGGTGCTAATAATATGGCAGACAAAAATGATGTGAAATCTAAACTGAAGAGATTGGAGAAACTCCTACGTACGGAGCTAATTAAGTGGTGGGAAAAAAAGTCCTTGGAGAAATATAAAGAAGCCGGAAGAGTGCCTCGGGGGTTGAGGGTTCTCATTGCGCCATCTTTTGAGAACCCAAACCTCCTTATGTTAAAAGAATGGGCAGCTAATAATTTGGAAGCGTCAATGAACATGGTCTGCATTTTAATTAAATATGCGGAGATTGACAGATTAGACATTGTTCGTCAAATCGAGGCATTGAATCTTGAACTTAATGCGATGGAACAACAAGATGTCATTGGTAAAACGAGAGAAGAAATAAAGAAACGCCTTGACAAACATGAGGAAGTAATTAAAACACGGAAAGTTTTTAAGTTTTCACGCGATAAAGCTGATTACAAGAATGGACGTATTTTTACTTTCTCAAAAAAGTTTGAATCTGTTAAACGACAGGCGTTAACATCTAAAACATCCACAACTCATTTACAAAAAATGGACTCTGAAACCTCTAATACAGAATTAAGTTCAGCAATAAGCAGTGCTGGTTCAGATGATGGAAATCCCTCAACGTGCCAACAACCTGCACTCAGTGGCTTTACCCCATCTGAGGAATTGGGGTTTATGATAGAGGACAGGCGTCATACACTCAGACCAAGGGGGCCCCCTCAGGCGAAAGACGGCGCCAACAAAACAAATGCCGCAAAGAGAGGAGGAAACAGAGGCGGTTTCACGAAAAAGAGGAGAGGGAGAGGAACCCCCCAATTGAACTAAACAATGCCACCACCACCACCGAGACAGCTAACACTGTCATTAACCTTACAGATTTAGATCTAGATGCATCAGAAACGCACATTTTAGCCTTGGGTTTATCCTTCTGTCCGAGGAATAATTTTAAGTACGTTCAATCTCGTATTGACGTATTTAAATTTATACGAAAATTGAAATTGATTAAATTCCATAAATTGAATAAAGTTAGTAGTGCTGCTATTTCTGTTATTGCTGAATCGCAACCTAGTAAGAATGTATTAATCTCTGATGTACATACTTTGAAAAATATGTATTCACTGCATGATGTAGTTGATGACTCCCCTTCTGACACCCAAGATGAACTCCATTCCATGGGTATTAATAGTAGTAGTGTAGCTGTGAGTCCTTTTTGCCCCCGATCTACTTTTGTTCCCATGATGCCCAGAGACGCAATTGACGTTTTTAGTGATCGTATGGTTGAGGACCTAAAGGGATTGAATAGGTCTATTGCATTTAATCAGAAGCGGAGAAGTTATGCTGGGATCCAATACTCCACGCTTATGCGCAAAATTAATAATCATGGGAACATTATTGTAAATAAGGCTGACAAAGGAGGAAATGTTGTTTTATGGCCCCGTGATGTCTATATCACAGAGGCAGAAAGGCAACTTAATGACTCTCTGTGTTATAGGAAGGCCTCCTTTAATGAATTAAATAAAGTCAAGGATTTGGTTCACAAGCAGCTGGCCCATTGGAAAAGGGTAGGTCTCATCAGCAAAAAAGAATTTTGTTTTCTAAAAAACGACCATTCTATTACACCCACTTTATATTTGTTACCTAAAGTTCATAAGGGTGTACTTCCTATACCTGGGCGGCCTATTATTTCAGCCCAGAATGGGTTACTTGAACCTATTTCTAAATATGTTGACTATTAATGCATGATTATATGGAGGCATTACCCTCATACATTAGAGACACAGGTCATTTTCTCATTAAATTATAGGGGGTCTCTTGGAGTCCAGATTATTATTTTATTGTGATGGATATCTGTTCTCTTTATACCTCTATTGATCATCAGGATGGTTTACATGCTATTCAGCATTATCTATCTAACAGAGATATCAAATTTAATGAACACAGTAAGATGCTATTGAAAATGATTGAATTGTGCCTGTATAACAATTTTTTCCTTTTTAATAATGACGTTTTCCAGCAGTTACGTGGCGTGTCGATGGGAGCATGCTTCTCCCCCAGTTATGCGTGTTTACACGTGGGCTGGTGGGAGGAGCATGTTCTGGATCGCGCTATATTTAATGCTGATAGCCTAGGATCAGGCATAGTTCACATGTGGCGTTTCATAGACGACGTATTCATAATATGGCATGGATCTAAAGAACCAGCTGAAGATTTTGTGGCTAGCATTAATATAAATGTGCTCAATTTGGAATTTACAGCTACCATCAGCTATGAGAAAGTTGAGTTTTTAGATGTTGAAATTTTTTTTAAGGACAGCACTATTCAGAGCAGATTATACAGAAAAACCACAGCGGGTAACTCAATTCTCCATGCCTCTAGTGCTCATCCCCGACATCTTATCAAGAGCATTCCCTACGGGGAATTTTTAAGAATCAAAAGAATTTGCAGCAATGATATTGATCTTAATATTTGCCTTAATGAATCATTTCAAAGATTTTTGGCCAGAGGTTATAAAGATAGTCATCTTAAAGATGCTTTAAGCAAAATGATTGTAAACACCAAAGAATCCCCACAAGCCTCTGATATGGAAATCTCTATTTCTAACAGAGTTAATATCCCTAAAGGGGAAGATATTGAAGTTAGACTGATTAAGACTTATAGTTGTTATGAAAAAAAGATCAGAAACATTCTGAAGTCTAACTGGCCTATATTAAGAACTGATATTACTCTGGCTCCACTCCTCGGTGAGGCTCCATCTATTACTTTTAGAAGGGCACCCTCTATGAGGGATGCTCTTGACAAAACTAGTCCTTAAGTGGTTAAAACTTTGAATTGGCTCTCCAACAGATCCGGCTTTTTTAAGTGCAGTTTGTGCAGAGCCTGTAAATTTGGAGTTAACACTGTGGAATATCAGGATGCTTTCTCCCAAGATGTCTGCAAAATCAATGGTTTGTTTACCTGTAAAACTGATTATGCAGTTTATGTACTACAATGCACTTTCCATCTTCGATATATTGGTAGTACTAAACTCCAAGTTTTCAACCGGATTCTGCAGCATCTTCGGGCTATTGTTAATTCCGATCCCAGCTATCCTGTGGCGCGTCATTTTAAACTGGCTCATAATAATAATCTTAAAGATTTGAGTTATTTTGTTATTGATGCAGTTCCATTTTCCAAAAGAGGAGGGGATAGAGAGAGGAAACTCAGGCAGTTGGAGAGCCAATATATTTTGCTTCTGGACACTAAGATACCTAATGGCCTGAATACAGGGGAAGATCTTTATAATTTTTTTATCAATAGTGATCCTTTTATGGGGCAGGCTTGTCCCATCATTTCTAGTGTTATCTTTTACCCCAGCCATTCTATGATCTATTTTGCTGCTATTAAGAATTCTATGCTCTTTTATTGTCTTAAGTGAATTTTTACCTATGGTTTTCCGTGTCTTGTTTTTATTGGATGGTAACTGATTTTACTAGTTTTCTAGTTTTATTTGTTTTTATTCATTGAAGATAGGATATGGGGACAGGGTGGCCACTTAATTTGACAATAGCAGGCTTTTAGCACTACCATTTTTTGACAGAATTATACTATCTACGGATTAATCCTCTCGGGACTATAATGTTGTATATAAAATTGCGTGTTCTTTTTGCTTTTAAACATCATAATGTAGTGCCTCTAAATTTCCTGGTGACTGACTTTTAAGTCGATCTGGTATAAATAATTTCTCTTTTTTGCACTAGGCACTTTACTTTTTTGCACTTTAGCATCTGCTCTTAAGAAAAATTTTAATTTTAAAAAAACAATATATTCACTGTTTATATGATTGTGATTTATATTACATTAATGTACTAATTTTTTTATCTGCTGTAATATACGTTTTTTTCATTGTTATTGAACTCCAGGCCTTTATATGAACTTTTTTTACTGCAATTTTTTCGGTATTTTCTCTGGTATTGTATTCTTTGGGCACTTGCCCTTAATTGATTTACCATTGTTTTACCACTGTTTTTTAAGAGTATAAAATAATTTTTATTTTCTCTTGAATCAAATGATATTTACAATTCTATTTGATCAGCAGCGGTTTTTGTTGACAATTTAGCTTGATATTATGCTAAATTCCAAAACTTTTTGAAGCTATTCTAAATCCGATTTTATTTTGCAGTATGTTTTCAGTGTTTATGGCTAGAAGGAGAAGCTTTAACTATGTACCTTACAGCATTTAAACTTGCTGGTCTTTAGCCATGTCATGTGATCAAGACCGGGTTTACGCGTCATGCTGCTATCTATGGAGGAATAAAGCACTCATCTTTTTTCACTTAATTGAGTGGTCTGTACCTGATTTGCGCGATCTGCATTTCTTCAGGATTCCTGGTATATATATATATTACCTACTGGCGGTCGCCAGTAGGTAGTTATAGTTAGGACCACGTTTTCATAGGAAATCCGCAACATTCTATTTTGAATAACTTTGGCGCCGGTTGACGAATCCTCGCGAATTTTTCAAAATAGGTGGGGCGCTACGCTCCGCTCCTACCCTGAAAGTCTCGGGGGGATACGTCAAGCGGGGGCTGAGATAAAAGGGGGGTCCCAAAACGCGTTTTTCCCATGCATTTTTCCATAGGACCTTTAGACACAGCTACAGCCCGAACGGCTGAACAGAATTACTTGAAATTTGGCAGAGAGGTAGTCCTCAGGTCAAGGAAGTGCCTTTTGTAGGTTTGGTGTAAATCTGTTCAGTAGATTCTGAGAAAATAGCCTTTAAATCAATATATATATCTGAGCCAGCTTACGGTGCGCTTACGGTGCGCTTACCGTACGCGTACGGTGACGTGCGCGAGCGCGATTCTGATTGGCTGTTAGATCTTAGTAAACATTCGAATCGGTCGAAACCAGGAAGCGGCGGCCGCCATTTCGTGTGTTTCACTCAGAAAAAAAAGAGTGATATCTTGAAAAGGGGGCAAGGGAGAGAGTTACAGACCCCCTAACATTTGTAAGGGGGTCAAAGAAGGACAGAAAAGTACAAAGAAAACATTTATTGATTTTAAAAAAAAACGCGGGGTACGCGTACGGTAAGCTCAACGTACGCGTACGGTTGAAAAAAAATAAAAGAAAAGAAATGAAATGCAGATTTAAGAGTGTAGATATTAGGGGGCTCTAAAAAGAGCCGTTGTGTTTATGAAGTGATTTTTTAGTGGTACCTACAAGTAAGTACCGATGCAGAGTCTAAGGTTCAAGAGGAAGACTCTGTTCCCTTCATCATTGAAGTGCACACCATCTCCTCTATAAATGTCTTGCATGTCGTAACGCAAGTTGTTGTGGTAAATGGAACCCATACCATAGTCACGGAGGAAAGCAGAAACAGATTTGTTGACGTGCTTTCTTGCTTTGTCAATCTGCGGACAGAAATGATTGGACCAGTTCCATTTTTGCCTTTGGCATATGTTAGAAAACACAAAGGCAGTTTTAGGGAAAAGTGAAAACAGTTGTGCAAAGGTGTCCTTCATAAGCATTTCCAGACCTACCCCAGTCAAAGTGCCTAGGTCATTGCCACCACAGTGCACTATTATGAGGTCAGGGTGTTGGATTTGCATGAAGGATTTCACTAATGGCATCAATTGGTGCCACTTTAACCCTCTCTGACCAATCCATTTAATGTCTACATTTGGCAAAGCAAGGTCTCTCACCATATCTGTTTTCTCTGCATACTTTTCACTCCAGAAGACATAGCTGTGCCCTACAATCCACACTGTGAACATCTTCAAAGGAGAACTGGATGCACTCAGGAGGTGTAATTCAGTAGAATGGTAAAAAGAAAAGACAGTTTGGAAATGGAGGCATACATATTTTTTTTATAAAAAAAAGAACTGATTGGCTGTTTCATACCATTCTAGAATAAAAACTAGGCTGTATGTGTAAATTAATAGAAGCATGTTTTGTATTGGTACAGAAAAATGTGTTACCAAAGAACAGTACTATGGATTTGCTGTTAGGTTTGAAAAGTCAAGCACTCTTGCTCTGTGGAATTGAAACATTGTTTGGTGAACTTCTGACCTAACTCCACACAGCAGTGTTCCATGAGCTGTTGCTATGGTAGCAGGCAGAAGTCAAGTTGGGGGAAGGGTACTAGGCAGAAGTCAAGTTGGGGGAAGGGTACTTTTGGAAAAGGGTTGGTTTTCAACCAATAGAAATGTGTGATTACATTTGAAAAAAAGGGGGAAGCACTGAGATTTGAAATTAACATGTATATGTGTGGAAAAAGAGAGGGAAAGTTTGCCATTATCTGGTTCTGCTGAGAGGAGAGAGGTGTAAAGAACAGAGATCCTGGCTCTGATAATCTGCTGTTTGAGTGCCACATTTCTTTCACAGCTAACTAATTTTAAAGGTGAGTTTAGAGTTTGAGAGGGGATGTATATGGTAAATTAAGAAACGAATAATAGAAATGGAATTCCTTTTGTTGAAGTTGTGTTTATCATTTTCTGTTTTGGGAGAAATTTAAATGTGAGGAACATGTAAAATAATATGGACTATGTTTTCACGATAAATTAAGGTGTACTGGTAAAAATAAAGAATACTTTAAGGGTTTGAGGTTGCACTCAGTAATGCAAATACATACAGCATCAGTAAGGCTGGTTGCCCTTGCTGGAGTGTAGGCAGTCACCCAGGTTACACATGGTGCTGGTCTGAAAAAGCAGTTTGGACATGTGCTTTTTTAAGAATCTGAAAAGTGGATTCAAAATGTGTCAGTCTGTAAAAGTGTTTATCACTTGCCAAAAAAAAGAGTAGCAAGTGTGCTTTTAAATTGGCAAAGAAATTTCGTTTTGTGACTAATATGAAAACATGACTCTGTGTGCAAAGAGGAATTACAGGCAGAGATTTATTGCGAATTGCTCTGGTGATTTCACAGTTGCATTAGATGGAAAGGGGGAGCCATTTTTTGGTGCAGAAGCAGACTCTTAGCACACACCCAGCTGCTTACCCTGTGGAATCATGCACAGTATTCACAAGCGAGTGGGGTTTGAGGTTTCAGTCAGTAATGCAAAAACATTCAGCATCACTAAGGCTGGTTGCCCTTGCTGGAGTGTAGTCAGTCACCCAGGTTACACATGGTGCTAGGTCTGAAAAAGCAGTTTGGACATGTGCTTTTTTAAGAATCTGAAAAGTGGATTCAAAATGTGTCAGTCTGTAAAAGTGTTTATCACTTGCCAAAAAAAAGAGTAGTAAGTGTGCTTTCAAATTGGCAAAGAAATTTCGTTTTGTGACTAATATGAAAACATGACTGTGTGCGAAGAGGAATTACAGGCAGAGATTTATTGCGTATTGCTCTGGTGATTTCACAGTTGCATTAGATGGAGAGGGGGAGCCATTTTTTTGTGCAGAAGCAGACTCTTAGCACACACCCAGCTGCTTACCCTGTGGAATCATGCACAGTATTCACAAGCGAGTGGGGTTTGAGGTTTCAGTCAGTAATGCAAAAACATTCAGCATCACTAAGGCTGGTTGCCCTTGCTGGAGTGTAGTCAGTCACCCAGGTTACACATGGTGCTGGTCTGAAAAAGCAGTTTGGACATGTGCTTTTTTAAGAATCTGAAAAGTTGGTTTAAAATGTGTCAGTCTGTAAAAGTACTTTTCACTTGCCTAAAAAGTAGTAGAAAGTATGCTTTGCAATTGGCAAAGAAATTTCGTTTTCTGTCTAATTTCAAAGCATGACTTTGTGTGCACACAGGAATTATTTTTAGATATTTAATTTGTGAAGGTGTTATTGTGATTTTCATTTATAGGAAAGGGGTTTATAGTATTTTAAGATTTCTAAAGAACATAAAAAATGTAGTAATATATTTAAATAAAATAAAGGAATTTTTTTTTAGTTTTTTTCAGGTATTGCTGAAGAGCAGTGAACAAAATTTAAGATGCCTACAAAATCCAGAATAAAGAAAGACCACAAAAAAAACCTATATTTGAAGACAACTGGAGGACCTAAGTTAGTTGGAGATGCTCATGTTGGGAAAAAGAAAAAATCTTCTGGTAAGCAGACAAAAGATTTTTTAAGAACATATTCAAAAAAAGGAAAAATGTACAAAATGTCTGTACTGGAAAGAAAGTTTTCAATAGAAAAGGACAGGAAAAAATTGAGAATTTAGTTAATGCAAATATACCTTCTGCAACTAAAAAGATTAACTTAAACAGAAAAACAGCGTTTAAAGAGATACGTAGAAAAATGTTTCAGAGAAGAGTTATGTCCAATTTGATAAAGGATGTGAAGAAATATAAGCAAAAGGCTAAATTTTACAAGAGAAAAAAAGAAATTGAAGCCATTGCAGCAAAGGTATTAGAATTAAAAAGGAAACTATTCATTTTAATTTTGAATAGGATGCGTACATTAGATAAAATGGTTAATGTACTGAAATCACAAAGCAAAAGGAAAAGAGTAGTGAACAGAACAAACTTTTGTAAAGTGTTTTTAGGAAAATGGATGCATAGTTCAAGTAGTGAACCTTTTTTTAATGAAGAGAGCTATTTTCAAAGTAATAGTTTGCTGCATGCAGTTGACACCAGAGGTCGTGCTTACGAAGTGAAAAATGGTTGCATAATGGAGAAGGAGATAATGGTTCCAAGAGATGAGGTACAAGTGATTGCGGATGAGGCTATGGGGAGACGTCCTAAAGCCCCAGTGTACACTTGGAATTGTAGTAGTATTTGCACTGTGCGTCAGGAATCTATTGATAAATTTTGTGAGTTTCTAAGAGAATATAGTAAAAAAAGTGTAAAACAGAAGATTAAGGTGCTTCAAAGTCTAGATCCATGCAGGGTGAGAGAGAATACTGGTTTGCAGGGTCATTCTCTGGCTTGTCTATCTAGAAAAGTGTGTAATAGTGTTTTCCATCATTTTAGAATGCTGGCTGTTCATCATACTGAAATGAGAAAGTTTGTGAGACGGTTGTATTTTGCTAAAAGTCCAGCAATAAAGTTAGATGAATTGAATAGGGCTCTGTTCCGTGGATCGGTATCATATGTAGAGAAGGTTGTTGATGAAATTCAGTTTTGTTACTTTGGTCCTGAACAAAACAGTGCAGAAAAGGACACAGTAAATGAGGAAGAAGTGGAAGAGAATGTAGAACCCTCTGTAAGTAAGACATTTAATGATCACATAACAAAATTTGCAATAATCTCTAATGAAAGACCAAATATTACTTGTATTTGTTGGCGCAGAACTCATTATAGAAAACAAACTAGGAATGTTGATCTCTACAGAAAGAGTGAAAATGAAGATAATTATAAGTGGAAGGATTTTGCCACATATATATTTCTTGAAAATTGTTTTGAATTGGGTGAAGATCAGCGTATTTGTAAATACTGTTGCAACAAGTTAGAGGAAAATAGAATGCCGACCAGAGCTGTACATAATAATTTAGAATTGGATGCTATTCCTGCTGAACTTTCTGAATTAAATACATATGAGTCTATACTCATTCAATGTGTTCATCCGTTCCAGACCATAGTACGTATGGAGCCCAAAACTGGTAAATTACCTCCCTCAGATTTACTGAGAGGTTTAAAAGGTAGAGTGGTGTATTTGCCCTTGGATTTGAAAAAAAATATGGAAACTATTGATGCGGATACTTTGGAAACTGAACCATTAATTATTCTGGTTAATGGTGTACCTACAAAGAATAAGAAGATTTGGCAGGAGCTGGTAGATGTACGGAAAGTACAAAAAGCAAATTTGTATTTGAAAAGGAATAACAAATGGTATGAATCAATTTATATAGAAGAAGAAGAAGAAGAAGATTTACAAGAAGACACAGAAACACCAACTGGACAAATTGAAAAAGAGGACAAGTCAAAGGAAGAAGAAATTTATGAACATTTTAGCATACATCCTCTTCATTCAAAAGAAGTTATGGGAGACAATATTGATCTGTTCAGATGAAGAAAGCAAAAGGAACTCCCGTGAGTGTATGGGAGGAGAGCTTGGAAGCTCGATGTTTTCCCCAGCTGTTTCCTAAAGGAAAAGGAGGACGATACGATGAACGTCCAGAACAGATTCCAGCTTCTGAGTATCGGACTACAAGACTATGGGCCTCATGTAGGTAGCATACGAGTTACCACTTCTAAAATACCGAACGATACCGAATCGGTATTTTAGAAGTGGTAACTCGTATGTAGGTAATGAGTCGGTATTTTTTACCGATTCGTTACAATTCGGTAATTACCGAATCGGTATTTACCGATTCGGTAATGAGGCATACCTTCCCATTGAGGGGAAGGTATGCCTCATTACCGAATTGGTAAATACCGATTCGGTAATGGTGGAGAAAATGCAAGGGTGGCAGGGTGTCACATTGACACCCTGTTGCACCCCTGATTCGGCCATGTGTGCACATGTGGCACACATACATGCCCTAAGGGCATGTATGTATGCCACATTGCACACTGCTACGCGCTTCCAAATGCATACAAACATACATTAATTATTTACCACCAACTAAAAGTTGGTGGTAAATACCGACTCATAAACACACACACACACTCCCCCTACATATCATTTCTGAAATCGGAATTTACCGATTCGGTAAAATTACCGAATCGGTAAAATTACCACATCGGTAACGTTACCGATTCGGTAATTTTACCGATTCGGTAGTTTTACCGATTCGGTAAATTCCGATTTCAGAAATTGACCCCCTACATACCAATAGCCAATATACCGGTCGGTAACGGTATAATTACCGAAAATCGGCCGTTACCGACCGGTATATGGCTACCTACATGAGGCCCTATATGCTGAAGATCCCAGATTTCGACAAAGTATTCCTTATTTGTTCCATCTTTTATTTGAAAGCGACTTGTCTGCACTGTCTTATGCAGTAAATCACATTTTAAAAAGTGGAGTACATTTACAAAATGTGTCTGCTAAGGATTTTATGGAGAAAGTGCAGCACCGAGATGATCATTTGGAAACACAACTGATCAATCTGATGGCTTGTCAGCGTGGGACAAATGAATATTGGTACCGACGCCATGGTGAATTAAAATGCATGTTACGGAATTTAGGAACACCAACATGGTTCCTTACCCTAAGCTGTGCTGAGTACGCTTGGGATGATTTACTGGATTTTCTACGAGAGGCAAATTCAAACATTAAAAACATCGAATACAAGACAGCAGGAGAACTGTGCTCATTGGATCCGGTTAATGTTTGCAGATATTTCAATCATAGATTTGAGGCTATGATGTCCTTCATCTGCAATAAAAAAAATCCACCTCTAGGAGAAGTAGTGGATTTCTTTTGGAGAAAAGAGTACCAGGCAAGAGGTGCTCCTCATATTCATATGCTGTTGTGGATCAAGGATGCCCCAAAGTTTGGAACAGATGCTGATGAAGCAGTGTTATCTTACATTGAAGAATATGCAACATGTGCTATACCAAAAAGCACAGAAGAGAAAAAGTTAAAGGAGCAAGTTTTACGTTTCCAAAGTCATCGGTGTGGAAAATACTGTCGACGGAAATACAAGAGCAAAGATAAATACTACACTAAGGTGCCGATCACGATCCGGCAAAAACCGGGTACGAACCGTCGGACGGAGCATAATCTCCGCCCGACGCGTACCCGGTCGTCAATTTTTACAAACAAGGAATTACGATTCGCACGGGTACACCATTACCGTACGAGTCGTAAAAAAGCCCGACCGAACAAAAAACACCTACCAATGCGATCCGGGAAAGCGCCGACCTGACGTCGGGACGCTCGCAGCCAGCCATTCACGACCCAGGAATCACGATTTGCACCGACGTCACCCCGCACGGTGAATATTTTGCGGCAGCCAAAAACTGCCGGGAAATCAGGACGACGCGAACAAGGACCACCAGTACGCGACGGACAGACGCCGCCGCGAACAAGGAGGACCAGTACGTGACGGACACACAGGACGACGCCACCAAGGAGGACCCGTACGCGACAGGACGACGCGATCAAGGAGGACCCGTACGCGACAGGACGACGCGAGCAAGGAGTACCAGTACGCGACGGACAGACATGGACCCGAACCTACGAGTCATCCCTGCCCTCATAGCAGTACACCTCCTCTACAGGTTACGACGCAGACGCCGCAGAAGGTCAGAATAACTAAGGGAGGGGGGAAAGTGGGGTGGGGTGGGGGTGGCACGACCAGGGCAGGCCACAAAACAACCACATAAGTCACACACCACACATGGCCTGGACATACCTGACTCCCATGCCCTGGTCACCACGAGGGGGTGGGGGCGTGTCCTGATAAGCCAGCGACCGCCACAACGGAAGTCCGTCACCACGCGAACCGGCAACACAACCAGACAGGTACGTCCCGTACCCACGCCTGAAGAGCGTGGGTACGAGTCGGACCACGCCCACACACGTCACCCCAACAATGGCGGGACGGATCGCACCCACGTGGCAAAGGCCTGGGTACGGGCCGCACAAACATCACATAGCGTGGGGACGGATATGTACGGACCCTACCCCCACCCCGTATGCAAGGAGCGTACCCCCCAGCCCAACAGTGCAAGTACGACCCGTACCCCCACCCGCGTATGCATGGAGCGTACCCCCACCCCAACAGTGTAAGTTCGACCCGTACCCTCACCCGCGTATGCATGGAGCGTACCCCCCATGCCAACAGTGTAAGTACGACTCGAACCCCCACCCACGAATGCAAGGAGCGTACCCCCCAGCCCAACAGTGTAAGTACGACCCGTACCCCCACCCGCGAATGCAAGGAGCGTACCCCCCAGCCCAACAGTGTAAGTACGACCCGTACCCCCACCCGCAAATGCAAGGAGCGTACCCCCCAGCCCAACAGTGTAAGTACGACCCGTACCCCCACCCGCGAATGCAAGGAGCGTACCCCCCAGCCCAACAGTGTAAGTACGACCCGTACCCCCACCCGTGAATGCAAGGAGCGTACCCCCCAGCCCAACAGTGTAAGTACGACCCGTACCCCCACCCGCAAATGCAAGGAGCGTACCCCCCAGCCCAACAGTGTAAGTACGACCCGTACCCCCACCCGCAAATGCAAGGAGCGTACCCCCCAGCCCAACAGTGTAAGTACGACCCGTACCCCCACCCGCAAATGCAAGGAGCGTACCCCCCAGCCCAACAGTGTAAGTACGACCCGTACCCCCACCCGCGAATGCAAGGAGCGTACCCCCCAGCCCAACAGTGTAAGTACGACCCGTACCCCCACCCGCGAATGCAAGGAGCGTACCCCCCATGCCAACAGTGTAAGTACGACCCGTACCCACACCCGCGGACGTACGGAGCGTACCCCCACCACACCAGTGTCAGTAGACTCGTACCCTCACCTCGAATGCATTGAGCGTACCCCCACCGTGTATGTGCCAAGCGCACATATCCTGAAATCGGAGGTGTGTGTGCAGAGTCCACCCAGCAGTGCCCTGAGACAGGAGGGGTGGGTGTGGAGTCCTCCCAGCAGTGCCCTGAGACAGGAGGGGTGGGTGCCTATCACTCCCAGCAGTGCCCTGAGACAGGAGGGGTGGGTGTGGAGTCCTCCCAGCAGTGCCCTGACACAGGAGGGGTGGGTGCAGAGTCCTCCCAGCAGTGCCCTGAGACAGGAGGGGTGGGTGTGGAGTCCTCCCAGCAGTGCCCTGACACAGGAGGTGTGGGTGTGGAGTCCTCCCAGCAGTGCCCTGAGACAGGAGGGGTGGGTGCCTATCACTCCCAGCAGTGCCCTGAGACAGGAGGGGTGGGTGTGGAGTCCTCCCAGCAGTGCCCTGACACAGGAGGGGTGGGTGCAGAGTCCTCCCAGCAGTGCCCTGAGACAGGAGGGGTGGGTGCCTATCACTCCCAGCAGTGCCCTGAGACAGGAGGGGTGTGTGCAGAGTCCTCCCAGCAGTGCCCTGAGACAGGAGGGGTGGGTGCCCATCACTCCCAGCAGTGCCCTGAGACAGGAGGGGTGTAACACATGTGTGTGAGGCCAGAATTATCCACATGCATACTGGCTACAAGGGAACATGTCCCCATGAACTCATGTCAACAGACTCCACACACAAGTACAGTGATCACCAAGGATGCCACGATTGTCGCAGGTGGAGACATGGCCCTGCATGCATGGCCAAAGTAGAAGGGCTCCGTCACACACACAGCTCATGTAGACACAGCTCTGCGCTAAACATTGGGAACACCCTGCAGGGAAGAAAGCTGGGTACACAGAGGAAGGAATACACCCTGGGACAAGTGCACCATGCAGTAACTGCTTACATGAACAAAGAAAGTTAGCCAACACCTTGTGATGGCACACAGATCACAGGGTCCCACCAATGAGCAGTACACTACTACATATCCCACACACCCAAACCCTTACACACCACCCAAAACCATGTAGCAGCCCCACCAACACCAATACCAGCATAGCAGTAGTGTGATAATGAAAACAAAATTAAGCTTTATTCAGCATGAGCACAATGTCCGTGGATCGCAGGCAGTTCAATCTTCACAAAGCCCATAGGGCAGTCAATGATTCTCAGCTGGATGGGGGACACAGTGGGATGCGTGTCCCCTACCTTGCCTGCACAGTCAAATGGCATCGTCTTCCACACTGGTGAGGGCATCAGGGGGGGGGGAAAGCAACAGGCACCGCAGGGACATCAGGGCAAAGGGGCGGCGTTGTGGGTGCAGGGATGGAGGACTCCACCACAGGGGGTGGGTCAGTGCCAAAGGCGGAGGCCAGGATGGCACTACACACCTTTGCAAGGTCCTCCAGGGAGTCCCCTGCACCCGAAGGGACCTCAGGCCCCAAGGAGGGGGGGGGGGTCAGAGGGATGGGTCGCAGCGCCACCGGGGGAGGGTGGAGACAGGGGGGGAGACTCAACCACCCTGACCGGGGACCTCCTTGACCGCTTGCGTGGTGGTGTAACTGTGGGGCTCAGGGACAGAGCGGCCATGAAGGAGTCCTTGGGGGAGATGTGGCCAGGAGAGCTGAGGGGAGGGGATTTGGAGGGAGTGGACTGGGTGGAATGCGGACTCCCACTATGGCTGCGTGTCACACGTTTGCCCCCCGACCCAGTGGGTGTTCCTACCTCACCCTGTGTGTGCGTGTCAGGAGGAGTGCGGTGGACCTTCCCTGCTGGTGTGGTGCCCGTGTCCGTTGATGTGGGTGCATGCCGACGTCTGGGTGTACGTGTGACAGGCATGGGAGTGGGAAGTGTGGATGGGGCAGGGGTAGGTGGGGGGAGGTCGCGCTGCAGGAGACCCACTGCTGCAGTCAGTGTGGAGTCGATGGACCTCAGCAAGTTGCGTTGGTCAGCCTGCGATGAATGAATGCCCTCCAAGAAAGCCTCGATGTTGGTGAGGGTTTTGCCGTGGGCATGGAGGACATTAAGGATCGCAGCCTGACCAACCTGCAGTTGCTGCTGGATGTCCACAGACTCTGCATTGGCGGCAGCAGTGGAGACAGGGGCAGGGGGTGCGGTGCCTGGCAGGAAGGAGACATGCTGTGACCGGGCACGCTGGGAAGGGACACGAGCAAGTGGGAGGCGGCTGGTGGAAACTGAGGGGGCGGTGCGAGGTGTTGTTCCGCTGTCAGCTGCTGGTGCAGCCTCCGCCCACTCGGAGACATCGTCCCCGGACCTGTCAGCTTCGTAGTCTGATGTGCCAGTCGACAGGTCCTCGGCCACACTCTCCTCCGCCTCTGTCCCACTCGATGTGCCAGACCCGATGTCACTGTGGTAAATAATATCTTCTTTACCGGACTGAATTTCATACGGAATCTTAAAATAAAGTAAAATAGCTCAAAATAACAAGAGGCAGAATCCGTGGTATAAGAGGTTTTCTAAATGGGCTTTATTCCATTCAAAATGGCCGACTCGAGTCGCGGCCTTCAGGTTCCGTCACCACGAGGGTTCAGGAAGTGAAGTACAATACTTTATTGACAGACATGCATTTTTATAATAAGTATATTACAATGAAATGAATGTAGAAGGCGTAACATTTGATAAGAAGAGTGACATGACAGGTACGTAATCGAAACTAGGCGTAATAAGGAATAAGAGAAACATGATTGGTCAGGATTATCAGACATAGGTGGATCTATAAGATAATACTTGGCATAGATGCGCGCGCAGCAGCATGACGTGTGATAGACGTGCAATTAGGGGTGAAGGGGACTTGACATTTAGCTCTACATGTGGAGACGAGAAGTCTGGGGGGTCAACCTAATCCCAAATCATATCTAATATCCTATGTTTAAAGAACTGTGTTATCCACAAGGGAAGGACTCTCGGACAGAATCTAGTCTATACTGACTGTGTGCGTGTACAAGCGTCTAAGTGTCTATATGAGATGCAAGGGGCAGAAACTTTCCATGGTAACAGGGCTATGAATTACTTGCATGAAGACAGAGAAGCCGGGCCTTTTGCTTGGTAACTGGAAGAATGTTTACTTAAACTACTAGGCAGGAATGCATCGGCTGAGGGGGAAGCAGATAATTCGAAGGTGAAATACAGCTCTTGGCAGAGAATAGGCTGATGTCAGGCTTCGTGAGCCGCGCAGAGAATGAGACAAAGTTCATGGTCACAGATGCAAGCTCAAGCTGAAGCTGTCAGAGGCAGAGAGCAGGGAAAGGCTTTGAGGACAGAATCGGGCCTACTTGCCTGAACTGTAAAAATGGAGTAACTTAGCCATATAAAGTCGGTGGTCTTTTATACTTAGGAATCGAATATCCAGCCCATTGATGGCGGATCTGACAGAGAACATGTCGACGGTAGACACACATATATTTGCGTCTTAGAAACTGGAACTGGAGGGAACATACATGTACTTGTAACATGCATATAGAACCGTTGGGGTCCAAGATAGGGGACATAACTGATCAGAAAAATCCACATTTCCACATTCCCTCCTTGTCCCCTTCTTGCCCTTCAAGAGACATCAATCTTCATCATTCCATTGATTTGCTCATGGAGCATCATTTCTTCTTCCTTCTTCTTCCGTGATCTTGAATGAAATCTTGGTGGTGGAATACACGATGTGGCACACAGACCACAGATCGCTGGTCCACATTGTAGACATAGACAGCAACTGAATAGTATGAGAAGGCCAATACCTAGGAAGGATAGAACTCTCCATCCCCAGGCTGATATCACACTCCAAAACCACCCGGACCACGTCCAAGTGCCTGGATTCTCGTGTATCTGGCTTACAATCTTATGAAGGCGTGTTATAGCTTTATATACAGATGGCGAATTTTCTGGTATGAATATGCAGCAGCTGGATCCGATGACCCTGCAAGCTCCGCCCCTATCGGCCAGGATGACGTCAAGGACAAGACGATTCTGGAGAACTACAATTCTCATCGCTGATTGTTCCTCTGTCAGATTGCCTAGGGCGGCTATAGTCTCGTTTACTACAGCTTCAAGAGTCTTGGTGAGTCTGCGTATCAGCTTACTATTTGATATAGTACCTATATAGGGAAAGATACCTTTATTGAAATCTACATATTTGTCCCATGCTGTCTCAGTATAATCGACAACTGGGAGATCTCTTCGCTCTCTATTGTGTACTAAATGAACATTTCGATAATAATCAGGGGGAGCTAGGAAAACAGGTGGCAAAAGGAATGCTATGTAACAGGTACCATCCCAATCTAGAGGCAGACGCATATATGCCGTCTGGCCACATATGAAGTAAGAATGGCGAGAAGCTCTAAATGAAGATTTACCTTGATCACTATATTCTACTGTAGTAACACATTTACTATGGCCCATATGTATGGAACCAACTTTTCTCACACATAATTCACCCTTAGCTGGAAATACTGACATAGTGGGCAGAATTAGTTCAACTTCGGTTTTGACATTCAAAATCATAAGATTAGGCGTAAAATTACCTAATTTATACACTTCATTTTCTAAATCAGTTCCTGTTCTACTGGGGTGACCCTCCTTATTAGGGTGACAGACTTTTAATAAAACTAGATTCAGATTTCCCCATATCCAATGTTGTTGATAAACTGCTGTGTCTGGGTCTATGGTATTTAATAAACTAAACCATGCTCCACAGGAGCCATTGTGTGTGAACGGATGTGGAAAGAAAGGCAGAACTCCTTTGTTATTCTGATAGGGAGGAAGTCGGCCACACACCCAACAATTGGTGGCATTACTAGTCTGATGGGAATGATGTAACATACTAATGAATGTGTTATTGCGCAGCGCAAGTCTATAGGACAACTCATGTGGCGGTAGGTCTCTAAAAGAATGTTCTCCAGTTATATTGAAAGCACGTTTAGAAACAGGATAATACATATGCAACAATATACTTGCAGTAACTATTAAAAAACTCAAGACAAACAAAATTAATAAAGTCACAATACAGTGGCTACGCAGTGATTTACAATAAGCATGTCGTTTCATTATGATTCTGGACTCTACATGATTCAGACCTAAGGGATACATGTCGGGACAGATTCAACCGCTTCACCTTGGAGAGGACTTAAACAATCAAATCGTCCGACAGTTTAGATCTGGACCTGAGTTTCTGTTTATAGAGTTCGGTGCTACTGGCCTCAGCCAAAGGTAGCTTTGAGTCAATGGGGGAAGACACACGGGGAGTACTGTTTGTGTCAGGAGGAAGTCCATGAAATTTTTTTATATGGCTGGAATGCACCCAGCCTTTCCTCCCTTCGATCTTCACAGCTGTTCTGGTCGTCAGCAGGACCAACTTAGGAAGCCTCCACCTTGGCTCCAGTTGGGTTTTCCGATCAAAATTCCTGACGAGAACATAATCGCCGGGAATTATGTCATGAGGTTTCACCTCGGTGTTGTCAGGAAAAGCTGCGACTACCTGTGAACGACAAGATTGTAGTGCAGACATCAAGGAAGCCAGGTAATCTGTCAGCATATTACAGTCAACATCAGTTATTTTACGGGGTATAGGCGTCCCCCACATATTCGGTGGCCTACCAAAGATCACCTCATAAGGCGATAGCCCTGTTCGAGAGTGTGCTACCATCCTCATGTAAAATAGCGCAACTGGTAAGGCTACTATCCAGTCCACACCCTTTTCCTGACATATTTTAGACAATCTGATTTTTAAAAGTTGATTATGTCGTTCCACGAGACCTGCTGCCTCGGGGTGTCGGACACAGTGGAATTTCCACTGATATCCCAACAAGAGTGAGACATGTTTCATTAATTCGGATGAGAAAGGCTGACCGTTATCTGAATATACAACACGTGGTAAACCGTACCGTGGGAAGAATTCTCTAACTAGCTGTTTGGCAGTAGTCGGGGCAGTGTAATCTGATACGGGATACGCCTCTGTCCAACGGGAGAGAGCGCAGACAACTACGAGAACATATTTGAATCCTCGACAACGTTCCATCTGAATATAATCCATCTGGAGGACTTCAAAAGGATGGTCAGGAGGCTGAAATCCACCCTGCTCTACGGGAACACTCTTTCCTGGATTAAACTGACAACATATCATACAGGTACGAACTTTTTGTTTAGCTGCTGCTCGTAAATGTTTATTGAACCAAATGTGCTGAATGCTGTCTAGCATAGCCTTCTCTCCTAAATGTGCTGGACTGTGAACTGTAGCTATAATGGCTTGAACCATGGAATCAGGGAGAAACCATACAGATTTCTCCTTCGTCATCCATCCTTGATCTGTCTGGATCCCTCCTAGTTCAGTCCACTTCTTTATTTCTTCTGCTGTGGCATGTGTCTGTATGTCAATTACGTCAAGTGCGGGATCCTTAATTGTCATACACTGTGTTGGTGTCTGAACTATTGGCTTTGTCATGTCTAATGTGCGATTCTGAGCAGTCTGTTTAGCTGTTTTGTCAGCTAAATCATTGCCTTGAGAAATGGTATCAGTAACCTTCGTGTGTGCTTTACATTTCATAATCGATATAGCAGTGGGTAGATGTATTGCGTCTAACAAAGCATGAATGAGGGGTCCGTGCTGAATGTGGGCACCATGGGAGGTTAAATAACCTCTCTCTCGCCACAGCACGCCGAAGTCGTGTACAACTCCGAATGCATAACGTGAGTCAGTGTATACATTAACTTTCTTATTTGTGGCTTGAATACAGGCTTGTGTTAGAGCAATAAGTTCTGCTGCTTGGGCTGACAAAGTATCTATACAATTTGTCTCAATAACTTCAGTGTCTGTTGTGACTGCATACGCGGCCACTAAGTCTCCTGTACTTGCTCTCATGCATGATCCGTCTACATACAACGTCAGGTCTGGATCTAACAATGGAACGTCTGTCAAGTCTTGTCTAGGTTTCGTCTTTATTTTAATGATTTTAACACAATCATGAGCTAGTGGGTCTGTTCCAATTACAGGTAATAGTGTAGCAGGATTCAATGTATTACACCGTCGGATCTCTATGTGTGGTTGAAACAATGTCAGTTCATAACCGGTAAGTCTTGCTATGGTCAAGTGTTGTGTTTGTGTTCGGTTCACAAGAACCTCTACTGCATGTGGTACTTGTACTGTCAATGGGTGTCCTAATACTATGGCATCGCTTTGTCTGATAGCTAAGGCTGTCGCTGCCACTGATTTCAGGCATGCAGGCAAAGCCTGAGCTACGGGATCTAATGTACTGGAAAAATAAGCACATGGCTTGCGTGATCCTGCTTGATCCTGAGTGAGTACTGACAAGGCAGTACCTTCGCGTTCTGTAACAAAGAGTGTAAAATGTTTGCTATAACATGGCGTTGCTAAAACAGGTGCTTGACATAAAGCTTCCTTTAGGCTTTCAAAAGCTTGTGTATGTTCCTGAGTCCAAGGGAGAACAGTCGATGTGGCTGCCTCCTGTGTGGTTAACTGAATGAGTGGTTTTGCTAGAAATGCGTACTGAGGGATCCACTGCCTACAATATGAAGTGAGGCCTATGAAAGCCCGCACCTCCTTTTGTGTCTGGGGTATTGACATGTTAGCAATTAACTGGATGCGATCTGGTGTAAGCTGCCTTCCCTCCTTGGACAGCGAGTGACCAAGATAAATAACTCGCTGGACACAGAATTGCAGCTTAGAAGGAGACACCTTGTGCCCCTTGTCGGCTAGAAAATGTAAAACTGTCAGAGAAGCCTTTTCACATTCTGACTCGCTTCTTGCGGTGATCAGCAGATCATCGACATATTGAAGCAGTGCAGTATTGACTGGCATGTGCATACTGTCAAGTTCTCGTTTCAGTGCTTGGCTGTAGATGCTGGGGCTTTCTGTGAATCCTTGGGGAGCGCGTGAGAATTTAAAGCTGCGCCCATTTAAACTGAATCCGAACAAGTATTGGCTTTCCGGATCTATTGGGACGCTAAAGAAGGCATTCTTGAGATCGATTACAGTAAAGAATGTTGCTTCGGAATCAATTGCTGTCAACAATGATGATATATCAGGGACCACAGGGAATTGTGGTACAATGCATTTGTTTAGTTCACGCAAATCAATGACCAATCGGTATACTGGTGGGGCAGTAGGGTCAGTTCGTTTAAGAATCGGAATTATCGGTGAATTACATATATTGGAGTCTGTTTCTATAACTACTCCCTGGGCAATCAGCTCATCAATGATTTTCAGCAAAGCCACTACAGCATCATGCGGTAACTTGTATTGTCGCATTCGTGGTAGTACCACTCCTGCTTTCAATGTAACTCGATAGGGTGTAATGTTCATGCAGCCAACATCCGTAGGGCCTTGTGCCCATAGATGTACTGGTAAAGTCTGTAATCGGGGATCCATGTCTCTAGACACATAGTGACCTTTAAAATCACGTAAAAACAACCTTACTCCTTCCGGAGAGCAACATATTATGGCTCCTAGTGCTTTCAGAGTTTTAATTCCTAACAGATTTTCTGGGCATGACTTAGTAAGCAATAAATCTGTAGTTCGTGTCAAAGGTCCTATCGTAAGTGGTAGAGGCTGTGATACTTCATTAACAATAGGTTTTCCTGAAAAACCAAGGGAAACATTTTGAGAGCCTGAGAGGGGTGCCCCTGGAACTTCACTACGTTTTATTGTTGTTCGACTTGCCCCTGTATCGAGTAAGAATTTTCTATTTTGACCTAATAATTCACTATGTACATAAGGTCCTTCTTGATCTACAGGAATCTCGATGAGCGGTAAGTCAACTTCCCTCTCTAGGCTGGTTCATGCGTAATGCTGATATTCAGGGTATTCATACTGTGCAGTCTGATACATTTGTCGTGTCGTTGTTTGTGTGGCAGTAGCAGGCAACGGTGGTGCAGCTGGCACAAACTGTATGGGTTGCTGTGAGGCTGGCATTGCCTGTTGCTGAGCTGGCATGGACTGTCCATGCTGCATAGCTCCTTGTTCATTCTGATCTTGTCTAACTAATCGTGGTCTCTCTTTTGCAATACCTGTAGCTATATTACGTTTCAGGACTGGACAATCATGTACATAATGGCCTAGTTGTTTACAGTAATTGCAGGTTCCTTTTACAGGAACTGCAGAATCACCAGAATGTGTCACACCCTTTTTGTGACCATCTGCTGGTACTGTCTGAGAAACTAGCATTTTCATTTTTGTATCCTTCATGCGTCTATGCTCATGTTCTTGTTCATCCCTAATTCTATTGTGATGATACTGTAACATTTGTAGCATTTGCGACGGAGTGTTACTTTGCCAGGTACTCTCGAATTTCAATATTCTATTCTTCACTGGAGGCAATGCATTTTCCACCAATTTTGTCACAAATAAATGTGGATATGAGTCACTACTTGCTTTTATACCACTATTTATACCAAAACATTTTTCAAATCGAGCATAATAATCGCTTGTGTCTTCATCTTGCTTTTGTTTGCAGGCTGTGATTGCACCCCAATCTTCCTTTTTTTGTAGTTAATAAACGTGGCAGTACCTGTACTAGTAAACCTGGTAACAGTTTAACTTTATCCCCGAGCCCCGAACCTGCAGTTCGGCCCCTTTCTTCCTCTGCTAATGCTGTCCAGTCTATCTTTTGGTCTCCTACTTCCCACTCTTTTTCTTTCAGTTTTTCATAAATGCCAGCAGGCAAAAGCACCTTTAATATCGTCATAATATCAGGAAAGGTGTACTCTCCCATCAGTAACATGTCTTTAATTTCTCGGTGGAAACCCGCTGGGTCCTTGTCGTGACTAGGTACTACTTTCTTCATTTCTAATAATTCCATTTTTGATATGGGTGTGTAAACAAATACACGGTGAAACTCATTGTCTTCGCCTTTTATTGGGTGCACTTCTCGTAAAGGATTTTGTCTATCCATATAGTACGGTGCTCTTTCTCTGCGGGGCAGGGAGAGAGAATCTGGATTTACAAAAAGGACATACTGTTTACGTGACACTAATATCTCTTTAATTAGCTTGTTACTAGAGCCTCTCCATCTGTTCGTGAGTAGTTCCGTTAATATATCAGGTAAAGGACCGGGGTCAGCATGTTGGCTCTTATATAATATGAGGAGTTGCTGAATCATATAGATTCCAGCTAAACGTTGTTCATCTGTACTGAGATTAAAAAACGTGTGTGCTACGGTCTCATCACCGTATTTTTCAGGACTGTCAATCCAGTGAACGGCTGATCTGGCTAATTCTTGCTCATCCATGGAATCGAGGAGGTGGTAACCCCTTCGTTCTCGTAGTATCTTATCTGCGGCTTGAAACGAATGTTCAGGAGATTTCAGATTTATTACAGGCGTCGGATACGTTCTGCTATCATTTGGACATACAGAGTGTATGGGATCAGAAAAACATCTAGTATTTTCACAGGATCTTCCTCTGCCTACATAGGCTATGGTCTCTGACTGTCTTGCGGAATTCCCTGATTCGGACACTTCATCCTGCTCAAACTCGTCTGTTCCCAATCTTTCTTCATGAATACGCTCTATTTCTTTACGTATTTTTCGGCACATGGCTATTATACAATTTTGCTTATCGTGTCTCCCTTCTGATATATTCTGACTCCATCTTGTAAGAATAAGCATTGCATTCGGGTCTACCCCCGAACGATCTTGATTTCTGATTACACAGTTTATGAGGAAACGTAACAGTTCCCCCTGTATCTCTACTTTCTGGAATTCCATAGCTCTGTTAATACATCCTGGATCTCGTCCTGTTTGAACAAAATGATATATGTTATCCAGATGTGTAGTCATCCCTGGTAACCTCGCTAAATACTCTGCGGCTCGCCTAATACGTAATGATGCCAGGACCATTTCGTCCTCTTTACCAACCACCGGGTCATATCTACAATTTACAAGAAGTTCCTTAAGCGTACGTTCACTTACGAATTTAGGTGTACGTGAATGTGCTGACTCTTGAAAGACAGGTTTATTTATTCTAGGTGGTGTGAAGGTATTGCTAGCCCCTCCCGTGGCCCCATCTGGGGCGTCGGGTGTGAATGGGTTCGTTGAACGTGACACAGCAACTATGGGTGTCGATACCCCTGTAGAGTCGACTGCGGAGACAGATGCGGAAACAGATGTGCTTGCCGAAGCTTGTGTTGGGACTTGCTGTTGCACGGGGACAGATACCTGATCCTGACGTTGAACCCCTCCGCCAGACGGTCTATGTGGTGTGGCGTTAGCATACTCGGGAGCTGCGTCATCTAGATATGAGGAAAGAAAAACATCTTCTGCGGTTCTGGGAAGCCCCTTTGGATGTACCTTAATTGGAAATAATGGGGGTGGCAAGTCTTTTGGTATTTCTGTAACAGCTTTAGGTAGTCCTTCGGCGAGAAGGGGATACATACCATTCATAAGAGCATTTCTTTGTCTATTCACTTGTTCTGATTTCACTCGGATACCTTCCTTAATTAATAGATTTTCTTGAACTTTATTTGAACTTTCTTTACTCCTCTCTTCTTGTCTACGTGCTTTTTCTGTTCGTCTATGAGATTCTTTACGCCATAACTCAACAGCGTCTTTCTGTGACTGTCTGACCTTTCTTTTCCATAACTCTTCCTCCACTTTCACGATGCATTCTGCATCCCAGGTTCCCGCTACGGGCCACCTTTGACTTTCCGGCAATCCCTTGGTATAATCTACCCATAGATCAAGAAACAATATGGCATCTAAGCCATGTTTATGGTACATAAAATGCCCTGGAGTGTCCCTAGGAGGAATAGGAACTGCTTCTTCAAGCACCCCTTTTCTGGTAGTAATCTGTCTTAACTTCGAGAAGAGCGGCATATTTACAACTGATCTGATACTTACTCTTGAATTTTCTTAATACGAAAAACACAAATAATGAACAGTGAACAATGAACAGTCATTCATACTACAATATTTTGAACACTTTAAACATTAAACATTAAACATTGTAACAATGATCGACAATGATGACAGCCTGCCTAACTAATCACCACGCTGAATTCTTGACAATAACTGAATACTTCGGAATACTTGATATACTGCTAAACAGTACATATACACTGCTAAACAGTGCAGACCGGATTTGTGTACCCAAATCCGTCTTGACCGGCACAACCTATGTGCGCGTCAACACGCCTCCCCGGCGATGGTACTCACCGAGTAGCTCCTTGAAACGGAAGGCCTCAGAGAATGGACAGGACTCGATAACTGCGGACAGCGGACCCTCTGGACATCGGGATTTCGAAAGACCTGGTGGGCCTCTGTATACCTCGGATCTTGCTCTCTCAGCTAGGCTCTGGTCGGGATACTTCGCACTTCTCACCGCCTCGTCTGGGTTGATCGCAGCCTCAGTCGCCCCCGCTTGACCGGAGGGAGCTTACAGGAAATCCTGCTGGTACGCGTTTATGGTCCGTCCAGCTGTGGCAGGAGACCGGGCCTGCAACGCACCGCCGGCGCGTGAGATGAGAAAGTGTCCCTGTTCGGGCGCCATTATGTGGTAAATAATATCTTCTTTACCGGACTGAATTTCATACGGAATCTTAAAATAAAGTAAAATAGCTCAAAATAACAAGAGGCAGAATCCGTGGTATAAGAGGTTTTCTAAATGGGCTTTATTCCATTCAAAATGGCCGACTCGAGTCGCGGCCTTCAGGTTCCGTCACCACGAGGGTTCAGGAAGTGAAGTACAATACTTTATTGACAGACATGCATTTTTATAATAAGTATATTACAATGAAATGAATGTAGAAGGCGTAACATTTGATAAGAAGAGTGACATGACAGGTACGTAATCGAAACTAGGCGTAATAAGGAATAAGAGAAACATGATTGGTCAGGATTATCAGACATAGGTGGATCTATAAGATAATACTTGGCATAGATGCGCGCGCAGCAGCATGACGTGTGATAGACGTGCAATTAGGGGTGAAGGGGACTTGACATTTAGCTCTACATGTGGAGACGAGAAGTCTGGGGGGTCAACCTAATCCCAAATCATATCTAATATCCTATGTTTAAAGAACTGTGTTATCCACAAGGGAAGGACTCTCGGACAGAATCTAGTCTATACTGACTGTGTGCGTGTACAAGCGTCTAAGTGTCTATATGAGATGCAAGGGGCAGAAACTTTCCATGGTAACAGGGCTATGAATTACTTGCATGAAGACAGAGAAGCCGGGCCTTTTGCTTGGTAACTGGAAGAATGTTTACTTAAACTACTAGGCAGGAATGCATCGGCTGAGGGGGAAGCAGATAATTCGAAGGTGAAATACAGCTCTTGGCAGAGAATAGGCTGATGTCAGGCTTCGTGAGCCGCGCAGAGAATGAGACAAAGTTCATGGTCACAGATGCAAGCTCAAGCTGAAGCTGTCAGAGGCAGAGAGCAGGGAAAGGCTTTGAGGACAGAATCGGGCCTACTTGCCTGAACTGTAAAAATGGAGTAACTTAGCCATATAAAGTCGGTGGTCTTTTATACTTAGGAATCGAATATCCAGCCCATTGATGGCGGATCTGACAGAGAACATGTCGACGGTAGACACACATATATTTGCGTCTTAGAAACTGGAACTGGAGGGAACATACATGTACTTGTAACATGCATATAGAACCGTTGGGGTCCAAGATAGGGGACATAACTGATCAGAAAAATCCACATTTCCACATCACGGCTGGCACTGGTGCTCGGTCCCTCCGCCTGGTCTGTGTCCATGTCTCCCTCTGTGTCCCCCGACGATGCTGTGGGCAGGGTGGAGAGACAGAAATTAATCAGACACCTGTACACATCTGTCACATGAGTCCAATCTACATAGGTAACATTGCATGGCCTGAAAAGGAAGATCCCTAACATCTACTGAACAGGGTACCGATGTAGGGCATGAAACACACAGTTGGTTGAGCCACCATGCCACTAAAATACCATGGAGAGCATGAGACAATAGCTAAACACAGGAAAAGGAGTCTGACATAGCACCCAGGCCCTGGGGACAATCCAGCACTGCATCTGCACCACACAGCGTTGGCGAAAATACCGATGACCAGGGACCATATCCATGAACTTGAGACACATGCTGCATAGGTAATGCTGAAAACATGCACAACATGACTCGGTCACTGCACATTGCGTGTGTGTCCAGACACATCACACACTGCCCAGACCCAGCAAGTGGTAATCAGGATTTAACACATAGGCATTGCCCGCCTCAACAAGACCCTACACGAGGCAAATTGTTGAGACACAGGTGGCACCAACATCTCATAGTCTGGGTGATACACACAGGGGCAGGCAAAAAGCAAGATTGGACGCCAAACAGCCAAGGTGCGCCTGTACAAATAATGAGGTACCAGTGCCCATCCTCAGATGAGTGTAACAAGACACACAGGCACTGGCAACTGTGAGTATGAAGAAGGACAATCAGGTCAGGCTGCACAGTGGACACCTGTACAAAATAGCACGTCTATATACATGGTGACAGGGGACAATGGCACAGAGCACAACTTACGCTGTAGACACTGACAGTGGCCACGTTTATGATGACACATACACCACTGAGGAAAAGGTGCCCCAGGGGCCAGTAGTGGGCACGCAACTACATGCTACTGAATGGTAATGACTGCAACACACGTCACCATCCCTGCACTATGTGTATCGCACACTCATGCACATCATGTCACAGGCCACTACATGGGACATGCGCGCTGTAAGGCATGACACATGAGAGACCAACTCCCATGTCTGGAGTCAGCATCAGTGCCAACTGACATGGAACCCACATGCAGTGAACTTGACAGTGCACAGGCAAGGTCCCACAACCTGTTACACACCACCCCCACACATGATGCTACAGTCATTGTTCCCGTGGACAAAGCGCCAGCCTACATTACCCTGTGAAGGAGTGACTACACACAGACCAGGGAACACATTGCAAGGAGGGGAAGTGTGGCAGGGGCACAGCGCTATACTGGGGCAAACAGGATCTGCACAGCACCTTTAAACCCTGCCAGTGAATTCATGCTACTGTGCCCTTACAAATGCCGTTGACACACAACAAACACACATGTACCTACCCCCTTCCGGCTGCTGCATCGCCTGTAAGCGCCTCTCCAGGTCTGGAAAGACCACCGGCAGCACACGCCTGTGGAGGTGGCTCAGACGGCGGCGGCCGCGGTTCTTGTGGCTCTCAGGTGAGTCCCCCAGCAGGAGCCGTGCAATCCTCCGCGTCCAGCACCGGATATCCTGCCAGCGTTTCCTCACCTGGGGCAGGCTCCGCCTCCGACCATCCACACCCCTCACGGCACTGACGGCGGTCAGCCAGATCTGCTCCTTGGCAGTGGCGCCTACCTGTGAGGAGGAACAAGTGACACCACATCAATACACCAGCCACATGTCACAGAGAGACATATGGGTACAAATTAGCTGGTTACAACAAGGCATGTCATGCAGCCAACGCATTGCACCTTTGTCATAGGGACATCATCCCCTGGTGAGGGAAAAAGCACTACGTGCCACAGTGGGTACACAGGTGGAATGATGGCAATGTCACAATCAATGATCAAGGCTCACACTGTGCATCACACCCACCCCTCCTGTCTCAGGGCACTGCTGTGAGTGATAGGCCCCCACCCCTCCTGTCTCAGGGCACTGCTGTGAGTGATAGGCCCCCACCCCTCCTGTCTCAGGGCACTGCTGGGAGACATCAGGCACCCCCCCCCCTGGGACCCCCCGACAGTACATGGCATGTGTGTTACACCTGGACACAATGGCAGAAGTCACAGTCACCACATAGGGACAGTCTGTGGCAGTGGCCTATGCACTCACCTGATACCCTGGTCGCCCATACAGCATGGAGTACTGTGGGAGGATCACATCCAGCAGAGCCATGTTCTCCTCCAGGGTGAATGGCTGTGTCCTCTCCACAGCCCTTGACATGGTTCCAGGGAATCAGTAGCAGCAGCTGGGTCGACGAATGCAAAGATGTGCAGGCAAGTGCTCCCTCATGGGACCTGGCTGCCTTATATGTGCCCTTCTGCCCAGTCTCATGCACAGGAGTACAGAGAGATTGGTCACTCACATTTGCATCCTATGTTTCCACCAATCCCTTCAAACCTAGCAGTCTGTGGGTTCTCTATCGGTTTCATTCTCCTGCATGATGTCAGCCCCACAAACACATTGCAACAAAGTAGACAAATTCCAACTGACTTCTGCTGTGCACCTTCCAGAACAATTTCGAATTTTGAACTTGGTCTCCATGACAACCAGCATGCATGTCGGCCTTAATACTTGTCCCCTATGTAATTTGGAGCATCACACACAGGTACAGTGCGTGTGGGGGCCCTAGGGCACCCCAAATGCATGGCAACGGCCCGTACATGCATGCCTACGCTCTCCATCACTATGGGTCTGCACGCGTATGCGTACCCGTAGTGGTACGGAACGTACACTCGCATCTCCGCTCTCTATCACTATGGGTCTGCACGCGTATGCGTACCCGTAGTGGTACGGACCGTACACTCGCATCTACGCTCTCTATCACTATGGGTCTGCACGCGTATGCGTACTCGTAGTGATAGTGAGCGTAGATGTGAGTGTACGGTCCGTACCACTACGGGTACGCATACGCGTGCAGACCCATAGTGATAGTGAGCGTAGATGCGTGTGTACGGCCCTATCACTATGGGTCTGCACGCGTATGCGTACCCGTAGTGGTACGGACCGTACACTCGCATCTACGCTCGCCATCACGATGGGTACACATACGGCAGCACTCCCACAGTGATTTGGGAACATGCACAGGCCCTCTCAGCAGCAGTACGGCGGATTTTACACATCACTGTGGTGATAGGCGACACACATGTAGGAATAGGGCGGACATACTTGTCCGCGGATGGACATACTTGTCCAGGAATGGACATCAAGGCATCGTCTGTGCATTACCACATGTGTGGGGCACAGGTGTCACAGGCTGTGATGTGGAACATGCCTCCTGAGTGGAGAAGGCACCAGATGTATGATGAGATGTGTACATGTGTACTGTGTGAGGGTGCAATGTGTGCCAGGCATGCCCTTGACTCCTTTGACATGTGTGCATGTGGGACTGCGCACTTGGGGTGAGCGTCACTGGCATGGCACGGATACCAACACACGGAAGTGTCCCATGATGCCCGGTACAGGGGTCATGACACATGACTCATCACTACCCACAGTGCACAATGTGACTATGCCATATATGTGTCCGGGATTTACACCAGGTTGATGTTGTAGCACCCTCAAAAGCTGCAGCCGTTGCAGCAACCAACATGTGGCTGTGTGTAGATTGTCATTGCACACTGTTCCCAACACCATGCCACATGTGTTATCGGATGTGAGGTGCACATGTATGCAAGGGACACGGAGTAGCGTGACAAGGCCATGTCAGCAAACTCACAAGGAATGTGTGGTGAGTCATGACATGTGCACCTTCATGGCAAGGTGTGTGGGCTGGACTAGTGTAATGTCATGTGACCTGTGGCTCAGGTGTTCCGCTGCCAGTCTCTGCAATCGGCATCACACTTCTGCTGATGTGTGGGTGTATGTCACTCCTGTCTTGCGTCGGGCAGTGCACTTGCACTGGGACACAGCTATTTCCATGGCGTGGCATGGGGAGGTTCTCAATCACCGTGTGTAGCTGGGTCTTGGAAGGAGTGTCACCTTGCATCCATACGTGTCCTGGGCATGTAGCACATGCCTGACTCCCTATGTGGCATGTGTGTATTGCCAGATTTACATGTGCTCAGTAGACATGAGTTGTTCTCGTAGTGCACTCACTCTTCCTTGTCACTTCCAAATTACTGCAGAGCGCCTCCTGTTGCCCGAAGAATTCCAGACTTGGCCACCATGCAGGAGAATGACAGGATCCGGCTCTACCGCTTCACCCAACCGTTGATTCTGGAGCTGACGGCGAGACTGGCACCACACCTGCAACCGCAGCACAGGTATCCTACGGCACTGACACCCCAGCTGAAGGTAATGGCTGCCCTACATTTCCTTGCCACGGGTACCTTCCAAAATACCATAGCTCATGTTGGTGGCATGTCCCAGAGCATGTTCAGCGGTGTGCTGCATGATTTCTTGGAGGCCATGTTGATTCACCTGGATGACTTCATCAAGTTCCCAACCCCTGAACAGATGACTGAGGTCAAGCGTGGTTTCTATGCCCTGGGAGGGATGCCCCATGTCATTGGGTCCATAGATGGGTCACATGTAGGTTTGGTACCACCACACGCACGGGAGGTGGCGTACCGCAATCGGAAACACTACCACTCCATCAATGCCCTTGTGGTGTGTCTGTCCAACATGGTGATTTCACATGTCTGTGCTCGTTTCCCAGGATCAGCACACGATGCCTACATCATGAGGCGTAGCGGGATGCCTGATATGATGATGCAGCTGCGCAACGAACGGGCATGTGTTGTTGGTGGGTACAGTCTGTCTGTCCTGTATTCTGTTTGGCCGAGCAGCACTACCTCTTCGCCAGTTCTAACGATATCCATGTGCTTTCCATTTAGGGGACGCTGGCTATCCCAACATGCCTTGGCTGCTGACACCTCTCCGCAACCCCATCACGCCGGCCCAGCTCCGCTACAACACCGCCCATGGCCGGACAAGGCGAGTGATAGAGAGGACGTTTGGCATGCTGAAGAGCCGATTCCGGTGCCTCCACAAGACCGGCGGCGCACTCCCATATGCCCCGGCAAAGGTTTGCAAGATCTTCATGGTCTGCTGCATGCTGCACAACATGGCAGTTGAAAGAGCTGTGCCACTCATCCTGAATCAACATGACGAGGACCATCCACCCGTGGAGGACGAAGGGCTTGGCAATGGGGCTAGTGATGTGGAGGATGTGGAGCCGCAAGAGGACATCCGGACTCGGCTCATACGCGACTTCTTTGCTTAGTGGTGAGTACCAGTGTCTGAGTGTGCACGCCTTGGTCCCCGTGTGGCATGTGTTGTGATGCGTGTCTCCACCTGCATGTATGGCACGTGAGTCAGAGGTGTGTGTGGGTGTGTCACTGGAGTGATGGTGGCAGTGATGGTAGTATTTCCCCACTCATAATTGTGACCTAGCATGTTGTCATCCATACATGTGTCGAGTCAATGCACATGCAAGTGGCTGTGCTTTTTGTGGCTGACTTCTTGTGTGTCTCTCTTCCCCAGGTACCTGCGCATGCCGTCTTCTGGTTGCATTGTTGTGGCACTGCTATTCCTCATGGACATGGCATCGTGGGCTGACTCAGCGTTACAGGCACGGACACGTTTGGAAGTCTCCATGGGGTAAGGGATGCATCTGGGGTGTATTGGGTGTGGCAGTTGTTCACGATGTGTGCACACTGCCCCGGTCGGGGTTTGGTTCCTCTGCAGACATGTGGCATCCCCATGGGACACGACATGCAGCTGGGTACACCTGAATAGATGGGCTGCCTGGTTGTCAGTCATCAGTGATGGGATAGTGGATTGTGATGAAGGCATCAATGTGTGTGACACTGCCCTTGGACACATACGGTTAACATTGTCTTGACATGGCGTGGGACTTCCACATCAGCGGATGTATGGTGTATGGCAGTCTCTCCGTGAGCAGCTGTGGGTATTTAGCTGTTAGCCGACACTTGTGTGCCAGTTCCATGGCTATCACGCATTTGTGCTGCAGAAGGGGGGTGCCAGTGTTGGAGCCACATGTTACTCCACATGATGTGTTCATGTGTACTTCAAGTTGCCTCTGCAATCCCAAAAACATGACTATTAAAGGTGTCCCTATGCCTCCAAGGTGCCTCTTCTCAGTCAATGCTGGTGTGTTGCCACGGTGCATCCTGCATGTCTGGCATGGTATTCCCTGATTGTGGCTATGTGTCAATGTGTCGAGTGGCAAGATGCAAGCTGTGTGTGTGTGCTGAGACTGTGTATTGGGCATGATGTCCATGACTGTGTGGGTATTGTGACATGTGCCATCCCCATGCATCCAACGTTGTCCATGACCCCATTCTCTGCATCCACCGGACTCAAGCTTGCAGGACATGGTTCTGCCACCTGTCTACACATACCTGGGTGCCCCCCAGGACACGGGCCAGGATCCCTGACCTCTGCGCATGACTGTTGCTGTACTCAATGTGTCTGTCAGCACGGTTGTTCGGCCACCCCCTCAGCTGGTTCTGACCATCACGGGTGTGTATGGTGCTCCATGTCTGTCTTGCCTAAAAAACTGTGACCCATGTGTCCTGTGCCAGACTCAGGCCCCAGGGTGTGGATGGTTGAAGTGAACAGATGACTCAGGCATGTTTAGACTGTACAAGACACATGTTAGGTAATAATGCTACCAGCAGGCATCTACTCTTAATAGTGTGATTTATTATTGGGGGGGGGGGGGGGACAAAGTGAGGGGCTTTCCGGGATTAGGGAATCCAAAGTTCAGTAGGGGAGTTGGTGTCCTTGCCATTGGAAATCCTCAGAGTCCATGCCACAGTCTTTGTCAACATTGGTCAGCCAGTGACCAGCAGGGCCATGTGGCAGAGAATGTCTCTTGATGCTGTGATGCTGTTGCTCCAGTGGGCCAGGTGCCAGGCCAGGTGTCCTGGGAGATGGTGATGTAGCAGCCACCCTCACGGTCCTTTCCGTGGACGACCCGGCTTCCTGCGGGGAACCTCAGCAGCAGGCCGTGACGACGTCTGGGATGCTCCGTCGGATGTTTCCTCCTCCTCCTCATGATCCCTCCCTGTGGGTGGTGATGTTCTCCGCCTTCTGGCACAGGGAGGGTCGGCCATGGTGTCGGCCATCCGACGGAGTTCAGCGTGAATCCCCTGGGACGCCGTCACTTGCTCAGCCTGTCTGTCCTCCATCCTCCATTGGTGTCCCTGTAGACAGGCTATTAGCTCCGCATGTTGCTGGGCCTGCTGGACCTTGATCCCCTCGAGGACGGACACAACCTGGGCCATGCCCGTGGTGTCCTGCCGGTATGAGTCCAGGATGTTACGGACATGGGAAAATACCGGATCCCCAGCCAACTGGTCAGGCTCGCGCCTCCGCCGTCCTCTACTCCCACCACCCCTGCCCACTTGCGTCTGACCTGCACTTGTGGGCACATCGGGTCTCCGGGACCCCTGAGGGGTGGCATTGGCGTTGTCGCCTGCCTCCTCCTGGGTGCCCGGGACACCGTGTCCCTCCTGGCGAGCCTGGCTGCATTGTGGTGTTGGGGCAGGGATCCTGGGTGTCTCCTGGGATGTGGCAGGAGTGGGGGTGGTGGTTGGCACGGTTGTACCTGACGCAGGTGCTGCAGGTGGTTGGACACCAGAGGGGCCAGGTCGGTCGGGGTCGTCCGCAGAGTGGTGAGAGTGGTCGCTGCCGGTGGGATCGGTCTCCTGCAGATCCGGGTCCTGTGAGTGTTCCCCCCCAGTGTTGGGGGGTGCAGCACGACGTTGACCTGTGTGTGAGAGAGAAAATGTTAATTTGGATCCATGCAACATCCATGTTTCATCCGTTACAAAGTTGGCACATTTCCTCTTGGACTTAGGATCTGTCTTGCATTCCACTCACAGTGCACTTGTGCATGTGTGTGTCCCTTGGGCACCAATTTGGCCCCTTTAACTATGTGTGGCACAGTCTTACTTGCTGCGTCAAGTGTGACTGCAGTCAGCAGTGGAGTGTGCATGTGTGCCGAGCTATGCATTTGCGCCTTCCTTGTAGCACTGTACATGTGCACATGGAGTGGATCCACACACTTATATGATGCAGGTGGCTGTCCTTGTGCTCGTGTACAGGTTGTGACATGGCCCTGCGTTTTGCCATGATGAAGAGGGGGGGTTCTGGCACTGGCCACCCTTGTCTACATGCACGCAGTCCACCTGCTGACGAGCAGACATTCCCACACACCAAAGGACTGATTTGCTCTCCCTGTGTCTCCCTCCTTCTCTGTCCCCCTCTCCCTCCCTCTCTGTCCCCCTCTCCCTCCCTCTGTGTGTCAGCCTCCTCCCTGTGTCCATCTTCCTGTGTCTCCCTCCCTCTCTGTCCCCCTCTCCCTCCCTCTCTGTCCCCCTCTCCCTCCCTCTGTGTGTCAGCCTCCTCCCTCTGTCCATCTTCCTGTGTCTCCCTCCCTCTCTGTCCCCCTCTCCCTCCCTCTCTGTCCCCCTCTCCCTCCCTCTGTGTGTCAGCCTCCTCCCTCTGTCCATCTTCCTGTGTCTCCCTCCCTCTCTGTCCCCCTCTCCCTCCCTCTCTGTCCCCCTCTCCCTCCCTCTGTGTGTCAGCCTCCTCCCTCTGTCCGTCTCCCTCCCTCTCAGTCCCCCTCTCCCTCCCTCTGTGTCCCCCTCTCCCTCCCTCCGTGTGTCACCCTCTGTCACCTTGGCCCAGCTTCCTGGGCACACACTGTTAGCAGATCTTTGAGTGGCCCTTGGCCTGTTGATGTGAGTTTGTTTCTGATCTCCAGGCACCCATTTTGTCTGCTGTGTGTCTGTGCGCTGCTGCTGTGGTGGTGTGTGCTGCCACTCTTTCACACTGTTGGCTGTTCATTAGCTGCTGGCATGTGCTAAACAGTGCCTTCACCCCCATGTGTTGATGCAAGGCGTCCGCCATTTGCTGGCAAGTCATTCCTGTGTTGGGACACAGTGTTTGTCTGGCTGTGACCTAGGCCATATGGGCAGAGGGCATTGTTGTCTGCTTTGGAGTCGCACTATGTGATTCTTGGTGCCCAGCCTCCCGCCATCCGGGTTACCGTGTCATGTGTTGTTGTCTTCAGTGGCCTGTGACTTGACATTGTCCAGCTGGGTGCATGGGGCATGGTGGCAGCAGTGGCATGTGCCTGCTCATGGAGTGTGGTTGAGTAATGCGATGGCTTGTGGTGGTTGCGTGGCTGTTATTAATTTTGGTTGTGGTTGCAGTTCCCCCCATGTGAGGTGCGTTGTTTGTGTACTCACCCGGGTCTCGGAGTCCTTCTACTCCTTCAACTGCCTCCACCGGCAGTATGGCCATCACCCTCTCCTCCCAGGGATGGTACTGTACGGCTCTGCGGGAGGGCCCTCCTCCGGTGGCGTTGGCCTGGTCGTGTTCCTCCTGCCTCTTGGCTCTGACCCTCCTCCGCAGATCGTACCACCTGTTCTGGCAATCCTGCTTGGTCCTCCTGGTGTCCGCAACAGCATTCACAGCATCGACGATGGTCTGCCACATGGCTGTTTTGGCTGCCTGGCTGGTGCTTCTGACCAATGTTCCAAAGATCTGTGGCTCGACTCTGAGGATTTGATCAACAAGGACCTCCAACTCTCGGTGACTGAACTTTGGATTCTTGGTAGTGGGCATGGTGAGGGGTGTGGGTGGGGATGGTGTGGGTGTGGGGGGGGTGTGGATGTTGGGGGGGGGGTGTGGATGGTTGTGTGTGTGTGTGAATGTGATGAGAGGGTGTTTGTGAGGGTGGTCGTGTGAAGGTGTGCAAGTGTAAGATGTGGTGTCGCTTGTAGTCTGGTTCTGTGGTGTCTGGCAGCAGTGGGTCTGTTGCAAAGGCTCATGGTTTGTGTGTGTGGGCCCTTTTCATTGGTCCATGGGTGGGTGTGGCAGTGTTTGAATTTTGGGTGGGTGTGTTATAAGGAGTGGTGGTGTATTGGGCCTCTGTTTGTTTTTGACAGTTGCAGGTCAGTGATTGTGTTATTTTAGTGGTTGTTGGCCATGTTTAGTGGCTGTGTGCCTTTTGAATGGTGTATTGTTGTGTTGTTTTGTTTTGTCCTTGTTGTGTACGTGCGTTTTGAGCGTGTGTACGGTGTGTACATGGGCCATTTGGTTGTACGATTATGTCCTTGTGTGTGGCTTTGTACGACTCGTACATGCGGTTGTGATGTTGGGGCATGGGGTGGGCTCCGTACTTAGGAGGTTGTGTTGGGGGTGCGCCAGGAACGTACTGGGGTGGGGGTAGACGGGGCTATGACACGTCCTGGGGTGGGGGTGTGGAGCACGTACTGGGGTGTAGGTACACGGGGGGTACGACACGTACAGGGGTGGGGGGGTGTCCATGGACGATGGTACGACACGTACTGGGGTGGGGGGGTGTACATTGACGGTGGTACGACACGTACTGGGGTGGGGGTACGACTGGAACGTACTGGGGTGTAGGTACACGGGGGGTACGACACGTACAGGGGTGGGGGGGTGTACATGGACGATGGTACAACACGTACTGGGGTGGGGGGGTGTACATTGACGGTGGTACGACACGTACGGGGTGGGGGTACGACTGGAACGTACTGGGGTGTGGGTGGACGGGGCTATGACACGTCCTGGGGTGGGGGTGTGGCTCGCACGTACTGGGGTGTAGGTACACGGGGGGTACGACACGTACTGGGGTGGGGGTACGACTGGAACGTACTGGGGTGTGGGTAGACGGGGCTATGACACGTCCTGGGGTGGGGGTGTGGCTCGCACGTACTGGGGTGTAGGTACATGGGGGGTACGACACGTACTGGGGTGGGGGTACGACTGGAACGTACTGGGGTGTGGGTAGACGGGGCTATGACACGTCCTGGGGTGGGGGTGTGGCTCGCACGTACTGGGGTGTAGGTACACGGGGGGTACGACACGTACTGGGGTGGGGGTACGACTGGAACGTACTGGGGTGTGGGTAGACGGGGCTATGACACGTACTGGGGTGGGGGTGTGGCTCGAACGTACTGGGGTGTAGGTACACGGGGGTACGACACGTACTGGGGTGGGGGGGTGTACATTGACGGTGGTACGACACGTACAGGGGTGGGGGGGTGTACATTGACGGTGGTACGACACGTACTGGGGTGGGGGTACGACTGGAACGTACTGGGGTGTGGGTAGACGGGGCTATGACACGTACTGGGGTGGGGGTTCGACTGGAACGTACTGGGGTGTAACTAGACGGGTGGGGGTATACATATACGGGGGGTACGTGTCGGACGTACGGGGGCTGGGGGGAGTGTTGGGCGCGTATGCGGGCACATGTCTCCATGGTTGCTGTAGGAGTTCGGTGCGGACGGTGTTTTTTCCATACGGTTGTAACCTCGGACGCACGGGATGGATCGTGATTCCTCGGTCGGACTTGGCTTTTCACGTTTGTAAGGTAAATCGTCCGAGGACGTGTCGGACACATTTTCCGACCCGAGGACGTGTGGGGAATGATTCCCAGTGCGGTTCGTATGGACTTTTTACCATGCGAATCGTGATTGCCAGTTCGTACGGCACTTGTACGATTCGTACGGTAATAAGACCCGATACGAGTCGCACGGGGGAATCTTTTACCGGATCGTGATCGGCACCTAAATGTCGATTTGGATTTCCTAGACCTGTTCTTTCAAATGGAAGAGTAAACAGTTTTATGTCATCTGTGAGACATACTATCACAAGAAAATCACCTAAGAATACCTACAACCTTAAAAGAAAAGAAGAATCAAAAAATATAAATGACTACAACCCAGTCATTTTATCCATGTGGAATGCTAACATGGATATACAGTATGTAGCTGACAATTCCATTGCTGTTGCTCGATATGTAACGTCTTACATTACGAAATCAGAAAAAACAGAATTGAAGGAAATGTGGGAAGAGATTTCTCACGAGAAGACTGTCAGTAAGAAGCTGTACAGTTTCAGTTTAAAGATGTTATCGCATCGAGAAATTGGATCCTACGAATGTTCAGATAGGTTATCTTCTGCAAGTCTCTACTCGAAATCAAGAAGAATAATTTGGGCAAGTTTAGGCCTTGCAGCAATGAGAAATCGGGTACTGAAATCTGTTGGAGAAATTGAATATTTGGCCGAGAATGACCCAGAAAGTACAGATATTTTGAAATCAAACATGTTGGACACATATTACCCAAAGAGAAGTCATCATCTGGAGAACATGTGTCTGTATGAAGTGCTGCAGAACTACATTTATTCACGGAAAGCCGCAGAAGACATCAACAATGGAAAATATAAAGTCATTGGTGAGGAAGGATGTTTGGTGAAGCAAACAAAAGGAAGTTTGATAAATCACAGGAAGCTGAGTTGCGACAGTACTGACAAAAAGGAATTTTACTACTTGGCTCTTTTACAGCTGTTTAAACCATGGCGTACAGAGGATGAACTACTGGGAGAATTTCAAAGCTATGAAGATTCTTTTAATGCTTGCAAAGACAGCATACAATGCAGTACATTCTCAACTTATCTGCAAATGTTAAATGAAGAAATTGAACAGGAAACTACAATTGCAGCAGAAGTAGCTAGAGACAGTTCTCAGGACAGCCAAAGTTCAGGAACACTCAGTCAAGATCCCCTAGGACAACCAATCGTTGAAAATGAAGCATCAATAGCCATGAATGAAGTGGAAACGGCTATGAATCAAGCTCAAGAAGAATTTATAGACTTACAAAATTTGGAAAGACAACTGAACGAAGAGCAGCAACAAATTTATGAAGAGATCAGAAACAAAATTGATCACGGATTTCTACATGAAAAAAAAGAGTGCTCATGCACATCATTTCATCCAATCAGGATGTATGTAAGTGGACAAGCTGGAACTGGAAAAAGTTTCTTAATAAAAGTCATCAGAAGCTACCTACAGCAAAAAACGGATTCTACTTTGTCTTGTGTGGTTACTGCTCCAACTGGGTTAGCAGCATATAACATAAAAGGAATCACCTTACATAGTTTGCTAATGTTACCAGTGGAGCATGAGAACAAAATACAATACAACAAGCTAACTGGAGAAGCATGCTTGGAAGTTTCAAGAGTATTGAAGAAGATGCAAGTTCTCATTATTGATGAGGTGAGCATGGTATCAAACTTAATGCTTGCCTTTGTGCATTTAAGAATGCAGCAAATTCTAAGGATAGACTATGACGTGTTATTTGGTGGAAAACATGTCATAGTTTTTGGGGATCTTCTACAGCTTACTCCAGTTAAAGGACAACCAGTGTTTAATACTGTGACACATGAAGACACAAAGAAGTCATCGGGAAGCATCGGTAATGCAAATATTTGGTCCTTCTTTGAGTACAAGGAACTTACTACTAATATGAGGCAAGCAAACGATGAAGAATATGGAAGTATTCTGAAAGATATCAGAATTGGACTACTCACTGAAGCTGGCACAAAAGCATTACAGAGTCGGTTGCTACATAATTTATTTCCAAAGGAAGAAATAGTTGCAGAGAAGATATACAAGAACATTGCAGTAAAGAAAAGTGTCATCTGCTTAATGCCAACTCTACGTGAATGCTCAATATTCAATGAGGAGCTTTTGAAATTGGAAAAGGAAGATATCAGGAAATTGGAAGCAGTGGACAAAATTGAGGATGGAAGAATTACTATCACATTAACAGGCACACTGTAAAATAAATTGGATTCACTAGAGAAGAACATTTCCAAAACAGCTGGATTAGAAAAAAATCTATATGTTTGCATGAACTGTAGAGTATTTTTAAGGAGAAATTTGGATGTTGAAAAAGGTTTAGTTAATGGAGCTATGGGAAGAGTTGTGGGTTTTATTAATTATCAGAAAAAAGATGGAATTGAATGTTTAAAAATAAAATTTGATCAGATAGAAGAAGTTAAAGATATTTGTCGTTGTTCAGTTCGTTTCATGCTTGTGAAAGACTTATATGTACGTAGGAAGCAGTTTCCGTTTTCTCTAGCATATGCTGTAACTATTCACAAGTCTCAAGGATTGACTGTAGATTGTGCATTTGTGAACATTGGTTCAACTGTGTTCAAAGAAGGTATGGCATATGTTGCTTTGTCACGAGTGAAAACATTATCAGGTTTATTCATGATAGACTTTGATGACTCAAAAGTTAGTGCTGATACAAATTGTGTAAAGGAGTATAATAGATTAAGAAGAAGCTATGCTCCTCATTTAGGTCAGTATCCTGTGTTGGAGAAACGTGTAGTTTCTCGTAAAAGGAGAAATGAGAATATCTGTAATGAAGATGTAGAGAGGAGGAAAAAAAAGAGGAGTGATGTAATTGCAAGCAAAAAGAAAAAGGAAAATGAAGAACAGGTTTTAGGATGTCATTTTGAAAATAGCTCTGGTGTCAACTGCTACGCTAATGTAGTGCTGAATGTTGCATTTTATCTTGAAAGTGTGCAAGAGCAGATAATAGTAAATCAGGGAAAAAGATTCTGTTCTGAGTTGAGTCTCCTTTTTCAAAAGCTGAGTAATGATAAAACTCAAATAGAAAGTGCTACTGAAATTAGAAAACTTTTAGATGTATGTTCAGGACGAACATAGTTTTCTCAAAATGTACAGCAAGACGCACAGGAATTCTTGATGTTTTTTCTTCAGGTACTGGAAGAAGAAGGGGTTCCCATTGAAAATTTATTTGGTCTCTCTTATAAATGGGAACATAGTTGTGAAAACTGTTATAATATATGTGGCTCTAATGTTGATTCTGAAAGGTTTATTTATTTAACATTGCCAGAAAGTAAAACAGTCACTTTTGCTAAATTAGTTAAAGATGCTAATCATAGCATGGAATGCAGTGAGTGTCAATCTGACATGTTTTCAACGTTAATTTTAAAGGAATACGGACAGTATGTAATTTTAATGATGCAACGCTGTAAAGCTGATGGTTCAAAATTAGATACTTTAATAAAGAAGTTTACAGGACAGCAATTATCAATTTCAGGAAAAACTTTTGTAACAGTTGCAATAATTTTGCATGATGGACCTACTGTAACTTGTGGTCATTACACAGTTTATCTTAAATGTGAAAAAGGCTGGACACTGTGTAATGATTCCCAATTGATTTTTAAGCAACGTTTGCCTTTTGATTTAGCAAATTCCTATCTAATCTTCCTGAAACCAAAATTTTAGAGAGACTTGGCAAGATCTGTACAAAACAATTTTACCATTTTATTGGATTACCATTGGAATTTTCAAAAAAAATGATTTTACAAATTATCATTTGGCCTAATGGAAAGGTAACCAATTGTAATGTGGACTTTTTCAATTTTTAATGAAACTTTGGAAAACCAAAAATTTCGAAAAAATCGGTAACATCTGCACAATTTAAATTTTGGAATGTTATTGGATTGCCATTGGAAATTTATTCCAAAAAGATTTTTAAAATTACTATTCGGCCATGCGGAAAGGTAAACAATTCTATTGTGGACTTATTTAATTATTAATTAATCTTTCGGAAACCAAAATGTTACAGACAATCGGTGAGATCTGTACAATTTAAACTTTAGATTTTTATTGGATTACCATTGGAAATGTAATCAAAAAAGAATTTTAAAATTACTATTTGGCCTAAAGGAAATGGAATCAGATGTATTGTGGAGTTATTTGAGATATATTTTTGTGATTATACTTCTGAAACAAAAATGTCAGACGGTATTTTAAAGAAATAAGTATTGATATTAGATGATATTTTTTAAGAATATTATGCATTTCTATAAAGTTATGTTTATGCAAAAAGAGATTGTGGGCTTTTTTAAAACAATCTTTGAGATTGTTAATTTTTTTTTTGCCCGCTGTTAAATGATGAATGCAATTGCTTTCACAATTTATAGTGAAATGCAATATATTCTGAAAACAGCAAAAAAAAGGCAATTTTTTTTTGGAAAAATATGTAAATATGTGTACTGTATTATAAAATGTTTTATTAAATATTAATACTTTTTTCTTTTTTTTCAGATTGAGATAGAAAATTTTCGAAAACTAGAACCATTCTTAAAGCAATTAAAATTAAATTTAAATTAATAAATATTTTTTTGAGTGGGTATGGTAAGTCAAAAATTTCATGGTCCCTTTTTTCCACTTCTCCACAATCACATTTTCAGTTTTTCATTGTAGTCTCTCAAGGACCTTAAATGTGATAATTGATTTTTAGTGTTTTTAAAAAAAAATAATAATAATTACGCGTACGGTAAAAAAAAAATCAAAAAAAAGTTTTAAAAACATATATAAAAAATAGATGAAAGGTAAGGTTGGCTCTTACAAGAGCCGTTGTGTTCATGCAGGGACAGAGGAAAGAAAGAATGGGAATATTAGTCGGTACGACAAATGTGCTGATCTATTTTATTGTTCACTAGGGAAACACTGGTCTCCCTATGACAAATTAGATCATGACAAGTGGCGCACCGTATTTCAACCCTCAAAAAATGATGGTTTGTTTCCAGAGGAGAAGAAAAAGGAGATGCTCCCACCACAGATGAAGGGCTCACCTGACCTGCCGAAGATGGACTCGGCCCTGCAGATGATGGACCAGGCTGAGCTGCTGTGGATGTGCTTGGTTGACTTACCGAATAAGTGGATGTTTATGTGGATCTTAGAATTATTGAAGAGGTTGTTGTAATTGGTATTGGTATGTCCATTTTTTTGAAAATTTCAGTCTCTATTTTTGAATGTGTGTATCAAAGGTTATATTAGGGTGAGAGGAGGTCTGCCACTCTATCACAAGGATGATGTCATCAGTGATGTCATCAGTGATGTCATTTGAGATGTCATCAGTGATGTCACTGACCATGTCATGAGTGATGTAATATGTGACGTCATCAGCAGTGCATTGCGGGCGCGCGAGTTATAGTTAGCTTAACTAACTATAACGGGGAAATTTCATTGGTTTTTTACGAGTGAAATGTCCAGCTAACTATAACGTGTGTGAAACCTATGGTTTTTTCACTGAATTTGCAAGGTTTTTTAAATGCTAATTCCTAACTATAACGTGTGTGAAACCTATGGTTTTTTCACTGAATATATATATATATATATATATATTCACTGAAAAAACCATAGGTTTCACACACGTTATAGTTAGGAATTAGCATTTAAAAAACCTTGCAAATTCACTGAAAAAACCATAGGTTTCACACATGTTATAGTTAGCGGAAATTTTACTGATAAAAAACCAATGAAATTCCCCCGTTATAGTTAGTGCAGGCAACTATAACTCACGCGACCGCAATCCTCTGCTGATGCTAATACTGTATTTAGACACTTATTTGCCCATGTCTTCTTCCATACATTTTTAGCTATACATATATTACAAATATTTTTTTTTCATAAAGACACATATGTCATCAGCAGAAGATTGCGGTCGCGTGAGTTATAGTTGCCTGCACTAACTATAACGGGGGAATTTCATTGGTTTTTTATCAGTAAAATTTCCGCTAACTATAACATGTGTGAAACCTATGGTTTTTTCAGTGAATTTGCAAGGTTTTTTAAATGCTAATTCCTAACTATAACGTGTGTGAAACCTATGGTTTTTTCAGTGAATTTGTACGGTTTTTTAAATGCTAAGTTACTTTACGCCATTCGTGGCGTGCGCGCCCACTTAACGCAGTTCGTTCCGTGCGCGCACGGTAAGCACGCAGTGCGCTTCGCGCACCGCGCGCCCAATTTACGCAGTTAGTGCCGTGCACGCACGGTGGGCACGCGGTGCGCTACGCGCACCGCGTGCCCACGTTACGCTAGATGGGCCATGTACGCACGATGCGCTTCGCGCACCGTGCGCACATGGAGGACATATGATGCACTTCGTTTTGAAAGGTAATATTTTAATTTTTCGTAATTTTTATAAGCCATGCACAAATGGTGCCCTTCGGGCACCATTTGCACACGGGGTGGACAGAGTGTGGATAATTTTTTTTTTTTATATATTATATTTTATCTCATCTATTATAAGCCATGCATAATTGGTGGCCTTCGGCCACCAATTGCACACGGGGTGGGGAGAGTGTGGATATTTTTTTTTTTTATATAATTTTTTACCGTACGCGTACGGTAAGCGTAATCGGCGAAATTAGCGAAAAAAAAAAAAATCAGTTTTTGGCCTTGGGGGATCTTTGGGGACTCCCTCAACATGGCTATGTGTGTGGGAGCTGTCTAAACAGCCCCTTTACATGTTTTTGTGCTTTGTATTTTCATCATCACTCTCAGTGCGAGAGAGAAAATGGCGGCCGCCGCTTCCTGGTTTCGGCCGATTCGAATGTTTACTAAGATCTAAGAGCCAATCAGAATCGCGCTCGCGCACGCCACCGTACGCGTACGGTAAGCGTACCGTAAGCGCACCGTAAGCTGGCTCAGATATATATATTGATTTAAAGGCTATTTTCTCAGAATCTACTGAACAGATTTACACCAAACCTACAAAAGGCACTTCCTTGACCTGAGGACTACCTCTCTGCCAAATTTCAAGTAATTCTGTTCAGCCGTTCGGGCTGTAGCCCTGTCTAAAGGTCCTATGGAAAAATGCATGGGAAAAACGTGTTTTGGGACCCCCCTTTTATCTCAGCCCCCGCTTGACGAATCCCCCCGAGACTTTCAGGGTAGGAGCGGAGCGTAGCGCCCCACCTATTTTGAAACATTCGCGAGGATTCGTCGACCGGCGCCAAAGTTATTCAAAATAGAATGTTGCGGATTTCCTATGGAAACGTGGTCCTAACTATAACTACCTACTGGCGACCGCCAGTAGGTAATATATATATATATATATATTCACTTATAAAACCATAGGTTTCACACACGTTATAGTTAGGAATTAGCATTTAAAAAACCTTGCAAATTCACTTAAAAAACCATAGGTTTCACACAGGTTATAGTTAGGTGGATATTTCACTCGTAAAAAAACAATGAAATTTCCCCGTTATAGTTAGTTCAGATAACTATAGCTCGCACGCCCGCAATCCACTGCTCATGACGTCACATATTACATCACTCATGACATGGTCAGTGGCATCACTCATGACATCACTCATACCTTGTTCAGCAAACACCGCGCCACGCCAAAGCTCTTTCCTGGCTCCAGGGCTCCAGGGCTGGGGGACAGAGAGTCGCCAGTAGTCTCCCTCGCCGCCTCCCACTACATCGAGGCCGCTGTGGAGGAGGACTACAGTCCCCAGCAGCCCTCCAGTACCCGCCCACATCCGCCGGAAAGCGCGCCGGAGGCGCTACTTCAGCAGAGGTTCCCCCCGCGTCGCGGGACGCGCGCGGGCGTCGCCGGGCTGAGCCCGGGCAGAGGGCGGGCCGTCTGTGGCCGTCCGGGGCAGGACGAGGCTGGGCTGGGCCCCCCCCTTGCATCGCCAAGCCGTACAGGTATTTATACAAACTATGGGGAAACGCACGATGAAGCCCACACCTGCCAGTACTGTTACCTCTATTGAGCTGCCCTCATCGATTGATGCACTATTGGCTAATGCCCTTACCATGGTTACCAACGAGATTGCTGACACCGAACGCAGGATGTCCTTTGGACTTCCCACTACTACATTGTCATGCTCCCAGTCCCTTAACGATTCTCCTACTTTGGGTCTCCCTCTCTCCCCTACAGTAACGGTTATTAAAACATCAGCCCAAACTGACACTGCAACTTCCACTACTGATACAACCAGTTTGGAGACTGTACCTGTAACTGACCAACTAGTGGAATCCGCACCAGATAAAACAATACGTCCCAACACAACAACAAGGGAGAAACGTAAGAGAGGTCCAGTGAAATGTACCATAAACAAAAGGAAACAACCAAGTCACTGCAGAAACCAACCTACCCCACAAAGTTTATGGAACAAAAATAAAGGAAATGACTGTGAAATAGTGTTATCAGGCACCACTGAGGATTTATCATCGCAACTTTCACCATCGAATGCAGGAGCGGGAAGTCCCACTGTCTCTGTTTGTAGACTAGAGTCTCCTGCCCGGGATAAGGGTATTTGTGGGGTCCCTATATCATGTGATGAGATTATTGACAATTCGGTCAGTACCCAGACCGAGCACACTGACCGTAATATCCAACCCAAAGTCAATGGCAATCTGATTGAAACTATCGTTGATACCATTTTTAAGCAAGTTGAAATTCAAATAGCTAAGCAATTTAATCTTGTTTTTAAAAGATTGGACAAAATCGAAACCCTTGTAAAAAAAGAGGAAATTAAAAGGAAAGGTACTATGAGTGTGGATGTCGCCCAGGGTGAAAAAATTATGAACAAGTTGGAATCATTATGCAATGATCTGAGGGAAGGGGGTTTGGCCACTGCTGATGACTCCGGCCATAGTAACACCAAAAGCTTAACAGCGGTTAAAGCCGTCTCATCTAGCAGTATTCTAACCAATATCCCACCCGCACTGACTAAGGGCCCAAATTATGATTCTTTTGGAGCAGCAGGAAGAGCCACTACTAATATCATGAGCTCGGACGCTAATCCTACTATTACTCCATCAGTAACCCGAAAAGATAGGACAGGCAATAAACCGGAGAGTGTAAGCACAAGCAGAGGTGCGTCAGTAAGAAATAGCACCACTAATAACTTAGGACCATCACTTCACTTACCCCCAGAAGCCTGCCCATATGTTCTTGTGCTAGCTGGTGTACCAGCCCTTAATGAAAACCAAAGCGAGTCATGGCCACAATTGCACAATAAATGCACTGATTGGCTGACTAAACACAAAGGGGCAAGATGGAACATATCTAATGAGATTATATCAACCCGCCGGGTAAGCTGGGTGGGCCCACAACACAAAAATATCAGTGGGGACTGCATAGTGATCAACTTCCGACACCCGAGCTCTGTAAGATTCTTTTTAGACACACACAACACCTATGCCAGTACATCGACTGCCATAACTCTTCACCCATTGGGCCACTTTTATAGGCCCCCACACAGAATATTTCAAACGGCCTCTAATACCATTCCTCTATCCAACAGATTCTCTGTTCTATCTGAATTAGGAAGCTTAGATTGACCACTATTAACTTCTACTATTACACCGGATAAGGTTATTAGTACAATGCCTTTGGAAATGGCAAAATCTATAAACACTCCTGAGTCCTGTCCAGATGGATTAATTCCACCCCATGTAGTACGCCCCGACTTTTCCATTGTCCACCCTCCTCGCACCACTATTCCACCAATTGATACTCTTAGTATCATTAGTTGGAATATTGCTGGGCTTTCAAGCAAGATGAAAATTAAAGAATGGGTTACATGGATAAGTCACTTTGATGTGGTAATGTTGCAGGAAACATGGTGCACATGTCCTCAATTACTGGAGGGTTTTTTCTGCCATAATCTTACTGCCTTGCCCTCCGTTTCGGGGCGACCAAGTGGTGGTCTATCCATCTGGGCAAAAGTTTCTAAAGACGTGAAAATTGAACCTTTACGTGTGGTCAGTAAACATCTGATAGCTGTGAAATATGTTGCAAGGTTAAGAATTTGTCTTATAAACTTTTATAATAATGATTTTACTAACCATCCAAATCCTATTTTTTTGGAACTGTTTAATTTTATTGATGAAGTTGCAAATGGAGAAAAGTTTGGCCAATTCGATGGCATTTGTGTTGGTGGAGACTTTAATGCCCACATCCATCATACATCCCCGCCTTGTAGACGAGGTGCTGAATTATTGGATTTATTACATAGCAGGGATTTAGATGATGTAATGAGCCTATGTGGATCCCCTGAGGGAATTGAGCCGGCCCCTACTTACATTGGCCGTGGTAGTTCAACCACGATTGATTACATGTTTACCTCTTCCCTCCTTAGTGAAGTGTTATTTAGTTCTGAGGTTGTTAGTAGCCCATATAGCGATCATCTGCCCATAGTAATCCAACTTAAATCTATTAATAAACCTATAGGCCCATATGAGACAGGAGCCCAAAATATCACTGTCTCTACAGACGGGCTCAGGATTGTCTGGAGAGGGATCGACAACCAAGAGATCCTATCTACTGTGATCAGGAATAATCCTCTGTTGATCTCCAAATGTTTAGCATTCGGTGGCCCCGACATAATTAAGTCTTTTTGTGATTTATGCATAGTTATAAAAAGGGCAATATCCAGACCGTCAAAAGAACACAATGTAACCGATCAAAGATGGTTCGACACTAATTGCTCGAGGGCCAATAGAGAACTCAGAAAGGCCTTGGCAGTTAAACCCCGAGATGTGTCCCTTGTCAGTTCACTACGCTTTAAATATAAACACGCATTAAAAGTTAGAACTGAGGAGCTCTTAAAAAGTCACTGGGATAATCTAACGAAATCTGCTGCCCTAAAAGACTCAACTGGGTTTTGGAGAGATGTAAAGAACTTGAGAGCCCTGGGAAGTAACATCACCCCGATCAATTGCAATATCACAGGAGACTCATGGGTCACCCACTTTTCGAAACTATATGCGGAAGTTGGAAATCATACCGAGGATAATTTCCCAGACAGTACCATAGTCATAACACTAGAGGAGGTAGAGGAAGCTATTGGAAATAGTGCCGGTAACAAGGCACCTGGCCCGGATGGCTTGTCTATTGACCAGATTAAATCCAACACTAGCTTCTGGGCCCCCTTACTCTGTAATCTTTTTAATAACTTGAGTAAGAAATCTATCCCCTCGACATGGTCCAGTAGTACTATTGTACCTATTTTCAAAAAGGGAAATAGGCTGGACCCGGGGTGTTATCGACCAATATCATTGATCGATAATACCCTGAAGGTCCTTGGCAGGGTCTTATTTGATAGAATTAGCACACGGGCAGATGACAATTCTATCATCCACCGCTGCCAGTTAGGCTTTAGGAGCAAACTTGGCACGGTGGAACAATGTCTGAACCTCAACCTTATAATGGCTAAATACACAAGAGCTAAACAATCCCCTCTGTATTTTGGGTTCATGGACCTAAGCTCAGCATTTGATTTTGTAAACCGTTCTCGCTTATGGTCCATTCTTCTAAACTACGGCTTAGATGAACCACTAGTCCACTTTTTGGCCAACCTCCATTGCAACCTGAAGGCCCGCGTCCGAATAAATAATGAAGGCGAGGTCTCAAACGAAATTTTAATAGGCAAGGGGGTTAGACAGGGCTGCGTTCTGGCCCCCTTGCTTTTTATACTATACATCAATGAATTAACCCATTCTTTATGTAACCTGACAAAAGACGTCCCTATGATTAACAAGAAACCAATCCCGGCGTTACTCTACGCGGATGATGCGGTACTCATGGGCCGCACTCCGAACGCCCTGCGTATTTTAATATCGGGATTCGTTGACTACATGTCTGACTTAGGTGTGTGCACTAATTTTAGTAAATCTTTTATAATGACCTGTGGTCCTAAAAACTATAAAATCCCTAAGATTGTGATAGGTCAAAACTCCTTAAAAAGCACTTGCACTTTCCCATATTTGGGTCTGCTATTTTCTAATAGCGGCTCGTGGCAACCCCACGTTGCAATGGGGAGAAATAAACTCTCAAAATCGATTAACTCTGTTATCTCTCTCCGCCAACCGCGCCAGGCGGATGTGGTTTCCAGCTTATTACAAATTTATCGGAGCCAATGCCTCCCAACTGGCACATATGGGGCTGAAGTCTGGGGGTTTTCGAACTGTTCCGAACTACAGAGAGAAGAGAACAGATTTTGCCGGAAAATTTTGGGGGGAGTCATTAGTGCACCAACCACTGTATGCCATAATGAATTAAAACTACATTATGTTGAGGATTTTATATGAGCCAGACCCGCACTGTTTTGGTTAAGGGTCTGGAAAAACCCGGCAGCTTCCTTGTCCCGCGAGATTATTATGGACTGTCTGAATTGCGAGAATGTCGACTTAATTCCCTGGATTAATGCGGTAGAAAAGAGCCTCATGAGTGTTAACTATGGTCATCTCTTTACATACCCTGACCAGATCGATGGCTCCCACAAAAATTTAGTGAGAAGGGCACTCTATCAGCATTTTCATAAAGAGAGGGAAAGAGTAGATTCTGTGAAACAATCTACTATCAATTATTTACAAATCCAGGAATCATCCCTTGAATTCTCGATGTTACCACAGCCCTATTTACGTAAAAAACTGGGCAGATGGAAGAGGACCTTACTTTTCAGATTTAGGGACCGGAGTATTATTAATCTTATCTGCTTTCCATTGGGTTACATTAAAAATCTGGAAAAATTAAATTGCCCCTGTGACCATGGTGGAACCCAGAGTATGTTACACTTTATTTTTGGCTGTGGTTTTTACATGAAGTTTACAAGGCACTATCTAATCCCCTATTGTAGAAAACATGATCTGACCGACCTCAATCATGCTTATAGACATTTTCTAATGTTGGGATCTGATGAATTAATTTTTAGAGTTAGCAATTTTCTTAATGCTATTGTATGCTCACGCAGGTCCTTGAGAATTGATTAATTTTATACTAAGATACGCACTTTAAAACATGATTTGCACTAACCTAATGTGTTATAACGCATTTGTCTTGTCTTCATAATACCCATATTTATCCTTTTCTATACACTGCTATATATTGTATCTAAGGTGGTTTTATGCATTGTACAGTATAAAGGTCATTTGAGTTCTCATTGCTGTTTTTATAAATTATATTTGTAAATAATAAGTTGTGGCCCAAAACTGTAGTATCATATGTGTATTTTTAAAATTTATTTTGTGCTTTTATGGATGGTTTTTGAAATCCGAATAAAGTCTATTTGAATTGAATTGAATCATGACATCACTCATGACATCATCCTTGTGATAGAGGGGCGGTCGCGCAAGTTATAGTTATCTGAACTAACTATAACGGGGAAATTTCATTGTTTTTTTACGAGTGAAATATCCACCTAACTATAACCTGTGTGAAACCTATGGTTTTTTAAGTGAAGTTGCAAGTTTTTTAAATGCTAATTCCTAACTATAACGTGTGTGAAACCTATGGTTTTATAAGTGAATTTGTACTGTTTTTTAAATGCTAAGTTATGTATTTATAAAAAAAAAATTTCAACGTTTTTCACCGTGCGTGCACATTGGTCACACGGGGCGCTGCACGCACCGTGACCGCACCCCGCGATTTTTTTCGAAAAAAATAAAAAGTTTTTTTTCCCCTTGGGGGTCCTTCTGTGACCCCCTGACAAATGCTAGGGGGTCAGGAACTCTCTTCCCTGCCCCCTTTTCACGTTTTCCACCTTTTTTCCCGCTTTCCTTTTCAGTGCGAGAGACAAAATGGCGGCCGACACTTCCTGATTTCGACCGATTCCAATGTTTACCGACATCTAACAACCAATCAGAATTTCGCTTGCGCACAGGACCGTGCGCGCGTATAGATATTTATATGCTTTTAAATGCTATTTTCTCAGGAAATACTGAACAGATCACCAGACCTGCAAAAGGCACTTCCCTGACCTGAGGACCACCTCTCTGCCAAATTTCAAGTAATTCTGTTCAGCCGTTCGGGCTGTACCTTCGACTAAAGGTCCTATGGAAAAATGCATGGGGAAAACGTGTTTTGGGACCCCCCTTTTTTCTCGGCCCCCGCTTGACGAATCACCCCGAGACTTTCAGGGTAGGAGCTGAGCGGAGCGCCCCATTTGTTTTGAAAATTTCGCGAGGATTCGTCAACCGGCGCCAAAGTTATTCAAAATAGAATTTTCTGATTTCCTATGGAAACACGGTCCTAACTATAACTATCTACTGGCGACCGCCAGTAGATATATATATATATATATATACATATATACACACACACACACACACACACACACACACTAAATTAATCTGCTGATATTAATTTATTTTCTAAACAGTCTCAGAACCCATGAGTAGGCGTCACAGACCCCTAGGGGTTTGCAAAACGCAAGCTATGAAACGCTGGTCAAAAAAACTTTCCTATGCACTACAAAAGAGGTAAATGTTTTTAACATGCAACTGCAGTTCTGAATGCAGCCTTTGTAACTTTTCTATTCAGGTAAGGAAAGCTTGCAAGAAATTGTTATCTTTGAGGAAATTAAATACATTCATTTAATACAACTCTTTACACAGTCTCATTGATTTCATAATACGACCTAACATGGTCAATGAATTGGAGAGAAGCTGAAGTCCAACAACCCTTGAAGCTTGCATAGCTCAGATTTTCACAGCTCTTCGAAGCAAACATTAATACTAGAAAATCTCGTGTGTGATAATGAGGGAGGTCACATGAGGTATATGAATGACATAGATGCTGGAAAACTGTTGCCTAGAGGTAACCAATTTTCTTCACCAGCTAGAGTTTTTCTTAGATTCACATGATTGAACTGAGACTAACAAACAGTACTCAATAATAAGGGGAAGGCAGCAAGGAGGCACACATAATTATAAGCTGCCTGCCCCACCAGCGTCTCTGTACCTGGAACAGACTTAAAGATAATGACAAGTAAGGTCTGAAACATTTGTAACAGTTTGGCATATATCTGCCAGCTGAATACCAGCAAAGAGTGCTGTTGTCACAGTCATTCTCTTTGCAGGATGCGCTCCTAATGCCTATCAGAAGAGTCCTCCTGCTTTAGATAGACAAAGGTCAATAGTGGCCAGTGCTTATTTTGAGTCGGGGGTTTTCAGTGCTTAGCATCGGCACTTAATTGTCAACAATGGCACGTATGAGTCCACTAATAGGGAGTTTTCATATATATCCTTTCCCTCTTTATTTCCCTCTACAACTGGATCCTCCTCCCTTACGAGAGTCGAATTACTCATCATCAACTCCATCTCAACACTCAAACTGGGACTAACAACCCTCTTGAGCTCCACAAAATTGTGGGCAGTGGCTTGCACCTGGCTCCTACTGATCAGTGCCAGGAGGGGCACTAAGATGTAGCATGCTAACTATTAGGTGGGAGAGGGCCTTTTGAAAACAGGAGCACCTGCAACTCTGACATTTGCTAACTTGACACATTCCTAGGCATTCAGTACTCTTGAGTGTAGGTTATAGATTCAGAGGCCATACTACTTTGCATTTTGCTCCCTAGCCCCAATTGTGATGATGTAAAACAGAAGTTACTATTTTTTAATTTATGGGAAAGGAGAAAAAAATTAAAACTCCTACCTTACAAATGAAAAAGGATGAGGCTTGTAATGGGATTCCCAGAATAGTAGATGAAAAGGTCAATTTTCTCAAAAAGACTTTAAGAGTCTCACTCACGTCAAACACTGTACACGTGATACCAGTAAGCTATGATTTTTTCTCTTCCTTTCCCGAGTTGTCAATTCTAGTTAGTCTTTTTTTGGCTGGTAAGATCACATCAGCAGAAGTTATAAACGCTAGACGCAAAGCGCACAGGGCTAAGCACCCAGGCCAAAATGTCTTCTAATTTAATACGTTTTTAAATGACCATCATCTCCCATTTTACTGGTAATGTAAAATAATATTTTCATTCATTCCTTTCCCGGTGAGAGGGAGATCAAACATTATGGAAACTGAAAAGACCAAAAGAGACCATACACTTTATAAACACTTCAGTCCAATTCTTTAATTATAATAGCCTGCAAATTTTTCATTAAAATTTGGCAGGCAAACTTTGAAAGATTAGATAACTTTACGACTCGAAAAGTACAATCTTTCAAATAAATTTGGTCTTGTCATGTCATTTGAATGACTGCTGGTAAACCTATTGGTAATAGGTATTTGATTTCTTATTTCACATTTGTTGTCACTCTCCCTTTCCTCTTGTTCCTCCATTTCTGCACATATTTGTGACAAGTAAAGGAACGCACCCTCGAAGAGAGTACAGCATTGTTGGATAAGTCCCAACAGGTCGACTGTGGCAAACACCAGGGCGGTTTTTAAAGCTTGGGGGAGCTCACTCAGTCTGGCCACCATCGAAGGACTACTTGTCGTGCCTAAAAGACTGTTATTATTCTCATTGTTTTAACTAAAGATAGCAAAGGAGGTTTTACGAATATGCTGTGTATATATATATATTTGGTTGCTTTTTAAATAAATTGCTAAAAGTCTGCTTTTCCTCCTTTTTCTAAACATATGCTGTTTTTTTGTAATGGTTTTTATTAACCACACAATAAAGAATTCATTTATTCATTCATTCAATACTTTTATTACACTTTCTGACTTTAAAGGAGACCAATCATACACTCCGTTAGATATCTTTTATATTATAGACTAAGGCTCATGTGCAAAGGTTATGCCAACATTTCTTGCAGCACCTGCTGTGTTCAAAACTCTATATGGAATGGTGACTGCCACCACCACAAAGCACCTGGTTACTAAAGTGGATCCCTCAATACCAGAGGAGATGCCAAGAAGGTATGTGGGGAGGAGCTGGGCTCTGAGATTTCAGACAACATCTGGAAATGTGTTGCATGCAAACTGGAATGCTCACTTCCAAGAGTAGTCTACATATAATTCATAACAAGTTTCTACAGTAGGTATATTACACGCCTGAATCCCTGTGGAGATTTGGCCTCAGGGAGCATTCTCAGTGTGACAGATGTATCAGGGGTGGGATTCTTCTACGTCGTTTGGGTGTGTGAAACGGATTAGTGACTGTACTGCCATCACAATAGACTTGCATAACATGAGCTCTACTGGTTCAAGTGATATATGAACTTCTGCAGTTCAAGACCCTGATACCCTTAGGAGAATGGGTGATTAGTAGCCTGCTTGCCGTATCCAGGTTTGTAACCAGATTATGTGACTCACTATATCACGGTCACATTTGTTTGTTGTTCTTTATTCCTTTACAGTTATTGCAATGCTTTCTGCAATAAAATACTTTTAAAGAAGATGACATGGGGAATAACTTCTTTCAAATTCTCTTGGCCGCAGTTTCAAAACTGCCAAGTTACGTTGTCAATCCTCGGTCTCAAAACAGCCTTTGAGACGGAGTCTAAACAGACCACAGCTGAAGCTTTCAGACACTAATACACTAGAAACTGGCCAACACATAGAGGGAATGCTGATTATTTTCAGACCACCAGACAGATATGGTTCAAGCGTGTAAAAACTATGCTTTATCATGTACAGGTAATAATTGCTACTACTGTCTAAAGACTGTCTATCCTAAGTACCCACCTTCATACACAAGCACAGGATAAATACAAATATTACAAGTAACTTTCCTAGCAAACCACTTAAAAACTACTAGCCACTTTGTCAACATTACACATACATCAACTAATCAGATAGTTAGCCCAGGAGCAACCCACTTCCAATTCTTCAGGCAGTAGACCAATCACCCCTAGACCTCTACCTCACCGTTACATTAAAACTACCAGCTACACAAGGCACACTCCAGATCTAAACACACCACAAGGACTTAAAGCACTCGAGCCAACACCTGCATCACCCATAGCTTCACCCACTACAAATCCAACAACACACTAGCTGAACGACTACAATCAAAACAACTAACACACACAATGTCACTCACAAGGTGGAAATTAAAAGTAAGGGGAAGGCACAAATGCATGAGAACTCGTTTCCCTGACTGTACTTTCCACACAGCCTTCCACACCTCGTTCAAACCACAATACAACACAGCCGCTACCACACCACCACCTACCACACAAAAAGCCTACACACCCACTCCTTAAACCTTAAAATGATCTAACCCAGTAACATACTCTTCATCTCAAACTATAACCAGATTACCCTCAATTCCCATTAACATAGGTCTTTGCTCCTCCTCCCATAGTAGACCACACCTCCTCCCCCAAAACACACTCACATCAAGACTAAAGAGACAACTTAAATGTGTATTCTACAATGCAAGGTCCATGAACACATATTTTAACATACTTGATCTACTCTCAGAATCCACACCAGCCTTCACCTTCATTACAGAAATATGCCTCAGTAAAGACTTCACACCCACCTACAATAAAGTGATCCCACCTGAATGTGGCATCATCGACAAATATTGTATATACAAAATTGGAGTAAGTCTAGCTGTCTTACACAGAAAAATATAAATAAGTAATTAAATGAATCGCACAAATCAAAAACGTCATCATGGACAACTGCAAACCCTTGCTGGTATGATATCACCCCACACAATCACTCATGTATTCCTTCCTGGTACTATATAGACTAACACCCAGTGATGTTAAATTTAAAGATTTCTTGCTAGATACAGTGACCACGATTCATCTGAACCACCCCATTGTATACATTGTCAGAGACCTAAACGTATGGTTTCACAGAAAGAATCCAACTACAATCACACTCATCACAGCCAATCTTGGAGCCTTCAACAAATTGTATCCGGCCCAAATCACTCCACTGTACACAGTCTGGACATCCCATTTGCCCACTTTATGGAGAACACAGACAAAAACACTCCCAACACATGAACCAAGCATCATAGAAAGAAACAAAAGCAATCTTCCACATCTAAATACTTTCAATACCTTCTTGGAAAAAGAGCTCCTCATTGCAAGCAAACCATCAGGATCACCTTCAGATCCAGCTCCTTCAAAACTCTCTAGATTTTAGGATGGAATTAGGTTCATTACCACACAAGCTGAAAACCTCCTATATTAGACCATTCCTCAAAAATGAATACCACAACCCATCCGACCCAGAAAACTACAGACCAATAGCTACTGGTCCATGCCTAGGAAAAAAAATTGAAAAAGCATGGTTTCCTCAACTTTTCAAGTTTATGGAGTAAAAATGACAATGTCAGATGAAAAATCCAGTTTCAGTCCAGGTAGAGGCGCAAAAACAATCATCATATCCATTTGGCATAAACTAAATCTCACAATGGACAAGAACTGAGTGGCAGTCCTATTGCTTCAGGAACAAATAGTGGCTGCTGAAACTGTCCATTACCGCATGCTATTACAAAAGCTATCATCTCGGAATATGTGAATAAAATGGATCCGTTAGAGAGAAAGTGCATTACACCTACTACCTTTCACATAGGATTATCACACCTAACACTATGGCATCTCTCAGCTGTACACCATATCTCCTCTATTATTCCACATCAACTTAACCTCATTACGAGACCCGATTACGTTATCCAGTTGCAACTATGTAGACGTCACACACATTATTCAATTAAATGCGTGTCCCAGAAGACCTCTACACAACTCAAAACCTGACTGCCTTCACTTCATAAATGCATGGCCGATGAGTAATCAGCTAAAGCTCGACACCACAAAGACAGATTATGATCTGCATACAATGAGAAAAATCCCAGCCTACTGTCATGTGGCCCAAAGAACCTGAAGATCCTCCAACACCAAGAAAAGTAAGAAACCTAGGGGTAACTATGGATTTGGACCCATCCTCGATACCACATGTCAACAAGGTCACAAAGAGGCCCTTTGCAACAAAAGCTACAAGCTATACTCACATTCGTAATCCCCAATTATGCCAACAGCCTTTACCTTGGCTCCTCCAGTTTCATCATACACAAAAGCCAACACACACACAATTCAACACACCCAGATTGCAGCCACAAGCCTTACTCTCTACCTTCAATCATAAGAATGCATGATCCCATTCCTGCAATCATTACAATGCCTGCCTATAGACAGAAGAGCATAGTTCAAGGCATTCTGCATTGTCCAAAATCCGAGGCTTGCACCACAGATCATCATAGCACCTTTCTATAAGGAATCCATAGGAGGCACCGCTTTGTCTGTACAAGCTGTCAAGCACTGGAACTCGCTCAAAATCACATACACTTCAGAGGAAAGTTGAAAACATGGGTATTTCCAAGATAACTACATTATTCCACAACCATGGGGTAGAACCCTGAATAATAATCACTCCTTTAAAGACAATCTACAGTCTACAGACCAGTCCAACCTACACACTGCTTTCAATGTCCAGGCTAGTTATAAAGAGCAGACCTATTTCTAGCTTAGGTAGAAAATAGTAAGGTCAACTGATACATAAACATCCTGGCCAACACTGAAACAAATAACATAACACTCAGTGGGAGGACAGCCAAAGGCAGTTCATACAGGCTGCTGATTCCATTACACTGCTTGACCCTCTTACACTCACATAAGGCATGAGTGCTATGGGTCATGTCCATCACTCAGTACTGTAACAGTTCACAGCAATAAAGCACCCCTCACTGACTGAACAGGCACGGAATTACTGGAGAGATCTGCCACATACCACTGGCCAAAGGAGGATTTTAATTCAGTACACCAGTGCAGACACTAGCAAGCTACATATTATAGCTGCTTCTTAAAATAGCAACATACCAAAAAGATATGCAATGATAGTAAGGAAGTCCACCCCAGCAGATCCCACTACCATTTCTCCCTCAAACCTAAGTCTTCTCATAACTAGAAGCTTAAAAAATGGTAGAAAGGACAATCCAGTGCAGTAATCAGCTAAGCGGGCTTTGATGATAAGAAATACCATAAAAGGACCTTCAGAGCAGCTCAGTCCTGCCAGGTTTATGAAAAACAAACTGCGTGCCTACCTCCCACATTACTTTATGCATCACACTGCTAAGCACTGCGTTCCATTACACAAGAACTGCACCTTCATTGGCCATCATGCACAACATGGAAACACTTTGGACATAGGATCAAAAACAAAGATAACAAATTTTCAACCACACACCCTACACGGTGTAGCATGCTGCCCATGTAGAAAGTGCTTCAGAGCCCCCATAAGTACGGGCTAAATAAATGTTGCAGTTAAATACCTTCTTAGAAAATATTAATTTACTTTTAAACTCACCATCCTGTGATTCTGTCACTGGGACTTTTCAAAGCTGACAAACAACTCTTTAAGCAAAGCAATAAGTTTTGGTTACACCCTGAAGCAACATACAACAATACACAAAAGCATATTAAAAAAAAAGCACATCGATGTTAGCGGCTCGGAAGAGTATGAGGGGAGGCAGACGAGAATGACCCTTAGGGAGCTGGCTAGTATCCATGTCTGCCTCCGGCTGATCCAAGTTAAATTCCTCCATAGGGTCTACTTCAGAAACGTACATACTGCGCTGGAGGAAGGACAGGAAACTGGACCATGGTTGTACCCACTGCGCTTACGACAGGGGCACACTTTTCCACATGATATGGGATTACCCAACCATTAGACAATTCTGGGAATGGGAGGAGGGAGCCTTGACAGCAGCAGTGGGAATGTCAGCTCGGCTACATCCCAACTTGGCTTTATTGGGTTTAAGGGAAGAAGAGTTACAGTCACTTATGGATGGGTGTGGGATGAATTGTGGCTAAGCAACATACTGCCAAGTCTGTGGAACTCCAGAGAGACCCCGACCATCAGGTTATGGACCAAGCGAATGGACCACTGTGCACTTATGGAACAAGAGGTCTATAGGGCCCTCACGAACTGACCCCACCCCCCCCCCCCCCCCCCAACAAAAGCAATCTTCCACATCTAAATACTTTCAATACCTTCTTGGAAAAAGAGCTCCTCATTGCAAGCAAACCATCAGGATCACCTTCAGATCCAGCTCCTTCAAAACTCTCTAGATTTTAGGATGGAATTAGGTTCATTATCACACAAGCTGAAAACCTCCTATATTAGACCATTCCTCAAAAATGAATACCACAACCCATCCGACCCAGAAAACTACAGACCAATAGCTACTGGTCCATGCCTAGGAAAAAAAATTGAAAAAGCATGGTTTCCTCAACTGTTCAAGTTTATGGAGTAAAAATGACAATGTCAGATGAAAAATCCTGTTTCAGTCCAGGTAGAGGCGCAAAAAGAATCATCATATCCATTTGGCATAAACTAAATCTCACAATGGACAAGAACTGAGTGGCAGTCCTATTGCTTCAGGAACAAATAGTGGCTGCTGAAACTGTCCATTACCGCATGCTATTACAAAAGCTATCATCTCGGAATATGTGAAAAAGCTTTAAAAAGGACTGAATAAAATGGATCCGTTAGAGAGAAAGTGCATTACACCTACTACCTTTCACATAGGATTATCACACCTAACACTATGGCATCTCTCAGCTGTACACCATATCTCCTCTATTATTCCACATCAACTTAACCTCATTACGAGACCCGATTACGTTATCCAGTTGCAACTATGTATACGCCACACACATTATTCTATGAAATGCGTGTCCCAGAAGACCTCTACACAACTCAAAACCTGACTGCCTTCACTTCATAAATGCATGGCCGATGAGTAATAAGCTAAAGCTCGACACCACAAAGACAGATTATGATCTGCATACAATGAGAAAAATCCCAGCCTACTGTCATGTGGCCCAAAGAACCTGAGGCTCCTCCAACACCAAGAGAAGTAAGAAACCTAGGGGTAACTATGGATTTGGACCCATCCTCGATACCACATGTCAACAAGGTCACAAAGAGGCCCTTTGCAACAAAAGCTACAAGCTATACTCACATTCGTAATCCCCAATTATGCCAACAGCCTTTACCTTGGCTCCTCCAGTTTCATCACACACAAAAGCCAACACACACACAATTCAACACACCCAGATTGCAGCCACAAGCCTTACTCTCTACCTTCAATCATAAGAATGCACGATCCCATTCCTGCAATCATTACAATGCCTGCCTATAGACAGAAGAGCATAGTTCAAGGCATTCTGCATTGTCCAAAATCCGAGGCTTGCACCACAGATCATCATAGCACCTTTCTATAAGGAATCCATAGGAGGCACCGCTTTGTCTGTACAAGCTGTCAAGCACTGGAACTCGCTCAAAATCACATACACTTCAGAGGAAAGTTGAAAACATGGGTATTTCCAAGATAACTACATTATTCCACAACCATGGGGTAGAACCCTGAATAATAATCACTCCTTTAAAGACAATCTACAGTCTACAGACCAGTCCAACCTACACACTGCTTTCAATGTCCAGGCTAGTTATAAAGAGCAGACCTATTTCTAGCTTAGGTAGAAAATAGTAAGGTCAACTGATACATAAACATCCTGGCCAACACTGAAACAAATAACATAACACTCAGTGGGAGGACAGCCAAAGGCAGTTCATACAGGCTGCTGATTCCATTACACTGCTTGACCCTCTTACACTCACATAAGGCATAAGTGCTATGGGTCATGTCCATCACTCAGTAATGTAACAGTTCACAGCAATAAAGCACCCCTCACTGACTGAACAGGCACGGAATTACTGGAGAGATCTGCCACATACCACTGGCCAAAGGAGGATTTTAATTCAGCACACTAGTGCAGACACTAGCAAGCTACATATTATAGCTGCTTCTTAAAATAGCAACATACCAAAAAGATATGCAATGATAGTAAGGAAGTCCACCCCAGCAGATCCCTCTACCATATCTCCCTCAAACCTAAGTCTTCTCATAACTAGAAGCTTTAAAAAAGGTAGAAAGGACAATCCAGTGCAGTAATCAGCTAAGCGGGCTTTGATGATAAGAAATACCATAAAAGGACCTTCAGAGCAGCTCAGTCCTGCCAGGTTTATGAAAAACAAACTGCGTGCCTACCTCCCACATTACTTTATGCATCACACTGCTAAGCACTGCGTTCCATTACACAAGAACTGCACCTTCATTGGCCATCATGCACAACATGGAAACACTTTGGACATAGGATCAAAAACAAAGATAACAAATTTTCAACCACACACCCTACACGGTGTAGCATGCTGCCCATGTAGGAAAGTGCTTCAGAGCCCCCATAAGTACGGGCTAAAAAAATGTTGCAGTACAATACCTTCTTAGAAAATATTAATTTACTTTTAAACTCACCATCCTGTGATTCTGTCACTGGGACTTTTCAAAGCTGACAAACAACTCTTTAAGCAAAGCAATAAGTTTTGTTTACACCCTGAAGCAACATACAACAATACACAAAAGCATATTAAAAAAAAAAGCACATCGATGTTAGCAGCTCGGAAGAGGATGAGGGGAGGCAGACGAGAATGGCCCTTAGGGAGCTGGCTAGTATCCATGTCTGCCTCCGGCTGATCCAAGTTCAATTCCTCCATAGAGTCTACTTCAGAACCGTACATACTGCGCTGGAGGAAGGACAGGAAACTGGACCATGGCTGTACCCGCTGCGCTTACGACAGGGGCACACTTCTCCACATGATATGGGTTTACCCAACCATTAGACAATTCTGGGAATGGGAGGAGGGAGCCTTGACAGCAGCAGTGGGAATGTCAGCTCGGCTACATCCCAACTTGGCTTTATTGGGTTTAAGGGAAGAAGAGTTACAGTCACTTATGGATGGGTGTGGGATGAATTGTGGCTAAGCAACATACTGCCAAGTCTGTGGAACTCCAGAGAGACCCCGACCATCAGGTTATGGACCAAGCGAATGGACCACTGTGCACTTATGGAACAAGAGGTCTATAGGGCCAGAGGATGCCTATTATGTCCTGTGTTCATGTGTATGGGAACTCTAGTGGTCCTTGGCAGATTCCTTACAAGTATTACATAATCTGGTGGGTGTGACTGAGTGTGCTTATAAAGTTTGTGATGCAGTGCTTTCAGTTAACGGTTGCATGCTGAAGAATAAGGACGTGCAAACCAGGCCTCCGTATATGGCGTGGTCTGTTTCATGCTCCTGGGCTGGGAAGACGCTACGGATGCACACACAAAATACGAATGGATTTGGGGACCCTGGATGGACTATTCCCAGGACACAGACTTAAAGAGTTCAGCATGCTAGCTTTACGACTGAGGAGCGATAAACCTACTCTACCGTACTGATATTATGCAGTAAGTGATTAGAACGCGACTTTGTATGCCCTATCAAGACACATTCCTTTAGTTGCTTTATTGTTGTAAGAATATCTTGCGATTGGCTGCACTACTACTTTTTGTATTACACATGGGAATATTGCAAGGGTGTGCTATGGAAATATATCCAATTATATTGTGGATTGCTTGGTTTATCAATCTAATTTAAAAAAATTCACACACACACAAAAAAAAAAAAAAAAAAAAAAAAAATCACAAAAAAACCAACACATGGGATACAGGAAAATGCATAGGTCGGAGAACCAGCAGTGTAGAAATGTAGTTCATGGCTTCAACTCAAAAATCATGAAACTGCTCTCAAAACTGACAAATCCCACAGACCTCTTGGTCAATCTCCTGGTTTCTTTTCCGTCTCTCTTGCCCTTTATTGAATACATATTAGTGGAACCTCTGAAATTCAAGTACTGGATGGAAACAACAAACCATCACTTGCTTATTATGCTATGAAAGTAAAGCACATCCAATAATGGACATTCACATTTCTTTCAGATACTAAAAAAAAGGCAATGAAGTATAGTGTTAAAATCGTCCTTGGAAGTCAATATCTCATTTGTCTGTCACCTACTGCTTTGCACATAGCTCGCAGAAACTTTGCTACATGTTACTCTAAGCACTCTGAAGGAAAAAATGAAAGACATATACTCACGTCCATCATTAATATCTCATTAAATGCCTTATAACTCATCGGATGTTCCCAAATGACATTGGAATCCGGAGAGAGACCATCGTCAGAAGAGACTGGAGCCTCCATCCTGCAGCTCACCAAGGCAGACAGTGGCTGCACCTTTCAAGTTTTTCCACTTTGACATCGGCATGCCAGAAAACGTTCCGTGCGCTTTCACAGACGAATGATATGCCATGCCACACCCAGAATTTAACCTACATACAGGCTTGAAGGAGGCACAGAGATATGGGATATTTTTTTTATGAAACATAATAAACAAGCATTGGCATAGCCAATAGGTCTCGCATTTGGGACCTTATAAGTATTTAGCCATGCAACAGTAGCATAACTAAATACTTATAAGGTCCCAAAAGCGAGACCTATTAGCTATGCCAAGCGGGCGTGCGGCCACGAAAGTGATCGCGATCAAACGTCAAAGCGGCCGCGAAAGTGAAAGTAATCGCGGTAAAGCGCGGGCGCGCGCGCGCCTTCGCCCGCGCACATGCACTGTAGCTCTAGGCTGGCCTGGTAGCACTTTTTGGAGCCCTCTCAATAAGTCTCGCCTGACCCAGCGCATGCGCTGGGTCAGGCGAGACCTAAAAACAACATCTGCACCACAAAGAACAAAGCCCCGTTTTGGCTACTCGAAGCTGTGATTGCCACTGAATGCAAACCGGGCTGCACGATATACGGAAAATAAAGGAACTGTGGCACGGGAATTTCACCAGGTTTGCCCATGATCACTCTACTAGCCACGCGGAAAGCGAAGAATAACACTTTTGCTTTGTGGCAGCTAGACAAAAAACTTTCCACATCTCTGTTGAGCGGTACTTCACTGAAAATGGATTTTGTTTGAAGCAAGGTCGACCCGCAGGTGAGACAATGCTATGTCAGTAAAGGAAACAGTCAATCCCCGTACTTTTCAAACAGGTACATTTAAAAGGGTGGATTTTCAGAGTCACAGTCCGTGCTTGCAAAAACATGTTTCACTCGCTTGGAAACCCTACCCCAGGAAGTTACTTCTCAATACAAGGAAAAGATTGAGGGGGGGGGGGTCCCTTTCTGGTAGTATAAAAAGTGCAGGGAGCCAGCAGGGCTTGTTTTAAACGGGGAGGGTATTCCTGGCTAACAACGGTGTCCTTAAAGGGGCCATACAGTGCTGAGAAAAAAAAATACTTCTTTCATGCAACCCTGCCACAAACCATCACCAATAACCACTATTCTATATTGGTACTTCGTTCGATGCAACATCATTTGCAACATGCCACCTTCAAACTGCAATTCAAGGGTACATTGTAGCAGCCTACTTCATGTTCCATTCCATCAACTCAGCTTTCCCAATACTGATCTAATATTCTGTATTGCACTAAACACAGTTTAGTTGCAAAAAAAGCACATAGGAAAAATATGCCTGCAGTGTTAGTCTCGCAGGTAGTGGGAAACGCTTTCAACTCTCTCTAGTACTGAATGGCATATATGATTTGTGACTTACCTTTTTCAACCTTAAACTTCAATAAACATACATTTGGAGGAAAGGAGGAGACAAAGTAGGAGAGAGGTGATCAAAAATAGAGGGAGACAAAAAAGGGAAAGCGGTAGGCTAAGGGGGGGGGGGAGAATTGGTGTGTCAACAACATTAAGGAATGCAGAGTGCGGACAGGTAAAAACAAGAAGGGACAAGAAACACCCTGAGTCGCCAAGTGCTAATAGCAAAGGTCCCTATATGTGGCTTAGTCCATGATATCCAGCTCTGCACTGATCTGCAGCAGCTTCTCAGACAGCGGTGGGATTTGGCTCCTCCCCCCTTCCCCCCACCCCATCCCCAGGATCAATGTTGAAGTGTCATGGCTTCACTGCCTCTCCGCCCTTTTTCTAGTGGCTCGCAGAGAGCCCGTCCTCCTGACCTGAACCCTATATGCAACCCCTACCTAGCGTACCTCTAAACACTTTGGTTCTCCATAAAGCCATGTCCCATTTGAAACCTGCTCTTTAAACAGGCATGCACCCCATTCATGAAATATGACGCACCAGAGCCCCGTATAGGACACTTTAAAATGATCTCGTATAAAGATATCACTGTGTATCTCACCTCACCACCAAAGGACGGGTAAGGAGCACCCCTCTGCCAGGAAGGGTACTAATAGAAGCAAGGAAAACGGGCCCACCAAGTAACTTGCGGGGGGACAGTCCTGGCCTTTGTATATACCTCCGTAAAAAATTGTTGTCCTGAGATTTTCACTTTCGATTTGTGTTTTTGTTTCATTAGAGAAGTAATTTAGCTTGGGTAGACATTTCTAACCCGTGCAGAAATTTTCTGGACAGCATTTTTTAAAATGGCGGATGTGTTGCAGTGATGATGCAATATTTCAGGAACCATGAGACCTATATACCTCATTTTGATGTCAGAACGTAGGTTTTGGGGGTCAAGTAATCTTAGAGACAGAAAACAACTCCTCAGAGCAACCCTTCCGCCATGTCCCAAAATGGCGTCTCTATAATGATATTTTTTGCCATCCTATTGGTAATTTATTTTAATATTGTTTTTGTTGCAGGTTTTCCGTTAATTCAAATTCGTAAACATGAGCAAAGCAGATGGTAGCAGAGGATCTTTACCTCCTGACAGAGTGTTGCTAACTACAAAATCTGAGGACAAAGAAACAGGAGTCATATGCCGAACTAATCCTAAAGAAAAGCGAACATCAACTGTGACTGGACAGAAGAGAGTTGAGATGCCGCAGAAATACGGCAAGATGAAATTCACAAAAGATTGACACTGATGGGTGAAGAGTATCAAATATTTTATCATTGTAACGTCAAGTGCTACAAGTCATATAACATGGAAAAAAGTCTGGAAAAATTGTCAAAAAAATAGGAGAAACCAGTGAATCACAACAAGAATCTGAGTCTTCTGAGAAAGCGACGACAACCAAACCCAATGCCCATCCACTCAGAAGATCGATGACTACCCTCATCCACCTCCAACGACTGATCAGAAAGCAAAGGATCTTCAAAGTGTAATCTGTGGTTTAGCCAGAGCAAGGGCCAAAGGGATTGATAAAGAACAATGTACAGAGTTTGTGAGTCTCAAAGGGCAAACATTCTTTTATCTATAGCTAGTTTCTTCCAAGATGAAGTTTTCAGCCGAGCAGCAGATCTAAACAGCGAGGTGAATATATTTGCAGCGGATTTGTATGCCAACCCTGCATGCGTGCATACATTTGAAAATACAAATGTACAATGAGCTCCCAGCAGCAACGTAACCGCCAGCCTTCATTTAAGTTTGCACTCTTTGAAAAAGCAACGGTAGTTTTAAAGCCGTTCTTGGGCTGGTGTATTGGAAATAAGAGAGGGTAGTCTGAGCAGCATACTACAGCTGGCTACGGGTTCACACTCAGATCAGAGAAATAATGCTCATCATTCATGAAACTGTATTGATCCATAACATTTCTTTTTTTTTAAAATTACAATTTTTTTAGTGAGAGTGCACATTGGCAGAATTCGTTTTTGTCAGTCTAACAAAAAGAATGAACCATTTACGGTGTTCTCAGCTGATTTGACTCCTGAAGTTCTTGCTGCTCTTCGCAAAATTCTATTTTCTGTGTCTGCCCATTTCTCCAGTTCCCTTTTCCAAATGACACAAATGTTATTAGTGTGCTACTCAGATTTGTTGCAATGTTCATAAGTCAATGATTGTCAGTTATGGATACGTTATGGAACAAGCGAGAAAAGACACTTAATCCAGCTTCATATTCTGTACAAAAAACTTGACCCAACTATGTCCAGTGTTCTTATCAAGGCACATATTCTTACGGGTGATGACACTATGAGCAAAATTAGAACAAAGCTTGGAGCTTTAACTGCTGAACCTGTGAAGTTTCAAAAAGGATTTGCTGAGACAGAAGAAGAATGTGACTTTAAAGATGTCTGAAGTCTCTACCCACAGAACTTACATGCAAAACCTGTGATACAAAAAGATGTCCCTGTCAATATGCTCTTCTTAAATGTTCAACGTTCTGCAAATGTACCGTAAGCAGTTGCCAAAACAAATTAAGTGAACTATGGAAATGTGTCTTAAACAGGAGTGATACATTTTTTTTTCCATATTCAGATCATAAACATTGTTTGGTGTATACATAAAAGGATTGAAAACCATTATTATTTGTTTCATTTCTATAAAGGTCTCTTCTTCCTCTATTATAGCCACCATTTTGGAAAATTGCAGAAGGGATGCTCTGAGGAGTTACTTACTGTCTCTATAAGACTACATGAACCTCAAAACCTATGTTTTGACACCAAAATTAAGTATATAGGTATCATGGTTCCTGAAATATGACAACATCACTGCAAAACATCGGCCATTTTAAAACATGTCGCCAAGAAAAATTCTGCCCAGATCAGCAATGTCTACCCAAGCTAAATTACTTTTCTAATGATCCAAAAACACAAATCAAAAATGAAAATTTCTGGCCAACAATTTATTTTACAGAGGTATATCAGGGCGGCGGGATTAGGAGTAAAAAGTTTAGTGTAGTGTAGGCGACCTCTCATGACCTGGGCCGAGGTCCCCAAGTGTCTGCTGCTCCTTTGATAATGGCTGCACAGCAGTCTTTGGTGGTCAGTGTGGCACCAAGAGCAAGAAAAGTCAGAATATGAGTCGGTCTCAACGTGGAGAATGAAGCATGGCCCAATTTGGCCCCGTCAGCTTCTGAATTAGACCAGCAGCAGGCCTCCTGACCTCCACAACATAACAGAGCAGCAGATTGCTCAAAACTCCAGTGCTGTCAACTGAATCGAAGAAAAGGGTAGACCGTGCTAATACAGGAGGCATCATGGGCAGGTGAAGGCCCAGACTGGGTACCGCAAACAGTATAGTGGGATTATCCCCATAGGGGCTGGTGCAGTGATGGAAGGGAAAGCACGCTGAGCCTGAGTGAGGGGGAACGGCACCAGACTGCCAAGGCGGGAGACTGTTTAACCAGCATGGCTGCTGTGGTAGATGTATATATGGAAACAACAAAACAGGCTGATGCTATACCGTCATCCTGTTGAACAAGGCACATGTCTTAGGTAAGGGAAAAGTTCTTAACTACCAATCTGGGTAGCTCTTTCACAAGTGATCATCTGTCATGCAGTTACTCTCAAGCAAGATGTGCGTGCACTGCTGGCCATACTGCTACTGACCCAACCAACATGAAACACTGTTTTTAAAGACTAGAATCAATTTTTTCATATTATATTGAAAAGAGCATTTAGTCGAACATCACAAATCTATCACAGTTCTTGGATTTAAAATTGCAAAAGCTGCAATGGACCTTTTGAGGCGTGGTAGCACAAAACTACTGCTCAATCTAAAGCTTGCAAAGAGGAAGATCCACATGTGGGTCCAGCCTAAGCTAGTGTCTCAGTACTGCGTCTTTAACCAGTTTTCTGGTGATCACATCAGTTATATTGACAGCTACATGGTCAACAATTTGAAAAATGTTGCAATTTTTCTTAGAAAGGCCCTGATAACGAGTGGCCCAGTGAATTCTGACCCATGTGTAAACCCCTGTTAACGCACGGGTCAGACTTACGGGTTTGGCTGTTTTTAACATATCGGATAATTATCGGATGCATTAAATAATTCACCTGTTGTTCAAGTTCTGGAGGGTAAACCTGCCGAAATTTACTGGGAAATTGTGCAGTATTTAACGTATCATCCAGATTTTGGAGTATTAAACACCAAAATCCACATGTTATTCCCCACAAATTTGGATTCGGTGTTATTTATCATGCACAATAAATAACGTACCCCGTGGTATCGTCATTTACCATGTTCAATAAATAACACCTAAACTCGTAATCAGGGCCCAAGTTGTGCTAAAAAAAATAATAATTCACTCCAAAATACCTCTGAACGCATGCTTTCACTTACATAAAGCTTCAAGTGAGATAATGGAATTTTTAAACCAGAACAGCTCTAGCTTTGAAACATGCCGTTCAGGTTGTCACACGTTCTCGCTGAAAACTCAGGGCCACAAAACTTACCCTTTTCAATCTAGACGATTGTTAATAAGTTGTTCAGAAAGACACACCTTTGCCTTCTTGCTCTCCAAGCGCCTCCCCAACTTTCAATCTTTATTTATATGGAATGAATATTTGAGACAGAAATGAGGTGCAAAAGGACAATATCCCTACAAAGCATGACAGGCGAATTTGATAACGGAAACCAGAGTGGACGATTGAAGCTTGGACAAATAGTGAATACAAAACAAATAGGCAAGATATAGAGAAGTGTCACAAAAGACATATTTACAATTTAGATACTTCAAGCAGGGTAAGTTATTCTTTCCTTTCAGAATGCACAGAATGGCACTTCAAGGTTTTTAGGTCTCGCCTATGTAGCGTTTGCTCTGTCTCTTCGAGACATGCTGTATTCAGGATATGGGATTTAAAAGCTCCACCCATTATCAAGGACTGCTCCTGTTACATCTGTTGTTACTCAGAGCTTGTGAGCACTATTTGTTTCTTTAAGCTAGAGCACTTGAGACTAGTGCTCCTGGTTTACAGAGCTCTGGTGTAAATAGGGCTGTAAATCTTGCTCTTATCTTACCCAATTTGCTGTGCATTCAAAAACAGGTCTGTGTTTTTTCCACCTGTGCTCCGATGCCATTGATGCTTCCCCAGCCTTATGTAAAACTCATTAATAGGTCTGCGAAGCTTCGGTGCATGCCGTGGTCAATGTTTAAATAAATGAATCTTCCCTCGCTCTCTCGGCTGTAGCCTCCTTCCCTCTCCTCTCCTTCCCACCCACCCCATCCCAATCCAGCCAAATGGCCCTCACATCTGAAAGCTCAATTTCTGTAAACAGGGAACCAATTACACTGCTTTATGTTACTGCTAATACTGTTCATGTTCATTTACACAGTTTTGGTATTTCTCCTTCTGCAGTTGAAGTACACATATTTAATTTAGTTCTGAATCCATTTCCTTTCAAGCCAATTGTTTCACTAACGCCACTCCACACAACACAAATTTACGCTACACAATTGTACTCCATACAACTGCACCTCACTCTACCCAACCCACTTCACTCTATGCAACGCCACTCCAAGAAGTGACATTCAGGCAATGCCACTCTACACAGCGCCACTCCGCTTCACACAACGCTACTCCACGCCACTGTACTCCACCCAACTGCACACCACTCCACGAAACTGCACTCCACTCAACAGCACTCTATGAAACGCCACTCCACATAACTGCACTCCACGCCGTACTACTCTAATCTACGCAATGCCACTTCACACAACACATCTCAGTACAATGTCACCTTATGCAACGCCAGCCCGCTCTACGCAATGCCCCTCTGTTTTACGCAACACCACTCAACTCCACGCCACTCTGCTTTATTTCACTCTGCTTCACTCCACGCCACACCGCTCCAATCGACCCTGCTTTACTCCACGCTACCCTGCTTTACTCCACGCTACCCTGCTTTACTCCACACCACCCTGCTTTACTCCACGCCACTCCAGGCCACTCAACCCCACTGCACGCCACCCCACAGTACGCTACCCCGTATGCCACTCAGCTCTACGCAATGCCACTACAAGCAACACCACTCAATACAATGCCAATCCATGCAACGGTACTAGACTCTACGCCACTCCACGCAGCACCACTCTAAAGCACTTCACTTATCGCAAATGCTCTCCACTATACGCAAAGTCTCCCCTCTCTGCGCAACGGCACTCTACTCTGCGTCACACCACTCCACGCAGCGTCAATCAATGCAACACCACCCACGCAATGTCACTTCTTGCAATGCCACTCCACTCAACACCACTCCAAGCAACTCCACTCCTCTCCACACAATGCCACTCTGCTCTTTGCAACACCACTCCAACTAACTGCACTCCACACAATGCTACATAACTGCACTCCACTTTACGCAACTCCACTCAACGCCACCCGACTCTACTCTACGCAACGCCACTCCATGCAACACCACTCAATACATCGCCAATCCATACAACCACACCATGCAGCATAATTACAATACACATAATTCAACTCCACCTAATTACACATTACTACATAAATACACAACACATAAATCCACTCTATACCACATAACAGCCCACATAAAAACACTCCATACCATGCCAGATAATTCCACTCAACTTAATTTCACGCTATACCACATTGTTCCATGCCACACTATTCAACTCCACCCAAATCCATTCCACTCCACATAATTAAAAAAAAAACATTATTCCACTACACACCCCATATATCCAATATACAACACATAATTCAATATCATACCATAAAATTCAACAGCCCACCACGTAATCAAACTCCACACAACAGTCCACACCACAAAACACCATTTATCATCCACAATCAATCACTACATTTGTAGAGTGCACTAGTCACCGGCGAGGGTCTCAAGGCGCTGGGGGGGGGGGGGGGGGGGGGGGACTGCTACTGCTCGAACATCCAGGTCTTGAGAAGTCTCCTGAAGGTCAGCAGTTCCTGGGTCTGTCGCAGGTGGATGGGGAGGATGTTCCATGTTTTGGCGGCGAGGTGGGAGAAAGATCTGCTGCCGGTGGTAGTTCGGTGGATGTGTGCGATAGTGGCGAGGGAGAGGTCAGCGCAGCGAAGCTGGCGTTTGGGAGTGTAGAAGGTGAGTCGTTGGTTGAGGTATGTTGGTCCAGCGTCGTGGAGTGTTTTGTGAACATGGATGAGGAGTTTGAAGGTGATCCTCTTGTTGACGGGGAACCAGTGCAGGTCTCTCAGGTGGGCAGTGATGTGACTGTGGCGGGGGATGTCGAGGACGAGGCGTGCGGAGGCGTTCTGTATGCGTTGAAGTCTTTTCTGGAGTTTGGCCGTGATTCCCGCGTAGAGGGCGTTGCCGTAGTCTAGCCTGCTGGTGACGAGGGCCTTCTGGTGACCGTCCTTCTGGTTTCAGTGGGGATCCATCTGTAGATCTTGCGAAGCATGCGGAGTGTGTTGAAGCAGGAGGAGGAGACGGCGTTGACTTGCTGGGTCACTGACAGTGATGAGTCCAGGATGAACCCCAGGTTGCGTGCATGGTCGGTGGGTGTCGTTGCAGCACCTAGCGAGGCCGGCCACCAGGAGTTGTCCCATGTGGAGGAGGTGGAGCCGAGGATGAGGACCTCCGTCTTGTCCGAGTTCAGCTTAAGGCGGCTGTTCTTCATCCATTCGGCAACAGCCCTCATTCCTTTGTGGAAGTTGGTCTTGGCAGTGGCGGGGTCCTTGGTGAGGGAGAGGATCAGCTGGGTGCTGTCAGCGTATGAGATGATGATGAGGTCATGCGATCGGATGATGTTGGCGAGCGGTGACATGTAGACGTTGAAAAGGGTCGGGCTGAGGGATGATCCTTGGGGTACGCTGCAGGTGATTTTGGTGGCTTCGGATCGGAATGGGGAGGCAAACTCTCTGCGTTCTGTCGGTGAGGAAGGAGGTGATCCAGTCCAGGGCTTTATCGCGGATCCCCGCGTTGTGGAGGCGTGTGCGTAGGGTGTGGTGGCAGACGGTGTCGAAGGCGGCTGAGAGGTCTAGGATGATGAGAGCCGCTGTTTCGCCGTTGTCCAGCAGGGTCCTGAGGTAATCAGTGGTGGCGAGGAGGGCGGTTTCGGTGCTGTGGTTGCTGCGGAATCCGGATTGGGACGAGTCCAGGGTGTTTTTTTCTTTGAGGAAGCGGGTCAGTTGACAATCTTCTCAATGACTTTCGCCGGGAGCAGGGAGATGGGCCGAAAGTTCTGGAGGTCCGTTGGTTCTGCCTTGGGTTTCATGAGTAGGGCGTTGATCTTGGGTGTTTCCAGCTCGCCGGGAAGGTGGCTGTCTCGAAGAAGCTGTTGATGATCTTCCGGAGTTGGGGTGCGATGATGGAGCTCGCTTTGTTGAAGATGTGGTGGGGGTAGGGGTCCGACGGTGAGCCGGAGTGGATGGTGTTCATGGTTTTGATGGTGTCGTCGTCGTTGATGTGGTTCCAGGAGAGCAGGAGGCCGGTGTGGCTGGGGGGCGGTGAGTCTGAGGTGTCGGCGGCTGTCGGGGGGGGGGGGGGGGGGGGAATCAGAGTGTTGAAGCTGTCGTGGATGTCAATGATCTTGCGGTGGAAGAAGGTGGCTAGCGAGTCGCAGAGGTCTTGTGACGGCGGGATGTCGTTAGAGCTGGAGCTGGGGTTGGTGAGTTCCTTCACGATGGTGAGGAGCTCATTGCTGTTGTGTGGGTTGTTGTTGATACGATCCTTGAAGGAGGTCCTTTTGGCGGTTCGAATGAGTTGGTGGTGCCTGCGGCTGGCGTTCGAGGGCTGCGTGGTTGTCCAGTGTCTGTTCGTAGCACAACTTTTCCTCGAGTCTTCGGCAAGTCTGCTTGGATGCTCGGAGGTCAGTGGTGAACCAGATGGCCCTTCTGTCTGTGCGTCTGTTTGAGAGTTTCTTGATCGGGGCGAGGGTGTTGGTGCAGTCGTCGATCCATTGCCAGAGGTTGCGGGCGGCTGTGTCGGTGTGGTCGGTTGGTGGGTCTAGGGCGAGGGTGGTGATTAGCTGGTCTTCGGTGACCTTGTTCCAGCTGCGGTGGGGGATTCGTTGCAGGTGGTTGTGTGCGGTGTTTTTCTTGAAGGAGAAGTGGATGCAGCGGTGGTCGGTCCAGTGGAATTCGGTGGTGTGGCTGAAGGGGACGTGGTTGCTGGTGGAAAAGATGGGATAGAGCGTGTGACCGGCGGAGTGGGTGGGTGTCGTGACGTGTTGTTTGAGTCCGAGGTTTGCGAGGTTGTCGAACAGGGTGGTGGAGTTGCTGTCGTTGGCGTTCTCAAGGTGGAAGTTCAGGTCTCCGAGGAGGATGTAGTCTGTGGAGGCCAGTGCGTGCGGGCTGACGATGTCTGTGAGGGAGTCGCTGAACTGTGGTCGGGGTCCGGGGGGGGTCTGTAGACGAGGGTTCCTCTGAGGGTGGTGTTGGGAATCGATGTGGATCTGGAAGTGCAGGTGTTCGGCGGTGCTGAGGGTGTCTTCGGTGCTGGACGAGATTCTAAAGGTATTCAAGTGGACGATGGTGTTTCCTCCTCCCGGTCTGTTGGTGTGGAACCTGCGGGTAATCTTGTAGCCATCCAGGATGGCTATGGCAATGTCGGGCACCGAAGAGGGGTTCGTCCAGGTCTCAGTCAGAAAGGCGACATCCGGGGAGGATGAGTCGAGCAGGTCCCAGAGTTGAACGGTGTGCTTGTGGATGGAGCGGGTGTTGAGTAGTATGCATCTGAGATGGTTTCAACTTGTCCTGGTGGGAGGGGCAGAACATGCAGGTGTTTGCTGGCTGGTGAAGTTGCAGTTTCGGCAGGTGAAAGGTCCGTGAGTGAACTTCGGGGTGGCCTGGAAGCAGGTGGTTGATCGGCTGCCATTGAGTGCGTGGAGGAGGTTGGCGTCGTAACGGCATCTGGTGTCGTGGCGCTCGCAGGGGCCATGGGGTCCGGCGCTGGGCACGGTCCAAGCATGGACGGGCACAGACAGGCTTGCCTAAGGCGTGTCTTAGGTGCGCCAGCGGCGCGGCCAAGCAGCAGTCGTCATTAACAAGGGAGGTGGGAGGGAGGAGCAGCTGGGAGGGCTAATAGGCGAGCGAGGTGGGTGGGGCCGCAGGGGATGCAGCGGCGGGAAAAAAAACAATCAGGGTGCTACGGGGAGCAAAAAGGAACCAGGGAGCTACGGGGAGAAGGGGGGCAGGAAAACAAAAATGGATAAAAAAGGCAAACATAATAGCCCAGAAGAGCAGGCAATTTACAGCAAGGTGAGCAGGAAAACAAAATAGGCAAAAAAGGCAAACACAGTAGCCCAGGAGAGTGGGCAATTTACAGCGTAAAATGAGAGCGGGCACAGGAGGCATGAACTCGCGGCAGCAGCAGGAGGAAGGACACAGGCACAGACAGGTGGAGCTAGCTGTGTGGCGTGGGGAGCGACCTGCCTGAACACAGGGTCAGGGTCGTACACATTAGTAAGTATTTGGCCATCTTCTCTAATTGTTTTGGAGAAACCAGCGTGTATGGAAAATAAACTGCTGTATTAGCATACAGTCTTGAGCCATTATTCCGATCACCAAATTATGGTGCATCCAAAATCCACTTGGGTTCCTAGTTTGCTCTGTCCTGCTCCAAGGGACATTGATACTGTACAACAAAAACAACATTGAAGCCGAAGCGCAACTGTCTTGCCCCTTCACTGGTTTTATAGGGAATTATGAAATTTGAAGGATTTTTCCCACGTCAATTATTCTCGGATCCCTCCCTAGATTTGTCGTACTTTGCCATAAAAGACACTGGATCTAACCATAGGCAAGCTAAAGTAAAGCAGCACAGAGGTGGTTCAACTTTCAGGATGCCTGATTTTTTTTCCATTTAGGGCCATTAGCACAAAAAAAGTGATAGAGCATTGAGGAACCTTCTTCAAAACACACCTGGATACCAAAAGGAACTAAACACCCACATGCAGAACGTAGTCTCTAATTACATTTATTAAAAAAAATAAGTTAAACTACTTAAACATTCATTTACTACCCAGGGATGTGGAATTCGTATAGCCCGATGCCCGGGACATATTGTTTGGGGTCAAGGGCAACATGTTTTCATGTGTATTTTGTCCTTGGAACATGTAGGACCAACCCCCTACGGCACAAACCCTTTGGCTGCCAGTTTACAGTACCACATTATGGATCGGAAAACGTAATTGGTTGCAGTCAATGTAATATTTGTGCCCAGGTGTTAATGCTGTGGTAACTTGGTTTTATGGTTCATTAATTCAACAACATTATTATTAAGGTGAGCGATCTAAGTAAATGTTGTAAGCTCAGATTGCACCACTGGCAGTGGTTCCAGTATAAAATGTGTACACAAGTTTTCAATGTTTAGCAATATGAGGCTATGTATAATGCTCCCAGAATGCTCTCTAATTAGATACAAATATTTTCAGAAGCTTGAAAGCAAGATTGAGGATTCATTGCTTTCAAAATAAATGTTCACAACAAAATGCAAAAACATGTCGCTAAACTGTTGTCAAATTTTAGGTACAATTTCTTTGCAGAATGATTCATTTAGTAAAATGTGTTGATGTATGCTAGTATTTCCCAAAACTGTTCATAATGGAAAATCAGTGAAACTAGTTTTAATAAGATTATGGGAAACAAAAATAAACAAGCATTGGTAAAGCCATTAGGTCTGAAATTGTTGGTCTGCCTTTTGGTTTTGTCAATGCCTGACTTGTTTTGGCATGGTTTTGGTAAAACCTTATTGGTGTGGGAGCTGCTGGGCCCACCCTATTATACCAAAAATTGGCAAAAGCAAAAATTGTTTTGGTCTCAAAAAGCACACATTGCCACAGTAGTTCCTGGTACTGAACAAAACAACTGTGTGTCAATATGCTGCTTGTGAAAGAACAGAATGCTGTCACTCTCAGTGAACCTAGGAGAGAGAAAGAGAGTTTTAATAAACACAAAAGGTCTTGGTTAACGCCAGACCTAATTATGGACCCAATTATTAAATAAAGTCTCAAAAGTGCACCCATGTCGTTGCATTGAGAACAGATAAATGGCTTTCGCGAATTCACAAGACTTTACTGAAGTAGGCCAAGAAATAGTACTCCTACAAAATATCTGTAAACTGCATTTTAGCATGAGCAAAAATTCAGGCGTATATTTGCTCATGTGAAAATCTGAGTGTTTGCATGTTCACTTTCCCTCCGACCCCTTTTTTCTAAACCCTGGAAGAAGGTTTATGCCTGCCATTGTCAGGAGTGAATTTCCAACCTTTCTCAGTATGGTGAAAAGATCAGAGAAGAGTTGGTGAAGACCCTTGAATCATGCACGTTAGTAGGTTTGCACAGACTCGGAGGGCATTTCAACCATAGAACTGATGATTACCATTACCTTCAGCCCCAGTATGTAGATCTGCGGAAACGTGGCAAGATAAAGGAATTTCTAGTAGTTCAAACCCTACTATGGAAGGGGCCCTAGCATTATCAGAGAGGCTATTTCAGAGCTCTTATATAATGAGATTACTGCCATAATTTGCCATCACATTACATGGTACAAAAGGGACAAGTGCATTTTGTTACAGGACAAGTAGATTTATGAAGCAACCTGCCCCATGGACAAATAGATATTTTAATAAATTCCACACCCCTGCTACCACAACAGGCAAACACAAAATCACAGTCTTCTTGCTCAGTATCTGTCATGCTGCAGCTCAGAAGGTCCCTCAAGACATCAGACCATACATCACCCTGAAATGTACTATGAAACATGGAACTCCATTCACTTGATTACCTAAAAACTAGACACCTGTGCCTGTCCGATCAATAATTTGCACTTAACAAGAGAGTGATATTTTCATATTATAGGTCGTTGTTAGCTGCACTCCAGTTGCCTGAAAATACAAAAGCATGCAGTCACACTGTACAATTTAAATATACTAAAAAAATAAATTAAAAAAAAGACAGAAGCATCTTAAGTACCTTCGGTCTGAAAGTACTGCTAGAAAATTAGGTGTTTCTTCAAGCGGTTCCCTGCTCGCACTGCCTGCTGCTTTTCCTGCTTGGACGCTGGGGTGGGACTACGTCCCCCAGCCTGCATCTGTCCCGAGACAGTAAAGCAGAGCGTAAAAGCTTGTTCAGCCGCTCGCGGGACGCACCGGGGCCAAGACCAGCCCCGTCATCGCCTGGAATAGGCAGGGCTGAGCCACCCCTCTTGAGTCCATTATCAAATATTTTGCTGCCCCAACCAAGAGCCTGCGTGCTAACTAAGGTACTGTAATACTTGAATCTTTACACAAATGGCTTTCTTCGCTCTGCCCCCCCCGCTATTTTTAGGTTTCGCCTGACCCAGCGCATGCGCTGGTCTGGCGAGACTTATTGAGAGGGCTCCAAAAAGTGCTACCAGGCCAGCCTAGAGCTACAGTGCATGTGCGCGGGCGCGCGCTTGACCGCGATTACTTTCACTTTTGCGGCCGCATGGCCTCTTTGATGTTTGATCGCGATCACTTTTTCGGCCGCACGGCCGCTTGGCATAGCCAATAGGTCTCACTTTTGGGACCTTATAAGTATTTAGTTATGCAACTGTTGCATGGCTAAACACTTATAAGGTCCCAAAGGCGAGACCTATTGGCTATGCCAATGCTTGTTAATATTGCTCCTGATATATCAATGTGTGCAAAAGGCAAACGGAAAGCCGCCTCTGCAGTAACTGTGCCTGCCCAAGTGCATATTCACACTACCATGGACAGCTTTTTGGTGTGGGCTGTGGATGTCATACCAAAAGAGATCCAACTGGCTGAAAGACTGCTCTCCCTCACATCTGATGAGTCATGCGGACTCCCCTCTTTTATGCCCCTACCACCAGCTGCATCTTGCGGCGAGGCCCAGACTGATGGTAGCACTCAAGTCGCAACTCCTGGGGGTGTAAGCACCCCTGGCAATCACAACACTGGAGGGATTTATGAGGGAGAATTCTATCCAGTCTGTCAATGATGTGCAATCTCCTGATCTTGTGGCTAAGCGCACAAAAGATCTGTGTAAATCCAGGGGGGGGGTCATCCTCCATATGCAAACTCAAGGAAAGAGCAGTTGCTCTCGGCACCAAGTTCACCAAAATTCCACACAGCTTCCAGGGATCCTTGGGACAGTATTTGTGTGCAATTGAGAGATCTCTTAGATCTTAATACAAAAAAACGAGGGGTAGACATCACCCCCCCCCCCCCTCAAAGTAGCAGCTTTGCAGTCATAGGCGCAAACCACAGCCCTCCATCTCAACTGTTCTTACTATTGGGCCCAATGGAAGGAGCACTCAAGACTGGGGCAACGTCGTCATGCGGCCTGGGGTTACTACTTCTTCCTCAGATCCCCCTTCCAGTCAGAACTTAAGGAAACCCAGGATTGCTGAAGGCGTAAGCCCTCCAGTCGTAGCTGGCCTGCAATCTCGCTTGGATCTTCTCCCGTTGATTAACCTGCCTCCTACCTGTACGTGGTCATACTAGCTAATGCCCCAAGTCTTCCATTCGGAGCTACAGAGACCAATTTAGAGCTCAAAAATAAGGAAACACATTGGTTCAACCCGCAATCTCCATGATGACATTGATGCGCAGGGTGGGAGTCATTGGGCCACTATCCCAGCAGTTCCAGGGTGATTGTATCATTACAAACTTTCGTAAGAAATCGATTGATGGAAAATTTGCTCCAGGACAGGTGTATCTTATCCTGGAGCAATAAATGTTCTCCCTTTGGGTTTCTTCTATAGACATCTGGCGTTATCTACCCCCCTCTCGAGTGGATGTCAACCCCAACGTCAACTCTTTTGTCATGATCAACTCCTGTATGGGAACGGATATGCGACCCTTGCTAACCTCAAGGATATTGACTGACAAAGAGAGAGGGAATGTGTATTTAGCAGGGCTGTGGCCATTGAAAACTTACCACATGCGGTAACTCATCTCTCACCCAAGCCTACAACACTCCCTCTGCCAAAGCAGAGCTCCCCTGGACCCACTGCCATAATTCTCGACTTCCCCCTATGTCTTGTCGTTCGAATGTGCCCCTGGACTTGTGTTTGAGGGATAATCATGCTTCGGACCTTCATCAATCTGTTTCTGGGGTTAGTCTGAAAGGTCAGGTGTCACCTCTTGCCTACAAGAACAATACTAAGGACAATACCAATCACATTTCTTAGCTGGAACATCGCTGGCTTGTCTTCTAAATTATATATTGATTATTGGACTTCCCTTGTTAGGGTCTAAGATATTGCACGTTTTTCAGTAGACATGGCCACAGGAGGATATTTGCTTTGATGAGCATACTTGTTTTAATCCTTCTGCATTTCCTTCCACTGGGGGGTAGGAAAGGGACATTTGCTGCATGGTTTAAAGTAGGTATTGCCTGCAAAATAACTTCAATATTGTTGGGTGAGGAATACATGCAGGTGTGAAGTCTAAGGGGGGTGACCAATACTTGGAGTTTTATTGGTTAATTTTTATAATAATGATTTCTCTGGTAGGGATAACTGGATTATGTGACTGACTGACTGATTGTATTTATAGAGCGCACTTATGCCGAGGTGTCTTGGCGCTAGGTAACAAAATCTGGGAGAGCACCGAGGTTATCCTTGTAGGAAAAGCCTGGTTTTTATGGCCTTTCTAAAGATGGAACGTGAAGGCTGAAGACGGAGGGAGGGAGTTCCATAGTTTGGCTGCCAGGAATGAAAAGCGTTTACCCCCCCATCTCGCCCTTTTGAATTTAGGAGGATGGACCAGCCCGACGTCCGAAGACCGTAGACAGCACGCTGGGATGTAGCGGGGGAATAGAGTGTGGGCTGTTTACCAGGATAGATCAACTAGCAGCACATTATGCTCACTCATGTGGACCTTTTAACTTAACACTGGTGGGTGACTGTAATGCAAAGGTTGGCATTTTGTCTCCTTATCATCTGCAACCTTCCCACCAGACTAAGATGAATTTATTTATTTAGACCAAGATGTCATGGATTCGTGGGCGAATGCTGTATGTTTTCTAGTTGTCATATGATTTAGACACAGCCGCTCCTGCTTTGGCATCTGCAAACATCTCAATTTACAGTGGAAAGGGGGGTGGGTCAGTAATAGATCATGTCTTTTTTTTCAAGGAACTTGCATCCCTCCATTCTAAATGGGAAGCTCATCCCCACAATTTAAAGTGATCCTAACCCGTTAGCCCCCACCGTTGCCATCGCAAAGGGGACAAGTAATACCATGGGGAGAAGGCAGCCTCAGACCAGCAAAAATGCAGGTCTTAGGCTAGTCTGGCGCTCTCCAGCTATGAACAAAGTAACGGATCAGCTGAATCATGAGAGTGCTGATCTTGTGACAGGGTATGCCTCGGAGCTCCTGAGGCCCTCAGACGTTCTAAACAGTTTTAAAGGCCTAACCGTGTACATGAGTGATGTATTGTCAAAGCACACATAAGCCAAATCTAGCAGCTCAAAGTCATGGCCTGATAAGGCATGCAGAACACCCAATACCAAGTTAAACTCTGCATTGAAGCAACTCCCTATGGACCAGGCGGCAATTAGTGCCTGTAGAAAGGCTTATACCCTGGCCCTAAAAACAGGAATGCAGAACTCAGGGATGAGAAGTGGGACCACTTAGTAGCTGCCACCAAGACAAAGGACTTGCAGATGTTTTGGAAATCGGTCTGAGCGGTGTTTGTTCCTGGAGGTTCCCCTAACCAAGCGACCGCCCACACTGGCCATGAAGGCTGGGTAGAGCACTTCAGCAAAATATATCCATCTAGCACACCCTGCGCAGAGAAAGGGCGGTGAGAAGCTCCATTACTCTTGAGTGTTAACTTCACCATAGAGGATGTGTCCAAGGGCATTCAAAATAGTCCCCTAAAAAGGCTCCAGGACCGGATGGGGTACCCATGGACATATTTAAGGCAAATCCAGAGTTTCGGTCACTGCTGCTTGCTAACGTTTTCAATTCTGTGTGTAAGGCTGGTGTCCCCCCTACGTCTTGGCACAAATCTATAATTCTTCCAGTTGTCAAATAAGGAAACATGCACCACCCCAAGTGTGATCAGCCTATTTCCCACCTTGATTGTGCCACAAAAATAATGGTGTACTGTCTATGATCGCCTGTTAGAACGGACCTCCGACAGAAATATAATTTCCCCAGCCCAGTACGGTTTTAGAAAAGGCCTTGGCACCATTGAACAAAGCTTAAATCCCCATCTACGTGTTTCTAAATATAACGGTGCCAAGGGTAGTTTTCTCCAGAAGGCGTTTAAGGACCTATTTAGCACCTTTTATTGCGTAAATTGTTCCAAAGTGTGGAAAATATTTATTTCTATAGGTCTGGATGCTGATCTGGTGGCCCTTTTGCAACATCTCCACTGGGACCTAAAGGCGGCTTAAGGTACCATGAAAATCGAGAATGCTCCCCCACATTTCTGGTTTATCGAGATGTACGCCAAGGGTGCGTGCTTGCCCCAAATCTATTTTTGTTATATAAAAACGACCTTGAATCTGCTCTTGTGAATGTGGGGGCTGATGTGCCCGTAGTTAAAACTAAACCCACGCCGGTGCTCCTTTGAGCTGATGACTGCCGTGCTGTTTGCTAGGACTGTCAACGGCCTAAAGTTACTGATATTTAGTTTTGTGAATCTTATGGAAAATCTAGACTGACCTAGGTTTTTTAAAGACTTTTATAATGTATGTGGACCCAAGGACACAAAAACGTGTCCCATATGTACTGGGGCCAAACTAATTGAGAGAGTGAGCCAGTTTCCTTATCTAGGTTTGTTGTTTAATGAGGGAGGCACCTGGACCCGCAGTATAGGAAGCAGGATAAGTTGCTACACGCGTGCTGTTGGATCCATTTTTTCATTAGCTGATGCCTTGGGAAAGATCTATTACAACGAGGGTGTTACAACGTAGTGCCTTTACAACGCAGTCAGTACCACGACTGAGATGTTACCACAAGTTCCAATACAACGGAAGTCATTACATTTACTTGCTTTAGGGAATGCTGTGTTGGATTTTAAGTCCAACACCTTCCTTACTGATACACCGACTGGAGTTGGAATAGTAATTTAAACTATTCCAAAGGCCAGTGCTTCCCTAAAGCAAGTCGTTGTAATGACTTGCGTTGTAATGGAACTCGTGGTAAAGGCACATTCATGGTATTGACTGCGTTTTTAAGCCACGCGTTGTTTTGGCAGGCGGGGTAACAGATGCTATTCGCCACCTTTGGGGGGGGGGGTAAACAAATTGCCCCCTTTCTCGAAAATTACAGAAGGAAATGTCTCCCCTCTCTGACTTATGATTCTGGGGTTCTAGGGGTACCAGTAGGGTGAAAGTGGAATAGAATAGTTTGCAGGCGTGTACTTGGTGTCCCCCCCCCTCCACCCCTCACTTTATAGCCCATCAAGAGCTTGACCTTGAATATGTGGAGGACCAATTAAATATTGCCCCATTGTTATTATGGTGCTCAATTTGGCTAAATGATAAAGCTGGTGTTAACTGCGCAAATATATTTGACTGCCTCTCTTGCCTACATAGCCCTAAATAGTCCTTGGCTTAGGTACATCAGGGAGACAACCCTCGCTTTAGGTTGTCCAAGTACATTTGAAAATCCAGAAAGTATCACTAAGAGGCATAAAGAGTGGATCAAGGACTGCTTTTTATCCTATAGACAGACTGACACACTTCACATGTGAGCTCTATCAGATGGCTTCTATGCTTCCCCCAAGGACAATTTGCCTCTACTGATATATTAATTTGTCCCTGTGATGAGTCCTGTCCGCAGACCTTACTACATTTTGTATTTTTCTGCAAATTTTATATCCCTCTTACTAAACATGTTTTACTTCCATTACTGCGTAAGCACAAGTTTAGCAGGTGTAGAGTTGTGCTGACTTTTCTTTCTACCTACAGGGCACTTGGTTCTTTCTTAAAGAATGCACTTTATTTGCATAAATCCTTGCTGTTTTAATATCCGATTTGATGGATATTTATTGATGTGCTTTGCTGATCTTAGGTCATATTTTATTTAAAATTGATGTGCTAGCTGAATTTGATATTTGTATTATGTTTCCACTAGTGTTTTATCTGTATTTATCTATAATGAAAAACTGTGTTTTTATTATGTATCTTTTATCATGTCTTTCACGAGATCGAATAAAGATGAATTTGAATGCGAGAAAACTGCCTGCTTTAAGAGCTTTAGTGTACTCTTTAATTTGGAATACAGGACAGGATATTTACAAAGCTGTTAGTCACTATTCAGTTCATAGCTCTTCACAGTGAGCGAGGTTCAAAATAAAATATACAACTCTTCTAAAAAATTCCTTTATGCCAATCCAAGCTACAAGAAACAAAATGCCTAACAAGACCAAAAAAGTCAACTTACAGAACATTACATAAGAATCATTTTTTTGTTATGTCTATGTGCGCCCTTCAATTGTTAGTCAGTCCACACAGTGTGTGTTGGAGGGAGGAATCCCACCTCAGACAGGAACATCCACTCCAGAAGTGATGTAGCAGAAGGGTACTAGTATGTACAAGGGCTGTAAGCTGCACCGAGCAGCTCTAGTGGTGATGCATGCTAAACAGCAACATACCTGAAAGTTGACTCTTAACATAGGAAAGAGATCACCTTAGTGAGACTTACCTTGAGACGAAATTCTGGTTCCTCGCTCCGTGATGATGTGTTTGGTCAGGCAAGTTTCAATATGGCTGGTTCGTTGGCAGCCTAGGGAGAAAATATATTGTCACTTGATTTGCATAAATGTAAATACTTGTACTTTGCCTTTTACAATTGGTTTAAGGGATGGATTTAGAAAGGAAGATACACAAATAGGATTGGACAGGATTTCTCTTCATAAATTTCCTGCCCTGGTTAATAATATACAATCCGTCTCATTTTCACTAAATTCGCAATACAAAGGATGAGACATCTCGATTTAACTCTACAGTAGGTGAAAGGAAACTAAGGATAACACATTGTATCTGATACTAGCTATGTTGTCTGCATTTGCATAGCACATTTCTGCCAGAAGTATGATCCTGTACAGCTTTCTAGTACTATTTCTGTACGTTTGTGCTTCAGCCATGGATGTCAGAAGAGAGAGCACAAAACTTGTTTTTAATAATGCCAGACCTGTAACAAACCACCACAGTGTAAGGTGTTCAGAGTGTCTGCTGTCAGGAATTACCAAAAACTGTAGCCGAATTGAAGATGAGGTATCGACAGGTTCCGGAAGAAAAAAGCGACAGTTTAGAGTAAATGTCAGTTTTTATTTATTGATATACAGTTTTATATAGCGTGATGCAAAGGTGCCACAATTAGCTGCAACTGTCACTGACTGACAGCCCTTTTGGTTTCCTATTTATTTATAAAGAGTTTTATATAGTGCGAACAAGACCCTTCCAGGTGACAGAGAGCTTTACAAGAATAACAAGGAAAGGTATGATACAACACGGTAGGTAGTATACAGAGGCATAATAAAAGTCAGGTGGACAAAAAAAGTTAAAATAAACCAATGGTGAGAAGTGCACGTAGTCATATACTAGCTTGAGCAAAGTCTGATGGGTGTCAGAGTGGTGGGTAGATGGTTAGGAAACACAGGAGGATCTCAGGGTAAAGGTGAATGGCATGACAATAAGCAATAACACACAAGCAGGAAAAGTAGCTTATGAGGAAGGGGAGGTGTGCCCTCAATGTGTGATGAATTTGTAGGATAATAGAGCTTTTACTTCTTTCCTGAAGATGACTGTGGATGGGTTGCATCTGATCTCGGAAGGGAGAGAGAGTTCCAGATTTTGGGGGCAGTTCTGGAGACGGATCAATTATAGGTTTTCTTTTTGCTAAATTTTTGTGGCTTGGGTAGGAGGGAGCTTGTGCTTTTGGAGGGTCTGATTCCACTCGATAGGGTCAGTTTCTGTGTTAGGTAAGAGGAGTTATAGCTCCTCTAGTAGTGACACACGTACATAGACTGTATAAATACAGCACCTCTTGCTATCAGTAAGCAGGAGGGAACCGAGACTTCAAGGCCGACACACTGACCAGAGACGCTGCGGCTCCAGCTGACAGTGGTCTAACCATCCCTTGTGGGGTGTCTAACAAGTCCAGGACGAAGTCCCACACTCTCGCTATTCAGGTATGGGGGTTCGACTAAATCCTAGCAGGATTCTTATCTCTTAGATTCTAGGCTAATAGGCTCATTAGCTCTTTCGCGCCTACTCACATGCTAGGTACACTCCGGTACATCTTGACAGGCATCTTAGGATAACGCACTTTATTTTATAAATGCATTTCATATTCATGTATATGTTCATGACTATTGCAAAATGGTAGAACAATACTTTTTTCTTTTTATTTACTGTACTGCTGGTTCTATATCTCTGCTACTGTGTTACAGTTGTAACAGCGCATTTATTTATTATTAAGAACAACGGTACAATACACTCTTATTGTCAAAACGCTCGACTGTTTCTTCTCTGTATCTCTCTGAGAGCAAAACAAGCAAGCACGAGTGACTGGGTGAAAAGTTGCCTAAAACTAATCTCTCTGATAGCAGGATATTCCACTGGCATTGCGAGCTAGCTAATGCAAACCATAGGCTAACATATGCGGTGGAGGTGTACCGACTCAGTTCACCACCAAGCCCACAGTATATGTTATCCGTAAACAGCATAGGTCCTGCATTACAGGGTAATATTAGGATAACACTACAATACCTAAGGATTTTGCAGTCAGTCGGTCAGTTAGTCAGTCAATAAGATTTATTGGCTTCTGGAGCATAAAAGTACAAATAAAAGAAACAAGGGTGTGACCAGGTTGTGTCACTCCACAAGCATAAAATAGCTATTACTAAAATACAAGAATAAATACAGTCCATTAGAAAGGAGCAAATACATTGATGAATCATCCGACAAAAATGTAAAACAAAATTAAAACATCAAAAATTAACACTATTGACCACCCAACATATGCTTTAGAAAGGTATAAACTGTCCACACACAATATACTCCACTATCTGTATGGGGGAAAGGCGGAGAGAACGCTCTTGCCAGCGACTTTGATTTCGATTAGAGCATGGTCCCGAGCCTCCAGATCCACGGGATGGGAGGGGAAGCCAACACGTCAGACGCCACTGTGGCACTGCAAATGGTTTAAGGAACTACATAAACTGAAAGGCTTCCAAAGGTGGGATGACATAGGGATCTCCACCATTGGGGACGTGATCAGTAAAGGGGAGCTGAAGACGTTCGCGATGCTGCAGGCAGAGTTCGGATTACACCACACACAACGATACAAGCACCTGCAGCTAGTCCATGCTTGGAATGCACAGCAGATATCATTGCAGGGCATACCGGATTATTCACCGTTGGAAGGGAGACTCCTACAGGAGCAGATGGTGCACCAGGCGGTTTCGCTTACATACAAAACCCTCACAAACAACATGCTGGGAAATCTGGCGAAACTCAGAAGCACATGGGAGGCGGAAGTAGGGCAGCTAGAGGACTTAGATTGGGAGCTGATATTGATGCACCCCCGAGAAGTCGCCATTAAGTCACGGCTGAGGCTGATCCAATTAAATATACTACACAGGACATACTTCGACCGGAGACGTCTCCACAAGATGGGTAGGATAGCAGACGCCACATGTCTTCGATGCAATACTGAACAGGGAGATTTCTATCACACTATCTGGTCCTGTGAGAAAATTCAAACATACTGGTCTCACATCTTCACAGAACTGGGGGAGGTGTTGGAAATGGAGCTCACACTAGACCCGAAACTGGCGTTGCTGGGAATGGTGACCGAAGTGGACCTGCCACGCCCACAGATTATTTTCCTGGGGTTGGCTCTGGTTGTAGCAAAAAGGGACATTGCGAAATATTGGGGGGTGGCGGAGCGGCCGGAGATAGAGGAATGGAGGAGAGGTCTGGACCTCTATATGGCAGCAGAGCGAGTGACATACAAAGCGAGAGGCTGTCCCAAAAAATTCCGACAGATATGGAGCAAATGGAGACAATACCATGGCCTAGAGGTGGGACACATAGGAGCTCACACATAGAGGGGTAGATGGCGGGGACGAGCGGGAGGGACCACCTGATAACGACAGTGATTCATTTAGAGATTCCGCACATGCGAGATGCGATACTGTGTTATGGGAGGGGGGACAGGCACGACTGCACGATACCCGAATGACACCGGTGGACTGGTGGCACATAGTTGGATGGACGTGGGAGCTCTCTGTGCTATTAGTTTTGTAGGGGGAGGGGGGGGACGGGGGGGGGTGTTGTGGGAGAAAACATACAAAAAGGATCGCGGGGTTCCATGTGAAACGCGCAACATTGGACACATTTGCGCTCTATTGGAAATACCTAGGTGTCGCGGCCCGGCCGCAGGGTTGCGGGCATAACGGCTGTGAACCTATAACGAGATGTAAGTTTGACATGATGGTCTGGTTGTGCTACATTCGTAATTTTGTTTCATGCCTGCACAAAAATAAAGTTTTAAAAATAAAAAATAAAAAAATTAACACTATTACGAAAAAAACACGAAAGACCATAAATACAAATATAAGCATACATTTCATTAAAGTTATAAAAAAGGTGTGAATACTCAAATATTTCCTTACACTATATTAGGCCTTTATAACAAAGAGCATTGCCTGAATTTTAGACACTGCCAAAGATAAGATGCAAATACATGGCATACCAACGGGCTATCCATCTGTTACACAAAACTTATGGCGAGTCTACACGGTCTAATGTTACATTTTTTAGGTCTCGCCTAGCGACGCAGCGCTTGCGCGTTGCTCGCCTTGGCAAGACCTATTGTCGTCGGTTTTGCTAGCGAAGGGGGACAGGAGATGTGCGCGCCCGGACAGGCGATGTGCACGCTTTCACTTTCCCACTTTCATTCAATGCCGCTCGCACACGTGCACATCTCCTGTCCCTCCCTGTATCCTGCTCGCTGTGCCTACTCGGACAGGAGATGTGCACGCGGAGACAGATTGTCTTTTGTTTTATGGTCAACTTGGAACACAGTGGAGATCATTTGTCGTTTTCAAATGTTTCGTTTGCAAAACGATTGTCTATAGATTTGCATGCACAAAACTGCGGTTGCACTGATTTCAGACAAAATCTTTGAAACTTTTATGCATATTTTGGTATTTTTACAACATGAAACTGGCTGGAGAGAGCAACGAGCGCTACTCCTTGCTGTTTGAATTGTAGACAATATAAAACAGAGAACATCAAATGGGGACTGTACACATATTTTTAACTATATATACTTATATTTCACATGCTTACAGTTGCCTTGCATTTCAGGTATCCCAGTCAGAAACAGGTTCCTAGAATGATACAGTTCAAGTGACAAGAGAAAAGAAACCATTTCCTCATGTTCTAAATCTGCAGCCTATCCAGTCGACCACATCTCGCTCTCAAAATAATGCAGCGAAGGATTCCAATGGTACAGAATTCCTACGACTGCACATAGAGTGGAATGCGCTGCGTCACGTCATGCATGAGTATGTCTGACCCTAGCATGTCCTCGTGCCGAAAGTAACGCTGCATTTACAAATAATATTCATGATGGCGGCTTCAACTAATTAATTGTGAAATGTTTAAACTGATCAATAAACAAGGACAAATACAATCGACTCAGCAGAATATGCCACCATGTATTTTTACATAGCGCTTCGGCCTATTGTCTTAGCTGCTGCCACCAGCAGATGGTACTATCAATAGTACTCAATGTATCACCTTGGGAAGCTCGAAAGTGTGAGTAGGCCTTGCCAGGACTGAAAGTCGTGTATTGTAGGTATATCTGACGTCAGCATTCAGTTCTTAGCTCGTTGATCCTTAATGACCTTTACAACATGTTCTGTCAATTGTAGCTTTTGAGAAGGTCTGCTGGCTCCAGCTATAGATGCAAAAAGAACAACTGATGGACGGAATGCTGAACGATGTCAACCATTCACCTCCTGTACAGAGATCTGGGCCTAAACCATCATTTTTTTGTCCACCGTACCATTCAAGTTTAAACTCAGCCATATGCAAATCAGTCTTGACCCTGCTCCCCATGGGAACAGTCCACACCAAAGTGACTGGAAACAAGCATCCTGGACCGGTTTCGGGGTATCACTCCTCATCAACCAGGCTAGCTTAACTCCAGTGGCATGGTGAGCACGGGACCCATGTCTAGGCATACCCGTCATACTCAGCTACAGAGCTATAAATGTGAAAATCTCTGGCTTGCATCCATTTCTTACATTTTCACTGTCGTATAGGCAGTGCAACCTACTCTACACTGTCTGCGAGGGTTCCCACTTTACTTCCGTTCAAGCGTTCTAACATGACAACCTCGCTGGCTGTTCTACTGTAGGCATTCTAGATGTTCTAGGGTTTATTATATTCTTATTATGATAGTTCGACTACTGTATCTCCTAACAGCAAATGTGGGTTTGGAAACAGTGTCTATGATGACGTGGAGCGAGCGAGGTGGCCTGTTTTTAATAATACACTTTTCATTTTTTGATAAGGGCCTTCGCGAAAGTCTGCACATTTCTGTTGAGTGCGGACATGTGCAGTCCAAAAGGGACATGTGCAAATCCAATAGCACATTGCTTTGCAGTCTGAGAGGACTGGGCACTGTGTCTCATTCTGATGCAAATGGCAACACTCAAGTGGCACTGCAGGATTAGGGAGTCACATCCATCGACTGAGCACATGCGTGAGAAGTATGTTAGATAGAGAATGTGGCTCAGTGTATGTTGACATGTACATGTTCACCGATAGGGATTGAGAACAATGATGTACATGAAGCCCTGTGTGGTTACACTAGATACACTATGTTCATGTAAAATGAGACAGAGAAGAGAGCTTGTGGTCTGAAATATGAACAGGGTATGCGGAAGACGGCTACAGTGAGGCAAATGGCACCCTATGCTGCTGGACAACAGAATACATTCTTCTAAAACATGTCAGTGATATATCATTTTGTTCTGAACCAAGAAATCAGGTAGGGCTTGGAGGCCTACACTGAGAGACCTAGTGCCATGTCCTGTTCAACCAGACCAGCTACATGAAAGTACAATGGGAAACAGAGCAGGCATGGTGGTGTGAAACCAGTCAGGGTACAGATGTCTACAGTGAAAATAAGGAATTAGGAGTGTGCATCTACATTGGACATGGTGCATACAAACCCAACGAGACAAACTATAGACCATGTGTTACACCTTTACACATGCAACTTTACTCTTCAACTTTTGAGTTATTTTATTACTTTTGGCTATTCACAAAATTATATTGCAAAATTATAGACTTACATGTTTCCGAGCCTAATTTTTAAGTGTTAATTGCTATTAAAAACAAGCATTATAAATGCAATAGGTCTCGAAGAACTAAAAGTGTGAGCTATTTGCATTGCATTGTTATTTGCAATGCCCATAGCTCAAACTCTCAGTAATGCAAGACCTATTGCATTGCAAATGCCTGTCCTTTGAGACCTATAAAATGTACAGAAAAGTATAAAGTGCAAAGTGGTTTGGGTTGAGACTCCATCACACGTACACGGGCCAAGGTCCCTCAGTGAATGACTTTGCTGGAAAACCTAGCATTAACAGGAGGTAATTAAGGCAAAGTCTTGTAAAGACAAAACGGTGCAGCAGATTCTGAATTGAAGACAAATACCTTTCCAGTTGAGGACCCCGGGGAGAAATGTACATTTGTCTACCATGTCCCATCTAAGGGCCCGATTCTGATGCGGTTTGGATAGCTGCCCGACCAAATGGGTTTGGGAATGGTTTCCAACCGAATCGCATCGGGAGAGTCCAACCGACCCAGTACGATGCATCCGGATGCTTCCAGATACGATTTGGTTGGATTCCCATTGACTTTAATTGGAGCCTATGTTTCTAACCGCATCGTAATCGGGCCCTAGGTGGGAATGCTTTCCTATCCGCATTATAACCGGGCCTTCGATTGGAAAGACACATTCCCGATCCGATTTGGACGGAGGAAATGCTGTTAGGAGGCCTTAATAACTACATCAGAATCAGGCCCTTAGTGTGTAGCCATTTTTCCTTACTAGGACTGGCGTGGGTGGCACCCTAATCTGAGCTTTGAATATGCTCTCCTGCTCCAGGCTGCAAGACAACAAAGCATGGTCACTAAACCCTGAAAAGAGCACCTCAGAATCACTCAGCCGAACACATAAGAGTTCTGAGGCGATTATGAAATCAATCGTGGTTCCCCTACATAATCCCCTGAAAATTGGAACAAGACGACCTGACTGGACCTCTGCTTCATTCCTAATTACGAGATTCCATTTGACAAAGAGATTATTAAGGGCATCACCATACTCCTTATGTTCAAAGTGAACCAAAGCATCCCCCTTATTATCTATTAACCCACACACTGACTTCTTTTCCTTTAGACAGTGGTAGACATTGAAGTCACCCATCCGTACTAGATTTAATACTTTGGGGTGACCAGTTCCTGTAGACCTCACAGCTAAGTCAAGCGCTCCCACCACCTGAGCAGAATTTGCATAAAAACAGTTTTATCAAAAGGAACAATTAACAAATCCCCATCTCTTGTTCCCTTGCACATAAGGCAGTGAAAGTAGGGGAACTCACAATAGAACTTGGTCACCTTTCCCGGAAAAGTGTTAGCAATTAGTGTAAGGAGGTCGCCCTTAGATCTACCATGCTTCGAAGAAAGCGATGGCGAATGGTAGGAGTCATACCCGTCCAAATACCTAGGCTCCAACTCCAATGTTTCTTGTAGGCATATAAATTGGTATCTTACCACTTCCTTAACCCAATCTGGGTTATCTACTTTTTCCTCAGACCTGCAACATTACAGGATAAAATGTTGACCATTTTGTGTGAATCTACCAACGTGTCATCAGAAACCAATACCTGAGTCTGGCACGCCACTCCACCATCGCATACCTCTGCATCTTAGGGTACATTCAGTCAATCGCACCCATCCAACGCTTCCAAAGGTAAGTATCTAATTCTTAATGAAAAATCAAGGTTGCCGGGAGCACAATATTGTATACGGGTGTCTCTGAGAGTTGATCTCACTGTGCCTAGGGAAGCGGGGGCAAAAAAATCAAGGTTTATAGAAGAACCCTAATGGGGGGGGCAGATATCCGAGACACTCGTGGGGTAAAAGATGGGAGTTATCATAAAAGAGCTTCCACAATCCTTGGGTCATCAAACTTAACAAGCAACACAATCTCCAGGGATTGATTTATGTGAGGGTCCTACCCAATCAACTCTCCTGCCAATCAAGATATAGCCACTTAAATGATCATTAAAGGTTTTCAAGTTATTTAGTCAGTGTATGACTTTCGAGATCAACTGGCCTGTGGTCGCAGTCCGAGTGTCCCCCAACCTAGAGACGTTTGTTAAATTCAGAACATAGGAACATGCTGCTGGAAGGAGGTTCAGGACTTGTGGTCTCCTATTAGAGTCAGCCTTGTGTTACCCCCTTGCTTTCCCACTTGCCCTCAAAGTAAGCGGCCCCCCTCTCCTTATCGCCTGGTTGTGCAGACACTTTGGGGACCCCCAGTGGCAAGGTAAGAGGGATAGGGACTATAGGGGCAAGGGTTTGAGAGTTAGCAGGCTGATTCAGTTGTGGCTGTGATAAGGTGCCTCAAGGCTAGGGGATGGTAAGGATTCCTCTAACCTTAAATCCAGGCCGTTAGTGGTTATGGCTACGCCACTGGAGTCAAGCTATCCTGGCTGAAGAGGGGTGAAACCCCGAAACCGGTCCTAGGATGCTTGATTCCGGTCCAGGGAAGACATGGCTTGGCAGTTCGGGCTGGACTGTTCCCATGAGGCACAGGGTCAAGACTGATTTGCATATGGCCATGTCTGAACTGGGGGGCGTGGTGAGCAAAATAACGATGGATTAAACCCAGATCTGTGCCTGGGGGTGAATGTTCTGCCAATGTGCAACATTCCGTCCATCATCGTGTGTGTTTTGCTTGGGCTTATAGTCATAAGACCTGTCGCTTATGCTACCTGGGTTTATATGTTTATGTAAATGAAGCAAAGAGGCCTCCCTAACAGAGGGCATATTACCAAGAGAAAGCAATTGGGTCAGGCAAGCCTAAAGAAAATCTAGACTATTATACTCCCGCTCTAAGTACAATTGTAACAAATATTCTATCCTCAAACATAGAACGTACATATTGTTGAGGGATAGCGATGATATAAGACTGTCCTCCTATGCTTTGTTCCCCTTGCGGTCTGGTGTCCCCTTCTTGTGCAGAGTCCTCCCCCCCCCCCCCACCCTTTTTTTCTTCACTGGCGGTTCCATAGTAAGGGAAATCTCCCTATGGGGGTCCTCCCAGCACCCGGCCTTGGAGGAGAGTGAGAGGTCCTAGTGTCAGCCGGTCCTATTTATGGATCCTTGCATGTCGCCAAGCTCATCGGGGTGAAGAGTAGCAGAGTGCCCCTTACCTCTTCTAGGGAGCTATGTATTTCCGGAAGTTCAATTTCTCTTGAGAGGTTATTAGCTGCCCGCACAACAAGGGAGTGGAGTGTAGTCGTCACATCTCCACCCAAAACCGTTGAAGTAATTTTCCTCTTCCCCATAAGTCCAAGGGGCTAGAGGCAGGATAAGATTAAAATAACCCAGTAACTTCAAAAGAAGGGTGAACCACCGGGCAAAGAGGGGGGGGGGGGGGTCCTGCCAGGCCTCTTCCAGCCGTGGATGGGCCCACCCTTGGCCCGGGTGCTGCCCGCGCATGTCCCGCGCTGCTAGTCTGCTAAGCACGCTTTGTAGCGCTAACAATAAGCCCTGCCTCCTTGCAGCGACTCTACAAGGTGGCTCCAGGCACTGGGCTGCTGGATGATGAAGTATCCAGTGGTCTTTGGAGGATTCTAGAGTCCAAAACCCCCCTTTGCAGCAACACTGATGTCTTGCGCAGTTTGTCTGCTAAGCATGCATTGTAGCGCTGACGATAAGCCCGGTCTCCTTGCAGCAACTCTGCAATGGGGGCTCCTGGCGCTGGATGCTGAAGTCCCCAGTGGTCCTTGGGGTTCCTACAGTCCAAAGACCCCCTTGGTAGCGGCTCTGATGTGCAGAGTCAATCATGTGTGGGGTACAGTTCAAGGCAGTGAGATGTGTGAGCGAGTCTTCGATATTAGGGGCAATAGCTGGCGGAGAGATCAACAGGAATTCTGTTTTGAAGGCATTGAGTTTGAGGTGGTTGCGAGTCAAGCAATGTTGCATTTTTAATCAGGATGTTATTGAGGATATTGATGTAATCAGGAGAGGCGATTTTTATACAGAGCGAAGTATCGCCTGCATACATGTGGTAGGAGATGTGGGCGAGTTTGAGGATTTCAGTTAGTAGCTCCAGGTATAGGTTGAACAATGTCGGGGAGGAAATAGTATCTGGGGGTATGCCAAGCGACACTGGCAACTGATCAGAAAGGGCATGGTTAATTGGAATGCGCTGAAAACTATTGTAAAGTAAAGCGTAAAAACATTTTTGCTCAGTACTGGAGAGACCCATCTGTGTTCCAAAAGGAACACATGATTAACCATATGAAATGCCACTGACAGGTCAAATAGGATTAGTAGGCAGGAATCATTTTGGTCGAGTGATCGTAAGGCATCATCAACAATGTGGACCATGGCTGTTTCGGTGGAGTGACCCGGTCGGAAGCCAGATTGGTATTGGTTGAGTAGCTGGACAGGCTCAATGTGATTACATAGCTGGGATGCTAGCCAAGAAGACAGCAGTGCAGATGTACAAGTGTCTGAGCCAAACAGCCTACACTTGCACTTAGTACATCACCTAAGACAAGTCATGATTACAGATAAAGCGGCTGCGTTCAAGTGGTACAAACGAATGCCCTTACAGCAAATCTCCATTTGTCAAAGTTGGAAAAGGGCAATGTGACAATCAATTAATGATTCAGCTAGAGCTTCTATTTAAAATAAAGTAAAAACCTAAATGGGGTTATTTTGTATAACTGAGGAGAAGGTTTCTTGTTCAGTTTTATGTGGAAGTTATGTGAAACCAATGCATCCCATGTTCAAGGGGTGGGGGAGTTACTTTGAACAATGTAAGTTCTGTTCATTGCAGGCTGTCTTGTGATACTAAGAGAGACAGTGTTCTGATGAAGACAATGAAAGATTCAGAGACACCAAAGCAGGAACATGTGGGAGCATCCCTTTTATCATTAAAAGTTCATGGTGGTGACAATATTTTGCCAACTAACAGTGTTTTTTGAGCGCAGGAGATCCCATGTTGAGTGTGCATCCTGCACCCACTAGCTAGTATCACCAGTGCAGGCCTTGAAAAATCTACTCGCCCAATCACTATGGCACGTCATATTTTATCAGTTCTCACCCACTCACTATGGCGGGTCATAGTTTATCAGTTCGAGCTATTTATATCTCATCCATTCTGGCGAGTGAACATCAACTGGAAAGGCACAGGTGTGAATAAATGAAGAATAAAGATGCCTCTAAATCTTGTTTTTTTTTTTTTTTTACACATTTGCTGTTTGTTCAAGGACAGAGGTCAAATGTCAGTTTGTCCCTTTACTAATTGCTTATTAAAATGTGTTTACTTTTCTCTTATTTACAGTTAAAGATTTTTGTCAAGTAATCTATCTGACAATCATTTTGAAACAAAAGGCTGTAAGATGTCAGGTTTTTTTTCTAACACACATTTACACAGCTTGTAAATAGAATAGTACCAATATTTCAAAATATATCAGGAATTACAAAAGCACATTTTTTGTCATCGAGAAGTGTAATGCAAACAAAGATTTAAATAGGAGCAAAACAAATTAGAACACTTTTCTTGGAAGTGTGCAAATGACAAATATTTGAAGAAACTCGATTTCTAAACACTGTTTGTACACTATATAGTTTTAGCAGTAGGTAGCATGTCTGGAAATGTTGTGACTATTTCATATGGAAAATCCACTGATTGCAAATGAGTGTGCTACCATTTCATGCTTTAGGTATCTATTAAAAGTGACAAATTTTAAACATGATTTGAGAAACATTCATAACCCCGCCTTGAAGGCAAGTCAGGAGTCATGTATATCCTATAATTGGCTAGATTTGTATTATATATGGAGCAAAAGTTTAGTCTATTAAATCACACAAAAGGGCTTTATGTACAGCAGACATTCTGAACTTGCATAGACCTGCAGGCCTAGTAACATTCTTATGATTTTTCGAGGCCTTTGAGCGCAATGGACGCTGCGCGCCTGCAAATCTCCATGCTAGGGCATCTTCGTTTCCACTTGCTCCGAGATCGCTCAAACTTGGGGACTACATTGTCCAACCCTTTCTGCATTCTGGCATTACCTATATATAAGCTGGTGTTTAAAACTGCGTGCGAGCTTATACATACACCCACATCTTATACACTCGTGACACCATACTGTTCTCATTAAGTCCAATCTTCAACCACACTCTCCTCATCCTTTCTTGCAGGCTCCATTGTATCAGGGTCCAGGCTGCGTTCAGACAAGACAAGGATGCTCCGGTCTTGCACTAACTGGACACCGAAAGCGTGCTGCAACATCACGACAGTGGTAGATGCGCGCTACACAAATGAGATGGAATGGCAATGCTAAGTAATGAAATAGAAAGATTCATTACAAATCTCAGAATGCAATGCACAGTTAGTTAATCAAAATCCAGGGCCAGCTGAAGGAGTCACCCCTGAGACTGGGCCCCTCAGCAGTCATAAGTTGAACAAGCATCTAAGACCCATTCCCAAGTTGCAAAAGCAGCAGAACCATAGCCTTGGTGTACAGTTGCACACGTGCACTATCTGGAATTAAAGGGCGTCTTTCCAGCTCTGTTGCTCCCGCCTTATTAAGAATGTAGGGAGGATGCACACTAGAGAGGAGGGGGGGGGGGGGGGTCCTTGGAAGAAGTAATAATAGTTGGGTGCCTGGCAATCGATAGCTCTGCCTGGCTTGACAACATCACGACACTGTAGTACACTGAGATCGTGCTGTAAAGCACACAGGGCGTGTCTGGGTGGAGTGTGGGTCAGGTGTACCGTTTGAACTTGCTGGCTACACGCCTGTAGGAGTGAGGGCAGCGGGCGGAGGCGCATGGGAGGGAGGGATGCGGGCATTAGGAACAGAAGTCAGCACCCAGCAATATTTTAAGGGTGGGCGGCCGAGGGTAGGTGGTATCTCTCCCACCCCCACTCTGACATAACTCCGACAAGCTCGCGGGGGTACGCACACAGAAACACTCACAGTGACAGCACAATGTAGGGTGCAGGTAGACTCCCTAGGACCGGACAGTCGCCGATGTCTGGACCAGACCAGATGGGAGGAGCAGGAGATGACGCGCTCGTGGAGAGGGTACACGCCGGGTGGCTCGCGGCTGGTTGACAACGTCACAGAAGCTGCTGCTCGGCACAGTCGAATACAGTGGCCCTGCCTTAACCTACTAGCGCTAACGTCATTCAAATGACTCGCCCTATCTTCTTTTAATAATGGTATTAGTTCACTTAGGGGGATGGGCTAGAGGTGGCCGGATTGCAGCTGACCTAGCCAAACACCCATTCATACCAGTAGTAAATACATCTATTACCGTGCTGTAAAACACCGCCCACTAACTGGAGGCGGAGAAGTACAGCAGGTAAATACGGTGCCTCAGGCACGTGTAGTTTCCAGGCCCCATAACCAATGAACAATTAACAAACCGTCTTTTGACCAATCAACAGGTCACGATACAGTTCCGCGGTCACTCAGCCAATAAACATTTTGCCCGTCCCAGCAAATCATAAACCAGGGTTCTAACCCTCATTCTAACGTGCAGCCAATGAACAATTAAACAGTTCTCTTCCTGTTAATCCCGTAAAAGTGCTCTCGTTCGATCTTACACCTCAGCAGTTTTAGTGCTAACAGAGTGACTTCATGCACGCATGAGTGTATGATTGTTACAGCGTAGCTGTAGCTCGTAGCAACTGTGGTGTAGACCTAGACCGTTTTCTTTGTCAGCTGAGCTGTACAGAATCCTTCATAACTGTACAGTATGACAGTTCAACCAAAACGGAACACTTTTAATATAGGATTGCTACCGTAGACATTTGCTTGGAGTCCATGCATACCTTTATTTATTTATTGCAATTTTATATAGCGCGAACTTTACCCAAAGCTGTCAGAGCACTTTACAATTGCATTGTATTGTAATTGCATTTATATAGCTCTAACTACCCCTGACGAGGCGTCAATAGAAGCAGGTAAGTTATACAAGGTAAAAAGAACTATTGATGGACAGAATGCGGAACAATGTCATACGTTCACCCCAGTACAGAGATCTGTGCCTAAATCCATCGATTTTTTGCTCACCATGCCAATCCAGTTTGAACCCAGCCATATGCAAATCAGTCTTGACCCTGTGCCTCATGGGAACAGTCCAGCCCGAACTGCCAAGCCAGGTCCTCCTTGGACTGGAAACAAGCATCCTAGGACCTGTTTCTCATGAGGGAATTTGCATCATGATAAAAAAATGAAAGATTGTGGTGGAGCAGGTAAAACAAAATTTTGTATACCTTCTCTATTTTGCATGAAAAATACTAAATGCATAATCAATTTACACATTCACCTGTATTAACTGTGTGCCGTGGTATGCTAACCAACAGTGCACCTTGATAAACAGGAATTGCACACGAGTCTAAATGCTAATTGCATGGCAGAATAACTTTGATGACTAACTGTGGTACGCATAATTAACAATAGAAGGTGTTGTGTTAGAAATTGCATGATTTATTTTGCTTTGTAATGGTTTGCGTTTCTGAGATAGCGGAATGGTGAGTATTATTGCTTTAAATGTTGCTATAAGCTAGGAAAATACTAATATATAATGGGATTAGTGTGGGTTTAAACATTAGAATCTTAATTTTCGTATATTAATTATGTTTTATGTTTGTTTTGCTTAAGTTGGCATTCGGGCCTACTAGGCCATGATATTCAAAATGGAGTTCGGAAGTGGCCACCGTCTTGTGAGCGCAAAAGTCTACTGCGCAGACTCGGAAGGCTCAGATCAGAGCACAGTGTTCCTCGTCAAGGATAGGAACGTAGAGGACTGCCAGATTTCAACTAGTGTAAATGACAAGAGAGAACAATTACCACTTATGACTGGAGGTCAACACGTCGATACTTCGGACCTTTTCGCATGAGAACTTTATAAGCTAAAGGAATGACATAGTCATTTCCCTGAGAACCCAGAACTATGAGAATGTTGGACCATATTACAATTTTGAAAGGCTTAGCCAATCACAGTCATTCCCAATTCAGTAAATGTTGCATGTTACCCAGAATATTATTATAAAAGGGGAACTGTAGGAGAGGGAAAATATAGTAGGCCAGTGCGTTCCAGAGGGGTGTCCTGAACTTGCATGACCGATTTGCTTGCACGATTGCCTGGTCCTTTGAATATCTTTGGGACTGTGTCGTGCCGAGCAAAATAACTTTTTCCCGGACTTATTTAGGCATTGGCCTGCATTCGATTGGGACGATTTTACCAGAAGGGATTTGAGTTATGCAGAGCTAACAGGGTTAGAGAAAGAGCCCCGATCTCAAGAATAGGTAAATATAAATGTCATGCTAAATTGTGCTGAATAATCAAATTTGAACTTTGTGTTGACCGAAATGCTAATTATGCAACTGAAAGCAAATTAGTTAGATAAACTAAACATTGATTAACAGAAAATGAGTTTGTGATTCTTTAAGTAAAGGTATTGAATAAAGATTCCGAAGCTTTAATGTGTTTTAGCTGGTTCTAAATCACCATGAACCAGTCCAACCAATTGGTCCGTCGACCAAGTGGTGGAGTGCCTTGATGTTAAGGTTAGGATTCTAAAGGTACTAATGTAAATATGTACATATTGTAACGACTTTCTTTTTCTTAATATGGTACCCCCACATGTCCAGCGATTCTCATCCTCCTGTGTGCAGATTCGAGTGAGACGTATGAGTGTTGGTGTTATGGGTAAGCCCAGGCGTAGTGCTCCGCTCTGCCCACAGAGTGTACGTAGCACTGCCTGCTTAACGGTTTACGAAGTAGGGGTAGCAGGCAGCGCTACGCACACGCCACGGCGAAGCAGAGCTGCCCGCCACCCTCCGCCCGCCCGCCCTCATTTTAAAATAATTTAAAGAATTTTAAAGTAAGTAAAATGCCTTACATGCAGTGCGGCGTCCCAGGGCTCCCTCTTCCTGATTGACGGCAACTTCTCACAAATGCGCATGCGCGGACGCCCACGCATGCGCATTTCTCGCGAGAAATACGCATGCGCGGGCGTCCACGCATGCGCATTTGTGGGAAGAAGTTGCCGTCAACCAGGAAGAGGGAGCCCCGGGACGCCGCACCGCAGGTAAGGCATTTTCTCTTACTTTTAAAATACTTTAACTTATTTTAAAATGAGGGTGGGGCGTAGTGGGGCTACGCGGAGCGCGCGAGTGTGCGTAGATTTGGCCACACTACGCGATGCTCCATGTAGCCCCACCATGCCCAGGGTTAGTTATGGGACCCATCAATGAATGCATGCGTGAATGAGTTTGTGCAATGACGGGTCTGTGAGGCATGGAGGATATGTAAATTTAACCTTTTCCGCTGGATCAGTTGCAAAATTAGGTTCATAAAGTACAGAACACATATTTACAAAGTTGAGCTCACATGAGTGCCAAGCGGCCATGATGGTCATGAACTGGGTAGAATTATTCCTGGAAGTGTCTTTGGAAGAGAAGAGTTTTAAATGCAATTGCAATACAATTTCTGGTTGTTATCAAGTACCATTTTCATGTTGTTTAATTTAGTATTAATGTTGCAGTTTTATTCAGCACAAACTCAACCAAAAGTATTGGAGCACTTTACATAAGCACCAGTTACATTACCCAAGGACACATACATTTTTTGGTAGGCACGGGGAGATTAAGTGGTTTGCCCACAACCAACGTCAAAACTCGAACTGGGTTCCTCAGCTCCAAAAGTCAGTAGCTTTGGCCGGTTGCCACGTTTTCGGTAATATCCAGTGCTTAAAATGCAAAAAATAAGTGCAGGCACTCACCAAATGGACCTGTAGGGAAGGGTTCGAGTTTGGGGCGGGACAAGGGGTGGAGTCTAGGGCAGCACAGGGGGCAGCGCCATGTTACTAACTTTTGTAGATTTTATATGCAACAAATTTGCATGGATTGTAAGAATGTCAGGCGAGAAGTGGACAAATAGAATAATCTCACCAAGTATACTAGGCAATGAATATGACTGACGCCCTATGTCCAGGTACACACAAAACCAACATCAGGCCTTGATGGGGTGGGCAACTCTAACTAAAACATTCAGACCTCGATTTTGCAGTGTCAGAACGATGTTGGAACTTGAGAGGCACCAAATTACTGAATTAAATAAATTGCAACGTCCTAATTAATACGTATTACTTCACGTGTCCTTGTCATTTCTTTGGGGTAAATTAAAAAAAATAATTAATCTGTCCACAATCACAGGATGTTAAGCCGACGCTGGGATTCAAACCTTCTAAAGTTGGCAGCTTTGTACATTAGGCCACAGCTCCTTTGCTGTCCCTGCAATGTTACCTTTCTGGTAACTTGTGTTAGAGTTTGGCACGTGAGGGATATTTACTGACACTGTTTGAATTAATGCAAGTTTTACATGACACATACAGCTGGCTAACCCCATGTTGTTCTTGCAGTACAATGCTTAGTCACATTACAGGTATAAGACATAAAAAGTCTACAGCTGCTGTGCCAATGGTCAGCGCAGAATGAGTTTTCTGCAGTTTTCCAGAAAATGAAAGCATTCTTGATTTTCCTGCTACCCCCTGGGTTTCAATTTAAAGTTCTGGAGCTGCGTGGTAGTTGGTCCTCTCCTCCACTCAGCTGACATGAATTGGATGAACTGTTCTCAGGTGATAAAGCTGGATTCTTATCTTATCGTATCTTACCATCCCTAAGAATCCTCAGGTCGACTGAACCTTTTTACCTGCTGAATAGTGTGAAGGGAAGAAAATCTAATTTCTCAATATAGCCAATTAACTTCAACTTCATACTCCAAAAATCACTGACTCTGAATTCCAAATTTAAATATTTATTACAAAGCCAAAAATAGTTGCACATGCAAGCACCTCATCATGAGGTTAAGAAAATATATGGGCACTAATACAAAGAATATTCTACGCAGGAGTCTCATCTGACTCAGAATGAGGAGAATAGTTAACTCCAAAAGCATCAGGCAACCAATAACTGCTCCAATCTCTATGTTTGACTTCATTAACCTAAAAGAAATAGCAATTAGTCTATCCCCACACTAATTGTAAAGTGACATCCCTACCTAGCAAGTTTCCCAGACAAGAGAGAAAAGGTGTCAGTAGTGAAGACTTCCTTAGAAGTACACTCACTTTGCTTAACTCAGTACCCATCTAATCCTCAACTGCTTCACCCTCCAGGCACTGTCCCTAATACAAAATCACAAAACAGTAGAACACGCCCTCGTCACACCTCTTTGGCCAGGTCTTCCTTCTGTACTTTTCCATCGAAACTCGCACTTCATCCAAAGACTGTTGGAATGGCCTTGGGTCCCAGACACCTTCTCTGCTGAAAGTATCATATCTGCATTCCAGTGTACTCCCATGTCTGCTTCTCCTACCTTCCTAACTACTGAAACAAAGGGTTAGTCTTCCTAACAAGCTATGTGTCCTTGCACCTGCAACAGAAACATATAATAGAAAAACTTTCCACTTGCAGAATTTGCTGACTGCTTCTAAATGAAAGCCTTCCCAAGGGAACACTTTTCGGTCTACAATATTCAGCTAACATAAGAAACAAATAGGCCGTTCTCTAAACGTATATGCGATCAGGCGTTTACATTTAAACATACATTTCTAAAGTCACATTATAAGCATTGATTTCACTACACTTCATACATGAATAAGCAAAACTACACGTGCAGACTTTAATATGGTGCACGTTTAAACCTAATGCATCACTTTATACGTGAACTAATTCATTATGCATCATCTAAAATAAATTTTCGATTAAACACTACAATGATCTTTATAAATGACATGATTACATTTCTGTTCGCACTAATGTATGCTGCTTTAATACTACATTTCTAATGACCACACGTTAATACATTCCTTTAGATATGCGGGTGCGGACTACTTGTGATTTATGATGCACCCCTACAATTTTTTTAGAATAACATGACGCTCTATCAGTTCCCCCCTTTCATGACTAGTGTCATCACACCTTTACACAACTCCCTTGGAGAATGAACCGACCTAAACATAACCTTTTGTCATTTTCCCCAGTCAGAATCTCTCAAAATTTTGAGATTCTGATAGTGACTGTCCTGCAGTCTAGCCATTCTCGTCTCATTCTCCCTAAGCGCTCTCTCAACTCTGTTTCCTTTATACCACTTGTAGGCTCTGACAAATCCCCACAAACAAACCACACAGACCACAATGATGATGAGAGGTCTCAATACATAGCCAAGAAAACCTCTCCCCAAGTTTGCAAATCAACTTCCCACCTGACTAAACCCTTTACCAACTTTTTCCCAAGCTCCTTCTTCAGTCACATCCTCTATCCCATGGTGGATCGTAGTGTTGTTACTTATATATTTCTCCAGATCTTTGCTATTGTCTGGTATATAAGTACAGCACTCTTGAACTTTCACCACATTTACAGACTCCGCCCTCTTTTGCTAACAAAACATCTAAAGCAAGACAGTTCTGCAAAACCATTGTCCTTATCGACAACATCTCTCTATCCACAAGTAACAGCGACTTTGCTGTATTCATTGACAACTCATCAACCACAGTCGCCAACCTTCTAATTTTCACATCATTCAGAATTACTCCCAAACTTGGTATCATTGCTCCAAAAACATCTCCAATCGCTGCCCCTGCACTTACAGCTCTTTTCACTCTCGAATGCTTTTCGCCTTCTAGAAGTTCCAGATTCTCTGCATGGTAGATCTTTGAAAAAATAATCCCCAAATAGCACATACCAAACCAATTCGCAGGCAACCTAACATAGGCATTCTTTCCACACACATAATATACAGTTGGTATCACTTGTACAGACCCTTGCAGAAAGTTCTTAGCAGAATCTTCCATAGTGAAAACATGATCACACGTACTTTGTCCCACTGGGGCCTACTCGTAATACGTCTGCATATGTCTCACACACAATTTTCCTCTCTGCTCCTTGTCTAATGCTATAGGACCATAACTCCCCTTTGCTCTGTGAGATCTTTCTTCTTCAGTCCAATCTACTGGACTGTCTCATGTATCTCGTGTCTGTGTCAGTTTCCTGTATCTATCTTCTACCTGATCCACAAACTTTTTCTCTACATCTGACAATGAACATGTTAAATTGTGTCTATGGGCATATGCTGTATCTAATTCCAAAGACAGTATGAAATACTTCCTAAGCCTATCTTCTTGTTTATAGTAATCGTACTTGTTCAAATGCTTGTAAGCTGGAACTTCAGGAAGCACTGCATCGTAGTTGGAAAATAAATACTCAACTGACCTCTTCCATAAAATATACTAAGCAACAAACTACATGAAATTCCATACGTCAGTGGTTGGTGATGATACCTAATACCCTCTTCCACTGAAGCAGGTAACTGCATACACACATAATAATCTTTCGCATCTATCGCATCCACGTACTCATATAGCAGTCTGGGGTACGCATTAAGCCTAAAATCACCTCTAGACAAATCTACGTGAAATCTACGACTCTCTTCGATTAGTAAAGCTCTTTCAACTCCTATGGTGGCCTCCTTTTTGCTAGGAGTAGTGGGTGTAGGGGTCCCTTGCCCCTCCACTGCCTGCTCATGTGGGACTATATACAAAACCACAACTACTATGATTATGTAAACTATCACTCCACCTACGAATGTGCCTACTACTAATTTGGATCTACGATGTGTATCTCCAGCCTCCATGATTTCGGAAAAGTTCTCAAAAGTTCTTGGTTTCAACAGCAGTCTCTTTCTTCTTCCACTCGTCGCTTGATAACCCATTCGAACAACACTCCGAAAAGCTGGAAATCCCCTTTGCAATCTCAGTTCCTTATTTACACGGTCCACAAAAAGACTTCCCTAGCCCTCTTTCTTCGTTTCTGCGGAAAGTCCCTACGTTTTTTCTTCTTCCACTCGGGCCTAGGTTATCTTCTTCGTAGACTCTTATTTACAACAAGTTCACTTTTAGTCCAAAATAAGATCAGTTCCAAGAATCTCTAAAACATGCTTCAAAAGTTCAAGACGAAGAATTATCGTTTCATGAGATGGTGGCTCCAACCCAAACGTCGGAAGGGTCAATCTGTGCAATATCAGATGGCGAACTCTACTCAGAAGTGGGGGATTCGGAACCGTGAGAGTCAGCACTCCTTCGATTTCAAGTCCTGGAACCAACAATCCCACTTCGATTTTCACGTTAGGATTCTTGCTGATCACTGTCACGGACCCCAACCTCCCTGAGCTCACCACTCCTGGCATCAGTCACAACGTATGTCCACTCCGGGGTGGCGTATCTCTGACACGGCACTCTTGTTCTTCTCGGACCTCCTTGAGCCTGTTCTCCGTCACTTGTTTCTGATTCAGACGTCTCAGACACCCGAGCAAGGTCTCTTTTAGGTGTCAACCTCAGATTCAGTCGCCTCTGACTTACGGGCCAAACCTCGTCTGCTCTGATCGCACTTCTGCTCTCTCCCTGAATACCCTGTGCACCACTTCCTTCTTCTGCTGAATTTGACTCTACTCCACCCACAGCAACACCTCCTTCATCTGAGTCGAAATCGGGGTTCTGATTGACGTAACCCCCTTCAACTTGTTCTGGTGCACAACCAGCTGTGTCAGCGACCCTCACTGCTTGACTTGCCCCCTCATGTGGCCCTGCCACATCAGCTGGATTTTCATTCACGGGAGGGGCTGTTTCTTCCAAGGGTGCTGGAACTCTGCGGGTATGGGAGGCATGCACCCAATTTGGCAATCCTTCCCACTTTACTGCTGTGTTCGTTACCAGTATTACCTGATAAGGGCCTCGCCACCGAACATCCAGGCAACTCTTCCTCACATGCTTACGAACAAGCACCCAATCCCCGGGACACAGGTCGTGGCATAGGTCACTCGAGGCTGAAACAGTTGTTGCTTGCACCTGCTGGGACACATAATGGACCACATCAGCTAGTCCTTTGCAGTAATCAAGAATTAAGTCATCAGTGATGTTAATCAAAGCTGAAGCTGGTACTGCTGGCAACCGCATCACCCTCCCCATCAAAATCTCATGCGGGGATAACGCAGTTCTTCTGTCTGGAACACTGCGGATGCTCATGAACACAAGGAGCAATGCATCAGGCCACTTCAGGGACGTCGATGTGCACACTTTTGCCATCCGGGCTTTCAAAGTCCCTTTAACCTGCTCCACAATCCCAGAAGCCTCTGGTTGTTAGCTGCAATGTAACCTCTGGTCCACATTCAATGCGGCACAAAGCAACTTCATGATTTCACTGTGGAAATGTGTCCCTCTGTCTGATTCCAAAGAGATCGGAAAACCGAACCTCAGGATAAGCTCCCTCAATAATAGCTTAGCTACAGTGAGAGTGTCACACCTACGTGCTGGGTAAGCCTCCACCCATCGTGAGAAAACACACATCATGACCAGAATATACCTCAACCCATTACACTTAGGCATCTCAATGAAATCCAACTGCATCCTATTGAAAGGTCCTCCCGACCTCCCAATGTGACTCAAAGTAACCACAGTCTTCTTTCCAGCATTCATCTGATGGCAAGTAACACACCTCTGACACATTGCTTCAGCAACCACACGAAATCTCGGATTGTACCACGTATGTCTAAACACATGCACCATTGCATCTCTGCCAAGATGTACTGCACCATGTATCAGTCTTGCCATTGGGCTCAATACATTTTCTGGTAACACTGCTCGACCATCACTTGAAACCCAAACGTCAACATCTCCTTTCTCACACCCTGATCTGATCCATTCATCTCGTTCCTGTTCAGTAACCTCATCCTGCAGTCGTTTTAGTTCTTCTCAAGTGTCTGCCATGGCTAACATCATGCTGAGCTCGGTTCTTTCTCTGCTCTCTCCTGTGTAATCTCCTGTAAATATACATCCTTGCTCTGCACAGAAACGGGCAACTTCATTGGGGTAATTATTACCCAAGGAGACAAAATCAGTCCGTTTCTCATGAGCTGCAAATGTTACAACTGCTATTTCCTTAGGACATTGCAATGCATCCAATAGCTGTCTCACATACTCCCCATTCCTAATGGGCGAACCAGATGATGTCATGAATCCCCTCTGTGACCATAACTGTCCGAAGTCATGAACCACACCGAACCCATACTGGCTGTCAGTGTAGATCGTGATTCGGATTTGCTCAGCGGCCAAACAGGCACGAGTCAAGGCAATGATACCTGTGCGGAGTGTACTCCTTCTAGACAAGCAGCCTCGACAACTTCTGTGATGGTACATACAGCAAATGCTACTCTCAACTGACCGACATTGTCCCTTAGTCATGAACGGTCAACGAAGAAAATTTCATCAGGGTCAGGCAGTGGTTCATCGACAATGTCAGGTCTCGGTTTGGTGCATAGTTCAGTCACATCGAGACAATCATGGTCCTCACAATCTTCACCATCTGTATTCGGTTTAGGCATCAATGTAGCAGGATTTAAGGCAGAACGCCTTCTCAGAGTCACATTCTGTGCGGCAAGTATGACTTGCTCGTAGCGTGTTAATCTATTGTTCGTTAGGTGCTGTGTCTTAGTCCTTGTCATTAACAATTCAACAGAGTGTGGTATGTACACTGTCAAGGGATGCCCCATCACAATGCTCTCACATCTTTCAATGCTGACACCTGTTGCGGCAAAAGATTTGAGACATCCGGACAATGCAGAAGCTACTGGATCTAAAGTAGCCGAAAAATAGGCAACTGTTCTACGGCCTCCCCCATGACTCTGAGCCAAGACGGACAATGCGCAACCTTCTCTCTCACAAAAGAACAGCAAGAAAGCCTTGTTGTAATCAGGCATTCCCAAAGCCGGGGCACAACACATGGCCTCTCTCAGCTTTAAGAACAACACCAAACAGTCGTGGTCCCATCGTACCGGATCGCTCACATCCTTGTGTGTCAGCCTCTGTAAGGGCTTCGCCTCAAAAGAGAAGTTGGGAATTCATTGGCGACAGTACCCAACCATCCCCAAGAACATTCTGACCTCCCGCTGAGTGGTAGGAACTGCCATATTCATAATTGCCTCTATTCGGTCTGGTGACACCTTTCTCTTGCCTTTCTCAATTCTATGGCCCAAGTACTGCACTTCGCTCATACAGTACTGCCACTTGTTCGGAGACACCTTGTGTACATTCTCTGCCAAATGATTCAATAGGGCTATTATATCAATCCTACAAGCGTCTTCCGTTTCTGAGGCAATGAGCAGGTCATCTATATATTGCTCGAGAACTGAGTTCTGCAGCAACATGAGACCCTCAAGATTCTTCTTCAAGATCTGATTAAAGATCGATGGACTCTCTGTATACCCTTGAGGGATACGACAGCACGTTAACACACGATTTTCCAGCCGGAAAGCAAAAAGTAATTGGCTTTCCTCATGGAGCGGTATCAAGAAGAATGCTTGGCATAAGTCAATCACTGTAAACCCCTCGGCTTCACATGGGATCTGAACCAATATCGCTGATGGATTCGGTACCACTGAACAACTATCATGTTGACCTTTTGCAGGTCTTGCACGATCCTGAATTTCCCACTCGGTTTCTGTAGTCCCATGAGAGGTGAATTACATGGGCTACCCATTATCTCCTTCAGAATCCCCTGCTTGATCATAGACTCGATTACAGGTTTGATCCCTGCAATAGTCTCGGGTGACAGGTTATACTGGGGCGTTCTAGGGAATTCTACATTCTGTTTGACCTGAATCTTCACTGGCTCTACACCTTTGATCAATCCAATCTCTTCTCCGGTGAAGTCCCACACTTCATGTGACACAGAGTCTCTCAGATTGAGTGGAAGCTCTTCCACTGTCAACACAGGGAACATTTCTATACACAAGTGCTGATTGGCAACCTTAAAGGTCATCGTCGTCTTTTGTCTGTACTTCAACTCCCTTAGGTGTACAATAGATGGTACAATTTAACTTACACAATAGATCTCTCCCTAACAGACAGACTGGGCTCGAGTCGCACACCACAAACTGATCTCGGTCTCGGAAAGTCCCTATTCTCACATGAATCAGTTCCGTCAATGGGCTAGTCATTTTCTTGTTCGCTACTCCAACAACTTGGATCGATTGTCTCGAGAGGGGTAGGTTAGGAACTACTACTGATCTTACAGTAGACCGGGTAGCACCAGTGTAAACCAAAAAGGTGGTAGGGTGACCGTGAACATTTGCTTCCACAAACAGTCCCCTCTGGTCTACCTCCAGGACTGTTCCAAGTGTGCAGTCCTCCTCCCCCCTCAGACACAGTCATGCAAACGGGTCTGGGCTGTACTCATCATACCCTTCAAAAAGAGGCATCTGTTGATATGTCCGAGTTCCCTGTGGGACCCTCGGTGGCTGGGGAACTTGTACCTGCAGACTGAACGTCCCTCATTTCATTGATCTCTGGCTTGTCACTGTATTGACCACTTCAGGTACAGGTACCTGAGCTACCTCTACCTCCTGCTGCACCTGATTTGCCAGGTTCAAGAGACACTCGCGTTTCCAATGTCCGATCTGGTGACAGAGATGACACGCAGTGGTCTTCTTCAATGTCGCCACATCCAGTCCCATCTTAGGGTCTACAGGTTTTCCGCTTCCCTGACCTTGCACATTCTGATTCCATTGATTATATCCCTGTCTTCTTCCTAGCGTCCCTCCACCAGGTTGGACCTGAGCCATTTGCATTTGGACAAGCATCAGTTTGTCTTTCAACTTCCGGTGCTTCGAGTCTACCTCGTCACTACAGTACTTTGCATATCGCAAAATTTCATCCACCGGCTTGTTCTGCCACAAATCAAATGTTGCTGTATCATGAGACTAACCTCTGGCCTCCACCCCAAAACAAACTTCGAGACAAACTGTCTCATATCATTGGGGTCTAAGGTGTCTAGCCCACTGTACTGTTGGAAGGCTTGCAAGAGCCATTCATAATACTCATGCACTGTCTCTTTTGGTTCCTGAACAGTTCAGTCTATCTTAACCCAATCAATATCTTGAGGTGAGATCTTCAACTTCAACCATGTGATCACTTGTTCAAACTTTCTCATAACTATAGGTGACGGACCGTTCGTGACAGAATCCCTGACAGTTCAACAGCAACTTTACAAGCTGACCATAAATCACCTGGTACTACAATGTCAAACAATGTGTTCAAATCAATCTACAATACTTTTGAGATTTTAACAAAACGGTAAACCTGTTTGTACCATTCTACAGGCTTTTCTCTCAGCCAAGGAAAATCATTTGTAAACGCAGCCAAATCATCCCTACTCCAAGGCACATGCACGTATCCTCCATTTTGTACCTCTCCTAAAGGGTAATTCTCCACCCATAACATCCCTCCACCCGGAGACGGCATCTCTCCTACATTCTTTTTGGAGCTCTTCTTCTTAGACCACCTTTCCTCCCATTTATCAAGCATGATCCATGCACGCATCCCTACAATCAAATCTCTGATGTGTGTCCTCTATCCTATGACCCTCTTTTCTTCCAGTTCTTGATCACTATACTGCAACCTATGGCTTCCCCGCAACGCCTTCGTTTTGGACAAATCCACCTCGTACCCTTTTGCCAAGTCTGTCAGTTTCTCATGTGCAGTCCTTGCTTTACGAGTCACATCCTTTGCTACAAAAAGCAGCTCATCTTGTTCATAAATTTCCATTCTGTCCAAAGGCAGATTTCCATTAATTATTTCACCTACCTCTGCTTTCAATCTCACTACATCCTAAATCCTTGCCCTCATGGCACCTCTCAACATTTCTCAACAATCTGAGCCACTCCGTTCATCATACTCGCAGCTCTGGTCTCGAGACCCACTCTCTTCTGCTATGTTCCTAGAGACTGGTCTGTTTCCTGAATCATGGTGCTCACTATTCCCTGTCGTCCTACCATTCGGATTCCTCTCAGGTGGTACCCACATTCTCAGATCTGATCTCGACTCGGCCAAAGACCTTGGTCTCACATCCACCTGTCCTCTAGAGGAGTCTGCGGTGGCTGGCAATAGGTCTCGGAGCCTGTGCTATTTCACTCACTGTGCCAATCCCTTTGGTAGTGATTCTCTCTCCGGCAGTAGACTGTGCTAGACTGCCAGTTTTTACTTGATCTGAGTCATATACCGATACTATGGGTTCAATGGTAACCGGTACTGTTAGAGTATCCGGTAACCTCACAACTCCTACTGCTTCTGTACCTACTGGAGACTGTATTTTCATGTCCTCTGTTCCTGTCGAGATTTTCCCTACTACTCTCACATTTGACTGAGTCTGTGATCCACCAGTCCCTTCTACTGGTGTCGACTTTCCTTCATAAGAATCTGGATTAAATGGAGGTGGTCTTTCTGATAACAATCTGTCCACCAAGCTGTCTTCCGTATCACTGTCATCTTCCTCTACGCTCTTTGCCTGCGCACCCCCGTTTTTACTATTAGCGGATATAATCTATCCCCCTCAATCGTTTCCACTCTCCACCTTTTCTCCAATGCATCCCATCTCGCATCTTGGAATGCCTTGATCAACTTCTTCACTCTTTCCTGACTTCTATCTCTTTTCCGGTCATACGCTGCTGTAATTCATGTGTGTGGCGCCTCAAATTGTGTCGGTCTAGGCAGAGGTCGCAAAGAAGACATCACAGATTTCAACTGGTACAACGCGTCTAACCTGAAAGTACCAGCGCGGCACCGTCTGACGTCACCCTTTCTCCGCTCGCAGCAGTTCCCCTCCTTTACAATTTGCTTCTCACCCTTATACGCGTCTCATTCACACTCTGAGGTAATTATCTGTCCACGAAACGCCCGGACAATTACTTCTCTGACTGTCTGCCCACCAACGACCGGACAGTCTCTTGAAACTGTTGACCTAAAATCTAGCAACTGTCTGTCCGCGAAACGACTGAACAATCTCCTCTAAATCAATTGATAGGATTCAAACTCTCGATGTTCCACATACAGCAACCTACGACCAGCGTTGGTTACTCACGCACTCGCAAATACGCTCCCTATCATCCATGGGTTGTCAACGATGTCTAATGACTCCCACAATCTCTGGTCAACAAGCTCAGCTCTGGGTGTCTTCTACACCACAATCTCTTATCCCAGGATACCAAAATCAAATCTCTTGGCCCGCACGCGCTCATGGTCCAAACCTCAATCACTCGACTCTCATTCCAACTCCGCAAAACATCACACACTCAAATCAACACCGCAATCTAACAAACATCACCCTGTTCATACTCACACTACCATGAGCTGCTACTTCCGCCGCACCGCTACTCTCCGTCGGTTTCCATCAACCGCCGTCGTCCTCCGCTTACAATCCAATGGATCACCATCGCTCGAGCTCTATGAGACTCAGTAATCTCTTATCGTGATATAGATCTCCCCTTACTATCGGAGGAAACCATCCTACTCTGCTACGAACTGATAAAGCTGGATTCTTATCTTATCGTATCTTACCATCCCTAAGAATCCTCAGGTCGGCTGAACCTTTTTACCTGCTGAATAGTGTGAAGGGATGAAAATCTAATTTCTCAATATAGCCAATTAACTTCAACTTTATGCTCCAAAAATCACTGACTCTGAATTCCAAATTTAAAGATTTATTACAAAGCCAAAAATAGTTGCACATACAAGCATCTCATCACGAGGTTAAGAAAATAAATGGGCACTAATAAAAAGAATATCCTACTCAGGAGTCTCATCCGACTCAGAATGAGGAGAATAGTTAACTCCAAAAGCATCAGGCAACCAATAACTGCTCCAATCTCTATGTTTGACTTCATTAACCTAAAAGAAAAAGCAATTAGTCTATCCCTACACTAATTCTAAAGTGACATCCCTACCTAGCAAGTTTCCCAGACAAGAGAGAAAAGGTGTCAGTAGTGAAGACTTCCTTAGAAGTACACTAACTTTGCTTAACTCAGTAGCCAAAGCCATAGAGCTCATTCTGAGATGCTCCTTCTAGCTTCCCATCTAATCCTCAACTGCTTCACCCTCCGGGCACTGTCACTAATACAAAATCACAAAACAGTAGAACACGCCCTCGTCACACCTCTTCGGTCTTCTTTCTGTACTTTTCCATCGAAACTCTTACTTCATCCAAAGACCGTTGGAATGGCCTTGGGTCCTAGGCACCTTCTCCGCTGAAAGTATCATATCTGCATTCCAGTGTACTCCCATGTCTGCTTCTCCTACCTTCCTAACTACTGAAACAAAGGGTTAGTCTTCCTAACAAGCTAAGTGTCCTTGCACCTGCAACAGAAACGTATAATCGTAGAAGGCTTTCGACAGGGTTTCGTGGGGGTATCTTTGGAGGGTCTTGGAAACTAATGGTCTAGGGAGTTCCTTTATCAGATCAGTACAAATCCTGTACTGTAACCCTACAGCATGACTGCAGGTTATGGGCAAAGAGTCTGGGACTTTTTCAATTGGTAGGGGAACCAGACAAGGGTGCCCCTTATCTCCCTTGTTGTTCCCGTTATACATAGACCCCTTTCTTAGGAAATTGGAGGCATCCCCAGATATAGCACCAATAACCCTACATGGCTGGGATACGAAAGTATTGGCCTATGCGGATGATGTGGCAATAATTACGGCCGACCCTGATAGAGCAATGCCGGAGGTAGAAACGATCGCCGAAAATTTCAGGATATACTCAGGATTCGCTTTGAACATAATAAAAACTCAAATTTTGACAAATAAATGTATCATTTTCACTGATAGTAGGATTGTTGAGGCTGCAGTTTATTTAGGAATACACATCACGGCAAAGATAGATGACATTGTTGACATAAATTTGGCTCCTATAATGGGGAATTTAAAGAACGATTTACGCCGATGGTATAATTTAAAATTGTCTATCATAGGAAGATGCAATCTGATCAAAATGATGATTTTACCGAAATTACTATATATTTTTCGCACAATTCCTCTGGAAATACATAATGATTGGTTTAGGTTCATTGAGAGAGAGGTGGCTCGATTCATCTGGTCATATGGTAGAATCAGAATATCTAATGTATTTTTATCCCTTCCTTGGGTCAGAGGCGGGCTTGCGATCCCCAACTTTAAACTGTATTACCTAGCCGCATCTCTGCAATATTATTGGCCTCTCTTTGGTATCAGGTCTAGAGAAGAATACGGCTCCAGCTTTATCCCATCAATATACGAGATGTTGATCGGACCACGGGCTAATGGATGCCTCTTAAAGATCTATGAACCAAGTTATTTCAAAAGGACACGGTTCAAGACCCTGATCACCGCATTTCGCAACTGGGCGGGCGTTCGGAAAAAAATGGGAATTGGAAGATTTAGCAGATACACCCCCTTGGTTTATAATGATCAAGTGCCAAATGCTCTGCAGGATAACTGCCTGGCAAGGTGGGAAAAAGCCAGCTTCTTTAGGATAGAGGACATGTTGGCAGAGGATTATATAGCATCGTTTGAAATGGTCAGGGAAAGATTTACTTTGGGTCATCTGGACTTTTTCAAATTTTAGCAATTAAGAGACTTTCTTTTTAAAAAAGCAGGCGGAGTATCCCTGATGGATTTCTTAACATGGTCTTCTAGCACTACGATCTCAAAATTATATAATTGTATGCTAGAAGATGTGACTAATGATGTGGATAGGCATGGGCAGAAGTGGAACGACAGGCATGGGGTCCGGGAGTTACATTTTATGAAGTCACTGGAGATGGGCAACTCTATACTATGTTCTGCAAAATTGCGGGCACAACATTTTAAAACCCTCTTTGATCTATACATTACTCCTGCAAAAATAGCAACTCTGGGGAAGAGGGGGAGGGACCCAATGCTTCAGGTGCAAGACATATGGTGCGGACCTGGTTCATATATTCGCTACATGCACATTAATAGAACCTATTGGTCGAGAAATAGCGGGCTTCTTGCAGCATATATTGAAAGAAGATGTTCTGCTTTCACCCCAGATGATGCTTCTAGGGGTAAATGAACGAACTGGGAAAATTGGGGAGGAGCTTACGTTTGTAGCAATGGCCGTGTTTAGACTTTGCGTAGCGTCAGCCTGGCTAGATCCCTCTCCTCCAACTTTCCATCAGTGGAACGGCCACCTCCTACTTATATTTAATCTTGAAAAAACACTATACGATCAGAGAGGCAGGAAAAGTAGGATTAAAGGTAAAAGAATATGAGGACCATTATCAATATGGATGGACCAACTTGCCCTGACAGAAAGAATACCTAGGTTTATGTTTAATTTGGATTTTTTAAATAATACTGACAAGTCTGTTTGAATTTTGAGTATACAGGTGTATGTACTATCATATTTTTATGTGAGGATTTCGCTGTTATTTGATAGTATCCTGCTCTCTTTTTTTTCTCGAAAATAGAGAGATGTTAAGTGTCTATTGGTAGGAGCGTTTAATTTGAGGTGTTTATAAGAAATGTGTGAATTGATAATTAATGACGAAGAAGAAATATGGTATTTCTAAAGTGTAATTTTTGTCTGTTATTGTTTTTCTATCTTGTTATCTTTTTGCTGGTCTTTTCTTTGCTGCAGTTGCATCTAATTTCTGTATTATGTTTTGTTAATATACGGGAAAAGAAAAGAAACGTATAATCGAAAAACTTTCCACTTGCAGAATTTGCTGACTGCTTCTAAATGAGAGCCTTCCCAAGGGAACACTTTTCAGTCTGCAATATTCAGCTAACATAAGAAACGAATAAGCCTTTCTCTAAACGTATTTATGCGATCAGGCCTTTACATTTAAACATACATTTCTAAAGTCACATTATAAGCATTGATTTCACTACACTTCATACATGAATAAGCAAAACTACACGTGCAGACTTTAATATGGTGCTCTTTTAAACCTAATGCAACACTTTATACGTGAACTAATTCATTATGCATCATTTAAAATTCATTTTCGATTAAACACTACATTGATCTTCATAAATGACATGATTACATTTCTATTCGCACTAATGTATGCTGCTTTAATACTACCTTTCCAACGACCACACGTTAATACATTCATTTAGATATGTGGGTGCGGACTACCTGTGATTATGATGCACCCCTACAATTTTTTCAGAATAATATGACGCTCTATCACAGGGGAGGCCGGGAGGTAGAAGGACAGTCTGACCGAACAGCAAAAGTAGACTCAGACAGGCAGAGACTGTGCCTGCAACAGCCTACACATTCCACCTTGCTGAACCTAATTAGCCAATTGGAACTATCAGTAGGCTGGAGCCGTGCAACAAGAACCATGGAGCAGGTGCTACATAAAGAGAGTGTTATTTATACTGCTCTCTGCGTGGTTCATCCTCGGGTAGGGGGATGATTTGAATATACTTTGTTGAGCGCAACAGTCCCTGCGCCAATGCTGGGCCACCATGGGTGCCGGCACTCTCATTTGTCCTGGAAGAAGTTACGGAACACAAGAGAACAAAACTAAAAAGCACCAGTTCTCAGTACCGGTGGGTCCCGGCCCATTTAATGCACTGGCAATATCCAAATGAACTCTAGTACAGAGCCCCAACGCATTAGTGCCTGATATGTTTCAACTTTTCTCAACAAAAATTGTCAAACCCAGTAGGTATCCCTTTTATACAGAGATTGACAAGCTAATGCCTTTACCAATGCTTCTTTGTAAAGCATTGTTTGAAAAAGTAAACGAAAAGCATTTAAAAATACCTTATACATGAACATCTTAATGTATTTCAAAACTGTATATTGAATACAATATGTTCAATATTTATAAATCGCCGTTTTTATTTTTCCAGTACTTTTTATTCAGTAAACTCTAAATATAATTTAACAAGCATTGGCATAGCCAATAGGTCTCGCTTTTGGGACCTTATAAGTATTTAGCTATGCAGCACAATATCCTTGGTGCAACAACATCAACTGTTGCATGGCTAAACACTTATAAGGTCCCAAAGGCGAGACCTATAGGCTATGCCAATCAGGCCCGGTTCTAGCCTTGGCCCTGGAAGTGAGGGCTTGAAGGCAAGCGCGCAACGGCATTGGGCTCAAAAAGCTGTCTGTCTGTGTGTGTGTGCGCCCGGGCTGAGACAGCTTCCCGGGTGCACACAGACAGTTTTTGAGATTATCGCAGCCCAACTGGAGTTGGAGGGTGGCAGTGAGGGAATCCGAGGAAGAGGTCATGGGGTTTAGGGGGGAGTTAGGGAGAGATGAGGGGCACTGGTGGAGGGTGGTAGTGGGGGAGTCTCAGGAGGAGGTCATGAGGCGGAGGGGCTACAGGGAGATGAGGGGCACTGTTGGAGGGTGGCAGTGAGGGAATCCGAGGAAGAGGTCATGGGGTTTAGGGGGAGTTAGGGAGAGATGAGGGGCACTGGTGGAGGGTGGTAGTGGGGGAGTCTCAGGAGGAGGTCATGAGGCGGAGGGGCTACAGAGAGATGAGGGACACTGGTGGAGGGTGGCAGTGAGGGAATCCGAGGATGAGGTCATGAGGGGGAGGGGCTATGGAGAGATGAGGGGCACTTGTGGCGTGTGGCAGTGAGGGAATCTGAGGAGGAGGTCAATAGGGAGGGCCATAGAGGGATGAGGGGCACTGTTGGAAGGTGGTAGTAAAGGTATTTACAGAGAAAGAAGTTATTGGTGCGGCGCCAAAAAAGACTTTCGCATCAGCGCTGAACCGGCCCTGTTATGGCCTTTCTGTTTTTGTTTATTTAATTAGCAGTCGGGTCATAAGGGCTAGTGTGGAACATACTTTAAAGTGCATGCTAATTATATTTACTGCTATATTCAATGTTTTAAGTTTGAAGGTGATTTTACTAATGTTTTTACCGGGAAACATGAAAGTGGAGCCCGATGGTACCTGATATGGGGCTAGGGCCCAAGGTCAGCTGTGAGATAAGGTGCATTGGAGAGGAGTAGTGGATAATCAAGTCTGCAAGGGAGTGCGTTGCAGAGTCCGGGGTCAGGTGGCGGTAGTAATGTAGAGGGATTCTCCCTGAAGGCCCACACAGAGGGAGCCTGTAAGGGAGTGTGTTGCAGAGTCCGGGGTCAGGTGGAGGTAGTAATGTAGAGGGATTCTCCCTGAAGGCCTACACAGAGGGAGCCTGTAAGGGAGTGCGTTGCAGAGTCCGGGGTCAGGTGGAGGTAGTAATGTAGAGGGATTCTCCCTGAAGGCTCGCACAGAGGGAGCCCGAGAAGTGTCACTTGCCCGATACTCCCACCTCAGAAACCTCCTCTTCCCGTCAAAGGAATATTACATGGAAAAAACACTTTTTGACAGTGATAACATTTAGAAAGAGACTTGGAAAAGAGAGTGTTTTACTGTACCTTGTAAGACTAAGAAGAGATAAAGGAGGGCCCTGAAGCAGGCCTGGCTAGATATATTTGCGACAAATCGAGCCCGCAGTGGCCCACCCAAATGCACCTTTGGCCAACCCAAATAAAAATTCCTGGAGCCGGGCCTGATGCCAATGCTTGTTAGACATGTAATGGGTTATTAGCTGCAGTGGCCGCAGTTGTGAAATCTCGCAATTCATTTCTAATTTGCTAAGTTTCGCGAACAGAGTAGCAGGTGCAGTCGTTCATTCTACGTCCCACGAGGTACCTGGAACTGCACAGCCTAAATCTTTAGTAATAGTTTCAGCTGACAAACAGCTTTTCTCATCCGACGCACGTCTTTAAAACTTTAAACCATAACAGGTTTTGTTTAGGGGAGAGGTGGGTGTATTCAAAGGGGCTTACTGCCAAGGCAATCGCAGTTTGCCTTTACCCCATACTAGAAAATATTTTTCGTAGGGTACGGGGTGTAGCAGCTGCAAGGCCGCGAAGATGGTACTTGAAGCGGATGGTTTCCAATACTGAAAGTTTCGGACAGATGTGGACTACATCTCCATGTGTATGCGTGTTCGGGGGTGTTGGGAGGGTACAAGAGGCAGGTGCCGATGGATTATCTGTGCTAGCGCCGAAGAGTCCTGCCCTTCAAGAGAAAAAGCCGTTCACGTGAAACATTTCAAGCATTTCTGCACAGATGGGCAGGAGTGGGCGGTAAGGTAGACTTCCGGAGTAACCTGACAGATTACAGCATTTCTGTAAGTGATGGAAGCTTATATTGGTGTGTCCAAAGTCAGGTCGATATTTCAATTGATTGTGGCATATTATGCAGCTGTTCCGGAAGTAAGGCCGACATCTTCATAAATAATGACAGATTTCTCGGGTGCGCCAGGACAATGGCCTACATTGCTGTACGTGATGGGAGGTTATACTGGTGTGCTGGAAGTAAGGTCGGCAGTTCTATTAATTGTGGCATATTATACAGGTGTACCGAAGTAAGGCCGACATTTCCCTACATTTTGGCAGAGTATTCAGGTGTGCCACAAGTAAAGCTGACATTTCCATAAAAATGGCAGATCATACAGGTCTTGGCGAAAGTATGGCGTAGGTATGGGCGAAGGTACAATGTGCCCCATATGACTCTTAGGATGGCACTAGTTAATAAGACGGGGTGTCTCACAGGCTCTACAGGCGTTGCAGGTCATGCAGAGACAGGGTGTGAATCTCGTCACCCCTTGCAGTCCGGAGTGGGACACAGATTCTGGGGGTAAACAAGGTGCGTTTCTCGCCTCTTTCGATGCACAGAGGAAGGAGTGTTGGACTTGTCTTCTTATATACAGTGGGTTATGGGGATCACGCAGAGCGCACTGGGGCACTATACACACGGTATCCATACTTTGCGAGTTTATGGAGCGTTCTCACAAACCTTTGTTAGGGAATTAAAGTCGGCAGATGTGTACAAGTCAGTCCATATAGTCCTGTGGGCGATGGGGTGCCCTGCGGACAGTGCAGCTGTGCTCCACACCACTGTCCACTCATTGTAACGGCGCAAATCGTTCATGACTGGAGATACATGTTCACGTTTCTATGGCTGATGACGTTTACTCACGTGTGCACTAAATAAGCCCTTCATTCCGGTATCAGTACGGGGCAGAATACACAGGTGTGTCAGCCCTGCTCCACCCCACGACCGGTAAACAATTAACTCAATATATTATGAATAATTCATTGTTTAATTGCAGAACTGTTGTAGTGAGTGAGTTTGCATTTCAGAATTCACCAGTTTCTACTGTCCCTCGGTGGCTGCTTGGAGCAAACATTTTTTCGAGGGTGATGGCCAAAGTAGAGGAGTTTAGGAATACTTCAATTTTAATGCAGAACAATTACAAAGTGTTAACTCTCACCCAATTGGGTACGAATTCAGAAGACAGGGAAAGTTTGGCTGTTGTGAAATCCGTGGACGAGTCCATATAACCCGTGAGGGAGGTTCAGATGTTCCTTCGGGTAATGAACAGCTCTATTCTACACAGAGTACGGAATATGAAATAGGGCATTTCAGAATCGAGCTGGGCACGAAAATATGAGCCTGAGGGTCATCGGTAAAATCCTGCATATGCCCGCTCAGTATTCCATCCTTCCAATGTCGGTAAATGGAGAATACATTAGTTGATGATAACACCTGTCAGAATCTGCATACATTTGGTAAGAAGCGCTATGTATAATGATTATTATTAGTCATTATTAATGTTCATGCACAGATTGCAACATTGTTGCCTTTATTGGGACGGTTGGCGCATCCCTGTAATTTGAAGACCCAGGGGCTTATGTACAAGCCCCCTGCGCCGCCGGTGCTTCACTTTTACCATGGGAAAAAGTGCCGTATCAGCGGTGCAAGGGGCTTGTAAATAAGACCCCAATGCGTACTAAATGTTCTGGTCTGGAAAGCACATGTCCCTCGAGGGACTGTGAGAAGGGCGCAGATTTCACCTCTCCGGGCATCCATTGCACATTCTTTGTTCACTTTCTGGCTGCCCAGGAAGCAGTCGTACTCCTAGAGCAACACAATGAAGGAATCAAAGTGACCGTCCCCGACCGGACACCAAACTGCAATAGATACCGGAGCGTGCAAACCCAGATCAATCAACACATTTCGGATATTCTAATTGGCTTTAATTAAATACACTCCGCTCTAATTAACTCTGAAACCCGAGCCTGCTCGGGGACGCCGCTGTCCCCTTTGATAGTGTCAGTCCAGATGTCCTAATAAAATCCCCTCCCCCGCCCAAATCTCAGGCGCCAAACTAGAACCAAAATGCAAACAAGCAGCCGCGAAAGTGAATGTGATCGCGATCAAACATCAAAGCGGCCGTGCAGCCGCAAAAGTAAAAGTAATCGCAGTCAAGCGCGGCGCGCGCGCCCTCGCACATGCACTGTAGCTCTAGGCTGGCCTGGTAGCACTTTTTGGAGCCCTCTCAATAAGTCTCGCCAGACCAGCGCATGCGCTGAGTCAGGCGAGACCTAAAAAGAACAAGCATTGGCATAGCCAATAGGTCTCACCTTTGGGACCTGATAAGTGTTTTGCCATGCAACAGTTGCATAACTAAATACTTATAAGGACCCAAAAGCGAGACCTATTGGCTATGCCAAGCGGCCGTGCGGCCGCGAAAGTGATCGCGATCACGATCAAACATCAAAGCGGCCGTGCGGTCGCGAAAGTGAAAGCAATCGCAGCAAGCGCGGCGCGCGCGCCCGCGCACATGCACTGTAGCTCTAGGCTGGCCTGGTAGCACTTTTTGGAGCAAAATAAAAATCACAGTTGATCTTTGATATAAAAAAAAATACACAGTCAAATACTCAGATTAAAAACGTGCAAAATACCAGAAAACAAAAAAGTAAGTTATCAAAAAGCTTTTTGTTTTTTCCTACTAAGCACACATTTTAAAAAGTAACAACGGAACAGCAGAGGGCAAGGGAATTCAAAGATTGCCGGTACAACAAGGCCTCCGCACATTTTCTAATGCCACAGGCTCTGATTATTGGAACTAGAAACGTTTTGGAAAGGGCCCTATACAGTTTACAAAAAAATGAAGTGGAGTAAACTCTGGGGGGAAGACTCATCACATGGACACATTAACACATTAGTATAATTAAATTGACCCAGTGGGAAACTTAAATGCCACCTTACTAAGTCCAGCCTAAATCTTGTTAACGGGACTCTGTCCCAAGTAGTGTCAATCCAGGACAAACAAGGTTCCATATGCAGGAGGTGGGGGGGAGGGGTGGGGGGAGGTGCGGGGTGTTCTGGGGTTAGCTTGCAAACTGTCATATTCTCTAACAGAAATGTTGGCTGCTTCAAGTACCACTCTATGCAGTCTATTCCTGGTTGTGAAATCATTCTTAACCCAAGATATATCAGCCTTGGATATACAAGTAGGTGCAGAAAAAAACTTGTCTCCACAGATCAGTCAATTTGTGTTTGATATAGGGCAACCAAGGAATAGCTTAGCCTCTGTCACTAGCAAGTCAATCCAATATCACCTTCCTGTTCAAGGCTGCGTGTTGGTTTGCCCAGATAGCACACCAAAGTGCCAGAGGTGCCATTTTGATAAGGTGTTCAACAAATCCAACCGCAAGCTCCTGATGTACATAATAAGAGACGTGTGATGGAGGTACGCCCAGGAGGTGGCGTAGGGCCCTATTCTCTTCTATCTGAAGAGCAAAGATGTTAGAATAGTCCTATATTCCAGCTTCATAAGTGAAAATAGGGAGATATTTGCTCCTAAAAACTTCCAGCAAGGGGCCATAAGTTTTCTACCAATTTGTGAGGCTAAACTATATATAAAACCAGTAGCACTGGAAAACCTCTGAGCTATTTTGTTCTTACAGGGGTCCCAATTGCCCTGGCATCAACAACCGCCCCAGATATGAAAACTCTTGGGTGGAAGCAACCTGATGAACTTGGTAGTATCCATTTCTTTGTTTCATGAATTTGGACCTGCAAAACATAGTGTAAGTTTTGGAGCGATTGATGAATAAGCCCAAAGACCCAATAAAGCCCACAAATGTCTGGAAGACAGTGTTTAGACTCATGTGAGTTCTATCCATTAGGACAGCGTCATCCGCATTAAGTAGCTTTTTCCCCACCTACCACTGGAACTTCCGCCGCAAAGGTGGACAGAGGTTCCTCAAGACCATTGATGTACAGCAGGAAGAGTGTAGGGGCCAGTACACATCCCTGGCGAATACCCTTCCCCAGCTTAAAGCTGGAGGTGCACTCGCCAGCAAGGCTGTACCTAACAGACACTGATATGTCAAATTGGAGAGCACACAGAAATCGAACGAACCCAGGGTCCACCCCCAGATCACTCAACATGTCCCACAGCTTAGACTTAACCACAATGTCGAAAACACTAGATAGGTCCATGAAGGTCCGGCAGATGGAGCCCTGCTTAGCAATGGTTACTTGCTAATGAGCAGGTGAAGATTGAGACATTGCTCCACTGTGCTCAGCCCCTCACGGAAACCATATTGAACCTTCAACAGTGTGTTGGGCTCAGCTACCCAGGACAGCAAATTGCCAATACAACCCTCCCAGCAATTTTGACAGCAGAGCCCAGCAAGGATATTGGGTGATAACAGCTGGGGGACTGCAGGTCACCTTTTTAAAAAATAGGGACAATGATGGTAGTATGCCATTGATTTGGAAGCCCACATTGAGGTAAGGCATTAAGACATTTAGAGAGTAATGGGGCCCACAGTTCCGGAGCGGATATATACAAGTCCATAGGGACCCCATCCGGACCATGGCCATATTAGAGGGGGATTTGGCAATAGCCTCACAGCCTTCCAGGATGAATCTGATAGAAATTGTATAGGCATCCTCAGCCTCCTGAGAATCCTGTGGCATATCTGAGTGATAGAGAGCATGGAAGTGGCTCTCCCAAACTTCTGGGCTTATGGTGGTGATAAACTGAGTTGTCACTGGATCCCAAAGAACTAATATCCTTAACAGCCCTCCAGAAGGACACAGAGCCCTTATTCCTGCAGGACAAAACCAACCTCCCCCAAATGCTCTGTTTTAATTTCAGTTGGCCTCATACTCAGAGCCCTTTTATACACCGCTTGTGTTCCTTAATTTTTTGGCAGTCTCTAGGTGACTCCTTTAGGACCCTGTGCAAGGTTGAGGAAGCCTTTCTGCAGGAGGAATTAGACCAGTTCACCTCAGGCAAGACCGGCCTAACTGATTTCATAGGTAAGCTAGCAATGGCAGCCCCCAGACAGACACAACTATTAGTATACAAGGGCCAGTCAAAGAAGCTAGACAATTATGTATCGTATCAAGATGATTAATGCACAGATTTTTCAGTATTGCTCCATGATCCACATTCCTCCAGACTAGGCGAAGCCATTGAGACTTCACAAATAGGAAGCAGAGGGGGTATCACCCACCCTAACCTTCCCATTAGGGATACCAAAACCTAACCATAGAGGAATATGGTCACTCAACACTGTAACAATATTGCACCCACATGTGATCTACCTCCAAAGGGACCTAGAAACAAAGATGTAATGAATAATTGACCCATATCCACCCCTAACAAAGGTAGTTTTCAGGCGATGGGTTGAATCAACAGCATCACAGGCATTGAGAAGGTCAACCCTATTGACAACATTCCATAGTTCCCTGGCTTTGGAGCACCTCATACAAAATGGCCGACTCTTTGGCCTGGGGCAGATAACCTAATTTGATGTTAAAATCACCCCCAACCACAATATGAAACCCAAGATTTTAATGGGCTAGTTCCAATTCAAGACCCGAGATGAACCTTGACAACGTAAACATTTTGTCACACGCCTCAGCTCCAGAGACCATTGTAAAAATGAAAAACAATCAGATTTATACTATTAGGCCAAGTTAACAAAAGTGCTCGAATAGCAGGGCTCTCACAGTGAAGCAGACAGATTTTACAGCCCAGGGTAACTAGCACATATGCCTTTAAACCACCCATGGCCCCACCAGCCAGTGAATGAGCTGCCAGTACCATATATGCAGCAAACGCATCAGTGCTGGCAAGGTCCATGGACCACGTTTTTTGGAAGAAAATCAAGTCATGGCTGGTGGTAAGCGAAACCCAGTTTTCATCATCCAATTTGCTATATAAGCAATGTTCCAAAAATTAAATTTAGCCTGGGAGATAGTATCATCCGGCAGCACCAAAGCATCCTTAGTGTAGACAGCCAATTGATGATGGAGTGTGGGGACACTAGAGCAGTGAACACCCGGGGAAGGGTTAGACTCGGTTAAAACCTCATTATGAAGGGCCATTGAAGCCATCCTGACCCCACCCGGATGGTCATTCCCAGCTAGTCAATCACAAGCCTCAAGAGAGGTCAGGAGTTGTATCTATCAGAAGTATCTAACTCACAGAAGGCTCCATGCTGGTCACCCCATGCCAGAGCTTTGCGCCTTGGGATCTGCCACTGATTAGGCTGTGGGGGCATGAACCACTGGCCCAGGTCTGTAGAAAAAACAAAGAGGGAGAACCAAGATGGGGGACTACTTGCACAAGTTCCCCTGATAAAAGCAAGAATTCTTCCTGCGACAAGAAGCCTGTTAAAATGTAAGACTACACAGTCTCCTTCAAAGGTTTTCTCATCTTTTCCTAACCAGTTTACCCTATGTACCATGTTGATCCATTCCCCAGCACGAGCCCCCATTGAAGAGTTTGAATCCAACAAATGTGTGACCTTGTTCTTCAATTGGTTAAAACTTTCCGAGGTACAAGCTTTAAGCGATGGCCCATTGCTCAGCATGACAACATAGTGTGTAACTTCGGGGGGCAAATTAAAAATAACAGAGTTATATGGAGTTGGCAATATCTGACATCTAGAGGAGGTGTTTTCCCGGACCCTTGTGAATGAACCGTGCAAGGGCCATGTGACGGGACACACCTCCCACTAGGCACTCCTACAGACGCTAAGGCTGACGAGGTTGGCGTATCCGCTAAAGCTTGTCAGCCCTGGTAAACTGGCGCATTAGAGACTGGATGCAGTGGCACAGCTAGACACTTGGCCACCCATGGCGGTCCCTGCCGTTGCCGCCCCGCAGCCGCGCTGAAGAGCAAGGGGGATGGGGGTGCTGGCGAGATTTCCTGCATTTGCCACTCTCGCGCCTCGTGGCAAATTCATGTAGGAGCGGGGTGAGCCGCTGCCCCCAAAACTTGTGGCGCCCAGGGCAGTGTGACGCCCCCGGCCCCTCCTTGCTGCGCCACTGACTGGAGAGGGACTGGGTCTGATGATGCAGTATTGGGAGGGAGGAGAGGGAGGGGAGGGGGGGAGAAGACCACAAACCAATGGATTGTGTGTAAAATGCCGCTTTATTGAAACAGGTGCACATAACAATGAAAAACCTTGGCAACCGCCTTACAAATCTAAAACCTCACTAATACAACCACATACCTGACCCCGCCCCTACAATTTACATATACCCGCCCCCACCCCTACATTACCATATTACAAGAAAATACAAAGTATTGCATGAAACTATAACCCATTTACTTCTACACTTCACTTAAACAACCTCCCCTGCCTGCCTCTTTACAACTGTAAATCACCCAACATGTTTATACGAACTTAAAAATAACCTGCCTACCCTTTCCCTGTCGATAACCCAACCTGAACAATGCACAAAAACCTCTGCCAACCCTGGCAAACTTCCAATAACCCCCGCCACACAGAAAGTGGGGGAGAAAATCTACCCCCACTTTTCTGCCCCCCCAAATAGGCCGTGGACTTGCTCCTCCTGTGGAATGTTTCTGGACGTTCAAACACCGAGACAAAACTTCCCTGATTTCCAATAAATACAAGTCCATACCTAACCTAGATAAATGCGCGCCATTGTCTCTAAAAAACTCCACAGAATCAAAACGGATGGCCTTGTGACGTACTCTACCAAAGCCCACACTTCTACAAAGCCTGGACATTTCTGTATTCAATTTTCGCCGAGCCTTGTCAATAGCACTAGGGTTCAAAGCGCCCCTCCACACCCTGCGAGGCACAAGCTCTGTCCATAACACATGGAAACCTGACCACTGCTCCTTCAATAAGGACAAACCCTTTTTCATTGCTCTCATTAGAACAACGTCTTTGTCCCTGCACAAGTCGTTTTCACCTAAGTGAATCAACAACACATGCGGACACCGGCCCCTCACCATCCACCTGTTCAAACAAGGAATTAATTCTTTCCGAAGCGTACCCCCTTTCCCTTTCTATACAATTTTAAACAAACGGTCATTAAAACCCAAATGAGCGCCAAAATAACTGCCAACCGCCTGGACATGAGCCCACTTGATAAAGGAGTGCCCCACTATCCAGATGGTAAGTTCTTCCGATTGGGGGCCTGCCACTGAACCTGAAATGAGAAAAATTTGAATGAGATTCACAACAAGGGGTTGACGCATGCGCCTCTCCCCCCTCCCGTCTGACATAACGCCGAAAACATTCTGATGACTAGCGCCCCAGACGCATGATGTGAACCTGAGACCAACCCCTGTTGCTTGCTTCAGTTGCAGCCCCAATCCGGGAAGAATGCGTCCCGTAACGTGCCCCATCCAACCACAAGCTGTGTAAGGCCCTCCTCAATACCATACGCAATCGATATTCCGTCTCCCTCTGCCCATCTGCATGTTTAAACACTGTCTCCTCCCCGGAAACTGCCGACAAAACGCGCCAGCGTTGAGCCAATCGCATCAGGCACGTAGCTCTCGGCACCGCCGCTTCCAATCGGACGTCTCTACCACGCCCCCTCTGGTCAGTTTTAGACCTGGCCAGCCAAATTGGAATACCTGACTCCAATGAAGTCACATCACGCCAACGAACCCCCTCCTGTCCCTTTGCACCCAGGAGTTAAGAAACGCGAAATGCCCCAAAAAACATCCACGCCATCAGTGTAGCGAACAAGCAGGTCTCAAACCCATCTCTGCTGACTGTCGGTAAAACTTCTATTAAACGGACTAATGTCTGCCAAGACAGAGGCTGCCGCGCCACCCGCTCCCCCATTCCCTCCCAGGCTCACCCCTCAAGGATCCTCCTCGCCAACTCCCCCGCCGATGGGGGGTAACCCCATAGAAGTTTTCCCATAAAGACAATGCCAACCAATTTCCCGGAGATGGTAACCCTGGAAAGCCCCCTATCAATGAGGGCTAGAATAAACTGAATCACATCTTCAGACCGGCGCCAGACCTCCGCACGCCACCGGGCACTAGATGCTAAGAAATTCCTTGAGGCCACTTTATAAGCTGACCACGTGGCTGTCGACAACGAGCCTACCACCAATTGTAGCATCCTACATCGCCTACGTACCACAGCTGAGCGGGCATAGGCGTCGGTGTCCTGTCCGCCTCCTTGGCCAGCCCACGGAATCTCCCCCACTGTGAACGAGACAAAGCATCCGCTATGTCATTGTCCACACCGGATACGTACAATGCCCTGAAAGCAATGTCGTGTCTGAGGCACCCCAATACAAAAACTCTCAACAACTTCAGGATTTGCTCGTCCCTCGCTGACTGCCTGTTCACGATCTCAATCACAGCCATGTTGTCAACACGAAACAAAACTTTCTTGTGAGCCAGCTCCTTTCCCCATAGTTCATCACAACGACCGTGTTGTTACTATGCGTGGCTTTACATCGCAAGTTGTTTCTACAACTTGTGCTAGGTGGCGTGCAACACCAGGTAATGTGTTGGTTTTTAAATCCAACACATTCCCTGCTGTTGCGCTAACTGGAGTAGGAATAGTAATTTATACCATTCCTTAGTCCAGCGCGCCATCTATCGCAAGTTGTAGAAACGACTTGCGATGTAAAGCCATGCGTGGTAACAACACGGTTGTTGTAACGACCGCGTTATTACCTACCGCGTGGTAACACCACGCGTTGTAATGTGACATATTCAAATTAGAGGCCAGCCATTCAGAGAGAGATGGATAAGATGCTATGTTCTAGGAGAGAGACAATCACAACATGGAGAATTAGGGAGAAATGAGAAGGAGTTGGATAGAAGAAGGTGATGGATAGGACGAATGGTCACAGAGTGATACCTAATTCAACCTGGAAAGAAGAGAAGACAGGTAGAGGTGGAGGGACTCATAGAATGAGGTAAAAAAGTGAGAAGATGAGAATGCCAGAATGGAACGGAGAGGAGGAAGATGGAGGGTAAAGAGAAAGATGAGGGAGCACCCTACATGCATGCGGTGTCTATATCCAAGCAGGGTATTGTTCATATATGAAACACAGGTTTACTCCTCTGTTCAGTGTGACTTACTCCTGAATCTCCAGGAATTAAACATAACACTTAAATGCATTGGTTGCCACCTCTTCTCAGTTATTTATGTCAAAATATTGCTTAGTCTGTACTGCCAGTTTTATTCTACAAATTCTGTCCCTAAGAAGCCATGCATCAAACCTTCACAAACCCTTACCAGCACATGGCAACTCCAAGTCCATTTCCCACACAACTGATGCATGGTCAGACTGTGATATGTAATACCTATTCCAGTCTATCCATGCCCCTCACAAGAAAACAATTTCATGGCCAATTCTAGAATATGTCCTAAGCACATGCGAGAAGAATTTGTATTCTCAGTTATCGGGGTCGAAATGCTCCTAATTGCCTACCTTTCCTAGTGCCAGCAACCTTGCTTTGAACCTCCTTTACATGTACTCATGGTAAACCTGTCACTCAGATACTGATCATTCTCATAGCCTCTGAGTTCAAATACCCTCGCCAGATAACTTCCTCACAGATTTGTTTTCAAAAGACTTGTACTCATTAGAAACTTATTCTGACATGTTAGGGGTGTTTGTTGATGACACCATCACAATTCTTCCATTTAGCTACCACATAATAAGAGAATGTCTGCCCCCATCCCCATCAATAACTGCTTTTATCTGGTAGAATTGGACGTTCCTGTGCAAGCAGAGTACCACAAGTGTTGGTCTTGGCCCCAGGAAAGAACATTGTGCCTGTAGCTGAAGCATATGTTTGTCTTGAAGTGACCGATGACTTTATAGGAGACCCATACATCTGGCGATTCAGATTCTATAGCCGACTACTTTTCGGGACATTTGAATTGGGCATTTTTAAACATTATATATGAAATAATGTTAATTATATAGGATATTCACATGTGCTGCTGTTGCTGACATCACATTCAGAGCTCCTTATAGTATAGGGCCTTAGGTCTTGAGATATTGCATGGGATGGTGTGAGTCCACCTCATCCTTCTATCCCAACAAGTATCAGAGTATAGCAAACATGCATATGAGGTTTTTGGAGGTGTGGTATGGATCCTCCTCAGGTACAGTGGATGAATACGCACCCACAACCAAAACTGACTTCTCGCCCTCCTCGATTTGACGACATTGTGAAAAACCCACTTGTGCCATTGATAAGTCAAATGCACTGTTTGCTGGTAAAGGCAAACATACCAATAGGACAACTTTATTCTAAACCGCATCACCATTTGGAAGAACTCCTCCCATTACTTCTGCCGCCTCTTACCTTCTTCCCCCTAGCCTGAATTCTGCTTACCATTAGTAGTCCATCATCTGTTTCATACATCTCCCTATTTTCATGAGTTCCAGTAGGTCCGTTTCCTATTCTAGTGATCCACTCATATGAAAAATTCAACCAAGTTGGAAGTGCAGTGTGAAGGAGAACAACCATACTTGTCGATCTTGGAGCTTCGAAGTTGACTAGAGACTTCCTGCATTCCATGCCTTCTATTTTTAATATTCTAAGGTAGGTCCTGGAAAACCTGGACCGTAAAGCAATAAGAGCATAGGAGCTTCTGGTTCCTGGCCTTCATTATACATTATAATCCTGTATTTCACTTGCAAGGAATTTAATTTCATCAAAATGTGCCTCAGGCTGCCATGCCCTCCTTCACAAGGCCTACCCATCCCTTGGGCTTTAGGGATACTCATACTTTTGTGGTACATCATGAAATCCACCAGTTTTGTAAGCAACACAGTCTCCGTGTTTCTGTGCTGAATGTTGTCCTCTTGGATGTCGTCTTCTTGAACATCATACTTGTCAGGCATCTCCCTCTGACAGATGTCATTCTGCTTTCTCGCTCTCTCATTGTTATCCTCATCACTGATCCAGGAGGATATGTTGCCTTCGCGTGTGCTGACCCTAGAACCAATGTACTTTTTGCAGCTGGTGGCAACCTTCCCCGATCACTGTTGTTCTTCCCTTTCTGGCCTCCTAACAAGACATGATGACTCTCTGTGCCCTCCCACTCGTCTCCTCTTCTTTGATGGAAGTGATAAACGACAAGACAGGAGCTGGAATAGCTGGAAAGTGGGTAGCACATGTTACAAGCAGTCCATCCAGATTCAAACATGCCTGGTCAAGAACAAGAAGCTTATTGTTAAATCACTCCTTGGGGAACGGCATGATCACATATGATAGATACACCCTCAGGTACAACCATGAGAGCTTCCCCTCAGAGCAACCTAATTGACAGTTGCTCATTTCAGTCCTTCTGACATACAAACAGGTGGCCCTTGTCCATCAGGGCCGCTGTCAGTGGAACGTGGTCTGTCGTCCGTGACACTGTGGTTTGCACCATGGTGTAAGTTTTTCTGCCTTTTGCGTATCACATACTCTGCATTAGGCCTTGAGCCATATCTTAAGACAGCTGTGACCAATTTAAGGCAGTGCACATGTTCTGTAGCCTTACATTCTCTAGTCTATGCCATAATGCCTTCTTGAAGCCATCCTTGGGCAATCCAGGCCAGGTCCCCCAACAGCAAAGAAAACTGGAAGGTCAGACAGCCAAGGCCAGCTCTTTCTTACAGAAGAGGGTATGGGAAGTTAGGCAGACAATAGGTGATTTCATGGCTTTTACTTCCTTTCCCAGGTAATTAATTTTCTCAGCAATATTTAAGGACGTTAGTTACCTCTTCAGAAATGTCGCATCTTTGCTTGTGCTAAGTTTGTTGCTTGCTCCGGATCCTGTTCCTCGTACTTATTCGACCTACATATGAACTCCCTTGGATCCTGTGTCCTTATTTGTCTCTTTAGTCCCTTATGAGTTTATTTCCTGGATCACAGTTTTCTGCCCTCAAAGGTAACAATTGTGTTTACTGGTCTTTTTTTTTCTTTCTGTACTCCACTTTCAACACTCTGGGGCCCCCATCTCCAAGAAAATGACACTGTGCAGCACCGCAAGCCATTTAGCTGTGCTGCGTCATTTTCAAAGCACAGGGATGCATGGTATTAACAACAATACAACGTATCCCTGTGCTTTTCCCTGCACTGGTACACAATTGGCAACCATGAGCCAGCATAGGCACCCTTGCATCAGTTAGCAAGGGACCCTGCACTGCGGGGATGATTTTTGTTTTGTGCAGTAAGGGATACCTTCCTGCACTAAAACAATAATTAATGGCATTTTCCTCTTTCTCTGTGTGCTGCACAGCGAAAGAGGATAAAATGTGGAGACATATAAGTATTTCTCCTCGTTGCGCCATTTCTACACCTCCCCTGGGGAGGAATAGGATTCTGACGCATTCCTAGTTTTACAAAATGTTGTCAATCTGGGAATGCGTCAAGGTCCATGAATGTTGCATGGGAACACCCAGAACAACACCCATGGAACTCCCGTTTCATGCAGAGTAATGCGTAAAAGGGGCCCATATTTACGATGCCATGAAAAGCCACTCAGGGTGACTCTACAAGGCATGCGCCACCGGTGTGTCAAAATAAATGACGGACCGGTGGCGCAATGGGCTTGTAAATAAGCCCCTGAGTGTGGGGTTGTAAAAGGCAGCATCACACCTTTTCAGTCTGAATAGAAGACAAAACCTGATTTTCCACAAAGATCAACCCTTGACAGATATCTGACTCCTGGGCTAAGCCATCATTCATTCATGCGAGCATTGAACAACCCCAGCTCCAGCCTTCACACCGCTAGCTGTTGGGTGCCCCAAGTTCATTCAATTACAGGCTGTCCTGTGCTGGCCAAGTCCCAAAATCAATCACATAACACTCTGTAAAGAGGGAAACTGACTGTGAGAACTGAAGTATGCTTGAAGTGACAGACGTCAGGCACCACACAGGTCATATCTACGCTACATCTGTCCTCAGGTTTCCTGCTCTGCTTCACTTCAGCAGGGCAGCATGTCTAGGGCAAGGCATGACCAGGAGGCGCCTTACGTTGCAATCAGCAGACGAGGAGCACTATACTGCCTTTAAAAGCAGCGAGGGAAGATGTGACGTGGCAGCAGGTTGGTGAGCAGGGCTTATATATGCAGGGACATCTTAATGATTTTGAGGGTCCTGGCCAGACATATTTTGGGGGCCTCATTTCAGAACAGCTTTGAATTTATGATCCAATTTCAGCTCTTTCATGCCCTCTTTGGCCAGGTCACCAACAGTGCACAAGCACACTCTAAATTCTCAATGTGTTTACATTCAATATTCAACACTGCAGCAGCCCACTAATATTACCGCAAATAATCTGTGACACCTTCCCATTTCTAATATGTGAGGTGCTGTTTCGATCTAAAAGATTTTTTTTATGGTTGTTGCATGAAACATTCACACATTTCTTAGCAAAAAGTTTGTAATACTCTCAAACATCACCCACAGTAAAAATAAATGAAAGGAAAAGGGTATTTAAAGGAAAAAGGTATTTAAAACAATATGTTTAAGAATTGTTAAAGGTCATAATGGCAAGACTCTCTGCAGAACACAGCTGGCTCTATCAGGGGCACCCTGAAAGACTGGGCCCCAGGGCCAGAGCCCACTTTGGCTATGTCTTAAAACGTCTCTGTATATATGTATTTTTAGGTGGATCCTGGGCAGCGCATGTGCTGCTCTGTGGCATGCTGTATTGGAGTATGGAAAGTAAGCCCCACCCACCCTCCGCCCATATTTTTCATTGGCTTGTGTCATTGTCCCTCTTAAATACTGGATTTTGATTCTTTGTTAGGCTGGTTAGTCCCTCCTTAGTACCACCTTGTCTTCATTTGCAACCTCCCATGAGGACTGGCCCTTTTACTTCGGTTGTTACACGGTACGTCTGTAAGCACTATTTTCTTTAATTAGTTTCTCCTACTTCAGTCACGACATGCTTTCCTGCAACATTCAGTGCGCCATGCATGCTTTCACTTTTCCCAGCAGCCCGGGACAATGGCGGTCGCTTCTTTGTCTCGCATTTACAAGAGTTTGAGCTATTGGCATTGTAAATGACAATGCCTTTTATTATTGCGTTAATTAGCAAAACAGATAAATAAAAGGCATCGACATTTCCAATGCCAATAGCTAAAACTCTCGCAAATGTGAGACCTATTGCATTGCAAATGCTTGTTTGCCTAAGACACGAAAACAATGCTTGCAAGCAGCCCGCTGTAGTCAGAGTGCCGCAGAGTAAGCATTCCCTAGTAAGGCCTCTGTGCCTCACCTCCCTAGCAGTGTCACTGCTACCAGCAGGAGAGGTGCTCCCAGCAGCCTGCTGCCTGGAGCACTGAGGCAAACTAGAACTTGAAACTCACAGGAGAATATGTAAACTTCCAGATACTTAAAGGATAACATCTCTTTGTTCGTCTCATGATGGATTGCTGCTGGCACAGTCTGGAAGAGCTCTGCTTCAAGTGCTCTCCCAGGTATTTACCACGTTTACACCACTGTGCTGGGCCCCTCCCCATGGCCTCTGTTGGAGTGGAGATTTCCAACCTGTGGCTTTTTAGTTTCACCACCTACAAGCAGCGCCTGTTTTGAAAGAAGTCAGTGTCCTGCTGTTGGCAGTCATCCAGTCTTGGATGCTGAAAAGGCATTTTCTTCATGTAACTCGTTGCTGTTTCCAATTGGCTTCTGCTTGCCCATTTTAAAATGGCTGTCACTTTTAGTAGTTTCAGTTGCAAAACACATGGCTGAACAATGGGACTGTTTGTACTATTTCATATGGTCTTTGACATTTCACAGGCTTTTTTTTCCAAAAGCAGTTTTTTTTAAATACTACTATATGAGCGGGCTTTTATTGTGTCATACTTTCTTGACATCCCTTTATGTGTCTCCATTTGGGAAAGAGCTGCATGGCTTCTGCAGTGCAGCCACAATGGTATGTTTTTATGTAGTGCACATTTGACAATTACTTAGCCTCCAAGCACTTAGCTGCTGCAGTTGTTGGGGCCGAGCCTTTGGGTTTGCCCGTAAAAAGGCCTTCCATCAGAAATCCAACATACAGTCCTGCGGCGAATAAATATTTGCCGGGTACTTAGGATGTGAGGGCTTTCAGGACCATTGTGACCAATAGGAAGTGACCCAGGAGTGAGGCCTTGTGACCTACAAACCACACCAGTGTGAAAGTGATTATGGATCGTCTCTCTGGGCGGATTCGCATATGGAAGAGCCCCATCGATGACCTCAGACACAAAAAACCCTTCCCCCCACTGCTTCTGTCCCCATGTCAAATAACAGCCTAAGACCAAATTGTTGCGGTTTGGTTTGAGATTGTTTTTTAAACTTTAGCATCGTTTGACGAATCTCCAGGAAACCTTCCCAAAAAAAAGTTCATCCTTCTCAGCTGCTTCCTGGAAAGTTACAGGGTAGTCTGTCAAGCGGAGGTCAATAAAAAGTAGGGTCTCAAACACTTTCCCCCCCCTTGCAATTTCCATAGCAAAAATAAGAAATTGATACCGAAAAAATGGCTGAACAGAATTACACTAAATTTGGCAGAAAGCTAGATCTTTATCCAGAAAGTGTTGCGATCTGATGTAAATCTGCTCAGCCGTTTTAAAGAAATGAAGGTTAAAAAGGTATAGATATCTGTCGCTGCAGAACTTCTGTGGGAGATCCACTGGAGTCCTGCGGGAAAAAACGGATAAAAAAAGAAATACGATCTGCTGCTCCTGTTCTGGTGACTGATGGAACTGATTGGCAGCCGCAAAATGAAGAAAAATGTTGCAGCTGCCATTATAGGACTTGGGGACAACACATTTTGTGAATCCAGAATACAGTTCCACTTCCATAGACTTTAATGAACTTTTTTCTTGACCAGGCTATTTTGCAAAACTATTGTTTATGCATTTTTATAAATGTTCTTCTTTTTGTATTATACACCAGTTGATACATTAGACAAGCACTTTTGCACTAACCACGGAGTATCCTTTTCAACAATTTCTATATTAATGTGAACAGTCTTTTTTTCATGAACTGTTATTTTTTCATCTTATCTCTCTTGTGTGTTTGTGTGAAGAAAATATTCAATTGTTTTTTTCGTGTATATAAAGTGATTCCGACAGAACCCTTTATTGTGTTATATCATACATTGCCCAGATTCTGAGGAACAAAGGGTTACCCCATGGTTGATAACAGCCTTTTACTGGACTTGGCTGGCATCCCAGCCAACCAGCAGCACATAAATCACCCCACAAACCCCCAAAATGACGTACCCCTGCACGGTTGCAGCCCTGCAATGTAAGCAATCAACTGAGCCCACAACAAGGCATACAAGGCACTGGTAATTGCATGTATAAATGCAACTGCTGCGACCCCCAACCAGGCGCAGTCACAGAAGGGCAAGGTGACAAGCCAGCCTGTTCCTAATTGCCCACCACTGTCTTTCACAAAAATGCTTTTAATAAAGAAATGCCTTAAAATTTATGCCACGACATGCCAACACAATCAAACCCAAAACCAATATGCAAACTGAATGCTTTCCAAATGTACTTCCACCTAGAAATACAAATGAAGCAACTCAAAGCACCAATACAGTGGGGACCAACAGTAGTAGATACCAAGATTTGAACCCTTACATTTCAGAGTGAGCAGTTTAAGTCCTTAAGGCTAGGACAAAGATGCCTCTCACCGTGGGAGCCATTGTAACAAAAAGCCTGGCGCCCCAACTTGTCAAATTAAAAACTGAAAAAACCTCTAACGGGCTGCCACTAACTGGCTCCCATCCAACAATGGCGTTTCACAAAGGCGCCTCCATGTGGTAAGAATTGCCCTGGCTGAAATTGCCTTGAAAAGTAATTAAACACCGCAGGAGCTGCTGCCACCATGCCTTGTTCCTTGGTATCTGCCCTAAGGCGAACAAGGTAGATGGCCTAAGGAGCCCTGAGACCCAGCTGAAGTGGCAAACGCTGAATAGATCCAGGAGTTCCAGAAAGAAGAGATCCACTGCAGCTGCTCCAAGGGACTGCATCCGTCAGCACGGCTGGAGGCAGCGGTCACAGCGGGGAGAGCAGAAGCAAAAATACTGAGCCCTGCCTTGTCGCACCTTTGAGTGTGGTGGAGGAGGCCATGCCCTCGCCACCTCCAACTGTCATGAGATTTCCCTGTGCAGTAGCGGCTGGCAGGCAATGGGGGTGGCGGGAGGAACCAAATGAAAAAAATAAAAACACTTACCTATGTCCCCACAGCCACCGACCGGAGTCTCTCCTCCTTTGCTTCGACCCGGAAGGAGGAAGTACCCAGGCTCTCCAAAGCCAATCACAACGCTGGATTGGTCTTAGCACCGTGGTTTGGCACTCAGACAGGGACAGGGAGCCTGGACATGTTCCCCACCAGACTGTGCATTACAGCCTGGTGGGGAACATGCTAAGTGTGCATGACTTTTTGGCAGACCTCAGATGGCCGACCAAGCAGTCATGCGCACTTAGTGCTCACAAACTACTTCTCCCTCTGTGCCACCAGGCCCCTTCCACCTTAACCCACCCCGAACATAGGAAAATTTAAATGATTATAACAACGTTGTTATCATTTTATTTTTCCTTTTTCCTGCTCTGAGAGCTGTGGGGCGACACTCATGTGGAGAAGCTTCCCCTGTCCTTGTAGCACAAGGCCCCCACAAGGAAATGTGGCAGGCCAGGATCAACAGGGATATTATTACAAAGCTGACCTTGGATGGAAAGTTCTTGGCTGTGACTTGGACCAGATGCCAAGGTTTTCACAGTTTTCACTGCCAAAGATATGGCTGACCCCTTTTAGTAGCAACATTGCTGCCAACACAGATAGCGCTTAAGCAGAAAGTGCCTTCAGGAATTGGCGCAAGAGGGAAGAAAATGCCAGAGGTCAACAAGCCTCTCTGATGACTTTAAGGCGCTGGTATTGGACTTCAGGCCAGGAATCAGGTAAGAGAAGAAGGGCAGAAGGAGGATCCAGAACTCCAGGAAGACAAAAGGAACATAGAGAAATAATAAGTAAAGAAGGTAGTCAATTTCCAGAAGAACCTATGGAAGGACTGGAGCGCTGGAACACACCACAGGAGACCTGGAGGCATTCAGACGCAAGCTGTGAACAGATCTATCTCCTTGTACAGGTAGAAAACAGGAAATTACCTCACAGGATATTAAACCGCCATGTTGGATTGGGGAGTTCCCATTGACAGAGGCACCCATATTGGTTTGGGCAGCATAACCTATACCAGAGATTCTCACCCGAGGAGTCTAAGAAGAAGAAGCGGGCAGACAAAGAAGATACTGAGGCAGTCTCCCATGATGCCCCCAGTGAGAAGTCTGATGCTGAATGATGCACTGACAGGCCAACTTGCTTAGTAAGCTTAGGGACTGCAGCAGCCTGCTGGAGCCTCTGCAGTCTCTGCTACGGTCCTTCCCGCCCACCCACCATGGCATTGGGTGCTGCCTCTGAGCGGTATGCCACAGTATGCCCCCCTCCCGAAGCTCTGAGTTTATCCGGGAACTGATTGAAGAAGCGGCAGGCCACAATAGGAGCGTGAATGGAGAAAGCATCTTCCCATGACCTTTTACTCAGAGGGTATCCTTTCCAATAGATCAAAAATTGCAGTCTTCTGCGAAAAATGCAAGAATTACAAATCTTATGAACTTCAAATTCAGTCTCGTTATTGACCAATATAGGAAAAGGCAAAGAACACAGACGCCAAAATGATTTGCTCCATGGGACTTCGTTTGAGAGGCCTGAAACACTTGATGGATTTTCCAATGGAGAGGCAATTCGACCTAGTAGATACCTGGATTAATGAGTCAAGCAATCTTAAAAGACCCTTAAAATCGAGGTTTAGATTTAGTTTGGGAAAGATGAGAAGGCCCAGACCTTATCCCTAATCTTGTAGGAAAGAGAAGAGATGTGGTGGCTATTAGCATACAATCTCACTTTATTCTTAGATTCCTGAAAATGTAGTGACATCTTCCGTATAACAGCTTGCAACAGTCTAACAAAACAGGTGGCAGCAGGCACTTAGAAAGAATCCTGAGAACTAGAGGGAAAGGTCAGAGAATGAAGACCGTGGAGGCTGTAAAACAGCGAAGATTGAGTGGCACTATGGATGGAATTGTTATAGAAAAAAAGGAAGACCTGTCACTTTGAGTGGAGTTACAGAAGCATCTAAGATATTGGTACCATTAGTCTGGGGGTGAAAACCAGAGGACAAGACCACATCAATTGGAAGAGATGTGCAAGAAAATATCCAGAAACCTGAGATGTACCGAGGGCTTGGAAACAATAAAGAGGGTCAAACCATTCAAACAAAAATTTTCCTGCAAAACAATTTGACCCAAAGACTTTGCAGAAGGCAATTTCTTAAGGGCTGTAAAATGAGCCATTTTGTCAAAAAAGTCAACAGTGAACATAATGACCCGATTCCCTTCAGAAGGGGGCAAGTCAATGATGAAGTCAGTAGAGGTAGTGTGCCAAGGTTCTGGCAGACCTGGTAGAGGTTTCAAAAGTCCTGAAGGATGGAAGTGGGAAGATTTCCGCTGTGGGCAGACAGGACAACAGCCAACATAAGGCTTAGTCTCAAATGGAAGGCCCCTATTGCCTGCAATAGTACAATCATGACACATCTTGAAGACTTCATCTCTCAGGTCTTTGGATGGACTAAGTAAGGTTTTACCCTTAAAGATAACATTGTCTTTTTTACGTACTGAGCCATACATTGCTTCCCATTCTTTCCTGGGCACTTTGGAATACCTGGCTCGAACTTCATCAAGAAATGATTGAGCAACTACAGTGATCTTTTGTGAGGGAAGGATATATTGACAAAAGATTTATGGAGCTTTGGAATATCTTTGTGAGAGGGCATCAGTGAGTATGTTCTTAGGGTCAGGAACATGAGTGATGATAAAGTCATATTGGCTGAAAAAATAAGCCAACAAGCTTGTCGACTATTTCGACTGCATATTCCTGAAAGATTTGAGGTTGCGATGATCGGTGCAAATTTGGAAAGGTTCACTAGCGCCCATCAAAAGATTTCTCTATTCTGAGCAAGCCTTTTTCATAGCTAAAAGGTCTTTTGTCAGAACTGAATAATTCTACATTTACAATGATAGAGTTGCCATGTGCATCACTGAGCTAGTGCGTCAGTGAGTACATGGTCTGTGGGGATATATGAACATGTGTGTGAATAAATGGGATATATGTGTTGGGGAGACTGGGGACCTGTGCCATATGTACTTGTGGCACAGGACATACCTTTCACCATATTTGGTACCGTTACATGTACAACACAAACATAAAACCATTCTTTTTAAATGGCAGAAATGTAAAGTGTAGAAAAATGCTCTGCAGAAATGTTTATAATAAGGAAAACATGTCTGCACTTGATGAAACATTTTCTGCACTTTAAATTTCTGCCATTTAAAAAAAAAAAGGCTCTATTTTCAGTTCTAAATATGGCAGTTTGTCTACCAGCCATGGCCTGCAAGTTGTCTACTGTGTGTAAATGCAACACTTTGAAATAGGATACAATTCAACTGAAGAGTTAACTTCAGGTTTAGGTGCATTACATAAAACTCATAATTTAAAATTTCTCCCATGTAAAAGTGTCTTTACAAACAGCACTGGCCTGTAGACATGGTGCCATATTTATAACAGGAAAATACAGTCATTTGTTTAAATATGAGTGAAGAAACATGCTTCATAAAACATTTGGACTTAATTGGCTTAATTTAAAGTAGAGAATGTGTTTTTCTTCTCTTTAAATTTCTCCTATTAAAAAGAAAATTACTGTATTTTTCAGATACAAACATGCCACTGTGTCTACCAGCCACTGGGAGCAAGATGTCTACTGTTTGTGAATGTGAAATTTGAAAAGAGAGAAAATTAAAACAAAGCGTTAACTTAATCATTAATTTAACTCTTCATTTTAATTTTCTCTCATTTAAAAAGTATTCAGAAATATTATTTTGTTCTCATGTGCCAATATTGAGTTGAGAATGAATTTTATCTAAGAGTTAAATACCTCAGTGCTTCAGTTCTGAACCTCTGTGACGGCTGCAGATAAAAGCAGGGGAAGGCTGCCGCCCCCAAAACTAGTGCCCCCCCCCCCCCCGGGTGGACCGCTCCACCCTTGCCTTGCTATCCCACTGCACCCCGGTTAGCAAGTGTTAGCTAGATCTTTTCCATACCTACAATGTGCCATAGCTGGTGAAGCCATCCAGTGTGGGTGGGTATCTGCGAAGTTCCCCACTTCGAGAGGATATTCTGTATAGCTGCCCCCAGCTCCAAGCCGATCTGTTTCCCTCGTCTGGATTTTAAAGTGTATGTGTGGGGATTTGATAGGCCTAAGATTGCATAGGCGGGGAATCTTGGCAATTGTGTGTTAAAGTGCAGGTCAATATCATGGAGCACTTGCGAGCAGTATGGTAGTAGCTATGGACAATTCCAGAGTATATGGACCAGGGTCCCCTGTGCCTCACAGATCCACCAGCAATCTGCACTCCAAGCCGGTTTGGCTCCATGAAGATGAACAGGGGTGTAGTACCAGTACGTAACTATTTTAGTGAGTGTTTCAGTGAGGGCCTAGTTACTGGCTGTATCCCTAGACCTGTAGTATATCTCCTCCCATTCCTGGGTGCTAAGCTGCCTTCCTAGGGCCCTTACACATCGGTTTTGACTGGCTTTGTACATGTGTTTATAACGTTTCTTCAGGAACACATATCTCACATATAAGTTGTTTATCCGATGTTTTAGTGATCAGCCATCTCTCATATGGGTGAGATGTTGCTTCGTATTAGATTTGTTGTGCGGGTGTGATAGCCAATGGCGGAGTTGTATATAATGTGGGCATTCGCTTTCAGGGAGCCCGTAGTCTGTGCGCACTTGAGTAGAAGGGAACACTCCCTCCTTGTCAAATATGTGACCCATAGAGCAGCATTCCAATTGACCCCACCTGGCGAATGTCCCGTGCCCCACACCCAGGTTAAAGTCCGCGTTATCCAACAGTAGCGATATGGGTGAGGTGAAGGAAGTCAGTCCGCACCGAACGCTAGTCCGATCCCCTGCCACCATCGTCTCCTGAGTGATGGGGACAGGTATAGATTCCGGGGTCTATGCATCTTCTTGAGGAAGGAAACTTCCCAAAGTGATGTGTCTGCCACAACCCTATCCTGAAACAACCAGTGCTTCTCGGATTCAGCCTGATTCCACTCCACAAGGTATTGCAATTGTGCCACCTGGTAATAAAATTGGAGGTCTGAAATGCCTAATACTCCAGCTCTGGGGGGGGGGATAATGCTTGGTTCTTTCTTCATGCATGTTCTTTCCCAAGCCAAATGAAGTGGAGCAATTCCGCCTGGAGCTTAGGGATCATATTCTTTGGCGGTGGTAGTGGGAGAGTTTGAAAAAGATATATCTTTGGGAGAAAGGACATTTTAACATTCGCTATCCTTCCCAGCCAGAAAATCTGGTGATGTTTCCAGTGAGCTAGGTTTTTGCAAATTTGCTGATATAATAATTGGTAGTTAAGAGAGGAAATTGATTGTATGGTGGGTGCTAATTTGATCTCTAGGTATGGGATCGCCTCTGCCGCCCATTGGACAGGGTATTTTACTGACAGTTGGTCCACCAGCTGGGGTGTAGACAGAGGCCAAGTGTCTGTGATTTCTCCATGTTGACCCGGAAGTATGAGGCTACATCGAAAATCTCAAGTTCCCTCAAGAAGTCCGGCAGGGCCGTAGCAGGGCTTTCCAGTTTTACTAACACATCATCAGCGTAGAGGCTTACAGTATGTTGATCCCCTCCAAAAAATAAACCGGTGATCCCCGGGTTGTCCTGGACCCTCTGAGCTCAGGGATCCATGTATAGGGCGAATAACAGGGTCGACAGTGAGCATCCCTGGCATGTGCTCCTTCCAATCGGGAAAGGAGTGGAGCCATTAATCCGGACTGTCACCGCAGGAGAGTGATAGCAATTCAGAATCTGTGTCCTGAACTTCTCTCCAAGCACAAAGTGTTCTAGAACCCACTCCAGGAAAGGCTCGTGTATTCTGTTGAAGGCATTTTCAGCGTAGATTGCCAGGAGCAGGAGTTCACCTGGCGCGCACAAAGCCTTCTCTACAATATGCAGAGTGCACTTGGTATTATCGCTCTCTGGGGGATGAAGCCCGCTTGATCTGGATTGATAATGGAAGGCATGTATGTGCTGAGTCTGCCAGCCAAAATGCCTGTGAAAAGTTTCAGGTCCACATTTAAAAGGAAAATGGGCCAGTATGAACTGCACTGCAACCTATCTTTGCCTGGTTTGAGGATGATGGCAATAGAGGCGGTCAGCATCAAGGCCAGAATCGCCCCAGGGGTGGCAAACCGCGTTAGAACAGGAGCGATGATGGGGCAAAAAGGTCTTATAGAAGACCAACGAATAACCATCTGGGCTCGGGGACTTTGCAAGTTTTAGGTGGGAAATAGCTGAAATAACTTGCTTTAGGCGTATTTCTCTTTCTAGCCACTCTGCATGGTCTGGAAAGAGAAGGGTCATGCGTGCAGACTGGAGATACTGGGGGCTGTCCACGGGGGCAAGGTGTTGGCTAGAGTAGAGGTGTGTGTAAAAGTCTGTAAAGGCGTCCGCTATAGTTTTGTCCTCTGTAGCTAGTTCCTTACTCAGTGTACATAAGGAGGAAACCCCTAAAGCTTGTCGCAGAGCGTGTAGCTTGTTTGCTAGGAACCAGCCACATTTGTCTTCCTAGAAAGAGTGGCGCAGGTGAAAAGCAGCATCCTCCGCCCGGTCTAGATCAATGCCTGACAGTTAGGAGCAGAGGGCTGACAATTGATGTCAAACCCTAGAGGTGCCTGTGCATTGTTGTACGTGTTCTAGCTCTTTCACTTGGTTGGTGAGGGTCTCCCTCTTATCTTTTCGTGCTTTATTGTAGGCAGCTAAGATCACAATGAGTTCCCCTCTAAACACTGTTCTGAAGGCCTCCCACATTCCATTGATAGGCATGCAGGGGGTGTCGTTGCATGCAAGATACTCAGGTATAGCTTATTGGCCCTGTGAAACTACCTCAAGACATTGTAGCATGGTGTCTTGCAGTCTCCACAAATGGGTTGGCACTCCAGGGGAGGAAGGGACAGTAAGAGTGTCACCGCAGTGTGGTATTAGAGCGCCGCAGTGAGTATCTCCGTATCTGTGGTGAGTGTGTGTATGTCCGTCATGCCTGGTAGGTAGTCCAACCTAGCATACTTTTTATGTGCATTAGAAATAAAAAGTATTCACATGCGTATGGATGGACGGCCATCCGTATATCTCTGAGCCCTAGGTCTCTCAGCCACCCATGTTCTCCATCCTATAGTGCTCTGCCGGGCTGTGCCTCTTTGTTGAACTATCTAGGACATTGTTTGGCTCCATATTTCAGTTTCTGAGGATGCCCCCAGAATATGGCCGAAGAGGTCCCAGACATAGCCAAAGATGTCTTCCCCTTTGCATAAGTAGCTATGCCCAGTATGTGAGCATTGTTCTGACGAGATCTGTTCTTGAGATCCTCCTTATGAGCCTGCAAGTCTATATGTTGCTCGTGGAGGTGGGTGATTTCCTTTCCTTTTGGAGGGATTCGAGTTCTTCCTCCCTGAGTTCATTAGCATAGAACAAAAGAAATAAAGGAAAATGAAAATGAAAATGAAATGGTTCGGCAAAGAAGGCTTCAGTCCATCAGCTCCCGGCTGTAGCATCAGCAAGTCAGTCTGAAAATAAGAGGCTAGTTCTTAGTAATCATCAAAAATCGATCGGCATAGCATCCTCTCGCAAGGGTAAAAGAAACGGTATGGCACTGCCTCAAGAAGCATAAATCAAGTAGCGGTGCCGCTCCTTTGGGGTTTCTTCTTTTATAAAGTCTCTAATGAATTTCCAGTGATGTAGCATCATACCACCATCGAAAGACTGTCATATGCGGTGATTCACTTAATGTGACCTAATACACTTGCAACAGTGATATGCTTTCCCATGCTAGTCATGAGAAACAAAAGATTTCAAATTCTACATAGGCCTAACATTGGATAAAAAAGAAATACAAAGTATCCACCTATAGCAACAGCTGAAATCCTGTTCCAACAGGAATAATTCACTGTGAACCATGAAGAAACATTCAGGAATGTCAACAGTTATACATGTACCAAACAATTAAAGCAACATTTCACTAGTTGTAAATGGACCTTTGTATTAGATCTGGGGAAAGGTCAGCATTTTCGAAAAATTATTTTCGAAAAAGCCTTTAAATTGGCATTACACATTTTAAATGAAATAAACTTTAAGGGGCAGATTTATGAGCCCCTTGCGCCTCATTTACGTCACTTTTGTGACGCAGCGGAGGCGCAAATCCTGCGCCATGCTGCGGGGTATTTACAACGTGACGCATCTGGGAGATGCGTCACGTTGTAAAGCCCTGCGCCAGCAGTAGGCGTACCTGTGCAAGGGGGGGGCGTTCCGTCGCAGGAACGCCTCCTAAAAGTGGCTGAGTGAAATCTACAAGATTTCACTCAGTCACTTTTGAGCCCATGCTGCGTCAAAACCCTGCGCCTGCTTGAAGCAGGCGTAAGGATTGACGCAGCATTGTAATGGTAGGGCACCCCCGAGCCTTGCTGGAGCTGCGTTGCGCTTGCGACGCAACTCCAGCAATGCGCCACCTTTCCGACAGGAGATGCGTCACGCATCTGCCCATCCGAGTGCCACGGTGCGCCGCATTGTAAATGCGGCGCATCAATGGTGGCGCACGGATGGGCAGATGCGTCGCAACTCTTCTGGCGCATTAGAAACAAGAGACCACTTTATTAACAGCACAATCTCATCAGTAAACGTTAATAAACAACATGTTCATAAGAAACCTCATTAGTGCAACTCATTTATAAGTAATAGTATTACGTAATATCAACGCTTTTATGGTGCTTCTAGTACACTTGTCTCAGTTTCATGTGTCACTGTGTCTAACATGTGCAAAGTGAACTTTCAGCTTTTCATTTCTTTAATCAGTTAATGTTATGTGTATTGTGATTTTTAAAATCTTGCATCATCAGGGCCCCCTCCGATGGCTAATCACGCCATCATCTTATCTACCACATCAGATCTTGTCATAAATTATGGGTATGTTGTCTTTAATCCTTTCCTTCTACCCTCTTCTAATGTTTTTATTTCGTTACAATATTTACATTGTTGATCCTCCATTTCAAGATCAGTTCTTGTTCTTTTCACTCCACGATTTTTATTCTTCCTGTATCTGCAAAATTTGATTGACAATTTCATCAGTATTACGCACAAAGAGATTGCCACTAAAGGTCTCAAGAAGGAATTCACTAATCCATTCCCTACGTCTCCCAACCAGTTGCTAACCTTTGACAATCCCTTATCTATGGTTTCCCAGACCCCATCTGCTTTTAAGCATTGGTTAACAATGCCTCTCCTCACCCGTTCTCACAGACCCCTTCGAACCTCGAATACCTCCTCCGCCCTCGACCTCTCTGTCCTCTGCAACGCCTACCTTAACAAACCCCCACTTAAAGAACTTTTCCCCCCTCACGCCAATATTCCTGTTATCTTGGGGACTAGTAGAATCCCCTGCTCTTCTAGCTCTCCTAGACCCCCCCCTCAACTCACCGCCATTCAACTACTCCCCGCCCCTAACACCAATCCTAAACCCCCTTACCTGCATGCTTGTGAACCGGCATGCGATCGAAATCTCAGAAACCATTCTTAACGAAGACATTCTTAACGACATCGCCTTCCTCACTGAAACCTGGCTCAAAGACCACTCAACACTCATCCTTGACCTTCTTGCCCCCCGGCTACTCTATTCTCAGAAAAAACAGACCTGAAAAAATAGGGGGTGGTCTAGCAATCATTTTTAAAGAGGAACTACAACTCTCCCCAATCAATAACAATGACTACACAACCTTTGAATACTTAAGAGCCTAACTTAAAATGAAAAGCTCCACCCCAATACGACTTCATAACATCTACCACCCTTCTGATGAACCCCTTCCCTTTGCCGAAGAACTATCGGACCTTCTAACTAAATCGCAACTTTCCAACTCCAAAAATCTCTTCCTAGGAGATCTTAAACTGCACTGGAATGAACCCGATGATCCTACAATCAACCTTCTCAATAACCTTCTTGAGATTAGCGACCTCAAGCAACTTTGCCACTCCCCTACCCACACCAAAGGAGCTATTCTAGACGCCATCATCTCCAACCATGATTTGGCATCCATATCCAACATCATCCCTATCGACTGGTCTGACCACCATCTCATTCTGTTCACTATCTCCCCTCCAGCCCCACCGCCCCTATAAAAAACAATAAAACTACAATTGCGACCAGATATCTTAAGCAAATCCCCCCCGGTGCACTGGAACAGAAACTCCAATCCCAACTCAGTCTCACCCCCCACTCTTCAAATGCAAATGAACTCACTGAGCACGTTAACAAAACTGTCTCTGAGGTTTTAGACCAACTTGCCCCTCTGAAAATTAAAACACAAAAAAATGCCCCCTCTAAATCATGGTTTACCCTAGACCTTAATAAAGAAAGATGCTCACTTATATTGGCTGAAAGAACATGGAGACAACACCCTTCCCCATCCCATCTGACTCTCCTTAGAATTGCAAGATCCTCTTACAAAAAACACATCTTTTTGGAAAAAGCATCTTTCTTTCGTCTACAACTCTCACGTGCCAAAAACAGACCTAGAGAACTGTTCATCATTATTGGAAATCAAACCTCCCCTGCACCCCTCAACCCGGTGGCCTCCACTAACAAATATGAAGAAATTGCAAAATATTTCACTGAATAAATTGCCAAAATTGACCGTGCTTTCCTTGTTACTCAACCCTCGCTCACCCCTCAACATCCCCTGGATACTACACTTTATCCACCCCTCCCCTTTAAAACACCCCTGACTCCCTCACTCCTCCTCCCATCGCATACCCCTCCTGAACCCTTCCTCACTATCCCACCGCTTAATAATAACGCCTCATGGCACAATTTCCACTCCGTTTCTGAACGGTAAGTCTGCAACATCCTATCCAAACTCAAACCATCCTCCCACACTAAAGACCCTCTCCCTTCCGCACTCGTCCAAGATCTCAAACATGTCATTGTCCCCTACTGGACCAACATCATTAACACCTCACTCTCAACAGGGAATGTCCCCATCTCCCTTCAACTCGGACAAATCACTCCCATCCCCAAAACTCCCAAGGCTGACCCCAATGACCCCACCAATCTCCACCCTATCTCCAACCTCCCCCTCCTCTCCAAAGCCCTCGAAAAGTGCGCCCTACTTCAACTGGACAAACACATTGACACGTTCAACCTTCTAGACCCCCTTCAATCTGGCTTCCGTAAAGGTTACAGCACCGTAACTGCACTGCTCAACATAGAAGATGATATTCACCTTGCCCTGGACAAGGGCGAGACCTACCTACTCATCCTTCTGGACCTCACCGCTGCATTTGACACAGTTTATCATCCAACCTTACTCAATACACTCAAAGATCGCTTTGGCCTTAACCCCTTCAGTGCCCGCCCCTTTCCCCGCCCTGTGCCGGCCGTTGAATTAGCGGGCGGGGTCTATGACGAGCTGGACTCGTCATGGGCACAGCGCCACCGCGGCCCATGACGAGTCCAGCTCGTCATGGGCACTGAAGGGGTTAATGGCACTGTCCTTAACTGGTTCACCTCCTACTTCCAACATAGAACCCAACAAATTAAAATTCAAAACTGCCTCTCTAGCCCAACATCTGTCTCCCTAGGTGTCCCTCAAGGATCTATCCTCTCTCCTGCCCTTTTCAACCTCTTTATGGAACCCCTTACCCTCATACTTAAACAAGCCAAAATCAACTATCACCTGTACGCTGATGACACCCAACTGTACTATAAAATAAAATCCCATTCCGATATCCTGCACCTTAACATTGCACTTACCAAGATCCAAACCTGGTTCCGCAACAATCATCTTAAACTCAACACTAACAAAACTGAGATCATCCTCTTCTCTCCCAAAAACAACCCTCTCCTCATTCAAACATGGATCGCTGACCTTAATGCCCTAAACTGCTCTCTCTCCCTCGCCGAATCTGTCAAATCACTCGGCATCACCATCAACAATAAACTCACACTAAATTCACATGCACTTTTTCACACTCCGGCATCTCAAAAAAATCAAACCTTTTATTCCAGCTGAAGACTTCAAATTAATTATCCAATCTCTTGTCCTATCCAAAATCGACTATGGAAACGCCTTTCTCTCTGGTACTCCCAAAATCCACCATGCCCCCATCAAATCCGTCCTCAATCTCGCAGCCAGACTAACAACAAGCTGTAAACGTTTTGACCGCATCTCACCTGCCCTCAAGGCCCTCAAATGGCTCCCCATCGAAGGTAGATCCTCCAATAAAATTGCCTATATTACACACAAAGCCCTCTATCAGAAGACTCCAACCTACCTCTCAACTAAACTCAAAAAAGCTAGCTGCACCAGAACGTTGAGAAGCGCCAACACTCTTCTTCTCATACCCCCTCTACTAAAAAAAACACCTCACAATCCCGCTCCTTCTCTGGCAAGGCCCCACACTTCTGGAATGCCCTCCCCAAAGACCTTTGATGCAACCCCTCCTATGCCAGCTTCAGAAGAAACCTTAAAATACACTTCCTCACTAAATATTGGGGAAATTAATTCCCTGATCTCCTTTTTGACTATTTTCCCTCCTCCTTCCTTAGGCAACTCTGCCTACCCCTCGCACTCCCTCACCCCCCTCCTGACACCCTCCTCACCCCCCCTCCCCTTCATTATACTCCCCACACCCTACTATGTCCGCTGAGTCCTCCTTGGCATACTGTAAAATTGTTATCTATAACGACATTCTTGTCCTTTCAATTGGTTTTTTGTTTATCTAATATGCACTCTTCTCACTATGTACTCTAAATGGTTCCTTTTCTTTTGTCTGACCACCTGTATAATTTGTTTCGTTCATTACATTACTATTGTTGCTCTCTTGTTTATTACCACTGCTGATGTAAAGCGCTCTGTTACCCTCGGGTGGAGCTAGCGCTATATAAAACCTTCAAAATAAATAAATAAGTCTTGCAAGTCATTGTTTACGTCGATAATAATTTAAATGTAAGCTTCTAAGTCTTTACTCATGTCTGGTATGTAAGTGCACCAATGTTAGACTTTTAACAATCAGCAGACTTCGCCCACCTTCGTGAGAAGGATAGCAAGGTTAAGACGATTTTGAATCACTATCGATCTTATCAATATAATTTCTTCATCTACAAAAGAAAAAACCCCTGTTATACTGGTGGCAAGTTTATTAACAATAGTAGATAGCTTTCTAATTTTCTGAGAGTTTACTGCTACTCCTACTGAAGGTATTGGAACTCCAAATATATCACCTACCATTTCACTTGCACTCACACTTCTTTTCATTCTTGCATTTGTATCCACTAATTATTCTCAATTTGCATAACATGATAATTTTTGGGAAAAACTATTCCCAAATTACAACTTCCATTCCATCCTTTCAGCTATTTGAAATAAGCACTCTTCCCACAAATATAATACACCCCAGGGAAAATAGGTTTTACACTTTCTAAATATCCTCCCCTGTTCCCATACATTTCATATGTATGTTCACATTTGCTAAATTCTACAATTCAGTATTAGTATTTGTTTTTCTGTATATTCAATGTTTGTTTTGTGTTTCTAGTCTAAAACTAATGAAATCATTCCCTATATGATTTTATTTTCTTCTTGCGGTAAGCTGCAAGGAATTAATTTAGACAATACATCAATATTATTGCTACATTATCTTGTCTACTTTCTACTAAGTTTATACAATTCTTTTCAGCTCTCACTAATTTAGTTGTTAAGTTATTTTTAAGTGCATAAGCCATATCCCAAGATTGAGTTGGTATAAATATGTAACCCATAGTTTTAGCTGTTGAAGATTCAGAAAGTGGATTTAAATGTTTAAGCACAGGAAGTTCAGGAAAGATCCAATATTGATTTAAAGTAATAATATTGCAATCGATCAGTGCCATAAAATAAGCTAACTAAAACATTGCAAGAAATGTCATAAATTAAAGATAAGCTGTGGTAAGTTTCTCTCTCAGCAATGCATACAAACGTAGCAATCACCAACATCCATAGTATTTACATATTCGCCAAGCAGACTAGTATAAACATCTGAGCTAAACTCTATTCCCAAAGCATTTCTGTGTAACAAGTTTTCATTCAAGTTAAACCAGATTGGTCGCACACTGCTACACCTACCAGGCGTGTTCCCCCAATGAAAATGGTCCCTGAAGGTCAGCGTCGGCGGATACACCTATGCTCAAGTGTGAATGCAAGTATGCGTGGCGTGTGCCATCCCTGGACACGTGTTTCGAGGTAGTTGCCTCTCGTCAGCAGGGAGTAGGAAAATGTGTGGGGTTGCTGTGTAAGCTGCTAAAATCGTTATCAGGTCTAGTACCTCTCGTAGCGCGCAGGTGCGTAACCAAGAGTCCGTCGACTCCACCGGCTCAAGGGAGCCTGAATATAAAGTTAAACCAGATTGGTCGCACACTGCTACACCTACCAGGCGTGTTCTCCCAATGAAAATGGTCCCTGAAGGTCAGCGTCGGCGGATACACCTATGCTCAAGTGTGAATGCAAGTATGCGTGGCGTGTGCCATCCCTGGACACGTGTTTCGAGGTAGTTGCCTCTCGTCAGCAGGGAGTAGGAAAATGTGTGGGGTTGCTGTGTAAGCTGCTAAAATCGTTATCAGGTCTAGTACCTCTCGTAGCGCGCAGGTGCGTAACCAAGAGTCCGTCGACTCCACCGGCACAAGTTTTCATTCAAGTCAATAGCATCAGAATCATTTCTTTTAGTAATTCTGGAAGGGATAGTAAGCTTAGAATCTTTCACAGAAACATTATGTAGCAGGTTTAAAAAATAAGCATTGTAATTAATATCAAGCCAATAATAGAAAGAATCATAGTAAATACACGTTTGCATTTGGAAGAGATTTCAGGTTGGATCACATGGCTTCTCAAAATTCAGATAGTTTAATTAAAGAAAAAGAAAAAATAGCAGCAGTGGTTTGAGTAATTTCAACAAAGTCTTGGCACTACAAATTATGGCAAAACTCGAAATCTTCTCAGAAATGGAAAAACTCTCACATCAGCTTCATCGATGAGTATATTCAGGAAAAACTGTCAGTCCATTAATTGGTACATCCAGAGTGAAATTCAAATAAACAACAAAGTTTATTTCAAGGAGGTTCAGGTGGACGTGTATTGTTAAGGCAATGCTTATTAAACTCTCTATCCCACACATTGGCAACCAAATAAGTCCATTCAGGAGATGCGTACCTATGACTTGGTACTTTTTTTTTGTTTTTGATCTCTTCACAGCTGTTTCCTCATCATCTGTATCACTTTGATATGATTGTTCAGAGCTTTCAGGAATAGTTGGTGGTACTCGTCCTGCGGTCAGACAGCTTCTCAGAATCTCACCTCTTCTGGGGCAATGTTCTCTGGGTTCAACTCACTTTCTTACTGCACTAGGCCCCTTGTTACGATCTGTACCTCTCGTAATGCAACTCTCTTGGCTGTGACCTTTCAGCACCTACAGTTTACTCTCTCTGAAGCCCTTCAGGCCAAATGGGTGCTGTTCCATCAGCTTGCTGGTCCCCAACAGCTTGACTAACCCGATCCTTCTGTCTCACTTTTACCACTGGCACATTAGAAACAAGTGCTGTTGTATCATCAAGGGCACTTGGTACTCTGCAAGTGTGGCTGGTGTGCACTAGTTCGGGAGACCTCCGCACTTCACAGCGTTGATGGTGACTAGGATCACCTGGAACAGCCCCTCCACAAACACGTTTTCTGTACAGATTTCTTCACCACTACCCAGTCACCCGGACTGAGGTCATAGCACTGTTCCTGTTGGACCTCATGGGCAGCTTCTACAATCTGGCGAGAGACAGAACGTACCACATCAGCGAGGCCCTTGCAGAAGTCCAAAATCATAATCCGCTATGTTCACCAGAACATTTGTAGGAGCAACTGACAGCCTCATCACCTGCCCCATGATAACCTTGTTGGGCGACAATCCTGTCCTCTTATCAGGAGTACTTCGCAAACTCATCAACACAAGAGGCAATGCATCTGGCCACTTCAGAGACATGAAAGCAAATACTTTCACCAATCTGGATTTCAATATGCTGCTCCACCAAGCCAGAAGCCTCTGGTCGGTAACTGCAATGAAGCTTCTGCTCAACCTGTAGTGCTGTACATTAGGACCTCATTGTTAAAATGAGTTCCGCAGTCTGACTCAAGAGAGGCAGGAAATCCAAACCTCGGAGTCAATACCTTGATAGTGATTTTTCCACAGTCAAACTATCATTCCTGCGAGTACGATGGGTTTCAACCCATTTTGAAGAAATGCACTTAGTGACCAAAACATATCTTAGTCCGATGCAAAGGGGCCTCTCTATGAAGTCCATTTGCATACGGTTGAAAGGACCTGCAGATTTACCAATGTGACTCATGACAACCTGTGTTTTCCTTCCAGAGTTTTGTTCCTGACACCACACAACGATGACATAGCATCTCTGCAGTTACTATAAATCTGGGATTGAACCACACCTGTTAGAAAAGACGCATCATTGCATCTCTCCCAACATGTGCAGGACCATGGTAGTCCAGTCATTGGTGACAGTAGGCTGTCAGGCAACACTGGTCTGCCATCAATGTGAACCCACGTATCATCTTCTCTCTTGGTGCAACCTGCTCGCACCCAACCCTGCTGTTCTGCTTTTGTCACCTCATCCTGTGATTTCTTCACCTCCTCCCAGGTATCTAGAGCTGACAACAACAAATTACAATCTGTGATGTTGGATGTGTCTTTCAATATTTCTTCATTAAATGTATGTGCATTCAAGGCACAATACCTTGCCATTTCATCAGCAGTACGGTTGCCTACTGTTACATAGTCAGTAACTTGCAGTTGAGTGACACATTTCACAAAAGCAATTTAGGCAGGCAATTGTAGGCAATTGTAGGGACTGCAAAAGGCTCCTCACGCACTCTCTATTTCTAATGGGAGAGCCAGAGGACGTCATGAACCGGCGCTGCGACCACAATTGCCCAAAGTCATGCATGACTCCAAAGCCATTCTGACTATTGGTATAAATTGTAACTAAGAGCTGTTCTGAAATGGTACATACATGTGTCAGAGCTATGAGATCTGCAACTTCAACTAGCGCAGAAAACACTTCTTGCAACCATGACGCTTCCACAACACCTCCAACTGTACACACAGCATAAGCAGCTTTCAGATTTCCTTCATTGTCTCTGAAACACATACCATCAGCAAACAACACATGATCAGATTCAGGCACTGGCTGGTCATAAATATCAGGATGTGGCTCCGCACACAATTCTCTCACATCCAAGAAATCATGTTCAACTTAATGAATCACGTTCTCATTTCCAGCCTATGGCATCAAGGTAGCCGGGTTCAACACTGTATACCTCTTAAGAGTCACATTCTCTGTAGCCAGCAAAATTTGCTCATACTTTTGGTCAGGTACTGTGTTCGAGTACGAGTCAACACTATCTCTCTGAATGAGGCACAAGTATTGTCAGTTGATGACCCATGACAATACTTTCACACTGCGTAAGACTCACACACCTTGATGCAACCCATTTCAAACATCCAGGCAATGCAGCCACAACAGAGCAAAGCGTCGCTGAAAAATAGGTGATAAGCCTGCGATTGCTTCAATGCATTTGTGTCAACACTCAAAGAGCACAGCCTTCTTTTTCACAGCAAAATAACACAAAGTACTTGATGTAATGAGGCATCCCCAAACTGGTGCCCTGCAAAGGCATTCTTACAACTCTGTGAAAGCAATCATACAACTGTCTTCCCAGGGTACCAGATCAGACACATCTGTGTGTCAACCTTTGGAGAGGTTTTGCTATTAAGGAAAAAATTGGAATCCATTGTTTCCTAAGAACATGCGGACCTCCTTTTGGGTAACTGGAGGATTCATGTGAGGAATCATTGAGAATCTTTCCTGTGACACTTTCCTTGCTCCTTTCTCAATTTTATCTACTAAGTACAGGACTTCAGTTTTGCAAAACCATATCTTAGTCAGGGATACTTTATATCCATTTTGCGTAAGATGGTTCAACAAAGCACTAGAGTCAATTCTGCAAGCATCTTTCGTAGCTGATGCCACCAATATGTCGTCAATATACTGCACTAACACTGAATGATTTGGCATTTTCTGAGACTCAAGATTCTTTTTGAGTATCTGTTTAAAAATCGAGGGGGCTCTCCCTGTACCCATGTGGGACTCAGCTCCATGCCAAAACATGACAGCTGAAATGGAAAGTGAATACATATTGACTATCTTCATGCAATGGGATAGAAAAAAAAGCCTAGCACAGGTTGATAACTGAAAACCATTCAGCTTTGCATGAAATTTGAAATAAAATCACAGCTGGATTCGGTACCACAGGACAACATGAAACAACAACAGAGTTAATACTTTGAAAATCCTTTACAACGCGACACTTGCAATTCGGCTTCTGCAAGCCAATAATGGTAGAGTAACGTGGACTTCCAGTTATCTACTTCAGGATCCCTGGCTCAATCATTGAGTCTATCACAAGAGTAATTCCGGCAAGAGTATATGGAGACAAATTGTATTGTGGGATTCTTGGGAACTCTGTATTAGGTTTAACTGTAATTTGGACTGGGTCGACACCTTTGATTAGTCCGATATCTTGAACTGTAAAGTCCCAGACTTGAGGTAACACTGTATCTCTTAATTTGATGGGCAAATCCACACTCGTCAGGTGATTATACATCCCCACATCTGATTTCTGTTGGTAAAGTTTAAAAACAACATCATCATCATTTGTACGGAATTCAATTCCTCTGGGTTTGCACTACATTCAACAATTTAATTTACATAGTAGCCCAAGCAGATTCACTGGACTTGTGTCACACATCACAAATCGATGTAGATCCTCGAAGGATCCTATTTTAACTGTAACTGGTTCTGAAATTGGGGTAGACAACTTTTTATTTGTAACTCCTATAACTTGGATACTTTCTCCTGAGATGGGTAGGTTAGGAACCTCTGCTGTTCTTACTCTAGAGCGGGTAGCACCAGTGTTGATAAGGAATGAGGCAGGATTCCCATCCACTTCTCCATCTACATAGGGACCACTCTGGTCTAACTCTAAGGCTGTGCCAAGCACGCAGTCTTCCTCCCCCCTCAGGCACCAGCATGCTAACGGGTGCTGGTCACTATCATCCAATTGGATCACATACTGCTGTGCTGCATTCTGATCCTGGAAAGAATTTCTATCCATCTGCTGATTTTGATTTGCATTGTATCTTTGTACCTGACCATTCTGTTGTGGCATTGGAGCTTGGGCATTTGCATTGGCTGTGATACATTAAAATTCTGCATTCTCTGTCCTTGCATCTGTTGAGTCTGTCCCATGTTATTCCCTTGAGACTGTGCATATTCCACCTTCGGCATCTGATTCCCTGCATTATTCATAACAGGCTTACACTCGCGTCTCCAATTTCCGCAAGCATGACATGGATTTATTTTCTTCAAAAGAAACACATCAACACCAGTTCTAGGATCTACAGGATTACCACAACCTCTACTTTGGGATGGAAAATTCTGCTGCTGAAAACCATTAACATCCTGCATCATCGGACCTTCATTATAACCTCCCTGTACCTGCACTGTATTATCAAAACCCATCTGATTTACACCTTTCTGCATCACTTTTATCTGGGCAATCATTAATTTCTCCTTAAGCTTCTTGTGCTTCAGCTCAATCTTGCCACCACAATATTTTTCATAACGCAAAATCTCATCTAGTAGTTTGCTCTACCACGTTAGAAATCTCAGGTCTCAAATGAACTCAAACCTGTAAACAAAATGTGCCACATCTTTATCTGCGATATTGTCCAATCCACTATACTGTTTCAAAGCCTGTATTAATCTCTCGTAAAAGGCATATACTGATTCTTTTAGATCTTGGGTCGTCCTGTCAATCTGTACCCAATCAATCTTTTTCGTGGAAATGTTTGTCTTCAGGTGATTTATTACCTTCTGGTATTTACTTTTTACCACTGGAGATGGTGCTCCTATTCTATGATCACTTTCTGTTTCTGACATAGGACATTCCACAGTAACCTTACATTAGGCCCACAAATCTCCTGGAACCACAATCTCAAAAAGAGTATTCAAATCAGTCCACAAAACATTTGAAATTTTCACAAATAGCTCAATTTGTCTGTACCATTCCACATTATTTTCTCTCAATCTAGGGAAATCATTTATAAATAACCAAATGTCAGGTCTAGTCCAAGGTACATGGATGTAACCTCCTCCAGGTACTTCTCTCATAGGGAACATTTGGACTTCCCCTATACTACCATCAAAAACATCAGGTGGTGAGTGTACTCTAACTCGCTTTGTTTCCTTCTTTTTCAACCACTGACCTTCCCACTTTTCTCTTTCCTCCCATTTTCTGATTAACATCATTAGCTCTTTTATCTGCAATTTCTTTCCTGGTGCCCTCATGTTCACAATGTCTTTGTTAGTAAAATCTAACCTGTATGAATTTTGTAAAACCTGGAATTTCATATATCTATACCATATTTCTGAGCCAATTATACCAATCGCTCATATTTCAAGTTTGCTTGTTGTGTAATGTCTTGATGGAGAAACAATAGTTCCTCCTCCTGTTAGATCTGTATTCTTGATAGGCTAAGTGTTCCCTGAATCATTTATTTTAATTCAACTTTTAATCGGCTCACACCCATGGATGCTCTATTTTCCTGAACTGAATTTTGGACCAAACTTGAACCTGTAACCAAATCTGAAATTTTTTAGTGGAACTGAGGTAATAGCTGAAACTGGAACTGAAGCTGGAACTATAGCTGAATTCTGATTATTCAGGGTTCTATTTCCTTTAAGCCATTCTTCGTATGCTTCAGGAGTAAACCCTGATTGCTCTCTTGTATTATTTAAATTTAAGCTTCCATATTAAAATGTGCACTCGGTCCAGGTTGCACATTTAGTACAGATATAACTGGAACTGAAATATCCATTGTCACAGTCATGTCAGAAGCATGATATTTCATTTCAGGAGGTCAACTTGGTTTGGGACAATAAAAAGGTGGAAACCTCTGGACTATTCCTTGAGTCAAATCAAATTTTGTCTGATTTGTGACAACATTCCTAGCTGCAGCATTATTGGTTTGAATCGGAACCATGGGTGTATGATACAGTGATGTTACTGTCAAGACTGAACAACTTCCACGTACTGTATTTCCTTCCAGTAGGTACTGTAACAACCAACAGAGAACCAGGCTGCTAGATAAAACTAGAGAATACAGATAAAAAAGCACTAGAACTGTACAGAGGCAAGGAGACCACTATGATTTACAGAGCATTCAAGTTTCCAGTCCTCGTCTGAGAGTTTTGTTCAATCCAGATGTCTTTCTCTGTAATCTCGTATTTGCAGTTCTGTTTAATCCATCATAAATTCAGGACTACAAGTACCAAATTGCAACGAAGAAAACGTGGACTATATATTGTATTTTCAAATTGTTTTATAGATATTTTGTAGAAACAAAACATTGATTTAGAGAACCAGCAAATCAAGGCAGTTATAGTAAAAATGATACCGGAAAACATAGTATATGAAGTTGGCACAGAGGACAGAATGATTGCAAAGCTTAGACATATTTGTTACTAGGGAGTACGCATTCATGGGGAGAAGATAAGCTATGTAAAAGGTAATAAAGAAGAGGAGGTAGAATGTAATAGGTATTGGAGGCACTAGTAAACGGAGGGAGAAGGGTTCTATCAAGAGTAGAAGCTAAGTCAATAGTCTTAGTGGAGATAAAAGTGCCATGGAGAGGAGGTTAAAGTAGGGTCACCTTCAAGGGGCATGGAGATGTTGTCAACCCAGATGATGGGTAAAGCTGAGGAGCTCCAGTATATCTGGGATAAAGCATGACCGGTGCACAGCTATGGTGAGAGGGCATCTCTTTGGGATCAGCTTCCAGTTGGAGCCAGAGGGTGTCCCAGTCTCCCAATATGGTGTGGCTGCTGAAGCCTCTAGATTCTTCTCTTTGCATGGCTGTGCTTTCATCTTTCGCCCAGTTCAACAAATCTGAATGGCAATGTGGTAGCAAAGCGGGGTGCGGGACTTCTGTTTAGTAAAAAAAGACATGGACTTGATGACCTACTCCTGCGTAGAGCTGAGAAATCTGAGATTTCTTGGACAGAAGAGTAAAGAGTGAAGTCAGAAGACAAGAGATAATGACTGAAAGCTGGGGATAGTTAGACGCTAGTATTTAATTTGTAAAGAAGTGCAGGGCTCAAAGTTTTTCTCACAATCCAGCTGCTAATGCTGATGAATACCAGGGTTGCCAGACACCGGAGCTGCTTAGACTTAATTCCACATCATACCCCTTTCTTCCAACACCTACACTTCCTGGCTTTTTATCTCACTCTTACAGGGTCCCTGCTTTCTTCATTTGTCACTGTTTTCATGTCTTTGTAGTCCTCCTTCTTTCTCCCTTCTCTACCTTAATCAGAGTCAAATTCAGATGATGTAAAATAAAACAAGCCTTTGCCAATATATCTAGCCTTAGTGACCTATTGGCTTTGCCAATGGGTTTTAACCACGCTGCACAGCATCCTCCATGCATTCTTGGAACAGTAGTCCAAAGAAACAAGATGAGAGTCTTCCATCAGTCTTTGCTTATGCAAAAAGCTAGTTATTACATTATTTTTGGACATATTGTGGCAAAATGAACAAGGTGGGATAGAAGACACACATTCACCAATTGTGTTTGACATGTGACAAATGGGTAGGCAGTTCCTATTCCTATGTAAATGTCTCAACGTTTGTGGTACATTTTCATTGAGGGTTTGCAACTCTCAATGAAATGTGCAGGTTATAAGTCACGGTTCTACCTGAAGTTGTAAAACCAAAAAGACTAAAAATCAAAAGTGAAAAAACATATACATCTAAAATGTCAATTGTAAACATTCTTGTTTTTCAGGCTTTTTGTTACAGATGCTATTCCTTAACCACCCTGCCTCTTTATACCCATTTCCTGTCGTTTTACTACTCTGCTTTCCTGCTCCATTTATTTTTGCTCCAGAGCTTGTTGAGTTATTAACCCTTCTATGTTCACCCCAAGACACTTTTGTTTGTTAAACAGTTATTTTAGTTTTATTTGTTCAATTATGTTCCTTCTAACTTTATAACAGGCAGGATGGAGCACTCCCCCACCCAGAAGCAGTTGGAAGCCATTGCAGTACACCAAACAAACTTACAGGGAGGTAGCCATCTTCACAATGAGGGTATTTGTGGGTGGGAGGTCTGTACCACTACTCCCACCATGGACCCTGCCCCCCCCCCCTCATAAGGATGGAGCCCTCCCCCCCCCCAGAAACAGTTGGAAGCCATTACACAACCCTCATCAAACTTACAGGTAGGTAGCCATCTTCACAGTGAGGGTGTTTGTGGGTGGGAGGCCTGCATTACTACTCCCAACATTCCCTCTGTCTCACACCTGAGAAGGATGGAGCACTGCCCAACACAGAAGCAGTTGGAAGCCAGCACAGTACACCAAACAAACTTACAGGTAGGTAGACATATGATTCTGGACCGTGACCCCACTGAGCAGGATGTAAGCTGCCACCACGCACACACACATGTGTGACATAACAAACCCAAATGTGGGCGCATTACGGTAAGTAGCCAGTACGCGCACGCACCCATTTGTCACAAATTAAATGGTGCCATATGACAACACCAGCCCTCTCATTGCACAAAGAGGCATACCTACCCCATTGCCAAGCACAGTGTGCACACAGGTGAGCTAAGGAAACTGTCACAGCTACCAAAGTGTGACACACCAATGCACAATTAGAAGAAAGTCAGGGCACAATCATGAACAGCACCTAGTTACATGTGCATCGCCATGGGGCAAGTGCAACAAGGACCATTCGAAAAATATAAAAGCATGTGTGGTGGTACAAGATATGCACATGATAGGACAAAGGTATGCAGGAGATGACAATGGCCAGTCCATGGCCAGATGTGACGTCTGCCAGGTCAGACAAATAAACAATGAGTTCTCAATTAAACACATGTTGTGCCAGGCCCTAGATGGCAACAAGTCCCTGTAATCCTTCATTGTGCACAGGTCGCCTGCTATGCCCTGACACCTCACATCATGGACAAGTGATGCCTGTACCACTGCATCTTGTCAGGAAGCACAGTAGTGCACATAGTAAACAATGTGATCTGTCAATTGTGCAGTGTACAAAAAGTGAATGACACACAGCTAACACAAAGCTTGCCGGGTGCACTACAATGACCATTTCCCATCTGACCCACAGGTGACCAAGAACTCACTGCATAGGACAACATCAGCAACTTGAAGAGCCAGTCTCCCCCCCCCCCCCCGGTACATGGACACTCGGATGTTCACTCCCAGGATTCCATGGACGATGAGCTCAAAGCCGGCCCATCTGGTGTGCCAGGAAGCAACAGGTCCCAGGACCCCATCGTCCCCCCCATCACATCTGCGCCAACAACTTCACAGCAGACCCCTGCTGTCACGGCCTGTGCGGCCACTGCCACCGCCACCAACACCAGTGCTGCCTGCAACACCCTCCCTGTCCCAGAGAATGACCAGCACACACCACCGACGGAGGAGGGCAGGGAGAGGATGCGGGTGCCCACAGTGGTGAGGCAACAGGTCCGTGGTGGCAGGGCAGGTGGGAGGGCAGGGTCACCCACGGACACCAGGAGGCTGGGACCCAATCCCTGGAACATATCACCAGAGTCCTGGGCGCATACGAACAGGCCCAGGGACGAACGGGCCAGTCGGACGAACTGTTGCACGAGCTCATCCTGCTGATGAAGTCCATCGACACCCGCATGGGACAAATCGTGGACCTCTTGGGCCAGCAAGTGGCGGTACTGACGGACAGGCATGCGCCACAGACAACACCTCCACCTCCCTCTGGTGGGCCTCACGATGACAGTTCACCATCCTCCCCTGCGCACACATAGAGGGGTGAGTCCTCAGACCCCACTGGCCCTGCAGCAGGGCCCCCCCCCCCAATCAAACGATGAAGGGGCCATCCCAAGAAGACCCTGGGAGTATCTGGAGGCAAAGCACCTGCCAGACGCCAGTCACGGAGCCAGCCATGATGGCAACCCTCTCCACCACTGCACTGACTTTTTGGACTGTCGTTCCCCACACTGCCTTGTGAATGGCATCTGTCTGTTGGACTGGGTCACCACATCAATGTGGTGACTACTCGATTATCTCATCTACCACAACTGTCAACTCACTGCTCCACCCACCCCCCCAATGGAAATGTACACCCCCCTCGCATCTCACCATTGCAAATAAAATATCCTTACACACATGTTGTTGTGTCTGCTCCGTCTTTATTGCAGGATGTACAGTCTTCAACATGTTCACAATGTACCAGGAACATGGGCTGTATGTAGGCAAGGAAAAGTCGAAGGCACCTAGGGAAAGACAACAGAATTACTTTCAGTGGTCTGGGTGTGGCATCACAGACATCACACAACCCCTACCATTAGGATAACCCAACATGCACATGTCACAATGGGCAACAAGTGTCAACATACACGTCCCGTAGATGTTCCCAAATGACCTGTCCCAGAAACATTGCCAACCACCACTGAGTCTACAACTGGCTGCTGCTACAATTCTCACATGCCCCTTCACGACAACAGCAATATCAGCAGACAATGGGTATGTTGCACATTGACACCCACCTCAAGTGAAGTAGCGGGTGATGAGCTGTTCACGCAGGTCAACACCTTCCTCCTCTCCACTGTCCTAATCACTGGACACGGCTTGGTTTGCAGGCTGGGGCCTTGGGTCCTCACCATCATCCAGGGGAATCTCCTTGCGAATGGCTAGGTTGTGGAGCATGCAGCATGCCACTACAATCTGACACACCTTCCTGGGCGAGTATGCCAGTGCACCTCCGGTCTTGTCCAGGCAGCGGAAACATGACTTGAGTAGACCAAAAGTATGCTCCACCACACAACGTGTCCTCCCATGGGCCTCATTGTAGCGGACTTCAGCCGGGGACCTGGGATTCAGTGGAGAAAATGGAAGATTGGCCTTGTGTGCACGATGATGTTCCATTGACCATCTTGGCACTGTGCCCTGTTGATGTTTGACAGATGGGCATTGCGATTGTATGGCACCCAAATCGCGGAAGCTACCGCCTGGCCACGGCGGTGTGTCACCAGCACCCCCATTCACACAAGTGCGGTAGTCATAGGCATGGAGACATGTGGAAATGGCGGTTGGCATGCTCCGCCGCTACAATCGCAGTAGCGCACACCGGGCCCCTGCAGTGTGTAACCGCCATGGAGCTAGCCCTAGAGCCAATGCGAAGCTCGATAGCGGTGGCATGATGCAATTTTGAAGATCGCGGTAGGAGTGCTCCACCACCGCAGAGGCGGACATTGGCTGCAATTGAAAGATGCACCACCGCGGTAGCTCACCCCGGGCCCCAGCATTGTGGTACTGCCATGGAGCATGCCCTTACAGCTAATGGGAGCCATGATTGCGGTGACATGATGCAATTTTGAAGATCGCAGTAGGCGTGCTCAGCCACTGCGGAGGCGGTCATTGGATGCATTTGAAAGAGGCCGACCTGGACCACCAATTGCTGCAGCTTGGCACCTTTGAAACGACCCCAGGGAGCTATATATGTGTGGGAGTGAGCCTCACATTGCCACTGCTCCCAGAGCCTGCTGCCTGAGACCCCTTACCTGCTGCTGCCTCCAGGGCCTGCTGCCTGAGACCCCTCACCTGCTGTTGCCTCCAGGGACTGCTGCCAGAGACCCCTCACCTGCTGCTGCCTCCAGGGACTGCTGCCAGAGACCCCTCACCTGCTGCTGCCTCCAGGAACTGCTGCCTGAGACCCCCCACCACCCAATTGCGCTGCTGTTGTCTCATGTCCACAGTGATTGCAAGGACAGAGAAGATCCGTGCCAGTCCCTTCATGAGTGAGGAGCTGGAGGTCCTGGTGGACGAGGTGCTCCCACAGTACCCAAGGCTGTATGGTGCCCCAGATGTCGTGGTAAGTCTTCGACAGTGGTGGGGTAGGGCAGGGGGGCCACACATGTAGTTGGACTGATGCAGTATGTGCCTGGGAGTGTGGGGTAGTGTCATGCACTGCCTGACATGCTGTCTCCAGTGGGACAGCTTTCCCTCCCTGCACATGTATGTATGTGTGACCTGTGTTGTGTTGTCAGCCATACAGTGACACAGAAGGTTGTTCATGCTGTAGTCAGGACAGTGATTGCTTGGCTGGATGGCTGTGTGCGTCCCTGTAGTCCATCTCAGTGTGAGCCCAGCTGGCCTGTACAGTCCCTGCCTACAAAGACAAGGACACCTCACTTAACTTACAGAGTATGAAATCAGTCTTTTCACATTGCACTCCAGCTATGGGCCATCTCAGCACTGTATTTTGCACACAACTGCCCTTGTGAATGGCATTTTGTATTTGTGAGATCATGTCCCTCAATGTGACCACCATGAAACATTCATCTATTCACAGGACAGGGACATTGATGGCTGCGCAGTCTTGGACACAGAGAGTCCACCCCCAAACACAGGTTGACATGTGATGTATGTGTTGCTCAAGCCAACAATGGACTGGAGATGTGGGCAGGCTACATATGTGTTTCAGTGCTGGCATCCTGCATGTGCGTGAGATGTGCAGGGACTGTGTTCCCCCTCACACCTGCATGCTTTAACATCAGCTTTTCCCATGTGAGCTGTACTATAGTCTCTGATTGACCTATTGTTGGATATGGGATGATTTTGTATCTTGCTGCTATACTGATAGATGTCGGTACATGACACTGTGTCACTGATCATTTCCCCCTCTTGTCTCCCATGCCTTCAGCTCAAGGTACACCAGCGTAAGGTCGTGTGGAGGGCCATTGCAGTGAAGGTGAGAGCTCTGGGGGTCTCAAACCGATGGCACACCCACTGCCACAAGAGATGGGACGACATCAGCCGGCTGGCAAAGAATGTGGCGGAGATGACCTTGGGGCTGCTTCCTCGCACTGGGCGTTTGGCACGGCGCAGCATGACACCACTAATGGGGTGCATCCTGGCGGTAACACAGCCTGAGCTGGATGCACGTTTGAAGGAGCATCAGCAGCAAGCCAGGGGTGAGCATTTGTGGAGTCTGACTTTGGCTGGGAGTGGCTGCATGTGTACAGAGCGTGTGCCAGCGCTGGCCTATGTGATGTTGGTAGTGTGATGCTGTGGCATGTAAGTGGCTGCTGGCCTGGGTGCCGGTGGCATGCATTTGCCCTACCTGTATTTACAAAGGTGATTTGGATGCTGCGCATTCCCATTGCATTCTGAGTTGTGCTCTTCAGGTTTCTTCTGCATTGGGGTAGTCTTGGGAATCCCATGGGAGGGAATGGCAGTGTGCCCGATCTGACTGTGCCTACATCAATGCGTCCATTGCACGCACCCAGATTGGGGAGGCCTACACATTTGACAGTGATGTGCACCATTCTATTGTCCCCAAGGTATGACATGGTGGGTGGCATCGGCTAATGTCCATTGTGGACTCTCATGTTGTAGTCTGGGTCTGTGTTGTCCCCATCCAGATCTGTCATTTGCAACAAGTACTGTGTCCCCATCATGTCCCTAGGTGTGCTCAGAGCTAGTTGTGTGTCTGTTTGAACAGAGACACAAGCAGGGTGTTGTGCTGTGTGGTCATCACATGGCTCACTCATGCCTGAGTTTCCAGTTTCCGCGCACTGCTTGAGTCAATATAGTGAGTTGGCACGATGTTATTGCACAGGGTGATATGCAACATGTAGATTTGGTCTTGTTTTGTGATGCATTGCTTGCATATGTTTGTTCTGTTGCTGTCACTGACCTGACTCTACATCTCTCTCTCTCATGCAGCATCACCTGTGGTCAGGGAGGGACAGGAGACGGACACCAGTGGGGGTGAAACTAGCACAACAGCTGCCCAGGAGCCTACTGACACAGATGTCACCAGCGCCGGGGACAAGAGTCTGCTGGAGGAATCCCACCCTGAGACGCAAAGCATCACATCATCCGATGCCAGCGGGGATACATCCATGTTGGAGGGCATAGGGAACGAGGACTCTGCATCGACTTCCACCACACTGCGGCCAGTGCCCACCATCCCAGCCACTTCCTCTGGTGCTGCCCGTGTCCGCCTCAGTAAGAGGGGAAGAGTGTCTTTCACCCCTGGCACCACTGCCCCTGCCCCTGTCCCCCCTGCTGCCATCAGTGCTGAGTCTGTGGACCTTTTGCGCCAGCTGTGTGTAGGCCAGACAGCTCTCCTTAATGCCTTCATTGACCACAACAAGAAATTGGCCCAGGTGGTTGCTTTCATGGAGGGCATACATTCAGACGTGGGTGGGCTGCACCGAACAGTCCAGGCTTTGTCATCAACAGTGACGTCTGCCCTGCAACAGGCACATACTCACAGTCCAACTCTGGTCCCTTTGTACACCACCCTGGCAGTGGGCATGTCTGACGATAGTGACCACGGTCCACATACATCAAAGTCACAATACAGCACATGAAGCACACAGCAGCAGCAACCCAAGCGGTCCCGGGCGCAGACACCATTCCCACAGAAGACCAAAGCCACCCCAGAGCGCAGGGAGAAAAGCCCGTCAGGCGACACCAGTGGACAAAAAGCAAAGCAGCAGACCTCAGTGGCATCCTCATCCAAGGACTCTCCTGCCCCTAAAGCATCGCGCAAAGAGAAGCATACAGTGTCTGTGCCCACAAAGGAGGTGGTGCATGCCAAGGGTACACCTAGGAAGGGCTCCAAGGCAGAATCACCAACCACCTCGACTCCCATTCCAAGCCCAGTGAAGCAGGGGCCGGAGGGCATTGTAGGGGTAACACCTAGTAAACAGGGGAAGGGGGGGCAGAGGCGAAGCTAGGCAAAGCGTTCCGCTAGGTCTAGCACATCACCAGAGGGGCTGCCAGCTCCTGCACCTGCAGCAGCTGTGGTGGTGGTGAGTGTGCCCTGTTGTGCCCACACCACTTCCCATTGATCCAGTCAGTCAAGCCATTTCGGATCCCCAAGAAGTGGAAGGGCACCCCTCCACAATCTCCCAGCCACACCGTTTCTCCCATCTGCATGACTCCACCTCCACGTGCCACTACACCACCTGGTCCAAGCAGCCGTCCGGCTTGCCAAGCCACTGATAGCTCTACCTCAGCTGTTCCGCTCTCTCCCCGGTCAAGTGCTCCGACAGTCCCCGAAACACAGCCAGCTCTCAGTCCGCCTGACAGCCAAGTTTGACTGGTGGTCACCCTCACACACCTGTCTCTCACACAGGTGGGCCTGTACTGCACATTGTTGCCCTCTGACTGTGTTGCTGACCATGGAAAGGTACCGTCGCACACATTCCCTGTGCAGCTTCTCATGGGCATACTCTGCACTTAATTTTGGCCACTGGCCTTGTTGCTCTTTGCTGTGTTCAACTATTCCCTGTGCACCTTCTCATGGACATACTCTGCACCCTCAACTGGCCACTGGCCTTGTTGCTCTTTGCTGTGTTCAACTATTCCCTGTGCAGCTTCCCATGGACATACTCTGCACCCTGAACTGGCCACTGACCGTGTTGCTCTTTGCTGTGTTCAACTATTCCCTGTGCAGCTTCACATGGACATACTCTGCACCCTGAACTGGCCACTGGCCTTGTTGCTCTTTGCTGTGTTCAACTATTCCCTGTGCAGCTCATCATGGACATACTCTGCACTTCGTTTTGGCCACTGGCCTTGTTGCTCTTTGCTGTGTTCAACTATTCCCTGTGCAGCTTCTCATGGACATACTCTGCACCCTGAACTGGCCACTGGCCGTGTTGCACTTGGCTGTGTTGAACTATTCCCTGTGCAGCTTCTCATGGACATACTCTGCACCCTGAACTGGCCACTGGCCTTGTTGCTCGTTGTTGTGTTGAACTATACCCTGTGCAGCTTCTCATGGACATACTCTGCACTTCGTTTTGGCCACTGGCCTTGTTTCTCTTTGCTGTGTTCAACTATTCCCTGTACAGCTTCTCATGGACATACTCTGCACCCTGAACTGGCCACTGGCCTTGTTGCTCTTTGCTGTGTTCAACTATTCCCTGTGCAGCTTTTCATGGACATACTCTGCACCCTGAACTGGCCACTGGCCTTGTTGCTCTTTGCTGTGTTCAACTATTCCATGTGCAGCTTCTCATGGACATACTCTGCACCCTGAACTGGCCACTGGCCTTGCTGCTCTTTGCTGTGTTCAACTATTCCCTGTGCAGCTTCTCATGGACATACTCTGCACTTCGTTTTGGCCACTGGCCTTGTTGCTCTTTGCTGTGTTCAACTATTCCCTGTGCAGCTTCTCATGGACATACTCTGCACCCTGAACTGGCCACTGGCCATGTTGCTCTTGGCTGTGTTGAACTATTCCCTGTGCAGCTTCTCATGGACATACTCTACACCCTGAACTGGCCACTGGCCTTGTTGCTCTTTGTTGTGTTGAACTATTCCCCATGCAGCTTCTCATGGACATACTCTGCACCTTGAACTGGCCTCTGGCCTTGTTGCTCTTTGCTGTGTTCAACTATTCCTTGTGCAGCTTCTCATGGACATACTCTGCACTTCGTTTTGGCGACTGGCCTTGTTGCTCTTTGCTGTGTTCAACTATTCCCTGTGCAGCTTCTCATGGACATACTCTGCACCCTGAACTGGCCACTGACCGTGTTGCTCTTTGCTGTGTTCAACTATTCCCTGTGCAGCTTCACATGGACATACTCTGCACCCTGAACTGGCCACTGGCCTTGTTGCTCTTTGCTGTGTTCAACTATTCCCTGTGCAGCTTCTCATGGACATACTCTGCACTTCGTTTTGGCCACTGGCCTTGTTGCTCTTTGCTGTGTTCAACTATTCCCTGTGCAGCTTCTCATGGACATACTCTGCACCCTGAACTGGCCACTGGCCGTGTTGCACTTGGATGTGTTGAACTATTCCCTGTGCAGCTTCTCATGGACATACTCTGCACCCTGAACTGGCCACTGGCCTTGTTGCTCTTTGTTGTGTTGAACTATTCCCTGTGCAGCTTCTCATGGACATACTCTGCACTTCGTTTTGGCCACTGGCCTTGTTGCTCTTTGCTGTGTTCAACTATTCCCTGTGCAGCTTCTCATGGACATACTCTGCACCCTGAACTGGCCACTGACCGTGTTGCTCTTTGCTGTGTTCAACTATTCCCTGTGCAGCTTCACATGGACATACTCTGCACCCTGAACTGGCCACTGGCCTTGTTGCTCTTTGCTGTGTTCAACTATTCCCTGTGCAGCTTCTCATGGACATACTCCGCACTTCGTTTTGGCCACTGGCCTTGTTGCTCTTTGCTGTGTTCAACTATTCCCTGTGCAGCTTCTCATGGACATACTCTGCACCCTGAACTGGCCACTGGCCGTGTTGCACTTGGCTGTGTTGAACTATTCCCTGTGCAGCTTCTCATGGACATACTCTGCACCCTGAACTGGCCACTGGCCTTGTTGCTCTTTGTTGTGTTGGACTATTCCCTGTGCAGCTTCTCATGGACATGCTCTGCACTTCGTTTTGGCCACTGACCTTGTTGCTCTTTGCTGTGTTCAACTACTCCCTGTACAGCTTCTCATGGACATACTCTGCACCCTGAACTGGCCACTGGCCTTGTTGCTCTTTGCTGTGTTCAACTATTCCCTGTGCAGCTTCTCATGGACATACTCTGCACCCTGAACTGGCCACTGGCCTTGTTGCTCTTTGCTGTGTGCAACTATTCCATGTGCAGCTTCTCATGGACATACTCTGCACCCTGAACTGGCCACTGGCCTTGTTGCTCTTTGCTGTGTTCAACTATTCCTTGTGCAGCTTCTCATGGACATACTCTGCACTTCGTTTTGGCCACTGGCCTTGTTGCTCTTTGCTGTGTTCAACTATTCCCTGTGCATCTTCTCATGGACATACTCTGCACCCTGAACTGGCCACTGGCCATGTTGCTCTTGGCTGTGTTGAACTATTCCCTGTGCAGCTTCTCATGGACATACTCTGCACCCTGAACTGGCCACTGGCCTTGTTGCTCTTTGTTGTGTTGAACTATTCCCCATGCAGCTTCTCATGGACATACTCTGCACCCTGAACTGGCCTCTGGCCTTGTTGCTCTTTGCTGTGTTCAACTATTCACTGTGCAGCTTCTCATGGACATACTCTGCAACCTGAACTGGCCACTGGCCATGTTGCTCTTGGCTGTGTTGAACTATTCCCTGTGCAGCTTCTCATGGACATACTCTGCACCCTGAACTGGCCACTGTCCTTGTTGCTCTTTGTTGTGTTGAACTATTCCCCATGCAGCGTCTCATGGACGTACTCTGCACTTCGTTTTGGCCACTGGCCTTGTTGCTCTTTGCTGTGTTCAACTATTCCCTGTGCAGCTTCTCATGGACATACTCTGCACCCTGACCGGGCCACTGGCCTTGTTGCTCTTTGCTTTGTTCATCTATTCCCTGTGCAGCTTCTCATGGACATACTCTGCACCCTCAACTGGCCACTGGCCTTGTTGCTCTTTGCTGTGTTCAACTATTCCCTGTGCAGCTTCTCATGGACATACTCTGCACTTTGTTTTGGCCCCTGGCCTTGTTGCTCTTTGCTGTGTTGAACTATTCCCTGTGCAGCTTCTCATGGATATACTCTGCACCCTGAACTGGCCGCTGGCCTTGTTGCTCTTTGCTGTGTTCAACAATTTTCTGTGCAGCTTCTCATGGACATACTCTGCACCCTGAACTGGCCACTGGCCTTGTTGCTCTTTGTTGTGTTGAACTATTCCCCATGCAGCTTCTCATGGACATACTCTGCACCCTGAACTGGCCTCTGGCCTTGTTGCTCTTTGCTGTGTTCAACTATTCCCTGTGCAGCTTCTCATGGACATACTCTGCACTTCGTTTTTGCCACTGGCCTTGTTGCTCTTTGCTGTGTTCAACTATTCCCTGTGCAGCTTCTCATGGACATACTCTGCACCCTGAACGGGCCACTGGCCTTGTTGCTCTTTGCTGTGTTCATCTATTCCCTGTGCAGCTTCTCATGGACATACTCTGCACCCTCAACTGGCCACTGGCCTTGTTGCTCTTTGCTGTGTTCAACTATTCCCTGTGCAGCTTCTCATGGACATAGTCTGCACTTCGTTTTGGCCCCTGGCCTTGTTGCTCTTTGCTGTGTTGAACTATTCCCTGTGCAGCTTCTCATGGATATACTCTGCACCCTGAACTGGCCGCTGGCCTTGCTGTTTTGCCCTTGCCTGTGCAGATTCTCATGGACTCAGTCTGCACTTTGTCCTGCCCACTGGCCTTGTCGTTCACTGCTGTGTGCCCCCTGCCTGTGCAGCTTCTCATGAACATGCTCTGCATCTTGTGCCTTGCTCTTCTCTTCTCATGGTACCTCTCTGTGCAATATGTGAATAAAGACAGTTGCACCTGTTGTCTATTTTGTCAGTGGCTTTACTGAATAAAGTTCTTTTGCTGTGTGTAAATGGTTTACTGTGCTACATGGTCTGTGGTGTGGTGTAGTTCCTATATCCCTGATAGGCTTTGTGCATTGAAATATCGTACACTATAGATTTGACATAGGACTACGGTCAGTATGTCTCTATCGAGTATATTAAACTTAATTACTTGTGTGTGCCAGCTAACTCAGAGGTCACTAGAAACTTCTTGAATATACAAGAAGGGATTAGTCTCTGACAACCGCATAAACATGTCAACATTGTTTCCCCTTAGAATCGGAACAGTCTCAGAATCGTGGAAACAATAGATAACAGTTTCACTCAGTGAATCGTGCATGCTTCGTTTCTACATAGTTGCACAAAAATAGAGAAACAGGCGTTTCAATAAAAGGGTTTATTGAACAGTCTTATTTCTCATGCAAGAGATATGAATTGCTACGATCGTAAGACAGACTGCGAAGTACAATATGTACGAGGTTAGCAGTAAGATAAAATAATACTGCAATAGCATGGTTTGTAGCTATGACATATATTAATCAAAATACATACATAAATAACGTAAGCTAAAATATAATATTCATCTGATGCTTCAAATTTTTCTACCCCAGTGTACCTAACCTAAGTGCAGTATGAGGTTTGAAGTAGGTGCCATTTCTAAAGTATAGCTAGCTATATTTTAGTTTAGCCAAGAGTTGCCAAACGTTTCTCTAAGTTCTAGTCAGCTCCATACCTTAGAATGAGAGAGGTTGAAATCTCTTTTCTGGGCTTGATAGTCTAACCCCCCGCAAGGGAAGTCAGAGAGCACTGGAGCTGGATTCTCTGCGAGGAGGATGGCAGCGCAATTTGCCAGGGCAAGTGCTGGTATATTTATACCTTGAAGGTGTCTAGGAATGCCAGTATTGACGTAAAAGTCGGGCAGAGGAACGTCATGAATTAACCCCTAAGGAATAGATGTTCATGCATACTTAATGAATTCTTGGAGAAATTAATATTCAAGCTGAGGGAAATTCCTAAAGGCTTAAGGGTCTGGTTTTCCAAGAATTCGTTGTGACGTGGATGGACGGATGTAGGTGGCCATGCCTGTATTTGGTTTGTACGGACAATGTCTAAATAAGGGCCGGATTTCTATGTCCAAATAAGGGCAATGTGAATTGTACCTATATAAGGGCATAAATCGGGAAACCTATATACGGAATCTAAATCTGCACACAACAGTGTGGCACTTCAACATAGTCAATTTTTGGGCTCACTTACTCTCTTTCTTTTCAGGGGTGACAAGGTCTTCAGTTCTTCTTGACCCAGATACTTGTGTGGGCAATGGTGTCAATTTACAATGGTTAGCAGTAGTCATTTACTTAATTAGTTCATGTTGGCTATATTGTACACATGTCAGGTTGGGGGGCACTGCCAGCACAGAGTGGGTTTCTGCACACAGTATTGCAGGCAGGCTGGCCAGGGAAATCATGTATGTGTGTTCTTCCTTTATGTGTGCCCAGTGGTGTATGTGTGTGGTCATCTTGTGATGGCCAGTCATCCTAGTCCCATGGCTTACTTTCCATTTGTGCTCTTGGATAGCCAGGTAGTGTGCAGTGTGAAGGGGGTGAGTTTGTGGGGAGTGTTGATGTGTACATGCCTCTGCACTGTCAACTACACACATGTGTCACCCAGGAGTTGTGTGCCTGTTGTTTTGATTGTTCATCCCTGTGGATGTGGTGTTATGCCCATGTGTGAGTTGTATGTTGTACACTGTGCAGTGTGTTGGTGTGTCCTTGCAGTTCTGTCTGACTCCTACTTGTTGTTTTTGTCACTTGTGAGTATGTAGAGAGTGTTACTGGCAAGTCAGTGTTGTGTTTTGTTGCACATCCATGTGTCTGGTGGCTGTTTGTGAGGACTGTGCAGACCTGCTGCTCCACACTGCCATTGTGGTTGTGTTTTCTCATGCATTGCTGTCACATGGTGCCTTCTTGCCTCCAGTGTGGCATGTTGTGTGTGTTGTCATTCCATCCCCTATCTGTGCTTCAGCTGCCTACCCATTGTGGGTCTGCACTCCCTTTCTTTGTGTATGGTACACTCCTGCCATGTCCCCTACTGACATGCAGTACACTTCACTTCGGTGTCAGCTGTCCCCTTGGTTTATATGTGTGTGTGCCTCCCCATGACTTCATTTGTGACACTGTGCTTTGTGGTGCAGTTCTTTGGCCAGGGTCAATGTGTCACTCAGGGCATTTCCCCAATGGGTCATGTGTGATGTTCTGGTGCTGTTTGTCAGTCATGGTTGCTCCTATGCAGTTCAACTGTGTGTGCTGCCCAGTCCTCTGGTCAAGTTGTTTCCACCTTTGTGTCCCAGACTTGTGCATCTATTGGGTGTTGTGTTGGATGTATGTGTGTTGTTTGTGTTTTTGCTTCACTTCCTGGGTGTGCTGTTGTCTGTGTGCTGTGTTGTATGGTGTTGTGTAGGTTGCTGGTCTGTCACTGATGTCTGTGTGTGGCTGGTATGCTTGGTGTGCACACACAGCTTGTTGTGCATGCAGTGCTGTGTGTGTATGTTGCCTTGTGATTGCCTGGTGTGCATCCCCTGATGTCCTGCTGTGTTTGCTATGTGATTGTTCTGCCTATGCATCTGTTGTTTGTTTACTGTGGCTGTGTTGTTCTGTGATGGTGCACTTCTTGTGTGTGTTGTGGTATGTTGTCTGTTGCTCCTATTTTTTTATATTTTTTTATTTAGAAATCTGTTTATTGAGTTTACAGGTGGAATCACACATTACATCATATTTACTCAGGGAGGATCGTTACATACATCACTCGGCAAGTGTCAGTGCACAGCGCATGTAGTCCGGTTGCGCTACATGACCTGAATAGTAAGCGGCTGCGTCCAAATATACCACCCGTGAGGTGCCGGGCAACTCTGCTCGCCTTGCGTGATGCTGTGGCCGCAGCCATGGTGGAAAGCATCCGCTCACCATCTCCTGTATCAGTTACGTGCAAATCCCGGTGCATCCCCAAACAGTTACACAAACAGTGCTAAACTCCCCGCTCAGTGGCCGGGTAGCTGTCTCCCCGAAAGCCTAGCAACCAAAACAACTTCCAACAGCAGCTCGCAAGCCCTAGTCTAAACGGCCCCTCCCTTCTGATCCCCGTCCCCGTCAGATTCCAAACTCTCCAGCCCCCCCCCCCGTCAGGACTAATTCAAGCCCTAAAATTCGGTCCGCAACATGCACTGGCCTCACTTCTAAGCCTGCCACACCCACCAGCACAGCATCTCCACAAGGCTGGCCGCTCCCTATTACCTAGCGCGGCTCCGACATCACCTCCCTGCCATCACCCGGGGTCACCTCCTCCGAATGCAGCAAAGTCTGCAGCATCTCCCCCCATTGGGATGCGATGGGTGTCACTCTCAGGCCCAGAGTCTCCTCCCGCCGAAGTGCCACCTCCTCCGCCTTTGCCCACACCAGTAAAGAGCTACGCCATGCTCGCACATGCGGCGCCGCGTCTGCCTTCCAGCGTTTGGTGATAAGTCGCTTAGCCACTATGATTCCCAGATCGAGAAATCGGGAGGCCACCTTAGCCGGGGACGGCCGGTGAAAGAGATGTAGCAAATAAGTGGGCCACTCAGACGGAATGTCCCGGCCCGTGCACCTGCGGAGCTCCCTATGTATCGCCTGCCAGTACCTTTGTAGTGCTGGGCAGCCCCACAGCATGTGGAGCAGATCGGCGCCAACCACTGCGCAGCGGGGGCAGCATGCGTCTACGCGATGAAAAAACTTATTTATGGCAGCCGGCGTAAGGTAGGCCCTGTGTAGGACAAAAAACTGTATTTGACGAAATCTCATGTTTCGAGGTATCCTCCTCAGCCCCTGCAGCACCCTTTCCCACTCTTTATCTACCATAGGGCGGACAAGATCTCCCTCCCACTTCTCGCGTAGTGCCTCGAGGCTGGGCGCCGCGTGTATCCGCAGGGCCGCAGCAAACCATCTGATTAGATGCCCCCCTCGGCCCAGGACATGGAGGTATTGCAGCACTAAGTGCTGCTCCGGCTCTTCCCGTAAGTCCCCCCAGTGACCCGCCAGCATCTCTATCAGAGCCCGGTGTCGGAGAAACTGGCCCTGCGCCAGCCCCGTCTCCTCCGCCAGGGTCGCGAACGGTAGAAGGCCCCCTTCCTGGAATAAGTCCGCCAGTGTGTGTATATCCGCCGCGTGCCAATCCCTAAGTTCCGCAGCACCAAGCGAGCCTCGCCCGCAGGGGGAACCCTCCAGAGGAATGGCCGGGGCGTATGGGATCCTGGCTCGTGTCAGCCGGAGGCATCGACGGTAGCATTTATACGCCACCACTAGCAACAGCGGTCCGGGCTTGTGCGCGCTAGTCGTCGGATGGAAGATTCAGAGGAGTTCCGTCAACGCCAGCGGCGGTTTCACCACCGTCGCCGTGTCCTCACGGCATCTGTCAGCCAGCCAGCGGGCCACCCATTGCAGCTGCGCAGCCAGATAGTAGTGCTCAAGACACGGCATCCCTAGTCCGCCCTGGCCAACAGGAAGACACAGCTTCGGCAGCGCGACCCTGTGGCGCGCCGTTCCCCATATGAAGTCACGGAGGGAGTGCGTGAGGGGCGTGAAGAAAGACACCGGTATGTATACTGGGAGGTTGGCAAAATAGTACAGCAACCGGGGCAGCACTACCATTTTAACTAGCGCTATTCGGCCGGTCACCGAAAGGGCAAGTGTGCTCCAGAACGCCATCTGAGCCCGGACCGCTGTCACAGCACGCCCCAGGTTACCCTCCACCAAGTCCGCAGAACGGCGATATATCTGGACACCCAGATAACGAAAGGTGTCCGGTTGCCATTGGACCCGCACTCCGCCAAGGTGGTAGTCTGGATCTTGGACATCGTCCCGAAAGACGAACAGACAGGATTTAGCGGCGTTGACTCGCAGGCCGGAGAGCTGTTCAAAGGTGCGTAGGATGCAGTCCAGCCGCGCCGGGACAGCAGACAGGTCCCTGACATAGACCAACAGGTCGTCCGCATAAAGGGACACCTGGTGAGTTGCGTCCCCCAGCGGGATGCCATCCGCTAGCTCCCTACGGAGTGTTGTCGCCGCTAACGGTTCCATGGCAAGCGCAAACAGGAGGGGCGACAACGGACACCCCTGCCTGGTGCCTCGGCCGATTGTGATGGGGTCCGACACGTATGGGCCACGCGCACCGTGGGTCCTTTGTACAGAAGAGCTGCCAACTGAAGAAAGCCCAGCCCCAGACCGAAGTGCGATAGCGTCGACACCAGGTATCCCCATTCCAGGCAATCAAAGGCTTTCTCCAGGTCCAAGACCAGGCAGCCCGCCCTAGGCCATTTTCGGGTGCTCTCCTCCATCACCCGAAAAAACCGCCGCAGATTAAGCGAGGTACTGCGTTTGGGCACGAAGCCATTTTGATCACTATGCACCAGCAAGGGCACCACCGGCGCCAGTCTCTCTGCCAGTATCTTCGCCAAAATTTTATAGTCTGTGTTCAGCAGGGCGAGCGGGCGATAGGACCCCAGCTGAGTGGCGTCCCGCCCCGGTTTCAGCAGGGAAATCAAATAGGCTTCTTTCAACGATGCTGGCAATGTGCCCTTCTCTAGTGCCGTCAGGTATAGGCTGTGAAGCCTCGGAATCAGGGACTCTCGGCAAGTTTTGTAGTATTCCGCCGGAAGTCCGTCCGGGCCCGGCGCCTTCCCCGAAGCCAGAGAGGAAATAGCCTCCCCTATCTCTTCAACTGTAGGGGGGCATTCCAGGGCCGCATGGTGCTCCTCCGGAACCACGGGCAATCCCACCGCTTCTAAGAACGCATCCAGGTCGCTAGCACTCCTCCGCCCCGTGGACCGGTACAGTGAGGCGTAGTGTGCCGTGAACGCCTGATGGATCTCCCACTGTGTGTGGACCAGCACCCCATCAGGTCTAGCAATGGTACCTACTGGGATACGTGCCGTCTCCTGCCTAATGAGCCAGGCCAGGAGGCGTCCCGCCCTGTCCGACGTAGCATGTACCCGGGCTGAGTGGGCCGCGTAGTTGAGGCAACGAAGCCGCTCGAGGAGGTCAGCATGGTGTGCCCGGAGCTCCAATAAGCGGCTCGAGTCTGTGCCCCCTCCTTCACCGTGCAATTCGCACGAGAAGAGGCGGGCCTCCAAGGCGGTGAGAGCACGTGCCAGCTGCTGTCGGATGTTCCAGGTCGCGCCCAGCCATGCCCCCGAATGTATACCTTATGGGCATCCCATTCTATCAGCTCGCTATCTGTGGAGCCCTCGTTGAGATCAAAATACTGTTCGATCGCGGTGCCTAAGGAGGCCCGGAATTCCGGGTCCTCCAGTGCTGCTGTCTGGAGGCGCCATGTCGGCACCGGGGGCCGGTCGGGCCGCCATCGAAGCCCCAATAGGAGGGGGTTGTGGTCTGAATGCGTCCGACCCATATACTCCGCGCGGGTCACCCACGGAAGCACCGAAGGGGTGCCCACCACCCTGTCCAACCGGACATGGAGGCCGTGAACCGCGGAGTAGTACGAATAGACGCGCTCGTCCGGATGGACATTCCGCCACAGGTCAATGAGAGTCCAATGTGACAGCCAGGCGGTAAGCGCTCTGGCGTTCGACCCCACCTGCGTGCCCCGCAGGGGCGGGAACGACCGGTCCATGTGAATATCTAGCACGGAGTTAAAGTCCCCTCCCAGGAGCCAGGGGAGGCCAGCAAACGGCGCCAGCACCGACGACAGGGTGGCCAGGTAGGACGACTGTTCGACATTCGGCGCATAAAGGGACCCCAGCAGCACCTGCTGACCATCTATCCTTCCGTGTACTAAGGTGTACCTCCCACCAGGATCCACCAGCGCCTGCAGACAGACAAACGGGGTACCCGCCCTCACCCATATCAGCGTGCCTCTAGCATGTGCCGAGCATGTGGTGCCATACACCTGCCCCCTCCAGCGCGCGCGCAGCCTGTCCAACTCCCCAGCCGTCATGTGCGTTTCCTGCAGGAGTGCTATCGCCACTGCGTGTCGCCGCATGTAGGCATAAACGGAGTATCGCCGCGCCGGTGTATGCATGCCCCTAACATTCCATGTAATTACATTTGTTGCAGCCATGCAGAAGTCCTAAGGGTAAGTCTGTGGCGGGGGGACCAGGGGTGGCCCTCTGGGGCGGGGAGCAGCGGACCTTCACCTGACCATGTAGAGAGCTGCGACAGAAACCCTTCAACACAACAACGGACAAACACAATACCGTGTGCAAGAACAAGCCAAACTGGCCAACTAAACTGTCAGGGCGAAACCCTCTACGGGTATTCGTCCAAACCATGGAACAATGCTCACAAAGCGTAACTAAGCCCAATTGTGGCCAGGGGCCGGCTAGCGAGAATCCCTACGCGCGGGTGCACCTCCGCAAAGGTGCCTGTGTAGATGCGAAGCTAAGGGACCCCCAGGAGCAAAGCGCAGCGCCTATCCGGGAGATGGAGAGTTCCCCCCCCCTCCCCCCCACAACTTGCAAGGACGGATGAGTCTCGCCCCAGGTGACCACCCCGCTGTGGCGGGGCAGGATCCCAGCACCCACCCCGGTTCACCTGTCCCGGCAGCCCCCAGAGTTCCAGCCACAAGTCCTCTCCTGTCTGCCTCTCACCCCTCGTACCACCGCTCGGGCAGGAGCCGCCAGGTGTCAGTCTGTGGGCTACAGGACCCATCTCCAAGGAGTACCCCTGGCGGTGACCCCCGATGTCCCTCAGGGTCACATGCTATATCACCAGATCCGCCGTTTGCGGGGTGACCAGCGGCAACAGCTGGTCTTCGGAGATCATGGTAGATGGGGAGGATGAGCCACTGGTCAACGCATCACCCTGGTCCTGGGCAGGCTCTCCACTCCCGCCGCCCGGCGATCCGAGGGTGGCCACTGCTGCCAGCGCTTCCTGGCGTTCCAGTCTACTCCTCTCCGGGCTGGGTGCCACCCCCAGGCTTCGTGTCTCTGCGCGCCGTTGCCTCCGTCCTTTACGCTGGCGGGATCTTCTACCCCGGTCTGTGACGGCCTCCTGGCTCCGCGGTCGTTGACCATCACCTCGCCCCGTGTCCTCCAGCCAGTCCCAGACCTCGGATGGCGAGTCAAAGAAGCGAGCACCGTCTGTAGTGATCACCCGCAAGCGGGAGGGGAACAGGAGAGCATACGTTATGTCCAGCTCACGCAGGCGGCGCTTCACCGCCAGATAGTTGCTGCGGCGCCTCTGCACCAGAGCGGTGTAGTCCGGGAAAAAGTGCACCTGTCCGCCCCCAATAGTGATGTCGCCTATCCTCCTGGTCTCGCGGAGCACCACATCTCTGTCCCGGTAGTTCAGGAGTTTGAACAGGAAGGGCCGCGGTCGGGACCCCGGGCTGGGCCTCTGTGCGGGGACCCTGTGCACACGTTCCACCACAAATTGCGGAGAGAGCTTCTCGGATCCGATCAGGTTGCGCAGCCACTCCTCCACATATTGCTCCGGTTGCCTCCCCTCCTCGCCCTCCGGCAGGCCAACCACGCGCACATTATTGCGCCGAGAGTGCCCTTCTGCATCATCCACGCAGTCCTCCAAGGTATGTACACGATCGATGAGGTCCTGAAGGGTGGCCGTGTGTGTGGAGACCACCGGCCGCACCTCCTGGAGAGTTTGCTCCTGCTGTGTCACCCTGTCTGCCAGCTTGCGATGGTCCGCGTGGAGCAGTGTAAAGTCAACCGTGACTTTATCAATGCGGGCTTCCAGCGACGCCCTTGTTTGGTCGAGAGAGGAGCCGATCCGCTCCACCGCAGCCAGCACCGAATCCAGCTTCGCGGCCAACAGCTCAGTGCGCGGGGCCGCGCCAGCTTCTCCCGGCACTGCGAAGGGACCTGGCCCGGCCGTTGGCGTCCGACCGTCTCTCTGGGCATTGCGCAGCCGGCCCATGACCAGTTGCTGTGCAGTGGGCATCCGCCCGTAGTCCGGTCGGCCAGTAGGCAGGAACGGCCCAGTCCCAGCAAGCCTCTCTGCCACCAAATTAGCCGCCTCGGCAGGGCCCCACTACGCTCACGGGTCCATCGCGCCGAAGGAGGAGGAAGTGGAATGGGGGGAAAAGGCAGAGAATGACCCAGAGCGACAGGGAGCTGTCTTCAGCTGTCTCAGGGCGCGTGATCGCCCGTCGAGGTCTCCTTCCGATCCTCCTCTTCGCGTCCGGGTCTTCTCCCCGAGTGGCCCAGGCCCGGTCGGCACTCCTCCTTACCGCAAGGCGAACCCAGGCTCGGCCCAGCGAACCCTGGCGCAGTCGCAGTCCCACCGCGTGGGGAGCCGTAAAGTGACCTTAGGCCGCCAACCTGGCGCGACCGTCGAGCCTCAGTTCCACCTCTGGAGGCCCCGCAGGGGGCCGAGTCCCCCGGGTCGCAGGCCTTACCGGGGTCGCACCACACCTCTCGTCCGCCGACTCCTCTCCGGGCCGGTCACTCAAGTGCCGCGGACCGCCACCTGTCCCCTCCGGGCAATCGGGCACCAGCGGGCTCTGGACCACCGAGTCCTCCCAGCACAGTCTCCGGGCACGTCCTGCCCTAGTGGTGTCCAGCCAGGGGGCCCCCCGCCCGGGGGCCGACCGCCTCCAGTGTCCACACCATGAGCCCTGGCCAGCCAGCCGCCGATGCCCCCCCGCATGCACTCACGGGGCGGGCGTCATCCCTCCGTTGGCCGATCTCCGTCGGGACTCCAGGCAGCCAAATCTGACTCTCCGGCAGCCGCGGCCCAGGGAGCACTCGTCAAGCCGCGGGGCACAGTAGTGCGCGCGGCCGGTCGCGGAGCTCCAGCGCCTCCGCTCGCCGCCGGTGTCACCCTTCAGGCGGTCCCGAGCCGCCACTCGGCACCCTCGCTCGTCGCTCGGCCCGGCTATGCCGTGGTGGGTGAATGGGCCACCTCCGCTCCGGTTCCCGACATCAGAAGGGGGTCCCTCGCAGGATATATTCCAGGATTAGGGCACCGATGTGCCGGAGCTCTACAGGCTTGCGGCCATCGCGGTCGCGCGCCAAGCCACGCCCCGTTGTGGTATGTTGTCTGTGCATTGTTCCTGAGTGATGAGGTTGTGCACTCCTGTTGTGTCTGTGCTCCCATTGCCTTTCCCCAGTTTAGCTGCACAGGGCATGTCTATTGTTGTTTTTGTGGCTCTGTGTGTGTTTCTGTTGAGTTATGTGTTTGTTGTATTTGTTTCCACATTTGTGGTGGCATCCCTGTGTGTGCGTGTGATGTTTGTGGCTTACCCCAGGGTGTTTGGTTGTTTGTGCATGTATTGACTGTCAAGTATTGCCAGCCTTCAGTGTGTTTGGCACTGGTGTTGTATGCTACTGGTGTGAGGGGGGTATGTATGTAGATTCTTACTGGTGTTTGTCAGTCCTGAGGTGTGTAGATGGGCCCTGCGTGTAGTGCTGCTGGTGTACTCCTGTGAAGTAGTTGTATGGATATGTGGCTGTTCACAGTTTGACTTCAGGGCCTTCCTTTCATCCTTGTGCCTATACGTGGCTTGTCTTGCTGTCTCCCTGTGTAATTGCACTGAGCTGTCTGTGGTTTGAGTTCACTCACTGTGCAAGCCATGTGTGCTTTGATGGTGTTAGGGTGTTGTTCTCTGTTCCTTGTGTTGATTTGATGTACACATGCTTGTTGTGTGTCTCCATGGCCTTCCATTTGTGTGCAGCCCACTTTGGTTTCCCTATTTGTTGTGCTCCATTGCTGTTGGCATGTGGGGTGTGTATGTGTGTGTGTCAGTCTGTGGTATGTATGTGTGACTGTGCAGGCTCTGTGTCCATTTGGATGTTAATTCCTTGTATGTGTTCATTTGCCGCTTGTCCTCATTTTTATTTCCCTGAGTGTGGTGTTGTGGTGGTGTGTGTGTTTCCCTGGCCCTGTGCTACTGTGCTGTGTGTTGTGTGTTGTGTGTTCCTGTGCAGCCACTCCTGCAGTGTCTGTCTCAATGTTTGTGTGTTTTGTGGTGCAGGATGTGTATTGACCTGGCTTGTTGTTGTGCATGGGGTGCACAGGAGAGGCACATGGCATGTGCCTTCATTGGGGTGTGCTAGTGTGTGGTGGAAAGGGGTGTGGCCCTGTGGTCTTTGTGCCCTGCCCATGCCTGGCACTGGCCCTGCCTTCTGCATTGTGCGCATGTATTTCCTTGTGTTCGCCGCTGCGGTGACGTGACCGGGACATTGCTGCATGGTGGCGGTAGCTGTGTGTCCACGATGCAGAGGGGTGACTTTGTGGCAGGTGGGTGATGTGTGGGTGCCCTTGTGGATGTGTCCCTGTCCCTCCTAGGGTGTCTGATGTGGATTTGGACCCTGTGTCAGCCCATGTTTTGTGTGTTGTGTTTGTCTTGTTGCGTACCTGCAGCGGCGTCCGCGGCGGTCCATGAGTTCATGGTGATGTAGCAGGTACAGCACCGGGAAGAAGTGTAGAGCTGGGTACATGGCGGTCGAGACCGGGACCCTGGTTTCGCGCTCCGCTGTCAAGCTTCCACCGTCTTCGGTTGGGCGGTGTCTCCGCTGCGGTGCGTCTGCTTGTTTGAGTCATCCTAATTTGTGGAGCGGGCGGATGTCATTCCGCACGGTGGAGAGTCTCCATTGGCTACCACCGCCACGATGGCGGGTGCACTTTTATGGCGGTGTGCGTCGCACCGCGGCGGTCGGGAAATGGCCTATGTTTGCCCATACTAATATAGCGGACGTGTGGGCTGCTGCTCACGGGCAGAAAATACCTTTTTTCCGCACCACCAGCACCGCGGTGGTGCCACCGCCCGACATCCTAATGGGCCTCTAAGTGCTTGCAGCCCAACCCAGCCAGCCTGTGATGTAACACATCTGGCCCCTGAGCTTGTCAAAAGAAGCATTTTTTGTTCGTTTTCAGCTAGCTTTAATAGCTGGTGGTCCGCACCTGTTTCCATTCTCTGTTTATGAACATGCTGCCGCTTAAACGCAGATGCTGTAAAAACTGCCCAATGGCCCATATTTGGGGTCCAACCATGTATGATGTCATTTCCTGTGATATAATCGCGAGTTCAAGGGATTTTTGATGTAACATCCGCTGTCTCGAATGATTTCCTGGAATAATGCCACAGATGACCACTGGTCATAATTCTTCTAGGTCAAAACTGGCTTGCAGTTCCCTAAAAGGCAAACTCTAAGATTTTACTGCTCTCTTCAAACACATTTGCAGAAGAACACGTGAACTGAAAAGCATCTGCCCAAGGATACAGCAAGCCAAAATCTCGACCTTACCCAGATATCACCTTAGGACAATTCAAGTTTAATTAAACATACTTCCTCCCTACTGAGGCTGGGCAGCTACTAACATACCTGAATCAGATACTTCGTAACAGGTTTGGAGTGAGTGTGCAATAATATTAGGGGATGTTTTTCTAACATCAAGATTTTGACGGTGTATGTTTTTGAATACTATAATATACCATTTCCCACTGAAAGGCAATATTTCTCTCCATGAGTTCCCATACCTGGCGTGCCACGCAGTTTGGTGCTTACTTTCCCTCCATGTTAAAGAACAGTAGATGTTTCAGCACCCAAGCTAATGTGCTGCATAGCTAAATACATTTACGGTCCCAAAGGCGAGACCGATTGCATTGCAAATGCTTGTTAATTAATAAAGTCATCCCATTGGACACAATAGGCTAGATCACGATTTTTGTACTTAGCTAGTGCAACATTGCACCAACATTTTTGCCAACCACATGATGCAAAAATGACATTTTCAATAGCCGACTGGTGCAAAAATTGCACTTTTGCACAGGTTGGTTTGTGTAAATGTCATTTTTAAATCTTAATTTATAAAGGACGCACGAACATCCACTTACATGATTTCTATTTCGTTTTATCTGAGTGATTGATATTAATTCCCTTCATACACAGTGAACGCATTATTCAATATACCTTGTCAGCCCCTGCTACGTGCACTTTAAACCTCCCAATAGGAATACTGGAATTTCACAAGGCATTCCACTTTTTGGAACCAAAAGTATATTCCTAATTGTAATCTTCCATGAATTTATGTAGCATCCCCTTGGAAAACTTAGCTTTAGCATGCTGTGTTTTCGGCTACAGTTCAAAACAATTGGCTGAAGGCCACGTCCCACATCCCTTGAATCAGCTTACAGCTCCAGCAATCATGGCCGCCTACTGCCTGCTGGAAACAGCAACTTACAAAGGAACTCGCCCCAGTCTGTCTTGTGTTTCCTCATTTTTTCATCTGTACTGGACATTTTCATATACAGCTCCTTTGCCAAGGCCCATTTCTGTATATCCCGAAGCCAGTGTCCTACTTTGGGACTTTGGGCCCGATTCACAGAACAAACTTAAGACTAAATCCTAAACTTAGTACCATTCTGGTATTCACAGAATGCACCTAGTGCTTCTGGTATTCACAGAATGAACTTACTACTTTTGCTATTCACAGAATGAACTTAGTACTTTTGCTATTCACAGAATGGATTTACGACTACTAAACATACGTCCGCACTCTGGCCGGAAATTCCGGCCCGGAGGCGGAGCTTCCGGCCCGGAGGTGGGGATTCCGGCCGATTTAGCTATGGCCGAAATCTCCACCTCCGGGCCGGAAGCTCCGCCTCCGGGCCGGAATTTCCGGCCCGAGTGCGGACGTAAGTTTAGTAGTCGTAAATCCATTCTGTGAATAGCAAAAGTACTAAGTTCATTCTGTGAATAGCAAAAGTAGTAAGTTCATTCTGTGAATACCAGAAGTACTAGGTGCATTCTGTGAATACCAGAATGGTACTAAGTTTAGGATTTAGTCTTAAGTTTGTTCTGTGAATCGGGCCCCCTGAGTCTGAAGAAAGTGCATTGCAGTTCTCAATAGTGTGATGTAAAATAATGGGGCCTCCCTGCAGGATGTGGAGGGGGCCCATGCCATGTGGCTCCCATATTTCACAGGTATTCCTAAACCAAAGGCTGAATCATGGCCGGATCCCTGCAGTGTGGGTGGGGTCTTACCTGCATAGCAGGGGAGCAAAGGCTGCATCACGCCCATGGCGATTCTCGTTCTAGCTTATGGGTCTCCAACCTTTTGTGTAAGAAGAGCTACTTATTTTCAACAAAACTCAACACGAGCTACTAATATTATTAGTGTTGTAATAGTAACCATATAAGACAGGATTAGATTAGTGGCCACCTTATGCAAGGCTACCAGCCGTCATCACTTTAGTGCAATTGGAATGGTTGCAAGATTTTCTTTTTAAAAGGCTCTGTCAATTTGGACTGCTTCTATGTCAGTAATACATGCCAGTACCAGCTGCAGTGCCCCGACACAAAAGTATGAATGTTAGTAATAAGTCTCCACACATGATGGATGTATCACTCAAAAATCAGCTTTAAATATATTTTCGAAATTCAGCCATTTTTCTCTGAATAGGACACTTTACCCTGCATGCTTTTACTCCGCATGCCATTACCCCGCATTTTTACACCGCCAAAACTTTTACAACGCAGGGCTTTACAACGCAATTCGTTACGACGCATTCCACATTCCAACGCAATTACTATTCTAACTCCAGGGGGTCATTACTTTGGGGAATGCGTTGTAATAGTTTGCGGTGTAAAGCCCTGCGTTGCAAAAGTTGTTGCGGTGTAAAAAATGCAGGGTAATGGCATGCGGAGTAATGCATCCATTGTAAAGGATGTTTCCCTTTTTCTCCTAACATGATCTTATGAGTTAGTTCCAAAAAGGTACACATTTTTGTTTTGGAATGCACAGTTTTGTCACACATATATTAATTCAACCACGTAAAAGGTTCCAGTTTAATAGGCTTGGATGCACACAGGAGAGCTACTTACAGGTAGCTCACGAGCTACTCGCTGGAGAAAGCCTGTTGTAGCTAATACTACACTCACTGCTGCAAATATGTTTTCCTTTCCTCCCTTTCTCCTTGGCACTAAATCCAGCAAAACATGTCTCGTGCCACAGACACCCTGTATGCTGCCTACTATATACTTCCAAAAATTCTGGATAGACTGGTAGTTTCACGTCACATTTATAAAATCTGTATCCTCCCTGTGGCACCTAGGGCCTACCGACTTCAAATCTCATATTTGAACTGCTTTATCTGTGTAGTGTTCTATACTTTTTTTATTTCGATTTTTATTTCTACATTTTTTTACTGTTCATTTCATTTTTCCTTTATTTTTTCTATATTTTCACTGTATACCACAGGTCGGCTTTGTGTAATAGGCATCAATTTGCTTCAGGTCTAGAAACTAAAAAAACTCTTCTAAGGTATAATAATTTACTAGTGATTTCATATTGAACGGTTTTTAAGCACCTGGCTAAAGACTATTTAATTAATGACGTTCGACGGTTCATTGTTTTATAATCTGTTCCCTGTTATTATCACAAAGATGACGAAATTATCCTTAAAGTCTATCTATACTTTACGTTCGTTGCTCCTAATCTGTTTAGCCATGAAATCCCACATGTAACAGAATTTCAGCAGAGAACTGATTGACAATTAAGTGTGGGGACTTCAGATGTTTCTCTGTAGTGAAATCCCATTTGTAGATATGGGATTTTCAAACTCCATTTGGGGAGCCATGGGGCAAGCAGTGTCTTCTAGGCCTCAGCCGTGTGATATGGGGTCATTTGCCTCTGATGTCGTAGGGCCCGCCCTACTATAGGTCTGCAAACTGGGCTGAGTAAACCTCCTACAGCACTTGACTCTCAATGAGGGCGAGCAGTTACAGGCTTCTTTCTGAAGGTCTTAGTGTGGGGTACATCAATCTCAAAACTCAACAATCACCCAGCAGTACAATAAATGATGGTCCAACCGCTGGCCAATGCAAGTCTTTGCATTTGCTGCCGGCCGCAGTCAGGACCGCAGCATGTGTCTGGTCTCTTCTTCCTCTTCTCGGAGAGCCACGCACTGGTGGCGAATGCGGCAGCACTGCGGCTCTGGTTGCACACATAAAAGTTGTGGGGTTGCTTCCTGGGGATTGGATGTTGGCAGTCCCCGGTGTTGCTGATGGCCCTTGATGGTCACTCAACCGCTGTCAGAAACTCTCAGGTGACAAAATGGCTCTAACTCTCCTCTCTACCATGACATAGTGGATTGGTCCACTTTAGAACACAATATTTATGATGCCAGTGGCACTGACTGCTTCAGGCACACTTCCGACAGTGCCATGGCATGGCCCCTGCAGGCTTATCATTTTTTTAAAGGGAAGCCTGCGTCCTCTTTCCCCACTTCAATCTGTAGAACTCCTCCCACCAGCTTTATGAATGTCAGATAGACACTTTCATTGTCTGGGGAAAAAACACCTCCATCTTGTGCACATGAACTGTCCAGGTGCTTTCAAAGTGGAAGCCACAGGCCTCCATAACTCTGGTTCGTTCATACACACAATGTATGCACATTACAGGTCACACACTGACATACACACAAGCATTCACAAGGATGTTATCGCTAGGGCCTGGGTTAGCATGCAGTAGCAGAACTTTACATGAGTGGGCCAGTTTGACTCCATTCCTGTGATAATGACAAAAAGGTCTGGTCACAGCTATAGATTCACAAAGCACAGTAAGCTGCCACCATCGAACTACATTCTGAATCCATGACAGACAGAGTTGCCACCTCGCTTTTTTTATACTGCAATGACCAGTATTGTAATGTCCCTGCTGCTACCAAAATTAGTAAAATCACCTTAAGTGTTATTTCATCAGCTCATCAGTACATGCCTTAAACAGTGAATACAAGAAGAACATTCTTTAAAATGTGTTCTAGAGTTACCCTAATGGCCCCTGACTGATATTTAAAATAACCAAACACAGAAAGACCATGTTAAAAAGGGATACAGACGACTTCATATGAAGTTTCACTTAAGAATCATGTCCGGGCCTTTGCAGAATCTTAACACATGAACAGAGGGCTGGTATTTTTAGCTGGGAATGGTGGCTACCCTAATATCAAACGGTAGTCACACATGTAGTGCCAGCACTATCTTCAGAGGGCATTCTCACATTTACATGGGGGTGTATCCCCATGCACCCTATTACACACAGTGCGCAATGAAAAGGTGGCACACGGTCAGTGGGTCCCCTTAAGACAGCTCTCTCGAGAGGGCAAAAGGGGTTCATTAGACCCCAGGCAATTCCCTTGAAATCACATGCAGGGGGATCTCCATGCTCTCTTTAAAGTGCAGGCAGATACCTCCTTCACTATGAAATACGAATCGCCTTGTAAGCAGCCACTCCATATTTCACTGAATGTGTTGCCCCCAGGGCAGCCATGAGTTTGCCACCCTGAGAGCAGTTGATTGTTTGTAATAGGTTGCACTGCCCCTAGTTGATGCTGGTGCACTTGCATAAATGTGCTTTGAGGCTCAAAAAGTGACAGTGAACCCATTACGTAATATGGGGCCTGGAGTAATTTGGGAAAGAAACCATGTTCACCACATGTAACTGAAGGAGATGTTCCAGTGCAGAAACTAACTGGAAACAGTGGTTCATTTCTTTATTTCTTTATTTATTTTTTTATTTCAATTTTATTGAAGATGATACATACATAACTCACATTTGTGTGCAAGAGACAATCAGCGATTTGTAGAGGACCTATTCACAAAAAATTATACGTACAGTCACAGCAATACATAACAGTTTCATGAACTACCCCAGTTCCTTTCCCGTCAGTACAGGCCGTGGATACAACATTGTGTGGTGCGTGATAGGAGCTACATATCCTTCACATATGCCCCCGAGGGGGAGCCAACCACAAGGGGCGGGAGTCTGCTGCTTCATGGGTTACACAGAAGTTTCCTGTTCGCCAGCATCCGGGTGTGCCAGCAAGTATGACTGGAGTGGGCCCCATATATCCCTTGGGCGTGAAGCAGTCGGGAGTAGTTTGGCATATAAGCATGTCTGATCCTGCCATAAAATCATATCACTGATCCAGTCCTTGAATTTAGGTGCCCTCCCTTGACCCCACCGACAGGCCACTCGCCGTTTTGCCATCATGAGTCCAAAGGACACAAATTTGTGGTGCTTTGCCGGGATCTGCTCAATATAGCCAAGTAGCGCCACCAAAGGAGACCTCGGGATTTGTATGGAAACCATGCGATCTAGTGCAGTAAAGACCATATTCCAGTATTCGTACACACCTGGACAAGACCAAGCTAGGTGGAGGAAGTCAGCAGATTCCGCTCTGCATCTGTTGCATCTACCCGTGTCTCGTAACCCAAATTTGTATAACTTTGATGGAGTATAGTAACTACGCTGAAGAAATTTATAGTGAGTGATGCATAGGCGGCTATTCGAGGAAATTTGTTCAGTTTGCTTACAACAAAATACCCATTGTTTGTCAGTAAGAGGGTGTTCCAGTTCGGCTGACCATTTTTCCCGGGCAGCACATGTGGAATATGTAGCATCAGTATACATAGCGCGGTATAGTGCGGACACTAGATGTGAGGCTGTGGGTGTGCGTAGTACATGGTGTAATGGTGCAAGCATCCCAGGCTCCGTTTGATATTCCGGTGTGCAATCTTTCAACCCATGCTGTAAGCGAGTGTATAGAAATGTTTCCATTGTAGTGGGCAGGGGGTCCGAGAAGAGTTGGTGTAAGGTGCGGAATTTACCATTTAGATATAAATTGGTGAATATTCCGGGTCCGGGCCATCTTGCTAAACACCCCTTCCTGCAGCAAGGGCATCTGTGGATGATATACCAATGGAAGCAGTGGCGAGTATGAACATGGTGCTTGTGTTCTATTAGCTAGGTGTTGCCAGGCTTTGAGTGTGCACTCCACGGAGGTGGGACGTGGTTGTCGAGGCTTGAGTGTTGAGAGTATTTCCCCCTCTAACGGGATAGGGTGTGCGAGCCAGTGTTCAGTTGCTACATGAGGTGTGTACCGAGGGGGGCTGAACCAAAAATGGGCAAAGTGTGCCTGAGCGCACAAGTAGTATAGTTCGAAATTGGGAATGGCATATCCCCCCTGTGCATAAGCACGCACTAGTGTGTCTCACTTTATCCCGGGTTGTTTGCCTCCCCATACCAGTCTGATCAGTTCAGCGCGGAGGCTAGAGAAAAAAATGTCTCCCCGGGTCATATGGGATATTTAAGAATAAATATAAAAATTTAGGTAAAATACCCATTTTTATTAGGGCGATGCGGTCCGCCATGGTCAATGGAAGTGCATTCAAACGGGTCACACATCCGGTGGTATGGTCCATTGTACGCCCATAATTCAGTCTCATCAGCTCCTCCCGCTCCGCCGTAACCGTGATCCCTAAGTATCGCACCTCGTCAGTACACCATGCTAAGGGGTAATCTATATCAAAGGGTGTAGCAGCTGCAGTCAGTGGAAAAATCTGGGATTTAGCACAGTTTAAATGAATCCCTGATTTACCTCCAAACTTAACTAACTCCCTGAGTAGTGGATTCAGGTTGTGGCGCGGATCTTTGACATAGAGTGTGACATTGTCTGCATATAATGATATGAGTACGGGGCGTAAGGCACATCGTAGTCCTTTCTCAGAATGGTGTTGTCTAATTTTGGCTGCTAGGGGCTCCATTGCGAGGGCAAATAGTAGGGGGGATAGCGGGCACTCCTGGCGAGTGCCCCTCGAAAGTGCGATCGGGGGCGAGAACAGTTCATTTATTTGGACCTTGGCCGTCGGTGCTGTGTGTAAGAGTTTGATATAGGTCATGAAACTGTTGGGGATCCCCATGCATTTAAGTGTGGTGAAAAGGTAGCCCCATTCTACCGAATCAAAGGCCTTCATGGCATCTAGAAAGACCGCTGCTAGTGCCAGTTTGGGGTCTACATTTTGAAGTATGGAAACCAATGTCTGCAAATTATGAGCAGTGGCTCTGCCAGGGATGACCAACTTCTCCATAAGGAGCTTGAGCCGGTTGGCGATTAACTTGGCAAGTATCTTGGCATCTGTATTAATTAGCTAGAGGGGACGATACGACTCGCAACGATCTGCTGGTTGGCCTGGTTTTAATAGTGAGATAAAGAGCGCCTCTCTCATCGACTCAGGTAGGAGCTGAAGTTCTTGAGCTTTCAAGAAAACCTCTTTTAAAACTGGAAGGAGCTGGTCAATGTACATTTTGTAAAACTCTATTGGGATGCCGTCGGGCCCAGGGGCCTTTCCCGACGTCATCTGCATGATGGCATCGCAAAGCTCATCATCTTCAAATTGTGCCCCCAGACATTCCCTCTGACAGTCCCCCAACTACCTCAGCGCTATGTCTGTGAGTTAGTTTGACAAATCCGGGGAGGTATTTTGATTTGAATTATATAAATCCGTATAGAACTCAGTGAAGGCGTGCAGAATATTCTGGCTATCTCTACGTCTCGTCCCATCTCCCCCCACTACTTCCAACACATAATTAGAGAAACAGGCTGGTCTGATCTCCAACGCCAGCGCTTTTTCAGGTCTTTCCCCCTCGCCATATCGTCGGGCCGTGAAATATTTGCCCTTAAACCTAGCTTCCCGCTCCGCTGTATCTGTATATTCAGATATTTTCTCTTGCAGGAGAGCCATTTGAGCTCCCGATGTCTCCTTCCACATGTTTTGTTCCAGTTTCTTAATGTCTGTTTCTAGAATGCGTAGTGTGCGTCGTAGATCACGGAGCACCCCGAAGCTTTTGGACATGCATGTGCCCCGCATGGTTACTTTAAAAGCTTTCCATACTGTATTAACATATTTAACCGAGCCCTTATTCTTGCAAAGAAATCAGCTATCTCCTCGCCTACCTCTGCTTGGAAAACCGCATCCAATAGCACTTCCGGCACTAGCCTCCAACATCGTGGGGTCGTAATTAAGCTGGGTGGCACAATTGTCAGACATGTGCTGGCCCCTCGAGAACAGACCCAGTAATCCAATTGTGACCAATTTTGGTGTTCAGCCGAATAAAAAGTGCCTTCTCTGGCAGATGGGTGGTCCTATCGCCAAGCGTCTAGAAGCCCTTGGTCTAAAAATAGTTGAGATAGGGTATCCTGTGTGTTGTTGTAGTGTTGTGGGAGGAGATTGGATCTATCTGGTGCAGGACGTAAAGCAACTTTGAAATCCCCACCCCATATGATGTGAGTGGATCCTACCTTGATTATCTGTCCCCATAAAGTGGTGAAAAAGTCTGGGGTATCTGTATTTGGCCCATAGCAACAGGCAAGAGTAACCGATTGGGTGCCCAGTGTACCCCAGAGTAAGCAACTGCATCCCGAGGGATCACTGTGAGTGCCTCCAATTATAATGGGTGTGCCTTTTTTAATTAGTATGAGTGCACCCCGTGAATATGTAGAGTATGAAGAGAACACCCTCGCGGAGGCCCATTTGCTGCCAAAACACGGGTCGCGGCGGGGATCTATATGTGTTTCTTGTAGCATCGCTATTTGTATGCTATGCCTGTCTAAATACGCCAGTATTCGGCATCGTTTGCGGGGGTCTCCCAGACCTCTTACGTTCCACGTGAGCATTTTGATCTGTACAGGTTCAGTGTGTGACGACATTACCAATGACCTTCTTAAACAGTAGGTAGTGCTTTATGGCATTGCTAGTGACTTTGAGTATTCTTAGTGCTACTGGTCTACGAGAATTAGGCATGACGAACAATCGCTGTCTCTTAGGCATAATTACAAATCTAAACATCCCCGTCCCTACCCCTCCCTTCCCCACGTTCCCCTGCAATTCCCCATTAAGGCGAGTGTCAACATCCCAACCCACCCCCTCTCACAACAGCACCCCAATCGGGCCGGTACAGAAGTGCCCTTCCAGCCTCTCAAACAGCAAAACTATATTATGCAGGGCCAAACGATGACACAGTGATAGTAAAAGTCACTCTAAAGAGAAATTAAGGTTAAAAAAAACAATAATGGGTAACTTCCATACAGGGGGGGCGCCAGTGAGCTACAACAACCCTTCCCATAGTCCAACTCCACTGCCTTGCAGTTCCCGCAATTACCACTGTGAGGGAAGGGGGAGGAGCGGTAAGGGAAGGGGGCTTGGCGATAAGTATTGCAATACAACCACTACCTGATCTAGAGTAGCATAAAGAATCTGCAATTTGGACAGCCCCTGCTCACAATCATATGTTAAATGTAGCCCATAAAGCCCATTAGGGCACTTAGCTGTTCACAGTTGTCCTGCACTTGATTCAATACTGCAAGGCAGAAAGAGCCAGGCGACTCCAGTGTCCTCACAGTGGGGGTCAATGCGGCTGGAGCACAGCAGCCCGGTGGGATCTTTCAGTTTTTCCCACATAGAGAGGGCAGGAATCCTCCCCGTCTCATCTGGTAGGGAGAACAATTCGCAAGCAGGTTATTCCGATGTCGGAGATGGTGTTCTGGATAGGCAATCCTGCCGCGGCGATCTCCGCTGTGTAGCTTTTAGGAAATCTTCCACTTGCTGCGGGGTATTGCAGATGATTTGCTTGCCGTTGTGTGAAATCCAAAGCTGTGCGGGGTACATTAGGGCGTATTCGATCTGGCCCTTCCGTAGCTTGAGCTTCACTGGCAGAAATTTCCGTCTTGCTTCTTGCACAGCCATCGTGAAGTCCGGATAAATGGTGTATTCATTCCCTTCAAAGTGCAGGTTTTTTTGTTCACGAGCTTTCTTGAGGGCCACATCTCGATCCCGGTAGTTTAACAGCCGGGCTATTATGGGTCGCGGAGCACTTCCCGGAGGGGGCCAGGGAGCGGTGCGCTCTTTCCACCACCATATGCGTCGAGAAGGACTCTGCTCCGAAAGTGGTAGTCAGCAGCCGTTCTACAAACTCTTCCATACATCCAGTGTTGGTGCTTTCTGGTATTCCAAGAATGCGGACATTATTGCGGCGACTTCTGGCCTCCAAATCTTCATTTTTAGCTGATATGATTTTTTATATTTTGTCCATTTGCGATACCTGCTTCTCCATCTGGGCTGTGGCATCCTCAGTGTCCGATATCCGCTGTTCCGCTTCTTTAATTTGCCCATCATGTTTGCCTACTTTTTGCACGAGGAAGTCCAGTCTGTTGTTCATAGTGTCCATTTTCCCGGAAAGGTCACTGAGACTGTGTTTCATAGCAAGGAGTAACGTTTTTACGTCATCTTCCGGGGTCGGCGAGGGGGTGTGAGACTGGTCCGTGCTGGTGGAACCGGAGTCCGCCGAGGTGGACCTAGTAGAGGGGTTTTTATTTTCAAAGGTGAGGCGGGGCTAAGGGCCATCAGGCTTCCCCATCGTGTATTATGGTGTCTGGGTCCCTGTTCCACTGGCTTTGCCGTCAGGTTATGTTTGGACTCTGCTTGTCGTTTGCACCCCGCTGTTGGCCCTACTGCCTGTTAGTTTAGTTTCCTGCAGTTCTGTTCCGACGTTCACCAATCCAGTGTGCGGCGTCTTGAGGGGGGATCGGAATTAGCAGCTTCAATACGGTGAGGAGATGTTCCTATAGTATCGTACACGAGGGTGGAGTGCTAATCTTATTCTGGTAGTGTTGGTACACCTTGCGTTAGGGTTGCCAGGAGCTTGCAAGCATGCCGCTTCGAGCCACAGCAGTTAGCAATGACCAGGCTGAGCAGGGATCTATCTATTGTCCTGTCGTGGGAGTCCAGGTTCCGCACCTGTATCCGCCCTGCCGTTGGATCTGTTCTCGGGATCGCTTTCCAAATGCGCGGTGTCTCTGCCGTACAGTCCCACAAGCTGTCAGTGAAAAGTGGACTGGTCCGCCGTGTCGAGGCCTGCCAGTTTCCCCGCTGTCTTCCCAGTGAGGTGAGCTCAGCACCTCAAAGCTCAATCCCTGTCTGCCCACTCTCTCGGCCACTCGAGCTGTCTCTAGGATTCGGGTTTCTCTGTCGCACTCCAAGCACAGCACTCTATCTGCGGGAGATCGGTTTTAGCACTCACCAGTCCCGGTGCAGCCTAGGAAGGGACAGTACTGTACGGTGCTGCAGGAGCTTATGTCGTGTCAATGACGGCAGCGGCTCGCCCGGGGCGCACACCTCTCGCCTTCCCCCAAAGGCTGATAATATTAGACAGGACAAGCAGTCTCACATAGGGGTCACACGATGTGGAGTGGGGTTCCCTCAATCCCCTGCACTGTTTGTCAATCGCACCGCAGGCCGCAGGAGAAATGGCGCCCGAGCCCCTTTCTCCCTCCTCCGTCCCACCATCTCACCTGCTCGATGTCTCACCGCTGAAAGTGTCGCATAGAACCTCGGCAGGTTACAGATCCGCCCGCCGCTCTCCGCAGTATGTCTCGTGTGTGTCCAGCGCAGCCAGTATAGAATGCAGGGCCTGTCACCACATGGGATCCCCGGGGCTCCAGTAGCGCAACGCGCCGCCCTAGAGAACCAGAGCTGCAGTGCCTCAGTCTCCTGACTTCAATATCTCGCTCTAGTTGCGCCGCCACTCCTCGGATAGCCGAGATATTTTCACTGCGGTTACTGCGCAATCCAAGCAATCGGAGCCTTTGCCTTTCAAGTCGATCTGCAGTGGCAGTGAAGGATAAATGAAGGATCTAATTCGCCAAGCCGCCAGAGCCTCACGGTGTGCAGCCATCTTGGATGTGCGCCACCTAGCGCCCCCAACAGTGGTTCATTTCTAAAAGGTAAAAACATGTGCCTCTCGAATAAAACATGTCACGCTATGTCTCAGCAGTGGATTTCTTTTGGGTTATTATGAACCCACCGGTGATGGTAACATCACCACTACCATTTCTGCCACACTAACTAACGATACAATGGTTGGGCTCTATATTCAAATACCTTAGCTTCATTTACTAATGATTAACTGGTATCTGCTGCTATTTCAAAAGATATTTTGCAAACTTTTTGTAGTGGATCCAGGTGGACCATAGAGGTTTTTGGACATTGGACTTTTAGGAGTGGCCTAGTATTTGGTGTGATATTTAGCACACCTGATAAAATACAATTCAACGGAGTTGGAATTTATGAAGTAAAATAAATACCACCTAAATTTGAATTATTGTTGAATGACATGTGGATTTTGGTGCTTTTCACACCAAATGCCACATGTTCTGCTAAATACCGGACATTTTTGCCCAATAAATATCATCAGGTTTGATCTGCCATTATTTATCTCAAAACACATAATTGCGATATGTGAATAAAAGCAGTTAATGCACATATCACAATTAACCGGGCTGCTTTTAATGAGGACCAAAGTGTTTTCAGTGAGTAAGCATGACTTACTCTTGTATTAGGAGGGACTCACTTGGCAATTTCAATGAGTGAGACACACCTTCGCTTGGGAAAAACATTTGTGGATTGTGCCCTTTATGTCACAGGGGAAAAATACAGAAGTGCTATGGTGAAAAAGTAACAATAGACACCACTAGATACTATTAACCAGTTATCGGTACGACAAAAAATGGCTTATTTTTATGTGTTTTACTTTCTATTCTTATTGGAAAATATGAGGAAATCCACACATTCCAAAGATAATACTTAAGGTTTGCATATTTTCCCCCTTTTCTGGAGTTATGAAAGCCCTTGAGCGCATTCCCTGTACATCTATGAATATTGATAACTCTCAGGCTTATTGTTAGGTCTTGCTGCAGACAGCTTTAGGTACTTGCAAGAGCTGAAGTTACCAATAATTTAAAAAATGACATGTAAGAAGCAGTACAGAGAGAGTGGGATTTAGGTCAGCCCAGATTAGTCTTTGGCTTTCATGGCTTTTTCACAGTTTGTCAGTGCCTGGAGGGACTGTCCATCGAAGCCAAGGTTTTTTGCGGATGTTTACATTGACCCATTTGTTTTCTCATTGGTGATAGTGATAAAGTAGTTCATTTGGTTAGACTACAAAAGTAATATGACATATAGCTTGTAATTCAGTCAGAGTGTGTTCCCTGATGTATTTACTTTAGTGACATTGTAACACTTTAATTGCTGGTTTATTGTTTTTTCGTTTTGTGACCACATTATGATTGTCTTCTTGGCAAGGTAGAGCTATTCACTACTTACCCTTGCAAGTTAATTTGTTTTACTTTGCTATTGTGTTGTGTGATTTGAAGCTGTTTTGTTTGTCAGACTACTTTCCCCTAACAAAAATACAAGTTCCATCAACGTCGTCATTGCATGTGTATAAAAAGTGAGAGCTATTGGCTTTGTCGATGTTTGTTTCTTCTAGGTCAGCGCCTATTTTCTACAGGATGGATGTCAAAAATGCATAGGGTTAAAGAAAAAGAGCATTAGCACATGTGCCCCATTTTTCCTGCTCAAGGAAAACATTTTTATATGGCCTTCTCCTAGAGGCAGTGGTTAATTTGAGCCAGCGGTTGCTGGTGGGGTCCACCAGCACTCATATTCGGGGACCAGCACTCATTTTTAGGTCAAGCCTAGAGCAGCGCAAGACTTTTAGTAAGGGGCTTCAGAAAGCTGACCACACGCTCGTGCTTGTGTTTTTGTTTTTCTCACAGGCTATTGGGCTTTGCGTGCGTCTTTCTAAGAAAGACAGCACGCAATTGGGCAAAGGCAGGTGCATGTCCCGCCTTTGCTCCGCCCACGGCCTATTGCTTGCGGTTACCCGCACAGGCGACATCTGTTTACAATTATCGTGCCCAGACGCGTGCGCGAGAAGTGGAAACAGATCCCTCACACAAGCTTGCTCTTGCGCACCACTCGCGGGCTTGTTTTAACCATCTCCGTGTAAAGGATTCATACCAGGTCATCTCTTAATAGAAGAAACTAACAAAACTACACTCTGATTTGTGCTCCATTTTCGAGCTGCAGTACCCTTTTCTTGCCAGACAAGTAGAACACCAGCCGATGCGAACATCACTTAAGAACTCTTAGTGCAAGGTGAGCTTGCAGGGAAAAGAAGTATGCGCGCGCCGACTCCGGCGCTGCAGTGACGAAAAGAACATCCCCGCTCCAAAGGACACCATGTACAGACAGACAGCCAACACTGGGAGCAGATTACCGGCTCAGCGGCGGAACAGGATGCGCTGGCACCGAGCCAAGTCTTGAGAGAAGCTTCTGCAGCAGTGCGAGCCTATCCCTGCCGGTGGCGGGAGGGGGCACTGCTGCTGCCAGCAGGATATCAAGAGGGCTCAGGCAGCGACCGGAAACTTCCAGACCAGTCGCGCAGGCTCTTCTGCACACCGGAGCGCACGAGCCAAACACGGCCATCCGAGTTAGACCCTGTAAGACTGGACACTGACAGAAAGTGCTAATTAGAGGGCGCTCTGACCCGGCAACAAAAACAAAGGACACGCTTTTCAACCCGAGCAGCTCAGTCAGTCTGCACTTCAGTGACGGAGGTGGGCAGCCTGCCTTTGATCTAGCTGCCGGATTCTTGTGCGCAGTCTGGAAGCGCCTCGTCCGGTGTTTTGCACTTGCGGTGGAGCCTGAATTAGAAAAGAACTCCAGAGAATCCGGATGAGACCTCGCCGACATCTGTGGAAAGAACTTGGAAAAACCTTGGCTCAGATCCAAATTTTACATAGGGTCCACATCCTATTCCAGATCTGAGCCTGCTACAGTGGCGCCCGATCTATATGTAGCATAACTCTACTTTTTTTTTTAACAACAAACTTTATTGTTTTGTACAGTGCAAGGGTCAATCAAGAAAGGCGACTTCGTAATAGTGTGAAACACATAAGCCCCTTCACTGCAAGTTCCTCCCACTTCCCTGGTCTGCAAACATCAGACCCCTAACCCCCCCCCCCTCCCTTCCCAACTCATGCCCACACCCTCTTCTTCCTCATTGCACAACATGACAATTACCACAATACTGTAGGGTTTAGACACCTCCTTGACACAGCAAGCAAGTTGTGCTATGTGGTTCTCAGCAATCGTTCTATGGGGTCTCCCATATCGGGCTGTTCCAACAACACCAGGTCTATACCTCTATATGTAGCCCATCTGGACCATATTTTCCCATGTTTCGCTGGGCACCCCCGGGCCTGAAAGACCGCGATTTCCGCAATCGTACAGTGGTCCAACGCCTTCTTCCAAGGAGACAGTCTAGGGGGAGAATTATCCTTCCAGTGCTGGGCCACCTCCCGTTTGGCCAAGGTGAGACCTAGAAACAATAAGTGCCGCTTATACCTATTCCCTCCTATGTCCTCAGTACTATGGAGTAAGATCAAACGGGGTTCTAAGGGAAGGGTCCAGGCCAGTACCTCACTCAAACAATTCACTACCCCCTGCCAAAAGACCTGTAACACCCCACACATCCACACTGTATGTAAGAACGTTCCTTCCTCAGCACGGCAGCGCAAGCAGGCCTGGGACTGGATCACTCCCATACGCCATAGCCGAACTCGTGTATAATAGACCCGGTGCACGTATTTAAATTGGATCAAACGGTATCTGGTGGAAACCGCCGCCCCACGCGGACTCTCCAGCGCCTCGGCCCAATCATCATCGGTCAAGTCTGGGAGATCAGCCTCCCACCGCTCTCGCGTATTGTGTAGTGTAGTCTTAGCATGTGTCGTTAGGGACTGGTATATCTGACGGATTTTATGCTGGCCGAGGTTTCCCATTAACAGTCTACCCTCCAAGGGATGAAATTCCGTGAGTGTGGTCAGTGAACCAATGGCTGGGGATAGCGCGTGGCGCAACTGCAGATAGCGATGGAATTGGGATGTGTGTAGGGCGAAGTCGGTCTGGAGCTGCTGAAAGGATTTGAGTACCGTGCCTTGCATGACATCCCCTAAGGTGGAGATGCCAATGTCGTCCCAGCGGCCGAAGCCCGCCAAGGCCGCCGTCTGCCGCAGGTACGTGCCTTGCAACAGGGGGGTGCTCTTCGTAAGGCCTCCCCACCAGCCCATTAAACGCACCACTCGCCGCCACACCTGGATCACTGTACGGCAAGCCGGGGGATGCACGTCTAGCGAGGAGGCGCTGTACAGGAGAGAATGGAGCCGCGAGTGGGACATAGTCAAGCGCTCCACTGCATAAGCCGGATCTCCCGGGGATTGATACCACCAGTCGTTGATTACATGTAGCTGCGCCGCCCAATAATATGCCCTGACATCGGCCGCCGCTATACCCCCACAATAGGTCGACTGGGTGCACGTTGCCAAGGCCACCCGCACTGCCCCGCCCTGCCACAAAAATCTATTCAACAACGCGTTCAGTTGAGTAAACCAGGACTGCGGAATTGGGTGGGGATAATTCTGGACCCGATACAATAAACGGGGCAGCGACACCATTTTAAAGATGGCCGAGCGTCCGTAGAAAGACAGTGGTAGTTGCGACCAGATCGTCGTCTCATCCCGCACCATCGGGAGAAGCGGCGCTATATTTTTCGTCCACGCCGTGGTCTGGTCCCTGGTGACGTACACCCCTAGATACCTGAAGCCTTCCTTGGCCATAACCAATTGGTCCGCCCAGGCCGTACGACCCTGGTCACCGCAGATCGGGTATAAGATAGATTTAGCAGGATTAGCCCGGAGCCCCGATGTCTCGCCGAAGACACGGAGAATTTCAAGGACCCTCGGCCCCGACGCCCAGGGGTCGGTCATATAAAAAAGGGCGTCATCAGCATATAGTGCAATCTTATCTATGTAGTCACTGGACCACTCCATTCCCCGCATCACCGCGTCCCGGCGCACCCTGGACGCCAAGGGTTCAATAGCGAGGGCGAAGAGTAGGGGGGAAAGCGGACACCCTTGACGGGTGCCACGGCGGAGCGGAAACGAGGTCGACTGGTGTCCCGTGACCCGGACTGACGCCGTCAGGTCCGTGTACAAAAGTCGAACATAGGTTTGGAATCGCGGTCCCAGGTTTATGACGTTTAATAGCTTGAACAGGTACGTCCAGCTAAGTGTATCGAACGCTTTGTCGATGTCCGCCAACATCACCGCCGCCGGGCGTCCAAGTGTCGGAGCCTCAGCGATGGCATTGTGGAGACGCCTGATGTTGTGGCGCGTTGCTCGTTGCGGCATAAACCCGGATTGATCTGGGTGGACCAGGTCTCCAATGCAGATGCGTAGGCGGTCCGCCAGGACCTTTCCCAACAATTTCGGCTCAAAGTTTAAGAGAGATATAGGGCGATAAGACTCAGGATCTTCCAGGGATCTACCAGGCTTCATAAACACAACAATTTCGGCGTGTCTCCAGTCTGGGGGTAGTGCTCGGGAGTCATGGGCCTCCTGTAGCACCTCTAGGAGATGAGGGCCTAGTTCCGTCTTGTGGGGTCTCAGGAAGTCCATAGGAAAGCCATTGGGGCCTGGCGCCCGACCCGGTCGCAAAGCCACGAGAGCAGCCCGGAGCTCATCGAGCGTGATAGGTTTGTCCAGTTCGGTGCGCACCGCAACCGATAGCCGAGCCGGGGGAATGTCCGAGAAGAACGCGTCAATGAGTTCTGGGGCAATGACTTCCCTCTCGGCGTATAATTCTGTATAGAAGGCCGCGAAGGCCTGCGTTACCGCCTCCGGGGAGGAATGCTGCGAACCCTCCGGGAAATGCAACACGGGTACCTGGGTGGGGGACGCACGCGCCTGACACAGTCTGTGCAGCATCCTACTCGACTTATCTCCCCAATGATAGATCCTGTGTTGCGTTGCCAGCCATGCCTCCTTGGCCGCCTCCGTATGGAGGGCCTGGATTTGCTGTTGGACTGCAAACATATTACGCCGGACCGCGGGGTTCGTTCCTTGGGTAGCCTGTACCTGCAATTGCGACTGACTCTCTTCCAATTCCCGCAGGTGTCGAAGCCGGTTCGCCTTTGCCGCCGCCCGATGGCTAATATCCACCCCCCGCAGTGTTGGCTTCATGGCCTCCCATACGCCCCCGGCCGTTCGGACCGAACACACGTTGCGCGCAAGATAATCCCCGATGGTTGAGGCGAGCATTTCCTGGTACGTCGGATCCTTTAGGGACCAGGGGGACAGCCGCCAGCGGAACCGCGGTTTGCTCACCCGGAGGCGGAGGATCACCTGAAGGGGGGAATGATCCGAGATGCCCCGTGGCCAGATCTCCGCGGACTTTATGCGGGACGCATACGAGTTGGGAAGAAAGACATAATCTAATCGGTAGAATGTGGCGTGTACCTGAGATGCAAAGGTGTAACCTCCCACCTCCTTGTGCATTGCCCTCCATGCATCCACCCAACCTAGTGTATGTGCTAGATTCTGAAGTTTCATACGGGAGTGAGGCACAGCAGTGGGGTGCTCGCGCCACCTGTCCTGCGATGTCATCACATCATTCCAATCCCCACCCAGTATTGTCAGACCTAGAGGGAGCTCCGCCCAGACCTTAGTGAGAGTGTCGATCAAAGTGTGGCCCAACGGCGGGGGGGCGTACACGCTGCCTATTGTGATACGTTCCCCATGCAGCGTCCCCGTGACTATCGTGTATCTACCAGACGTATCCTCCCACTTCTTAACAATTTGCAGGGGCACCCGACCATGGACCAGGACCACCGTACCCCGGGACCCCCTAGTAAAACCAGAATGATTCACCGTAGAGTATCCGAACCGGGAAAGTCACAGCGCTTTGTTGCCCAGAAGATGTGTCTCTTGCAATAAGAGTATATCCACCGCCTGTTGCTTCGCCAAGCGTAACACGACACTCCGTTTGATCTTGTCGAGCATCCCCCGAACATTCCATGTAACTATCTTAAGTTCAGCCAGGGGGGAACCCGCTACCCTAGAGGACGTGTGTGTCATTGAAGAGCTTGTATGGATTAGTTATATCTAAACCCAGGTTGTGGCCGATCTGCTGAGGTGTGTGGCATGTCGCAAAACAACAACAATCCCAAAACTGTAAACAACCCATCCCTACCCTCCCAACCCCCCCTCCCCCATACACCCGGAGCCCCGGAGTACCTGTCGCGGCGGACGTCCTAAGTCTGCCCCAATTACATGACTTACGAACTGCCCACCAATGGATCCCCCCAACCCCCACCTCCCCCAACATTCCCAACTTTAGTGGGGAGGAGCTGTAGCTGCCCCACGTTGAACATGATGACATTCGTCACCCCTGACTGGCCCATTTATTATCACAACACAATTATTAGCGCTCCCCATCGGTCCAACAATATACACTTAGCAGGGGCCGTTCCGTCCCGCGGCCTCCGGATGATTCTTGCCACGCCAGTTGGATCTCGATCTGCGACGTCTGTTCTCTCTTTGCGTGCCCTGCCGACCTCCCCTGGTCGAGTTCTGGGAGGAATCTGAGTCCAGAGGTATTGGGGAATGCGGCCGGAGGGTCCGCCGCTCATCCGTCCAGGCGAAGACCTCCTCCGGGGTTGCAAAGAAAAAGGTTTTGTCCTGGAAAATCGCCTTAAGTCTGGCCGGGAAGAGCAGGGCGTAGGAGATGTTCAAGGCCCTGAGTTTCTGCTTTGCCGCAGTAAAGGATTGCCGTTGCCGCTGGACTGCATTCGTGTAGTCTGGGAACACCATAATATGATGCGAGTCATAGACAATTTGGTCCCTATTGAGGCGAGCATGTCGCAGGATAGCGTCCCGATCAGCATAATTAAGCATACATGCTATGACAGCCCTCGGTCTCTCCCTCGGAGGTGGTTTACGGGCCAGGGCGCGGTGTGAACGCTCCACCACAAAACACGAGGACCGGGCCTCTGCAGGCAGGAGTGACGTGAGCCAGGTAGTCGCCGTGAGTTTTGCAACTTTAGTTTGATGGTCCGCCACGGTGTCCTCCACCGTCGATACCCTCGTCCCCGCCTCAGTTATACGGTCGACGGCCTTACGCAGGTCTTGGCAGAGAAAGGAGACCTCAGAGCCCACTGCGCCCAGCTGTGTTTCAACCGCTCCAATCTTGGTCTCTAGGGCCACCCTGGATTGTGTTATGGCCTCTAGCAAGGTTGCCGTGTCTGCTGACTGGGCGCCCACAGAATCTTTACTGTGACCTGGCGTGGTGAAAAGGTCAATGGTGGACTGCTGCTTCGACCCTGGATTAGTTTTGCCCATGGCTGGACCCTGGCCGTACCCTCTGCCCTCGCCCGGGCGATCCGGATCCCCCCTCTCCCAGGCGGACGTCACACCTCACCAGCACTCCAACAAGCCCGGGGGGATCCACGCACACCAGGACAACCGCCGAACGGGGGCCCACCGCCCCGCCTCCTCCGGGCAAGGGGACACCACACCAAGAACTCCGCCGGGCACCCCAGCAAGGGAGAGAGGGGGAGAGGAGAGAGAAAGGACACCACCATCCAGCAATACCTGCGACAAACGGACACACCAGCCGCCGGTCCCCAGGGACAGTATCTCCTGGCGTCCCCTTATCGTGTCCTGCAGTGCTGCCTGATCGGGGCTCCAGCCTCGGGCCGGCTGCCACACTCTTCGCCGTGCAGAATCGACCTCCTGCCCCTTCCACCGCAGCCCGTGCACCCGGGCTGCTTCCCGACGCCCGACGGGCCCCGCCTCCACACAGACAGCTACAGCGAGCCGGAGCAGGGCCGCCGCCGCCCCCGGGGCCTCGCAGGAGAGAGGATCCACCACCCAGTAGGAGGGGTGGGGGGGTGGAAAACACCTCGGAGCCTGCCCCCGCAGTTACCAGTCAGGCCCCTGGGCCCCACCCGACTCCACAGCAAATCTTCCCGGCTCCGGACAGGGGGAGCCGCACCGCTCCCTCGTCGAGTCCGTCCGCGGATCTCTTAGGTGGCCGCCATCTTGGGTCCCATCCACCGCGGGCCAGGTATCGGCGTTCCAGTCACACCGGGGGCCGCACCACACTCGGTCATGCTCCTGAGCATGGCCACGGACCGCCAGGCCACTGTCGCTCTGACGGTCCGATCCCCTCACGGCCCGGGAGGCCACGCCACCCAGCGCACGGTGTAGCGCTCGCCGCCGCAGTTCCCAGCGGCCTCGGAAGGGTAGCAGATTATTCCCCTGACACACGGCCCCGATACCACTCCAGCCGCCTCAGCCACTCGTCCGCTGCCTGAGCGCCACTGTTTGGGCCGTCAGGGGTGCTAGGAGTCAGGATCTTGGCTCAACGCGGAGGCCGTCCACGGAGCCCAGCTACAGTGCTGCCGCCATGTCCGGCTGCCAAGCCACGCCCCTCCATAACTCTACTTTTAACAATATAATAATTTGCAGTTCCGTTGCCAGATTCCTAAAAATACACTCACTGAGCGCGCCATCCTTTCACTCCACATATCTGTGAATTGAACTAAGATTAGATAGGAAAATGATGATATAAAATCTGAGGTGAAATGAAAGCTCCAATTAGGAATTTCTGTGCTAATCACCATTGTGTCAGATAAGGTATTCGAAATGTTTTTCAAACGCATTGCTTTGTAAGCCTGGATGGACGGTGCTTAATTTCAGTCAGTGGTTGCTGGTGGGATGCACTCAGAGGCGGCTCCTCTGCAATGGTGGAGGAGCGTCGCCCCACTGCCTGGCGTAGAGCCAGCAAATGAAAAACAACCATTGGCATAGCCAATAGGTCTCGCCTTTGGGACCTTATAAGTGTTTAGCCATGCAACAGTTGATGTTGTTGCACCAAGGATATTGTGCTGCATAACTCAACACTTATAAGGTCCCAAAGGCGAGACCTATTGGCTATGCCAATCCTTGTTCCTCATCAGATATTGATTGAGAGCATGAGAGGGAAAAATACACAAAGGGGACAGAAGGAGACAGAGTAAGACGAAAAAATATTGCAATGGGGGAAAGCACGAATCTGCAAGGGTGATGGGAATAAAGGGCAGGGAGTGTCTGGTAGTGGATTTAAGAGGCATGAGGTGGATTCCAGACCGTGCAGCCTTGGTATATGCATGATGACAATTAATAGCACTGGACGAGGCCTCCTGAGTAGAGCTTTGGGCAAAGGCACTCATTCTTTTACAAAACAAGCACTGACAAGAGGCATTAAAAATGGCACTATTTTGGCCACGCCTCTTTACAAACTTCACAACTCACAGGTATATTTTTAAGTGTAAGTTTAGAAAAGCTTTTAGGTGGTCCAAAACCTTATAAAGAAACTGGGCTTCAGGATCGTTCCTCTGTATTAGTACTTTCTAAACTTTTTAGAACCACAACCAAATTTTGAGAATGACAAACTTTTGTGACCCAACTGGCTTTAATGGACGAGGTAGGGGCGATTTTTTAATGTATTAGTAGACATGCTTTTTACAATTTTACACGTTCCTCCCTAACATCAATTGTTTGTAAATGTCACACTCTTTGTAGGTCTGTGGCTAAGATGTTGATCTGTCCATAAAACTGACAGAGGGTGAACTGCACTGGAGCTGGAGCATTTTTCAGAGTGGGGAGCTGGCATGTGGCATCTGTTCACTAAAAGCACAAAGCTTCTTAAAAATCTTGGTGTTGATGCCAGTGATTTCAGAAATTTGAGAAAAACCCTTATGCAGCAGAGCATGGTGTAAGGCCTCATATCCATGTTTCTGTTAAAATAAGGCTCAGTGCTGCATTTTGAACTCCATATATATATATTGAACTTTTTATATAGCATGAATTCTCCCCAAAGGCAATGGAGTACTTTACATGAGCACCAAATTACATTATATAAGGTCAGATTAATGTTATGTTAAACACAGGAGATTGAGTGATTTGCTCAGAGCCAGGCCAGGGACTCTGAACTGGTTCTCCAGATTCAGCAGCTTAGGCCATTGGGCCGCATCCATATTTCTCCATTTATGTGTGAAAGTCATACACAAGTCAGATGATTATGAATAACCACATATCGTGAGCACATTATCTAATGAAATAGATTTGTGAATTAAAAAAACATCAGCAAAAAATATTGGAAGTTTCACGTGTCTTGCTTGGGAACACTTGAAAGGGTGTTTTTTTTAAAAACTGGACTAAAGGACATTGTTTAGCACCTTTGCACCAGAAATGCTGGAACAATTTTCAAAGTGGAGGTACTGAATTCACTGAAGACACAGGGATTGAATAAATGAAACTAACATAACTTCACTTCAAGACCCGACCCAGCCTAGCCTGCTGTCAATGAAGTTCCACCTCCGCCCTCCTTCACTCATCTGGAAAGGCGCTGGCGATCTGGCTCATAGCTGAATAAAAGTACTACAGCAGGGAAAAAAGCCTTTATTTTAAGGGTTGAGAGGGGCAACAAATAGGGAAGACAGAAGTCCTCGTCCTGGGAACCACCCCCTCGGCATGGGACAACTCCTGGTGGCCGACCGCCCTCGGAAGCCCACCTTCCCCCTCAGACCACGCCAAAAACCTCGGCATCGTACTTGACTCATCACTCACCATGAACCGACAGGTCACCGCCGTCACCTCCAGCTGCTTCAACACACTGCATCCTCCGCAAGACCTTCAAATGGAACCCCCCTGAATCAAGGAAGACAGTCACCCACGCACTCATCACCAGCCGACTGGACTATGTAAACGCACTCTACGCTGGCATCAAGAAGTCCCTACTCCGTAAACTCCAGACAGTACAGAACACCGCCGCCAGGCTCGTCCTAGGTATCCCCCAGCACGAGCACATCAGCCAACACCTACGAAGCCTCCACTGGCTCCCCGTGGAGAAAATAGTCACCTTCAAAATCCTCACTCACGCCTACAAATGCCTACACAACAACAGACCCAAATACCTCAACGACAGAATCAACTTCCACGTACCCAAAAGAAACCTCCGATCCACCACCCTCGCACTGGCCGAAACCCCGTGCATCCGCAGAGCCAGAACAGGCGGAAGATCCTTCTCTCACATTACAGCCAAGACCTGGAACGAGCTACCGTCAGACATCAGACGTGCCCCCTCCTTGAACACCTTCAGGAAGACCCTCAAGACCTGGCTCTTCAGCTAATCAGATCTGCGGACCCCCCCTCAGGGCCTTGACACCCTCATGGGGGAATAGCGCGCTTTACAATCCCCTGATTGATTGATGGGCAATGCCCTAACACCCCAAAAGAGGTGCCATCATCCCTCTCTGTCACTCCTCTTGCTCCGCGATTGGAAAGGGGGGGCTTTTGGCCCCCCCGCCTGCATGGCTGTGCGGCGACCTCCCCCCGGACTACTCGGTGGTGGGGCGCGTCACTGGGGGGGCGCGCCTTACCGCCGATTGGCTGCCTGGATGACCCGGATGTCGTTAATCGACATCCGGGTCGGAAGGGAGGGGGGCGGGCCACTGGGGGGGGATAAAGCGGTGGGGAGCGCCCAGGTGACCCCCTTGTTCCCTGGACGCTCCCCCACATAGGACGTGCCCCGGCGCTCGGGGCAGATAACTTTTCTGTTGTTTTGTTTGCTTTTCAGGCGGATCGCGACTCGTCGGTGCTGGGCTCCCGCCTTTCGACTGAAGCTGCTTCGTGCCTTCGCAGCGGTGTCCGGTGAGGCGAGCAGAGTTGCCTTACAAGGATCGTTCGTCTAGGAGGATTAGCGAGGTGTAGCGGTGTGCTGGCTCGAGTGCTGCGGTACACGACGGAGGTACTGCGAGGGAGCGGGTGGGGTGCGGATTTTGCCGCCGAGTCTCGATTGCTGCCGCTTTAGGTGCTGGCGTCGCTCCTGGGTCCTTTGTTCCGTCATTTGTCCGGGCGCTGCTGGCACAGGGGAGGGAACAGCCAGTAGACAAGGTGTGGTGGCCCAGGGGAGTAAGACGGTATATTAAGATCACTGGTGCAATTAAGTCGGTTTTACAGAGCACAGTTGGAAGGACTGTTGGAGCACCTTAAGATTAAAGCGATCGGTGGTTGCTTTGGCAGGGCAGTTATAGGAAGTTGGTGCTGCTTAATTTAGGAGGAGTTGCAGGGGGTTACAGAGAAAGCACAGGGTATCGCCCTTACTGCTGGGACTGTGTGACACAGAAACACGCGCAAAGGAATAGTAAGGGCGCCTGCATTGGCCTGGTGGCTAGTACATTTTCTCTGGTTGGTAGGATAGGGGCAACAGCCAAGGCCAGTGGACTGGGCAGTGAAGGAAGGTAGAGCTGGTACATACGTGTGTAACTTTGCATAACTCCCGGGATTTAATACATTTTCTATTTCAGGTGTTATTACTATGCCCCTGCAATTTCTTGTGGTAAGCCCCGAGTGGTGGCCAGCAGTGGTGGTCGCAGGTCACTTCGATTCCGGCTGGGAGTACGCAGGATTCGATCGGTAAGAGGAGAGCGGGGGGCTCGCATTACATTGCTTCTGGTAGCCGCCGGGTGGGTCTACGTTAGAGTTTACTCACCCCAGACAAACCGGATAAGCCGGGGCGTTGCGGTTACGGTTGCATGGTGCTTACAGCCCCCTGTAGATCCTCCATCTAGTGAAGGTAATAAGCGTACTGACGCCTGTATTGGGGTATTAGTGTAGGGCGGTGCACCCAAGTCATGGCGGGGCCAGTGGGTAGTGAAGGGGGGTCCAGGATGGAGGCCATGTTGCAGGCCATGATGCAGGAGATGAATAGCATCAATAAGAGATTAAGTAAAGTGGATGAATTGGAAGCACGCTTGAATGAAAGGTTTACTGACCCCCCAGCACCTGCAGGCAGGCCCGCGCGGCAGCGGAAGGCACCATTGTCCAGGGGGGATTTTGTTAGCCCGCCCAAGTCGTCCAAGGCTAAGAGGCGAAGGCGCAGTGCCCCAGCCCCAGTGGTACCGGTTTCAATCACACCCGCGGTTTCTGATTCAGTACCCGTGGTACCTGTTCCGACACCCGTTACATTGGCTCCTGCCATGCCGCCGCCGCCACCTCCTGGGGGAGTGTCCCCCCCGCCCGTGCTACCGATCCCAGTGCCGGGTCTGCCGGTACCGGTCTCTCCATCGCCTATCATGCCAGCCCCACCGGCTATGCCTCCCGGGGGGCCCATAGTCCCACGAGATAGCCCAGAGTCGGTCCCAGGAAGACCCTCAAGACCTGGCTCTTCAGCTAATCAGATCTGCGGACCCCCCCTCAGGGCCTTGACACCCTCATGGGGGAGTAGCGCGCTTTACAATCCCCTGATTGATTGATGGGCAATGCCCTAACACCCCAAAAGAGGTGCCATCATCCCTCTCTGTCACTCCTCTTGCTCCGCGATAGGCCAGGACATGTGACAAAACATGATAAAAGGTAAACTGTCCCCGAACGATGCCCACAAAAGCCACCACAGAGACAAGTACCGTTGCATCCATCCGAATGCCGCCGTTGCGTGCCTCTCATCAGCAAATTACTACATATTGTACTTTACATTATAATCGCAAAATTATGCAACATTTTTTTAAATGCATTTTAAGTGAAAGTCGATCCAGTATGCGACTTGCAGTGTACTTTAGAAAAAACAAGTAAGTAACATCGTAATGCAAAACAGACCCTGTGCTGTGCTATTTACAGTCTTTCATTTATAGCTGCATTATATTTGAAGTCTGTAAACCATGGTTTTATCCAATCAGATTCATGGGGCGTTACCAACGTACAGTAGTGCGAGTGGAAGGTAACCTTGCATTGAAAAGTTTAAAAAACAAGCTGAGGCACCTCCGTCATGTTGCACGACATTAAAAAACAAAATTTGAAAACGGGGAAATCGAAACCAGATGCAACCCATTCTCCAGGAGAGGGAACACTCGACAGACCTCAGGAGAGAGACAGGGGAATGTTTACAATAAATGCACGGCGCGCGCGCCTAATGGCGGGTTAACCCATATGATGCAAAGCTAAATGCAGAACAGTTGATTAAACCAAATTGCAAGGCAGGAGCATCATCTCAGAACGAGTAAATGTTTCTGACTTTTCAGGAAATCTCTCTGACTATATATTTACCCATTATTGGTCAAATGGAATGTTCGGATCCTCGAGCCCAAGCGCGATTGGTCACATCTCTTGGCAGTGTAGGCCGCACTGAATATTCTGAGGTCTGCGGCTACACAACTTACGGTAACTACCACAGACCTGCTGTTGTGTGTTTTCTGTGCAGCTGATTTCTGTTTATGAAAAAACACGAAAATGTAACCCACACTTAAAGCAATTCCCTGCTTAAGGGTTTCTGTGTGCCTGTCTGGTTTCAATACTCACATCTCCATGCTTTGCTTTTTCTACGGACTGCACTGACGAGTTTGTGACTTGATGTAAATGTTTTGCTTGAAACATTAGTGCTACCTTATTGCCACGTCAATAAGACAACCGCCCATGACTTAATTATGATGGCTGTATTTAATAGTTTTTTCCCCTCATTTTCCTTATGTAAATCTCCTAAATAAATAAGGTCCAGATGTACAAAGCCATTTAGCGGTCACAAACCATGCAACTCGCTAAATCACAGAGATTGCAAATGCTCAATGGTTTTTTTCGAATGTCATAAATCCATTTTGCGGTTCGGTAAGTGCTTGCTAAACAGCCAAATAGGTTTAGAAATGCATAATGAATCGCAGTTTGGAAGGGGTGTGCTTCCTTTCAAAATCACGATTCAGAATGCTATGTATTGATGGTACACAACCACAGTCTTGTTTGCGAACCATGGTTACGGACTCCTCAAAGGAGGTAGTCACCCATTCCCAAAGTGGAGAGGGTTCCCAAGGCTGCGCTTCCTCTTTCTGAATGAAAATAGAACATTTGTTCGGGAGTGGGCAGTGCTCTAGCGGGCCACTGCAAACACCTCAACAAACATTTTTAGAACAGTACATTTTTTTCTTAAATGTAGACTCGTTTCCTTTAAGGAAAACAGGCTGAAGAGAAAAAAACAAACTGTATTTATATGTGATCACAGACATGGTGGTCTACTGATCCCGGCAGGCCACCATCCCCATCAGTGCTTAATTTGAGCCAGTGTTTTTTTCTGCACCGGCACTTAATTGTCAACACCTGGGCTCGACAGTCAGCCACAAGGTGCCTCTGTCTGGCTAATTTAGAGATGACCACAACAACAGTTAATTAATCATTAAATCTACATTAAAAATGACCATTTCGACCACCCAACACATTCTTATAGTTTTGAGGCCTAAAATAGTCAGAATACTCACACTTGTAGGAGTGAGATGATTAGTAGTTCTGTTGTAACTATCAGTGGCAGAAAGGTAGGGGCAATGTGTGGTGCAAGCTGCAGTGGCCTCCTGACGAGAGCCATAGCACTTAATTGTATTTACAAATTAAGCACTGCTCCCCGTGATGGCATCCAATCGGACTGAGATCCAATTTGCGACCTACCTCATGAATAATGAAGAGGTAGGTCGAATTGAGACTCACTTCAAAAGGTGGTTTTGCATACTGACCTATTAGTCAGTTCTCAAAATCAGGATTTGCAAAAATTTGGTGCAATGGTTTGTAAATCAATTCTTCGTTCATCTGTGCTTAAGTTGATTACTTAGTAATCGTTGTCCATTTTTAAAATGTTGCCCTGTAATCGATATTTCAAGAATAAAAAGCTATAGTCACCTCCCCCCCGTCCCAGGATTCAACAAGTGGCCCCTAAGTGTTCAGAGATTTTGTATCACAAACGTATTCTTTATATTCATTCCTCATTCAGCGCCATTCAGTTAATCCAATTGAGGTGCGTGTCGACAAAACCGGGGGTTTATCCCTGTGCGTATTTTTAGATTTGTGCTACAATATGTATATTTTTTAGCACAAGCTGCTACCTGGGCTTTTATTTATTTATTTATTTGAGGTTTTATATAGCGTGAACATGACCCGTTAGGGTATCAGAGCGCTTTACTTGGAAAAACATGTTATGTACAGATTAGGCATAGGCAAAATACAAGGATGGGGGTAAGGGAATTGATTACAATAGGACAGGGCCAAAGTTATATACAATGATCAGTACAGTACCAAAATCGGCATAAAGGAATTGACTACATCAGGACAAAGGCTAGAGTTATATACAATAATCGGTATGCTACCAAAATCGCGACACGTCAGCGATAGAAGGAGAAAACCAGCAATTGTAATCGAGCGAACCAAAAGAAATCAAATGGCGGAGAGAGCTGGCAGAACAATAGAAGGAGTGGGAATTGGTACACAGAGAGGGCCAAGCATTACAGGGGATTATGCACAGAAACCAAAGCCGTGAAAGAGGCGGAATGCGCAACAACAGAGAGTTAATGGAGGAATTTGCTCATTAGGAAGGTTTTGACTTCCTTTTTGAAGAATGACAGATACAGTATTTACCTGATAGTGGAAGGTAGCGAGTTCCAGATTCTTGGTGCAGCCCCAGAGAACGCTCGGTTGTAAGGTTTCTCCTTGCGGAAGTGGGGTGGCTGGAGTACATGGTCTCTGGCGGACCGAGAGTTTCTGGAATTCCCCGAAACCACCATTTTCTGAGTGAGATATGCTGGGGAGTTCGTGTACAAGGCTTTGTGTGTGATGCAGGCCAGCTTAAGCTGGATTCTGACTTCAAGAGGAAGCCAATTCAAGGCCTTCAGATGTGGTGAAATGTGGTAAAAAAAAATTGTGCCAGATAAGAGTCTAGCTGCTGCATTGAGGCAAGCTTTTAGGGGGGCCGTGGAAGTCTTTGGTAGGCCAATTAGGGTAGAGCAGCCATTTTCAATTCTGGAAATAACTAACTCCTGAACAGCGGATTTGAGGTCGGCAGTTTCAAGGAAGGGTTTCAGCTTTCTCAAGTAGCTCAGATGGAACCTGGCAGTTTTGGCCATCTAACTGATATGTTCACGCATATTCAGGTTGCTGTCCAAGATTATCCCGAGAGATTTGGCAGAGTCCACTACGGTCGATGTGCAGTTGAGTGCTTTGATTGAGTTTATCCATTTCAGGATGTCATTGGATTTTTTGGAGGGGTAGATGAGAAGGAAGTCCGTTTTTTGGGCATTCAGTTTGAGCTGTTTGTTGGCAAGCCATTGAACAGTCAGTTTCAGGGCATCATTCAGACAGGCTATCTCCTCAAGAGAAGAGATTTTGATGTATATATGAGTATCATCAGCGTACATATGGAAGGATATGTTAGCCGTGCGAAGAATTTCAGCTAATGGTTCAAGGTAGAGATTGAAGAGGGTAGGGGACAGAGTAGAGCATTGTGGGACACCAATGGAAATCGGGGAAGGAGCAGATAGGTTGCTGTTGACCAAGAATCTCTGTGTCCTTCTCTGGAGGAAGGAACCAAACCATTTGATGACGATATCTCCTAGACCCATCCTATGTTCGAGGCGTTCAAGAAGTTTCTCATGGTTGACTGTGTCGAATGCTGACCAAAGATCCAGAAGGGTCAAGAGACAGGTTTTGCCTTGGTCAAGGGCTAGGAGGGCATCGTCAACGATGTGAAGAATGGTAGTTTCAGTGCTGTGCCCCGGCCTGAACACAGATTGGAAATCGTCAAGCAAATTGAAATTAGTGATGTGCTGGCTCAGTTGTAGTTGCACACATTTCTCCAGTACTTTCGCAAAAGAGGTATATTCGAAATTGGTCTGATGCTGTCTGAAATTGTCATTTGTCGGTGAATGGGTGGAATTTCCAGAATTGTTTAGACTAGGGAAGAGAAAAATCTTTCTCTTTGCCTTACCTTTCGAATTCTAGGAGCTTGAAACATGACTAGGAAATTAGAGCTTAGTGTTCTGACTAGCAAGTATGGATTTAGTCAGGAGTACACAAACCTTGATCTCCGGTGTGTTATCGGCCAGATTGCCCTAAAGATGGCCATTAAAACTTCATCGGATGGCCAGAGCTATGTTCTCATTGATGGTATCTCAAGATCTTTCTACCAGCCACGGACCATACTGAAGACGATGAAGAAGACATTTATGAAGACCCAAATCCAGCCTTGTTGAAATTGAAGCATTGACTATGGTATTCTGGGGATCTTTCATGTGTACTAGCAGAATTGTTAGTCTTCAGTAGTCATATGTGTAGGCTGCTGCTTGAAAAGAGCAGCAGTCAAGTGAGATCCATGCATTGGTTGGACTGAGAAAAAGGGTATTACAAATCAGTCTCTTTGTAGGCACTTTCCGAAGACCAGCAGGGATCTACCAATCATCACAGGACCTGTCGTCTTTCTCACCTCTATCTTTTTTTATGTACTGGTTTGGCAAAATATATAACCGACATACTGTAAGGCTACATAAACATTTTCTGAAGAAAACCATTCCAATGCCAAGAATTTTTTATCTCTTGGTTCCCAATAGGTCCCTGAGAGCATCTGTCCAGCATGATGGATCAGTAAGGTAAACACTGGTGCTGATATCTGTGGCAGCTTGAAGGCCATGAATTCAGATTTGGGTATGACCAAAAAAGCCTACAATCCTTTTGAAATCACCAACTCAGTTCTAATCAATCAGACAAGAGATGCGCTTAGAGCTGTTAGAGAAGGAAAAAGAAGTGATATCTATTGGTATATAAAACAATTATTAATATTGAGGCGGTGCAACGTAAATGCTCCTCAGCTGTCTATTTATTGAACATTGCCATGAACTGCCCAAATTGTTGGGGATGGGGAACATGCCCAGTTAGATCCCCTTAGCCCCAAAGGGATGATGAGTTAGGCTCATCCAGATTCAAGTGTTATGAGTCAGACAACCCTGCCAGAATAACTCTCATGTACAGCGGAATATATACAAATATGTATGTGTGCAAACTCTCTCTTAGGCATCCAGTTTAACCAGAATCACACCTTTGTTGGTATTTTGTAATGAAATGTTATTTAATATGCACTATCAGCACTATTATGTCTCAGAATAATGGTAATTATTAAGGAAAGGTCAACTGTCATTATATCAAATAATATGAAAATTAGGAAAATCCAAAGCATTTTACATCACACATCCCTACTCTTTCCTAATACATTAGTCTAATCTATAGCTGATAACTACATATTTTTTTATCAGCCTCATAGTTATTGTAAAAGCTGAGCTAATAGTAATTTCCAAAACCTTTTTTTATGCCAAGCCAAGTGACTATACCTGCATACCACAGAAAGCTATTGGTCCTGCATTCAGACAATGACACTCTTGCATATCTCCTCTAACAATCAGCCATCATGTCTGATCCTTTCAAAGTCACAGACCTCTTCATGCCTTTCCATCCAATGATACTCTATGGATTGGTGTGAGGGAGCTGATGTGTGGTTTCTGGTATCTACACTGTAAAATATGGACAGTGCCTCTGACAGAGATGCGTTCATAAAGGAAAGCAACTGGAAATGACCCATGTAAGTTTACTACTTAGTAATAAGTATGGGAGAGACAAGGGGGAGGGGCTGCGAAAAGTGTCATATTTACTATTAAAGACTTAATTCAAAATTAAGTTAAAACTGCTATAGCATTTTTTTAATTGTGTTCTAAATTTAATCTAAATATACACGAATAATTCACATTAATATGTACACATATAAATAATTGTATTATTTATTTTTAGTCTAATAAACCTTTTTTAGTTTTCAGTTTCTTTTACCGTAAGGAAACTCCACAGTTGGGGTGGAAATCTCCTTATGGTAAAGGACAGGGAACATTTAAAAAGTTTATTAACCTTTATAATAAATAAGTGAACATATTTTCATGGTACATATTATTGTAAATTAATTTTAAATACTTATTTTAAATGTAAAACGCCAAAAATGTTACAGCACTCTTACTGTAATTTTAAATTAAGTATTTAATTAATCTAAATATAATAAATTTAAGTACAATTATTTTTCTAAGACTAAATTAAAAAAAATCAATCCTGAGATAAAGTAAAAAACAATTTTGTTTATCATTAAATAATAAATATGTTTACATTTTATAAAAAGATTTATATTAACATATTTATTTGTATATTGAACTATTTTAAATAATTTAAATTAACTTAACAATATTTTCTATGGGGTTTTAGTTTAAGCCTCTTTCTCCATTACTTTTTATGGGAGGATGCTGAAGTATCAATGGTTGGCCATGTGTGGTGCTGGATTGTTTATTTCTCGCAGTAGTAACGTACACTCATAAATTTAGCTCCAGCCTCCTTTTCTACACTTTTAAGTAACTTTATAATAATATAATAATCCACATTTGTAAAGCGCGAACAATCACCCGTAAGGGGCTCTAGGTGCTGGGGGCCGTTGGGAAGATCAAGCAAGCTATTGCCCAGAGTCACATGGTGCTGGGCTAATCTGCCACTGGCACCAGGGATTGAACCATGATCCCCAGATTCCAGAGTCAGTCGCCCTGGCCGCGGCGCCACACCTCTTCCCTTTACTTTAAACTCAGATTTTGTGAATAGCCAAAAGTAGTCGCGCTACTGAAAAGTAGAAGAGTAAATTACATGTGTAAATTGCTCACAATAGCCTAGTCCATGTATTTCATTTGTCGTGTTTAGCACTTTAAGTCTTGCAACTATTCTCTATATCTAGAACATATTCTCTGTGCACTATCCTCACAAGGAATGCCACCATTATGAATCAAACCACCAGGGAAATCAACATTAATGTGCACCAGATGTAAGTCTAAGATAGTCTCATATAGTCTTTCATTTATCTGGCAAAGAAAGCACTTCAATAATCTCTTTCACTTGGTTAACTGTGCAACATAAAGGACACGTTTAAGAGTTTGATGGACAGTGTACTCCATTACAAATGTGGCATAGGACTCAGTCCTTCAAATGGTTGGTTCACCTGCTTTGTTTAGAATCAGCCCCTGCTGGCTCCACTGTCAGACACCACACACAGACAAGCTGACAAAGTAGCACCCGATAGAGTAACGACAAGAACATCAGACAGTTTGCCTTATTTAAAGTGGACAACCCTCATGTGTTTTTTTTCTGTCCATCACTGCCCAAAAAGTCTGGTGGTACTGTACAGAAAAAAGAGAAACATACCTGGGTGAAAACTCCAGGGGGGAGGGGAGGAGGGGCATTTGCACTTTCAGAATTTGTTTTTGAAAAATAACATTTTGAGACCTGGCCCCCTGAAAGATGGCGGCCACACACCATACATGCAGTGCCTTCAGGGGAACTGCCTTGACTGCAGTTTCACTGAATGCACAGAGATCACCACTGTGCCAGCTGTGACCTTTATACATAGCAAGCAGCAGTATGTCAGGGTGCCAAACATAATAGCCCCCATCACCCAGACAGACGTCTGGGTGGTGGAGGATGCTGGATGAGGATGCATTTTGCGCTAAAATATAGCAGCAATGCTAGTTTTGCTTTTTACGTAATTATGTGTAATTTCGCTAACGTTGTCAGAAATTTTGAATAATATCCCACCCCTTAGAACTGAGTTCATAGCTCACCATTGTCTAAGACCCTCGCTGTCATGTCTTGTTTTATCCTAGTGTTGGCTCTCATGAAGAGTTATTTGAATTGGAGCAAAACGGGTCTAAGAATTGGAGACTTTCCACCACCTTAGCAAATGAGTCTGCTGATGCCTTAAAGTCATAGGCCAGCATTTGATTTAAATGAAATGTATGAACTCCACCCATTACTACTAAATCTAACAAGTCTTTTAAGACTTGAAGCTGTCGCCTGCTGTTGGGGTCACCCACATATAAATAGTGTGCACAAGTCTAACACTGCTAGTATATATTTGTACATATCTACTGTCTGAAATGGACCAATGTGTTCCAGGTGCATGATTTTGAAGGGATTCATTCCTTTCTCTAAAGGAGTTTGAGGGGGGCTTATAATTGTAGTATGTTTTATATTTTGGCAAATTTCACATTGTAGTGTGTACTGTTTAGTATGTTTAGCCATTTATTGCCTTTAGGATACGCAAAGTCGCAGACACCCCAGTATGCACGAAGCCTATTCTTTCACATGCTGCTAAAAAATGTGCTGATCTCACCCACATATAAGTTAGCTGGTTTCTCTATTCAGAATATCAGTTTCCTAGGCCCTAAGCCTCATACTTGCTTACTCTAAGGAGTTAGTGCTCTCCTTGTTAACATACAATTAGGACGTATTTGTATGTAACATGCATGTACTATGAGGAAAGATGTACTACTTATGTCATGATTATCCATGAAATATATATCACTGAACTTGCATTGCCTCCTTGAAAAATGTGATGAGTTTTTAATTAACATCTAGGGGTCGATTCCGATCCTGTAAAAAGGACCTACGAATCGTTTCTCCGTACGACTCGCACCCGGTAAACTGTCCCTACAACCTAATAAGTACGATTCGTACAGAAAGCCTATTTCTGTACGAATCGTACAAAAGACCGTACGTGGAAAAAATACCTACGATTCTGATCTGGAAAAGCTTGTACGCGACATCCGGACGTATTCAAGCAGCGGTTTCCGGCCCAGCAAGTACGAGTCGTCCCTATGTCACTCCGTACGGCCCTTTTTTACGGGAGTCAAACACAGCTGGAAAAGCAGATTTCGTCGCGAACCGCTACGCACCGGAGCCCCGATACGCGATGTACACGCCATGAACCCCATCGTTCGTGTCATCCCAGTCCTCTTGGCCTACGACCTGGTGCACCGCACCCGACGCACATGCAGCAGAAGGTGAGAACAACACCCAGTGGCCGGGGGGGGAAGGGGCAGGAAACATACCCCAAACACAAACCAAAACTTATAATATGTAGGCCATACATTACCACCAGGCTCTGGTCACTTGGGGGGGCTTGTCCAGCAACACCTGCGTACCGCAACAACGGAAGTGGACGTGTACGGTGCGTACCACACGTACCCCTACGGCACCATTACAACAGTGGTACGAACCGTACCTACGCATGAATGCGTGGGTACGGTGCATACCATATGTACCCCTACGGCACCATCACAACAGTGGTACGGACCGTACCCACGCATGAATGCGTGGGTACGGTGCGTACCACACGTACCCCTACGGCACCATAACAACAGTGGTACGGTCCGTACCCACGCATGAATGCGTGGGTACGGTGCGTACCACACGTACCTCTACGGCATAAGTACGAGGCGTACACATGCCGTGAATGTGGGCTTAGAGGACTGACCCAGCATGTCAACATCGTATTGGTGTGTGTAGGTCCGGCCAGCAGTGTACAGCTCCAAGGGGGTGCGTGGGTGGGTGCATATGACTCCCAGCAGTGGACAGAGATATGAGGGGTGGGTGCATATGACTCCCAGCAGTGGACAGAGATATGAGGGTGGGTGCATATCACTACCAGCAGTGGACAGACTTATGGGGGTGGGTGCATATCACTACCAGCAGTGGACAGACATATGGGGGTTGGTGCATATGACTCCCAGCAGTGTCCAGACATATGGGGGTGGGTGCATATCACTACCAGCAGTGTCCAGACATATGGGGGTGGGTGCATATGACTCCCAGCAGTGTCCAAACATATGGGGGTGGGTGCATATCACTACCAGCAGTGGACAGAGATATGAGGGGTGGATGCATATGACTCCCAGCAGTGGACAGAGATATGAGGGGTGGGTGCATATCACTACCAGCAGTGTCCAGACATATGGGGTGGGTGCATATCACTACCAGCAGTGGACAGACATATGGGGTGGGTGCATTTGACTCCCAGCAGTGTCCAGACATATGGGGGTGGGTGCATATCACTACCAGCAATGTCCAGACATATGGGGGTGGGTGCATATGACTCCCAGCAGTGTCCAGACATATGGGGGTGGGTGCATATCACTACCAGCAGTGTCCAGACATATGGGGGTGGGTGCATATGACTCCCAGCAGTGTCCAGACATATGGGGGTGGGTGCATATGACTCCCAGCAGTGTCCAGACATATGGGGGTGGGTGCATATCACTACCAGCAGTGTCGAGACATATGGGGGTGGGTGCATATCACTACCAGCAGTGGACAGACATATGGGGGTGGGTGCATATGACTCCCAGCAGTGTCCAGACATATGGGGGTGGTTGCATATCACTACCAGCAGTGTCCAGACATATGAGGGGTGGGTGCAGAGGACTCCCATCAATGTCACACTCCCAGGAGGATGGATGTCTTTTACACACTTCATGACACACCACATGTAACATATAACACATGCATACCCACCCATGGTGTATGCAGCACAATACACACCCTGATTTCATGCCACAAGACTGTATAGTCATGTAACTGCATAAAAAACGAAGATAGCCAAAGGGAACACACACTGTCACGCACATCCCAGGACTGATAGGAATGTCCAGGTGCTGGTCCAGCCACCAAGATGTTGTCTCTCATGGAAGGAATAGGGTTCAATGCGACTAGATACAATGCCCACAATTGTGAGTCAGGTGCCCAAATACCCTGCATAACACGTACCATTTGTGTGTTAGGCCGTGATTACACACATGCATAGTGCTGAAAAGGGACAATTTGTCCCTGATGCTATTCCTACATACCCAAAACACAAGTACAGTGACTAGCAAGGATGGCACAGACGATTCAGCAGGAGACATCGGTGAGCAGGCATGGCCATTGTTGAAGGGATCCGTCACCAACAAAGGAAATGTGTACACAGGTCAGCACAACAATTGTGCAACTGTTTGCAGGGACGATGTCAGGTGCCACAGAGGAAGGAACACTCCTTGGGACAATGTCTCCAAAGGAAATGAACACACACTACCAATTATTATTTGCACAGACATTGTGATGGCACACAGATACCATGGTCCACCTCATGACCATCATACAAAAACATATCTCAGAACCCTAACACATTACCAGAACACCAACTTCATGAGCCACATCACCGACATCAAGTACCCGAAATGCAATAGTGTTGAAAGTAAAAGAAAAGGCTTTATGCAGCACAGAAAAATAATAACTTAATAAGACTATGTACAAAGGCCAATGGCCAGTCCATTTCTCGAGTCCAAGGGTGGACGTAGGGGACCGCGTCCACCCCTACCTTGCCTGCACAAACGAACCTCAAGGTTTGTCGACCGGGGGGGGGGGGGCATCATCAGTGGCAGGACCAGGCACCGCAGGGACAGGAGGGGGTTGGGTAGGTGTGGTGGGTGCAGGGGTGGACGTCTCCACCACAGGGGGTGGGGCAGCACCAAAGGTGGAGGTGAACATGGCGCTGCACACTTGAGCTACGGCCTCCATCCTAACCCCTGCACCGGAAGATACCCCAGGGCCAACGGAGGGTGTGGTGGCCGAGGGATGGGGTGCAGCGCTCTTTGGGCAGGGGGTTGACATGGGGGGACTCAACTCCCCTGCCCGGAGACTTCCTCGCACGCTTGTGGGGTGGTGTCACAGTGGGGGTGAGGGCCAGACCAGCCATGTAGCTGTCCTTGGGTGACAGTTTGGCAGGGGAACTAAGGGGAGTGGTTTTGGAGGAACTGGGTTGTGAGGACTGCGGACTATGACTGTGGCTGCGTGTCTGTCGTCTTCCCCCAGGCCCTGTGGGTGTGCCTACATCCCCCTGAGTGTGCGTGCCAGGATGTGTGCGCTGTGCCTTACTTGTGGGTGTGCTGGATGTGTCTGTCGGGGTGCGTGCCCGTGACTGTCTGGGTGTGCGTTGGGCAGGCATGGGAGAGGGCAGTGTGGATGAGTCTGGGGTAGGGAGGGACGGAGCGCTGCAGGGCAGTAACTGCTGCCGTCAGTGAAGAGTCCATGGAACGCAAAATCCTGCGTTGGTCCGACATCGTTGCTGACATGCCCTCCATGAACGACACCACCTGTGTGAGCAGTCTAGTTTGGTCATGGAGGACATTCAGCATTGATGCCTGCCCAACCTGCAACTCCCTCAGTATGTCCACAGACTCTTCACTGAGGGCAGCAGGGGTGACAGGGGCAGGGGGTGCGGTGCCTGGCACGAAGGAGACACGGAGCGACGCTGCACGGACAGGAGGGACAGGAGCAACTGGGAGGGCGGAGATGGGAATGGAGGATGCGGGGACAGATGTTGGTATGCTGCCAGTTGGTGTTGCAGCCTCCACCTCCTCAGGGAGTTCAGCCTCGGACCCGTCGGGGTCGTAGCTGCTCTCGCCTCCAGACAGGTCCTCCAACTGACTCCCCTCGCCCTCCGTGCCACTGGCTCCTGCTGACTCCACAGCACTGGCGGCACTATCGCTGGGTCCCTCCTCAAGGTCCATGCAGGTGTCTCCCTTGTTTTTGGTTGATGATGCTGTGGGCAAGGATAAGAAACCAAAATGCATCAGTCACCTGTATACATCTGACACATGAGCACAAAACAATTGGTCACAGTGCATATCCAGCAATGCATCATGAGTAACAGCTACATTACTCCGCACATATGTTTGCCCTGTACTGCCCAGTTGGAAGACCCACTATGCCACTTGGACACCGTGAAGAAAAGAACACACCAGGCCACAACTTGAATGAGAAATACACTGAGAAGCTAGTGTCTGTGAACGGGTGAGCACAGCAATACAATGAAGTCATGCCACCTCTTTTTTACCCTGAAAGAAAAAGTAGTGGTGCACCCAAGGTAAACTAACACACCTCAATACTCCAGGTGTCACCACACTCAGAGACCTGTAAGTACTTTGGAACACCAAACAAAAAAATGTGGTTACCTTGGGACTCACAATACTTTACACAATCAACATGTTTTGAATGTGGAAATTCGCCATCTCGTGAAAAGAACACTCATGTGCCTGGATGAAATATGTCGCACAAGGCAGTGCACACAAAAGTACATTTACCCTGTCATTGAAGAAGCTGACACCTTATCTAAGAAGCCACAGTTAGAAATAAATGGTGTTGCAGAAAGTACATATACATGTGCCCACGGAGGTCTTGATGTCTTGACACTCGTTAGTTCGTATCAACAACAAAGGAGTCTCACAAAATCCAGAACTCAGTGGGAACATGTATATGGAGAATCTGCAACACCAATTAATTCTAACAGTGGCTTCTTTGAAAAGGTGCCAGTGTGTTCAATGAAAGTGGAAATGCCGTTTGGCGTGCACTTCCTCAGGAGATATCTTTCATGCAGGCACATCATTGTTCTTAACACAAATCATCAAATTACCACATTTAAAACATGAAGAACTGTTGACAAGTGCTGTGAGGGCCAAGGTACAAATTATTTAGATTAACAACTTGAATTATGTCATTTGTCACATGGCTATCCGTCACCTGATTACACAGTTGGCTACACATATGACCTACTGCCTGTCATCTGGAGTGGCACACATGTCCACACCCAGGACAATGCATAAGCTAATGGGCCTGCAATTGGTTTGAAAAAAAGCCTAGCTGTACTGTGGGGACACCCTCATGGCAATCCAGAATGTACACACAGATGTCAGCACATGAAGTCAAAACTGCGTTTCATCTGAACCACACACAGGTGCCAAAAATGTATGAGCACGATACATGTTTGTAAAAAACTGACACAGGCTGCAAAGCATGAACATTAAGCACTGGCCACCATAACAGGGGCACTGCACGTTGATTTTCTGTACAGCCGATTCTCACACACAAATCAGACCTGGCAATGAAAAATCAGGGTTGCACATGTATGCCCCTCCCGCACCCCCCCCCCCATACCTGAGTCAATGTGACTGATACAGATCAAGAAGTGACACCTCTTATTCAGGGTTACAATAACTGTGCTTGAAAACTTGCTTCATTGACACAACATCACCTCGTGGGGCTGGCAACACATATTTGTGACAAACAACCATCAACAGATTGTTGTGAATAGCCACACAGGCACTGCCCAGTGTGAGTATGCACAAGCAAAATGGTGTATCCCTGTCCAGTGGACACATGTAGCACACATTTGAAAAATACAAACTAGGCCAGGTAACAATGCCACAGAGGCAGACCTATGCTGAACCCACAGTGAATGTGCACAGTGTTGGATGACACACATGATTAGGAGGCCAGGGTGTCTCAGGGGACTGTAGTGGGCACACTGCTCCGTGGTCCTGGAATGAGCTGACTGTACCATGTTCAAGTGTCATGGCACTATGCATATCTCCCACTCATGCACATCATGTCTGAGGCCACAACATTGGTCATGCATGCTGCAAGGGGGTTCAGTTGAAAGCTCGCACTCCTATGTTGAGCTTCATCATCAGTGACAACAAATATGGACCCCCAACATAGTGAACAGGTCATGGCACAGGCAAGGTACCAACACAAGTCACAGACCACCCTCCAACATGATGCAGAAAGCTATGTGCACTTAGATTCACTGGCACCCTAGATGACCATGTGCAAATGTGATTACCCACAGACCAGGGGACACATGTCAAGGAGGGGAAGGGATGAAAAAGAGCACCAGGTGACAATGGGGAACAGAAAATGCACTGCACATATCAACTCTGGGAGTGTATTCATGCGAAAGAGCACTTTCAAAAGCAGGCGACACATAACACGACCAAAAGCCATGTACCTACGCCCTCCTTGCTGCAGTCTCTCCTGTAACTGCCTATCGAGGTCAGGGAAGACCACCGCCAGGACACGTCTCATGTGGGGGGTCAGGCGTCGGCGGCCGCCATGGGGGCGAGGAGGGTCCAGCCCCAGCTGGACCCGGGCGATCCGCCGGGTCCAGCACCGGATGTCCTGCCACCTCTTGCGGACCTGTGGCAGCTGCTGACTACGCTCCCCCGCAGTTCTCACGGCCCTGACGACGTTGTTCCAGATCACTCCCTTCTCGTAGGCAGTTGCCTGTCAGGATGACAAAGTGACACAACATCAATACACCTGCTCCATGTCCCAGAGACACACATTAGAACATCTTTGAAATGTTGAACAGGGCATAGGATGCTGATATGAATTGCCTCATTCACAACAAGAAATAGCCCTGTGTGCAAGCGCCAATGCACTACATGGCATTGAAAGTCAACAGGTGGCATGAGGGGTGCAACACACTCACTGATCATGCCACACACTGTGCAGCACATGCAACAGTAGGCTGATGGCCAGCACTTGCCAAGCAGTCACATGTCCCACTTCACTGACGCACCCTCAGCAGACTAGACAGACACACCCAGGCACAGATCACTCGCCTGTCATTGACAACAGCGGATACAACCCTCACTCTGCACATGTGCCATTTGCCAGTGGGGAGTCACAGGTGTCGTGCTAGCTCTGCAAGTCAGACACATAGCACGGCTTACTTGTCACATCAGATGGGTAGATATGTTGCCTCCACCATGCAGCTGCGGTGCAACACTTCACATAGACACTCACCCACATGACAAGGAACATTCACACACATCAATGTCCACAAGGCCGTACACATCATTTGGACACTCTCACCACAGGTCCACTCAACTCATACACATCTGTGGGTACAGTCACCTGTCACACCGGGGGGGACCACTGAATCACCTCAGGGCAACAGGGAGAAAAGCCACCAAGGATTTGCCAGGCTGAATGTGTCATGCACTATGCAGTGAAAGTCACTTTAAGCACTATGCAAGTGAGGAGTGCACACAGGAACTACATCATGCTCTGCATTAGAGCCATAAGCATGACCCCCCCCAAGACACGCTCTAATACATGTACTACTAGTGCGTACCCGTAAGAGGATCGCACTAGTAGTACACCTACGTGTACTACTAGTGCGATCCCCTTATGGGTACGCACTAGTAGTACACGTACCTGTACGCACTAGTAGTACACGTATGTGTACTACTAGTGCGTACAGGTACGTGTACTACTAGTGCGTACAGGTACGTGTACTACTAGTGCGTACCCTTAAGGGGATCGCACTAGTAGTACAGGTACGTGTACTACTATTGCGATCCCCTTGCGGGTACGCACTAGAAGTACACATACGTGTACTACTAGTGCGATCCCCTTACGGGTACGCACTAGTAGTACACGTACCTGTACGCACTAGTAGTACACATACGTTTACTACTAGTGCGATCCCCTTATGGGTACGCACTAGTAGTACACGAACCTGTACACATTAGTAGTACACGTACGTGTACTGCTAGTGCGTACCCGTAAGGGGATCGCACTAGTAGTACACGTACGTGTACTACTACTGCGGTCCCCTTACGGGTATGCAATAGTAGAACATGTACGTGTACTACTATTGCGATCCCCTTTCAAGAACGCACTAGTAGTACACGTACGTGTACTACTAGTGCGTACTGGCACGTGTACTACTATTGCGACCCCCTTACGGGTACGCACTAGTAGTACATGTACGTGTACTACTAGTGCGATCCCCTCACGGGTACGCACTAGTAGTAAATGTGCGTGTACTACTAGTGCGTACACGTACGGGTACGAATGTCACACGCTTACAATGGTAATACAGGCGTACACATGCCAGGAATGGAGGGCTACCAGTCGCACAAGGATGTCCATCAAGTACTTGTCATTGCATACTTTCATGTGCAGGCCCTAGGTGTGTTAGCCAGTGATATTGCCAAGGTCATCTCATCTAGTTGCACAATTGACGTGTGATGACCTATGGACACAAGTCATTTGTGATGGGGCACTATGTGGCACACATCACCTTGACACTTGCCACATGTGTGTCTGTAGTCCAACTGTGTCATGCACAGCAGCAGTGGGATGGCACAGTCATCAACACCCGCACCTGTCTCCTGATGCCAGGGACAGGGACACTCTATCAACTGACCTGTCACGATCAGTGTGCCCCTTTGGGACTCAGGTGTGTGTCATGTGTTCCCATGAGCTTGATGTCAGTGTCCCGTCAACTGCATCTGCTGTTGGTGCATCCAACAGGGGTCTGTGTGGAGATGGGCATGGAACACATCGACGCACACCATACCACATGTGGATTCCCACGACTGTAGGGTCTGTGTGCATCGGACATCATATTTTCCCAGTCATACATGTCTGTGTTGTCTCAATGGATGTGTCTTTGTGTTGTCACGTGTACCCCTTCATCGCACTGTGTTTGATATGTACATTTGACATTCCATGTGACCTGTGCGTGTGCCTTTCAGTCAGCTGTCTGGATGAGATGACATCCTTCCAATGCAGCTATGTGGTTGTGTGTCACTCCGGTGATATCTGTGGCTCTTCACTCAGACTGGCCCCTAAATCATTTCAGGGCATGTCATGTTGACTTGACTATCAACAGGTGTATCTGGCTTTTTGTAGGAGTGCCAGCAAGCTGGCATATGTGTCCTGTATGTATTGCACACACCCGACGCCATAGTTACCTGATGTGTATTAGCAGTGTAGCATGTGCTATGTTCATTGACATTGATATTGGCAGACTCTCAATCTTCATTCTTATAAACAATGTCTTGCAGGGCACCGCCTGTCCCAAGACCAATGCCAGACTTGGGTGCCATGAGGGAACGTGCCTGCATCCGACGTTACAGATTCACTCAACAGTTCATTGAGGACTTGACCGACAGGCTGGCACCACACCTCCAACCGCGACACAGGTTTCCTACTGCGCTGACCCAAAAGATGAAGGTGATGGCAGCCCTACATTTTTTTGCCACAGGTACGTTTCAATTCACCATAGCTGATGTTGGTGGCATGTCACAGACAATGTTCAGCCGTGTCCTGCATGATGTTTTAGCAGCCATGTTGGAGCACCTTGATGAATTCATCACATTTCCTACTCCTGAGGAGTTGACAGATGTCAAGGGTGATTTCTATGCCCTGGGAGGGATGCCCCATGTCATTGGGTCCATTGATGGTACACATGTGACTTTGGTACCACCACAGGCACAGGAACAAGTCTATCGTAATAGAAAAAATTACCACTCGATTAATGCCCTTGTGGTGTGTCTTGCTAACATGCTGATTTCCCATGTCTGTGCACGTTTTCCAGGATCAGCACACGATGCCTACATCATGAGGCGTAGGAGGGTGCCACAAATGATGCTGCGGCTGCACAACGAACGAGCATGTCTTGTTGGTGGGTATACTCTGATTGTCCTGTGTGTTGCGGTATCTTTGGCTCTTACGGCATCTCCTGACCCACTTTTTTACATGATGTTTCCATGTAGGGGACCCTGGATATCCCAACATGCCATTGCTAATGACACCTTTCCACAACCCAAGAGCAGCTGCAGATCACAGGTACAACAATGCACACGGGCAGACCAGGCGAGTGATTGAGAGGACGTTTGGCCTCCTGAAGAGCCGATTCCAGTGCCTGGACAAGACAGGCGGGTCCCTCCCTTATGCCCCGGAGAAGGTCTGCCGAATCTTCCTCGTGTGCTGCATGCTGCACAACATGGCAGTTGAGAAGGCAGTGGCACTCATCCTGGATCCGGATGAGCAGGAACATCCACCCGTGGAGGATCAAAGGCTTGCTCACGAGGCTAATGAGGAGGAGGAGGATGATATCCGGAGTGAGCTCATACGCAACTTCTTCTCATAATGGTGAGTCACTGGGTATGAGTGTGCAAGCTTGTAGCATTGAGTGGCATGTCTTGCAATGTGTGTGTCCAGATGACTGAATGCAAAGTGACTTGGATGTGTGTTCTGATGTGTCACTCGAGTGATGATGTCATGCCACACAGTTTTGCGGAGCGACATTCTTAGCAATTTACATGTTTGGTAAATGTCCATGTGTGCGGTGATAATTGTTTTAGGTGACTTCTTGTGTGTCTGTCATTCCCAGGTATATTGCGCCTGTTGTCTGCTCGTGTCATCGTTGTCCTCCTGCTATTCCTCATGAGGATTGCAACGTGTGCTGAATCAGCGTTCCATGCACGGACATGTGGAAAGGTCAGTCTTGGGAAGGTTTGCAGCAAGGATTTTTTGTGGTGGTATGGGTTTGGAATGTGTGGGGACTGCTTCTGTGCATGTTGTGGTACCATGCACACATGTCTTATCACCATGGAGCATATCACATGTAGCATCACTCCCATGACATGATAGTCACCCTTCTTGACAGTCATCTGTAGTGGAGTGTGGCGTCTGATGAAGGCATCAATGTGTGTAAACCTTGCCTCTGAAACATTGCAGATGCTACGGGTGGACATAGTGGGGCACATCACAACAACAGGCTCCATGGGGAATTGCAGCCTCTCCGTGTGCAGCAGGATGTGTTTGGCTCATCCCCTTAACTTGTGTGCCAGTTCATTGGGATTTACATCATCCGTGTTGTGCAGGGGGTGTCCAGCGTATGTCGCACATGTTCTGTCAACTGACCTGTGAGTCTGTTAATATGGATGCATATCCCTTTGTGTGTGTATGTGGAATAAAGGTGTTCAGCACAACCCAAAGTGCCTCATCTCTGTCACTGCAGTTCTCTTGACAGTTTGCATGCGTCATCTATGACATTATAGTCAAAGATTGAGCATCTGTGTGTATGTGTACTTTGGCAACATGCATGCAGTGCTTTATGGCTAATGATCTCTATTGTCCATGAAGTACCTGGTTGGGTATGTATTTGTGCAGGTTGCTCCCCACAACGGGACGTGAATGCCTGCTGATGGTGTGTCTCCTTTGCGCATCTCCACATTTTGTTGCCTGATCCAGTGGCTGAAATTTATGGTGATTGTTCATACATTTTCTCGTAGTGACCCATGAGTAACCTGACACTCCTTCCTTTACATACACCTGTTGCACTGTGACTTTCAGACCTTGTCTTTGTGTGCAAATTTTTGCCTAATTTCTAACCCCTTCTGCTTGCTGCTGCCTCACCTGCGGCAACGCCCCACCAAGTGCCCTGATTCTGCAACCCAACCCCTCAAAAATGCTCTGCCCTTCCCCCTCCACCCATTCGAAATGCAGGCAGCAGCTTTTCTGTGCCACTGTAGCCCCAGCGCCGTGCCAAAGACAGGAACGTCTGCACCTGCAACATGCACAGTGCACGACCCTCTAGTCTTTGCATGACCCACGTCACACAACAGGCTCATGCTGCAGCCACTCTCCAAGCAATGTCATCGTGACAATCATCCTCCTGCTATCAGGCAACCCCTAAGCACACACACGACACCTTCGCATGCTGAGTGTGCTACTCCAACTGCCTACACAGCGCTGCCCAGCCTACAAGACCCTGTCAGAACAACCAGGTAATGTGCCTCCTACCCCACACCCCCTCCGTCCACCAGCACGCCATTGGACTCTGTTACCTCCTCAACACAACAGCCCCACACATCACCTTCATGACAGTAACCTGGACAAAAGCATCCTCAGCACATGACGTCTTCATTGCCATCTCAGACGGATACAAGATCACCAGCAGGGACGGCAACACAAATCCCGGGGGATGAATTGCTATTTATTCACAAGTACACCCTCAGAGTCACAAATCCGGGTTTGCTGCAACTCCATGGCAACCCTCAGTGTAACACTCCTCTACAAATCTGCGGGCCTACATCCACTATTCCGCTAAGCCATCAACACGTACATCTGCACGCAAGCCCTCACCTCCACGGGCTACATGTGGCTGGGGGCCAGTAACTTCTTGCTGGAGGGGAACCACACCACCATCCATCATTGGTCCATCAACATTTGAATCCATGTCTCCGACAAGCAACACACTGCCCCACACCCCGCTACCGATCCCCCAAAGATGCTTGATGTAAGTCACCACAGACAAGCTGTGTGGGACACTCAAAACAACACCCCCGCCACACCCTGCAACCTCACACACTGGATCAGCAACTGATCCAACAATCTTGCCACATTGACGGACTTTCCTGTGAAGCAGAACAACAGTTAAGGTACCTGGGACAAGGCAGACCTACTGGACTCCTACAGACTCTTGTGCAAACCTTGCAACACAAAGAGCCATCATTTGCCTTACAGCCCTGGGAAACACCACACACAGCCATCACCATATCATCAGCAAGGACAAGTGGAGATCCTTCAGATAGTGAGTGAACTGACAGCAGATCTCCATCCAAGACACCCCACCCTTGCAAGGCAGATCACATCCCTTGCAACTTTGTACCACTGCAAGCTCATGGGCATACACGACAGCCTTGGCACCCAGAGGCAGACAGCACTATTATCCGCAGGACAAACCCCCATCAGGTTATGGACTCCAATCAGCAGCAATGACACAACCTGGCTCATGTGCAACATACACTCTGGCTCTCCATCAGACCCCTTCCCACACAACATCTAAACCACATCATTCCACATCCTTGAAGCCCACGTCCAGCGCGTCCTGAATGTCTCCTTTGAGTTTGCCACATTCCATGGGTGCAGGAGGCATGCAGAGACCCAGGCCATTCTTAAACAACGGACGGCAGTACCGCAGGATCTCCTGGTACATCACCCTGCTTCCTTACCCATCAAATGTCATCAGGAAGACACTCAACAAGCAAAAGACAATTTTCCTCCATGCAACCATCTCCAGGCAACCGGCACCAGACCATCTTCCACAGTAATCACACCACTGCAACCTTCAGCATTGCCACCAACAACAACTTTGCCATGCTCGACAATGGTGAGGCCACCACCCTTGACCTCTCAATGGCATTCTACACAATGTGCTACCACACTGTCAGCTCACACATCTCCAAAACTGGTATCCAGAGGAGGGCCCAGGGTTAAATCTGAAAGTCGCTCACCAGCAAGGCCCAGGGAGTCTGCCTCCACCCTGCAACATGTAGTACACGGGGGTCATCTGGCCCATGCCACAGGGCTCTTCTCTCAGTGTGACGATCTTCAATGTCTCCATGACCCCCCTCTCCACCATCACATGCGCACACGACCTCATCATCATCTCGTATGCCATTGACACCCAGCTGCTCCTCAAACTCACAAAAGACCCAGCCATTGCCAGATCCAAACTTCAAGAAGGCATGAGATCCGTTGAGGAATGGCTGAACATCAGCCACCTGAGGCTGGACTTGGACAGGACAGAGGTCATCATCCCCTTACAGCTGGGTCAACTCCTTGTGTCCCACTGGTCTGTGCACCGCACCAGCACCCAGTGGCCACGCACGCAAGCTGGTGTTCATCATGGACCCATCGCTCATAATTACCATGCAACTCACCACCATCTGTACCTCATGCTGCAACACCCTCCACATGCTGCAAATGACCCACAGATGGATCCACTCCAAGGCAAGACAGACCCTCCCCCTGGTCCACAACACCAGCCGGCTCAACTACAGCACCGGCCTTTACGGAGCACAACAGCACAACTGCAGGAGAAATTGTCCACATCCAGGGTGCATCCGCACCCTTCATCTGCAACATCCCCCACCCCAGCCACATCACCGTCCACCTGAGATAGGTACAATGGCTCACTGTGTGCTGCAGGATCACCTTCAGACTCCTCAACCACACTCAGGAGGCAGTCCACAACCCCAGACCCAACACCGACCTTGGATGTCTGTCATCCAACACCCCGTTGGCCCAACTCCATGCAGCCCACCTTGCCCTGGCCACCATTCATCACATCCACATAAAAACTGCATGCAGGAGATAGTTCTCCCACCTCGCCAAACAGACCTGGGACTCCCTCCCCGGGCACCTCAACATTACCCATGACCTCTACACCTTCGTGATACTCTTCCAAATTGGTCTGTCTGAGCAGTATTGCAAGCACCCCCTCAGCAGCTTGAGGCCATCACGGGTTAGTATTGGGCTCCATGTCTGTATTTTGTGAAACATTGTGACCCATGTGTGTCCTCGACCGGACTCAGATCCAAGTGTATGGATGGCTGGAGTTTGTTCCACACTCAGGCATACTTCAACACATCCCCACATGTATGTTGTGGACTCATGCTAAATGACTGCAACATAAAATGTGATGTCTTAATTTTTTATTTATAGGTCTGGGGCGTGATTTGTGCACAGAAAAAGGTGCTATGCAGGGACCATAGAATCCAAAGTTCACAGGGGGAGATGGGATCCTTGGCATTTGAAGTCATCAGAGTCCAGACCACAGTGTTTGGCATCATTGGTCAGACTGTGACCAGCAAGTCCATGTGGCAGATGATGTCAGTCAATGAGGTGATGCTGTCGCACATGAAGGCCAGGTGCCAGGCCAGGTGACCTGGCAGATGTGGATGGGCCGCTGCCTCTCATGGTCTTTTCCGTGGACGACCCACCTTCCTCGCGGGACCCTCAGATGCAGGCCTTGATGATGCTTGGGACGCTCCGTCGGATGAATCCTCCTCCTCCTCCCTCCCTGTGGCTGGTGGTGGTCTGCGCCTGGTGGCACAGGGAGGGTTGGCCATGTTGTCGGCGATCCGACGGAGTGAATGGCTTATGTCCCTTTGCACCGCCAGGAGCTCAGCCAGTCTTGCCTCCATCCGTCCTTGGTGTTCTTGTTGACTGGCGTGTTGCTCGGCCTGCTGGTTCTTGATCTCTGTGAGGGTCCGCACTTCCTGGCTGAACTCCCTGGTGTCACGCCGGTATGCCTCCATGATGTTGTGGATGTGTGACATACCGGTCCCTTCAGCTGGCTGGTCAGGTTCTCGCCTCCGCCGTCCTCCACTCCCACCACCCCTGCCCACACGAGCCTGGCCTGCCGTTGTGGGCACATCGGGTCAACGGGACCCCTGAGGGATGGCAGTGGCGGTGTTGTCTGCCTCCTCCTGGGTACCCGCCGCACCTTGTCCCTCCTGGTCAGACTGGCTCAGTTGTTCACTGCGGGCAGGGCTCCTCGGTGTCTCCTGGGATGTGGCAGGAATGGGGGTGGTGGTTGGCACAGATGTTCCTGAACCAGATTCTGCAGGGACTTGGACACCAGAGGGTCCAGGTCAGTCGGGGTCATCCGCGGAGTGTTGAGAGGCGTCGCTGCCGGTGGGATCAGGTTCCTCCGGAGCCTGTGACTGTGATTCTTCCCCCCCATTGTTGGGGGGATATTCATCACGTGGCCCTGTGTGTGAGAGACAGACAATGTTAATGCTGTTTCATGCAACATGCATGTTTGATACACATTCAAGTTGGCACTGTTCCTCCAGGTAGTTGTATGTGCCTGGCATTCTCCTCAATGTTCACTTGTGGATGGGTATGTTGCGGGGGACAGTTTGATATGTTCTCCTGAGTCTTTGACATGTCGATTTGTGGCTTGGATGCTTCTTCGGCTATGTATTGGTTTAGTTGTGTTGCATGTCCATTGTGACAGTGGGTAAATCCATTGCCTGTCCTGGTGGTGTCTGCTTGTGTAAGGGGTGTGTGTGACAGGGCCTGCTGGTGTGTGTAGTGTGATTTGGCCCTGGGGCTCCCTGGTGATGTAGCTGTCCCCCCATGGAGCATGCTGCCATGAGAGTGAGTGTGAGTTCCTGTCCTAGATATCTGACCTTGTTGTCTTGGTGTTTGTGTTTGCACTGGTCACAAGAGGGCCTTGTGCTGCTTACACCAGGGCCAAGTGTGAGCTATCTTGTCAGTTCTTTCCCAATCCCTGTGCATTGCGCATGGTGCATGGGTATGTAGCTGGGCCAAATGGGATGAGGGCAATTGTTTCTGATTTCTGATTCAAACATGCGTTTTGTGCCACCCACCCTCCCAGCATACCGGACATCCATTCTTGGGTTGGTGCTTCATGTAGCATGGGACATAGCATGGCCTTGCTTTCTCAATGGGGCATACACATGTTATTGGCATTAGCGTCGTTTTTGAGTGTGGTTCTGGCCGGTGATGACTTGGGGGTAGTTGCATGCATTTGGTGTAGTTGGGGTGTGGATACCATTACCCCCATGGTACGTAAGTTGTTTGTGTACTCACCAGGCTCTGCAACTCCTTGGAGTCCATGTACTCCCACCGGCGGAAGCATGGCCATCACCTTCTCCTCCCAGGGATGGTAATGTACTGGTCTGCGGGGCGCACCACCTCCAGTGATGTTGCTCTGGGCGTAGTCCTCATTCATTTTGCGCTTGACCGCCCTCCGCAGATCGTACCACCTGGCTTGTCATTCATTCCTGGTCCTTCTGATGGGTGCAACAGCATTCACCCTATCGACAATCCTCTGCCACAGGCGTGATTTTTCAGCTATGCTGGTCTGTCTGACCAATGTTCCAAACAGCTGTGGCTCGACTCTGATGACTTCATTGACAAGGATCTCCATCTCCTCCCTTGTGAACTTTGGATTCTTGCCTGTGGGCATGGTGTGGGGTGAGGGTGTGGATGGTTGTGGGTGTGTGGGTCTGAATGTGACGGTGTGGGTGTGAATGTGTAGAGGGGGTATGTGTGAAGGAGGTTGTGTGAAGGTGTATATGTTAAGGTGGATGGGTGCTGTTGTTGTTGTGCTCTGTAGCTGCAGTGAGTCTGTTGTAAAGGCTCATGGTTTGTGTGTGTGGGCCCTTTTTATTGGTCCATTTGTGGGTGTGGCTCAGTTTGAATTTTTGGTGGGTGTGTTATAAGGGGTGGTTGTGAGTTTGCCCCTCTGTTTGCCTGTTTGGATGTGTCCAGGTCAGTCCTTTCCATTCTTTGTGCAATGTAGACGTGTTTTGTGGTGTTGTGCGAGTCGAATAGACCCTCCTTGTGCTGTTTTACAGTGTCCATGGTTCAGTACGGTACGAGTCGTACAGACACCCCCCATGCGTTGTGTATGTACGGTGCGTACACCGCCATTGCTATGTACGCTGCGTACACCGCCATTGCTATGTACGGTGCGAACACCCCCATTGCTATGTACGGTGCGTACACCGCCATCGCTTATGTACGATGCGTACACCGCCATCGCTATGTACGGTGCGTACACCGCCATCACTTATGTACGGTGCGAACACCCCCATCGCTATGTACGATGCATACACCCCCATTGCTATGTACGGTGCGTACACCGCAATCGCTTATGTACGGTGCGTACACCCCCATTGCTCTGTACGGTGCATACACCACCATCACTTATGTACGGTGCGTACACCCCCATTGCTCTGTACAGTGCGTACCCCGCCATCGCTTATGTACGGTGCGAACACCCCCATCGCTATGTACGGTGCGTACACCCCCATTGCTATGTGCGATGCGTGCACCGCCATCGCTTATGTACGGTGCGTACACCCCCATTGCTCTGTACAGTGCGTACCCCGCCATCGCTTATGTACGGTGCAGACACCCCCATCGCTATGTACGGTGCGTACACCCCCATTGCTATGTACGGTGCGTACACCGCCATCGCTCATGTACGGTGCGTACACCCCCATTGCTATGTACGGTGCGTACACCTCATTGGTATGTACGGTGCATACAACCCCATTGCTATGTACAGTGCGTATACCCCCATTGCTATGTACGGTGCGTACACCGACATTGCTACTGTACAGTGTGTACACAGTCATTGCATATGTTCAAGTCATTCCCCGTGTACGGGACGGACGTTTTCCGTACAAATCGTAAATCGGAAAGCCGGTCCGGATCGTACTAGTACGGTCGGACTGCATTTTTACGATTCGTACGGAAAAGTGTCCGGGTACATCTCGTACAACTTTTCCCGATCTGATTCGTACGGATAGGGCTGATCCGTATGTACTTTTTCCCGTACAATTCGTACTTCACGGGTCGGACGTGACTTGTACGATTCGTACGGAAAAAAAATACGGATACGAATCGTACGGGACAAAAAAATACAGGATCGGAATCGACCCCCTAGTGTAGTATGAGTTTTTACTAGGTAACATTATTAGACTATTATACATTTAACTACAACACAACCACATTTTGTCCCTCTCTTTCCCCAAAATATATTTATATTGATTAAACATTGCACTAAAAACGGTATAAAGTAGTGTAATAAAACTGCAAATTTTGCACAGTAATAGTGTTTGGTCAAATAGGAATACAAATATGAACTTATAACATTCCACTGTTAATGTCTTCATTGCAAGCTCTTGATGTAAAATAAGTTCTTGGATCTTCCTCTACTGAAGATGATCCAGAGGACACTAGAACTGAGACTGTCATATATCAATAATCGCTATTGGTTGGTGTCTCTGACAAATTTATTGGAGAACAATGTTGATAAATGTAACATCTTTGTAGCAACATTTCTGAAACATTGTGGGGCATTGTCAGTCAGTCAAAATATAAGTGTATCTAGACCGTGGTCTTTGAAACATTTGTGCAATAACACCGCCTCTTAACAGTTATCTTACATTATTAAACCATACTGAAATTGAGAATGTACCATTCCTTGAAATGCTGCCAGCACTGGTCTTGAAGGTGGCCCTCCATACATTTTTATCAAAATTCTTTAACCCCCTATTGAGGAGAGGGCTCTTGCCAGAACTGACTTGAGGTGCACTTTCCACAACAGGTTCTTCACAAATCAGAGCCCCAAATATTTATAGCTGCAAACTCTTTAAATGTTTGCACCATTTATTGTCTAATTAAACTTTGCCTTCTTATTCCCAAATGGTAGCACTTTAGTTTTTTCCAAGTCTATTCTAATTTTTTTCTTATCGCAGTATTTACCAATGGGGACTCAACAGTTGACGATGAGGGAAAATTAAATAAATAATTACTTTCCCCTCGTCGTTGTTTGTCGAGTCCCCCACAATCCGCTCCTCTACTCTTCCCTGCACTGGTCACTTCTGAGCCTCAGTTATTGCAAAATTTAAATGAGGGGTTATTCCACTATCTTTTTACGTAATGTAGTGTAGCTTGCATGAAATACTAACAATTCCATGGTATTCATCAGTAGATCTTGAGTTTGAAAACAGCCTTGTGGTGGCAGAGGGCACCAGTTTGAAACAGACAGATGACAATGAAGTAAACTGGATGCGCCTGTTAAAGAGCAAGCATCAGTTATTGCATTTATGGAAAATACTGCATATTACAATTGAGACAAAGTAAATTATATGGAATTTAATGCAGGCCCTCCTGGGAACACTTCTAAGAAGATTAATTTGGTAAAGGGATTGGTCAGAAGTATAGCATCGTTCAGGACTTCCCGCCCTCCCTCCACTGATAGATGCATCAGTGAAAACCCAGTGTGACTTCTGGGGAGGTTTGTCATTGTGTTGGTATCCACAGAAAGAAAGTTATGGCAAAGCTAAGGCCTCAGTTCACACTCCCTTCCACCAACCCTCTCCCATACTACCATTTAAGAACTAAAATGGAAGGTAGTGGTTGGAAGGGAAAGACGTGATCTATTCCCAATACCCCTTTCCAATCCCCACTTCCTAGTTCACATATATTAATATTTTAGGCAGGAGACATAAGTGGGACAGCGGTAGATCTTCTATGTCCCTATACTGTAGTACAAAAACAGCCAAAGGGAAAACAAGAACTTGGGAGTGAATGAATACGCTCAGAGATTTAAAAAGAATGTTTAAATAATTAAAAAAAAACTTTCATCCAAGTATTTCCACCATTTTCTTATAGCTCTCCTTTCAAGCATTCTTCTCTCCTCTCAAATATAATGCATTTGGGTTAATTGTATTTTTGAGTACGAGTCGTTTTGAAGCTTAACCACAGTGTTACTGTCATTATTTCAGAAAGCTGGTGGTCTGCTAGTGTCTGGATAACCAGCGTTGAGCAGATAGAAGCCAAAAATATTTGAGGGACAAGTAATGCTCTTCCACTTTATATATTTGCTTCCATACTCATCACCTGCTCACAGCATTCTTGCCTATCTTTGTCTTCCAGACTTCATCCAGTATCAGTACCAAGATAATGTGCTCACCAGATTTAGGGGGTCATTACGATAGCGGGACTATCGCCCGTATGGCGGTGGCGATCCACCCGCTAAACTCCTCCACCCACATGACTTCCCCCTGCCACATTATGATGGCGGGGTGGACCCCGGCGGAAGGGAAGACCGTCTGCCGTTTTTCCGCCGGTAGGCAATCTACCCGATTGCCTACCGGGCGGAAAAGCCCAGGAATATGGTGGCGGTGCCTTGCAGACACCGCCATCCATATTATCATTGTGGCGGTGAACTGCCTTTCTATGGAGGAGACTCCGCCATGGAAAGGCAGGCGATTTTGGCTTTGGAGGCCCGTTGCGGGACCCCAGGGTGTTCGGGGGGCTGGGGGGGTGCACAAGGGGGGTACCTATGGTACCCCCCTGCATTATCATGGACATGGTGGCAGGCACCTCGCGGTGCCTGTCACCTTGTGCATGACAATGCACACAGTGCATTCCACAGCACCGCCTGCCACAATGCTGGGAATGGAGGATGCCACCGCCACCGTGGCGGTGGCATCCTAATTGCAGGTGCGGGACCGCCGCACCACTGGCGGCCGGTCCCAGCACCGCTAGGGTGCGCCATCCTAATGGGCCCCTTAGTTTGAGTGACAAATGAGAGTACTTCAGTGAAAAAGGGGTAAAGAGCTTAAGTCCGGTGCCAGGTGCTCGCTAAATGATAGTTATCCTACTATCATTACACATGTAACTGTTATAAAAATCTCGCAGGAGGCACTTAAGAAAATAGAGGATACAATTCAATAGTCTTAGAACTCATTTTATTAGTCACAATATATCAATCTCATTAATAGCAAACCAATGTTTGTGTAATCATCAACATGTAATAAATATTATTTGAATCACATTTATTGTTATTTTTTGGGTACCATTACCAGACCAATGTTTGTCTCATCATCAATATGTAATAGATATTTGAGTCACAAATTAGTCATTATTTTTTGAGTACCCTTACATGTATAAATCTAATTTAGAAAGAAACAATATTATACATAAAGCATGAAATAAACAAACAAAAAACACAACCAACGTGTGTTTTGCGACACCCATTGCTTTTTCAATTAACTAATTGGAAAACCAGCACAATTTAATTACAAAATGGTCAGTTATATGATCCACATATGTGTTTAAATTGTTTACAGGCCACAGATTATCCGTAATGTCATTACTAGCTATTGGGTTCCTGCGTTCAAACCCAATGTACACTTTGGGGCCGATTCCGATGGCCGGTCGGACAGCTGTCCGTAGTCTTACCCTGCGACCGACACGTACCCGGAGCCGGTCCGTCCTGTATAGGAAGTACGATGCGCATAACTGCCAAAAACACGACCGACACGTAGGCTGTGAATCAAGACCCATTCTCCGTCCGAGCCGTAACTCCCAAAGAGGAACCGTGTCGCCCGGAAGCAGTATCCATAGCAGTTTCCGGCATGACAAGTACGATGTGAACGTCCTACGCGCCGGACGGGTCGTCACGTACGGTACATCACAGCATCCGGAAAACAAGCATATCAGCTACGATTCGCGCCACAAATCAATACACGGCTACGAGACGGAGCAGCTTGCAGCGGGTACGAAACGGAGCAACAAGCAGTGTGTACGACACAAACACATCATGAATCTCATCGCGCAGGTCATACCAGTACTCTACATCTATGACCGGATCAGGGACCGACGCCGACGGCGCAGACGGTAAATCAGACACCTACCACATAAACAAACGACACGTACCCGCAAAATGGCACACACACACAGGGGATACATATCCTGGCCACTAACAACAGCCCACCATAGGGGTTGCATGGCCAGCACCACTAACACCCCCACCCATAGGGGGCCTGTTGCCCATCACCCCTGCCACCCCCACTCACAGAGGACCTGTTGCCCATCACCCCTGCCACCCCCACTCACAGGGCTTATGTTTCCCATCACCCCTGCCACCCCCACTCACAGGGCTTATGTTGCCCATCACCCCTGCCACCCACACCCATAGGGGGCCTTTTGCCCATCACCCCTGCCACCCCCACTCACAGGGGACCTGTTTCCCATCACCCCTGCCACCCCCACTCACAGGGCGTATGTTGCCCATCACCCCTGCCACCCACACCCATAGTGGGCCTGTTGCCCATCACCCCTGCCACCCCCACTCACTGGGGACCTGTTGCCCATCACCCCTGCCACCCCCACTCACAGGGCTTATGTTTCCCATCACCCCTGCCACCCCCACTCACAGGGCTTATGTTGCCTATCACCCCTGCCACCCCCACTCACAGGGGACCTGTTGCCCATCACCCCTGCCACCCCCACTCACAGGTCTTATGTTTCCCATCACCCCTGCCACCCCCACTCACAGGGGACCTGTTGCCCATCACCCCTGCCACCCCCACTCACAGGGCTTATGTTGCCCATCACCCCTGCCACCCCCACTCACAGGGGACCTGTTGCCCATCACCCCTGCCACCACCACTCACAGGACTTATGTTGCCCATCACCCCTGCCACCCCCACTCACAGAGCTTATGTTTCCCATCACCCCTGCCACCCCCACTCACAGGGGACCTCTTGCCCATCACCCCTGCCACCCCCACTCACAGGGGACCTGTTGCCCATCACCCCTGACACCCACACCCATACGGGGGCTGTTGCCCATCACCCGTGCCACCCCCACTCCCAGGGCTTATGTTTCCCATCACCCCTGCCACCCCCACTCACAGGGCTTATGTTTCCCATCACCCCTGTCACCCCCACTCACAGGGCTTATGTTGCCCATCACCCCTGCCACCCCCACTCACAGGGCGTATGTTTCCCATCACCCCTGCCACCCTCACTCACAGGGCTTATGTTGCCCATCACCCCTGCCACCCCCACTCACAGGGGACCTGTTTCCCATCACCCCTGCCACCCCCACTCACAGGGGACCTGTTGCCCATCACCCCTGCCACCCCCCCACTCACAGGGCTTATGTTGCCCATCACCACTGCCACCCCCCCTCACAGGGCTTATGCTTCCCATCACCCCTGCCACCCCCACTCACAGGGGACCTGTTGGCCATTACCCCTGCCACCCCCAGCCATAGGATGGGTGATGCGCAACACATCCAGCATACGCAAACATCAGGTATGTCCGCAAAATACATCCCCCACGACATCATGACAACAGTGTGTAGTCTGTGACAAATGCCCACAACAGTGAATATGGCTACGAGCATACAATTTAAGTAACAGCACATGTGTGACCAACACATGAGTGTGACATACACAAGGCAAGCATCACCATAGCACTTTGGCAATGTAAAAAGAACACCCCCTCACTGTGTAGAACAGAAGTCAAGTGGGGGCTCACAAAATGCAGTAGATGTGGAGCATTGTGATGATGGGGACCAAACCCCCCTTAACCCAGTGACCAAAAGGTAAGTGTCATCATGGTCAAAGCTGCAAATAACAAACAGCATGTATGATCCCTGCTCCCAACACATCAAACACTTCTGGGGGAAAATAGTGGTTGTGTCCCATACACACTGAGATGTGTTGAGGCAAACAGTGCTGTGAAAACATAACACTCTCGGCCATGTGCAGACAAGCACCACACATGGGGGCTGACAATGCACACAGCGTACAATGACACCACAGCACAAGTGACCATCACCAAGCATGCACACCTCTCGAAAATAGACACACCAACCAAAACAACATGTGTAGACTGTAGGTGTTAGCTCACTAACTCACATTCCATGCCAGCAATGGCACCCAACAACCTGGATGAATGTGCACAATGATGTGAAATGACTCACAGGGACAGCATGCAAAAGCACAGAAACAGCATCCAGACAAAGGCCCACAACAGCAATACCAATGCACTGGTGCAGAAGCACAAACACAAACAGGCAAACTCACACTGCACATCGGACACAACATGTGTGTGTGTGTCACAGTATCCACAGGCAACTACACAACACATGAGAGGGCTGAACCACAGTGACACATATGTGGACCCAGTGCCATACAAAAGTAAACCATCATTGGGACACCCTCAGTGGGCAATCAGGCGTTGGGAGATGAGAGGGAGCACAACAGACACATGTGACACTAGCTGGAATGAACACCAACTAACACAGCAAGAGACTGACACACAACAGCACAATCCCCAGAGACAAGACATTGGTGTGACACAAGCATGCATGACACCTCCACTGTGATGACAAAGGCAGATGTCGTACAAACTGGGAAACCCAGACATGTGTCCTGTGCCACAAACGTACATCACACAAACACAAACACAAATCACTCAGCATGGCCCCTCATCCATGGACAAACGGGAGCTAAGGGACCATCCATGCAAACATTCACATGAGTCCACCATCAACACCACACACCTGAACTGCAACAATGTGTATCTGTGAAGCCCACATGGACAGGTGACATTGCACATGCCCACATGACAAACACAGGAATGTTGGCAGGAACTAAGGTGCACAGATACATCACACAAGGACTGTTTACAAACCTGGGGAATGACAGACACACTGCACAGTATGCGGTACATGGCCATGACCTCAAAGCTCATGTGACCTTCACAATCCCTGCCACTGTCCCAGGACTATGCAGATGCCAAGGAGGAACACAAGGCACCCATGCTGACACCTGCCAGCATCGCTGACGTGAACCCGACAAGTGGGAGCAGTCACACACACATACAAATGTCTCAATCACTGAAAACTACCACCTAGGGACAACTACATGATATTGCGAACAAACAAGTGCCTTGAGGAACCCTCACTGTATCCCATCTGTGTCTGACAACATCATCAACACTCAGAACTGACAAATCACAATGATGATACACCAATTAACAGTAGTGAGTCATGCACCCACACATCTGGTAGCCCATTGGAAAAGTAGTGGGATTAACCCAGTACCACTCAGCAAGCATCAACAACACAAACATATCAAGGGAACACTGTCTGTGTATGAACAGGGATGTGGACACACACACATGCCCATACAACACACACCATGGGTCCAGGCCATGTCACTGGACAACACACTAACTTGAGGGGACACAACTCCTGTGGGAGCCCAGCTGTGCCAAACATATTCACCGCAAGTCCCACTCATGTCTGCAGAACACTTGGTCAGTCAGCCATCAGTTACCGCACAATGAAGGCTCTGGTCACAACAGCCTGGGTACGTACGTCTCCCTTAAGTCATCTGAACATACTCAATACATATGTACAGCAAGTTGCACAGAGGACCCAGTTGCTCCTATACCAATGATGCCCACACCTGTAGGGCCAGTAGTGATGAGCACGAAGTATGTGGAAGTGACAATTTGGACAATGGGAAGCACATCATATGTGCAGGGGTGCAAGCCACAGATATGACCATGGCAATTAAATGCTCACAGAGAGATGTACACAAATGGTTGATCCAGACACACACAGGTAGCTGCAAAGGATGACATGGATACCCACAAGAATAGGATACATATCTCATGGACCACAGGGAGTACCTCACATCAACACATCAATATGCAACATTATAAACCAAGCATTACAGGTGCAAGGGCATCTAAAACAACCTCAACATGATGTACAGCTAAATCAAGTTCACAGGGACAAAGTAAAAAGCTTTATTCAGCATATGAAAAATGAAACGTCTGTTCCAACAAAAGGCCAATGGCCAGTACATGTCCAAAGGGCAAGGAGTGAACTAGCGTCACAAATTCAGTATATGAAATTCGAAACGTCTGGGCAACCAAAAGTCCAATGGCCAGTCTGTAATGTTCTAAGAATTTACCCAGGAACACACGTTTAGGTTTCAGTAGAGGTTTATTTATAACACCCCATCCATCAGCTCCATAAGGGTAACTGACCGACAGGTACAAGTTGAGTTCTAGGTTCTATGTTCTATAGAACCCAGAACTCATGGAACAGGAGAAGGACATCACACATCTCCCTTCCAATAACAAGATAAATAATAAATGTATTGAGAAATACAGACACAGTATTATCACGAGAAGGACATCACACAGTCCATGTCAAATTGCCAAGGATTTAACTAGAGTGACAACTGTCACACCTTGCTTGCCTGCACTGCTACGGACCGGGGTCATCCCCTCGGAGGGGCATACATGGCGGCAGGCCAGGCACCGCAGGGACAGGATCAGGGCGCAGCAGAAGGAGGCAGTGAAGAGGTGGGGGATGCAGGCGAGACACTTGCAACTGCAGTGAAGATGACTGAAGTGGTGGGTGCTGTCACAACTGTAGGGCACAAGTCAGATGGGGTGGGTGCCGGCACAACTCCAGTGGGTAGGTCAGATGGAGTGGATTGGCTCACCACTGCAGTGCCCAAGTCAGACGGGGTGGGCGTGGACTCCAAAGCAGTGCCTACATCCATGGGAGCGGAATGGGGGACAGGTGAGGTCTGCTGGGCAGGGGGTGGTGACACGGTCCCCACATCAGTGGCAGCAACTGTCTGACCAGGCGTGGAGGAGCAAGTGCTAGAGGGGGATAGCCTTAGCATTTTGGGGATGGTGTATCTGTGTGTGGGGGAACCCGGGGCAGGGAGTGGCGGGGGAACCTCTGGAGTGGTAGCCTGGGGGATGGAGGATGGAGACTTTGCCTTGGAGCTGCCTGCTGGCGGGGGGTCTTGCTCTTCTTGCGCCGGGGGGACTTGCGGGTGGGCGTCTCGGTCTGAGTGCGCCTGGGGGAGGGTGTCTGGGTGTGAGGGGCACTCCCTTCTGTGTGTGGGGACTTCCTCTTCCCCTTGTAATCAGGATCTGCTGGGTCGGTGGGGAAGAGGCCAAGGTCACAGAGGAAGAGCTTCTGGGGGGATGGAGTTGCAGGTGAGGCAAGGGAAGGGGGCTGGGAGGGAGAGGTCTTGGACGACTGTGTAGTGGTTGTGGATGACTGTGTGTGTGTCAGCAAACCAGCCCCTGTGAGTGTGGAATCAGTCCCCTGCGCTTGCTTGTGTGCACGTCTAGCCCTTGGTTTGGAGGTTTCTGTGCTTTGGACAGGTAGTGTGCTAGGAATTGTGGGTGCTGCAGGGGTAGGAAGGGTGTGGGACTGTTGGAGAAGGGACACTGCTGCCGTCAGGGAGGAGGCCACAGACTGGTTGGTCCTCTGTAGGGCAGACATGCCCGAGGAAATGCCCTCCATGAATGACACCAGTTGTGTCAACAGACCTGTGTGTGCATGGAGGACCTTCAGCATCGATGTCTGCCCCACATGCATTTGTCTAAGTAAGTCCACAGACTCCTCACTCAGGGCAGCAGGGGACACAGGGGCAGGGGGTGCGGTGCCTGGCACAAAGGAGACATGCTCACGAACACGGGAGCCCACAGGGACCTCTGGAATGGGAGCCGATGGGACGGGGTGGTGGTGGTGGTGGTGGCGGTGGCGGAGACAGCCTCACTAGCTGGGGTTTGGTGGCTGCTGACACCCGCCTCCACAGGAGAGTCATCCTCAGAGCTGCTGTGGCCTTCAGCTGGGGGCGATGGTGCTGACGACTCCTCTGTGTGGCTGAAATCGCCCTCCGTGCCACTGGGTCCACCTGACTCCTCTCCTTCTGTCCCTGTAAGGCTCTGTGGCTCCTCCTGTTCCGTGGAGCTGTCCCCTCCTGTGGCCGTGGATGTATCTGGATAGGAATAGGAAGTAACAGAACAACATCAGTCACCTGCACCGACTGCACACACCACAGTGAGTACATCACATCACAGGGCAAGCCCTGGCATCATCAGCTGAACACAGCTCAAAGTGCCAACACTGTTTAGAATAAGACAATTGTCATTTCCAACATCAACCATGGCAGACATATCCCTCCTTGACTTGCACACATATGTCTGTTGCATGTTGGATGCTAATACCCCAATGTGCCAACATGCACCACCCACACATTAGTTGTACATGCAAGTGAACATGTAGGAGTATGTCACTAGACCCACAGCACATCTCTTGCGACTGACTCAGCACAGGTGTCCGGATGAAGGGATGGGCAGAGACTCATTTCACATGCTTGGGATGCATGCCAGCAACACACACTATGATGTACCCATGTCCTGATGGGCAAGGCCACAATGGGGTGCATGGTGCACACTTGAACACAACGCAGGCTCACTCATAGCAAGTTGAATGCCATGGCACTGGGATGCCCTGTAAGTCAGTCAACACTGTCTCCTGTCACAGGGGCAGGGCATCCAGACAACAACAATATGCACTGACTCACAATCCTAGCTCAGGGGCAAATATGACTCTGCAGATGACCGGCGCACTTGCCCATCCCATGCAAACCGTTACAACAAACAAATGATGGACGGAATGCTGACAATGCAGACATTCTCCCCCAGTCAAGAGATCTGGGTCAAATCCATCGTTCTTTTGCCCACTACGCCACCCCAGTTTAGACATGGCCATATGCAAATCAGTCTTGACCCTGTGCCTCATGGGAACAGTCCAGCCCGAACTGCCAAGCCATGTCTTCCCTGGACCGGAATCAAGCATCCTAGGACCGGTTTCTGGCTATCAGCCGTCATCAGCCAGGATAGCTTGACTCCAGTGGCGTAGTGAGCACGGGTCCCACGTCTGGGAATACCCATCCCACTTAGGGCGAAAAGCGTTACAACAAACAAATGATGGACGGAATGCTGACAATGCAGACATTCTCCCCCAGTCAAGAGATCTGGGTCAAATCCATCGTTCTTTTGCCCACTACGCCACCCCAGTTTAGACATGGCCATATGCAAATCAGTCTTGACCCTGTGCCTCATGGGAACAGTCCAGCCCGAACTGCCAAGCCATGTCTTCCCTGGACCGGAATCAAGCATCCTAGGACCGGTTTCTGGCTATCAGCCGTCATCAGCCAGGATAGCTTGACTCCAGTGGCGTAGTGAGCACGGGTCCCACGTCTGGGAATACCCATCCCACTTAGGGCGAAAAGCGTTACAACAAACAAATGATGGACGGAATGCTGACAATGCAGACATTCTCCCCCAGTCAAGAGATCTGGGTCAAATCCATCGTTCTTTTGCCCACTACGCCACCCCAGTTTAGACATGGCCATATGCAAATCAGTCTTGACCCTGTGCCTCATGGGAACAGTCCAGCCCGAACTGCCAAGCCATGTCTTCCCTGGACCGGAATCAAGCATCCTAGGACCGGTTTCTGGCTATCAGCCGTCATCAGCCAGGATAGCTTGACTCCAGTGGCGTAGTGAGCACGGGTCCCACGTCTGGGAATACCCATCCCACTTAGGGCGAAAAGCGTTACAACAAACAAATGATGGACGGAATGCTGACAATGCAGACATTCTCCCCCAGTCAAGAGATCTGGGTCAAATCCATCGTTCTTTTGCCCACTACGCCACCCCAGTTTAGACATGGCCATATGCAAATCAGTCTTGACCCTGTGCCTCATGGGAACAGTCCAGCCCGAACTGCCAAGCCATGTCTTCCCTGGACCGGAATCAAGCATCCTAGGACCGGTTTCTGGCTATCAGCCGTCATCAGCCAGGATAGCTTGACTCCAGTGGCGTAGTGAGCACGGGTCCCACGTCTGGGAATACCCATTCCACTTAGGGCGAAAAGCGTTACAACAAACAAATGATGGACGGAATGCTGACAATGCAGACATTCTCCCCCAGTCAAGAGATCTGGGTCAAATCCATCGTTCTTTTGCCCACTACGCCACCCCAGTTTAGACATGGCCATATGCAAATCAGTCTTGACCCTGTGCCTCATGGGAACAGTCCAGCCCGAACTGCCAAGCCATGTCTTCCCTGGACCGGAATCAAGCATCCTAGGACCGGTTTCTGGCTATCAGCCGTCATCAGCCAGGATAGCTTGACTCCAGTGGCGTAGTGAGCACGGGTCCCACGTCTGGGAATACCCATCCCACTTAGGGCGAAAAGCGTTACAACAAACAAATGATGGACGGAATGCTGACAATGCAGACATTCTCCCCCAGTCAAGAGATCTGGGTCAAATCCATCGTTCTTTTGCCCACTACGCCACCCCAGTTTAGACATGGCCATATGCAAATCAGTCTTGACCCTGTGCCTCATGGGAACAGTCCAGCCCCAACTGCCAAGCCATGTCTTCCCTGGACCGGAATCAAGCATCCTAGGACCGGTTTCTGGCTATCAGCCGTCATCAGCCAGAGTGTTTGATTAGTTCTGATGCTCCGTCCATCACCACCCCCTTTTGTACTGCTTTGTTCGCCATAAGTTGGCAGGGTATGCTCAGACGTGAGTCCCTTGCTCACTTTGCCACTGGATTCAAGCAAGCCTGGCTGAAGACGGCTGAAATGCCAGAAACCGGTCCTAGGAAGCTTGTTTCCCGTCCAGGGAAGGCAGGGCTTGGCAGTTCGGGCTGGACTGTTCCCATGAGGCACAGGGTCAGACTGATTTGCATATGGCCATGTCTGAACTGGGGTGGCAGAGTGGGCTAAAGAATGGTGATGGATCAAACCCAGATCTGTTGACTGGGTGTGAGTGTTTGATTAGTTCTGATGCTCCGTCCATCACCACCCCCTTTTGTACTGCTTTGTTCGCCATAAGTTGGCAGGGTATGCTCAGACGTGAGTCCCTTGCTCACTTTGCCACTGGATTCAAGCAAGCCTGGCTGAAGACGGCTGAAATGCCAGAAACCGGTCCTAGGAAGCTTGTTTCCCGTCCAGGGAAGGCATGGCTTGGCAGTTCGGGCTGGACTGTTCCCATGAGGCACAGGGTCAGACTGATTTGCATATGGCCATGTCTGAACTGGGGTGGCAGAGTGGGCTAAAGAATGGTGATGGATCAAACCCAGATCTGTTGACTGGGTGTGAGTGTTTGATTAGTTCTGATGCTCCGTCCATCACCACCCCCTTTTGTACTGCTTTGTTCGCCATAAGTTGGCAGGGTATGCTCAGACGTGAGTCCCTTGCTCACTGTGCCACTGGATTCAAGCAAGCCTGGCTGAAGACGGCTGAAATGCCAGAAACCGGTCCTAGGAAGCTTGTTTCCCGTCCAGGGAAGGCAGGGCTTGGCAGTTCGGGCTGGACTGTTCCCATGAGGCACAGGGTCAGACTGATTTGCATATGGCCATGTCTGAACTGGGGTGGCAGAGTGGGCTAAAGAATGGTGATGGATCAAACCCAGATCTGTTGACTGGGTGTGAGTGTTTGATTAGTTCTGATGCTCCGTCCATCACCACCCCCTTTTGTACTGCTTTGTTCGCCATAAGTTGGCAGGGTATGCTCAGACGTGAGTCCCTTGCTCACTTTGCCACTGGATTCAAGCAAGCCTGGCTGAAGACGGCTGAAATGCCAGAAACCGGTCCTAGGAAGCTTGTTTCCCGTCCAGGGAAGGCAGGGCTTGGCAGTTCGGGCTGGACTGTTCCCATGAGGCACAGGGTCAGACTGATTTGCATATGGCCATGTCTGAACTGGGGTGGCAGAGTGGGCTAAAGAATGGTGATGGATCAAACCCAGATCTGTTGACTGGGTGTGAGTGTTTGATTAGTTCTGATGCTCCGTCCATCACCACCCCCTTTTGTACTGCTTTGTTCGCCATAAGTTGGCAGGGTATGCTCAGACGTGAGTCCCTTGCTCACTTTGCCACTGGATTCAAGCAAGCCTGGCTGAAGACGGCTGAAATGCCAGAAACCGGTCCTAGGAAGCTTGTTTCCCGTCCAGGGAAGGCAGGGCTTGGCAGTTCGGGCTGGACTGTTCCCATGAGGCACAGGGTCAGACTGATTTGCATATGGCCATGTCTGAACTGGGGTGGCAGAGTGGGCTAAAGAATGGTGATGGATCAAACCCAGATCTGTTGACTGGGTGTGAGTGTTTGATTAGTTCTGATGCTCCGTCCATCACCACCCCCTTTTGTACTGCTTTGTTCGCCATAAGTTGGCAGGGTATGCTCAGACGTGAGTCCCTTGCTCACTTTGCCACTGGATTCAAGCAAGCCTGGCTGAAGACGGCTGAAATGCCAGAAACCGGTCCTAGGAAGCTTGTTTCCCGTCCAGGGAAGGCAGGGCTTGGCAGTTCGGGCTGGACTGTTCCCATGAGGCACAGGGTCAGACTGATTTGCATATGGCCATGTCTGAACTGGGGTGGCAGAGTGGGCTAAAGAATGGTGATGGATCAAACCCAGATCTGTTGACTGGGTGTGAGTGTTTGATTAGTTCTGATGCTCCGTCCATCACCACCCCCTTTTGTACTGCTTTGTTCGCCATAAGTTGGCAGGGTATGCTCAGACGTGAGTCCCTTGCTCACTTTGCCACTGGATTCAAGCAAGCCTGGCTGAAGACGGCTGAAATGCCAGAAACCGGTCCTAGGAAGCTTGTTTCCCGTCCAGGGAAGGCAGGGCTTGGCAGTTCGGGCTGGACTGTTCCCATGAGGCACAGGGTCAGACTGATTTGCATATGGCCATGTCTGAACTGGGGTGGCAGAGTGGGCTAAAGAATGGTGATGGATCAAACCCAGATCTGTTGACTGGGTGTGAGTGTTTGATTAGTTCTGATGCTCCGTCCATCACCACCCCCTTTTGTACTGCTTTGTTCGCCATAAGTTGTCAGGGTATGCTCAGACGTGAGTCCCTTGCTCACTTTGCCACTGGATTCAAGCAAGCCTGGCTGAAGACGGCTGAAATGCCAGAAACCGGTCCTAGGAAGCTTGTTTCCCGTCCAGGGAAGGCAGGGCTTGGCAGTTCGGGCTGGACTGTTCCCATGAGGCACAGGGTCAGACTGATTTGCATATGGCCATGTCTGAACTGGGGTGGCAGAGTGGGCTAAAGAATGGTGATGGATCAAACCCAGATCTGTTGACTGGGTGTGAGTGTTTGATTAGTTCTGATGCTCCGTCCATCACCACCCCCTTTTGTACTGCATCCCATGCAAACAACATATCCAGGACCCAGAAGACCCCACATCATGAAAATCAGACATATGAGTCTCAGCAAACACGAATCCATGTACATTAACACATCACAGTCTGCCATGCATATAACCCAGCTGCATGAGGGACAGAGTTGCATACACCATTGTGCGCTGTCAGATGCTCACACACCTATATGTCACACAGGTCTTGTCTCCCACAGTCACATTGCAGATGTCATGCTGACCCTCGGAATCATGGACACCCCAGTTGTACGTAGCAACAAGCCACACCCTAATTACACAGAGGCACACACCTGAGGGCACATGTCACGAAGCACAACCTGCAATTTCACACGCAGGAGTGGGATTACAGAGTGTTTCTGAATGCCCTTGAGGGGGCAGGACTGGGCAGGACTAAGTGAAACAGTGTTTTGCCCCGGACAGTAGTCAGGTGGCTATGCAATTGTGGCATACTTGCCATACCTACTCCTGATGCCCAAAAATTTTAGTACCCTGCTGCATGGTTTTGTATTGAATACCCCAGAAACATGTTGCGAGTCAGACCAGCAATTGGTACACATCTCAAGGGCACACACAGTTCACATGTCAGATCTCAGGCATTGTGTAAACAATTGACGCACCCATGACAAACACAACAGAGTCACAGGAACTGATGCTGACTGGTACCTGATACATAGCTGACTGCAGGGACACAGTGCCCTAGTGACACAATCCAAAGACTGTAGGAGCCACACCTGTGGAACAGACGAGGAGGGTGCATCACACAGATGAGGGACCTGATTTGGGGACTACAAGACCTAAATAATGTGGAAGTGTGACCCAGACAAAAGACTGCTATTTGCATGTCAGACATAGTACACAGATCAGGCATGGACTTACCCCCCTTCCTGCTGCTGTCTGGCCTTCAGCTGCCTATCCAGGTCCGGGAAGACCACCGCCAGTATCCAGAGCATCTGGGGAGTCAGGGTCCGGTGTCCGCCCCTCCTGTGTGGAGGTGACAGCTTCAGCTGGACTCTAGCTATCCTCCGGGTCCAGCCCCGAAGGTCCTGCCACCTCTTCTGGCAGTTGCGGATGCGGCGCTTATAGACCCCCACAGAACGAACAGCCCGGGCGATGGTCAGCCAGATCTCCTGCTTGTGGTGGGCATCAACCTGTGAGGAGGACAAAGTGAAAAGTACATTACCACACATGCCCCAGATTTGTGCAGCACACAATTAGATATACATGTCATCATCACAAAGGGAAAATAATTACACAGGTAGTGCAACCCTGGGGAATGAAAATTCAAATGCATGTCTGACATGTTAACAATGCATGGATAGTTTAAGCTGGCAAAAATGCACTTTAGCGGCAGGAAAAATATTCAGTACATGTTCCTACACACTTTGGGGGATGAAAGTAGTCAGTGATAATGCTTGCCACTGCTGTACACACTGCTAGTACTGCTAGTCAGACAACATGCTTAATTAGGAAGGCAGTGGACAGCACACTCACCTGCTCCCCTAGTGTCCCATAGAGCTTTCTGTACTTTGGAAGGAGCCCATCCAGCAGGGCCTGGTTCTCCTCCTCAATGACGGCTGGGGCCCTCTCCAGTGTACGTGCCATAGCAGGAGCCAGAGGATGCAGAGACAGCAGCAGTGGTAGCAGGGATGTGGTCCAGTAGCATGTAGTGCAGGCAAGTGAGCTCCCTGGGGTCTGGCCAGCCTTATATCTGTGCTGCAGAGGCAGACTCTGTGCCATGTGTCCAAAGTGATAGGTCCAACACGGTTGCATTCTATGAATCTGGCCAATCCATTTAAAAGTACGACTCGTACACGCCTTCCGCATCGTTCAAATCTTCACCTTCATGGAACACTTGAAATTGCAACATTGTTGTAGGCATCCAACTGAATTTCCAGTGCACAACTCGTACAAGTTTTGAATCTGCATCCGTCTCCATGAAAGTCCTGAGCCAATGGGTGCGCCCGGATTGTACAACGCATATATTAAATGTACACATGCACCCGTCTCCATATGATTCAATGGCCAAGGCATACGCACGGCTCGGACATGACCCGTGCAATGCGTACGCATTGTCACCCGTGTCGGACCTCATTGCATTCAATGACAAGGCGTACGCACGGCTCGGACATGACCCGTGCAATGCGTACGCATTGTCACCCGCGTCGGACCGCATTAGTGTGACTATTAGACGGATGCAACACACATATAATGGCCATGGACACCTGCACACACCTGCCACACTATAGCATTGGCCACACAGTGTCCCATGGCATGTGAGGCTGCATTCCCTGGGTGTTTGAGGGGGCCACAGCAGTTTTTTTGTCTGGCAATTTGTGCAGCCACTCCCAGGCTGTTATCTTGTACATGGGGGAGAGTCCTTTGTGTGTTGTGCACATTAGCACTGTGATGTGCAATTGGACAGTAATTGGCATGAGTGAAGGCCACAGTGTCAGGTTGGATATGTTTGGGGCATGTCACATACACCCTGAGTCCTAGGGGTGATGGCATGTACGTCACAGTGAGACCTGTAGCCCCAATACTGATGTGCTCCCACAGTCTGTGTGCATGTTGTATCTCAGATGTGTCTGATCACATGTTACCAATGGGTGACAGTCTCCACATCCATGTGGTATATGCATCACCTTGATGGGGTGTGTGTTTAAGAGACGTACATGTAGGGCCGGCATGGACAACAGTGGCCACTACCTGTGGGACTTACGCTTGCCTTGTGGTGTGTACGTGCTACACCATGTCCATTGCTGTGTTGATGTGGCAATACAGGGAGCCTGGGTTTCTGCATGGCAAAGATCTGTGATGCCTGGGAGACATGAGTCCTCATTAGTCACTGGGGTGGGTTTTTTGAACGTTGCAGCAGCACATAGGTTGGGTGACACAGCCAGATGATTAGCCCATTGCACTACATGGGACTCATGTGGACATGTGGAATTGAGATGTGAGGTGGTGGTCTTGTAGGTGACATATGTGTCCATGACCAACAGCACACACCTCAGTACATTGTGTAATGTCATGAACTAGCATGTGAGAGTGATCTTGATCATGGCCACATGGGGGGATGTACTGACAATCTTCCTTTGTGCATCTCTGTACTGCAGGGCACCAGCTGTGCATCATCCGTTCCCAGACCTTGCAACCATGCAGGAACGCGACAGCATCAGACGGTACCGCTTCACCAGGCCACTGATTGAGGAGTTGGCGGAGCAGTTGGCGCCACATCTGCTACCTGGTTGGACATACCCTACAGCACTGACCCCAGAGGTGAAGGTGATGGCAGCGCTGCACTTCTCTGCTACTGGTACCTTCCAGTACACTGTGGCTACTGCTGGTGGTATGTCGCAAACAATGTTTAGTCGGGTGCTACGCGATGTCTTGGAGGGGATGTTGCAATTCCTCGACCTGTATATCAAGCTCCCAAGCCAAGATGAACTCCCTGAAATTAAGGAATCCTTTTATACACTGGGGAGGATGCCAAACATCATTGGATCCATTGACGGGACACATGTTGCCCTGATACCACCACAGGCACATGGGCAGGCATACCGTAACAGGAAGCACTACCATTCGATCAATGCTCTGGTGGTCTGTCTTGCTGACATGTTGATCACACATGTGTGTGCAACGTTCCCTGGTTCAGAGCACGATGCCTACATAATGAGGAGTAGTCACATTGCAACGCTGATGTCACAGATGCCAGCTCAGCGTGCCTAGCTTGTCGGTGTGTACTGACTGTTTCTCATTGTGTGTGTTTGTCATTGTTGTATTCCACACTCCTACCAAACTCATCTACTTGTTCATATTTGTGTGTGTAGGTGACTCCGGATATCCCAACATGCCGTGGTTGCTGACACCCCTCAGGAACCCTGTGACACCAGCCGAGCTGCGCTAGAATGAGGCACATGGTCAGAGAAGGAGGGTGATTGAGCGGACATTCAGCCTCCTGAAAAGCTGCTTTCGCTGCCTGGACAAGACCGGAGGGGCCCTCCCATATGAGCCTGCAAAGGTGTGCAAAATAATACTGGTCTGCTGCATGCTACACAACATGGCGGTGCGGAAGGAGGTGCCTCTCATCCTGAATGAGGATGACGACGACCAACGTCCGGCACCTGTGGAGGATCCCGGCCTGGGCCATGATGCCAGTGATGATGAAGATGATGGTGACGTCCGCTCCCAGCTCATCAACAACTTCTTCACTTGAAAGTGAGTTTCCAGGGTTGTTATGTGAATGTATGGAGGTAGCCAGGAATGTGTTGAGCCAGCTCTGTTGCTGTCTGATTGTGTCTGTGTGCAACTTGACTGGATGCGTACTGTGATGTGTCCATTCAGGTGGTGTGTACTCCACAATAGGGTAGTACTGCTAACTAGTCAGGACAATGGACCCTAACACAGCTGCCCTCAACCTCACGCAGTGGCTGACCTCCTGTGCCGACGACCTCGCCCCAATGAAGAACCCACTCACCAGACCCAGAAGCAAGAAGGCCCCCTGGTTCACCGACAAACTCAAGGACTCCAAGAAGGCCTGCCGCACCCTCGAGAAGGCCTGGCTCCTCGACAAGACCGCCGACAACATGACTGCCCTCAAACTCGCCACCCGCAAACACCACCAGCTCATCCGCACCACCAAGAAGAAATCCCTGAAGGAACGACTGGACAAGAACACCCATGTCAGCAAGGAGCTCTTCAACATCGTCAAGGAGATCTCCAACCCCAGCACCGGCTACAACGACATCACTCCCACGCAGGACCTCTGCGACTCCCTCGCCTCGTACTTCCACCGCAAGATCGCCGACATCCACAACAGCTTCGGCGTTCCACCCCCGCACCCATCGGTCGAACCTACACACCCCGCCGCCACTCTCCAGACATGGACCGAGGTGACCCCCGAAGACACGACACGCATGATGAATACCATCCACTCCGGATCTCCGACCGACCCATGCCCCCACCATGTCTTCAACAAGGCCACCTCTACCATCGCACCCCACCTCCGAGACATCATCAACACCTCCTTCGACACAGCCACCTTCCCGGAGAGCTGGAAGCACACCGAGCTCAGCGCACTACTGAAGAAACCTACAGCTGACCCGACTGACCTCAAGAACTTCCGCCCCATCTCGCTCCTTCCCTTCCCTGCCAAGGTCATCGAGAAGATCGTCAACAAGCAACTGGCCGCCTTCCTTGAGACGAACGGATCCCTCGACCCTTCGCAGTCCGGATTCAGAGCCAACCACAGCACCGAGACCGCCCTCATCGCAGCCACCGACGACATCCGAGCCCTGCTCGACAACGGCGAAACAGCGGCACTCATCCTCCTAGACCTCTCCGCAGCATTTGACACTGTCTGCCACCGCACCCTAGTCCAACGCCTCAACAACACAGGCATCCAAGGGAAGGCCCTGGAATGGATCATCTCCTACCTCTCTGGCAGAACACAGAGAGTACGCCTCCCTCCGTTCCGCTCTGAGGCCACCGAAGTCATCTGCGGCATCCCGCAAGGATCATCGCTCAGCCCCACTCTCTTCAACATCTACATGAAACCCCTCGCTGCCATCGCACGCCAACACAACCTCAACATCATTTCCTACGCCGATGACACCCAGCTGATCCTCTCCCTCACCAGAGACCCCGACACCGCCAAAGCCAGCCTACACGAAGGGATGAAAGACGTCGCCGAATGGATGAACATCAGCCGCCTGAAGTTGAACACAGACAAGACAGAAGTCCTCATCCTGGGACCGTCGCCCTCCGCATGGGACGACTCCTGGTGGCCCCCGGCACTAGGCACCGCACCCAAACCAACGGACCACGCACGCAACTTGGGCGTCATCCTGGACTCCTCCCTATCGATGACCAGACAAGTCAACGCCGTCTCCTCAGCTTGCTTCCACAACCTTCGCATGCTCCGCAAAATCTTCCGATGGATCCCGACCGAGACCAGGAAGACGGTCACCCAGGCCCTCGTCACCAGCAGACTTGACTACGGAAACACCCTCTACGCCGGTACAACAGCCAAGCTTCAGAAAAGACTTCAACGTATCCAGAACGCCTCCGCCCGACTCATCCTGGACATCCCCCGACGCAGCCACATCTCGAGCCACCTAAGAGACCTGCACTGGCTCCCTGTCAACAAGAGGATCACGTTCAGACTCCTCACCCACGCACACAAATCCCTCCACGACCTGGGCCCAAGATACCTCAAAGACCGACTGACCTTCTACACGCCCACCCGCCAGCTTTGATCCGCAAACCTCGCCCTCGCCGTCGTCCCCCGCATCCAGAGGGCCACCGCCGGGGGAAGATCCTTCTCCTACCTGGCGGCTAAGACATGGAACTCCCTGCCCGTCCACCTGCGACTGACCCAGGACCACCTCGCCTTCAGGAGACAGCTCAAGACCTGGCTGTTCGAGCAGTAGCAGCCCCCCTCCCCCAAGCGCCTTGAGACCCTTCCGGGTGAGTAGTGCGCGATATAAATTTCATGATTGATTGATTGATAGTGTTTGTGTAGGTGTTTTGCAACATGTTTTGTGCATGTGTATTGCATTTCTCTCCTGTTCGTCTGTGCTTTTGACTGTATCTTGTCTGTCCTTCCCAGGGTCCTTTGCCTGTTGTGTGGTCAACACTGACCCCCAAAACACACAAGATGATGGACGGAATGTTGCACAATGGCAAAACACTCACCCCCAGTCACAGATCTGGGTTTAATCCATCGTTATTTTGCTCACCACACCACCCCAGTTCAGACATGGCCATATGCAAATCAGTCTTGACCCTGTGCCTCATGGGAACAGTCCAGCCCGAACTGCCAAGCCATGTCTTCCCTGGACCGGAATCAAGCATCCTAGGACCGGTTTCTGGCTATCAGCCGTCATCAGCCAGGATAGCTTGACTCCAGTGGCGTAGTGAGCACGGGACCCACGTCTGGGCATACCCTTCCCACATAGGGTGAACAGCAAAACACACAAGATGATGGACGGAATGTTGCACAATGGCAAAACACTCACCCCCAGTCACAGATCTGGGTTTAATCCATCGTTATTTTGCTCACCACACCACCCCAGTTCAGACATGGCCATATGCAAATCAGTCTTGACCCTGTGCCTCATGGGAACAGTCCAGCCCGAACTGCCAAGCCATGTCTTCCCTGGACCGGAATCAAGCATCCTAGGACCGGTTTCTGGCTATCAGCCGTCATCAGCCAGGATAGCTTGACTCCAGTGGCGTAGTGAGCACGGGACCCACGTCTGGGCATACCCTTCCCCCCAACACCCAGAAGCCAACACCAGTGTGGAAGTTGAGAATTCCCATCAACTGATGTACCACACATCCCTGGACTTCCATTCTCCAAAACATTGTGAGCGTGTGTCCACTGTTACGTAAAATTACCGTGCAACTATTGTGGAATAAACGTGTTGCTGGTGTGTAATGAACCTATGCTACGCTTTGTTATGTGCGTTGTCTGTCTTCCCACATCTCAGTGATATCTGCTTACCTTACCTGTGGACTTGTTACCACTGACTGTGCTTGGTGTTGTGTCTGTGAATGCCAATGTGTTACAGGTCAACATCATTGTGTGTGATGAGTCACATGGCCAAGGTGAGTATGTTTTGTGTTGCCATAGTGGTGTATCTCCCTCACATGTGTCACATCCCCATTACTGACCTTACGTTGGTCACATTGTTGCAGTATTTGGCATGCACTGTGTTGTGTAGCAGATCGACTTTGCATTGAACATGACAAGTTTGAATCACAACAGAGGCAAGTATGGTGTACTGGTGAGTTTATTTACAAACATGTGTGAGTGAGGTGCACAGGATGTTGGGTGCTGTACAGTGGTTTGGGAATCCAAAGTTCACATTTGAGTTGGACGTGCTGGTAGATGAAATGTCCAGAGTAAAGTCCACAGTCATCTGATACATTGGCCCAACATGAACCCTCCATGTCATGTGGGCGAGTTGTGTGTGATTGGACAAGGTGAACGGGTTGCGCACAAAGAACATTGTCCAGAACAGGTTTAGAGGCCCTGGGGGATGTGCTGGGACATCTGCCTCTCACATGTCCTTCTTCGGACGACCCCTCTTCTTCCGGTGGGGATCCTCATGTGCAGGCCTCTGCGGTGCAGGGGACTCTCCGCCAGAGTCCTCCTCCCTCCCTGTGGCGCTGGCAGATGGTGTTGCGACAGATGTTGTGGGCACACAGGGGGGTGGGGACAGGTTGGTGTTGATCTGGTGGAGGCATTGTAGTATGTCCCGATGCACCGAAGTAAGGGCATCCCACTTTGCCTTCATGCGGGCATGGTGGGCGACCTGCTCCTGTTTTATGTCCTTGAGGATCCCCACTACCTGGTCAAATCCTCCGGTGCTATCTTGGTACGCATCTATGTTGCGTGCCAGTTGGGGGTCATCATGCAGTCCAGACCACTCTGCAAGGCGTGACCTGTGCCTCCCACCCCTCCCAGCACCCCTCTCCACACGGGCAGGATCATCAGCGGTACGCACAGGTGACCCTGGGACCCCTAGGGTGGTGTTGCTGGTGGTGTTGACTGTAGCTTCCGGGGGGTCCTGTGTCCCTGTGCTGCGGGTGTTGATTGTCCTTGCTCTGTCCGTGTTGGCGGGGGTGCCCTGTCGGTGTCCAGATGGTGGAGGCGTGGGTACAGGGGGGGCAGATGTTGCTGCTGCTGGTGCTGCATGATGGCTCACACCGGAGGGGCCAGGTTGGTCGTCGTCATCCGAAGAGGACAGTGAGAGAGTCAGACCAGAGAGCTCAGTGTCCAACAGAGTCTGGGACTGGGTATCCTCGTCATTTGTCAGTGGGTGCCCAGGACGACCTGTGTTTGGAAGAGACACACAATGTGATTTATGTTTCTACATGCATCGTTGGTTCACAATCATGACATTTTCTACTTTTATAACAGATGCCTGCCTGTACACTGCTTTTTCCCAGCTTGTCACGGACAGAGTTTGATCTTGTTGTTGGCCATTTGCCAGCATGGCCTTGTGCTCCCCACAACAGAGCCCAGTGTCAGACATCTTGTTGGTTCCTTCCCACTCCCTGTGAGGCGAGTATGGCTCAGGTTGATCTTACTGGGCCATGTGGGTGGGTGTAGGTTGTCTGTGACTGCAAGTCCCATCATACTCTTGGCTACACCCCCCTTCCCAGCATGCCCATGCTTCCTTCCTCTTGACTCTGCTTCCCTGTGAGGGGGTGTGACAGCAATGGCAAGATGGCTGACTGTGGAATCCTGGTGTTTGTTTGGCTAGCAGTCCCAGCATGGCCTTGTGCTCCCCACAACAGAGCCCAGTGTCAGACATCTTGTCGGTCCCTTCCCACTCCCTGTGAGGCGAGTATGGTTCAGGTTGATCTTGCTGGGCCATGTGGGTGGGTGTAGGTTGCCTGTGACTGCGAGTCCCATCATACTCTTGGCTACACCCCTCTTCCCAGCATGCCCATACTTCCTCCCTCTTGACTCTGCTTCCCTGTGAGGGGGTGTGACAGCAATGGCAAGATGGCTGACCGTGGAATCCTGGTGTTTGTTTGGCTAGCAGTCCCAGCATGGCCTTGTGCTCCCCACAACAGAGCCCAGTGTCAGACATCTTGTCGGTCCCTTCCCACTCCCTGTGAGGCGAGTATGGTTCAGGTTGATCTTGCTGGGCCATGTGGGTGGGTGTAGGTTGTCTGTGACTGCGAGTCCCATCATACTCTTGGCTACACCCCCCTTCCCAGCAGGCCCATGCTTCCTCCCTCTTGACTCTGCTTCCCTGTGAGGGGGTGTGACAGCAATGGCAAGATGGCTGACTGTGGAATCCTGGTGTTTGTTTGGCTACAAGTCCCAAGTGAGCCCCTGTGCTTCACACAGCAGCAGCCAGTACGGGGGATCATTTGCTGATATTTCAATGAGGTGTGTGTCAAAGCATTGTACCCGGTGAGTTGTGTGGAGTTTGTGTTGGGGGGGGGGGTGTCTCCCCATGCTGATTAGTATGGTCAGGGCTGTCAGTCCTCCTTCCCATCATGACACGTGCTTCCATTGTAGGGCGTGCAAGTTGTCTTTCAGGATGTCAGTCAGTGGTGTCCTGCTTCTGATTTGCGCACATGCCCTAGCAGGGCCTTGTGCTCCCCACAGCAGGACCCAGTGTCAGCCATCTTGTCAGTCATTTTCCACTCCCTGTGATGTGGGCATGTTTCAGAGAGGTCTTGATGGGCCAATCAGAGGGGGAGCATTATCTGTGACTACAGGCCCCATCATGCTTTTGGCTACACTCACTTCACCTGCATCCCCACTATTCCTTCCTGACAGTCAGCTGCACTGTGAGGTGGTGTGTTTGTGGTGGCAAACTGTCTTGCTGGATGTATTTGGCTTGGTGCCAGTGGTTTGCTCTATTTGTTTGTAGGTTGGTGCATGTCATGGCACAGTCCCCAGTCACTATGAGATGGCAGGTATTGTGTTTGTGTGACTGGCATACACATCTTGGGTTGATTATCTATTGGTTAGTGTAGATTTGCTTGGGGTGCATGGTTTCACTGTCCCCTTGCCACACAACCTTGGGTTTGTTGTTTGTGTACTCACCAGTCTCTGGGATGTCTGTTAGGCCATGGACGCTCTCTGGTGGTAGGATGTCCCGCACCTTCTCCTCCCAGGTCCTGAAGTAGACTGGTTTGGCAGGAGGGCCACCGCCGGTGCGCTGACTCAAGGCGGGATCTTTCTCGATGAGTTGTATTCCGTACGTGTCGGTTGTAATTTACTCGCGTTGCATCGTACTGCACGGGTCGGACGGCGCTGGTCCGTGTCGGACGGTATTCGGTCCGGGTCCGTGTCGGTCGGTTCGTTTTGCGGCCGGAATCGGAATCGGCCCCTTTATTGTCATTAGAAACTTTATGCTCTGTATCCCCCATATGGGTACTCATATACTGTAAAGAGCAGATATTCCTTCATCCATGGAACAAACATCCAATTTCAAGTGATCAATTGACCCAAAATACATTCTAAAACAACTGTTATTCATGTGATGTCCAGCCTGTCATTCTACCAACCTTATCACAGGTTTGCACATATATTGAAGCTGTAATTGGAATGTGTATAAAGTCTGGTACAACTATTGTTGTTTAAGAATGTATTTTGGGTCAACTGTATGCTAGTTCTGTGGATGAAGGAATATCAGTAGTTAAAAATTACTAGAACTTAACTACATTTTGGAGACACTGAGTCTGAAGGAGGAGTTTTATCCAAGACCATTATCTCAGTCACAATTACAAGCCACAGTATGCACATGCCTCGATATATGACGTATGTACGCATAGCCCTTTTAGAGAACTGTTGCTCTTTAAGTTTATTTTTCCTGGGAATCTATGATATTGTAATTCAATAATTCAACTTTATTGCAGATTGTTCAGAACTTTATTGCAGATTATTCAGAACTCAGAAGCTAGATTACTCTTAAAAGTGCCTAGGCGTCTATCAATTGCTCCCTGTTAAGGAGAGAATTAAATTTAAGGCACTAGTCTTGGCTCACAGAGCTTTCTATGGCACAGGCCCTCACTATCTTTCAATGAAGCTTCAACATTATCATCCGTCTAGGGTCCTCCGTTTGTCTGACGGCAACTTTCTATCGGTGCAAAGGCTCAAGAAAACTGTGGGGATGGGTGTCGTTCTCCTACCTTGCACCTCAAGCATAACACCAAACTCCCGCTCCATTGCCACATGATCGGGGGAATATCTCTTTAGGAACTCTGTGAAAACTTGGCTGTTTGATTTGGCCTTTTGAGGGCGTTCCTCTGTGGATGGAGTGAATTATTGCAGTTTATTGAGAGCTGGGACATTCTGATGCGTATCTCGTGATCTTTATAAATTCTTGATTGATTGATTGATTTAACATTTGGCCTGACCCACAAAGCAAGCATAACACACTTGATATCTTGGTGGATTAACTTGCTGTTTCTAGAGATCACTTGGGAGGAATGAACACCCTACTCTGTTAGAGTGCAAAATGCCTTTGATTGGGAGCAAGCTGGGACCCTGAAACTGTCGGCTGAGCCGCACATTCTGTGAGCCCTGACAACTTGCTAACACTTTGACACTACGCCACCCACCCTCCCTTAAAATACTCCCACCTAATATGACCTGAGACTTGACAACAGACTCCAACTATCTGCTCAAATTAACATGTGTCCTTGCGGTTCTCACTTAGGAATCCAAACATTTGCTTGTGATACCTGCCCGCTCTTGTAAAAGGCCCGCTTTCTTGAGTCATCACTTCTTTCCCGTCTCCCCCACTCCTTCTTACTTCCCCCATTTCTGTTTACCAATCCCTCCCCAGTAACAACGCCTAAATTTCATAAACAACCAACGCATGTAACATCAAAAACACCACCACGAACCTGTTCCGTTAACTCTAATATACCAGGGTGGGCAGCAGGCCTTCTCCTTACAGGTGGAGAGAAAAGTGATTTCCCTTCAACATGACGCAGTGATGGCATGGCAGTCGTATGGACATCATGGCACTCCAAACTTGTTCCCCCTCCTAACTTTCCCGTCCTGGAAATCCTGCTCCACCGCCCAGGGCTCTGATTGGACTAGCTGATTTCTCCTTCTGCATGTTCTCCGGGACGTTGCTCGCAAAGGAGGGTGTGGGTACCCACACGGGTTAGGGAAACTCTTGATTCATGCAGCCCGTCAAGTGCTAGGGGAGACACTGTAATGGCAATACTCTCACAGCCGACCAGGGGGTGCAGGGACAGAATATCGATATAAAAATATCGAATTGCACAATTATCGAGATAACAACATTGTGGGTCAGAATTATCGTCAGAAAAAATATCGTGGTCAAGAATATCGAATTTAGGTAAGTAATATCAATGTTTAAAATATCGAAGTGTTTAATATCGTTTGCAAGAATATAGTTGTTAGAAATATCGATTTTTTATTCATATGTATTTTAGTATATACGTTATATGTATGTGATGTATTTTTTTTGTATAAGAATTGTTTGTATTTTTATTATAGGTGTTAAAACTTTAGTAGTTATTCATTTTTTTTATTTGAATTTTGCGTTTTTAGTACTGTAGCGGGTTGTGGGTTTATAGGGGAATACGGTGGGAAGTAATGTAATTATATTAAAGTATTGATTATTTTTAGTAGTTACTAAAATAAATTATTTGAATTTTGCGTTTTTAGTACCGTAGCGGGTTGTGGGTTTATAGGGGAATAGGATGGGAAGTGATTTAATTATATTAAATGTATTGAATATTTTTTATTTATTAATATTTGTTTAATTGAGATATTATAGTGTTAAATGGGGAAAGTATTTTATATGACTTAATTAATATTTTGTTATTAATAATTTTTAACGAATTATTGGCAATTAATTATGGTAATTGTGTAAATAATTTTAGGTGTGTGTTATATATAGGTGTAAATGGTGGAAAGTAATTTATTTTTAATTGATGATTCAAAAATTAGTCATTAATTAAATTTAATTAATTAGTAATTATTTACGGTAATTGTGTAATTAATTTTAGGTGTGTGTTTATAGGTGTAAATGGTGGAAAGGGTGGGAAGTAATTTTTTTTAATTTATGGATTAATAATTAGTTTATAATTAATTTAAATGAATGAATTAGTAATTAATTATGGTAATTGTGTAATAAATTTTAGGTGTGTCTTGTAGTGTTTATAGGTGAGAAGGGTGGGAAGTAATTTATTTTTAATTGATAAATTAATAATTAATTGATAATAATTTAGATTAATTAATTTGAAAATAAATATAATAATTAAGTAATTAGTTGTAGGTGGGTGTTGTGTATATTATAGTGTTAAAGCTTCTGTATTCAATGATTTTGTTTAATTAATAATAATATTTTAACTGATTATTAATTATGTTAATTATGGAAATAAATTTAAATACAACTTTTTAAGTGTTGTTTGGTGTTATAGGGTAGTACATAAAATAAAACATTTATGTTTTGCATAATGTTTTTGTTTGTTAATATTTGCTCCTTTTAAATAATTATTGTTTTTAAAAGTATTTATTTATTAATTTTATATAATATTTGTAGCTTTTTGTTATATGTAATTTATATTATAATGCGTGTTCTTTTTATGTTTAATATTTTTAAATGTATATATTTTTTCTATTGTTTATTTATTTTTATGATTTTTGAATTTTTACTATTGTTTAAATGTTATTAGTAATTTTTGTTTCTCTGCAATCCAGAACTTTCCCTACTGTTGCACTAACTGGAGTGGGAAGAGTAATTTTTATACCTTCGCTATCCAGCACTTTTTCTACTGTTGCACTCACTGGAGTGGGAATAGTAATTTTTACGCCTCCACAATCCAGAACTTTCCCTACTGTTGCACTCACTGGAGTGGGAATAGTAATTATTACCCCTTCACTATCCAGCACTTTCCCTACTGTTGCACTCTTTGGAGTGGGAATAGTAATTTTTACTCCTCCGCTATCCACCACTTTCCCTACTGTTGCACTCACTGGAGTGGGAATAGTAATTTTTACTCCTCCACTATCCAGCACTTACCCTACTGTTAAACTCACTAGAGTGGGAATAGTAATTTTTACCTCCCGCTATCCAACACTTTCCCTACTGTTGCACTCACTGGAGTGGGAATAGTAGTTTTTACCCCTCCGCTATCCAGCCCTTTCCCTACTTTTGCATTGATTGAAGTTGGAATAGTAATTTTTTCCTCTACGCTAACCAACATTTTCCCTACTGTTTCTCTTACTGGATTGGGAATAGTAATTTTTACCCCTCCGCTATCCAGCACTTTAACTACTGTTGCACTCACTGGAGTGGAAATAGTAATTTTTACTCCTCTGCTATCCAGCACTTTCCCTACTGTTAAACTCATTGGAGTGAGAATAGTAATTTTTACCCCTCCGCTATCCATCACTTACCCTACTGTTGCACTCACTGGAGTGGGAATAGTAACTTATACTGCTTCGCTATCCAACATTTTCCCTACTGTTGCATTTATTGTATTGCGAAATATAAGTTTTTTTTATAATGTAATGTTTTAAGTTATTATAGAATGTTTTTTATTTTAAAATATTGATATATATATATTATTTTTATATAATTTTAAAGTTTACAAATTAAATAAAGATAATAGTAAAATATATGTATATGTATAAATTATTATGTTTGTGTGTCTATATTTTTTAAATTACGTTTATTTGTTACATTTAGTTAAACTGTATATTAAATTAAATTTAGTTTGTTAAAAATAATATTATTATTTAATATATTTAATATATTTTATTTTATTCTATATATATTTTTAATTCGATATGTTTTACATCAATCAATCAATCAGGGAATTGTAAGCGCGCTACTCACCCGTGAGAGTCTCATGGCGCTGAGGGGGGGGGGTCCGCAGATCTGTTTAGCCGAAGAGCCAAGTCTTGAGGGTCTTCCTGAAGGTGAATCTTCTAACCTCGTACTGGCCAAAACCCCACGCATCCACAGAGCCAGAGCAGGTGGAAGATCCTTCTCTCACATTGCAGCCAAGACCTGGAACGAGCTACCGGCAGAAATCAGACGCGTCCCCTCCCTGAACACCTTCAGGAAGACCCTCAAGACCTGGCTCTTCGGCTAAACAGATCTGCGGACCCCCCCCCTCAGCACCTTGAGAACCTCACGGGTGAGTAGCGCGCTTACAATTCCCTAATTGATTGATTGATTGAAGTATAGGGAGTCGATATTTTTGTATTCTATATTTTTACTTCGATATTTAGAACATCGATGTTCGTTACATCGATATTCTATCACTGAACCAAGCAGGGGTGTCCTTCCTTATGTGTGACAGTTGTTGTTCCCTCTTATCAGGTGGTCTCATCCCTTTTGTTTCTTTACACTGTGTTATCACACTCCGCCTCCTGGCCTACCTGAACTCTTCTGTGAGCTAGAAGAGGAAGAAGCAACAAACACACCGAAGGCTTGGCTGGCAATTAATGCTCAAGGCTGGTTCTCAGCCCTGCTGCCCATCTCTGCATGAGGGAGGGATTGTAGGCAGATCTGCGGTTCCTCCTTGCATCTTGCTGTCTCTTCATTGGTGAGCGGTTGGAATGCTGGCACATTGTGAAAGTAAATGCAGAGATGGGTGTATTCTGTCCATTGCAAGCCCATGCAACGCAGTACAAAGACCCAGCCAGGTCACAGTGCAGACGCCATGCACACAACTATGCAGTGCAACTCAACAAGGTAGTTGGGGTAGCCCGACCAGTTGCGGCACCTCCGGTGCACGAAGCGCTAAATATGAACAGAAAGAAAATAAAGTCAAGAGAGGAAAGTCAAACCAAAGTAAATGAGAAGTAAGAATAGAAATTCAATAGAACACTGATATTTAACATTTTCAGGGGCATAGCTTCACTGGGGTATTTGGGGTGTTACCCCCCTCCTAATAAACGCATTTTCTGGTAAATAGTTGGGGACAGGTGGTGGCAGTCGGATTTCACCAGTAATTCTTTACATACACACAGAAAAAAACACACACTCTAGCTCTGTTTTAAAAGTCCTAAAAAATATTGGTTATTTTACAAAATATTGTGTTTTCTCTCTTAGTACTCCTGCTAATTCGCATTCCTCTCCCTTTCCACTGCCCCTTAGGCCCCTCTCATGTACTCTGCTTGTCCTTTAATGTATTTAAACATTATATTCCAGCCTGATTTACGGAAAATCTGAAACTTCCCCCCAATCTTCCTGACCAAGCTGCACTCCTGAAGTTTTGTTTTTAAATATGCCTTTGGTCAGCATTGAGGAGCATCAGCACCACATTGGATAAGTGTTTATTATCTTTGTGGTTTGATGGCACCTTTTTCAAAGGAAGAAAGCAGGGAAGAAAAATTAAAAATACAGCCCTCCTCTTTCTTTTCACTTTGTTTGTTTAGCGCTGGCGAAGAGGGGCTGCATTAGCAGCAGTGGGAAAGGAACCTTTCCATGAATCTTCAGAGCAGGTAGGACACAGCGAGCAGCGGTTCAAACTAATCACGCTCTCCTGCTCATGGGTTTAGAATGGGCCCTTTCTAGGAAAGGAAAGGTCATCTGGCAGTCCAGTTTATCCATGCCATTGTTGCCAGACTACCACCAGGCCAAACTTATCAGTCTTTCCAATTCCATGATACACTCGGCGTACATTTTCCTTGAACAAGAGAAACAGCAGCGAATTTGGGGAGATGTGCTGCTTAAAACTAGCAATCCAGGTTCAACATTCTCTGATTCTGGGCAAGTCACTTAAAATTCCTGTGCTTAAGAAAAAACCCATTGGCTAAGCCAATAGGTCTTTCCTTTACAATGCGAGTGCCAAGCTGTTGGCTTTGCTAATGTCTGTCTGTAATGCATTATTAAAAAAAAAATACTGAAAGAAAGCAAACACGTATCTCAAAACTGTGAATGTTTTACATTTTTATAAATGCCATGGCTTATTTTTTTTTTTAATACTTTTTATCCCAGGAAACTGAACAGAATTTAAAAAGAATAAGAAGTGTCAGAATGTAAAGGGAAAGACTTGCCAAGACCTAATTTGCTTTCCACAGGATTCCGCCATTTGCTCCTCCACACCAGGCGAGGGAGCAGAATTATGAACCTCCAAGAGAAGTGCTATGCAAACTACACTTTCTGCTTCACACACCAGCTGAGCATAGCAGATAGCCTTTCTCCCAGTGCCATAAAAGCCTTTTTGTGCCAAAGCTTGTGCGTTCAGGCAATATATGGAATGCACGGTAAGCAATGGGCAGCTCTAAGCTCATGGACGTCCTTTGGGCCTAGTCAGGGGGCGCATCTGTGACCTCTAGCTTGCTCTCTGCTTCTCCTGGTGCTTCCTTTGCGACCCCTGGCCTCAGAGAAGGCAAAAGTGCTGGTCCCTCTGAGGCCAGGAGTCGCAAAGGAAGTGGCAGGAGTACCAGGGAGCAAGCTAGAGGTCACAGCTGTGATCCTTGACTACTCCCAAATAACTTCCATTTGTAAGCCTATTGTAAATTCACAGTAGGTGCCGATCACGATCCGGTAAAAAATTCCCCCGTGCGACTCGTATCGGGTCTTTTTACCGTACGAATCGTACAAGTGCCGTACGAACTGGCAATCACGATTCGCATGGTAAAAAGTCCATACGAACCGCACTGGGAATCATTCCCCACACGTCCTCGGGTCGGAAAATGTGTCCGACACGTCCTCGGACGATTTACCTTACAAACGTGAAAATCCAAGTCCGACCGAGGAATCATGATCCATCCCGTGCGTCCGAGGTTACAACCGTATGGAAAAAACACCGTCCGCACCGAACTCCTACAGCAACCATGGAGACATGTGCCCGCATACGCGGCCAACACTCCCCCCAGCCCCCGTACGTCCGACACGTACCCCCCGTATATGTATACCCCCACCCGTCTAGGTACACCCCAGTACGTTCCAGTCGAACCCCCACCCCAGTACGTGTCATAGCCCCGTTTACCTACACCCCAGTACGTTCCAGTCGTACCCCCACCCCAGTACGTGTCGTACCCCCGTGTACCTACACCCCAGTACGTTCGAGCCCCACCCCCACCCCAGTACGTGTCATAGCCCCGTCTACCCACACCCCAGTACGTTCCAGTCGTACCCCCACCCCAGTACGTGTCGTACCCCCCGTGTACCTACACCCCAGTACGTTCGAGCCACACCCCCACCCCAGTACGTGTCATAGCCCCGTCTACCCACACCCCAGTACGTTCCAGTCGTACCCCCACCCCAGTACGTGTCGTACCACCGTCAATGTACACCCCCCCACCCCAGTACGTGTCGTACCACCGTCAATGTACACCCCCCCACCCCTGTACGTGTCGTACCACCGTCCATGTACACCCCAGTACGTTCCAGTCGTACCCCCACCCCAGTACGTGTCGTACCACCGTCAATGTACACCCCCCCACCCCAGTACGTGTCGTACCACAGTCCATGTACACCCCAGTACGTTCCAGTCGTACCCCCACCCCAGTACGTGTCGTACCACCGTGAACCTACACCCCAGTACGTTCGAGCCCCACCCCCACCCCAGTACGTGTCATAGCCCCGTCTACCCACACCCCAGTACGTTCCAGTCGTACCCCCACCCCAGTACGTGTCGTACCACCATCAATGTACACCCCCCCACCCCTGTACGTGTCGTACCACCGTCTATGTACACCCCAGTACGTTCCAGTCGTACCCCCACCCCAGTACGTGTCGTACCACCGTGAACCTACACCCCAGTACGTTCGAGCCCCACCCCCACCCCAGTACGTGTCATACCCCCCGTGTACCTACACCCCAGTACGTTCCAGTCGTACCCCCACCCCTGGACGTGTCGTACCACCGTGAACCTACACCCCAGTACGTTCGAGTCGTACCCCCACCCCAGTACGTGTCGTACCACCGTCAATGTACACCCCCCCACCCCAGTACGTGTCGTACCACCGTCAATGTACACCCCCCACCCCTGTACGTGTCGTACCACCGTCCATGTACACCCCAGTACGTTCCAGTCGTACCCCCACCCCAGTACGTGTCGTACCACCGTGAACCTACACCCCAGTACGTTCGAGCCCCACCCCCACCCCAGTACGTGTCATACCCCCGTGTACCTACACCCCAGTACGTTCCAGTCGTACCCCCACCCCTGGACGTGTCGTACCACCGTGAACCTACACCCCAGTACGTTCGAGTCGTACCCCCACCCCAGTACGTGTCGTACCACCGTCAATGTACACCCCCCCACCCCTGTACGTGTCGTACCACCGTCAATGTACACCCCCCCACCCCTGTACGTGTCGTACCACCGTCTATGTACACCCCAGTACGTTCGAGCCCCACCCCCACCCCAGTACGTGTCATACCCCCCGTGTACCTACACCCCAGTACGTTCCTGGCGCACCCCCAACACAACCTCCTAAGTACGGAGCGCACCCCATGCCCCAACATCACAACCGCATGTACGAGTCGTACAAAGCCACACACAAGGACATAATCGTACAACCAAATGGCCCATGTACACACCGTACACACGCTCAAAACGCACGTACACAACAAGGACAAAACAAAACAACACAAGAATACACCATTCGAAAGGCACACAGCCACTAAACATGGCCAACAACCACTAAAATAACACAATCACTGACCTGCAACTGTCAAAAACAAACAGAGGCCCAATACACCACCACTCCTTATAACACACCCACCCAAAATTCAAACACTGCCACACCCACCCATGGACCAATGAAAAGGGCCCACACACACAAACCATGAGCCTTTGCAACAGACTCACTGCTGCCAGACACCACAGAACCAGACTACAAGCTACACCACATCTTACACTTGCACACCTTCACACGACCACCCTCACAAACACCCTCTCATCACATTCACACACACACACAACCATCCACACCCCCCCAACATCCACACCCCCCCCACACCCACACCATCCCCACCCACACCCCTCACCATGCCCACTACCAAGAATCCAAAGTTCAGTCACCGAGAGTTGGAGGTCCTTGTTGATCAAATCCTCAGAGTCGAGCCACAGATCTTTGGAACATTGGTCAGAAGCACCAGCCAGGCAGCCAAAACAGCCATGTGGCAGACCATCGTCGATGCTGTGAATGCTGTTGCGGACACCAGGAGGACCAAGCAGGATTGCCAGAACAGGTGGTACGATCTGCGGAGGAGGGTCAGAGCCAAGAGGCAGGAGGAACACGACCAGGCCAACGCCACCGGAGGAGGGCCCTCCCGCAGAGCCGTACAGTACCATCCCTGGGAGGAGAGGGTGATGGCCATACTGCCGGTGGAGGCAGTTGAAGGAGTAGAAGGACTCCGAGACCCGGGTGAGTACACAAACAACGCACCTCACATGGGGGGAACTGCAACCACAACCAAAATTAATAACAGGCACGCAACCACCACAAGCCATCGCATGACTCAACCACACTCCATGAGCAGGCACATGCCACTGCTGCCACCATGCCTCATGCACCCAGCTGGACAATGTCAAGTCACAGGCCACAGAAGACAACAACACATGACACGGTAACCCGGATGGCGGGAGGCTGGGCACCAAGAATCACATAGTGCGACTCCAAAGCAGACAACAATGCCCTCTGCCCATATGGCCTAGGTCACAGCCAGACAAACACTGTTACCCAACACAGGAATGACTTGCCAGCAAATGGCGGACGCCTTGCATCAACACATGGGGGTGAAGGCACTGTTTTGCACATGACAGCAGCTAATGAACAGCCAACATTGTGAAAGAGTGGCAGCACACACCACCACAGCAGCAGCGCACAGACACACAGCAGACAAAATGGGTGCCTGGAGATCAGAAACAAACTCACATCAACAGGCCAAGGGCCACTCAAAGATCTGCTAACAGTGTGTGCCCAGGAAGCTGGGCCAAGGTGACAGAGGGTGACACACGGAGGGAGGGAGAGGGGGACACAGAGGGAGGGAGAGGGGGACTGAGAGGGAGGGAGACGGACAGAGGGAGGAGGCTGACACACAGAGGGAGGGAGAGGGGGACAGAGAGGGAGGGAGAGGGGGACAGAGAGGGAGGGAGACACAGGAAGATGGACAGAGGGAGGAGGCTGACACACAGAGGGAGGGAGAGGGGGACAGAGAGGGAGGGAGAGGGGGACAGAGAAGGAGGGAGACACAGGGAGAGCAAATCAGTCCTTTGGTGTGTGGGAATGTCTGCTCGTCAGCAGGTGGACTGCGTGCATGTAGACAAGGGTGGCCAGTGCCAGAACCCCCCCTCTTCATCATGGCAAAACGCAGGGCCATGTCACAACCTGTACACGAGCACAAGGACAGCCACCTGCATCATATAAGTGTGTGGATCCACTCCATGTGCACATGTACAGTGCTACAAGGAAGGCGCAAATGCATGGCTCGCCACACATGCACACTCCACTGCTGACTGCAGTCACACTTGACGCAGCAAGTAAGACTGTGCCACACATAGTTAAAGGGGCCAAATTGGTGCCCAAGGGACACACCCATGCACAAGTGCACTGTGAGTGGAATGCAAGACAGATCCTAATTCCAAGAGGAAATGTGCCAACTTTGTAACGGATGAAACATGGATGTTGCATGGATCAAAATTAACATTTTCTCTCTCACACACAGGTCAACGTCGTGCTGCACCCCCCAACACTGGGGGGGAACACTCACAGGACCCGGATCTGCAGGAGACCGATCCCACCGGCAGCGACCACTCTCACCACTCTGCGGACGACCCCGACCGACCTGGCCCCTCTGGTGTCCAACCACCTGCAGCACCTGCGTCAGGTACAACCGTGCCAACCACCACCCCCACTCCTGCCACATCCCAGGAGACACCCAGGATCCCTGCCCCAACACCACAATGCAGCCAGGCTCGCCAGGAGGGACACGGTGTCCCGGGCACCCAGGAGGAGGCAGGCGACAACGCCAATGCCACCCCTCAGGGGTCCCGGAGACCCGATGTTCCCACAAGTGCAGGCCAGACGCAAGTGGGCAGGGGTGGTGGGAGTGGAGGACGGCGGAGGCGCGAGCCTGACCAGTTGGCTGGGGATCCGGTATTTTCCCATGTCCGTAACATCCTGGACTCATACCGGCAGGACACCACGGGCATGGCCCAGGTTGTGTCCGTCCTCGAGGGGATCAAGGTCCAGCAGGCCCAGCAACATGCGGAGCTAATAGCCTGTCTACAGGTACACCAACGGAGGATGGAGGACAGACAGGCTGAGCAAGTGACGGCGTCCCAGGGGATTCACGCTGAACTCCGTCGGATGGCCGACACCATGGCCGACCCTCCCTGTGCCAGAAGGCGGAGAACATCACCACCCACAGGGAGGGATCATGAGGAGGAGGAGGAAACATCCGACGGAGCATCCCAGACGTCGTCACGGCCTGCTGCTGAGGTTCCCCGCAGGAAGCCGGGTCGTCCACGGAAAGGACCGTGAGGGTGGCTGCTACATCACCATCTCCCAGGACACCTGGCCTGGCACCTGGCCCACTGGAGCAACAGCATCACAGCATCAAGAGACATTCTCTGCCACATGGCCCTGCTGGTCACTGGCTGACCAATGTTGACAAAGACTGTGGCATGGACTCTGAGGATTTCCAATGGCAAGGACACCAACTCCCCTACTGAACTTTGGATTCCCTAATCCCGGAAAGCCCCTCACTTTGTCCCCCCCCCCCCAATAATAAATCACACTATTAAGAGTAGATGCCTGCTGGTAGCATTATTACCTAACATGTGTCTTGTACAGTCTAAACATGCCTGAGTCATCTGTTCACTTCAACCATCCACACCCTGGGGCCTGAGTCTGGCACAGGACACATGGGTCACAGTTTATTAGGCAAGACAGACATGGAGCACCATACACACCCGTGATGGTCAGAACCAGCTGAGGGGTGGCCGAACAACCGTGCTGACAGACACATTGAGTACAGCAACAGTCATGCGCAGAGGTCAGGGATCCTGGCCCGTGTCCTGGGGGGCACCCAGGTATGTGTAGACAGGTGGCAGAACCATGTCCTGCAAGCTTGAGTCCAGTGGATGCAGAGAATGGGGTCATGGACAACGTTGGATGCATGGGGATGGCACATGTCACAATACCCACACAGTCATGGACATCATGCCCAATACACAGTCTCAGCACACACACACAGCTTGCATCTTGCCACTCGACACATTGACACATAGCCACAATCAGGGAATACCATGCCAGACATGCAGGATGCACTGTGCCAACACACCAGCATTGACTGAGAAGAGGCACCTTGGAGGCATAGGGACACCTTTATTAGTCATGTTTTTGGGATTGCAGAGGCAACTTGAAGTACACATGAACACATCATGTGGAGTAACATGTGGCTCCAACACTGGCACCCCCCTTCTGCAGCACAAATGCGTGATAGCCATGGAACTGGCACACAAGCGTCGGCTAACAGCTAAACACCCACAGCTGCTCACGGAGAGCCTGCCATACACCATACATCCGCTGATGTGGAAGTCCCACGCCATGTCAAGACAATGTTAACCGTATGTGTCCGAGGGCAGTGTCACACACATTGATGCCATCATCACAATCCACTATCCCATCACTGATGACTGACAACCAGGCAGCCCATCTATTCAGGTGTACCCAGCTGCATGTCGTGTCCCATGGGGATGCCACATGTCTGCAGAGGAACCAAACCCCGACCGGGGCAGTGTGCACACATCGTGAACAACTGCCACACCCAATACACCCCAGATGCATCCCTTACCCCATGGAGACTTCCAAACGTGTCCGTGCCTGTAACGCTGAGTCAGCCCACGATGTCATGTCCATGAGGAATAGCAGTGCCACAACAATGCAACCAGCAAACGGCATGCGCAGGTACCTGGGGAAGAGAGACACACAAGAAGTCAGCCACAAAAAGCACAGCCACTTGCATGTGCAGTTACTCGACACATGTATGGATGACAACATGCTAGGTCACAATTATGACTGGGGAAATACTACCATCACTGCCACCATCACTCCAGTGACACACCCACACACACCTCTGACCCACGTGCCATACATGCAGGTGGAGACACACATCACAACGCATGCCACACGGGGACCAATGCGTGCACACTCAGACCCTGGTACTCACCACTAAGCAAAGAAGTCGCGTATGAGCCGAGTCCGGATGTCCTCTTGCGGCTCCACATCCTCCACATCACTAGCCCCATTGCCAAGCCCTTCGTCCTCCACGGGTGGATGGTCCTCGTCATGTTGATTCAGGATGAGTGGCACAGCTCTTTCAACTGCCATGTTGTGCAGCATGCAGCAGACCATGAAGATCTTGCAGACCTTCGCCGGGGCATAAGGGAGTGCACCGCCGGTCTTGTGGAGGCACCGGAATCGGCTCTTCAGCATGCCAAACGTCCTCTCTATCACTCGCCTTGTCCGGCCATGGGCGGTGTTATAGCGGAGCTGGGCCGGCGTGATGGGGTTGCGGAGAGGTGTCAGCAGCCAAGGCATGTTGGGATAGCCAGCGTCCCCTACATGGGAAGCACATGGACATCGTTAGAACTGGTGTAGCGGTCGTGCTGGTCGGCTATACAGAATACAGGACAGACAGACTGTACCCACCAACAACACATGCCCGTTCGTTGCGCAGCTGCATCATCATATCAGGCATCCCGCTACACCTCATGATGTAGGCATCGTGTGCTGATCCTGGGAAACGAGCACAGACATGTGAAATCACCATATTGGACAGACACACCACAAGGGCATTGATGGAGTGGTAGTGCTTCCGATTGCGGTACGCCACCTCCCGTGCGTGTGGTGGTACCAAACCTACATGTGTCCCATCTATGGACCCAATGACATGGGGCATCCCTCCCAGGGCATAGAATCCACGCTTGACCTCAGTCATCTGTTCAGGGGTTGGGAACTTGATGAAGTCATCCAGGTGAATCAACATGGCCTCCAAGAAATCATGCAGCACACCGCTGAACATGCTCTGGGACATGCCACCAACATGAGCTATGGTATTTTGGAAGGTACCCGTGGCAAGAAAATGTAGGGCAGCCATTACCTTCAGCTGGGGTGTCAGTGCCGTAGGATACCTGTGCTGCGGTTGCAGGTGTGGTGCCAGTCTCGCCGTCAGCTCCAGAATCAACGGTTGGGTGAAGCGGTAGAGCCGGATCCTGTCATTCTCCTGCATGGTAGCCAAGTCTGGAATTCTTCGGGCAACAGGAGGCGCTCTGCAGTAATTTGGAAGTGACAAGGAAGAGTGAGTGCACTACGAGAACAACTCATGTCTACTGAGCACATGTAAATCTGGCAATACACACATGCCACATAGGGAGTCAGGCATGTGCTACATGCCCAGGACACGTATGGATGCAAGGTGACACTCCTTCCAAGACCCAGCTACACACGGTGATTGAGAACCTCCCCATGCCACGCCATGGAAATAGCTGTGTCCCAGTGCAAGTGCACTGCCCGACGCAAGACAGGAGTGACATACACCCACACATCAGCAGAAGTGTGATGCCGATTGCAGAGACTGGTAGCGGAACACTGGAGCCACAGGTCACATGACATTACACTAGTCCAGCCCACACACCTTGCCATGAAGGTGCACATGTCATGACTCACCACACATTCCTTGTGAGTTTGCTGACATGGCCTTGTCACGCTACTCCGTGTCCCATGCATACATGTGCACCTCACATCCGATAACACATGTGGCATGGTGTTGGGAACAGTGTGCAATGACAATCTACACACAGCCACATGTTGGTTGCTGCAACGGCTGCAGCTTTTGAGGGTGCTACAACATCAACCTGATGTAAATCCCGGACACATATATGACATAGTCACATTGTGCACTGTGGGTAGTGACAAGTCATGTGTCATGACCCCTGTACCGGGCATCATGGGACACTTCCGTGTGTTGGTGTCCGTGCCATGCCAGTGACGCTCACCCCAAGTGCGCAGTCCCACATGCACACATGTCAAAGGAGTCAAGGGCATGCCTGGCACACATTGCACCCTCACACAGTACACATGTACACATCTCATCATACATCTGGTGCCTTCTCCACTCAGGAGGCATGTTCCACATCACAGCCTGTGACACCTGTGCCCCACACATGTAGTAATGCACAGACGATGCCTTGATGTCCATTCCTGGACAAGTATGTCCATCCATGGACAAGTATGTCCGCCCTATTCCTACATGTGTGTCGCCTATCACCACAGTGATGTGTAAAAACCGCCGTACTGCTGCTGAGAGGGCCTGTGCATGTTCCCAAATCACTGTGGGAGTGCTGCCGTATGTGTACCCATCGTGATGGCGAGCGTACAGGCATTTGTACGGTCCGTAGCACTACGGGTACGCATACGCGTGCAGACCCATAGTGATAGTGAGCGTAGATGCGTGTGTACGGCCCTATCACTATGGGTCTGCACGCGTATGCGTACCCGTAGTGGTACGGACCGTACACACGCATGTACGCTCACTATCACTATGGGTCTGCACGCGTATGCGTACCCGTAGTGGTACGGACCGTACACTCGCATGTACGCTCACTATCACTAGGAGTACGCATACGCGTGCAGACCCATAGTGATATAGAGCGTACATGCGTGTGTACGGTCCGTAACACTACGGGTACGCATACGCGTGCAGACCCATAGTGATAGTGAGCGTAGATGCGTGTGTACGGCCCTATCACTATGGGTCTGCACGCGTATGCGTACCCGTAGTGGTACGGACCGTACACTCGCATCTACGCTCACTATCACTATGGGTCTGCACGCGTATGCGTACCCGTAGTGTTACGGACCGTACACACGCATGTACGCTCTCTATCACTATGGGTCTGCACGCGTATGCGTACCCGTAGTGGTACGGACCGTACACACGCATGTACGCTCACTATCACTATGGGTCTGCACGCGTATGCGTACCCGTAGTGGTACGGACCGTACACACGCATGTACGCTCACTATCGCTATGGGTCTGCACGCGTATGCGTACCCGTAGTGGTACGGACCGTACACTCGCATGTACGCTCACTATCACTAGGAGTACGCATACGCGTGCAGACCCATAGTGATATAGAGCGTACATGCGTGTGTACGGTCCGTAACACTACGGGTACGCATACGCGTGCAGACCCATAGTGATAGAGAGCGTACATGCGTGTGTACGGTCCGTAACACTACGGGTACGCATACGCGTGCAGACCCATAGTGATGGAGAGCGTAGGCATGCATGTACGGGCCGTTGCCATGCATTTGGGGTGCCCTAGGGCCCCGAAACGCACCGTACCTGTGTGTGATGCTCCAAATTACATAGGGGACAAGTATTAAGGCCTACATGCATGCTGGTTGTCATGGAGACCAAGTTCAAAATTCGAAATTGTTCTGGAAGGTGCACAGCAGAAGTCAGTTGGAATTCTTCTACTTTGTTGCAATGTGTTTGTGGGGCTGACATCATGCAGGAGAATGAAACCGATAGAGAACCCACAGACTGCTAGGTTTGAAGGGATTGGTGGAAACATAGGATGCAAATGTGAGTGACCAATCGCTCTGTACTCCTGTGCATGAGACTGGGCAGAAGGGCACATATAAGGCAGCCAGGTCCCATGAGGGAGCACTTGCCTGCACATCTTTGCATTCGTCGACCCAGCTGCTGCTACTGATTCCCTGGAACCATGTCAAGGGCTGTGGAGAGGACACAGCCATTCACCCTGGAGGAGAACATGGCTCTGCTGGATGTGATCCTCCCACAGTACTCCATGCTGTATGGGCGACCAGGGTATCAGGTGAGTGCTTAGGCCACTGCCACAGACTGTCCCTATGTTGTGACTGTGACTTCTGCCATTGCGTCCAGGTGTAACACACATGCCATGTACTGTCGGGAGGGTCCCAGGGGGGGGTGCCTGATGTCTCCCAGCAGTGCCCTGAGACAGGAGGGGTGGGGGCCTATCACTCCCAGCAGTGCCCTGAGACAGGAGGGGTGGGGGCCTATCACTCACAGCAGTGCCCTGAGACAGGAGGGGTGGGGGCCTATCACTCACAGCAGTGCCCTGAGACAGGAGGGGTGGGGGCCTATCACTCACAGCAGTGCCCTGAGACAGGAGGGGTGGGGGCCTATCACTCACAGCAGTGCCCTGAGACAGGAGGGGTGGGGGCCTATCACTCCCAGCAGTGCCCTGAGACAGGAGGGGTGGGGGCCTATCACTCACAGCAGTGCCCTGAGACAGGAGGGGTGGGGGCCTATCACTCACAGCAGTGCCCTGAGACAGGAGGGGTGGGGGCCTATCACTCACAGCAGTGCCCTGAGACAGGAGGGGTGGGGGCCTATCACTCACAGCAGTGCCCTGAGACAGGAGGGGTGGGTGTGATGCACAGTGTGAGCCTTGATCATTGATTGTGACATTGCCATCATTCCACCTGTGTACCCACTGTGGCACGTACTGCTTTTTCCCTCACCAGGGGATGATGTCCCTATGACAAAGGTGCAATGCGTTGGCTGCATGACATGCCTTGTTGTAACCAGCTAATTTGTACCCATATGTCTCTCTGTGACATGTGGCTGGTGTATTGATGTGGTGTCACTTGTTCCTCCTCACAGGTAGGCGCCACTGCCAAGGAGCAGATCTGGCTGACCGCCGTCAGTGCCGTGAGGGGTGTGGATGGTCGGAGGCGGAGCCTGCCCCAGGTGAGAAAACGCTGGCAGGATATCCGGTGCTGGACGCGGAGGATTGCACGGCTCCTGCTGGGGGACTCACCTGAGAGCCACAAGAACCGCGGCCGCCGCCGTCTGAGCCACCTCCACAGGCGTGTGCTGCTGGTGGTCTTTCCAGACCTGGAGAGGCGCTTACAGGCGATGCAGTAGCCGGAAGGGGGTAGGTACATGTGTGTTCGTTGTGTGTCACCGGCATTTGTAAGGGCACAGTAGCATGAATTAACTGGCAGGGTTTAAAGGTGCTGTGCAGATCCTGTTTGCCCCAGTATAGCGCTGTGCCCCTGCCACCCTTCCCCTCCTTGCAATGTGTTCCCTGGTCTGTGTGTAGTCACTCCTTCACAAGGTGATGTAGGCTGGCGCTTTGTCCACGAGAACAATGACTGTAGCATCATGTGTGGGGGTGGTGTGTAACAGGTTGTGGGACCTTGCCTGTGCACTGTCAAGTTCACTGCATGTGGGTTCCATGTCAGTTGGCACTGATGCTGACTCCAGACATGGGAGTTGGTCTCTCATGTGTCATGCCTTACAGCGCGCATGTCCTATGTAGTGGCCTGTGACATGATGTGCATGAGTGTGCGATACACATAGTGCAGGGATGGTGACGTGTGTTGCAGTCATTACCATTCAGTAGCATGTAGTTGCGTGCCCACTACTGTCCCCTGGGGCACCTTTTCCTCAGTGGTGTATGTGTCATCATAAACGTGGCCAATCTCAGTGTCTACAGCGTAGGTTGTGCTCTGTGCCATTGTCCCCTGTCACCATGTATATAGACGTGCTATTTTGTACAGGTGTCCACTGTGCAGCCTGACCTGATTGTCCTTCTTCATACTCACAGTTGCCAGTGCCTGTGTGTCTTGTTATTCTCATCTGAGGATGGGCACTGGTACCTCATTATTTGTACAGGCGCACCTTGGCTGTTTGGCGTCCAATCTTGCTTTTTGCCTGCCCCTGTGTGTATCACCCAGACTATGAGATGTTGGTGCCACCTGTGTCTCAACAATTTGCCTCGTGTAGGGTCTTGTTGGGGCGGGCAATGCCTATGTGTCAAATCCTGATTTCCACTTGCTGGGTCTGGGCAGTGTGTGATGTGTCTGGACACACACGCAATGTGCAGTGACCGAGTCATGTTGGGCATGTTTTCAGCATTACCTATGCAGCATGTGTCTCAAGTTCATGGATATGGTCCCTGGTCATCGGTATTTTCGCCAACGCTGTGTGGTGCACATGCAGTGCTGGATTGTCCCCAGGGCCTGGGTGCTATGTCAGACTCCGTTTTCTGTGTTTAGCTATTGTCTCATGCTCTCCATGGTATTTCAGTGGCATGGTGGCTCAACCAACTGTGTGTTTCATGCCCTACATCGGTACCCTGTTCAGTAGATGTTAGGGATCTTCCTTTTCAGGCTATGCAATGTTACCTATGTAGATTGGACTCATGTGACTGATGTGTACAGCTGTCTGATTAATTTCTGGCTCTCCACCCTGCCCACAGCATCGTCGGGGGACACAGAGGGAGACATGGACACAGACCAGGCGGAGGGACCGAGCACCAGTGCCAGCCGTGACATCGGGTCTGGCACATCGAGTGGGACAGAGGCGGAGGAGAGTGTGGCCGAGGACCTGTCGACTGGCACATCAGACTACGAAGCTGACAGGTCCGAGGAGGATGTCTCCGAGTGGGCGGAGGCTGCACCAGCAGCTGACAGCGGAACAACACCTCGCACCGCCCCCTCAGTTACCACCAGCCGCCTCCCACTTGCTCGTGTCCCTTCCCAGCGTGCCCGGTCACAGCATGTCTCCTTCCTGCCAGGCACCGCACCCCCTGCCCCTGTCTCCACTGCTGCCGCCAATGCAGAGTCTGTGGACATCCAGCGGCAACTGCAGGTTGGTCAGGCTGCGATCCTTAATGTCCTCCATGCCCACGGCAAAACCCTCACCAACATCGAGGCTTTCTTGGAGGGCATTCATTCATCGCAGGCTGACCAACGCAACTTGCTGAGGTCCATAGACTCCACACTGACTGCAGCAGTGGGTCTCCTGCAGCGCGACCTCCCCCCACCTACCCCTGCCCCATCCACACTTCCCACTCCCATGCCTGTCCCACGTACACCCAGACGTCGGCATGCACCCACATCAACGGACACGGGCACCACACCAGCAGGGAAGGTCCACCGCACTCCTCCTGACACGCACACACAGGGTGAGGTAGGCACACCCACTGGGTCGGGGGGCAAACGTGTGACACGCAGCCATAGTGGGAGTCCGCATTCCACCCAGTCCACTCCCTCCAAATCCCCTCCCCTCAGCTCTCCTGGCCACATCTCCCCCAAGGACTCCTTCATGGCCGCTCTGTCCCTGAGCCCCACAGTTACACCACCACGCAAGCGGTCAAGGAGGTCCCCGGTCAGGGTGGTTGAGTCTCCCCCCCTGTCTCCACCCTCCCCCGGTGGCGCTGCGACCCATCCCTCTGACCCCCCCCCCCTCCTTGGGGCCTGAGGTCCCTTCGGGTGCAGGGGACTCCCTGGAGGACCTTGCAAAGGTGTGTAGTGCCATCCTGGCCTCCGCCTTTGGCACTGACCCACCCCCTGTGGTGGAGTCCTCCATCCCTGCACCCACAACGCCGCCCCTTTGCCCTGATGTCCCTGCGGTGCCTGTTGCTTCCCCCCCACCTGATGCCCTCACCAGTGTGGAAGACGATGCCATTTGACTGTGCAGGCAAGGTAGGGGACACGCATCCCACTGTGTCCCCCATCCAGCTGAGAATCATTGACTGCCCTATGGGCTTTGTGAAGATTGAACTGCCTGCGATCCACGGACATTGTGCTCATGCTGAATAAAGCTTAATTTTGTTTTCATTATCACACTACTGCTATGCTGGTATTGGTGGGGCTGCTACATGGTTTTTGGTGGTGTGTAAGGGTTTGGGTGTGTGGGATATGTAGTAGTGTACTGCTCATTGGTGGGACCCTGGGATCTGTGTGCCATCACAAGGTGTTGGCTAACTTTCTTTGTTCATGTAAGCAGTTACTGCATGGTGCACTTGTCCCAGGGTGTATTCCTTCCTCTGTGTACCCAGCTTTCTTCCCTGCAGGGTGTTCCCAATGTTTAGCGCAGAGCTGTGTCTACATGAGCTGTGTGTGTGACGGAGCCCTTCTACTTTGGCCATGCATGCAGGGCCATGTCTCCACCTGCAACAATCGTGGCATCCTTGATGATCACTGTACTTGTGTGTGGAGTCTGTTGACATGAGTTCATGGGGACATGTTCCCTTGTAGCCAGTATGCATGTGGATAATTCTGGCCTCACACACATGTGTTACACCCCTCCTGTCTCAGGGCACTGGTGGGAGGACTCCACACCCACCCCTCCTGTCTCAGGGCACTGCTGGGAGTGATAGGCACCCACCCCTCCTGTCTCAGGGCACTGCTGGGAGGACTCTGCACACACCCCTCCTGTCTCAGGGCACTGCTGGGAGTGATAGGCACCCACCCCTCCTGTCTCAGGGCACTGCTGGGAGGACTCTGCACACACCCCTCCTGTCTCAGGGCACTGCTGGGAGTGATAGGCACCCACCCCTCCTGTCTCAGGGCACTGCTGGGAGGACTCTGCACACACCCCTCCTGTCTCAGGGCACTGCTGGGAGTGATAGGCACCCACCCCTCCTGTCTCAGGGCACTGCTGGGAGGACTCTGCACACACCCCTCCTGTCTCAGGGCACTGCTGGGAGTGATAGGCACCCACCCCTCCTGTCTCAGGGCACTGCTGGGAGGACTCTGCACACACCCCTCCTGTCTCAGGGCACTGCTGGGAGTGATAGGCACCCACCCCTCCTGTCTCAGGGCACTGCTGGGAGGACTCTGCACACACCCCTCCTGTCTCAGGGCACTGCTGGGAGGACTCCACACCCACCCCTCCTGTCTCTGGGCACAGCTGGGAGGACTCCACACCCACCCCTCCTGTCTCAGGGCACTGCTGGGAGTGATAGGCACCCACCCCTCCTGTCTCAGGGCACTGCTGGGAGTGATAGGCAACCACCCCTCCTGTCTCAGGGCACTGCTGGGTGGACTCTGCACACACACCTCCGATTTCAGGATATGTACGCTTGGCACATACACGGTGGGGGTACGCTCAATGCATTCGAGGTGAGGGTACGAGTCTACTTACACTGTTGGGCTGGGGGGTACGCTCCTTGCATTCGCGGGTGGGGGTACGGGTCGTACTTACACTGTTGGGCTGGGGGGTACGCTCCTTGCATTCGCGGGTGGGGGTACGGGTCGTACTTACGCTGTTGGGCTGGGGGGTACGCTCCTTGCATTCGCGGGTGGGGGTACGGGTCGTACTTACGCTGTTGGGCTGGGGGGTACGCTCCTTGCATACGCGGGTGGGGGTACGGGTCGTACTTACACTGTTGGGCTGGGGGGTACGCTCCTTGCATTCGCGGGTGGGGGTACGGGTCGTACTTACACTGTTGGGCTGGGGGGTACGCTCCTTGCATTCGCGGGTGGGGGTACGGGTCGTACTTACGCTGTTGGGCTGGGGGGTACGCTCCTTGCATTCGCGGGTGGGGGTACGGGTCGTACTTACGCTGTTGGGCTGGGGGGTACGCTCCTTGCATTCGCGGGTGGGGGTACGGGTCGACTTACACTGTTGGGCTGGGGGGTACGCTCCTTGCATTCGCGGGTGAGGGTACGGGTTGAACTTACGCTGTTGGGCTGGGGGGTACGCTCCTTGCATTCGCGGGTGGGGGTACGGGTCGTACTTACACTGTTGGGGTGGGGGTACGGTCAGTGAGTCCGCGGGTGGGGGTTCGAGTCGTACTTACACTGTTGGCATGGGGGGTACGCTCCATGCATACGCGGGTGGGGGTACGGGTCGTACTTACACTGTTGGGCTGGGGGGTACGCTCCTTGCATACGCGGGTGAGGGTTCGCGTCGTACTTGCACTGTTGGCATGGGGGGTACGCTCCATGCATACGCGGGTGGGGGTACGGGTCGTACTTGCACTGTTGGGCTGGGGGGTACGCTCCTTGCATACGGGGTGGGGGTAGGGTCCGTACATGTCCGTCCCCACGCTATGTGATGTTTGTGCGGCCCGTACCCAGGCCTTTGCCACGTGGGTGCGATCCGTCCCGCCATTGTTGGGGTGACGTGTGTGGGCGTGGTCCGACTCGTACCCACGCTCTTCAGGCGTGGGTACGGGACGTACCTGTCTGGTTGTGTTGCCGGTTCGCGTGGTGACGGACTTCCGTTGTGGCGGTCGCTGGCTTATCAGGACACGCCCCCACCCCCTCGTGGTGACCAGGGCATGGGAGTCAGGTATGTCCAGGCCATGTGTGGTGTGTGACTTATGTGGTTGTTTTGTGGCCTGCCCTGGTCGTGCCACCCCCACCCCACCCCACTTTCCCCCCTCCCTTAGTTATTCTGACCTTCTGCGGCGTCTGCGTCGTAACCTGTAGAGGAGGTGTACTGCTATGAGGGCAGGGATGACTCGTAGGTTCGGGTCCATGTCTGTCCGTCGCGTACTGGTACTCCTTGCTCGCGTCGTCCTGTCGCGTACGGGTCCTCCTTGATCGCGTCGTCCTGTCGCGTACGGGTCCTCCTTGGTGGCGTCGTCCTGTGTGTCCGTCACGTACTGGTCCTCCTTGTTCGCGTCGTCGTCTGTCTGTCGCTGACTGGTGGTCCTTGTTCGCGTCGTCCTGATTTCCCGGCAGTTTTTGGCTGCCGCAAAATATTCACCGTGCGGGGTGACGACGGTGCGAATCGTGATTCCTGGGTCGTGAATGGCTGGCTGCGAGCGTCCCGACGTCAGGTCGGCGCTTTCCCGGATCGCATTGGTAGGTGTTTTTTTGTTCGGTCGGGCTTTTTTACGATTCGTACGGTAATGGTGTACCCGTGCGAATCGTAATTCCTTGTTTGTGAAAATTGACGACCGGGTACGCGTCGGGCGGAGATTGTGCTCCGTCCGACGGTTCGTACCCGGTTTTTGCAGGATCGTGATCGGCACCGGTCTTTTGCAGCCAGCAGTAAGGTCCTGTCCCTTGCCAAAGTCGGTTCCTACTTAGCAACTGACAGACTGTTGTTATGAATCGTAAGGGGGAGCGCGCTATGACTAAGAGCAACATTGCATGACTCAGACATTTACATAGGAGCAATTCTGAAGGACATTCCAGGCAGTGCACAATGACTCACAGGTGATTAGGATGGTGTTGGAACTTTAAAGAAAATCCTTGTGGTGTTCAGAACATCAACCAATGGCTCCCTGAAAAATAATCCTTCCACTCCGCAGCAACACTGTTAAGACCAACTTGCGCTCTTTGGGCCATATTCTCAAGGAGCTATCACCGAGTTAACGTCACTTTAGCGCTGCCAAAGTCGCGAAAAACTCATCACCCCATTTACAAGCTGGTGCTAACAGCCCATAATACCAGTTAAACCGCGATAGCAGTCACAAAAAATATCGCCACAGATGACCCCAGCAACTATTGCTAATGAGATGCAGAGTAGGCGATCCCGAGTAAAAAGTAGCAACAACACCACTCTACAACATTCTCAACGACCAGACAGATCTGCGAAAAAACCACGAAACATGCGATAAGGCACGTTAGCTGCAGGAAATTAACACCTGCTCCTACCTGGTGCTAAGTCGGACGGCAGCCTGCACCACAAAAGGGAGCCCAGCCCAGACCCACACCTGAAGAACAACAGATGCCATGGAGCCACTGAACAAGCGCGCCGGACACCCAAGAGGACCACAACACCCACCGCCAACACCCCCATGACCACCCCCCCAGATACCCACCACCCCCCCGACCCACACTGAGGCAGCGCAGACAAAGACAGCGACCCTCCAAAAATGCACCAACCTCACAGCCCCAACACCAGATAATGTCATTGCCCTCTACATACTCAAAGGGACAGCCCTCCTCCTCATCCTGACCACCATTGCCCACAGTCTGACGGTACCAACACAGCGGACAACCAACATCCCACCTCAGACAAAGCTGATGGCCGTGCTGCACCTGTTGGCGTCTGGTACCCTTCAACCAACATATGCCTGAGACGGAGGAGTCACACAGCCAGGCCAATACAAGCCCCTCACAACGGCCATGGGTGACACCATTAGCTTGGTATACCACCATCTATACTTCGCACACACTGCGCGTGAACAGCCTGAGACCAAGCAAGGCGTGTACGCCACAGCTGGCTGCCCGCACATGTCAGGGGGCAGTTGACTGCACACATGTCCTACTAGTGGCCCCTGGCAACACTGCACACAATAAGCGCAACAGAAAGCGCACGTATCCCACCAATGTCCGGGCAATAGTGGACCACCGGGGAATCTCCGCCAACGCTGCCACAAACCACCTAGGCAGTGTGCAAGATTCCCACACCTTCCGACAGTCCATTATCAACCTGCGCACCTACGGAAATGCACTGCTCGTTGGCCAATACCAAATGCACACACACCACACCTCAACTCCACAATCATGCAACACATGACACAGGAAATGCACACATCACAAGCTTGCATACAACATGCACATCCACCAGACATGACAGCACAACTCACTGTGGGAACCTGTGCCAGCCATGTACATTACCCATCAACGGCCTGGCACCTCGGCCACACCATAGCAGATAGTGTGAAGAGGTGGGCACCAGACGTGCGAAGGAGGCAAGTGAGCCATGAATGAGTATGTACACAATGCCAAGTGTGGCGTGGATGTGCTGGACAGACTGGAGTATGCAGACCACACCCATATCCATGTCAACATACACCGCTGGTGTATGGAGTCTATCGGACAGTGGACGCAACCATGTCACCCCAGCCAGGGGGGAAGATCGCGGAAATGTAGCCTGTTATGTCTCCCCCCTGTAAGCGTGTGCGGAGTGGGCTGGCCCTGCGTACGCCAGGCCAGCATAGGGGTGTGAATAAAAAGCACGTAGCACTGGGCGTGGTCCTCTTCCGGAATGCCCAACGTCTCTGCCAGGGCGGCACCTCTCACTCTGCCATAAGGCTGACGCCATCGTCCTGAGCGGAGTTTCCTGTGATCCTGTGCGCCTGCTGTACCCGGGGCCGCTGGTCCTCGAACCCGTCTTGCCCGCCCCGGGGCAGCCAGGCCTCACTGCTCACCTGCCGACAAGGGCGTGTGTCAAGGAGGGCCCAACACGTGCCAATGCAACCTCCAAGCCCGAGGCCCACAACTTTGGCAGCCTGCTCAGACCATCACAGCCTCCTCGAGCAAGGCCCCCAGTCCTCCTTTCTCGTTGACATACTCCACCAGCATACACAGTGGACAAGTGGGTCACACATTTGAAACTGAGTCTTGATTTATTAATTTCAGAGTGTGTACCATTGTACGCAAGGAGAGGAGTCAGAGGAAGACGCGGTTCAGTCTGGAGGAAGAAAGGATCATCGTTTCGGAGGTGATCGAACACTACCAACAACTGCTCGTGTGCCACTAACTCTGTGCATCGCAAGCCAACGACACATGACTGTGAGCCCCTGCTGAGCCATGGCTCTGGACTGCACTGCGGACAAGTAGGTCACACATGTGGAACTGAGACATGATTTATTTATGGCAGAATCTATGCCATTGTACACACATCATCGCAGACTGCATCCCCTTTCAGCACTGGTGCCACTAACTCTGTGCCCCGTAATCCATGTACACTACCTGATTGAACTTTGGTGGCATGTGAGACTATGGCCTGAGTGTTGTCATCATCATCATGTAGCCAATACTGATTTGCTGTCAAGTATGTGTCTGTAGCATTCATCTCCTACATATTGTCTGTGTGTGCTTAGTTCTGCCCTCTGCATCAGGCCCTGCAAGAACACCTTCCACTGTCCCCTGAAACACTCCGCGTCATTCACCTTGGACATCGACGAGGACCCACTCAGCTCTGGTGTCCCTACCTCACTGCACCGTAAGTCACCATCCCGTGGCGGTGTGCCTGTGCCAGCCACACTGTATCCGGGGTCACTAACTCTGTGCACCACAACTCATGGACATGTTCTGATTGAGTACTGTGGACAGCGCATGCAACAATATTACCTCATGCAGTGGGGAAGACCTGGGACTATGATGAGGAAGATGCGGCAAGTGTGCGGATGGGAGAAGGCACAGACAATGGGAGGGCAGGAGGCAACAACCCGAAGGCAGGAATGCAGACTGGAGGTGGTAGTCCAGCTACACACACGGATCTATTACTGGGTATTGCGCTGTGGACTGCGGATGCAACTGTCACCTCAGGCAGTGTGGAGGACCTGGGACAATGATGGGTGAGATGTGGCAGGTGTAACACACCCTACTGCAGCTGCAGCAGGGATATCCCGAAGGCACACAATCTGAGACAATATCTCACATGAGCACGCTCAGCCCTGGTGCCCCTACCTCAGTGCACTACAACTCACGGAACCTCTGTACTTGCTCCAGCTCCACCCATGTTGCTCAGCAGTTGACTCTGTTATGCTGGTGTTTTCTGTTTCCATTGCACTGGTGTCCACTGTTTAAGTTGTTGCCAGAACCAAGCACTCCGTGCGGGCTGGTTTATACTCACCCCACACACATCCAGCACAGGCGTCACTGTACATGTGGCGCTGCCAATAAAGGGGCAGGGCACACGTGCCCGTAGCCAGTTCAACGTGATATATGCATGTGTCCCTGTGGTCTTGTTGTATGCATCAGGGCCCTGGGCCCTACGACATTACAATGTGCTGTGTACAGCGGACGCCGACATGTCACCGCAGGCAGCGGGTATGACCTTGGACATGTAGCTTTGTCGTCAGCCACTCAATACATAAGAGGAGTGGACTGGGCTGTCATACGGAGGACCAGCGTCGGGGTGTGAATGATGATTCCGTGGCTCTGGGCGTGGTTCATTGCAGGACATGTGCACATGCATGTGTATCTGTCGTGGTGTGGGTCTCCTTTGTGGGGTATAGGTGGTCCCTGAAGAGACTTGAACACCCACGTATGTGATCTAGTTCGGCTTCCATGAGCTCTGACCCCACACGCACCTGTTCGGCCACCTCCTTTTGGCATTCTGACACTTGGCATTCAAATGCAATGTGTGCCTGGGTGAAGTGTTGGGAGCCAGCCGTGGTGGCGGGTGCTTCCTGCTGTGTGGTCTGTGCAGGGGCTAGGGTCTTCTCTATGTGGCTTGGCTGCCCTGCTCCTGGGGGTGGGTTGCCTGAGAAGACCATGAGCTGTTGTAGGGCGTCGGTGTCAGAGGTGTGGTGGTCGTCTCCGGCATCACTGATGGGTTGTCTGGTCTGACCTGCTGGAGGTGTTTTTTGTCCTTCTGCAATGTGAAGGAGAGATGCATGTTGACGTTGTGTTGACATTTATGTTTGCACATTGTTCTTGTTTACATGCAGACTGTGTGACAATGTACATTGTGACTGTTTTGGCGGTGCTGTCAATTTGGGGGGTAGAGTGGACATTGGGACTACATGACGGATGTGAGATTGTACCTGTGCATATGCATCTCACAGTTCCCTGCTCTGTCCAATGTGATTGGCCTGTTTCTGTGCATGGGCGGACCCAGTTGTGTCCCCTGTTCTGCAGTGTCGGTGTTGCACTTGGTGCCACATTGTCATGGGATGTGCTGTGATTGCTATGTGTGGGTGTTGTAGTGTGCCACGGGGATGAGGGACATGATCCTGGGTCATTGTGGGTGTGCAGTGTGCTATACTTGATTGTGCATGTCTGCCATTGTGCCCATCTCCCCCCGTCCCCCCAGTCCCTGGTCGTTACTCACCCTGTTGTTGTTGTGTCAGTTCCTCTCGAGCTGGGTCCGTATTCCCACCTCCTTGCACAGTCTCCACACTGATGACTGGCCTCCATCTCCTCCTGCTCCTCCTGTGGCGCTGGACTCCCACCTCCTGTCGCCGTTGCTGCCTTCCTGTTGGCAGCGGGTTTGTGCCTGGTTTATGTTTTCAGGTCATGCCAGCGCCTCTTGGCCTCATCCATTGTCCTCCTTGACACTCCGGCTGCATTCCAGGTCGTCTGATTGTGGGTCAGTTGCTGGTTGTGTTCTGTCACCTCCGTGACGCTGGTCTTGTTTTCCTGCGGACTGCACCCTGTCTTCCTCTCCCTCTTCTCCTTGGCCTTCCCCGAGCCCGTTGCTCCTTGCTGGTGGTCTGTGGGGCTTTTGGGGTTTGCGTTGGCTTCTGTGCTCGGTCATGGTTCATCCATGTTGCTGCGCACTTTGGATTGTTTCTTGTGTGTTGTTTTTGTAGCTTTTATATTGCATTTTCCCACCAGACGCGTGGGATTTGCAGGCCTGTGGCTGGTTTTCGCAGCTTTTTGTGTCGCGCTTGGTCTCATCGCAGCTTTTTTTGCGTTTGTGTTTCGCATTTCTGCGGCGTGGCGTTGATTTTAACGCGGCCATTTGGCACGTTATCTGGTGACTATCGCATGGTACCAACATGTTGTGAATACTTGGTTAACAGGGCGTAAATTTCCCGTGATAGACTACGATGTTGTAGGTTGCGTTAAGTTACTTTTGCGATGAGTCCAAAATTACCTAAACCTACCACTCTGTCTCTAAGATTCCACATCAACGTCTCTACCCTCCCACTTTCCTGCCTCCATTGCAGTCTGCCCACACGCCATTCAAACACGAAGGCCTAGATTTTCTAGCACTTTGCACAATATTTGTCTTAGAAAAGTGATACAAACCCAGTGCAAAGTGTTGTGGTTGGATTTACTTTCCAACGCAATTCATGATTTGCGTTTTAAAATTACCTAAAGTAATGCAAACTAGTGCTATCTGCTACTTTGAGCTACTTAGCATTAAGGGGGCGTACCATGGGTGGTATATTGGTGTTCCCATGCAACCATCAATGGGTTTTAAGGCAAATCTCTATCAACTAATATATGTAGAAAAGCATTTGCCCCAAAACATTACGCCTCCTTGAGGCAGATGTAACAGTGAAGCAAGTTATAAAAGTCTCAATTTCTTTTAAACTTTGCATGTGTTTTACACTGAATAGAACCCATACAAAGTAGTAAAGCAGCATAGTCTTTGTACTGGTTTCCCCTTCCAGTACAACACACATGCATTACAGTGCAAGGCAGCGTGCTTTGGAGCATGGCAGCCTAAAGTGCGCCAGTGGTGGCGTAGAGAAAAGCAGCGCCATATCTTAGTAGATATGGCACTGCTTGTCCCTCTTAATCACACACAACAGAGACATAATGTAACAGGAAAAAGACAAGTGTAGCAGTCTAGGATGCTTGAAAGTGGGAAAATCAATAGATTTTATAATACTGCCCTCACACACCCGAGAGTGTCATGCTTCATCATTGGGCCGCATCATACACCAAGGTGCAGACCAACACCTTTGGTGGAGCGCAATTTTTTTAGAATGAATGATGAAAGTAGGTGGTGAGGGTAAAGTATAAAGACAGAACAGTCAGAAAAAACACAAAATTGTGCTTCTGAGAGAAAAAGACAACAGATAGTCTCTCAAAGTAAAGGGACCAAAAGAAAAGCAGAAAGAAATCTAAAACTGCCTAGGGGTTGACCCTCACACTTTTATTCTTGTCAACCTCTGGCAGGGTTAAAATAAAGGAAATGGGGTATCCAGGGCAGGTAACGACCTGCCTTGGATACCCCATTTCCTTTTTGCTTGTCCCTCACCTGCTGGAAAAGGCCATTTTTGCAGAGTCGCCCCCAAACGTTTTGCCTTCCTCCTCCTTTTTTTTGCAGAATTCGTTTTTGTTAGCCTTAGGACTCGGTGCACTTTACCACAGCTAACCAGTGCTAAAGTGCTTGTGCTCTCTCCTTAAAACATGGTAGAATTGGCTTCAATACAATTGGCATATTTAGTTTACTTATTAATCCCTAGTACAGACCACTGCATGTGCCGTGGCCTGTAAATTAAATGCTACTAGTGGACTGCAGCACTGATTGTGCCACCCGCTTAAGTAGCCCTTTAAACATGTCTCAGGCCTGCCATTGAAGAGCTTGGTTGTGCAGTAAACTGCTGTGTCGGCCCGGCAACTTAAACCTCTTGCCAGGCCCAAACCTTCCTTTTTGATACATATAACTCACCCCTAGGGTAGGCCCTGGATAGGCCAGAGTGCAGGGTGCAATGTATTTAAAAAGCAGGACATGTACTTTTAAGTTTCACATGTCCTGGTAGTGAAAAACGTCTCACATCTGTTTTTCACTACTGCAAGGCCTATATCCCCCATGGTATAATGTGGGGAACACCTTATTATATTTTATATGTGTAATTCCCAAATGGGAAGCTATGACTAGTTCATGTTTTGTGTCTCTTGAATCCTAATTTAAAAACCCAATTTATGGCAAAGTCGGATTTTAAATTACAATTCTGAAAATGCTTCCTTTGAAAAGTTGCATTTTCTTGCCTTAGCCATTTGGTGCCTGCAGCCTGTCCCTGGTCACATGACTGGGTATAGTTGGCAGTTAGGCTTTGTGTATTCCACATAGGCATCCACACAAAATGGAAGCTGAGGTGTGACTGAGTGGGCTATCCTGACAGGATGGGAGGGAGTAGCTGTACCCAGCCTCACTAACACCTGAATAGCAGTGCTTAATTTGAGCTGGTGGTTTCTGGTGCTCAGCATCGGCACTTAATCATCAACACTGGCGCTTTTCATGAGCACCAGTTAAGGACACACTCATTTATGATAGGCACAGGAAGATTGAGAGATTTGTCCAGAATCACAGGATGTTGAGCCAGGGCTGGCAGGGCATCATCTGTGCACTTCAAAGGCATATCTCTAGAATTTTCTCCCCACTTCAAAGGCACAACTGTGTATAAAAGAAGGACCTCAGACATCACCACTGCAGTACACTTCTGGACCTGTGGATACTCTACCAGGAAGGACTGATGTCCTGCTGAAGGACTGCCACTCAGCTGGACTGCTGATCTGGAAGAACTGCTGCCCTGCTGTGCTGAGCTGCTGCCTTCCTTGCCTGGGTGATAAGGACTGAACCTACATTACGTAGGTGAGAAAGACTGAACCTACATTACTTGAACCAAGAAACTAGAGTGACTCCAATGGCTACTTGGCTGGCCTTCTGATCTGGAGCCTCTGGGACATAAGAGGCTTCCAACAACCTTGTGTCTGCACCCGGACTCTGCTATCTGTGAGTCTACCCTGCTATGTGGTGCCACCTCAGGCCTGGACCCTTGGAAGTGGGCCTAAGGTTCTTACCAACAGAACCAATGCATCTTATCTGATGAGCGACGTATTCTCCAACCAAACCGAAGTATCACCTCAGCTGAGTGGCGCATCTTCGGGCAGAACCGATGCATCGCCGCTGTTGCATGGATTGGCCCGGTGCAGAAGGACCCCTTCACCCTCTTATCTTTGGAATTGAAGCATCACAGAAGCCGTAGCACGTCTCTGACTCAGGTTCTTTACCAGTGGCAGGCAAATTTCGAAATGTATGAAAATGACACACAAATCTCCTTCAGGTTGTACAGTACCCCAAATAATTCAATCACTTTTACCTCATGCTTGAGCCATGTGTTAAAAGAGATACAGGAGAATTGACACTGCTTGAATGGTGCCAAGACTGAGTTTCTACTAATAGTAGAATCTGAGCCCAATTCAGTAACTTTTCACTAGACTAGACTTTGTAGTTCCTCCTTCCATTTCTCTAAAAGCAAGGAACCTGTGGATTCTGTTCTGCTCTGAACTCCCATTCATGCCTCACATAATGCTAGGGTAAAGGGAGTGAATCTTCGGAGCCTCCCATGAAGAACAATCCACTCATTTTTCCACACACTCCACATAATCAAGCTGATTAGAGCCCTTGTCGTGGAATGCCTTGACTACTAAAATATCACTTACTCTAGGATCCCCAGGGAACTAATTGCCAATTTACAAATGTACTTATGCCTTCAGAAGCAGGACCACATCAAACCCACCCTTGAAGCATTTAACGTCCTGTTTATTGTTCGTAAAGTTTACAGAGACAAATGCCCTCTATGCCAGTGGTGTAACGTTAGCCCCCACAGACCCCACAGTGTGGGGATCCCTCGAGCTCCATGGGGCCCCCTCCAGCAGTGTGGATAGGTGGCCGGCCCCTGGCCTGAGTGCTCTGACTGGGTTGGTGGGGGGGCCTCCGTGTTCTTTGAAGGGGGGGCTCAAGTTTTGGTATGCCACTGCTCTATGCTTGCAGCCGCTAGCACTTTACTACTATGTCCCAACCAGAAACCTTTGATTTGTTTGTGCACCCATACAAATAACCATCAATCTTTAAAGAGGGTGAGATGTATAGGTGTATCCCTAGACATGCAAAGGCCCAGACTTTGGAACACACTTACTTCACACTGGAGATCTGAACCCAGTCACCTGTTGGTCTGGAAATGAAAAGGGCGCCAGGGCGCTGCTGGGAATCCCTCGGAGGACCCCAATAAAAACCGGCCTAAAGACCTTACACTGGTTACCAGTCAAGGACAGAATAAAGTTCAAAGCACTCTGTACTGCCCACCAGACATTCTGGGAAACGGGCCCAGACATCAATTGCTCTCTGATTTCTCCCTACAGGCCCAATAAGACCCTTCGCTCCTCAACGGCATTTCTGGCCAAAATTCCCAGAATCTATAGAGCCAGAGCAGGAGGACGCTCCTTTTCGTACAATGTTTCCAAACTTTGGAACACCCTCCCTCTGCAGCTGAGAAACAACCCCTACCTGACCAGCTTCCGCAAACAGCTAAAAACTTTTCTGTTTAATGCTTAACAAAGTAACCTTATGAGGGTTTTTCTCTCTGTTTTTAGCGCCTGGACGTCTCAGGGCAGCTGCAGCGCTCTACAAATCACATTTTCATTTCATTTCATTTCATTTCAAAACTGAACTATTCAGTCTTGTGCTTACCTGCACTCAGTAAACAAAAGATTCAAGAATATCCAACATGGTTACTTACCCTCCCTGACTGGACACTAACTTCTCTTTCTCCTTCTTTCCCTTTATTTTTAAGATCTCATTTCACAAAACCTCTAGATAAATCTAAATACACATCTATCACCTGAACACCAGCACAGATGTGGATCTTTGCAGGCAGTTGGGCATTTATCATTCTCTGAGAGGCGCTGACAGGCTGCTAGTACCAAAACCCAACCCTACCAGTGACAGCTGTATTCTCTGCATTGATTGTGTGCATTCCCTTGTGTACTGTGCCTGATCATCGCATCCTTCCTGTCTCTCTGCAATTTCCGGTGGAAGGAGAAGCCCCTCTGATGCACCGGAGGTCTCATCATTCTTGTGAGGGCTCACTGGTGAGGCCAGGAACCTAGCGGCACTACAGTAGGAACCACTGATGTAAGCAGGCACTGATCATGCTTATTTGCTAGTCAGTGATACAGCGCATGATCCTGTGTCACTTTTCCTAGTTCATGGTCACTTTCTAGGCACTGCCCTTGTGGATGTTGCCTGCATTCCCCTTACCTCAGGGGTAGGAGTTGTGGTTCTGGGGTAAAGGTCTCATTATTGCCCAAATGTGGGTATTGTCTATTGATGGCCATATTGAACAACATGAAGCGTATATACAGCAGATCACCTGTAACCAGTAGCTACTTTTTGCTCATACATTTCTGCATATCCCTTTTTTCAGGCACAGTGAGTATTGTTTTTAGAAGTTCTGCCTCTCACCCCAATGCAGATCATGTGTGTGGGTGGATGCCCTTATATATTAGCTTTGTGGCTGGGTTGTGGTTTGGTGACATCAACCATATTGTCTATGGATATACATGATCACTTACTCAAAGAGAATAGAGTAACCATGAATGTGTTTATACATGTGAGTTTCACAGCATGTTATATCTGTGCAGAGGTTTTGAGAAGTTCATATAGTCGAGCAGTTTCTGTGTGTGTGCCATGGTAATTGCTTGTCCACTTGACTGACATTTAGGAAGGCATCATAGTAACAGAATGAAGAAATGGAATAAATGGAAAAGCACCAGCCACTTGTACCCAAAGTTTTCTTCCGCAAATACAACACCAACACCCAAAATAAATAACAGTCTTGAAGTCTAAGCTAGGGAAATTGAAAGGGAAGTTCTGTATTCAGGCAGCAGAATGGAGAGGCAACAGGAAAATGGCAATCTCAAAAGGGTCCACGTACAAGCCAGAAAATGTGCACTGTGAGAGCTGGGTCAGGTGCCCACTTCTCATAGAGTCTCTGCCAGTTGTGATATGAAAAAGGAAGAATCAAAGGGCGACCATAAAATATGCACCAACTTCAATTGGGTGATGATCAAATCCATGTCAAATTTCAAATACATTTACCCGGATCAGTGTCACTGTAATCTGCTTCAGCCACTTTCTTTCTCATTCTCAAGCTAACATGGCTCACAGGAAGTGCCCATCTTTGACGTGCATGTGCTTTGCATTTTGGCCCTCAAGGCACAGAATAATTAAGTAGCTTGCTCAGCCAACAAATGCCAACAAATGTGTACATTATTGTTACTAGTGAAGCTCGTTTTCCCTTCTCCCATTCTCTTGAGCTCAGCTGGGCACTTGCTCATTTTCTTTCAAAGAATTTCTCATGTTAGGGCTCGAATTTGAGACCTGTTTTTCCTCATTGCGATTGTCTCCACCGATGATTTCAGAGCCCCCCTGGTTCCTTGACTCTGTGATTCTTAGACTATTCATTTTTCTATAAAAATGCACTTTTAGACTACGAACTCGGCGTTAGGAGGTTTCTTTAACACTCATAATTTAAACTGGTTTCCACAGAAGGCCATCCATGGATGTGCCATCACAGAGCCATCCCATTTGTATGGAAGATTCCATTTGGCACAAAGGCATCAATGCTGCTGTGCACCCACGACCCCTTATTCCCCTAAAATGCAGATCCCATTCTAGGTCCAGATGAGGAGTTTGGGATGAGTGCGAAGTAAAGTTGAAGCTAATGGCTCTCCCCGAACACCTGATATGTCACACAGGCAAAGTTCAGGAGCTGCGAATCACAGGCGGAAGCCATTTTGATAATTCTTTTTATTAAACAAAGAAAATCGACATTACAAGGCACCATAAGTCATGACATTCTTAGATTCAATACAAATCTGTACAGTACAATCAAGGTCTAGTGTATTGGTTGGAAACATTATTCTGGCGACGGGAGACCTTCCTTGGGTGTCGACACAGGCGGAGTACATATATTACAACAATATATATTACAATCGGACCAGATGTGGGACCACTTTTTCGGACATCCCTTAGACACATACACAGTCTTCTCCCAGAACATACACCAATCCATATCCCTTTTCCAGGCTGACACCGCCGGTTCCTGTATAGATCCCCACATTTGGGCAATATTTCGCTTTGCCACCATCAACCCCAAAGTGACCCACATCATCCTTTTGTGATTAAGATCTGTCGGCTCTCACACATTCAGGAGACACCGCTTGGCCTCCATGGGAACAGTAAGTGCAAGGACTTCACTAATGGTGTCATGTATTCTCTTCCAGTATATCTGGATAAGTGGACATTCCCAGAGGATGTGTAGGAATGTACCTTCACTGCCACAGCCCCTTCTACAGTTGCTATTTTCCACCCTCCCCATTCTCAGCAGACAGGGTCCGGTCATATAGATACGGTGCAATATTTTAAGTTGGACTAATCGCAGTCTGTCTGATATGGCCACCTCTCGTGGGGAAGCAACCGCCTCCACCCAGTCTTCGTCGTCCAATATAATTCCATCCCTCTCCCACTTCTCCCATAGATGTTGTAGGGGTTCGGGTGAGTTGTTGACCAGCTTTTTATACGTCAGGGAAATGGCTTTCGTTGGCAAGTAGCCATCTAAAATCCTGTCCTCCAGGGGCGAGGATTCAGGAGGGTTATCGCCCTTGTGGAGGCATGACTGAAGTGCGTGTCGAATCTGTAGGTATCTAAAGTGTTTTGTTGCGGCCAGGTCATGCTCCTGCTGTAGGGCGGGAAATTATTTAACCTCCCCTTTACCCAGAGGTCGCCAATGCTAGAGATGCCTATAAGGTCCCACTTGTCGAAGCCCCTAGTTTTCCACAAATTCCCAAGTATGTCGGAATTCCACAGGGGGGTGGCTAATGTTGGTTTGCCCTCCCACCCCAAACTTCTCGTAGCTGCTTGCCAGATTTGTGCAGAGTGTTTGTTCGGCCCCGTCAGATGGAGTTTCCCTCTGCATGTGTATAGAGCCCTGTTACATCTCTACCCGGCAGTATCCATCTGTCCATTGCGTAACCCAGATCGTCTGCCCGCCTATACGTCCCATGATTGATGGCTTCCAGGTGGGCTGCCCAGTAGTATCTTCCAAGGTCGGGGAGGCTGATGCCCCCATTGTACCGGCAGCCATTTTGAGTAGGGAGTGAATGAAGTTTAAGTGAGAATCATGTGTCGTATGTAGATGTTTGTAAATCCCCTGTGGTTGTTGCAGGCAACATGTGTCCGGTTTCTAGCTAATGAGTTAGCAGACAATGGCAACTGTGCCCAAGGGGATTAATCAGTGACTGAATTTGTGGCATAGTATAAGAGTGCTTTTAATACTCATGAACGTTTGTCTCAGTTCATGAAAAACAATTGGACTAATTTCCATATTGCCACTTTCTGCTGGCTTGAGTGGTGAGGATATGCAGCGGTATCAGTAGTTTTCATGTGATGCAACGCCTCTAATAAGGGCTATTGCTCCTTGTGTTGGGATTGCAATATTGGAGGTGTTTTGAATCTGGAGACCTGGCCTGTTTTTTTTCTCCATTTGCTTGCTGCTTTGTTGATTTAGCATTGTAGCTGTTTTCCATTTTCCTTTCTTTCACACATCATTTGTTTAAAATGTGTTGCTTTGGTTGTATCGTTTTCTCATGATGAGAACGTTTTCCATATTACATTTTCATTAGGTTTCACTATTATAGGACTATCCGCTAGCAGTTGTGCAGCAGTATTCCCAACTCACTGGCAGATTAGGAGCCTTCCTGTTTTCTGTAGCTCCACCCTTCCCCACCCATAACAACCTTCTTCCTGTCTCATCATTATCCTCCCTCACCCTCCGTTTACATACAAAAACAACTATACCCACCCTGCGGACGTGTTTAAAACCATCCTGTTTACATTTCTGCCTGAAGAGATCTTCGTGCAGAAAGTTGTAATCAGATCAGTTGTTTGCTCCACTGATCACTTCGCGATATTGATGGTGTTTTATTTGAATTATGTCTGTTCTAGATTAGATTCACTGTGCATTTACCACTCGAAACACTGGTCTTTAATGACGTTTGTTTTTCATAGCTTCAGTTGCTGATTGTCCGTGATTGTAAGGAAATGCCTCTTTTTGCATGATCACCTCCAAAGTTTTTGACTGATGCTACTGGTTTAACCAATCCTTAGTGCCACATCTTTGGCCCTTAAAAGATTGGTTATACCCAGCTGGCATTACTTTCCTTACTTACGGGTCCCTAGTATATGCTACCCGAGGTATTCAAATCCTGTAAGTTAAAGTGTCCCACCAGAGCTGCAGCACAATTTGTACCACCCTGGCTGTGTCAACATGAAACATGTCTCCCACCCTGCCACTGCAGGCTGGCAGAGCAGTGGTACATTACTAACTCAACTTTGCCATCTAAGCTAATGGCAATGCCCAAACCTCCTTTTTTAATATATATGTCACCCAACAGCTGGTCTATCGAGTCCTAAATCGGGGTACTGTATATTAAAAAGCAGTACATATATATTTTATATATCCTAGAAGTAAAAACCCCAAATTGGCGTTTTTACTGTGGAGAGGCTAACAGCCACATTGGCGAGTACAATGCTCACATGTTGACCACTCTGCTGTGCAAACTTCTAAATGGGACTACTTAAGTTAGTACTTCAAGGTATCACATTAATCGAAACAGTAAACCCGACTTGATGCCCAAGTTGAATTTAATATAACTTTTGAGTGAATGCAACTTTTAGAAATTTGCCACTCTGCCCAAGTTTATCGTGGTACAAAAGGGGGTGGTGATGGATGGAGCATCAGAAACAATCAAACACTCACACCCAGTCAACAGATCTGGGTTTGATCCATCACCGTTCTTTAGCCCACTCTGCCACCCCAGTTCAGACATGGCCATATGCAAATCAGTCTGACCCTGTGCCTCATGGGAACAGTCCAGCCCGAACTGCCAAGCCATGCCTTCCCTGGATCGGAAACAAGCTTCCTAGGACCGGTTTCTGGCATTTCAGCCGTCTTCAGCCAGGCTTGCTTGAATCCAGTGGCAAAGTGAGCAAGGGACTCACGTCTGAGCATACCCTGCCAACTTATGGCGAACAAAGTGGTACAAAAGGGGGTGGTGATGGATGGAGCATCAGAAACAATCAAACACTCACACCCAGTCAACAGATCTGGGTTTGATCCATCACCGTTCTTTAGCCCACTCTGCCACCCCAGTTCAGACATGGCCATATGCAAATCAGTCTGACCCTGTGCCTCATGGGAACAGTCCAGCCCAAACTGCCAAGCCATGCCTTCCTTGGACCGGAAACAAGCTTCCTAGGACCGGTTTCTGGCATTTCAGCCGTCTTCAGCCAGGCTTGCTTGAATCCAGTGGCAAAGTGAGCAAGGGACTCACGTCTGAGCATACCCTACCAACTTATGGCGAACAAAGCGGTACAAAAGGGGGGCCACACAAAGATTATCTTTGTCCTACGGAGAAGTGTGAATGGCTTCCAGTAGTAAGAACAAAAGAGGGCTGCTATTGGAAGATGTGTCACCTCTAACTGGCAGGAAGCCACACAGGATGTGAGCCCAAAAGGGGAGCTTCAAAGGGGAAGCCCACTTTGAAGGGCAAATGGTGGACACACACGAGAGGGGCTGCTCTTTTGTTGAGGTCAATGGGTTGACATCAGGGACATGGAGGGGAGACCAGTTGCCAAACCATTTTTTCCATGGGTGCGTAGCCCTCAGGTAGTCAAACCTCTAGGGTAGGCTACCAAACTCCACACACGAGAGAGGGGTTCTTCCATCTTGGGAGTGGGGAGAATAGTGCACTCTGCCATAGCTAGATGCCACACTTCACAGGAAGTCGTCATCAGGTGAGAAAGTTCCTACTAGCCATGGACTAGTGACTTGCACATCTCTTGAGGGCATTTTCTGGCCATAAGCATGGTACCCCAGGCACTTAGACCTCAGATCACCTCTGAACTGGAGAGAGGACTGAATAAAGACTGCCCTGGTGTATCATGGACCTGGCAAGAGAGGTTGCACCAACAACTGGACTGCATATGCTGATCCTTGGGCTAACAAAGAGAGGACTGTGCCTGTGGTGCTTGGCTCGCGCAAAAGTTGCTCCTGAGCCCCAGACAGAAGAGGTGAATTCCAAGAGTCAGTTGGCTGACTTCCTGTTAAAGTACCAGGGCCACAAAAGCTGAAGAAGCCCATTCTAGCCAGTCAATAGCCACAATTGCCTTTTTGCATCTGAATGCTGACGTGCAGCCCAGACGACTAAACCCTGATGCTCAAAACTTACACCCAGTCTTCCAGATCTGGGAGAGTAGTTGACACTAGCCTTTGTCACAGGGACCTGCTGGTGTTGCTGTGACCAGTAGTGAAGTGACAACTGGAATTTTGCTGGCCCAAAGAGGACTTTGAGGGGCATTGACCCCTGTGGCAAAAGGCACGAAACCTGAACTGTGGACCAAGGAATAGCCCCAGAAAGACATCCATTGACTACACAGCATTCAAAGCATCTTACAACAACTTCAGCATACTGTGTCCCTTGCATCAGGATCACTCCATTGAAGTCCATGGCAGATCGTCCATAGTGCCTGGAACTGGACTAGAGACTGCTTTGGTGCTAAGGTAACTGTCCTAATACACCTTGTTAGCCCCCCTGATCTTCCCCCTGTGCATTTGGTTGCCCAACGTGGGCAGGAGTAGTCAAACACAACTCTTTTAACGTTTTAAAAAGTTTCCAAACTTTGCGGTTACCAATGCTGGTTCGCGTTTTGGTGTAAAAAGCTGAGATTTACACTCTACTTAAAAACCTAACTCTCCGGAACCCTCTAGTGGATTTAATTCATTTCGGTGTCGAAAAATTCATAAAAATATCTATTTTTATATATTGGCGTTAGATTTTGTTTTTGCGTTGCATTACTTTCATATTTATTTATTTATTTTTAAGTTTTATAGAGCATGAACCAGACCCATGAGGGTCTCAGAGCTCTTTACAGGATTGATGGGTGATATACAAAAGACTTAGGAGGGGAGGATACCATTGGGATAAAAACAGGTAGATACATTATACAAGAAAAACAAGCAGTCTCAAATCCCGGATACATTTGGGATAAAAACAGGTAGATACATTATACAAGAAAACAAGCAGTCTCAACTCCCGGGTGGGATGCCCAGAAGTGCCGGGAAGGTATCATCCGGAAAAGCCATTGATAATGCCGTAATGGTGGGTGGAACAGGGTCGCTGAGGTGATTGTAATGCGATCGTTAGGCGAGGAATTTGCCCATTAGGAACGTTTTGGTCTCCTTTTTAAAGCGTGCCAAAGACGAAAGACTTCTGATGGCGGGCGGTAGAGAGTTCCATATTCTTGGAGCGGCCCCAGAGAAGGCCCAATTGTAGAGTTTTTTTTTTTGGAAGCATTCTGGTTGGAGCAAAAGGTCTCTGGCAGACCGGAAGTTTCTGGCTCATCCGGATATCACGAGTTTCTGAGCGAGAAATGCAGGAGAATTGGAGCATAGCGACTTGTGAGTGATGCAGGCCAGCTTAAGTTGGATTCTGGCCTCAGAGCTTTAAGGTGGGGAGAGATGTGGTCGAATTTCTTTGAACCGGTTAGGAGTCTGGCAGCGGCATTGAGGCAGGCTTTCAATGGGGTCAGAGAGTTCTTGGGTAGACCTGCGAGAGTAGAGCATCCATATTCTAGTCTGGAGATGACTAGTGCCTGGATTGCCGTTTTTAGGTCGAGAGTGTCGAGGAAAGGTTTCAGGTTTCTTAGGTAACTCAGGTGAAATCTGGCAGTTTTGCCCATCGAGTTGATATGGGCACGCATGTTCAAGCTACCGTCTAGGGTTATTCCAAGGGATTTAGCAGAGTCCACAATGGTATGAGGGCAGTTTAGCGCTGTGATAGCCTTGATCCATTCCTGGATGCCTGGATTGGTTTTGGGTGGGGAGATTAGAAGAAACTCAGTTTTTTTTGCGTTAAGATTGAGCTGGTTAGAGGTGAGCTAGTGAACAGTCAGCTTCAATGCCTCATTCAGGGAGAGAATGTCCTCAGGAGAAGAGATTTTAATGTAGATCTGTGTGTCGTCGGCATACATGTGGTAGGAGATATTGGCGGTGCGTAGCACTTCTGTGAGCGGTTCAAGGTGAAGATTGAAGAGGGTAGGGGACAGGGTTGATCCTTGGGGGACTCCAACCGTGATCTTAGAGGGAGCGAATAGGTTACCGTTGATTAGGACTTCCATCCTGAGTTTGAGGCATTCAAGGAGTGTTTCGTGGTTAACCGTATCGAAAGCCAAGGATAGGTCTAGGAGGATTAGGATACAGGTTTTGCCTTGGTCAAGGGCTTGGAGGGCATCTTCCACGATGTGGAGGAGGGTGGTTTCAGTGCTGTGTCCAGGTCTGGACCCGGATTGGAAGTCGTCTAGTAGGTGGAAGTTGGTGATGTGTAGGCTCAGCTGCTGTTGCACACGTTTCTCCAGAACTTTGGCTAGGAGTGGGATGTTAGATATAGGTCTATAGTTGTTAGGGGAAGCAGGATCCAGCGTAGGTTTTTTTATGATGGGGATGACTTGGCCGGCTTTAAGAGAGTCAGGTATCGATCCCTGAGGAGGGAAGCGTTGATTATTGCAGTCCAAGAAGGGATGATAGCCTGAAAGGCGGCGGCTAGGCAGTTAGAGGGGAGAGGATCATTAAAGTGATTGTTCGGGTTTAAGGAGGATAGAATTTTTTAGACAGAGTGTTCGTCATGTACTTTAAAGTTAGACCAGTGTGCTTTGTTTTTGGTGAAGTCTGGGAGGGCAGCGTGGAGAGAAGAGGAAGAGCCGACGGAGTTTGGGAGTAAGTTGCGGATTTTAGCTCGTTTCCTAAGGCAGAGATTTTGTCGCAGAAGAAGGAGGAAAATTCCTCGCATGATATTAGAGATTTAGGGGTATCTTTGGAGATTTTTGCTAGTTTGTTGGATTGGTGTTTGACCAAATCGAATAGCTTGCGAGGTCTATTCTTGGCGTTCTCTAGTTCTGTTCTGAAGAATTCTTTTTTCGAGTTGAGAATTTTCCTATTGCAGGCATTTCTGGCCTGGCGGAGAAGTTTTATATGGGCTGCTGACGGGTGCTGTTTCCAGTTAAGTTCTGTCTGCCGAAGGGATATTCTCTCCTTGTTGAGGGATCTGTTGAACCAGGGAATCCTGTTTTTGATCTGGGTTCTTTTTAGTTTTAGCAGAGCAAGGTCATCAAGAATGTCGGATATAGTTGAGGAATAATGTTCAGTGAGGTTGTTGACCAAAGTGAAAAGAGGGGGGAAGGGGAGGTCAGTCTCACAGCTCGCAGCCAATTTCCCATAATCAAGGTTCTTGGTGTCTCTAACCCGTCGTTTGGGAATCACGGGTTGTGGTGTCTATGTCTTGTGGGTGCCAGGTAGAAGGAAGGTGATAGCGTGGTGGTCAGACCCATCACATGGGTCTATAGAGATAAGTTTGACCGCTGATTCCTTAGCGATGATCCAGTCTAGAGTGGTGCCTTTCGAGTGAGTAGGGAGTGAGCAGGCTTGGGTAAGGGCTAGGTCGGCCAAGAAGTCTCTAATGGCATTGACCTGAGGGTCCTTGGGGTCGTTCCAGTGCAAGTTGAAGTCGCCAAAGAAAATATCATTAGAGTTAGGGGAAGCCTTGGCTGTGATGATTTCCATGAGGTGGTCAGTGAAGGTGTCATTCTTGCCTGGGGTGTGGTAAAAGATGTGCAGTCTGCACAGTTGGGTGGTGGTGTTGCAAATGGAGAGTGCAAGGTATTCACAGGTGCCCTTGTTTTGGTATTTTTCAATGTTTTGCATGTGTTCCTTTATCAAAGCCTGACTCCTCGAAGCCACAGCTACCCTGGGTTCAGCTAAGGTTTAGCAAACGAGCCTGACTGGACCCAAGTTGGTTTTGTGAGTATGCTCCATGGTGAGGTCGCATAACTATACCATACAATACACCACAGTTTCTCACAGTACCTCTTCATGCAGCTTCGTATTTCCCATATTGCCGCATTTCCCAACATGGGAGTAAAGAAATTGCTATCAACAAGGTCAAAGGCCATTTCATTTTCCTTATTATGATCATATGAGGTCATTAAGCATTTGATATACCCTCAGCTCCTCCTTATGTTATTTGTGAACTGATCACAGCAAAACCAGTTCCAATAAAATTGCATTTAAGATGTGACACAAGGACCAAGATAACATTGTTTTAGTCAAGAACGTGGTAGAAGGTTTGCACTGAAAAGAACGTGGCAACATCAAACTTCTTTGTTTTGCTTGTCAAGCACTGATAAATTATTTTGAGACTGTGCTGAGTGTGGTGTAGTCATACAGTTACAAAGCTGGATATTTGTAGTGCAATAACCATTTAATTTTGGTATGTGTGCAAAATATGCCAGATGGCACCTACAAGTGTCAAGCTTAGGGACCTTCCACTTAGGCTTTGGAAGGCTCATTTAGAAATCTTTTGTAAAAGTCGACAGCCCCAGTGGCCTCCCCCTTTAAAGTTGGCCCTTGAGGCCCAGACGTCAGGTTACATTTCAAGTAAGCCAGGTGAATCATTGTCATACTCAGTGGTTAATCTTAAGATCTTGCACAATTTCAGACCCAAAGAACAAGGAAATTCTATCAAATTTTCAGTTGACCTTATTGGCCTAATGAGTTTACAAGTGTACCATTTACAAATAAAGTTCTGAGAAAATTCATGCAGGAGAAACCTCATCCACCTGTAAAATTATATCTGAATCCTAAACAGTTTTGTCCAATTTTATTGGCCATTTTTGTATTTTTATAAACTGTTTTGGTGCAGCACTTTGATGAAATGAAAATGTTTTGCTATTCTGTCTGTGCACTGTTTTATGTACAGTTAGCATTTGCAGCACCATTTTATGTTAACCGCCATTTTTAATCATGCCACTGACTGCTTATTGTCTCCTGGTAACGCAGGTCATGGAAAGTTTAATTTCTCCAAGGTTAGGCCTTACTCTGCTAATGAATGCACTGTCTTATTAGCGCATACCTTTCCCACTAAATCGAGGTTTTCTCCCACTAATCTAGCAGCAGGCACGGCAAGGATTACCTTGGCTTAGAGATACTGTGTGCCTGGCCTCAGAATCGAAACTCATCCTACTGTACTACTTTGTGTTAGCCGCATCTGCTCGGAAGGTTCCATTAGGGGTGGGTCTTTCCTGGTGCTGAAATGTACGTTTGCTGAAGTGAGTCCTCTCTGCAGCCCTCCTAAGCGACTGGGCAGACGGGGCTCCACTTGAGTGTATCTGAATAAACATATACTTGTTTTGTATTCTCTACTGTCTGACCGACTCTTCATTGTATGGAAGGCTGAGAGGTGGTCGAGAGTGACCCAGGTGGCCCTAATCGAGTCACTTCTTTCAACTTATACAGCTAGATATTGCTGTAAAGTGCTTCAATAGTAAGGGCTGGTGGAAGAAGATGAGGTAACACAGATGTAAGAGGAAGTAAGCCTTGAATCATTCTTTTCAGTACTTTAGAAGTCTGCTTTGAGGAGAAGAGGTAATGGTATGGTGATTCAGGATACAGTGTGCTAAGAGCGCAGAGACCTTGTCAAAAGCAAGTTGTTTCTTATTCAGAGCTGTGAAAGGTGGTTCTGGAAGGCCAACCTTAGCCTTATGGTTAGGTTGTATGGGAGAAGCAATTTGGTCAGGTACTTGGGAGATTTGGACCTTATGGAACAGGTATATGGGGTTCTTTTTTTGTTGTAAACCTTTTTATTGGATTTTGCAGTTATCGTACACATTATATAATAGTAGATAGTGGTTATCATTGCACAACATTCATTGTCAACATTTTCATAATGGATAACTGTCTGTCTATTGAGGGGCATGCCACTCTTTGTGTGTGGGGCAGGCCTAGACGCATGCCTGTTTGGGGATGTTGGGAGGCCTTATGGAATAACCATTCCCCGGGAGCAAGTGTTGGACCTTTGTTGTCTGGAGAGACAGAACTCGGGGAGATGGGGGCAGGGAAAAGCGGCGTAGCTCCTTGCAGGTCCATTATCAGCGCAAGTGGGGTGATCTACTCAGGGCGGTCATGGGGGTGGCCTAGTTCAGGGGGGGTCTTGTGAGGGTCGAGGTGCATTTGGACCTGGCTCAGTCTGGGTGGCCTGCGGAGTCTCCACAGGCGTGGCCTGTGTTTGTACAAAGTTATGGAGGAGCATTGACCATTCCGTCGATATGGGGTTTCGTCATGCGCCGTGTGCCTCCTCCTGTCTGATGATGTCCTCCTCAGTCGCGCTCCACTTCTTAACTACCCCTACCATGCGGCTATTGGGGGACTGCCCGGTGAGCGCCAGTGCATTGCGATGCTTCGCTTTACGAGGAGTATAGCTAGTAATGCAAATCGGGTCTCTACCTTTCTCTGCTTGTGTCGCTTAAAGATGCTTAGGGCACATGCCTCCCACGTGGTGAGTCCTGCCAGGCCTGTGACCGTCTGCAGTGTAGTGTGCACTATTGTCCAAAGGGCTTGCAATGTGGGGCAGGTCCAGAACATGTGGATGAATGGGGCTTCAGGGGTGTGGCAGCAGGGGCAGTCGAACTGTGTCACTGGGAAGAAGCGCTTAAGCTGCGCCGGTGTGAGGTATGCGCGGTATAGTATGTTAAATTGGATGTTTTTGAACCTTTGATTGCGGGACACTTTTTTGTGGTGTTCTGGTGCTGTGAGCCATTCTTTGTCATGGAGAGCCTGGCCGAATTCCTCCTCCCAGTGGAGTCGCAATCGTGTTAGGGGTGCACATTTAAGTTCTATGATGGATTCATAAATCCATGTGATGAGGTGTTTCCCCGTCCCCATGTTTAGGAGCGTATGCAATACCGGGTGTGTCTTGGGTTCTCCATCCGTGATGTCTCACGTCGTTCTACAGTCGGCAACCAGTTGTTGGTGCAATAGAAACTGGCTGGCAGGAAGCCCACTCTCTTCAGACAACCCTGCGAATGACATCAGCTGACCGTACGTGAACAGGGCTTCTAACTCGGTGAGCGCGTGATCTGTTCACACTTGCAGTTCACCCATGGTAGTACCCTTTCCCCTTGGGAGGCCCGCTAGCGGTAATAATGGGGAGTATATGGGTGTTGCCTTAGATAGATGGTGGATTCGTAGGGTGCAGGATCTGGCCACTTTGACAAATAGGGGGTGTGCCGAGTTGGGCTTGGTCCCCGGGAGGAGCATTTAAGTCAGTTCCGGAATTGACACAGCTCCTGTTTCTGTTTCCGTTTCCCCCAGGATTTGGCTCGCTGTCCATTGCGATAGCCATTGCAGCTATGCTGCAAGGAAGTAGGCCTCAAAGGACGGGGCTCCCAGCCCCCCCACCCCATCTCATGGCAGCTGCAGTGTTGTCAGGGCTACTCTACAGCGGCCCTTCCCCCAGGTCAGCGAGGTTAGTAATGAGTCTAGCTCTTTGGATGGAGTGACCATTCCAATTGGGACCAGGGGCAGTGTGTGCCAGAAGTTGACTTGGCTTTTGAGCCCTCGGAGGGCCTGATAGTGGTTGCCCTCCAGGAGGTCCTGAGGTGTATGATAGAGTCTAATCCCCAGGTATCTTGGGGCATCTCCCGTCAAGGACAGTGTGGCGTCTCCCACACTGACCTCCCAGTGAGGTACATCCGGGTGCAGGGGGTAGATGGAGGATTTGGCCCAGTTTACCTTCAATTCTGCAGCTTTCTCAAAGTAAGTGAGCGCGGTCCAAAGAGTGGTGAGGTCTGCCGTGATGTCCCTGACATAGATGAGAAGGTCATCCGCGTACAGGGACACACTATGTGTATGGCCCTCCAGCGGTATACCCCAGAGCTCGCCCTCCTCCCTCAGTCGTATCGCCAGCGGTTCCATTGTGATGGCGAATATTACGGGGGACAGGGGACATCCCTGGCATGTTCCACGCATGCCCGAAATGGGGCGGTGAGATGTGCCTGCCTATTCTAACCCGCGTGGTAAGCCCGGGTTACAGTAACCGGATGTACGCTATGAGTTGGGGACCCAATCCCACCCGCTGCAGGACCTCGAATAAATACTGCCATGCAAGAGTATCAAAGGCTTGCTCGAGATCTAGCACAAGGCATGCCGCATGTGGGAACCTGCACCACACACTATCCTGGATCTGGAATAGCCAGCATATGTTTTGGGAGGTGCGCCTCTTGGGCACGAATCCGCATTGGTCAGGGTGTACGAGATGGGGGAGAACCTCCGTGATTCTGTCTGCTAAGATCTTCCCGAGTATTTTGCAATCCGTGGTCAGGAGGGTGATAGGGTGGTACGAAGTCCGGAGCAGGGGATCCCGGTCAGGTTTAGGAAACGTTACTAGTATGGATTCCCGCATAGACTTGCGAGCCAGCCGCACCTCTAACGCTGTTTTAAAGACTGTGTCTAGCTGTGGGACTAGGTGTGGGAAGAACATGGCGTAAAGTTCTATGGGGAAGCCGTTGTGGCCGGGGGCCTTGTTTTTGGCTAGGTGATGGATGGCATGTTTAATCTCCGTCACCGTAAGTGGTTCGTCCAGAGACGCCATGTCTTCTTCTGGTAGCTGTGTTATGGCATGAGTGTCTAGCATTGTACGGATGTATTCCCCCTATCCTGGGGCGGTTCCCTGTGTAGTGTGGCGTAGTAGTCATGGAAGGATGACAAGATGTCTGCTTGTGTGTACAGAATCTCGCCGGCAGTGTTTCTAATGCTGGTAATCGGTTGCGTCTGTGTGTCTTGTCTTATGAGCCAGGCCAGTAAGGTGCCGGCACGGTTTCCTTCATTGTGGGCTCTAGTGGCATATGCGCAAAAATTATATCTCCGCAGGTCTGTACAAGCTTCTGCGTATTTAGTCTTGGCTTCTGCCATTTGAGTGGGGGGAAGCTGTTGTTGGTCAGTTGCCTTAGACAGTTGCGCTACTTGTTGTTCTGCTGTCTGCACCGCCCTCTCTAGTGTTTGCCGCACCCCCGTAATTTGCCGAATACATGCTCCCCGTAAGACCACATTGAAGGCGTCCCATTCAAGTGTTCTGGATTGTGTGGTGCCCGTATTCTCCACAAAGTAGTGTTGGATGGTTTCCGATTGCTCATGCTGGAACACTGGGTTCGTTAGGCAGTTTCTGGGGGAGTTGCCACGTGGGGACCGGGGACTTAGGTGGGCGCCACTGGAGGGTCATGACGTGGGCGTTGTGGTCCGATATGACCCTTCCTAAGTAGTCAGAGTGACGGAGGAAGGGGAGAATCGTCCGTGTGCACATGAAGCGGTCTAAGCAGACTTGCAGGTTATGAGGGATAGGAGTAGAGCTTAGTTGTCGGGTGTGCATGGCGCCAAGCGTCCGTTAATGACCAATGAGCAGCCCAAGCTTGGAATCTGGCTGTTTGTGTGCGGGCTTGGAGTCTTTGGCGAAGGGGTGAGATCTATCCAGCATAGGATCTAGGGAACAGTTGTAATCCCCTCCTAATATCCACGGGGATGGTGTGAATTGTGCCAAGGTACTCGTCAGGGTCTCCCAGAATGTTGCCTGGTCTGTGTTGGGGGCATATATATTGCTGCCTCAGGTATATGGGGTACTTATACTAACATCTGCTGGTCTGGTAGCCACTGAAGTGCCATCAATGCAAGTGAGAAGTGGTCAGTTCTTTTAACCCCAGGAATAGACTGGCGGCAAAGGTCTATGTTCTTCAAAGCTTGTTCAAATAAGGAGCTTAGATAGGTCCAGCACAAATGCTCCTTATAATAATACTTTAAATACAGGAGTATGCAGTTCCTTTAGAACAAAATGGGAAACAAGTAGGATTCCTGGTCAGGGGAGTCTGCTCCAATAGGAGTAAGTGCCCTCACACACCCCGAAAGGTGTCATACTTCATCATTTGGGCATGATCCTCATCGGGCCGGCGTTGCAATGCCCAACGGGTACCCACTAGCGGGCTCTTTGCTAGAGATATTTTATTTGCCGTATGATGAGGTGTGGGTGTGTGGGTTGTGGTTAGCATGTAGTGTGGTGATAGAAAATTGATTACAATAGGTGAAGTGATGCTTGTTGAGAACATTTTTACTGATAAAGCTCACAAACCTAATTAAAGACTGTGGTGCCCATATGGGATACAATATGGCAGATGCGGGTCACGCACTAGTCTTCCGCTAAAGCAGGGGTCTTCAAACTGTGGGGCGCGACCCCCAGGGGGGTCGTGGAGTGATGCAAAGGGGGTCGCGCCTTCCCAGTCACACTTCTGCCCAGGCCCAAGGGCTTCAGCCCCCCCCCCACCTCTTCCCCCGTCCTGTGTCTCAGCCCGGGCTGCTGCAGTGAAACTTGAGCTGCTGGGGGCTCAGCTGGGCAGTGTCTGGAGTCTTATCTCCGGCACCCCTGTGTTTTTCACAGGTCTTTAAAGACCATTTGCATTTTTACATGCCTTTGCAAACTGGTTACAGAGGCTTAGGTTTTTTTTCTGGTTCCAGTACCCCATGGGTCCCCACTCAGCCTATTCCTTTCATTTGTATTTTACATTTACTGCTGTAGTGTGAGAATGCATTTCAAGGAAAGGAATATAAAGTAGGCTTGCCAAAAGAAAAATGCCTGCCGTGCTTTGTTTAAAGAGCCTGCAAAGATCTCCTCTTGGCACTAAATAGACTCAGAAATAAAAAAGTATGTATGCATTGGTTATGTGACTTTTCTGTCTTTGTTCTCTTTAATTATCAGTCATGGATGATTGAGGCAGCCCTAGAACACAATTAAAAGTGCTTTCTATTTATATTTGCTGTTGGAAGTATGCACAGATAAGTGCTGAAAATACCGCTTTAGGTGACTGCTTTTTTTTGTACTGACTGGGCCATCAAAATATTCTTCTGGCAACCCTAACCATAGGACTGGAAGTTTGTTACAGGATCAGCACATTATTTATTTCCTTCACCCTCGATCCCCGATTAATGCCGCAATAGTTTAACTTAGATCTTAAACTCTACGCCGCCGTCAATAACATGCTGAGTTACTTCATGGGTCTGGGAATGCACCCTGCATTCAGACAACTCATTCCTCATTCTCGCCCTTCACTTTCACGCTCACCCTGCACGCACAGCGATCACAATGCACTCACACTGATCACCATGCACTCGCACCATTCACCCGCTCACCTTGCACTCACAGTGATCACTCTGCACTCACAATGCACTTGTGCTGCTCACCCTATACCTCACCCTGCAGTCACACGAGTACACTACTCATCCTGCACTCATGTAACACTTCACTCACCTGTCCCCATCACTACTCAATATGCAACTCACTCAAACAAGCCCATCAGTAATCATACATTCATTCATCCCACTCTGAACTTGCATCCGCACCCAAATTCATACGCCACCTCACTCACCCTGCAGTCACTCCTCTTGTCCTACTCTCACTGTTGCATCGCTCACCGTGCACTCACATGGGCACTCTTGTCACCCACACAGTGCAGAGGGTTAATGTGCCTGCTACAAATAATATGTACCATGCAGATCCCAGAAATGAGTGTGAGTAAACTATGAGTAGTGCTATAAAAAATGAAATGTTTGTCAGAAAGGTGCTATAGAGAGATGCGGTGCATTGTTGGTGAGTGGCAGTGAAGGAATTCATGGAGAAGGAGGAAACGGGGTGGGGCATAAAAAAAAACTGATGCACCGGGTGCGACCAGCGTTAGGACCAGCCCTGACTGGGAGTGTTAGCCCCACCCCTCTGAAGTTCTGGTCTAGTGGCTCCCCTGCTTCTGCCTATTATTATTTACATTTGTAGTGCACTACTGTTACAAAAAGATGTCCTGGGGCTAATAACCATCTACTGCCTGAAGGCAAATGAGAAACACACAGAAGGAGAAGGAGAACCAGCCAAATGGGGTAACCTACAGAGCATAGAGAAAGGTTTTTTATATCTTCCTAAAGGATAATAGATTATTGGTGGAGTGAAGCAAAGGAGGGTGCACGTTCCAGAACTGCGCGGCCTGCACCAAAACAGCGAGACAGACAATTCATGCCTTCTTGAATTAGGGAACAAAAAGCAGAGTGGCACCTGCCGAGAGGACCATATGGGTCCGACCCGTATGCTTGGTGATGAGAGGATGAGAGAGGACAGCAAGGGAGTGAGAGAATTTGATTGAAGAGGTCAGGGATGAGTAGAAATGTGAATTGCCGAAGAGAAGTGTGGACACACAAGAAGTGAGTGTGATCCAAAGGTGAGGGCTTCTGTTAGAACAAAGGGGAGATATGAAAGAGGAATGGGGGGACTGCAGAGGTGTAAGATACAAATAGACAAAAAATTGAATGGAGAGACGAGGTGAATGAGAAGTGCTGAGGGGCACAGGAGGTGACAGGGCCAGAGAGGCCATGAGATAAATGTGAGAGACTGTTAGAGATGAGGGCAGTGAAAAGACAACATGGCAAGAGGTGATTAAAGGTGAAGTGAGAGGTTGAATGGGGAGACTTCAGAAGTTGTAAAAAGGGGTGAAAGAAAATGGCCTGCAAAGTGAGAGAGGTGTCCGGGGTTAGGAAAGGAGAGAGGGATGGAAGGGAGGGGATGAAAGGAAAGCTGCATGGGTAAACTTCTTAACTCTGCACAAGACCCCCAGGGTTTTAAGGGACCCCTGCTACTCCCGTCCAGGGTCAGGTGAGCTTCTAATGTGGCAGCACGTATTCCTGCAGAGTGGAAGGGCCTTCACAAAGGTTGACTTGAAATCTTTCTGATGATAATTGCTGTATTTTGGTTATAAATGGGTACTGATTGGGTGAAATCTTTCCTCAGTGTTACTGTGTGTAACAAATGTCAAAATAATGAAGCAATGCTATCCCAAAATGCGCGGCATCACATAACCTCATTTACATTTTCATCCCACGCGATTTAGTCAACAGGTTTAGACATTTTTGTCAGGAGGGGGTCCTTACGCCTCAAAATGTTGACAGGGGGGTCTCGGCATCCAAATGTTTGAAGACCTCTGCGCTAAAGCATCATGCAGACTGAAAATGCTAGCGATGATTTAGTCCTTCCCCCTGAGGGCACGCCTCCACATGAGGAAGCAGAGCCAGGGTAGGTTTCAAAGAAGACGCCACGTCGCGTCTGAGTAAGTATCGATCGAAAGGCTTAGCCACCGCTACAGACACAGGGTAAGAGACTTTTGCTTTGACAAAATGTATTCCGCTTATTCTCGTAGGACGCAAATGAGCAGTCCACACTGCCAAATCCTCAAGAGACCTGATTTGGCCCTAATAAGGGTGAGAGCGTTATGTTAAGAGGAGATCCCGACCACCGACACTTGTGTTTTCATATACTACTGCACACGGCACGTATTTATGAATAATGGTGTCTGCGCAAGGTGTTTTTAAATCAGCTTTTTTAAATCTGGGAGTTAATTTTAATTGTTAATTGGCTAATTTTTGTTCTGTCCCCAATCTCTTGCAATTTACTTGGGGCATGCAGAGAAAATTAAATGCATGCTGATATATTTACCGAAAACAATAAGAACCACAGAATGGATATCTATTTGTTAAATGTAATGTTTGTTTCCTTGTATTCCAGGTCGGTTTCCAAGACAAGGTACAAGTGTGTGTGGTAAAGGGGAACGCCAGTAAATTCAGGAGACTCTCTGCATATAATCCAGACCACTACTTCATTTATATTCAAATAAATATTAGCAAAGGAAATGGAGCCCATGGCAACAGCAGTTGTAAGGACTGGAAACCTAAGGCAACTGAACTAAAGTACAGAATATAATGACATAATAGAACCCTAAGTAAAGATTCTAAATACTTAAAGAAACAGTGGAATAATAATACAGTTTACCACATACCCTCCCCCATATAATAAAACAAACAACCAAAACATTAATATAATACATAATCATGAAGTTTGACAGGTAATTTACAGACTCGTTGATCACGTGATGGTAACAGGTAAATTACAAGCACGAGCAGGTGAAACACTATTTGAGCAATTAGGAGAAGAAATTATTGAAGAATCATAATTAGAATTAACATTTTCAGCAATTGGGGCTTTAGTAATATAAAAATCAGGTCCGATGGTAAAGTGAGAATCATCAAAATCAGACTTATTGGCATAGACTTTGTTAAATATGCTAACTTGGTTGTCAGTAAGTTTCACCACATTGTTCTTATTCCACCAACCTTTGTTTTCTAAAAGAACAGAAGATTTTGTAACTCTGATAACTCGAACTGGAAAAGTGAATTTAGATTGGCCTTTGCAAACCTTGTAAGGTTTCTTGATCAGTACCCAATCATTGATCTTGAGGTCAGGGCCAAGTGAGGTGGAAATACCATCATAGGACCTATTTTGTAGTAACTGTTTGGCAGCTACTCTATTTTTTACAATTTGAGGATCTGCTAAAGTATTCCTCTTATTCTGTAAAGCTGAACCTGCAGCTAAGTTAGTGAACCAATGTGGCATCAATTTTGATCTAGCTTCCCTGCCTCTTAGAGCCTTAAAAGGTGTTACACTGGTAGTAGAATGAGGTGTTGTCAGGAAACCCCAAACTTTTTCCTGCAGAAAATCACCTACGTCAAGATTGGCTGCGATAGCAGTTTGAACACCTTCCTTTAAGAACCGATTGGCCCTCTACACAAGTCCATTAGAGTAAGGACTATATAGTGCAACTTGACAACATTTAATTTCAGAGTTTTTCATAAATTCAGTATCTTGATGAGAAAGGAATGGTTGGCCATTGTCAGTAACAACGCATTTGGGAATACCTTCAGCTCTAAAGATCCTTTGAAGAAAAATAACAGTGGAAGAATTGGCTGCATGTACGAATGAATAATATATCCACTTGGAATGATAATCAATAGCAAACAAACAGTACCTTTTATCAGCCAGTAATATGTTAAAAGGTCCTGAGAAGTCTAAAGCAATTTTCTCCCATGGAGAATCAGGGAATGGAACTGGCAGCAAAGGCTTCTTATTGGTTTTCCAATGTTTATCGGAAACAATACAACTTGGGCAACTGTCTATGAACAGAGCTACTTGCTTATCTAGATCTGGCCACCAATAAATGTCTTTCAATTTTTTGCAAGTGGCAGAAACTCTTAAGTGACCCTCATGGCAATCTTGATGATTCTTTCTCTGAGAGAAGTTGGAGGGACAAATAACCCGTTCCTTATGCAAACACCATTTTCAAAAGATAACTCCTCATTGATTTGTGCAAAGTGTTTTAGGTCATTGCTTAAACTCTTATTACCAGGCCATTTACTCTTAGTGAAAACCTCAACCTTTTTTAGAGTTTCATCAAGTGTGTAGGACCTGGGGTCTCCAGGCCCTATGGGGCGGTAACGTGACACGAGCGGTCGGGCCACCAAAGGTCTGTGTGTAAAGCAACCATACAACACGCACCTCACATGGGACGAGGAACACATACAATAAGTGACGCCACACTAGAGGAGTTATGTAAATACTCAAGTTTATCCAAGTAGATCACGTTAGATGCAGTTCATGAGGTAACAGTACATTTCAGAAGCTGGTAACACAATTCCTAGCGATATACAGATCAGTCAGGAGTTATAAATGTTGGTCATACCCTAACTGCAATTCATGAAATATCAGTACTGCCTGAGATATAATCACCATTCACGTATATGCACTCGCGCGCTTCACTTTCCTGTAGCGCCTGAGGGGGGGGGGGGGGGGGGGTGATTATAGCGCTAGGCGCGCTAATCGGTGACGACCTCAGAACGGGGCATCTAGCACAGAGAGCTACTCGTAATCAAGGACATTTAGCACTTTCATATGAAACATGAATAACAGAGCACTATTCGTAATCAATAGCACGTAACACTTCGATATGGCACATGAATAACAGAGCGCTACTCGTAATCAATAGCACGTAACACTTCAATATGGCACATGAATAACAGAGCGCTACTCGTAATCAATAGCACGTAACACTTCAATATGGCACATGAATAACAGAGTGCTACTCGTAATCGATAGCACGTAGCGCTTGAATAGGGCACATGAATAACAGAGCGCTACTCGTAATTACTGACATTTAGCACTTCAATAGGGCACAGGAGCAACAGAGCGCTACTCGTAATTACGGACACTGAGTACTTCAATACGGGGTAGGACAGTCAATGCGCCTCACGGAGCTTTTAGCGGGGAGCGCCCGGGATGGGAGGAGCGAGTCTCTCGGCTCCGGTGCAGTTCGTAGGGCACCGCGCTTCAGAGCAGTCACGGTGGCACAAGGAGAGGATCCCTCGGCGGGGTCTCTCCGTCGCGATGACAGGGGGGAACTCCCACGGAGAGGGGACCCGGTCTGAGGGTGCGGTGCGGCTCCCAACCAGTAGGGGGCGTACCAGGGGCAATCCCAGCCTCCGGGCTTACCTCGTTCTCGGCGTCAGACGGCGTCCGCTCCAGCGACGATGGGGAAACTCGGCCCCAGGCCTCGCGCACCTTCTCACACAGCCGCGACGGCAGCGGCGGGGCCCCGGGCTTCTCACGGGCCTCGCGACTCTGCAGGGCACTTCTTCCGGCCTCCGGGCCGCGGCGGTGAGCGCGCTGGCTTCCACGTCACAGGGGGGTGCTCAAGTTAAGGATGGGGGTTCCGCGCTCAGCGGAGCACGCTGCCGGGGGTCCCAGACCAGGTCAGGGAGCGCAGGGGTCACAGCGCTAATACCTGGTCGATCCCCGGTGGCTCTTCAATCCGCTTTGCATACGGATTCAGGGGTCAGTCTGGACACGCAGTCTCAGTGCTTGGCATATAAGTTTTAGAGTTCAATCTGGACACGCAGTCTCAGTGCTTGGCATATAAGTTTTAGAGTTCAATCTGGACACGCAGTCTCAGTGCTTGGCATATAAGTTTTAGAGTTCAATCTGGACACGCAGTCTCAGTGCTTGGCATATAAGTTTGAGAGTTCAATCTGGACACGCAGTCTCAGTGCTTGGCATATAAGTCTCTGTTCTCAGATGTTAGATGAAGTCTTGTTGGCGCAGATGTATCTGGCGCCCTTAAGGGGTTCTGTTACAGGGGGGTAGGGATGGAGAAGGCGACTAGGTCCTTCCTAGTCAGGCTGGGCAGAGGTTCTCTGGGTCCTCCTACTGCTGGGCAAGATCAGTGGGTTTCACAGGGTCCTTCACTCACTTAAGAGGCAGCACCTAAATCCTGTCACTCTCAGAGGCATAAGTCCCTGGCTAGGCCCTACCGCCTACACTCCTGGTGGATTCTTCCAGCTCTGCTTCACCCCACTGGCCAACTCCACTCAAAAAGTTCCCTCCCTCACTTAAGTAGCTCTAGGTCAGGTGACCTCTGGCCAAGGCGGCAAAAGAAAAACCACACCTCCCTTCTAGAAGGTTCCAGCACATTCCAGGAGTTTCCCCACTCTACCTATGGGACAAAAAGGCAGGCTGGAGTCGCTACATTGTTGTGGGGTTCCAGCCAGCTCCTGGCAGCTAGGGTGCTACTATGAAAGACCACTCTGCAGTAGCAGGGTCCTGTGGCAGCCATCTTGGGAGAAGGGAGCACCTGCACCTTAACACTGATTGGCAATGAAAAGGCGCCCGGAGACCTAGTCCAACATAAAAATGAGGGTGGAAAAAATGAGGCACGATCAAAAATGGAAGGGGAGACCACCCTAGGGCTGACAGGTCCAACAAAGTGCCACTGCAGATGCCCATTCATCTTGTGAGATGCTGCCATTGCATAAAGAAACAGCATCTACAAGCCCAACAACCCAATCTTTGTGAGTATCATTTTCGCCGTCACTGCAGTCAGAAAGGGGAATACGAGAAAGGCAATCAGCCCGGATGTTTTTACCTCCTTGAATATACTTTATTATCAGATTGTATTCTTGTAATTTGGAAAGTAGTCTAACTAATCTTGCGGAGGATTTGCCTAAACCATTGCCAGAGAGTAACGAAACCAAAGGTTTGTAATCAGTGAAGATTTCAGACTGATTTCCCCAAATGTGGGTTTTAAATTTTTGTACTGTCCAGAAAATGGCAAGGGCCTCTCGCTCGATTGTACTGTAGTTGCACTCATTAGTAGTTAGAGCACGTGAGGCGAAGGCAATAGTGTTTTCTTTGCCATCAACCCATTGTCCAAAAACTGCCCTAAGGCCTCTTTGACTAGCATCTACAGACACAAATGATCTGGCATTGGAAACAAAAGGGTGTAATGCAGGAGCATTGATGACCAACAATTTAATTTTCTCAAATATGTCACTTAGAGTGTCAGTCCATTTGAATTTTGTGCCCTTCTTAAGAAGATCCAAAAATGAACGTAAGGAATCCTTATCATAAGGAGGAGGAGCATTGCGTATAGCTTCTATGTTACAAAACTTGGGTTTAATGCCTTTACTTGAAATAGTGTGACTTAGGTATTCAACTTCATTGACTAGTAGTTTGCATTTACTAGCTTTTACCGTCATACATCTGTCATGTAAAATGCTAAACACCTTATTAAGTATTTTTAAATGTTCTTCCTTGGTTTCGGTGTGAACCAAGATATCATCTTGGAACGCTTGTACTTGGGTAATATTGCCAAATAAATTGTCCATAAGTTTTTGAAAAACGCTTGCGGCTGAGGCAAGGCCGAAAGGCAATCTTAAATATTTGAAGGCCTCAAAAGGTTCTTACAAAAGCAGTGAGGGCTTGGCAATTAGGGGAGAGTTGAATTTGGTGGTAGGCCGAGTGTAAATCAATAGTTGAAAAGAACTTAGATTTCCCGATATTGGCTAGCATCTCATGTATGAGAGGTAGAGGGTGGCAATCAACTAATATGTTTTGGTTTAGGGACCTCAAGTCCACACATAGCCTCAAGTCGCCGGTCTTTTTTTTTTTTTGTAAAACGACCGGAGAAATCCATTCAAAGGAATCTATAGGAGAGATGATACCTTCAGTTTGTAGGTTATTAAGCAGTAATTTAAGATCATCTCTGATGCTCAGACGTACAGGTCTAACTTTGTGTGTAATAGGAATAGCATATTTTTTTAATACGATAGTGTGTTCGTAACCTTTGACTGTGCCTACAGAATTTTTGAATACTTCTGGAAAAATGTTCAACACGTCTTCAACAGTTGAGTTTGGATAGTTGATTAATAAAATGTTGGAAGGTAGATCACCTAAAACAATTGGAGGATCTTGGCCGGGATGTAAAATAATGCCCAATAGAGCAAGGTCCTTCCAGCCAATGATATCTCTACCTTTGATAGCTACGTAAAACTTAGTTCTGACAGATCTACCAAGACATTCTAACTTGTCCCAGAAAAAACCCATTAGATCAATGTCTTGTTCACCAAAGGCTTTGGGGTTGATATCAGGGTTAATAAGTGTGTTGTTGGGCCAATATTTATAAAATGTAGTGTCAGCTAAAATAGTAACAGGGGCTCCTAAATCAGCCATGGCTAAAATGGTTTTACTTTCAATGCAAATGTCAACTAAAAGTCCTTTTATGGGTTTATCAGAAGATTCAGGAACTTCAATAGTGACAACAATATTTGTAAACTGAGGAGTACATTCTTGTGTGTCAGGAGTGTCTAAAGAAACGCTTGAAATCTTGACTCTGCTAAATGGTGTACTGTACATATTACTTCTACATACATTTTGAAAATGTCCAATTTTTTGACATTTAGTACATTTTTTGCCTATAGCAGGACAGCTGGGATTGTTTCCAATTTGGTTCCTAGAACCACAGCGGAAGCAAACCAATTGGGTTCTAGACGGTTGGTTTATAAAATGTTTCTTGTGAAATGTTTGTTTAGTACTTATGGCACACACAGTATCATCATTAGAAATTAGGCTTACATTTGAAGGATCTGCAGATTGAGTAGGAGGAAAAACATTTTGCTAAGTATGACTGGATAATACTTTAGATGTGACGATTGATCTTTCAATGTTTTTGGCAACATCAATAGTTTCAGCTAAAGTAGGATTCGGAAAGGTGAGAAGGCGCTCCTGAATTTTCTTGGAGTGGCACTAAAAGACAAACTGGTCTCTTATATATATGTCTACATTGGGCCCAAAGGCACATTTTTCCACCAAAACTCTTAAGGTTGCGATATAATCCTCTACAGATTCTTCGAAAGATTGTTTGCACATGGCAAAATTAAACCTCTCTAAAAGAACACTTGTAGCATTAGAATACTGTTTGCCCATGCGCAACTTAGCTTCGATGAAAACATTCCACACGGTGTCTTCGGTTGCAGGAGAAGGATAACGTGGGAGGTTATCAAAAACTCTGCGACCAGCTGTGCCAAGGTGATTTACTAAAAGAGCCAGTTTCCTTGAAGGGGTATACCCATCTGCATCAATAGCAGTGAGATAGTTTTCGAAGTCTCTCAGCCATTCAGACCACTTCAAATCAGATTTACCAGGTTTTGATAGAAAAGGTGCTGGCTGAATGACTCCCTGGCTTGATGTCATTGTAAGGAATATTCTGCACTGGTAGAGCACACTGAAGTGTGAATAGTTTTGATAATAATAAATAAATAAGTAAAATGAATAATTTTGTGAAGTACTGAAAGTAAATAATGTAAGGTCGCTGTAAAGTAAAAGTACTTGTATAAGTCACTGACAATGAAAACTCACTGTAATGCCATTCAGGAGAACCACAAAGCAAAATCAGACGATGTTATAATGGTGTGCGAATCACCGATTTGAGTGTCGCACAGAGTGAAAGTAAAAGAAGCGTGAAAATATAGTTCAGATGAAACGCTCTTCAAGCTGAGGAAACTGACGATGTGAAATGAAGATCGCCGAGCGTTAGTAGACCGATTAAAGATGGCCGCCAGAGAGCGTATGACGTAAGCGCGCTCTCCCAGGGTGCAAAGCAGCAATTGGAATTTGATGACGGCAGATGAGGAAGAACGGAATGGCAGAAGCAGTGGAAGTTCCAGGAGCAGAACGAGGCAAGAGCGATGAGAGCGAGCAGGTAAGCGACTTTTGAAAGTGGCTCTCTCACGCCTCGCGTCTCAACGTACTTGTGAAAGTCAAAGAATTTGAAAAAATTTATCCGATCAACCTGAAATGAATTGACGAGGAGGCGGACAGGTCCGTTTGAAAGTCCACAAATGTAATGGTTTCAGTCCGGTGGGCTCCAACATAGAAATTGCCAGGCAATTTAGAATAGCAGCAAATTACCCCACTCCTGGTACCAATTTGTGGTAAAGGGGAACGCCAGTAAATTCAGGAGACTCTCCGCATATAATCCAGACCACTACTTTATTTATATTCAAATACATAGTAGCGAAGGAAATTGAGCCCACGGCAACAGCAGTTGTAAGGACAGGAAACCTAAGGCAACTGAACTCAAGTACAGAATATAATGACATAATAGAACCCTAAGTAAAGATTCTAAATACTTAAAGAAACAGTGAAATAATAATACAGTATACCACAGTGTGCTTTGTTATTGGACGTGTGACTGATTACTGTAGCACTTAATGCAAACGATTGAATCAAGTTACGAAGTAGTGTAGGTTACAGTTATTTGGTTCTGAAGAATTGACAGTAGATCCGTTATGGATAAATATAGGCAAGAAACATGTTGACCTCACGTTACAACTAATGATTCAGACTACTCCTTAGAACCATTGTATCCCATATGAGCACCACAGTTTTTAATTAGGTTAATGAGTTTTATTAGTAAAAAAATATTCTAAACAAGCATCTCTTCACCTATTTTAATCAACTTTCTATCCCTACACGTTTAACACACAACCCACACACCCACACCTCATCACACAGCAAATAACAGATCTCTGGCAAAAAGAGCCCCCTAGCGGGGGCCCGCCGGGCATTGCAGCGCTGGCCCGTCGAGGAGCATGCCCAAATGATGAAGCATGACACCTTTCGGGGTGTGTGAGGGCACTTGCTCTTAATGGAGCCGACTCGCCTGACATTGGAATCCTACTTTTTTCCCAATATTTTCTAAAGGAACTGCACACTCCTGTAGTTAAAGTATTCCTCAAAGGTTGCTCATCGCGTTGTTGGAGAGACCACCATCAATGTAATGACAGTAGTTGATGCATGAAAAAGCCAATCGAAAGACAAGAGCCACAGTACTAATTCAGTAGTAGTGGGGGCCTATTTGAATATTTTTATCTCGAGAAAAAGAAAACACAGCCTCCAAACATGAGCCAGGAAGTATAAGATATCCAAAGATTCACTGTGTTTAAATTGTGGTTGCCCAAATGTGGTGTTGGCAATGTACTGAAACTGGCAGAAGTCCCGTTTTATTCTCATCCATCTTTCCATGGGCCTCTTCCTCCCTGCAAATTGCAACCCTTATCAGTCCCATTGGCCGCTTTGTCTTCCTTTCTGCTTTTCACAATTGAAATATACGTGAGGGAGATTCTGCCAGGAAACTCATCTTCCCAACGTACTGGTATGATTATACTGTCCTATACAGCTGTCTTAATGTATCTTAAATTAAAACCTTGATTATCTGTGTATGTTGTCTATTGTATTATACAGTATATTATGGTATATTTCAAGGGTGCTACATAAAAGCATATATATACTACTACGTATACACATGAGCTCAACTCATTGGAAAACTGTTCTGGCCTTCTGCCCCACACTGGCATTTAGAGGACCATGACCCGGACAAAAAGAGTCTGGGACACTTGTGCATAGCAGCCCTAGGATGTATAGATATACAATTTCTTCAGCAATGACTGAATTGATCAGTTATTACACAAATTAAGCAGTCTGAATCATAGATAGCTCAAACTTGTAACAGGGGATGTAGTCCAAAAAAATAAAAATATTATGCATATGAGAAAGTTTAGATGGGTATATAAATAACGTACCGAAGACCACTGGTTTATTTGAGCCAGTGGTTGCCGGTGGGAGCCACCAGCACTCTTTTTTAGGGACCAGCACTTATTTTTCATCATCTGACATTGACTGAGAGAGAAAGAGGGAAAATACAGACACACATGAAAGAAGGAGGAAGGGTAAGACAGAAAAACTGACAAAGAGGGGTGAGGATGTGACGTAATAGCCAAAGCTGCCAACTTTGGAACCAGGGAACCAGGTTCAAATCTCTGCGTCGGCTCAACATCCTGTGATTCTGGACAAAACACTTAATCTCCCGTGCCTGCCAAAAATGAATCTGTCTGTTGTGTAATGTAATTGGTGTCCGTGTAAAGCGCTCCAATACCTTCGGGTCGAGTTTGTGCTATATAAAACTGCCTTCTGTGGGATGAGGGGTTCTGAGCAGAGCTTTAGACACCTGCAATGCTTTTTGGAGAGGCAAAGGGGACAGGGTTTCTAGATAGATCATGTATACATGAAAAGGTATCATGGCCCAATGAGTAAAAGGAGTAAGCCTAATCCTGAGCATCGTGAGTTTGCACCACTTGATCTTTGGATCTGTCCATTAGAGAGTTTAGCGTAAGATTGAAGTCTACTTCTCATAATGTGTTGTAAGCATTACAATATTTGCACAATGGGACATATACATTAATCAGTGTAAAATAAGTGACCTGAAGTGAGCCCAGAACCATTAGATGTCTACCATCAGAATCTACATGAACATGGTGAGGCTTATAATCCAATAATTTGCTTAGCCACAAAGCCACTCCTCTGAAATAGGTTCTAAAAGAAGCAAACTAGCTATGCAGACCCAAGTTTGAGGCATACTAGTGCTGTGTCATGGTTCAATATGTGCCTCTAGGAGAAATGCTACGTCAGATCCATGTCTATTTAAATAGTCAGTTATTAATTGTGATTTTTGGGACCTCAAATATTCCACGATATTAATTTAATTTCACCTGTCATGTTCTAATCAGTCAGGTTCTGTTAAAGTACTTTATTTGCCAGGGACACAAAAATCATCACTATTAAGTCAAATCATCTGCTTTCAACAGATAACACAACCAACTGCCAACCCCCTCTGTCCCCTTACCCACACTAACCTCCCAAATGTAATTGAATAAACCCAATCTAACATTACCCTCATCAAAGCATCAAACATATGAGGTGGTACACACTTTGGATCGCAGCACGATGCCACCCACCTGCAGACTCACAGGCATCAACAACAGCATCACATTTATACCAGGTAGGTAGAGCAGGCATGTACCAGAGTTTGCACCCAGTCTTTAAGGGGTACCTACTAAATTGCAGCAATTATTTTTCAGATTGACATTCCAGCAGTTATCCTTCTATACATTACACACAAAAGGAAGAGCAATTAAAATATATTACCAGTTTTTTCAACATCTCTGATTTATTTCATGACCCTCAGTTCGCTCAAAAACTGCGCACTTAAGAAGACAAGCACCATCCTTTTTCTCCTTGACAGTATGAGTCTTTCTGAGTTTGGAAGCCTCACAGTGGGCATTGAAGATGTATGATTTCTTGTTGTGGGTGATTTTCAACCTTGTGGGGTATAACATTGCATACCTTCTGGTCACTTGCACCCTGGTCTTGAAATCTGGAAATAGAAACAAAGTAGTGGCCTGGTATTCCAATTTCCCTTTCTCCCTGACCAGCCTCAGTCTGCTTTCCTGCTCCAGACATATCAGAAATTGTGCAACAAAAGGCCTTGATATGGTTGTGGAGTCAATGCACAATGCGCTCTCTTAAGGGCATACGTATGTGAAAACCAGGATCTATCAGGCAGGTCAGCAAGCAAGTTCTCAAAGAATACCTCAGTTTTCCTATTGCCTGTAGTTTCTGGTAGACTTAGTATTATAATGATGTTGCGGTCTGAATGTGCTTCAAGGTCTTTATGTTTTACCCTTTAAGTGTTATAACCGTTATAATTCACAAAAAAGATTAATTGAAAACCTTGGTACCATCCTCCAGGTCCAATATGCGTCATTCTGCCATGTCGGTTCTGGTAGCTTTTTGTCTAGTCTCTCCTTCATCTGGTCTAGACACAAGGGGACAGTGTCAATTTCACTCTCTATTGTTTTGAGATTACTTTTTATTTCCAATTGTATTTCAATATCAGCTTCAGTAGAACCATCATCATTCAACTCATCCCCTCGTTTTTGAGATAGCTAGGCCCACTCAGTCATCCCTAGTCAACCAGAATAGCAGATTGAGTGGTAAGAGGGAGAAAACAATCACAATTGTATCTCAATACAGTGTAACCAATTTGGTCACAGAATAATCCGCTCAGCAACTAAATCTAAGATTAGTAACATTTAATTATAAATTTAGAAACAAATCGATATACACCAGCCTCAACATTATCATACAGAAATATAGGACAAACAAAATGAGTCTCAATCTCCTAAAGAGATTCACCCGATATAACAATAAGCAAATATCTAGTTCTATAATGACAATGCAAGTAATCAGGAAAAGAAATTGAGTATTAAACTGCATCAAATGATTCTCATAGGTAAGCATGAGCATGCAATCTCTCCCTACACTACCTTAAAGCGATAACCCTAAACTAAGAAGCATTAAATAAAGGTGAAATTAGAAAGGTGTCAGCTGTCAGAGTCTTAAGTAGAAGGCACTCCAACCATGGGTCACGTAGCATAAGGCCAAACTAAGCAGAAGCATAGGGCTGCTCCATGTGAAGTCCTAAGATGTCTCTCAGACCCTCAATAAGATACAGCATAAGATATTAACTGCATTTAAGGTAGACATCCCACGTGACTTTCTCTAGTATTTTTCCATGATGCCGGCACAAATTGAATACTTGCACCACCTTTCTCACATCGATAAGTTGCAACTTCATTCGTACTTGGACATTCTTCTCCTCCTCCATGAAAACTCGCTTTCTTGCTCGTTACCGCGTTTCTCCTTGCTAGACTTCATCTTCTCATACCTGCTATCTAATGAAAACAAAACCCTTCTATACTAACTAATGAGGCTTTGTCCACACCTTCAGTGGAAACAAAAATACAAGCAAATACATTTCACGTTGAAGGTTAAATATGGATTACATGCTAGGTTTTAAACGTGAGCTTGAACTGAACGGTTCTCGAGGCCCAAACATATGTTAATTAAACAGTGCACAAGGTTACAAATATGTGCACATTTCTACACAAATAACAAATGCAGCTTCTTAATGCATGAATAAATTGCATAGAATTACGAAGACGTCATTTCAAATGCACCAATATGGATATAATGTTCAACATTAGTCTACACATACACATTCTGTTTTATTAACTTCACAATGAAACACATCTAAACGTTAACTTCTCCTGACACATTAATATGTAAATATTAGAAAGACCTTTATTAGTCATGTTTCTATGCGCACAGTTCAAAAGTCTGATTATTTTTCACATCTAGTACTTTAAATATGTAAGACTCCATCTTTTCTTAGTAACATTAATCACACAGAATATATTCGATTGCTGACTATGCATGATTATGAGGCACTCCTACAGTATCTCAGGATGGGATCAAAACTACGCTGCTCCTTGTTCAAAAGTCAGTCCACTAAATTTTTTGTCTGCTTTTGCCATTAGACCACTAGTTCCAGATTGGGATTTGTATTGTTAATATTTCAATAATCCTCTTTGTGCTGTGATTGGCCAAATAATCCCTGGGTGAACATCCATTGCTGTTTCGATTGTGCTTTTAATCTCTATCCCCTATAGATAGGTATTAGGACATAGACTTGCCATCTAAAACACCCCCACTCCTTTCCTCTTGGAAAGTTGTAGCCCAAACTGGGTACCTAGTGGTCCCAGTGTGTGGAGGGACCCAATGATGAAGCATGTCACCCTTGGGTGAGTGAGGGTTCTCGTCCAAAACACCTGAAGTGCCCCCACCTTTCACATACCTTACATTTCCGGTTCTATGTTTCTTTTGCTACTCTATACACTGTGTGAGCTTAGTTTCTTTTGGAAGTTGTATAGTACAGTTGTAGCACATACTTCCCTTTAACCCTTTTGTGTGAGATACCTTAGTAATTTGGTGCCTGCAGCCTTTCTCTGGCCACATGATTGGGTGTAGCTGGCAGTTGGGCTTTGTGTATACCTCCTAGACAGCCACATACAATGGGAGCTTACTTGTGACTGAATGGGCCTATACAGACAGGTTGAGAGGGAGGAGCTGGACCCAGCCCCACTTACACTTGAATAGGTTGTGTGCTGTCTCCACACAAAGGGATGCATAACCCCTGTATCATTCATCAACTTTATTCGGTATTTAAACCATAAAAGCAATCATTAAAATTTAAAATCAATAAATAATATACATAAAACACTGACTATAAGACCATTTTCAAATACATAGATTTTAGGGGAGGATAACTCAGGCCACAGCGCTCTGGGACTCGAAACAATTGGGAGTGCTGCGTACTACCAAGGGGTTTCAAAAATGGGATTTGATTGGAATATCAAGGGTTGGTGATCTCTGGAAAAAGGAGGACATAGTCACGTTTGCCCATCTGCAGGCGGAGTATGATCTGGCGGATACCGAGAATTTTCGCTATTTGCAAATCTGGCACGCACTCCGGGCGGTACTCTCACCCGGGACCCGGCTGGCGGAGTCTTCGCCTCTGGAGGATAGACTCCTCATGGAGCATCTGACTTAGAGGGCCACGTCCCTGACCTATCGGAAGGTGACAAATAATCAGCCAGATCCATTTCTAGCCCTTAAGGCTAAATGGGAGACAGAACTGGGAACGTTTGGCGAGACAGACTGGCAGGCGGCCCTTTCCTCCCCTAAGGAGGTGGGGATTTCATCCAAGCTGAAGCTGGTCCAATTAAAGATTCTGCACCGCACATATTATACACGCAGACTTCTATATAAACTTAAACGGACGGACTCGCCGCTTTGTCTTAGGCAATGTGGTGCGGACGGCAGTCTCCTCCACGCTCTGTGGGAATGCCCTATCATAGCCCAGTACTGGAGGGCGATCCTGCGCACACTCTCCCAGGTGACAAAAGTCGCGGTGCTTCCGGAACCGAGGAGGTGTCTCCTCAATGTATGGGAACCTACAGACCTTAGCCGCACGGCACAACTCTGGGTGATGCTGGGACTACTATTGGCGAAGCGCAACATAGCTCAAAGATGGGGATCCAGGCAGCCCCCTACCCTTTCCCAATGGTGTAAGGATATGGACACCACAATGGTCGTGGAAAAAACTGTGTACACCCATAGAGGCTGTCCAAACAAATGGGTACAGGTATGGGGAGGGTGGAATACGTACAGAGGGAATATCTGTGAACCCCCACGTGAAACCTCAGAGTCGGACTTAAGTGACTGATAATAAACCGTTGACCATCAAGTGGATTGAGACTTTTTGTGTATACTCCGGGATGCAACGGAAAGCCAGTGCGATGCCCCACACAACAGCAATGTTAAATTATTGTTGAGCTGCTCTCTGCATGTCTGTACACACTCCAGTGTTCGAACTGTTGCCTTACTCAATGCCAATGTATGTTGATTTGTGTGGAAAATTTTCAATAAAAAGATTTAAAAAAAAAATACATAGATTTAACAATATATAACAGACAAATCATAAAACATTTCTTCCTTATTTCAAGCTAAAACCATTACTTTATATCTTCCGAATCATTATACATATAATACATTTTACACATCACAAATGAACATTTAAACAGTGCCAGACCTCCTATTCTCCGAAGAATGGACACTTACTGGACACAGCAGAGAGAAATAATCCCCCCAGTCCATCTTTAATTTAATTTAGATGTAATTCTAAGATGCATCTCCGACTTCTATCTCAGATTGCTTTAGCAACTTTGCCCTAATACTCCAACTCCATTGGAGATATTTCGGTACTGCGCAGACAATAATTTCTTTTGTCTCTGCTCACAAGAGCCTTAACGCCACTACACATTGCCTAGCCCCCAGTTGTTTACAGATAGGGAAAATCCAGGTCGGCCTGGGTTTTGCATTCGCAGGGCAAAAGAAGAAAAATGCTGCGGGTTCTCATCTGGGTGCTGGCATTTTGGGCAAGCCATGCTCTTGTCTACTTTAGAATTCTATTTTACACAGAAGAACTGCAATTCCCCTTGTAGTTAGTGTGGGGCCAGGGCCTGGATGGCAGGGCTTCTGTGTATTTCAAAGGCATGCCTGTAGAAGCTTCACCCCACTTCAAAGGCACAACTGGGTATAAAAGAATGACCTCAAAGACCACCACTTCTTACACTTTTGGACCTGTGGAAACTCTCCCAGGAAAAAGGATTGATTTGCTGCTGAAGTATTGTCAGCCTGCTGGACTCCTGCTTTGCTGTGCTGATCTGCTGCCTGCTGCAGTCTTGCCTGGATGAGAAGGACTGGACCCGCATCTTTTGAATCAGGGACCTAGAGTGACTCCAAGGGCTAGCTGGCTGGCCTCCTGATCTGAAGCCTCAGGGACATAACAGGCTTCCATCCCCTGCACCTGGACTCTGCCATCTGTGAATCTACCCTGCTAAGTGGTGCCAACCCAGTCCTAGACCCTTGTAAATGTGCCTAAGATGCTTGACAGTGGAACCAATGCATGTTCTCTATTGAGAGACACATCCCGAGCAGAACCGGTGCATCGCCACTACTGTGTGGATTAGACCTGTCACAAAAGACTTGCAACGCTGCCCCAACCCACATCTTGGGACTGATGCAGCAACTTTGAAACCGCCACTGCGCGCCACTTTCCCTGGCGCAGGTCCTCGCATTTATTGTCAATGGCAGCCTCGATGATGATGACCATGAGGAAACTCCGCATCGCAACTTCACCACAGCTTCACCGTTCATTGTAATCGACTCATCGCCCCAGCTGCGCATCGCATCCCTGACATCGGATTTCACATCGCAAGCCTTGTCAACGAGATCCTCTATGTCGACGCAACAGGACCTCGCACTGAAGATTTGCCGCATCTTGGAAGTGACGCATCGCCTCAGCTGTGTGACGCATCTTCGACACAGATTCCTGCAATGCTCCGCAACCAGGATTTAAGGTACTCTGTTCAGCGGACCAAACTGGGTCCTTGTAGCTGGCCCGTGCTCCATCACGGTCGGCCTGAAAATATGACTTTGTCCTGGTCCGGCGCAACCAGATATCCCCAATAGTGCTTTGCTGTTTTTGGTGCTATTTCTCACTATAAATTTCAAAATTCAATAACTTCATTTCTACTCATTGGAGATTAGTTGTTTTGGTCTTGTTTTATTTATTAAACCCTGTTCTATTTTTGGGATCCTTTTTGGTGTGGTGTTTTCACTGTTTCACAGTTTGAAGTGTTGTACAAATACTTTCCACATTGCCTCTAAGTTAAGCCTGACTGCTCTGTGCCAAGCTACCAGAGGGTGAGCACAGGTTAATTTAATGCCTGTACCTTACCCTGACTAGGATTGTGGTTGCTGCTAGACCAGGACTCACACCCCAGTCAACCAGTAAACCAATTTCTAACATGCGGGCACTGATGAAAGTGGAAGCACACAAGTTAAAGTTGAGCTGGAGTCATCAGGGGCGGCGTCACGCATAGGAAAGTCAATGACAGTTAGGCTATGCATTGTTATTTACCAGCATTGCTCCAAAGGTATTGGAAAGACAGCTTAGAGAGTCAAGGCACTAACTGCAGGGAGAATTTTTGTATTTGTGTTTGTATAAGGCGAGAGAAAAAGGGAGTGCCTCACGTTGTGAAGACAAAGCGGCTGCCAGTGCGTCACGACATGAAGATAAAATGGCTGCCAGGAAGTTCCACAAGCATTCCAGTCATACCCACCAAAGTAAATGGCAACATCAGTTGAGGCAAGCAGAAACTGAAAGAAGCCAATTGTCATCTAATTCCTAGTTGAAGGGTTCTTCAACGTCACTGTCGAGCGACATTGAAGAAGGTAGGTGCAATGTCGATGCTGACTCCTGAAAGATATGAGCATGTAGGTCTGATTTCTTGCAAGAAAGAATACAAGTCAGAAAAGAATCAGCAAATGAAATCACAACATTCATTTGGACATTGTCCCAAAATAAAATTGAAAATGAATGGCTGCTATATACGATTTATCATAGACAGTGGTGCGTCGATAAATGTCACGCCAGTCGAAAAGTGTCCCGTCTCAAATCATTGAAAACCAAAGGTGGGAGAGGAGTTGACCTAACGGCTAGGGCGGTTGACCTTGAATCTGGGGAACCGGGTTCGAGTCTCGGCAATGACGCTGAACATCCTGTGATTCTGGGCAAATCACTTAATCTCCCCGTGCCTAACAAATAATGAATGTGTCCTCATGTAACGCAACTGGTGCTCGTGTATAGCGCTCTGATACCCGATACTTTCGGGTCAAGTTCGCACTATATAAAACACCATAAAATAAAAAATAAAAAAGTATACTTGTGGGCAGCCTCGACACCATTGCAAAGTCAAGGCACATTTCTGGCAACAATGAAACATAAAGGAGCGCAAGTACAAACCCCAATCCATGTCCTTCAGGGCACTTCGTCGAGTGCTCGTTTTCTCAGCTTCAGCACTGCTGCTGACATGGGACTAATTTCTGTGAATTATAATATCAATGCTCATCACAATATAGTGAATCAGTTTCTGTCATTGTTTCAAGGATTAGGAAAGCTTAAAACAATGAAAGTACACCACATTAATGAGGACAGTCGAATTGCATTTCATCTACAAGAGGCTGTTGGAAAAGATATTGAGACTTTGATAAACCAAGATATCATTGAGCACTTTACTGGTCCAATGCCATGGTGTCTTGCTCCGCCTTTCAGATAATACAGTCTCCCACACGGTGGCTCAAACATGGCGAAGCAGAACGTAAAACACAACAATACCAAGAAATGGGTTTTATTTTACAAAATGCAAAGACTTTCTTTTTAGATTAAAGCTTGGGGTTTTATTTATGCAATGTCCTCTAACTGAAAAGCTTTCCCAGATGCCAAATGAACCACATTCAAAGGTATATAGAGATATAAATTTATATGCAAGCAATAATAACTCACTTGGTAAATGCAAGAGTTAAGTGCATGAATAATACTAATGAATAAACAAGCAGCAAATAATATGACATAAAACTCGAACAAATAATATGGGACGTCCTGCAAGAAATATATACACCAAAAACATCAAATAATTACTTTGGATGTGCACCCTGACTCATTCACACATCACAAAGAAAACACCTCAAATGACCACAGCCACTAGAACCACGCATCACAATGGCACTAGTCAGAAACAAATCACCTCAAATGATCAAAGCCACTGGCCACACATCACAATAGCAATAATCAAAAACAAATCACCTCACCCGATCGTTCACTCGACATCCTTGCCAACTCAAGCTGGGGGGCCTGTTCACAGCTGGGCTTGGACTCTCGACCGGTACTCAGGTTTTGTTCATCTTACCGCAGTAGATCTACTCTGTAAGTGAACTCCTAACCTTGGCTGTCAACAACCCTCAGCTTTATAGTCTCAAAACACACACTTGAAGGTTCGAGAGTCTACCCCTCTGCGCCAAGGAAACTTACTTGAACTGGCCAGCTTCCAGGCAAGCATTCCATGGCAGGAAGGAGTTCCCATGTTCCCTCTACATTCTCACATATTCCAGCCTTTATCTTGATGAAGCTTACGAAAACCCTCCAGGGTACAGTAAACACCTCTCACAAAACAATCCTTTTGAACGTGATTAACCCAAACAACTTGCAAACCTGTCTGTGCGCGCAGAGAATCTCAAGCAAAGCAGAGTCAGAATTCAGGATGACATGAGGCCATGTCAAAGCCAATAGTAAGAACTTCATAATGCTTCTCAATGTACAATAATGCGCATTTGTTCATCACATACTTAATCTCTCAATATACAACACAGTGCACATTTGTGCACCACTGCTCATAACACTGCACTTTGAGACCAAAAAGTACATTCCACACCTCTCTCTCTCTCTCATGCTTTCAAATGCACATCCCTCACGTTCTGTTCTCGGCAAAGTTTTTCTACTCCGTGACAGATCCCACTGTAAGACTGCAAGAATACAAGAAAGAAACCTTTAAGAGAAACAAGGTGTGAGAAGTTGGCCTGGTATATGCTGTTCACTAGTTCTAGTGACCACCTTGTATCATGCCAAGCAACCCTTATGGTGTGGTTGTAAGTCAACCTTTTCGGACTAGCTGCCCTAGTGGTAGCGTAGGCTAAGCAGTCTTTGAGGCTAAACTCGTGAAGCGTGTTAAGCAAGCTGTTTTACCAATAGTAACCCCCTTTTATACCAATGAAAGGACACCACACAGATATATATTCAAAATATATATGGATTTATTTATCAAAGTAACCCCTAGTCTCTTTATGAGCACAGGAGCACAAATCGTCAAACAAGATTATCACAGAATACACAGAAGTTGCACTTTATATGGATAGGCCCTGGTGGCCACTCGAACCATATACTAAAATAGTGGTATAAGTACCACGAACAGAAAAGGGAAAAGGCCTAGGGCCTCTAGAATCGCTGGGCCTACAAGGAGCTAACGTCAGTTAGTGACCAGGAGATCCACGGGTGGCGTGTGCAGAGCAAATAGTCACACGCGTGCTCCCATAGGTTTCAATGGGTGCGTAAAAAGTACAAAGTTACTGCAAAAGGAATCTTCCGGATGACCTAGGAACTTAAGATTTGGAACACAGGCACTAGAGATGTAATACTACACTTGGGCACAGGTGTGCCAGCTTTACCTCACCCACAGGAAGCGGGTGCATAGGCCTCGAAGTGCGTCGGGTTTCTTCTATCTGTTCCGTGGGGCCTGTAGACAAAAGTGCTGCAGGCGGTCGGTCGGGAAGAGATGCAGTGGATCCAAGAGTGGATCGGAGATGTTGAAGACCTGTAAGCAGAGGGGACAGTGTTCACAGTCACTAGCCAGTGACCAGCGTGGCACCAGGTGGGTACCAGGCGATGTCGGGTGCAAACAGGTGATGAGGGGTAGCTTGTCTCCGCAGTCACGTGGTCCCTGGAGGTCGACGACGTCCAGGAGTCGGCCCACGAGCTGTCCCACGCAGGCTCTCGCTGTCGGCGGTGTCGGCGACTTGATCGAAGCAAACAAGCCTTGGCAAAAGCAATTGTAGGAGGATTCGGAAATCAGCTGTTGGTTCTGACCAGCAAGGTCAGAGGGATTGCTCCTTTGGAGGGGAGCAAGGGCCAGTCTGGAGCAACCAGACCAGCGGTGTTTGTCGTAGATTTCGTCGCCAAGATGGCCACTAGCCAGCGGGCCAGCAACCGGTTAGGCGCGTCGAGTGGCAAAATGCAGAAGGGCCCCACGCAGATCGTGGAGATGCTGGAGGGCTCACCTTTGGTGCAGATGCTGCTCGAGGGTTGGGCTTCTCAGGACCCAAAGCACAACTTGGAGGGAGCCTCGGTTGTTGCACTTGTCAGCTTGTCGTAGTCGTTCCAAGATGGCTGGCTCCACGTGTCTCGGTGCCTCCACGGGTCTCCTCTTTTCAGGGACTGTGGATCGGGCGGTGAGAGGTCTGGAGGTCCAGGTCTTGTCAGTCTCTGGGCTCGGGCTCCGGCGGGAGGCGGCGGCAAAGCAGACGGTGATTCGCTGGATGGTGCTTGCGTTAGCAAGGTGGTCACTCCCTGACCACAGGGGAGATTTTCTTCAGTCTTCTGTGCAGCAGAATGTCGAAGTTCCCGTCTTCTTCTTAGTTTCAAGTTGATTCCAGGATGTCTGAAGTCTTAGGACACAGCTCCTACCTTTATTCGGATTCTAGGGGCCGGACTACCTGCTAGGTCCCTCCCTATGGGTGGGACCAGGAAGGGGGGTGGTTACACCCCCAATCCTTTGTCCAGCTCGCCCCAGGCCCGGGACTGGTGTGCCCCAGGACCGGTTTGAACTGGCATATGCACCGAGGCTCCTTGTGAGCCACAGGCATGTCTGGTTTCTTTCAAGCCCTACCTGACCAATACACAAAATCCTGTCTGGGGTGGTGCTCGCACCTCCCCTGGCAGGAAACCCTTTGTCCACACCTCCCAAGCTGGAAGGACTCCCAGCAGCAGGAGGGCAGACTTGTGTCTGTGGTGGCAGCATCCATTTTGTGGAGCTGAGGCTATGTCTGATTTTACCCGGGTTTCAGGTACTGTACATGTCGTGTCCCTCTAGAAGGGTGGAATGCTAACCCCGTCGCCAGAATTGGCGAGGGGTTAGTATTCCAATTCGTATGACACCTTACTCGACATGTTTTGATAAAGCCAAACCAAAGATAGCATTTAACCGCGAGGTTCATAATGCACTTAAGAGTATATGGTATGACGATATCTGGAAACAGTAGAAGGAAGTTGTTCCGACCACTGCAGACAGGCTCAGCTCATGCCAGAGCACCATCTCACATGGAACCAAGCACTCTGCCTTCAGGATTGTTAAGGCCTGCCATAGGAGTGACTTATAGGTTACCAGGTGTCCCATTTAAGGTTAGGTATAGGTATACTACACCTAAGTAAGAGGTGATTACACCAACTTACCCCAGCTGAGTGATCAGCCAGTTGTGTCAGATTGTTAGGCCAAGCCTGGGGTGGCATAATACATGCTGCAGCCCCTGGCAGGCCTTGGGTACACCAATGCCCTGGGTACCTAGTGTACACTGGTACAGGGGCTGACAGGGTGATCCAACCAATTGGGTATGTACCTAGGGTACATGGAGTCCATTTTACAGAGAGAGCAGATAGCCTGAGAGCCTGAATGGCAGGATCTCAGGCCAACTAAGTCGAAAAACCAGCTAGACACTAGGCAAAAATTTGGGGGTAACCATAGTCAGATATCCACCTTCCTACACAACCCCCCCCCAAACGAAGGGAGATAAGGCTGACCTTGACCAGGTAAGCCTATATTGCCCAAGTGGCCATATAAGGAGGAACCAGCACTGGCATGGTTACCCCCTGTCTCATGGTCCACTAAGCAATCCCTCACCCTAAGGGTATCAGAGGGTCTCCACCATAGGGAATCTCTACCTGTGGTGTGTCTTGGCAAAGTAAAAGGCTGGTGTTGAGATGGAGTACTGAAGTGAGTGTCCTCAAAGTGAGGCCTCAGCTTCCTCCAATCATCCTCCACCATGGATGCCTTTCTTTCTTTAACTGAGTTGCACTGTGCTCTCAGGGTCAGCCTCTGGCTACCTAAAGCTGGAGGCTGGGTCCCTTTTGTGGGCTTGCTGGAGGGACAGGTCAGGTTTGGGGCCCCAAGGTCCCATGTTTGCCTGTGCCCAACAGAATCCCCCTGGGGGAGGTCCCTAACTACCTGTAAAGGAGATCCCTCAGGAATGTTTTTACCCATCACCTGACTAGGGCTACTAGCCAGGCAATCCTCATTCTTTTGATGGGGGGGTTCTTGTGGACAGGGGCCCTCTGGGGGTCCACTGGCCTCCCTGACCTCTGCAGCCCTGGGCTGACTGAGGCAGGGTAGAGAGAGGCAGGCTACCTGCACCAGACTGGATCCCACCTTGGAAGGGGCCACTGACATCAGAGGCTCTGCCAGGCCAGGCCTGGCTACCTCTGGGGCAGTTCCTTCACAAGGGGTGAGGTCAGATCCCTGAGGAGGCTGACCTTTTCCTAATGTCTGGGGAGAGGGAGACTTTTCTTCCTCCCCACTACTCTCAGTTTGTGTGGAGTGATCCATTGTTTCAGGCTTCACTACACCTATGTCAGTCTGAGTATAGGCTGAGACCATTACAGCCTTGCCAACCTTTTCAGGGGGGCACTCAGTTTGTGTTTGAGCTGTGACTGTCACAGCTCTGCCAGTCCCTACAGGGAAGTCTGTCTGTGCCTGGGCTGTGGCTACCACTGCCCTTCCAACCTTTTCAGGGAGGAAATCTATTTGGACAGGGGTTGTGAATGGCACAACCCCCCTACCCTTTTGTGAAAGGCCTACCATTTTAGAATGGGTGTCTTGTTCAACTCCAGCCCAAGCTGAGAGTTCTAAGTCATTCCCCAGTAAGCAGTCTACAGGCAAGGTTGGGGACACTGCTACCCTTTTAGGGCCAGTGACCCCTCCCCAGCTGAGACATACCTCTGCCATGGGATGACTGTTCTGTTTGCCATCAATGTTAGTCACCTGGTAGGAGAAACCGGGCAAAAGCTGCTCAGAGGGAACTAGCCAATGGGCCACCATTGTGATGCTAGCCCCAGTGTCTCTGTAGGCCTCAGCTTTTGTACCATTGATGTAGGGCTCCTGTCTGTACCTACCCAAAGTGTTGGGACAGGCAGTGAAGTTGGCAAACCCCATGCCACCATCACAGACAAGAGTGGTTGCTGTAGGGGAATTGGCTAAGCCAGGGTCCCCCTGTGTTCCCCAAGTAAACCCACCCAGATTTCTGGGGGCACTCCCACCACCTGGGGGATTACTGCTGACAGTAATAGGTGGTGTGACAGGAGTAATTGGAGGAACAGTTTTGTTTTTAGCCCTTGGGCAACCGCTGTCAGTTTTCCAATGCCCAGGAGTTTTACACTCATGGCAGTAGGGCTTTTTAGCTGTGGTAGAGGAGGGAGCTTGGGACCCACCACCCTGTGTGGAGTTTTGGGGCCCTGAGGAAGGTTTCTCTTTTTCTTTATCCCCACCCTTCTCTTGAGGCTTGGTGGTATCTTTCTTTTGGTCACCACCCTGGTTTTTAGGCCTGATCCTGGTCCTGACCCATTTATCTGCCCTCTTTCCCAATTCTTGGGGAGAGGTCAAATCTGAGTCTACCAGGTGTTGATGGAGAAGCTGGTTTTGACAATTACTTAAAATCTGCTCTCTCATCATCAAATTGTACAATCCTGTATAATCAGACACCTTACTTCCCAGCAACCAACCCTCCAAAGCCTTAGTGGCACATTCCACATATTCAGACCAGTCCTGAGTCTGTGTCTTCTGGGTGTCTCTGAACATTAACCTGTACTGTTCAGTGGTTAAGCCTAACCCATCAACTAGGACACTCTTCAGGACTCTGTAATTTCTGACATCCTCTTCTCTAACAGTGAGGAGTCTATCTCTGCCTCTCCCCTCAAAGGAGAGCCATAAGATTGCTGCCCACTGGTCTTCAGGAACCTGCTGCACTTTGCAGGCTCTCTCAAGAGCAGTCATCCATTTGTGGATGTCATCCCCACTTTTGTAGGGGGGCACAATCTTGGACAGGTTCCTATTGTCAAAGACCCTATCTTTGTCCCTAGGGACAATGCTGCCACCAGTGGGTATAGACCCACTCTCTTTATGCTGTCTAGCCTTGCTAAGTTTCTCTTCCATCAGGGCTACTTCTAGCTCCTGCTTCCTGATCCTCAGCTGGGCCTCTTGCATCTTGGCCTCATGTTCCCTCCTCTGAGGGGTGGTCATCCTTCTCCTGGAGTGACCTTGAGAGCCTCTAGAGCCATGGGAAGCATTGGAGTCACCTGAGCGATTCCTTTGCCTTCCAAGCCCTGTGTTAAGTCCACTGGGGAGATCCAGTGGGTTGAACCCACTGTCAGTCCCCAATAGCCTTGGTTTAGCTGGGCCAAGTATAATACTTGGCACTGGGCTAGTTCTCCCTTCATCCTCACTACTGTCAGTATCCTTTTCACTCTCATCCTCTGTGGTAGGCATCCCATCTAAGGGGTGACTATTGGGAAGGGGTACTTCAGTGGCATCTTTAGAAGGGGGGCCTCCTGTTCCTGTCCCTAAGGGGGCTAACTGGGAAGCTTTCTTGAGTGCTCTCTGATTCTCATCATTCTGTAAGAGCTCTCTGAGCTCAGCAGAGTTTGGGTTCTTGGGCTGTTTAAGGCCTCTAAGAGTTGCCAAATGCCTGAGCTCATTCTGATTAAGGGTAGCAAAGCTGGATGGTGCCCTCTGGGGGTCACTCTCGACAGAGATGGGTACAGTGGACCCCTCTGCCCCGGCCATTGCTCTTAAGTGTGGGTGGATGTGTTGCAATCTACCTACACTTGGGTTTACCTACTAAACCTATCTAGTAGTTGTAGTCAGGGTGTGCTACTCCCTTTGCTCTACAACAACTAAGTTCAGTAGAACTTATGTATATCTAATCTTGTTTTATATGTACCTACAGGTACCTATGTGATCTTTCAATTGGTAACCAAGAGATTACAATGGTAAAACACAGCAAGCTCAAATCCAACCGCTGCTCACCAATGTGAGAAGTTGGCCTGGTATATGCTGTTCACTAGTTCTAGTGACCACCTTGTATCATGCCAAGCAACCCTTATGGTGTGGTTGTAAGTCAACCTTTTCGGACTAGCTGCCCTAGTGGTAGCGTAGGCTAAGCAGTCTTTGAGGCTAAACTCGTGAAGCGTGTTAAGCAAGCTGTTTTACCAATAGTAACCCCCTTTTATACCAATGAAAGGACACCACACAGATATATATTCAAAATATATATGGATTTATTTATCAAAGTAACCCCTAGTCTCTTTATGAGCACAGGAGCACAAATCGTCAAACAAGATTATCACAGAATACACAGAAGTTGCACTTTATATGGATAGGCCCTGGTGGCCACTCGAACCATATACTAAAATAGTGGTATAAGTACCACGAACAGAAAAGGGAAAAGGCCTAGGGCCTCTAGAATCGCTGGGCCTACAAGGAGCTAACGTCAGTTAGTGACCAGGAGATCCACGGGTGGCGTGTGCAGAGCAAATAGTCACACGCGTGCTCCCATAGGTTTCAATGGGTGCGTAAAAAGTACAAAGTTACTGCAAAAGGAATCTTCCGGATGACCTAGGAACTTAAGATTTGGAACACAGGCACTAGAGATGTAATACTACACTTGGGCACAGGTGTGCCAGCTTTACCTCACCCACAGGAAGCGGGTGCATAGGCCTCGAAGTGCGTCGGGTTTCTTCTATCTGTTCCGTGGGGCCTGTAGACAAAAGTGCTGCAGGCGGTCGGTCGGGAAGAGATGCAGTGGATCCAAGAGTGGATCGGAGATGTTGAAGACCTGTAAGCAGAGGGGACAGTGTTCACAGTCACTAGCCAGTGACCAGCGTGGCACCAGGTGGGTACCAGGCGATGTCGGGTGCAAACAGGTGATGAGGGGTAGCTTGTCTCCGCAGTCACGTGGTCCCTGGAGGTCGACGACGTCCAGGAGTCGGCCCACGAGCTGTCCCACGCAGGCTCTCGCTGTCGGCGGTGTCGGCGACTTGATCGAAGCAAACAAGCCTTGGCAAAAGCAATTGTAGGAGGATTCGGAAATCAGCTGTTGGTTCTGACCAGCAAGGTCAGAGGGATTGCTCCTTTGGAGGGGAGCAAGGGCCAGTCTGGAGCAACCAGACCAGCGGTGTTTGTTGTAGATTTCGTCGCCAAGATGGCCACTAGCCAGCGGGCCAGCAACCGGTTAGGCGCGTCGAGTGGCAAAATGCAGAAGGGCCCCACGCAGATCGTGGAGATGCTGGAGGGCTCACCTTTGGTGCAGATGCTGCTCGAGGGTTGGGCTTCTCAGGACCCAAAGCACAACTTGGAGGGAGCCTCGGTTGTTGCACTTGTCAGCTTGTCGTAGTCGTTCCAAGATGGCTGGCTCCACGTGTCTCGGTGCCTCCACGGGTCTCCTCTTTTCAGGGACTGTGGATCGGGCGGTGAGAGGTCTGGAGGTCCAGGTCTTGTCAGTCTCTGGGCTCGGGCTCCGGCGGGAGGCGGCGGCAAAGCAGACGGTGATTCGCTGGATGGTGCTTGCGTTAGCAAGGTGGTCACTCCCTGACCACAGGGGAGATTTTCTTCAGTCTTCTGTGCAGCAGAATGTCGAAGTTCCCGTCTTCTTCTTAGTTTCAAGTTGATTCCAGGATGTCTGAAGTCTTAGGACACAGCTCCTACCTTTATTCGGATTCTAGGGGCCGGACTACCTGCTAGGTCCCTCCCTATGGGTGGGACCAGGAAGGGGGGTGGTTACACCCCCAATCCTTTGTCCAGCTCGCCCCAGGCCCGGGACTGGTGTGCCCCAGGACCGGTTTGAACTGGCATATGCACCGAGGCTCCTTGTGAGCCACAGGCATGTCTGGTTTCTTTCAAGCCCTACCTGACCAATACACAAAATCCTGTCTGGGGTGGTGCTCGCACCTCCCCTGGCAGGAAACCCTTTGTCCACACCTCCCAAGCTGGAAGGACTCCCAGCAGCAGGAGGGCAGACTTGTGTCTGTGGTGGCAGCATCCATTTTGTGGAGCTGAGGCTATGTCTGATTTTACCCGGGTTTCAGGTACTGTACATGTCGTGTCCCTCTAGAAGGGTGGAATGCTAACCCCGTCGCCAGAATTGGCGAGGGGTTAGTATTCCAATTCGTATGACACCTTACTCGACATGTTTTGATAAAGCCAAACCAAAGATAGCATTTAACCGCGAGGTTCATAATGCACTTAAGAGTATATGGTATGACGATATCTGGAAACAGTAGAAGGAAGTTGTTCCGACCACTGCAGACAGGCTCAGCTCATGCCAGAGCACCATCTCACATGGAACCAAGCACTCTGCCTTCAGGATTGTTAAGGCCTGCCATAGGAGTGACTTATAGGTTACCAGGTGTCCCATTTAAGGTTAGGTATAGGTATACTACACCTAAGTAAGAGGTGATTACACCAACTTACCCCAGCTGAGTGATCAGCCAGTTGTGTCAGATTGTTAGGCCAAGCCTGGGGTGGCATAATACATGCTGCAGCCCCTGGCAGGCCTTGGGTACACCAATGCCCTGGGTACCTAGTGTACACTGGTACAGGGGCTGACAGGGTGATCCAACCAATTGGGTATGTACCTAGGGTACATGGAGTCCATTTTACAGAGAGAGCAGATAGCCTGAGAGCCTGAATGGCAGGATCTCAGGCCAACTAAGTCGAAAAACCAGCTAGACACTAGGCAAAAATTTGGGGGTAACCATAGTCAGATATCCACCTTCCTACACAAGGCATATGCTGGACGACGTACATTCAGGCTAGGATAAAATAACACACCAAAGTCAATTAAAATGATGGTAGTCAAAGGTCATCACAGAGTGTCAGACCATAAGAGTGCCTCTAGCACTACACATGGGTGTCGCCAATAGTGGTGGTATCTAAAAAGGGAAGCCTTTGGGTCTGTGCAAATATGTGTACACATGGGTCATGCAAACAAGGCAAATAAAAGAGAAAGAAACCCAGGTCTGCACATTGCTGATATGAGTTGAATGGTGCAAGGTCTTTTTGTGCCTTGATCTAAACAAAGGATATCATCAGCTCCAACTGGAAAAAAATGCAGGTACACTACTAGCTTTTAAACTCATGTTGGTTTGTTAGATATAAAAGATTGAGTTTCGGAGCGTCTTCAGCTGCCGGACTTTTTCAAGATGTCATTATTCGCATTATATAACCTGTCATGCATGCTTTCAATTATAGTGATGATATACTAGTATTTGGGACCACCCGAAAGGAACATGATAGAGCCCTTACACAAGTTTGAGGTCTACTTGCTGATGCGGATCTTATGTTAAATGCTAAAAAGTGCAAATTTCACAAAACAAAACTAAAGCTCTTTGGCCACATATTCTTGGCATGGGGAATGACTCCAGAACCAGCCAAGGTTCTGGCTTTGTCATCTACCTCCCCTCCACAAGATGTAACCAAGCTGCGTTCTTTCCTTGGTATGGCCAGCTACTGTTCCAGGTCCATCTGTGACTTTGCCACTGTGAGTGCCCCATTTAGAGAGTTAACTAAATGGAATGTTTTATTTCAGTAGTCACAGGAGTGTGATCAAAGTTTCAAGACGATGTCGAGAATTCAAAGACTTTCTTACTCATTTGAATATCATGCATCAGAAAAGCACACCTTTATGAACACAGACTAATGGCATTGTTGAACGCTTTATGAGCACACTTAAGAAGGCTGTCCAGCGTGCTGTTCTAGAAGGAGACTTGAGCTTGTCTTTTCTTCATTCTACTCTTTGTGCCTACAGATCTAACCCCCATTCTACAACCGTCGAAAGCCCGGCCACCCTGATGTTCGGGAGAGCCATGGGTGCCAAGCTGCTCCAATGGAACAGTAAAAGAACAATTGGTGCTCTGAAAGTTTGCCTCACTGATTCATCTCACAAGTCCAAAATGAATACTTATGCAGACAGGTGTTGATGTGCTTGGGACATTACGTTGCAGAAAGGAGACCATGTCCTCGTCAAGCTGAGGAGGAACACAAATCTGATGCCGATCCCTTGCAAGTTGTGACTAGTTGGGACACATGGTGACTGTTCACCCTCCTGAAAAGTCCATTATGAGAGACTCCTCACATTTCAAGCCCCTTCCTTGGAATCTGTTGGTTCCAGACATCTGGAGGGAAACTCTGTCATCAGAGTGCCAGGAGAGCCCCAGGACTGCCTCGGTGGCTAGCTCACCAGTGCCTGCTGCTGCTGTTTCTCCTGTGTCTCCTCAGTCTCACACCAAGAGATCTGGAAGAGTGGTTTGAGTGCCTCGATGACTCATTGAGGAACTACTATATATATATATGTTTTGTTTGTATCTTTTTGTTTAACAACAGGGGAGATGTAGTGTCTTGGATATTATAGAGGGCAGGACCCTTATGTTCCTTAATGGACTTCGTAGTCAAGTGATTTAAGGCGGGGCTAAGGCATCTTCAACGTAGCCACCTCCGCATCCAGTCTGTGGCCCCCATATTGTGGTATGCTCTCCCGGGGCATGTCTCCTCTTTCCTCTCGGTTCTCCCCCTGTTCTGTGTGCCGCTGGCCCTCTCCCCAGTGGTGCCCATCTCTCCCACCACAGATTTCGCATTTCTGATGAATTCCAGCAGCTCCCAACGCCACCATCTGCCAGCGATCAGATGGAGGGTCTGGAGCTCCGCTGGTGCGTTGCCATCTTGGTGTGCGGTTGGTCACTCCCCTCACTGATTCCCAACATGTCAATGTAAAAAAGAATGTGTTGGGAGTAGTCCATGGTCCAAGAGGCCACTGTCTACCCTCAAGCAAACATTAAAAAAGATTAAAACTTTTTTTCAAACTCAGCCCTGTTTCCTTTAAGAAAATGGACTGCATTAAAAAAAATAATTTCAAAAGCAATCACAGACGTGGTGGTCTGCTGACCAGTGAGTCCCAATGTGCAACCTTTCGGTGAGGAAATTCGGATTGCGACCCTTTATGATTCAGACTTTTGAGAATTGATCTATTAGTAAACACGTTGGTTTGCATGGTTGTAGTTTGTGACCAATGTTTTGTACGTATGTTGAAGAAATTGAAGAAATAGTTCCTCCTGTTAAGAGTCTAACCAGAGGGCAAAAGCACAACGGGTACAAAGCCAAACCACCGGCACCCACAAACTAATTTATAAAGGAAGCATGTACATCTCAAAGGTTCACTAGTGGAGAGTGACTGAATGGCTTGCTTAAGTCTTCAAAAACACCTATTTCAGAATCCCAGTTCATGCTGCCTACAGCAAATATCTCCATTTTCAGCAGGAAGACTCATTCTTCTGATTCAAACATCTTCTTTTCAGTCTCTTCAACACCATGGTGCTTCACACGAATAATGACTCCAGTGGTGGCTCAGTTAAGAGCTCAGGGAGTTTAGTTGATCTTTAATTTAGACAATTTTCAACTTATGGCCCAGCATAAAAAGATCAGTTTCAGTTTCAGCTGGTGGTCTGTCTTCAATTGCTACTGAATCTAGGGTTCTAAGTAAATATGGAGCAAACCTCTTTGACTACTTTCAACCAAATTATTGGGTTTCCTTACAGATACAAAGAAATCTGTCTTACAACTTCCTAAACAGAAACAAAGGAGATTTAACAAATTCTGAAAATTTTGATTTTGTCTCTAAGATCTTTAGCTCGAGTAGTAGGCCTAGTGGCCTCATCGACTCAAGCAATATTTCTAGGACCTCAGGCCTTCAAAGGCTGCGAATGTGCCACCTGCCCAATGGTCTTATTCAAATTCAATAAAGCTAGATCAGGAATCTCATGCACAGCTTCAATGATGGTTAGATCATCTGGAGACATGGAATGGAAAAGCAATTGTATATTGCACCCGAGAACCTGCATTAGTTGGGGCACAAGATGTGATCAGTACTCATCTGTGGATACATGGTCAGAACAGGAGTCATCTCTACACATAAATTGTTTACAGATGGTTACAAGATCCTTTTCCGTCAAAGCATTCACAAAAAAACAAGATTATGGTCAATCTCTCAGTGGTAAGGTATATCAATCAGTTAGGGGGGCAAAATCCAAAACGCTGGCAGAAATAGCAAAACGTTTTGTGAGTTTAGATGAATCTATCAGCCCAATCACAGTTCCTTCGGGCAATTTAAACACAATTACGGATTTGTGTTCCAGATACCTTTGAAACTCCAGCGACTGGCATCTACATCTTTTAATATTCAAAAGAAAATGATGGAATTTTAACCTCTGACTGGAGATCTGTGTGTCTTCCATTTAAAGGTCCAACTTCAGTTGGAGGCCGGATCCCCAACCTGTGGCAAAAGATGCTTTTCTTCAGAATTGGTCCTAGCATCTCAATAATACCTTTCCCCTGTTCCTCATGATCTCCGAGTATTAGCTCAGATGCAACGCCAAAATGCTTCTCTGGTGTTGATAACTCCAATGTCGCAAGCTCAACAAAGGGTCTCTAAGGTCCAGGAATTGTCGGTAGGTTGTCACCTTTTTTACCTAGAACCCTCTATTCTGCCACTTTTTAAAATGGCAGAATCTTTTCTTAGTTGTACAGACCAGATTGCCCCCCCCTAGAGGTGTGGTTAGCCTTCTGGGGGTGTACACCTCCTGAATACCTAATTTTTCCACTTGCCCGTTACAAATCTGCATAGGGCAGGTGGAGGGCTGTTTCCTCCTTTGGGAGGCAGCCTGGTTGTATATACAGGGGGTGAAGGGTTTGAAGCTCACCGACTTGATGTGTCAATTCACTAATCATCCGTCCAGCCCATTGTTTATGACTCCTGGGAGAATTCACACCTCCTGGCAGGGGGTCAGGTTCCTGTCTTGCAACAACAGCTGCGGGCTGGCAGACATAGCACAAGAAAGGCTGGGGAAACCAAGTGGGCAGCCACTAAGGTAGCCATCTGCATGAAATCCACATTGCCCTTGTTATAAGAATCGTGTCAGGTAGGATGAGGCATGTTGTTTGTTACCAAACGTGACATATAGCCAGGAGAAGGCTTCCACACCCCCTTCATTCCTGACCCGCTTCCGGGCAGGGAGCTATCTTGGGGGTTGGCGCACTAGTCGTTTCCCTTCATCCAGCCAGAAATGCTGGAGAGGGACTGGGCATGCAGCGGATCAACTCCGTTTCTGAAACAAGTTTACCAAGCCTGTTTTTAAGCCTGTTTTTTCCCATTTTTACCTGCGATATGAAGCAGCATTGCTTATGCACTCTTGCACTCTAAAACTTCGAGGGCAAGTTGGGGGATATTGTTTTTAAAGTTTTAACTGTCTCTTTTGGGTGCTTTGTTTTGCCAACGGCTGCTATTTTATATTTGTTGGCACTGCTGCTATTTTTCATTTCCTTACCGCTTCTGATACTCTGTGGTGAGTCCTTGACTCCCGACTCTCCGGTCCACCTCCCGGTTCTTCCGGTTTGTGTGGAGAGAGCCGGGAGAAGGTGTCCACGCCCACTTCACTTCTGACCCACTTCCGGGCAGGGAGCCATCTTGGGGTTGGCACACTAGTCGTTTCCCTTCATCCAGCCATAAATGCTGGAGAGGGACCGGGCGTGCCAAAGGCTAGCCCGTCTGCGACCGTCTGCGCCTGGACGGTGCCAGGCGCCAGGAACCCTATTCCACTCACCATCTAAATGAGGGGGGGAACTTCTTGCTCTACGCCACACTGTTACCAAGAGTCTCTGCCCTCCTCACAATTGGTGCGGTAGCTCTATTGAATATAGGTGCCATTTGTGTTGTTTCTCCCATAGCGCGGGTATTGGGACCGGGTATGTTTCCACCAGAGCCCCGATCATAGTAACAACTGATAGGCAAACATCTGTAAAGGCATACCACTGTTTGCTTCTCAAACCCCGGTCTCTTATTAAGCATAAACATGAATTTGCATATCTAATGGCCCAGTTTGATCCTGACATTATTTTCCTCACGGAGACCTGGGCTGTCAGTATGTCTGACCCAGACATCAAAGCTGCTGTCCTGTGGGGGTTCAACATTGAAAGATTAGATAGATCAGATAAAAGAGGGGGGCTAGCGATTTTCTATCGCAATTCGCTTGAGGCCAGTTTCACACCGGTGCATCAATAAGATTGTGAGGCACTTAGGTTCAGTATTAGTCTGAACAAATCCTATACATTACAAGGACTGCTAGTCTACCGACCCCCTGGCCCAAGGAGGGGCTTTGTTGACAAAATCCAATCCTTTATGGAATCCAGCATAACGTACGCAGGGGAATTCAATTTTCATTTAGAGTTGTCCCCGGATGCAGATACAGGCTATCTGGTGGACACTCTTAATAGTTTCAATTTACTCCAACGAATTGAAGCACTTACTCACATAGTCAACCATACATCGGATGGTATCTTTAAAATAATACCGAATTAGGCATAGACAAGATCCTTCCACTTCCATGGTCGGACCACATGGCCATTTTCTTTTCAATCACGACCCAGTGTAATAGAGGTGAATCAAATAGCACAACTAGAGTTAAAAAGTACCGGCCATGGTAGGATACCAAGGTGGATGCTCTACAGGAGGCTCTCTCCAACTCTGTTACTGTTTCTGTCAAGGACATTGACGATGCAGCAACTAGCTATACGCGCTGGCTGAAGACCGCATGCATCAAAGTAGTGACTGTGAAAACACCGAAGAGCCATAGGAAAAATCCATCTGCTCCTTGGTTTTCTCCGGCTTGGAAAGCAGCACAGCTGAGGTGCATGCAGGAAGTGCGCTTCTGGAGGGTAGATTATTCCCCGGGGAAAAAAGCCACCTACAAAAAAACCCTTGCAGAGTATAAAGAGCTCATTAAAGCCGAAAAGACAAAATTTTTCACAGGGAAAATCAGACTAGCAGCAAATTCCTCCAGGGAACTTTTTAAAAAGGTTAAAGGTTTGTCCAATTGGAGCAACAGCAACTTCTTTGTTCTGGACGAACCTTTCTGCAACAAGCTGGCAGATTTCTTCCAATGTAAGGTCAACTCTATCTTTCAGGCATTCTCTCAGCAGTCTCCTAGCACTGACCTCAACTTTAATTTGGAATAGGCCTTGAATTCGAGTACATTCATGGGTCGCGAGGTATCGCCCACCTTTGAGAAGTTTTCTCTTGTCACGCAGGATAAAACAATCAGCCTCATGAGTTCCGTCAAGTCTGACGGCCCTCTGACCCTTGCCCTCAGGGGATCATCAACAAGCTGGCTAGTCAAGTGGTTGGGCCACTTAAAGATCTACTGAACCAAGTACTGAGTTCAGGGCACCACCCTGACATCTGGAAAGGCCTCTATTTTTCCTTTGGTGAAGAAACCCTCTCTGGACCTCAAGTTGGTGGACAGTTATAGACCAATATATCGACTCCCGTTCCCGGCTAAGGTGTTAGAGAAGGCCATGAATGTGGAAATTCTAACTTTTCTGGACACCCATCAACTGCTGGATCCCGCTCAATATGGGTATAGAACGAACCACTGCACGGAGTCCGCACTGGTGGCCGCAACAGAGGAAATTAGAGTGAGGGTGGACAAGGGCGGCAGAGCTGCATTAATTTTACTTGATCTCTCTGCCGCCTTTGATACCGTCCACCACGTGCTTCTTAGGAAACGCCTGCACTCCTTAGGCTTTAGGAGCACTGCACTATCACTGCTGAGCTCATTTCTTGAAAATAGGCAACAGTGGGTCGAGATGGGAGAGGTAAAATCCAGCCCCTTTTCCCTCCCTTGTGGGGTGCCCCAGGGCTCGGCGCTGAGCCCCACTCTTTTCAACGTGTACGTCACCCCCCTGGTAAACCTTATTCTGAGCTTCGGCCTGACCATACTATCTTACGCAGATGACACACAGATAGTGGTGTCTGTCTCATCTCAGTTTGAAAATGATGCCAACAATTTCTGTAGTTGCATGGCTGCAGTGACAAGCTGGATGATGGAGAACTATCTTAAATTGAATTCGGATAAATTGGAGGTATGGCTCTTTGGGAATGAGACTTCTTTTTAGAATGCATCTTGGTGGCCCCAGGAGCTGGGTGACCTGCCCAAGCTGGTGCAGAAGGCGAAATATTTATTTATTTATTTATGTATTTATTGGGCTTATTGAGCGCGACAGCTACCCAAAAAGGGTTTCCCGGCGCTAGAAGATACTGAACCATAAGGCAAGAGAAAGTCTAGGAAAGAGAACGGAACAGGTTACTGGTTGAAAAGCCAGGTCTTAATGGCTTTGCGGAAATGAGTGTAGCGAGATCCAAACGGAGAGGTTGCGGGAGGGAGTTCCAGAGCTTGGGGCCTAGAAGGGAGAATTGGGCCCCCACTCTTTAGTTTAGAAGTGCATCCCTGCCTCCAGGTGTATGCCCGCCCTCCATCAAACGAAGGTTTTGGAGGGCGAGGACTGGCCGATGATGAAGCATGACACCAGGTGGTGTGTGAGGCCAGTCCGTCACTTTTTGTGAGATGTCCACACTCAACTCACAACTGTAGTAAGGTCACATCACTCTAGGAGCAGCTTCTTGTGGTCAAAAGTAATAATGGAGGCCGCTAGCTCCTAGCACCTCGTGCCTCCCGTTCCCCCCTCCACACTCTGTGGAGTTCTTCTAGTGATTGCCAGAAGGATCTTCCTCCCATCCTCGCTCGGCGTGTTTTGGGGACACAGAAAAGGCCTTGAGTGGAGGACCTTAGGCATCGAGCAGGCGCGTAAGTGTGCACGAGGGTTTGGAGGTATCCGTGGGCATTGCCCCATTTTATTCTATGCATGAGGCTAAGAGTTTTGAATTTGACCCTATTTTCGATTCTTAACCAGTGGAGCGCTTTAAGGTGACCAGACATGCGTTCCCTCCTATTGCGTTTGCATAGCAGTCTGGCTGCAGCGTTTTGTACCAGTTGGAGGCATCGCATGACTGCCTGTGATGCCCCTAAATATAGGACATTACCGTAATCTAAACGGGAGGTGATTAGTGCATTGACCACAGTCTTTTGTGTATCGTCCGGGAGCATCCAAATGATTTTTCTAAGCCAACTCAGAATTGGAAAACAGGTAGCTGTGAGGTTGTTGGCCTGGGGCTCCATAGTTAGGCCATTATCAATGGTAATGCCAAGATTACGGACTTGTTGCGACGGGGTTGGTAAGGGGCCCATTTCAGATGGCCAGTGTCTAGAATTCCAGAGGTTTTGGTTAGGACCCACTATTAAGACCTCAGTTTTGCTGCCATTAAGTTTAAGCATATTAGTGCTCATCCAGGTGGTGATGTTCCTGAGGCCTGTCTGCAGGAGGGAGGGGGAATCGTTGTCACTATTAGAAAGGGAAAATACGATTTGTGAGTCGTCGGCGTATGTGAACATTTTGAGACCAGCTGCTTCAGCGATCTGGGCGAGCGGGGTTACATAGAGGTTGAAAAGCAGGGGGCTTAACACCGAACCTTGTGGCACTCCATAGGGGGAAAGATGCACATTAGATGCCGCACTGCTGGAGGAGATTTGAAATGTCCTGAGAGTCAGGAAAGATGTGATCCAGTCTAGTGCCTTACCTTTAATGCCCATGTTGGAGAGTGAGGCAAGCAGTATGTTGTGAGAGATGGTGTCGAACGCTGCGCTGAGGTCGAGTAGAATCAGCGCAGCTGAGTCCCCTTTATCGACCAGTAGGCGGAGATTTTCCATCACTCCGAGTAGTGTTGTCTCCGTCGAGAAACCGGGGCGGAAACCCGATTGGGAGGGGTGCAGGATGTTGTTAGCCTCCGCAAACCTTGCGAGGTGTTCATGGACATGTTTCTCCAAGATTTTGGAGAAGACGGGCAGGAGGGATATTGGTCGGAAGTTTGCCAGGATTTTTGGATCAGCCGATGGTTTCTTGAGTAGAGGTGAGACCATGGCATGTTTCCAGGATGACGGGACCTTAGCCGTGGAGAGGGATAAGTTCAATGTTTGACATATCACGGCAAGTAGTGGGGTGTCCAGGAGTCTGAGTATTGAGATCGGGAGGGGGTCGGCGGGCGAACCAGATTTTACTTTCCCTAAGATGTCTCGCAGACCCTGTACATCGATCCCGGGCCACGCTGTAAGTGGCTCATAGGACGAATGAGGTTGAGAGGAGGTGTCCTCTCCGTTAGGGCCGGGGACTTGTACCCTTTTAGCATGAACCTGGTGCTGTTTTAATATCTCCTGGTAGATTGTCTCAATCTTCGTTGTGAAATATTTCGCTAGTTCTTCACACTGAAAACTGTTCAGAGGAAGAGGTTTGGCTGATGTATTAGAGCCTACTAACTCTTTTACAAGGTTAAAAAGAGTCTTAGATTTGTTTGTAGCTTCAGAGATAGATTTGGCTACATAGTTGGCTCTTGCCATGTTACAGGCTTTATGATAAAGCTTGAGCTCGTTTCTATAGTTTGAGCTGGCAACCGGGGAGTAATATTTCCTCCAAAGGCGTTCTAGGCGTTTGCATTTGGATTTTGTAGCCTTCAGTTGCTCATTATACCATAAGGCAGGGGAGTTATGAGGGGTGGATTTTTTGTGAGCTTGGGGCAGGCAAATGTCTAGGGCACCTAGGAGCCATTTGTTAATTTTGGTGGCTACGATCTCTATGTCTTCGGAGTCAAATATTTCATCCAGAGGGGCAGCGATTAGGACGGACGCGAATTGGTTTATGTCCAGTTTTTTCCAATTTCTTGTGAAGGACTTGCTTGTCCCGCTCGGAAGGCTAGAAGTCGTATGATCATCCACGTTGAATTTTATTAGGAAGTGGTCTGACCAATCTAGGGGCAGAGCAGGCTGGCAGTGTAGAAGGGGAAGGCTGGAAAAAATAGGGTCCAGGAGGTGGCCCCCTTTGTGTGTTGGGCCCGAGTTCCATAAGGTGAGGTTCATGGCGGCCAGGTCATGAACTAAATTGTTTCCTGGTTTGTTTGTTGGGTCGTCGAAATGAATGTTCAGGTCACCCACGATAGATAGGTTGTTGTAGTTTACCCTTACTGAAGCGGTCCAATCCACTAGTTGGGTGATCCAAGGTTGTATAGGGCCAGGTGGACGGTAAATCAGGAGACCTGTGAAAGTGAAATTCGGGTGGAGTTGGAGTTTAAAAAGGGCCATCTCACAGGCGGTTAAGGGAATGGGTTCCAAAGTACATTGCAGCGATGTTTTGAAGATGACTGCTATCCCACCTCCAATGCCGGTGGTTCGGTCTTTTCGGATGATGGCATAATTCGATGGTAGGGCTTCAGCAATGTCTGGGCCAGAGCTGACGTGTAGCCATGTCTCAGTGAGGAAAAGGGCGTCAAATATGTCTCTTTTGTGTTTGCTGAGTGACCTGCAGTTCAGGCTACCAAGACGCCATGTGTGTGCCGACTTACGGCCATTGGATCCGGGCCGACAGAGCTGCGGGACGTCAAGTTGAAAGTTGCATGCAGGGCATGCAATACAGGTGTTCCTATAGTTGGGTAAGATTTCACAGTTATGCTTAACAGAGGGTCGCAGTGAATGTAGCAGCTCAGGCGTATAGATGTTAACTATACTGGAGTTTCCTCCAGGGGTTGCGGGCCCTGGGCCCGGCCTGGCGCGGACGGGCGCAGACGGGCTTTCATTTGGGAGTCATTTTTGACACCAAACTATGCTTTGCTGCTCAGATCAATGCAGTGACCTCTGGGGGATACTTTATGTTACGGCTCCTCAAACAAATCCTCCCTTTCATCCCAACGAACCTTCAGAAGACCGTAATGCTGGCCCTCATAGGCTCTAAACTGGACTACTGCAATTCTCTTTATCTTGGCACCTCGAAATACCTGGTAAAAAAAGTGCAGTCCCTACAGAATGCGATAGCCAGAACCCTTCTGAAAATCCCTAAGTTTAAACCAGTATCTCATCTGTTACACGCCCTTCATTGGCTACCGGTGGAGAAGAAAATCTCATTTAAAATTCTGTATCTAATGCACAAGGCTCTTCACGGTACTGGCCCCCTCTATTTCCAGGAGCGATTTACCTGGTATGTGCCCAATAGAACACTCAGATCTAGTTTGGCGCATATGGTCCTGATTCCCATAATTAAACGAGCAAACTGGGGCGGTAGAACACTGACCTTCCAGGGGGGGGGAAGTTATGGAACTCCCTTCCTCTTGCCCTCTGGTCCCAACACAGCCTGCAGCTATTCAGAAAGCAGCTAAAGACCTGGCTATTTCCGCCTGTAAACAACAAAGTCACTCAGACCTAACTCGGTTTGATGCTCCTTCCTCAGTGCTTGATTCGCCTAGGCGCAAGACACCTTCGGGTAATGTGCGCTTTATAAAACTACTTCATTCATTCATTCATTCATATTTTGCCAGTACCATAATGGAGCTGGCGACCTCGAGGTGGCCCGGGTGCCAGCCCTTGTTATTCTATGGGCCGCTGATCACTTATATTAGCCCTTAATGGAAAAGGCTACTATAGCGACATATAAGCTTACACTTGTATGTCCTCCCCTTTAATATAATGCACCCTGCCTCTTGGGCTCAGAAGGCCTTCCCTAGGGGTGATTGGCATATGTTGCCTTAAGTCCGTACACTATATATGTTAAAAATAGTGCATTGACCTTGCCAGACACAGTGAAGGCAAAGTCGAGTTTGAGCAGTTTTCACTGCTGCTGCAGTCTGCAAAGGCAGGGGTACTGTCATCTGTTTACTTGGGCCACTCAGGGTGGCACAAACAGTGATTCCGGCCCTGGTGATCCCTTTGGCTCCCTGGGCGGCACGGGTTACCCCACACTTACCTGCCGTTTCAGGGTGGCAATCGCTAGCATCCCCCTCCCCGCTCTTCAATACGTCTGCCGCGGGACGGCAAACTCAGGGACTGCCACGGGCAGCCAAATTGCTAGCCATGCCACTGTCTCTAATACTGATTTTTGTTGTCATAAGCAAACACGGATCATGCATGTGCGCCATGACATAGGCCTGTCTCACGGATTGCGGTCTTGTTGGACTGGGAGGGGCACCCAAAGTGGTATCCTAATAGTGGTGGAAGGCTACTGCCTACACCCGGAGTTAAGCAGCACAAATGCTGTGATGGCAGCATACCCTGTAGTGATCAGTAGGAGTGAACAGGCCCTTTTTAACCTGTGTCACTGGAGTATGGCCTACAAGCTCACTCACTTTGTAAAGTTCTGCTGCTGTCTGCTTCACTCACCTTGTGACTACATCAGAATGATGTGAAATGCTGAGCAATGCAGAAGTGGTACATCTACGCTGGGTGTTTGTATGCTTGTGGAGGGTGCCATACAGGGACAATGTAGTACTGAGTAGTGCTTACATGATGTATGCATGTGATTGAGGTGCATGTGCCTTAGAGGTACCATACCTGAAAGATGCAGTGCATGCAGGATTAGTGTGTGTGCTGGGTGTATGTGTACCTGTGAGTGGTACAATACATGAGGAGTGCAGTGCATGCAGGATGAGTGCATGTGCTGGTTTTATGTGTGCCTGTGAAGGATACAGTACATAAAGGATACAGTGTTGGACAGTGCACGCATGTTAAATGCAAGTTCTCGAAGTGTGTGTGCCTTTATATGATACAGTATATAGAGGATATAGTACTGTGCAGTGTGTGTATGCTGTATACACTGGGTGTATGTGTGAGAGTACCAGTGGCGGTCCGTGCAGGTAAGGGCAGTGGGGCGGTTGGGCAGGCGGGGTGGGTGAAAGTGACATATGACGGTATAAGGAACATAAAATAAATCAATAAGTAAAACCACCTACCTTGCGCTCGCTGCATCGCCACAGTTGGTCTCTACTCCCACAGTTGGGCCTAGTGCCCCCTGTGGGCCCCATGGCCCTCTGAAAGAGGTTCTGACACATGGATATGGGCTTACTGAAGGCAATATTTGTGTTACTATCAGGCAAATCAAAACTACAAACTGGCCCAGCAGAACATAAAACAGGCCCACAAGTAGCCAAAACAAAGTTCCTTACATTAACCTGTCGGGCAAAGCCTTCGGGCATTCTCTGATTGCCCAAAAGACTAGTCCGACCCTGTTCTCAGTTTACCTATCTTGTTCAAATTAACTTGGTTCAAAGTAGGTCACAGCATTCCCTGCACTCTGGTGGCAAGGAAAGTAGTAGCAAGAAAAGGGAAGGACAAAGATCCAGCAGGAATTTGGCTTTGAAAAATCGAAAATCAGGGTGATCACTGACTGGAAATAATGCTACTATGTGAGGATGGACTGAACTAACAAAGTGGAAAAGATATGGGGTTCACTGGTATCCAAAATAATGAAACAATGAAAGTGCCATGTTAGATAGCAAATACTACTGGGCATTATCTAACATTCTGAATTGGGGCAACAGCAGTTCATGAAAACGTGTTAATACTTCTCTATGATGATGTGAGCTATCAAGGAGATATCAAAAGAAATTTAAAGATTATTCTTGCATTTTCTACTCAGAGTTAATATCTGGGAGCCCAAGTAATACTATTTACCTATATGTATATAACATTCAGATTATTTAAGAGAACTTGAACTTGGTCAAAGCAATTCTGTGTGATATTATTTGCCCCATTGATAAATATATTAATGTTTTAAATGCATTGCATTCAATGACAAATAATTAGAAAAACCTAAACGATGCAGCTGGAGCCAGTAGCAGGAACAATTTGCTCCTGATCAGCAAGTGCTTAATTGTGCAAGTAGTGGGCCTTGGCACTAATTTTTTTGGTTCAACATTTTTGTAATTTTATGTGCATTCAAAAAACAGCGACATGAATGGAAAACAGCAGTTGCAACTTAAACACAAATGAGATGCATAATCATAGATATCATAGTCACATATACCCATTTTCTGAGATTCATGCATGAGAATCATTCATGTAAGTATGAGTCCAAATAATTTATGGAGGGGGGGCTGCTCTCCAGTATTTCATTTATATGTACAGCTCCACTGCATGCGGACCAGATTGTCCCTATCTTCACATCTCCTCAGCACGGGTAATTTGCCGCTGCCCGAACCTGTGTATGTGGCCCTTGTGCAGTATATCCTGAGCAGGATTTTAAGGTGCATCGACCTAAAGGTTGATTTTATCAAGATCCACCTCAGAAATCTATCAGTGTCTTCCCACATCACCCTCAAGTGGCCTTTGTAGGTCTCGCCTGAGCCAGCGCTTTAGCGCTGCTCTGGCGAGAGCTATAGAAAGCGGGATTTGGAAGTGCAAACTAGTGCTTTTCAGGCCGCCAACTACAGTGCATGTGCGCCGGGCGCGCGCACCATTTGTCAGCCTGCTGATCACTTTCGCGGCCGCTTTGATGTTCTCAGTGAGCCGCACGGCCACTGAGAACATCAAAGCGGCCGCGAAAGTGCTCACCATATGCCAGCCTTCCCTGTGTTGCTTTAGCACTCACCGCCCCCCCCCCCTCCATGTTACCCGTGTGGCTCACTTTCTCTTTCATGGCCGTGCGGCATTAATTTCACGGCTGCGTGGCCAATGCTTGTTATACTCCTGCTTCAGCATTGCTTCTCGCTAATGCAAGGCACCTTGTATTCACAGTGACAGTACCTAGTATCACAATTAATACACAGTGCACCATTAATAAACACCTGTGGATCAGACTGCAAGGTACACTTCTCACTACACAGTACGTATTCTTTCCTAGTCTTCTGTGGTTTGTTGGCGTTCCGTTAGTGGATCACTCACTGGGTCCTACACAGCAGTAACTGTGACCCCTGCCAGGAGCATTCAGCTCTTTACCAATGCAACCCCGCATGACATTAGCATGATCCATTCACTGAAGGTGAATGTGTATGCAGTATTTCCATTAAGTATCAACATCTGACCTGTGTTTGAACTGATTTTATAACTTTGAAGCTTACCACATGCGGCCGTTTTCAGTTTTGCCTGTTTTGTCATGTGTGGAATGTGCGGGGGAATTTAAGGTACTGCACATCTCAGTAAATGTGTTGTATTGGTTTTAAACAGTAATTGAACATTTTTACCGTATCCTTACACATTGGCAAGCCCGTGACCATTGTAAACATGCAAGGAGGGCTTTGGAACTGAGGAGCCGGGTTGTACGCTCGGCGTCGGCTCACCAACCTGTGATTCTGGGCAAATCACTTTATCTCCCCTTGCCCAAAAACAAACAGCAAACTGAATGTGTCCTACTGTAATTTTACCATTGCTCGTCCAAAGACTTCCAATATTTTCGCGGCGAGTTCATGCTATATAAAACTGCCAAAAAAAAAACAGAAAAAAACACTGGTTGCTTTCTGCGTTTTCAACACCTCTACGTCGGTTTTGCTCCTGGGAACAGACTGGGCTGCCCGCCAAATGGCTCCAGGTGGCACAGAGAGACACAGAGGTTTGTGGCAGAGGTTCATGCTGACTTCGGAGAGCCTGGAGACCCCTGGAAAGGCCAAGGCGTGGGGTCCGCCTCCCCCCACCGCCTCAGCTCATTCGTTTCACCAAATCAATTGAAATAGTTACAGTAACGAATACGTACCTTATCAGTAGGTGTGCAACATTTTGCTATATCACTAGACACAATCAAACAATTAGATATATGTGTGTGAGAGTGTAGTTATTTGGGTGTGCCTAAACATAACTATAGCTCTAACTATAAACGTAAAAATGTTTATTTGTCTATAATGTATACGCATATCAGTACATATACGGCAGATACACATTTTATATATACATGTTTAAAAGATATACGCATATAACATATTACACATGCCAAATTATTTATATACGTGTTCCCATTTATAAGAGGTTTGGGCGTGTGTATAAATATGTTCGTTAATTCTATGTGCGTGATTTGTGTACTTTGGTGTGTGTTTGTATAAAAACAAAGCGTAATTAATTAGTAAAGATTATGATCGTTTTTTGTTTCAGTTTGCCATGTTCTCATATGGTTATCATGAGAATGAGTAAACGATCAAAATAATTACATTGCCAAACTGACAGCATGATTAATGATTTGTTTCAATTGTACACAAACACACATCTAGGTAAAAGTTGCAGACAACGCGCAGGTTTTCCTCACTGGGTTTTAAACTAGTAAAACAAGCATTGGCATAGCCAATAGGTCTCGCCTTTGGGACCTTATAAGTGTTTAGCCATGCAACAGTTAATGTTGTTGCACCAAGGATATTGTGCTGGATAACTAAACACCTATAAGGTCCCAAAGGCGAGACCTATTGGCTATGCCAATGCTTGTTCCTATCTGCTTCTATGGCTTGTTAGTCCTCAATGTGTATTAACCATGAGAGTGGTGTATATCTGAGACATCAGTTTTTTACCCGGAGGGTGATTGCAACTGCTTCCTTTCAGGGGAAGATCCTTCCATTTTTTTAGAATCTCTTACTATGGATGCTGCCGATGCTTGTATGAGTTGTAGGTACCTGAATGTGTGTGATTTATTCAGTTCATATTCTATTTTGAGGTGCTGAAAGGGAGCTCTCCCATTGGCATCCCAGACATCACTTTTGTACCCACCTATATTGGCATTTTGGGAGTCAGCCATTAGCCAGAGCCCACATATTTCTTATGTTTGTGCCAGGTCCTGCCGGTGGTGGATGGAGCCGGAGGTATATCATGTTTCAGCCACCACAGAAGACCGTTGGCTATCCCTTCGTGGATAATGCATGTCTATGGACCTTCAAGGCTGCTTCCTCCAGGGGGCCAAACACACACCCATTGATCCTTTGTAGTTGGGCTGCTTCAAAATATATCAGTATTTTGGTGTGTGCTACCCCACTTTCATATGTGGAGCTTTGAAGGGTCTGAGTAAAGTTCTATGAAGTGCGTTAACCTGGATCAGCACTCTGGTCTATTCGTCCACTTTCTTAAAAAATCCATTCATATATATAGCATACAATGAGTTTTGCATAACATTTCCAAAAACAATCGGTAGTGCAGTTATATCTACTGGCTAGCTTTTCCCAGCAGTGACACGGAAAGCGTTTTCCAGTGTGCGATGTCTGTCACAAATTTTTGTGGTGGATTTCGATTATCCTTACAAAAGGTGTGTCCTCAAGTGAGATCCAGAGTCCCAGATATTTACAGTGCTCATGCTCGATTCCCAGTTGAACGGACAATTGCCTCTCGATGCTTCAAAAGGGAACAGTAGTGGTTTCTCTCAGTTTATGCCCAGCCCAGGTATCAATCGTACATCTTGCATATATTCTTGATTCTGGCAAGGGGCACATAAGGATCTACTATACATAGCAGTATCTCATCAGCATATAGCAATATTCTTTCATCCCAGTCTATTTCCACCCCCTTAGATGGGCATCCCTCCATATCCACTCTTCCGACTGCTGCAGTGTCAGAGCGAACAAAGTAGGGGGCAGGGAGCATCGCAGCCTTGTGCCCTGTGAATGGAGTAGGTCCTCTACTGTTTGCCATTTGCCCCCATCCTTGTACCCATTGTAGAGTAAGCTGACCCAAGATAGGAAGTAGGGCCGAAAGTCTGTTCTCTCCAGGACTTGGAACATGAACTGTCTTTCTATTCAGCTGTTGGCTTTCTTTGCATCGAGTGACGCTGTATAGCCATCTCAAGTACAGTCTGGTGGATAGCTGTGGCATGAATCCCAATTGGTCCTGGTGGATCAGTGCAGTCACCAGTGGTGTCCTTCAGTTTGGCTGGAATCTTGGCTGGATTTTGGGTTTTAGTCGTGAGATTGGACTAAAGGATTTACAGCTGCTCCTTGGTTTTCCTTCTTTGTAAATTAGCTCTAATGCTGCTTTCTTAAGCCTGCCATTGGTAGTGGGACTCTTCAAACATGTCCTGCACTGGTTGGTCCATTTTTGCAGAATTCCACCTGTAATCCACCAGAGCAGGTGTTTGCCAGATTGCACACCTGACGGGCCTGCTTTAACTTCCTCTGGTGTGATTTCTTCCTCCAGGCCCCTCTCTGTTCCTCATTTATTTGATGCATGGAGCAGTCCCCAATGAACTGAAATAGGTCTTTGTTATGGCACATAAGGTGGTATTCATAAAACTCTTGGAAATAGTCTGCAAATGCATTTTCAATTGCCCTGTATCCAAGTGCTGGTCTGTCTGCATTTGTGGTGATTTCTGCTATGTGACGCGTCCTTTTACCGAGTCTACTAAACCAGGCCAGAAACTTTCCAGCCTTGTCTCCTGTTTCATACAGCCTCTTTTGTGCACCTAAATATTGTGTCATAACTTATATTTGGGAACCAGGAATTATTTTTCATCATAAAACTTTGACACAAACCAAGAGTGACATTAGCAGAAAAGGGAGAAATAGAAGGAAAATAAATTTGTGACAAAGAAAGAAAGCAAAGGCGCAAAACGAACCTGCAGAATTGAGAGAAAGAAACAACAAGTATAGGGTGGTGTGATGTCCAAATGAGGCATGGGGTGAAAGCAAGACTTGTTAGCCTTAGAAATCTACAGCCCCGGCATTCGGCTTGTAGGGGCCTCTTAAGGAAAACATTGAGTTCCTGCACGTATGATTTTACTAGTATTGTTCTGAAAAATAGGTAGGCATGTCCCTTGACACATGGAAAGGGGGGGCTCTTGGCCCCCCCGCCTGCATGGCAGTGCGGCGACCTCCCCCGGACTTCTCGGTGGTGGGGGCGTGTCCACTGGGGCGCGCCCTACCACCGATTGGCTGCTTACGTGACCCGGATGTCGTTAATCGACATCCGGGTCGGAGGGGAGGGGGGGCGGGCCACTGGGGTGGGATAAAGAGGTGGGGAGCGCCCAGGTGACCCCCTTGTTGCCTGGACGCTCCCCCACACAACGGACGTGCCCCGGCGTTCTGGGCATTTAATTTAATAATGTCTGGGCTTGGTTGGAGGGATTTGCAAAATAAGCGCGCTCTTGGTTTAGGTCTAGGTAAAGGGGGAGGCCAGATCGTCGGTTAACAATGCTGGCCTGTGGCGGTAAGGTCATGACCGGTGAGCAACTATTTGAAGGTCTGAGGGGGCGGGCATCATCCTACGGAGGTGCCCGCCCAGGGGGAGGGGCCATTGGCCCCTCCTAGAACTTCAGGGGCAAGGTAACTGGTGCTTCAAAGGGGCGCGGGTTGGGGAGTCACGCTTTCCTTAGGCTGGTAGCCACCCCGCGCGCGCATACTCATGACGTCACCGGATGGCGCAGAGTAAGGGCCCTCCTTTAGTGGGTAAATGAAGTTCACGGCGTGGACCGGGTAATTACCGGGCCCGGCTGCGCATGCGCACACCTGTAGGGGAGGCGCAGCTAGTAGGACCTGACACCGGTTAGCGACCTTGCCATATGGCCCAGAAATGTTAGTATACAAAAATGCAGAGGAGGATGTTAGACTCGGTTAGGAAACAATCTGTATTAGAGTCTTTGTTAAGGATAGTCACTCACACCTGTTGACAATGATGTATCTAATGTCCTGCTGATTTTTGTATAACTGTTTATCATGCAAATTTAAAAATTTATTGTTTTTGTACTTAATAAATACGGCCGGGGGGTCTCGCGACCTCCCGCCTTCCAAAGATACCACGTCTATGTGCTGTGTCCGGGGGTGGTGTGGTCACAGGGGGAGGGCGGTAGCCAGTCACTGACCATGTGTATTTTGCAGCTCAGATGAAAACTATCTTTACAGAAACAAACAATCATGTCCTCCTAGAGAGTGAGCAGTCCTAGAACTGCCAGACCTGCAGTGCTTAATTTGAGTCGGAGGTAACAGGTGGGACAGACCAGCACTCGTTGGGTACCGGCTGTCATATTTTAAGATATATACGTACATATCACAGTATATCCTCTTTGCTCTTCCTTTCCCTTCCCATGTTCCCTTTCTCTTTTCTCCTATCCTTTTCCCCTCCTGTGCACCGATTGGTTATTGGGCTCGTGCCCGGAATGTTCTTGTCATGGGGGTTCTATTGGTTGACAGTTGAATGCGATAGTTGGCATTATTACGAGGCGTGGAGATCAGAGGTGGAGTAAATATTCTCCTGCTACACATGAGACAGTGTGATATCTTTTGATTCAAATTAACCTGCATTACCACACCGGCACTTATTTTTTCCTCAACAGAACTTGGTCCAAAGCAAGAAAGAAAAACAATAAAGAGGGAAAGAAGGAGGGACAGAAAGATGGAAAGGGGTTTTGCCGGGATGAAAAAAAACCTGTTAAAACGAGAAAAATCGGCGGGTAGTGGCAGTGGGAATTGAAGAGGTATGAGGACTCAAGACTACGCAGTTTCGGCATTCGGTACCCTGACTTTTAACAGCACTAGCCACGGGCTGCTGAGCAAAAAGTTGAGCACTTTTTCTTTTATAAAATAAGCATGCACGCCTATCTGTTTTCTGACCTTGGCTCAGTATACAACACTTATAGTTTAGAAAGCTCTGATTTTTGCAGCTATTTGTTGCCATCTTCTTCACTGCGTGCCTTTATCTCATAAGGTTTTACTTTGCAAAAGGCAGCAGGGTAGTTTTGTTACTGGATGGGTTTAAAAAAACGAAAAGAAAAAAACGCAATAGATGGGAGCTACAGTCAACTCCCGCAATTCAAAATGGCTGCCGTTTAAAGTCAAGTAAAAGTTTATTTATGATAATATGCAATGCATCACACCAGACTAGTTTTCACAGTTTGAGGTGCGCGCTCTACTCTCAATAAACTCTGCAGACACGTGACACGCCTGGAGACTATTCCGTGCTTGGAGTAACCTTGCGGTAATCTGTGCATTGCCAGAAGGCGAGCTAATTGGATTGCTGAATTACAGCAAATATGAAACAGTAACGTGTAAAAAACAAAACAATCATTTTCTGTTTTTTCCATGCAGAGGTTTGCTTACTCACCACCAACCATGTCGCAGCCTGAAGTAATTTGCCTACTGCTAGAATGTTTTTAGAGTTTGGGGAAATAAGGTGAACGCTCCTGTTACCAATTTTGAAGGGCTGCATTTCCCCAGACGATTTGTGTTAAATCCTGGAACAAAGTCAGTGGGTTTTTTGAAGGCTTTGATTCATTTGTAGGCTGGTTCACTAGTAAATTTGTTTCAGTGCATGTTGTGTGAGAACCTCTTTAAAACAACAACCGGCAAAGTGCCTACGGTTTTTCTGCAAAATCCTTTTTAATTGCGCCCCGAAGCTTTAACCACTCACTTCACTGATATTTTGTAGCTCTGTGGTGTACATGCTTCCTTGAAAGGCACATGGAAATGAAGGTAGGACAGAAAACGCTTGCCTTTATTACATAGCATGCGGCTAACTTTATGGAATGTGACCCCTCGAAAATCTCATGGGGGCATATCAGCAAGGGCCGGCGATAATTATCACTTAGCGCGAGGATAATTATCGCCGGCTAATGCTGAATTTTATCGCTGAGATAGCGTGCTATCAGCAACGCTTATCTCAACAGCGATAAAATTCCAGGCGCAAGCTGCCAAATGTGCGATTATCACTGGAAATCCAGCGATAATCGTACAACGTTTGGCGATAGCTTGTTGATAGGGCAGGGCAGACTCAGCCATGATATCCACCTTCCATTGGATATCATGGCTAAGTCAGATGAAAAGCAGGCGTAAGGAAAGTAGCGATAACCGCGGTTAGCGTTACTTTTCTTATCGCTCTGCAGGTTAGCGTGAGGCTAGATAATAGGAGAAATGTCGGTTAGCAACATTTTTCAGGTTCTTTTGGGAAGGAACGCCCACTTTGCATCTCATTAGAGATGCAAAGCTGGGCGTTAAGGGGAAGGGTGCTAAGGCAAGGATTCACGCTATAGTGTGACCTTGCTGAGAAAGCGATAAAATGATTGCCGCTTTTCGTCCGGAAACGGATGCAAAAGCGGCGATAATTTTATAGCGCCGCCTTGATGATATGCCCCCAAGTCTCTCCCTGTGTGGAATGCTCAGTGGACGTTCCACTATACAGGGGAGAGTAACTTAATTTGGGAAAAAAAAAAAAAGCATATATATTATTTACCCATACACATACAAATATGCCTGTGTTAAGGTTCCAGAAGTACCTCGCTTAAAAACCAGAAGCTTTGCTGCTCGACAGCGCGACAAATCAAAGGCACTCTTGTGGAGTGTGTGGGGTTGGGGAAACGTTTTCAGCTATTGGTGATGTCAGCGGCTTATTACTTCACAAACCTAAACCACATGTCCGTCTGGACTCTAAGCTGTGCCATCATGTTGCATTCCTAAACACCTCTTCAAGCGCTACCTAGCACTTTATAAAACCTCTCAATAAATAAATATTCCACAGCACTAGATCAGACCTGCCCTCGTGGGCATACCAGCCCCTCTCCTTCTTCCCAGGCCATTTAATATATTTCTTAGCCTGACAGACCATTGTCTCCTCGGTTTCCTTGTCATTTGACTTTTTCAACTGCACTCTGTCCTCGCCTCCTGTCAGTTGTCGCCTCAGGGCTGTCAGTTTTTAGATGTCCTTTGTAAACAATGACAAGCCCCCCCACCCCATGTCACTAGTACCTCAACCAAACATATCCTTCGCCATTTAAGAACTATTCTCTGTCAATCCTCACCACTTTGACCAACACCTTCTTGACTATTACAACAACTTTACAACTTTCACAGTCATTACCAAAACCTGCTGTCTATGTCATCCCGATACCAAACCGGTCCTAGGATGCTTGTTTCCAGTCCAGGGTGGACCTGGCCTGGCAGTTCGGGCTGGACTCTTCCCATTGGGCACAAGGTCAAGACTGATTTGCATATGGCTGGGTGCAAACTGGAATGGCATGGTGAGCAAATAAACAATGGATTTAGGCCCAGATCTCTGTACTGGGGTGAATGTATGACATTGTTCTGCATTCTGTCCATTAATAGTTCTTTTTGTCTATGTCATCCCACCAGGCTTGGTTGCCCCAGCAACCCTCTGCTCCTCAGTTGGCCACATATTCCTCCATAAAGGCAGGAGGCTCCGTTGTGTAGGTCAAACTAAGCAGAATAGGAGTAGGTGAGGCATAAGACCGTCTGTCCTTCACATCCCTCTCTACAAAGAGAGTGAAAGGGCATTTTGTGAGTTTTCAGGATTACCATAAAAATGTTGGCAGTGACAAGTATAGTTATTAGGGAATTTTGCAAAATCAAACAAGTGCACTAAGCGATACCATGAATTACACCCTGAGGAAGGGATATGCTCTTATTTTGTACTCAACAACCACAGTAGCACAGGCAGCTAGTAGCTGAAGTATCATGAAAAGCTAATAGGATCGGCTAGGAATTGATTTTGCATTTAGTAATTGCTAATATGCAACAAAAAGAGTTATTAAAGAGGCATTCTGTTTTATTTATTTTTGATTAGAAATGTGTTATGGAATTTGGTATTCAAATTGGCGTGCATTGCTTCATAACAAATAGATCATTTCCAAAAGGAAATGGGAATTTTCTGAGAGGTAATAAAAAAATGTTACGAAAGAAAGGGTGGCTACACACAGTGGCATTAAACAATGAAGCAAATACATATGTGCCCATGTATGTTAGGAAATTATGAGTCTTCCACAATTTGAAATTGGCATATATTTAGTATTTATGAAGCTGTAGTGCAAGGGACATAGTTGTAATGGGATGTTAACACTTGTCAATGACAGTGTTTGTGCAAAGAATTGTGGTACAGAAGGGCCATTACGCATGTTTGAAAAAGGTTAGGTTGAGAGAAAGTGTGTGTGTGTGAGAGAGAGTGCGTGTGTGTGTGTCATGCAGAGCCCACACTCTAGGGGGAATGAACTGGTCATCGTTGTGGAAATATGGTGTGATTTAGGCAAACAGCTTCTGTATGTGGACTAGCTTGCTTTGAGGACCGGTGGCCACAATGTTTTTAAGTATTTTCCCAAGTGTATTTTCAAAATATTTTAGGATAGAAATAGGTAGTCCAGTAGACTTGGAGTTAGAACACTGAAAGATACATGTGACGTGTGCTATGTGAATTAGCATGAACAGTTGAAATCGATCATTACCAGGAACGTCAACACTACGTAGGTTATAACTAAGGCTCCCTGTTTCCCGTTTTTACTGATTTTTACAGATAAATACAGACAAAAACTATTTATTTTCTTGTCTTTATTTATTTTTAAATGTGGATAAAAACGGAAATTAGGTGCTTTTTGAGTGATTCTAAATACACTTTGCCATGACTGCCATGTCAATAACTGTGTGGATTGATAGGTAAGGGGGTTAAAAAAAAGGAATTTTAGTAAAGAGGCTTAAACAGCAGTAGACATGCACAAGGCTGATACTGAAATGTGCATATTTTTATGCATGTGCAGTGATTTATCTTCTTCGGGTGTTTATATCACTGAAACCTGGCAGGCATTCAAGCATTACTGCATAGTTACTGGTAAAATAAATGTGGAAATATACCCGTTTCAGTTTAAATTTTTTTACAAAACCCGTAATAAATATGGATAAATACAGATAAAGTTGACAAAAAATAAATATGGATACATACAGACGGAAATGTCAAAAAAATAAATACCATAAAAGCGGGAGCCCTAGTTATAACACTGACTACGTGTGAAATGTAAGTCTAATGATGTGCGCCTATTTGTAATGATTGGATGTGGTTTCTCTTTGTTAACTACTGTTTCTTTACTGATCGTTTTCGGAGACTGAGATTCTGTGGACTGTGTTGATCAGTGCATAGTTTGTGATATCCGAATTCAGTTTGAGTGTAGGTGTTCGAGACCCCTGGGGTGAGAAGGAGCACACACTGCATCCCAGGTTTCAATATCGCGTGCAGGGGCCAGTGAAAATGAACTGACCCCGGTCAAGGCTAACTGTCACTCTAATGCCACCTGTCAATCATACGTGGAAAACAGCGGGAGGTTGTTACAGCTACACTGAGGAGGCCGCCTTTGGGAGAAGCACGCCGGCAAATATATCAAGGGTGACTTTGTGCCATGAAGGTTTCAGAAGCGAGCTGCACCTGTGCATGCTGGGAAAACTCCTGATGAAGAGCAAACATCTTGTTTTTATTCACTTTGTAAGAGGCGAACTTTTTAGGCCAAATGTCACCAATTTAAAACCTCCAAGAGAACAATTTTAAAAAAGTACTTCATTGTTTAATACATTGTATGAAGCTGTCAATAATTCAGAAAAGGAAAACAACTCTTACCCCTCGCTGGCCAGGCGACCATTACTGGAGTCTATCAGTCTATGTAACAGTCATCTTAATATTACATTTAAGGGGTAACAATTCAATTTGGCATTTCTTTATGGACAGATGTAGGAATGTGCCCCTTTTTAACATGGTTACCCCCACTGTTTGCTTGGTAATTGATGTGAATTTGACTGGAAGTACACTGGGTTCCTGCGAACCAGGTCCCCCGTACCGGATCTCTTTTCCAAAACTGTTTCCCCCAATTAGCAATATCTTTAGCACTCTCTCTAAGTCCCTAGTAAATGGTACCACTGGTACCTATGGCATGAGGTACTAAAGGAGGGTCACTCAGGGCTGCAGCATGAATTGTGCCACCCTAAGAGACCCCTCAGCAAACACATACAAGACTGCCATCGCAAGCTGCGTGTTTTGGTGAAGACCAAAGTGAAAACACAACCTGACAAACCTCCCTGTGTTCCATGTCCCCTAACACTGCATGTAGTTTTTGTAAGTCACCCCTACAGCAGGCCTTACAGCCCTAAGGCAGAGTGCTTTATATTACATGTGAGGGCATAGCTGCATGAGCAGATATGCCTCTGTGCTGGCCAGTTCCATTACTGCCAGCGCAAGTGGACAGGGAAGCGATTTTAAAACATGTGCTGGACACTGGTGAAAACGAGTTTACCAGCTACAGGATGGTTTCACTGACAATAGGAATTTTTGGTATCAAACATCTCATATTAATAAACCCACACTGATTGCAGTGTTTGATTTATTAATACATGCACTCAGAGGGCACCTTAGAGGTTCCGTCTAAAAACCTACCAGCCCCTGGTGTGTTCTGCCTGCCTGTCACCAGAGACGAGCGTCTGACCTTCGCTCTCAGGAGGTCTGGAACAAAGCCTGCTCAGGAAGAGGGTGTTCACACCCTCTCCCACAGGATGACCTGCTGATTAGTATCCCAAGGCAGGGGAGCTTCAAAGATGCTACTGCCTTTGAAATGCGAGTCTGGCTCCCCTCACAGGAGAAGAAGCTGACCCCCTTTGTCCAGAGCCCTTTAGCACTTGGTCAGGTGGGAAAATTAGCTAGTCAGGTAGGCATACCCACCCCCAGGCTAGTGCCACCCCTAAGGTGGCCTAATTCGAGGTGGACACAACTTTTCACAGTTAGCCATCTTTGCGTTGGCAAATGTAGGAACTCTGGGACAAGGTTATTCCCACGTCTCACAGGAAGTGGTCATATAGGGGACATAGTGACCCCAAAAGTCAGTAGTCCATTGGCTAGTACCCTACACTCCCCTAATGCCCCTGAATTCAGTATTTAGGGAAGCTCCTGGCACCAGAAAATTGGATCTAGCCGACATGAAAGAAGGAGACGGACGTGAAAAGTCACAAAGAGCAAGAACTGAAGACCCATCAGCCAGGATAGCTTGACTCCAGTGGCGTAGTGAGCACGGGTGGTGTAGTGGGCAAAAGAACGATGGATTTAACCCAGATCTCTTGACTGGGGGAGAATGTCTGCATTGTCAGCATTCCATCCATCATTTGTTTGTTGTAACGCTTTTCGCCCTAAGTGGGATGGGTATTCCCAGACGTGGGACCCGTGCTCACTACGCCACTGGAGTCAAGCTATCCTGGCTGATGACGGCTGATAGCCAGAAACCGGTCCTAGGATGCTTGATTCCGGTCCAGGGAAGACATGGCTTGGCAGTTCGGGCTGGACTGTTCCCATGAGGCACAGGGTCAAGACTGATTTGCATATGGCCATGTCCAAACTGGGGTGGTGTAGTGGGCAAAAGAACGATGGATTTAACCCAGATCTCTTGACTGGGGGAGAATGTCTGCATTGTCAGCATTCCATCCATCATTTGTTTGTTGTAACGCTTAGTTCTGTGCAGTAACACTGTAAGAAATATACCCTATGGACACATTTATGGTGCATAATTCAAATCTAAGGTTCGTGTTTACATTTACACAAGTTGACAGTATTCTCTCTCACATATTCCAGTTTCTGTGAGGTATCTGGGGAACATTAGTCTGTCGTTTAATTGTGTGCCACAACCTTGGTACGAGCTACACCCTATGGACACATTTGTTGGACAGGGTAGAGTTGGCAGAGTTCTGCAAAGTGCCCAAAAAAAAAACACCACGCTACGCGGAGTTGCGCAAGCGGCGGAGTGCGTTAGAGTCATGCTGTTCGCGGTGATTTTGAGCACAGAGTGTCTGTCCAGCACTGTGAAATCATTGCGATTGGCACCATGTGCCGCGCAAGTGGGCGCAGCCTCCTTTCTGCGACTCGAGTAGATTTTCTACTCGACCAGTAGCTTTCTCAACAAGAACGGAAGGTTTCTCAAGGCCAGCGGTCGAGACGTGCCGCGACCACTGACATTGAGAAATCCGACCACCCGCGTCGAGTAATCTCACCAGGATGTTGATTTTCCTTGCTTGCGCTCGCCAACTTGACATTGACGAGTGCGAGCGAGGAAAAAAACTCTGCTCCGTGGAGCAGAGATTTTGGTAACTCCACATGCTCCGGGGAGCGTGGAGTGCGGAAAACTCCGCAAACTCCGCGAACGGAGCAGAGTTCACCACCTAGGCCTACACATTTGTGGTGCTTAAACTTAAATCTATGGTGTATGAATGTAAATCTATGGTTCCTGCTTACAAATATAGATGTGAATAGTCCTCTCTCTCACTCGTTATCATAATGAATGGGAATTTCAGGCCAGTTAAATAGCTGTAAAGTCTTTTCACAAAACATTGGTCTAGGCAGGACCACAGGCCCCTTAAATATGTAGACGCTTATCAATCCTACAAAATAAATGACTTTATCAATGAAATTGGTGCTAAAATTAATTTTTTGCCTCGACTTCGTTTCACTATGCAAACCTGGCAAACCTTACCTCTTACGTTTTCTGGGGCTACACTTTCGCCAAGTGCAACAGAACTTGATTGCTTTGGTCTGGAATAACAAAACCCAAAAGTGACAAGTGCCACACTGTTCAGACTTCAGCTGGATGAAAGTTGGTGTTTTAGAATATCGAATAGTACATTTATACTCCTCACTCAACCTTAGGTAATGTTAAACAAAGACTACTCGCCTGTTACGTGTCACGGGCGGCTACCTCTTCAAGGCAAGTTTGTAGGCCAATGTCCTTTATTCTCCGTCAGTATCTTAAAAGACTTGCAACATAATAACTAGACAGGAAGCGTTACAACGTTTCCCTCACCTCTAATGCTAATATTTTTCTATGCCGGTTTTTCGTCCTTGTGTGGTCCATGCTGACACGTGGAAATCACGTGACCCTCTGTTACTGGGTGTCTTGTTTTCAAATGGTGAGGTATTATGTACAGAATCCTGCCTAGAATCTTTTAATTTTGCACATGAAGACAGTTTTCGTTTAAGTCAGCAAGAGTATTGACTACATAGAAAAATTGTTAAAGAGGTAGAACGTAGCAATAGTATATATAATATAGAAAATGATTTATCCATAAACATACGAAAAAGAAAAACTCTGTCTTTATACTCTCATAAATATTCTATAACCTTCTGAAAGGCATAACTACAGGTCAATTAGGAAAAAAGACCTGAACGTTGATTTATCAGACGAAATGTCATCTAATGTTTGATCTAGGGCTACAAAATCGTCCATTTGCCCCCAACATAAGGAAAATGGCTGCAAAATAATACGCGGTAGTAGCCATGGAAATCAATGTTTGTGGGCCCAGACCTTTGTTGGAAGAGATGTGGTGGCACCAGAGCCTTTGTGCACATGTGATGGTCGAGTGTACATACCCAGCCTCACTGTTAAGAGATCCTAGTAGCCAATAAAAAGTCTATTACTGGAGTTGAACCCTATGTTCACCCCAGCTCGCCTCATTTGCAATTTGCCATCAGGGGCTGCATCCGCTCCCCTCCTGAGTACCATACACTGGCTTCCAGTTCGGAAGAGAATCATTTTTAAATGTGTTGCCTTACACATAGAGCCCTGACTGGAAAAGGCTCTTGTTACCTAGCTTCAAAGCTTAGGCACTATTGCCCTCCTAGACTCCTTAGATCTAGTGATAAAGCACTGTTAATTGTTCCTCGCGTCAAAAAGGCCCGTTCAGGTGGAAGGTCTTTTTCTTACTTGGCTCCTCATTACTGGAACGAATTGCCACATCATATTCGAACTTGTTTGGATCACTTTCTCTTCAGGAAAGTACTTAAGACAACTTTGTTCTGATTTAGCTACTGCTGTTGCCTTTGTCTCATGGTTGCACCGAGATACCCCTCCCGGGGTGATTCGAGCATGTTATAAATTAAAATAACATAGGATAACATATGTTAATTCTCCAACTCTTTTGCGGGGTGACCCAAGTGATGACAGCCTGGATTAACTGACAAACCTTACTTCAGGCTGCTAGGATCACCATAGCTCATACACAGAAAATACGGTATACACCGTCAGTGCCTATGTGGTATAATGATGCCATGGATAAACTGTCAGTAGTTCTGAATGACGGAATTCAACAATTTTAAACAACCTGCTGTCCCTTTAGGACCTATATGAAAATAGATTGGCCTGTTAACAAAGGTGCTTTATGCGTGCTAACCTTGTTACACAAGTCTACTGTGTGCGACATGTCTTTCTATGAGGACATCAATGATATTAATGTGTAGTTGCATTAACCCAATGATTTATTTTCCACTCTACTAATTGTTTTGTTTGCACGTGCAAAAATTGTCACATTCACTTACTAGATTTGACACAGTCTCCCACTGCCTTCAGTTTGTAGCGTTTGATTTTGTTTTGAAATGTGTTTAGCTGCTTAAAACGTAAATGTTTTCGAATAACACAAATATGTGGCTGGTTTTGTAGAGGGAAAGATAAAATGTCTGCTATTCTTTTGATAACTGAAGGTAAAACGTTGATTAATCTGAAAAAGACATATACGTCAAACTCCACAAAAAAGCATTTGTGTCATAAAAAGTCAAACCAGATACATCTAACGCTGACGTAGGAGCCATAATGACCACAAAAAAATGGCCAACAGAGAGTGTTTACTCCATTAGCTCACCATTACTATACACGCTCGGACACTTATACACTGAGCAACACGTAACCAGCTAAAATCATTAGTGATTAGCCATAAAATTAGCTTTCACCTATTATACAAATTACCAAGGAGGGTCTTATCAATGGACGTCAAATTAGTGGACTTTATAGCAGACATGCCATTTTGCAAGTGTGTGATGTTATTTTTATAGTTGTTAATTCTTTGATCAATCTTCAGACTTGTGTTCCTTTACAAACTGTACCTATATTCCAGAACTTCATGTTCAAGGTCTTCATGGAGCACATCTCTGACCCTTCAGCATTTCATCTACATGTTTGTATAGACCCTTATGCACAATACTGCACACACTCACATACTGCTTTCAAACAACCCTTCCAAACCAGACCATTCAACCCGTACTGTCCACTAGACCATGATCGAAATATGTCCGCCCCTCATGCATATCAAATATACATAGCCCACCTGCCAATCCTGAACCCAGGTATTATCAGGTTTCACACAGTCCCCTACTGCTCCATTAAGACGCGTTCCCAGGTCTCGCTACACCATTTACATCACATACACCTAATTTGCTATGCTGCTACATTCTCTATGCAGTAACATAGAACACTTCTCCAGTAGTAATCTAAACAATATATTCCACTTCACATATAGGCCAGACTTATCAACAGCCTTTCCATCTATACATGATGCACCTGCATGCTTTTGATGACTTGGGGACAGTCCTTCTGGGCAACACTTGTACCAGCAAAATGTGATATGGATGGAGATAAGATTGAAAATAGTCTCCCTGGCTCCATAACTCCATAAATCATCTCCCTTATTCCATAGTGAGGTATCAGGATTACCCTGACACACTGAGGATGTCCCGGTAATTGTTACCAGGGACATGAAGTGTTCCAGAATATAAGTGGTAGTTTGCCAGACCTGATGTCACTGAAGATGAAGCAGACATGGCTCCCTGCTCGTATATAATAAATACAAACAACTTACCTGAGCGTCCTGTCATTGGAGAACACTAAAGGTTTGGCGACGAGTTGACTCGCGTTCTATTGTCCTCAGCAACCTGGTCTCAGACGTTCCTGGCTGTCACTGGACATCACACAGTGTATGTACAGCCATCACTGAGTTGGCTGTGGACTATTTTCATCATTGTGGTCGCTGATGAGGCTAACCTTACGTAACAGCAGGCAGCACGGGAGAGTGCAGTAACTTTGGGAAATTGCAGGAAGTGAGGTTTGCTTGGGAGGTATAGCGCAAGTGTGTGCTCGAGCTTTTCCTAGCACTTCCTCCTTGGCCATGTGAATCATTTGCTCACATGTGGGCCTCTGTGTGCGTCTGTCGTTAGAGTGGTGCACTGTTCTGCTGACCTGCAATGCCATATTAGTGGAAAACATTGTGCCTGTGCGAAGAACGTCATCAGGGGTAACAAGCGCTATATACAAATGCAAACCTTTGTCCCTCTTCTATCCCTCCACTATCCTTCTCAATCCAAATAACTGACTAATATCCACCACTCAAATTACTTTCATATTTCACTGTACTAATTCACCACTAATCCTTTATGGGTCCTGGAGTAGTGTGCTACTCGCCGAAAAAAGTGCTTCAACACCCAATCAGGGTAACAAGCGCTATATAAATGCAAACCTTTTTTTCCTCTTCTATCCCGCCGCTATCCTTCTGAATCCAAATAACTGACAAACCTATCCACCACTCAAATTACTTTCATATTTCACTATACTAATTCAACACAAATCCTTTGTGGGTTCCGGAGTAGCGTGCTACTCGCCGAAAAAGCTCTTCAACGCCTCATCCGGGGTAGTAAGCGCTATATAAATGCAATTACAATACAATACAGTGGGGGTATTATCTGGACTGTGAACTTGCAACGTCATATTGAAAGGAAGCGTTGGGGCTTCTTGCAAGTGGTTTGTCCATTATGGTTGGTGAGCTACAGTGATGGTCACACCTATTGGCTTAAGGAGCTGTTAAGTTTTCCTTTGGGCATATTATGATTTATTACCGTTTCTTGTTCCAAAGTGATGTGCACACCTTGTTTTAAAAGGCATTGATGCAAGTTTTGCGGGGTAAGGAAGCAGCCTTGGTAAGATCAGCAGTTTAAAATCTGTGCATTTGAGCTCTTTCTGATCCATGGTGATGTGCACCAGTAATGCATATAGTTATTTAAATGTGACGTGCACACCTTGAATTTAGTTTTTCATGACATCTTCAGTACTTGTCAAATTTACGGTGATGCGCACACTTCAATTATTTACACTTTACTTTGTAACTTTGCGAACTCTGTAATATGGTGATGTGCACACCAGTTTTGCATCAGGAAAGCTTACTAGTCTGTGTCCTGAACTACGTATAATTCGTTCTTGCACTTTTACGGTGAGGTACACACCAGGAATCTTCTTGGTTAAACTGTGCTACGGATATCGATTCTGTTGAGTTCTGAAACTGACATTTACATATTCTTACACAGTATATGAGCAACAGTAGGGACAAATAGGTGTATTAAGATTTTATTCTTGCATCAGTTTTCTGTGTTTTAAGTTATTGTTAATTCAACTTAAGCCATGTGTACTTGAACTTTTTCGTTCAACGCACAAGTGCGTTTGTTACACTTCGGGGAGAACCCCAAATAAAATAGCCAGAGTAGAAAGAGTATTTTATAAATTATCTGTCATCAAATAAGGAGGAAGGTTCTGAAGAATTTTCTGTGATAAGAAGGAAGAAGATCCTACTTCATAGTTTAGGACCGGAGGGTCTAGGAGTATATGGTTAGATGAAAAAGGAAGTAAGATCTTCAATGGATAGGGATGTTTTTAGTCAAGCACTGGAAGACTTAGATAACTATTATCAGTCATCTGTTTATGCTGATGTTGACTATTTTAATTTGTTTCAAAGAATGCAGGGGAAGCATGAGCCAGTGGAAGATTATGTTTCTGCACTCAAAAAATTGGCAGTGTCTTGCAAGTTTGGTACACTTCATGATGAACTAATACGTGACCAGATAATTAGGCACACCAATTATAACAACTTGCAGGAAAGGTTGTGGGTTAGTGGAGACTCTTCCTTAGAAGAAGTGGTGGCTATTTAAAAAAAAAAACAGGGAGCTTTCTAAAAGGTGTGCAATGGCTGTGACTTCTTCTACCAGTAGCAAGGATAAGGAGGTAGTGTGTAAAGTCACTTTGGGTAAGGAGAAGAAAATAAATAAAGGGGTGAATAAAACACAAGGTGGTGCAAAATTTGAAGGTACAGATAAAAGACTTACTCACTTCTGCTGTGGTAGTAAAAAACATTTAGAAAGAGATAAAAATTGTCCAGCAATTAAGATCAAATGTTCTTTTTGTGAGGTAATTGGCCACTCTGCGAACGTTTGTGGGAGGAGGAGCAAGCAAGCCAAACAAGCTATGTAATATGTTTCTGAAAAAACAGAATCAGAACATTCATGAAACAGTGATGTGATCAATAATGAAGGTGTGTTAATGGTAAAATGTCCTATTTTGAATTTTGACAATACATCAGAGAACAAACTCAGTCCTGACATGTTGATGGGGGGGGGGTAGGGGGGGGGGTAGAGATATCTAATATGGCGGACTCAGGTTCTCCATTTACTATCATTAAAAAAAATGTTAGGAGAGAGAAATTTGTGAAAAAATGGGGCAATGAGTTGATGGATTCTGACATTCAACAAGTGACTTTCACTTGTCAGAAAATTCCGATGTTGGGGTATAAAGGTTTTGAGTTTGAATTCAGGAGGCACACCAAATGGGAAAAATTGTGACTGGGGACAATTGTATGTGTCTGAAGTAGGGCCCTCTGTTTTGGTTTGGAAGGACCAGAAGACATTGGGAATGATTTTAGATCCCAATAGAATTAAGTTTTATTACTGGGATTACAGGAACAGGCGGAAAAGAAAACTTAGTGGAAAGAATTTCCAGATGTATTTTCTGGTGAGATTGGTAAATTGAAGAGGTTCCTACCCAAAATAGTACTCAGGAGGGTGCCACTGGTAAGCATTTGGGGACAGTACTGAGCCAGGTGTCAGTCAGAATTGGGAAGGAAGTGGAGGAAGCAGTTGTGTTTGCTTCGTGTTCCCTATCTCCTATGGAGGCATGCTTCCGGGCAATGGGTAAGTTTAGACAGTATTTGAGGGGTTCAGAGTTCCTGATGCATACAAATCACAAACCTTTGGTGAAGGTTCTGGCAACAGAAGAGTCAGCAGGTGCTACCTCCCGATTGGCAAGGATGACACTTAAATTACTGGGCTACACTTACGAAGTGCAGTATATCCCAAGTCGCAAGAATAAGGAAGCAGACTTTTGGACCAGGTCCCCTGTGGGTGGTGAAATCCCTTTGCAGGATGAGTGGAATTAATACAGTGTGGCCATTATTGGTGAGGAAGGCATGACCATTCTGGAGAATGAGTGGATGGAAAAAAGCAGAGTGGATAAGGTTATGGAGGGATAATTAAATTTGTGGTTGAAGGATGGCCTGCTAAGAACAGACTAGGGGCCAGATGTGAGTATTAAAACAGGTGAAGGAGTCCTCTATTGTAAACTTTATTCTCGGAGCCTCGTGGCAGACCTACCCGCTCTGCTGCAACCAGGAAGGGTAGGTCTGCCACGAAGCTCCAAGTGGGAGCAGAGACACTACATTCTATGTCTTAACACTTCGCTGCTACTGATGAGGCACAACTAGATACCTTGAATAGGTTGGCTTCCTTCCCTTCGGGTAACTGTCGCGTGGGAACAGTAAGTGGTAGGTAGCGTTGCACTTTGCCCCCCATTGTAGATAGTTTTTATCATTCACTCGGTCCTGAAGAATCGCCATTGATCACTTTTGACAACCTGAGGCGAGAAACATGTTGACCATCTGGGGGATGAGCCCAATTTTTGTCACATTAAACAAAACAATCGACCCCCCTTCTCCTTTTTAACCAGGTTGGGATCCTCTCAGAATAAAGTTTACCATAGAGGACTCCCTCACCTGTTTTAATACTCACTTTTCACATCTACACTCACTTAGGTCCCTCACACCCATGGCACCTATACGGCAAGGAACAGAAGATCTCCGATAAAGAGCCCCTTTATGGGTGCCCGTCGGGCATTGCAGTGCGGGCCCGACGAGGAGCAGGTCCATATGATGAAGCATGACACCTAGCTTGCTGGGTGTGTGAGGGCCCTAGTTCCGATAGGAGGAATTCCCTACCTCCTCACTACCTAAAGTACATATACAGGGTGGTTAATATACCACCAAGGAACTTCATACCCTTCTCTTTTGACTTAACTTAGGGCATGTACGTTGGACCTTTATAAGCCCTATTCGTCCCTTTTCTTGTTGACATACAACTGTGTAATTGTTATGTGAATTATCTTTTGTCATATTGGTTAAGGGGAAGGAGGTGTGGTATCAGGATTATTTAATAAACAAAAGTGATTCTATCCTATCAAAAAAGTGTAAAAAAAGTGATACTAAATAGTTAGTTAATTACTTGATTTTATATATTTTTTGTTTTATATTAATTAGTACAGTGAGATAGAAGTGATCCGTGGAGTGCCACGGAAAGCACTAAGTGTTTTTAAAATACCCCTCACACACTATGAGTCCCATAGTGTCATGCTTCATCATGGGGGTCTTCCCGTCCCTCTACGGGGCGGGGCGTGCTACTACCAACGACTGCGCGGGAGCACTGTTGTTGTGATAGTAAGGCTTATGTGTAGTGCAAGGGATGTGAGTGATTAGGGATACGTGAAAATAAAAGTAAAATTAAAAAGACCCTGGCTAGTAGAAAAAACAATTTTATTCTGTTCTCTAGCTGGGACCATTAAAAATGGGGAAAAGGAGTAGGAAATCTCAATTTTGTGGTTACCTACTGGGTCGACATGTTTCGTGAGCAGTCCCCACTGCTATACTCATCAGGACCAGAAAATAATAATCCCTTAAGCACTAGAGAAAATTTCTAGAGTCATATGCCTATTCGTCTCTGTTGGCAGACTTAAATGAAAGCTGCATCATAGGGTACACTGACCCTAATTGAAAAATAGGACCAAATTGGTATCTGAAAAAAAGAAAAGAGGATGAAGATAACACCAGAAATACATGGCTGTTTTGTCATTTGTCGGGTATGAGCACATCACCGTACTTATGATATATCTTGCTGCAATTGATCTGTGATATATTTTTCTCGATATATATATTTTTCATTCTATATCTATGCGGGTATGGTAAATTGTACACAGCACCCGTTTTTTAGGAAGGCTGGAAAAGAAAGTTGGACATAGAAAACAGACTATACGAAACGTTACTACACAAAGGCACACAATAGTATATACATATACGAAATACGAAAATTAGACATAATGGTACACAATCATACATACAAAAAGACGTAGTGTACATACTTTGGTTAGTTGTACTGTTCAGGCTTCATGAGCACGCACTGGAGGGGAGGACGCCTGGTAATAGTCACTACAGAATAGTAAGTATCGTAATAGTTAGTGAAGCGGTAGCTGTTGGTGATAAGCGAGCTTACCAAACTCCTGACCTGTTTTTAAGGACCTGGCCCGGTCACAACTTACAGTTTTCAGGATCATGCCTCGCTTCCGTCTGCCTCCGTGCCGCTCCGTCGATGTACACACTGAGGTGTACAGCAGTGTTTTTATTGGCCGGGAGCACGTAGGAAGCGAGCGCGCTGCTAGAGCGTGAAAGGCTAAAAAATGGCCGCCCAGCATGGACTTATTGAGACACCAATCCCTCACTTCCTGGTTGTTATGGTAACGTCTGGATTTAAGGAAGCAAGCGCGCTATAGGCGCGTGACAAGCTAAAGATGCCCCAGATGGATTCTTTGTCAAATAACACTCCCTCACTTCCTTGTAGCGGCATTAGAATTGCGATTTTCTGTAGAACACCAGATAAAATCATCGATCGATCGCGTTGTTCATTGGTCGTTAATTTCAAGAAACATTTATTCATGGTCTGACTTCATCTAATGACTCCCCGTCGTTTATATGGAAATTGAAGCACGAAAGACACAAAAGAACACACTGTTCCGTGGCGCGTGCTCCTAGAACGGAATCAGATTGGTCATTTCATTCATTATTACTCATTGGAGGCGCTGCGTGCTGTACAGATGAAATGACAGAACCATCTACTACAGTGTATATAACATAATGTGAGGCGCTCCTCAAGGTATATCAAAGGTTTCACAGTCTGCCCGAAGGTGAGTTAGATAGATAGAATGCAGCGGGCGTTTGAGGAGTGAAGTAATTATAGCTGACTCCAAGGAATATCATCGTTCAGACCTTTGATATTGGTCTTAATGCGATGGACCCATCTTTGTTCTTTTTCGAACAGGTGTTTGTCATTAGGTACATGTTCTATGACTGTCCATGATATTTCTTCTGGTGAGTGTGCGAAGTCAATGAAATGTGCTGCCATTTTCGTTGCTCCTTTTTTGCACTTGATGTTGCTTTTGTGCTCGCCGATTCTCACTTTTACGCATCTCGTGGTCATTCCTATATATTCCAATTGGCAGGGGCATCTGATCAAGTACACAACGTTCTGGCTGTTGCAGGTGGTGAATCTTCTCTGTTCCCATTCTGTGCCATCAGAAAAAGTGATACTTGTAGTTTTTTTGGTAAGACTGCAGACTTTGCATCTTCCACAAGGATGGTGTCCCTGGATTTTGGCCATGGCGGTTGATAAACCTGTGGGATCCTTGTTGCTGGGTCTAGTATGGACCAACATATCACGTATGCTTTTGCCTCTTCTGTGTGCGAAGATGGGTTTTGGGAGGTTGAGTCCACCACTGTTCAAAATGCGCCAATGTTTATTTACGATTTTCGTAATTCTATTGGAGTTGGTGTTATAAGTGGTAATGCAAAAAGGACGTTCTTCCTTTACTTTTGGTGTGGTTGGTTCAAGAAGGCTTTCTCTGCAATTGTTGCGTGCTCTTTTGTATGCTTTCTCAATAATACGTTTGGGATATTGTCTTTTTGCTAATTTCACTTTTAGTTCTTCTGATTGGTTTTTGAAATCTGCAACCTCGGTGCAGTTGCGTCGTAGGCGCAAAAATTGACCATAGGGAAGGTTATCCCGTAAGTGTTTTGGGTGGAAACTTTGATACAATAAAAGGCAATTTTTCGCTGTGGTTTTAAAGTGAGTGGTAGTCACAAGTCTGCCATCTTTAGGTGATATGTTTAGGTCAAGAAAGGTCAGCTCCTTATTGGATATTGTGCTGGTGAACCTCAGAAACTCATCTTGATAGTTTAGCCAGGTCATAAAGTGATTGGCAGTGGTTTCATCGCCATTCCATATGATCAAAATGTCATCAATGTATCTTTTCCAGATACCAATGTGGCCCTGGAAAGGATTATTTGGATGTAATATCCTCGTAGTCTCTAGATGGTGCACGTAGAGACCAGCTACACTAGGAGCGAAGGTGCTCCCCATGCTGGTCCCGTGCTTCTGAAGGTAAATGGTATCTTCGTATTTAAAGAAATTTTCCTTCAATGCTAAGCTGCAGCATTCCATGATGACGTTTCTGGGGGTTTGGTACACCCAGTCAATACTGAATAGAACCTCCTCAATTATGTTGAGAGTCTCTGTGTGTGGTAATCTGGTATAAAGACTCTCAACATCACAGCTAATGAGCAGTTGGTGTCTAGGATCGAAAGGAAGGTCTTCTAGTAGTACGAGGACATCTTTGGTGTCTCGCAAGTACGTGGATGTTTTTTGAACCATGGGTTTTAAAAAGGCGTCTGCAAATTTAGAAATTGGTTCTAAAATTGAGCCTATGCCAGACACAATAGGACGACCTGGAGGATCTTTTAGTTTTTTATGTATCTTCGGGAGTGTGTATAGATACGGTGTTCTCGGTGATTCTTGGATAAGAAAGTCTCCTTCTTTCTTAGTTATCCATCCATGTGTGAGGGCCTCTTCCACCATGCTCATAATCTTGATCATTACCCTTTCAGTTGGGTCATTCTCCAGAATTTCGTAGTTTCTAGGGTCTTGGAGTAGACGCTTACATTCCTTGTCATACTGTTCTTTTGATTGTATGACTATGGCCCCTCCTTTATCGGCTGGTTTTATTACCAAGTTTCGATTGCTATTCAGTTCTTGTATTGCTTGTTTTTCGCTTCTCGTTAGATTTTGAAAGACATGGTTGGTAGTAGGGTGGAGATTCTCCAGATCCTTCATCACAGCCTTCTCAAAGGTAAGTAGCTCTATGGGGAGGGTGATGTCAGGTGGAATGAAGGTGGATTTTGGTTTCAGACCGGAGTCTCCCTCTTGTGTTTCCACAGGTTCTTTGTCTGTAAAAAAGACTTGTAGCTTCAGTCTCCTCATGAAGTCTTGAATTTCTTTGCATAACAGGAACCTATCCATGTTTGCTGTAGGTACAAAACCTAGTCCTTTCTCCAGGACTGAAACCTGTGCAGTGGACAGTGGTTCATCAGTTAGGTTGACTACTAGACTCATTTCTTGCTGGTCGATGCCTTCGTCATGCTCCTGGTCGATATTCTCTCCTGTTCTTCTTCTCTCGGTGTCCAATGGACGTTGGTGCCCCTTCGATTCCTTCCCCTGTTTCTTCCTTGGCGCGTCCCTAAAAAAGGAGTTTGGTCAAAATATGAGTATTCTTGGGGTGGGTACTGCCATGGTGGATATGCTCCTTGAGGGTGTGGGAATGGGGGTGGACCATAGAATTGTGGAGGATACATAGGGGGTCCCTGAAAATTGCCCCATCCTCTCGGTCTTTGTTGACTTGGGCGTCTGTAGTTGTTCCTCATGTTGGAATATCTTGGACTTTTCCCATAGTTGGATCCTGAGCTGTTTGAACCAGTGTCAGATGAATCATCGTCTGTTGTCGCTTCTTGTTGTGGTTTGTAATCCTCTCTGATATAAGGATATACCCTCTCATGGCTGAATTTGCTGGTATCCTTTTTAAGTTTATTGTATTTACTCTGTTTAAGAGTAGCTTCAAAGTCATTCAGTGTCTTGTTAAGTTCCTCTAGATGTTTCTTCAAACTACTGGTCGTCTCATAACTTTTCAGTCGTATTTCGATGGTTTGGATTTCAGTTTTTAATTCAGATGCCAATCTACTTGCTGTTTTTATGATTAGAACTATCCAATCCCTCGTGCAATGCCACGATATCTGTGACCAATCTTTTTTGAACCTCATATCGTGTAAAAATATATATGGTTCGTTGCGAACGATCAAACCCTGTGGTGCAGCGTTCGCTTTCAGGTATTCTGACATAAGTAACCCATGAAGGGCTGTTCTTATTTGGGTACGTCTTAGTTCCTCTAACTCATCCCAGTCGTTATTTCCAATTGAGGATTCTGTAGTGTTAAGTCCTTCAAAAGTGCCCAGTGACGACAGGATGTTCTCTATTTCTTCGTCAGTGAACGTTAGGCCTGTGTTTTCTGCCATCGTGTGTATAGTGATAACCGAATGATGTTGCAAAAGTATCGTCCAAAAACTACTCCAACTAACAGATAGAACTCAGAAAAGTGACTGAGAACAAAAGGAGACCAAATAATGGTCAGATATAGGGAAAATAAACTCCCACAGCTGCACGCTGTCTAGATGCAAAGAGGTAATCAAAGAGAGGGAGGGAAGAGGTATAAGGATAGAACCTACCTCCTATCTGGTATTTAATAAACAAAAGTGATTCTATCCTATCAAAAAAGTGTAAAAAAAGTGATACTAAATAGTTAGTTAATTACTTGATTTTATATATTTTTTGTTTTATATTAATTAGTACAGTGAGATAGAAGTGATCCGTGGAGTGCCACGGAAAGCACTAAGTGTTTTTAAAATACCCCTCACACACTATGAGTCCCATAGTGTCATGCTTCATCATGGGGGTCTTCCCGTCCCTCTACGGGGCGGGGCGTGCTACTACCAACGACTGCGCGGGAGCACTGTTGTTGTGATAGTAAGGCTTATGTGTAGTGCAAGGGATGTGAGTGATTAGGGATACGTGAAAATAAAAGTAAAATTAAAAAGACCCTGGCTAGTAGAAAAAACAATTTTATTCTGTTCTCTAGCTGGGACCATTAAAAATGGGGAAAAGGAGTAGGAAATCTCAATTTTGTGGTTACCTACTGGGTCGACATGTTTCGTGAGCAGTCCCCACTGCTATACTCATCAGGACCAGAAAATAATAATCCCTTAAGCACTAGAGAAAATTTCTAGAGTCATATGCCTATTCGTCTCTGTTGGCAGACTTAAATGAAAGCTGCATCATAGGGTACACTGACCCTAATTGAAAAATAGGACCAAATTGGTATCTGAAAAAAAGAAAAGAGGATGAAGATAACACCAGAAATACATGGCTGTTTTGTCATTTGTCGGGTATGAGCACATCACCGTACTTATGATATATCTTGCTGCAATTGATCTGTGATATATTTTTCTCGATATATATATTTTTCATTCTATATCTATGCGGGTATGGTAAATTGTACACAGCACCCGTTTTTTAGGAAGGCTGGAAAAGAAAGTTGGACATAGAAAACAGACTATACGAAACGTTACTACACAAAGGCACACAATAGTATATACATATACGAAATACGAAAATTAGACATAATGGTACACAATCATACATACAAAAAGACGTAGTGTACATACTTTGGTTAGTTGTACTGTTCAGGCTTCATGAGCACGCACTGGAGGGGAGGACGCCTGGTAATAGTCACTACAGAATAGTAAGTATCGTAATAGTTAGTGAAGCGGTAGCTGTTGGTGATAAGCGAGCTTACCAAACTCCTGACCTGTTTTTAAGGACCTGGCCCGGTCACAACTTACAGTTTTCAGGATCATGCCTCGCTTCCGTCTGCCTCCGTGCCGCTCCGTCGATGTACACACTGAGGTGTACAGCAGTGTTTTTATTGGCCGGGAGCACGTAGGAAGCGAGCGCGCTGCTAGAGCGTGAAAGGCTAAAAAATGGCCGCCCAGCATGGACTTATTGAGACACCAATCCCTCACTTCCTGGTTGTTATGGTAACGTCTGGATTTAAGGAAGCAAGCGCGCTATAGGCGCGTGACAAGCTAAAGATGCCCCACATGGATTCTTTGTCAAATAACACTCCCTCACTTCCTTGTTGCGGCATTAGAATTGCGATTTTCTGTAGAACACCAGATAAAATCATCGATCGATCGCGTTGTTCATTGGTCGTTAATTTCAAGAAACATTTATTCATGGTCTGACTTCATCTAATGACTCCCCGTCGTTTATATGGAAATTGAAGCACGAAAGACACAAAAGAACACACTGTTCCGTGGCGCGTGCTCCTAGAACGGAATCAGATTGGTCATTTCATTCATTATTACTCATTGGAGGCGCTGCGTGCTGTACAGATGAAATGACAGAACCATCTACTACAGTGTATATAACAAAATGTGAGGCGCTCCTCAAGGTATATCAAAGGTTTCACAGTCTGCCCGAAGGTGAGTTAGATAGATAGAATGCAGCGGGACACCATCCTTGTGGAAGATGCAAAGTCTGCAGTCTTACCAAAAAAACTACAAGTATCACTTTTTCTGATGGCACAGAATGGGAACAGAGAAGATTCACCACCTGCAACAGCCAGAACGTTGTGTACTTGATCAGATGCCCCTGCCAATTGGAATATATAGGAATGACCACGAGATGCGTAAAAGTGAGAATCGGCGAGCACAAAAGCAACATCAAGTGCAAAAAAGGAGCAACGAAAATGGCAGCACATTTCATTGACTTCGCACACTCACCAGAAGAAATATCATGGACAGTCATAGAACATGTACCTAATGACAAACACCTGTTCGAAAAAGAACAAAGATGGGTCCATCGCATTAAGACCAATATCAAAGGTCTGAACGATGATATTCCTTGGAGTCAGCTATAATTACTTCACTCCTCAAACGCCCGCTGCATTCTATCTATCTAACTCACCTTCGGGCAGACTGTGAAACCTTTGATATACCTTGAGGAGCGCCTCACATTTTGTTATATACACTGTAGTAGATGGTTCTGTCATTTCATCTGTACAGCACGCAGCGCCTCCAATGAGTAATAATGAATGAAATGACCAATCTGATTCCGTTCTAGGAGCACGCGCCACGGAACAGTGTGTTCTTTTGTGTCTTTCGTGCTTCAATTTCCATATAAACGACGGGGAGTCATTAGATGAAGTCAGACCATGAATAAATGTTTCTTGAAATTAACGACCAATGAACAACGCGATCGATCGATGATTTTATCTGGTGTTCTACAGAAAATCGCAATTCTAATGCCGCAACAAGGAAGTGAGGGAGTGTTATTTGACAAAGAATCCATGTGGGGCATCTTTAGCTTGTCACGCGCCTATAGCGCGCTTGCTTCCTTAAATCCAGACGTTACCATAACAACCAGGAAGTGAGGGATTGGTGTCTCAATAAGTCCATGCTGGGCGGCCATTTTTTAGCCTTTCACGCTCTAGCAGCGCGCTCGCTTCCTACGTGCTCCCGGCCAATAAAAACACTGCTGTACACCTCAGTGTGTACATCGACGGAGCGGCACGGAGGCAGACGGAAGCGAGGCATGATCCTGAAAACTGTAAGTTGTGACCGGGCCAGGTCCTTAAAAACAGGTCAGGAGTTTGGTAAGCTCGCTTATCACCAACAGCTACCGCTTCACTAACTATTACGATACTTACTATTCTGTAGTGACTATTACCAGGCGTCCTCCCCTCCAGTGCGTGCTCATGAAGCCTGAACAGTACAACTAACCAAAGTATGTACACTACGTCTTTTTGTATGTATGATTGTGTACCATTATGTCTAATTTTCGTATTTCGTATATGTATATACTATTGTGTGCCTTTGTGTAGTAACGTTTCGTATAGTCTGTTTTCTATGTCCAACTTTCTTTTCCAGCCTTCCTAAAAAACGGGTGCTGTGTACAATTTACCATACCCGCATAGATATAGAATGAAAAATATATATATCGAGAAAAATATATCACAGATCAATTGCAGCAAGATATATCATAAGTACGGTGATGTGCTCATACCCGACAAATGACAAAACAGCCATGTATTTCTGGTGTTATCTTCATCCTCTTTTCTTTTTTTCAGATACCAATTTGGTCCTATTTTTCAATTAGGGTCAGTGTACCCTATGATGCAGCTTTCATTTAAGTCTGCCAACAGAGACGAATAGGCATATGACTCTAGAAATTTTCTCTAGTGCTTAAGGGATTATTATTTTCTGGTCCTGATGAGTATAGCAGTGGGGACTGCTCACGAAACATGTCGACCCAGTAGGTAACCACAAAATTGAGATTTCCTACTCCTTTTCCCCATTTTTAATGGTCCCAGCTAGAGAACAGAATAAAATTGTTTTTTCTACTAGCCAGGGTCTTTTTAATTTTACTTTTATTTTCACGTATCCCTAATCACTCACATCCCTTGCACTACACATAAGCCTTACTATCACAACAACAGTGCTCCCGCGCAGTCGTTGGTAGTAGCACGCCCCGCCCCGTAGAGGGACGGGAAGACCCCCATGATGAAGCATGACACTATGGGACTCATAGTGTGTGAGGGGTATTTTAAAAACACTTAGTGCTTTCCGTGGCACTCCACGGATCACTTCTATCTCACTGTACTAATTAATATAAAACAAAAAATATATAAAATCAAGTAATTAACTAACTATTTAGTATCACTTTTTTTACACTTTTTTGATAGGATAGAATCACTTTTGTTTATTAAATACCAGATAGGAGGTAGGTTCTATCCTTATACCTCTTCCCTCCCTCTCTTTGATTACCTCTTTGCATCTAGACAGCGTGCAGCTGTGGGAGTTTATTTTCCCTATATCTGACCATTATTTGGTCTCCTTTTGTTCTCAGTCACTTTTCTGAGTTCTATCTGTTAGTTGGAGTAGTTTTTGGACGATACTTTTGCAACATCATTCGGTTATCACTATACACACGATGGCAGAAAACACAGGCCTAACGTTCACTGACGAAGAAATAGAGAACATCCTGTCGTCACTGGGCACTTTTGAAGGACTTAACACTACAGAATCCTCAATTGGAAATAACGACTGGGATGAGTTAGAGGAACTAAGACGTACCCAAATAAGAACAGCCCTTCATGGGTTACTTATGTCAGAATACCTGAAAGCGAACGCTGCACCACAGGGTTTGATCGTTCGCAACGAACCATATATATTTTTACACGATATGAGGTTCAAAAAAGATTGGTCACAGATATCGTGGCATTGCACGAGGGATTGGATAGTTCTAATCATAAAAACAGCAAGTAGATTGGCATCTGAATTAAAAACTGAAATCCAAACCATCGAAATACGACTGAAAAGTTATGAGACGACCAGTAGTTTGAAGAAACATCTAGAGGAACTTAACAAGACACTGAATGACTTTGAAGCTACTCTTAAACAGAGTAAATACAATAAACTTAAAAAGGATACCAGCAAATTCAGCCATGAGAGGGTATATCCTTATATCAGAGAGGATTACAAACCACAACAAGAAGCGACAACAGACGATGATTCATCTGACACTGGTTCAAACAGCTCAGGATCCAACTATGGGAAAAGTCCAAGATATTCCAACATGAGGAACAACTACAGACGCCCAAGTCAACAAAGACCGAGAGGATGGGGCAATTTTCAGGGACCCCCTATGTATCCTCCACAATTCTATGGTCCACCCCCATTCCCACACCCTCAAGGAGCATATCCACCATGGCAGTACCCACCCCAAGAATACTCATATTTTGACCAAACTCCTTTTTTAGGGACGCGCCAAGGAAGAAACAGGGGAAGGAATCGAAGGGGCACCAACGTCCATTGGACACCGAGAGAAGAAGAACAGGAGAGAATATCGACCAGGAGCATGACGAAGGCATCGACCAGCAAGAAATGAGTCTAGTAGTCAACCTAACTGATGAACCACTGTCCACTGCACAGGTTTCAGTCCTGGAGAAAGGACTAGGTTTTGTACCTACAGCAAACATGGATAGGTTCCTGTTATGCAAAGAAATTCAAGACTTCATGAGGAGACTGAAGCTACAAGTCTTTTTTACAGACAAAGAACCTGTGGAAACACAAGAGGGAGACTCCGGTCTGAAACCAAAATCCACCTTCATTCCACCTGACATCACCCTCCCCATAGAGCTACTTACCTTTGAGAAGGCTGTGATGAAGGATCTGGAGAATCTCCACCCTACTACCAACCATGTCTTTCAAAATCTAACGAGAAGCGAAAAACAAGCAATACAAGAACTGAATAGCAATCGAAACTTGGTAATAAAACCAGCCGATAAAGGAGGGGCCATAGTCATACAATCAAAAGAACAGTATGACAAGGAATGTAAGCGTCTACTCCAAGACCCTAGAAACTACGAAATTCTGGAGAATGACCCAACTGAAAGGGTAATGATCAAGATTATGAGCATGGTGGAAGAGGCCCTCACACATGGATGGATAACTAAGAAAGAAGGAGACTTTCTTATCCAAGAATCACCGAGAACACCGTATCTATACACACTCCCGAAGATACATAAAAAACTAAAAGATCCTCCAGGTCGTCCTATTGTGTCTGGCATAGGCTCAATTTTAGAACCAATTTCTAAATTTGCAGACGCCTTTTTAAAACCCATGGTTCAAAAAACATCCACGTACTTGCGAGACACCAAAGATGTCCTCGTACTACTAGAAGACCTTCCTTTCGATCCTAGACACCAACTGCTCATTAGCTGTGATGTTGAGAGTCTTTATACCAGCTTACCACACACAGAGACTCTCAACATAATTGAGGAGGTTCTATTCAGTATTGACTGGGTGTACCAAACCCCCAGAAACGTCATCATGGAATGCTGCAGCTTAGCATTGAAGGAAAATTTCTTTAAATACGAAGATACCATTTACCTTCAGAAGCACGGGACCAGCATGGGGAGCACCTTCGCTCCTAGTGTAGCTGGTCTCTACGTGCACCATCTAGAGACTACGAGGATATTACATCCAAATAATCCTTTCCAGGGCCACATTGGTATCTGGAAAAGATACATTGATGACATTTTGATCATATGGAATGGCGATGAAACCACTGCCAATCACTTTATGACCTGGCTAAACTATCAAGATGAGTTTCTGAGGTTCACCAGCACAATATCCAATAAGGAGCTGACCTTTCTTGACCTAAACATATCACCTAAAGATGGCAGACTTGTGACTACCACTCACTTTAAAACCACAGCGAAAAATTGCCTTTTATTGTATCAAAGTTTCCACCCAAAACACTTACGGGATAACCTTCCCTATGGTCAATTTTTGCGCCTACGACGCAACTGCACCGAGGTTGCAGATTTCAAAAACCAATCAGAAGAACTAAAAGTGAAATTAGCAAAAAGACAATATCCCAAACGTATTATTGAGAAAGCATACAAAAGAGCACGCAACAATTGCAGAGAAAGCCTTCTTGAACCAACCACACCAAAAGTAAAGGAAGAACGTCCTTTTTGCATTACCACTTATAACACCAACTCCAATAGAATTACGAAAATCGTAAATAAACATTGGCGCATTTTGAACAGTGGTGGACTCAACCTCCCAAAACCCATCTTCGCACACAGAAGAGGCAAAAGCATACGTGATATGTTGGTCCATACTAGACCCAGCAACAAGGATCCCACAGGTTTATCAACCGCCATGGCCAAAATCCAGGGACACCATCCTTGTGGAAGATGCAAAGTCTGCAGTCTTACCAAAAAAACTACAAGTATCACTTTTTCTGATGGCACAGAATGGGAACAGAGAAGATTCACCACCTGCAACAGCCAGAACGTTGTGTACTTGATCAGATGCCCCTGCCAATTGGAATATATAGGAATGACCACGAGATGCGTAAAAGTGAGAATCGGCGAGCACAAAAGCAACATCAAGTGCAAAAAAGGAGCAACGAAAATGGCAGCACATTTCATTGACTTCGCACACTCACCAGAAGAAATATCATGGACAGTCATAGAACATGTACCTAATGACAAACACCTGTTCGAAAAAGAACAAAGATGGGTCCATCGCATTAAGACCAATATCAAAGGTCTGAACGATGATATTCCTTGGAGTCAGCTATAATTACTTCACTCCTCAAACGCCCGCTGCATTCTATCTATCTAACTCACCTTCGGGCAGACTGTGAAACCTTTGATATACCTTGAGGAGCGCCTCACATTTTGTTATATACACTGTAGTAGATGGTTCTGTCATTTCATCTGTACAGCACGCAGCGCCTCCAATGAGTAATAATGAATGAAATGACCAATCTGATTCCGTTCTAGGAGCACGCGCCACGGAACAGTGTGTTCTTTTGTGTCTTTCGTGCTTCAATTTCCATATAAACGACGGGGAGTCATTAGATGAAGTCAGACCATGAATAAATGTTTCTTGAAATTAACGACCAATGAACAACGCGATCGATCGATGATTTTATCTGGTGTTCTACAGAAAATCGCAATTCTAATGCCGCAACAAGGAAGTGAGGGAGTGTTATTTGACAAAGAATCCATGTGGGGCATCTTTAGCTTGTCACGCGCCTATAGCGCGCTTGCTTCCTTAAATCCAGACGTTACCATAACAACCAGGAAGTGAGGGATTGGTGTCTCAATAAGTCCATGCTGGGCGGCCATTTTTTAGCCTTTCACGCTCTAGCAGCGCGCTCGCTTCCTACGTGCTCCCGGCCAATAAAAACACTGCTGTACACCTCAGTGTGTACATCGACGGAGCGGCACGGAGGCAGACGGAAGCGAGGCATGATCCTGAAAACTGTAAGTTGTGACCGGGCCAGGTCCTTAAAAACAGGTCAGGAGTTTGGTAAGCTCGCTTATCACCAACAGCTACCGCTTCACTAACTATTACGATACTTACTATTCTGTAGTGACTATTACCAGGCGTCCTCCCCTCCAGTGCGTGCTCATGAAGCCTGAACAGTACAACTAACCAAAGTATGTACACTACGTCTTTTTGTATGTATGATTGTGTACCATTATGTCTAATTTTCGTATTTCGTATATGTATATACTATTGTGTGCCTTTGTGTAGTAACGTTTCGTATAGTCTGTTTTCTATGTCCAACTTTCTTTTCCAGCCTTCCTAAAAAACGGGTGCTGTGTACAATTTACCATACCCGCATAGATATAGAATGAAAAATATATATATCGAGAAAAATATATCACAGATCAATTGCAGCAAGATATATCATAAGTACGGTGATGTGCTCATACCCGACAAATGACAAAACAGCCATGTATTTCTGGTGTTATCTTCATCCTCTTTTCTTTTTTTCAGATACCAATTTGGTTCTATTTTTCAATTAGGGTCAGTGTACCCTATGATGCAGCTTTCATTTAAGTCTGCCAACAGAGACGAATAGGCATATGACTCTAGAAATTTTCTCTAGTGCTTAAGGGATTATTATTTTCTGGTCCTGATGAGTATAGCAGTGGGGACTGCTCACGAAACATGTCGACCCAGTAGGTAACCACAAAATTGAGATTTCCTACTCCTTTTCCCAATTTTTAATGGTCCCAGCTAGAGAACAGAATAAAATTGTTTTTTCTACTAGCCAGGGTCTTTTTAATTTTACTTTTATTTTCACGTATCCCTAATCACTCACATCCCTTGCACTACACATAAGCCTTACTATCACAACAACAGTGCTCCCGCGCAGTCGTTGGTAGTAGCACGCCCCGCCCCGTAGAGGGACGGGAAGACCCCCATGATGAAGCATGACACTATGGGACTCATAGTGTGTGAGGGGTATTTTAAAAACACTTAGTGCTTTCCGTGGCACTCCACGGATCACTTCTATCTCACTGTACTAATTAATATAAAACAAAAAATATATAAAATCAAGTAATTAACTAACTATTTAGTATCACTTTTTTTACACTTTTTTGATAGGATAGAATCACTTTTGTTTATTAAATACCAGATAGGAGGTAGGTTCTATCCTTATACCTCTTCCCTCCCTCTCTTTGATTACTTCGTGGTATCAGGATTACCCTGACACACTGAGGTTGTCCAGGTAATTGTTACCAGGGACGTGAGGGGTTCTAGAATGTTTAACTGGCAGTTAGCCAGACCTGATGTAACTGAAGATGAAGCAGACTTGGCTACCTGCTCGTATGTAATAAATACTAATGACTTACCTGGGCGCCCTGTCGTTGTTGGAGAACACTACACGGAGGTGCTTCAGGCCACACTAATGAAAATAATGTGCTATGTAGAGTGCAATCTCACTTATTTAATTGACTCCATAGTTCATGTTTGGGGACCTCATTTCTTTTCAAGATCTTTAGAAGTTTCACAATCACCTTGAATGTCAATAGATGAAGCAGGACAGTTGAAGTGTAAATCATCTCAAGGATAAATACTTACTGTGTGGTTTTGTAATTGCATTTATATTTCACTAACTACCATTGGTGAGGCATTGAAGCAGTTTATAGCCAATATCATGCTGCTTCATAACCCACACCTAGTGGTTAACCCAGTGGTTAGTAATTATTGTTGTAAATGTGTTGGCTATTGGGTCAGTCTTGCACTCTGAAGAAACTGAAGTATTTCCTCTAGTTTCTAGTGGTGCTTATCATTGTTTACTTCCTATGCTTCCATTCTCCGGCAACAATTTAGAACATCATGTTTTGCAATGTTCCTTGTTGTTTTGTACTTATCCATTCAATTCTAAAATTATCTCCTTCCCTATCTCTGTATTTGGTTCATTTGGAGAATTGGACTTTGAAATTCATTTGAGATGTCCAAAAAATGGCAATGAACCATTCAATGCAAGCCAATGGAACATACAAGTAAAACGTGCATCCCAAATGTACGCCATATTATTTTGTTGTTATGGACTACTGAAAAAGAGTGGTAAACACTCAGTGTGAATTTTGGAAGGGTATCTTGATCCACAAGTTCTAACGGCTTCCTTGTATCTTGAGTTAATGTGTAGAGAACCATTTACATTATTTCAAAAACAATAAAACACAAAAATACAGTGTGGATCTCATTATTCAGCTAAGAATTAAAAAAATCAAGAGGTGTTTTTTGCACATAAAAAGAATTAAAAACAAAAAAATCAAGAGGATAATACCCTGACACCAGAATATCATTAACTGTGATCCAAAATTGAACGCTCCTTTCTGTTATTTTTTCACTTATCTTTAGTAGCATCTGTAAATGGAGGTACTGATTTAGAAGTGATGAAGAATTTTACAAGAAGCTGTACTGGACGCGCAAATGCGACTCATTAAAACTGTTGCAGACTAACACTGAGAATGCCTCTTGAATTGCCTTGTTGATTTATAGAGGAAAGGGTGCTCCTTTCCAGTAGCCACAGTATCACCCAACACTAAATGGTACACTTGGAAGGTGCCAAGTGCCTAACCCTCAAAGGTTAAAAACTTGTTTTACAATCTTGTAGCTCATAATTGTAGATGAAGATTAATGTAGAGATTAATAGCAAGACATCAATTTCCTTGTAGCATGAGGCAGAAGGAAGAGCCAAGCAAGAAAAACTCAGAACTAATGCAGTCTACTCGAGCTAGAACGAATCAAAAATAAGGAATAAAAATAGAAGCAAATGGGCAATGAACAGGACACCAAATAAGGGAACAAGTGTGTTGCAATGCATCCATCACTTGTAAATACCTCCTTATATGAGATTTAAACAGGAACTGATATCAGAGGAAAAATCCTTCTTCCATCTTGGATTGGGAATGTCAGATAGGCTTCCCTGGATACACCACCATCTTGGAAAGGACAGATTATAAGGCTAGTCAACACCTTCTTCCTGAAAGTCACGGTGTCAGTTAGGCATACAAAGAATTAACCCAAGTATGATGTCCTTCATCCAGCAATTTACTCCGCTGCTCCTCAGCCGCCCTACCTGCCTCACATTCCATACAACTTCTAGAACACCACTCTAGAGAACTGTAAGCACTGAAACGCCAGTGCAAGCTATATGGCAGGAGCCCCAATCACATGCTGAGCAAGCTTTCAGACACTCACTGACTGGCCGCACAAGGAGTGCTCCACCTGTATGCCTGTAACTTCTGGTATTCTCTTAATATTCTTGACATTCTCAGTGCACGTATAACAAAATAAAATGTAATTCCTCAATTCCTCGTGATGGAGCAAGGTTTCGTATAAAAAGAAACTTGCTCGTATGCAATTCTCTCAAATAACCTGTAATACTATAAACAACATGTTTGTGAGTACTAATGTTGCACCACATTTTACATATTGTATCTAGGGGAAGCTTTTCTATGTATTTTACTAACCAGTAACCTGAGTGTCCTTAAAATGGCCGCCAAAACGTGGGAACTCTTCTGCGCATGCGTCTACTACATCTACGTAGTATGACGTTTCCTGACGCTTGGTGGGAAATCTTTCCAGCTGCGCAATAGCTTCTAACATGGCTGCTTGAAATCTTCGCATTAACACACATGCAGAGCTGAATTTAACCCGTGCAAGTTTTACTAAGCTATTAATGCAAAAGATATATTAAGTTAATGGGGTTAGAATAGAAGCAAGTGGTATACAGTGAATTCATTTAATTTTGTATTCTAACATGTTTTTCTCTGACTTTATTAATAGCTCATATTTGGGCCTTGGAGGGTGACCGATGTCCCTATACCTTTGCGACAACCATGCATGCGTGCTACATCCTTGTTCTGAGACCAATGAGGTCATTGAATGGCTGCCAAAACATGTGCCCAGCAAGGACATGAGAAGCTCAACTCTTGAACCTACGAAAGGAAGAAGTTGAAACATTGTACTACAGATTTATCAATCCACATATGAAATGTTTGTGGAATAAAGCTTGTGGGTATTAAAATTATGGGCGGGGAATTAGACAATGGAACTAAAGAAAGTTATTACACTTAGTATGGTGTGATGCCCTCACCCCACTGCTTGGACCAATCAAACTGAGGGGTGTACATGGAATTGAAACATTTGGGGGTAGATCAAACACTCGAATTGGTATAACAGAGGTAAGTTTTAGTTAGTTAGCACACTTGATGCCGAGATGCTGATGCTATGCTGAGATGCTGCCCGATTTTGTTGAAATCTGACTGAAGAATCCAACACTAGGGAAGAATCGCGGAACAACCGAGGAGGCACATCTTGAAAGGGGTCTGGACGAGCCCGAGCCAGAGAGAGTAGCACCAGAGAGTGGTGTAACGCTGGTGTTACACTAGAAGAGGTCACCTTCCCGGTCCTGAACCTGTCCTGAATCTTTGATACTCTGATGTCTAGGTCCTCACACCATTCTAGGTAAATATAGTTCTGTGGGGTTATGCTCCGTATTTGCTCTCTGTTTTTCTCTCCTCAGGTACTGTCATTACAAGAATTTAATTAATGTGAATTGATCATAAGCTAAATGTACGATTTTTCCTGATGGAGAGTTTTGGTGTATCTACGTGTATTCTGACTTGACTCACAAAATTATTAATTCAGATAAATCCTTAAAACTCCTACTGAGTCTGTGATTCTTTAAATTAAAGGTTGAATGTGTTATTAATTCCTTCCTATTCTAATCTACAACTAGATCTATCGACAAAGTACATTTACATAAGGAGACAGGGAATGGTAATGATACTGGTGTAACAGGTCTCTAAGGTAAATCAAAACTGATGACCAGCGGATATTTACTAGTTCATTGAATGCATTAATGTATATGGGTCCAAACGAGAGTTGTGTGTATGTGTGTGAATAGAGCTGGTAAACTCCGCTGCATCACTAGTTACCACATTCATTAGCATGCTTCACATTAAAACGCTTCATATGCTGATATCCTCAATTTGTATTCCTGTTAGGTTTGTGAGGGCTTAACTAACAAGTTTTTAAATCTTTTGAACACACACGATCTATAGTGTGTACAAAAATAACTGGAAAATATCACGGGGTACACTATTAAATTCTTCAGAATTGTATTTTTGTTTGATTTGTATATGATTGGAAGGGTGCAATCTATAATGGCCCATTCCCTCTCATTCCACCTGCCCCTCTCCTACGGAGGGAAATAGTTTTTGACCTGATGATGACCTTAACAAATTGTAAATTAATGGGGTTGAAACTGCAACATCTCTTGTAGCTGGGCCGGTCTCTACAAGGCTACGCTAGGGAAAGACTCTTTGTACTCCTTCTTTTTTGGAAATATTATAGGCCTCCTCTAAAGGTCTGGCAGTTGTCCCTCATCTGATTTTTACTTGTATTGATTATTTCTCCTTTTTTGCACAATGTTTCACTTGATCACTGCACTGCATCTCTAAGCACTTTTTGTAGCACGCTTGATTGTTGAGTCTTCTACAGACTGTGAATTATTAATTACAAAAATTCTCTGGTTATAAAATCTGTATGTGTCCTGGAAATCGCCCTCTAATGCGTAATTTACGTACAGTTGAGATTTGAATTATCATGCCCAATTGTGATATGACTTTAATAGTAACCCTTATAGGTCCAGTGAGGTAAACAGATGTTCTTAAAATTTATGACTTCCAGTCTGCGAATAACCCGTAAAGAACAACCTCTTTTGTTACTACTTTGCTCAAACTGAGGTTTCCAGGGACATTGGGTAGCCCCTTTTAATGCAATTACGTCAGTTTGTACGGTGGCATTGGAACTGTCCGACTATTACTAGGCCACCAGCACACAGGTGTGCATGCCAACAGCCGTGTTCAAATGACCTCACCATAACAGTATGGTGCGTACGCAGACATGAAACACAGTGGCGTAACAAACCTTTTTTTTTTTTAGAGTTTTTTATATCGCGAACTTGACCCGAATCGGGTATCAGAGCGCTTTACATATCACTAGTTGCGTTACATAAGGACACATTCATTTTTTAATTTTTTTGTTAGGCACGAGGAGATTAAGTGATTTGCCCAGGATCACAGGATGTTCAGCGTCATTGCCGAGACTCAAACCCAGTTCGCTAGATTTCGAGGTCGACCGTCCTAGCCGTTAGGCCAACTCCTCTCCCCAAACTTGAGGGGGCCCCTCTGCAAGGTACATGGAGGGGCCCTCTCCGACTCAATCAGGAGCTCTGTGTGCTGTGCTGAGGGGGCCCCCTGGAGCTTGAGGGCTCCCCCTTACCGCAGGGGCTGCGGGGGCATTTGGTACGCCCGTGCAATGAGGTGCAAAATCACATTTGGTACAACATAAACAAGAGTAGTGTGGCAATAGTGTAATATGAAATGAAGTTGCAAAATCGCTCAAAAAAGACAGAAACTGCCGTAGAAAGCTGTCACATGAGGGTAATCGGTGTGCATGAACGTGGTTGGATGGCAGCTCATTTACCTGAAAAATCACCATTGGTGCAACAATAAGATAGGTTTGCAAGACGTTTATAAACACAAATGTGCAGTATCACATTTATGAGTAATTTCACTCTGTGTAAATGATGCAGGGTGCACTATCACCTTTTGGATCTAAAACTTATGGGTGCATAAATATACGGAGTGCAAATTTAGCAGGCGTGTGGAAACACATTTAGGAGTACAAATCCCTTTTAGGAGCAAAAACACATTTCAACACAATTGAATTTAGTTGCAAAATCAGAGTTGGATGAAAAAAGAGCTGGGTCTGATGAGACGCTTTCGGGTGGAAAAATAAAATTAAGACAAAAACATTTTTGGGGCAATAAAACATTTAGGTGCAAAATCACTCTAGGCACAAAGTCAGCAGGAGGGTGGTACCATTTTGAGGTGCAAAGTCATCGAACACAGAGAGAAAATATGGTTATAAGATGTTACATTAACTGTACATATGAGATGGTGGAGATAGACTATTTTCCAATCACCACTCCAAAATGTAAAGCAGCGCAATACACATATGGCTTTATACAAATTGGAAATACTCTTCAAGTGAGCAATGCTGAAGGGGGCCGACCAAAACAATTCAGTGGCTGGAGGCGGCTGACCCAAAGCTCACTCTGTGGATTTTTGTTTATCGGTGACGTGAACCTTAGAAATCAACAAGGACTCTCTGTAGCAAGGCCTAAAATTAATGGAATGGAGTGTGCCGCAACTGAATGCACCCAGTGTGCTTCCTGCCCGAGCTTGTGACGACTCTGAATAGGTTAATGGTTGCCAGTGGGACTGGGAAAAGGAAAGGTGAGGTGAAGGTGAAGATAGGCATCACAGAGGCTGGAAATGAAAGTGCAAAACGTGTTCCCACAAATTTTGCTACAGATGCTTTGTAGGATCCCCCCTTCCTTCTACACAGACCAATTCCACAAGGACTAAAAAAATGTGTCATGTCATGTGCATTGGTTATGTCTCACAGTGTGACTGACCTCCCAGTTATAGAGGTATCAAATGAGAGTCCCCTTTCTTCTAAATATTGCTGCTACCTATCTGCCTCAGTCACCATAGCCCCCGATGGCACCACCCCCACTCAACCGCAGCTCCACAATGCACTTTCATCTTCCTAAAACTCCCTCTCCTGCATTGACCCCTACTTTCCTCGATGTTATGTGTCCTGCTGATGTGTTGGTCCATATAAGTCAGAATGCATACACACAATGAAAACATGCACCTGAGCCAGCTTCCCGAGCACACGCACAGCTGAACCCGAGTACTTCACAGGTCTTTAAAAGACCATTTACTTGCTAACAAGGCTTATGTTGTTCTTTCACACCTTCTTAGAGCCCCTGCATCTCCACTCTGGCTATCACTGGAAGAATTAGCCCCCCAAAAATGTGGCTCTAAGGGGTTCTCTCGTATGCGTGGAGCCTGCCACTTGCCACCATGTTGTTGAGATTGTACCATTCCAGAAATGGGCAGATGCCCGCACACTCCATTTTACAAGAAGGAGATAGCGGCCCCTCCCGTAATAGGAAATACAATGGAAGTATAAGAAACGCGGGATCCTTTGTCTACGCTACCAGAGCACTCATCAATATGGCACCCAGTCCATCAACACGCGATTCCCTAGAACAGTAATTGTGTAAGTTTACTTACCATTGTGGAGCAGGGTTCCTATTGCACAGAAGCTGGGGTACTTGACTTCATGTCGCAGGCTAGCATATTCAAGTGCGGGGCTTTCCTTTTACTATTGGTATCTTTCAGTTGCGTTAGTCCAATTGTTTAAGTTGAAATGAGCCAGTGCTACAGTTCTACAATGCATGATGGCCTGCAGCTTCAGTGCCAGGAGTATCTTAATACTGCGGAAGATCAAACAGCAGCTTAGCAGGAAGCGCTCTTTAACGCCGGCCAAACGAATAAACCAACAGTCCCCTTAATTAATCAATTCTAGACAAGTTTATTCACCAAGAAGATTTTCTGCATTGTTTCGAAAATGCAATTTATTTTTTATAGATGTTGCAGAACTTTAGTAAAAAACGTAAACAGTTTAAAAAGTACCATTTATTTAAAGGTCGATTGTGCACAAAAAGTTAGCCCTTGAGCAAATGAACATGCTTGCATGGTTTGTAAGCTTCAGAAAAGAAACCACAGGAGTGGTTTAAAGATAGAGTTGGCTAGAACAAAGCAGCTAAAAGACACACAAATGATGGAGGGAATGTGGAACAAGTCAAACATTCACCCCAGCCAAGAGATCTGGGTTAAATCCATCATTCCCTTGCTCACTATGCCACCCAGTTTAGAACCAGCCATATGCAAATCAGTCTTGACCCTGCTCCTCATGGGAACAATCCAGCCCGAACTGCCAAGCGAGGTCCTCCCTGGACCAGAAACAAGAATCCTAGGAAGGGTTACATGGTATCACCCTTCATCAGCCAGGCTAGCTTGAAGCTGGTGGCAGAGTGAGCCCAGAACCCACGTCCGAGCATACCCGGCGCACTTAGGGCGAGAAAGCAAATGATACACAAATGATGGACAGAATGTGGAACAAATCAAACAATCACCTCCCCCCCCCCCCCCCCCCCCAGTTAAGAGATCTGGGTTAAATCCATTGTTCTTTTGCTCACCATACCACCCCAGTTTAGACCCTGGCCTGGCAGTTCAGGCTGGACTGTTCCAAATGGAAGCAGGGTCAAGACTGATTTGCAAATGGCTGGGTCCAGACTGGGGTGATGTGACAAACAAAATAACAATGGATTAAACCCAGATATGTGACTGGGAGTGAGTGTTTGAAAAGTTTAAACACTCCGGTCATCATTTTATTTTGTGATGTTGCTAGAGCAAAGAAGCTGGCACTGGAGATAGAGAGGCCAAGGATTGGTTGAACTTATATTCTGAACCCCTTTTTTGACCCACCGAAGGGGTCTATGAGAAATTCGCCCTGCCTTTGGTCGAACTCCTCAGCTCTCAATCATGGCCCATTATAAAAACCCACCCTCAACCTGACCTCACACAGAGCTATAGCGGCAGTGCACTTTATAGCATGCACTGTAGAATATTAATATGTTGCCTTAAAAAATTCAGAAACACAACATCCTGTTTGTCCAGATTTTGGTCTGTTTGTAGTGGCGTCACTGGTGGTGGGAGCTGTTGGGCCAGTGCCCCACCTAAAATTGTCTTGTCCCTCCTCTGGTGCCTCACCACCAGATGACTGCGTTCAGCAAAAATAACAGACACTGACCTCTTAGCCTGGGAACAGTGATGTTGTTCCCATTAGTATTTCATGTTTTACTTTCTCATGAATTTCCTCAGACTATTTGATTTTTTCAGGCTGTTGTGTTTCTGTATTTGCTTTTTGCAACATATTACTAATTTATAGCGCGTACTGAGAAAAGAAATGCTTCTATATGTCGGTCTGAGTTTAGGTTATGGGTGGGTTTTTATAATGGGCCACGGAGATGTGTACTCACTATGTTCCATATTACAAGTTTGTCGGTCTGTGAACTGCCATATCTGCGGTTGCAGTCCGACTGCCATGAGCTTGGCAGTCTGATTGTGGTATTACGAGTTGTGCGTATAGCTTTTGCAAAGACCGCGACTGAACCGCCAGCTATCAGCAGGCGGCTGGGATCGCGGTCGGGGAAAAGCAGCGGCTATAAGGCGTCACAGAGGAGTTTCACTGCCATTCAGATTATGAGTTGGCTTTTCGACGAGCTGACTGCGGCGTTGGGATCGCTAGCTTCAAGTCGGCGGAAACAAAGGATTTGGTGTGCGTATTCACTCCTTTCTTGTACTTTCGGTCATAGTTCGACATGGATCCCTTTCTTCAAGTCCCTCCTTCACAGCAGCATCTTCACCCGAGGATTATGACTCTGTTGGTGGTGATGTACAGGTGAGTCATTTTTTGTACCATATTCCCATTGCCCGGACAGCCCACATATGGGCCCAACGCCGGCAATGGGTAGGTGGTATTTTTCCACATGTATCATGCATATTTGTGCATCCGACACACATGCAGTCGAAATGCTCACACAGGCATCAATATATATAGAAATGTAGTCACCACCACTGCAAGATCTCCAAAGCCACACAGCAAGCATCGAAGTAAACTCGTAATACAGCAGTCAGAAGACCGTTGGTGCTGCGGTCTACCGGTAGCCGCTCTGTGTTGTTCGGGCGGCCGGACCACCAAACTCATAATCAGGCCTTATCTGTTTAAGTTGGTTCTCCTTTTACGTGTGCCTTCCAGGCTGCTCTCCAGATTTATTCTTTTTGTAGAGTAATTCTTCTTACTACAGGGTACTCTCCAAGCTGGGCAACCCACAACAGTGGCACAAAGAGGTGTGAATTTCAGCACCTGGCTGTCATTCGCCAAACTGAAGATGTAAGCAGGGAAAAATAAAAGGGGAGGCCTCACTTAAAGGTTTCCCCACCTTGCAACAGAGTCTGCAGCCCCATTGGTTAGCCCTACCATCCAGCAAAAGGCAGTGTTCAGGCAGACTAATCCGTGGATGTATGACGGAACAACGCATACCTTTACCACCCATGCCTTTACAACACAGTCTTTACCACGCATGTCATTACTACAAGAATACATAGAAGTACATTATCAATACTATTACCACGCATATATTTAACATGCACACCACTACCACGCTAACATTTACCACACATATTCTGTAGGTAAATATTGTCAAATACATTTAACCCCTTCAGTGCCCGCCCCTTTCCCCGCCCTGTGCCGGCCGTTTCATTAGCGGGCGGGGTTTATGACGAGCTGGTCTCGTCATGGGCACAGCGCAACCGCGGCCCATGACGAGACCAGCTCGTCACGGGCATTGAAGAGGTTAAAATGAATAGTAATGATTGAAAATTAATATAAATAGTAAAACATGTGGCACAAATGTGTTAACCATAACAGATTATCATGCAATGTACAGATAAACCACAAAATATATTGCAGCACCACCAAGCAGCACCAATATTTCCTACATTTTTGTGCCACGCAACTAATCCCAGAGCAACGCAACACTGTGTAAATCACAAAAGCATAGTTAAATAGCGACGCAACACAATGCAAACCAAGACACAACTAGCTCTCCACATTTTCCACATTTAAAAATAAAACATTATAAACACATCTCAACATTGCACAAAAAGTGTATGCAACAGATTAACATGTTCAATATGTACACATGTGTCTTTCTTTCATTTCAACAAATGCAATCTCCCTTGTCCCCAAGCAAGATGGCTGTCGCATACTGTGAAAAAGGTAAAAAATGATTATTTTTCAAAAGAATTATACATTAAGGGCCTTATTACGAGTATGGCAGTCCTGGGACCGCTGTGCTTGTGGTGGCGGTCCGACTGCCACCACTATGGTGAGTCCAGCTGCCATATTAGGAGTGTGGTCGTGGGAGTGCCACGAGATGCTCGCCTCCACTGGGATCAAGGCTCCCTCAGCAGCGGTGGTCTTCAAACAGCTTGAATATGCTGGTGGTGCTGTTGCCAGCACTGCCAAGCATATGACGAACTTTACTTACCTCAGGGAAGGTGCTAGACCGTGACTGGGGGCAAAATTACTATTCTAACACCACCAGGTACTTACCTCAGGGAAGGTGCTGGACAGTGACTGTGGGGGGGGAAATTACTATTCTAACACCGCCGAGTACTTAATTCAGGGTAGGTGCTGGACAGTGACTGGGGGCAACATTACTATTCTAACTCCATTGAGTACTTACCTCAGGGAAGGTGCTGGACAGTGACTGGGGAACAAAAAAACTATTCTAACACAGCCGGGTACCTAACTCAGGGAAGGTGCTGAACAGTGACTGGAGGAAAAATTACTATTCTAACTCCGCTGAGGACTTACTTCAGGGAAGGTGCTGGACAGTGACTGGGGGAAAAAATACTATTCTGTCTCTTCCAAGTACTTACCTTAGGGAAGGTGCTGGACAATGACTGGGGGACAAAATTACTATGCTTTCTCCACAGAGTGCTTACCTCTGTTTCTCCAACAGACCTTAAAAGCATAGAAAGACACTAAAGAACAAAACAAAGAAGAACAGTGCAAAATAAAAGTTCACCTTCGAAAAAAACCTCAACAGAATACAGGTTAGTTTTCCTTAAAAAAATACAAAATGTAAAGAAAGCAGTAACAAAAGAAAACAGCAATTATTTCACCTGTTTTTGTTCATCTAAGTTAAAATAGAAAACCAAGGAACAAGCACTACAACACACCAGAAAACCAAAAGATTTTACAACAAAGTTTGGAAAACCTCATTAGAACAGAGAAAAAACACATCAGGTAATGATTTTTTTAAGAAAATATAAACTGCTAAGGCTGACAACTTTCTCCTCACAGAATGCAATCAATAGCAATTAACTTTCTTTTTGTACAGGAAAACAAAGTTTTTTTAAAATCTTTAACATCCTGTCTAAAATAACCATGCACATTTTTTTCCCTAGCAAACAGATTGTTGATAGCCAAAATAAATCATAGTTTGACATCATTGCATTCACAATTTTTTCTTATTTTTGTGTGCAGATCACTGGAACAGGTAAAACCTAGAGCAGGCTACTTCTATGCAATCACAACAACGAAACAGACTGTTGAAATATGGTGGCTATATTTATTGTAAGGAGAAAATAACTAAGCCCATGAGTCATAGGAGGTATGTGCATTAGTTTTCATCCCATTGCAAAGGCAGAACGATTACTCTGGCTGACACTGTTGAAAAGACTACAGAACATAACCACTTTGCCTCTGCAATGGGGATTGAAGTGAGGAAGACGATTCAGCAATTAAAAGTGCTAGCATCCACCTCCAATGAACCTTGTGGCTCAGGTTTGAGGGAGGTAACCAAAAACATCCCCATGCATGTTGCTAGTAGTATGCCTTAAATAATCAATTTAACGAGAATGGTTCAGAGGCAAAAACAGGCGAGTAATTCCCAAAGAATATCACCACAATCCTACTCTGACATAAACGTCCCCCTGAACTTGCAAATTCCTATACTAATAAACCTTTCCTACTACATGACAACGAAAACCCTCTCAAAAGAATACTAACCTTTTGCACAACCCATAACTTAGTGACCCTTGAGAATACTGAAATTTGGATGATGGATGGAATTTATAAGTCAACATCCCTGCCATTCACCCAAATGTACTCTATTCATGCTAACATAAACAACACAACTCTACCATTAGTGTACAATTTTCTCCCCGACAAGCAATCTTCAATGTACATTGAAGTTTTATCATTAATTAAAACCAAAACTGTAAATAAAAGTCCTAGGAAAATTATAATTGATTTTGATTTACAAATGAATAATACTATTACAAAACTTTACCTGACACCAAAAATTAAGGATGCTTTTTTGTGCTTTCCCAGGCATATTGTCAAAAAATTCAAAAAACATACGTAGCTGAGGATTACATGTCAAGCAGTCAATCACAGTATGAATTGAAAACAACTAGCAGCTTTGTATTTTGAACCTCCTGAGTATGTGGATGAGTTCTACACATCAGTTACAGAATCAGAATATTTTACACAAATTGAGGAACAATTTGCACCACTCCTAAATTACTTCGAAAACACTTGGATTGGTCATCTAAGCAGGTCATGTCACAGAAGAAAGCCAAGGTTTCCCATTGACTGGTGAAATGCTACTAAACCTTGTGTATTCAAAAATGCAACAAAATGTTAAAGAGACTATTGTCAAAAGTCCATCAATTTTCACTGAAGGGGGCTTCAGACTACCTAGACAATATTGCATACATCTTACACTTCTAACATATACTAACAACCTGAGGAATTACTCGCCTGTTTTATCAACATTTACAAATTCTATTGGCATTTTTTCAACTCTAGTTTGTGTTACTACATGTAGTTGTCTTTTTTTCTTCAACCCTTGGTGATATTTCATACCACCTGTCATCAAGAGTACTGACTAATCCAATAATCCAAAGAGTGAAACCAAATCAATTGAAAATGCCAACACCCATTTTTTTAGGAACCACTCCCCCTTCTCATACGTTCCAATATTGGCAATCCACAAAAATGTTTTAAAACATTGCAAAATACCATCCAAGGTCCAAAATGAAATCCCCAAGAAACATCCAGTGGCAATCCATCTACGAATCCCGAGTTTCTCCATCAATAATGTGGTCTTTATCTTCAATGTTACAACGGTAAAAAAACACAACACCAAAAAACTGAAAGTTGTTATTATTTCAAAAAGGATTAAAAAAGTTGTAACCATGATTTTTTTCTAAATGTTTTAAACCTAAGTTGAAAAAAAACAACTGTCCCAATGTGGGTATACAAACACAAGCTGCATGGGAATGTAAACTTGGTTAAAACAACATTAAAATACAACTCTTTACTATACAACATCTATCTACCTCCCCCATCCATCCTTACAATAAGCTAAGCCACCAATATGTTTTTAAACGTAAAATAAAGTTTTCTTATCTGGGGCAGCTCTTCCTTGCAGCTGATCTTGACCGCGACACTCCACCAACCTTATACAAGCACACAAAACCATGTATGTCAAGCCTGAAAGTAAAAAGAAAAAAAGCACTATGTTACTCAGTGAGGTCAATGGGAAACTGTGGGAAAATACTTTCAAAACTACAAAAAATATGCTATGCGCTATGTAAAAAATGTGATATATTTTTTATAAAATAAGTTATGTCCTCTACTATTGCTTTAAACTTTTCAGATTTTTAAAAAGCATTGTCATAAATATTTTAATCTTTACATCGGGTGTGTTTATTTATTATTTATTTGACAATAAAATTATGAAAAATATTTTAATATTTGTAAAATGTATTTTGAATAATGTTTCATTTTTGTAAAACATTTCACATATTTTGCAAGTCTACTCATGCGATAATTAAGTATGATAACAAATGTGCAGCATATTAATGTTTGAACATTAATACTCTATATCGGTTGCATACCATTCCTAAAGGTCTGTGTTGTAGTCTTGTTTTAGATAAATAACATTATTATTAAATATCCTATTTATTAATGTTGAAACATTAATACTCAGATATTAACATTAACACCTGACTATTAATACACTTCCCCACCCAATACAACTATAGCTCTTGCATCCCGACCCAAAAGGTTTGTGTTGCAGACCTTATAAATAATTTTTTTTAATAATTACAAGATTAAATGTCTTGTGTTATAATGTATAAACATTAATACTCAGGTATTAAAATTAATACCTGAGTATTAATCCACTTTCCCACCCAATACCCCTATATCCCTTGGATCCTATCCCTAAATGTTTGTGTTGCAGTCCTTATAAATATTTTTTTCAAATAATTATAATACATGTACTAGGTTTTGAAGTTTACACAGTAAATCTAAAACTAGGTTTAACATTAATAATGGAGTATTAATACACTTCCCAACCAATACCCTTATATCTCATACATCCTGTCCCTAAGACTTTGTTTTGTAAATTTCAAAATACTTTGCAAAATTATTATCCTATTCATAAATATAACATATATACAACCCAGCATATCTAAACATACACCTTACATATACTTACCTATATACTCACTGATAAAGTTACCAAATAATTAATATTTCAAAATTGCATGGTAAAGGCATTTGTGATAAATGCAAATACCAATAAGGTGTGGTAAAGGCATTCGTAGCGGCATATGTGTTGTTGTGACTGCGTTGTTAGTATTATGCGTGGTAAAAACTGCATGATAATGGATGTTTTCCCTAATCAGCAGTTCCTTGCCAAGCAAAAGGCCTAATTGAAAGTCTAAAGGAGCCCTGTCTCCACTTCCAACACTTAAGTGTTTAAGCCGTCTCCCTTCAGGAATGTGAGTAAGACACTTCCACTGTCTGGAACTAGTCTCCTCAATCTTGTGCAAAGAGGCCAGGGATATCCAAATTGGATCCCACAGACCTCCATTGCTCTGGCTCACTCACTCAAACTCACACCATGCAAGTGCTCTACAAGCTACATACATCACATATGCATGTCACACACTTGGTATGTTAGCTCACAGAACTGGTTAAGCACAAAGAAGCAGAGCTTAACTCAAATGGACCAGTAAGCCTCCAGTAAGCCTCCACTCGGACTCATACAAAAAGATCTGGTCATGCTATGGTTTCTCAAAACACAGTACGCTGTCACCGCTATTCTATGTGCTAAATTGACGACAGGGACAGTAGCACTCTCTCGATACATGAGGTGACTCTTGTGGTGCCACTCCAGGCCACTGGACAAATAAAGGGTATATTCATATTAGTGACAGATCTAGGTCTCTGCACACACACTAGATTAACCTGATGCGAGGGTTTAAAACCAAAAGTCAAGGTAGGGAAAACCATCTGTATATTATACAGGGGAACTTCCTGTCCCGACAGACTCTCATGTGAACTGTAACATGGAATGTAAGAAAATTGGACCATAGTCATCGTAATGTAAAAAAACTAATTTGCGTATGTGTTGTAATTATTTCTTTTATGAAGAGCTCTGACATCCTCAATGGTCTTGTTTGCATTATAGGATTTGTTTATATTTTTTTTTTAGAGAAATAAAGGTTAAATATGTGTTAAATAATCTATTTTTCTAGTACCCTTTCTACATATGTTGCTATCTTTGTAGTTGCTGTACTAATCACTGAATTTGTGAAATTTGGAGTGCCAATAGAATCAGGCACTCCAGGCAGTCATGTCATGTTAATTTGAATAGCGCACAACTCAGAACAGGAATATATTGTGTTCCAGAATTTACCCCCACAACTCCCATTATTAGGGTGTTCAGTTCTCTGTGTTAATTGTTTGTGGATTTCAGTGGTGTTTTCTCAGTATTTTACAAACCTTTAGAAATTAGCGCTTATCAATGTTTACTTAGCTTCCTAGTACCCCAAAATAGACAAAAAATGTGTTTAGAAAACATGTTGCGTTTTTGCAGAGATTGTTCTAAAGCACATATTTAATTTAAACGAGAAGTAAAGCAGGATATGTAGTGTCTTTCCATTAAGAGGGTTTCAAATTGACTATGTTAAGACTGTTTAAAGCATGAACAGTTTGTGTATAGCACTCTCACTCACATCTCATTACCCTCACTCACATCTCATTACCCCTGCCCACATCTCATTACCTTTTCCACTCGCTCTCTCAGGACTCAGTCTGGTTTACAGGGCCCTTAATTGTTTAAAAACAAATTCCTGGACACAGTTGGAGGTAATTTACATACTCCATTGTGAATATTATGTCACTGTAGGGGTGGCCAACCCTCTCAACAGCATATTTCTTGTGAAACCTTTCAAAGTTTGAATTACACCAGATTAGTTGTAACCGTGCATTCGAAGGCATCTGAAACCTGATGCTTTAAGCATACTCGCTACTGTTTGCCACTGATTTTCTGCATTCTTTGTTGGACTGCATTAAGGTGGTGCTGCTGTTGTGTGGACATTCATAGATGCCAAGTGTCTTCATTGCAAATACAATACAGAGCCTCAAACACTCCAGCAGTAGTGTGCAGTATGGTAGAAATCCAGGATTAGCTGAAGGTATTAAACAACAATGGGGCACCTTTCAGCTATGACTCTTGTTTGTATGTGGGAAGTCTTGTGTCATGCTTTCACCACTATCCCATGAGCATGGTGAGAGCACTCTTTTGACAGGTCGTTGTCACTACAACTTGCATTGAATGTTTAAAGCCTGGGAAGTTTGGCAGTTGATCTGCTATCAATATGGACTTGTTAGAAAAGGGGGCTGATGTATCCAAATGTTTTACCCATTCTGTGTCTATGGGTAAATGTGATAGTATATATTAGCCAAGATCCTGTTTAGAGCTAGGGTCCTGATCCCCTTTGATCTGCTGCTGAAGCGACAGGCTCCCAGTGGGTTATTTCCTGGCGCTTAGGCCTGTGGTCACTGAATTAGAGTGCCTTTGAATGATTACGACCACTGAACTTCCTGTGCACCCACTACCCCAAGTCCTGTTCAATATAGGATCAGACAGGAGACTCACCTGCTGGACTGTTAAAGCTAGTCAGGACAAGGCAAAAGACCTGCCAACATTTCCCCAGACAGAAATGTTCCCATGATGTAGGAAGGGCCCTGACTCCTAAGGAGTGGCAGAGAGCACTTTAATATCCACAGAAAGGCTCCCTTAACACGTGGTTTCAGTATATACAACATAACATTGTGTACAGAACTTATTTGATGCTGTCTATCCCTCAGCAATGTCGAACTGCCCCTGCTGTCACACTCCCCAGGTAGAAATTCCATATATGTCCTGAGACTATGTACACTAGTACTGAAATTTTGAACAGACGTTTACCAGATTCATACCCGTACAGCGGGCTGCGCTGACCTAACCCATGTTGAGAGTTGTCTTCTGGGACTACATAAGCGCCAGAGAACCAAAGGCATGGTCAACTGTTTTGTTGACCTAGCCCTCCTGTTAGCTAGGTGCATGATCTAGATGGACTGGAAGTCCATGTCCCTGTGATTGCACACTGGGTGGAAGCAGAATCTGCAACCCATCACAGAGAAGAGGCACAGGACTCCCCAGGAGGGCTATTGCGGCACTATGGGACAAGATAGTCCTCACATTTCAAAGTGACGCCTACAATGGATGCAGTCCTAGACTGCCCTGTCCTTCACACCACATTATTACAATCGTTCCATCCATAAAGAGATCGCACCGAGGGGCCGATTCTGATGTCGTTTGGAAAGGCTACGAATGGGATTCGGTTTTACAGAATCCGACTCAGAACCCTTGTTTCCGAACGAATCGTATACATTTCCCAACAACCAATTACAATGCATGGAAACCATTCGAGCATGCCGAATCGGTTCAAAAAGGCATCCGGACAGCCTGAGTCTTTCAGAGCCAATTCGTACAGCTCTATGAACAAGGTTTCTGGATGAGCGATTACGATGACCGATTCGGAAAGCCGTCCCGATTCGGTTTGCCTGAGACAAAACAGCTATCGGAATCTGTCTTAGGGGGGCCATTGTCGGCCCCCTTCACCTGGAGGCATACGAATGGGGTGTGTGGGGGTACCCAAGGGACCCCTCTTCCCATCCATGCACAATGTGGCAGGCACCATGGGGTGCCCGCAACAGGGTGCGATGTTTGCCCCAACCATCAATTTTTTCAATGGGAGCCTGTGTTATCGTTCGGAACACAGCCCCCCAATGAAGTCAATGCGAGCCCGACCAAACGATGTTGGGTAGCATTGTAATCGGTCATTCGGACTCGCAGACCCTATTCGTTCGGAAACGAGTCTGAGACGATTCATTAGGAACAGCGTCCGAACTACATTGGAATCGGCCCCTTACTGTATAACTACCACACCAGGCATTAATGAGTTCAGGGTTGATGCCTCATTGTCACATACATTAAGCCTCTAACACCTCTACCACTCACATACATTAAGCCTCTAACACCTCCACCACTCACTGCTGTATTGTGTTTAGGTTAGCATTTTTTTTTTGTTCTTTCTATACAGATTTGCCTTGTTGCATCCTCCATGAGTGTAATCTCAATGTGCTGATACTTAAACAACCATCCCATATGTACTGATGATCATACTGCGCAGCTCTTTAAACTCAATAAATTGGTGTAAAAAAATGGCCAAGATTCTTATGAGCTGCCATTTCACCAATCAGTGTAAGAATTAAACACAGCTAAAAGATCAAATATGGTTTGAATACTCCCAGATTCTCTACAATGTATAAAATAATTAGATTAGACATAAAACATGCTTTTAAATCCTCAACATTTAATTCAAGCACACAAAACTGGAAGAATCAAAGGGAAGATTAAAAAAATATTTTACTGAAATCCCTAAATAACAAAACTCATGCAAAATAATCTTAAATCTTTACTGCTGCCTTGTATAACAAAGTTTACATTGTGTGGGCACCTTCAGAAAGAAATAAAAATGACTCATTTTCTCTCACTTTCCTTTCTTTGAATATCATTTTTATTTGTGGCTGTGCAGGTATTTACCAGTTTTTTATATGTTTACACTCATGAGGGTTATTTCCCTTTCAGTTAGATTTTAGCAGTTATTATAGGTATAAACCTTTAACAGGATAGCCTACCCATTATGTATATCTCACAATCTTAAGTCTTGTTACATATTTGTCCCTGAATAGAAATGTCCTACTGGCTTAGGCAGCAGAGTTAGGGCCTGATTACAAGTTTGGCAGCGCGGCAACGGGTCTGCCCGCTACTGCACTGCCAAACCCGTGGTCATGTCGCCTCAAGATTACGAGTTAATCTCGTGTCTGGCGAGTTCTTTTGTTGATGATCCATGGCGGTGCCCCGAAAATGGGCACCGCATTGGGAACGCCAAAAACAGTTCCTGCACATCATTGACATGTTAAGTCCATGCGGTGCATGAACTGGGGTGCATGCATACAGGGTTGCACATGTTGTGCCCCCCTGCATGCATCCACATGGCGTGAGGCACCAGGTGGGCTTGGAAGGCCCCCTTTGCTTTCTTTCCGACACAGTTTTCATGGCGGTGGAACATCCATGAAAAGCGTGGCAGAGAGGAAACTTGTAATATGTGTGGCGGGACTGCGGTGGTCCTGCCAAGCATATTGCGGACTCCTGGCCGCTGCAACAATGCAAGGGAACAGCGGTTCTCTAGTGGCTGTTGCTTGGCAATGGTGGTCCGACTGCCCTAATTGTATTGGCTGCCGGGAGACTGACACCGCCGCACCCCTATGAGTCTGGTGGTCTGTGCACCACCAGACTAGTAATTAGGCCCTAACAGGCACATGCATCAACCATTTTTGTGAGCGCAAAGGCTGCGATTCGCAAAACTCGTCTGTTTGTGCCCGCAAAAAGGGCATTTGCGATGCATCAAGGTTCAAGGCACTCGCAATTTGAGGATTCGCAATTATATGCGATTTCTCAAATTACGATTGCATTTAAGGAATCGCAATTTGCGATTCCTTAAATGCAATGCAAGAACCACTTTAGAATAGCGATTTCGCTAATAGGGGGCGCAAATTACCATAAAGTTGAACTTGAGGGTAATTTGCAAAAACTTTGAAAAATGCACTTTAGTGCATTTTTCAAAGTTTCATGTTGCGCACACACATGCAACTATTTCAGGGATGCAACAGGGTGTCATTTTGACACCCTTGCACCCTTGATATCGCATGTGCAAATTGCGAGTACCTATTGGTACTTGCAAATTGCGCATGCAATCTCCTATTCATTCCTATGGGCCTGCAGGCGCATAGGAATGAATGGGGAGCCATTCCTTAATTGCAAGTCGCAATTTGCGAGTTGCAATTAAGGAATTTGTAGGAATCACTATTTTCTCAGCGATTCCTACTTGCATAGGTATTTGCACGTCCTGATTAGCGAATCCTCAATTTGCGCTAATAAGGAATCGCAAATGGCATGTTTGATGCATGTGCCTGTCAGTGTGCAAGGTACAGAGGTCCTGCTGATTCAACCAGCAGCGATATGCATTATGTTAGTCTAGCACTACAGACTCTAAGCACATAACAATTCTTGATGTAGATTATGAAATTTCTCCACACGAGTCTTGAAATAACGATCATAGCAACAAGACTGTGCTCTCTCGCAGCAAATAAATAATGAGAAAACATCAGCCAAATGTATCAGAAAAATCAGCATGAGGTATCAGTGAAATATCAGTTTGCAGTAATTCAGAAATGCACTCATCTTTTCTCTAGGATGTCATACTCTGAAAACATACCAAAGTAGTTTCAAACATCAGATTGTCTTTTCTGCATTTTCCCTAAATAAGTCCTCGACTATCAGTTGGTCATTTTCATTAAATACGGTCAGTTTCCCCCAAAGCCAATAATTTATTTTTAGTAAATATGCTCACTTTGACCGAAAATATCAGCTTGCCAACCTTAATTAATAATTAATATGTTAACTATGACCCCTGAGTATTTATTTTTCTATTTTAGTGAATGTACTAATTTTGCTCCCAAATGTCAGTTTGAGGGTATTCAATCCAGAAGCTGGAAAATGCTTGTCTGAAGACCAGAGGCCAGGTATTGTTATATCTCGCTTCTGCATGATCCATTCTTGGACCCTTCTTTGCCCGGAAGCCCAACCCCTACGGATGAGTTAGACTCTGCTGCACCAATAGGTAGGTGGTAAGAGAAGAGATCAGCAGGGTGAGGGCAGGAACAATATGATCTCATCCCTCATTCAGACAGACTGGCAAAGCTGAACATCTGCATGGGTAATTTTCTCTTCGGTGCATCAAACATGTGCCGCTGTTACTAGGCAAAGGGGATACTATAATGTCAAAGTCTTAAGCATTACGCATACCCACTAACTTAATTTACTCAAGGAAGCGGGAAGACTCCGTTATCTCCTATAATCCGAACTCTGACTGACAACTTGGTCAGAGGCTGGAGTGCTTTGCCGTGTATGGCAGTCAAGTCTTTCCAGGTGAAAGAGTTTGGAAAGGGCTTAGGAAGAACTGAAGGGAGGACAGGACTGGTGAACTCAGGGAACAATAGAAAGATGTACCCAGCTGATGTATGGAGGAAGGGAGAGATGAACTACCACAAAACTCCGAGGAGGGACATAGATATAAGCGTCAATCAATTGACCCTGGACTGCCGTCTAGGGTCATCTGGTTGAAATGTAAGCCAGGCATGGGACTGACCTGCGCCTAATATCATACCATGCATCATGTACATGAAACATGACGCTTTCAGGGTGCTAGCAGTGTTGAGCTTGTGGATTCATGTAATCCACCTCTCTGGTACTTCCCGTTGTCAAAAGAAGCTAGCAGTATCATTGCAAGTTAACACACCTACAAGTATAGTGAAAGTCTCCGAGCAGAACATTCAAATGAGAAGGCCCAATGCATCAGGGCAATCATAATGTCGGCTCTGAAATGGCTTGAAGTGGCCTTCAACTCGGCCTGAAAATAATTGGGTCATAGAAAAAAATCTTAAAGGTGGCACACAGCAGATCATTTGCTTATTTCGCAATCTTCTCAATTCATAAACAATCAATTTACATGGTTTTATCATCAATTTATTAGGAAACACCAGCCCTGTTAGTCTTTCTTCAATGGTTATCAGATGTGAAAATTATTATGGACAACGACGTAGCAAATAGCATCATCAGGCTTGTTTTAATCATGAATGTTAGACAACCTTAATAATAATGTGAGGGAACATCTTCAGAAGGACCAATCTGGAGGATGGATATGATGTGAGCTCCACAAATCCGGATGCCTCTTGTGAGGTCACAATTAACATGGAAAGTCCAAGTCAAGGAGGTCCGAGCAGGACACACTCCTTTGATGCAGCTGCCTTTAATGATAGACTCGTCAGTCTGGGTATTGAGTTACCTCTCGGTCTGAAATACAGTTTAAACTTGTGATAAAGACCAGTTGATATGTATTAGATTTGTTACATTTCGGTACAGATCTCTGGTGCTTGGAGAAAAAGCAGCAAAGGTATCTTATCACAAGAATTCACTTTTCACAGGGACCAAGTCCACATAGTAAAAGTTTACTCAGCAGAACTGGTTACAGCTCGGTCAAGATTCCAGCACTCCCTTTAATTCCACACAAGCCAGCAGGTTACTTTGGAATCGGAGGCCCCTCCTCAAGCCACAGCTTTTAGACTGTCAGCACCAGACAGAGGCCTCAAATCTCTGGAGCTCCAGTTCAGAAGGCTAGATGTTTTCACCTGTGCGTTGTGGGATTTCATTTCCAGCAGGAGAATTCAGGCTGCAGGTGGCTTTTTGACAGCTATAACAGGGATTTCTTGAATTGTTCTTCCCCACTTCTATTTTTGAACACAGTTTGAAAAAGTTAAAATAAAAATATATATCCTCTTGTGACATTAGGTAAAGCTATCCAGTGAGTCCTATAATATTTGCCACCCATGACATTCTCACGTTTATAGTAAACTGACGCAGCACAAGAGTGGAATATTTGGTTTCAGTACAAACAAATATCACAGAGGTGTTATGGGTAAAAGAAAAGTAGTGGTTGGTTTTCTCCCTGGTGCAAAGCTCTCTTAAATGAAAAACAGCTTGCACATGCATTAGGGGTGACCTCCAAAAAGAACAAAGGCATTCCACATATGTGTAAAAGAAAAACAACTGCTTTTTCGCAGATTTATGTAGCCAGAAAGTCTGCAAAGAATTCTCTAGTGCATAGAGTGCATAACAACAGGAACCATTTATACCTTTCATGCAAAAGGAAGATGGCAATTGACACCTCTGCCATCTCTTCCTGCTCTTTGTCCAACAAGGTCTTGTATCTGCCATCTGCTGCGAATACAGGAGGACCCATTAACTAAAGACACTTGGATTTTCCCCATCAATTAGGGGTAGTTAATTATGTTCAGTAATTAGCTCCTGATATTAAACATTGCACTTTCATTCCTCATCACTTTGTAAAGAACGTAATCCAAATCCAATTTTTTTATATGTGCCTTTCAGTCAACACGACCCATAGGATGCAATTTGTCTCATCTTCTACAACCATTACTTAGAACATAGTTTAATATGTTCAACAATTTTGAGGAGGTCCGAAGCTGTAGTTTGAAGTACCTGTTGGCTCAGTGTGGTACCGTAGTTAAAAATGAAATTTTCGGACTTATGGGGATAAATTATATTCTCATAAATGTGCACATTTGTAACTCTGTATCTGAGCAAGCGTCGTGCACTGCTATAATTCATTTATTATATATTAGTGTGGTCATGATGATGATAAGGCTGATGATAATGTTGTTGTGGAGCGAAGGTGAGGATGGTGTTGCTACACTACACAGGGCCTTGCAGTGGGATGGACCTGTCACCCGATAGCCTGTCAGGCCATTGACTTCTTTTCATTAATAAAGAAGACCTGCAATTGGCAGAACATTTTTCCAGTGGGTGGGTGGATGGAAGGTGTGGCAGCAGGCTGAATTATTCATAACAGTGTCACAGATGATAGGATGGTTGAAGGTAAGAAGATCCTTAGAGCTCTATAAATATAGCTCAGCAGCCTTTGGAAAAAACATATTTTGATAAATCACATCACACATCAGAAATAGGCCTTGAAATGCATATCTTAAAACTTTATCAAATAGAGGTGGAAAAGGAGTAGGATAGACTTGTATCAACAGCAGATGTTGGCAGGGTGGCTTCATGCAGGCCTGATGTGTAACTGCTAAACTGCACTCAGGCCCGATGGGTGGGTCACGGGCCTGAGGAATAGCCCGCCGTTTCCAAGTCTTGTCTCTTTTTATGTAGGCCCTCCCAAATAACAAAGCCCACCCAGGCTCCAATACGCCCTTCCATCCTAACTCAGCCAATCCCTAATGGAACTGGAGAACTTGATACAATGAACATTGTAATTGAGTCAGAGAGTACCCACCTCCTCTATGAACAGTCACTGAAATGTCACCCACAAAACCTGACCTTCGGAACCACAACACTACCTGACCTTAGGAACCAATAGAGACCTAGAGTCCATAGTATATTCACAACCAGGAGAATACTCTGTGATACAGTAGGGCCTACCTGAAGCCCAACCCCGCCTAAAGCTGTGAGCAGTGAACTACGTGAAGGAACTAGCACACCCCGAGCCTACCTCTGCAGGCAGTGACCCTCCTTCTAAGGCACCTTGAGTTCATCTGAGCTTGTTACACACTCTCCACGGGAAGGCCAGTGCACATGACTGGTCAGGCAGAGCCTGCCCCACAGACCACCATACATTTATATTTATATTGTCTCTTTTTCTTGGCTACAGATGGTGGTGTGGGCCCTGTGGGCCTGCCTGTGGTAGGCCTAGGTCAGCCACGGTGAGTGGGCCAAACCATGTCTTTGTTGTGTACCCATTAGACCCTGGGGTTGTAGGAGCAAATAGGGAGTCTGGTAGGCACTTCGGGCGAGTTTTTGGCTGATTGACCAATTGATGCTGCTTTGTGAGCCTCTTGGCTCTTGGACCTTTAGCACAGGCTGACGATAGCAGGAAGCAGTGGGAGCAGCTGGAGGGAGCTGCTGGCAGCTCTCTTCCCCTTCACTTCGTGTGGTCTATCTGAAGGTCCAGGAGACTGGGGATGGTGTTGGTATCTCAGAAAAGGAACCAATCGTGTTCACTGGCCCCTATCTCAGTACACGAGCAAGTCATTGTGCGCGTGACCTCATGAAAATGGCAGCCAATGAATTGGGTGATGGCATCAGCGGCCACCCTGACATGGGAGTGGAGGTGGAGAGGAGAGCATCTGGAGGGCTCAGACGGGGTTAGCTGTAGGAAGATTTAAAGATAACGCTCCATATAGAAAGCAGATCCTTTACAGCCTTAGGCTCATCATTTTAATCAACAAAATCAACATGTTCAGCATAAAACCTATTACGGGGCACATCAGATTTCGTGCCCTAAAACGAGTACCCAAGCAGTCCCAGAGAGTGCACCAACTACTCTCACCTCAAAACAGGGTGAGAGGTGATTTTCTGCACATTAGTGACACTAGCATTCGTGTCTACCACAAATATTGTCTCTTGTCATGTCTCACTAACGTCATTAACGTAGGACGTGCTTGTACAGCTCTCATTAGAACAGGTCTGCAAATGCTAAATTGGGTGCAAACTCCAATTTGCACCCAAATTGGGATTACATCCCAGTCACAAATTGCACAACAACTGTATTTTTTCCATTCACATTTTGTTAAGTAAAATCTGTGCCGTTTGCCCCCATCAGAAGGTAGAATAACATGTCCAATTAATGTGTTATTCCTCATTCTGAGGAGCATTAATTGGTATTAGGCATGCATTGCACACCCTATATATCCCTAATTCCGTTCAACTAGCTTTTATCGGGGGCACATTTGCCCTCAGAAAGGCATGCAGTTTGCTTCCCTCCCTGAACGAAAGCCTAAATTGTTTTTTTCCTGTCCACTTTCTATATAAGCAGGGTGGATGTGTACTGTTCTTCCAGATGGAGGGCTGCACATTGACTTATAATGCATTACAGACTGAGACAGGTCTGTGCCTTCCTAAACACCCTTTCTATTTTATTTGATTGTGGGGGGTTGTTCCTGACCAGGCCAGCTTTCCAAAACCCCCTCTTGATCTGCACTTAAACAATGTCCAAGAGCAGGCCTGCATGTGCCGAGATGCGCCCCTTGCTAGCATGCCTATGTCCGTCCTCGCTCAGCACAGGCTGAGGCCACCGAACACTGTCAACTTTTCCCATTGTTCGTCAAGATGAGTAGCATTCTCTTGCATTATGTTAGTTGCTAATAGCATAGCTGAGGTTCAAATTTTAGGCCAGCCCTAAACACTGTGTAACAGTTTGAATGTTGTATTGCATCACCATGGAATCCTCCCAAGATTAGTGGCTTGATTCACAAACGGCCTCTGCAGTCTGAGCGGAGGCCTCGCAGTCATGGTGGGGGTCCCGCACTCATGGCGGGACCTCCGTAATGGACAACTGCTGTACGGAGGTCCGTCAGGGCCGGACTGGCCTTAGCAGGCACCGGGCGTTTACCCGGTTGGCCGCCAGGGTGGGGGCCGGTTTGGGGCCCCTGGGGGGCCACTTTTGTTACTGGGGCCCGGCAATATTGGCCCCCTGTAACAAAATCGGCCGTAATCGGCCGTGGCAGACAGCTCGGCCGCACCCCTTCTCCAACCCCCTAGGGGGGCCGACTGAGCAGTTTGCCAGGGCCGGTTTTGGTTCCCAGTCCGGCCCTGAGGTCCCTCCACAAGTACAAGACCCCGCCGCGACTGTGAGGCCTCCTCCGTGGCTGCAGAGGCCATTTGTGAATCAGGCCCAAAGTATCTAGGGCCATATATACATTAATGAGAGGCAACAAAATAGAAAAGCTTCATGAGAATGTAATGATAAAGACCAATATAAGTAAGGCAAAGAAAATCCTCTGTTAGCGTATTGTAAAGATGACTCTGGGTCGTAGCACAAGGTACAGCAGAAATAATTTATTGCAGAATAAACTATTGGTACAAAAGCAGCAGATCTTGCATCTACACGACCAACCGACCAGACTCGTTCTCCCAGCTTCGCCAACACACGTTCCACATTCTCTCTACCCTCTGGGCTTCCAATCTGAACACTCCGCATTCTCCCATGCACACGGACGACCTTCCAACACCACTTACCAACATCACCACACATCTTCCCCTTTTAAATTGCACAAGGCAGAGATTACAAAAATATATAAAGCATAACAATAATAAAACTTAGAATGAAAAACTATGATACAATGGTATAGCATAAAATAAGAAATATATAATACACACTTTGAAATAAATGAATTACAATGCACAACTGCAAATGGAAAAGGGAGGTGCCCCCGAAGCTCAGTTTCGTAATCTACATAATCACTCAACCAGGTAGGTTTCCTTATAATCCATCAATAAACCTAGTGAGAAAAAAGGGTCTAAGGGAATATAGTTTATAGACCTGCCCAAGTACCACTCCCCTACTACTAACTTATGCACAAAACAACAGGAACTGGGGGTCTTATAACGGACAGCAAAAAAGGGGATAAGTGAAGATAGACTGAAGTGCAACAGACCAAATCAAACCTGGCCACGAGCAGAGCATGGATTACCATCAATCTTACTCGAAGTACAGAGCAAATGGTGAGAGAAAGGTGGCTCTCATGATCAGTAATATCATTTGGTGATCCAACTATTTGGCAGAGGTATGTCCCTTGATCATGGGGACTACCTCGCTAGTTTGAAGCTCTGTTGTTATCTCAGGCTGGTAAGTATTAGCCAGCAACACATGAAGTGTAAGAGATTGTGAAGAACAAGGATCGTGATCCTATCGTGTGCAGTGCAAGAAATAGAAAAAGTGAGAACTAAAAAAGGTTGTGTAGAGAGGACAAATCTTGATGTGCCGAGTACTCCACACACCTTGATTAAAAAGGTGTAACAAGGTTATAGCAGTACTAGCAAGTGACTACTATATAAAGGTCAACATGTTTCAGCCATCCGGGTTTGACTCCCTACGGCTTTCGTCAGGACCTATGTTGCACTGAAACAAGCTACTGCAAAAAGTACAAAAAGTACATTACTAGGCGTGAAAAAAATCACACTTATCTGCATGTGAGAGGTTGAATAGAATTGGAAAAATACAACCTTAAACGCTCAAAATCCTCAGAGGCGTAGAGTGTAATCATCACCTAGAAAATAAAGCACCTATTGCACACAGTCCAAAACACACACACCAAAACAGAAGTGCTGTCATTTTAAGCAAGAATCTTTCTTAGCATTATCAATAAGCATATCAAAATTGCTTACCCCACGTGCTCTAGGATTGTACCTCACCTACCCTGGAACCATGCTCGGGTGTAGGAGGCCCCGCTCTGAGAATTCTTACAAAGCTCTGACACAGGACACAGGATCCCACGGAGAGACTAAAAAGCACAATTGGGCAACATGTTGAAGAAGCACTGAGGGAAGGGTGGATAACAACACAAGAAGCACAGTTTTTACAAACAAAATTCCCTGTCATTCCGTACTTTTACGTCCTACCCAAGGTGCACAAGCCCATGAGGCCACCTCCGGGGAGGCCCATCATCTCCGGCATAGGTTCCCTTTTGGAACCTTTGTCTACTTTCGTGGACCATTTTCTAAGACCCATTGTCCAGAAAATGCCAACATATTTACAGGACACTAAGGATGTCCTGCGACTGCTTCCACAAGTTGAATTCGACGTCGAGACAGATTTTCTAGTCTCCTTTGACGTCGAGTCTCTGTATACATCAATCCCTCAAAATGAGACACTCGACACAATATGCACTATTTTGGAAGCCACTGATTTACAGTCCATTACACCAGTACATTTCATTATGTCTTTGGCACGTATAGCAATGAAAGAAAACTTTTTCAAATTTGAGAACACCACCTATTTGCAAATCTCAGGTACCAGCATGGGCAGCGTTTTCGCGCCCAGCTTAGCGAATCTGTACGTGCATTCTTTTGAACAGGAACATGTGTTGGCCCCCACCAATCCCTTCCTCACATCGATTCGCTTATGGAAGCGGTATTATGACGATGTGTTGGTGGTGTGGCGTGGTGACCAAGAGTCAATTGGCTTATTCCATCGTTGGCTAAATACACGCAATGACTACTTGAAGTTCACAGTAGAGAGTGACAAGATGCGTCTGGCCTTTCTAGATTTATCCATCTTTGTAACACCACAAGGCCTAGCGAGTGAATTGTATCGAAAACCCATGGCACGTAACTCACTGTTGAAATATGACAGCCAGCACCCGAAGGCCCTTAGGGATAATTTACCCTATGGCCAGTTTTTAAGAGTCCGAAGGAACTGCTCTACAACAGAGGGCTTTGTAAAACATTCTAACCTCTTAACAGAACAACTCAAAGAGAGACTCTATCCACACAAACTGATCAAACGGTCATGTAAGAGAGCCTTAAACAACAACCGTGAAGCTTTGCTAGACATACCCACATCTAAACCACCCCTTGAACGGTTGACGTTTGTCAACACGTTCAGTACTCTATCTAACAGTATCAAGAAGAGTATCAAAAAACATTGGCGTATCTTAAATAGCTGCAATGACAATATTGCTCCACCATTGTTTGCCTTCAAAAGATCAGGCAACTTAAGAGACAGACTGGTACATACACGTCCCCAGGCGTGCATACCAAGGCCACTGGGGACTCTTTGGGATTTACCGCCAGTCTCTGGACATCATCCATGAGGGGGTTGCTCGGTTTGCCCACAAACCACCCATAGCACTACTATAGACATTGGTTCCGACAGCCCTTGGATCCAAAATCAATTTACTAATTGCAACAGTAGTAACTTGATTTACCTACTCACATGTCCGTGTCACATCCGATACGTGGGTATGACCGCTGGCAAAGTGAGGGCACGCATGCTTGAACATAAGAGCACGTTCAGGTGCAAAAAACTCACAACCAGACTTACTAGACACTTTGTAGAGGCGAACCATGCTGCAGAAGAGTTTCACTGGACGGTATTAGAAAAGCCTATTATACCTCTGCATATGAGTGATGTTTCCAGATTCCTGTTCATCAAAGAACAGCAATGGGTATATAAACTTCATAGTGACACTCTAGGTCTAAATGATGATATACCTTGGACCAGCCTGTAGATATACAGTTCAAAAAATCTTGATTAAAAATTCTTGATTGAAAAATTCTTGATTGAGGGATCACCTGAGCATAAGACTACTAAGGGCTTCATACATGACGAAATTACTGACAGGTTATATAACACTCGATTCCTGGGAATGACATCCACTGCCGACATATAGATATAATTTTTAACATGATTCATAGAGATCTGTATGTGTCAGGAACTTCTAATGCCAAGCATCTTCTTCTTGGTACAACTTCTAGCTTGCCAGTACGAATGACCGGTTGGCTGATTTATATAATATCCCTATTGTCAGTAGTCTGTAACTCTATGTCCCTTTCAGACTCTTACTCTTAGAGCATTTAGAAACAATTTTTCTTACATGTGATGCAGTACTAGGCATTATAATAACGGAATGGATGAGTCAGTATATACAATTATGATTCCCCTTAGAACTACGATTCTGGTCTGCATGATATCACTTTGCAGTTTCATTTAATTAGCCAAGATACTGGAGCGCTACAGGTACCACCAGACCGTGTAGGATAAATACAGCTCCATGTCATATAGCGTAACAATACACTATTGGCCCGCTCATAATTCAGGGCTTTATACTGTAAATGTTACATTGTCCGCAGATAGCAGCCTCGAGCAGACGCTGCAGGATCTGAGCAATGGGTGACTTTCATTATTTCATTATTTCATTATTTGATTTTATTATTTGATTGTAGTTTATTTATCCCTATGATACTGAGCATCGCGCATTACATATTATGCGCAATCTTAGCGGCGAAGTATGGACGGGTTTTCCTTGCATCTAAGCTAAACTACATTTCCCTAGCAGCATTACGTCACTTTTAGTTCTTGGTATACGCCACTCACAGACAGCGAGGGGTGACCTCAGTGGGCGTGGCAGCTACCGCTGATCGTTACGAGGCGAGACAGAGAACATGATTTAAGCGCACTCTTCAGTCCTCTCGCTGCCTCCCACCCAGCTCGACCAGGTCTGGGGCAACGACGGAGAGGTAAGCGTTCCTATATGTTCAGAATGGATGCGTTTTCCTTCAAAAGGTGTGTGCGTTTTGTCAGCAGAGGACTCATTGGACTTTGTGCCTTGTCTTCAGTTTTTTCAGTTTTTTAGTTAATAGCGCTTGGCTGAGATTGCAGCCTGACTTAAATTATTTGCTTTATGTTAATCTGGTGTTTTGAATTGTTCTCAGGGTGATTTAATTTTAGTGAGAGTGTAGTGTTTTTTATTCTGGATGCTAAGCCAGAACTACACAGTGGTACACTAGGGGACCGCCTCTGAGCTAAACCAATAATCACAGTTGATCAATATATTCTTTAGTTTTACAAAAATTGTAAACATACAAAAAAATGAAATAATTATAAAACAATGAAAAATTTAAGAGAATCTCTTTGCTTGTGTTTTGCTTTTTTGTTACCCACGTTACAGAGCGGGGCCTCCTACACCCGGGCATGGTTCCAGGGTAGGTGAGGTACAATCCTAGAGCACGTGGGGTAAGCAATTTTGATATGCTTATTGATAATGCTAAGAAAGATTGTTGCTTAAAATGACAGCACTTCTGTTTTGGTGTGTGTGTTTTGGACTGTGTGCAATAGGTGCTTTATTTTCTAGGTGATGATTACACTCTACGCCTCTGAGGATTTTGAGCGTTTAAGGTTGTATTTTTCCAATTCTATTCAACCTCTCACATGCAGATAAGTGTGATTTTTTTCACGCCTAGTAATGTACTTTTTGTACTTTTTGCAGTAGCTTGTTTCAGTGCAACATAGGTCCTGACGAAAGCCGTAGGGAGTCAAACCCGGATGGCTGAAACATGTTGACCTTTATATAGTAGTCACTTGCTAGTACTGCTATAACCTTGTTACACCTTTTTAATCAAGGTGTGTGGAGTACTCGGCACATCAAGATTTGTCCTCTCTACACAACCTTTTTTAGTTCTCACTTTTTCTATTTCTTGCACTGCACACGATAGGATCACGATCCTTGTTCTTCACAACCTCTTACACTCCATGTGTTGCTGGCTAATACTTACCAGCCTGAGATAACAACAGAGCTTCAAACTAGCGAGGTAGTCCCCATGATCAAGGGACATACCTCTGCCAAATAGTTGGATCACCAAATGATATTACTGATCATGAGAGCCACCTTTCTCTCACCATTTGCTCTGTACTTCGAGTAAGATTGATGGTAATCCATGCTCTGCTCGTGGCCAGGTTTGATTTGGTCTGTTGCACTTCAGTCTATCTTCACTTATCACCTTTGTGCTGTCCGTTATAAGACCCCCAGTTCCTGTTGTTTTGTGCATTCCTTATAATCCTGCCAGACCTACCTGTCCTAAGGTTTCCTCCTACGGTACTCTCCTCAGATGATGACACTCCACCTGTGATGGTATCTCTCGAACAATCATTGCTACTGGAAACCTCACCAGAAATATTACCTGTCTCCCTAGGTAAAACTTTGTCAATCACCCACCAATCACCAACACTTCTCCCGCTATTCTTGCACAAAGACAAGGAACTGAAATGGCGTACCTTCCCATTACTTAATAAGGCCACATTGCAAAATATTTTAGTCACTGTATGTGGTCTAGAGAATCTGCTTTGATCCTTCTTTAACACACTTGTCCTTTTGACTCTTACAATATCCCCCATCTGCAACTTTACAGGTTTACAACTGTGTTTAGAATCAAAGTTCCGTTTGTATGCCTGTTTAGCCTTTTCAATAGCCACTATCACTCTCTCAGGGTCCCAGTTCATCCTTCTGGCACAAGGCACCCATCCAACATTGTCTTTGGTGAACGCTGGTCTACCCCTCATCAGCTCGAAAGGGCTGTGCTCAGGTGAAGCACACAGCGCCAACCTGAATGCCCAAATGGTCCTAAATAATTCAGTCATCCATTCCACACCTCCACTTTTGGCCAACTGCCCAGCCCCTTTAATTACCCTATTGAATCTTTCTACAGCTCCATTGCCAGTTGGGTGATAAAGGGATGTGGTACAATGTTTTATACCATAACTCATAAAAAATTTCCGAAATGCCGCAGCCTTAAATTGTACTCCGTCATCCGTAGTGATAGACTTGGGCAAGCCTTCTCTTAGAAAAATTTGATCTAAAAATGGGATCACCGTCTCTGCATCAGCGTGATCCACAATTTCTACCTCAGGCCACTTTGAAAAGCTCTGCGTGCCCTGCTCCAGAACTTAGTTTCCAAGAGAACGGAAATCCACACGCCACAGTACTCGCACCTCCCCCAACTGTCACATTAAGGTAACGTTGCACACTTTAATAAACAAAATGCTTTTAGAAATCAAAAGTTCTCACCCACAGTCCCGTGCCATTAATCTGATCTGCTGTGAAGTGAACCAAGAAGTCACCGGGGTTGGGCCTGTAATACCCAGGAGTATCTTGTTACTCGTCTTCAGAGTACGTGGGTTCTGTGTACCAAGAGTTGTTACTCCCAGTCATTGCCAATTCTGTAAAGATTACTCGGGGTCATAGCACGATGTACAGCAGAAGTACTTTATTGCAGAATAAACTCCTGGTACAAAAGCAGCGGATCTTGCATCTACACGACCAACCGACCAGACTCGTTCTCCCAGCTTCGCCAACACACTTTCAACATTCTCTCTACCCTCGGTGCTTCCAATCTAAACACTCCACATTCTCCCATGCACGCGGACGACCTTCCAACACCACTTACCAACATCACCACAAGTCTGTTCTTTTTATTCCTTCTTCATTTCACAGGTAGGCAGATAAATGCGCAGTCAACACGTTTCACCAACATATGGCTTTCTTCAGGGCTGCAAGCATGTCAAAGGAACATATATTGATCTGTGAAAACAGTAGTTTGCAGATAACACCAGTGCAAAACATCACATCGAATATTTGTTAAGATCACACAATAAAACATTTAGGTGTATCATCTGTTCAAATTATAAACCCACACACCACAAGCATAGTCACAAATAAGACCTACATTTGATAAAAGATCAGACTTAAGTATGCTATCACAAACTCATGGACAATCATATTACTTTAGACATGAAAATATATTTTTTGTAAAATTTTTGATTATATAAAAATTGGATGATAACACATTATCATGAGAAACACTTTGTTAGAGACATTCTTTGCATCCCAAATTGTAATACAAATTACTTACAAACTCCAGAACAGTATGTCACACACCCCATGTGTAGTGACAGTATAAAGTATTCTAACAATGTTTGCACACAGAGAGAATACTAAAACAGCAAGCATTGGCATAGCCAATAGGTCTCGCCTTTGGGACCTTATAAGTGTTTAGCCATGCAACAGTTAATGTTGTTGCAGTAAGGATATTGTGCTGCATAACTAAATACTTATAAGGTCCCAAAGGCGAGACCTATTGGCTATGCCAATGCTTGTTTATTGCAGCCCCAGCCATGATAAATCATTGGAAAGTGTGGCAACCGTTAATGCCCTCTTTGCCTAGCGATTCCTAAATGTTTGCAAAGGGTACACTGAGACATGCAAAGACATTAGGGGGCACAACTACTAGTTTTTCAAAGTTGAAAGATTTAAAAAAAAAAAGAAGCACATATTCTTTTAAGGAACATGTGTTCCTTTAAGAAATAAAACAAAGGTTCCCGTATGGAAAGTGGATGCTGGTTGTTGTTTCTTGCAGGCCGCCATCGCTGTATTTGTAACCAACAGCAGAGAATCAGAAGCAGCAGCTTGCCTAATTATCTCAATTAGGCAGGTCGTTCTGTGGCCCCCAGGATTGGAAATATCCATGAATTCATTTATAAGCTCTTTATTTCGATGACCATCAGCAATCATAAAAATACAACAAAAACATCAATACATTAATGACCATAGCATGGAAATATCATGCTGCGACCTATCAGTACATAGGTCACTTTGCAAAGTTAAAGACAGGTCACAAAAAGCCAGTGAGCTGATTGAAACCACTGTTTGAGACTTTTCTTTTAGTACTTCTGGCCCTAAATTACTTCATTTTTGTTTGCTACACCTGCATAGAATAGGACTTGATGCATGGGTGATTAATTTGCGTGGCAGGAAGCAGTATTCCGCATGGGCTCAAACAGAGACGCATATTCTATTTTATCAAGGATATCACCGCCTGTACCAAGAACGGAAAATGAAGGGGAAATCCCTTAAAATTTGCAGGCAGAACTCCCTAGCTACCTTATGAAGAGGCATCCGAGCTGGCTGGCTGGCGGTTGTGAATAAGCTTAATGCTGCTTGCTTTTTCCGACACATGAGGGAAATGAGCTCGGTTAGAAAGAATGACAGTGACAGCCATGAAGCAGCTAAAAATACCCGCGTCTGCCTCTAGAGTGTTTCTATTTCCCGCTGGTTTCCTTCTTTAAGCTGTGCAGCCAAGAAACGGAAAGCTGACTTCTCCACATCCACCACCTGTCAATGAAGCAATCAAAGTTATCGCGCGTGCGGGCGCGACCAGGAGTTGAGTGCGCGCACGCGAGAAAGTGAAAGTACAGAAGTTAAAGTGATCGCGCCCCAGATGGTGCCTGGGCGCTGCAAGCTGGCGGCTGCACACATGCACGCTCGCGTGAATGCAAGCGCTAGGCCAGCCATAGCAGATTGTGGCAGCACTTTTTAAAGCCCCTACTAAATGTCTTGCAGAGCAGCGCATGCGCTGGCTCTAGCGAGACCTAAAAAGTCCTACATAGAAATCACAGAATAATAACAAATCTATTAGTCTTTGATGCATTGTAAAATATACCTCTGGAAACAAGGTGAGAGAAGACAAAAGGGGGAACAGTAAACATACGCAAAAAAGGTTGCATTTATTTCTTACCATCCAAGAGTGTCCAAACAAGGGTCGGCAGTTCTAACATACCCAAGTAATGCGCAGGTCTTCCATTATTTGATTATATTCTACAATAATGAGCAACAAGAATTGTTAATCCCAGCCGATACTGTGCACCCAGCACCGTGGATGAAATGTCAACACCGACCAATAGACAAGTGTAGAACACCACTCATATGTGAAGTGACGTTAACAGCATACCATCGTGCTCCCACAAATATAGATGCCAAAGAGGTGCATCCATAAACATATGAAATACCTGATGAGAGAAAAAACACAGCTGGTCAATTAAATTGGCACCTAATCTGTATACACAATTGGGGCTTCTTCACACACCTTTTCACATCTACAAGCAAAACAACAAACAAGATACCTAATTTCCACAGCCCATCCATATGCAATAATCCATAACTGGCCATCACATAGACTCTTCACTCACCAGTAATCTTTGAATACCAACGTATTGTTAACAATAATTTGTGTGATTATTAGAGTATTTAGGCCTTATTTAGAGTTTGACAGATGGGCTACTCCTTCAACACATGACAGATATTACGTCCCCCATATTAGAAGTGCCATTGGCTAAAGTACATTTATGATAGGGTGGACGGACTCAACCACGTTTGTGAGAGAGTATCCCGTGCACCAGTCTCTAAATTAGGTTCCTAATATCTATGTATCAGAGTGGCCAAACTCAATGTGGAGATGTATGACTTTGTTAGGAAGAATACTTTTTATGTTTATTGGAGAGTTGGCTCTGGAGGCCTAATCTAATCCATGCCATCTCATCCTAATATATGATCCAGTCAGTGGCATAACATAGGCCCCCACAGCCCCCGCCGTGCGGCGGTGGCCTGAGCTCCAGGGGGCCCCCTCAGCCGAGTACCCTGGCTTGAGAGCTCCTGCTTGAGTCCAGAGGGGGGCCTCTCAAAGTACTTTGCAGGGGGTCCTCAAGTTTCTTTACGGCACTGGATCCCGTATCCAATGAGAGTACAGACCAAGATAGGGAGGGAGTAGCATTATGCAGATGCAGGTTGAATACACAATGGTTTAATGAACAAATGCCAATAGACCGTTAGTTCCCATCAGAAGGTATCACATGCCACTTGGGTTGATACTCAGCTTCTTCCCAGAGAGCAGAACTAATACCTCAAGTACCTTTTGAGTTCCAGAATATTATGTTAGTGGGGACTTTGGTCTTTTCGCTGAAAATCTATCTGTTTCCTCTTTTTGGGACACATAGACGATCTCTAACTTGGTAACCATAGCCCTACATTCGATGTCCTCGAAACGGAAATGGACGTCAGTGGTGTAACAGTTTTTATTTTAGTATACCTTCTCCAGCGATTCCCAGAATTCCCCATGCAATCAACTTGGTGCTTCTAGAGATGGGATTAGATGGGTCTGCTCTAGCCTGGAGTAGATCCTGTTTATGAGACTGAACCCAGACTCTTTCCCTTCTTATACATTTGTCCCACACAGGCCTCCATATCCATATCTTGTTCTATGTCTATGTCAAGGCTTTGCATGCCCTGCTGCATGCAAACAGGTCCCACTTTTGCATGATGCTGACGGCTCTCAACACATCCCCTCAATGGAGGGTGAGTTGGATGTGTTTTCCAGCGATATCTGGCATGCCAGTCAGATGGTCCACGCATGCTGAAGCTGAGCGCGCTCAGATCGAACGTTTTAGTAATAGGAGGTCAGGAAAGTCTTTGATATTCAGTCTATAGGGTTGGAGACTTTGCATTGTGGCTTTAAGATGGACTCCAATTTCGTATTAGCTTCCTAGGAAAAGGTTGTATTGTGCTTTGTGTTATCCCAATTTAAGGACCATGCATAAAGTTGCCCCAAACTCTACCCATTAAAGATGAGTGGTGTAGTAATGGGTCTTGTAATACACTACTTACGTATGTGGGAAAGCAAGACTATCTATTTAGACAATTACAGATATCTGAGAATCTGATTCCCACCTAATATCAGTGGCCACATATCTGATCAGGTCACCACCCATCCTGTTTAATAGATCAAAACATGAACAACTCATGATACAATCCATTACATTGTGTGTGGTTGGTGGAGCACTATCATTCTTTTGATATGTAGAATTATTTTTTAGCAGAAAAAAGGATCAGCAGTTACTTTAAATAAATATTACATGAGAGACCAAAAATGAAAAAAAAATATTCGGAATAAATATATCTCATCGCTCCCCTGTTACACGTTATGGGTGATAAACTGTATGTATGCACAGTTATTCCCTAATTTGTCCTAATTTAACAATTTTAACTGTCAATAAGATGTAATAGAAAAGAGGAAATAAAGTAAATAAAACAAATAAAATTAAACACCCACATCAGTAAATATTAATTCACATAAATCATAGGACTAAGTGCACGCCTATGCCGACACTTTTCTTTTCAAACTGTATTCTCTCATTCTTGCAAAGTGCATCCAGATGTAAAATCCATTGTGTTACAAAAATATTACACTTTCCAGTTTAAAGTGTTTTGTGGCCATTTGTACCGCACGCACAACTCACCACTGGAGTCCCAAGGGAAGTGTGTGCATATCTGTGCTATAACTCAGTATCGCACAAGATGAACATCTACTAATCTGTTTCCCAAACACCATCTCAGTACACTAGAAGTCCTCTGACCTGTAATCTTCTTTATCCATCTGGCAGTCTCAAAACTTAGGTTTAAGAGTATCTGCAAGGATATTACACCTCCTCCACAACGGCGGAGGAGCGTCGCCCCACTGGCTCAGATCCAGCAGCTGAAGAATAAAACAATATTTTATTATCATTTTATTTTTCAGCGGAGCTAGCGTGTGCAGGGAGGGGCGGGCCGGGCCATGGGAGGGGGAAGGAAGAGTGGTAGGTGCACTTTTAAGTGTGCATGTCAGTTTGGCCGGCCGTCTTAAACCAGCCAAACTGACATGTGCACTTATGTATTTCCAACGAGCCGTACTGCACTGCCGATTTGGAGAAACAGCACAGACTCCCTGTGCCTGAGCGAGCGTTAATCCAGCCTGCTCAGGCCAATACCCACGCAGGGATTGTATGAGGAGTCTGTGATGACAGGAACTGGAAGCAGACGGCCGGCACCACCAGGTAAGTCTCTTATAATTATTTTTTCAATTATTAACCCCCCCACGCACCCTCCCCACCACTCTTTATCTGCGTAGACCGCCACTGACCCCGAACATTGGCTGGATTCTATATCTGACAATTTTGGTGTTCTAACTGGGAAACAATATAACTACTCTCTGCTTTAATTACCTTAATTGAACTGAAAGTTATATCTATGCAAACCATGGCCAGAGCTTTTCAGTAAGCAAAATACCCAGTTCTATCTTCACTCCTCACTGTTCTGCAGCTAATCTCCTCTGCATTATTTGTCCTTTTAACAGATATTGACATGTATGTAGACTGAATTAATCAATACAAAGAAGGTACACCCATTGCTCTTATGAAATTAACTCCTGAGAGTAGGGGTGGCAGTGGATCAGGTTTATTATACATCTTAAAAAAACATTATTAGCCAGTTTATATTTTCATCATTTCAAATGCTCAAACTCTCTCTTATAGAAATTCCAATTTATGGCTAATGTTCAAGGATCAAGAGCCATTTGTGTGTTACAGAAAGGACCCTGTTATGATTTTCTTGCAGGGTTCGCCTGAAAGTTGTTTCATGGTACAATAGTTAATATCCCCCCAAAACTTTAAAATATCCTTGCAGGTTTTCTGATTATGATTGACAGTTACTGGTGCACCCATTGATCCTGTACTTTTATCTCATTAGATTAAAGGAAATTTAGGGAAATCTGGGCACTTACTTCTTGTTCCATGCTACACAGCATGGATCAAACCCCGTCTCTAACAAACATTGGCAAAGCCAATAGGTCTCGCCTATGCAAGAGGTATTGGCTTTGCCAATGTTTTTTAGCCATGTTGTACACCAGCGTGGCTGCTGTTCAAGATGGCTAAAAGTTAGTGGCATAGAGGAGAGTGGCGTGCAGTGGAGAAGTGTGGCAAAGAGTGGTGAAGAGCAGAGTAGAGTGGAATGGCAAACAGTGGAGAGTCGTAGAGTAGACTGGAGTGTCGTGGAGTGGAGTATCGTGAAGAGGAGTGGAGGGACGTAGAGTGGAATAACATGTCATAGAGTGGAGTGTCGTAGAATGGAGTGCCATGGAGTGGAGTAGAGTGTTGTAGAGTGGAGTGCCATAGAGTGGAGTTGAGTGCCTGTAATGAAGGTAAATTAGTCCAGTAGCTGAGGTGTAGATGAATGAAGAAGGTTTATTGATATAAAACATGGATGGTATTGAAGATAGATGTATATAATAAAGCGAGCCCCACCAGGATCAGCTTCCTTGCTGCTTAGCCTATACTCTCAACTGACACTCCACAACCAGGTATCCCAACCTTCTATTACCTCACCGTGCACTCCAACATTCCACAGTACATCCTCACTGGCTGAGCAGCAAGGGAAAGGAAGCAGGAAAGATGCATTGCACTGGAAACCAGATACCACACATCTTCCCCCTTTACAAATCAGCAACAAAGAGATAATACCAGACGTAAGCATGGCAATATCATAAGTAACATAGAAGTGAACATGCTGCCAACAACGTAATGTAAACTAAGGCAGCACAAAGCAATTCATGGAAAGGCAATCAATGAATACATAAGATGAAATTCAAACGAAACACTATAATAAGGAAGGAGAAGACAAATCAAAGATATATGAATAGTGACATGACACTTATAAGGAAGAAGAAGACAATACAAAGATAAACGAATAGTGACATGACACACATCTTCCCCTTTGTCGGAGCAAAAACAGAAAAAGAAAATGCAAGATACAACCCTGGTTTCAATACAATATAAAATTACATATTAAAGGCTGAAGGGGAACAAAATAGTGCAGGGGAAACACCTAATGAAGAAGAAAAAATTAGAATAAAGCATGTTTCTCACCATAGGCACAGCAATACCAACACAAGCAGAAATACAAACACAGGACAAAACGTCCAGAGTACACCAGTACACACCAGTTGGCCAGACAAGCAAGTAGAGGATAAACAGCGAACGCCAAAAAATGAAAAGCAAAGTACAACAACCAGGAAAGACAAAAGGTTCTCCCAAGAAGAGAAAGCAAGCAGGAACATCCTAGACACACAGCAAGAGGAAGGGTGAGAAATGCACCCGCTAGGAGTACTAACAACAACTGTAAACCTCAAGGTACTCCCAACAAAGAAACCAAACAGGAAACACATACACGCACACATGAAGAAGGGTAAAAAATTCACCCTTTAAAAGTACCTAAAATAAAGACATTTGAGGAAAGGACCCCAAATGCCAGACTATCCACACACAATACTTTAGCACAAAGGTAGAATAGAACCTGACAGAAATTAATAAAAATCACAGTAAATGTTCCCAAACAGAGGAACTTTGTAAACCAAATACTAAAAAGTACAGCTCGTGGCAACTTTAAAATGGGGACGGTTAAACTGTCATGGTGCAGCGATAATCAGACTGGGCATAAAAATCGGCAATACAAACATAAAACTTACAGTTACCGATCAAAGCACAGCCAATAGTCCCACCGAAATGCACAAAGTAATGAACTGGCAAAGTGCGCCAATTTCTCCGTTTCCTCTGAGGTGCTGGTATGTCACTGCGGGGAAAGCAGAATCAGCAGGACAGGAAAGGCAATCACCATCAGCAGGATGTCAGGTTGGGAACAGGCAGCAACAAGCCCCTCTATTTTTTGTGCCCTTTTGCCTTCTGTGCCTCTCGTTGCCCCTCTATTTTTGTGCCCTTTCCCTTCTGTTCCCTTAGTCGCCCCGCACCGCTCCCGCCGCTGCGTCCCCTGCGGCCCCGCCCCCCTGACTGCCCATTCACTGCCCCCGCCTCCCGCCTTCCAGCTCCCCATATATGCTGGCCGCTGAGCGGTGAGGAGAGCGACCCTTGACCCTACCAGGTAGGTTGCTCCCCCTCCGCACAGCACCGCCTGTGTGCCCCTGCTCCAGCTGCCGTTGCTGAGGAAGTTCGAGGCGCTCCTCCACCCGCAGGCTACCACCTGCGCCTCATCCCTGATGGCCAGTGGTAGGCCATAGGTTGGTTCTTCTCCGCTATTTTTCCGCTAGTTATTGTATTGTAGTGTATTGTTTTTCACTGTATTGCCGTTATTTTCATTGTTGTGCCTGTGACTGCTGTTCTCTGTCTTCCCCCGCTGCTTGTACTTGATCTGTGCCATTTTTTCCCTCTGTTCCACTCGCTGTCCCCGTGTCTCTCTGCCCATTTTTTCTTTCTGTACCCCGCGCTATCTCCGTGTCTCTCCGCCCGGTTTTTCCTTCTGTACCCCTCGCTGTCTCCGTGTCTCTCTGCCCGGTTTTGTATTTTGTTCCTTAAGCTGCCCCTGTAACCCTGTGCCCGTTTTTGCTTTCTGTTCACTCGTTGCCCCTGTAACCCTGTGCCCGTTTTTGCCTTCTGTCCCATTCGTTGCCCCTGCATTTCTGTGCCCTTTTGCCTTCTGTTCCACTTGTTGCCCCTCTATTTTTGTGCCCTTTTGCCTTCTGTTCCACTCGTTGCCCCTCTATTTTTGTGCCCTTTTGCCTCTGTTACACTCGTTGCCCCTCTATTTTTGTGCCCTTTTGCCTTCTCTGCCACTCGTTGCCCCTCTATTTTTGTGCCCTTTGCCTTCTGTTCCCTTAGTCACCCTGCACCGCTGCCGCCGCTGAGTCCACTGCGGCCCCGCCCCCCTGACTGCCCATTCGCTGCCCCTGCCTCCGGCCTCCCAGCTGCTCCTCCCTCCCACCTCCCCATATATGCCGGCCGCTGTGCGGCCGCGCCACTGGCACGCCGAAGGCGCGCCTAAAGCTAGCCCATCTGCGCCCGTCTGCGCCTGGACCGCACCCAGCGTCAGAACCCCTGGTCCACGCACCCGCCACAAGGAACGCCGCCTCTACGATGCCAGCACACTCCATGCTCTCAACCCCGGATGGACCCACACCTGCTTCAAGGCCGCTCCGAAACGCACACACGGCCCATTCACCTGCCGGAACTGTAGCTACACCAGCCTCAGTCCCGATGAACCACCCGCCAAGAAAGACCCCAACCACCTCCGATGCATCCTACTGAACACCCGCTCCGCACGCAAACACGCCGTCGAACTCTGGGACTTGCTCGACACAACATCCCTGGACATCGCCTTCCAGTCAAAGACGTGGATGAACAACTCCTCCGCACCTGACATCGCCATAGCCATCCCAGACGGCTACAAGATCACCCGCAGAGACCGCACCAATGGAGTCGGAGGAGGAATTGCCATCATCCACAAGAACAGCATCAGGGTCTTGACTAGCACTGACGACACTCTCAGCACCACCGAACACATGAATTTCCAGATCCACACAGACCCCAACTCCACCCTCAGAGGCACCCTCGTCTACCGACCCCCCGGACCCTGCCCCCAGTTCAGCGACTCCATCGCCGACTTCATCAGCACGCATGCCCTGACGTCCACCAACTACATCCTCCTCGGAGACCTGAACTTTCACCTTGAGAACAACAACGACAGCAACTCCACAACCCTGATCAATAACCTCGCCAACCTCGGACTGAGACAACTCGTCACAACGCCCACCCACTCCGCCGGCCACACGCTCAACCCCGTCTTCTCCTCTAGCCCGCACGTCTCCTTCAACCACACCACCAAACTCCTCTGGACCAACCACCGCTGTGTCCACTTCACCTTCCAGAAACCCACCACACACCACCGCACCCAACAGATCCACCGCCGCTGCTGGAGCAAAATCACCGAAGACCAACTACATGCAAACCTCGCTCTTAACCCACCCACCATACCCTCCAACACCGACAACGCTGCCCACAGCCTCAGACGCTGGATCGAGAACTGCGCCAACACCCTCGCCCCGCTGAAGAAACCCCCCCACAGAGACACCAGCAAGAGGGCCAGCTGGTTCACCCCAGAACTCCTAGCCTCCAAGCAAGCTTGCTGGAAACTAGAGAAGAAATGGCAGTGAACAGACCCCGGACAGCCAAGCAGCACACAGGGACGCCATCCGCAACCACCACCACCTCATCAGGGCTGCCAAGAGGACCTCCTTCAAAGACCGACTTGACAACAACGCACACGATAGCAAGGAGCTTTTCAACATTGTGAAGGAACTCTCTAAGCCCAGCTCCAACACCAACGACATACCGCTGTCGCAAGCCCTGAGCAACTCCCTCGCCACCTTCTTCCACCGCAAGATAGCAGACATCCATGACAGCTTCAACACCCAGACAGCCCCAACAGACAGCAACACAACAGACTCTCCGCACATCATCGACCACGACCCCCTGCTAGCCTGGGCCAGCGTGAGCACCGATGACACCATCAAGACCATGAGTACAATCCACTCCGGCTCTCCGTCAGACCCATTCCCGCACCACGTCTTCAACAAAGCAAGCAGCTCCATCGCAACCCACCTGAGCAACGTCATCAACCTCTCCCTAGAGACCACGACCTTGCCAGAGAGCTGGAAACATGCCGAAATCAACACCCTACTCAAAAAACCCAAGGCAGATCCAAGAGGCCTCAAGAACTTCCGGCCCATCTCTCTGCTCCCGTTCCCAGCCAAGGTAATCGAGAAGATCGTCAACAGACAGCTAACCCGATACCTCGAAGTAAACAGAATCCTGGAACCTTCCCAGTCAGGGTTCCGCAGCAACCACAGCACCGAGACCGCCCTCATCGCCGCAACCGACGACATCAGGACCCTGCTGGACAACAGTGAGACCGCAGCACTCATCCTCCTAGACCTCTCCGCTGCCTTCGACACTGTCTGCCACCGCATACTACGCACACGCCTCCACGCCGCAGGGATCCGAGATAAGGCTCTGGAATGGACCACCTCCTTTCTCTCCGGCAGAACCCAGAGCGTCCGCCACCCCCCATTCCAATCCGCAGCCTCAGTGATTATCTGTGGCGTACCCCAGGGATCCTCCCTCAGCCCGACACTGTTCAACATTTACATGGCCCCGCTCGCAGACGTCGCCCGACAGCACGACCTCAACCTAATCTCCTACGCCGACGACACTCAACTGATCCTCTCCCTCACCAAGGACCCTATCCAGCCAAAGCCAACCTCCACGAAGGAATGAAGGCCGTCGCCGACTGGATGAAGATCAGCCATCTGAAGCTGTACTCGGACAAGACGGAGGTCCTCATCCTCCTCTCCAACCCTTCAGCCTGGGATGACTCTTGGTGGCTGACGGCACTGGGGGCACCCCCGACACCCACCGACCACGCACACAACCTGGGAATCATCCTCGACTCAACGCTGTCAATGACCAAGCAAGTCAACGTCGTCTCCTCCTCCTGCTTCAACACCCTCCACATGCTCCGCAAGATCTACAGATGGATTCCGACAGATACAAGAAAGACAGTCACCCAGGCTCTCGTCAGCAGCAGACTTGACTACGGAAACGCCCTCTATGCGGGAGCCCCGATCAAGCTCATCAAACGACTACAACGCATCCAAAACACCTCGGCACGACTGATCCTCGACATACCACGCCACGGTCACATCACCCCCCACCTGAGAAACCTGCACTGGCTCCCCGTCAACAAGAGGATATCCTTCAAGCTCATCATCCACGCACACAAGGCACTCCACAAGACCGGCCCAGCCTACCTCACCAGATGACTTTCCTTCTACATCCCCAACCGCCAGCTACGCTCCGCCGACCTCTCACTCGCCACCGTCCCGCACGTCCGAAGATCAACCACCGACGGGAGATCCTTCTCCCACCTCCTCGCCGCCAAGACATGGAACACCCTCCCACTGAGCCTACGTGAGACCCAAGACCTGCTGACCTTCAGGAGGACACTCAAGACCTGGCTGTTCGATCAGTAGCCCCCCCATCCCTCCCCCCCCAGAGCCTTGAGAACCTCGTGGGTATGTAGTGCACTTAACAAATGACTGATTGATTGATTGATTGAAAAGCAACCAAACAATCGCTGGCACCAATAAGACACTGACACTGCCACCTCACTGTAGAAACATAGAGAAACTTGCAGGGCTTATGGCTGAGACACTTGACACCAAGACCCAGGTTGTATGTACGCTGCAGCTCTTGTAAAATTGAAGTAGGAAAGGCAAGAATTGGCACACTAGGGTTGCAGGTTCCAAGGCAGCAGAAAGGGTAAAATCAAAGTTCAAGGGAAGCTGGCACATAAGGCTGACTATAGGCAGGCAAGCAATAAGCTGACGTAGAAGAGCAGGAACAGGTAAACAGCTGTAAGCATACAGGTGACTAGAAGTGCAGAGACTAGCACACAACTGAAGGCACACAGCAGACTTCAGGAACTGGCACGTTAAGGTTGGGGTGACCGGTGGGAGGTCACTGGTGGGACTCAGGGGTGCCAGTATGCTTTTGAATCCGCAGCTTAAAGTTACAAGAGGTTCTTGAAGTTACTTTGTAGTTTCTTCAGAATTAAAATTTGTAATCCATAGGATGCTACTCGTAGATTCTTTCCAGATCGTCGCCAAATGTAATGAAGGTAAATAAGTCCAGTAGCCGAGGTATAGATGAATGAAGAAGGTTCATTTATATAGAACATGGATGGTATTGAAGATAGATGTATATTATAAAGCGAGCCCCACCAGGAGCAGCTACCTTGCTGCTGAGCCCATACTCTCAACTGACACTCCACAACCAGGCATCCCAACATTCTATTACCTCACCATGCACTCCAACATTCCACAGCACACCCTCACTGACTGAGCAGCAAGGGAAAGGAAGCAGGAAAGATGCATTGCACTGGAAACCAGATACCACAGTGCCATAGAGCGGAGTAGAGTGACAGAAAGTAGAGTGGTGAAGAGTGGAGTGGTGTAGAGTGGAGTGGAGTGGAGTGGAGTGGCATATACCAGAGAGAAGCAGAGTGGAGTGGGGTGGAGTGGTGTAGAGTGTCATAAGGTGGAGTAAAGTAGAGAGTCATAGAGTGGCTAGGCGTAGAGTAGAGGGGAGTAGAGTGGAGTAAAGTGTTGTAGAGAGGATTAGATTGGAGTGGCATGCAGTGGAGTGGTGGGGAGGGAAGTGGCATAGCGTAGAGTCGAGTAAAGTTTCAGGGTGGAGTGGCAATGCTGGAGTTGCGTAAAATGGTTTAAAGTGGCATGGAGTTTCGAAGAGGGGCATAGAGTGTTGAGGAGTGTCGTAGAGTGGAGTGTCATATAGCAGAGTGGTGTAGAGTGGCATGGAGTGTCATAGAGTTGAGTGTCTCAGAGTACAGTGACATAGAATGGCGTAGAGTGGAGTGTTGTGGAGTGTCTCATCGTGGAGTGGAGTAGTGTCTTAGAGTGGAGTAGAGTGTCATAGAGTGTAGTGTCGTAGAATGGAGTGGAGCTGCTTAGAGTGAAGTGGCTTAGAGTGAAGTGGAGTGGCTTTGAGAGCACAAACACACTATGCATACTCCACTCTATTACATACAACAAATTTTCAATTGAAGTGACCATTACATTTGCACTGAGTTTTAATGATAAAACTATACAGCACAAAATGATAATTTGTGGAAATGGTATCACTTAGTTTACTGATTTGTTTTGATCGTACTAAAATATGTTTCTAACACACTTCAGAATTACAAAAAACTATGCTTCATGTGTGCTTTCCAAATTCTGATATATTCTGAAGTATTTGCACAGTTCATTTACAGACATTAAAGTTTTGTTCAGTGCTAGAAAAAAACATTTTCTTTCCAAGTACCCAGCAAGATTTTCACATAAATCCTCTCACTTTGAAGTAAGAAAAAGAAAAGTAGACACCAACTCCCTTGGAAGACAGAGCCTGACATTTGACCTGTACCTCTATCGAAGAGTCAGAGAAAACCCCCCACTTTATTTGGTTAATAAAAACCATTAAAGCAGACATATAATAAGATAAAATATCTAAAAATGTGCATATCTCGAAATTTTTACATGTATACAATGCGAAATGCAGATCACTAAAAACAAATGCAGTTCATGTCATGTCATGCAGAAATAGCAATAAATAATTATTTGGCTAAGCGTCTTCTCTTGATCCTGTGGGCACCCACCAAAAAACCTGTAATACTGAAAAATATAGAGGGGCTACTCAAACCAAAGCTGGTCCAACAAACTCAAAGCGTAACTCTTTTAATAAAGTCACTATGTATCGATGGCGCCGAACTCAAAAGTGGTCACAGAACATAAAGAAATGCATTGTGTCTTGTGGGGAGAAATGATCACAAGAGCAAGGTCCAATTTCATCCAACTTGTATCTACCCTGCAGTTCCACCAATGACCAATGTAAAAGATTCAATCTAAATCTTGTCAACAAGAAACGATTATGGGATGATGTGACTAGGACTAAGTAAGGCTCCTCTGTTGGACAAGTTTTAAAAATGATATATGAATGAACTGTGGGTTTGATTATTTCAAATGCCTCTCTCTCTCTCTCTCTCTCTCTCTCTCTCTCTCTCTCTCTCTCTCTCTCTCTCTCTCTCTCTGTATATTTGAACCAGATGACATGCTCTTTCACCCAAATCAAATCATTTTTAGTGATACTGGTCGTATTCTCAAATAAGTCAGGGCATTCCAATGTACTCATTACAACCTTGACATACTTGAGCCATGTGATGTCTAAGGCCCTGTCTAATGAGAGACAGTCATTTGTTAATGCCTGGTTAAGCTCTACACCCAGATTACTCCATATCTTCACCCATTTTAGCAGAGTTGCAAGTGCTATGTGGTCCGCAATGTACTCCAGACCCAACTCTTCATGGCATTTGACCTCTGTCTTTGAATGCAGAGTAAATGTGACAGGATAAGAATAAAATGTAAAGGCCTGTTTACAGAAAATGAGCAGCCGTGGAAGAATTCAAGCAGTGATGGTGAACAGGCTATGCTCCACAGGAGAGATGACCAGGACTGGGCAACCTAAAACAAAACCAGAAAATAGAGTGTCAGAAAATGTGAGTTACAAACCACAAAGCCAATGGTAAGCAATGAGTGAAATGCATTTTCAGGCAATAGCTACAGGAAGACTTTTTACGACCGGCTTTAACCTAAAAATGAGATGCTCTTAACGTTAGCGCCTTGATGTATTCTTCAATCTTAGCTTCCCAAACCAAACTATGGGGCAACCTACACAGCACTCCTTGTTCAGACTTTGCATTTGTGATTCCCCCCACAGAACATTTCTAAAGACTTCATTATTCAAGGTGGCACATCCAGCTGGCATCACACAGACACATTTTTAAAAACATATAGGAGAATGGGTAAGATGTACAACGTATTGACTCTTCTTCATAGTTTTACATTTACAGTTTCCTATGTCTTTACTATTTTTTCCAAATTGGTACTAAGCTCCTTAGCTTACAAATAATACATCGCTAATAAGTTATATACGTACATATGTCAGACCATTAATTGTCCATTTAAAATGCACTTTTCAAACTATGACTTACAGCAGCAGGAACCTGTTGGTAGCACCTAGTTGTATTACAAGTTTAACTGAGAGAACTACTTGGTAAATCAAATAAGGGATGACACCATACTGGGTAACTGCATACCACAGTCATTTTAACTTCATATCCCTATATTGTCATACCTCCAAGTCTGATGTCTCCATCGCAAGATAAAATAAAAAGATTAACAAAGGAATTTATTACCAGTACCATTTTAGCTTTTCCAAAGAGAGTCTTACACAACTGAGAAACATTAATACCCGTCAGAATGCACTAGTCTTGTAATCCGGATCCAACAGGAGTGAAATGTGCTTCCCCACTTCACCCACCTCACTGCCAACCATACACTGAACAATATGTGGAAGCAGATCTGCGAACAGAGGAATGGGATAAGAGAGAGAAACCCAGACACTGGATATTGCCACTGCCCAGTCGCAGAACTGGGCACATTTCTCACTGAGGAGCATTGATATCTAAAGACTAAAAAATACTTTTTAGATGTTATCGTTCTAGCTCCAGCACGAGGACCAGGTGTACAAAGCCATTAATTGGTTGTAAACTCTGCCCTTTGCTAAATCACAGGGGGGGCATATTATCAAGCACTGCGTTAAAACTATCGCCGCTTTAGCAGCAGGAAACTGCCGCTAAAGAGGCGATAATGGGCTTGATAATATACCGTAGAGAATCCCAATAGAAGCCCATGCTGACAGCAGAACCTGGACTTCTATGTAAATTCTCAAGGGCATATTATCAAGCCCATCATCGCCGCTTTATCGGCAGTTTTCTGCCGCTAAAGCGGCGATAATTTTAACGCCGTTTCTTGATAATATGCCCCCAAGTTTGTGACCACTAAATGGCTTTATTACGTGTGCGAAACACATTGTGTGATTCGTTGTTACCGAATCGCAAATGGGTTTAGGAATGCATACTGAATTGCAACTTGGGAGGGGCACCTTTAGGCTGTGCCTTCGAAATTGAGAAGACACTTCAACACACATGCAAAAACAACATAGTTTGGACGACGGAAAGTACTATAATACTTAGTTTTAATGTGCCAAGGGAAAAAAGTTCAACTTGAAATTCCACGATAATTCTGTGAGGGTGCAGCCAATTAAGGTAGGGTTCAGTACCCTATACGTTTCTCAGTTAAAAATACTGATTACATTTGTGTTTAATATTTGCAAAGAAAGTGGTCCCAAACCATCATTGAAGTTCTTTGGTAATCCAGATAGCAGTGATTTAGTAATCCTATCACATTTTGTTTTTTATATTTCACGTAACAATCAATGTTTATCTTGTGGCTGCATGTGGTCGGCACTGGCACTCTGGGACTTATTTTCCATCATTAGACTTTAACCCTGAGAAAGATAAAGAAAGGCAGAAAAGGGAGACAGACGGGAAAGAGATAGGCATATAAAGTAACAAAGGGAGAAGGCAGGGATGAGAAAGACCTACAATAGTGAGATTAAGTGACACGTGGTGGACAAAAGTGGCATAATGTGGAATCAAAGCTAGTGAGCCTCAGTATTTAGCAACCATGGCATATCACAGTATTAGTGGCAAGATCCAAGAAAAAAACACTTTAGGCACCTGTACTTTTTTATTTTATTTTTCAAATTTGCAAATTCAAGAGTGGTTGTAATCGGTGAGGTGGAGAACCCTTTAGAATTAAGGGTCTGATTGAGATCCAGATTTAGAAATGACTGCAAAGCAGGTAGTCATTTCTTAAGGTATTGTCAGGCACCACATCGGTTACTGTCAATGCTTTTTACAGTTTGGTGGAGGGCTCCATCAACCTGACAGAGCCTTGCACCAAAGAGTTTCTTTATTCCAAAGCAGGATTTTCTTTTTAAAAATACAAGAGATAATGTCCCCCTTGCCTTGGGAGCAGTGGCGTAGGAAGGGGGGTGCGCTGGGTGCGGGCTGTGAAGAATACAGGCCCCAGCTAGGCCCGCAGAATACAAGGGTTCGCTCTCCTGTAACGAAAGCTAGAAGGAAGTTGGCACGGAAACTGCAAATACAAAGACAAAGTTTATTAACCCTTAAGGGTGGTCCTACAACCTATACAACACTCTTCAGTATTGCATAGAGTAGCACAAAGAACTTGCGTACTCGGTCCCCTTTTATACACAACAGAGGGGCTCATAAGTGGGTGGATACAACATGAGGCAAAATGTGTTACCTTTTATGGACATTTTCAATACAGAATCAATATATGGGCGGAGTTAACATTTTACTGAGCCCGCGAAAACATGGTCAAACAAGGACTAACTGATAACAGATGTGGTCAAGTCTGGGCATGCGCCAGACGGACAAAGGAGCTATTTATAGACTGTTACTAGGCAGATTACAAGAGCAACTAACAAAAAGATAGGACTCTTCTCGTGCAAAGCACGTGGAGACATGGCAATACAAAATGGAGTCCAGACATTAGTCAACATAAGACAAGAAACATGTTCTAAGGAAGGAGAATTCATGTCTTTAGTAAATGCTTAATCATATCGCCGTTTTAGTTTTCAACAGACGACCCTTTCAGCATTTACTGAAGACATTCGGCTTATTAGGATAATCATCATATATGTCAATTTTCATCATCTCTTCCACCTCCTTGTTCAAATGTTTCTGATAGGTGACATTGGCAATAGCTTTTTTATCAGGAATACAAAATGACACACATAGAGAACAGAGTAAAGGACCACACTGGACACAGATGCAACAGGAAAACAGAACTGCTATAATAATGCAGAGACCAGTTAAAACCTTCCATCCCCATGTAGTGATCAATGCCCAAAACCATCCAGAAAAGGTCCAAGTGCTATTTTCTGTATGAATCTCAGCTGCGATTTTATGCAATTTATTAATAGCGTTATAAACTGATGGCGTATGGTCAGGAATGAACACACAGCAACTACTTCCGATAATTTTACATGCTCCACCTCTATCAGCTAACATAACATCTAATACCATACGATTCTGTAATGCAACAATTCTAGTAATTTGTAACTCTTCCGTAAGATTCCCAAGAGCAGCAGCGGTCTGATTCGTCACAGCCTCTACAACTCTTGTTAATCTACGAACCTTCCTACTATTTAGGGCAGCTCCAACAAAGAAAAACAATCCTAAGTTAAAATCAATATATTGCTGTAAGCTAGTGTCAGTTTGATCAACATCATCAATGGATAGAGTACGTTTGTACCTATTCACAGTCACATTATTCAACAACTTTAAATCTTTATGATAAGATGCAGGTGCTAAGAATACAGGAGGTAATAAAAACGCTACATAACATACTCCGGACCAGCCGGCTGGTAGGCGATAATAACCCTTATTCCCACATACAAAGTATGTATTATGGGAGGCTAAGAAAGTACTATTATTTAACCCATCTATGTTCAATACAATAATGCAATCGCTAACACCAACAGGAATATAACCCACACTCTGGACACACAGGTCCGCTTGAGCTTGCGCCACTTGAATCACGAATTGTTCCTTCCCTGCAGTGTCTCTGGTGTTCGTGAAAATGTAGGGGATCGATTCATTGTCTGGTCGATATTCTTCCCATTCCCATATTGTCCCATTCGCTTGTGGATAGCCATCTTTATCTTGATGACATTCCCTATTAAGTCTGAAAAGTAATCGTCCCACTGTGGGTTTCCGTGTGGTGAAAAGCAAAGTGTACCATGCTCTACAAGAGCCATTATGAGAGAAAGGAAGAGGTATGAACGGCGTTCCTCCTTTCTTCTGATGAGCTGGCATCATACCACATATCCAACAGTTCGTAGCATTTGTAGCAACATGGGTATGATGCAACATCTGGATAAAAGTGTTATTCAAATAAGACTGACGATGCTTCAATTCTTAATACGGAAGGGTATAAAAGTAGTGCTCCTCAGGCACTGGAGTGGTCAAAACAAGCAACTCACGGGCAGGAGTCACATCCTCAACAAACCATGTGGTTATACCAACAATAGCTACAATGATAATAAAGCTTGTCGCACAAAGAATCTTCTTCTTTTCCATCTTGTAGTAAAAAGTCAATATCTTCCTGAAACTAAAAGGTTGTCAGAACTCTTCCCCTTAGGCAGTCGTTGATTTCTTCACCAGCGGGCCAAGACGGGTGTCACTACACTAATGCAGGGCTGATCCCCCCCCTTGCCTCATTGGCTCTCCGTTTCACTAACCTAAGGGCCGTTCTGACAACGTCTTTGGATACGTCTTTGGATACAACAATCACTTCCTTGGTCTGAGGTGATATCTTCTTCCTCCAGGAATCGCTTGGTCCGGGAAGAGCTCCTCAGTGTCATTCGGTTCCACAGCACGGTCTTTCTCCGCAGTCAGGATTTCTCGATGGTCGGTCAACACAGCAGGCTCCACCAATCCAGGCGGCACTTTACGACAGTGCAAGGAGTGGATCCAGTTCTTCCGATTGGAAACTCGCACAGCTGTCCTCGTTGCGAGCAAGACTTGCTCAGGACCAACCCATCTCGGCTCCAGACTGTTCGTCCTTTCGAACACCTTGATCATAACCTGATCGCCAGGTCGGAGGTTATGACCTTCACCTGTAGACCGATCAGGGAGCGCTTCTCGAACCTGTTGATGAATAGAAACCAAATTATCCGTTAACTGTGCCAGATAATCACTCATCATTACACAAGGTACATCATACACTAACTGCGGTTTTGGTGGACCCCAAATATTCATTGGGCGTCCGAACACGATCTCGTAAGGTGTGAGACCGGTCCGAGAATGCGGTATCGATCTAATTGACAATAATGCCAGCGGTAAAGCATCTGGCCAAGTCAAAGAAGTCGAAGCTTGGATCTTCGCGATCTTAAGCTTCAAAGTACCGTTATATTTCTCAACCAATCCCGCAGACTGTGGGTGAAACACTGCATGGAACTTCTGAGTAATGCCTAGGCCTTTCAGGACATACTTGATAACATCTGCTATAAAATGAGGTCCGTTATCACTCCACAACAACCTACAAACACCATATCGAGGGAAGAACTCCTTCAATAGCATCTTGGCTGTAGTCATTGCAGTATTGTCTTTCGTAGGGTATGCCTTAACCCATTTACTGAAGGCACAAACCACTACTAGAACATACTTCAGATTGTTACAGCGCTCAAGCTGAATGTAATCCATCTGCAAAACCTCAAAGGGGGCAGTAGGTGTTGCAAATCCTCCTGCTGGAGTTCGTGTACCCTTTCCTGGGTTGTACCTCAGGCAAATCATGCAGGTCTGCACTACCCTCTTTGCCGTACTAGCGATCTCCGGATGCTCCCAAACTCGTGTGAGTAATTTGACAATTGCGGAAGCTCCGACATGCGCTAGTCCATGTGCCATCTGAACCATAGGTTGTACGAAAGCTGTGGGTAACTTCCATTTATCCATCTGCTTACTTCTCCAACACCCTTCATCATCTAATTCTCCATCATTGTACCACTGTTCCCGTTCCTTATCGGAAGCGGTTCTCTGTATCTCCAGCACTTCTCTCCTAGCATCGTGCCATCTTTCTGCCTGTGACTTCACAACATACATTGCAGTAGCATCAGGCTGCATCGCAGTCTCTCGTGCTACCCGGTCTGCTAAAGCATTCCCTTCTCCAACATTATCAACCACCTTCTTATGGGCACTACATTTAACTATAGCAATCTTCTTTGGATATGTTAATGCAGTCAAAAGGTTGTGAACTAACTCCCCGTACATTATCTGTACTCCATGTGACGTTAGAAACCCTCTCTCCTTCCAGAGTAGGCCAAAATCGTGCGCTACTCCGAAGGCATAGCGGCTATCTGTATAAACATTCACACACAATCCTGTACTGAGCTCACTTGCTCGTGTTAATGCTATCAGTTCCGCTGCTTGAGCTGATTTCTGCGGTATGCGTGCTGTCTCCACTATTGTTTGTAATGTGGTAATTGCATACGCTGCTGAAGTCGTACCATCTGGTAGCTTCAGGCATGATCCGTCCACCCACAGTTCTCCATCTACATCTGTAAAGGGCGTATCCTGGAGATCAATACGACCCTTTGTCTGTTCCTCAGTCACAAGAATACAGTCATGTGTTTTTCGTGCTTCAGACTGAGTTTCCGGAAACGGCAACAATGTGGCTGGATTTAACGTTGCACACCTCTTTAACGTAATATGAGGAGCCAAAAGCGTCAACTCATATCCCGTTAAACGAGCACTGGTCAAATGCTGCGTCTTTGTCTGATTAAGCAGGGCATCCACAGCATGGGGAACTAATACCAACAGTTTGTGAGATAACACGATTCCCTCGCTTTGGCGTATTGACACAGCTGTCGCCGCAACCGAGCGAAAACACCCTGGTAATGCTCGGGCAACAGGATCAAGTACAGCCGAAAAATATGCACAAGGGCGCTGCTTATCGCCGTGCATCTGCACTAAAACTGACAATGCACATCCATCTTTCTCATGCACATACAGTGAAAAGGGCTTCGTATAATCAGGGGTACCTAACACTGGTGCTGAACAAAGGGCTTGTCGTAATTGCTGGAAAGCAATTTCACACTCATTTGACCAGGGAAGGGGAATCGGAGTGTCTTTTGTCAAGAGTGCTAACAATGGCTTAGCTATGTGTGAAAACCCCAATATCCACTGCCTACAGAAAGAAGCAAGACCCAAAAATGCACGCACATCCTTCTGTGTGGACAGCACTGGCGTGTCCAAAATTACTTGAATACGATCTGGTGTAAGAGCACGCCCCTCCTTAGACAAAAGGTGACCCAAATAAGTCACCTTTGGTCTACAGAATTGCAATTTCTTCCTCGACACTTTGTGATTGTGCGATGCCAAAAAGGAAAGCAAGGATAACGTACTCTTCTCACACAGCTCAGGAGTGTCGGCCGCCAACAAGATGTCATCGACATATTGTATAAGGGCTACACCATCAGGCAGAGCAAAGGAATCCAATTGCCTTTTCAATGATTGACTATAAATACTAGGACTTTCTGTATAACCCTGAGGGACTCTACAAAATCTATAAGACCTATTATTCAAAGTAAAACCGAAAAGGTATCGGCTATCAGGATGAATAGGAATCGAAAAGAAAGCATTTTTCAAATCAATAACTGAAAACGTGGTCGCCGTTGGCGGGACCAAAGTGAGTAACGTCGTGATATCAGAAACCACTGGATACTGAGGTATCACTATCTTATTCACTTCCCTTAAGTCAATGATAAAACGATAGACCCTGGTATCGGTATCTTTCTTCAAAATGGGTAAAATAGGGCTGTTGCAAACATTGTAAGGAACTTCCTCCACTACTCCCACCTTAATCAAATCCTGTACAATCTGTATGAGTGCCTCCTCCCCCTCCTGGGAAATACGATACTGAGGGAGGCGCGGTAATACCGCACCCTCCTGGACACTAATGTGGACAGGCGGAATCACCATCTGTCCCACATCAGTATCCAAAGTGGCCCACAAAGAATGAGGGAGGGAAGCTAATGCAGTATCCTCCGTAACCACACACATCCGGTCTGTCAGGGGGTGATTATCGTTTAAGATCACACGTACTCCAGTAGGGGAGCAGCGGATCGTAGCTCTGAAGTGCTTAAGCATATCAAGACCCATAATGTTATCGGGCGTGTTCGGAGCAAGCAAAAACGGGCAGGGTGCAGAAAAGCGATCAACATGAAATGCGAGGGGTCGGGAAAGAGGGCTTCGAGAGAGTGTACCATCAAACCCTACCGATGTAACCATTAAGCCAGATGAGGGAGCCCTCGGAACCAATTGTTTGGACAGTGCACTGCGAGTAGCTCCTGTATCAACTAAGAACCGATCAGTAGAACCCAAAACATTTGCCGAAACATAAGGACCCTTCTGATCAATCGGTACTTCAACTGATTCCAACCCCCATCCAACACAATCCTATGCATGCTGCGAATCATGGTACCCAGGGCGGTCATTCCCCGACATCTGATACTGGTGTTGCCGATCAAACACATTAGGTATATCCCGTTGCTGCACGTTAGAGTCAAATCGAACACGATCATTGGAATTCCCTCTGAAATTCGAAAAGCCCCCTCTACCTCTCGGTGGTCCCTGACCCCGTCCCTGACGAGATGCATATAATACCGGGCAATCTCTAGCCCAATGACCCGACTGTTTACAATACGCACATTGATTTCTATTAACATCTGACCGACCCGAAGGGGGACCATAGAATCCTCCTCTACCTCTTTCGACCCCCCGACGAGGCGGACCATACACTTGTGCTAACATCACCTTAGTTTTCAAATCTTTCGATTTCTTCTCCTCATGCCCCTTCGCTTCTTGTTCCTGACGCTCATAATACTGAGCCATAGTCAGGAGGGATGCCGGAGACGAGGTAGACCAAGAACTTTCACTCGCTTTTAAATGAGCTGCTATTCCCGGTAATAAATTCGCCACATATTTATCGACAAAAAGATGTCGACCCGTATCATCCGTAAGTGACTGACCACTGAAATCATGAAATGTCTCCTCAAAGCGTGTAAAGAAGTCTGAAGCTGATTCGTCAACCTTCTGTTTACACGAGGCTAACATATTCCAGTCAATCTTTTTAGGGGGGATAATTGTTTTTAATTTAGTCAAAATAGCAGTGGGAAGATCTAAAATAAGCTGGGGTGGTTTTTGCGCGGGTTTTCTCTCCCTATCCACATCCTCAATCTCAGACCATTTGGCCTTAAAAGCGGCTTGATCATCCACCTTCCGCACAGATCGCCACATATCCGGTGGTAAAATAAGCCCAAAGAACAAATCTATATCTGCTAAAGTCATAGTACAAGAATTCAAGGCCCCTTCGACCTCTTCGTAAAAGGCCGCTGGATTCTTGCGGGGGTCAGGCAATGCATTCTTTAATGCCATAACATCAGCCCTATGCCAGGGAGTATAAACCCAATTATACACAAAATATCCCCTAGCATCGGGGGAAGATATATCTGAACTATTTCCTGCTCCTTTAGGAGGAACATACAAAGGTGCCACCTCTCGCATCGGTTTAGCATGCACTAGTTCACTCTTATCTGAATAAGAGGTAGATGATTGGTCGCCGCCGGTACGTGAATCCGATTGCTCCTTCTCCCCTGCCTTTAGGCGCGCTCTCTCTTTAAGTTCAAACGCCGCGTCCCGCAATGCAAACAGCCGTCGGACCGCGTCGGGTACCTTAGAGGGAGAAAAAACACTGTTACGTAATGCTTTAGCATCTGAAACTACAGCATCAGGCTCGAAAACATCAGAATATTTCCGAAAGGCAGTAATCACTTCATCAGAAAAAGTTGCCGCAAAATACAGCTTCTCTCTATCCTGCCAATTTTCCAAAGATTCCAACAATTCAGCAAGAGATAGCTTGCCTTTAAGTACACGCAAAGAAATTTTCCGAAGCTCACCCATACGCTCAACTGATAACATGGACCGCGTGTCTACCTTATCCGAAACCGATCCAGAATCCTGTGATCTCGGGGCGGACGCGCCAACATAAGGGGGCGGAGAGCGATCTAATAAATAAAAATCATCTTCAAGATTAGTAAGGACAGGATAAAGTGGCTGGCGGACAGCATATTGACCCGCGACTTGCAACCTACGCTCTTTCTCTTGTCTCTCCGCCAGTTCTCTTTCCTCCCGACGCTTCGCTTCCTGCGCTCTCACATGATCATTTTTCCGTTGCTCTTTATCAAACAGTGCTTTCTCACGTTTCTCTCGCTCACGCACTTCCTTCACCCATAACCGTACACATTCAAACATGTCTTGCCGAGCACGCCGTTTACACATACACTGTTCCACATACTCAATCTTACGCATATCAAACGATCCATACAAAGGCCATCGTAACTCAGGATCCTTTTTGGTGTATTTCCTCCACACTGTGCTGTACATTATAGAGGAAAGACCATGCTTCACATACATATCCCTATTAGGAGTTCCCTCTGGGGGGGCTGGAGCAGATTCCTCGAGATTTAACCGGTTTCCAAAACAGCAGCACCACTTACGGAGTGCGCTAAAAGCAGGCATGCTCAAAAATAATGCAAAATATGCAGTATTATCAAAAATGGCACTTAAACTTTGCGCCGTTCAGATTGACACAACTCCGGAGAAATATCTCCACATTACCTGCCTATATGTGTTGCAACGCATATATTCTCACAGTAATCAATACAAAATATGACCGGTCATCACAAATCAAACTCAAATAGCCAACCCAGGCTTCAAAACTTGGAGCAAGTACCGTACAACGGTTCTTACCAATCAAGAGTGTCCAGATTCCAACTGCCAAGTTCCAAAATTCGCCCAAACGGCTGTCGCGGCAAACTGACAGAAGAGGTCTCAGTCGAGGACCGGCGCCACCCAGAAGGTCAGTTCGGAAGGGAAGGAAGAAAACCTCGGGATGCCAGGACTAAAAGACGCCGCTGGCAGTGATCACATCCCCGGCCAAATTCCTCACCTTCGTCACAACCAATCCTTCGAGCATCCGAGTCGCCGATGAGCCCCACGTGACGGGCGCCAATTGAAGAATACAGGCCCCAGCTAGGCCCGCAGAATACAAGGGTTCGCTCTCCTGTAACGAAAGCTAGAAGGAAGTTGGTACGGAAACTGCAAATACAAAGACAAAGTTTATTAACCCTTAAGGGTGGTCCTCCAACCTATACAACACTCTTCAGTATTGCATAGAGTAGCACAAAGAACTTGCGTACTCGGTCCCCTTTTATACACAACAGAGGGGCTCATAAGTGGGTGGATACAACATGAGGCAAAATGTATTACCTTTTATGGACATTTTCAATACAGAATCAATATATGGGCGGAGTTAACATTTTACTGAGCCCGCGAAAACATGGTCAAACAAGGACTAACTGATAACAGATGTGGTCAAGTCTGGGCATGCGCCAGACGGACAAAGGAGCTATTTATAGACTGTTACTAGGCAGATTACAAGAGCAACTAACAAAAAGATAGGACTCTTCTCGTGCAAAGCACATGGAGACATGACAATACAAAATGGAGTCCAGACATTAGTCAACATAAGACAAGAAACATGTTCTAAGGAAGGAGAATTCATGTCTTTAGTAAATGCTTAATCATATCGCCGTTTTAGTTTTCAACAGCTGCTCCGGGTATCATCACTGATGGTGGTGACAAAATGGCATAAATATGTGTAACTGTCTTTTTTTGCCCTTATTTTAATAATTTCAATGTGGGTGACAAGAAATGTTCAGCCCCGGGTACCACTTGACCTTGCTACGCCACTTCAAGGGAATAATCTACCATTGTAAAGAGAGCATTTTGTGATTTTTACTTTCCCTTGCCACCAGGGTTTGCCTGGCTGTAATGGACACTAAACAACTCGCCCAATCTAATTGGGCAGACAGACATATAGCCAATTCTCCAACAGCCATCAGCAAAGGAAGTGACATCACTGGATCTTCCATCATCCAGCAGCACAGGAAGTTATATCACTGGATTTCCCATCATCAAACTGCACAGTAAGTGATGTCACTGGTTTCCTGCCAATGGCAATCTGCACTCCTTCCCCTCTCAGGACCTATTTAATGGTTGCTGCAACATGGACGCGCAGCAGATATGCACAGAAGGTGCACCACTTGTGTGTCGGACGCATGCCAAAGACAAGCATGTGTGCTCCCATCCGGCCTGAGCTGTGCCCAGTGCTAGGAACCCAGGTTCTCCCCTAACCCACTGCTACCCTGCCGGGCTTCTCCATGCACTCAACCCCAGACCCTGCTTGTAGCACTGCTTCCAAACCGCACCACACAACATGGAAAGGGCATTCACATGTGCCTCCTGCATGTTCTCATGCACTCTCCCACACCCCAGAATCCAGACTAACCACTCCCTCATCAACAGTACCCAACATACCACTCGATCACACCCACACAAACCAGCCCCCACTCAACTTCACAGAAACTATATACCACCCACTGCATTCTCATACATGCTCCTCAACACCTGCTTGCTCGCTAAATAGACCAAGGAGATATGGGACCTACTGCATGACCACATTCCAGACCTGCTCTTCTTCACATAAATATATCTAAACCCAACCTCTGTGCCGGTTATCACTACAGCCATCCCCGCTGGCAACAAGATTGCCAAGACCGTTAGTACAAGCCCAGAGAAGAAGTCGCCATCATTTTCAAAGATACCATTAGCTGCACCACCTACACAGACACCCCCATCAGCTACTTAGAACACCTCATGGCAAGATACTCATTAGAGCCAACTTTTCTCTGGGTGGAACCCTCATATGCAGACCACCAGGACCCAGAACCAATTTTGCCAGCGACATCACAGACTTAGTCGCACCATTCATCACCAACACCAGCACCCTCATCCTCCTGGGAGACCTAAACTTTCACCTGGAAGACTGCACCTATGAAAACTCTTTTGACCCTTCTAGAAAATCATGCAACCTCTGGCCTCATTCAGCACCTTACCAACTAACCACCACTGCCGGACACCTATTGGACCTATTGCTTTCTCTTTCTCTTCAATCAGCAACATCACAGTCCTCAAGCCAACAATTATGACCTGGACAGACAATGTCTTTGTGAGTTTCAGCATATCCATACAACACCACCACAGACCTATCAGCACCTGTTCAGCCCACGGCAGCTGGGAAAGCATGACAGAAGTGGAGTGGGATTCTGTCATCTCCGCAGACTGGCAAAAGCAATCCTTCTGAACGAATAGAACGTAAGCTGTCAGCCTGGCACCATACTTAACGGAAGCTGTCGAATGCCTCAAGGTTCTTTGCTTAGCTCCACACTCTTCAACGCATACATGATCGCTCTGGCCAACGTCATTTGCGCACGCAACATCTTAATGCTCTCCTACACCAACAACACACAACTCATACTCTGACTCTCGGATAAGACCCCCAAAAAAGAGAAACAAGTTCACCGCCTGCATGACTGAAGTCGCTAGCTGAATGAAAGCCAGCTGTCTCAAGCTCAACACTCACAAGACAGAAGTAGTGATATTTGGCAAGAACACCTCACCTTGAGACTCCAACTGGTGGCCGGCTGAACACGGACCCATGCCAGGAACCTCAGAAAAATCATCAACATTGAATGGGACATGATCACACAAGTCAACTCTGTCACTGCATCCTGCGTCCACACCCTGAAGCTGTTGAGGAAGATCTTAAAATGTCTCCCAAGCAACACTAGAAAAATTGTCACTCACACCATAGTAAACAGCAAGTTGGACTAAAGGAACACCCTCTAAGCTGGGATCACCAAACTACTCACTAGATGACTGCATACCATTTGGAACTCAACAGTCAGACTCATCCTCAACCTCCCTCACAAAACATACATCACACCACACCTCAGGGAGCTCCACTGGCTCCTGATACAAAACCACGCTCATTTTGAACTCCTCACACACATATTCAAGGCTGTACACAACTTAGGCCCCACCTACCTGAGCAGTTGCATCTCCTTCCACCAACGACCCAGACACCTCTGCTGCGCAAGACTTGCATACATCCCATACATACACAAAACCAGATCAGGAGGACGGACGTTCTCTTACATTGCTCCTAAAGTGTGGAACAGCCACACACTCCACATCAGAGCCGCCTCCCCTCTTCTTGAATTCTGCAAGAAGCTGAAGAACTGGCTTTTAAATTAACCAACCTATCATAGGCAGGGCTAGTCACAAACACCTGCGCAGCACCAGGATATTCTTGCGGGTGATAATGTATGTTACAAGTATACATAACAGTAACAGATTTAATATTTTTATGTCACAGACGCTGCATTAACAACAGTCGCCTCTAAACCACCATATAAGGATGATGTTTCCCCACCATCATTAGGTGTTACAAGTCCTGCATTCCGTGCCTTGGAGGCACTACATCTACGCAGCGAAAAACCCCTGCCCATTAGTTGATCCCTCATAGTAGGCTGTGGTGTGTACCTGGCTGTGCTTAGCTCCTCAGAGACATCAAGGTGATCTGGCAGTGGTGAAATTGCTCCTCTGCGTTGGGCTGGCACAGGTGCAGTTGGTGTGGCTGGTATATCAGTGGCTTCCTCCATGTCAGAGGCAGTGGCGTAACGAAAGCTGTGGGGGCCTCCCTGCAAAGTACAAGGAGGGGTCCCCGCTCCGGTTTTAATGCGGAGCTCTAAGACCTGAGTACTGTGCAGAGGGGGCCCCCTGCAGCTCGGGGTCCCCCGGCACCGCGGGGGCTGCGGGGGCCTGTGTTACACCCCTGGTCAGAGGGACTATCTTGGTGTGCATCTTGCTCTGTTTCGTGTTCTCTCTGTGATGGTGCATTTGTGAGGTATTGATATGTATTTTACTATGCTGTATTGGCAAGCAAATTGTATTAAAATTATATTTAAATACAATTTTCTGTACTGACTGTATACCCTTTTAAACAGTTAATTTTGACATAATCAAAGAATAATACGTACTAATATGAATGATAATTTAGTAGTTCTAGAACACTAAAGTTTTAGTAATACATCTCCATAGTGCATCATAAAGTTAAATCTAAATGTTACTAGGGCTTGAATTCAACTTTGTATTATTTGTTATTATCTTACTACAAGCTAGGTTCAAATTTAAGAATACTTCATTCAGACTCACCTGTAGATGTACCGGGTGGGTCTGAAGTATCAATGTCAGTAGGTCCAACTATGCTCTCTGTCTGGAGTGTTGACTCAATAAGAACATCCATCAGAGTTTGGTGTTTTGCTGAGTGGAGGGTCTGCCTCCTGCTCTGCATGCCTCCGAGATTCTGGTGGCAACCTTCTCCGTCATCCGGATTTCCTCTACGGAATGCTGGGTAACTCCGGAATGGCGATCTATTTTTTGTTTGTGTGAGTCAGGGACATCTAATGAGATTTTCCCAAATAGCTCATCATAATGTGCTTCACTTTCCTCTGTGAGCACCTCTAACTCTTTCTCAATAATTTGAGCGTCATTTGGAAGCCCACGCCATCTTTCTCAGATTCGTCTTCGGAATTTGTACAAAAAGGCTTCAGGCACTGTAAAAATATCAGCATAGTAGGTTCTGCAAGAATCCCATGCCTTCCTCAGCAGTGGCGGCCGGTTCAGGCGATAGTGGTGAGCGGGAGGGATGGGGGTGAAAAAGAAAGAAAACACTTACCACTGCAGGGCGCCGTCTTTCCTCTGTCATTTCTCCTCCCGGAAGCAGGAAGCACACAGGCACCCCTAAGCCAATCATGATGCTGCTGTCACCAGCATGACAGCAGCGCCGTGATGGGTCTGAGCGCCGTGGTTTGGCGTTCAGACAGGGACTGCGAGCTCGTGCATGATCTCCACCCAGGCTATGCATTACAGCCCGGTGGAGAACATGCTAAGTGCGCATGCCTGTTTGGCCGGGCCAAGACGGCCGGCCAAACCATCATGCGCACTTAAGTGCACATATTTCCGCGTCCCCATGCTGGTTGTGATGGCAACCAAGCCCCGCCCCAAAACTGGTTTTCAACACGGAAGAATAAAATGATAGTAATAACATGTTATTATCATTGTGTTTTTACTTTTGTTTCAGTGGGGCGACGCTCCTCCGCCTTAGCAGAGGAGCCGCCTCTGTTAAGTGTTACAAAGGCCTGCACCGAGCATGACTAAAATCATTTTTGCAATTACTGAACTGGTATTACAGAATTTGTAATCTGCGAATGTGAATATGACCGAATCGCTAATCACTGAGGTGCCTGGATGATACATACTAAATACCGAATTGGAAATTGCGATTATGAAAGGATCACAATTTTGCAATTTGGAATTAAAGAGCATCATACATCTAGCCCTTGCTTCCTTAATTTTGGTCCTCTTCTCATTTCTTAAGGCCGTGTGCCAAGTTATGTCTGTTTAACTAGTTTTCATTCATTTTCGTTTATAGGAGCAATAACTGCACTCTTTTTCTTCCTATTTTTTGTTATATTTATGTTCTGTAACGGTCTTATTAGTCACATTATCTTTTTATGATGGTCACTGTGTCCCTCTGATGAGATGCAAAGTCCTTAATAACCATATTTTTGTTGCACCTTTCCCCAGTTTCTTTCATACCTAAACCCTTCTGCCCTCCAGCACTTTCTGCCCACTGGCACACAGCGGAAGGTAGGACTCCACTCTGCCACCTCTGATTGGAAATCCGTCTTCTTTCTTCTCTTCTGAATAGGAACATCTGTAAGGCTTTGGAATCCGCCCAAAAATGTGAATGAAAGGAAGACCACGTTTCAGTGGCGTAACGAAACATGATGGGGCCCCCCTCCTTGGCTCGCCACTTAGCACTTTTGCTGGGGCTTATGTTACATCACTGCAAAGTTCAGTTGTACCAGTTCTATGCAGCAAGTATGCTTATTCACTTTGGTGGCCACCTTGAAATATCTTGCCACGCGTTGTTTCGTAAATGAATTGTCAATAATTTATGTATGTTTTTGTATAGAAAACATTTGTATCCTGATTAATTCTTTCATATGTGTGACCTGGCTAGGCAGTTCGGGCTGGACTGTTCCCATGAGGCACAGGGTCAAGACTGATTTGCAAATGGCTGGGTTCCAACTGGAATGGCATGATGAGCAAAAAAATGATGGATTTAGGCCCAGATCTCTGTACTGGGGTGAATGTATAACATTGTTCTGCATTCTGTCCATCAACTGTTGTTTTTGCATTTGTCACCCCGAGTGGAACGGGTATGCTCAGACGTGAGTCCCGTGCTCTCCATGCCACTGGAATCAAGCTATCCTGGCTGAAGAGGGGTGAAACCCCGAAACCGGTCCTAGGATGCTTGGTTCCAGTCCAGGGAGGACCTGGCTTGGCAGTTCGGGCTGGAATGTTCCCATGGGGCACAGGGTCAAGACTGATTTGCATATGGCTGGGTTCAAACTGGAATGGCATGGTGAGCAAAAAAACAATGGATTTAGGCCCAGATCTCTGTACTGGGGTGAATGTATGACATTGTTCTGCATTTTGTCCATCAACTGTTGTTTTTGCATCTGAAATGTATCATGGCATTGTGTGGATGTAAACCTAGGTGGGAGTAAACCTTTGACTCTTCTCATCTCTCTCGACTGCCACAGTTTCATCAGCATTCAAGGTCCTTCCAAGTAAAGTGTTGCATCTTTAGGGTATCTCCTGGGGCTCTCAACACACCCATCTCTGCCATTCATTATGAGGAGGCTTGGGCTAGGGTGAGCACTCTTCAAGGGAGCCGTGGCACAATGCACTGTGCCTATACCATGCAGTGATCTATGACCATCAGCATGGTTCAAAGACTCCCCTATAATCTCCTCCCTCTTAGATCTTTATGGAATACAGATTTCAACATATCAATATCACCAGTGAGTTCGCACGGGGATGCTGGAAGTACCCATTGAACTTTCAAGCGCCTGGATACCTTTACGGGTGACAAGTTGAGTTCTACAAATCTACTGATTGATTAAATGAAGCGTATACATAAGTATATACTGAGAAGAAAAAGGAAGAGTGTTGCAAAGAGGCGTGCAGGATACTTAAGAACTTTCCTTTAAACAATTTACTTAGTATTTTGTAAAACGACATTGGTAAACCATGGCAATAATAACATTTTTGATTTGAGTAATTATTACTTACAAGTAGAATAAAGCAGGCAAATATATATGGTTATTTAACCATATGGAAAATTGTGATAGAAATAAAATTTATCTTGGTAAAATTGTCTCCATGGGACCAATGTAGAGTGTAAGTACTTAAAAAGGACACAAAATGCATACAAGAAAAAACAGGTAACAGGAAGATTGGTATATCATTGAAACATAACAAGAGAAACCAACTAGGAACAAAATAATGACAAATCTGTCTTGAAAGGAATGTTTATCTGGAGAAAGAAGGGACAGGAAATGATTGGAAATGGTGTACAGAGTTTGCCACAGATTTAGGTTTAAAAGAAACACAAGGAGTTGTAACATTAGATCTTCAATATAAATGCTTTGATTTAGTGGTCAATGTTTTTAGTTAATCTTTTGTTTTTACAGGGTATTGTAAAGTACTCAGACCAGTTTTCAACTGCTTAGATCACTGCACACGGAAATGGTGGTTAGGACAGTTGACAGGGACCGGGGGCAATGGGAAGCTTGAATCCTGGTCAGGTGAGATCGAGAGGCAGCAACAGTCTTTGCATTTCTGGTGCAAGTTAGCCAAAAGCATTTAGGAACTGAAAAAGTTTCAGACCTATGGTGGTCTCTCAGGAAGTGATCCTCAAGCGTGAGGCATTAAAGTAGAGTGAGATGGTGTGGTCTTGTGCATGGAGGGCTTTCTCGCCTTAAATTGCTTGTACTGAACTCGATGAATTTCTAGAAAATGTAGCGAGACTAACTTGGGTAGCTAACCAGCTCATACTCTATGCCATTATGTGAATGATCCTGTGGATAACACACATGGTTATAAGTGTTCCTTTCTCTCAACTGGAGCTCTGCAAGACTAATTCGATATTTTTACAAAAAGCGATCCCTGCTTGATGTTTGTGGCAACTTGGTTCCCAGTCATTTCCACATCACAGCTGTGGATGATTGGTTACTGAGGCAAATAAGCTGCTCCTCGTTACATTGGATGCACTAAGAGTATGGGTCGATGGGTTGTGGACAGAAGCGCAATTTGTGCGTTCGTGTGTGGTAGTGACCACCAGTACGGTGAAATGTATGGACGTAAATTCCTGTTTATCCAGGAGTGCAATGGTAATGTTTATTTCACAGACAGTACAGAGTTTGGGGTTTGGGTCAGTTGCCGAGGCTCTGCTGCTCTTTACCTGAGAAAGACTGGAAATACCGTAATTTAACTTAGTTTGAAAAGGGGTGCAGGAAGGATTTAAACTGTATTGCCAATTCATTGGATATCAAAGGAAGCTAGAAATACAGTGTATCATAAAAACATAATTATCCCATGAAACATCTCTTCTAACAATTCACTATGACTCATACAAATAAGACAGTTAGTATACCAAACAATGCTTAGAAATGAGTAGAAAACATTAACATTCCTATTAGCAGCTAGTGTTGAAATGAGCGGCCAACATGTTTCGCAGGAGACCTGCTTCTTCAGGGCTGCAAGATGATTGATAATAATCCTTTACACATCATAGCTAAACATGACACAATAATACATATATTCTATTTTGTATAATCAATACATGTTCCATCTCTCCTTTATTGTATCATAAATAGAGAGATTTCTTTAAAAGAAACTTTACTAGACCCATAGACACAAGGAGTAATGCTAAATCCTGACATGAGTGGCAGACAGTCACATAGACCTACATCCATAGTCATTTTCAACTTAATCCAAGAGTAAAATAAACATACGGTACGACACAAACCAGCAACAACTACAACCATCTGCATCCATGGAATGCCCAATGTTCACACAAAAAGGTGAAAAAGCAGATATTAAAACACATTCTGTCACATCTTTAGAATTTCCACTTCGCAAAGCTTACCCATCAGTGATAAGAAATAACACTTTTATTCTGTTCCTCTGGAGACACGACAACAAATAGTTCTCTCCATCAATAGGATGTCCTATTTAGGACTGTAAATAACAATCTCAGTTCACTCCCTAGTGACATAAAAACGAAACAAGGAGAAGCACTTGAAATAAATATACTAGCATCCATATTACATAACACCTGTTGCATCTTAATGTAGAAGGGAGAAAGAATCCATTCTAAAGCAGCTTACCATATGGAAGGGCAATTCACTCATGGAAATTTAGGGGCACATTTATCAAACTTTCACGCAGCGAAACGCAGCGCAACACAACACAACACAACAAAGCGCAGCAAGCAACTGTGCTGCGCTGCTTGAAAAGGAAAGGGAAAGGGCAGGAATGACCTGTATTTAACACCGTAGTGCACCCAAGCACCCTTGCACCGTAGTGCAAAGGTGCTTGGGTGCCTGCATTGTAAGCAGGATTGTTTTTATGCAGGAAGGGACACCTTCTGCACAAAAAAAATCTCTTGAGGCATTACCTCTTTCCATGTGTGCTGCAGAGAAAAAATCAAGGAGACATAAAGATAATTCTCCTTGTTACGCCTTACCTGGTGCGGCGAAGCATTTTTGCACCTTACCAGGTCCACCACTTACGGTAAATCTGGGAATGCACCAAAATCCATGGGTGGGAACACACGGGTGAGAACATACATGCTCCACCCAGGGAACACCTCCTTGGGGAAGAGAAATGCAACACAGCAATTTGCACTGCGTTCTGTTAATCTAGATTTATAAAGCCCTGCAGTGCCACGCAAAGTGGCCTTGCGTGGCTTGGTAAATCTGACTTTGTTGTTGCGTCACCCTTGCACCCCCTTGCGTGGCGCAAGGACGACGTAACAACACTGAAACATATGCCCCTAAGTGTCCTCATACACCTCCCAAACATTCATGGTAGATTACTGAATTCCATGGAAACAGACATCCCTAATACTGAAACGCGAGTATTTATTTCCAATATTGCAGCAGGTCCCAACAGTAACGAGACATTCAGAGTTGTGCTCAGATAAATAGACGAACATCCATATTTAAATAATCAACAAACCATCAAAAAGACAGTAAGGGAAAGGACAGTTCTGTCTGCACAACTTCCTCTGTACGTCAGTACTATGGGCAAACATTAAATTCACAAAAACCTTTAAGGTCAAGTGCCCCATAAAGCTCTAGCTTACCAATGCCATAAAATATACCCACTTTACGTGGTCATATTTTCTAAAGCCTAAGCAAAAGACCATAGAAACAAGGAAACTAATTATAGCAATCGCAACTCACAGGGTAACGTGCCCAATCAAGGAACCGCAAGCGAGGCTTTCATGAGCCACACCGTTCATCAGGACCTCAGAACACCCAAACGCTATGCTGGAAATTCCTTTCCCTTTATATGCTGCAATATTGCCATTAATTGGCTTCAATAGTTGCCTACTTCAAGACATATTGGGGCATATTTACAAGCCCCTATCGCCACCAGAATGTCACTTTTTTTGACGTTGTGGTGGCGATACAGGCTTCGCCTTATTTACAAGGTGGCTTTAAGCCACTTAACATGGCTTAACACCGACTTGTAAATAAGTCACCCTTTCACTCTATACTTAGCGTGAAAGGGGTTGGCAATGGGGATTTGCGGTGGACGCTCCACCACAATCCCCATTGATTTAGATGCTGCCCATATTTACAAGAGTGGCGTAAATATGGGGCAGCACCAAAATTAAGACCGGGGAAAACCTGGTCTTAACAGGGTGCAACGAGAGAAATGATTTATTTCTCCTCCTTTTTGCTGTTTTTATGTGTGCTGCATTGTGCACAAGCAGCACACAGAGAATTTACAAATTGCCATTTATGATTGTTCATGTGCAGGAAGGGACACTTTCCTGCACATAAACAATCATTCCATCAATACAGGCACCCTTGTACAATGGTGCAGGGGTGCCTGTGTAGGCGCTAGGCAGCTGAAATTAGCACCTGCGTAGGGGGAAACGTAGGACTACATCGTATTGTTGTTAAGACAGTGCAGCTCTGCATTTCTGAAGTTGTGGAATACAGAGTTAAGCCAAGAAGGCTAACGCTGCGCTCCGTCAATTCTTTGTAAATATGCCCCATTACGCAGAATTTAAGGAAACGTTATTCTGAAGGCTGGAACAATGCTATCTGCAGTAAGATAGTAATAGGAGCACAACATCTCAATCCCAATATGTACATTACATCAAATTCCAGCACCCAAAGAAAACTATAAACCACAAACATTGAGAAAGAGAAGAAAAAGGAGAACTTCATAATGCAAGGAGAGACAATAATTAACATACAATCTGCATCAAGTCACACATTTTAAACATATTCATCTTAAATATTGCAAGGCCCAACCCTACATAGCATCCTGTTATTTCAACCTGGTATTAGCATAATGCCCTACCACAGGTGGCTTCTAACCATAAAACAACAGAAACATAAGCCTAAATACACATAGTGGAAGAACTAGCAACCATACTTTTAAGCCTCCCTATCCAGAAATTCTATCATGAAAAAAGAAAAACTTCATACTGCAGGACAATAAAATTAATTTGTTACAAAGCAATCTACATCAAAACACCTATATGTGAGTACCCTTATCTTAAATATTTCATACACCGTCCAATAACTGGCCCGAACCCTACATACCCTCACGCTCATATCAAACCGATATGAGTGTCATGCGCCACCTCAAATGACTTTTACTTTGTTGAAAAAATAAACATAAGTCCAATTGCAGATGGTGAAAGAACCATCATCTATATGTGCTAAGCCTCCATATTGTGCACTTTAGTTGTGGTAACACCCAGGGAAAAACACTCTCTTAAGCACTGCAAAAATCTACACTCCCGTGACCAGGATGCAACCACACAAGTGGAAACATAACATCTTTAGTATATAAACTTGAGATGACAGAAACATATTAAACCCTTCAAAACAGGCTATTTTCATCTTCGCCATTTGCTAAGCATCCCCTCGTTAAGGCGAATTGTGTATTAAGAATAATTCTGATCTAATTACACGGTCCACATCTATACACAAAGTATAGTTTATTTCAATCACGCCTAATATAAGTTATTCAAGGAGGAATAGTATACTTAATTTATTACACCCAAATTCAAACCAAAGAAATGGAAAAAAGAAATTGCAAACACCATCCATTATACGTTCTCTCCATACCAAATTTGAATCAAATCTAATTGCAAGGTTCAGTCTCTCAGTACCCTATTCAAACTACTAATCTATCCTATGAAACTCACACTACACAAAACACAGCTGACACTGGAGCTACTTAATGTGACTAATGTAAAGCTCTTTACCACACAGTAACCCCAGGTAAATGAGGCTACCATGTGTGCTAATTAGTGGTTGAACTGCTGCTCATTACACCAAAGTTTAACAACAGTATTGTCTTTAACATTTTCACATCTAGCTCACTTCTTACTACAATTTTTTAATGCCTTGAATTCAGTATGGTATAGATAGTCCTACCATGTTTCACAAATGGCCAATTCAAAAGTAAAGTCTTAAGTTCCATGGTTTCAATGTGGTGATGAGTTTGTAACCTGCAATCGAATGACCATCAACACATAAGGAAATGGCTCCTTCAGTTCCTTGGTTTCAATGTAGTTAGGAGCTCATAATCCACATTTAAGCCATCCTTGACAGTTCTCAAAGTATTGATCCACCATGTCTCACATAATCTCAGTAGATGTTCTCTGTCACCTCCCCATGTCCTAATGTGGTATGCTGGAGTCCCAGTAATCTGATTCTGGTATAATCTTCACCCTGCTGTATCTGGGCAAAGTAGCAGCTGGAGGGTATTTCCTAGCACAGTTTCTAACTGCGCTGATATGTTCTTTCCACCTCAATCTAAGATGTCCATTTGTGGAACCAACATATTGATTGCCACAAGACACACTATAAGATAAACACAATAGGAGGTATTACAATTAACTAAACTCCTGAATTCACCTTCATAATTTTGAAAAGTCAAGGTCCTTACATTCACATATTTGCAACAAATACATGCATGGCATCTAAAACAACCTTTGGGTTTATCTGGTGACCAGTTTTTCGAGTTTGTTTCTAGATATCTATCTAACTGTAGCACTGGGACTCAGAAGATTCATAAGGGTTTTGGATTTTCTAAAGGTAGTATCCAGTTCAGAGTGTGTAAACATAACCAGATCCTTGTCAGTGTGCAGAACTTTCAAGTGCCTTTTAAGCACGTTAAAAATCTTATCATTCCCTGCACAAAATCTAGGGATAAATCCTATATTGTTACTATCAGTGGATTATGACTTTCTAGGTTTGTTTTGTAGTAAGGTATTCATGGGGACTTGCCTAGCTCTATTAATAGCCCTCTTTAAAATAGAGTTTGGGTAACCGCTCATTTTAAATTGTTTAATCAGTTTCTCTTCCTCATATAGATACTCACTATCTACTGAGCAATTCCATTTATTCCATTTGTGCCTAAGAGGTTCACCGAAAGGAATATTGTTCTTGTGGACAGAGGGGTGTCCTGATGTATAGTGTAGTACACTATTAACTGATGTAGGTTTACAAAAGGCTATGCTATGTAGGTTGCCCTCTTGTACGTAGAATTCTAAGTCCAGAAACAATATCTTATCCCTACTGTATTCAAGTGCTGGTTCAACATTGACTTGGTTAGTGTTAAGATAATGATGATAATCAGTAAGCGATTTGACTGTCCCATCCCAAATAATGAAGATATCCTTGATGTATCTGGAACAGAAAACAACATGTTCTGGGCCTGTATCGGCGATTTCATTCCAGACATGCTCCCTCTCATACCAACGCATAAAAAGGATGACATACGTGGAAGCAAACCTGGCCCGATCGGTGTTGCTCTTCTCTGATGATAGAGCTGGTTCTGATACAGAAAAAAGGTGTGATTTATTACAAATTCTGTGAGTTCTATAATCATGTCCACATGCTGCCCGTGACTTGCTGATTTTGTTGAAAAGAAATATCTGATTGCGCGTAAACCGTCTTCATGTTCTATGATGGTATACAAACCATTAACATTCATTGTTACCAGGATATAGTTATATTACCATGGTATGTCATACAATTTATTGAGTAGTACTTTAGAATCCTTCAAATAGCAGGGTAAATCGATAACCAGTTGGGCCAAATATTTATCTACACCGAGATCATTGGTCTACATGGATGAATATTTCCTCCTTTATGTATCTTAAGTGAAAAATATATGATCAGGAGCACTGGATTTTTAGTTTTCAAATATCTAAATTCCTCTTGCAGGCTACATTATAATGCACACTATTTGTGAGTTGCCTCTTTGCGTCCTGATCATAAACAAAGAGAATCATCAGAACATTAGAAATGTTTCATTGCGTAAAAATTGATGTTTTTTATGATACACTGTATTTCTAGGTTACTTTGATATCCAATGAATTGGTGACCCAGTTAAATCCACCCTGAAATCCTTTTCAAATAAATGTATAAATCACATTAAATTATAAATCCAGATGTCAGGTGCAGTAAAGGTTTATTGGGAATTTGCAGTAATATGCCTATGCCACCAATTTCTGGAGTAAAGTAAAATGTAAGAAACGAAATTGAATATTTCCACTAGTATGGAATCATGACAAAGTAGTGAAGCATTACTTGCCCTTCCTATGTAACTATGCACCTCTGTTCACTTCCTATTTTACTTCTGATAAACTGCAATTATGCAACCAGTGTCCCTCGAGTTGTTGCGGTCAGTCTCAACAATACTTTGGCATGATTGATGGGGAAAGGCGAGTTACTATTCCGCTGGTTGAGCCTGGAGTGCTGGAGTGCCGAGTACATGCAGGTTTATGCATCTGACAATGGATGCATGGTTAGGAGATATGGCTTAGCGGCTAGAGTTAGCAGCTTTAACCCTCGGAAGCAAGTCTTTTCAATCATTTGCAACCGGAATTACGGTTGGAAACCATTGATACATTGGATACTGATTGGGGACTCCCACAACTCGCCTCTGCTAAAAACCGAATCCGTATCCAGTCGCATTCCCATTTTAGGAGTATTTTTTTTTTTAACAGAGTTTTATATAGCACGAACTTGACCCGAATCGGGTATTAGAGCGCCTTACATAAAACCAGTTGCATTACATGAGGACACATTCATTTTTTTTTTTGTTAGGCACGGGGAGATTAAATGATTTGCCTAGAATCACAGGATGTTCAGCGTCATTGCCGGGACTCGAACATGGTTCCCTAGATTCGAGGTCGACCGCCCTAGCCGTTAGGCCAACTCCTCTTAGGCCAACTCCTCTCCCCAACTTTTCAGTTCCTAACTGGTACATACTCAAAATCAATTTTTTGTAGTTGCAAACTCCGATTCGGAGTGTTTGCAACCGTAAAAAGGGATTGGATATCTGGCCCTCAGTTTTGATGCACACTGTCACAATGTTTACAACTGCTGATTAAATCTTGTGAAATCCAGCCTCATTAAGCGCTCTGCTCTAAAGCAGAAGTAAATGTCCTGCAGTAAGGTTATCACTACTGCTTGGTACTTTTTACTGATTGACACTAGCGAGATCAAACAGAGGGACTAGTGTACAGTAACACTGTAATCACGTATCTTTGCTAATTTGGTAGGTCAGAGTTACAATCAACTTTTGGCTTGTTGTAATGGCACGTGAATTTGTTGTGCCATGATATTGCATTAATAATGCTGCATTGATACGCTATTGTACACACCCACACACACATACACATACACACACTCACACTCACACACACACACACAGTTGTTGTCATTATCTCTAATCAAATACATTGCATTGCATTGTTGACTAATGTAGTGCTTATTACCCCTGATGAGGCGTTGAAGTGCTTTACAAATGGGTAGCAAGCTACTCCGTGGAGCTCAGAATTTGTATCTAATGCTAGTTGTAAGTGTTGCGCAGTGCTTAATTTGTTAAAAAAACATAGGTGCCAGGATCCTCATCAGGATGCAACTGAAGCATGACCCACCCATTATTACCACCAGTGCAGCCGGTGCCAGTAACAAAGCAACTTTTAACCATCACGTTCCTACAGATGTGCCAATTCAGACTGTTCCAGGCCTCCGGAGCTATAAGAACGGCTCAGATGGCATGTATTAGTCATTTTAATGCATATTGGATTAATAGACTACTGTAGTTACTCTCATCTCCAAATTACACAAACAGTGCTGCCATGTGGCAGTCTGTCATAAGTGCCGGTGCTGACAATTAAGTGATGGTGCCGAGCACCGGAAACCACAGGCTCAAATTAAGCACTGAGTTGCAGCCAGTTGTGTATTATGCCACATTATTAGAAGTGGTATACCGATTAGTTGCATGGAGCTTCCATTCTAGAGGAAAATGAGTGGCTAATTTTTGTTCTTGATGAGGATGCTTCAATAATGTATACATCCACAGTTCTAATTTTTTTATTTAACTTTTTTTAATTTGCATTTTGTTAAGTACAAGGTACAATGCAAAAACCAGTGCTCATAATAGTCATACATCTCTGATGTTATCATGGCATGTCGCCAAGCCGCTGAAGGTACAGAGGAAAAGAAAGAAGAGAGACAAAAGTGTGTTATTTAATAGGAATAAGAAAATAAGAAACTTTGGGTGAACATGCCTTTAGGGTACAATGTCCATGGAGGAGAGTGGAGCAAGGATACTTGACCCGCCGTGTTAAGAACAATCAAACGAATACAACAACATTCTCCAGAGTTGGTCGACACCTGCCCTCGCGTGACAGATAACCAGGTGGCTCCGAAGTCAGTGTGGTGACTAGTGTATGGTGCCTCATGTCAGCTGTGTAGTATAGCGGTCTCAGGTCGTCATCTATGGTGGGAGATCATAGAACATTCACAATTCTAATTGTGTCTCTGGGATTAGAGGGAATGAAGGGCATGTAGTATAGAGCATGTTACTATTGTTTGATTCTCCTAGTAGGCTGTGTTATTGGCTGGGAGGAGTGTTGTTAGAGAATACTGATATAAGTATTTAAGGTCATGCTTATAGAAGATGGGCCTTTGAGTCAAAGGTGAAGAGGTCAGTAGCATTTAGTCTGGAAGGTCAAGCGATATTGGACAGGTAAAAGACAGGAGAGAGCGGCAGGGAACAAGCTTGATATGCAATTCATACACATCGTTTTGATGGGTTCCATGACGTTTCATATCAAGGACTACAATTACAACAAGATGCTTTCATTATTTGTAAATGCTGACCTGTATCCTGAAGGTTATGTGAGTAGAAGGTTGTCAGAATTTGTTTGGTGCTGTTTTGGCTCTCTGCAGCTTCTGTGTGATACAAGCACATCTTCATCCTCATTTCCAGATGCCCCCTTGTATCTCATCTTTGTTGATAATGCTAGATATCCTGTTGTGTGACATTTCCATTTTTAGGTCAGGATCAGAATATGTGACCCATCTAGTTTCTCTGTGCTACACTAAATCCATATTTCCTGTTGATAGTGAAATCCTTATTCTATTTTGGACTCTGAGATTCAAGTGGAGAAGAATCACAATTCAACATCCTGTACATTTCAGGTTATTTTTACTGAGCCAGTGTCTTTGCTGGGATTGAATTACACAGTTTAGCAGTTTGGCCAGAGAAAGATATACCTTCAACATTTTTTCTTAAAGAGGGAGACTATTAGTTGTAGTGTAAATCTGAAGTGCTTCATCCTTTTTCAGGAGTATTTTTTGAGTTTTAGCTGTAAAAATATTGTTTGATTTCTGTTAATTGCATTGTGCATTATGCACAGTGTTTTTAAAGTAGATCTTTTGCCAACAAGCAACCAGTGCAGAGCCTTCAGAGCCAGCAAGACGTGGTTGCAGATCTTAAGGTGAAGAAGTGGTCTAGATGCTGCATTTTGAATTTGTTGGAGTTGTCTCAGAGTAAGATACTGATAATTCCTGGCATAGTCCATTGAGGAGGGAAGATGTATCAGGGTGTTGTCAAGGTTTGGAATGTGGATATGGTCAATTGGTTGACTCAGTACTTCATATACAGGGCTGAATCCATGATTATTCTTAAGTTATGTACATTGAACAAGGTTTTGGACAGCATTTTTAGTTTTTAAACATGCCTTATTAGTGGGTTGTGGTTTTTCCATTCCCTACAAGTTAGGGTTTCTGTTTTTGAGTGGTTAAGTTTGAGGTGTTGAGTCATCTAACTTTGAGAGCTCAAATTTGGTTTCTCAAGTCTGAAGATTATATGAGGTTCAATGCATTGATGAGTTCAGGGACATTTAACAGAAGGAGTGAGCTAATTGATTATTGTGGAACTCCTCTCTCCATGCTATATGGATTGGAGGAGAACGAGGGATAGAGATGATCCCCAACCTGTCTTTACTTATAAGTCGATCCATTAAAGGATATTTCAGCATGGAGAGAGAGGAAGCAACTGAAAAACGAAAAGGAGAGAAATACACCACCAAAGCTGCTGGGCTTGTGAGACCACTGCCCACCCTGCTCACTGTCCTGGATCCCAAGCTCTCCACGAAGACAGTTTAATGGACAACCATGACTAAATGCAAACATCAGGGGCTATCCTTTTTAAAAACAATGTGAGGAAAAAAGTGCAGCTTAATTTACAACATTACGCATCACCCGTCCCGCCTATGTTTCGGGACTTTTTATTAGCCCATATATTTGTCCACCACTCACCCCACACAAACCGATCCCCTTATCAGTGCCCCGTCGCCGTGTCGCTGATTGACCAGGTCAATCATTTGAGGCCGCTGCCGTGTCTCTTCTTGGTATGCTCAACTTTACTGGTCAAACTTTTGTGGGTAACTGATTCCACGACAGTAACAGTGCAGGATCAGATTGCTGGGAGGGACTCCCAGGTGATGATCAATGTCACAAGACCCACGTGAGGCCTCCACTGTGCAACAACAACTTACTGCAGTAGGAAGGCCCAGAAGGGGAGGTAGCTCAGTCTCATCTGTACTTCAATGCTCAGTATGGCATTTGAGCATTCTTAAATGTACTGATATTATAATAAATCATAAGAAATGTAGGTGTTGGAGATGCTGTCTTTTCTCTGCACAAAGTAGAAAGGAATTTCGGCACAGTTTTCAAGAAATTGGAATACTTTCACAGCAAAGTTAGTCTGATAATCTCAAAATTATTTAATTGTGTTTTCATAAATTCTTATAAGGGTACTTGAAAATGGAAGTACGGACGGGTGTCATGAATATAAGAAGGGTCTAATGTTTGTATTCTTAGCATGAGAAACATCAGATTTTTAAGGTCTGGCTTGACAATACAGCTGTCTATGGGACCTATTGTTACCAATTCTTTTAATTAGACATCAAGTGGGCATTGGCTTCAGCCAGATGGGTATTCTCCTCTCCTCTCACCTCATGCTACTGCCTGTTCGATGTATCATTCTACATCCTACTGATTGCTTACCTTTTTATCTAAAGGGACTATTTTATACCTCAAAAGTACCCACAGTCACCACGTATTAAACTATGTATCTCATAGATGCGTATATGCAGAAAGTAATCACAATATTTTATAACTGCAGCAGGCCGTTTTCATGTTTTAGTCAGGACTGAAAATAAAAACAAGACTGCCTATTAGTAGTGTATAGGTATCAAAACATTTCTTCAAACTCTGGGCATATTTGTGATGCTGCTGCTCTGTTTCAGAATAAAAAAATATCATAATCCCCAGGGCGATGTAGAATGACTACTCAATTCAATTCAATTCAACTGGGCTTGACAGATTTGTACACATTTTTGGGTCTGTCCCAAAACGCAATGAACAGGAAAGTGAAAACATGCTTTCTGTAGCAGGACATGCATATTGGTTTGGCTAAAAATGTTGTTATGTTAATGTTTAGAACAGATTGTTTTTGTTCTCTGTTTAGCGTGTAATTATTCGCTTGTGCATCTGTACACTACTACTTTCATTCATGTCGCCTTCACTACTTTTGTAATTTTCCATTTTAACAGTAGGAACCTCCAGAAGATTTTTTTCATTTCATTTATGTATTTGATTAATTCTGTTTTATTTATGTTTGCCTCCAAAGTAGTGCGAAAGTTAGGTTATTTGTATTTGTAAACTCCAGGTCGGCCATTGATCTAGACTCAAAGCTCTGTGGTCTTTCTGGATTGTGTGCTTTGACATGCCTAGCGCTGTGTGGATTGTGCTAAAAATCGGACAGAATGGGGTCTAAGATTGTGAACAGTTCTGGCATTTTATTTATTTATTTATAAAGTTTTATATAGCGCGAACATGATCCCGAAGGATATCAGAGCGCTTCACAATCGGCGGAAAGGAAGGTAATCATTGCAGTATAGGCGTCAAATAAGAATACCAAACAAAACAGTTACAAAAGGGGTCAACGGAGAACAAGACAATAGCTGGTACATAGCTAACTGGGAGGGGAGCAAAGGATTAATTAAAGAAGTATGGCAACCAGCCCATGGCTTAAATGTGTAAGTCCAATAATTTACAACAGACGATCCAAACCCATTTAAGGTAAGAACTTGCTCATAAGAAATCTTTTAACTTCCAATTTGAAAACAACCGTGGAGGGCATGATTTGGTAGAGTACAAAGATGATAAATGTGTCATGGTTTAGTATGTTACATAGTTGATGCATGCAGAGCAAAGGTGATTCATATGGTGTGTGTTTGCTATATGTGTGTATGCTGTATACAGATAGGGTATGGTTCCATGCATCTGATGTAAGTAACCGCCAGCGTTGGGTTCATGAATACTTGCTGAAGATGAGTGTTGTGCAATGTAAGGCTTTGTGGATATCTGAGGGTTTTAGTGTTCGCCAACCTTCTGATTAAGCAAATAAAAGGGTTTGCGAATGCTAAAAAGGTTTTCTAAATCTATTACGGGTTTAGGAAACCATTAGTTATTGCTAAACCATTAGTTATTGCTATTCGAAAAACGTGTTTTAAGGGCGCCCCTTCCTCATACAGAATCGTCATGTATGTATTAATGTTTTGTGACTGAAATCTGGCTTTAACAAGAACTCAAATGGAGGTGGTAAGCCACTGACAATAGAGAAGAGATCCTCAAGGAACTCCATTCTCTTTGTGAATCTTCACAAGAGATTTTTTAGATTAGGCAGTTGTCCATGGGACCACTGTCTACCCCTACAAAAGGTTTGAAAACCTTTTAATTATTTTGTACACATATCTTGTTTCCTTTAAAGAAAACGGGTTGCATTAAAATAAAATTGCTTTAATTAAAAGTAATCACAGACATAGTGGCCTGCTGAACCAAACAGGCCACCATCCCCTTGATTGTGGCCAACCGTAGTGAGTCTGAATTTGAGACCAACCTCGTTCATATTAATGAGGTAGGTCAAATTGTGACCTACAACAATTCAGAATTTTGAATACCGACCTATTAGTACATGACTTGGTTTACAAACAACCAATGTGCACATTGCGACCACTTTAACCGAATACATTCTAGTACATTCCAAATAAGGAATTGCAAATTGTGATCTGTATTTAGTCACAATCCACCATTTCTTATTTTGAATCTTCATACATAAGGCCCATGGTCATTCTCGGACATCATTTCACCAGAATGGTTAGGAGGAGTGGCATTACTCGCCCATTAACCCCCATATGATTCAAAGGGTTGACCTATTGCCACAGGCCATTAGCTATTTCGTATTTACTACTGCATGGAAGGCGAAGGAGCAGAATATACACTAATGATTTCAGTGATCACTGACAAAAAATGTATGACGGAAAAGATTACCTGTTGGAGTGAAAAGGATACAGTACCATCCTGCACTGCAATAAAGTAGCCCACTGTGCAGTTATGCATTTCTCTTTATTTTTTTTTCAAGAAGAAACCATTTTTCCTCAAGCAGAAAATCCTTCCGCTACACCTCTATGAAGGTTGGAGTTATTCCATTCCCTTTCCATCCTGGAAGGGAAGGTCCTCCAGCCCTTTGCAGTAGTAAATTTCTGACTTTTTCCTGAGTGTGAAAGAGGGGAACAGAGGAGATGGTGAATGGCGATAAACTCACAAATGTGTGGGTGTTCACAAACTCTCAAGGCAAACCACTCCTGGATGTAACCGCGCCTCACTCCTTAAGTGATGTTTGCTGAAGTATAATTGTACGCAGTCATGGCATACAATTGATGGAAAGAAACACAGCCATTTTTGGCCCTAAACAGATATTTTGGCTCAGAATGACTTTCTGAATCAGGCCTGCAATGTATTTCTCAGTTTGTTAAACACCTGTAGGGGGCTATCAGAGTCAGTGGGCATACTAGATTTGATTTTTTTACTTCTAAATACTTGCTTTTGAACAGACTAGAAGATATAGATTAGATTTTTAAACTTTCATTTCATTAGTTAATTGTTTTAATTTGACACAGTACATTTAATACTTACACAGTGCTGTGTGCAGCTGTAAGCTGCTTGATGGATGTGTACTAGCCTAATTTAATAGATGGGTTTTCCAGATTATGGAGCCCTGAACCAAGAGGGTACCTGCTACTCTTTGTGTTTTTTAAGGTAGAATAGCCATTTTCTGTTCACTTGTTGAAGAAGGCGGTCCTGATAGTGTTGTACCTGTGGGTCCAATCTTGTATCTCGTGTAACTCTCTGGTCCAATGAATCTTGATGGCAAATGCTACAGTCATAAATGTAATCTAATATGAGTGGATGTGAAGAAGGAAGTGAGCATGGCCCCTTGGCTTTGGTCTTTGATGGTACGCGCTGGCAGGTACCATCATAACATTACCCTCTTATGAGCATAGTTGCCACCATTTGAAAAGAAATTCCCGGGACACTTTGCAGCACAGGGCCGCTGCAGATAGAAAGTTCTTGTTTGCGTACCTGTGTGTAATAAAGAGGAACAGTTATGCAACAATAGTACTCAGGACATTCTTCAACTTGCCGAGACTGTCCCTGCAAAAGCGGGACAGCTGGCAACTATGTATGAGACATTTAAAAAAGAATTTAATTGACTGCTGCTAAGTCACCTCACAGCCCGAGGGTTCCATCAATAACAATGGCTTTTGTTTTGAAGCTCATTCTAAGGGGCTGATTCTGATCCGGGTCGGAAAGCTCTCCGACCGAGCCGGATCCGGAGTGTTTTCCGACCGAGCCGGAGTCCTGCAGTCTGACTGAGCGAGTACGATGCGGCCGAATGCTGCCGGACTCGGTTCGGTCAGACTCCCATAGAAGTCAATGGGAGCCGGTCGTACGATGCGTACATGGGCTCCCATTGACTGAATGGGTACGTCTCGCACAAGGTCGCCCCCTACAGTGGGTACGTGTCGGTGTTATCCGCACCGTACATGCCTGTGTTGGGGACACTCCTGTTCGCACCAGCTGACCGACGCGCGCATCGTACTGGCTCGGTCGTAAATCGAATCCATTTCACGCCACCGTTAGCTTACGGCTAAGACGTACGGAGCGGTTCAGACCCGGAAACGACTCGGTCGGTGAATTTCACGTAGCTCGCATCATACTTGCTCGCTCGTACAGCTGTACGAGTCGGGTGGAGAACACGCGTACGGCTCGTAGTTTTTCCAGCCGGATCGCGTTCGGTGCCCTTCCGACCTGGATCGGAATTGGCCCAAAAGTGGTGTTTACCCATAGAAAGTTACACTTCTTTCCATGTTGTGTTTATTAAGTCACTCCATATGTCAGCTACAATTCAGATCTCTTCTGGATACAGTATACATGCAGTTTTCTACTGATGTGTCTATACAATGCATAGTTTTAATGTAGGAAATTTTCCTCTACTTATTTTTATTTAAATTCTCCTCAAATATGTGGTCCTGCCAGGGCTTTAAGTGGGCTGGGTCCTACCGGTACTCAGCACAGGCAGTTCAAAAAATCAGATACAGAGACGGATCCCTATCGGGCTCTCCATTTTTGCCCTCACCCTCAGGATGAAAAAAAAATCTTAACTCTGCAGCAGTGACACCCTTCACTGCCTTTAAGGTAACTTCAAAGACACTCGTTATAGTTCTTTCACAGCCTCATCATTTGAAAACTGAAGCATTTTAAATATACTATACAATGAAGCCATAGTTGTTGCTTCTTTATCTTACGCAACTAACAACCATTGACAAAGCTTATTGTTCTGGCTTGTTGTAGGTGTAATGTTACTTGTATTATATACCTGGATGCGACCACTGTGCCCTCGGCCTGGTTGCCCCCACGCCCACTGCCTGCTGCCTGCCTCCTTCCAGCTGCCTACCTGCTACCTGCTGACGCCTCCAGCCCGGCGCCCCAGCCGCCGCAGGGCCGCCCGCCTCGATCGCCGATCCAGCCCGGCGCCCCAGCCGCCGCAGGGCCGCCCGACTCGATTTTCGCGCCGGTTTTTGCCGCGACCCCGCCCCCACGCCTGCTGATAGGACCACGCGCTCCCCGCCTCCCAGCTGACCCGCCCTCCCGGCTCCCTTCTTAAGGGGACCCCGACCCAGGTTCTGCAGCGACCACTGTGCCCTCGGCCTGGTTGCCCCCACGCCCACTGCCTGCTGCCTGCCTCCTTCCAGCTGCCTACCTGCTACCTGCTGACGCCTCCAGCCCGGCGCCCCAGCCGCCGCAGGGCCGCCCGCCTCGATCGCCGATCCAGCCCGGCGCCCCAGCCGCCGCAGGGCCGCCCGACTCGATTTTCGCGCCGGTTTTTGCCGCGACCCCGCCCCCACGCCTGCTGATAGGACCACGCGCTCCCCGCCTCCCAGCTGACCCGCCCTCCCGGCTCCCTTCTTAAGGGGACCCCGACCCAGGTTCTGCAGCGACCACTGTGCCCTCGGCCTGGTTGCCCCCACGCCCACTGCCTGCTGCCTGCCTCCTTCCAGCTGCCTACCTGCTACCTGCTGACGCCTCCAGCCCGGCGCCCCAGCCGCCGCAGGGCCGCCCGCCTCGATCGCCGATCCAGCCCGGCGCCCCAGCCGCCGCCCGACTCGATTTTCGCGCCGGTTTTTGCCGCGACCCCGCCCCCACGCCTGCTGATAGGACTACACGCTCCCCGCCTCCCAGCTGACCCGCCCTCCCGGCTCCCTTCTTATGACGCCCCCTCAGCGACCGCGCAGCGGACGCGCGCAGCGGGAGCACCGATTGAGCGCCGAAGGTGCGCCAAAGGTAAGCCCATCTGCGCCTGGACCGCGCCCAGTGCCAGGACTCCTGGCCCCCGCAGACCCCAGCCCACCCGCCGGACCTACGACGCCGCCACCCTCATCGCACTCAACGACGGACGAGTCCCGGGATGCTACCGTGCCACCCCGAGACGCACCCACGGACCCTTCAGCTGCCGCACCTGCAAGTTCACCTGCATCCGGACCCGCCCCACACCAGCACCCGCCAACCCGAACACCAGCAGCAACCACCTCAAGTGCATCCTGCTCAACACCCGCTCAGTCCACAGACACGCCATCGAACTCTGGAACCTCATCGACACCACTGCTCCTGACGTTGCCTTCCTCACGGAGACCTGGATGAACGCCTCTTCAGCGCCCGACATCGCCATCGCCATCCCAGAGGGCTACAAGATCACCCGGAGGGACCGCACCGCCAACCAGATAGGAGGAGGCATCGCCATCATCCACAGGAACACCATCCGCATCACGACCTACACCGACGACATCCTGACTACCGCCGAACACCTACACTTCCAGATCCACACCGACCCGAAGACCACCCTCAGAGGCACCCTGATCTACCGACCCCCGGGACCACGCACACAATTCAGCGAAGACATCACCGACTTCTACAGCCCGCATGCCCTCCCCTCCGCTGACTACATCCTCCTGGGGGACCTCAACTTCCACCTGGAGAACAACAATGACCACAACACCACCACCCTGCTCGACAACCTCGCCAACCTCGGACTCAAGCAACTGGTGACTGCCCCCACCCACCTCGCCGGACACACACTCGACGCCGTCTTCTCCTCCAGCAAAGACATCGCCTTCAGCCACGCCACAGGACTCCACTGGACGGACCACAGCTGCGTCCACTTCACCTTCAAAAGAACGACGACCCACCACCACCAGCAACAGGTCGCCCGCAGAAGCTGGAGCAAGATCACAGCCGACCAGCTCGCCGCTTCCCTGAGCCAGCACCCTCCCACCAGCTCAGCGAACCCCAGCCAGGCCGCCGACAACCTCACGAAGTGGATCAGCAACTGCGCGGACGAACTCGCCCCACTGAGGACCCCGCCCAGCAGACCCGGCAGCAAGAAGGCCCCATGGTTCACCGACGAACTCAAGAGCTCCAAGAAGAACTGCCGAGCCCTCGAGAAAGCCTGGAGAAGGGAGCCAACTCCGGACAACATGACCACCCTCAAGCTTGCCACCCGGAAGCACCACCAACTGATCCGCTACACCAAGAAAACTGCATTCAAGGACCGGTTGGATAACAACGCACACAACAGCAAGGAACTCTTCAACATCGTGAAAGAGCTCTCCAACCCCAACGCCGGAAACAACGACACCACCCCATCGCAAGAACTCTGCAACTCCCTCGCCTCCTACTTCCACAACAAGATCGCGGACATACACAACAGCTTCAACACCCTACCGACGAACGCCACGTCCAACCCGACCGAACCACCACCCCCCACCTCCACCCTCCGCGCCTGAACCCCTATCTGCACCGAAGAAACCGTCCGCATGATGAACTCCATCCACTCCGGATCTCCGACCGACCCCTGCCCTCACCACGTCTTCAACAAAGCCGACGCCGTCATCGCACCCCACCTGCGGGACATCATCAACACCTCCTTCACCACCGCCACCTTCCCTGAGAGCTGGAAGCATGCCGAACTCAGCGCTCTACTCAAGAAACCAACAGCGGACCCCACCGAACTCAAGAATTACCGCCCCATCTCGCTGCTCCCGTTCCCAGCCAAAGCCATCGAGAAGACCGTCAACAAGCAACTGGCCGCCTTCCTCGAGATGAACGGATCCCTCGACCCCTCACAGTCTGGCTTCCGAGCCAACCACAGCACCGAGACCGCCCTCATCGCTGCCACCGATGACATCCGAACCCTGATGGACAATGGAGAAACAGCGGCCCTCATCCTACTAGACCTCTCCGCGGCCTTCGACACCGTCTGCCACCGCACCCTAGTGCAGCGCCTCAGCAACGTCGGAATCCAGGAGAAGGCACTGGAATGGATCATCTCCTTCCTCGACGGAAGAACACAGAGAGTCCGTCTACCACCGTACAAGTCAGAGGCCACCAAAGTCATCTGCGGCATCCCTCAAGGATCCTCGCTGAGCCCAACCCTCTTCAACGTCTACATGAGCCCCCTCGCGGCCATCGCACGCCAACACAACCTCAACATCATCTCCTACGCCGACGATACCCAGCTGATCCTCTCCCTGACCAATGACCCCGCCGCCGCCAGAGCCAACCTTCACAAAGGAATGAAAGAGGTAGCCGAGTGGATGTCGACCAGCCGCCTGAAGCTGAACTCGGACAAGACGGAAGTCCTCATCCTGGGATCCTTGCCCTCCGCCTGGGACGACTCCTGGTGGCCCCCCGCCCTGGGCACCGCACCCAAACCGACAGACCACGCACGCAACCTGGGCTTCATCCTGGACTCCTCCCGCTCCATGACCAAGCAAGTCAACGCCGTCTCCTCGTCATGCTTCAACACCCTGCGCATGCTACGGAAGATCTTCCGGTGGATCCCCACCGAGACCAGGAAGAATGTCACCCAGGCACTCGTCACCAGCCGACTGGACTACGGCAACGCCCTCTACGCCGGAACCACCGCCAAGCTCCAGAAGAGACTCCAACGGACCCAGAACGCCTCAGCCAGACTCATCCTCGACATCCCACGACACAGCCACATCTCCGGACACCTAAGAGACCTGCACTGGCTCCCGGTCAACAAGAGAATCACCTTCCGTCTCCTCACCCACGCACACAAAGCTCTTCACGACCAAGGCCCGAGCTACCTCAACAACCGCATCAACTTCTACGCTCCCAAACGACACCTCCGATCAGCCAGTCACGCCCTCGCCGCCGTCCCCCGCATCCGAAGAACGACAACAGGAGGAAGGTCCTTCTCCTACCAGGCCGCCAAGACCTGGAACTCCCTCCCGACCGACCTGCGCCTGACCCAGGACCACCTCGCCTTCAGGAAGAAGCTCAAGACCTGGCTGTTCGGGCAGTAGCAGCACCCCCCCCCCCCCCCAGCGCCTTGAGACCCTCCGGGTGAGTAGAGCGCTCTATAAATGCCTATGATTGATTGATTGATTGAATGACAGAAGCAGCACAATACCAGTTGGGCGGCACACTATGCTAAGCACAGGTTTTTAGCTACTGTATTTTTAAGCCACGCCCTTAATTACATCGGCCACGCCCCTTTGAGAGACCCCCACTTTTTCATTTCACTTAAAGCCCTGGGTCCCGCTCTTCTCACTTGTAAGTGTGAACTTGGCATGATGCACTACGCTCTGTTTCCATCTGGGTCTAGTCCACGCTATGGAAAACTGATAGCAATTAATCGATAAAGTGTTACTTTTTAGTCATATTCTACAGTAGGTCTATGTAATTGCAGTAGCCAAATCTTGTCGTAGCATGGGTCTGCAGTCAGAAGTGGCAGCAGAGCATGTTTGAGGATGGTATAAGATTCTTAGCGTGTCTCAGATGTAATATTGTACCACCACGTACGTACTTTTGTTAAAAAAATAAAGCCACTTAGCTAGCGAAGGTTGGGGTCCCAGGACAATAAGGCACATAATAGGGATTTAGGATTTATTTATTTTATTTATGGTTTTTTTGTGAGCGCATCACTCATCCGGACTGAATATCACGGCACTCTCATCACTACCTATTGTTCATAGATGAACTGGGTAACACAAGGGTCTGCGTTTTTATGTTGTGAACCACCATGTTTGATACTTCTTCCTGAACCCCAGATGATCTTCGGTAAGAAGCAAATCTAGTGGTAGCTTATTCCACTGTACAGCTTCCTGATGAGCTAATGTACGGCCTCCTACTCTGACTTTCTTTATACTCCTTGTTTTTGCTAATGCAAGATTGCTGGATCTCAGATCACAAATTGGTGTATAAAATTCTACTCTCTCCTGCAGCATTATTGGACCCGAGATGCCAAGACTGAGTCAGATGTTGAGGTTCCTTTTGGGGTCTATCTAGATCAAAATAGCTGATTTCATCCACGTCTTTGAGGCAGGTGATGATAGCTTCGGATTACAGTAGGATGTTGCAGAGTCACTTCCTTCTCTTTCGAGGCAGATACAGTTCTGTGTATCATGAAGCTGAGGATGGATGATCTCATCCACTAGGATCTCACAGTAGGTGTCAAGTATGATAGAGAAAATGGGGAACCATTGCGACCTCAAACTTTATCCAGACCCTTAGGAGAAATGAATCCCTCAGTTTGTTTCTTGTTCTCAGCATCATATCGGGAAGGAGGCTATTAAATTCAGAGATGATTCGTCGTTACAAAGAGGTGGCATCCTGGGCCAGAGCATTTGGTCAGCTGTATACAGAGCAGCAGACAGGTCCAATAGAAAGGCAACTGAAGGTGCACTTGATTCTTTTGGAATGCCAAAAAGGGGTGACTTGGTCAACTGTCACCATAAAGGAGGTGTAAACGTTTTTGTGAACCTTGAGTGGCTAAATCACTAAGGGAGTCATTGAGAATTGGGCGGAGAGGGAGCACTAATATGAAGTAGTGCAGCTGCCGCCCTCCAATCTCAGCCTTTCAGAGGTAGGAGAATTGCCAGGATTCCTATTGTTTTCTTGACCCACTAGTACATCCACCAAAGGATCATCATAGATTTTCCCTTCATGGGGCGCCATGCAAGCGCGGAAGTCCCAGGTATGGGACAAAACAGCAGCACTGTGGACCGAGAGTAAACTCCATGAACTTCAGGGCAATTGATATTTTGTTTTTCACAAACAAGTTCCCACTTTGGGGGTTTATGAATAATAACGAATGCTGATAGGTAGGTAGTCTTCCACCATAGGAGCAGAGGTCAGGGCCTCCACTGATCTGGCAGGCCACTGGCACTTCTAAATATTGCCTATCAGAGGGCAAGAGTAAACATCTTTAACAGTCAGTCTGTTTAATCCTCTGTGGTTAAAGCATGGGTGTGGATCCAGAGTCTTCTTAGGCAAAAAGAACTTAGAAGCATCAACTGGCTACTATGAAGGTAGAAGTAAATCTTTATAACATTGTATTGCAAATTCATATATTCACATTTCTGTTAACAACTGCGAATAAAGAATATATCATCCAACACTATGCCTCAATTTCACATATGATAGCAGCTCTCAGTTAGGTGAACATGTGCTAAGTCTTCTTAGACTCTGCGTTCTATATGATAACTATATCCAGGCAGTTTAGTCTGTGCTTTACGGTGTATCATTCTACATCCTACTGATTGCTTATCTTTTTATCTAAAGGGACTATTTTACATCTCAAAAGACCCCACGGTCACCACACATTAAATTATTTATCTCATAGAAGCGAAAAACAAGACCCATTAGCTTTGCCTGTGCTTAGTACACTTTGGGTATCAAAACATTTCTTCAAACTCTGTCCATATTTATGCTACTGCTGCTCTATTTCAGAATAAAAATAGCTTAATTTCCAGGGCAAAATAGAATGACTTATCGATTCAACTAGTCTTGACCGATTTGGACACATTCGGAAAATACAATGAACGGGAAAATGAAAACATGCTTTCTGTAGAAGGACATGTAGTATGTGATGGTTGTACCTTGACATATGAGTTGTGTCTGGGCATATAGTGGTTTTAGTAAGATGAGACAATGGATTTATCTTGGCATTGAAGGCTCCAATAGGACATATTAGACCTTACCAAGTGCATGATTGCTGTATTTTGGTATATGAGGTGGAATCAATGTCCAATACCAGGGCGGTTAAGTTTAAGAATAAGGATAATATTTATAGCAAACCATACATATACTTGTCTCGGGCACTAGGCACTATGTTGCATGCAACACAATTGGAGAATCTAGCAGGAAAGAGTATTTTAGTACCTTTCTAGTCTTATGCTTCTGGAAAGTTTCTCCATAGTTGAATTCCTAAGTTGAAGAAACTGCGACTAGAATAAGCAAAAATTGTAAAATGACCTAAGAGTGGGATTTATTTTTGGAAACAAAGGGCCCAGTTCACAAACTACACTTTGGAGTATAGTAATAATACTTCACTTGTACTACTTTTTATACTCTAAATACAGTTCATTAACTTACAGGTGAGATCTTCACTTCTCTTCTCTTTTCTGTGTAGAGATCGCTGCCACTTATGCGGTGATGTCTGTACACATGTGAGCATGCCAAGAGTGTGGAGCTCAGTGTGTGATTCTCTGCACCCGCTACGTGGCCCGAAGGCAGTGAACATCTTGCATTGGTCCGTAAACCTACCCATAACTTTTTCTTCCACCGAAACATAAATGGAGAGCTGGAAACGAAGACTTAGAGGGTCATTAGTATGGCGGGCGGACACATACCCCCGGGAAGCGGAACCGTCCGCAATGCTTGCGGCGGTCCCGCACCTACAATTATGATGCGCCCGCATCCCTCATTTGTAACATTGCGGCGGGCGGTGCTGAAAGCATCGCCCGCCGCAATGCCACAAAAGCAAGTTGTGCCTTTTAATGCACAACGTGACAGGCACCGTGCGGTGCCTGCCACATTGTACACTGAAATGCAGGGGGGTACCATAGGTACCCCCATGTGCACCCCCCACACCCCAGAATCCCTGGGGGCCCCCTACGGGCCCCCAATGTTGAAGACCGCATGCCTTTCCGTGGCAGCAACGCATGTATTCCGATATGGATGGCGGTGTCTACCAGACACCGCCACCAAATTAACAGCTTAACGGGCGGATTGCCAATCGGCGGAAAACCGTCGGACGGTCTTTCCGTACGCAGGGGTCCCCCCGCCATAGTAAAATGGTGGGGGAGAATGACATGCGGGCGAGAAAGAATGTCGGGCGGATCGCCACCGCCATGTGGGTGGTAGCGATCCGCCCGACATTCTAATGGGCCTCTAAATCTGTTATTTTCTACACATAGGACCATTTTGCCATTATAACCCTGTTATAGCTAGAGTTCCAAAATGGCTGTCCATCAGACAACCACAAGAATCGTAGTTCTTGTGCCTGAAATTCTTACCTAGAAGAGTTTGTGAAATACTGAATGCACCAGTAGCCAACCGAAGGGTAGAAGCCATAAGCCAACAGGCAGAAGCATCTCCTCCGCAATGGCGGAGGAGCGTCGCGCCACTGCTTGGCTCAGAGCTAGTAAATGAAAAATAAAACGATGTTCTAGCAACGTTTAATTTTTTATTTGCCACCAGGAATGTGTATTTGGACCACTATTCACAGTGAAAACCACGAAGGACTATTGCTCCACATTCAGGGACAGGTGCACAAGCTGGAGTGAAGACATTAGGATATAATGATTGCATCTGAGCATGAGAGGCTGTTCTTGGGCATATGGCGCCTGGTGATGGAGTTTGACATTACAATTGGCGTAACATGGTTTGGTACCTGAATACCGATTCCAAAATATATTTTGAAGATAATATCATGGTCAAAATATCAATGACGAAGGTAGTATGCACTTTTTTCCTTTTTGTTAATAATATTAATGTTAAAAATATAGTATTCTAAAATGCTGTGGTACAGTTTTCATTTATACCAGAATGTATATATTTTTCATAAATTTGGATATAAATATTTTTCCTTAATTTTTAATTTAATTTTAATATTTTGTTTTGATTTCATTTTTGGGCTTTGGGTTGTTTTGGGGGTTTGGGTGGGTAATGTTTTAGTTGTATTTTTAATTATTAATTGGTATATATTGTCAATATTTTTATTAGAGAATTGTTATTATTTAAGAATTCATTAGCAATTTTGGAAAAGTTTTGTTTATTTAATTTGAGGTCTATTTGCTTGGACATGCAGTTATTATTTCCGTAAAAGTAAAACCCCGATTATAAAGAAAAAATGTGGATTGGAGAAGCTGATGTTTAAAGCTACAGTATTGTTGTTTTTATGCTTAGGTTAGATTAATGTGTAGGTTATCAATTCTAAATAACCTAGGCCTTGGAAGTTTTCAAATAGTTGAACTTCATTGAGGAGAAAGTCATGCATGTGTTTGGTTTGTTTACAAATTGTAGGTAGCAAAGTTAGGATTGGGAAATTGTTTTCTGTGTGAGAGCTGAGCAGCTATGTTCCTTTTGTGATAGGACTATATAGGGACAAATTGTAAGTAGGTTAGCCATACTACCGAGGAAATTAGGTTTTCATAGACACACATGTGCATTAGGAGACATCAGACTGTACCCATTTATTAGAACATTGGAATGTTGGAAGCGCCATTGAAAACAATGGAGTAGCTCCGGGCTTATAATGGCTGGTATAAACCCGGAGCTCTAACATTCCAATTGCTTCTTTGTTCACAGCTATGGCTGTGAACAAAGGCTTCATGAAGCCTGAGGGAATTTCAATCCCCTTGCGCTCCCTAAGGCCTCTGTTGAATTTGTTAAAACAGTCTGCCCTCTAGTGGCAGAATGTTCTAATAGCCTTATAGCCCTTCGTAGCTGGGCTATACCGGCTATTAGAACACTGGAATGTTGGAAGCTCCATTGAAACGGGCTTATAATGGCTAATATAAGCCCGGTGCTCCAACATTCCAATGCTTCTTTGTGGCTGTGAACAAAGGCTTCAGGGAGCCTGAGAGAATTTCAATCCCCTCATGCTCCCTGAAGCCTTTGTTTAATTTGTTAGAAAATTCTGCCTTCTAGTGGCAGAATGTTCTATTAGCCTTATAGCCCTTCGTAGCAGGGCTAACCCGGCTTTTAAAGTCCCGCTGCCTTGTTAAAGTCCCTCGCCTTCGGCTCGGGCCTTTAACGCTGCAGCGGGCCTTTAATAACCGGTATAACCCGCTACGGCGGGCTATAAGGCTATAGTGATGACCACATACATACAAGCGCCCAATATCAAAATAGGCTTCATTCATGATTAGTCATGTGCCTTTTCATATTCTGTTCTAGGTTTTAGCGAATTTTTCAACCACACAAAAGGAACCATATAGTAAAGAAATTTGATTGCCTATTGTTGATAAGTCCCATGAGAACAAAGAAATATGTGATTATTATAATCCTCTCTCTCTCTTTCATCACACAAGGGGTTTGCATGCAGAATTATCCACAAAATAATGTCACGAATGAGGCATGTTCAGTTCACGTGCAGTTTTTAAATTGCGCTTTCATGTTCACCCATTGTAAGGTATAGACACACCTCACTGGGTTTTTATTCACAAAAGCATGCTAACAAACACGTTTTATTTCACATATTCTATACTCAGAATATGTTTTATTTCATATACTCTCTAAATCTCTCGATTTAGGGTTAGTCCCACCAATTGGCACTGAACAACATTAATCAAAATGATTTATTCTCAAACGTTTGTAATATATAAAATATAATTTCAGGACATTGAATCAATATATGTGCACATAGAATCGGAGACCATCTCTATTTTATATTCAATACAGAGAAAGTTGAGACGGCCCCCTGACGAAGGCACCTCAGCAGAAACGGGCGTAGCTTCCATCTACCGCCAGCCTTTCTTTTGTCTATGAACTATTTTGGATCTTTCTTCTGTATATAAATGTGTATTGAAACAATTTGGTTAATCAATTGTATAAACTAACTGCACTGTTTTATTTTTAATATATGACTATGTTGTATTTCTCTTTATGCATTGATGATTTTAACTATTTATCATAAATTGAAAATAATGTTTTGATATTCAGATATAATAAACAAAACGAAAAGAAAAAGTTTTTTGATAAAAAAAATGGGTGACTATGGTTATGGTCATTAACCTACAATGATGAACAATATGTTTTTTGTATAATTATATGTATGTAGTCCTGGAATTCGGAATTTTTTGATTATTGTACACTTGCTTCTAGCTCCTTCTTTTCCCCTTCATGTATGTTCCAAGTCCATTCTTATTTTGATCGGGACAGTTGGATTTTTTTGGGTGCATTTTAGAAATAAATTGATAGTAGGTGTTAGATTGTTTCGGAGGACAACAAATACTAAATAAATGGTACTAGTATGAATTGTGTAATTTGGCTAAGCGGGGAGGAGGTGAAAGGGTGATTTAAATGTCCCATCTATGAGCCAAATGGATGGTTGGATCAAGATTATTAGTTTGGTAGTAGTGCAGAATATACTTATTCATATAACATAATTTTCATTGTCATACAGGGTGAATTTGTCTTTGAGGTGTTATTATTTGATGAGGTGGACTGTCAATTTTACGAAAGGTTTTAGATCCTGGTGTGTCTTATCTCCCTTCTCTTCTCTCCTTTTCCTTTTTAGGTCACGCCTAGCGACGCAGCACATGCGCTACTCGCCTTGGAGAGATCTATTATCGTCGGTTTCTCTGCCGAAGGGGGACAGGAGATGTGCACGCGTACGGACAGGAGATGTGCACTCTGTACGCGTGCACAGCTCCTGTCCCAGCGTAGGGCTGGCGTTTGAACATAGCGCACGCATGGCATGCTTTCACTTTCTCTGCCGAAAGGGGGACAGGAGATGTGCACTCCGTACGCGTGCACATCTCCTGTCCCCGCGTAGGGCTGGTCCGTTGGAATTTCTTTTCAGCCTTACTTAGCAACATCTTCGTTTTCTTTTAAGAAACAGCTTACATGCACTTTAAGTTATAATTCTCAAAGCATCTGTTTTATTTTTAAACTCGGAATAATTCAGTTTCATTATTTGTATAGACTGCCAGTAATTTCCCTGACTTACCCAGAGCCATCATTTCCTGTAAGTCAGGCAGGGCGCTTAGAGGAAGTGGCGAAGCCGGGCAGGCGGGGCGGGGCCGGGCTGTGCTGGGTCTAGGAAGCGAAGGGGCCGGGTCAGTCAGCGATCACAGGGAGTGCAGGGTCCCTGTTGGACGGGGGACAGGCTGTGCTGGGTCCCTCTCAGACAGGCTGTCCGTGGTCATTGCTGTCCGGGTGCAGGCTGTGCTGGGTTGGGGTAGTGCAGAGAACAATCTAAGCCCCTGCCTGCCCGGTGCTCTGCCCCTGTGTCTCCGGGTCTGTCCTGCATGGGTTCGGATCCTGCTAGACGTCTGCGCCCTCGGGCCTCTCTGGTGGGGGCCCTGCCCTCTCCTGTGCGGGGCTGCCCTGCTCTTCATGCTCGCGATTGTCATGTCTTTGCGGCTCATGAATATGCTTCGGGGGCCCTGATCATGGCCCTGTCCTTGGGGCCTGACCTGCTTCTCATGCTCGTGGAGTGGATTGCTGCCATGGTGAAGGATCCCTGTCACCTTAGCAGTAGTGCCTCTCCGCCGTGCCCGGGTCATCGTGCCAAGGTGCCAGGGCACGGGGGTTCCGACTATGTCCAAGATGCGTTTCTGGCTCAAGTTCCCATCTTTAGATAAGGTGAGTGTTCCTCCCCCCGTGTGCCCCTGCCCCGTGTGTCCCTGACACCGTGTGCCCCTGCCCCCGTGTGTCCCTGCCCCCATGTGCCCCTGACTCCGTATGACCCTGCCCCCTGGTGCCACTGACCCCGTATGACCCTGCCCCCGTATGCCTCTGCGTACCCCTGACCCCTTGTGCACCCCCCTTCCTGCCACTGGGTACAAAGCCGGTGTCTGTTGAAGAGGTGAATGGAGCAGTGGTCTCTGTGCCCATGCGCCTGTGGGCCTCTCTGGTAGGGAGAAGTGGTGACGGTGCCACCTGTCATTGAATGCCACTCGTTGGGGCCCCCTCCTCGCCTCTGTGCCCCCTGTCGCTGCTCCCGTGCCCCCTGTCACTGCTCCCGTGGCCCCCTGTCGCTGCTCCCGTTGTCGCTGCTCATGTGGCTAGAACACAGTATAGAATACAATGACTGCACGCTGGTGAAGCGCCGACCACGTGTAAACATCATTGCATTGCCGTTTGTGTAGAGCTTCCCTGCTCTCTGCTTGGCCCAAAGCGGTGTCTTCGTTGCGCAATTATTAGCTGTCTCCCATAAATTATGTGTCTAGCGCTTCAATACCCTGACAAAGTCATGCAGCGCTGTGATTGGCATCAGGCGCATGGTGAGTCCTGTGTGCATGCAGGCGTGTTCATGTATGTGTGTGTTAACAAATGTCTGTGTGCAGGTGTGAATGTATGTGAGAGACTGTGTACAGGTGTGTGCGCGTATTTATAAGTGTGTGTGTGTGTGTGTGTGAAGTTATGGATACAATGCATTTGGTTCAACCTTTCAATTAATAAAAATAATATAAATATTTTTTTTTATTATATGGATTTTCTTGTAACATTTGTATTGTGCTGTTTTGTGAAAACCTTAACCACGCTAAAAACTTTACTTTCTAAATGTATCTAATACTTCTTTCTGCAATGTTTCGTAGTCTAATGAACGCTGTAGGCCTTGCAAAGAGTATGTAAAGTGCTAAATAACTAAATAAGTACTCATGCAATAAAATACAATGTACCTTTCTAATTAATTTTAATGGGGTTATGGATATAGTGCTTTTAGTTCAACCTACAAATAAATGTAAAATATATATATATATATATATATATTCACTGAAAAAATCATAGGTTTCACACATGTTATAGTTAGGAATTAGCATTTAAAAAACCTTGCAAATTCACTGAAAAAACCATAGGTTTCACACATGTTATAGTTAGCTGGACATTTCACTCGTAAAAAACCATTGAAATTCCCCCGGTATAGTTAGTTCAGCTAACTATAACTCGTGCGCCCGCAATGCACTGCTGATGACGTCACATATTACATCACTCATGACATGGTCAGTGACATCACTCATGACATCACTGATGACATCTCAAATGACATCACTGATGACATTACTGTAGAGTGGATTGCGGTCGCGCGAGTTATAGTTAGCTGAACTAACTATAACGGGGGAATTTCAAGGGTTTTTTACGAGTGAAATGTCCAGCTAACTATAACATGTATGAAACCTATGGTTTTTTCAGTGAATTTGCAAGGTTTTTTAAATGCTAATTCCTAACTATAACATGTGTGAAACCTATGGTTTTTTCAGTGAATTTGCAAGGTTTTTTAAATGCTAATTCCTAATTATAACGTGTGTGAAACCTATGGTTATTTCAGTGAATTTGCAAGGTTTTTTAAATGCTAATTCCTAACTATAACGTGTGTGAAACCTATGTTTTTTTAAGTGAATTTGCAAGGTTTTTTAAATGCTAATTTCTAACTATAACGTGTGTGAAACCTATGTTTTTTTAGTGAATTTGTAAGGTTTTTTAAATGCTAATTTATGTATGTATTATTATATTTTTTATATATTTATTTTACAATAAACTACCTATGTATATAGTTATAGATTGACTGTATCCTGTAATACGGAATGGCTCAGCTCTTTTTTTTTTTATTTGGATAAAGTTGAACAGCATAGTTTTTTTTTTTTTTTAAATTCTTTTTCCACACCCAGCAGATCATCACAGTTTGGGTACCATCACACGAACTCAGTGCTACATTATCAGGTGCGTGGCATTCAGCAGCCGAGCGTCCCATCCCACCCGCATGCGTCACCTCACACCGGTTCTTCATCCAAAAAGTCCCCCTGAGAAATACAGTCACCGCCATTGAGTTGAACAGCATAGTTAATATCTTCTATAAACTTATAAACAGTTTAAAATGTTTTTTTTAGGGTTTTTCACGGTGCGCGCACCGGCAATTTTTTTTATTAAACGAAATGTTTTTTTTTTATTTACGAGGTCCTTTAGGGACCCCCTGAGAAGGTCTAGGGGGTCAGGGAGTGTCTTCCCTGCCTCCTTTTCATGTTTTAGAAATCGGGTTAAAAGTAATTCATTTATGATTTTTGGGACCTTAGGGGTCCTTCATGGTCCCCCTGAGAAGGCCTAGGGGGTCGGGGACTCTCTACCCTGCCCCCTTTTCACGTTCTCCACTTGTGTTTTTAGCTCTCTTCTGCCTCTAAAACTCAAAATGGCAGCTGGGAGGTGCTCGCACAGTGCGCGCACCCCGCGATTTTTTGAAAAAAAATAAAATGTTTTTTTCACCCTTCGGGGTCCTTCAGGGACACCCTTACAAAGGCTAGGGGGTCAGGAACTCTCTACCCTGCCCCCTTTTCACGTTCTCCACCTTTCTTTTTCACTGTCACACACAAAATGGCGTCCGACACTTCCTGATTTCGACCGATTGGAATGTTGACTGACATCTAACCACCAATCAGAATTACGCTCGCGGACATTTGGTGCGCGCCCCGTGCGAGCAACGTGCGCGCACGGTGCGCGCATATAGATATTTATGTACTTTTAACTGCAATTTTCTCAGGAACTACTGAACAGATTGACACCATATATGCAAAAGACACATGCCTGACCTGAGGACTACCTCTTTGCCAAATTTCAAGTAATTCTGTTCAGCCGTTCGGGCTGTACCTTCGACTAAATGTCCTATGGGAAAATGCATGGGGAAAACGCGTTTTGGGACCCCCCTTTTTTCTCAGCCCCCGCTTGACGAATCACCCTGAGACTTTCAGGGTAGGAGCTGAGCGGAGCGCCCCATTAGTTTTGAAAATTTCACGAAGATAAGTCAACCGGCGCCAAAGTTATTCAAAATAGAATTTTCAGATTTCCTATGGGAACTCGGTCCTAACTATAACTATCTACTGGCGACCGCCAGTAGATAATATATATATAGTTATGTGATTAATGTTTTCACAAAACAGCACAATACAAATGTTACATGAAAATCCATCTAATAAAAAAAAATTCCCCACACATAAATTTACATGTAAAAATTAAATGTCATAGCGAAATTGTAAAACTTGACATTACATATTCATCACTAGACATTGTTCGCTCACAGAATCCCAAGTTTATTTGCACAGTTTATACCTAAAGGCGCTTGAACCTACCTAATATCAATCATCAGGGCTTTAAGTGGGCTGGGTCGGTCTGGGTCTGAAACCCGGAAGAATTTAAAACGGGCAATGAAGCGGGTCCCTGTTGGAGACTATAGTCATGTCCTAAACTTTACAGGCAAAACACTGAGTGATTTATTTACTTTTTTGTATATTTTTGTTGAAAATATTGATAGCAAGAACATAGATCAGGTCACATCCTTGGTTACAAAATTCCAAGTGAGAGGGTGCTACGGTAAGTCAAGGAAAAATATATAGTAAGGACACTGCAGTACAATAGTTGGGGGGGGAGTTTCTACCTTTACAGAAAAAAAAACACTGTTACAAATGGAAAGCAGTGTCTGCTGGGGGAGAGGATAAACAATAGTACCATACAGCAGTAATAGACATTATCCTTTACAATGTCAATAACTTAAACTCGCGTAAATGCGAGACCTATTGCATTGCAAATGCTTGTTATATTTATCTTCAGGTTTGGGATATATGGTATTTGTGTAACCATTTGAGGCTTTGGGTATGCCCCTTAATGATTGCCCCTTTACATCTGTAGAACTGGTACATGCTTCTTTTAAGTTTTCTTATGTTTCTAATTTAAATTTCTGCCATTGAAAGGGGGTGGTTGTGCTCTCATACATTTTCAATGTTGTCATCTGTTTTAGGTGCACGGTCATAGCACCCATTAACGAAACAGGTCCAAGATCCCATACCACTGTCCTGGACAAACGGCATGGGATTTTGCGTACATCAAAACTAGCTACATTTATTGCAGTACCCATGAACTCTGATTTCACACTGGAACTACATATCAACAAGGTAATTCAGCAATGCGTCTTCCAACCTCGACACATTACAGTGCATTCTTCCATATTTGTCATACCCCAAAAAGCTAAAAGCTAGTGGGAGATGCATTCATTTATTATTATTTTTTCGGGTAAATGTGTTGGATTTTTTGCCTTTTCAGCTGTTTTTATTATTTTCATTGGTATATTGGTTTTGCAGACTGCTATTTTTAATACTAATTTTCCAGATTTTTAAGAGATTCAATGGATTTGATATTGAATCTTCTACTTGGATTATTATTTTCTCATTAGAATTGTTAATGGCTTTGCAGTTTTGGGTGAGGAGTTACATTTTGCTACTCCTGTGCTGGAGATTAATTTTTATTCTAAAGATTTACCACAGCTGCTGAGCTGTGAGTACTGATATTAATTATTTTATTTGGGAATAGTGCTGGTTGGGTTATTTGAAAATATGTCATTTGTAATGTGTTTAATGCAAACATGTTAAAGAACATGCATTGTCTAATGTTGTATATATTGATTTAAATATGTCTTAAACTTATTGTGTTGGTTCCAAAATTTGATTAACTTTTTTGGTAATTATTTAAGATTTTAGTAACTATCATTAGTAAATATGCCAGTGATTGTTTGATCCTTTCATGTCGTCACCATCTAGATGCCCTATCCCTTGGGATTCCTGCTTATCTTAAAAGGAGATTACAAAGGGTAAAATTCAGCAGCCAGGCTGCACCTGCACATCCACCTAAGGAACCCATGTTCATCAACATCCAAGCTACACTGGTTATCAAACATTGTGTGAAGTTCAAAGCATTATGCATCACATACCAGGTTTCAGAGCACAGACCCACAATATATACAAGCCAAAATCATATCAACCTGCATGGGCTCTGAGATTTAGCATTGTCTTCCTAATCGCAGAATACCATTATGAAAAAAGAAATAGGAAGCACATGCTTCTCTCTGCTGCCTGCAGGCCCATGGCACTTGATGACTGATGGACTATAAACAATTCAGGAACTCTTAACTTTCAGGAAGGATTAAAAACCTGGTTAGTTAATCTTCTTTTTTTGGGGGAGCTAACAATCTCACCAGCCAGCATTGGTCACCACTTAGACAAGAGACATCCCATAGCTGAAGCACATCTTTGTGATCCTTGTTTCTCTCACTGACCAAATGCACTGGAGTTCCCTCCATACTTTTATTCCAACATTCAAGCATCCTACATATCACCACATACAACACACACATAAACAAGTCAAGCAGAAGCACGTCACCATCACAAAATTAATCCTGCAGCACTTCAAAAAACCTGAGTTGGCCTTTCCCTCCTTTCCATCAGCCTCCCACTCACTCTTCTATGGGATACTCGTTCAAATGCATACAACACTAGACATTAAAAAAATTAAAAAAATAACATAAAAATATTTGTATCACTGTCAAATACTCACAGCTCCTCCCACAGTACTCACCACCCAACTGCCAATAATACCCCCCTCATAGCGATTATGTCTCTCCCCCATACCCTATCCCCTTCTCCCCTTCAGCAATCCCATTAGCACTCTCCTAAAAAATGACCATGTGATTTGTGACACAGGTGACATGAGGAGAAACAATATCACAACATTATGTGGGAAATTGTGGACTGTGGCCAGTGACAACATTATTTAGCCCATCTCTTTATCAGCAGACATGCCTGTGATGGGACAATGACCTGCAGTGAGTTTAGTCCTTGGGGTTTGAGACTATCCTCCAAGACATGAACACACAGCAGAGGTTCAGTGGAGGTAGGGGTAGAAGCACTAGTTTGATGCTAGTCGGGGGAGGGCTCAAAGGGTCATGGTGATGTGGCTGGTAAGAAACGTAAAGCACACTGCCAGGCGGGGGATGTAGAAGCGGGGGATGCACGGGTGGACGACCACCAGCAGGAACATGAAGCTTGCCTACTATGTTTTATAGAGTACTTGTGTTCCATCTCCTTGATTGTAGTGTGCCCATGTGTCTATCCTTCCTTCCAATCCAATAACCTCCATAACCATCTCTGATCTACCTTGTTTATGGCACCTTTTCTTGCCCAGGTCTTTGGTCCCATCCAGTGCCTCCGTATCACTCTCTTGTTCCCCAGTCTTCCTGATATCCTCCCAGTGCCACTGCTACTGCCCAAGGGAGGACCAAATTATGTGGCAGGACTGAATAAATTATGTGGAAAGAAAAGGCAAATTATGTGGTGTAATGCGGTAGAGTTTGTGACTACTAATGCATTAATCTGTCTTTTTACACGTTCTATTTTTTTTACACGTTTACCCTGGCTGGGCGAATGTTCCACATTGTTAGTAACAGTTTAACACTCAAATACAGCAGTAGGGAATTTAAAGGGGACCAGTCGACTTTTGTGAAGGGCCTTCTACTGGGTAGCAACACACGTTGCAACGATTTTCTAACTTTTGATCCATTTGAGCTAGAACTATTTTCTTGTTGTAAAATCCCCAAATTGTACAGCAAATTATAGAATATTTGACAAATGTAACAAATCTTTAACTATGCCGGAAAAGCTGTGGCACAAAAGTGCCTGATTCCAGTGGCCCTGCTGATACTCTTTTCCATCAGTACTCTTGCTGCTATCCCCTTGCAATGTGATGTGCTGGGGTCAAGGCTAGAAGTGGACATGCAGCCAGGGTCCAGCAGTGAGACGGGAAAGGAAAAAAGGTCATGCTGTCTAGCTGGGCTACAGGAGCCACACATGCACCTGAAAGGTGATGGTAACCTAGGAACCGATACTGGTGACTCCAATTTAAGCTGAGCAACGAGAAACAGCCGCGAATAGTTGTAGCACCATGCAGGGGCAGCTGGCAAGTATAGGTAGAGGAAGGTGAATGAAAGGAAGGAGAAAGTGTACCTGTGGTGGTTGTAGGAGGAAAATTGAGAACGTGTGTGTGTAGCAAGATGAACATGACATGCAGGAACAGGTGGCAAGCAAGAACAAGGTTTATTAAGATGAAGCCAAATACAATGCCTCAGCCACAGCTCATACGCTGGGCGCTCACATTAGAATCTTCACGTTCAACATTCCAAAGCCATCACAACCCCCTGGAGATCAGGGAGAGGGAACTAAAAAGAACAGGGAGGGTAAGGAAGAGAGAACAAAGGAGAAGTAAGCTCCCTCACACTGGGAGATACCACACATCCCCCGGGAGGAAATGTGAGAACGTGTGTTATGCATGGTTTTGAGTGTGAGATGGATGTGTTAGAGTGGGGGTCTCCGACCTTTCAAATAGGGAGGGCTACTTCTAATCATTAAACACCACGCTGAGCTGTTGCCCAATATAGGGATATTATAATGGTACACAACGGCCAAGTAACTTCAATGCCACCTTGGTTATCACAATTTTGCATACACTGGTAATGACACAAAAGTCAATTGTGTTCCTTTTTGTTGTGTTCTAGCAACTGGTTTTGCATCCTAGTGATGGTTGTCAGCACTCCAAGGTTCGGGAAGGTGGACCAGACTGAAGAAGACAGTTGCACCTGGAAGGACGTGTCCATGGGTTGTTCCTCTTCTGTTAATAAAGCTCTTCTACCAAACTATTGCCTGCGCCTCTTAAAAGTGGCGACGAGGATGGGATGGTGTTCTCCGGAAGGCAGACTGAACATGGAGCTGATGTGGATTGTGTGCTGATCCTATAACCCCTGGAGAATGCAGTTTTGAGCCCTGAACTAAGGAAGTGGCTGCTGCCAGTGTGAGGTGTCAGGCCAACAGGGGGAGAGACTGTCCTGATACACACAGGACACCCTGCCAGTGACAGCTGCGAGGTGTTGTGGCGGTGTTATTGTGGCACACCTGGCACAACTCTGAGCAGGCTATGAAGGTGTGGCAGTGGTCAAACGGACAGTGACTACCCCAGCTGTGAAGGTGCGGCAGTGATCATACGTGGCAGCGACCAGTTAGCCCAGCTGTGAGAGTGTGGCGGTGATCATACGTGACAGCGACCAGTTAGCTCAGTTGTGAGAGTGTGGCGGTGATTTTACGTGGCAGTGACCAGGAGCCCAACGAGTGGGGACCGGTGAGTGACCTGCCGTGTTGTTATAATTTGAACACAAGCTAACCGGCATTCTGCAATGGGCGGGCAGCACCACAAGAGTGATGAGTGGAGCGTCTTGTTCTCCCCTCCATTCCGATGTGTGTCACACTAAGGGGACGCACTACAGCGTAGCGTGACCAGCATGTGCGGGACGTCTAATGCTTCAAGACAACTCGACGTGACGGTGCAGCGGAGCGCTGGTGTTGCCAAGGAAACCCCACAGCGCTGAAGGGATTGTGTGGTGTGTGGCAAGACGAGCAGCAGCAGCTGTAGTAAACGAAGAAGAGGCTGACAGAGTTCAGCGAGGAGGAATCGGCTGCCGGGTTGAACGACGGTGACCACGGCGACCACCTTCATTATTTTAATTAGCTTTTTTGTGCATAGGAACTACGATACTCTATTTTGGTGCACTGTTTGAGTGACTCAGCAGTATTCAACATTTGGGCAGCATTTATTTCAATTTTGGTGCACAGTTTGAGTAACTCTGCAGTATTCAGGATTTGGGCAGCATTTATTTCATGAATTGCGTGTCATTGGTTACAATTGCAACATCATATACTAGGTCACCATCCAGCATTACATTGTCACTGGTTCAAGGATTCCATTCAGCATTACATTGGTAACATTTTACGGTGAAGCACAAGGTATCACGCTGTTACATTTATCCACGCAAGTTAGGGTAAGGTAGGCCACTGATCAGCATGGATATGTTGTCAGTATTAGCCCCTCTGAAGTTCTTGCAGAATCCCGGGGAACCTACGATGCCATGGGAGGATTGGTTAGAGTCCTTTGAGATGTACTTGGGAGTCAGTTTAGAGACTTACATGACAAATAGGACAAGCAACATTAAAATACAAGAGAGATTGGTGGATTTGAAGGCTCCATCCTTACAGAAAACTATAGAGGTGGCTAGACGTATAGAAAACACGTCTAGGTATGTTAAGGAATTAAGCACTGACCAAGCGAAGGAAAAAAGTGACTCTGCTAAGATTTGTGCTGTGGATAAAAATGCGCCCAAGAAGGGGGGAAAAAATGGCAAGACCTGTTTACCCAAGCACAATCGGGTTTGTTACAGATGTAGTAGCATGAAACACATGGCAGACTCGGACAAGTGCGTAGCCATTAAGGAGAAGTGTGATAAGTGTACAAAGATGGGTCATTTTGCACGTATGTGCAAGGCCGGTTTAACTGAAAATTTGAAGCGGACTGTACATGTAATAAGAGAGTGTTATGAGGAGGAGAATTCTGCTGATGAGATAGAGGTCTAAGTTTTGGTTGTGTGTGACAACACTGTCCGTGACATACGAGGAGGGTATAAGTGTGACTTAGGAATTAATGGTACCAAAATAGCAGTCTGGGCAGATTCTTGTTCCCTATACATGATTATAGATAAGGATGCTTGGGAGAAAGTGGGCAGTTGCAAATTGAATCCCCCCGATATTGAACCTGTGGGCTACTGCGGTGTCAAGCTTCCCTTGGTGGGCTTTTTCAATTGCATATTATCACACAAAGGCGAGGAAGCAACCAGTAAAGTGTATGTGGTAGAAAAGGGAATGGCACTGTTAGGATGGTGCGAACAAAAAATATTAGGCATTACATTCGATCCCAACCATCCCCAGCAGGTACTGGTGACGGAAGATGCTGAAAAAGACAAGTGGAGCGCCAAGTTTCCCAATTTGTTTGGAGGGGAACATGGGTGTTTAGCTACATGTGAGCATCGCATAGTATTGAAATCCAATAATGTCCGGTGTGGAATGTGCCGTTTGCTCTCAGGGAGCAACCGAGGAAGGAATTGCAAAGGCTATGTGAAGCACAAGTCATAGAACCAATAGAGTCATCAGAGTGGCTTAGGCCCATCGTTTTGGCACGCAAATCCCACTGAAATTTGCACATGTGCATCAATTTGCAGGATCTCAATCGCAATATTCTAGCTGACCGTTATCCTCTGCCACATATCAATGAAATGGTGTCATCTGTCACCAATGCGACCTATTTTTCACTGATTGATCTCTCAAGCGCATACCACCAGGTCATATTACACCCAGCATCCAGGCACCTTACTTCGTTTATTTCGCTGGAAGTGGCATTCCAATTCATGCAGATGCCTTCTGGTTTAGCGTCTGCCTTGGCTGTATTCCAGAGAGTGATGTGCAAGATTTTGGGGGGTATGCCCAAAGTCTTGGTGTTCCAAGATGATTATACACAAAGAGGTTCAGCACTATTCAGCGGGTTGTAACAGTCAATAACAGTATTCAAAAGACAGTGGGCACACAATAAAATGTCCATATCCCTGGTGTGGATTTCTTAATGGATTTCTCTTTATTGTATTTTTTCATAAGAACAGAAGACCATAGCCGACGCATTTCGTCTCACAAAGAGACTTCTTCAGGGCTTCATAAAGTGTCAAAAGAGTGTATTCACAAAAGACGCTGTTGATTTCAACCATGTGTCACAGAATCCAAGTTTCCATAGACCTTTATATGGTAGACATTATCAGCAGAGGCTTGGTGGCCAGTAGTGTGTGTGTTCCACAGTTTCAGATTCGAATCCATTATGAAATCCACATCAGGGATCTGGACATTTTATTGCTTGCCCACTGTCTTTTGAATACTGTTATTGACTGTTACAACCCGCTGAATAGTGCTGAACCTCTTTGTGTATAATGTTGCCATAGGATTTATTTCCTTGTTAAGGAGCATATAGGGGAGTGCTCCTTGTTTCTTTGCACTATATGTTATCTTAGGACACTTTTCATTGTCAGGTGCGGCATTTTATAGCCTCTACCCTCAATTCTATTGCATTCGTGTTCCAAGATGATGTTCTTGTCTGGGGTGCTAATCGGGAAGAACATGCTTTGATCTTGGAGAAGACGTTAAACAAGTTGCAGTACGCGGGTCTGACTGTGGGTGTGAACAAATGTAAATTGATTATCTTGGGCACAACTTGTCACAGGACGGGGTGAAGCCTAAAAAGAAACTACTGGATGCCGTAACGAGTGCACCACCACCACATGACAAGGAGCAATTGCGCTCATTCCTTGATTTAGCAGAATTGTTTTCCAAATTTGTCCAACATTTCGCTGACAAGGTACATGTTCTAAGGGTGCTGATGAAAAAGAGCAACACATTTGAAAGGTCTGATAAGTTTTAAACTGCATTTGAGATCATAAAAAAACAAATTGTGAAGGTGGTTGCATTGAAACCTCTTAACCCATCGGTTCACAGTGTGATTGTGGTGGATGCAAGTGCGTACGGACTTGGAGCTGTTCTAATGCAAAAACATCTTGGGCAAGAACGTGTGGTGGCCTTTGCATCCCGCACTCTTAAGGGGGCAGAGGCTCCCTATTCAGTCATAGAGAAGGAGGCCCTAGCATGCTGGTGGGTTGTGATCTATTTTAAAACCTATGTGTGGGGAACCCATTTTAAGGTCAGGTCAGATCATAGGCCTCTTATAGATTTGTTCACCACCAAGGGGGCTGGGAATGTGACTCCCAGAATTGCCAAATGGTTGTACAGGCTTCGAGGGTATGATTTTTCACTGAGTTATGTTCCTGGGATCCGTAACATAAAAGCCGACTGCTTATCGCGTTTACCGCTGCAATGCGGAGATGAAGAAGAAGATTCCAATGATGATTGTGTGGTGGCCAGTGTGTATGAGTTATGTGAGGGCGCCACTACGGTGGATGAGTGGAAATTGGCAGTGGGGGAGGATACCACCATGAAAGAATTAATGGCTGAATTGTCCAACCCTTCAAGAACCAATGTGACCCTGAAGAAAAAGTTCGGTGAGTTCTGGACAGTATGGACAGAACTTCTGGTTGAGGAGGGGGTGGTGCGCAGAGACGGCAGGTTGGTGGTGCCAGAAGGCTTGCGCACCAGAATCCTAAAGTTACTGCACGAAGGGCATAGCGGAATGTCTGGTATAAAGAGAAAAGCCAGGGAGACTTTTTGGTGGCCTGGTATGGACAGGGAGGTGGAAGACTATGTGCGGGGTTGCATAGATTGTATGTGCAGTGATAAGTTCCACCAGATTGAGGAATCCCCCATTGCGTCCACTTGTTTCCCTAGCAGAACATGGGAAAGGGTGGCTATGGACATTTGTGGGCCATTCTCAGCCAAAGAGATAACCAATAAATTTGCCTTGGTACTAATTGATTATCATTCCAAGTGGCCAGAGGTAGCATTTTTAGGAGAAATTAAAGCAGCGAATATCATTGAATTTTGTTACCAAATTTTCTGCAGGGAGGGCTGTCCCGACACCTTGATCACGGAATATGGACCCCAATTTGTAGAGGAGGAATTTCAACCCTATCTGTCCAAAATGGGCATTTCTCACCATACAACTGCTGTTTACAACCCCAGGGAGAACGGCCTTGTTGAGAGGTTCAACCAAGTCTTGAAGGAGTGTGTTCAATTGACTGAGAGTAGTGGTGGTGAATGTAAGGAAGCTGTAAAAGAGATGTTGTGGAGCTACCAAACCACACCCCATTCCATCACCAATGAAACGCCTTTTATGCACCTAAAGGGCAGACAACCAGGAAAAAGGGTCTCTCCTGCATGGATGCTCAAGCATTCCACACGACATGTGTGTAAAAGGAGTCTAGAGTGTAAGGTCAAAAAGCACCAGAACAAGCTTATGAGATGGCATAATGACAAGTTAAGATGAGGAAGACGAGTGTTTGCAGTTGGAGATTGGGTGAGAACCAACATGATGGGTGCTCCAAAAGAGGGATTGTCAAAATGGTTGGTGCCCAAGTGTATCACTAAGATTGCGGATAACAATGTGTCAAGTACCTCAAGCTGAAACTTCGATTTCCACAGGAGCAGATGCTGGTTCTCCACTCCCCTACTCCGCTGCCGCGAACTCAAAGGCTCACGAACAGCGAGGAGGGGGAAAGGGGAATTGGACAGACAAGAGAGACTGCACTGTGTCTTCTTTCTTGACTGGACACGAACCTCCGTCTTCTAGATTCCTGTAACGAGAGTTAATAAACAACAGCTCCACAAACTCTACCCCTAAGAATTCCAAATGTAATTATTCCACACAATACCTGTCCTGACACAGTGGGTAGCTACTCTCTACACTCATTTGGCTGGGTTTCTCGTTGGGAATGAGGGGGCTGTACTGATGACATGCAGCGAACCCTGTAAAGAAAACTCACATGTAAAACCCTATATCTTCCTAAGCCCCCTGCTCCCTGACTCTCTCCCACCAACTTTACCTGTCTCCCAACAAGTGGTATCCTATATGGTAAAGATGAGCTGGAATTTGAGGTTGAGTAAGGTTAGCTCATCTTCTTGTTGAACTCTGCACAATGAAGAGATGCTGGTAGGTGAATGCTCATAATTAAATATATATATATATATATTTACTATTGCTTTGTTAAGTTCAAGCTGCGGAAGTTTTTCTTTGTCTCACAACTACTCATCCTTCTGTCTCTTAATTCAGTCTCTTTTCTTTTCTTTACTATCCACTGGAACTCAAAATTGATTCTGACTGGCGAATCTTTACTGAAGAATTACTGTTGCTGAAAATACGTGAATCATAAGCGGACACTTAATTGCTTACTGACCCACTGAGTCTCTAGTCTCTGAAATGAAGCTCACTGGAAGGTTGACGCTCCAAGAATGTGAGAGAAAAAAGGCGCACTTACTTCTCGAAATGCCCTGCTCTCGCGCCTAGCCTCTCACCCTCCTTACTCATGAAGAACTTGTCCTCCGTCGTGAACGAGAAGACCTCTTCTCTGCAGATTCTCCTCACAAACTCCTTCGAAGATACTGCGGAATTTCTCGAAATAGTGTCCCACTGAGGGACTGAGTGAAAGTTCTCTAAATTGGCAACTAAGGAATATTAGAAGGTCTAAACTCTGACTGGAATTCACTGAGAGAGGACGGAGCTCGAGAGAACACCGCCACTCCACAAATTTTGACAGTTGAAGTGCGCCGCGTATTGGAAGCGCGCGCACAACTTCAAAATTTAAACACTGCACTGCAGCGGAGAAACAGTGGGAGGGAAGAATCGGACCGACCAGCGGCCATCTTGGAAGGAAGGGGTAGAAATGTGACTACACTACAAATGACCGTAGGAAGGCGGAGAGCGATCTCACAGAAACGCATCTACGCCTTCCTCGGACCAGCCTAGTCTGACCATGAGATTGTTGCCTCAACTGGGGAAAACTTGAACTTTCAGCTCCAATCCTGACAGTACCTCCCACCAAAACCCCTCTCCTCTCCTCCTTGGGTTTAGTGGGATGGGTGCGATGAAACTCCCTGAGCAAACGTGGAGCATGGATGTTAGAAGATGGCTCCCAGGAGCTCTCTTCAGGACCATAACCCTTCCAATCGACTAAGTAGAAAATCTTCCCTCTTTGTAGCCTAGAATCTAGAATTCTCTTCACCTCAAATTCTTCACTTCCCTGCACCAAAACTGAAGAAGGGGACCTCTTGACTCTAAAACCCTCTGGACAACGCTGGAGCAAGGAAACATGGAAAACTGGATGAATCTTTAACCTTGGGGGAAGATGAACCTTAACACTGACAGGATTCACCATCCGGTCTACTCGAAAAGGACCCACAAATCTAGGCTGAAACTTCCGGTTCCCCTTCAGACGTAAGTTTCGGTTGGAAACCCAGACCAGATCTCCCTTCTCATAGACTGGATTTGGGCGCCTCTTCTTGTCTGCCTGCTTCTTATAGGAAATCTTAGCCTTAGACAAATTTCTGGAAGCTAACTGGTAAGCCAAATGTAATTCCTGCACTACTGTCTCCACTGCTGGAACATTGCTGATTTCTTTATCTACCAGTGTGTTAGGATGCCTTCCTGAATTCAAATAAAATGGGGAGTAACCAGTAGATGCATGAACGGCATTATTGTAAGCAAACTCGGCTGTCCATATTAGGTCAGGCCACTCTCCTTCCTGATCCAACAAGTACATGCGCAAGTATTGCTCCAATTCTTGATTTACTCTTTCCGTCTGTCCATCCGTCTCTGGATGGAAACTGGTGGACAGACGAGAGTCAACACCCAACCTCCTTAAAAAAGATCTCCAAAAACGAGAGACAAACTGAGGACCCCTATCGGAAATGACTATCTTTGGAATCCCATGTGCCCTTACTATGTGTTGTGTGAACAGTTTGGACAACTGAGTTGCGTTGGGAAGAGCCTTCAAAGGGACAAAATGACTCATTTTAGAAAAATGATCCACCACCACCCAAATGACTGAGAGGCCTCCACTAGACGGAAGATCCACAATGAAATCCATGGAAATGGTATGCCAAGGATATGGGGCGGGAGGCAATGGCTGTAAAAGACCTTGGGGAGCCCTTCTGGGAGTCTTTCCCTTGATACACAACTCACAAGTGGCTACATACTGCCGCACCTGAGCTTCCATTGCCGGCCACCAAAACTCTCTTCGGATCAACTCCAATGTTTTCTTCACCCCTTTATGTCCAGCTAGAGGCTCATCATGGAAGTGTTCGATGATCTGCCTTCGCAATTCCACACTTGATACAAACAACTTGTCTTGAAAATAGGGCCTTCCTTCTTTCACTTGGAATTCTTTTCCCCTGGCTGTCCAATTCCTCACTTCTTCTGGAGACTGTGTGTCTTGTAGTTTCTTTTCTATGTCTGTGTAAGTGAGAGTTCCGATTATTCGATCTACAGGAATTATAACTCCCTCTTCTCCAGTCTTCCCCTCTTCGTTCACATTCAGACGAGATAAGGCGTCCGCCTTTCCATTAGCTGATCCAGGCTTGTAAGTGAGAACAAAATCATAATCAGCAAAAAATAGTGACCATCTCAATTGACGGGGGGTGAGGGTGCGGGCGGATTTTAAAAACTGAAGATTTCGATGGTCCGTGAAGACGGTCACCACGTGCCGGGCACCCAATAAATAATGACGCCACTCCAAAAATGCATCCTTGACTGCCAACAGTTCTTTATCCGCGATGGGATAATTTATCTCTGCCGCTGTTAACTTCCTGGAACGAAAGGCTACAGGATGTAATTGGCCTGTCTGCTTATGGCGCTGCGACAAAATTCCTCCAATGGCCAAATTGGAGGCATCTGCTTCCACAAAGAACGGTTCTTCAGGATCTGGATGAAGCAACACCGGAGATGATACAAAAATGCTCTTGAGTTCATTAAAGGCTGCTTCTGTTTCCGCATTCCACTCGAACTTCGCCTTTTTCTTGAGCAACTTCGTGAGGGGACAAACTCTCTCCGAAAAGTTTATTATAAAACGCCTGTAAAAATTGGCGAAGCCGAGGAAACTCTGTACCTCCTTCACTGAACTCGGGGAGGGCCACTCCTTGATGGCCCTAACCTTTGATTCATCCATGGAAACACCATTGGGTGACAGGACAAATCCCAAAAATTCCACTTGTATGGAGTGAAACACACACTTCTCCAGTTTGACAAAAAGTTGGTTCTCAAGCAGCTTCTTCAGAATGGACCTGACATGCTGAATATGTTCTTCTAAACTGGCAGAAAAAATGAGGATGTCGTCAATGTAAACCACTGCACATCGATCCAAAAATTCTCGCAACACATCATTTACGAAGTGCTGAAAAGCGGCTGGAGTGTTGCATAAGCCAAAGGGCATAACTTGGTATTCGAACAAACCAAAACGAGTGCGAAAGGCCGTCTTCCACTCCTCTCCTTCAGCCATGCGGACCAGATGATAGGCGCCTCTCAGATCCAATTTAGTGTACACCTTCGCTCCCTTTACCTGATCCAAGAGCTCAGAAATCAAGGGTAATGGATAACGATTTTTCTTGGTCACCAAATTGAGGGCGCGATAGTCTATGCAAGTTCTCAGCTGGCCATCCTTCTTCGGAATGAAGAAAAGTGGAGACGACACTGGAGACTGTGAGGGGCGAATGAAGCCATTAGCCAGATAATTATTCAAATATTCTTTTAAATGGACATTTTCCGCTTCGGTTAATGCGTAAATTCGGCTACAGGGCAGAGAGGCTCCCGGCTCCAGCTCAATGCGACAGTCGTATTCACGATGGGGAGGCAAACGATCCGCTTCTCTTTCATCAAAAACTGGAGCAAGATCTTCATATTCTTGTGGAATTTCTTGAGTATCTAAAGCACAAATGGTCTTCGGAATGCTAGCTAAGATTTGGGACTGTGAAGCTTGTGAAGCTATAGATGGTTCTGGATGGGATTGGAAACAATGTTGCAAACAAAAATGTGAATTCATGCGAATGGATCGCTGAGCCCAGTCAATTTGAGGGTTATGCTCAGTGAGCCAGGGCAGGCCCAAAATAAATTGAAACTGCGGAGCATCGATTAAGTTGAATTGTAAAGAGCTCACGTGTTGGCCGGGTCAATACAACAAAATCTCCTCAGAATCGTAGACTATAGGCCCGGAGGACAAACTTGTTCCATCTACAGCACGTACAGGCTCCGGCCGTTCCTTCCTCAAGAAGGCGATTCCAAGAGCTCTCGCAAATCCAATGTCACAAAACTTTCCGGTGGCCCCTGAATCGATCATGACCGACATTCCTTCCTTGATCTGTCCTCCAAACTTAATCCGAACTGACAAAATTAAATGTGGGGCCGAAGATTGCAAAGTATTAGCCGCTAATTTCGCCTCTGGAGTTGACTGTTCTTTAGCTTCCACCAGGGCAACCCCTTCTACTGGTGGAGCCGATCTTTTACCCAAGAATTGTTCTTTGGCCTCTTTGGACATTCCTTCACAAAATGGCCAGAGTTCCCACAATACATACACAGCTTTCCCAAACGTCTCTTCTCTCTTTCTTCTTTAGACAATGGACCTCGAACGGAACCAATCTGCATTGGTTCCTCTTCTGACGACGATTCTTTCTGCTTAGATCCTTCTGTTTTCATTCTGTCAAAACGAGGAGGGATATACCTGGTTTCTTTCCGCCTCTCATTCCTCCTTTCATTCTGACGCTGATCAATCTGAAGAACTAAGTCAATTAATTCTGAAACCTCCGTGGGACGTTTTGGAATCTGCGAAAGACCATCTTTATTCTCATCCTTGAGACCACGATAAAAAATTGCTGCACGTTTCGCCTCAGGCCAGTTGGTTTCTACAATTAATTTATTAAATTGCGCCAAATAAGCAACTAATTCTCGATTTCCTTGCTTCAGATCTAACAACTCATTATCAGTGGATTGCGAGATGGACCGTCTGTCAAAAATTCGTAGAAATTCTTTCTTGAAGCCTTTAAATTCATATAAAATGGGATCGTTGTTGTTCACCAACGGCATAGACCAGGCGGCGGCATCTCCACTCAGGTACGACAGCATGAACGCCACCTTAGACTGATCTTCTTTGAAAATAATTGGCCGACAGAGATAGTGTAGGGAACATTGAGTAAGAAAAATGTGGGCCTTGTTCGGATCCCCACTATATCTTTCAGGAGCAGCCAATGGAATAGTTGGCGAGATAGCCTGGATCACCTGAGTAGTGAGTTCGGCAGCAGAAGGGGCTGGGGCAAAAGAGGGAGGCTTATCTTCTTGGACGGCTGGACGGGTTCCCCCAGAAAACTCTTCAAACCTTTGGCGCAAATAACTGGCATCTAAAACTGACTTTCTAACCTCTTCTTTCAAGGACTTGTTCTCTTCCATAGTATCACTTAACTGCTTCTGGATACTATCTAATACTGTAGCTAGAGCCTTAACATCAATCCCCTCAGCCATCGTGCTCGGGTGGAAATCAGTTTTTCGGCACTTCAATCTGTCAAGTACCTCAAGCTGAAACTTCGATTTCCACAGGAGCAGATGCTGGTTCTCCACTCCCCTACTCCGCTGCCGCGAACTCAAAGGCTCACGAACAGCGAGGAGGGGGAAAGGGGAATTGGACAGACAAGAGAGACTGCACTGTGTCTTCTTTCTTGACTGGACACGAACCTCCGTCTTCTAGATTCCTGTAACGAGAGTTAATAAACAACAGCTCCACAAACTCTACCCCTAAGAATTCCAAATGTAATTATTCCACACAATACCTGTCCTGACACAGTGGGTAGCTACTCTCTACACTCATTTGGCTGGGTTTCTCGTTGGGAATGAGGGGGCTGTACTGATGACATGCAGCGAACCCTGTAAAGAAAACTCACATGTAAAACCCTATATCTTCCTAAGCCCCCTGCTCCCTGACTCTCTCCCACCAACTTTACCTGTCTCCCAACAAGTGGTATCCTATATGGTAAAGATGAGCTGGAATTTGAGGTTGAGTAAGGTTAGCTCATCTTCTTGTTGAACTCTGCACAATGAAGAGATGCTGGTAGGTGAATGCTCATAATTAAATATATATATATATATATTTACTATTGCTTTGTTAAGTTCAAGCTGCGGAAGTTTTTCTTTGTCTCACAACTACTCATCCTTCTGTCTCTTAATTCAGTCTCTTTTCTTTTCTTTACTATCCACTGGAACTCAAAATTGATTCTGACTGGCGAATCTTTACTGAAGAATTACTGTTGCTGAAAATACGTGAATCATAAGCGGACACTTAATTGCTTACTGACCCACTGAGTCTCTAGTCTCTGAAATGAAGCTCACTGGAAGGTTGACGCTCCAAGAATGTGAGAGAAAAAAGGCGCACTTACTTCTCGAAATGCCCTGCTCTCGCGCCTAGCCTCTCACCCTCCTTACTCATGAAGAACTTGTCCTCCGTCGTGAACGAGAAGACCTCTTCTCTGCAGATTCTCCTCACAAACTCCTTCGAAGATACTGCGGAATTTCTCGAAATAGTGTCCCACTGAGGGACTGAGTGAAAGTTCTCTAAATTGGCAACTAAGGAATATTAGAAGGTCTAAACTCTGACTGGAATTCACTGAGAGAGGACGGAGCTCGAGAGAACACCGCCACTCCACAAATTTTGACAGTTGAAGTGCGCCGCGTATTGGAAGCGCGCGCACAACTTCAAAATTTAAACACTGCACTGCAGCGGAGAAACAGTGGGAGGGAAGAATCGGACCGACCAGCGGCCATCTTGGAAGGAAGGGGTAGAAATGTGACTACACTACAAATGACCGTAGGAAGGCGGAGAGCGATCTCACAGAAACGCATCTACGCCTTCCTCGGACCAGCCTAGTCTGACCATGAGATTGTTGCCTCAACTGGGGAAAACTTGAACTTTCAGCTCCAATCCTGACACAATGTATGGTTGACTGATGGCAAAAAGTGGAACATCCGAAGAGTTAACTTGTGCAATACTGTGATACGGGGTGTGTGGCTGGGAAAGATGGTTGGTGGTCAGGTGGAGAAGGTGTTGGACAGCAATGGCCAGGTGGAGAAGTTGTGGAACGGCAATGGCAGATCTGTTGCTGTGGAAGGCACCGGACGAGTCAGGAAGAATCCTAAGTGGCATAATGATTATGTGTGTTATTAGTATTATGTAAATGCTTATTCTTATTTTGTTTTTGGTGTTATGATGTATTGTTGTGTTTTCCACTTTACTGTTTTGTTTTTGGGAAAGGAGATGTGTTGTGTCCTAGCAACTGGTCTTGCATCCTAGTGATGGTTGCCAGCATTCCAATGTGTTCGAAGGTGGACCAAACTGGAGAAGACAGTTGCTGCTGAAAGGACCTGTCTAGGGGTTGTTCCTCTTCTTTTATTAAAGCTCTTCTACCAAACTATTGTCAGCGCCTCTTAAAACTTTTCTCTTGTGTATGGATCACCTCTAAGAGGTGAGTATGTTACTGGGGGTTATGACATCATTGCCATGCATATATAAGATAAAACTGTGCTCCTTTTGTAAGTTAGAGCCCAAATGTTTTCCTAGGACTGACTAAGTACCCTAAAGTCCATTGGTTGATGTCCACAAACCAGCAAATGTTATGTTTTTTATACTTAAACATTGAATCCTTAACTAGGACTATTAGCAAAGATAGAAAATTAACATATCTCTGAAGTCCACCCCAGCTCACACACACACACACATGCATTCACAGTATACCTGTCAGCTAATCATAATATGTAAATTAATGCATTAATAGATGGCTTTAAAAAGCTAAACACCCATAAAGAAAGGAAGGAAATACACAAGGCAAGTAAGAAAAGGAGAGGAAGGTAGGAGCAAATGAAAGGAAGAAAAGATTTTAAAAAAGAGTTAGGAAGACAGGGAAAAAGAAATTAAAAAGTGAGAGGAAGAAAAGGGGAGAGAAAGAGGGAGAAAAACATGGGAGGCAATTAGAAACAGAGAGAATGAAAGAGAGGGAAAGAGAATGACAAAGAATAAGTGGAGGACAAAGAGAAATAGAATGAGACTAAAAAGGTCATGAAAGCTAAATAAAGAAAAGAGGAAGAAAGGAGAGAAACAAAAATTGAAAGGCGGACAGAAAGAAAGAAAGGATAGAGAAAGAAAAAAAAGGGTAACAATCACGGAGATAGGGAGAGAAACAGAGAAAAGACAGAGGAGAACAGAGGAAGAAAAATACATAAATAAGCAACAAAAATTGAATAAGCAAAATATTGAGAATTGAGAAAAAGAAAGATGAAAGGAAATAGGGAGAAAAAGAAAGAAGAGGACAAAAGAAAAAACAGATACAAAAGAAAGCAGATAATGAAAGAAAGAAAAAAGTGAAAGAATTAAGTAGCAAAGAGCAAGCTATAAAGAGAGAAAAAAGGAAATAAAGAGGGAAAGAATGTGAGAAAGAAGGAAGGAGAGAAACTAAAACCAGATTATTGGCAAATCACTTAGGGCCAGATGTAGGTGGCTAAATACCGGTCGGTAACGCTGAAATTTGCTGAATTTCTGCGTTACCGACCGGTATTTAGCCATGTACAATGTAGGTAACAACAAACACCATCGCAAATAAGGAATCGGTAAAAATAAGGGAAACCAGTTACCGATTCCTTAATTAGCGATTAGCAGACACCGAAACCTCCAAGTACCGAATCACTAAATAAGAAATCGTTAAAAACTCGCTAATCGATGTACCAAAAATCGGTAATACCAAATTTGCAATTTTTCGGTATTTAGGAGTCGCTAATTACCTCTGACTCAAAGCAGGTGGTAATCAGGTGCACTGCATTTAAACAGCCCCAAAATGCAACAGTGTGAACACAATGGCGGCCCTCTACGTAATTGCAAGGCGGCTACGTTTGCAAGCAGCAGGACTGAGGATCTGGAGACCAGAGGAGCGCGTGTACAGACTGCGCATTACACTGTTCCGACTGACTGAGGCTGAAATGAGATGTACAGGCTAGACCCCCAAACCATCCTAGAACTGATACGGGACCTGCACCCACTCCTGGAGCATCAGACACCAAGGGCGCACGCTATACCAACACATGTTCAGGTGCTCTGTAGCCTGCACCTACTTGCATCAGGTAGTTACCAGGGGGTGATAGCTGTGGCAGGTGGGGTGTCACAGAGTTGCCGGTCCCATTTCTTTAACACTTTCCTGGATGCCATGATGCAAAGAATGCATCACTACATACGCTTCCCCAGCACACATGCGGAACTGCAGAAAACAAAGACGGATTTTTACCAAAAGGCACAGTTCCCACATGTTATAGGGTGCATCGATGGGACACATACCAATCTGCCCACCAGCAGCTACAGAGCACATATACCGGAACCGAAAATCTACACATTCCTTCAACGTGCAGGTCATATGCGATGCGGACCACATCATCACTGACATTGTAGCCAAGTTTCCAGGGAGTACCCATGACTCCTACATATTCAGGAACAGTGGGATCTACACGCGTCTGGCTGGGGGTGAATTTGGAGAAGGATACCTGCTAGGTAAATCAATGTGACGCACCCTGATGTATACCTCTGATATATGTGTTGGTGACTGTTATTAATGGCATTTCCTTTCCCACTTAGGTGATAGCGCATATGCCGTGCGGGCATTTATCCTGACTCCATACCTCTACCCATCCACCCCAAGTGAGAAAAGATACAATATGGCACATACATCTACGCGCAACATTGTGGAGCACACATTCGGACTCTTAACCCCTTCAGTGCCCATGACGAGCTGGACTCGTCATGGGCCGCGGTGGCGCTGTGCCCATGACGAGTCCAGCTCGTCATAGACCCCGCCCGCTAATGCAACGGCCGGCACTGGGCGGGGAAAGGGGCGGGCACTGAAGGGGTTAAAAAGCAGGTTCCGCTGCCTCCACAAAAGTGGCGGTGCACGTCAGTACCGCCCCGTCATCTGCTGTAAAATAATAGCAACATGTGCCATGCTGCATAACCTTGCCACAAAGAAAGGAACAGCAGTGGAACTAACTGACCTTGAGGACGAGGTTGAGGATTGTCCACAGCCAGAGCATAGCACAGCATGTGTGGCAGCAGCACCAGATGGGAGACACAGACGGGCTGAGATCACACGCAACTATTTCTGAGTAAGTAAAGAGACACAGCCAATTACTGTAAGTGAGTGACGGTGTTTAATTAGCATAGCACACCGACACAACATGAAGGGCTTAACATGCCAGGTCAAAATGAAATGCAGATTACAAAGGCGAAATGGGTTACATCACCCATATCGCAATACCATGTGATGGCTGGTATTACTTCCTGCGCCCACGCGCTGCACTGCTGCGTTCCTTGGGCACACTGTCCTTACTGGCAGTCTGTCCTGTGGCAGCGCTGTGCCGTTCGCTGCGCCTCCTGGACTCTGTTATAGTGGGGGCGTGATGCTACTGCGGCTAGTAGCCCCTTCACTATCCCCCATCACCTGCACCTGTAGTGGCTACCTGGTTTGTCTGTAGCACTTCGAGTGCACTGATCACTGTGACCAGCCCCATTGCCACGTCACGGCTGCAGTGGGCCATCTCCTCCTGCATGGCCACCGAGCGCCTGCAGAGCAGAGAGGTGGCAGTGGAGAGGCGGTTCACCGCCTTAATGCAGTTGTCCAGTTTATGCCTCTCCCTGTGCCTCGCCAAACGGTCCTCATCCATTTTGCTGCACAGCAGCCTCACTGCCTCGGACATGTCCCTCATGTCCTCAGGCACTGAATTGCTCATGCAGCTGATGCCCTTCTCTATTTGCAGCATGTGTCTATTCATCTGTATCATCTGCCGCTGGACTGACCTTATTGCTTTGCCTTGCAGGCGCTGCACCTTGAGCATGTTCCCCTCAAGACTGGCAAATACACTTTTTTCCTCGCCCTGTGAAGCTGGACTGGATGCCCTTGCCCTGAGGCGTCTGGCACCTGTGTGGGCGCACTCGGTGGGGGACTGTGTGCCTGCACTGTTGACATCATCTGCCACCATGGACTGTTGGCCTCTCATGCTGTCCTCCTCGGACACCTCCATCTGCTGGAGGCTAGCCACTGCATGCCTCCTGGCTCTCGGTGCTGGTGGCGGTGATGTTGGCGGTGGTGATGCTGGTGATGGTGGTGATGGTGATGGTGGTGGTGATGGTGGTGGTAGTGGTGGTGATGGTGGTGTTGGGCTGGTGTGCTCTGCAGGCAACAGGACCTCCTCCTCCTGTGTTCTCTCTCGCCTCGGTGCCCTTCCTGTGTTACCCTCTGCAGCCCTGCGCGATGACTCCCCTGTGGAGACAGAATGTACATTTGCTCACTTGTCTAGCAGCATTTGCGTAATAATAAATTTCATAACTGCCAATCAAACTGACTGTCCTCTGCTTGCTAATTGCTGATGTATGTCACATGCCTTTGGGTTCCGTAGACTGACTGTTATGACATGTGTTACTTCTGACTACATCTCCCATAATGCATTGCTGGTTTTCAGTAAAACATGTACAGGAGTGGGATTCATACTGCCTCATTGGGGATTGGGGATTGGGGTTAGGGAGTGGGGGACACAGCATGCTGTGCATGCATCTTACCTTGTATGTTGCCAGCTCTGGCTGAGCTGTCTGCATCCCCAATCCCACTCACTCTCTCCGGCTGGATGGTGGACTCCGCCAGGAGCTCAAGCGCCGTTGGTGCAGGTGCTGTGTTTCTCCCTCCACCTGTCAGGCTGGCTTGCTTCTTTCTCTCTGCCAGCCTCGCCTTTCCAAGCTTCCTGAGGTCATACCAGCGTTTTTTGAGGTCTTCAATGGAGCGCTGGGTTACTCTAATGGCATTGATCCTTTCCTGGATGACCAGCCATATCTTCCTTTTCTGAGATTCAGGCACGTGGAGAGAATGTTTCCCAAAATGTTTGTCATGGTCCTTTGTGACCTCCTCAATAAGGAACTCAAGCTCCCTCTCACTCAATTTATGCTTCCTCTTGCGTTCACCTGCCTCCTTTTCCCTCTCCTGGTTGTCCATATCTGTTCTGTGTTCTCAGCAAAAAGTTGGAAGAGTTGCTCCTGGGTTGTTTGCTGTGCTCCCTACCTCTCAAACAGCTTCAGGCTCAGTGCACCTTCATGGGTGTGGCCACTTCCTGTTTGTGAGGTAATGAGGAAGCACAGGATTGGTTGATTCGAAATTTACCGATTTTGGAAAATACCGATTTGCTAATTACAGAATCGGTATTAAGGAATCGGTGATACAGATTCGGTAGTGCGGAATCGGCATTTTTTGCCATTTTTTAACGAATCCCTAATTATTACCGGTCCGGTAATTATTAACAATTTTTTACCTACATCGGAGATATCGAGTTCTTAATAGCGAATCGGTAAAATTCGCTATTAAGAACTCTGTATTTAGGAATTACTTACATCCGGCCCTTAATCTTCCAGTGCCTGAATGTGTAACGTAACCGGTGCTCATGTAAAGCGCTCCAATACCTTCGGGAGGAGTTCGCGCTATATAAAATCTGCAAGATAAGCAAGAAATAGAGAAAAGCGAGAATGAGTAGAGAAGATTAGAAAAGATAAAAACAAGTAGAGAAAGTAGAGCAAAGAAATAACAAAACAAGAGAGGGAAGAAAGGAACTGAACAAGAGAATACAAAAAGAAATAGGAAGATGGGAAGAAAGAGCAAATAAAGGAGGAGAAAGAACAAAAAGAAAGAGGGATGCAAAATCAAATGAAGAAAGTAGACAATGAAGGGATGGAGAGTAAAAAAGAAACAAAAAATAAAAGAGAAAGACAGGAAGAACCGGAGGAAGAAAAGAAGAAAAGGGAACAAAAGAGAAAAAAATAACTTTTCACAAGAGGGTGGATTGAATTTAACTGCACTATCAGCTCAAGAAGCCTCACAGAACTGGGCCCACAGTGTTTAAAATGTCGCTTAAGCAGGTGGGTAGCTGTTTTTTTCTCCAAACAAGCTGACAGGCATTTTATCATGTGCAAGCTACTCAGAGGCCACCTAAGAGCTCCTGGTAGCTCAGGATCAACCTGTTGGAGAAGGGGAATGTTAGCAAAAGAAGTGAGTATATGAGGCATATGAGAAATGAGTGAGTGCCAGGAACAAGGGCTGAGTGACATGAGAGTGAGAAGAATCTGTGTTTGTGTGAAAAGCAGTAGCTGCCGGCTTGATTCACGGGTAGCGGGGCAGGGGATGGCGCGGGTGTGTGCTGCGGGCGCGAGGTATTTTTAGAGAAAAACAAACAAATAAAAAATGACAAACTTACCTTACTGCCATTCCCACCACCACGTCTCTGCTCCTTGCTCCTGCTCTCTCCTCGTGGCATGGGACAGGAAGCCAGGAACAACAGCAAGGCTCCACTGACCAATCACAACCAGGGAATTGGAGCCTGGGCTTATTCTCCATGCAGGCTGCAATGAAGCCTGCATCGAGAAGGAGTAAAGTGCGCATGACTCGTTTGGGCGGCCCGAGGGGGCCGACCAAACAGTCACTGCACACTTTTAGGAGTGGGCAAACCACTCCTCTCCTGCTCCGCGTGAGCAGAGCAGCCCCGCCCACCCGCTCACAAAGGAAGGAAACAAAGGAAACATAAAATGATAATAACTAAAAGTTATTATCATTTTAAATTTCCTTTCCTTACACTGCTCAAAGCAGTGGGGCGACAGCATAGCGGAGGAGCCGCCCCTAGTGAAAGAAGTTGTTAGTGATAGCAATTGTGAGGAGAAGAGGCCTAATTGTGCCCTCGCTGACCCTGCTGGTTCCTTTATGAATTCTTGATGGACCCAGAATCCACGTGTTCACTCTACATTCGTCCAGGCTCTTCACCCCACCCAGGGTTGGACTGGGGAAGAAAATAAGGCTGAGCATCAAAATAAAAGTGGCCCACATTTATGACCTTGGTAGAAAAAAAAAAAGTGCCCCACATTTCTAAATCAAGCAACTGTCGACTTTTCAAGACATGCTGTCTAAGTGGCCTCTGAATGGTGGGGGAGGGGAAGGGGGGTACGAGTACTTATCCCTGCTCGCTGTGAGCAGTGAGTGGCAATACTCGAGAAGTGTGGCTGTGAAATTAAACATATTCCTTCCCTATCAAAAAGATAAAACATTGTCACATCCCTGCACTTCTACTTACAAAGTGCGATTGATTCAGGGGTGTGGCTTGGTCAGTGAGACTGGGGAGTATGAGCTTCAGATTTTCCGACAATCAGGCAGACCTATAATGTGTAAATACATTATACCACAAGTAGAGTACATGAGAGGGGTTTAAGGGGCAGTGGAAAGGGGGAGGAATGCAGGTTGGTAAGAGTGCTAAGGGAGAAAACACAATATTAAGTAATGAAACCAATATGTTTGAGGACTTTCAAAACAGAGAGGGCGACAGTGTGTGCGCGTTTTTGTCTGTGTGTGTTGAAAAATCCCTGGTGAAATTCGACTGACCTCTCACAATACCCAACTGGAAACATCTGTAGCTGACTATTTATCAGAAAATACATTTATGGTGGGGGGTGTAACACCACAACCCCCCCTCCTTGAAGCTACGACCCTCTTGATTCATCCATACTGCACGCAACGAGGTAACAGCATCCACAGCCTGCACTGTACTGTTCACTACTACCTTCATCTTTTTTTAAACTGTTTACACCAGCCCACACACAGCCTCAAAAACTGCCCACTACATCACAAAAACGGCCCACACACAGCCACGAAACTGGTCCACCACGCCACAAAAAAGGCCCAAACAGAGCCACAAAACCAGCCCACACACTTACCTGTCAGACTAGCCCATTCAACACTGCAGGTTGCCATGTCGACCCAGTTAAGCAATGTCAACCCTTCCACTAGCAACCTCCCAAGGCACTCATATCGAAGATAATTGCAACAAGGAGCTGCTCAGCAATAGCAATTTTCCGGAGAGCGGTAGTCTAATGCGCCCATGCATCGCAGGTTGGTCCATCAGGCTTGGCTTTCTTGCCTTAACTCGTTAACCGCGTCATAAAATATGCCGCGGTGCGGTCGTTTCCGTGCACGGTTGGGGCTGCGTCGGCCAACGGACATGCACAGCACTACGGAGGTAGTGCTCGCGACGGCAGTTGGCTGACGCACGCAGCGAACGGGTTAAGTGCACCAAGGTGGAGCCACCATTGTCATGGTATTTAAATGGTGATTCATAAATATTGCCTAATCTCTTTTAATCTGATAGTGTTGATGTTATAGTTGCAATGTTACACGCTGCCTACTTGCCATGCGAACCATGGGGCAGATTTACTAAGAACTCAGGTCACGCAGAGCAACAAGGCAAGTTGTGGTACTGCCCTGCATTGCTTGAAATAGGAGAGAGTTGAAGAGCGCCATATTTACATAGATATGGCGCTCTTTAGCTTTCCCTCAACACCTGGGCACTTGTGGCTGCCCAGCGGCATCACAGGCACCCATGCACCATAGTGAAAGAGTGATATACCAAACAACAAGGGCTGAACCTTATACCCAGACCCGAACCCAGCCATGGTGCAAGGGTGCCTGCGTTACAGGTAGGATTGTTTTTGTGCAGCAAGGGACAACTTTCTGTACAAAAACAATCCTTAGAGGCATTCTGCTATTTCTGTGAGCTGCAGAGGGCAACACGTGTAGAAAGAGGAAATAACAAGGAGAAATAAAGATATTTCTGCTTGTTACTCCTCACTGGGGAAGGCATAGCATTTTGATGCATTCCAAGGTTTACTAGCTTTTGTAAATCTGGGAATGTGCCAAAATCCATGGGTGGGTGCGTGGGAACGTCCAAGTTGAAATGTAATGTAAGGCAGAGCAAGCATCAATGTTGTGTTACATTTCTATACCAAGCCACGCAAGGCGGCACAAATCGCCCTTTGCTTGACTTTGTAAATGTTACTGAAGACTTTGGACAATGCAAAGGTTTGTTAAACCTAGGAGCTTTGCTTCTATCTCGAAGGTCTGACTACCAGCCAATAACCACACCTAAACTGACCCAAACACTAACCCTCGGTTCACCATCCACAACCTACTTAGTAACCTATTGCGCCACTGAGTAGACCCCTAAAACACACAGCCAGCATTCCAGTGTGAACCCTTTGATGGAGCAGGAGAAAATATCAAAAGATATGAGAGAGAGAACCTTAAAGATAAATTAGATGGGACCAAAAACTCTGCAACAGCGGTCAGGCTAGAGTAAACAGGCCTGTAGAAAACAACCATAGAACGGGGTTATAAGGAAACACAACAATTAGGTGACAGAGGCCACATGGAACATTGTTCAAAATCCTGAAAGTATTTGAGTAATTATAATTTGAAGTTTATTGTTTGATTATTTAAAATCATACAATGTATAATTATAAACAGAAACCACATATAATAAAACAGATCAATATTAAGAATAGTACATTTACACACAGAAGCATAATATTTATTTCACAAATGACTAATTCTTTGTTTAAAATGCTTCGCTAATCATCATGACATAGCTCTGTTAAAACAAATGACAGGACTCTAACTTCCTTTTTACCAATAGCAATATCTGAAAAAGTGATTTTTTTTTACTAATACAAATTGTATTGTGCAAATTCGCTCTTGTGCATATCAGATTTGTACCCTCTTTAGTGACAGTTTGCAAGTTCCAACTACAGGATTACTGACATCTAATCACAGGAGTCGAATTTCCTTTTAGCCATTAATATAAATTTTACAAAAGCAGAGTTCAGAACTATATCTGTTGATTTAAAACTTCTTATAAGGATGTGTCTGCAGTATCGGATTCCGCGAATGTCAAATTGACTCTTAAGTAGCCCCCTTCTTTATTCCATCAGGTCATCAGGTCTGGACATATGCAAAGTAGATGGATGATGTTTCCTTCTCCTGTTTTGCATAAATGGCAGGGCATGGGTTTTGTTGTGCGCAACCCTGGCATTGCGTGGGATAATCCTGGGAGAAGGCCAGATCATGCTTTCATAAAAATGTTTTTTATTTTTGTAGACCAAGGAGTTTCTAAATAGGTTTGTGATTTGAACATTTTGTTTTCGTTCATAATCATCCATGCGTGCGTTCTTTTTGCAAGGGATTCTTTGTCCTTTAGCATCCACAATTATTTTGTTATTCTGTTAAGGATTTTTTTAAAGGACTCTGGTGTTACAGACATTTCCCAAATTGCATGCGATGAGTACTCTTCAAAGGCGGTTTGCAAGTACTTCCAGAACTGTGATTTTTGATTTACTTGCATTTCTTGCCATAGCAATGGTCACATTGGGTTCGAAGGTGTTTGTTTTTATTCTTTTCCATACCTTTATGAATTGACCTTTCCTGGCAATGAGCAGGTTATGTAACCCAAATTCTAAGCTAATTTGGGCTGGAGATGAGTTACATGGAAGCCAAAAAAGAAACTTAAAAGTTTTAGTGAGAGCATTGCTGATAGTTATAGAATCATTTCTGCACAATGCTTCACTACCATATGTTATACTTGGCAATAATTTTGCATTTATTAAGTTTAAGAGCGAAAGATAACTAGGTCCCCCGAGGAACCACTCCAGAGATCAAAATCCAGTCAATAAGGTGTTACCTCTCCTTTGCAGGTCCATCTTGCGTGGCTGAAATGATCCATTATCATCAAATAGTATACCCAGGTTCTTGTAAGTCTTTACTTACTCCATTTATTTATTTAGAAATCTGTTTATTGGAGTTTAGAGGACATACATCACATCACGGAATAGGATAATGAACAATTATAATCAATGTACATGAGAATATTTATGCAGATACAACGCTGACTGCGATAATGGAGCAACTCACATTCCATATCCATACTGAGAGCCCCAACAGCTATGGTCACATGTGTTAACTCACTATGTATCTCGAGATCATCCCCCGTGTAGGGAACTATCATGTGGAGGCATTACATCTGCATTCACAGTCCCACAGCTGTTCATCATAAACAGAAGACCAAATATTTGTTTCTAGAAATAAAACCGCGCAGCCGGGAAACTAACACCCCTGCAGAGAAACAACATAAGTCTTTACTTACTCCATTTGATGATTTTGGAGGTACCATTTATGTTTATATTTTGTCTGCGTCTTATTATTAACTTCCAATACTTTAGTCTTGGCCCCATTTATTACCATGCCACTTGCCCTGGGAATGATTTGATATTCTATTTATGAGGTGTTGTAACCCTTTCTTTGTATGCCTCAATAAAATAGCGTCATCAGTTTATATAATACATTTGATATATGTCTTCCTGCTAAAATAGGAGGCTAAGCATTCACATCATCCAGGGTGTGTGTTAGATCTGATAAAAACAAGCTAAATAGATATGGCGCAAGAACACATCCTTGTTTTAATCCCAAGGAAATATCAGTCTTTCTTGCTAGGTATGAACCATTACCTATTCGAACTTTAATCCAAGTGTTAGAGTATAGTGATTTAATTGCTTTTGAAAGGTAGGATGCGACTCCTTGTTTCTTCAACTTTTTCCAGAGAATTTGCTGATGAACACAATCAAAGGTAGATTTAAAATCCACGAAAACAAAGGTATAATGGTTGCTTTCTTGATTTGCAATTTTCTATTAGTATTGAAAGTGCTAGGATAGTAGTAGGTGATGCTGCTGTATTTCACGGTTCAAAGAGTGGCCGGGTGCCCATTTTTGTCCGCGCACTAGGGTCCAAGGCACACATGCTACGCCTAGATAACTTCCCTAACCCTAAAACTAAAGACAGGATGAAGCCACTATAATAATTTGTCACCTCTCTACTCAGCTGAAGAACAACTATGCAAGGGCCATCAGCAACTTAAATGCTCCTTCACCTTCACCATAGGTTCCCACCAAAACACAGTAAGTGCACTAATCAGCTTGTGGTGTTCAGGGTTTGGTGAGACCCCAAGCATCAGGTTCACACCCACTTGAGACCCGGATTAGGTGGAAGCGAGCGTAAAATAGGCCACTGCAGCCCCTGCAGCGCAGAAGGGCCCCAATCTTTCAAAAGGCCCACACTCACCCCTGACCCAAAAATATTTGTGAGATATGGGAGAATTGGGGGCCTGTCACCACATTCTGGAGGAGGGGGTGCACCATTTTGTTTAACGTCACTCAGTGGAAGGGTAGAAGAGCCGCCTGTGGTATACTCCGCGGAGACCACCAAGACATACATCAATCACACATTGGTTTGAATGACTGAGTCCAAGATACCTCTGTACCTGACCTGCGCACCATGGATTTAATCTGGAGGACAAAAACCTACACTCTTTCCATACCACATTTATTTACTGGGCCAGTGCATGCCACAGGCACCCACACACCATTGAGCCGTGCCCCATTCATAAACCCACAAAGGCAGTCAAGGTCTGCACCAGAGCACTAAGACAGCAAATAACTGGTGTGTGTGCGCTAAAGCCTACATTACAACAAGCCAACCATATAACAGAGGTAAACCGCGGTCTGGGATGGTGCAGCCGGACCAATGAAGGGCCTGTGGCTAACCTGCCCCAGGGGGAGGGACAAACAGGGCAGGCAGCAACATGCCAGCAAAAATGGCATAACAGCATTGGCTAGTGCGGTTTAAAACCACTAGTAAGGTAGGAGAAGGAGGACCAGCACGCAGCCAGAAGGCAGGAAGTGGTGGCCCCTCTCAGCATCTTCGCCGGAAATGTTGTCGGGACCGCCATGGCTGCCAAGAACATCTCATAACAGGATTTCTACAGAACAATGTTGGACCACCCTAAGTCTCACTACCAGGACTGAAACCGCGGTGTAAGACGGTTGCAAGAAGAGCAACCTCACACAGCGTGTGGGGGACCAGCGAGAGCGGCTAACAATTTAGTCAGAGGCTAGGGAAAACATGCTGTACCCTACCCGCTTCAGGGAGGAAGCAGCAAATGGCAGCATAGAGCATGAGGCGGTGGCGTGCTAGGCACTCTAAAGAGACTGTGCACCAAATGACTGGCCAGCAGGTCAGGTGCAAGAAAGATTGAAGCCCGCCGGTGATGAATTGCAGCAGATTATTAATCAGGCCATAGAAGTTAAAGGACAGCAGGGACATGGCTGGTTCCTAGAACAGGTGATGGTTCCCTTTAAACTGGAAAAGGCAAACAAGTGCAAAAAGGAGGGTGGAGCAGCAAGTGCATTTAGCAGCCGTGGACCAGAGGTCGCAGAGACACAACTAGCAGAAGCAGCTCAATGGAGTGGGAACCAAGGATGAAGGGGCATGCAGCTGGAACAGTGGCCTCCCCAAGAAAAGGTCCAACCTCCTGTGGATCACTGTCCAGCAATAGTAGCAGCTATGAAGAAGACCCCGAGGCTCACTTAGGCAGCTCCCAAATGGTGCCTGAAGCCTGCATGGTGGCACCAAACAGGTAGGACACCCGTAAGGACATCGACCAGCGGAATGTGCAGGGTGAGCCTCAAGAGAAATGCAGCGCGGGGGAGATAGGGGACCAGGGGCTATGCATGCAACTTCTATCAAGGCTGCTGGCCCCATCTCAGTGGGCCTAACATGTTAGGGTGGCAGAACGGAGGTCACCAGTGCCACCCACCAATACATGGGGCAGCAGGGCTGCCTTGGCAAGGAATGGTGGCCGATCCCCCTCCATGCTTCACACAATATGCCTGCTGGGCGCGGGGTGCTGGCATGGTCAGGAGCCCAAGGGTACAATGGGAACAACACAGGGGCATCCTGAGGAAGTGGGGGGTGCACATACCGAGAAGCAAGATACGCCCCAATAGAGGCTTAGGCGGCAGAATGTAGCAGAAAGGGAAAAGAAACCAACAGAAGTGGAGCAGCCCCAGGAGGCTAGATCGGGCTGATGGACAGAGCGGAAAGTGGTAATAACAAGCAGGGGACAACCAGTGACTACTGAGGGGAGCCCAATAAAGAGATGGGGTCAGAAGGAACAGGAAGTGTCAGACAGGTGGTGCGGACCCCATGAAGGCCTTGGCTGGTGGGCGGTGCTTGGTGCAGCTAGCAGGAAGCCAGCCAGCAAATACATTAGGCCGTCACCTAGGGACCCTCCTATCATTAATTGGAAAACAGGGTGGCTTGCCTCATTCCTCCATCTATGAAGGAGAGGATGTGGCGCAAGGACTTTATTGACATTTTTTTATTGTTGGAAGTGTGACAGGTGGGGTTAGACTTAACAGTGCAGGACAAGAAGGATGAGGACAAAAGGGAGAGGCGCAAACCTAGACTAGAGAGACCCATTGATAACTGGCTCCAAGCATCCAGAACACCAGCATGCGTATTTGTAGAAAGGTTCTCCCGGACGATGGCAGCACTCTTTCTCTATGAAGAGGAGGTCAATGAAGTGCAGAGCAAGTACCATGGTGAGGCATGGCTGCAATACGACGAGGGCTTTAGGGAAAAAATGCAAACATGGCCCATCATAGGCTGGAACCATCAGGATGTAATGGGCTTCACACACCACAGAGTGGCAACACCCGAAAGGGTGAGCATGCAGGAGCTGAATTTTCGGGTGCATCAATATTAAGGAAAACAGTTGAAGCATCAGCAGAGCAACAGAAGTAGGCCACCACCTGGGGGAACAGCATGCTGGAAGTAGTACAAAGATTAATGTAAGTGGGACCAATCTTGTAACTTTAGGCACATTTACAGCAGTTATGGGAGTTCCCAGCAGTGGATTGTGAAAAAGGCTAGGGAGCCAGTGCTAAAATAGACAATCACTATACCCCTAGGGATTCGGTCAAAGGGGAGTCGGCGGGCAGGTCAGAGGAGGTGACCTCATCCAAGTCAAAGGACTAACATTAATGCTCAGCAGATATCACAAGCTTGAAGATGCACACATGCTAGTAGAAGGCTTCATCATTCTATATAGGGATACGCAAATGGTTCGCTTTAGTCAGAACCTCAAGTCAGTGTCCAAAGATATAGAAATAGCAAGGAATAAAGTGACAAGGGAGTTTCAGCTGGGCTGGGTGGAAGGCTCATTCATGCACCCACTGCTGGAGAAGTTTGTGGTCTCCCCATTGGGTGGGGTCCCAAAAAAGGAGGCGGGTAAGTTCTGACTTATCCACCACCTCTCATACCCCATGGGATTATAAGTTGATGACAGACTTGACCAGGAACAATGCTCAGTATCTTATGCCATGCTGGATGACGTGATGGATACACTGAGAACCGCAGGGAAGAGAATGATGATGGGCGAGACAAATATAGAATCCGCTTTCTGCTTCCACCTGGTGCAAACTAGCAGCTGCTACCTACTGGGTTTCCAACTGAATGGCCTTTTATACTATGACAAATGTCTTGCCATTGGTTGCGCTTACTTTAAAACCTTCAGTACTTTTCTGGAGTGGGAGCTAGACGAGAGGCAACCAGCAGGATGGCCCCTGCACTACCTGGATGATTTTTTCTTCATTGGGGACCCAGGCACCCCGCACTGCAGTACCCTACTGCGTCAGTTGATTGCGCTGGCAGATCAGCTAGGTGTGCCTCTGTCGCATGACAAAACGGAGGGCCCCACCGCCCAGCTAACATTCCTGGGTATAGAACTAAACTCGGAGGAGAGAGTTTGCAGGCTGCCACTTCAAAAGTGACTGATTTAAAACACACAACTGAAGATTTTCTTGTCAGAAAGAAAGCGGCCCTCAGTGAGATTCAACAGCTGCTAGGCAAAATTAATTGCAAGTAGGGTGATCCTTGCAGGAGGAACAATTGCCCGGCACCTGGCATGGCTAACAAAGGGGCTTAGCAAGAGACACCATAGGGTCAAACTGACACGCTGAGTGAAAGAGGATTCGCAGCAATGGGCCACGTTCCTCTCTACTTTCAAAGGGACCCTGGTGTCGTGGGAGCCCTGGGTATCGGCCAGGCAACTGGAACTGTTCACAGATGTGGCGGGGGAGAAGGCTTTGGGGCCTTCCTAGAAACAGCCTGGTGCGCAGCATGGTGGCCCTCTTCCTGGCACGAGAGGCAGCTGACAAAGAACATCACACTACTCAAGCTCTTTCCCATTGTGGTAGCTTTTTTTAATATGGAAGGACAGACTTGCGAATAGACAGATTACGCTTAGGTCTGACAACCACGCTGTGGTGCAGGTACTTAATCTGGCAACAGCATGCTGCCCTAGAGTTTGGGCTTGTTGTATCATCATGTTAGCTGGGCTCAAGCATAGCGATTAAGGTCAGGAAATTGTTGCTTCAAACCCATGTTGATTGCCGACAGAGACTGACTGCGTTTGCTGTGGCTCAGAACTAAATAAACAATTTCCAAACAAGGAGCCCATCCTACTAATTCAAAGAGAGATCACTTATTACAAGTGAATTGTAGGAAGCTGGCTCTGCATATACTATACCAAAGAAAGGTATCGTGTGCATAGAGTCCAGGGAGTCCCCATAGGTATAGCAGAGGCTAAATTAGGTGAGTACTAACAGATCTCTTTGTGGTTGTACGGCCGAGCAGTTAGGCTTATCCAGAGAGTGTGTTAAGCATTTATTGTATTCACTCAATCGAGACTGAAGGCACACACCCAGAGACTGATTCCAGACCAATTGGGTAAGTATGAAAAAGTATACTTATGTTTGATTTTTAGAACCAAGCAGGATTTGGTACAGGTAAGTAAAATATACTCTCAAATACAGAACTTCACAAGGAAATGCAATTGTGGTTGAATTTGCAATAGTTACAGGTTGGTATTGATTCGACAAGCAGTTTACGTTACACAATAATTTCTTTTAGAATACTTTTCAGTTACTTTTAGATTACTTTGAGTACTGGGGGTATGCCTAGATACCACACATAAGGATCTCACAATACAAGGTAATTGAAACTTTTCTTGGCTTGAGTTAGAGTAACTGTTTTCCCAATACAAAACAACAGTACAATACTTAGAAAAGTTTTAGGCCCAAAATCTTATAACATGGGTTCCTATGGGAGAAAAATAGTTATCAGTTTCACAGGTAAGTAAATGTCTTATAAGTGAGAGTTTTGGGGGTTAGACCAAGGTTTCCAAAGGTCCAGGTAGGCACTCAAATTGCACCACCAGAGGCACTAGGGCGCCGGGATCAGAGTGCAGGATGCCAATGTTAGCCAATGGGGCACCTCCCTTGGGGGCTGTTCACGGGTAGGCCACTCGGGCTCGAGAGCCAAGCTCTTAGGGTTAAGGTCAGGGCAAAGAGGGTCCCAGGTCAGCACCAAGTCCACACCCCCAGGGGCACAGGGGCGGCAGGTTGCAGGGTGCTTAGGAGGGGTCGTGAGCCCAATGCAATCCTATGGAGGTTGTCAGTTTGGGATTTTGGCTGCAGGCTCGGTCCAGGAAGTCTTCTGGGAGGAACCAACAGCTGGGCAGGTGAGTTGGAGGGCTCGAGGAAGTCGGTGCACCTCAGGTCCTCTTCTCTAGGGCGCAGGGCAGCCGGATGCAGGGGTGCCTTTTGAGGTCGGATTTCACCTTACCCGGCCACTCGCGGTTGGGGGGACTCCATGCAGTGGCTACAGGCTACGTCGGGGAGTCCTGGAGGGGTCAACCCACGGTGGACTCGGACTCTGGGGCACTGGAGGACTTCGCTGGGACTGGTGGGCCACTTGGACTTGGGCCGTAGGCGACAGATGCAGTGGTTGTTACAGGCATCGAGTTTCTTCGTCTTCAGCAGGCTCAGAGTCTGTCTTTGGAGTTTCTTTGGAACAGAGCTGCTGTTCGCATGAGCTCCAGTCTTTGTTGAAGGCAGTCAGTCCTCCCAGGGGTTTTGGAAGTCGCTGGCTGCAGGACAGGTCGACTTGTGGCCTAGGACCCCCAGAAACTGCAGAAGGGTCAGTAGGGCTGGGGCCAATTCAGTTATTTTCTGTAGTCTCCTCTTCTGTGGAAGGTGTGAACACCTCCGCCCAGCAAAGGCTTTGTTTGTGGGACCAGGGATACCGAAGGCTCCCACCCCAAGGGTCCAGAAACTTGTCTTGTGGTGGCAGGCTGGTGTTTACCAGTCAGGGAACCTGGTTGCTTTTCAGGAGGCATCTCGAAGATGCAGTCTGAGTGCCTTGTATAATAAATCCCACACTAGCATCAGAGTGGGTTTATTATGCTGAGAAGGTTGCTACCAAACTTCCCAGAATTCAGTTAAGCCATCATGGTGCTGTGGGGTTCGTAAAGACAAACTCCTAGACCATATACTCTAAGAATGGACTTAGACACTCTAGGGGTAGAGTGCTCATGCAACTGTACCCTCACCCGTGGTACCCAGCTAGAGTGGAGACTTACCTATACCATAGGTAGTGAGTTGTAGGCTTGGCACACAGGTATGTGTTGCGTGTCGACTCTTCACTTTTCTCTACACCAAAACACACAGCCTGCAATGGCAGTGTCTGTGGGTTAAGGTACAGGACCTGTAAGGGTGGCATAATAGGTGCTGCAGCCCTTGGAGGCCTTCCCTGGTCACAGAGCCTTTGGTACCCATAATACCTTATACAAGGGACTTACATGTGGTCTGGGGATTGCCATTTGTGGGTACAAAGGTACAGTTTTAGGAAAGAACATAGGCTCTGGGAACATCATTGGCAAGGACCCAGAGCACATCAAGTCAGAGCGCATCAGAAATCTGGCAAAAAGTGGGGGTCGGGGGGTACTGCAACAGGAACCCATTTTCCTGCATGAATATTTTTACCTCACCTGGTTCTTCGTTAAGAAACAATTGATCAATCAGAGTCACCAGTTGGCTTACCTACTAGTGGGCCTTGGATCTTCACAGAAATACTCAGTCCTAAAGATGGTTTTGCAGATATATGACAACAGAGACCGAAACGTCGACGCCTAACCCAACTTTCCCTTTAGTCATTGTTAAATTGATATTTCAAGTCTAGCTCTCATATGAGATTCAGACGTTTGTTGTATGAGTTAGAGAGTTGGTTCTTACATGCATTGACAATCAGTATGCCAAGATGAAAAGTTATTGTAGTGTCTTTTGTCAACGTATAAATAGATTTTCGTATGAATCCCTATTTTTATTAATCTTAATTTGAATATAAATTGGATATAAAAATATACACCTTTGTGCTGAAATTTATTTTCTTAAGGAGAAAGATATATAATTTGCAGGTAATTTACGATGCCATGCGTAGATATCCTAAATGATTGATATAGTTGCTGTTAGAAATGGGGGTCTCTAGTTGGCAATGGCTGGCCACTGTCCAAGTAGGGACCCTTCTTCCTAAGTCAGAGTAAGCGGGCTACACCCTTTGGTAACCCCTGCTCAACCCTGTGGAAACGTAGCACGAGCAGCTAGGCTTATCTCAGAGGTAGTGTGTGAAGTATTTAGGACCATACACAGTAACACAGTGAAGAACACTACAAAGGGACACCACACAAGTAGTTATAAAAAATAAGTATCTTTATATAAAGACTTAACACAAGCGCAATAACAGTAAAAATCCACAATACTAGAAAATAGGATTACTCTTGAAAGGTTGCAAAAATAGTTCAAAGTGTGCAAAGAGGAGTTCAGTCTCTGCGACCCTTTTACTCACAAGATACCTGGATTCTGTAGCAAAGCAACAAAAATGTCGCTAAGGAGTTGTAGCGATGATTTTCCTTACGCTAACCAGCGATGCGTTGAATCCTTGCCGCAAAGGAGGATGATGCGCTGGTTTGTGGGTAGGACAAAGCGACAAACTTCTGCATGCTAAGCCGGCGATGCGATAAAATCCTTGCCGCGAAGGGGGGATGATGTGCCGAGCCTGTTGCGTGTGCGATCTTGTTGCGATGAAAGAAAATGGCGCTCCGCGAGGGAGCGACGATCCTGATGAGATGCAATGAAAATGCCGAACGCTCGGCGTCCGCTCTGCGATGTCGTGAAGCGATGAACTCGATGCGATGATCTTTGGTTAGCGAGCGCTTTCAGGCCCGCAAACATTCAATGCGATAATCTTTGGGTTAGCGAGCATTTGGCAGCCCGCAGACAGGTGATGCGATGATCTTTGGTTAGCGAGCGCTTTCAGGCCCGCCAACATGCAATGCGATAATCTTCAGGTTAGCGAGCGTTTTCAGGCCCGCCGACAGGTGATGCGATGATCTCCGGTAGCGAGCACTCGGCGGCAGCAGAGCGACGATTTTCTTTACGCTCTCCAGCTGCAGCGGCTCGCTAACGGGCGTTAGCGACGATTTTCAGCACTCTCTTCTCCGCAGTAGAACTAGAGGCCCTGGAACTCACAGAGGCCTCACCTGCAGATAGAAAGCCTCGCTGGGAGGAAACAGGAGGCCGGTGGTGGAGTCTGATGTGCCTGAGACTCCTGCAGGAGGCTAGCTCTCTTCTAGCCCTTGGGTGATTGCTGTAGCAAAAATAAAAGTTCCTTCAAAGTCCTTTTCCTCTTCTTCCAAGTCCAGTAGTAACCACTGCAGGCTAGTCCAAGAAACAGCACACAAGCACAAGGACAGTCCTTCTCCTGCAGATTCCTTCAGTTACACAGACAGAGGTTCTTCTTGTTGTCCAGGAGCAATACCAATTGTAGGGGTTGGGGCACAGATATTTATACCCCAAAAGTCTTTGTTCTCAGAAGCTACAAGTCACTGAACCCAGCCAGAACCAGTTCTGCCCAGCCCTGGAGCACTTTGTTTACCAGGCTGCATCCTTCCTTTCAGAAAGAGGGGCTCTGCCATCAGACGCACAGTGGGAGGTGGAGCCAGCATTCACCTTGCCAGGCACAGCCCTATTCAGGGTCCAGGAGCTACCCATCCCCATACTCCAATGTAGATCTCTCTATTCAACCCAGGTCTGACTCAGCCTGCCCTGTCCCTCCAAAACCAGACAGCCAATACACATAACAGCAGAGCACACTGGAAGGCTTAGGCAAGAAAATACCTACTTTCTAAAAGTGGTATTTTCAAACACAGAATATAAACATAAACTTCACTAAAAGATGTATTTTAATATTCTGAGTTCAGGCATACTAAATTCGTTTTTCTACCATGTTCTGTGGGTCAGTTAGGACTATAGAATGTAATAGCCAAACCTCCCATTCTGGCCTATTTTGAACAGATAGCCTTACAGTAGTGAAAAACGAAATTGGGTGTAATTCACTACCAGGACATACTACACACATCAGAGCATGTCCTACCTTACACATACAATGCGCCATACCATAGGGGTGGCTTACATGATGCCAAGGGAAGGTTCAGGGGCTAGGAAGTGGATGCACTTCACAGCCAAGATGGCAGTTCTGGACTGAACACAGACACTGCAGTGGCAGGTCTGAGACACACTTTACAAGCTGCTTCTGTGGGTGGCGCAAACCAGCGCTGCAGGACCACCAGCAGCATTTGGTTTACCAGCCCTGGGCACACACAGGCCACGCTACTGGGGACTAACAGGTAAACCAAATAAGCCAATCATGGATATACCAATTCACATGTTAACTTTACACAGGGAGCATTTGCGCTGTGGCACTGAATGGCAGTGGCACAGTGCCCAGAGCATCTATTACCAGCAAAAACAGAGGAGACACAGCGAAAAAAGGAAGGGAGACCCACGCCAATGGTGCCAGGTCTAACAGTTACCTAAATATTTGTACAAGAACTAATCCCTAGTTGGCACCATTATCTATGTAACTATGTAAGTGCCATTTTCAGAATTGTAATTTAAAATCCAACTTCATGATAAATTAGGATTTTAAATTAGAATTTCAGAGACACCAGATTTGGGGGGTTTATCTCTACCAATTGGAAATAACAATTATAAAATGTAATAAGGTAATCCCAATGTTATCCTATGAGAGAGATATGCCTTGGTGTAGTGAAAAACGACTTTGAGATTTTTTCACTTCCTGGACATGTAAAAGTTAAAAGACATTTATTGTCTTTTGAATACATTGCACCCTGCCCTCTGCGTTTTCCAGGGCATACCTTAGGGGTGACATATGTATAAAAAGGGAATGTTTGGGCCTGGCAAAGGATTTATTTTGCTAGGTCGACATGGCAGTGTAAACTGCTCATACAGGCTCTGCAATGGCAGGCCTGAGGCATGGTTAAAGGGCTACTTAAGTGGGTGGCACAACGAGGGCTGCAGACCCATTAATAGCATTTCATTTACCGGCCTTGGGTATAGGGGTTACCAGTTTACTAAGGACTTATAAGTAAGTTAAATATGCCATTTGGGGATGAACCAATATTACCATGTTAAGGAGAGAGAGCACAAGAACTCTAGCACTGGTTAGCAGTGGGAAAGTTCTGAGTCCCAATACCAGCAAAAACTAGGTCAGAATATTGTACCTGGCAAGCAAACGTTGGGGGGAAGACCGCCCTTAGGCTGCGAGGTCTAACAGTCCCCCATTATTCAAGGAATGGGAGGAGAATGCAAGGTAAACGGCGTGAAGCCATGAGTGGTCGTTCGCCAACCTGGGGTGGGTTTAGTCTTCAACAGGGCGAAACAGGTCTGTGATTGGTGCACATCCTTGACCTTGAGAGATGCTCCCCCCCTTGCAATTTCTAAGAAGAAACGCCCGTGTTCCACTGTGACTATTGAACATAGACTGCGGCCTAAGCCTTAATGCTGGGCAGAAACTTCTCGATAAGGGATGCATCATGCATAAGGGTTTTTAAGGACTGTGACTGCGCATGGAGAATGTCATGAGGACCGCATAATAACTTAAATAAACAGCCCAAATACTTGGAAATGTTAGCAACGGGCTGTAGTGTTCTTTTTCTTCGCTGAGTGAAAACAGTTACAACCTTCTCGTCTTCGGGTGTCGTTAAACGCCCTTTAGAATGTGAAGTGATATCTAACTGTAAAAGTTTTGTTTTGGGTAAGGGTGCGTCTTATGCAAGGTACGGTATGTGATTCACTGCTTGCACTGTGTGTATATGAGCAGCCTAGTGTCGTTGCATTGGTATCTTTGAAGCTCATGTCCCCGTGGCTACCCGGGATTTGGATACTCCAAAGCCAGTCCTGCTGATGTGTTCCTCAGCCCCGGGCAGGGCGGGGTCTCCGGGACACACAGCTGGATGTGAAACAGCTGGGCCCGCCCCCGCCTCGCGCCCGGCCAAGAAGTGCAGAGCCCCCAGCCAGCGGCAGCTCAGAGCGCGCGCAGCCCGCGCAGATCACACGGCAGCACGCAGGGCAGCCGGGCTCCGGCAGGGGGTGAGCCAGGACCGGACGGACGCTGCAGGACAAAGGACGACCAGGCAGTGGCAGCCTCGACATGGGGCACTGGAGGAGCGCCGAGGTCATCCTCGCGCTGGCCCTAGGTGAGTGCGAGCACTGGAGATAGATGCACGAGGCATCGCTGTTTGTAATTTTGTTTCTTGAAATTTACCATGAGTAGTATACCCAAAGAAGGCTGCCACCTGAAGAGAAGTTCAAGTGGCGCCGGGTAGCGCGTGCGCGTAAAAACTACCGGGTAATCCAGCATTCAATAACTTGCCACATGGTAACAACTGTAATATTACAGCATACCACTTTCTACCGCATGGTATATAAACAAGACAACACGCCATACAAGGGCACGCTGTGTGATTGAGATATATATATATATATATATATATATATATATATATATATATATATATATATATATATATATATATATATATATATATACACACACACACACACACACACACACATACGCCATACCACAGCATAACCTCACAACGTTACCACAAAGGAGCATAATGTATTCAATACCATGGGATACATCAGAATTCTAGATATCATTCTAAAATATATCATACCAGTAAGAGGATATATATATATATATGTATATATATATATCACCCCATAACACATAATCACAAATATCATGCTTTAACATACACCATTTTGTTTGTGATGTCACAAACATACTATATATGGCATGACAATTACAATAACACAGCATACGATCTAAGCAATCATATCACTTTACGGCACAACACACACCATACTACAACACATCAGTCCATAACTTAACATACCACAATAGCACTGCACAACACAACAAGAGATTCTTTAGCTTTGCACAGTGGACAAAAAACACATGTGCAGAACGCCCGTACCGTAGATCACCAAACTATTTTATATCCAGAGTTGTTAAACAATCATGTGTGCAATTATCCGAATGCCCCCCCCCCCCCCCCTGTTTAAAGGCGCCTTCCATCACAAAGGGATGTGAGACAACAAAGCAGAATCGGAGCAGCACCAACGACAAACAGACATATGTAAAACGTCAAAAACAATCACAAAAGTGCACCTTAGCCGAGGGCACTTCGCAATCAACTGCTCCTGATTGGGGTTTCCAAACAATCTTTTCCGGGCCGGGACGCACTTCTATTGCAGTGCACACGTTCTGGTGGATAATCTCCACCATGGAGTGACAGTCATACTTGACTTGCACGTTTATTATTGACAATTGGCCACAACATTTATCTATTGCCTATTGGTTTTTGAATTGACCCATCAGTCTGCTTGGATTATTATTATTTCCAGCGCTAACAGATGCCAGCAATTGGCGCAGGTATTGAGAAGTGCCCTTGGCTAAGGGGCACTTTTGTGATTGTTTTTGACGTTTTACAATCATACTGCCCTGAAGAAGTCCAAAGTTAAGTGGACGAAACACGTTGGCTGATGGTTTTAAAAGAATGGAATGAACATCAATACAGAAGAAATTAACATATGTATTGCATTGACAGAAGATTTGTATTCAATTGTGATACTGTGACATCTGTTCACTATCTTATACCTATGTCTGTTTGTCGGTGGTGCAGCTCCGATTTTGCTTTGTTGTCAGCACAACACAGCAAGATGGCATAAGTAAGCCTAACATAACTCGGTCAGGCTTCAGCATCTGGGACCCCCCCCCCCCACCACCACCACCCTTCTGCTGCTCCAGGCCCCCCCCTCCCCCCCCCCCCCCTTTAGAGCCGGGCTGATAGCTAAGCCGTGAGCTCCAGTTTGTTTTCACTCCACTTCCTGGAGTTTATTTTTACTGCTGTCAGGACCGAGCGTCGCTGAAGTACTGTACAGGCTTGATTTTCTTTGATGGTGTCCAGATGTTGGGGGCAGATTACTCGTATTATCGGCTCTGCTGGAGTCAAGGAGTCTGTTTTTAAAGAAAACGAAATGGCAACAGACAGCGCTGCGATTTCCTTGTCGTATCCTTCACGTGCAAGTCAGCACTGCCTTGTGATGTCTTAAACGTGCATGGAGGGGTAATTGGCTGTTTTGCACAGAGGTCTCATATGGTATCACGGGGCTGCACTGCAGAACCGGAAACGCAGAAACACGACGGGACAAAAAGTCCCATTGTGTATGGAGCACGGCCTAGCTGCGTCGGTGAATGCACGCGCGCACACTGACACTTTCATCGTGTTATCTGAGAGAACGGTACACATTTGGAGTTTGCTTGCTGCCAGCCTGTAAATGTGTTATTTAAGGCAGTAAATCCCTCTTTCGGATTTATAGCAAGGAGAACCAGGAATGGCTGACCTTGTGTCAGGGGATATTTAGAAATTGCGAAAGCATTTGAGGAGGAGCAGGTTTAACGTGACAAGTAACGCGAGGACGTCTGTGCTCTTTTAATTTGTGTTCTCCTTGCTAGTGGGAAATGCGATTTATATTGCGCTCGGAATGTAGTTTGGGAACCAAACCGCAATCGTTTCATAAAACCATTGTCTTGGCAGCGCCTCTAGGTTGGGGCTACTTATTGTTACCTTAAATGACGTAATTCTGCCTATTTTTAATCGTGTAAAGCCTTTGCCTCCCTGCTATTCCTCTTCCACAACAAACAACATTGGTTGAGCTCTTTATGATGGATAATCAGGGGCGTGGCTTCCTTTGGTGCAGCGAGTTCAGTGGCACCAGGGCCCACTGAACCCACATTTTTGCAGTATGTGATCCGAACAGCGGCCAGGGGCCCATTTTGTTTCCTTGCACGAGGGCCAATGACTGGCTCGGCTACTCTCGTTAATCATGGCTTTGTTATTCTTTTTGTCGCATGGCCTGCTACCAGGAAATCGAGTGCTAAATGTATTGTCATGGTACATGGAAGTGGATTTAGAATTGTAAATGCATACTTACCTATGTATACTTACCTTCATGATGTTTTTGTTGTCCATATTTTTCTACGCTGTATCGTCAATATAGTTAGATCCTGAAGGTGCTGAGATGTGGAATTAAGAACAGTAAATGTATACTTTCCTATGTATGCTAACTTCACAATATCTTTTTTGTTCAATATTTTTGCTACAAAATATGTATTATTTATTCTGATTTATAACCACGCGACCAGTTGTACACAGTGTGGTTTGGTCATTGTAGAACGTTGGCCTTGTATGTTGTTAACACAAAGAGATGATGGAACTTTTCAAACACTCACCCCCAGTCACAGATCTGGGTTGAATCCATCAGCATTCTTTAGCTCACTTTGCCACCCCAGTTCAGACACAGCTATATGCAAATCAGTCTTGACCCTGTGCCTCATGGGAACAGTCCGACCCAAACTGCCAAGCCATGTCTTCCCTGGACCGGAAACAAGCATCCTGGGACCGGTTTCGGACTAACAGCCCTCTTCAGCCAGGCTAGCTTGAATCCAGTGGCAAAGTGAGTGTTTGCAATGTTCAACACTCCGTCCATCATCCCCTTTGGTTTTGCTTGTATGTTGTTGGCCAATGGAAAACGTTGGCCTTGTATGTTGTCAGCAGCATTACTAGTGGCTGGCCACTGGGTTGCATCTGTGACTGGTATCTAGTCGCTTGCCGACAGTCACATTTACGCTTCAGTGCTGGCATTTAGGGGCTGCTACTACTTTGTGGCCCAATTCATTATTGAAGTTTTGATTGACACTACACATGTCAAGTGATACACTTGTAGTTGTTTAGTTATATTGAGCATCTCCATTAGATTACAGGACACAGTATATGAAATCTATTTCAGGTTGCATTAAAATAGTCCTCGAACAGCGGGAGAGAAGTGAGACAATGTAAGTATGAGTGCTTAAAAGTATATGGTTTTTGAAAAGGTGCTCATGAAACACCTGATGCTGGTGTTGTTGATTACAATTTTAAAGGAGTGTGGGACAGGAGTTGACCGCAGGTTGGGTAAGAGGGGTGTTCCAATAGAGATAGTTCTAAGATTGTAAACAATCTCATTGTTGAGGCGGCTCAGACAGTGGCACCTCTAATTCTTCTGTATTTACCAATATCAACGAGTTAAAGAAATGGGTCACTTTACCCTATATGTCCCAAGATTAAGGGGATATGTGCATTCTCAAAATACAGATCCTGGCTGAGTTTGCCTCGTTTTCAAGCTTGTCAACTTTGTCTCCAAATGGACAATCAAGGGATACATTCCTCAAATCTCTGGCATCTGGCCTCTGTACTCATGCTCCTTCAGAGCAGTAGCGGCCCGGGGAGGGAGTGCCGCGAGGCGGGGCGTGGGAGGGGCAGGGTGGGGGGTAGTAAACTCCAGCATACGGCCGAACGGAGGTAAGTACATAAATAAATAAAACAAATTACATTGCCTGCGCTGCATTGCAGTGCTGCAATGCAGCGAGCGCAATGTAATTCGTTTTATTTATTTATTTATGTACTTACCTCTGTTCGGCCGTACGCTGGAGTTTACTACCCACCACCCTGCCCCGCCCCCGCCCCGCCTCACCACCCCGCAGCACTCCCTCCTGGAGCCACTGCTGATTCAGAGTACTCTGCAGTCATCACTCTGTGGTGCATTCTACTCACAGAATCCCTGTAACCCAGTCAATCTGATTTCTATGTTCAACCTCCCTATCCTCATGGCCATGATGGAGGGATCCACCCCGGTAAGCTTGGTTCTCAGCTGCTCAGTCTCCACATCTCTACCCGCTCATTGTGCTGGGTGCCTAAGCATGCGGAGAGAAATACATCAGCCGTCCTCTTTGCTAAGGACTGTGTGTGGGGGACTAGCTCAATGGGAACCTGCTCAGTGGATCATTCTGCTTAAGCCCATCAGAGCGCACACACTCATTCCTCTGTGTCGCCACCAGTCATTTGATTACACTCGGGGCTCCTGTCTGAGTCGCCAAGTCCTCAGGTGTGCTGTGCCCCTGCCTCGTCACTCTCCAAGGTTGGGGCAGTGCCACAGGCACCGCCATTTCAGAGGCTATGAAATCTACTCTTCAAGTGAAACCTATGAGATTGCTAATCAATGCTGGCTGAAAGTGGCCCACTAAGGGGGCACTACCAGCGTCAGTCCAGACTCACTCCCTGAGCATGAGTAAGCTGCCATAAGAATAGAGCTGCACCGGAGCTTCACCAGACAGCAGTCATATTGGAAACCTGCCAGACCACCACTAGAGACAGGTTTATTTTAAGCCTCCCAGAATTTGAGATAGTTTTTGATTTTTCTTGTCTTTTCTGGAAGGAGGTTCCAAAGTATTGCTGCCTGTATGGAGAAGGGTGTTCAAGTAATACATTCCATCTCGCAAGAGATAATGACCAACTGAGGTGCCAATCTAGTGTGGATGATTTAGTTCCGAGCCTATATAGATTCACGCGGATGAAGAACGGGCCCCTGCTTTAGATGTCTGGATGAGCAGCGGAGAGAATTTTGAAGGTGGCCGAGGGTAGCCAATGGACTACTCAGAAGTGGTCCTGGAGGTGAAGGTGTAAGATTTCTCTTGCCCTCACATATTGTATTCTTTGCTGTTTTTGGAGTAGTAAGAGCTGGGCCCTAGGTAATTCCCATTTAAAATGTCCGAATCAGACATTCCAAGGTTTGATCGTGGCCTGGAACTTTTGTAGGAAACCTAGGTGAGAGAAAATGCGTTGATGAGTTTGCAGGGTGTAGAAAGAGTTTCTTTTGACTTGGTTCACTCAGGGTGTCTGGTAGAGGTCGGGCTCCATGATCACTTCCAGGCTTCTTTGCCTCCGCTGACATTGCTGTTCCTAGGGCCTGATGTGCTCTGGTTGATCAGCAGCAGCTCTCCATGCTGGTAGGAAAGGAGGGCCAGGTCTCTCCTTTGGGGTGGGCCAGCAGGGAGTTCCGCTTTCATTGAGTAATGGTCATGCAAGCCTTTTTTAAGGACAGGTTGCTTTGCAGGGCCATGAGCTAAAGGTCAGACTGTTCCAGTGGAATGAACCCCGAGTTCTGAGTGTTTACCCCTTTTGAAACTATGAGGATTAATCAACCTCAAACGACCTGACCTTTGAGTCATCTTGTATTATAGAGAGGGGTCAGCCGCAGGAGGGACAAAGCACGGTTTACTTGTATATTGTTTTGACATCCATTAGAAACACTTATATTTTAAGGGTTTTATTGAAACGATAGCGTAGATCACAAGACTAGCTTCTCAATTACTTTAACAGATTATGTTTATTGAAGTTGCTAAGGAGGAGGGGCGTGCTGGGGGTGCGGTGCTCCATCCAAAACTGCCCTGGCCCCAGTGCCCCACCACCAGATGACAGATGCAGCCAGCAAAAACAAACACTGGCCTCACCCGTAGGATCTTCAAAGAGTATTTGCAGTTCTGTATTACCAAGTAGGCACCAGCCAATGGGATCCACTCCTTGAGGGCCCCGCGACAACAGATCAAAATAATATTGATTTGATCTTGAAAGAAAATTACAATCAAGCTTTCTTAAATTGTTTTCAAAAGATAGAAAAAAAATGAATCAACTCAAAGAAATGAAAACTTTACATTAAAGACTCCACTCAATACGACGTCTTGCAAAAGGTAGCCTTCCAAGATATCCTGAAAGATTTCACCACAAACAAATTGAGGAAAGTGAATATTTAAAGTTTTGCTGGTTTATTCAAATGTAAAAAATTGATTCTTTGTTTAACAATAATTGTTAACATTTAGTTTTCTGTAATAAAATTGATTTATTAAAATTATTGATTGGTAAAATTAAAAACATATTAGGAGATAATTTGCGAGGGGGAGGGCATAATTTACACTACTTGGGGGCCTCCACTAGGTTTCATCTGGCACTGAGTATTTGATCTTTTCAGGATGTTGCATTTCTGTAGTTTATTTCATGCAACATTTTACTTATATGTAGTGTGTGTTGTGAAAAGAGCTGCCTCAATATATCTGTGTATGTTCAGATTGTGGGAGGCTGTTTATAGTGGCCACGACTGAGAGCTGTGGAGTTCAGACTGAAGGCACATCGAATTTCTCACAGTGGGTCATAAAGTGATTCAGAATTTATGTTCAAGCAATCCTTGGCGTCTCTGCGGAGCCCATTGGAGCAATGGTCAGGTGTGCCAAGGGTAAACGTGATTCTATTAAAATGTGTGTGAAGGAGGCAAACAACGATCAGAATATTGACAGGGCAAAAGATAAAGAAAAGTCAATGCTGACAGGTGAATGAGTGCATGTGTGTGTGGTGCAAGGTAAGTGGAAGGAGGAGCAGAGAAATATGTTTAGGAGAGAGTGAAAAAGAGCGTGCTGAAGAGGAAAGAGATGATGTATGAGATATGCAGATCGAGGGTTTCAGAAACACATCAGGAGAAAAGTGCATACAAGTCTAACTGAGAGACTGCGGAAAAAGGTGAGCCCAGATTTACTAATACTTTGCACCAGGTTTGCATCACAAAAGTGACGCAAACACAGTGCAAAGAGTTGAGGTGGGATTTACTATCCAACGCAAACCAGGATGTTCATTGGAAAGTTCCCCAAAGCACGAAAAAGTTGTGCTATGCGCTACTTTGCATCAAGGGGGTGTTCCATGGGCGGTATATGGGCGTTCCCATGCAACCACCCATGGGTTTTGACACAAATCCTTATTTACTAACATTCTTAGCATAGGGTTTGCGCCAAAACCTTACACCTCTCAAAGGAAGGAGTATCATGCGGAAATGTTTGAATTTTCCTTTATTTTTGCAACTTTGCATCCGTGCTTCAGTGTGCAGCACACATACGAAGTGGGAAACATCTGAAAGGATAATTTTTGTACTGGAAGGGTCCCTTTCCAGTACAAAGCCAATGCTATAGAGAACGCACACATCCTTGCACTATAGTGTCATATAGTATGCATTGCACATTTATTCTCTCTCCCTTTGACAAAGGCAGCGAAGCAGCTTTGGTTGCTGTGCAACTTTGGGTCAAAAATTAGGAAATATAGGCGATGGTGAGTTGAGGAGAACTGGAGGGATTGGGTCCTTCTGAAGCCCATTACACCTTCCACAGAACTTATTAATGTTTAAATTAATAGTCTCCTTAAAATGCTCAAACGTGTGTATGTGTTTTCCCTAAACAGTACACACAACCTTAATGATTGTAAGTTATAGGTGCCCCCACCACTTTTATCTGTGATTCCCAGTGCGCTCCCCACAAAAATACTTTCTAGAGACGCCACTGATTATTTGCAATCCAATCAAGAGTCTATTCTTTCTGTAGTAGTTTTATAATTGTGACTAGTGCAGTGCAACTTCACGCTGCTTTGTTGCTTTCCGTCTTCACCAGCCCTACTTGGAAGTACTTGACATACATTGTATATTCTTAGCTCCTTGATTGCATGAAGGGCAATCAGATCACCACAGAACTCATGGTATGTCACATCCAGAAATCCTTACTTCAAGGTCAACTTACTAAGTAAAGCAACTCGACAATCTCCTTGTATTCGGGTATGTTTTCTGCACTCTTCTTGCTGCTCCACCAAATGTTCCCATGTGAACCTGCTATTCGCATTTGCTCTTTTTCTAATTTGGCACTTAGTTTATGTAAGGCAGGTGTTTTTCCAGGTTTAGATCTTTCAAATTACCAAACGATCTGACTAGATTGAACTGTAAACAATACAGTAAACACGTTGCCATTTGAAATGACGCAGTGAATATCAACATCATGCCTATAGTATTTTTAAAAAAAACAAAATATATTTTTATATTCATAACGCTAAAATCAATATCGAAAAGATACCAACGTAGTTCTTGTGGAACTGATGAATCATTGCTGTTCACAGGTGAGTCTTATATGCGCACAGGAAGTGGAGGAGCACTGGAACCCCTGTGCACTGGAGGCTGGAGAGCAGCTGAACTACTGCACAGCTTCTCTCTTCCACCAACCTCACTTCTCAGACCTGATGCAAATTTCCCTCGGTCCAAGAACACACACCCTAGGACATCAATCTCCTTGTGAACCACAGCACCCTCTCTTAATTCACTTCCACATACAGATACTATGCGTGTGTTCCTCACAGATGCACTGGCAACCCTTATTGCGCCATTCAATAGGTCAACAATGTTCACGGGATTCGACCACATGTTGCATCTCGCCTGTCCTTCAGGAAGTTTCAGTCTCACAAGCGGCGTTATGTGAATGTTCCTTGAGGATGCATGCCCTCTCCTTCTTTCCATCTCCATCCTCGTGTTGTGCTTGTGCTCATCCATTCTTTGCTGTACCACCTGGAGCATTCCCATCACATCCTTATCATCCACACCTTCCTTCCCCAACTGACCTTTCACCCATGAGGGAGTCAAACATGAAGCTGGTTTATTCAAAACAAAAGGAGAAAACATAGTACCGAATTAGGAGTAGTTGACTGCACCAGAGGAGCTGCAATCAAACCTTACCTCCAGTTCGTCCCGCCTTCAACAGCCAGTTGCACAGATTCTCTGATTGACCCGTTATCCGGGACCTCTTGGCCTTTGGCCTCCAGGTGTTTTTCGCCTAACAATCACACCCCATCTCACCATATATGCTGCAAACTGATTATTAGTAAACTGAGGCTCATGTTCTGATACCAGAAACCCCCTACAATATATACCTCCTCCAGAATTAAATTAGAGCACCACTGGTGACGTTTCCCACTACCTTTACCTCTGTCCACTTTGAAATTAGTGGATTAGAACCAAAGCAACAAATGAGGAACATGTGCATCTGGTCTTCGAAGTTAGGTTGGTGGAAGGGAGAAGCTGTGCAGCAGCGCTGATTCTCTCCAACTTCCCGTGAACAGGGGGCCCGGTGTTCTCCAATCTCATGTGCACAGCAGAATGGAAGTTTGAAGGAAAGGCATGCGGTGTAGGTAAGTGCCTATTACATTTGTAGATTATAATTTAGCCTGAGTCGTAGAGGTTTGGTTGGTGCTTGGATTAGTTCTGTGTGTATTTATTTAGACCTCTGTTTGTTAGGTTGGGTCTTAGTTTGCTTGTTGTTATGTCTGTTAAAGGTGGAAGGTATGTGGCAGCGTCAGGTGTCTCTAGCTTGAGTGGAATGTTGATATGGAATAAATCCGGAATGGTTGTGTGGAATGTGATGGTTTAACGGGATGCAACTGATGTGAAGCAAGAGAGGACATCAGACATGCACAGGTAAAAAAATGGCATTTAAAGATCTTATATTTGCGTTGGAGAACATCCCTGTATTGCATTGCTGACCTTTGTTGACGAATTGCAAACAAACAGATTTAAACCTAAAGATCTTATACAGGGGAAGGAACATGTACCAGCACAGGTAACCTAAATAACGAAGTTGACAATGTTACAAGGTTCCAGCTACTTCTCAGGTTCTCACTCCCAACACCGACATTCCCATCTCATGCTGTGCTGCAACCATCATATCTGTCAAACACACACAGAGGCTTGCACCAAATCATATATGGCAACAGAAATCAGATGACCTTGTACAGAAGCCCTGGCTAGACCAATTGGGGCAAGGCAGCCTTCTCAAATGCTTCTATTTGCACTCTTCACGGGATAGCCACTGCAGTAGCAGCAATAAATGACGTAGATTCCCATATCAATATATCACCAAAACATATCGTCAAGTTTTTCCTGCCCCAAATATTTAATATGTACAATGTTACACAGTGCCTCATGGCATCAAATACTTGACTGTTCTCTGCTTAAAGAGTGGGTATAAACAAGCATGTGCACAAAAGTCAAAACTGTTGTCCATAAATTAAATAAGTGTGCAGCAATAATCACACATGCCAAGGGCTGTAGACCTTCCTATCCACTAACCTGCTGGTATACACTATTCAAATGAGCATAGACCCACATTCCTGTTACATGCTGGACATCTGCACCCACTCATCCACTGGTGTACATTAGGTGATGCACACTGCACCTGTTATGCACACCATCATATATATGAAGCTCATCTTCAAGTTTTGGTACACTTAGTGTGGGAGCGTTCTCCCTGTAATGAATTGTGTTACCCGGCTAACGGTGGGGTATTGAGTACTGGTTCATCTCGCAAATGGTCATGTGGTGACTGCACTCTAAGTGTGAATTTCTTCCTGGTATCGGGCAGTAATGGTAGTTTGTAGGATTGTAGTGAACAGAGACAGGCAGTCTCTCGATCGCTAACACTGCAAAACTCACAAAGCTACCTTGCTCTGACACCTAACATTAAACTAAGGGGGGGCGAGAGGAGATTCTCAATGGTCTGTTGCATATCCTCTCATAACTAAATGAACGATAACAACTGTTCAATCTTAACCCGTTGGGTATTCCTAGTCACAGTCTTGTGTCCTATGAATAGACATAACCATTGGTTTACGGTGGACCAGCTTAGTTCACCAAACATGTCTGTCACAACTGACTTGGTCCGACCTCCGGCCCCGTTGCTTCTATGTTAGTGTCCTGTGAAACCAAAGTCATGGCTGGATTTCTGCATTCTATAAGGGATAGCACTGGCATTGTTGTGGGCAATGTCAAGGAGTCCTTGAGTAGTGACCATGCAATTTTACGTTCACCTCAGTGGCCAAAGCTGAAGCAAAACAACACTTAATTATGCACAGAATCCAATTCTAGGGATGTGTTTCTTTTATGTGTATTGCTCATATGGATTTCAGATCAGAGAATATTCGTTTGCGTGTACAGGTACGCAGCCATATTTTGGTTGCAGTGAACAACTGGCTCAAATTGGAACCAACATTATCAAGTTTTGACGTGGCCAGATGTGGTCCACTGGTGCTGTCTTTGGAACGTGAAGACTGGAAATCCCATCTTGGCTCTGCAAGAAATAGTGACTTTTTGGGAATAGTCTTCATCTCTCTCTCTGTCTCAAAATGCACACACTTGCTTGGTATATTCCATGTAAAACAAACTATGGAGTATGCTGCCCTAATTAAATGTTCCTACCTCCCCATCATATCCTGGGTTCTGTAACCTGGTGTCAACTGGATGTCATTTTAAAAGATACCTGACTAGGGTTAATATAAATAAAATGCAAGATATGTTCTGATCTTTTGTAAGCCCAATATTTAGGGATTGTATTTGCATTTATTTCATAATGATATAAAGCTTGAGTCAAACATCCTAACAAATTTAGCAAAATTGGTTAAAAAACAATTGTCTTTTTTTGGAACTTGCAATGAAAAGTCTAAATAAGTTTGAGCAATCATAGCTGAAATTAATTTAAAAATTGCAGAATGCAGCACACATAGAAAGAGAAAAAAACAAGGAGAAATAAAAATATTCATAATCGATTTGGCACTTCCTCAGGTTTACCTGATTTTGTAAATCAGGGGCAGCATCACAATCCCTGGGTGTTTTGCGTGGGGAAAACCCACTGAAATGCCCATAGACCGCCTTCCGGGCGTAGAGTAAGGCGACGCAGCAATTTACGCTGCGTTGTCTTACTTAACATTTATGAGGCCTCTCAAAGTCACACAGGGTGGCTTTGCCTGGCTTCATAAATTGGATTGAGAACTCTGCAACACGCATGTACCACTTTACATGCTGCAAAAATGACACAGGATTCTCATAAATAATCCCCTATGTGTGATAGAGGTAGTGAATTTACCAACCTGAAGAGGGTGGAAGGCTGTGTTAGCCATGCCAGATTCAAATTTGTGACCTGCAAATTACAAGAGGTCAGCTGGAAGCTTGTTAGTCACTTGATGTAGTTGAGCAACAAGCTCTAGCAGGATACGGGTAAGATCTAAGCTCATTGGAAGATTTATCAGAAGTGTTGTCTAAATCTGTTATGATATAATTTGTTTCTGGAATCTTGCATATCACATTCCTACCATTAATTTGTCCTCGTAGCACAGTATGAAATGAGGTGCCTGTGCATTTGTAGTTATTGAATTATTAAATCACTAGATGCCAAATAACGCCCAATATTGCCAACCGATCTTGCTTGGCATATCTTCGGACATAGACCTGCCCAGGAGGAGTCTTGTCTTGTGCAACTTGGGAATGGCTGTAGCTAAGAATCACGTGGTCAAGAAATGGGCTGTGCAAGAAGTCCCCACTCTGAGGGAATGGGGAGTAGGAATGGACATGTACATGGGGGCGGAGCGTGTGACATATAAAATGAGGGGGTTCCCTAAAATCTTTTTCAAGGTTGGCGCCCCTGGCTTAGACACTATGTATTGGAACTGGATGAGGCCCAGGATGGGTTCATGAAAGGACATAGGCCTCGGGAAGGGATAAACTTTACTGCACATATATCCGGGGAAGAAGAGGGACGGTGTGCTTTATGTGGACTTACTGCCATGATCTCAAACAGAAGCATATGGATTGCTGGAATAGCAAAAACGTCGTAAAAATGGAGAGACGTGAATTGTATAGTTCCCCTCTATGTGCCAAATGTTTATTTGATGCGTACTGAAATTGGAAAACAAACTATTAATACACATATTTAAAATAAAACAATATTGCCAACTGATCAAAAAAATATATATAACAAAGTCTGAAGAAATTGAACAGACGGAAAGGCACCAGAGGATCCTTGTTTCTAACTGATTGTGCATCACGTAGGGCAGTTTGTTGAGGTTTTTGGGCCTTTGACCTACAAGACTTAATGAGTCCTGCAGAGAACCTTAAAGCTGACCCAAGTGACGCTGTTACAAAATAAAGCAAGTTTAATGCTGGTGTAATATGGTTGTGTTAGCGACGGTTCAGACACGTTATATTTAGTGATATTTGAATTTTATGAAATTTTTCCAAACATTGCATTGTGCAATTTTGTTACATTTTTGCCGGTGTGAGACTGGTATGAACAGAAAATACCAAAAGACATTTTCTGCTTTAACCTCTCTGTTGCTGGTGTCTCGTCTGACTTTTGTAAACACATAAAAAGCACACAAAAGACACATAAGATATGGGAAAAACACAATTTACGTACTTTTCGGGAATTGTGCTTAGTGTATCCTCAAATTATGCCAGAAAATTATGCAATTTTGGACAGCCCTTAGTTAGGTATCGACTGCACAAAAGTGTTTGCACAGCTGTCGCTGTAAGGGGTATTGTTGAAGTGTTTGCACTGTTGTTTACTATAAAGGCTTTGGAGCCCGCCCATTAACTGGCATCATTGTTGCTCTCCTTTGCTGCCTCCTAACTGGGTAACTACCATGTGCTGGGTGTCACTTTCTGTTCCATCTGTGGGGCATGGAAAAGGCACATATTCTTTCGTCTTAATTAGTGTCTGCATATGGTTCACACAGTGAATTAGGTGCCATTCATTCTTCAGCCCCACCCCTTTCTCTGTGTTTCTTCTTCCTCTCTACCCCTCCACCCCAACAACTAGCTCCACAACCGGTCAGTGCTTAATTTGTAAAATATTAAGTGCGAGGGCTCTGACCAGGAGGCCACTGCAGTTTGCACCACCCATCGCCCTTGTTACCGCTGCCAAAACAACTACTAACCATCTCTCTCACATGTAAATGCGACAGTTAAGATTATTCCAGGTTCCCAAAGCTAAAGGAATGGCTAGGGAGGCAGGTATTAGCAATTGTAGTGTATATTGTAGTCCTAAACTAACGTTGTTCTGCTCATCTATAAATTAGATGAGCAGCGCCACCATATGGTGGACTGTTCTAAGTATGGTGTTGACAATTAGGTGCCGGTGCTGAGCACCGGACACCAATGAAGTGCTGGTGCTGAACACCGGAAAGCCCCGGCTCAAATTAAGCACTGCAACCGGTACAATATATGTTGCTCCCTCGCTCACTATCGCCTCCCAGTTTAACATGCATTTATTTGTAAACAAACCAGTTCTTGGATGAAAGGCATCAAATGTGTACATAGATCATAGGTCAAGATACTTTGTAACTTATTGAACTATAATTACATTTATATAGCACAAGGCTCTTAAGAGCTCTAGGGCAATTCAGTAGCATCTTGGCCAACTTTACATGCTACCCCACTCATTGCCACTCCACTCAATGCCACTGCACTGCATTCCAATCCACTACACTCAATTCCACTCCACTCCTCCTAATGCCACGACTCCCACTACACTTCACTCAAACCACTCTACTTCACTGCACTCCACTCTACTCCACTCAGTGCCACTTCACCCCGCTCCACTCATCGCCACTCCACTCAGTGCCTCTCTACTCCATTCCATGTCGCTCCACTAAATGCCACTCCACTCAGTGCCACTCCACACTACTCCACTTGGCACACTTTATCATTTTTTGACCCTTGACAGTTTTTATTGGCAAAGCGCAGCTGAATGTCTTCTTTCTGCAACAGTTGGTGGAACAGCTGCTGCCAGAGGTGTCCTTTGGTTGTAGCTAGGGACTGCAGTTTCTGCTCTTCTCTTACTGCCAATAACTTCTCCGCCCGGTTAGCCACCCTATGATTTAATCTATCTGATTACTGATCTTTTACAAATAAAGTGTGTGTTTGCCTTTTAAAGTTGTAGTGTGTGTCTGTTATAAATCACTCACAACAAGCCTGTTTTTAGTAAAGATTGTTTAAAAGATACAGGGGTCCCATCACGCACAGTCAAAGGACGCGTGATGTCACTTCCGGTATCTCTAATGTTATCAGCAAACGGACACCACTGCCGTGGCTTGTGTTGTCCTGTCAGGGCTATGATGAGAGGCATTAGAGAGCTCCGAACAGTTCCAAGGCTTTCCCCTCATTTATGGAACATCCAAGCGGTGGGGTATTTATTTCAGAATAATCACCCTGCACTTCACTCAGATCAGCAGAGCAACATCTTGACACACTAAACCACTGCTGGCGTTCTCGCCCGAAAATGCGCCTCGTCTTTTGGGAACTCCAGCGTCCAGCTGTACATTGCACTCTTTCAGTTTACAAGTCGATAGCCACTTTCCACACGGGTTTTGGCAGTTTCGAAAACGTACCTTGGTCTAAATGTTATTCTTGGCACGGCGCGGTTATTTATAATAGGATTTAAAGCCTTTTAAACATTTTACAGAGCAGGGCTTGCTGAAATAAGCATGAACAGGCCGAGTAGTGAAGAGCGCAGCCGCGCTGCCAGTTCTGACAGGTGAACCATATCCGACGCCTTCGATAGTGCCGCGCTGCAACTTGAGTTTCCTCCCTCCCATCTGCTTTAAGAAAAAAACACGCTAGGCTCTGCTAGGAACCGGGCATTCAAACAGCACTGCGCCCCTGCACATGTACATGTGTATCCAGTGTGGTCTTACCGGGTCATAGTCCATTAACAGGCACTATTTTGCTTGGCGTGTACTAAACGCGGTAGAATGGGGACGTCCAGCGCGGGTCCTTCTGGGTAGCCACGTGCGATAAACGTGCACGCCATTAATCAGTTACATCAGTGGTTATTCTGAAATATCTTGCATGGATCGCCGGAGCCGAGGTTCCACAGCTTGAAGCTAAAGGCCCATCTGGCTGTTCTACAGGACGGTCTGAACCTAAAATGAGAGATGTCCCACCCAACCCCGAGCTTGGATGAGTCAGCCCCCTCTCCATATTGTCCAAAATGCTGCTGAATGTCTTCTCTCTGTAGATGTAGGGAGAACATCTGCTGAATGGCTTGGATCCTTGGCTCCCTGTCCCACGTCTGTTTACATCCCAGATGCCAGGATACCTAACCCAGACATTTTTCCTATGTGCTTCCTGCTGGGCCATGGAACTCCGAGTTCTGTGCTACTTGGGACACTCGGGTTAAATATTTAAAAAAAGATGGAGGCATATGTTTTATGTTACTAGCTATAAAAACAGGTACATGTGTTGGTTATTTAATAAAAGTGCCAACCCTTGCAAACACCTTGGTTTGCCGTAAGGTTGGCCAACTAATGCTCTAGAAACAGGCCTATCTTTTTATGTGCAGAGTTCTCCACCCCGACTGCAGAGTCTCCGCAGTCGTATAGTTACTATTTAATTGTAGTTTATGAACACCGAAAAATAGTAAACTAACATATAAGTTTAAGTTTATCTTTGTGAATCAGGCCCTGTGAGTTGACCACACAATTCCGATGGAGTCAGTAACAGGAGTTACAGAATGACGGAATAAGCAGTAACTCTGGGGATCTGTTGTCTTTCACCTGCAGACTGAACCTGCTGAAAACCGGTGGAGTTTGTGCATGAAATACCTGAGAGAAAGGAGGAATAACAGGGGGAATCAGGTGCCAAAATGTAAATTCCTCTATTAATTCCTTATTTCCAATTTGTATTACCTGGAAGAATAAAGGGCCCAAGCTCAGCCAAAAAAGCATAGGATGAAGAAAGGTGGCAGAAACTTAAATTGGCCTATGTCCTCAAGGACTCCACTAGGTTTTGGACAATTGTAAAGTGAGGGAAAGAGGTCTTGATTCCTTCTCTTCAAAATAACATCGATCCTCAGTCCTGGATTGACCATTTTTCCAACCTATTCTCAGTAAACCCCCTCTCCCTCCAATGATCCGAACATCGTGCCGGGTATAGAGCACACTGACGACTCTACAGCTGTTTCTGTCCCTCTCTTTGACTTAGCTGATGTAGTCTCAGCTCTACATGCCATAACTAAAGGCAGAGCCCCCAGGTTAGATGGCAACCCGGCTGACATCTTTCTGTCAGAAAGAGATAATTGGTCTAAGTATATCCACCTACTATCAAATGCCATTGCAAGCGGCACCCCGCTACGTGATTCCTAGAAGTGTGTGAAAGTTATCACAATATACAAGAAGGGGGATGGATCTCTTTCAGTTAACTACAGGCCGATCAGTTTAATCGACTGTGCACAGAAAATCTTTGCCTAGTTGGTTCTGTGCAAGATCGAGGAATGGATAAACGATAAGGCTATTATATCTCCTTTCCAAGCAGGCTTTAGGAATAAGATATCTACAAAAGACCAAGTCTTTTGCTTCCTTTTACTCTACTAGAAGAACTGTTGTGGTAGGCGGGGCAACTTGTACGTTGCCTTCGACGACCTCAAATCTGCTTTCGACCTGGTTCCACGGAGTAGGCTTTAGCATGTCCTGGGTGACATGGGTATCCCCAGGAATCATTTGACCTTTTTTTTTTTTTTGATAATCAAGTTTATTGATATTTAGGTGAAAACAAACATTCGCAGTGACAGCAAAATCAAGCACTGTACATCGAGGACCATTAACAGTAAAGGTGATGACATAGACATGAGCACTGGGCCCTAAAGCAGGCCCCTGTACGAGTCTCACAGGGTAGACATGGATACACACAGTAATCAAGACAATAGGTTGAACCATTTACCCCAGATCCTTTCAAACATTTCAGGGCAACCCCGGGCCTCAAAGAGGGGTTCCTCCTGGATCGCGCACCAATCCACCCCCCTTCGCCATTTCCGTACAGTAGAAGGTTTGGCCTGAGACCAGGCTGACGCAGTGTCTCACTTTGCCATGGCAACTGCAGTCCCAAGGAAACATTTATCGGCCCGAGAGCCATCAAACCCATCAAACACTCCCAGGAGGAGACATAGTGGGTCATGAGGGACCGCCCAACCCAAGGTCTGTGTAAGCTCCAGTTCCCAGACCACATGGTGAAAATCAGCTGGAGCGTGATCGCACCGCGCACAGGTCGAGGAGGGGTGCAACCGAGCTCTGTACAGACGCGCAGGAGTAAGATACACCGTGTGTAAATAGTAGAGTTGGATTAGGCGTAGTTTGGAGGAGGTCGACAAAGTTTTGGGAGCCATGACAGCGTCACGCCAGTCTGCATCCTCCAGGGCGCCAAGCCAGCCCACCCACCGGGCGCGCAGGAAGTCCAGGGTCGCAGGGCCATTGTTCACAAGGGAGCGATAGACCCGTGACACCCCACCTCTACCTAAGTTTCCCATCATAACCTGGGCTTTGAGGGGAATGAATTCGGGAAGGGAGGTGGCTTATGGAATGTGCACAGTGAGGGCGTGACAAAGCTGCAGGTATTTGTAGAACTGAGAGGCGTGAAGGGAGTAGCGCTGTTGCAAATCCGAAAAGGCCCTGATATGATCCCCAACCCAGACGTCACCAAGGAGCGAAATCCCAATTTGATCCCATTGACGAAAGTCTTGGAGAGTCGAACTATCGCGCAGCCAGGTACCATGCCACAAAGGTGTGTGTTGGGTGAGCTTCCCATCCCATCTCGTGTGGCGCAAGGCAGTGCACCAAGGCAATAAGACTGCCCTAGTGACAGGGGGGAGGACTTGTGGTATGGGGGCCCCAGATAAATTGGCCTGGAGCTTTGGAAAGTCCAGAGTCTGGAGTTCAACCCGGTACGTCACTAGCAAACCAGTCCTGAACAACAATAAGTCTGGTGGCCAAATAATAAAGGTGAAGATTAGTCACACCCATGCCACCGTCATAAGGGGGTATCCGACAGTGAGCCAGGGCCATATGTGGCCTCCCGCCCTTCCACAAGAACCGGGTGAGCAGACCATCAATCTCGCAGAACCAACTCCCCAGGAGATGAAAGGTTATGTTTTGGATAATATATAGAATGCGGGGGAGAATCATCATTTTGAAGAGCGCACTTCAGCCAAGGGGATTGAGAGGAAGGGATTGCCAGCGTTTGAGGTCTGCCTTGGCCTTGGTAACCAGGGGTGTAAGGTTTTAGGGCCCACTCAAGCTCCGTGAGCAAGGTCACCCAAACTCCTAAGTATTTGAATGACTGTCTGCGCAAGGGAATAGTTGTCTGTCAGTCAAAAAAGGCCCGCGATGGGTGGAGGGGAACCAGGGTAGATTTCGCCAGGATGAGCCGCAGGCCAGGGACCCGCTCAAAGGCATGGAGGACTTCCAAGCAACGTGGGCCAGAATCCTCGGGGTTTGCCAGGAAAAGGAGGACATCGTCCGCGCACAGGGCGACTTTGTCTACATGATAAGGGTCCCAATTCCAACCACGGATGCAGGGATCATTGCGTATGATGCAAGCCAGGGGCTCCACCGCCAGCGCAAATAAGAGCGGTGAGAGGGGTCAACCCTGACTTGTGCCCCTCTGGATGGAAAAACGCCTCAGAGAGTGCGCCACTGGTCAGGACCCGTGCTTTAGGGCTGGAATACAGAACATGAATAAAACCCCTGAATGGGAGGCCAAATCCCATCACATCTAGCACAGCCTCCAAATAACTCCAGTTAACCGTGTCACAGGCTTTTTCAAAGTCGATGAAAAGCAGGGCCAGGTACGGGGTGAGCTGGTGGTGGTGTGCCAGGGCGAGATGGAGGCGGCGTATGCAGTCTCGGGTACCCCGGGCAGGCATAAACCAACATTGGTCCGGGTGGACCAATTCGTGTAGGAGGGGGTGGAGGCGTTGGACCAAGGCAGTGGCAAAGATTTTCACCTCGGTGTTGATGAGGGAAATTGGGCGGTAGTCCACGCAGGAGAGGGAGGGTGGCTGGGTCTTAGGGATAGTGGCCACGTCAGTCTCCGGGGGGATGGACCCCATCTCCACACCGTATCAGAAGAGATCGACTAGATGGGGAACCAGCGAGACGCGGTAGACCGCGTAGTATTCCTGAGGGTAGCCGTCGGGCCCTGGCGTCTTGCCAGAATGTTAGAGGGAAATGGCCCCATGTATCTTTTCCGGTGTAAGGGGGAGGTCCAGATCTTTTAGACAGTCTGGGCAAGGTGGGGTAATTGAACCCCGGCCCCTTCCAACAGGTCAACCAGGGAGGCCTCGGGAGGCCGGACCGCAAAAAGCTGGGCATAGTAGCCCGCAAAGGCTTGAGCAATGGCATGCGAGATGGTGGGTGCTGGCCGCGTCGCAGACCTCGGGCATCATACGGTTGGCTTTGGGACAGGAGACCAAATTGTGGAGCAATTTTCCGTTCTTGTCCCCCCATCCGTACACACGTGCCACCGAGGAACGCCATAACATTTTAGCCGAGTTTAGGGAGATCTGACAGATCTCCTCTCGGAGCAACGCAAGCTGTCTCGCAGAGCGAGCACCTTCTGCAGCGGCAGGAGTCGATTCCAACTGTGCGGCCTGAGCCTCGAGCTGCGTCAGACAGGCGGTCTGGGCCGCTCGTTTCGCGTGGACCAAACCTCTGGCCACGCCCCGCATGGTAGCCTTGCCAGCTTCCCACAGTGTGCCCGGGGAGGGAACCGATCCCTTGTTGATTAGTAAGTATTGCTTTAGTTCCCACCCGAGGGCCTCAGTGAACTCCACATCTTGTAAGAACCAAGCGTTCATTCGCCAAATCGTGCGCACTCCACCGGGGGACGCCCCAGACAGAGGGAGATAGGGGAGTGGTCGGAGATTCCTCGGGGGAGGATAGTAACACCAGATACCAACTGGCAATCGGTGGCAGGCAACAGGACCAAGTCAATACGGGAGTGGGTATGGTGGGCCACAGAGGTGTGTGTGTATTCAATCAATCATTGATTGATTGATTGATTGTGCGTGTATTGTTCTTGACGGGGGTTCCAGACCCTCCAAGCGTCACATAGACCCAGGGCAGAGGACCCGTCAGAAAGGCGTTTAGCAGAGGCAAGGCGGGACTCGGAGGGAACACCTGTCGTGTTAACAGAAGGCTGCATACCCGCATTGAAGTCGCCCCAATGACTGTCAGACCCTGAGGGAAAGTAGAAATTATTGTTGTGAGGTGCTGAAGGGCAGAGGGCAGTGTGGCGGGAGGGATGTATGCACAGAGAAGATTGAGAAGTTGACCCTCGATCCTACCAGTCAAGTCCACGTATCGTCCCTGTGTGTCTGTCGCCACATGCACCAGAGTGAAGGAGAGACCTCTATGAATCAGTATGGCAGTTCCCCGGGATCCCCGTGCGAATCCAGAGTGTCAGACCCTATCAAACCCGTATCAGGCAATAAAAGTGCAATGAGTTCCTAGGGGGTGCGTTTCCTGTAGGAAAAGAATATCAGGCGCTTGGCGTTGGGCACTCCGAAGGACTGCGGCTCGTTTTAAACGGTCTAATAAGCCATTGACATTCCACGACAGAATGTGGAGGGGTCTACCAAAAGGTGGCATCAGAGGAGTGGGTGGCGCATGGGTGGGCAAGTGCAAAGGGTCTCGGGTCCCAGGGGAGTTGACATGTCAGAGTCAGAGTGTAGGGGCATGGCTCGTATGTTGCGGTAGGTCTCTTGTCATCGGCAATGGCGTATGTGTGCAATGAGCTGTCATGGAAAACAAAAAACAGTGGCCCAAACGAGGCCATGAAGAAAATAATCCAGAAGGCAACGGCCCTCCCACCCACCCATTCCCCCCAACACCCCCCACCCTATACTTCCAGAAATGAAGCATCTGTCGCCCTGAAAAGGAAAAGTTAACAAAAAACAGTAACAATAACGAAAAACTAGTATAAGTGCTAAGCTAAAACGATTAGCAGGGCAGATTCATGGCGATGATGGACCCCTCCATATAGACGGATAATCTATTGTTGACAGCTGCAGTAGAACTTAAGAAACAATTTGTGGTTCCAGGCCTGCGAGTTTCAGGGTCAGACTCTGTCATCCTCCCCAGATCCCCGAAGTGCGGGACTCCTAGATAAGTCAGAGTCAGATATGGTGTGGCGCAGTGTCTCTGAGGGGTCAAGGACACGACTCTGATCAATCAGGGAACCGGTCAGGCTGTGGTTCCCAGAGATCCAAAGCAGTTCAGAGGAAATGAGCAACTGGGACACTGCATCAGGTGATCGTGACACCCCATTCCGTCGGTCATCCTTCTTGGAGGACCGAGTGCGGCGCCGCTGTGGCTTGGGAAGGGGTGGCTGAGGTTGCGTAGTATCCCCCCCGGCCAGGGGGGAAAGTGGGACGAGTCCTAAGGGGGCGCACCTCAGTGAGTCAAGTCCAGGCCGCCTGTGGGGTGTCAAAAAAGAGTGTCTTGTCCTGGAAAACAACTCTGAGCCGGGCCGGAAAGAGGAGACCATAACGCAGATCTAGGTTACGGAGCTTCTGTTTGACATCATCGTATGTTCGACGTTGGGTCTGTACCTCTCTTGTATAGTCCGGGAAAAGCAAAAGTGTGTTGTTTTGATATTTCACGGGGCCCTGCATCCGCGCCGCCCTAAGGATGGCGTCCCTGTCTAGAGAATTAAGGATCTTAATGATAACAGGCCGAGGTGGAGCCCCAGGAGGAGGCTGGGGCGCCAGGGAACGATGGGCACGCTCAACCGCAAACAATGGAGAGAGGTTATCTTTAGGTATCCAGGATCTCACCCAGGTCTCCATGAATGTGTCTGCTCGGCCCTGTTCGACCCCCTTAGGGAAGCCTATGAGGTGCAGGTTATTCCTTCTTGATCTGTTTTCTGCGTCCTATCGGTGCAGTTCCGAGGCATGAGTCTGCAGCCGGGCCACATGGGTGTTCAGTTGGCCTATCTCGTCCTCAGCTGTAGAGATGCGCGATTCCGCCTCCGAGATCCGGGCTGTGGCATTATGCAGGTCCTGGCGGATAAGGGCCATATCCACCTGCACCTCGCTGATCTTGCTCTCCACCGAGGCCTGGGAGGTGCCAATTGCCTGGAGAATAGTGGAGAGGTCCCCTCCACGGGGAGCGGGGGCACCTGACGCCCCCCCCCCAGGATCTCGGCCACTGGTGGTGTATTGGTCCATTTTGGTTTAGGTCTGTGGAGCAGGTGTCTTCGGGGCACGGTCTCTACCCATCTCGACCGTGGATACAGGCCCCTGACGGCTAGTTGGGCGGCGGTGGTCAGGCGGTCAGCAGTCTCAGGCAGGGAGGGAGCCAGCACCCAAGCCGTCAATACTCGGGCAGAATAGGGGAGAGGTCCCCTCCAGCGGGAGTGGGGGCACCGGACGCCCCCCCCTCCAGGATCTCGGCCACTGGTGGTGTACTGGTCCATTTTGGTTTAGGTCTGTGGAGCAGGTGTCTTTGGGGCACGGTCCCTACCCATCTCGACCGTGGATACAGGCCCCTGACGTCTAGTTGGGCGGGGGGGGCGGTCAGGCGGTCAGCTGTCTCAGGCAGGGAGGGAGCCAGCACCCAAGCCGTCAATACTCGGGCCCGGGCGTCGAGGCTGTTCCTCCTAGGTCCCCCCGATCCCGAGGGACCAACCAGCACGACTCTGGGGACCTCTTTCTCTCCTCCATCCGATATGACGGTTTATGGTAGGGAAGCACCACCCCACTGCCCGGAATTGGTGTCAGTGGGTCGAAGGGGGGGGGAAGCAGGGGAAGCCAGTCCGCAGCTCCCGGTCGCAGTCAGCCAAGACCTATTCCCACCACCCCGAAACCGCAGCGCGTAGGCGTCCGGCGCCGCTTGATGGCTGTGGCCGAAGGCAGACAACGAGCCCTGATCCCAAGGGCAGACCAGGGAAAGGACTCAGGCAGGTGGGCAGTGGGGGGGAGGCCGGTATCAAGGCCCCGCGCCACCCTAAAGAGATGGCCGAGATCACCCCCAGCCGGAGAGGTCTGTCGATCAATGCAGGAGTCCAAGGGGGGAAAGGAAGGTACCTTCAGATATTGAGAGGGGGCGAAGCCGCAGTTCAAGACCCCACTCCCATGTGGAGCCCAGCACTGGTAGGGGGCCACCGCGAGGCAGGGGTGGCTAGATAGGCCCACCTCGCACCCACAGTCAGTCACAAGCAAAGAAGCGCCCACAGGCAGAATCCATGGCATAGGGGGAGGCAGGGCAGGTCAGCAAGGGGTGAAGTAGGGGGGGTGGGAACACCAGCACCGGCCCTCCCCACCGCCACCCGACACGGCCGCCGATCACCAACTCCAACCCCACTCACCGGGAGCTTGCTGATGGAGGCCTCAGGCGGCCCCTGTTGTCCCTGGAAGCCGGTGAAACTTAAACGCCAGGGTGAGATCGCAGCACCGTAGCGGCCTACGAAGAGTAGGGGCCTAGGCGGGGCTGGGCCCACTGTCTGGGCATGAATGTTGTGGCGCTGGCAGGTCTTAGAGGAAGGGGGACATCATGTGGAGTGATGAGGGCCGATTCCACCGCCCCAGAACACTGGAAGGCGGGACACGATGTCCGGGGGGCCAAGGCAACTCCACGGGCCCCCCACATCCTCGCTCCCAGCTGCAGGGGATGGGCTGTCCCGGAGAAGGATCCCCAGCACAAGGGTAGAGGGCACAAGTCAGCGAGGGGGAGGGGGGGCGGGAGGGCCGGCGTCTGACCCCCTGCGCCGCTACCCGACAATGGTAGCCGATCCCGACGCAGCCTCACTCACCGGGTAGTTGCTCCCGCACAGACCCCAGACCAGGCCCGGCCGGGAGTCACCAGATGGTCGCTGAAGTCTCCGCTGGGGCCAGAAGGGAGTCTCCAAGGCGGCTGGACCACATTCGCTCCCCGTCTCCTCTCGCACCGGTCAGGAAGAGGAGCAGGCTCTCGTGCTCCTCAGTCGCGTCCTGGGCGCGACGCGGGAATGTTATGTCGGGGGAGGTCGCAACCCCAGGATGGATCACAGGTGGGAAGGGCAGCAAGCGGGTCTAGGCCAGCCACGACTGCGATCCTGCAGCAGGGTGGGCTGCAGGGCAGCGGGCCGTCAGGGCAGAAACATCAGGCCCAAAGACGGGACGCAGTGGAGGCCGCCATTTTACAGTCCCCAGGTCTCGGGGGGCAGGAGGCCAAACAGGGTGGCGGGAGCCCAGAACCCAGCAACAAAGGAGATCGGAGCAGCGCTGCGGGGACAGGAAACCTCCGTGGGCAGGTAGGAGGATCGGATAGCAGCTGCAGACGGACGGATAAAAGGCAGATGACAGAGGGGGTCCGGAGCACTCTTAGAGTGCGACCTCCATCTTGACGCCTCAGGCCACACATTTGACCTTATTGATATGTCTACATGAGAGGAATTATGCCAGGTTCACTGGGGAACACAGGGCCAGGTGACTGAGTTATGTCCAATTAACAAAGGTGTTCACCAAGGTTGCGTATTGGAGCCCACCTTGTTTATTTCTATATCTTAATGATGTTGTTCATTACCTGTCCTCATTTTCAATTGATGCACCATCCCTGGCTGGCTTAAAAACCCCTATTCTGCTATTCACAGACTATACTTTATTGTTTCAAAAACCACAAGTCGACTCCAGCAACCATTATCCCATTTTGAGGAATTTTGCACCGCTCCTGGTTTAGAAATAAACTCAGCGAAGACCAAGTAGGGAGGCACACCCCTCAAAAATGTTGAGGTATTCATCTATCTGGGCATTACCATATCCTCTAACTTCTAATGGAAACCCCAGGTGGAACTTCTGACTCTTAAACATAGGCAAATCACTTGTGCCACTATCAACCACTGGTCATCTGACCTGGAGAATAGCCCGTGTGATGATACCTCACGAGAGAAAACCATGCATACTGTGCTTTTCTGTAAACATTTTTTAGGGCTGAGAAAGAAATTCATCAAACCTTTATTATTACAGATGGGTTTTACACAATGTTGCATTCACAATGGGAGCAATAGTGGGAACGAGGAGTCGACCGCCCCCCACTCAATCAGTTATAAACACTTCTAGGTCTGACCCCAAAGAGCAGTAAATCACACTTTTTCAAGACTTCTGGGATTTATTATTACTTTTCAAAAGAACCTTCCCAGTACAGTTCCGGTTAACAATCCATGAACTGATTAGTCCTTAATGCTCAAATGTAAAAAGATTCGTCAATAACCACCTCAAATACACATCCCACCATGGTTGAAATCAATGTGTATACCCAACACAAAATATGAGAGAAATTAGAAAAATTAGGCAGGGCTGCTGGATGGTACTCACCAGTATGCCCATGTTATCATCATCGGTCACTTTCTTAGCCTCAACAGAAAATAAATGGAGAAAAAGAGGTGTGTGTAAGAATTCCACAGAGGTGGAAAGTCAAGCAACATAAACAAATGTGTGACAGACAGCACTGAGATTCTGTGGCTCACTCAGTGTTTTCTCATCCCCAACCGTGCAGGTAGAATGAAGTTCTCCTAAGTTAAAAATGAGGTATCACTCACATGCAGCACATCCTTTAATTGTTGTTAGCGTCCTCAGTTTAAAAAGCAGGCATGTATCTGGCCACTTTTAATTGCAACAAGCCTTTTCGTTGCCATACACTCTCGGCAACTTCGTCAGGGCTGTTGGGGTATCAATCTTCACCTCAGTCCATTTTCCACACCCAATCTGTGGTTATTGACAAAGATAATAAAGGAGGAATGTTCCAATCATGAACAGCGCTATAGACAATGGGAGTTAAACACCCCTTTCTTCCAACCTTATATTTACCTAATGGCTGCTTATGTCTGGCGTACCAGCATCCACCTTCATTAAAGGAACAAGCGTCAAATAGTCGCGTTCCACGTTACAGACCGCAAATGTCAGTCCCCGTCTGAAATTCACATACAACATCAGTTACTCATAGAGGGTCGCAAATCATCACACAGTCACATTACATATACCCTCTGCTTTTCCTACTAAGCACTGCCCATTAGTGCTCACAAATCCCTAAACGGTCTCAAGCTTAAAAATGCCTGTTTACTCTGATGTCAATTTCAGAGACTGACTTCGCAGTCGATAATTTCGCTAGGCGGCTCCTTCCAATTAACACACTCCAAGGCATGACAGACAGTTCAGATCCCCTTAGACTGCCACCCTCGTCAGGCATTGTTAACTAACACCCATTCCTTGTGTGCCATTCTCACGGTACCTCCTTTACACAATGTCACCCAGCTTTTATTTACCTACAAATACTGCCGAACTTATACACATATGTAGTAATGTCACGATTTCTGATGGCCGTTATTAATTACAGGAAGCAGCTGTAAATAGTAATTGAGTGATCAAGCAGTTGACGACTGTTTTTAAAAATATATTTTTATACAGAATAACTTTTTGTATTGTGTTTTAAACTTGTATTCTGGTTTTTAAACTTTGTCATGGATGTATTTTTGTAGCTTTTATGATTCACTTTGTGATTTCAAATAAAGCTTATTTTGATTGATCGATTTGATTGACTGATTAGTGCCATTGCTAGAGAACATAGTAGTTCTCTTGCCAAACCTATTGCACCTGTATTACAGATATACGATGCCAAAGCAATCAGCTCTATTATTTATGGCTCGGAGCTGTGGAGGTTTTCCAAACTAGACTTATTATCTAGCTCTGAGAAAAGATTCTTAAGGAATCGAATTAGGCTACCACAGAGTACACCAATTAAGACCCTGATGATGGACATGGACAAGTGTACTTTGGAAGACAGAGCCAGACTCTGCTTTTGTTGTTTTGGAAGAGGCTCTGACTGCAGCTGGAATTAGCCCAGTACGCCTTGGCCCTTAGGGACATGATGGAGACCAACAGATTTAATAAAAATACCTTGGCTAAAGGAAGTCCATGAGCAAGTAAGGGACATAGGTCTCTGTGAATTCTGAGACAAGCCCTACTCTAATCCACCTTTGACAGCTGAGCTGTTAAAGAAATGGTACTGGCACTGGGTAGATGAAAACGCAGTCAGTGCAAGTATTGGCTGTCCCCTAAATGGATATTTCTTGGATTTTAAATGTACCAGCTCCCAGGAAACCTATTGGGATGCTATTGTGGTACACCTAGATAAGAAATTGTATTTTCAATTCAGGGTTGGCACAGAGCCTCTTCAAATGTTTACCATCAGCTGGACTCCTGGTAACGATGTACTGTGCCCTTCATAGAACATCTCACCTGAAACAATTGGTCATGCCCTGTTTGAATGCACAAGTTATGCCGGCATACGTCGGACATGGATTAAAGCAATCTTCAGGCTATTGGGAACACAAAGTAGTCTAGTTGCTCTAAGAATCTTGAGATCAGATTTCAATTTGGTCTACACATGTGGAGTTGCAAAGTTTTTGGGCAAAATGTGGGTTATCAGAGCGAGGGCTCCACAATCTATATACACCTTGGCTGGCGAAATCAGTCAATTGACATAATCCACAATCTGTCGTTCTGTGGAAGGGAAGAGCCCATCCTATAGCCAACTGACAGTCTTTTTAATAATGTGTCGTGCTATTCAGAACAATGGTGTGATTTTAGCCCTATTTCCATTTTTGTCCCATTAGGAGTCTATTTCCGTTGCGAGTTGTCTACATAGCTATACTAGCCCTTGCAATGACTAGATACTTAACTATATTGTTTCTGTCTACTTCTCTCACAACATGTTCACTAGCCTCTGCATAGCCTAGTTCTAAACATGGGCCCATGATACAGGGTTTTTATCTTGCCCTCCTTATGTTTGTTGCATCCAACCCTGCTCCAATTCAACTATTCCAAATTGTTTTACTATTTCTTGGCTTGTTGTGATGCAATGATTCTCTTACCTGGATATGTTTTTATGTATAACATTTTATCGTTTTTTTTTTATATCTGTATTATAATATGTTTGTTTTTATTACGTTTATGACTAAATCTGTCGATAAAAGCAAAATGAAATGAAACAAGCATTGGCATAGCCAATAGGTCTCACTTTTGGGACCTTATAAGTATTTAGTTATGCAGCACAATATCCTTGGTGCAACAACATCAACTGTTGCATGGCTAAACACTTATCAAGTCCAAAAAGCAAGACCTATTGGCTATGCCAATGCTTGTTTTGAAGATGGTGGCCGCTTTCGGGGCCATAGACTTGCGTAGCCTAGTTGTTTGATGGGAGGAGCTGCCTTTACTGCTGAAGTCATGCATGGTCACTGTCTGAAGGACTCACCCTGGAGTCCTGCATTAAACCATTTGGAGGAGTCCAACCTAGCTTTCTTTAGGGCCCCAATATAGGTTGGCCTTAGCCAGTGATAATTCCGGCTGAAATTGCTCTGAAGTCATGCACTAAAAATCAGCTTGCATAAGTGCAACGACCTATAAACTGGGTCCCACAAACCACATTCAAAACCAACACTCGTTCAAAGTTCCACAGATATATGCACACACATGCATCACTAAACACTCAGGCACACTCAGACTGAGATGCAATTCATACATTCAAACAAACACTCAACGGTAATATACAGCCAAAGAATATAAATATGGAGGATTCTCGTGTATTCTCCCGGTTGTAGATGATAGTAGGATCCAAATACACGAGATTAATTCAGCGCCAACGCGTGATTCGGAGTATGGCCCAGAGTGGGCTACACCTTTATCAGGGCAGCACAGATATACAGTGTGGGACACAGAACAAAACCTAATGAGGAAAGAAGTACAGGGAAATAAATCAAAAGACAACACATAGCCAATATGTGTAAGATACAGAGCTACAATCACAATGTCAAATACAGTTTATACAGGATATATAGTATATATAGTTCTTGAATAAAACAGTTCTTCAACAACAGAGTAAGTCAGAAAGGTAAATATGTCAGCCACATGAACGCACACATTAATATTTCGAGCAAGGATAAACGATATATTTTCAATAAATGAGTTGGAGGAGGGTGCACTGTAATAAACCAAAAGAACCAGTGAGATAATAGGAGCAAAGTAGATAGCAACATTGAGGAAAGAAAGAGACCCCAGGAATAGTGCGTAAACAATAAAATCACCTAAGATGGAGACCATAAAGCCAAAGAGAGGACATACATATATCTGTGCATATGAGCGAAAAGCATCTTACATATAAGAGATTCCATCAATTGGAAACACACCATGCACTCTATGTTGAGAACCAGCTCAAAAACCGGTAACTCTGGAAGGGAATGAAAGCATCAGTCAGAGAACTTGTAGGAAAACCGGGTGTCTAATAATATAGGTAGTCCAACTAGGGGCCTTACCTAGGGATAGGTACAACAGGTGAGTCTGGGCGCAGTTACGAATCAGGCTAACACCAGGTCAGCTGATATTCGTATACAGGTATAAAAGGCTTTTTCAATGGATTTAGCAAAATTTCCAATCAGGTCTACGATATCAAGACAGTGAAGAAGGGTCATACTACATCAAATGAGGTTAACAAACAAAAAGGAAATCATACAAAGGACAATAATAACCCAAGGACATGCCACATATTACGGCTGGTACTAATGGCAGGACTCAACAACCAATGTAGCTATATCCCCATAAGCACGAATCTACGAGGCAATGAAGTTAAAAGATCAGGCATAGGTTAACCACTCGCTAAGAGCCTGATATAACTGCCCATGCCGCCGTTTTATATGGGATCGAGAAGCCCCTAACTCGTGGCTCTAGAGGAGGGAACACATGTAGTTTCTGAAAAGCTTAGGGTGTCTTAGCTAGATCCGCTAGTAATGTGCTTAGGATCCAAGAGGTATTAAAAAAGAAGAAGAACCGCTGCAGGGAGGTACTTTTATGCATAACTGGGGAATGGGAACAAACAGAGGGTTGCATGCATACACTTACCACAAACGAAGCTCAAGCCGAGCCGACGAAGGGTGTCTTTAATGTGGCCGGAGGAAACAAAAAGTTCCCAGATGAAGGACATACGATGGTGGCATAGGGCGGAAAGTGCATTTAAGGATGATCACTTAAACGGACTCCATTGCGGACATCACGAATGGCGGATGTCTAGAAATGAAGGAATGGCAATTACTCGAGTGCAGTGGGTGAGGGAAGCATAGGCGCTTATCCGAACAAAGATACAACGATAAAGGGGGCAGGGGGGAAGCGTAAACAACATCTATACAAAAAGAGGACTTCAAAGATAAAAAAAAAAAATAAGGAACTGGACGGGAAACTTACCACGATATGGATCAAACAGCGCCGTGGTTGGAGTTCCTTGGGCGGAAAGCGGGGCAGGAGGCTCCCAGATCCCGTTGGAATGCGGGAAACATTGGTTCCCATATATACAAGCATTGGCTGTGAGCAAAAAGAAAACGTGCGGCCGCGACCGGGAGTTGTGTGCGTGGCAAAAGTAAAATAAAAAAAAAACACGCGAGTGGTGCGCGCGCGCATAGGGAGAGTGAGAGGAAAGCCAGATGGCGCCTCTGCGCTGCGAAAGTGAAAGTGATCGCGATGCACTTAATGACCCGTGAAAGACAGATGGCGGCTGCGCGCATGCCTGTGGTAGCACTTTCAAAACCCGCTTACTAAATGTCTCGCAGAGCAGCGCATGCACAGGCTCAGGCAAGACCTAAAAAAGTGTTGCAAATGCATTCTATATAGATAGCTCCTAGGTAGAGAAGTTCCCACGCCAGGCAACAGTCCTTACACCCTGTGATCATTGTTTGATTGGTGGATGTCTGGAGACAGAAGATATCCGATATACATTTAAAACTGTAATCTGGTTGAGACTTTATTACAGAACAGGGGAATTTAACTTGCCCTTGTTCTGTAATAAAGTCTCAACCAGACTACAGTCCCACATGATGCAAGGATCAACAGGGGAGCACCACACCTGCCCCCTCAGCCACCAACTATAGCCCGCTGCTTGCAGTGGTCCTGCTATCTTCCACCAAACTCACTTTCCGACAGGTTTTCCATGTCAGAAAGCCCGGCATGGAAAGCCCCCAGAAACCGAGCATCATAATCCGGACGGATTAAAATGCCGTCTTTATGGATTATGTGCTGGTTCCGACTGGCTCCTCGAGCCCGTCAAAAGCCAGCCAGAATGACCAGCCGGTTTCACTTCCGATTGCCTAAATTGTAGTTAGGTGGTCGGAAATTATACCCACGATTTCGGTCGGTAAGGCTTTCCGACCGAGATCGTAATCTTCCCCATAGTATGTGCTTTAGCCAGTGCTTTTACATAAGAGTTACAATAATAAATGGAACTACTTGTCTCAGTGGTTACACTTACTACAATGTTACACTGAAGTTAGAATAATCTGCCCACCCCCATAATATTTACACTTTCCCTACTGTTTATCAGAGTGGAGCTGGAATAGTGTATATGATCCCCCATACATGCCTTTTCCCTAAGATTTGTTGCATTGAACTTAGAATAGTACTTATGTTTTCCTATTGCTTGCAGGATTGTAGTCACAATGCTGTTTTCAAATTGTTTTTTTAAAGTTTTTTTTTTAGGTTGCAAGGAGTATTTTCTATTTCAATCCATAATTTTAAGGAAATATTTTTGGGGCACCATTATTAAAAAATATACATTGTTTTATGTATTTTGTTATGTGTTTTAGTATTTGATACATTTTTGTTTTATTAGTATATTTTTAAGAATGTGTACTGATTAATTTATATATAACAGATTTACATTCTTTTAAAAATATCTTATTAATTATACATATTTATTTTGTGTTTGTTCGAATTAGTAGTTAACATTTGTTAAAGTTGTAAGTTTTTTATAAATGTATTATTTTAAACAAAATCAGTTGATCCACTATATTGTTGTAGTCGATAATCTGGTACTTTAGATTATATGTAGGCAAATCAATATTTTAGCCAACATTTTTCCCAATATTTTTGTATTCCTTTATTTTGGAGGCTGCTATTCTGTCAAACCAAGTGCTAGTACAGGATACACAGGAAGGATGGACAGAAAGTGGGATGTGACAGTAAGGACCTCTGAAAGAGAGTGGACAAGAACAGTCAGTGGTGGGGGACAGATATTAGGGAGGTGTTAAGTTCTGTCTGATGTTTTGGCTGGTCAGTCACATGGATATTCTTTGATGTGACCTAAAAAACCATGAACTGGTTCACCCCGGGATGTGCAAAAACTAAAAAAGCGATTTTTTTGATCAACTGTTAATTCAAGTGAAACACAAGCACCTACATCCACAATTTAACCCCAAAGGCCATGGTGTGACAGCCATGACCAGCCGCGGCCCGCGCAGGTAGGAGCGGAGAGGCCGAGTGCGGTGAGGGGGATTTCAACAGACGATGACAAGGGACAATTCAATAAAGAATTAATTTTCCCTCGTGGTCGTCTATCAAAATCCCCCCCACCCGGCCCACCGCTCTTACCTGCACCGGCCGCGGCTGGCCATGACATTTATAGCTGCCCATCTACTTTCTTACATGGATGCACTATTTGAATACTGGTGGTGGCACTCATACAGTATCTGTGGCCCACATCCTCCACTGCTGTAGTACCTCCCATTCTTGCCCACCTGTTTGTGGTTCGGTACATGGTGTTCTTGCATAGATGTGCCTGCTGCTGTTGTGCCCTGCACTCAGATGAACGACTGCTTTTATGATCTGCAGCTAGGCTGAACACTTCTGCTGCTCTGTTCTACCCTCCGCCCGGGCTGTAGAACTTCCTCTAAGCTCTCCTCACAGGTTGAACACTTCCTGATTTGCCAGGCACCTACGCAAACCCTTTCTGCTGAACACTGGAACTGGCCTGCATGAGTGTTTATTTTTCTCCAGTGCCATGTAATAAAGATGCTGGTACTGGTTTTAGAGATTGAGACATAACATTCCAGAATGAATTACTTGTTACCTCCAGTAAGGCTCATAAGATGATCATTAACGGTTTAGTGGCAGAACTGGTTTTTGCAATGCAACATACAGCCGCAAAGATTTCTGGGTAATCATTGATTTGCCAGTTTCCAAATATCCCGTCATCTGCTGCATATTTCGCAAATGTCATAAAAAGTATCATGTCTTTCTCAAGTGGATCGGAAGTCGCTCAGAACAACACAAAAGCTTGTAAATTGCAATCACCTTTCACCTGTACATATACACAGAAATTAAAGAGGCTAAGTGCTTTTTTATCTTCGGTTGATTGCCTGAACGTAGGACTTTTTGACTTCAGCAGAAAACAACAAGCATTGGCATAGCCAATAGGTCTCGCCTCTGGGATATTATACGTTTTTAGGCATGGCCTTGCTTTCGTAGCATGCCTGGTACGTCCCTGGTTTTACAGCCTGCCTGATGTGACCCTGCTTTCATAGCAGGAGTAGTGCAGCCCTGCTTTCATGGCATGCCTGGTGTGGTCCTGCTTTCACAGCTTGCCTGGAGCAGCCCTGCTTTCATGGCACGCCTGTCTCAGTCCTGCTTTCATGGTACGCCTGGTTTTATCCTTTCATAGCATGCCTGGTGCGCTCCTCCTTTGATAGCATGCCTGGTGCTCTCCTCCTTTCATAGCATGCCTGGTGCTCTCCTCCTTTCATAGCATGCCTGGTGCGCTCCTCCTTTCATAGTATGCCTGGTTTTCTCCTTTCATAGCATGCCTGGTGCGCTCCTCCTTTGATAGCATGCCTGGTGCTCTCCTCCTTTCATAGCATGCCTGGTGCTCTCCTCCTTTCATAGCATGCCTGGTGCGCTCCTCCTTTCATAGTATGTCTGGTGCTCTCTTCCTTTCATAGCATGCCTGGTGCTCTCCTCCTTTCCTTTCATAGCATGCCTGGTGCGCTCCTCCTTTGATAGCATGCCTGGTGCTCTCCTCCTTTCATAGCATGCCTGGTGCGCGTCTCCTTTCATAGTATGTCTGGTGCTCTCTTCCTTTCATAGCATGCCTGGTGCTCTCCTCCTTTCCTTTCATAGCATGCCTGGTGCGCTCCTCCTTTCATACCATGCCTGGTGCTCTCCTCCTTTCATAGCATGCCTGGTGCTCTCCTCCTTTTATAGCATGCCTGGTGCGCCCCTCCTTTCATAGCATGCCTGGTGTGCTCCTCCTTTCATAGTATGCCTGGTGCTCTCCTCCTTTCATAGCATGCCTGATGCGCTCTCCCTTTCATAGCACGCCTGGTGTACCCCTGCTTGTGCAGCTAAAGGCATATTATGCTGCCTGGGTTTGTCGTACCTACAGCCTAGGGGTAGGTGTTGGATGGGCAAGAACAGACAGATTCAATAATGAGGTGAGCTCTAGAAGACCACTGATAAATTCAGAGAGGGGACAGCTTCGGTCTCAGGATCGCGTAAGTGCGAAACAAATGATCTGGGTCCGATCTGTGCAAAGTGGGGCAAAACTCCGCAGTGCTAGAAGTGAAATTACAAGTCCCAAAATGTAACTGGTTGATGAGTAAGAGCCAGGACTGGGTGAGGATCACACATGGCATGGGGCCACCTGGCAGCCATTGCTGGATTCAGGACATACATTTGATATATGTGACTATAATTGCATTTCCCTGTCGTATTTGTAGATTAGTACCACTATAAACAGTAAATGATACATCCGACAAAGTTGTCACATCACTGACCTTGGATGGTTAAAAGGCAAAGTAGGCCCTGCCAGCTTTAGAACTTGAGGCAGGATAGCTGCACACAGATCTCAGCAGTGCGTGCGTTCACCCACTAAGACATTTTACCAGCTTAATGATGTTTAATCACAAGCAGGAAACATGAATGTTTTGCGTTACAATTTTTTTTATTTGGAACAGCTCCTTCAACTGTAAAAATGTGGTAGCCCGAAAGTGTGAAAACATCATCAAGTTAGAGAGGCGCACCGTTGCCTAAATAACATAAAAATATATGTATTTTTAAAAGAGCACGTTCACCCAAGGGTATCCTGGCGCCTAATAACAGATGTTTATTGTTACCCAACTCAATGGTTCTCATTTTAATCGACCTCACAAGGATGACAGGCAGTGATTTGAACCTGTGACCATGAGCTCAAGCACAGGGCACTGCAGTGGACGCATTAGTCCACTAAGCCACCAGATCAGGCCAGTGAGCTACGCATAATAACTGCACTCTCAATTCTACAGAAAGGGGCAGACACTAGAAATGAAATCCTAACTAAAAAATAAAGTTACCCAATGAATCAATAAATCTGCAGAGTACCCAACTTCAGCAGGTCACCGCGTTTTGTTTTATGTCCGAAGGCCAATGCGGGGTGGGTGCAGGAGGGTGTTGATGGATAAAATTAAAATAGATTGTAGCGCTATGAAGAACAGCTTTACCATAGACGATCATCGAAATCCATTACATACGTGGTCACTAGCTTTAACCTGACTGTCATAACACAAATGTCGCAATGCATGCCACTCACCCCCTCCCCCAAATTTACGACCCATTCGAGGACATTCTACTTAAAAGTATTTTCGAATTACTCATCAACTATTTTCTTATAGGCTAGCCAGTAAATAGTATAGCTCTTTACTCAGAGGGGCTACAAAGCGTCAAATGCAAAGCAAGTTCTGACAAGCACACGGGGTACGAATGTACGAAATACGAGCAAGCCACTGGTTTGAGTCATGACAGGCCGACTCAGCCTTTCACCGTTCATTGCAGATGAAATGAGTTCCAGGGCGGCAGAAACATCTTTTTTGGAAATAATTCAGTTTGTACAATGTACTATAGAAACTGCAATTAAGGTTACAGTACAAAAAAACGATTATTTACAAACTACATTTAAAGCATGGCAGCGCAGCGAATGCGTTAATTAAAACAGACGGTGACATGACCCCGAACAGATGGCGCCCCTGCTCGTAACCGCAAGCCGTAGGCCGTGGGCAGATACATTTCCTGGGAAAGGTAGGACATGCACTTGCCTTAGCCCAATTGCCTGCTGTCTTTTTAGATAGACGCACGCAAAGCCCAATAGAAAAAATGCTATAAAAAAAACACACGCATGAGCGTGTGAAAAGTCCAGAGTGATTCCAAGAGGTCTTTTCCTAGGGCAGCGCATGCGCGCTGCGCTAGGCTCAACCTAAAAATGTTACATTTTAAAGTATAGCTTTCCATGTTTGTTTTAAGGAGTGTTGCTTCACTATAGGTACAATTTCATGTTTACACCACAGGTGAAGTGTCCTAAAAGCAGCACTTAAAGTGTAGACATCTTCCCAGACCTTTGCATCTCTTTTTAATGTCTGATGTCTTGAATTGCACATTTAAATTAGAGTAGTGTCGTGTAGATTTTCTTTTGTTGTTGGAAAGATGTGCTTCAGGAAGCACCATAGTCTGAACAGAGAGCAATCCCTAAACTGAAGAACTGGTTTAAAACAGTTGAGCTTTACAGAATAGAAGAGTCATGGAGTGTGTACTGTTGGCTTGTTTCCTTCTGTTTTTAGAAAGCTGTACTTACATATATAATAATTTTAAGAACCCTATGTATTTCCCATTAGTATTAGTGTGCATTTTTAGCTATCTGTGTAAGAAGTTTAGAAAAATAGGTGACAACACCACAGAATATGTAGCATAATGTGTCTTTAGTCACATATAATGTGTCGAATTTGCTTTTCCTTGCTCCATAATTTTATTTTCTTGTTGCATAAGTTTGTCAACCATGCCGCATAATTTGGTCCTCCATATACACATAATTCCAATAATTCCAGTGGCCCTGAATATACGGTACCTCATACGGCTGTTTGCAATAGTTTATATTAAGCTCAGTAAGGACTGTCCGCAGATAAATGCAATAGGTGAACACCATGTGGCATATACAAGACTAATATTCCCAAGATGCTCTGAAGACGCATCAGGCATAGAGTCTCTTTTAAAGCACTCTGCTTTGCGCATAGGATACTCAATCAGAGCGGTCCAAGATATTTTTTTCCTTTGATTCAAGCCTACACTCCTACTAGACACCTCAGGTCTTGCGAGGCGGCGCTGACTGTGGTCCCTAGAGTGAGTAGAATGCCCCTGGAGGCAGCTCTTTTAGACTCCTGCCAGCCAAACTTTGGTACTCTATGCCACAGGACCTGAGATTGGAGTCATCAGAATCACAGTTTTAGAAAAATCTCAAGACCTGGCTATTCAGGCAAATAACGTAAGACAGACTAGCCCTTGCAGTAGAACTTGACTGACAGATACGTGGATCTCAGTGCTGTTTCTCTAGCGCTGTGACACTCCCTGGGAGTGACCAGGCGCTTTACAAGCTTCTTAAGATAACATAACAAAACATAAGAAATTGAGATACCATGAGATTGAGGCCAGTGCGGTTAAATCGTTTAGTAACTGACAGAGCACTTACAAACAGGATGCCAGACTGGGCACATTAAGAAGGCAAGCAGGTGACCAGAGATGCGCCAAAATAATTAACTCTTGACTTGTTTCTCTGGAATGTATCCATAAAGGACATTACAGAGAAACTAGAAAATGATGTATACCCTTTTGCGGGTTTGGGTGATCACCTCACTCCATGCCATCACAGACACTTTTTTTTTATAAATAATTTTTATTGAGTTTTGTTGATAAAACATGAACAACAGTACAGTCAAACATACCCTGTCAGAGACCACCCCCCTTGCACATACATACCATCAGTCATGTAACACCAAACCATGAAAGTCCTATAATTTGCCTCAAATCTTCCAATGAGTCTGTGGACACCCCCTGGTCAAGTCAATTGGCATCTCCTGCTGGGCGCACCAGTCCACTCTAGACTGCCAGGCAGCCAAAAAAGGAGGGGTCTTGGTATCCAACCCTGGGCAATATCCCTCATCGCAACCAGTGTAGCCACTCCCACAAAGGCACACTCCAGTTTCGGTCCCCCGAGGTCCTCTAGTATGCCCAGGAGGGCAACTCTTGGGGAGAAATCCAAGGGCCGGTCAAGGCTAACAAGAGTTCTCATTCTATCTCCTACCAGTATAGGGCCAACGCCAGGCAGGACCAAACCAAATGAAGTCTGCGTACGCTGCCGAACAGCAATAGCATTCGGCCTGCAAAATCCAGTTGGAGCAGCTCAGGAGTCATATAGGTTGGATGGCAATAATTGAGTTGGATCAACCTGAGGCATGTGGAGGAGGCCAGTACCCTTGGGGTCATACTAGCGGCCCTCCAGTCAGTGTCGTCCAGTTCTCCAACCCACGTCTCCCACCTCTGTTTCAGCCTTGCAAACTAGTCAAGGTAGTTAATGACCAAGGAACGTTAAACCTGTGATGTTACACCCTGAATAAGCTTTCCGGTCAACAGTTTAGCCTCTGGAGGACTAAAGTCCGGGACCGGAGTGTCCAAGGGGAGGTGAGCCGCCAGGGCATGCCGTAATTCTAGGTACTTGTGAAATTGAGTATTCGAGAGTTGATATTACTCCTGTAGAGCATGGAACAGTGGCATGCGGCTCCCTGGTGGCAAGACAGGGCAATCCCTAGCTTGTCCCATTTACCATACCTGTCCAGGCCTGCAGTGTGATGTAGACAGAGATGGGTCATGCAGGCCAGTCTACTGTTCGGCATTTAAGGCGGAGCATCACCCTCTAGCTCAAGAAGACAGCACATGTAACCTCCGGGAAGGACCTTGGAATCAGAGAACCATACAGGATGCCTCCAATTCGGTCGAACCCCAACAGGGTCAACTCAGCCCTGTAGGCCAGGTCACTCCAACCGCCATCAAGCTAGTCATTCACCACAACCACCTGGGAAGCAATGTAGTAACAGTATAGGTCTGCCATTCCCATAACCCCATCATAGGGGGATTTTCGGCAACTGTTGTAGGGCGACACAAGGCTGACCCCCAGCCTAAAGGAAGGGATGAATAATGGAGTGAAGGACAGTAAGCCATTGGGAGGTGATAGGGAGAGGGAAATTCTGGTAAGGATAAAGGAAACGAGGCAGCACCATCATTTTGCAGCGGGCCACATGCCAGAGGACGCAGATGGGCAAACGACCCCCATCGTTGAAGGTCCTTCTTCATTCTAATCACCAAGAGGCCAGGTTAAGGGCCCATGCTGGCTCGGAAAGCAAAGAAATATAGACACCCAGATATTGGAAGCTCAGGTGATGGACAAGAATCACAGATTGCCAAGAGCAGCCACATGAGTCTCTTCGTACCAGGACTAACAGTGATTTCACTGTGTTAACACGGAGATCAGAGGCATTTCACTGAGTTAATGTGGAGACCAGAGGCCTCCCCGTATATACTCACAAGTGCCAGACAGCGGGCCTGAGGACTGCAGGTTCTTCCGGAAGAGCAGAACATAATCTGCGTAGAGCGCAATACGCTCCTCCGGACAATTCTTCCCACGACCAGCCCTGCTCACTAGCATCGCAGGTCAGGAGCATGCTAGAGGCTCAATAGCGAGATCGAAGAAGAGAGGAGAGAGAGGGCAACCCTGGTGGGACCCCTCACCCAGCAGATAAGGGAGAGGAGACTGACCCATTGATGCGAGCGTGTACCAATGGCGTGGAGTACAAAAGCTTTATAAGTTTGTAGAGATTTTGGCCAAGTCCCACACGTGCCAGGGCCATACTCAAGAAGGACCAATTGATTTTCAAAATCTATCAGGAGCAGGGCCACCGGGTGCCAGAGACGGTGTGCCTGGATAAGGCCATTTGGATTCTACGGATGCAGTGCCACGAGCCAGGGGCAAAACATATATACAGGACCCCACCTGGCATTAAATCGATATTGATTTCAAACAAAACACAACATACACATTAATCCAGTGTGTTTTATTATTAATCACATTATTATTTAGAAGCATTTGGTAACAATCATGTTTCCCAATTTTTAAACGATCTTATCTTTCCAAGTGCAGACACCAGAAGTAAATGAATTAATATACACAAATCACAGAACATAAATCAAAGGAAAACTGAAGATCCAGAACTTATGAATGTAAGTGAGTTATATATGGTAAATCAAAATATACACTCGAAATATTCAATGTAAATCCCTATTACAACATGAAGCTCATAGGACAATTGTTTAGTGGCTATTCTTAGTTCATACATTTCCAACTTTTGTAACCAAATAATATTGCTATATGTATAAAAGGTTCTCCTTATTTTTCCAAAAAAGAACGCCCATGCGTTTTGACCTCAAATAACTGTGGGGTATATAATCATTGCTAGGAGGCCATCATCAGGGCACAAAATCACTCATTGGGTCTGAATAGTAAAGGAAAAACATAATTACATATATTGCAAATATATGGTCCAGTTGCATCTAGGACGGGCACACCATTATAGTGCTCCATATTGCCCATTAAAGTGATGTGATACCTTGCACTATTTCGTGAAACAAACTTTAAAATATTAAACAAAGAGTAACTCCTATACACAACACTGATTTGCTCATTCTTTGTGAATTAAGAAATTTTTCAAAAGAGTGACCACATGTTTATTCTGACCCCATGCACAGCCAGGTGCTTCAAATGAGAAGTGATTCAAGCTACAGGAAAGAAGCTCACCACATCCGAATGTCGAACAAGCATTGGCATAGCCAATAGGTCTCGCTTTTGGGACCTTATAAGTCTTTAGTTATGCAGCACAATATTATTGGTGCAACAACATCAACTGTTGCATGGCTAAACACTTATCAAGTCCCAAAGGCGAGACCTATTGGCTATGCCAATGCTTGTTCATTATGTTATACTAGTTTAGTGATGATTTGTCCGCTGGCCTGAGGCTTTCCGTTTATTCTCAAGTTTCAGCTCCATCGTGCCCCCGTTGGGCAAGCCACTGACTGCATAGGACTTGATCCAATTTCCTAACTGTGGTCATATCTAGTACTTTGTGGAAAGTAACGTGTTTTCACTGATATGCTAGCTCGCAAAATCGTGAGGCGGTGCTGTCCTCATGAACCTGCATCCCTTACTGTGCGCCGGCTAATTAGTTTTGCCATACCATTCTAAAGTCGTGCTTGCACGTGTTATTTTCCCCTGTGGGACTTCTGACCGTCAGTCTTCTCTCTGTCCTCGACCCAGCAGTCTGCAGTCTTAGCACACGTATAGAGCTGTCGCATATTGGTGCTGCTCGTTTCCTGTTGTGGCTGCAAAGCCCCAGATACCCCATGGACCATATATCCTGTGTGTGCGTGTTTCAGTAGTTGTATGTTTGCTCCTTTTCACTTTAAACCGATCTTTTTTAGTCTGTGCTTTAGGCACTCAATTCTAACGTGGGTATTGATTTATTAGTGGAACAGTCGATAATATTAGATTTTCGTAAAGGTAGCGGTGTTCTGCCTATAGCGTGTCCTCCCTGCTATCCTGGCTGATGTTAGACTAATTAAAGCCCGGAAATAAATCTTCCTTTATACATATTGCTGTGTCCTTTATCTCAAGAAAACTAATCAATATGTCTAGTGTTTAGAATGCTGCCCGGTCGCCCTACATACCATCCCAGATTACCCAGCAGTCATGGCTCGAATGCTGCACTGTTCTGCTGCTTGACATTAACTTCGAAGGGGGTACATTTGAAATTACCAGCCCGCTTTCCAGTAACTCGGATATTTTCTTTTTAACACCTGTCTCAGGATGGAGTACAAACTATGAAGGTTTATTAACAACCGTCGCAGCTGGGCGTTCAGACAGAGCCATGCTTGGTTATCCTGGACTACAGTAAGCAAAATCGTAATAAAATCAGCAGAGATGCATTTCGAGGTGAATTGGGAGCGCACAGTCACTCGGCTAGCATCCGATCCCTTTGCCTTCTGCTGATGTAATTCCTCCCAGACTCAGCCAAAGTATTTCCATGCCATACCACCAAGGGGTGCTCGCTGCTTGCTTATCATGCCCTTTTTAACGATAGAGAGAAGTAATACAGTTGATTCCCAGTTCATCGCTTCTCCTCCACAGGTTCCACAAATGCACACTACTTACAAGTTTTGAGGCGGAAGTTAAGAAATTCACTGACATTAAACAACCGGCATAAATCGACGCGGCCGCGCAGCTGTGAAAGTGAAACTGATCGCGCTAAGGACACGATAATTAAAAACATATGGCCCCTGCGCGCCTGCGCCTGTAGACGCCGAGGGCATGTCTGGCGTTTCCTTTGCGAGAGCGAGCAGCAAGGCGCGATAATTGCTAACAGATGGTGCCACTGCTCGTTCCCGCAAGTGAAACGCCAAACATGCACGAGTGCCCATAGAGAGCAGTGCAAACATGCACGAGTTTTAACAAAAGTGCTGAGCGATGCCAAGAGGTCTCTCTAAGCAACGCTTGTGCGCTGAGTAGGCGAGACATAAAAACTATGAATCAATCACGCGGCCACGGGTAAAGCCGCTAGCAGGCACCCATTAGCGAGAGCTGGAGGCGGTAGCAAAAGATCTAGTTATCGGGGAATAAAAATCACGTTGTAGTGATTCCATGAGTATACCTTGTGGGACATACTGCACAGGTTCATTCAAAATCTGGACATCAGGCACTTACAAATAGCTGATGCCTCCTCAAGATTCCATCCAATTCTTTAGCCCCTCCTTCCGCTATGCAATCCCGGGTAGAAATCAGAGTGGGGATCAATGTGGAGTCCCACACTAAGGGCCTGTTTTATGATGGCGGTGGGACCGTCACCGTCAGGCCGTCGGTTCCACCATCATCCATCCCATTGATCTGACTGCCGGATTAGGATTCAGGAGATCGTACTGTTGAGGGAAAGACCCCAGCGTCCGACAGGATCAAGAATCCCGTCAGTGTGGGAGTCGGACTCCCATTCCCTGCAATGTGGGCAGAGCCTTTCCACCTGCCTTTTCATGGCGGTTCACCAGCCATGAAAAGGCAGGCGGAAAGTGACTTTGGGGATCCCTAGCAGGGCCCCCTTCTCCCCTGGCCCTCCGCTATGGGGCCTGAGGGGCACCTATGGTGTCCCCCAAAACATCCTTGCACCATGTGTCAGGCACTGCATGGTGCCTTTCACATAGTGCAGGGATTTTTTAAATGTGTATATTTTGTATTGCTGCATGTGTTGTAGCCCTCAGCACATGCCGCAATACAAAATATATACATTGTGACCACCGTGAAGGCGGTCGTATTGTAATGTGGGAAGCAGACCGCCGACTTCTAGTCGGGTGGTCCTGCTTCTGCAGCGGTGCCGGTCAGACAAGAGTCCATCCGGCATTGTAATCAGGCCCTAAATGTGGAAATCATTACTCTCGGCGTTACTCGATACGCCAGCTTGGATTCATGCAGCTGATTAAATGATTCCAGACTTAGACTGGTTTTGAAGGGATGGGTAGTTGGGAAATGTAGTCTACAACTGAATTGGTGCAGGAATTGCAATTAGTGCCCAAACTAGTGGTATTACAGAAATACGAGCACTGAGGGAAATTGTCTATGGGGCGGTGAGGTGTGCCGCTATAATTCATTAATACACATGGAATTACAGGAATTGTTGTGTATGAATACTCAATAAAAAAATAAAAAATGTCTAGGAATACTCATTTTTTCTTTTTTTTTTAAAGGGATAAAGGGGCTTTTATTTAACATGCATGGCACTTAGGGGGAGCAAATAGGGAATCATTAGCAATTTCAGATAGTTCATTCAAGCCAGTTTCAGCTGTGCCAATGTCATTATTAGAAGTGCCTCTTATCGTACTAAATATGAATCACCTCCATACTTCAGATGTACCTGTCTCAATACAGTCCATTTCAGGTCGGAACTGTATGATTATGCTCAGGGAAATGTTGTACCAATGGAGGAGACATGGTAAGGCACCTTATGCGTGATTTATGTGGGCTAATTCTATGCCAAACTTCTTGGTTGGTCTTGCCAACATATGCTTTTCGACATAGACAAAGTATATAGTACATTTTTTGATTTACAGTTTGCGAATTCATTATGTTGAATGGAGATGTTATTGTACATAAAGGTAGTCCCCTGACGCTTAGGAGCGGAGCTTATGGTCAAACATTCAGGCCGCTGTGATAGTCTGCACTGCCTACCTGGAGTGTACGCTAATTTGTGGTTCTTTATTTTTCTCCATTGTTACGCAGCCTGATGCGCCAACATGTAATGCGATACCTGTGCAGTATTGAAAAAAACAAGCAAAAAAAAAAAAAGGTGGTCCCTTCTATTGTAGATGCACAAGCTACACACGTGTCACATTTGTGGTGGCCTAGTACTGGAGTTAATCCCAAAGCGGTCCTCAAATTACATAGTGGTAGTTGGAGCTAGTGTTTGAATGAAAAAGTTTGTCGCTTCGTTTTTTTATTTCTCTTTAAAGCACATAGTGGTGTCTCCTTAAACAGGTTTGGAATAGAAACAGATCCCCAGTGTTTCCGTATTATTATTTTTTTTACATCTGGCATCACAGAATTGAATGTTGTGACACACATTAGACGGTGTGCTTTTTTTTTTTAGGTTCTAGAAGGGCCATCCTAGGTGTGTACCACGATCTCTTCATGAAATGTTTTAGAAGTCAGTGAGGGTATTGCCAATCTTTCAATTTCAGGACTAGTTTATTCTCATTGACAAAGTAATCCTCTTTTTTACTACAATTCCTGTAAAGACGCAGAAATTGACTAAACGGTAGATTATCTTTTAGATCACATTGTTGGTGACTTGTGTAGTGGAGAAAGGTGTTTCTGTCAGTCTCTTTTTTTTTTTTTTTTTAAATCCTCATCTCACCACTAACGAATGCAACTTTTCTCCTGTGGCCCAATCTTTTTTTTTTTTTTTTTTTTTTTTTTTTGAAACCGTTTATTACATGTTAAAAAGGGTTACAAGTATGGGCCTACAACCATCCGGCCGGCCGCTAGGGTGGCAGAAGCATATGACATACCTACAGTAAGAGTCTCTTGGCGGCGCAGATCGGTAAAGCAGGAGATATCAATAGCGCAGGCCACATAACTCCAAGCCCACAATACGGTTTCCTTTTTTCAAAACAGAACAACACAAAAAACCACACCCGCAAGGCAACCCGCCATCCAAAGTGACGGCACGTGCTCCTTAAGTGGGGGATCACAACCAGCAGCTAAACTCGGAAGAGGGGAATGGGAATAGATCAGGGACAGGGGAACCACATGCCCGCGGCTGGGGGAGGGGGTCGGCTAAGGGGACGGAGCTGGCGAGGCGGCCGGTAGCAGTGGCGGCTCACAAATACCCCCGCGATAGGCGTTCCAGGGGCCCCAGATTTTCACCCACGCCCCAGGCTTACCCCTCGCAACATACACCACCTTTTCACGAAACATACACCAATCCATGTGTTCTTTCCAGGCCGACACCGCCGGGGGCCTCTGGGATCCCCACAATTGAGCAATGTCACGCTTAGCTATCATGTATCCCAGAGTCACCCACCGCGTCTGCGGGACCGAATAGTCATTTGGTTCCCACACATTCAGCAAGCATCTCCTCACTTCAGGCGACAGCGCAACACGCGTTACCACACGCAGGACCTCATGCACACCACGCCAGAATCGCTCCACCTGTGGGCATTCCCACAGAATATGCATGAAAGTTGCCAAGGCACCACAGCCACGCTTACACAATCCGTGACCAACAAAGCCCATACGTAGAAGCCTTGGCCCCGTCACGTAAACCCGGTGGAGGATCTTAAGCTGGACGAAGCGAAGGCGAGCCGGGATGGCCACCTCCTTCGGAGAGGCCACCGCGGAAATCCAGTCCTCGTCGTCCAGTTCCAGCCCGTCGGCAACCCAGGCCTCGCGGAGACTAGTCAGCAGGCACGATCTGTCGTTGATCAGTTTTTTATATATAAGGGAGATCGTGCTGTCTGGGACATGGCCATCCAGCACTCTGTCCTCCAGGGGGGAAGACTCCGGAATGGACGCGACATCCGGGAAGACGGAGCCCAGCGCGTGGCGAACTTGTAAGTACCGAAAGTACTCACTGCCTTGCAGCTGAAACTCCGTCTGCAGCGTCTCGAAAGTTTTGAATCCCCCCCTCGTCCAGAGATCTCCCACTGTGCTGATTCCGATCGTGTCCCACTTCTCGAAGCCTTTCGATGTCCACAGGGAGCCCAACCTCTCAGACGCATATAGCGGTGACGCCCGGGTCAAACGGTCCTTCCACCCCATAGCTGCATTAGCCGCGTGCCATACACGCACCATGACACGCGTCGGTCCCGTCAGACGGGAGTCGGGCGCGCCAGAGTAGAGCGCTCGATTGTAATCGCCACCGGGCAGGAGCATCTTGTCCATTTCAAATGCCGGATTCAGGGCGGGCCCGTAAAGGCCATGATTAATCGCAGCTAGCTGGGAGGCCCAGTAATACCGTTTAATGTCCGGGAGGGCAACCCCCCCATCGTACCACGGAAGCGTCAATTTAGCCAGAGCAATACGCGGCCTCCCGTCCCAGAACAGGCGCCGCTGCAGGCTCTCCACCTCACGGAAGTAGCGCGCCGGAACCAAGTCCATAGTGTTCTGAAGCGCATACAGAAAGCGCGGCAAGGACATCATCTTAAACAAGGCCGCTCGGCCAAGCGGCGAAAGCGGAAGACGCCGCCAGCGCGCAACGTCCTCCCGCAAGCGTTGGAGGGGGGGTAGTAAGTTCCGCTCGTAGCGGGCCTCCGGGTCAAGAGTAATATATATACCCAGGTACCGGAACCCCTGGGAGGCAATCTGGATCGGGCAGTCCCGTGGTAGGGCCGGAGCCTCCCCGGAGAGCACATACACGCAGGATTTCGCCCAGTTGATGACAAGGCCTGAGTTACGACCGAAGGAGCGCAAAACATCAACCAGGACAATCAGCGAGTTACGCGGGGAGGCGAGATACAAAAGGATATCATCGGCGTAGAGGGACACACGGTCCTCATGCTCGGGGGTCCAGCGGAGACCACGGATGGAGGGGTGCCACCGCAGCCACTCCGCCAAGGGCTCCAAGGCCAATGCAAACAGGAGCGGTGACAAGGGGCAACCCTGACGCGTGCCCCGCCCCAGCGCGAAGGGGGCCGAGACTCGCCCATTCACCACCACCTGCGCCAATGGGCCCGAATACAACAATTTGACCCAGCTAATGAATCCCGGTCCAAATCCAAATTTCGCCAGCATCGCCCAGATGTATGGCCATTCAAGCGTGTCAAACGCCATGGTGGCATCTAAGGACGCCAAGATGGCCGGCTCCCGCACAAACGGGACACGCGCGAGCACCCCATGCAAGCGTCGCAGATTAAGAGCCGTGTTGCGATGGGGTATAAAGCCAGATTGGTCTTGGTGGACCAAATCGCCCACCACGCCAACCAGCCGGTTGGCCAGTACCTTGGCGAGGATTTTGGGCTCCGCGTTCAAGAGCGAGATAGGCCTATAGGATGTAACCCGCTCACGGGGTCTCCCCTCCTTGTGGATCACCACGATTGTGGCCAGACGCTGGTCCGGCGGGAGGGAACCCTGCGAGTGGGCCGCCAGGAACATGGCGCGCAGGTGGGGCGCCAGTACATCCGGTCGCAGCTTGTAGAGCTCGATGGGGATACCATTGGGGCCCATAGCCTTGCCGGATGCGACCGAGCGAATAGCCAGGGCAATTTCGTCCGAGGTGGGAGGAGCGTCCAGCAAATCCCTGTCCTCCACCGTAAGGGAGGGCAGCGCGATGTCCCGAAGCAGGGCATGGGAATCTTCCTCCGAGCAGGGAGAAACCGGGGAGTACACCTCGCGGAAGTAATCCGCGAAGCAGGAGACAATGGCTTCCGGCTCGGTGACAGGCACACCATCCATCCCCTCAATCAAAGGAACCACACGACTCGCTCTCTCCCTCTTGTCCAACCACGCAATCAATTTACCAGCCTTATCACCCACATCATACAGTCGCCCCTGTTGCTCTCTACTGAGGCCCCTGGCCGCCTCCGTGACGAGGGCCCTATAGGCCGCCTGCTTGAGGTGCAGAACATGCAACTTGGCGTCTGTTACCCCGCTCCCCAGGTCACCCTCCAGCTCCGCAATTTCGGCCTCCACCCGGGTTACCTCCTCCCGCTCGCGCCTCCGGGCATGGGAGATAAAGGAGAGGGCCTCCCCTCTGAGAACTACCTTAAAAGCCTCCCACAGGGAGATGGCCGAAGGGACAGACCCCACATTCTCATCAAAGTATCGCTGTAAGGATTTGATCAAGTCGGCACGAATAGTGGGGTCACGCAAGTACCAAGCATTGATTGGAGCCACCCTGCCCTCCCCCCTAGGGAAGACATCGAAATGTAACAGTACTGGGGAGTGATCTGAAATGCCCCGCGCCAGATGGCACACCTCTCCCACCCTCCCAGCATAGGCCGCCGGGACAAGGATGTAATCAAGCCGCGAGAGGCTACCATGGGCACCCGAGTGGAAGGTGTATTGCCGCTGTGCGGGATGCTTTAGTCGCCAGCAATCCACCAGGCCCAGAGTATCTAAAAGGCCGGACAGCCAGGCCTGTGCCCGGGGGAGGTCCCTAGGGGGATGGCGATCCATAGACCCAGAAACTACCGCATTAAAGTCCCCCCCAACCACCAGCAGGCCACCCGGGAGGTCCAGGAGGAGGCGCCCCAAATCCGCAAATGTAGTAGATTGTAACCCAGGCGGAACGTACACTGATATAAAAACAAACACTCTACCCTCCATTCTACCCACCAGAACAGTGTAGCGTCCCCTCTCATCATGGCGCACCTCATCAATCTCCAACGGGAGCGAGTTCTTAATCATGATACCCACCCCCCGCGAGCCCGAGGTGAAGCCCGAGTGGGCCACCAAACGATAGCCTCGCCGATTCATGGCATGAAAGGAGTTACCTATAAGGTGCGTCTCCTGCAGGAAGATAACATCTGGTGAGATACGTTTCAGGTACTGCAGGACCACACCACGCTTAATCCTGTCCCCCAGGCCGTTAACATTCCATGACAACACAGTCAAATCCCTACCCCCCATCATACGTAGGAGCAATCAGTCGTCCCCCACAGAGCATCTCGAGAGCAACAATACAGTAAAGGGCTTGCCTTGCGGTGCAAACAAACAACACACCCCCCCCACCCCCCCATCCCAACAGAACTCCCCCCTCCCTGCACCCCTGCATGAGCCCAGACAGCCCCCCCAAAGTGCAGTGTGCCTGTCGCCCCATAGATGAAAAACTAACCAGTCCCCCAGAGGAGGAGGGAAGCCCCCAACAGACCCCACCCGACCTCCATCGGAGGGGAACATAAACGATCAGAAAATGGTAAAGGAATGTTGTCCAGAGCAAGGCCTATTCTTCACCCCTCAGTTCTGATCCGGCGGGCCCTCCCCGCCAACCGCACGCCCCCCACCCCCCCGGCCCCGATCTCCAGGCAGAGTGTCCAACCAGTCCCCAGCCGCCTCGGGTCGGTCAAAAAAGTGCGTGCGCCCATCCACCTCCACCCTTAGCTTAGCTGGAAAAAGCATTGAGTACTTAAGGTTCAGGTCCCGTAGGCGACGTTTAACTCCAAGAAAACTCAGTCTCAGTTTTTGGACCGCCGGAGTAAAGTCTGGATAGAAATGCACATCCATGTTATCAAGCTTGACCGGTCCCTGTTGCCTGGAGGTCTGCAGGGTAGCGTCTCTGTCCCGGAAATTAAAAATCCGGGCAATGAGAGGCCGCGGCGGGGCACCGGCCTTAGGTCTGCCCCCAGGGACCCGGTGAGCACGTTCCACCGCAAAAAGCTTACTCAGCCCCCGGGGCTGGAGATGGGTAAGGATCAATTCTTCCACAAAAAGATCTGCCGCCTCCGCCTCTCGTCCCTCCGGCACTCCCACAATGCGAACGTTATTCCTCCGGGCCCGACCCTCGGAATCCTCCAGTCGCCGGTCCATCAGGGCGCTCGCCTGGCCAAGCCGGCGCACCTCCTTTTGGAGGGCCACCACGTCCGTCGTGAGGCTTGTTGTGGTGTGGGCCAGGGAATCGACCCGGTCGTTGGTTTTGGACAAGTCAGCCCTCACAAGGCTAACATCCACCAGGACCGAGTCTACCTTTTGCGCTAGGGTGTCGAAGCGCTGGTCCACTGAGGCCTTCATCTCTGCGATGGCGCCCATGACGTCCCGGAGGGTCAGATCCACCGGTTGAGCAGATGCCTCCGTCGGGCCCGCCGGGGATGTGCGCGATGTCTCCGGAGATCCCTTCTGGAGGGTGTAGCGGTCCATACTGTTGGATTGAGGCGCCGGGCCGCGGCGGGTCGTCTTCACCTTCGCCCGGTCGCCATCTTGTTTGGTGGACATGCCTGCTCTCCCACCGTCGCGCCAATCTCCTCGAAAGGGCCGATAAACCAGTTCACGGGTTCCGGGGGGGGGGGGAGGGCGACCACTGGGCCGCAGGACGACTCACGGCCGGCGGGTCAGCCGGGCACCTGGACAAGGCCACACCACCGCACCCCGCTCCGCAACCCTACCTCGCTTGAGGGCAAGGAGAGCGCAAAAGCGAAAGTGAAAGCACGGGGTACGCGAGTCGCCCAGCCCTGCCCGCCGCTGTTGTTCGCTTTGTCCCCGGATCGCCCCACTACTCCAATCCGGGGGGCCAGCGCGGAGAAGGCCGCAACCTTCAAGCGGTGCTCCCACCGGTGTCCGGGGTCCGATTCGAAAAGGAAAAACGGATGGCGCCTCAGCTCGGGTTCACCGATGCAGTCCCCTCAACAAGGACAGGATATAGCCAGGATTAATTCAGGAGGTCTTGGTGGTCCTCGGGAGCCTCGCACCTACGCGGCCATCTTGGTTGCGCGCTAGGCTCCTCGCTCCTGTGGCCCAATCTTATCCTGAGCGGCCCAGGCCGGAGATCTTGCTATCGCCTGGGGCCCACCTGGCCTGCCTTTTTAGGTCTCGGCTAGCGATGGCTGCGCTTGCGCAGTCTCGCTCGCGAGAGATAATGACTTGGGAGAAGAGGGGCTTGAACCCGCCCCTCTTCTACCCTGTTCTCCATTGGCTGGCCTAGTAAATGCTGGCCAGCCATTGGAGAAGAGGTCCCGTCACTCCAATCATGCCCCGTCCTTTTCGGATCGGGGGGCGTGTTTTTTGCGAAAAGTCTCAGGGAGGAGACAACAGCAAAACACGCCCCCGAATCCGAAAACGACGCTGCGTTTCTCCGAGGCATTTCTGCTCTGCCTGCCTCGGAGAAAGGCAGCGGTGTGCTTGTTCTGGCCTCCCCCGGGCCCTCCCTTGACCTTTTAAGGACTAGTTTAAACTAATCTCCTGGGTTGCAGGCTGTGGGACGATCCACCAGAGGCCTCTTCAAACCGCGCGCCGCCGGTTTTGGTCTCACCGGACCAGACCGTACCACAGTCTCCTAACTCCAGCTCCAAACAACACAGCCGCCATTCATCGGGCACTTGGAGCACCTACTCCGGACAAACCACCCCCAACCCCCACTCGGAGCATTCCCTGCTTTCCCAGCCCCAGCGGCGCCCCTCCCCGCAAACCGCGCTAAACTCCTCCTTCTAAGCGTCCTAGGGGCCCAGGACGTGACCGAGGAAAAAGTTTGTGGAGACTCCAAGAAACTTTTTACATTCAAGCTGAGGCTGGTTACAAACTAGCATTTTTTGTATTTATTTGTTCCTGTATGTTTTACTCCCGTTGTACAAGGTGGGTGCAAGCCTCCGAAAGGATTCGGCATCGCGGTGTGTGAGGTCCCCAACCCCCCCCATCGGGAACAAGGGGAGGAGAGACGCAGCGCCGCCCCCATCCCCAGCCCAGGCTGCGGCTCCAGATTTGCTTTCACTCACCCTCCCAAGTATTTCCCCGTCTCCACCCCACCCCCCCCACACACACATGCCTTATGGCCGCGCCCCGCCCTCCCCTCGCGCTCACCCACCTGCCGCGCGGTGAGCTCTTTCTCCAGCACCAGGGGTCGGTTCCTCCAGACCAGGTGATGCAGCGGGAACCTGCTGCTGTCCGGAGCCCAGCATCATCCCTCGAACATGCCGGGCCCGCCTCCTCCACCAACCGGCTGACGGGGAGGGCGGGGCGCTGCGGGGAGGAGGAGACTGGAGACCGGCGACAGAGACTGCAGGGTACGGGAGGGGAGAATGAAGGCAGAGAGAGGAGAGAGGGCGGAGAGCTGGGAGTGAGTGGTACGCTGCACGTTGGAGAGGAATGGGTAGATCTGAGAGACACTGCTGGGTACGGGAGGGCAGAGGGAGGGGGGAAGACTGATATCAGAAATCCCTTGTGAGAGAGTGTTTATTTTACTTTACTCTTCAGTGATTTCGTTCCACTGTATAACTTGTTTTATGTATAACATTTTGCAGCTCGTGAGAGACGCTCATAAACGGGAGCCTTGTGTAAATACTTTCGATCCCTACCGAGACTACCTTTGCTTTTGAGAGTGGGCTTGGCGGCCGTGATTGTTCGTTTAGACATTTGGCCTTCCGTGGATTGCCACACGCTGTCCGACACTTCTGTGTTCATAGCAGGCGCACAACACCCATTGGGCTCACCGGGCTTCAGCCCCTCCCCCCCCCCCGTCATGTGTGTCAGCCCGGCTGAGACAGCCTCGCGGGCTGGCGTCCGTCTAATTGCAGACGGACCCGGGTACTTCACAGGTCTTTAAAAGACTCGTTAATGAGGCTTTTGTTGCGTTTTCGCCCCTTCTTACAGCCACTCTGCCTATGGCTGGAAGACTTAGCCCCCCCCCCCCGAAATCTTTTTCAGCCCCCCCCCCCCTGAAATTTGGCTCTCTCTCATATTCATTACTTTTGTTGTATAGCACTACTTATATCAGTGTACAGACTCACAGTACTTTACATCACGCACACATTATACAGAGACAATGAATCATATACGTATGTAAATAATTGTATAGGGAATGTTGCATAAGCCGACGAGGATTACAAAGTGTAGGAATCACATTCCATCCATACTGGTGGGCAGTATATTTTAAGAGGATTTGGTCTGGAGTTGCACAAACTCAGGATTTAAGAAAACTTCAGTGGTTGGGGGTTGGCTTTACTGACAAAAATGTATATCTGCCCAAACACACTCTTTTTAACAACATTAGAAGAATAAACAAGCATTTACAATGCAACGGTCTCGGCATTGGTAAAGTTAGAGCTATTGGCATTGCATGTTTGAAAAACAAAAACATAAACAACAATAATGTCATGAGCAATGCCAATAGCTCTAACTTTACCAATGCCGAGACCATTGCATTGTAAATGCTTGTTATACCAAGGCATGGTGTTAATCATTGGACCATATATTATTACAACCTCATTGCAGTTCGCCATTCAAAAAAGGGTTCCCAGATAGTACTATTCCTTCTGTGAGTTAAAAGTGTTTCTAAACGTGCAATTCTAAGTGTACCTCTCAACCAGTTATCATATATCAGAGGGTTAGGATCCTTCCACATCTTGCATACTTCTCTGCGAGCGATCAAAATAAAACAAAAAAATAATGCAACATGTGATTCTCCCAATTCAGCAATAAGTTCTACTTCCAGCCCAAACATGACTCTAGCTAGGTTCAAACAAAGCTTTGATTTAAAAATACTCTCTATAGCCCGTTCCACTCTACTCCAAAAGGGGCCTATTATCGAGCATTCATAGAATATATGGATATCATCCACTTCTATCAGCCCACATCTTGGGCAGGAAGGGGGTGGATTTATAAACTTCGCAAGTTTTTTGGGTGTATAATATAATCTGTTTAAAGTGAAAAAATGATTCTTTTTAAGAGAAACAGTTCTAACATATTTATATAGTATTTTTAAAGAATAATCATATAGAGTAGCTGAGTCTACCTCAAGTCTCGTTGAGTTCCATACCATATTTGGTGCGGGAGAGTGCGCTTCCTCCACTTCGAACATCTTCCTATACCAGAACTCAACTTCTCTCTTCCTGGGCCCTGGAAATAAAAGAGCACTCTCAATTTTCCAGTTTCCTCCGATGTTCTCTTCCTCGGCCAGTCTCTTTTGTATCAAACGCCATACAGATATTTCCTTCTTCATGTTTAATTGTCAAGTCCAAGAAATTAATAGTCTCATTACCACAACGGGCCGGCATAAAGCCACACTGATCAGGGTGGATCAGATACGGCAAGGATGAGTGCAACCGATCCGCCAACACCTTAGCAAACACCTTGATTTCTGAATTATTGAGGGATATGGACCTGTAGGAGCCACAACTATCCAAGTGTTGACCTGTCTTGGGAATAACCACAATCAAGGCCATGTCCAGCTCCAGAGGAGAGGCACCCGTGGCACAGCCTTGGAATACATGTACAGAAGAGGCCAGATCAAAACGGATCAAAACCTATGATAGTATTTGATAGGAAGCCTGTCAGGACCTGGTGTCTTACCGGAGGACAGGCCCAAGAGTGCCACCCCATTTTTGTCGGCCGTGATTAGCTGGTCCAAATTGCGGGCTGGTGAGGGAGGGATCGTTCGGAGAGGGATCTCAGCCAGCAGGAGGGCGCCACCTCCTGGGGAGGCCGAGGCCTAGGGGGCATAATACTCCCAGTAAAAGGCAGTAAACAACTGCAGAATGTCAGGGGTATGAACTTTAAAGCAGCCCTCGGTGTTCCTAATGTGTGAGGTCACTCTGCTGGCAACCTCCCTGGTGGCCAGCCAGTAAAGAAGTTTCCCAGACCTGTCACCATACTCGTACACTCGCCGGGTTGTGTCCTTCCAACACTGCATGGCCTTCTCCAGGGAGACCTGGCCCAACTCCACACGGGCAACCGCCAGACGGCGAGTAAGCACATTCAACATCTAAGTGAGCGCCAAGCGCACCCAGGCTAGAATTCGGGACTCTAGGGTCACGACGTGCCAAGCTACTCCTTTTTCTTTCCCCCGATATAGCCTTTCATCAGACCCAGTATTGTTGGTTTACTGGCAGCATAGAGGGTGCCAACCGAGGAAACTGACCCATAGTTGGTCTGAAAGTACGCCTGCAACTCTGATGCTAAATAATCAGCACAATGCTTATTGTACAAGTGCCACGCATTATGGCGCCACATGGGCTGCCTGGTGGGCTTGGTGGCTCCCATATATAGAAGGAGTGGCGATTGGTCAGAAATCCCTCGCAGAAGGAGGCCAAGCCGGGACATCTGTAGGTGGGATGAGCAGCAAATCAATCCACGACGATGACTTATGGGCCACTGAGGTGTGGGTATACATGCAGGCCAAGGGTGCCACCTCCTCCATGCATCACAGAACCTGAGGGAGTCTATCCATGCCCATAGCTGGAAGGAGCGAGTTTGACGCCTCCACCCATGGATAGCCAGGGGAATCCAGCTCTAAATTAGGAACTGCATTGAAATCCCCCCCAATAACAGAAGTGCCTGGTGGGAAGAACAACAGTAATAGAGACAGCGAGGCCAACGTGGGGACAAGCAGTGGGTTCAGCACACAGACCGACAGCAAGTTATATTACCTACCTTTGGGAAATCCCTCCGCCCTGACATACCTTCTATGGGGGAGCTGAGTATGTACTGGTGAACACAAGAGGGAAACCCCTGTGGAGGAGAATCTCCACCCCATAGGACCCCTGGTAAACCCAGAGTGATAGACCCTGTCGTATCAGTAGCTGCAGAGGAACGGGCAGTGCTCTCCCAATAGGTCGGTCTCCTGCAGCAGAAGGACAGCGGCTGAAAGCACCTAGTGTAACGAAGAACAGCAATGCGCTTGATGTGGTCCAACAGGCCATTCACATTCTAGGATATATTTTTAACCTCCATGATGGGAAGGCCTTGATGAGTACAGAACAGATGGTGCCAGAGGGACACGGCAAGGATTTACCTATGTCAGGACGACTGGAGTCGGCCACCCCATTAAAGATGAAGGCAGGGTAGGTGGCTGAGTCAATTATGACAGAAGGACTGTAAAGCAAAACAAACACAACATAACATAACTCCCTGTTCCCTCAGCTCTCCCCACCCCATACTTCTACCCCAGACATATCTATCACCCTATGCCAAAGCACAATAAAAAGCACAACAAAACAAACAACTAACGATAAAAGACCTCCTCAATTGCAGGATCATATATCAACCAGGCATGTGTAACAATGTATCAACTGAGTGCAACCCGCCTCATCCCCCAAAGGGAAGCAACAGCTACCAGCACAGGAAGAAGGTGCCCGCAGTTCAGCCCAATGGGCTAGTAAAAATTTCAGGTGGATTTCGGAGGAGATGGAGTTAGCTCCACGCAGCCATGGGGATGGAGAGAGCAGCATCATCTGCTCTGCAGAGCACAGGCCTCTCAGCCACCCATTCCCAGACCTGTTTGGGAGAGTCTAAAAAATAAGTTTTAGACTTAAGAATCACATTCAATCTTGCCGGAAAAAGGAGCAGATACTGGGGAGTGAGAGCGCATAGCTTTGTTTTAACATCATCAAAGGAGCATATACACTGTTGGACGTGTGGGATCATCTGTGTGTAGTCAGAAAAAATAATTATCTGAGAAGCCTTAAAATAAAGGTCAGGGTGTCCCCAGGCCATACAGAGGATGGCGTCCCGGTCGTGGTAGTTAAGAATCCGGGCAATGAGTGGGCACACTGGGGTCCAGGGCAGGGACCTCTGGGCGAAGGACCTGTGTGCATGCGCAACAGCAAACCACGGTGACAGCTTGTCCTCAGGGATCCAGGAACGTACCCAGCACTCTAGGAATTGCTCTGTGTCTGCAGCCTTTGCGCCCTCAGAGAATCCAAACAACTAAAGGTTATTCCTGCACAACCTGTTCTCCATGTCCTCAGTGTGCCCCTCCAGAACCATCTTTGCCCCCAACTGCCTGGTGACCTGCTGTTTAATGGTGGCCACCTCGTCCTCCACCAAGGACACTCAACCCTCCACCAATGTGACTCATATGGTGACATTCTTGAGATCCTTGTGCAAGAGGGAGTCATCCATCTTCACCTCACCCACTTTCGTTTCCACTGCTTCCAGAGGGTCCTAGATTGCCGGGAGGATTGTTGTGAGGTCTGGAGGGGCAAGACTGAGCTGCAATGGCAGGGGGTTGCCGGTGTCCCGCGTGGGGCCAGAAGGCACCGTTGTGTACTGGTCCATGGTCGTCTGTACTGGCACGGGACGAGCAGGCCTGTCTCTCCCCATGACTGAGCGGGGAGAGTGGCCGGAAGGCTAAAGTTCCATGGTCTGCTTACCCCGGAGGTAGTACGAGAGAAAGAGAGAGAGAGAGAGATTAAGCGCAAATCCCAGAAGAAACGGGTGGGCCTGAGGGATAGAGCAATCAGTCCTGAACTGGGGCGTGAGAAGAAGGCCCCACGAGGCCACTTGACATCAGACAAGTCTGGCCGCACAAATGTCCTCTGCTGTTCCACAGCGTCAGCAAGGTGCAGAACCGCCACCTCCCTCAGCCTAGGCCTCCAGAGTGTAGGATGAAGGTGACAGGGGAAGGTACTGGATCTGGGCGGCGGAAGGCTGAGGATTCCTGAGGAGGTCGGGAGCGGGATTTAGATGTAGCCGCTATCTTTGCCGCTGTGGCCACGTCCCCCCCCACAGACATTGTTTCCAGTCTTAGCCTTTGAATACCCAAAGCCTTGCTAGCAGGAGTGTTATTCTAATTTCCTTAATGGGAACGCACTTAAACTACAACATGAAGAATGCATTTAGTTGCCACATTAAAGTTCCCGACTGGCAACAGTGTCCATGGTGACAAAGATTGAGAGGGGTCACTCTCCCTTCTCATCAAATCTTTCATATTCAGGGCCATTTGAACAGGATACTAAGGTCCCAGTTTCTTGGAGGTCATATGGTTAGACCACAAGGTTTTGAAGCAGATAGAAATGTATTTGTGAAGGGATAATCTTCTTACATGTTCTCTAAAATATATATTTCATCCATCCAGTTACTCCTGCATTTAGTTGATACGCTTCGGTCATGTGTACACTATTTGTGGCCCAATCCCATTCTTTCAGAGTGGCAGCTTCCAGTGAAACAACTTCCTGCTGTCTGGCTGAGGAGTCGAATTCCAGGATCAAAATATCCACGGGGGCTCTGTAATTCAGCTGCCGTGCATACACATGGTAAATATTCACAGATTTAAGCACATGCTAACAGTTTGATCTTGAATTATTTCTAGTAGAGACTGCTAGACAGCAGTTACAGTACATCAAGGAATAAAACTTCTGTAAAGGGCATTGTCAGAAGGAGGCGTGTCCAGGGAGGGGTATGGTGTGAAGCTCTTACTCCATTAGGGACTGCAGTGATATAATTAACCAGGAGGGGGCGCATGGGGCACTTCTCCCGACACCTCAACCTAGGGATAAAGTCAATGGCCTATAAATACAAGGAGAGCATGGACCAGTCTCTCCTCTTCATCCCCCAAATTACCATAACTTTAGCTGCATGTGCCTCTTTCTCACCTCATATTTTACTCTCTTCTATTCCACAACCTCTGCAGCTGCATTAACCCTTTATGTCTGCAGTGAGCCGTGAGGCAAAGCTGCACAATGTATGCTGGATCCATGTAAGATACTCAGTATAGCCACCCAGCATGTTCCTGGGCCCTCTTTAGATTCGTGTGGTGGGCCTATTTACCAAGGTGTTTTGGAGTACGTAAAATTACGGTAGTACTCTTTTATGCTCTCTTAGCAGCATATTTATCAAACTTTCACACAGCACAGCAAGTTAACTTGTTGTAGTACGATGCCTGAAAGGACAGAAATGCACTGTATTTAACATTATACAGTGCATTCCAGTAATTTCCTTGCACTGGTGCACAATGTGCTGCCGTGCACCAACGCAGGCAAGGGTTCCTGCGTTGCAGACAGAATGGGTTTTGTGCAGTAAGGGGTACTTTCCTGCACAAAAACAATCCTCTAAGGCATTTTCCTCTTTCTTGAATGCAGCACACATAGAAAGAGTTAAAAACAAGGCGCAATAAAGATATTTCTCCTTGCTACGCCTCACCCGGGGCAGCATAGCATTTTGATGCATTGCCAGATCTACCAGTAATAGTAAATCTGGAAATGAGCCAAAATCCATAGGTGGATGCATGGGAACACCCACGCTCCACCCATGGAACGCCTTCCTGGGGCAGAGTACTGCAACGATCTGCGTTGAGTTACTCTAGATTTATCAAGCCACTCAGGGTCATGCAAGGTGGCATTGTGTGGCTTGATAAATCTAACTTTAGTGTTGTGTCACCCTTGCACCACATTGCATGGCACAGGATCGACGCAATACTATGATAAATGTGGAATTTAGTTGCTTGGTGACTTAGCCGTAAAATACCTCAAATGGGAATGCAACGGGGAATATAAAGATTCAATTAGTACAAGCGGGAAAGGCTGACCCCTCTTTGCATTTTTACTAATAAGGAGTTGTATGTTTAAGGGCCGATTAGCCAAGGCATGTATGAGTATGTAAAAGAATATTTCTGTAACACTACTTCCTGTATTCAAAAATAAGTTTGTGGATTAGGCTCATGATGTTTAAAAATATTTTACACGGAGAGCCTAAACATCTGTCCTGCCTATGCTGTACCTACGTTGGACATACATGTCAGAATGCTTAATATATTCTCAGAGACCCCGGTTTCACGTCATCTGTGTCGAACATTGCCTGGCAAGACAACCACTCAAATGTGCTTAGTGAATAACAAGGTATTCACACAGATTCTCTGTTATTTATTTATTTTTTTAATAAAAAAAATAAAATACTGTCATCCTCTCCACAATAGGTACATATAATACATAGTAATATATTGCTCTCTTTAGTTCACATACAGTATTATCAGGCAACATATCCATAAGAGTGAAGGTATTCACACAGATATGGTCGTAATATAGCTTTTAGTTGTGCACTGAAGCAGCTCCACGAGACACCTTGTTTGTGGCCTGGATATGAAAGAATGAAGGGGAGAAAGGTTCCCCTATTCTCAGACTGGGCCATATTTAAATGAATATCCATGTAAAAAAATAAAGTAGATTTATTTTTCTCCAGTAATACTGCATTTTTTTTTTAATACCAAATTTTATTTAGAGTTTCTGGTGCAATATGGGCCGTAGCCCTACAAGTACCTGAAAGAAAAAAAGTAAATCAGGAATACCATGGTATTTGGACAATTGTAATACCTGCAAAAACCACAAATGAAACATTACAAAATACAGTGCAGACATTCCTAGACTCTCGTAATCGCATAAAATAATACACGGATTAAGGTAAACAGTCATATAATACAACATACAATGTGTATCAACATTGGCATGAATGGTCAGTACTATCAGGGGTCTAAAGATGGGAGGGGGGGGCATCCACGGGCCAAGAATACAGCGATCTCCGCACCCATACACCTGTCAAGCTCAGCCTTCCATTTACCTATAGTCGGGGGGGGGAGACTACCTTCCACAGTTGGGCTATATCTCGTTTGGCAATGGTAATGGCCAGGAAAAGAAGATGCTGCTTGTATTTGTAACCCCCAATCCCATCAGTGCTGTGTATTAAAGAAAGATCCTTGGATCTAGCGGGAGTTTCCAGGAAACTATGTTAGCCAGGCAAGAAGCCACCCTCCTCCAGAACAGCTGCAACACAGAACAGCCCCAGACCGTGCGTATAAATGTGCCCTCTTCCCTCTCACAATTCAAACAGGCAGGGGATTGAATTACCCCCATTTTCCAAAGTCTGGAGCGAGTGTAATAGGCTCGGTGTATGTACTTGAATTGAATGAGGTGGTAACATGTAGGCACCGTGGCCTTCCGGGGGCTGGCAATGGCCTCAGCCCAGACATCATCTGTCAAATCAGGTATATTTTCCTGCCATGCTCTCCTAGTGTTATCGAGTGTTGTTCGCGTGTGGGTGGTCAGTGTTTGATAGATTTGCCTGATTTTATGGGGTCCCAAGTCTCCAATCAGTAAGCGGCCCTCAAGTGGATGAAATTCCAGTAGGGTTTCTAGAGCACGTATCAGAGGATCCAATGCATGGCATAGCTGAAGATATTTAAAGAATTGCGTCTTATTGAGATGAAATTCCTCTTGCATCTGTTGAAAGGATTTCAATGTAGTACCCAGCATCACGTCCCCTAGCGTGGATATTCCCACCAGGTCCCAATGCCTAAAGCCCTGCAACGCTGCCACTGAGCGCAAGTAAGTAGCCTGCCACAAGGGGGTTGTTTGGGTCAGGGTTCCACACCACCCCATTTGTCTCACCTTGTAACGCCAGAGCTGAATCACGGTTCTATTCGCAGGGGGCAGTGCGTTAAGCCTCCTAGAACTATATCTGAAATGAAGAAGGGGAACCCCCTCCATTGCCGCATGTTCTAGCGCAAAAGCCGGGTCCGTTGGGGAGTTATACCACCATTCATTAATTATTAGAAGGTGGGAGGCGGCGTAGTATGCGTAGACGTCTGCTGCTACTATGCCCCCGCAATACGTGGATTGTGTGCAGGTATTAGGTGCCACCCGGATCGAGCCCCTGTTCCACAGGAATTTATTATGGACTGCATTGACTTGTGCAAACCATGACCTCGGGATATTGTATGGGAAATGTTGTAATCGGTACAGAATCTGTGGCAAAGAAACCATCTTAAAAATGGTGGACAGCCCATATAGCGAGAAGGGGAGAGAGGACCAAATCGCTGTCTCGTTAGTCAGACTTGTGAGTAGCGGGTTAATATTACGTTCCTAAGTATTTAAATCCCTCTCTCGTGTGTAATAAGTGTGTCGCCCAGGTACTACGCCCCTGATGTCTACATACTGGAAAAAGCACGGATTTGGCTAGATTGATATGAAGGCCCGTGGTTTTCCTGAATACTTGAAGAATTTGCAAGAGGAACGGGCCCGAGAATCACAGGTCAGTTAAAAAGAAGAGGACATCATCCGCATACAATGCGATGCAATCTGATCTTTCTTGGGACCACTCAAATCCATGGAAGACTGGGTCGCTCCGAACCCACACTGCCAGAGGTTCCACAGCCAGGGCAAATAATAGCGGGGACAAGGGGCAGCCCTGCCTCGTGCCCCTGTGGATGGGGAAGGGGTGGGAACGATGACCAACAATACGTACAGAGGCCGTCAATTTAGTGTATAGCAAACGGACATATGCTATAAAATTAGGGCCAAAATTGGCCGCTTCAAGTAAGTGGAAAAGATAGATCCAACTAAGAGAATCGAATACTTTATCTATATCGGCTAATAATATTGCCGCTGGGAGCCCTAATTCTGGGGCCAATGCCATAGCATTATGTACTCTGCGGATGTTATGGCGGGTGACTCAATATGGATTAAAGCAGGATTGGTCTGGATGGATTAAATCCATCACACAAGTACGCAGGCGATCTGCCAGGACCTTCCCTAGGAGCTTAGGTTCAACATTTATGTGGGAGATAGGGGATATGAAGACGGCTATTCCAGCGTGCGTCCCGATTTTAGGAATAAGACAATCTCCGCGCGACGCCATTCCCGCCAATATGTTCTGTTCAGTCGCATCCTGTATCGCCGCCAGTAGATGTGGACCTAGTGTATGCATGTGTGGTCATAAGAATTCTATGGGGAATCCGTTGGGTCCGGGGGCCCGCCCCTGTCGCATGGCATGCAGGGCTCCGTTCAGCTCCTCTAGTGTAATGGGGGCTTCAAGTAGCTCCCGTGCATGGTTGGTGAGTCTGCGGCATGGGATATCTCTGTGGAACTCCGCTATTTGAGCCTCTGATAGTTGCTCACGACATTCGTATAGTGAGGTAAAGTGCCTTTTGAATTCTTGAGTGACCTTTACCGAAGACGAGCATAAGTTGCCCTCATCATCCCGTAAGGTAGGGACTGTAGCAGGGGCTCTGTCTGTCTGACAGAGACTATCCAGCATTTTACTAGACTTATCCCCCCATTGATATATACGATGTTGCGATGCTTCCCAGATCTCTTTTGCTTCATTCATTAGGTGTTGTTGTATGGCCTGTTGCACTTGCAGCAAGTTACGCTGAAGTGAGGGGCTAGGGTCTGCATTGAGTTGAATCGCCAAGGTCACCTGGCGTGATTCCAGTTCCGCCAACTGTGCCTGACTATGAGCGTTTCTCTTTATTGCGGTAACTAATTTCTGCCCCCTGGACAGTTGATTTTAGTGCTTCCCAGAGGATACCCTTCGATGGAGCTGACTGCACATTACTGTCAAGATCCTCCGATATTGCCTGAGCTAACATATCTTGGTAGTTAGGATCTCTAAGATGCCACGTGGACATTCACCACCTAAAGGGGGGTCTGCGGGATCCCGTGTGAAATGTGAGAGTGAGCAGGGAATGATCCGATAGCCCTCTAGGAAGGTGAGATATCTGTGAGAATCTATGTATATATGCGTAAGGCGTAAAGAAGTAATCAAGTCTGGAATATGATCCATGGACTGCGGACATGTATGTGTAGCTACGTTCCGTTGGATGATATGTGCGCCAAATGTCAACCCAACCTAAAGTAGAGGTAAGGAGGTGTAGTTTGGAGGGCCCTGTAAGTGTTTGGGGGGGCTACACTGCGCTGCCTATCTTCAGGGGCCACGGTGTCATTCCAGTCCCCATCTAGGAAGGTTAAGCCCTCGGGGAGTTCCCCCCAGAGTCTAGAGAACCTATCCACAAAGGTAGTCCCTAGTGGGGGGGGGGGGGGGGGGACATAGATACTGCCAATCGTGACATGTTCCCCGTATAATGTGCCTGTGACAATCACATAACGGCCCCCAGGATCCACCCATTGCTTGATAGGTACAAAAGAAACTCTACGATGTATTAAAATGGCCGACCCCCGTGACTTCCTGGTGAACCCTGCATGATAAATGACATGATATCCGAATCTAGATAGTCACAGAGGTTTCGTGCCAAGGAGATGTGTCTCCTGTAGCAGGAGTATATCTGCTCCATATCTACTGGCCTGGTGGAGAACTGCTCCCCGTTTAATTTTATTAAGTAGGCCCCTGCCATTCCAAGAAACCACACTTAAGTCCCCAAGAGGGGCAGTGTCTACCTCTGTTGCCATCCTGTATACGTGAGGATAACATATGTAGTGCGTCGGAGTCTAATGGGTATGTCTGCCTGCGAAAAAACAATAAAACTTCCCCTCGGAACCCCCCCAAAACCATCCCTAACTTCCCCCCACTCCCAACCCGATACTGCCAAAAACTAGGAGCATCTGTCGCGGCAAAGGGGATACATAGGCCCCAACGGGGAGAACCAGGAACCCACCGCCAAAGGTACACAACATTCCCACAAAACATTCAACAGGGGGAGGTGTAAATGTTCCCGGGCTCGATAGCCCTCTGGCGGAGCGACCATTCCAGTCCGGAGGGCAATGAATAACAGTGTAGTCAAAGGAATAACATATTGTTTGTGACTAGGATAAGTGAACAAACATCAGTTGTCCGGTTAATCCAGGAAATGTGTTCCAGGCCAGAGGAGCGCCTGTCCGGATCCGATCTGTGACGACGGTTTGATTTGTTCCGCCTGGGTCGAGTCTGCTGCGAGCTTCGGGACGAATCAGAATCCTGTGGTGGATGTGTATGCGGTTTAAAATGTGTGCGTTCATCAGTCCATGCAAACACAGGTTTCGAAGAAATAGGACTTGGAGTTGAAGATAACTTGCATCCTGGCCGGGTATAAAAGCATACACTGCATGTTCAAGTCTCGTAGTCTACGTTTAGCAGCCACAAAAGACTGGCGCTGCTGTTGGACCATGCGTGTATAGTCTGGAAAGACCATGAGGGGCTTGGAGTCATAATAAAGTTGATCTTTGTGCGATCTAGCGAACTGCACGATTGCATCCCGATCTAGGCCAGGATGCGGCGTCAGGGGGAGGTCGGCCCAATGTACTCTGGGCCTCTCTCAGCCCAGTAATGCTCGGCACGGGACGCACTCAACCTCGCACCCCGCACCTCCGAGCACTAGCACCGGCTGTCACCTCCGGGCGCCCGACCCGGCCCTGCGCTCTCCAGCAGCACCGCGCTTCCCAGGCTCAGCGTGGAGGGGCGGGGGCCGCCCACGCCAGGCTCCGATCCGCGGCCCTCCCACCTCGCCTCAAAGGTCTGGGGCGATGGTAGAGCTCCACGGCGGCAATCTCTGGGAATATGGGATACCGGGTACAGAAGCAGGCAGGATCTTCACCAATACACCCTCCGAACAGGATATTTGACGGATTTAAAGGCAGATTATGGTGTGGACGCGCGGAGCTCGTCTAATCCACGTCCGCCATGTTGTCCATCCGAGCCGTAATACTGCATTGATTTTGCTTCTGATGTGACCCTAGACTTCACACACAAAACTAGGAGCAAAATAGTGTTTTTTCACGTTTAACACAGAAAGCAGCAAAAATAGTACATCAATGTATTCCATTGTTGTGCGATCCAAAAGGTTTGAAATGTGGTTCTGAACTCCATTAGACAGTAACTAATAAACACAGGCAGGTGCTGTAGCTGAGTGGGCAAGTGAGGCTGCTTTAAGGGCTAGCCCAATATATTTGGCAACACAGGCAGCCCCCACTGGTTGGCCATTACAGCAAACAGAATTCTTTTCATAGGCTGTGACTTATAGGGGTCAGCAAAATGTCACTTGGACTAGAGAAACAACAATCTTTGCTCTCGCCTGCTGCAAACACCATTCCTTTGAATCGCGATGGGTAACTCTGCCTGTCATCATTCTGGGATTGATAAAATGAGTACCATTGTGTGATAGTAATACTTGTCGCTACCACAATATGTGACTGTTAGGTTGTGATAACACGTGCTGTCTCCAAACACGAATCTCCGTTACGAGTGGGTCCCGATAGTCACCCTCCCACAGCTTCAGGCATGGCACCACGGGAATAAGGTTGGGTGGGCTGTGTGAATCTGGACACGTGGCATATGTGCCATCTCCTTTTCGCCCCCATTACCAGATGTAAACACAGAGGAGATAGGCAGTTCTCAGTGGCAGCAGCCTACCTCTGGGACCACCCTCCCAGGCAAACCTATCACTCATCACCACTGAGGCAGTTCAAATCAAAACTCAAGCCCCATCTCTTCTAATGTCCTTATTCAAGGATTTGTGTCCCCTTCCCCTTTCCCATGATCAATTACTCCAGTCTGTATAATGTCTAGCGCCCTCTATCCATATAAAATTCAGTTCCGACAGCTTTCTGTAGTCTTGTAGCTCAAAGCTACTGCTGGTCTCGTTCACTGGAATATTTACAGCAAAACAGCCCACGTGTGTCTACGCACCACTAAGGGACCGTTGCAGCTTAGCATCCTCAACTGTGTTATCCATTGATACTCTATACATTGAATTATTTATCTTGGCCATGAAATGGGCAACTGTCCAATGTCCGTTCTGACCCACCCTTTGCTTCAATCTGTCTTGCCTCGTCGCCCTGTATTCCAATGCATTGCTCTGGTGCTTAGAATCCTGTTATGTTTTACAATTTTGAACACTATAAGAAGTAAAATAAGGAAAAACATGTATCCTTTGCTCCTGATGGATGCTGAAAACTGTGAGTTTCCAAACAGGCCGCGTGAGACTCGCTCTTCCTGATCACTGAAACTATGACAGCAGCCGCCAGGCTGTTCGGACGTTTTTGGGGGCCCCAGGTCAATAAACTGTAAATGAGGCCTAGTAGGACGAGAGCCAGTTTCAAAGTTTTAAAAAGGTCTACCAGAAAAAGGGAAAACAAGCCAATCCAACATCTTGCACCATTTAGCGCATTAGCGGTGTTAGCTTCCTCGTCATTAATATATAGGTCAGGCTTGTTTTAAAATGTATAAATATATAAATGGCCTTTAAAGAGAACTGTGAAATCATGACCTCTCTCCCAGCTGCAGCTGCTGCCAATTGAAACTGCTAGGGCGGCGCAAGGGGGGTGTAGGAGGAGGAGGGGTTGGGAAAAAAAATCACTTACCTGCCCCTCTGGTCCTGCACCTCTTTTCCTCCGGGAGTGGATTGGCCTGAAACCACAGGCTCCCCACCCAATCCAGATCCTGCTCTCATAGCATGAGAGCAGCACCAGGATTGGTGTGAGCGGCATCGTTTGCCGCTCAGACAAGCGCCTGGGAGCCTGTGGCATTTCTTTAACCCGTCTGTGGGACACAGCTGGGTTGGAGAAACATAAGTGTGTATGTCAGTTTGCCCCTCCTAAGACAGCCAGCCAAACTGACATGAGCACTTAAATGTGCACACTACTCCTCTCTGCCATGGCCCAACCCTGCACCCCCCACTCCCATGTAAGTAGTGCAGACAGAGATAACTAAAACTATAACAGGTATGTTTTATTATCATTTTATTCATCAACTGCTGGCAGCGGGGCGACGCTCCTCTGCCATTATGGAGGAGCCGCCCCTGCCCTCTCCTCCATCTTCTGACAGGCCTGACGTTTGAGAGCGTGGCTGTGCTCATCGTGCATGCAACAATGATTTTGATCATAGTGAGTGATAAAGGAGCTGAGGTAGTCAGATCTGCAAAAGAAACAATTGATGGACGGAATGCTGGACAATGCAAACATTCAGCCCCAGTCACAAGGATCTGGGTTTAACCATCATTCTTTTGCTCACCACACCACCCCAGTTTGAACCCAGCCATATGCAAATCAGTCTTGACCCTGTTCCTTATGGGAACAGTCCAGCCTGAACTGCCAAGCCAGGTCCTCCCTGGACCGGAAACAAGCATCCTGGAACCGGTTTCAGGGCATCACCCTTCATCAGCCAGTCTATCTTGAATCCAATGGGGTATTGAGCACGAGACCCACGTCTGGGCATACCCTTCCCACTTAGGGCAACATATTCAAAAGAAACAGTTGATGGACGGAATGCAGGACAATGCAAACATTCACCCCCAGTCACAAGGATCTGGGTTTGATCCATCATTCTTTTGCTCACCACACCGCCCCAGTTTGGACCCAGACATATGCAAATCAGTTTTGACCCTGTTACTTGTGGGAACAGTCCATCCCGAACTGCCAAGCCAGGTCCTCCGTGGACCGGAAACAAGCATCCTGGGATCGGTTTCAGGGCATCAACCTTCATCAGCCAGGCTAGCTTGAATCCAGTGGTGTAGTGAGCACGGGACCCACGTCTGGGCATACCCTTCCCACTTAGGGTGGCATATGCAAAAGAAACAATTGAAGGACAGAATGCTGGACAATGCAAACATTCACCCCCAGTCACAAGGATCTGGGTTTAATCCATCACTCTTTTGCTCACCACACCACTCGAGTTTGGACCCAGCCATATGCAAATCAGTCTTGACCCTGCTCCTAATGGGAACAGTCCAGCCCGAACTGACAAGCCAGGTCCTCCCTGGCGTAGCAAGATCGGCACATGTGCTGTCCCCGAGCTTGCACCTGTTCTAGCTGTTGCATACCTTTCCGGGGACAACAGGACAATTATGGAAGACGTGGAATACGCATCGGCTGAGTTACTTAAAGTTGACGAACTAAAAGCAGTCAGCTCTGCCCTTTATGGTGCAGAAGTCTGGGGGTTCGACAAACTTGACGAGCTCTGCAGGTCAGAATACAAATTTCTGAGAGACCTGGTCATGGTACCCAAATACGTCCCCCTTGCTCCCCTATTGTTAGATATGGGTAGGCGGTCATTGGGTGACATAGCTAGGTTGTGCCTCCTACTCTTTTGGGCCCACATTAGGCGGACCTCTGAACTCTCTTCCTATGCAGAAGCCATGACTGAGATTATTAGCCTAGACACCGGCGGGAAAATAGGCTGGATTGCTAATATTAAAAGAACGCTGTCAGCTATGGGTCTCCAGGGCTGCTGGGCCGTCCAGGTACCCCAGAGCAGAGAGGAACTCAAATGCTTATACTGGGAATGGGTGGACCTACGAGAGAACTGTAATCCCTAAGTGGGCAAACTAACACTAGAATTCCATTCCAAGCAGACTAGATATTTTGAGCCCTTTCTCGACACAATTAAAGTACCAAAAGATAGAACACTCTACATCCACTTTATGCTTGGAACTCTCCCTGTCCGTGAGGCGACAGTAAAGTGGAGCCCAAGCAAGGGGAAAAACTGCCCATGTTGCAAGGCCCCGATCGAAAGCACTGCCCATCTAAGGTTTGCTTGCCCGGCGTACAAATCACCGCGGGCAAAATGGCTGAAACCGCTCTGTTGACAACTGGGCACACGAGACTACTATACAGCAATACGTATTCTTAGATCTGATCCTAGGCCGTTTTATGCATGCTGTGTAGCAAAGTTTCTAGGACAAGCATAGCTCACAAGGTGTAAGGTGCTCGCAAGAAAGACATAGCCTTAATCGGAAGCAGATTAGCGGGGACCTCAAAGCCCTATTATATAAGCTGCTGGACCCTCTTTGCACAAGCACTTTAATCGTAAAAAATGTTGCCATTAGCCAAGGAAAACTGAATGTCTCTTTGAACTTTCTTAATATTCCATTGTAACAAGGAAATATCACATGATTTTATCCTAGTTTTAATGTTGATATGTACTAAATAATTCAAACCAAATTGTGTATATATTAATTGTTTTCGTGTTTTAAAGTTTTAATTTCTTAACTCTTTGGATATGACATTCATATCATTGCTTCACGAGCTTAATTGATCATCTTTGTTGTAGTAACATCTATGCAAAACTAATGACGCTGTAAATCTGTATTCCGCTCTTCAAAAGAACAGCAATGTTTTTTTATTGTAACCACAGATTTTATGACATCTCTGTCGAAATAAAGTTTATATTGAATAGATATTAAACATTAAATCATGTATATGTTTATAATGTGGCTGGGATAATGTTGCTGAGGCAGCATCCTGGTAATTTCAGTTTTTGTGAACATTCCTCACGTGTGTTTTGCTACTATATTATGACTTTTCAGGATTATTTTTACTTTCAGATATATTTTTCTGCTCTATTATCATGTTGCTATTATAAAGACATCATAGATAACCATGTTAAAAAGCAGAGGTAGCCATCTAAAGTTCTGAGGAGTCTGGGGCACATGTTGTGGTATAAATCTTGTTAGTTTCTGGATATACATGTTATCCTTCCAGGTTGTAGACATGGCACCACAGTGGTAGCCGTCATGAACAGGGTGACATATACCAAAACTGATTGTCGCACAGCATCTAGCTGTAGGAAACGTTCTTATTGTTGATGTAACTCAGAATGTTGACGTGGAAGCTCTGGAGCTGGCAGTTGGTGAAGCTGTGAGCTGCTGGAGGTCACTGTACTTGGAGAGAATAAAGAAAGTTGAATTTATACTTGTGCTGTGTAAATTACTACATATGCCCCTTTAATCACGTATTTATGAACTATATTGGGGATGAGGACCTGCTCAGTACCTTATTTGGCTCCATTTAGCATCTGCCAGCCACTTACTGTTGAAATGGTAAACGTTCACATTATTTAACCCCTTCGCTGCTGCGGACATTCCGCTGCAGCGCTGGGGGGGGCAGGGGGGCAGCGCGGCGGGCCTGTGCTCATGACGGAGCCGCTCCGTCATGAGCCACAGTTGAGCTGTGCTCATGACGGAACGGTTCCGTCATGACTCCGCCCATTTGCGTTGTCGCCCCGCACAGGCGGGGAAACAGCGCCGCGCAGGCGGAGCGGCCGCCGGCAGGATTGTCATGACGGAACCGTTCCGTCATGAGCACACGACAACCGTGGCTCATGACGGAACGGTTCCGTCATGAGCAGGGAAGGGGTTAAGTATGTATTTATATTTGTATTGATCAACTCTAGGTAGAAAATAAGGGAGCGCGTAACATGGTCGGTATGGGCGGCCGGGCCCCCAAGGAGCAACACAAAATAAACACATTATAAAGAGGCAGTATGTAGCAGGAGAATTCTAGAGTGTGGGGTTGTATTGTTCCGTAAAGAGATGAGTCTTCAGTTTCTTCCTGTAGTACAGGAGGATAGGGCCAGGTCTCCTCAGCGGGGAAGCTGTTCCAGATCCTGAGCACATAGATGAAGAAGGCCTGCTTCTAGGTTTTACCTTCCTTGGGCTTTTGGGCGCAAATCTTATGAAGTCTTCACTCGTGGAGATGTCGTTGTGTGCTGAAGATGGTTAATTTCTTGGCCTGGTATTTTTTTTATTATTCTTGATAGCCGTATAGGTGATGGAGGAGGGCTGGAAGAGAATACAGGCCTTGAAGTGTTGCCAGTGAAACTCCTTCAAAATAAGGGTGATATGGTTGATTTTCCTCTCAAAATGGATGAGGGTTGTATGACACCATATTGACGTTGATAATATTGACCTACAAAAATACTGCATTGACTACATTGATTACGACAACATTATCAAGGTCAGAATTGAATGGTTTTTCTTACCTTTACATCAACTTACTTAGACTTAACTTGCGATTTAGCGTTTAGGTCAATATACTGGATGTGATATTTTTGTCATGCAATATAACACACACAATAGAAGGAGGTATTCCATGGCTGTCTGTAGTCTATCTGTAGACTATCTAATATCTGTGTAGGCCATCATTCCAAGCCACATAGTGAGTGCTCCCAATCAGGCTGTTTTTACTCTCACCCTGCCGCTTGCTTATCCTGCTGGGGAATCCAAACAACCTGAGGCCCGTAACTACTTCCATTAAGGATTAAGATAAAATTAGCAAAATATAATATAGAAAGAATAACCCTTAAAAACAGCAATAATTTTTTTATGTCCACTGTTTTATTATGACAACAAAAGTACCGCAGTTAGGCAATAAAATAAAAAACGAAATTTCTGTCAATTCGACAAGTGATAATTCTAGGGGTTGCTATTAAATTTCATTAAAAGCTCAAAATAAGGGGTGGAGGGGAGAATGCACTAAGCAAGGAAATATGTATGAACAGAGATTCAGTGTATATCATCTTTCTGCACTACCTAAATGGCAATTCAATGTATCAAAGAAACGAGGAGGAAAAGTGGAGTTGATGGCAGCCGTTAAGATTTTTTACCAAGATGGTGGCGACATCCTGCTGAGCTCCTGGCCACGATCTAGATCATCCTATGTGCTGGCACAGACTGCTCCCTCGTTTGACACCCCTGCAGGGTCTGCCGCATCTAGAGTATGTAGAGAGGAGTGAATGTGTGTAGTTACGTGAGGGAAGTTAAAACTGGCTAAGCAATACCCAATTAAAGCTTAATATGGTGGCTCTCTTAAAAAAAACATGATATGGTTAGGGCTACTGTAGGCTGATGATGTACCCCAGTAGTCTGAAACAAAGAGTGTGGTCAGGTCAACATGTTTCGCGTCTTTGCCCGAAAGGATATGCAGCGCTTCTTCAGGACCTAAAAGAAAGGCTATGTGTAAAGGCTATGTGTACCCCACACCTAACACGTGTTGTGTAGCATAGGTATTCCACTAGAAGATACCTGATTCAATGAGAGTAGAGCCCTCAGCCTCCAACAGTTGGGTGAGCCTGGGAGAGCGGCACTAAGGTGCTCACTCTGGTGACGGAGGCCGTCTACAGGGCCACACGCGCCCCCAGTGGTGCCCCCTGACCACGGCACCCACCGCTGTGCTTTCTACTTCATCCAGGGGGCTGTGGTCCTCTGACCAAACAAGGGGCTGGCCTGGCTGGGGTCCACAGGCTGTGAGGGCATTGATAGACCAGAGAATATACTTTCAATTCCCACTAACACAAATCATCTTTCCGAATTGATTATCTTCTACTGCCCTCAGCAGATATGGCTGGGTTGGTAGACTGCAACATTTTGCTTGGAGCTCTGACTGCCCATGCCCGATAATCCTCACCCTCAGATCATCCAGATGACAACTTATGGGGTAATGGCGGCTGAGCGCCTGGGAGCTCTTAGACACAGCATTCTTCGACTTCTTCAACAGCAAATCTCCAAATACTTTACCACAAAGATACGGTGGACTCACCCACCATACTTTGGGAGGCCTTAGTGGTATTCCTGGTGAGACAAATAATAACATACCAAGCCACTGCCAAAGCCTGTAAGCATCGGGTTTAGGTAATTTGAAGTACAAAACCCCCAGTGACCAAACAAGACATGCCCTAGAAATTAAGAGGTTTACACTTAGACAGAAACTACTCAACATAGGCACACTCGCACACCTCCCTATGCAAGACAGGCTATTTGAGGTAAGGGACAGGGTGAGGAAACTCTTACACTGTTTAGCAAACAGGGACAAAACACACTGACTGGTCCCCAACCTAACTACGAACACGGGCCAAACAATTACAGCCCCACATCTCATAGCCCAAGAATATTCCCATTATTTCACACTTGTATACGCAACATTGCCCATGCCTGCAGCTGAACAGGGTAACCTGATTATCAAAGACCTGATTGTCCCCGTACTCACAGATGCAGATAGGTGCGACCTGGAAGAGCCCCTTACTGCCAAAGAGATACTGGAAGCTATTCAGGCATTCCCCACTAAAAAAAAACACCAACTGGAATGAACGATTACCTACTAGAAATGTACAAGAGGTATGCATCATTGCTAATTCCATCCTTGCTAGACATGTATAATGATGAGCTGAGGTCCCAGGAGCTCCTTTACGATCTACGGGTAGCCACGGTCTCAGCGATCCTGAAACCACAGAAGCCACTAGACAACTGTGGATCCTATATATCTATCTCCATACTTAATATGGAGACCAAGATCCTAGCCAAAGTGTTGGTGAATTGACTAGTAAAGACAATTACAGCCTTGATACACCCAGACCAGAATTAATTTATGCTAGGGTGCAGTACCCACCATTTTCGTTGACGACTGAACAACACGCTAGCCTTATCCTGGAATGCCACAGAGGGCAGAGCTCTTATAGCAAATGATTTTGGAAAGGCCTTCGATTTGTTCCGCTGGCAATTTATGTTCTGCCTCCTGTAATGTATGAACTAACGTCCCCTCTTCTGTCGCTAGGTCTGAACACTCTACTCTCATGCATGGGTGAAATTCCGGGTGAATGGGGAGATTTCCCTGGTCATTCAAATTGAGCTGGTAACAAGACTGGTCTGCCCCTGTCGCCTCTCCTGTTAGCTCTCGTCATTGAACCACTAGCGCAATGGATTCGTGAAGACATGCAATTCATTTGGTTCTGATGGCCCGATGGTCATGAGGATAGAATATTGTTATATGCTGATGACATTCTAGTCCACATCAGTGACCTTGAAACCTCCATACCTCGACTCTTATCTATGTTTCAGGCAAATGCATATGCGTTTGGCCTTCCTGTGAATTGGTCCAAATTGTCTTACATTCCCCTATCTGATGCACAGGAGGCTATAAAAGCAGCCACCCCCCTACAATGGACAACGCAACACTTTAAATATCTAGGGATGCACATTACATTTACAGCGGCGACTCCTCCGCTACGTTGGAGGTGTGTCGCCCCCGCCAAAAACGGGACTCGTTTTATTTTTCCTTTCCTGCCAAGTCTTAGGGGCGAGGCCTGGTACTGACAGGCACGGAGGGGAAAGAGTGGTAGTGCACTCTCATCACTGAGCATGATGGTTTGGCCGGTTGTGTCAGGCCGGCCAAACCCTCATGCTCAGTAAAAGCTCTCTCTGACCCAGTAATGCAGCCAGTTTGGACAGAGCAGGCGCAGACTCACAGTCTGTCCTGGAGTGCAAATCGAGGGCGCTCAGGCCAATCCTGAAGCTGCTCCCATGCGAGAGAGCAGCTTCAGGATTAGCCGCAGGGCATTCTGGGAGCCTGTGCCTTCCTAAGGAGGGGAAGAGGAGCAGAAGACGCCAACGGGGACGGCTGCAGGTAAGTTTAAAAAAAAAAAGAATGTATCCCCCTTTGCGACCCCTAGTGCTCCTTCCCGACCTCCCGCCCATCCCCCCGCTCCGCCAGCATACCAGACACTCTTGTACATTTACCCAACAATGGGTATGGGACCTAAATATAATACCCCTAGTTACCCAGGCATGAAGAGACATGAACCACCGGAAAAACTCCAGCTAATTATAGCGGGCAGAGGAGCACTGTTTAAAATGATAGTGCTTCCTCAGTTCCTCTACACATTACAGAACTACCTGTACAATATCCTGCCTGCCTGCTTCAGCACCCTACAATCAAACATGGTGAAATTTATATGGGCAGGAGACCTGAAAGGAATCTTCTTCTGTAAATGCATAATTAACCCCTACAATAGAGGCCTGGGGTTTGCCAACATAAAACTGTACTACTGGGCCAGTCACCTTCTGCAGATTAATGAGTGGTTCTTTGCAGGACGATGTGAGACCTCGATATAGTTAGAACTGCGTGCCCTCGAACGCTACAGGAAACTCAGGGGCATATCATCATGGGCAATATCGCCGCTTTAGCGGCACTTTTTGCCGCTAAAGCGGCGATATTTTTATCGCCCTATCAGCAAGTTGTCGCTAACAGCTGTTAGCGACAGTTTTCTGACAATAGAGCCCGTTTTTTTGCCGCTTTGCATGTCAGCGATATTTATCGCTAATGACATGCAAAGTAGGCGTTCCCCACTAAAATGTAATGAATAATGCCGCTAACACACCATCGCTCTATTATCAATAAGGAGCCATATCCGCAAAGCGATGAATAAAGGTGCGCTAAGCACCGTTCTTCACAACTATTTAACGCCTAACAAATTGTTTACTTAACCACCTTTAACATGGGAGGTGGATTGTTATGTTAAATCCACACTTGCCTATTAGCAAGATTTTCAGTATCGCACTCGCATTATCGCAGGATTTCTCCCGCTAATCCACGCTATCACTGGATTTCACATCGCATTTTAGCAAAGTGTTGATAATACGCTGCTAAGAGTGCGATGTGATCCAGCGGTAGACGGCGATAAAATAAAACGCGGTAAGCGCGTTTTGCGATATTTATCGCATTGGCTTGCTAATATGGCCCTAAGTCTTCTTAACGGTTCCAGCAAACCCACAACCCTCCCACCTGCAACTCAAGCATCCCTAACCTGCAGGCATCAAGCACTGCGGTGGACCTGGTAGCATGGGGTGCCAAGGGGTTAGCACACACAAGACAAACTCGTGTCAATGTAATGCAATGTAAACATTGTATTTGTTTTAATAAATTAAGATTGTTACAAACGAAACATTGCATGATAGCATATAAAACTGTGATAGGTTATTTTGGTTTTATCAATATTAAATTTAAATCCCTGAGCTTTCCTTTCACTTAAAAGCCATTGAAGGTGTCCAGAAAATTTGGCAATCCTTGCCAGTTCCATTGGTATTTTCAGGTTAAAAAAGAGATCCATCACCTCAATACAAGGATGTGTGCTGTATTTGAAAAGAGCGGCTTTATTATAGTGGGGGGTGCATTTAACAACTTTAAGCAAATGCAGATAAAATGAACAAGGGCATCCTTGTATAGATGGCACAGTCTGCAAGGACCAATATTTGCCTGGGAATTCCAACGGGCATTAATTGCCTTTATTGGTAAAACCATGAGTATGGCGAGCAGGATCTGCTTTAAAATTGGTTTATTCAATGCACAGTTTAAGTAAGGCTGGCATAGTTTGTCCCTGTAGGAGCTTGCAATGTCCTGGATGTTGCTAGCAGAGGTTTCTATAAGAGCAAAGCTCTTCCTGCCTGAATAGAAGCATTACTTAGGTTTTCAGTACAGTTTTTAGTGCCAGTGGTTAGTGCATAAAGTTTGCCCAATTCGCCATGTCCAGGTTCAGTTTGGAACAGGCAGCCGTCAAGTAGTCTGAGCAAGAATTTTGCCATTTAAAAAGATATCCTTCCACATTTTTTCTCATGCTGTTGGAAGGTGCTGCGCAATTTCTGCGGGGATGTATGACGTTACAACGCATGCTATTACAACGCATACCTTTACAACGCATTTTTTACAACGCACAATCCATTACAACGCATGACATTACAACGCAGGACACTACAACGCATTTTTAAAAACTACCTTTACAACGCATATCCATTACAACGCATACTACATTTACAACGCATAACATTACAACGCATAATATTAAATTGCATTTAAGGTAAGTATTAGATAGTATAGGGGTAAAAATTACTATTCTAACTCCAGGGGGTGCAACAGTAGGGTAAATGTTGGATAGTATAGGGGTAAAAATTACTATTCTAACTCCAGGGGTGCAACAGTAGGGTAAGTGTTGGATAGTATAGATGTAAAAATTACTATTCTAACTCCAGGGGGTGCAACAGTAGGGTAAGTGTTGGATAGTATAGGGGTAAAAATTACTATTCTAACTCCAGGGGGTGCAACAGTAGGGTAAGTGTTGGATAGTATAGGGGTGAAAATTACTATTCTAACTCCAGGGGGTGCAACAGTAGGGTAAGTGTTGGATAGTATAGGGGTAAAAATTACTATTCTAACTCCAGGGGGTGCAACAGTAGGGTAAGTGTTGGATAGTATAGGGGTAAAAATTACTATTCTAACTCCAGGGGGTGCAACAGTAGGGTAAGTGTTGGATAGTATAGGGGTAAAAATTACTATTCTAACTCCAGGGGGTGCAACAGTAGGGTAAGTGTTGGATAGTATATGGGTAAAAATTACTATTCTAACTCCAGGGGGTGCAACAGTAGGGAAAGTGTTGGATAGTATAGGAGTAAAAATTACTATTCTAACTCCAGGGGGTGCAACAGTAGGGTAAGTGTTGGATAGTATAGGGGTAAAAATTACTATTCTAACTCCAGGGGGTGCAACAGTAGGGTAAGTGTTGGATAGTATAGGGGTAAAAATTACTATTCTAACTCCAGGGGGTGCAACAGTAGGGTAAGTGTTGGATAGTATAGGGGTAAAAATTACTATTCTAACTCCAGGGGGTGCAACAGTAGGGAAAGTGTTGGATAGTATAGGGGTAAAAATTACTATTCTAACTCCAGGGGGTGCAACAGTAGGGTAAGTGTTGGATAGTATAGGGGTAAAAATTACTATTCTAACTCCAGGGGGTGCAACAGTAGGGAAAGTGTTGGATAGTATAGGGGTAAAAATTACTATTCTAACTCCAGGGGGTGCAACAGTAGGGTAAGTGTTGGATAGTATAGGGGTAAAAATTACTATTCTAACTCCAGGGGGTGCAACAGTAGGGTAAGTGTTGGATAGTATAGGGGTAAAAATTACTATTCTAACTCCAGGGGGTGCAACAGTAGGGTAAGTGTTGGATAGTATATTACTATATTATGCGTTGTAATGGTATGCGTTGTAATGGTAGTATGCGTTGTAATGGAATGCGTTGTAAAGGTAGTTTTTAAAAATGCGTTGTAGTGTCCTGCGTTGTAATGTCATGCGTTGTAATGGATTGTGCGTTGTAAAAAATGCGTTGTAAGTGTAGTGCGTTGTAAAAGTTGCGTTGTAAAGGTTGTTCCCCTTTCTGCGGTAGTACCGAATTATAAATGCTCAGTTTTCAAAGGTTTGTTTATTTAGGCCAAACTCAAGGCATACCAGAGCATTGTAGGTGTGTGCCCGAATTTGAAAGATACGTTTATTGGCCTGACAATGCACAGATTCCACAATGTTCAGGGCTCCAGGGGAGGAAATTTGTCCATAGGACATTGAAGGCAGTAGTTTGGCTCTGACAACCGTCTGGATTTGACTGTACAGATTGGCGTGAATTTCACCCATGGCATAAGTCACTGCCTTGGCCTTTTCTTCTGTGAAAGAGATGTGTGCATTAGACTTGCTGTTACTCATGAATCATACCCCCAAGTAATTGTATTTGGAGGCAGTAGTTATTTTCAAGTTGCCCAGTCTCCAGTGCTGTTCAAGTTTATTAGCATAAGGGCCAAAAATAAGCACCTTTGTGTTTTTTACGGTTGGCTAGTAATTAATTGGCAATGTTGTAGGTACTTAACGCATCCAGAGTTACTGCATCAAAAACAATCGATTCTGCCTGATCTTTGGTACTAGCCGGTTAGCAGATGTTATGGAGATTCCTACTCCAGTCAAAATTTCTTGCTGACGGGGGCGGGTCCGACAACTATGCAGTGCTGTTTACATGTTTCTGCTGAAACTGTTCTATATGTGTCAAAAACCAATAAAATGAGTAATAAAATAAAATGTTTTCCCAATGGAAAAACAGAAAGTAGAAAACCACACCCTCCCACCCCATCCGTTCTCCAAAAAATGGCATGTTTGCAATGATGAAAAAATATTGGTACAATGGACGTCTTTGTTTTTTTTAATATTTTTGGGAAATTATGCCGTTCTAATCCTACTTTGAAAAAGTTCCCTCACCCACAATTATGTGCATAAGAAACACTTTTCCTATGCAGGTACATTCATTCTAGTCTGCCCTATATTTGAGCAAATTCATCACAAAGCACATACACAGAGGATGTCCAACTTTCATGCAGTCTTTCAAGGTTTTGTGAAAAGCTGAAGCTTTCTTGAAAAGTATGGGCCCACAAAATCAAGCAAGAAGAGCCTTTCTAGGAAACTGGCATGACAGTTCACAAGAGTCATTTCAATTACTAACCCGCTAAAATGAGGTCTATCTTCCTTGGTTGCTTTTGTTAAATTAAGTCTGTCTTACAGACAGAGGGCCTGCTTTTGACTTTGGTGGGTGGCGTTAGTACAGTCGCCATTGCGAGAACTTTACTCCCACCATGGCAAGGATGCTCCCCTTCCAAATCTAGAGATGTCTGCCGGCCTAGCAGACATTCTTGCATTTACAGGACCTGCCACCAAGGCGGTTCCTGTAAATACATTGAAAGTGTGCTATACGGCTCCGTCAACATGATGGCAGCGCAATGCACACTTTTTTTTTCTTTTCTTATTTTCAAAAACAAAATCCCAAAGAGAGACTTTTTTTTGAAAATAAAAAAAACAATGACCTCCTCACCATGAGAGTTTTCTCCCATGGCGTGGGGATCGTTGAAAAGTTTTTACTTTTACATACTGCCACGTTTTGGGAGGCGATTTGTAAAAGTAAAAACTGACCATGTTTCCGTCCCCAATCTAAACTGGGCAGGCGGACACATGACCAAAACCTTCAATGGTCGTTACTCTGTCCCACTATTGGAGGGATATGTAGGCTGCTCCAAATTCTAAATCAGGCCCATAGCTACTAAGGGCTGTGTTGCCTTAGAGGATGGATATATATATATATCCATATATATATAAATAGATATATTCGTCGCTCCACTTGCACCTTGTGCTATGCACTGACAGGCGGGTGCTCGGTCCACGGGGTGCTCCCGTGTACAATCTCACAGCTCCTCAAAAAAACACCAGCACTCATAGGGGTACAATATCGGCCGACATTGACAAAGGCAGTTTGCCAAAACGTGTCTCCGCGTACCTCCAATCCAATAAACTATTGTATATTGTACCCCGTGAGTGCTGGCCTTTTTTTGAGGAGCTGTGATATATATATATATATATATATATATATATATATATATTACCTACTGGCGGTAGCCATTAGGTAGATATAGTTAGGACCTATTTTCCATAGGAAATCCGCAATATTCTATTTGGAATAACGTTGGCGCCGATTGACGAATCTTCGCAAAATTTTCCAAACTTTTGGCCAGCTCTGGTCCGCTCGTATCCTGAAAATTTCATGGTGATTCGTCAAGCAGAGGCCGAGAAAAAAGGGGGGTCCCAAAACGCGTTTTCCCCATGCATTTTCCCATAGGACCTTTTGACGCAGCTACAGCCCGAACTGCTGAACGGAATTACACCAAATTTGGCAAAGAGGTAGTCCTCAGTTCAGACTCATGCCTTTTGCTTAAATGGTGTAAATCCGTTCAGTAGTTCCTGAGAAAATTAGAGGTAAAAGTACATATATATCTATGGCCTCGGAGGATCCGCGCACCCTCCCCGCACCCTCCCGAGCATGAGCTGTATGCTAATTGGCTGCCAACACTCTGAATCAGGAAGCGTTGGCAGCCATCTTGTGCCTCGGTAGAGAAGAGGCACAAGAAAACCAAAAAAGAAGGCGCAAAACGCGACAAGGGGGCAGGGTAGAAACACCCTGATCCCCTAGGCCTGCTCAGGGGGTCCCGCAAGGACCCCCAAGGCCCAAAAAAAATATATTTATTTTTTAAACGGGAGGATGCGTGCTGGATGCGCGATTCCTCCCGATAGAAAAAAAAAATCAACACGGGTTCCCGCGCTGAATATGGTAATTTGCCCCGGGGGGGCCAAATCCCGGGGGCAGGATTAAAAAAAAAATGTGGGGGGGTCCCAATCCCCCCACACTGCCCCAGGGCTCGACGATAGTATATGCGGGGGGGGGGCTCACGGCCACCCCCGGGGCTTTTTGAAAATGGGTGGGGTGGCTCGCAACCCCCCAGCCCCGGGGACCCCCACCCCCCGGGGCACACACATAAAATAGGCGGGGGCTCACGGCCCCCCCGCAGCCCCGGGGACCGCTACCCCTCGGGGCACGCACATAAAATAGGTGGGGGGCTCACGGCCCCCCCGCAGCCCCGGGGACCGCCACCCCCCAGGCAATTTTAAAATAGGTGGGGGGGCTCTCAGGCCCCCCCAGCCCCGGGGACCGCCACACCCAGGGCAACTTTAAGATGTGTGAGGGGGCCGCGCGGCCCCCCTCCTGGAGCCTGGTACAGTCCCTGGGGCCCGCCACCCCCCAGAGCCGGCTCCTGCAGTGTCCCGGGGTGCCCACCCCCCGGGACACTGCTGTTTGCAATGGCAGGGCGGGAGCCTCGCGGCTCCCACCCAACCATTGCAAACTGCTTTGCTTCATTGAAGCGAGAGCAGGGAAACCTGCTCCCGCTTCAATGAAGCAAAGCAGATTGCTTTTCCACATGGGGAGCAGCATGTTAGCTGCTCCCCATGTGGAAAAGCAATGCCGGCTCCTGCAGGAAGCTGGGAGCCGGCTGGTACTGTGGGGGGATTGGGACCCCCCCACGGTCCCCAATGAGGTGGCCAGGCCCCGGGGGATGGGGTCCCCGGGGGCCATAAGTGGCCCGAGAGGGGGATTTTTTTTAAATCAGTGGCTGGCCCCGGGGGATGTGGTCCCCGGGGCCTTAAAGTGGCCAGTGGAGGGGGGCTATGCAGCCCCCCTCCATAAAAAGCTAAAAAAAGCTGGCCCCCGTGAGGGGGCCACGCGGCCCACTTCCCGATTTGAAAAAAACAATTGGGGGCAGGCCCTGGGGGATGGGGTCCCCAGGGCCAATAAATTAGAAAAAGAAGGGGGGCTACATAGCCCCCTTCTAAAAAAAAAAAAAAAAATAGATAAAAGACGGGATCGGTTCGGAGGCCACGTCCCCTCCTTACACAACTCTGCAAACGTGCCCCCTGGTGCGTTTGCAGAGGGGGAAGTAATTCCCCTTGAATACTGGGGGTCCTTTTGGGCCAACTAGCCCACCAGGAACCTCTAGTATGCGCCAGGGGGCTGCGTTGCAGAGAGGTGTAATGATGCCACGCCCCTTTTTACACCTCTCTGCAACGCAGCTCCGTGGCGCTTACTGGAGGTACCTGGTGGCCTAGTTGGCCGCCAGGGGACCTCAGGATTCAAGGGGACTTAATCCCCCAACTTAAAACGCACCACGGGGCGCATTTGCACAGTGGTGAAGGTAGGGGGCGGGGCCTGAGGTGATATGTGTGCAAACACGCCCTGTGGCGCGTTTAAAGTTGGGGAATTCATTCCTCTTCAATCCAGAGGTCCCCTAGGGGCCAACTAGCCCACCAGGTACCTCCACTAAGCGCCACGGAGCTGCGTTGCAGAGAGGTGTAAAAAGAGGCGTGGCCTCTGAACACCTCTCTGCAAAGCAGCTCCCTGGCGCATACTGGAGGTACCTGGTGGGCTGGTTGGCCGCCAGGGGACCTCAGAATTCAAGGGAACTTAATCCCCCAACTTAAAACATGCCATGGAGCACAGTGGTGAAGGTAGGGGGCGGGGCCTGAGGTGATATGTGTGCAAACACGCCCTGTGGCGCGTTTTAAGTTGGGGAATTAATTCCTCTTCAATCCAGAGGTCCCCTAGGGGCCAACTAGCCCACCAAGTACCTCCAGTAAGCGCCACGGAGCTGCGTTGCAGAGTGTTGTAAAAAGGGGCGTGACCTCTGAACACCTCTCTGCAACGCAGCCTCCTGGAGCATACTGGAGGTACCTACCTGGTGGGCTAGTTGTCCCCCAGGGGACCGCAGCATTGAAGAGGAATTAATTCCCCAACTTAAAACGCGCCACAGGGCGTGTTTGCACACGTCACCTCAAGCCCCGCCCCCTTCCTTCATCATTGTACAAATATTCCTCTAAAATCAGCCGAACTACGAATTACGATTTACTCACCTGTTATCAGGAGAGAAGCCAGTGATGCATCTTTTAGCCCAGCACTGACCCTGAAAAGTAATTGTAAGCGTACTTACCAGTAACTTGTATTTCCTTCCATAGCAATCCATTGTGTGGTTTTCACCAGAAAAGTTTCTAAGTGTCCATTTTTGAAATGTACAAATATTCCTCTAAAATCAGCCGAACTACGAATTCCGATTTACTCACCTGTTATCAGGAGAGAACCCAGGGCTGCATCTTTTAGCCCAGCACTGACCCTGAAAAGTAATTCTAAGCTTACTTACCAGTAACTTGTATTTCCTTCCATAGGAATCCATTCTGTGATTTTCACCAGAAAAGTTTCTAAGTGTTCATTTTTGAAACGTACAAATATTCTCTAAAATCAGCCGAACTACGAATTCCGATTTACTCACCTGTTATCAGGAGAGAACCCAGGGCTGCATCTTTTAGCCCAGCACTGACCCTGGAAAGTAATTCTAAGCGTACTTACCAGTAACTTGTATTTCCTTCCATAGGAATCCATTGTGTGGTTTTCACCAGAAAAGTTTCTAAGTGTCCATTTTTGAAACGTACAAATATTCCTCAAAAATCAGCCGAATTACGAATTCCGATTTACTCACCTGTTATCAGGAGAGAACCCAGTGCTGCATCTTTTAGCCCAGCACTGACCCTGAAAAGTAATTCTAAACTTACTTATCCGTATAGACTGGTCAAACGCTCTCTTAAAAGAGCCTGGTATTACGATCGGCAGGCGCTTTTGGAGACTAAGACTAACTTGGCATCCATACAAGAAGTCATTACCTGTGTCACAACTTTCGGAACTGAATCCAATTCTATCAAGAAGATAGTAACCAAAAACTGGCATTTGATTCAAAAGGTAGAACCTCAGTTGAGAACACCTCGCTTTGCATTTAAGAGGGCAAGAAACTTAAGGGATTCCCTTGTTAAAGCATACAAAGAACCAGTCCCCACTACTTTGACAAATTTATGGGGACTCCCACCCATAACCGGCCACCATCCCTGTGGACATTGCACAGCCTGCCCCACAACATCGGTGGTGAAATCTTGTGTTCTTAATGGAAAAGAATGGACATTACGACAGCTTACAAACTGTCTCACTAAGAATGTAATTTACTGCATAGAATGCCCCTGTGCCCTATATTATATTGGCAAAACAACGCAGGAAGTCAAAAAACGAATAATTCAACACCAATCACACATTAGATGCAAAATTGTAACAGCACCCATGGTGGAACATTACATGGAAAAAGAGCACACCCCTTCAGATATGAAGTGGTTTGTGTTGGAGACTGTGAAAAACACTAAACGTAGACAAAATGTGGATCGTCTACTTACATTGAAGGAAAACAGGTGGATTTGGTCAGCCAAAACAGTAGAGAGGGGACTGAATTCTTACATTGAATGGCAAACTTTGGCTACCTTATGAATTATGCATTTTTTTCCCAATAAGTTTTTTCCAAATGAGTTCCTATGTCTATATATATATTTTTGATCTCTGGGACTGCTGCTAAGTAGCGAGGATCTTGTGGTAGAAATTGGACTTTAGTTACGTGTTGCGGTCAAATTGGACTTTAGTTACGTGTTGCGGTCAGACTGGGTTGCACTTTACGACACCTGATATGATCGTTTGTAATATTATAGCCTGAATCGGTCTATATAATATCTACTAGTCAGCTAGTGGTCATAGAGGTTTCCTTGTAAGATGTGTTCCTTCATTTTTTCGTTAGGTGGCTTGTAAGCCCTGGAGACACAACATATGAGTCACAAATATGAGTATGGCTGACATTTGAGCCGGGTGCCTTAAGCAACAAGAGATTACGTCTGAACACTACAAATTAACTAGGTCCAAATGGTTTGCACCATAGCAATGGTTTTATAATGGGGTTTGTATCAACCTCAATATATACAGGTTTGTTTACAATTTTTGTTTCTTACAATATTGGCGTGTTTAAATTAGAGAGCCTTATTTTATGTGTCCAATTTATTGGCTGACTCTGGGCATCAGATATTGACATTTTGTATTAGAAGGCTCCCTTCAAAGATGGCCGACTGGTTTTCCTCCAATCCAGGCGGATTTTGATGACGCTAAGGCTTAAATAACTTCCGCACTCGTGGGTGGTGGCTTCTCGGATTTGTTTGGCGAGTGGTACAGAGAGAGCCGACTTGGAGAAAAAGAAGTAAGCTTCACTCCTGGGAGGGGTTCGCAGCCTTTAGGTAACAGTAGTTGACGAGTCTCGTCTGACCTGGTGTCCTTTGTTGCAGATTTTGGAAGCGCAGACGAAGGTTGCTGCTTTCTTGTAAGTATAGGCAGATAACATGGTTATCAGACTTTCGTTCCGAAATAGGTCTTTCGATGTGATTTAGGACTTTCCGTTCTGTTCTGTTTTGATCTAGTGCTCTCGCAATAAATTGGAATACGTGATCAAAAGGTTTCACATGAAAGTACGAGTAAGTGTTTTTGTTTTGAATTAGGGAGGTAGAGTTACATTATGGCGTCTCTTCATGAGACATTTTGTGTGGTAGAAATGATGTTTATCCACATTATAGTGTTTTTTTCCATGGCACATCTTTGGTGATGGTAACATGGGTGTTCGATACGTGGATTTGACACGCGGCATGGTTTCTTTGGTTGTTTTGTGTCACCATGGGGAATGAAGACTGACACACTAAATCGGGTGGTTCAAATGGGATACACCTGTTTTCCTTCATTGAAGTGAAAATATTAATAGATGAACTCAGATGTTAGGATATGTTGGTAATTTATGTATGTGTTTTTATGAGAGATACGTGGTGCAACTTGGGTCCTGATGATGGTCTCGAGGATTAAACTTTAGGAGACCGAAACCTCGACGCTGTGACACTTCTTCAATGCAAATAATTTCCATTTGATGTTTTGCATATATTACAAATGTGTAAATTTATCTTATGTTATATGACCAACTGTGTATAGTGCATATTTACGAAAAAGTGTCAGTAACTACTGCTTAAGTTGTGAAATAAGACAGTAGTTTTGGTTGCCAGTGTTCAAATTGAATTACGTTTCTTTACTAAATCAATGAAATGTGTTGAAACATTCTAAAAAGAATTATTTTAGATATAAAAAGAACACAAAAGAATGAATTGTGTTTTTTTCTGAGTTCTTTTGAAATGATGTTCACTACGGTGACTATTTAATTGATTAATATAAGTCAAATAAATCCTCAAGGTTTATTATTGTGTTGGCATCTTTTAGCCCAGCACTGACCCTGAAAAGTAATTCTAAGCGTACTTACCAGTAACTAGTATTTCCTTCCATAGGAATCCATTGTGTGGTTTTCACCAGAAAAGTTTCTGTGTCCATTTTTGAAACATACAAATATTCCTCTAAAATCAGCCGAAGTACGAATTCCAATTTACTCACCTGTTATCAGGAGAGATCCCAGGGCTGCATCTTTTAGCCCAGCACTGACCCTGAAAAGTAATTCTAAGCGTACTTACCAGTAACTTGTATTTCCTTCCACCAGAAAAGTTTCTGTCTATTTTCCTAAACTAAAAATATTCCTTAAAAATCATCTGTATGACTTAAACACATTCTTGCAATTGTTTACAGGAGATTCGCCAGTGCTGAATCCAGTATCCACCACTGAGTAAGAAAAGTAACGATAACATTACTTACCAGCTAAGTGAATTTTCTGCCATAGGATAACATTGGTGATTCTATGTGAAAAAATTTCTAAGTGTCACCTTTTAAAATACAATAATATTCCTTACAAATCACTACTGTAACCAAAAAGCTTTTACTCAACTGTTTACAGGAGATGTCCAAGGACTGAATCTAGGATCCAGTCCTGTGGTTAGAAAAGTAATCCATAAAGTAACTAATTGCATTTGACTAGAAATTCACATTGAGCTCAATGTTGCATTGTGTTTGAAATTGTGTTGCCCATTGCAACAACTGTAACTACTGTACTTAAAAGTCTATTGCCTATTTACAAAGTATTTAAACTAAAGTAATTCATTCTGAGAAAGTATATTTTTTAATGTAATGTATAATGTAATTATAATGTAATTTTTAAAAAAATCTAAAAATAAATAGTTTAAAAAATGTAGTAAATCAGTATCAAAATAATCAGTATAACAATTAATACATTAAAAATTGTCATTTACAAAACTTTTGAAATTCACTGAAAAAGACATAGGTTTCAGGCCTGATATAGTAAGGAATTAGCATTTAAAAAACCTTTGAAATTCACTAAAAAAAACATAGGTTTCAGGCCTGATATAGTTAGGAATTAGCATTTAAAAAACCTTTGAAATTCACTGAAAAAACCATAGGTTTCAGGCCTGATATAGTTAGGAATTAGCATTTAAAAAACCTTTGAAATTAACTGAAAAAACTATAGGCTTCAGGCCTGATATAGTTAGGAATTAGCATTTAAAAAACCTTTGAAATTCACTGAAAAAACCATAGGTTTCAGGCTAGATATAGTTAGGAATTAGCATTTAAAAAACCTTTGAAATTCACAGAAAAAAACATAGGTTTCAGGCCTGATATAGTTAGGAATTAGCATTTAAAAAACCTTAGAAATTCACTGAAAAACAATAGGTTTTAGGGGTGTTATAGTTAGCTGAAAATTTCACTCGAACAAAACCATTGAAATTCCTCCGATATAGTTAGGTGTACTAACTACATCTCACGCGCCCGCAATCCTCTGCTGATGATGTCACATATTACATCATTCATGACATGGTCAGTGACATCACTGATGACATCTCAAATGACATGCATGATGATCATTTCTACAAAGTCCTTGATAGCTAAGTTAGTATTAGAATACATTTACTCAAGGTGTAGAGAAATTAAGATCCCACAGCCGTAAGGATCTAAAGGAGGAAGAGAGCGGACAGAGTGGAGTCCTTATATTGTGTGTATATAACAGATGGACAAAATACAAATGGGTCAGCCTAGGTGGACATGGAGATCTTCCTCATGGTTGAGGCCTCCCGGGCTCTTGCTTTGTAACTTCACTATATACTCAGATTCCAGGCGTCGCAAATGACGTTCCCGATCTCCTCCTCTCCTTGACAACACAACCCTGTCGATGCCAAAAAATGGGATTTTAGTGCTGACATCTTTGACATTAGGATGTATCAGATCGCAATGTTTAGCTATGGCATAAGACAAATCGCCATTTCTGATTGCGCGCAAATGTTCCAGAACACGCTTCTTCACCGGGAAGATTGTACTTCCCACATAGCGCAGGCCACAAATGCAAATCAAAACATAAACAACATACTCTGTATTGCAGTTTATGAAGCAGTTGATTTTCCCTGTTTTTCCATTAGCTAAGGTGTATGTTTTGATATTTGTGCTACTGTTGCATGCTTTACATCTCCCACATTTGTGGAATCCTGGGAGTTCTCTTAACCAGGTTCCACGTGGCCTCGATTTAATTGTGAGGTGGCTATGTACTAGAATGTCTTGTAGGGACTGGCACTTTTTATATGTTATATGTGGTGTAGGACTAACCTTTTTCCCTATAACAACATCATTTCTGACTATGTGCCAGTGCTTTTTTACTATCTGATGGATCTCCTGTGAAGCATGGTTGAAGGTGGTAATGAGTCTTATCTCATGTTTACCACTATTCTTTTCTTTAGGTATCAGTAGACTGTTTCTGCTTCTTTTCTCTGCTTTTTCAGTTGCTATTCTGATAGTTCTGCCTGAATAACCTCTGTTCTTAAAGCAACCCCTCATGTATTGCGCTTCTTGTTCAAAAGAATTCTTGGTGCTACAATTGCGCTTAGCTCTTAACAGTTCCCCGTAGGGGATACTGTTCTTAAGTCCCGTGGGGTGATGGCTGCGTGCATGTAAGATGCTGTTGCTAGACGTGGGCTTTCTAAAAAGGTTGGTGTTCAGTGTATCATGTTCCACCTCCACTAGAATGTCAAGGAACTCTATGCTGGTTCGATCAGTTTTACTGGTGAACTGTAAATTTAATTTGTTCACCGACAGACCTTGGATAAAAATGTTGAGAGAACTTTGTGGACCATCCCATATTAGAAAAATGTCATCTATATAACGGGTCCACATCATGACATTATCCATGTACTGTAAGTTATCGTCATGCCACAAGTGCCCCGCCTCCCACCACCCCATGAAAAGACATGCATACGATGGAGCGAAGCAACTTCCCATAGCGGTACCTGTGTACTGTTCATACCAGTCATCTTCAAAAAGGAAGCAATTATTGTACAGACAAAATTGTAGCATACGCAACAGTATTTCAGTATGATCAAACATAGTGGTCGGTCTGTCTCTAAAGTAGTATTTGCACGCTTGTAGGCCTAGATCATGTTCAATACATGTGTATAATCCAACCACATCAATTGTTGCTAGGATGTAAGTATCTTTCCATGGAATTTCCTGTACTTTAGTTAGGAAATCCATGGTGCCCCTACAATATGAGGGTAGGTTCAGGACATAAGGGCAAAGAAAGTAATCAAGGTAGATAGAAGTGTTTTCAAGGAGACTCTGCTTAGCTGTTATAATAGGTCTCCCGGGAGGATCAGTTGGGTGTTTGTGCACCTTTGGCAACATATAGAATACCGGGGTGACAGGTTTCTTGACCAGTAAGAATAGAAACTCATTATGGCTTAGCATATCGTCCTCACGGCAGCCATTAAGTAGTTTATGGTATTCTAGAATAGTCTTGTTGTATCTTGCCAGGCTGGATCTCAGGTAACAGCCTGAGGATTTGAGTTGTCTTTTGGCCTCTGTTCGGTATTTGTTAATGTCCCAGAGGACCACATTACCCCCTTTATCTGAGGGTTTGATAACAAAGTCAGTTGCTGCTTTCAAAGACTGCATGCCAGCCCTTTGAGCAGCAGTGAGATTCCTTGCAAAATTGTTGCCTTCATTTTTCCAAAGGGACAATAAATCAAGTAAAACAACCTCATGAAACGTGTCTAATCCATCATGTAATGTTATAGGGTTAAATTTAGATATGGGTTTAAAATCGTTTCTAGATCTTTTGCTAACCTCCATATCCAAACTAATCAAGAGGTCACGGTCTGTGTCCCAATCTATGGTACCAATTTGTATTTCCCTCATGTCTGCCATAGTATCAATGTCCCTTATGGATAGGGTAGCATCCATGGGGGTCTGGGACATCGGTGGTCTGATATTGGAGGAAACTAAATTCTGTTTTGAAGTGTGTAATTTCAAAAGTTTTAATTTTCGTAAAAACAGAAACAGATCAATACGTGTCTTAGCAAAGTCAAAATTAGCAGTGGGACAGAAAGATAGGCCTAACTCCAAGACCGATCTTTCCTGGGGGGTAAGGTTATGGTGAGAAAGGTTAATGATAGTAAAGTTGGAGTTCGATTGCTCACCCATCACTTGTTTCTCTTTGATCGCCTGATGCCTCTCCCATGTGGCGTTGAATTGTCGCTGGCCTTCGCCCCCTCTCCTTGTTCTTCTCCTTTGTCTCGTGCTCTGCCTCCTCTTTTTTTATATATATGTGTATGTGTGTGTGTGAACAAAGTGTGTGGCAGCATGGTAGATGGATAGACCTATAGAGTTTCATTTTGCGTCCTGGGCATTAAACCTACTGCCCCAGGTTTTCACCCCCAGTCAAATGGACACACTGAGCAAAAGTTTGTACCAATATCTATGATGCTACAGTATTGCAACTCAAAATAATTTGCCTAATTTGCCAATTGAAGCATTTTCTTCTAATAACACAAGTCATAGAGCTGCCAAGTTCCTGCCTTTTTCTGTATGGAAGGATTTCATCCAAGAGTTTTTTCATCACCTCCTCATGTTGATCCTCTGGTTCCAATGACTAATGATTATTTTAATCAGTCACAGAAGAACAGAAAAACAAAATGATATGACATGTCCAGTGCTGGCTGCGTCTTAGTTATTTTTTTTACTTTCAGCCATGTTGCACAGCAGCCGTGCTGCTGTGCAACATGGCTAAAAACACATAGGCACAACCTATTGGCATATGTACTAGCAGGCTGGTTTTACACTCACTGCCCTCTACTTTTTTATTGTTCCTTTATGCAGTTTTCAAAGCACGGGTGGCGGGAAGGGAGGGTGAGGCAAAGCAACACAGATGTAAAGAAGGGAGGATGGGAGCAAAACAAAGTAAAACACAGTACACTGCAGAAGGGTGGAAGATGGAAGCAACAACATGGGCAAGCGCAAGCACTCTTACGGAGTGCTGCAACTAAATATAAAGAAAGTAGCTCAGAAGACGCGAGCACTGGAATGAAACTGGAAAAGGAAGCATTACTTGGCCATTCTCCAGGGAAGGAACAAACACACAAAGAGAAGCTGAAGCCGGCACATGGAGACCAAAGAGAAACAAGAAAATGAGAGTGAAAAAGCCAACCAATGGTAAGCAATAGAGGGGCTCTAAGCCCCTGTAAGTAAACAAAACGTCTGGCAAGCAACAGGCATGCGCTGTATGAGGCAAAACCTAAAAAGGATTTGGAAGAGGCTGTAATCCATGGATCTGAAATGTCAGTCCTTGAGTTACTGCTGCTATTCTGCCAGGCCAGAGCACCTTCCTGTGTGTTCACTGACGCTACTAGAACAGATGGCAAATGTAACCTGGCTTGGAATCTGTAAATACTCCACAGGAAGTTTAAACTATGACTAAAACACTTAACTTGAGAACAGCACAGCTATTTCTGCTTCCACTTGACTGCCAAATGGATCACCTATTTGTGGTGGTTGATTCATTATCAGAGCAACTATTGTTTCAGTTGTCAAATTTTCACGTTTTTCTTTATTCACACTGAAAAATTGTCCCCCACAGGCATGCTCGCACACAGATACACGCACAAACGTGCAAACCCACGAGCACACACACACAAACTGCATGCACACATACTCACAGTCACACAAACATATGCACATCCTTAAAACCAAAAATAAATACTTGAACAAAGGCCTTACTTAGAAAACAGCAGTGACTGCAGTTCTTAATCTGAGCTGGTGGGTGCATGTGGGGTCCACCGGCACTCATTTCGGAGACCAGGACTTATGTTTCATCACCAAACTTGGGCACAGAGCAAGAGAGAGAAAGGGAGAAAGAAGGAGGAAGGCATTGCCTTACTCCATATTTACAAGGCCATGAAAAGCCACACAGGGTAGCTTTGCGTGGCCTTGTAAATATGGGCCAGCACACTGTGGCTCCAGAGTATCACAATAGTGAAGCTCCGGCGGTGTAAAAGTGCAGCAGGGGCGTTGTAAATATGCCCCTCAGGGCCTTATTTATGAGAGGTTTGCGCTGCCGGAGTATATCTTTTTTTGACGCTCCGGCGGGGTAAGCCTTTCAATCTTATCCATGAGGCGACGCAAAGCCACTCTGCATGGCCTCTTAGATATGGAGTAAGAAAAAGCAGTGCAAGTCGCTGCCTTGCCTTACTCTGCGCCAGGGAGGCGTTCCATGGGCGTTGCAGTGGGTTTTTCCACGCAACACCCATGGATTTTGACACTGCCCCAGATGTACTTAATCACATAAACCTGGGCCTGGGCCAAAACCTTACACCACCCAGACCAGGCGTAACGAGGAGAAATAATTTTATTTCTCCACGTTTTTCCTCTTTCCATGTGTGCTGCATCCTGCAGCGCACATTGAAAGAGGAAAACACCTCTTCGGATTGTTTTTGTGCAGGAAGGTACCCCTTCCTGCACTAAAACAATCCTGACAGTAACGGAGGCGCAAGGGTGCCTACGTTGGTACTAGGCAGCAAATTGTGCACCAGCGCAGGCAGAAATGACTGGAATGCACCGTATTTCTTAAATATGATGAATTTCTGCCCTTTCACATTGGCGTAGGGCAGCACAGGCAGAAATGACAGGAATGCACCGTAATTCTTAAATATGATGAATTTCTGCCCTTACACATTGGCGTAGGGCAGCGCAGCAAGAAGACTTGCTGGGCTGCCCTATGCCAAGTCCTCATAAATGTGACCCTTAATTGTCAACATGGGTACTTATGACAGCTGCCACATGGTGGCGCTGTTTCTGTGATTTCGGTGTAAACAGAACAGTAGTTGTTGTTATTAAATCAATATACAAAATAATCAATTTTTGGGTGCTGCGAACATTTTGAATTGTCACACTTGTAGCCGTGTGATAATTAGTAAATGTGTAGGGACTGTGATGGTAGCGCTGACAGGGGCACTGTGTGGTGCAAGCTGCGGTGGCCGAGGGCCCTGGCACTTCTGCTTTTACAAATTAAGCGCGGGCTGGTGAACATCTTTTCAAAAACATTCCCAAAAATATCAACTCCTAGGTGAGGGGGGAGGTCACCAGTGTGGTCACTCTGATCAGTAGGCTTCTAGAGCCTAGAGGGGCGGAGTATAGTGCTCTGCCGCTATAGATGTTTCCGGCGTCTATTGTTAATAAGTGAGGTGTATTTAAGTTCAAGTGCCAAGGTCAGGGCGCCCAGGGTTCTGCGGGTGGAGGGAGGGTGACGTGAACACTCTATGCCCGCAGTCCCCCTGCTTGCGGCTTCTTGGACTTTCAGAGCTGTTCGGCCGCGTCCCCCTCGTGTGATTTATGGCGCTTGCCATGCCCAACATCTACATACTGAATCAACAAAAAGTCGAAGTCGTAAACCAGGAGCCGCAAAACCTGGCCGCTTTTGAGCGGGTTGTTAGAAACCAGTCTTCTTGGGCTTCAATTAACCGCCACAAAAAAGAACATTTTCCTAACGTAACATTTTACTATGAAAATGATTTATTCTGCTGGGACCGAAAACGTTTTTTCTTTTATAGATGTCAGCTAATGTCAATTATACTATTGAAGTCTTCAGTTGTGTCATTCTGTTTATTATACTCTGAAGATGTTTGTTTCTGTTTAATATGCACCATCTAAGCTGCTGGTTGGTGCGTCATGCCGTTGGCACAGCCATGCAGGGGAAGCCCCAGCGGGCAGGCACGTCTGGACAGGCCTTTCATTCCACCAGACATGTCCCTATTGGGCTGGAGCCCACGGAGGGCGATATGGAGGGGGGTTTTGAGGGCAGAAGTCCACTCCTGGTGTCTCTGTCACTTTCCCCAAGTCCCCGAGGTTAATTGTAGGAGGCTCCGGGAGATATCAAGAGAGAGAGAGAAAGAGAGGGAGGGAGTGGGAAGATAGAGAGAAAATGATCAGAGAGAGAGAATGGATTGAAAGAGAGAACTTGAGCAAGGAGATAAAAGGGAGTGGGACTGGTTTGAGCATTTTTGCCTGGACAGCTTTAGTTCCCCAGTCCGGCCCTGAGGACAGGGACGAATCAACTGAAAGAGTAAATAGGCGACACTGGAGGGTGTCACCAGCCGGAATGCCATAGAATCCCAAAATTAGGCAATAATTACAACAGCTTGACAAGAAGGGGAGAAATATTGTTTAGCCAAATGAAGCAAAAATCTGTGCACCGGCTAAGCTGTTGCATCATGTCTCTGAGTTTTCTGTTGCTACCAGTGATTTAAATGGGCCGGTACTGAGTACCAGCACTTTTTAGGTCTCGGCTAGCGAAGGCTGCGCTTGCGCAGTCTCGCTTGCGAGATTTCATGTTTTCTAGTAGTGGGGCTTGAACCCGCCCCTCTTCTCCATTGGCTGGCTTCCTAAACGGAGGCCAACCATTGGAGGAGAGGGTCGTCTGTCCATTTAAGCCCCGTCTTTTACGGATTCGGGGGCGTGTTTTTTAGTTTCTTTCTCTCCTCTGGAATGTAAACATTCCAGCCACTGGGAAGAGGAGAGAAAGAAAAACACACCCGAATCTGAAAATGACGCTGCGTTTCTCCGAGGCATTTCTGCTTGACCTTGGAGAAAGATGGTGGTGTTCATGGCGTCATCCCCGTCCACCATGGTACTCCATACACGGCCCGGCTGGTGCTCATCCCCTCTGAAGTTCTGCAGTACCAGGTAACTCCTCGAAGTCTATTTTTGGTTGCAGGCAGCACAGACAATATGTGTTTATTTTCGGCTACAAAGTCATCAATCTTTACAATAAAGCATGTTCTCTCAAATTAAAACCGGGTTCGTTGGTCAGCATGCTCCGCAGACTGGGAACACTCAATGAGCTGAAGAACTCCAGGGCTCCTTCTATCAGAACGGGTGCTCGATTCCCTACTTTCCATCTTCTATTTCTCTGGGTGTACACCGCCAAGTCCTTCTACTGCTTCCATCGCCTATCTTCAGGTGGATGCTTTCCAAATGCAATGTCTCCCAGGCAGTCGGATCTTTAAAGGTAAGAGTCTGGGGCTCCGGTTTTTCTTGTCACCCACCCCCTGGCCAATAGACGTGCTCCATAGTCAACTAATTGCCATGAGGATCGAATGTATTCACCACGTTATTAGCCTCCAGGACCACGCCTCTTCCACAATACATAACTTGTCCTTGGGCCGGCTTTTAGTGCAGAGGAGCCCCTCACACTCATCAAAGGCTATAAAGGTGGGAAAGGTGTTGCTCTTTTCTGTTGCTCGCTGAGCCCGACGGAGATATGGAGCCGGGAGCTGCGGGATGGATGCAGGAGGAGTTACCGGGCTGCAGGTAAATACTCCTACCAAATCATAGGAGAAAATGATAGTTTCGCCCTGCTACGATCTGTCATTTCCCGGGCGATACAATGTCTCACGTTGCTGACCTTATGCCTTCGGTTCTGTAGCGAACTACGCTGATCTCTGCAGATAAGGAGCCCAGTTCATACATCTCTTCACGCCATAATTCAATAGCATGTAACGGAAACTCCTCCCTTGCGAGTAATGGTCTATCTTGAGTGTAACGCTCCCCCATCACGTACCGCCCCCTCTCCTCGGCAACATTCACGTGCTCATACCCATCAATGCCGGTTACCCCCTATCCCCGCAATATTTCTTATCGTAGGTATATGAAGGTATAACTAAAGTGAGCACTTTTATTACTGCTCTGTGTGGCCCCGTCACTCTATGTACGTTTTAAAAATCAGGAGTTTTACCACAAAAATGCCAACTAACTTTGGCTTTTAAAAAAACTTTTTTTATGTCCCGTGTATGTTTCGAAATTGAGTACTTGGCTTCGAAATGACACTAACTGGCAGCTTAAACGAGTGCTGCCCATTTGAAACCATTTATAAACCTCTTTCCAATACGTAAACATGTCTTTAAAGCGAATTTCTTGCAGTAATGCTTTACAATAGAGCAAAGAGCGTTACATTTGAAATTCTGAGTAATAGGTGACAATATGCATAGCTACTACAGTACTCATGACAAGAGTTACATATTTTTAAGTTACATATTCATTACAGATTACATATTTAGAAAAGTTAAAGAGATTAAGGTTACACAAATACATATTAAATATTTACAGAGTCAATGCCAAAAGGCCGTTAATACTTTCAAGAGGGGCATGTAACAGTCAGGCTACCATCTTGTAATCGTACCCACAACACTTAACCACAGACCCCCCCCCACTCAGCGCCTTGAGACCTTTACTGTTTTTGTATGGGTGGCTTTGTGTGTGTGGCTCTGTGTGTGGGTGCAAATGCAATAGGTCTTGCATTTGAGAGTGATTAAGCTATTGACATTGTAAATAACAATGCCGTTTCTTTAAATGTTTTAAAAACAAAAATAAACAAAAATAATGTCATGAGCAATGCCAATAGCTCTAACTTTAACAATACCGAGACCATTGCATTGTAAATGCTTGTTTATTTTGAGAGGGAGAGTACCGGCACTTCTCAAGAGGAATGTAATACTTCTAATTGGAGAGTACCGGCACTTTTCAGAAACAAGCAGGTACTCTAGTACAGAGTACCTGCACTTCTATTTTTCCATTTCAAGCACTGGTTTCTACCCTCATCTGCATTCACTCATCATGAACTATATATATATATACATTTGTATGTGTATGTATATTACCTACTGGCGGTCGCCAGTAGGTAGTTATAGTTAGGACCCCTTTTCCATAGGAAATCCGCAACATTCTATTTTGAATAACTTTGGCGCCGGTCGACGAATCCTCGCGAATTTCTCAAAATAGGTGGGGCGCTACGCTCCGCTCCTACCCTGAAAGTCTCGGGGGGATTCGTCAAGCGGGGGCTGAGATAAAAGGGGGGTCCCAAAACGCGTTTTTCCCATGCATTTTTCCATAGGACCTTTAGAACGAGCTACAGCCCGAACGGCTGAACAGAATTACTAGAAATTTGGCAGAGAGGTAGTCCCTATGTCAAGGAAGTGCCTTTTGTAGGTTTGGTGTAAATCTGTTCAGTAGATTCTGAGAAAATAGCCTTTAAATCAATATATATATCTGAGCCCGCTTACGGTACGCTTACCGTACGCTTACGGTACGCGTACGGTGGCGTGCGCGAGCGCGATTCTGATTGGCTGTTAGATCTTAGTAAACATTCGAATCGGCCGAAACCAGGAAGCGGCGGCCGCCATTTTGTGTGTTTCACTCAGAAAAAAAAGAGTGAAAACAAGAAAAGGGGGCAATGAGGAGAGTTACAGACCCCCTTACATTTGTGAGGGGGTCAAAGAAGGACTGTAAAGTACAAAGAAAACATTTATTGATTTTTTTAAAAATCACGGGGTACGCGTACGGTAAGCTTACGGTAAGCGTACGGTAGAAAAAAAAAATAAAAAAATAAATGAAATTCAGATTTAAGTGTTTAGATATTAGGGGGCTCTAAAAAGAGCCGTTGTGTTTATGAAATGATTTTTTAGTGGTACCTACAAGTAAGTACCGATGCAGAGTCTAAGGTTCAAGAGGAAGACTCTGTTCCCTTCATCATTGAAGTGCACACCATCTCCTCTATAAATGTCTTGCATGTCATAACGCAAGTTGTTGTGGTAAATGGCACCCATACCATAGTCACGGAGGAAAGCAGAAACAGATTTGTTGACGTGCTTTCTTGCTTTGTCAATCTGCGGACAGAAATGATTGGACCAGTTCCATTTTTGCCTTTGGCATATGTTGGAAAACACAAAGGCAGTTTTAGGGAAAAGTGAAAACAGTTGTGCAAAGGTGTCCTTCATAAGCATTTCCAGACCTACCCCAGTCAAAGTGCCTAGGTCATTGCCACCACAGTGCACTATTATGAGGTCAGGGTGTTGGATTTGCATGAAGGATTTCACCAATGGCATCAATTGGTGCCACTTTAACCCTCTCTGACCAATCCATTTAATATCTACATTTGGCAAAGCAAGGTCTCTCACCATACCTGTTTTCTCTGCAAACTTTTCACTCCAGAAGACATAGCTGTGCCCTACAATCCACACTGTGAACATCTTCAAAGGAGAACTGGATGCACTCAGGAGGTGTCTTTCAGTAGAATGGCAATATGAAAAGAAAGACAGTTTGGAAATGGAGGCATACATATTTTTTTCAAAACAAAAAGAACTGATTGGCTGTTTCATACCATTCTAGAATAAAAACTAGGCTGTATGTGTAAATTAATAGAAGCATGTTTTGTATTGGTACAAAAAAATGTGTTACCAAAGAACAGTACTATGGATTTGCTGTTAGGTTTGAAAAGTCAAGCACTCTTGCTCTGTGGAATTGAAACATTGTGTGGCGAACTTCTGACCTAACTCCACACAGCAGTGTTCCATGAGCTGTTGCTATGGTAGCAGGCAGAAGTCAAGTTGGGGGAAGGGTACTAGGCAGAAGTCAAGTTGGGGGCAGGGTACTTTTGGAAAAAGGTTGGTTTTCAACCAATAGAAATGTGTGATTACATTTGAAAAAAAGGGAGAAGCACTGAGATTTGAAACTTACATGTATATGTGTGGAAAAATAGAGGGAAAGTTTGCCATTATCTGGTTCTGCTGAGAGGAGAGAGGTGAACAGAACAGAGATCCTGGCTCTGATAATCTGCTGTTTGAGTGCCACATTTCTTTCACAACTAACTAATTTTAAAGGCGGGGTTAGAGTTTGAGAGGAGATGTATATGGTAAATTAAGAAATGAATAATAGAAATGTAAATTCTTTTTGTTGAAGTTGCGTTTATCATTTTCTGTTTTGGGAGAAATTTAAATGTGAGGAACATGTAAAATAATATGGACTATGTTTTCACGATAAATTAAGGTGTACTGGAAAAAAAAAGAATAGTTTAAGGGTTTGAGGTTGGACTCAGTAATGCAAATACATTCAGCATCACTAAGGCTGGTTGCCCTTGCTGGAATGTAGGCAGCCACCCAGGTTACACATGGTGGTGGTCTGAAAAAGCAGTTTGGACATGTGCATTTAAAAAAATCAAAAAAGTGGTTTCATAATGTGTCAGTCTGTAAAAGTGATTTTCACTTGCCAAAAAAAAAGAGCAGTAAGTGTGCATTTAAATTGGCAAAGAAATTTCGTTTTGGGACTAATGTGAAAACATGACTCTGTGTGGAAATAGGAATTACAGGCAGAGATTTATTGCGTTTTTTTCTGGTGATTTCACAGTTGCATTAGTAGGAAAAAGGGGGAGCGATTTTTTGGGGGAAGAAGCAGACTCTTAGCACACACCCATCTGCTTGCCATGTATAATCATGCACAGTATTTACAAGCGAGTGGGGTTTTCAGGTTTCAGTCTGTAATGCAAATACATTAAGCATCACTAAGGCTGGTTGCCCTTGCTGGAATGTAGGCAGCCACCCAGGTTACACATGGTGGTGGTCTGAAAAAGCAGTTTGGACATGTGCATTTAAAAAAATCAAAAAAGTGGTTTCATAATGTGTCAGTCTGTAAAAGTGATTTTCACTTGCCAAAAAAAAAGAGCAGTAAGTGTGCATTTAAATTGGCAAAGAAATTTCGTTTTGGGACTAATGTGAAAACATGACTCTGTGTGGAAATAGGAATTACAGGCAGAGATTTATTGCGTTTTTTTCTGGTGATTTCACAGTTGCATTAGTAGGAAAAAGGGGGAGCGATTTTTTGGGGGAAGAAGCAGACTCTTAGCACACAGCCATCTGCTTGCCATGTATAATCATGCACAGTATTTACAAGCGAGTGGGGTTTTCAGGTTTCAGTCTGTAATGCAAATACATTCAGCATCACTAAGGCTGGTTGCCCTTGCTGGAATGTAGGCAGCCACCCAGGTTACACATGGTGGTGGTCTGAAAAAGCAGTTTGGACATGTGCATTTAAAAAAATCAAAAAAGTGGTTTCATAATGTGTCAGTCTGTAAAAGTGATTTTCACTTGCCAAAAAAAAAGAGCAGTAAGTGTGCATTCAAATTGGCAAAGAAATTTCGTTTTGGGACTAATGTGAAAACATGACTCTGTGTGGAAATAGGAATTACAGGCAGAGATTTATTGCGTTTTTTTCTGGTGATTTCACAGTTGCATTAGTAGCAAAAAGGGGGAGCGATTTTTTTGGGGAAGAAGCAGACTCTTAGCACACACCCATCTGCTTGCCATGTATAATCATGCACAGTATTTACAAGCGAGTGGGGTTTTCAGGTTTCAGTCTGTAATGCAAATACATTCAGCATCACTAAGGCAATATATTCTGAAAACAGCAAAAATAAGGCAAAAATATTTTTTGAAAAATATGTAAATATGTGTACTGTATTATAAAATGTTTTAAAAATATTAATACTTTTTTTTTTTACTTTTTTTTCAGATTGATATAGAAAAATTTCGAAAACTAGAACCATTTTTAAAGCTATTTTTTTAAAAAACAAATGAATAAATATTTTTTTGAGTGGGTATGGTAAGTCAATAATAATAATTGTAGTCTCTCAAGGACCTTGTAATGTGATAATTGATTTTTAGTGTTTTTTTTAAAAAAAAAATAATAAAGTACGCGCACCGTACGCGTACGGTAAAAAAAAAAAAAAAAGTTTTTAAAAACATATGTAAAAAAAAGATGAAAGATAAGGTTGGCTCTTAAAAGAACCGTTGTGTTCATGCAGGGACAGAGGAGAGAAAGAATGGGAAAATTATTCAAAGCGACAAATGTGCTGATCTATTTTGTTGTTCACTAGGGAAACACTGGTCTCCCTATGGCAAATTAGATCTTGACAAAAGGCGCATCGAATATCAACCCTTCGAAATCGAGGGTTCATTTCCAGAGGGCCAGCAAAAGGAGATGCTCCCCCCACAGATGAAGGGCTCACCTGACCTGCAGAAGAAGGAGTCAGCCCTGCAGATGATGGTCCAGGCTGAGCTGCTGTGGATGTGCTTGGTTGACTTTCTGAAGAGTTACCTCCAAAAAGTCGAGCATGTGTCCTTCTGTGTACATCCTTGAGGTGTCTCTTCATGGTATGATTCCCAAAGGAATACTTCTTGTCAGGATTACCTCTTGAAAGTACACGCTTACACAGCTTACAAGTTACTAAAGGTGCATTTACCTTTTGCTGGCCTTCAGGAAAAGTAAAATAATCCCATACATAAGAGGGCTTTTGTTTCCTCGCTCTCTGCCTCAAAACAGTGCTGCTAGTGCTAGCCTCACTCTCAGAAGAGCTCTGCTGTTCTGCCATCGTATCACAAAGACAACCCAGCTCCTTCTCCTAAGGGATCACAAGCAGAAATGAGGGGAATGGGTGTGGTGTAGGAGAGTTCTAGAACTGAAAGTAGTTTCAACCAATCAAAAGTTGTGTTTCATGATCACATGACCTACCGTACGCTTACGGTACGCTTACGGCAAAAGTGCGCATGCGCGTAAAAAAGACACGCGCTTGCGCACATGCGCATAACAGTCACTACCCGACACTTCCGCGTAACGTGCGCGTGTAGCGTACGCGCGCACGCGTCCCACGCGGAGTACGCGCGGCTACGCAAATTGCGTAACTATACGCAAGCAGCGTAGAAAAATTACGGGCGTTGCGTAAACCGTACGCTTACCGTGAGCTTACGGTACGCGTACTAAAAAAATAATAAAAAAAAAAAAAAAAATGTACTGCAAATACATTTTACATGTTTATTTTAAAAAATATATTAAAAAAAAACATATTAAAGAATTTTAAAAATTTAACCATAGTCTTTATAAAAGGTAAGAAAATTAAAATAAAAATATTTTAAAAAAAATAGAAGAAAAAAAAAACAATTAGCATTTAAAAAACCTTGCAAATTCACTGAAAAAACCATGGGTTTCACACACGTTATAGTTAGGAATTAGCATTTAAAAAACCTTAGAAATTCACTGAAAAAACCATGGGTTTCACACACGTTATAGTTAGGAATTAGCATTTAAAAAACCTTAGAAATTCAGTGAAAAAACCATAGGTTTCACACATGTTATAGTTAGCTGGACATTTTACTCGTAAAAAACCAATGAAATTCCCCCGTTATAGTTAGTTCAGCTAACTATAACTCGCGCGCCCGCAATGCACTGCTGATGACGTCACATATTACATCACTCATGACATGGTCAGTGACATCACTTATGACATCACTGATGACATCTCAAATGACATCACTGATGACCTCACTGATGACATCATCCTTGTGATAGAGTGGCAGACCTCCTCTTCCCCTAATAAAACCTTTGATACACACATTCAAAAATAGAGACTAAAACTTACATAAGAATGGACATACCAATAACAGTTACAACAACCTCTTCAGTAATTCTAAGATCCACATACACATCCACTCATTCACCAACAGTCCAATACAGTCACTCATACATGTACTCACTTATCATATGTACTCATACACCTATACATCCTGTTACACAATGCCACTCATCCATAGAGCTACTCACACACATAGTCACTCATGCTAATAAAGAATCAAACATACATTTACTTGCATATACAGTTATACACACACCACCACACTTACTTCTACGGAAACTTACACATACTTAGTCTTTTAAACAATCACTTATAGAAATACATACTTATTCATACAGGAACTCTTTCAATCTCTCACTCTCACATATACTCACATATATAAACCAATAGTCACATATACTAGTTTTAAACATATGTAGTTACTCATAAAGACACTATTGAGACAGTCATTCACTCACTAACACACCCATACACACACACATCCACCCATGCAGTCCTGCACACATGCTCTGTTCAACACATACAAACAGTGAGTCACTCATTCATGCACCTATGCACTACGTAATACCCCCCACCAAACCATGCAGACACTCATACTGATACTCAAAAAACCAACTAATAACCTATATAGACACCCATGTAGCTACTCACCAACCCATGCAGCCACTTATAAACAAAGTGAAAAAATGATAGATATTTATATATTTAAACATTACTCACTAAGCCATGTATTCACTATGATACACTTAATCAGTCAGTTACACAATCAATTTTTCAAAAAGAAATCATCCATTTAGACAGTAATATACCCATTTATTCTTCCATCAACCTTGATATATACATATATAAAACATATTTAATTTTCAGAAAAACACACATTCACTGGATGATGTCATCAGTGAGGTCATCAGTGATGTCATTTGAGATGTCATCAGTGATGTCATGAGTGATGTCACTGACCATGTCATGAGTGATGTAATATGTGACGTCATCAGCAGTGCATTGCGGGCGCGCGAGTTATAGTTAGCTGAACTAACTATAACGGGGGAATTTCATTGGTTTTTTATGAGTAAAATGTCCAGCTAACTATAACATGTGTGAAACCTATGGTTTTTTCACTGATATATATATATATATATTCTCGCTCCTTAGTTGCACCAGCCCAGCGCACACATGAACTGTGCTAGTCTCGGCGGGCGTGCTCCCGCCTTCAATATCAGCTCCAAACTGTCAGTCGGTAATCGTACCTTTTCACAGAAGACAGCACTCACGGGGGAGAGTTCCTATAGTATATTTATTTCAGGAACTCTGGGCGCACAACAGACGCGTTTCGGCAGGTCGCCTTTCTCGATGTTTTAGCACGAAACGCCAGTATCGCCAATGCCTTAAATTCATTATTCGCGCTAACAAAGTGCAATCAACACAGTGAAAGGACTAATCCGGCAGATCCCCACAGTCTATGTGCCGGAATTCCGCCATCTTTGAATATTCAAAGAATATCAGATCACCGTAGAAAATACATATATCATGTGTAATAACAACGAAATATGTAAGGAAATACTTTCATTATTACAATTCATAATTGTCATAACCCATAATTGAGCCCTGAATGGGCATAACTTCAATTGCAAAAATACAGCGCAATGTTAAATCACACAAAATTCATATAGCGATAGGCAACTTGATAATCGTATACAAAGCAACATTCAGATAGGTACATTGTTCATGGTAATTCAATAGATGAATAAATACAAAATCATTTCTCCAAATACAGACTTTAAATAATGCATGTACAAGGACCAAAATGTTTATGCATAATTGACTCTTTAATCCCCCAGATGCACAGCCAATTCCCCACTGCTGTTTAGAACTCTCCCCCGTGAGTGCTGTCTTTTGTGAAAAGGTACGATTACCGACTGACAGTTTGGAGCTGATATATATATATATATATATATATATATATATATATATATTATCTACTGGCGGTCGCCAGTAGATAGTTATAGTTAGGACCGAGTTCCCATAGCAAATCTGAAAATTCTATTTTGAATAACTTTGGCGCCAGTTGACTTATCTTCGTGAAATTTTCAAAACTAATGGGGCGCTCCGCTCAGCTCCTAACCTGAAAGTCTCGGGGTGATTTGTCAAGCGGGGGCTGAGAAAAAAGGGGGGTCCCAAAACGCGTTTTCCCCATGCATTTTCCCATAGGACCTTTAGTCGAAGGTACAGCCCGAACGGCTGAACAGAATTACTTGAAATTTGGCAAAGAGGTAGTCCTCAGGTCAGGCATGTGCCTTTTGCATATATGGTGTCAATCTGTTCAGTAGTTCCTGAGAAAATTGCAGTTAAAAGTACATAAATATCTATATGCGCGCACCGTGCGTGCACGGTGCCGTGCGTGAGCGTAATTCTGATTGGTGGTTAGATGTCAGTCAACATTCAAATCGGTCGAAATCAGGAAGTGTCGGACGCCATTTTGTGTGTGTCAGTGAAAAAGAAAGGTGGAGAACGTGAAAAGGGGGCAGGGTAGAGAGTTCCTGACCCCCTAGCCTTTGTCACGGGGTGCAATCGTGGTGAAAAACCCTTAAAAAAAAAAAATTAAAACTGTTTATAAGTTTATAGAAGATATTAACTATGCTGTTCAACTTTATCCAAATTCAAAATAAAAGAGCTGAGCCATTCCATATTAAAGGATACAGTCAATCTATAACTATATACATACGTAGTATATTGTAAAATAAATATATAAAAAATATAATAATACATACATAAATTAGCATTTAAAAAACCTTACAAATTCACTAAAAAAACCATAGGTTTCACACACGTTATAGTTAGGAATTAGCATTTAAAAAACCTTGCAAATTCACTGAAAAAACCATAGGTTTCACACATGTTATAGTTTGGAATTAGTATTTAAAAATCCTTGCAAATTCACTGTAAAAACCATAGGTTTCACACACGTTATAGTTAGGAATTAGCATTTAAAAAACCTTGCAAATTCACAAAAAAAACCATAGGTTTCACACACGTTATAGTTAGGAATTAGCATTTAAAAAACCTTGCAAATTCACTGAAAAAACCATAGGTTTCACACATGTTATAGTTAGCTGGACATTTCACTCGTACAAAACCATTGAAATTCCGCCGTTATAGCTAGTTCAGCTAACTATAACTCGCGCGACCGCAATCCACTGCTGATGACGTCACATATTACATCACTCATGACATGGTCAGTGACATCACTCATGACATCACTGATGACATCTCAAATGACATCACTGATGACATCTTTGATGACATCATCCAGTGAATATGTGTCTTTCTGAAAAATAAATATTTTTTATATATGTATATCTAAAGGTTAATGGAAGAATAAATGGGTAAATAAGTGTCTAAATGGATGTTTTTTTGTAAAATTAATTGTATAACTGACTGATTAAGTGTATCTTAGTGAATACATGGCTTAGTGAGTAATGTTTAAATATGTAAATATCTGTATCAGTCTCTCACTTTGTGTATAAGTGGCTGCATGGGTTGGTGAGTAGCTACATGAGTGTCTATATAGGTTATTAGTTGTTTTTTTGAGTATCAGTATGAGTGTCTGTATGGTTCGGTGGGGGGTATTACGTAGTGCATAGGTGCATGAATGAGTGACTCACTGTTTGTATGTGTTGAAGACAGCATGTGTGCAGGACTGTATGGGTGGATGAGTGTGTACATGGGTGTGTTAGTGAGTGAATGACTGTCTCAATAGTGTCTTTATGAGTAACTACATATGTTTTAAACTAGTATATGTGACTATTGGTGTATATAAGTGAGTATATGTGAGAGTGAGAGATTGAAAGAGTTCCTGTATGAATAAGTATGTGTTTCTATAAGTGATTGTTTAAAATACTAAGTATGTGTAAGTTTCTGTAGAAGTAAGTGTGGTGGTGTGTGTATAACTGTTTATGCAAGTAAATGGATGTTTGATTCTTTATTAGCTTGAGTGACTATGTGTGTTAGTAACTCTATGGATGAGTGGCGTTGTGTAACAGGATGTATAGGTGTATGAGTACATATGATGAGTGAGTACATGTATGAGTGACTGTATAGGACTGTTGGTGAATGAGTGGATGTGTATGTGGATCTTAGAATGACTGAATAGGTTGTTGTAACTGATATTGGTATGTCCATTGTTTTAAAAATTTTAGTTTTAGGAGGTCTGCCACTCTATCACAAGGATGATGTCATCAGTGATGTCATTTGAGATGTCATCAGTGATGTCATGAGTGATGTCACTGATCATGTCATGAGTGATGTAATATGTGACGTCATCAGCAGTGCATTGCGGGCGCGCGAGTTATAGTTAGCTGAACTAACAATAACGGGGGCATTTCAATGGTTTTGTACGAGTGAAAAGTCCAGCTAACTATAACGCCCCTGAAACCTACGGTTTTTTCAGTGAATTTCTAAGGTTTTTTAAATGCTAATTCCTAACTATAACATGCCTGAAACCTATGGTTTTTTCAGTGAATTTCAAAGGTTTTTTAAATGCTAATTTCTAACTATGCCTACAGAGATAGGACACGTGAAGAAAGAAGAAAAAACGCACAGAAAGAAAAAAAAGAAATGCAGAAAGAAGCAACAGAAGTCCTCAAAGACGAAGAAAAGTGCAGGATGAAGGATAACGTGCAGAAAGAACAAACAGAAGAGCAGAAAGAAGCCTTGTTGCAAAATCATCCTGTACCCTCAACTTTTTCAGACGGATACTGGTGGTAACTGAGTCTGACTAACCAGTCCTAGAGCCAGTGCAATGTTAAAAGACACTCAGAATACAGTGAAAACACCTACATACACTAGGAAACACTATGCGTTGGGGTCCCCCTGTGATCAGCATGACCTCCTCTGTAAGCCCCTAGTATATAATGGGGCAGTGGATTAAAACTACCTCTTAAAACGCGTCACAGGGCGTGTTTGCACACGTCACCTCAGGCCCCGTCCCCTCACTTCCCCACTGTGTAAACACGCCCTGTGGCCGTTTTAAGTTGGGAGATTAAGTCCCCTTGAATCCTGAGGGTCCCTAGGGTCCAACTAGACCACTAGGTACCTCCAGTAAGCTCCACAGAGCTGCGTTGCAGAGAGATGTAAAAAGGGGCAGGGCCTAGACCACCTCTCTGCAACGCAGCACAGTGGCGCTTACTGGAAGCACCTGGTGGGCTAGTTGGCCCCCAGGGTCCCTCAGGATTGAAGGGGAATTATTTCCCCAACTAAAAACGCGCCACAAGGCTTGTTTGCACATGTTAACTCAGACCCCGTCCCTTCCCTTCACCACTGTGTAAACACGCCCTGTGGCCGTTTTTAGTTGGGAGATTAAGTTCATTTGAATCCTGAGGGTCCCTAGGGTCCAACTGGCCCACTAGGTACCTCCAGTAAGCGCCACAGAGCTGCGTTGCAGAGAGGTGTAAAAAGTGGCACGGCCTAGACCACCTCTCTGCAACGCAGCACAGTGGCGCTTACTGGAAGCACCTGGTGGGCTAGTTGGCCCCCAGGGTCCCTCAGGATTGAAGGGGAATTATTTCCCCAACTTAAAATGCGCCATAGGGCGTGTTTGCACACGTCACCTCAGGCCCCGTCCCCTCCCTTCCCCACTGTGTAAACACGCCCTGTGGCCGTTTTTTAAGTTGGGAGATTAAGTCCCCTTGAATCCTGAGGATCCTTAGGGGCAAAATAGCCCACTAGGTACGTCCAGTAAGCGTCATTGCAGAGAGGTGTAAAAAGGGGCACGGCCTGCACCACCGCTCTGCAACGCAGAGCAGTGGCACTTACTGGAAGCACCTGGTGGGCTAGTTGGCCCCCAGGGTCCCTCAGGATTGAAAGGGAATTATTTCCCCAACTTAAAACGCGCCACAGGGCGTGTTTGCACACGTCACCTCAGGCCCCATCCCCTCCCTTTATCACTGTGTAAATGTGCCCTGTGGCCGTTCTAAGTTGAGAGATTAAGTCCCCTTGAATCCTAAGGGTCTCTAGGGTCAAACTAGCCCACTAGGTACCTCCAGTAAGCTCCACAGAGCTGCGTTGCATAGAGGTGTAAAAAGGGGCGTGGCCTCAGAACACCTGTCTGCAACGCAGCTCCCTGGCGCATACTGGAGATACCTGTTGGGCTAGTTGGCCCTCAGGGACCCTCAGTATTGAAGGGGAATTAATTCCCCAACTTACAACTGGCCAGGGGGCGCGTTTGCAGAGTGCTGCAAGGAGGGGGCGTGGCCTCCGGCGCGATGCCGGTCTTTTATTTATTTTATTTTTTCAAGAAGGAGGGCTGTGTGGCCCCCCTTCTTTTTCTAATTTACTGGCCGTGGGGACTCCATCCCCCAGGGCCTGCACCCTAATTTTTTTTGTTGAAAAAAATTAATTTGGCCCTCTCAAGGCCTTAATCGTCCCCGGGGACCCCAACCCCCGGTTCATGACCTTTTTTTAAAAAAATTCTTTAGGAGGGGGCTGCGTTGCCCCCCGCCTCAGGCCACTTATGGCCCCGGGGACCCCATCTCCCGGGGCCGGCTTTTGTTTTGTATTATTTTAAAAAAATATATATTTATAGAAACACCTAGGACATGCTGGACAAACCGTATGTACCTATCACCATGACGATTTGCGTGATATTCATTAAAAGGCGACTATGCATAGAATGAATCCACATGGAATGTATTTACACCGCTAGTGAAGCTCTGACGTGTCTGTCGCCCTACCGTGCCTAATCTTGGCACCCCCGCCGGTGGGTACTCTCCAAGTAGACACCCTTGTCGTTTATTTATACAAACATGGGTAGCTATTAACAGGCACATTTAATATACACGCACACCAAGCCATTCAAAGGGGAATCGACAAAAATTCCCCTCACGGTTAATAAAATCCACCGCCGGATGTGTAATGCTTTTTATTTTACTCTCTGGAAAGGAGACGAACCTCACTTGAGAGTCACAGCGTGATCCTGGCTGAGCCCAATGCTATGTTACACCCACCAGTGCCCGCCGAGTGCCTCACACCTCTGTGTTGTATTCCACCAGCTAGTGCGTATGCTATGACACTCTCTAGCCCATGTGCACTGTAACACCACCCCGTGAATATGTCATGCCACACTTGCCTTCGCACGGGTTATATTGCCCCATCTAACGTGCTTTCCTCGATGCCTATGTTATAACGCACAGCGCTATGCCATACATATTACAATCTGGGATCCATATCTTTGTCACAGTGCATATGCAGCATTACACTCCCCAGCACATATTTTATATTACAACTTTAGAGACTAGTTAGGTTACACAACACTGCCCTGTGCATATTACACTCCAAGGCGCATATCGCATAGCACGCGCCTGTGCTATCTCGCGCTCTCCAATGAATCTGTCATTGCGCACAATGTATTGCATATTATATTTCACGCCCCCGTTCATCTTATATCACACTTTTTGGTGCATAGTTTATACCATATACTATATCTAGTTTTCATTTTCAATCGTGCTCTCAGGACTATGTTCTATATAACACTGCGTCCACCTACCCTTTTCACGGGCATTACATTTTGCGATGGGGGGGTGGAGGGTCAGGGGGTGTTTCTGCCAAGTGAGCCCGGAGTCACAGTCACAAACGTCCTCTTCTTCCTGAATAAAAGTGAGATTATGCTGCATACTTGTTCATATTTTAAGTAGTTTGCACAGACACACATTTTAAAAACAATAAAGTTCCTAATACCCACCTTCTCTGAACAGTTAGCTTGCTGCCCCATCCACCTCCTCCTTATCCTCTGTTGTCTGAATCCATGGACTAGCCTCCTCCCTCCTGCCATCCATGGTCTGATGTGCTGCTGCTGGAGCGGGTTATGCAAAATTTTTGTATACCCATCCCATTTTTCATGTCGTTTTATTAATTAGATTAATTAATTCATCATAATCGTACTAATGGTTTGGAGTGATGAGGAAATAACTAATCAACCTTATTAATGACCGAAATACACGTGGGATTTGCATCTGCATGGCCTAATTAATGACGTGAACTAAATTTCGTACGTATATTAATGATAGATAATTAGAACATTGCATGATATATGTCGCTTTGGTGATGAAATTGTGATTCGTGCTTTATTTAGTAAGTATAAACTGCATTGAGTGTTGCTTTTGGCTAGATAAATACACACACATATGGGTATTAGCGAGGGAATAACATTTAATTAGTCATTTCTATGTATTAATTAAGTTTTTGTGTTTCTTTGCTTAAGTTGACTATTCTGGCCTATCAAATGATGGCTGCTTTTGGTGCCTAACCCAACTGCCGACGCTGAACCAGGCTTGGGTGAAGTGCGCCTGCGCTAAAAGATGAGCAACAATGGCCCTGTCTTGACCCCAGGCAAGCTGTACTTATCAAGGCCACTGGGAAAGGTGCCAGCGCTACAGACAAAAGGCTTTATTAAAGATCCGGAACCAGCAAGTATGCTGACAACATGGACTAAACCTTATGGGAACGGAGAGGTTGACCCCTGATCAGCCAATCAGAACAGTTTAAAACTCAATATTGTTACATTTTGCTATTGAAATTATTATAAAACCCATAGAATAGAGAGGTTGGAGGGTCGCTCCTTCGATTTCCTGATGATATGCTGACGAAGAGGACGGTGACACTGCAGGACAGCTGTTAGCCTGAATCTTTGACGGACTGAATTAATGCCCAAAATCCTGATGAACTTAACCTGCTAAATTGATGGGCATAGATTTGCGAGATTGCCAGATTTGACATACAGGACGACTTTAGCCAGAATAGGTAAATATGAATGGCAACTTGATCAAATGAATGATTTAATCTGCAATATTAATATAAATTTGGATTTGAACATCTACAGAAATGAGTTGGGTTGTTTATTCATTGAAATGTGTTAATGAAAAGGTTAATTAGAATATTAGAAATTCACTTAAATCTACAACTAACAGATCCATCCCGGTCATGAGGGGAATACCAAATGTAGAATCTAGGGCCTAATGAGTATAAGAAGGGTTTGTAGGTTTGTTGCTCATTAGGGTAAAGTGGTATCTTCCTCCCTCATTATCCAGCACTTGGAAGGATAATCGCCTCTCGTACGGACTGATGGTGAGTGTGTGTTGGTGTTATGGGCCCCACCAGCAAATGTATGGATAGTGTGCGTGTGTGAGATCTTTTGGTCCGCAACGGTAGGGAGGGATTTTGCACTCCGCGCTGGAGCACTGCCACTGCCCTCCATTTAGCATGATGTACCAGTCCACTCCTCCTGCCCTCCATTGCCCAATTCTATGGCCCATCATTGACCTCCTGATTAGCCTCTGTGCTTAGCTTGCTGCCCCTATTCTCCTTCCCCCTGCCCTCCGATGTCTTTGTGCATGCCCCTGCTCCATCCTTTTTGCCAACCATGTTCCATGGACCTGCCACTCCTATCTACTCTGAGTGTTCTGTTGAGCTGCCACTCCCCTCGCACCTGCCTAGCACTGTCAGATGACTGTAACCTGTCCCTGCCACCTCCACCCTGCCTGTCCACATGCTTTGCTCCTATCCCCTTCCTCCTGTCCTCCATGGTCCATTTTACTGCCACACCCTTCTGCCCTCCCTGGTCTGTTGTGCTGCAACTGCTCCTCCTGCCTGCCTGCACGGTCTGTTGTGAGGCCCCTTCCCCTGAACTCTCTTGTCTGTGCCCAGGTCCTGACCCTCCCTTCTATCCTCCATGGTCCTTTGTGCATGCCCCTGCACCCTCCTTCTTGCCCATCATAGCCATTGTGCTGCCACTAACCCTCCCGCTTGCCATGCATGGTCTTCTGTGCTGCCATGGCCCCTCCCACCTTCCCTGTGTGGTCAGCTAGCTGCCCCTGACCCCCTCCCACCTTCCCTCCATGGTCTGTGTGTATGCCATCATAGTCTCATTGTTGCTCTCCATGGTGTGTTTTGTTTCTAGTGCCCAACCTGCCTGACCTCCATGGTCATCTTGCTGCTCCTGCCTTGCCCCCTTGCCCCCAGCCCTCTGTTTCCATGTGCAGACCCCTATTCCCTCCCTCCTGGCTTGTCTGTTCCATTGTAATGCCCCTGATCCGTCCCTCCTGCCCTTTATGGTCTGTTATGCTGCGGCTTTCTCTCCTGTCTGCCCATTATGGTCAGCTAGCTACCATTGCCTCTTTCCCCTCTGTTCTCTGTTGTCCATGTGCATGGTCCTGTCCCCTCCCTATTGCTTTCTATGGATTGTTGTGCTGCACTCCTGTCCCGCATGCGCTGTGTGGTGTATTGTGCTGCTGCAAACCCTGATGCCTGCCCTGTAGGGTCAGTTTGGTGCACCTCTCCATGTCCCTCCTGTCCTCTGTTATCCGAGTCCATGTCCCTACCCCAATTCCTCCTGCCTACCATGATCCAATGTACCATACTTGTGAACATTTTGAACTTGGTAAGAGGGAGATTTTGAAAAAAACTGGGGTATTGAATTTCCCCTTTGAGTTACATTGAAAAAGAGGAGATTAGGCGAGGAGCCTAGCGCGCAACCAAGATGGCCGCGTAGGTGCGAGGCTCCCGAGGACCTCCGCGACCTCCTGAATTAATCCTGGTGATATCCTGTCCTTGTCGAGGGGACTGTGTCGGTGAACCCGAGCTGAGGCGCCACCCGTTTTTCGGGTTCGAATTGGACCCCGGACACCGGTGGGAGCACCGATCGAAGGTTGCGGCCTTCTCCGCGCCGGCCCCCCGGATTGGAGTAGTGGGGCGATCCGGGGACAAAGTGAACAACAGCGGCGGGCAGGGCTGGGCGACTCCCGTACCCCGCGCTTTCACTTTCGCTTTCGCGCCCTCCTTGCCCTCAAGCGAGGTAGGGTTGCGGAGCGGGGTGCGGTGGTGTGGCCTTGTCCAGGTGCCCGGCTGACCCGCCGGCTGTGGGTCGTCCTGCGGTCCGGTGGTCGCCCTCCCCCCCCCCGGAACCCGTGAACTGGTTTATCGGCCCGTTCGAGGAGATTGGCACGACGGTGGGAGAGCAAGCATGTCCACCAAACAAGATGGCGACCGGGCGAAGGTGAAGACGACCCGCCGTGGCCCGGCGCACCAATCCAACAGTATGGACCGCTACACTCTCCAGAAGGGATCTCCGGAGACATCGCGCACATCCCCGGCGGGCCCGACGGAGGCTTCTGCTCAGCCGGTGGATCTGACCCTCCGGGACGTCATGGGCGCCATCGCAGAGATGAAGGCCTCGGTGGACCAGCGCTTCGACACCCTAGCGCAAAAGATAGACTCGGTCCTCGTGGATGTGAGCCTCGTGAGGGCTGACTTGTCCAAAACGAACGACCGGGTCGATTCCCTGACCCACACCACAACGAGCCTCACAACGGATGTGGTGGCCCTCCAGAAGGAGGTGCGCCGGCTCGGCCAGGCGAGCGCCCTGATGGACCGGCGACTGGAGGATTCCGAGGGTCGGGCCCGGAGGAATAATGTTCGTATTGTGGGGGTGCCGGAGGGACGAGAGGCGGAGGCGGCAGATCTTTTTGTGGAAGAATTGATCCTTACCCATCTCCAGCCCCGGGGGCTGAGTAAGCTTTTTGCGGTGGAACGTGCTCACCGGGTCCCTGGAGGCAGACTTAAGGCCGGTGCCCCGCCACGGCCTCTCATTGCCCGGATTTTTAACTTTCGGGACAGAGACGCTATCCTGCAGACCTCCAGGCAACAGGGACCGGTCAAGCTTGATAACATGGATGTGCATTTCTACCCAGACTTTACTCCGGCGGTCCAAAAGCAGAGACTGAGTTTTCTCGGTGTTAAACGTCGCCTACGGGACCTGAACCTTAAGTACTCAATGCTTTTTCCAGCTAAGCTGAGGGTGGAGGTCGATGGTCGCACGCACTTCTTTGACCGGCCCGAGGCGGCTGGGGACTGGTTGGACACTCTGCCTGGAGATCGGGGCCGAGGGGGTGGGGGGGGTGCGGTCAGCGGGGAGGGCCCGCCGGATCAGAATTGAGGGGTGAATAATAGGCCTTGCTCTGGACAACATTCCTTTACCATTTATTGATCGTATATGTTCCCCTCCTATGGAGGTCGTTCGGGGTCTGTTGGGGGCTTCCCTCCTCCTCTGGGGGACTAGTTAGTTTTCATCTATGGGGCGACAGGCACACTGCACTTTGGGGGGGCTGTCTGGGCTCATGCAGGGGTGCAGGGAGGGGGGAGTTCTGTTGGGATGGGGGGGTGGGGGGGGTGTGTTGTTTGTTTGCACCGCAAGGCAAACCCGCTACTGTATTGTTGCTCTCAAGATGCTCTGTGGGGGACGACTGATTGTTTCTACGTACGATGGGGGGTAGGGATTTGACTGTGTTGTCATGGAATGTTAACGGCCTGGGGGATAGGATTAAGCGTGGTGTGGTCCTGCAGTTCTTGAAACGTATTTCACCAGATGTTGTCTTCCTGCAGGAGACACACCTTATAGGTAACTCCTTTCAGGCTATGAATCGGCGGGGCTATCGTTTGGTGGCCCATTCGGGCTTCACTTCGGGCTCGCGGGGGGTGGGTATCATGATTAAGAACTCGCTCCCGTTGGAGATCGATGAGGTGCGCCATGATGAGAGGGGACGCTACACTGTCCTGGTGGGTAGAATGGAGGGTAGAGTGTTTATTTTTATATCAGTGTACGTCCCGCCTGGGTTACAAGCCACTACATTTGCGGACCTGGGGCGCCTCCTCCTGGACCTTCCGGGTGGCCTGCTGGTGGTTGGGGGGGACTTTAATGCGGTAGCTTCTGGGTCTATGGATCGTCATACCCCTAGGGACCTCCCCCGGGCACAGGCGTGGCTGTCCGGCCTTTTAGACACACTGGGCCTGGTGGATTGCTGGCGACTAAAGCATCCCGCACAGCTGCAATACACCTTCCACTCGGGTGCCCATGGTAGCCTCTCGCGGCTTGATTACATCCTTGTCCCGGCGGCCTATGCTGGGAGGGTGGGGGAGGTGTGCCATCTGGCGCGGGGTATTTCAGATCACTCCCCATTGCTGTTACATTTCGATGTCTTCCCGAGGGAGGAGGGCAGGGTGGCTCCAATCAATGCATGGTATTTGCGCGACCCCACCATTCGTGCCGACTTGATCAAAGCCTTACAGCGATATTTTGACGAGAATGTGGGGTCTGTCCCTTCGGCCATCTCCCTGTGGGAGGCTTTTAAGGTAGTTCTCAGAGGGGAGGCCCTCTCCTCTATCTCCCATGCCCGGAGGCGCGAGCGGGAGGAAGTGACCCGGGTGGAGGCCGAGATTGCGGAGCTGGAGGGTGACCTGGGGAGCGGGGTGACGGATGCCAAGCTGCATGTTCTACACCTCAAGCAGGCGGCCTATAGGGCCCTCGTCACGGAGGCGGCCAGGGGCCTCAGTAGAGAGCAGCAGGGGCGATTGTATGACGTGGGTGATAAGGCTGGCAAATTGATTGCGTGGTTGGATAAGAGGGAGAGAGCGAGTCGTGTGGTTCCTTTGATTGAGAGGATGGATGGTGCGTGTGTCACCGAGCCGGAAGCCATTGTCTCCTGCTTCGCGGATTACTTCCGCGAGGTGTACTCCCCGGTTTCCCCCTGCTTGGAGGAAGATTCCCATGCCCTGCTTCGGGACATCGCGCTGCCCTCCCTTACGGTGGAGGACAGGGATTTGCTGGACGCTCCTCCCACCTCGGACGAAATAGCCCTGGCTATTCGCTCGGTTGCATCCGGCAAGGCCATGGGCCCCAATGGTATCCCCATCGAGCTTTACAAGCTACGCCCGGATGTACTAGCGCCCCACCTGCGCGCGATGTTCCTGGCGGCCCACTCGCAGGGTTCCCTCCCGCCGGACCAGCGTCTGGCTACAATCGTGGTGATCCACAAGGAGGGGAGACCCCGTGAGCGGGTCACATCCTATAGGCCGATCTCGCTCTTGAGCGCGGAGCCCAAAATCCTTGCCAAGGTGTTGGCCACCCGGTTGGTCGGCGTGGTGGGCGATCTGGTCCACCAAGACCAATCTGGCTTTATACCCCATCGCAACACGGCTCTTAATCTGCGACGCTTGCACGGGGTGCTCGCGCGTGTCCCGTTTGTGCGGGAGCCGGCCATTTTGGCGTCCTTAGACGCCACCATGGCGTTTGACACGCTGGAATGGCCATACATCTGGGCGATGCTGGCGAAATTTGGATTTGGACCGGGATTCATTAGCTGGGTCAAATTGTTGTATTCGGGCCCATTGGCGCAGGTGGTGGTGAATGGGCGAGTCTCGGCCCCATTCGCGCTGGGGCGGGGCACGCGTCAGGGTTGCCCCTTGTCGCCGCTCCTGTTTGCACTGGCCTTGGAGCCCTTGGCGGAGTGGCTACGGTGGCACCCTTCTATCCGTGGTCTCCGCTGGACCCCCGAGCATGAGGACCGCGTGTCCCTCTACGCCGATGATATCCTTTTGTATCTCGCCTCCCCGCGTAAATCGCTGATTGTCCTGGTTGATGTTTTGCGCTCCTTCGGTCGTAACTCAGGCCTCGTCATCAACTGGGCGAAATCCTGCGTATATGTGCTTTCCGGGGAGGCTCCGGCCCTACCACGGGACTGCCCGATCCAGATTGCCTCCCAGGGATTCCGGTACCTGGGTATATATATTACTCTAGACCCGGAGGCCCGCTATGAGCGGAACTTGCTACCCCCCCTCCAGCGCTTGAAGGAGGACGTTGCGCGTTGGCGGCGTCTTCCGCTTTCGCCGCTTGGCCGAGCGGCCTTGTTTAAGATGATGTCCTTGCCGCGCTTTCTGTACGCCCTCCAGAACACTATGGACTTGGTTCCGGCGCGCTACTTTCGTGAGGTGGAGAGCCTCCAGCGGCGCCTGTTCTGGGACGGGAGGCCGCGCATTGCTCTGGCTAAATTGACGCTCCCGTGGTACGATGGGGGGGTCGCCCTCCCGGACGTTAAACGGTATTACTGGGCCTCCCAACTAGCTGCAATTAATCATGGCCTTTACGGGCCCGCCTTGAACCCGGCATTTGAAATGGACAAGATGCTCCTGCCCGGTGGCGATTACAATCGAGCACTCTACTCTGGCGCGCCCGACTCCTGTCTGACGGGACCGACGCGTGTCATGGTGCGTGTCTGGCACGCGGCTAATGCAGCTATGGGGTGGAAGGACCGTTTGACCCGGGCGTCACCGCTATATGCGTCTGAGAGGTTGGGCTCCCTGTGGACATCGAAGGGCTTCGAGAAGTGGGACACGATCGGAATCAGCACGGTGGGAGATCTCTGGACGAGGGGGGGATTCAAAACTTTTGAGACGCTGCAGACGGAGTTTCAGCTGCAAGGCAGTGAGTACTTTCGGTACCTACAAGTCCGCCACGCGCTGGGCTCCGTCTTTCCGGATGTCGCGTCCATTCCGGAGTCTTCCCTCCTGGAGGACAGAGTGCTGGATGGCCATGTCCCAGACAGCACAATCTCCCTGATATATAAAAAACTGATTAACGACAGATCGTGCCTGCTGACTAGTCTTCGCGAGGCCTGGGTTGCCGACGGGCTGGAACTGGACGACGAGGATTGGATTTCCGCGGTGGCCTCTCCGAAGGAGGTGGCCATCCCGGCTCGCCTTCGCTTCGTCCAGCTTAAGATCCTTCACCGGGTTTATGTGACGGGGCCAAGGCTTCTACGTATGGGCTTTGCTGGTGACGGATTGTGTAAGCGTGGCTGTGGTGCTTTGGCAACCTTCATGCATATACTGTGGGAGTGCCCAAAGGTGGAGCGATTCTGGCGTGGTGTGCATGAGGTTCTGCGTGTGGTTACGCGTGTCGCGCTGTTGCCTGAAGCGAGGAGATGCTTGCTGAATGTGTGGGAACCAAATGACTATTCGGTCCCGCAGACGCGGTGGGTGACTCTGGGATACATGATAGCTAAGCGTGACATTGCTCAATTGTGGGGATCCCAGAGGCCCCCGGCGGTGTTGGCCTGGAAAGAACATATGGATTGGTGCATGTTTCGTGAAAAGGTGGTGTATGTGGCGAGGGGTAAGCCTGGGGCGTGGGTGAAAATCTGGGGCCCCTGGAACGCCTACCGTGGGGGTATTTGTGAGCCGCCACTGCTACCGGCTGCCTCGCCAGCTCCGTCCCCCTAGCCGACCCCCCTCTCTCAGCCGTGGGCACGTGGTTCCCCAGTCCCTGATCTACTCCCATTCCCCTCCTCAGAGTTTTGCTGCTGGTTGGGATCCCCCACTTACGGAGCACGTGCCGTCACTTTGGATTGCGGGTTGCCTTGCGGGTGTGTTTTTTTTGTGTTGTTCTGTTTTGATAAAAGGAAACCGTATTGTGGGCTTGGGGTTATGCGGCCTGCGCTATTAATGTCTCCTGCTTTACCAATCTGCACCGCCACGAGACTCTCACTGTATGTATGTCATATGCTTTTGTCACTCTAGCGGCCGGCCGGGTGGTTGTAGGCCCATACCTGTAACTTTTTCAAAACGCAATAAACGGTTTCAAAAAAAAAAAAAAAAAAAAAGAAAAAGAGGAGATTGTAGACAGGAGAAAGATCAAATAAAGCCCATTTGAGCTTAAAAACATTGGACGTTTCCTGGCTGAAACGGGTCTGTTGGCATGTATGGTTGTACTACCACTGCCTCTTCCTTCTGCCCACAATGGTGTATTATATTGCCACAGCCTCTCTTGCCAGTCCTGTATTGTTGGTTTGTTGCCCCTGCCCCCCTTTCCACTGCCCTCCATAGTCTGTTGTGCTGCCACTGCCCTTCCTGCCTGCCCAGTGTGGTCAAATTGTTGCATCTGCACTCTCCTACCTGCCTTCAATTTTCAGAGTCCGTGCCCCTGGCCTCTGCCTCTCAACAGTATCCCAATGAACAACTAGATTGCTAACATTCTATATTTATTACAAAAGTGTGGAACGCCTGACGTCATCTTGATGTAATCAAAACTGTAAAACCTAGAGTATTTCCTTTAGAAATTACATATATGAGAGGGTCTTATTTGCATCAAAATTATGGTTAGTGCTCTAAAAAACTAAAATGAGGACATATTTTCTGAGTTTTCAAATAGCGACAAATAACTTTTACATTATTCGTATTCTTTATGTGTTTTTTATCCAGTTGACCACTTGATTAAATGTTGCACCTAGGGGAGAGGATGTGGTGTTACTTTCAGAGCTGCAGACTTTGCAACTGGGGAACCAGGTTGGAGTTTCTGCTCCAGCTCAACATTCTGTGATTCTGGTCAAATCACTTAATCTCCCCATGTCTACAACCAAAATGAATTTGGTCTTGTGTGATGTAACCAATGCTCATGTAAAGCACTCCAATACCTGACAAGTCTGCACTATATAAAACTGCAAATACTCAAAAAATAAGTGTTTTGCACACTTCTGTCATTGGGCTACATGTGGGCTACATCTGGGTGATATGTGTGCTGCATTTGGGCTCTTTTGTCTCTGGTGGCCATCTTGGGAGATTTATTTGTTATGAAGTTTCCTAATTTCCTCATTTACTGCAGTCTCCTCAGTAGGAAATGCTTTCAGTTTTTTACTTTGATTCTATCAAGAAGGTATTCAGATATGTCACACATTTGCCATAAATTCTGAATGTTAGCACTCTAGTTGCTCATTAGATCACTGTAGTAAAGCTACTGCTCACCACGGAAGTCTGCTGCTGGTATTAAAAGTGCATGTTTCAGTCTGCATATCAGAAGTTTTTAATGAAATAGAAGAGGATTTGAGAAGTCACTCAAAATGTGCCCTAATTTTTCTTTCTTCAGCACTAATCATAATTTCTATGGCAAAATGAACCCCCTCATTGTGTTCCTTTTTAAATTAAATGTTTTAAGTGTTACCAGTTTTTTCCAATCAAGATGGCTTCAGGTGTGCCATACTTTTGTCATAAGTAAGACAGTAAGCGCTCTAGTTGTTCTTAAGAACACTCTGGGACATTCTGTCATTGGGCTATACTTGGGCTACATCTGGGTGATATTTGGGCTACATTTGGGCTCTTTTGTCTCTGGTGGCCATCTTGGGAGATTTATTTGTTATGAAGTTTCCTAATTTCCTGCAGTCTCCTCAGTAGGAAATACTTTCAGTTTTTTACTTTGGTTCCATCAAGAAGGCATTCAGATGTGTCACACATTTGCTCTCAATTCTGAATGTTAGCACTCTAGTTGCTCATTAGATCACTGTAGTAAAGCTACTGCTCACCAGGGAAGTCTGCTGCTGGTATTCAAAGTGCATGTTTCAGTCTGCATGTCAGATTTTTTTTATGAAATAGAAGAGGATTTGAGAAGTCAAAATATGCCCTAATTTTTCTTTCTACAGCACTAATCATAAATTCTATGGAAAAATGAACCCCCTCATTTTGTTCCTTTGTAAATTAAATGTTTTAAGTGTTACCACTTTATTCCAATCAAGATGGCTTCAGGTGTGCCATACTTTTGTCATAAGTAAGACTGTTAGCGCTCTAGTTGTTCGTTAGAATACTCTGGGACATTCTGTCGTTGGGCTATACTTGGGCTACATCTGGGTGATATTTGGGCTACATTTAGGCTCTTTTGTCTCTGGTGGCCATTTTGGGAGACTTATTTGTTATGATGTTTCCTAATTTCCTCATTTACTACAGTCTCCTCAGTAGGAAATGCTTTCAGTTTTTTACTTTGATTCCATCAAGAAGGCATTCAGATGTGTCACACATTTGCCATAAATTCAGAATGTTAGCACTCTAGTTGCTTATTAGATCACTGTAGTAAAGCTACTGCTCACCAGGGAAATCTGCTGCTGGTATTGAAAGTGCATGTTTCAGTCTGCATGTCAGAATTTTTTAATGAAATAGAAGAGGATTTGAGAAGTCACTCAAAATGTGCCCTAATTTTTCTTTCTGCAGCACTAATCATACTTTCTATGGCAAAATGAACCCCCTCATTTTGTTCCTTTTTAAATTAAATGTTTCAAGAGTTACGACTTTATGCCAACCAAGATGGCTTCAGGTGTGCTATACGTTTGTCATAAGTAGAACTGTTAGCGCTCTAGTTGTTCTTTAGAACACTCTGGGAAGCTGCCGTAGAATACAAAGGAATCAACTGACAGTCTCTTCCCTTGTTGGATGTACATGTTTTACTGAGAATGTCAGACTTTATTCTCACATGACTGAGAAAGATAATGTGAATTTACAAAAAATATGCTCTCAGTTTAGCTTATAGATCACCTTCCAAACCTCTGTGGGAAACGCATGAGAAAATAGTTTTCTCTCAAACATGATTCATGATATCACACCAGAAGGCTTTTTCACATGGTAAAATCACCTTAGAACACACCACAATTCCTAAAATGAGTATGGTACCATCAACAAATGATTTATAATGTAACTAAAGTCTTAAAACCTTCTATTAACTGCAATGCTTTTTAATGAGGTGCTATCATGTTTATTGGTCCCAAGATGGCTGCCAACACTTCTTGGATGAAGTGCTGACAGCCAATCAGATCTCACGATGAGATGTGTGGTTAGGCTCCGCCCAGATATATATGTGATTTTACTTTTTATTTTCTCAGGAACTACTGAACGGATTTACACCATATATGCAAAAGGCACATGCCTGACCTGAGGACTACCTCTTTGCCAAATTTCAAGTAATTCTGTTCAGCCGTTCGGGCTGTACCTTCGACTAAAGGTCCTATGGGAAAATGCATGGGGAAAACGCGTTTTGGGAGCCCCCTTTTTTCTCGGCCCCCGCTTGACGAATCACCCCGAGACTTTCAGGGTAGGAGCTGAGCGGAGCGCCCCATTAGTTTTGAAAATTTCACGAAGATAAGTCAACCGGCGCCAAAGTTATTCAAAATAGAATTTTCAGATTTCCTATGGGAACTCGGTCCTAACAATAACTATCTACTGGCGACCGCCAGTAGATAATATACACATACATATATATAAATGCATATGCATATATATGCATATATATATGTGCATATGTGTGCGTGTAGAGAGAGGTAGAGAGGTAGAGGTGTAGAGGTAGAGAGGTAGAGGTAGAGAGGTAGAGAGTAGTAGAGAGAGAGGTAGAGAGTAGAGGATGAGTAATAGAGAGTAGAGAGTGAGTAGTAGAGAGTAGTAGAGTGAGTAGTAGAGAGTGAGTAGTAGAGAGTGACTAGTAGAGATTAGTAGAGAGTGGGTAGTAGAGAGTGAGTAGTAGAGAGTGAGTAGTAGAGAGTGAGTCGTGGAGAGTGAATAGTAGAGTAGTACAGAGTAGTAGAGAATGAGTAGTAGAGAGTAGTAGAGAGTGAGTAGCAGAGAGTGAGTAGTAGAGAGTAGAGAGTGAGTAGTAGAGAGTAGAGTGTGTAGTAGAGAGTAGCAGAGTGTGAGTAGTAGAGAGTGAGTAGTAGAGCGTAGAGTGAGTAGTAGAGAGAAGTAGAGTGAATAGTAGAGTAGTAGAGAGTAGTAGAGAGTGAGTAGTAGAGTAGTAGAGAGTAGTAGAGAGTGAGTAGTAGAGTAGTAAAAGAGATAGTAGTAGAGAGTGAGTAGTAGAGAATGAGTAGAGAATAGAGTAGCAGAGAGTAATAGAGAGTGAGTAGTAGAGAGTAGTAGAGAGTGAGTAGTAGAGAGTGATTAGTAGAGTGTAGAGAGTAGTAGAGAGTGAGTAGTAGAGAGTGAGTAGTAGAGTGTGAGTAGAGAGTACTAGAGTGTGTAGTAGAGAGTGAGTAGTAGAGATTGAGTAGTAGAGAGTGAGTAGTAGAGAATTAGTCGAGAGTAGAGTAGTAGAGAATAGTAGAAAGTGAGTAGTAGAGAGTAGTAGAGAGTGAGCAGTAGAGAGTGAGTAGTAGAGAGTGATTAGTAGAGTGATTAGTAGAGTAGTGGAGAGTAGTAGAGAGTGAGTAGTAGAGAGTGGGTAGTAGAGAAGTAGAGAGTAGTAGAGAGTGAGTAGTAAAGAATTAGTAGAGAGTAGAGTAGTAGAGAGTGAGTAGTTGAGAATTAGTAGAAAGTGAGTAGAGAGTAGTAGAGAGTGAGTAGTAGAGAGTGAGTAGAGCGTGCGTAGAGAGTGAGTAGAGTAGTAGAGAGTGAGTAGTAGAGAGTGAGTATTAGAGAGTAGGAGAGAGTGAGTAGTAGTGAGTAGGAGAGAGTGAGTAGTAGAGAGTAGTAGAGAATGAGTAGAGTATAGTAGAGAGTGAGTAGTAGAGAGCGAGTAGTAGAGTAGTAGAGAGTGAGTAGTAGAGAGTAGTAGAGTGAGTAGTAGAGAGTGAGTAGTAGAGAGTGATTAGTAGAGAGTAGTAGAGAGTGGGTAATAGAGAGTGAGTAGTAGAGAGTAGTAGAGAGTGAGTAGTAGAGAGTGAGTAGTAGAGAGTAGTGGAGAGTGAGTAGTAGAGAGTAGTAGAGAGTGAGTAGTAGAGAGCGAGTAGTAGAGAGTGAGTAGTAGAGAGTAGAGAGTGAGTAGTAGAGAGTAGAGTGTGTAGTAGAGAGTAGCAGAGTGTGAGTAGTAGAGAGTGAGTAGTAGAGAGTACAGTGAGTAGTAGAGAGTAGTAGAGTGAGTAGTAGAGTAGTAGAGAGTAGTAGAGAGTGAGTAGTAGAGTAGTAGAGAGTGAGTAGTATTAGAGATAGTAGTAGAGAGTGAGTAGTAGGGAATGAGTAGAGAGTAGAGTAGCAGAGAGTAATTGAGAGTGAGTAGTAGAGAGTAGTATAGAGTGAGTAGTAGAGAGTGAGTAGTAGAGAGTGAGTAGTAGAGAGTCATTAGAGAGTAGTAGAGTGAGTAGTAGAGAGTGAGTAGTAGAGATTGAGTAGTAGAGAGTGAGTAGTAGAGAGTGAGTAGCAGAGAATTAGTCGAGAGTAGAGTAGTAGAGAATAGTAGAAAGTGAGTAGTAGAGAGTGATTAGTAGAGAGTGATTAGTAGAGAGTGAGTAGTAGAGAGTGAGTAGTAGAGAGTGATTAGTAGAGTGATTAGTAGAGTAGTGGAGAGTAGTAGAGAGTGAGTAGTAGATAGTGAGTAGTAGAGAAGTAGAGAGTGAGTAGTAGAGAGTGAGTAGTAGAGAGTGAGTAGTAGAGAGTGAGTAGTAGAGAATTAGTAGAGAGTAGAGTAGGAGAGAGTGAGTAGTAGAGAATTAGTAGAAAGTGAGTAGAGAGTAGTAGAGAGTGAGTAGTAGAGAATTAGTAGAAAGTGAGTAGAGAGTAGTAGAGAGTGAGTAGTAGAGAGTGAGTAGAGCGTGAGTAGAGAGTAAGTAGAGTAGTAGAGAGTGAGTAGTAGAGAGTGAGTATTAGAGAGTAGGAGAGAGTGAGTAGGAGAGAGTGAGTAGTAGAGAGCAGTAGAGAGTGAGTAGTAGTGAGTAGGAGAGAGTGAGTAGTAGAGAGTGAGTAGTAGAGAGTAGTAGAGAATGAGTAGAGTATAGTAGAGAGTGAGTAGTAGAGAGCGAGTAGTAGAGTAGTAGATAGTAGTACAGTGTGAGTAGTAGAGAGTGAGTAGAGAGTATTAGAGAGTGAGTAGTAGAGAGTGAATAGTAGAGAGTAGTAGAGAATGAGTAGAGTAGTAGAGAGTAGTAGAGAATGAGTAGAGTAGTAGAGAGTGAGTAGTAGAGAATGAGTAGTAGAGAGTAGTAGAGAATGAGTAGAGTAGTAGAGAGTGAGTAGTAGAGAGTAGTAGAGAGTGAGTAGTAGAGAGTAGTAGAGAGTGACTATTCTATGATTTCCATCGTAGTCCAGTCCTCAGTTTAATACATCTCATGAGGAGAAGTAAATTGATGATGGTTGGACCTCTTTCTGCTGCAAATACCGGTTTGTGCCTGAAAAGATATTTCAACAAGATAGGCATAAATTGTCCGATTTTCTCCGAATAAATTGTGAAACTAATTAGGTAGGCAAATAACTGGTTTTCACACTTCACACTGGGTTATAACATGCACAACGTGTGCGTAATTGCACATTTCAAGATCTGCAGCTCGGACACTTCTGCAGTAGGGGGCGCTCCCCTGAGCTGAATGCACCCTCATATCTCCCTTTGTCTCCAGGGGGCGTGGTTTACAGGAAGGCAGGTCAAACTACAGTCCAGCCAGACAGACAGTGACCACACGCAGGGTCTCTTGAGGGCCTGGGAGATGCCCACGCAAGTGCCTGGGTGTGGCGGGGGCCACGCTGCTCCCTCCAGAAGCCAATATTCCACACTTTGAAATCCAGGCATGAATGATCTCTCGTCTCTGGTCCTAGAATATTTCTAACAGAAAAATTGACTATTCTATGATTTCCATCGTAGTCCAGTCCTCAGTTTAATACATCTCATGAGGAGAAGTAAATTGATGATGGTTGGACCTCTTTCTGCTGCAAATATCGGTTTGTGCATGAAAAGATATTTCAACAAGATAGGCTTAAATTGCCCGATTTTCTCCTAATAAATTGTGAAACTAATTAGGTAGGCAAATAACTGGTTTGCACACTTTACACTGGGTTATAACATGCACAACGTGTGCGTAATTGCACATTTCAAGATCTGCAGCTGGGAATCCGGTGCAAATTGCGCACCGCTTGTCACTACGTTCTGTGAAATCTGCAATTAGCAGGTGCGCAGTTTGCACCCACGACTGCATCCAAATTGAACTCAGCTCCTACATGTTTTACAATAATAACCGTTATTTTATTACTCTTGGCTGTTCTTCTGTGAGTCAAGCACTTTATGTTTAGCGGAACAACATATACCAAATGAGGTATCTTTAAACCTTTTAGAAAAACAGATTGGGAAGGCAGCCGCTGTAAACAAGCAGCTGTGTCTCAGAGAGACAGACGGAAGGGGAAACAAATAGTGCTTCCCCAGTAAATAAAGGCACTAGTGTAACGCCGCCGGTAAAAGATCCAATCCCGCAGGGCGTAGATAAAAGTAGGCAGGGTGGCAACAATAAGGGAGTGACATGCCTGCAGTGCAATCATTGCACTGCCTTTGGCACAATTCATGACGCAAAACAACGCCCACGAATCAAAAGTTAAGGCGGAGCTGGGACGAGGCTTCTGGAATCGTATCTATTCCAAGAAGCCTCGTATGACGAAGCAGCGCATGCGCTGCCTACGTCAGGCCGAGACCTAACCATGCTACTTATTTTTATTTTTAAATGTGCAGTCCTCCAAAACTTCAGCAAAAATATATAGAAAATTATAAATACATTTTTTCAACTGTTAACTGTAAATAGGTAGGGGACAACAATAAAACCCAAGGCTCTAACCCAGAACCCAGAGAAAGTGTTCTAAAAACTAGGGGTGGGCGGAATTTGCGAAATTCACTTTCGCAAATTATCGCGAAAATGTTAAAAATCTCCGCAAACACGCGGAAATATCGCGAAGATGCGGAAATTTTATTCCCGCCCGTTCGCGGTATTTTCTGCGTGGTCGCGGCTCGCCAACTTACCCATGCGTTTGCTCGCGGGCTTGGCCATCTTGTTTTCACTTATCTCGCGGTGCATGATCGCGAGAAGAAAGACGTGATCGCACGACGAATGACGTTACTGCGGGCGCGAACTGTCGCGAGACAGCGCAAATGGCTACCAACAATCCAACATCTCGTGGAGAACGCGACCGTATCGGGAAAACTTGTCGGCGAACGCGGGGATTCAGGTAAGGTGATCGTGCGCACGCGAGAATATATTATTTTACAGCGCGAGCAAGCTAAAAATTTCCGGTAAAATGCGGATCGTGGAAATTTTGACATTTTCGCGCTCTCCGCGGAACACAAAAATGTCAAATTATCGCAATTTCCGCGAGCGGAACAGATTTTTAGCCCAGGCCTACTAAAAACTATATGGCTGTCTTTTACATTTAGTAAAAAAAAGTCATTAGCCAATCAGATACTGCCTTGTTATCAGCATGTACAGTGGTATAACCCAGTATACCTCGGCACACTATATTACTACGTATTTTCACACTTTAATATTACTTTTACTATTTACACCTGCCAAAAAAAATTGCATTTACACCTCATAATCTACATTCCACGCACATTAATCTACATCCGTTGACCCACTTACAGGCTACGTCTGTTTCAAGTACCACACTCCACAGTATGCCACTCCACTCTATGCCACTCCACTGCACGTGGTTACACTCTATGCCACTCCACTCTACATCACTACACTATACGCCACTCCAGTCTATGGTAAACCACTGTACGCCACTCCACTGTTTACTAATCCACTCTACACCACTCCACTCTACCACACTCCACTCTACGCCGCTACACTCTAAACCACTCCACAGTACAGTATTACACTCTACGCAAATCCATTCTATGACACTGCAGTGAATGCCACTACATTATATGCCCCTCCATTATACGTGACTCCACTCTATGCTGTTCCACTCCTCGCAACTCCGCTGTACAACACTACACTGTAAGCTATTCCACTCTATGCCACTCCACTGTACACACTGTACTGTATTTTATTCCACTGAACTCCACTTCACTCTATGCCTCTGCGCTGTACAATATTACGCTGTACATCACTCCATTCTGTGTCACTCCACTCCATGCCACTACAGTGTACGCTACTACACTGCATGGTGCTGCAGTGTATGCTATTACACTGTACAAGACTTCACTCTATGCCTCTCTACTCTTCACTATTCCACTATATGGCACTCCAGTATGCATCCACTGTACACCACTACAGTCAACATTATTGCACTCTACACCACTCCACTGTACACTACTCCACTGCATGCCACTCCACTGTACAGCACTCCACTCTACGCCACTACAGTCTAAGCTGTTCCACTCTACACCACTACACTGTACCTCACTTCACTCTATGCCACTCCACTGTACGTCATTCAATTCTAAACAACTGTACTGTACGCTATTTCACTGCATGCCACTACACTCTACCACACTCAACTCTATGTCACTCAAATTTACACCACTCCACTCTACATCATGCCATTGTGCCCCACTCCGGTCTGCAGCACTTCTCTCCATGACATTCTACTGTCCGCTATTCCATTGTACACAACTACACTCTATGCCACTCCACTGTATACCACTCCACTCTATGCCACTCCACTCAACACTATTCCACAGTACTCAACTACACACTCCACTGTACCCCACTCCACTGTATTCTATTCTATTGTATGCTGCTCCACTGTACGCTACTACAGTCTAAGCCACTCCACAATACAACACTCCACTACACCACTCCACTGTGCACAATTCCACTCTATGCTGTTCCACTGTATGCAACTCACTCTGCGCCACTCCACTCTAAGCTATTCCACTCCACTCCACTTCACGGTATGCCACTCCAATATACTATAATCCACTTTATGCCAGTCCACTCCATGTCACTCCACTCTACGCTATTCTACTGTATACCTCTCCGCTGTATGCTATTTCACTCTACAATTCTCCGCTGTATTCTATTCCACTCTACCATACTCCACGGTATGCCACTCCAGTCTGGGCCACTCCACCACCCTCCACTGCAGTGGCAGTTGACTGAACACTACTCCAATCTACGTTATTCCCCTCTACACCATTCCACTGTACGCCACACAAATCTACGCTACTCCAATGTATGCCTGTCGACTATATTCCACTTCACTGTACGCTATTCCACTGTATGCCACTCCACTGTACGCACTCCACTGTATGCCACCCCACCCCCCTCTATGCCGCTCCAACTTACGCTATTCCACTATTTGGCACTCCACTCTGTGCTACTCCACTGAACAACACTCCATTATACGCCACTCCACAATGTCCTGTTCCACTGTAAGCAACTACACTCTACGCCTACTGCACAATATGCAATTGTACTATATCACACTCCATTGTCCGACATTCCAGTTTACACCACTTTACTGTACACTACTCCACTCTATGCTACTCCACTCTACTCTATTCCATGCTACACCACTCTGCTGTACAACACTCCACTCTACACATTTACGCTATTTAACTGTATGCCACTCACTGTACGCAACTCCACTCTACCACACTCCACTCTATGCTATTCCACTGTACACCCCTCTACTGTAACCCACTCCACTCTGTGCCACTCCACCGTACTCTACTCCATTTATGCCAATCTACTCCGCTATTCTACTGTGTACAACTCCACTTAATTCCACTTCACTCTATGCTATTTCACTGTACACCATTTTACTCTATGCCACTACAGTGTATGTTACTGCACTGTACGCTACTCCACTCTATGCTATTTCACTCTTTGGCACTGCAGTGTACGCTATTCCAGTCTATGCTATTCCACTATATGCAACTCCACTCTGCGCCACTCGACTGCACACCAGTACACTGTACGCTATTCCATTGGGAGCCACTCCACTCTACTCCTCTCCACTGTACACTATTACACAGCATGTAACTCCACTGTATGCCGCTCAAGTCTACAATGCTCTATGCCACTAGACTCTACAGCACACTCTACAACACTCTAGTCTATTCTACTCTCCCTCACTTCTTTGTACAATACTGTACTTTACTCTATGCTATCCACTGTATTCCATTCTACAACAGTTTCCCATACTCTAGGACACGGTATACCATTCCACTGTACGCCACGCCACGCCACTCCAGTTTAAGATACTCCATTCTATTATAAGACACACCATGCCACTCCACTGTATAACACTTTACTCCACTATACGCAACTCCACTTCACAATTCCACTCTACAACACTAGACTCTATGAAATTAGACTGTTGACACCATCCTTCACTATACTCAATGACACTGAACTTACCAACACTCAATTAAATCACACTCAACACTGTGATTGCAAACACATTTACAATATGTAGACTTCTCGCATCAATCACCACACTTCATTAACTATATCTCGCCACTCTACCACGCACTTTGCTCTCTGAAATGGGATAATTTGAGATTAAATAAGTGTTATTATGACTGCTAACATGCTATAAGTCAAATAATTTGCAAATGTATATACATATGATGGACAAAGGGCAAGTTATAGTTAGTGTAGTGTGACTAGTAATACGAGAAGACTGTGTTTCTGAGGTGCGCAACAAATAGTTAAAGCTGGTGCATACAATATAAATGTAAGTTAGAACCGGTAATGCGTAAATTAGACATTTATGTTAGAATTATACCTTTAGAATTTCTAAAGTTTGTCAAGTTTAAGATGGGTTTGTATAGAAAGAATACGTCAAGTTTTTCTATTAGCTTTAACCTTTGGTTATTCCATTAAAAAAAATATCAACCTGCCTGACGCAAGAACAACACTAGTGCATAGTAAATCTGGGCCCTAATGCCTTCCCTAACTATACTGTCAATTTAACCTTTGTTTTCTCAGTTAATGTCTGAGGTTTTCTTACCATAAAGTAAGATAATATACCATACTTAACTATAACATCACTTTAACCTTTGGTTTTTTAATGAATTTAAATTTTTAGGTCTCGGCTAGCGTAGGCTGCGCAGACATGCGCAGTCTCGCTAGCGAGATTGAACGTTTTAGGTTAGATTTCCCTAGTGGGCTTTAAGCCCCGCCCCTCCTTTCTATTGTCTGGCGTCACCGTTTATGGTAAACGGTGGCCAGCCATTTGAAAGGAGCCTTTGTGACGTACACTTTTCGCTTTTAGAGCCGTCCCAGTTGGACTGGCTGCCCCGACTTACTGCTGGCGTAAAAGGTTTTCTTATCTTTATGGGGCCAAACACATGGCCCCATAAAGATAAGAAACCAGTCATGCGAGCCAGTCCAACTGGGACGGCTCGCAAGCCAGTCCGGGTGCAAGAGCGGGCAGGAGGAGAGCCAGCAATAGTAGCGGGCAGCAGCATGAAGGCGAGCTCAGGAGAGATGCATGTCGGCGAGGAACCTGAAGGATGGCCCTTTCATGTGATCTGGGAGGATGGATGGACGGAAGGCTCATGATCTCACGACTTGGAACTTACCAGCGCCTGCAGTGAGTACAGCAGTGCTCAGTAGAAGATGGCGGCATTACCTTAGGATGGCCAGCCGCTGCATTGTAGGTCGGTGCGGGCGCTGGTGCCCCTGAAATGGTTGTAGACAATGTCTCCGGACATTATGTGGTGAAGGTAAGCACAACAGCAAGGTTCCGGTTAACAACGTAAGTCACGGGAGCACAGTGTAGCCATGGGTTAATGCTTTGGCATACCGGGTAAAGTTGTTCGGGCTCCAGAAGAGTTGCTAGAGCACAAGATTTACCAGAAGGCTCTAGATTTCAAACGGGGAGAATCCAGCTTGGCATTATTTAGGGCTCAATGCGGCAGAGAGTGATTATCTCAGCGCCCCTGCCCTGTTTACTGTTGGGCAGAAACGGTTATCACGAGGTGAGCACAGGTTGTTATTTTGTTAACAGTAATGGACGCTGTGCGCACAGCACCAATGGGAAACCGCTAAAAATGGCATCGAAGCGCGAGAGACTCATGGCGAAATCTTCTTGTAATTTGTATACAAGCCTCCCGTACTGTAGCGGGGAGCCACCGGCCTATTTACAATGTTAGGATTTTACCTGCTTTGATGCATACCACTAAAATAAATCTGCTTCCAGACCCAAAATGGCGACCTAGCGGTGAGCAAGAACTCTTGAAGTTTTCCATCAGTTTAAACAAAACGAGAATTCACCCAATTAAAAATGGCCGGCAATCTGAAGCAGGGTCTTTCAGTCTCCGTTTAAAGTTTACGGTGTTACGGCAGAGTCTCTGTTGAATGGAGATAGTTCCCAATACAAGATGGCCGTAACGCCCTCTTATATCCTACAGTAGGTCAGGGGTCAATGAAAGATGGCTGTGCCCATCAGAGGAGCAGCGCGAGCTTTGAGCCGTAGGAACCGGAGAGGCACTGTAGCTGGCCAAGAAGAGGCGCTAACTGAGGTTTCGGGGGCATGGGGACTGGCCCAGAAATTGCGAGCGGAGAAGAGAAGTGTGGAAGAGGGACGACAGATAAAGGGGGCACCAGGAAAGGAGGTGAGGCAGTGCGCAATGATGTGCTATCTGTCGAGTTTTCAGTTTGCCCATGTATATCACTTAAATGTTTTCAACGTGTTTTTGTGTGATATTTTATTGCATATGCGTGACATTCTAAGTGCAGCACACTTTACTTGAGCAACGGAGGAATTAGAACGACAAGAACAACAAGCATTGAAAATGCAATAGGTATTGCCTTTGATTAAGTTAAAGCCATTTGCTTTGCTAATAATATTCTATAGCAAAGCAAATGGCTTTAACTTAATCAAAGGCGAGACCTATTGCATTTTTAATGCTTGTTTTTTAAGGTAACGTAACATCTTATTGGTATGCCTAGCTATCAAGTCTTTTTAACCTTTGTCTTTTCAGTAAATTTCAGTAAATTTATGTTTTTTTAATCATATTCACCCAGGTCCCTCACTGAGCATAGCCAACGTCCCCAAGGTCATGCAACCCCCTTGGTTTGTTTTGGGCATTTCATAAATGCCTCAAAATATGTAGGATTCTAGGTACTTGAAGAATATTACATGATAACGACCAAGAGAATTCTATCGCTAAATTTGACAGACAGGGCCACCATGTGCAGACTGTCATAAATGCAGGTGGTGAAAATGAAGTGCCGGTGCCAAGCACCAGAAACCACTGGCTCAAATTAAGCACTGGTTCTATTGAGCCACCGTTATTTTCACCATGATTTAAAATGCATGTATGGTTGTCAATACAATTTTTAAAAGTACTGAAATTCGCAAGTTATGTTTAGAAGCACAAACTATAACTCACACAACAGTCATACAAACCGTACCATGCATGACCTCACCCTTAATGAGACAGATGCAGTTATAAATGTAAATAATCTTACAGATGAGATTACATATCACATTACCCACACCGCTTTGACAGAGACAACTATGAATGAAGTACCGATAATAGGTTTATTGCTTAAAGTTCAATTAAATTTATTTAGGGGTTGGTATTTATTGGTTTACATAATGTGAGATCATAAACATTGCATTTGGTGAGCGAGTTATGATTTGGTTGGCTGTTGGTCACACATAAGTCGTGTCGTCTACCATGTTCAACTCTTGGCCGATTATCTTTTGCCAGTGCCATTGCAAATGAATGTTTTGTGCATGGCAGGTGACATGAGTTATAGTCTGAGTTGTGCGTTGCATACCACACCTGCCAAATTTCAATAGTTTGTCACGTTTGAGCCAGAACCATAAGGTAGATTTTGAGTGTGTTTTTCTAGAGTGAACTATTGTGTGTTTTTTTATAATACACTTATTCTGACCCCCCACTGTGCAGGCCTTTGGCCGTTTCCTGGTTCTGCACCAAACCCACTATGAATTACCAAGCATGGACAGAGGAGTCTGGCCGCAGGTCTTAGCGAGTGGCAAGGCCCTAATGCCAAACAACTGCGGACTGACAACACCCACTTATTTCTCTCCCCCTTTCTGTAATTTCTTTCTCTGCCACTCTCTTTCTCTCTATCCCTATGCCTCACTTCCTGTTTTACTCACTTATTATAATTCATTTATAAAGTTAAAAATCATATCCAATTTTCAACTTTTCTAAAAAGTTGGAGACATCCACTACTTAAAATAGCAGCTTGTATGATCGCGATTGTGTTTTGACTCGTCAATCATAACATTTTATCTGTTCTTTTCTTTTACAGTTACTCAGGTTTTCTAGTTCCCTACCAGCACTTCACTAGGATCAAACATGTCTTATGGTGCCCCCCTTTTGCTGAGCAAATTGTATTTCCAGACCACAAAAGAAGCGAAATGGAATCCATTCGCGAATTTAAGATGCAAAAGAAAAAAAATGCACAGAGCCCTTCTCCTGTCAGTTACATTTGTCAAAAAAATCGAACGTGATTGACAGGAGTGTTAACTCCTTCAAGCCCACCCAGCCCCTTTTTTAAAAAGCTTATATCTCAAAAAGTACAGAAGGGATTTTCATCAAACCAAAAATAGTAAGCTTTTTGATAATAATTTCTATTTCATGCTAAGTTTGGTGTAAATCCACCAGTTGTTTTTGAGGTAGGTGTGAGGAAAATTACCTATGGGAATTAAAATAGAAAACATCATTTTTCACCCCCTAATTCTTTTCCTCCTGCACGGAAGTGCACTCTATTTGGTATGCCTTATCTGACAACGCTGTTCGACTTTTAACTTCTGTGCAGTGCCATCCACTGAAAGCAAAGTTATAAAAACAAAATTCTTTTCAATGGAATGCCTGCGCCGGCAATTGGACCAAGAGCCACACGCATTGAAAATGCCCTTATCCAGCTAGAGTCAGACATAGCAAACGTGACTGGTACCCAGCATGCCCTAGATAAGCTGAAGCATGATCATGCGCAAATCATGGAACGGTTACGATGCATAAATTATGCCGCACATGCAGCGCGCACCCATGCAGCAGCAGATAGAGTGAGTAGGCACTGGGGAGACTGATTAGGCAGGCACGTGCTCGTCCTCGCGCACTTGCGTAGCGATCGACTACGGGTTACCTAATAAGTGGCCAGCATGACTTTCACAAAGAGTTCATAGGCCACTATGCTACAAATTAGCCCTTTGGGTAGCGCCCCAGAACTAGACTCGTATCTGTCCCCGCTACCGCTGCCTACAGTATTGGCAGAGCAACGAGCAGAACTAGGGGAGCCGATCACGCTACTGGAGGTGCAGGCGGCCAAACAGGCGCTGGCGACCGGTAAGGCACCTGACCCTGACGGCTTCCCCGCCAAGTACTATAAAGCATGCCTGATCCGCGCCTGCTTTCCGTGTGCCGTGGCGTACAGGAGTCGTCTATCCTGCCGAAGTCACTCCGCAAATCGCTGCTGATCTCTCTTCTTAAGCCGGACAGGGACCCAGAAATGTTGGGCTCCTACAGGCCTCGAATACGTACTATAAGGTGTTGGCCAAAATACTAGTGTGCAGACTAGCTCCCCTGGTGCCACAGTTAGTGCACGCAGATCAAAACGGCTTTGTACCTGCTCGCTGCACGTCATTGAATATATGTTGATTCTTCAGGGTGGCACACTACTCTGGTGAGAGATGGACACGCTCGGGTTGCCTAGTTCGCAACCCGGAAAAGGCGCTTGACACCCTGGAATGGGACTTTTTGTTCGCTACCCTTAACAGATTTGAGCTGGGGGAAAACTTCCTGGGACTGGTTAAACTGCTGCACACACAACCCACAGCCAAAATCAAGACAGGCCCACACATGTTGCAGTCGATTTCAATCGAACGTGGCACCAGGCAGAGATGCCCGCTCTCCGCGTTGCTATTCGTGCTCGCCATTGAGCCATGTCTCTTCGCCAGACTGGCGCAGAATGGGGTATCCCTCTGGGTGATAGTATGCACGCAGTCTCTCTGTATGTAAATGACCTCCTGATCTACCTCCGGGATGTGCCTAGCCCATGCGTGACGATCGAAAGGGCGCCTCACTGTCAGGGCTGCGAGTAAACTAGGGGGAAGTCGTGCTTGTATCCCTTCTCCAAGGCTACCCCGGATCCGTAATTGGTACTCGGTGGTACACAGGTGCCGTGGCACAACTCGGCTTTCTGTTATCTAGTGGTCCATGCATACCGCCAGCAGGAAGACCTTCTGGAAGGTAACCTCATGCGGGCCGTGACAGTGGTGAGGTCTCTGGTGTCTTTTTGGTGCACCCTCTCATTGGCCACCATGGCTCGTATAGTACTCCTGAAAATGGTGGTGCTCCCTCGGCTACTTTGTCACTTCACAAACCTGCCAGCGTACGTCAGATTCTCGTTTTTCCTTGCTCTAGAGCAGGACCTGAGGCAACTCATATGGCACGGAATGCGTAATACAGTAGCATTAGCGAAACTTTACTTACCCATTGACCAAGGCGGATTAGCAATCCCCAACATAGAGCACTACTATTTGGCATCGCAGCTGCAGTGGGCAGCCTGCTGGATTGGTGGCCGGCAGTTGGCGGACACTGCCATGCAACAACCTGGTCATACGCAGTCCCAAATTATGGTCCTGTTTCACCCCGCTAGGAAAGGTGCAGTTCCGACTCAGCTCCTGACTTCGGTTGCCTACAGATGTTTTTGTCGGAGCCTAAAGCTCATGCCATATCCCCCTCCCTCCCATACTAGGCACACAAACTAGCCGCCGCGCGGTCTCAGCAACGGAGCTTGTCACCTGGGAAGTGGCAGGGCTGTTGACCCTGGGAGACCTTTATCAGGACCAACTAGTGCCATTCCACACACTGGCTGAAGACTGGCTGGACAGTGGCCTGCCGCAGGGCCAATTCCTCTTATATGCCACGCTTACACAGGTGCCTCGTGCTTTGTTGGGTGACATGGCTCATGAGCCTGTGACCCATCTTACCATTCAATACCTACACGAACTGGGCACAGACAGACACCTTACTAAATGGTTCGCTGAGTCCCTATACACACATTCGGCACAACCGCTGGCGTCCCTCAGGCAGTGCTGAGAAGCGGATTTGCAGAGGCAATGCACCGACTGTGAATGGTCGGCCATATTAGAGGGGCCAACACATATTCCCAGGAATGCCCGGTTCCGCTAATACAGTATTACATACTGCAGAGGGCATATATGACACCAGACAAGATTAATAGGTATTTCAATCGGGCAGATGCCAAGTGTTCTAGATGTGGATTGCTGGATGCAGACCTTTTACATATGCAGTGGGCCTACACAGCTCTCACCTCCTTTTGGAGAGCAGTCACAACACATTTGGCCGAGTGCACAGGTCGTACAGTAGCATGCTCCTGGGACACCTGTGTACTAGGCCTGTATTGGGGAACAAAAAAGCATAAAGTAACGTCTCGATTTATAGACCTTGGGCTCATCGTAGCCAAGCGCTTAATCACAAGGTGCTGGAAGTCACCGGAGACGCTGGATGTAAAAGCCTGGCTGCAGTTGCTGACCTGCTGAGCGCAGGCGGAGACTGTAGCCCTGCGACAAGAGGACACACTAGGTCTGCGGGTGCTCCCACTGGCGGAAGCATGTGATGCGATTCTGCTGGATATCCAGAGTCCAGGGCAAGACGATCCGGCGGCGCCTAGGGCTCCCACATAATGCATGGACCAAGCGGACTGCGCTGGGCGCGCTGGCCGCCATTGGGAATCCCACAGGACAGACGACTGTGATACCCCGCTTACTATGCACCTCGCGTTCATAGCCAGGACATGTTATATAAACCCATTCAGCAGTGGCTAGATTCACATACCCTAAGTAGATAGATACGAAGCGTGTACATTAGTAGGACACAGCACGGAGGAAGCATTGGGGAACCAGCTCGGGCAGGGGTACCGCGACATGCGTTAAGTGATACAACACAAAAATGTCCCAGTTAATACATCCCCTGTTTCTTTAAACATTAGCGTTCACGATACATGTTATATGAATCGTGAACAATATAAGGCATACATGCTCTCCGTACGCAGATCCTCATCAGTGTGCGTTCAATTATACAAATGTGTGCATGCATGCAATTTGAACAGAAGTTTGTCAAACTGTATCTAAAATGTTAAAACTCAATAAACAAAAAAAAGTCCTTTTCAATAGAATGTGTCTGAATCATAACTACACAGTGGTGATTGACTATATATATATTCACTGAAAAAAAAACAAAGACTACGGGGACATTATAGTTAGGCTCATATTTCACACATACAAAACTAGTGACATTCAGCAGTTATACTTACCTGGGCTAATTATAACTTACACCCCCGCAATGCACTGCTTATGACCTCACATATTACATCACTCATGACATGGTCAGTGACATCACTCATGACATCACTGACTGGTTTTGTACGTGTTAAATCTGAGCCTAACTATAACGTCCTTGTAACCTTTGGCCTTTTCAATGAATTTCAACGTTTTCTTTTATTCTATTTCCTAACTATAACATCCCTGTAACCTTTGGTTATTTCAGTGAATTTCTAGGTTTTTTTAATGTTGTTTCCTAACTACAATATCCCTATAACCTTTGTTGTTTAAGTGAATTTCCAAGGTTTTTTTACATTTTATTTCCTAACTGTAACCTTCAAGAGTGTGTGAGTAAGTGCATGAGTGTCTCAATGGGTGTGTAAGTGTCTCAATGGGTGGGTGAGTGGGTTTGTGAGTGTCTGTACAGGGCTGGGAGTGGCTGCACAAGTGTCTCAATGGGTGTGTGAGTGGGTGCGTGAATGTCTGAATGAGTCTGTGAGTGGATGTGTGAGTCAATGGGTATCTGAGTGGGTGCATGAGTGTCTGAGTGAGTGTCTCAGTGGGTCTGAAAGTGGATGTGAGAGTGTCTAAGTGGGTTTCTGAGTCCCTCAAAGAGTGTGTGTATCAGTCTGTGAGTGAGTGCAAAAGTATCTGAGTGGTTCTGTGAATGGGTGTGCTAGTCTCTGAGTGGGTCTGTGAGTGGGTGTGTGAGTCTCTGAGTGGTTCTGTGTGTGGCTGTGTGAGTGGCTGTATGGGTCTGTGAGTGGGTGCATGAGTGTCCAAGTGGGTCTGTGAGTGGGAGTACATGTCAGAGTGGGTCTGTGAGTGGGTGCATGAGTGTCTGAATGGATCTGTGAGTGGCTTTGTGAGTAGGTGCATTGGTGTATGAGTGAGTGAGTGCATCTGTGAGTGGGTGTGTGAGTGTATGTGTAGGTCTGGCAGTGGGTGTGGGAGCCTGAGTATGTCAGTGGGTGTCTAAGTGTCTGTGTGTCAGTGACTCACCCACAAAAGGACCACACCTGCCCTTTTATCCAACAAGAGTCCATAGTTTTGCACGAAAATATCTACCCAAGTGAAGTTCTTTCTACTGGTTAATCACTAAGTGCGAAATGCTCAGTATATATACTGCACTTCAGCTGCGTAATAGACCATGAGGAAATGTCACCAGTGACCTTGTATGCGTTTTGGAAATTTGGTTGTTCCTGGTGCGTCTTTATCCCGAAATCCGTGATAAGATGAATCCTTCTATAAAGACGACAATGAGATTACAAAGAGGTAAATATCCACCAAACAAAGGTCCTTCTTCTTAAGAGTATGAAGTAAGTGCTTCTTTCTTTGGTGGAGATGTCCTCATCTTCCTCTGCATCAAGAACGCATCACTAAAATTGGCGAGAAACTAGCTGAAGTGCCGCTTGTTAAGTTGTCCCTCAACATGGCTAAAGGCAGAAAGACCTCTGCATACTACTAAAGTGGACAGGGTGGGGCCAAACGGGAGGAACTTGGAAGTGATTTTCACATTTGAATACTCGTAGTAAGTTAAATAGATATATAGATATAGATGTATAAATCATATATAGTATATTACATACTTAGGTATTTTCTCTTAAGACACCACAATTAAAGTGAAGTTATGGTTATGAACCAAACATCTACTGAAATTCACAAGCTGTGGTCAGATTAACAGACCATAACAGGGCATGTAGGGGACTAGTCTGGGCCGTCTTGTTGAAACTCAGAGTAGCTATTGGCAAGCCAAATATCCTGCAGGTTGATGAGTAAGATCTCTTTGAAACGTTTTCGCAAATTCTTTATGTTCTTAGATCAAAGAGTGACAAATGCAGTTCACCAACCCAAACAAGATAACGGCCAAGCCTTCAGAGTGACCCAGTGACTAGTGAAGTTGGTGATCTATGATATGTTAAGGGCAACCATAAGTGAACTGGACCTGAATTTGCTAGCGTTAATGGGGAAAATCACATGGTGGCAAATTCTCTATAACCAAAGAACTTTGCTTTATCACACAACTCCATTATACCCCCACAATATTCAGCTCGAGCAGCACTGATGAATCATGTATTTCTCGTAGCCTCCTTTAATGTGAAAGATTCTTGGCAGTAAGTTCCAGCGTTTTTTGACCAGTGGCCCTATTTAACAAATATCACTCAATTACAAAGGGGTAGTCGAAGTGAGATCACAAAACCCTTAACAAATGAAAGACCACATTAAGTGACTTAACATAACAGTTGACACAGGGGTTGGATCATTGTATATTTTTAAACGATATTTCAGGAAACTTCGAGCTTTCAATATTTAGACGAACAATCATTGATTAAAGGTACAAGTGTTTATATAGTAACCCAAACAACACCTAATAGTATATTTCAATTGAAAAGATCAGTATTTGCCCTGGTGAAATACCAAAGGTCGCGCATCAACATAGGCTAGTCCTTACTAACCTTAGTTACTCAGCCCGGATGTAAGGATTTTCACAGGTAGCTGTTCAGATATCTTCATTTTATTTCCCAAGCTCACATAAAGTGCACCCAGTTTTGAAATCAATAGTTTACACACAGGAGCGTTAATAAAGGAAAACTAGGAAAGCTAGAGCCAGCAACCTTGGATTAAAATACTCATCAATGACATCATCTCAAACCCCAGTCAAGACAAAATGGAAAAACATGTTACAGGCTGGATTCCTAAAACAGATGTCATCAGAATTGTAATCCACGCGCCACAAACTTCCAAGAACAATTACAATAAATTACACAGAACAAAATACATCATAGGGATGCTGTGTGTAAAAATTTAGGTTTATGTTAATAAATATACTGGCATCATCCCAAACAGATTGTGCGGTGTAAAGTTTCTCTTGGGGGCATTTCATATAATTTACCTTTGAGTCTACTGGACTGCTACATTCTCCCAAGTGTCGTGGTGGCTGTTTGTATATTGTGAAAAAGCTTTGGAAAAACCAAATGTCTGTCCCTGAGGAGTTAGTGCTATTGTTAATTTTTTGTTATTTTTTTTCTCTTGCTAGCATATGCCACAAAAACAAGTTAAATGAAAAAGAAGCTGTGACCTAAACATGGCCACATATGGTTGCAATAAATTTTACCATAAGTTTTAAAATTGTAAACACTTTACAAACATAAACTTTGGAAAGTAGTGGAGGAGAAATAAATAGCTGAAATTTAACGTTAATATGAGAGATTTAAATTAAAATAGAACCCTTTGAACCAGCTTTGGAACTGAAGATAAAGGAAATACTTTAAGTTGAATGTGAACAAAGTGCACAGGCTTTGTGCATTCATTCAAAGTGAATGGAGCCAATAGGGAAAGTAGGTTGACTGCAGGCTGTGGTGGGTGGAAGCAAAATGTGAATGACATATTAACAGATCAGTGGATGAGACAGTCTGACCTAAAGATCTATGTATGTAAATGTTTGGGGAAAAAAATATAATTTGGAGAGACAGTTAAATCTTTCTCAAAGGCAAGACCTACAAATAGAACAGTGTGATTAGCAATGTGATTTTTCTTCCTTGTCTTCTCCATTGTTTTGGCAGGGGCTCTGTAGGCATCCCTAAAATTAGGGGGAGATTGTGTCAGCTATGTGCAGTTCTGTCAAATTTCCAGTGAAACCACAGGATTGGTTGGTAGTCGGGAATGGTAAAAGGATTGGATAGAAACCTAGATGGGTAACCTGGAATGCTAGCTGAGTAGTCCAGACTGACAGCTGGTTTACTGGAATGCTGGGTAGTCTAGAATGCAGACTATGTAGTTTAGAAGGCTTGGTGTGTTGGATGAAATGCTGGGTGTGGTGCAATAGTAAATGGGTAGAGCAGAATGCTAGTTGGGTTGGTTGGACTGCTATCTGGATAGGTTGGAAAACTAGCATGATAGGAATGCTAGATGGGTGGGTTGAAATGCTAACTAAAGAGAGTGGAATGTTGGTTGTCTAACAAAATATCACCCAGAAAATTATCGGCAATAAAACTAGTACCCAATATCGAGAACACAACTATTGACTTTATATACATTATATGTAAAGTCAAAAATATCAACAACAAAAATACAGAAGCCCACAATATTGTACAAATAGGGTATGTATATTGAATTTTACCTATTATGTACCATATGAACTTTAAAACATATATTAACTTAAAAATATTGTTACATTTAAAAATATACTTATACTTAAATAACAAACATAATATTTTAACATTTTATTATGCAATCATAAATAAATGATAAATGATAACTAATAACAAATTATAATATCAAGTAATAGATATTACAAAATGAGAAAAACATATACAATAACAACATAAAAATTACAAAACAATAACAAATCAAAAATCTAAAATAATTTACATTCAACTAACTTAAAATGTAAAAAAAATGTATATACTAAAACTACTTTCTAAAAATCTACTGAAAAAATTGGGCTTGGCGAGGTAAAATTTACTTCTGCCACTCTAAACAAAGCAAAAGTAAGGAAAGTGTTGGACTTTGGAGAGGTTAGATTTACTAGTCCCACTACTACCCACTCCAACATTGAAAAAGTGTTCAACTTTGCCAGGATAAGATTTACTATTCCCACTCCAACGCTAGCAAAAATAGGGAAAGTGTTGGACTTTGGAGGGGCCAGATTTAGAATTCACTCTTTAACCTGAGCAAAAGTAGGGAAAGTGTTGGACTTTGAAGGGGTTGGATTTACTATTCTCACTCCGTCAGCAAAAGTAGGGAAAGTGTTGGACTTTGGAGGGGTTAGATTTACTATTCCCATTCCAATCTAAGCAACATTAGGAAAAGTCTTGGACTTTGGAGGTGCCAGGTTTACTATTCCACCTCCAATCTGACTAACAGTTAGGAAAGTGTAGGATTTTGGAGAGTTCAGATTCACTATTCCGACTCCAAGTTAGCAAAAGTAGGGAAAAGTGTTGGATTTTGGAGGGGTTAGATTTAATACTCCCACTTCATTCTAAGCATTAGTTAAAAAAGTTTTGAGCTATGGAGGGGCCTGATTTACTATTTCCACTACAACATAAGCAAAAGTAGGGAAAGTGTTGAACTTTGGAGTGGTCAGATTTACTATTCTAACTCTAACATTAACAAAAGTTGGAAACATGTTGGACTTTGGAGGGGTCAGATTTACTTTTCCAGCTTCAATCTCAGCTACCGTGTGGAAAGTGTTGGAGTTTGAAGAGGTCAGATTTACTAATCCCACTCCTACATCTTTTAAATAAACCTTTTAAATGTAGACCAAGAAATGTAAAACATATTTAAGGGAATACATTAATACATTACATAAAAACATATAGTACAAATATAAAAAGTAAAAATTAAAAAGAGCATTACAAATATTTTACATTTAAACATTTGCCTCCCTACTGCCCCAAACAAGACACAAACAATTATAATGAATTTAAAAATATATAAAAATGAAAAATTATCATAAAAGCAATTATAATAAAAAAAAATGAATAAATATAACATTAATTACCCCTGTTTAATTATTAAATAAACTGTTCAAATAATGAATGATTAACTACAAATCAACAAATAATTAATATCAAAATTAATAAATTGATTCATTTATATAATTATCATCAATTAAAAAATGAATGACCTATAACATTTATTGTAAATTCAAAACAATAATTTATGTTTAAAAAAATATCCCACCCTTATCTCCTACAAACCAAATAACTCACTACTAAATGTTTGGCATCACAATATTTTTGACACAATGTTTGTGAGCCACGATATTTTGTGAGAATACTGGAATGCTTACAGTATAGGCTGGAAAGCTAATTTCGTAGAATGGAATGCTGGGCAGGAATGGATTGCCAGATAGATAAATAGTGCGAAATGATAGCTAGGGAGGCTGGAATGCTAGGTGGTTAGTGTGAAGGTTTTGTTGGATATGGTGGAAAGCTTCCTGGGTAGTCTAAAATGGTAGCTTGATGGGCTGCTCAGAATGCTAGCTGGGTAGGCTGGAATGCTGAGTAGGCTGTATTGCTAGCTGGGTAGTCTGAAATGCTCGCAGGATAGACTGAACTGCTATCTGGGTAGGGCGGAATACTACCTGGGTAGTCTGAAATGGTAGCTTGATGGGCTCAAATGCTAGCTGGGTAGGCTGGAATGCTGAGTAGGCTGGATTGCTAGCTGGGTAGTCTGAAATGCTCGCAGGATAGACTGAACTGCTATCTGGGTAGGGCGGAATACTACCTGTGTAGTCTGAAATGCTTGCTGGATAGGCCCGAATGCAGCTGGGTATATTCAAATGCTTACTGGGTGGGCTGGAATGCTAGCTGTGCAGCTTGGAATATCGAGATTCTCTGAAAACCATGTACACCTGAGCTTTCAAGCTGCATTTGTGGTCTGTGTAAGCTCAGTAATGGAAGGTGCTTGATCTTGAAATTTCGTTTTTTGCCCATTCCGAAAAGGATGTAGGTTCTTTTCTTAACTATGTTGGTTTATTTAGTTGTTTTTGTGGTATGTTTTGTTCAAGTATGCTAAACCATCCCACACACAAGTGGAACTCCCTTACCATGAAAAGTTTCAGAAAAGTGTAGGGATCAGATTTTGTTGCTTAGAAGTGTTCAGTGATTTCCCCCCAAATTTAGTACTACATAATCATTGCAAGCACCCACCAATACAGATTCCTACAAATGGCATACCGCCCGATGGGAAATGGCATCACTCTGTAACAAGTTTGTTTACTGAACAGGAAGTACAGCGCTTAATTTGTGCCAGTGGGTGCCTTGAGTATGGGTGCAGCCAAATCCAGGACTCTATTCTGCGGACTGGGACACATTTTTCATCCACATCCTTTGGCCCAGAGCAGAAGAGAGAAAAGCACGAAAGGGAGAAAGATGGAGGAGGAGGAAGAAAGAAAAATAGTGACTAAATGAGAATATAGGGATGACAAGGAACAGGCAGGCGTGAGATAAAGAGATAGCAAGTGTTAGGTGATGAAAGAAAGAGGGCTGAGGTGGATTCAAGATTCGGCAGCCTTAGTATTTGGCACACCCAGCCTCAACTGCACCAGATGTGGGTTCCTACGTCAATGACCTCTTAGTCAAAGTTCTTGACATGACTCCAGGATCAGCACCTCTGTGGATATTTCAACATAATGTGGATGATCCAGCAGAAGAGAACCACTGTCGGCTAGCTTGCAGATGTGATGCCGATAACAAAATGACTTTTCACCAAAAGATGCTGTAAAATGTCCGCCTGGGAATCTGAGGAAGGACCAAGAACCAATGAAGGACTGCAAGGATGACAACTAATTCGGGGATATCCTGGAATTCATGGAATAAACCTGCCATGTACCTTGAACCCTCAAAAGATCCTCAAAACATCTATGCAAAAAGCTCATGTAGGTCATATTTACATCTGGAACATCTGCAATGTCAAACAAACGTTATTGTTTGAGCTTTAGATCAATGTAGTACACTCACGGCAGTCATATAAAGTGAGGCTCGGCAGACTTAGTATAATTAATTTCCAATCTTGCTTTCAAAAACATTCCACTGTTACAAAATTATCCTTTGCAAAATTGAAGAGTACTAACACACTGAACAAAACTGATCCAGGCGGCCAGATTTAAAACAATGGGGAAGGGAAGTGCAGCAGTAAATGCATTTCACAATTCCATATTATATGTGCAAAAACGCAGTTAAAATGCTGGACACGTACTAGATAATACTTCTTGCAACTTTCCACGAGTATAAAAATCAAGTTTCTGTAATATATATGCAAAATCTCGATTGTAAGACTAAAACTAAGAACACTTTCAATATACCTTCATGCTTCTTTCCAGAGAGCATAAATAAGCAGATCTTACTAGATATTTGGGTCTTGCTAAAAATCGGTGGCACTTATAAGTCTGGACACAGATATGAGTTTCTTAAGATATGGTACATGTGCAATAGTTGCCAATGTCACTACTGACTGCCTCTGGCCCGAGGTAGGAAAGTGAACCTTCTAAGCAGTGTACCTCGTTGTTTTCCATCATCCCTGCCTTGTTACAGTCACATGTGACGATGCTTCAGTGTTTTTCGCCAATTATCAGTGATGGTTTTAACTGGCAAGCAGTGGAGTAATGTAATGATAGCCCCCGCATGCCCCGTGGTGCGCGGGGGTGGGGGGGGGGGGGGGTGGCGAGCTCCAGTTGGTCACTTCCGGCAAGGTGCATGGGTTTTGCAGGCCCCTGACCTGAGAGCTCCTGACTGGGTCCGGAACATGGGGGTCCCACCCTCCAAGCACTTCACAGGGGAACCCCTCAAGTTTCGTTGCCCCACTGCTGGCAAGGTGCCCAACCTGAATCTAATGAACAATGACCTCTTCACAGCCGGGAGGAGGCTATCCATATAGGTTTTGAAGACAGCAATTGGTTTGATTGTCAAGAACCGTGTCATAAGTGTGCCCCCCTCTTCATCTCTCATGCACTTATCCTTTAATAGTTGCGGGCTTGATGGAGTCATTGCCTCCGGGTTGTTCGAAAAGGCCCGTAACCTAGTGCCTGAAGGGTTCTTGAGATATGATTGAATCATGGGAGGCTTCTCCCTCTGTTACTTGGCCAGATTACACACATGGCTTTTCAGTAAATGACCAGGTCGGGGTTTGGCCTTATTAGCACCCAGTATAGCACAGGTTAAAAGGCAAAAAATAATTTAAAGGGCCTCGTGCCCAGTTCCAGACTAAGTTCAGCCATTGGGATCCCTGGGCCCAGGCAGAGAAGCCTACACAGATATCTATTTTCTGCCTTGTCAGGACCTATCATGTTCTTGCACCTCCAGAATTCTGCGCCGTAGGTGCTTGCCGCCACACTATTCATTTGGTAGGTGCGGAGCGCCAATGAGACAAGTCTGCAGCCACATTTATGGAAAAATGTATGCACGCCATTACTATAGTGGAGCAGTGTGCCTTTACGTTTGGACAGTTGGGTGGCCCAAGTCAGCTTCTCATCAAAACGGATCCCCAGGTAATCATAAGAATGAACTCTTCAGAGGGACTACCCATACATTTTGAAGATGGACTTCAAAGATTTTTGCTGGGATTCACTATAAAAAATTCGTTTTTGCGGAATTTATCATGAGGTTCTTATTTATGCAGTAATATTTATTAAGTAATTCTCAAAACCATTGAGCAATTCATGAATCGCCAGCTCACTGCAGGAAAGGAGAACTGCGTCGTCGGCAAAAAGCAATATAGGAATTATATCTCCTGCGATGAGGTGGAAGCACAAATTTAAGTTTAGGAGGCTGTTACCAACATATTTTATAAAAAGGTTAAATAGGAGAGCCACAAAGAAGCAACCTTGCCTTATGCTGCTTTTTATGCCAAAGCTAGTTGTCCATTTCCCTTTTAAGCCATATCTGACATCTGCTGTGTTGTTATGATGTAATTGTTGCACAGCAGTCAAAAGTTTGTTTGGTAGTCCAAGTTCATGGACGGTTTGCCATAGAATGCATCTATTGCCTGAGTCGAAGGCAGTGCTGAGATCGAAAGAGGTCATGTACAAGGTTGTGTTTTTAAAATAAGAGTATTTTAGTCATATGTTCTATAGCCTCATTGCTTGGTCGATCGTACTATTGGCTTTTCTAAAATGATGCCTGAAATGCATGCAAAATCCTCTTTTCCTCAGCCCACGGTTCCTGCCTAGCTAGTAGGTTCCAATATAGCAGCGAGATTGGACGATAGTTAGAGGGGTCGTTTTGTGCACCCATTATGTGTAGGGGAAGTATACTTGTGGATTTTAATGAGGCCGGCACCACCTTGGTTCTCCAAGCTGAGTTGAACACTGATTTTATCACAGGTGCCATTGCAATGGACATCGCTGGGCACTCCATCTGCGACTGGAGCCTTGCTCGTTTTTAGGTCTCGCCTAGCGACACAGCGCATGCGCTGCTTTCCTTGGCGAGATCTATTGTTGTGGGTTTTGCTTCCGAAGGGGGACAGGAGATGTGCATGCGTATGGATCATGTGTACACGTGCACATCTCCTGTCCCATACGGGTCATGTGTACACGTGCACATCTCCTGTCCTTCCCTGTCTCCTGCTCGCTGTGCCTGCGCGGACAGGAGATGTTCACGCGGAACAGCTTTTTTTTGTCACCCCACCTCCTGGCCCCACTGTGAACTTCCATATAAAGCCGTCCAGCCGGTCCGGCTGTCCTCATGGGGACGGCAGCAAGCAGCAGTGAGGAAACAGCCAGGCATGGCTGCAGCTGGGAATAGCCCATAAAAGGACCTTTTGAAGACAAATAGGGATGCATAGAAATATTGTGTGCCTCAGACCCCGAGACAGCAGGAAGCAGAGGCCGTCCTCTTAGGGAAACTGAGATATTCCCCATCAGGACGCCGGTTGTATAGTCCCAAACGGGTTTTCTAATCGCCTGACACGCGGACTGAACCGATCTAGTATTTCAGTTACCCAACTTTCGGGGGACTTCACTCCCCCCTATCCTTAACGTGTGTTTTTAGGCAGCGGTCTGTAGTGGAAATCTCGACTGTTGGCTGCTTCGATCTCATTGTAACGGTTCTGGAGTTGGTAAAAGGGCGTGCGTGGTTACAGCACCCCGGGGCCCGTTCTTTGCTGAACTCTGAAGCCCAATAGAGAAAGAAGCATTACCTTGTGAATTACATTGTATGCTTTACATAGCGTGCACTTCACACCCCTGACGGACCTGCCAAGTGCTTCCATTTGCACAGCGTCGTTTCAGTTATGGTAGTTCATCCTTCGTTTGGACCCACAGAAGCTTATAGTGCCGCAAAGGCCTTTATGGGCTAACAAACACCAATGGCAACGTAAAACTACATCAATATTTCAACAGATAAAAATAAATGAAAAAGAAACTTTTAGTCCCCCAAATGTTTGTTTCTAATGGAAAAAAACACATAATTCTTCAGGAAAAGATCATTCGAAAGGAAAGGCCACTGGTGGGATTCCCTGTGGATTTGGCACCCCCTTCATAAACCAGAGGAGTTTCTTTCCATCACCACCCACTGTAATCAGGCCAGGCCCATAGTAAAGAACCAGTCCTATTCTCAAGTAGAGATGTGGGTAAATTCATCAAAATATGTACACAACAGGATCATCAGAAAGTGAAACAAAATGAAAGAACCATGAAAAAGCACTGGCAACTGAAACAAGTTTTGGCAATGCCAAAAGCTCTGGCTTGTGCATGAAAGTGCTTCTTCAGACACTGATCAGATTGTGCACTCAATAATTCATCACACATCACTGTCACTTACAGTGGCGTTACAAAGGCCCCCGCAGCCACCGCGGAGCGGGGGGGCCCAAACTGCAGGGGGCCCCCTCAGCACAGTGCTCTGGTTGGAGAGCCTCCACATACCTTGCTGGGGCCCCCCTCAAGTTTCGTTACGCAAGTGGTCACCTATCCTTTTACTCATGCATACATTTGTCCACTCAATGACTCATTCTTGCATTCACCCAGTTACCCAGCAGAAACAAAACATGCCACCCCCTACACTTGGGGGTCATACGCTGGCAACATAAATATTAATTAAACATAGATGCAGACAGCCATTTTGTAACAATATTGAACATAGTGTATAATTGTTTTAAAGTTCCAAAATAGCTGCCAGATTTAGTAGCAATCTGTTGGCCAACTTGGAACAGTAAAAACAATGAAAGACTATGGGCAATATTATTACAAGAGCACTGCACTGTTTAGAAATAGTAGCCGCACAGGATGAAACATACTGCAGATGAAATGAATGCGAAGTGAGCGGCCAGGCACGAGTGACAGGGGAGATCTAGGGTGCTCTAAAAAAGACGGGAGAAGGAGCAAAGAAATAAAAGGGAACCTATAAAAAGTCAAGCATTTGCAATGCAATAGGTCTCGCATTTACGCAAGTTTAAGCTATTGGGATTGTAAATGACAATACCTATTATTTTTTTTTTCTAAAACATAAATAAAAGGCATTGTTATTTTCAATGCCAATAGCTTAAACTTGCGCAAATGTGAGACCTATTGCATTGCAAATGCTTGTTTGCGTTGAAATAGCTGTGAGGGTTTCTTTTTCTGTAAACTCGTCAACAAGTCGCCTTCAGTTTGAAGCTTCTGCTAGGGTGTCTGCAGATCTTTCTAGATGAAGGCCTTTCTTGCTAAGGTCAGAGGGGACGAGGAGACTGCATTGATTGGCATTGCTGTGGGCTGTGATTTTATTCATTTCTGCAAAGTGTTTGAACCAGCTAGTGGATGCGATGACGGAGTCCAGGATTCTGGACATCGCATTCCCAGTTAACCAGATTTCAGAACCTTGTGTTTGTTGTCCCATAGGGTCTTTTCAAGGGCTCCCCACGCTTGGAGATGCGCATGGCTCTATTTGAATTTAATAAGACACTTATATTCCTGTCTCAATGATTTCAATCGTGCTTCTCCTTTGTCCTTGTGATGTCTAGATCGTAATGCGACTTTGAAGTCGTGCCAGCCTATTTCAATTGTCATAGGAGGAGGCCTGATGCCACAACTGGTCTTAACTGAGCAATCGCCTGCAAAGCAGATTGCTCACATTAATGAGGCAAATTTCTTGATAAAAAGCGGGTTGGATCTTTCATTCTCTTCGAGGATATCCCTTTGCACTTGGAGCCAGTAGTTGCAGGAGGCCATGCTGAATGTGTTTTTGCTGCAATGGGGATGCCAAGTGATATGTTGCTTGCTAGATTTTACTAAGAAATTTCCTGGGCCATATTGCAGAAGAATTGCCCAATAAATGTGGGTGGGGAAAAGTATATGAATGTGACAATTAGCGGTTCGTGGTCGCTCTTGATTCTTTTGGAGACAGTCATATCAATAATTTGGCGCCGTCTATCGGGCTACCCACCATCTTCAGGACACAATTTGATGTTGCTAAAACCCCAGCCATTAAATAGTTTTACTGTTAGCTGCAATGATGTATGATCGCTTTGGTGGATTGATACACAAAATGCCAAATCCGAGCGAAAGGGAAGAATAGGGTATGCTTGGATGGCCACATCAGCCGATGAGGCAGTAACACTTGAAAAATAAAGTTGTCACCTAATACCCTTGTAGGCAGAAGGTGTGTGCACTGCACAGCACTTTGGTGCCTCAGAGTGATGTTCACACTTTACAAATGAAGATAAAATGAATAGTTAAATAATGATTTTGTCCTCGCTTACAATATATGCAATGCGGTGACAGCTTCACCTCCTCTGTGGTGAACTAGGTTTGGTTTTTGTCATTAATGAATTTGGGGATTGCGTTTGCATTATAAGCACTCCTATACAAGTCTTAAACTGTTGTAGCAGATGTGTAGGGCACTCTCTAAGCTTCTTGTATGCTTCATACATCACTGTACTCTGTTGCGGCACAGTGGCAGCTGGTATGCAACGGGGCTAGGAGTGCGGGTCGCGGGGCCAAGGAGGGGAAGTGGAGGGGAGGAGGGCATGAAGGAAAAAAACACTTACCTGTCTGCCACCGCCACCTCATCCTCTCCCTCTTCGCCCGCTTCCAGGGAAGAAAGCAGGAAGCACCTGGCTCCTAGCCTCCCGATAGCCAATCACAACGCTGCAATGCAGCATTGTGATTGGTCTGAGCACTGTGGATCGGTGCTCAGCCAGAGAATGGGAGGCTGGGCATGTTCTCCATGCAGGCTGTAATGCAGCCTGCATGGAGAACATGTAAAGTACACATGATGGTTTGACCAGCCCGAGACGGCTTGCTAAAGCGTCCTGTGCACTTGGAGTGGGCAAGCCACTCCTCCCCTGCTTTGTGTGCAGAGCAGTCCCCATCCTACCCAGCTGAGCAAGGGGAAAAATAAAATGATAATAACAGTGAGTTATTATCATTTTATTTTTTCCTCTTTGACCAGCTCAGTGGGGCTCCTCTGCCTTAGTGGAGGAACTGCCACTATCAATCAATCAATCAATCAGGGGGCTCGTATAGCGCGCTGCTCACCCGTGAGGGTCTCAAGGCGCTGGGGGGGGGGGCTCCGGACCCAGTTAAAAAGCCAGGTCTTGAGGTCTTTCCTGAATGTGTACAGAGTCGGGGAGCGTCTGATGTTCACAGGGAGCTCGTTCCCCGTCTTGGCTGCGATGTAGGAGAAAGCTCTCCCGCCGGTTCTGTGTCTGCGGATGCGGGGGGCCTCTGCCATGGTGAGGTCGGCGGAGCAGAGGTTCCCCTTGGGTACATGGAAGGATAGTCTCTCGTTGAGGTATTTGGGTCCGATGTTGTGTAGGGATTTGTAGGCGTGGGTGAGGAGTTTGAAGGTGACCCTCTTCTCGATGGGGAGCCGGTGGAGGCTTCGTAGGTGTTGGGTCATGTGCTCATGGCGCAATGTCCCGAGGACGAGTCTGGCTGCCGCGTTCTGGATGGTCTGGAGTCTACGCAGGAGGGTTTTGTTGATTCCGGCGTAGAGGGCATTGCCGTAGTCTAGTCTGCTGGTGATGAGTGCCTGGGTGATGGTACTTCTGCAGTTGGGGGGAATCCACTTGAAAGTCTTACGCAGGATGTGAATGCAGTTGAAGCTGGTGGAGGCGATGGCATTGATCTGGCGGTTCATGGAGAAGGAGGAGTCGAGGATGATGCCGAGGTTCCTATCGTGGTCTGTAGGGGTGGGTGGGCTCCCGAAGGCGGAGGGCCACCAGGTGTTGTCCCAGGCGGAGGTGCAAGGACCAAGGATGAGAACCTCTGTCTTCTCTGAGTTTAGCTTCAGGCAGCTGTCCTTCATCCAGGCTGCCACGTTCTTCATGCCTTCCTGGAAACAGAGCCTGGTGTCTTCGGGATTCTTCGTGAGCGAGAGGATGAGCTGGGTGTCGTCGGCGTAGGATACGATGCTGAGCCCATGCTGTCTGACGATGGCGGCAAGGGGGGCCATGTAGATGTTGAAGAGCGTGGGTCTGAGTGAAGATCCCTGGGGTACTCCGCAGTTGATTTCCGTTGGTTCGGAGAGGAAGGGGGGGTTCGGATTCTCTGGGTTCTGCCGTAGAGGAAGGATTGGATCCAGCCGAGTGGGGCTCCTTGAATTCCTGTGTTGTGTAGTCTGGATGCTAAAGTGTGATGTGAAACGGTGTCGAAGGCTGCGGAGAGGTCTAGAAGGATGAGGGCCGCGGTGTGCCCCTGGTCGAGTAGCATGCGGATGTCGTCGGCAGCGGCGAGGAGAGCGGTCTCGGTGCTGTGGTTGCTGCGGAATCCCGACTGGGAGGCGTCCCGGATGGAGTTCTCTTCTATGAAGGCGGTCAGCTGGGTGTTTACGAGTCTCTCGGTGACTTTGGCCGCAAAGGGGAGGAGAGAGATGAGCCAGTAGTTTTTCAGGTCCGTAGGGTCGGCTGATGGTTTCTTGAGGAGGGTTTTAACTTCCGCCCGTTTCCAGTCATCTGGGCAGATGCCGGAGCTGAGGGAGGCATTGATGATGTGTCCCAGTTCGGGTGCGATGGCAGTGGCGGCCCTGTGGAAGATGTGTTGTGAGCAGGGGTCCGTAGGGGCTCCGGAGTGGGTTCTCTTCATGATAGCTGTGATGCATTCGACGGTCGCGGGTTCCCAGGACGTGATGATCGGCTTATCGGCGGTGGTCGGAAGGGGTGTTTGTCAGTGGTTCTTCATTGGTTCGTTAAAGTTGTCATAGAGGGTTTTTATCTTCAGGTAAAAGTAGGAGCTGAGCTTATCGCAGAGGTCCTGGGAAGGTGTGATGTCTGTGGCTTCGCAGGTGGGTTTTGCGAGCTGCTTGATGACGCTAGACAATTCCTTGGTGTTGTTCGCGTTGGTCTGGACTTTGTCTCTTATAAAGGTCCGTTTGGTGTCTCTTATGCGCTGGTAGTATTCCTTCAGGGCGCTCTTGTGGTCGTCCCATGTTTCCGTAGTTTTCAGGTTTCGCCAGGTTTTCTCTAGTCGTCTGCAGGAGCACCTGGCTTCTTGAAGTTCTGTGGTGAACCAGGCGACATTTTGGCGGGCGTTGTTTGGCAGGGTGGCAGAGGGGTGCGAGTTTGTCGGCGCAGCAGGTGATCCAGAGGTGGAGTTCCTTGGCTCCGGAGTTGGTGTTATTTGTGGCGCTGGGGGGGTCTTGAAGGAGGGTGGTGTTTAGGAGTTCCTCTGTGACTTTACTCCAGTTCCTTTGTGGTGGGCGTAGGGCGGGCTTGGGTGCGTTGGTGGTGTTGAAGGTGAAGTGGACGCAGTGGTGGTCGGTCCAGGGGGGCTGGGTGGTGTGGCGGAAGTGGATGTTGGTTCCTCCTGCGAAGATGAGGTCGAGGGTGTGGCCCGCTCTTTGGGTGGGTGTGTTGATGAGCTTCTTCAATCCTAGGTTGGCGAGGTTGGCGAGGAGAGCAGTGGAGTTGGGGTAGTTGCCGTTGTCGAGGTGGAAGTTTAGGTCACCGAGTAGGATGTAGTCCGTGGAGGTGATGGCATGGGGTGCGGCGAGCTCGGCGATGGTATTCGCGTGGAGGGTGCGAGGACCTGGTGGTCTGTAGATGAGGGTGCCGCGTAGCATGGTCCTGGGGCTCGTCTGGATCTGGAAGTGGAGGAGTTCAGTGTTGGAGTGAGGGTTACTCGTGCTCGATGTGGAGAGGCAGAGGGGGGTCTTGTGTGCGATGGGTAGTCCTCCTCCTGGACGGTGTGGGCGGTCCTTTCTCTGGATCTTGTAGCTGTCAGGGATGGCGGTAGCGAGGTCAGGACCGGAGGAGTCGTTGGTCCAGGTTTCTGTGAAGAAGGCAATGTCAGGCAAGAGGGTGTCGAGTAGTTCCCAGATCTCAATGGCATGTCGGTGCAGGGACCGTACATTGAGCAGGATGCAGGTCAGGGTTTTGGTGGTGTGTGAGACGGGTATTTCTACGGCGGACGCGGGGGCTCTGTCGATGGTGAAGGATTTGGAGCAGGGTCTGCACGAGAACTGCCTGTGTGTGTTGGTAGGTGAAGCTGTCGCGCAGTTGGCGTGCCTTCCGGGATTGAGTGTGTGGAGGGTGGTAGGGTCGTAGCAGTGAGGCCTCTGCGAATCAGGGGTCCTGGCAATGGCCGCGGTCGGGTCGTGGATGGGCGCACTTCGGTGCGTACGCGCAGCGGCCGCCATTATGTAGGGGAAGGGGGAGGGACGAGTAGCTGGGAGGAGGGAGCGGGGCGGTCAGGAGGAGGGGTTACGGGTGAACGTGGAACGTCGGAGAAACGGTGGGTGGGAATAGGGGGGAGAGGGCAGACTGAGGCAGTTCAATGTGAGAGAATCACGGGGTAAAATAGTGACAGTGAAAAAATGAACACAACAGGCGTTAAAAATGAACAACAGTGAGGCAGGTAACAGCGGGAGGAAAATAAAACAGTGCGGCAGGTACAGTGGGAGAAAAATAAAACACATTGAGGCAGGTACAGCGGGAGAAAAAAATAAAACACAGTGAGGCAGAGAAATCGGTAAACAGTGGAGATTAATGCAACAGACAAAAAAAACAGTGTGACTGAGACCAGAATTGGGTGGAATCGAATCCTGCACGTAGGGGCTGGCAAGCGACACACAGCACAGCGGAGCTGCCGGGGAGAGTGTGAGCCAGGGACCGAAGTCAGGGGTCTCACCGTTGAGGCAAGAGATGGCTACTGCATTGATAGGGTGCACAATGTGGAATGCAATAATCAGGCAACCTTGGGCCCCAAGACGGCAACATGGAAGTCTGTGCTCACAAGGCCAACGAGTGAAGCGATACAATACCTGGCTCACTTCAGAATTAGAGCCCCTATGTGGCAGCCATCTTGGGTAAGGCACGGAGAACGGAACTTAGAATGGAAACTTCTAAATTTGCTGAGACGTTCTCATCTTATTTTCTTTCCTTCAAAACCCGTTAGAAGGACTCTAACTCTAACACCGTAGTCAGTTGGCCAGAAAATAGTATGCTGTCATATCCCAGGGCAGAAGCATTCTGAGCACGCCGCGAGAGCCTGGAACAATCAGCCAGACCCCTGTTTTGTTTGCTTGAGGCCTCCATGTCACTGTATCACTTTAATTGCTATATTTATGCATTTGGAATCAGAACTGCGTGTCTTACCGCATTACTATAGGGATATCCTACCTCTGAAAGACAGAGCGCAGAAACTCATACATAATAAATGGATCAAGACGTAGTATGAGTCATTGGGTGCTGATGTTGCTTGCTTTGTTATTTTTCAGCATGATGAGATAGAACAAGCAGTGCTCAGAAGTGGGAATGAGCCAGTTGGAATGATGGATCACTGCCTGGTGTGCGTTTTATAGCCTGGAGTGCAGCAATGTGACTTTCTGATGAACCCACTTGCTTGATTGGCAGGGTGACAGCAGCACTAAGACACTGTTAACGCCCACATGGAAGGAGATATCCCTCCAATGACTTGAGCCGTCACACCTGAGAAAAGGCTTGGGTATGCGCCGATGATGCCATCTGTCAGCGCTGCTGCAGCTTGGCCTGGATCTGGGGGCTGAGATACCTGCCAACATCTGGCGACTCAGAAGAGGGAAGTCTGGGAGGAAATAGATGCAGATGCAGATGCCTTCACCTTCCTTCAGTGTGAGCTGGAGTCAAAGAACTACGAAGAATTATTGGCACACATTAGATATAGTTTAATATTGAATTGTTGAGAGCTCCACTGAAGACAATGGAATGGCTCAGTACCAATAATGGCTAGTACAGCCCAGCTGGCCAAATACGACAACGTTTATCTTTCTGTTTCTCCCTTTTCGATTTGGAACATTCTACCCTAAGTGTGTGAAATGTTTATTAACCTTAAAGCCAGGGCCGGATGGGGAACCCAAAGCAGACCTGGCACATGTTATCAGATCATCCCCCATTCAGTGCATAGCGAGCAAGCCTGACCACTACTACAAGGAGGCATGGGGGGGGTCTCCCCAAGACGATTTTAGGGAAACTGGCAAAAATGGTGCATTCTACCAAACATTTTTCATTATATATGTAATTGTATTAGTTTTTAAAGGATAGTAAATGCTGATCTTACAGTGCACCTGGATATGGTAATCTTTGTTGGGGCTCTTCAAGGATTCCCTCACTATCACCCTCCTGCAGGGCCTCTATTCTCTCCATAGCACCTCTCTCACGTGTATTTAATTTGTTTCATAGCTCCTCCCATACCAGTCTAGGGTATCAGAGCATTTTACATCACACACATAAAGAGACAATTATCATATGTGTGTAAATCAATGTTTAGAAAATGTTACATAAGACAAAGGGGACTACACAGTGTAGGATTCACATGTCATCCATACTGGCAGGCATTTTTTAATAGTCCTTGGTCTAGAGAAGCACAAACTCATGATTCAGGACATAACACAGTAGTTAGGGTTGGCTTTACTAACAAGAATGTATTTCTACCCAAAGAAAGCCTTTTGAGCAAAATTAGGATAATGAAAGACTGGGACAAAAACATAACGTTCTAACCTAGATTACGATTGTAATTTATGAACTGCACAGTAACAAAATGATCTCTGTGACAAAAGTGGTAAACCATTGAGCTATGCACATAAAATACTGTTCTGAGATCTGCATGGTACGTGTTCTTTGCAGCAGGCATATTAACCCTCTGCGCTACCTTAGGTGAGTCAAAACTACCACTAGACAAAACTCATATCTCTCTCTAACAGGTACATTAATCACCAAAATTACTGTGGCACTTTTATTGTAGGCCAAAAACTGTTGGATATACAAGGAACACTGCAGTCTTTTTTAAAACTGCTGCACTGCTACAAATCCCCTAGTAAACAAAAGTGCCCCCCCCCCCACCCTTCTAACTTCCCAGGGAAATGCCAGATGCCCGGTATGACCAGTCTGGCCTTGCTTATAACCCTTCTGCCTCAGGATATTTAGGTTGGTAAAGGCATTATAGTCCCTTGACTGTAGCCTGGGCCTATAACTCAGGTGCAGGGCTTTTAACAACAGGTACAGCTCTTGGCAGTAGGCTACAGGGCATTAATACAGCACATAAGAGTTGGCCTACCTGAGACTCAGGGTATATAACCAGTCTACTATCCCCGGTCTCCACGGTCACAGCAGGAGTGACAGGAGCAGACATTTAGAAAACATCTGGGGTTTCCGCTCCTTGAGGTTCCCCCACCTCTTTATCAGCAAGTAAGAGGCAGTTGAAGGCCAATGGGTGGGGCAAGGCCGTATGATGTCACTAGGGTCAAAGGGTGAATGATGTAATTTCCTCTAAACGGTGGTGTTTTGGTCAAATTATATCCTTGGGTGCATCATGAAGTGATTTGGGCTTTTTGTGTTCATTAGAATCTTGAGTCACTGCGTTTTTTTCACTACAAATTATCCTGCTCGTTCACATGTAACTGCTTACAGTGACATCCGCTGGGAGGTCTTCGACTGCTCAGGCAATTTATTGGAGCCCTACTTTGCTTTGCATGTTACTGGTGTAGAATGTATATGGTCCACGTCAGGCCTTTCTGCCTTCAATTAAGCCAAAGAACTTCGCCAGTACTTGTGCCCTTTGAGAGATTATCAGAAACATGCTTGCAGTGGGGACAGATATGGGTCACTCCACCTCGCTGGGAACCTTCAGAAGTCCCTCACGTTTTCATTATATTTAAATGTTTTTTGTTAATCCCAGTATAATAGAAAAGGAAAGAGAAAGCGGTGTAGGTCACCAAAAACGTATGTGTGTTATCAGTTATTACATAGTGCAAAACAAGCGATAAAGCAACAAATCGCTGAACAAAGCAGTGCTTAATTTGAGCCGCTAGTTTTCGGTGCTCTGCACGGGCACTTAATCATCAACACCGGCACTTTTTATGTGCACCAGTTAAGGTTACATTCATTTATGATAGGCACGGGGAGATTAAGTCACAGGATGTTGAGCCGACACCCGGACCTGGTTCCCCATCTTCGAAGTCGGCAGCTCTGGCTATTACGCCACATCCTCTCCCCACTTTCATGGCTAGTTCTGTTTTAGGCAGCGATAACAGGAGAAATGGGCTGGTGAAAGTTTCTCCTGACGAGAGCCCCAGCACTTATTTATTTACAAATTAACCACTGGAACAAAGCATCCCGCAGTAGGAACCAGTGCTGCTTAACCCCTCCTCATGACGGAGCCATTCCGTCATGAGCCACGGTTGCCGTGTGCTCATGACGGAGTGGTTCAGTCATGCCGCGACCGTTGGCGGCCGCTCCGCCCACGCGGCGCTGTTTCCCCGCCTGTGCGGGGGGACAACGCAACTGGGCGGAGTCATGACGGAACCACTCCGTCATGAGCACAGCTCAACCGTGGCTCATGACGGAGTGGCTCCGTCATGAGCACAGTGCCACCGCGCTGCCCCCCAACCCCCCCCCCCACCGCTGCGGCGGAATTCCCGCCGCAGCGAAAGGGTTAAACATGTTTGCCATTTGTAAAGACATGGGAGGGAGCAGGCAGTGGTTCCTAGCCCAGTGTCTGCTACACCTGAAACCACCTGACACGATTCCCAAAGGTGAAGCTGTCCAACCATTGTGTTTGCAAACTATTGATACATCTCTGTGCAATTTTCAATTAGGAGGGAGTGTCCCTTTCCTGTGCCTTCCTATTTACAATTCGTAAAGAGTCACAAAACCCCTTTTGCAATTCGGAAAGGTTTTTCCGAATTACAAAATGGGCTTTTTAAATGGTAAAATGTCATTTTGCATTGCAGACCCTGTGGTTTTCTGAATTGCAGGGTTTGCGAGCTCAAGTCCTTTATCACACCTTGCCCTAGTCGTTTCTGAATATGTGGGTTTTCAACTCTTTTCTGAATTTCTGCAGAGTTGGAACAGTTCTGATGCTGAAGGGGATGTTGTTCCAGATCTTGGGCACATAGGTGGGGAAGGCTTGTGTTCTGTTTTTATTTGTTTTGTAGTTTTTTGTTTCCAGTCCGGCAATGTCCTGGCTTATAGTGTAGCAATGTTCCTCTGAGGTAGCTAATGTCTCTGCCTGGCATATGGATGTGTCAGTTTGGGTGGCCTTGTATGGAAAGTAACTTATCTTGTAGTTACTTGGAAAGGGAGTTAGTGTGGTTCCATTAGGGTTGAAGTGATAAATCCAAATTGCTAAAAGCTTTCGACGAGATGTGCTGAGGCTTGTTGGACGCGTTTCAGGGAAGGGAATGCTGTGTTAAGCAGACCCCAGGGCAAGGCATTGCCTTTCCTTTCAGTGGAATATACATAAACTCCACATGTGAACATGAATATCACAAAAAAAAAAAAATTGTAGCAGTGTTTTTAAAGATCTTATAAAGCTGATATTATACTAAGATTACCATACTCGTCGTCAATTTTAAGAAATAACAGATGAAACCAGCCAACACAGATCAAATGACAGCAAACACAATGGGGATTGCACACACAACAAGGGTTAAGCAAGTAAACACCAACACAAAAAATGCTGATAATATTTTGATCCGAACCTGAGTGATGGAATGAAAGATAAACCCAACCGCTGATAAGTGAATATGTTGTGTTCATAAAACAATACAGCATAAAAGAAAAGTATTAAATTGGCAGCTCACGCATATATATTGTCGGTCTATAATGGTTTCCAGACGATCGCAAATGATTTGGGATCTTGCAGGATAAGCCACAAGGGTGGCCATCACCGGTTACAAATTGTTGCTACAAAAACATTTTTCAAGTTTGCTAAGATCAGGATCTTGGTAGTCACGGTGTCTTTCCATTCTTATTGGTGTCTTTTACCATTAACAGTATCTTTCTCCTCACTTGGAAAGGCTACATTTGACATTGGTTTGAACTCACCATCTTTCAGCAGTTTAAATTTTTTATCAAACTCTTCCCACAAACATTTCTTTTATGTAAACAGAAAGAAAGCAAAGGGGCAGCAGTTGGAAGATATATCGGCTACTAAACTTCATCAGTTACTTCAGAATGGGTCATAGGGCCAAGTCACAGTCAGGATATTATGCAGGCTGTTCCCAAAATGTTAGTCTAATAATACATACTCCCAGCTCCTCCTGAGGTAGAAGTTAACCCTTGCTTAAAACTGGATTCTCAGATGGAAATACAAAAACAAGTTAAGGGAAGGTGAGTAAGCTAGGGACGTACACCTCAATCCACACCCTAAGACTGGACCCGGTTCTTTAAACAAGGCCGTCTCTAGTGCGGTGCGACTGTTTCCGCTGCACCTCGCGCTGAGCTCGGGGTGGCGCTGTATTTAGAAATAACTTATGGGTTCCCTGTGTGGCCAGCAGTTTTCAGGCAATAGTAAAAAATGTCAAGATAACTTTAGTGATTACTGTTCCTGCTGGCAAGAGATCGGAGTTTTGTCTAATGGCAGTTTTGAAGTTTTGACTTATTATAAAGTGGCGCATAGGTTTAATGTGCCTGCTGCGAAGAACGTGTACCATGCAGATTACAGAACTGTATTTTATGTGGACAGCTCAGTGAGTTGCTGCTTTTGTCACAGGGATCCTTTTGTTAAAAGCAGATCCTAAATTAAAATCCTAATATAGAACCTATGAACTGTCATCAAAGAGCTGCATGCAAACTGCATGGTATAGATTAGAACGGTAGGTTTTTTTCCCAATCTTTCATAGCCTAATGTTGCTATAAAGGGTTTGTTTGGGTAGAAATACATCATACACATCCATTTGTCAGAGATAATATATCATATGCGTGTAAATTAGTCTATAGGAAATGTTAAATAAGACAATGAGGATTACAAGGTGTAGGAATCACAGCATCCATACTAGTAGGCTATATATTTTAGCTATGTTTGGTCTTGGGAATCACAAATTTAGAATTTAAAACATACCACAGTAGTTGGGATTTGCTTTACAAATAGATAGATAGATAGATTGGTCCATACCCGTCCTCGGGGTGCGCAAACCGGACCCGTGGGAACATTATGGAACCAGACCCGTGGGAACATTATGGAAACTAGCTGCAGTTCAGGGCCATTTTCCCTGCGGAGCTTGCACCATCTGCCCACAGACTTGCCAATCTAAAACAATCGATATAGGCACTAACAGACCATGGGTCCAGACTCATTTTACCAACTGTAACAGTGATAATGTGATCTATTTAATCACTTGTCCTTGCCGCAGTCAATATGTAGGAATGACAACTCGTAAAGTTAGACTGCACATGTTAGAGCATAAGAGCACCTTCAGGTGCAGAAAGACTAACACAAAATTGACCAAACACTTTGTGGAGTTTGACCACAAGGCAGAAGACTTTTGCTGGACAGTATTGGAAAAACCATATATACTTTCACATATCAACGACGTGGCAAACTTTCTTTTTAATAAAGAACAAAGGTGGGTTTTTAAACTGCATAGTGATACCTCTGGGTTGAATGACGCTATACCATGGACTGCTCTACACAAATAAACATGCATGCACAAGTGGACTCACTGATCCAGATCAATACTAAGACCAGAGCTTGACAGGACTATTACAGAAACCTTCTGTTTTTAGCTGTAATTGTCGACACTTGACATTTTACATGGGTCATAACATACATGACTATTCTGTTAAGTCCTGTCCATCTAGAAGTTTCTCCACATCTTCCCCATACTTTCACTGTTAACTGTAAAGACATCGTGGAGAGAAAACATTAAGTGTTATATATCTCAGTACATTAGGAATAAAGCGTTCATGTTCCTAAGTTCATTTCTCCAAGACACTTACATAACCCACTTGATGTACTCTGCAAAGACTCAGTGAAGTCTCTGTCTAATAGTAACACTATAATCTGACTTGGGAATGTAACTTTAAAGCAACTTATCAGATTTATGCTGTGTATGACATTCGTAGGTAATAACGGTCTAGGCGGTATCCACAGATCCGTGTTATAGAGTCGTGTAGATACCTCGAGGTGCCAACTAGTTTATTGAGCTGTCTGTCTTCCTCGTTGTGCAGACTCGGTACTGGGTCTGCGTGTATGAAACGATATATATTTGAACTACGACTTCCTAGTGTGATGACATCATGTTGTAGTTTAATGTGCGGAACGCTATAAACCGCATATATAGGGTTCCTCTCTTGTCCAAAACTTACAATATAAGATTATCAACGAATCGATTGAAATGAATGTAATACTTATGATGAATCTCTAAACAAGCTGTAGACAGGTCATTTGGCAGGCAAATCAAAGAACTACATCTCCCGCTAGAATTGACGTCATTTGGTAGTTTTCAGTGACGCACAATGCCGGCGCCTAACGTTCAATGATCTGTTCCAGCTGGCAGTATCCGTATGATAAAAACATCATCCACTCCCCCTGACCGTTACCTCCACCCACAGCTCAAGCATAGCGTGGGGCAACGTCGGAGAGGTAAGGAGCGAGGGCAGTGATTTTTCATTGATTTTTCATTGTTTAGTCAAAGGGTAGAGTGCCGCCCGTCCTTTGTCCGTTTGTTTTCCGTGACTAACCCTGTGCGCGTAGATGTAGCACTTTACAATGCAACGATGTATGTATGCTGGCAAGTTTAGAGTGCCGCTTTTCCTTTCCGCATTCGGTGTTGTAACCAAAATTTCATCTCAAGGGCCACACTTACCGGTGGCCCGCAATGTAAGTCAAATAATGAGCAGTTGGCAACGTAGAAGGTTCAAGCGTTTATTGGCCAGACAGAAAACTCTACATAGAGGAGCCTCATCGATCCTCACCCAGGAGGTGCGCCGAGGAAGACTGCTGGCTCCTAGACAAACTCATACTTTTATACATTATTAGCGCAACATACAAAGCCTTACAAGTGGAATAGTACCAGCCCGTCCGGGCGCTCCTAATGAGCTCATCCTATATCTAGTTTCAGCGATACAAAAAGGGTTACTATCTTTAAGAATAGAAGGTCGGCCGGGTGACTCCCTTTTCGTACCAGGTTCAGAAGGAATTTTGCTTGGTACTCCCTTTTAGCAGATGTGACCTTGCTTCTCGGTCGTAAATACAATTCAGCCTGTCTTCTAAACTGGTGTGTGCTAAATGAGGAAAATATGGGCTCAGAGAACCACGTGATCGTAGTTCCTACACGGAGAGAGAGTTAAGGGCCAAGATGGCCGCGGTCCTGTTTTCGGCCCTTTTCGGCGTACTAACTTATAATGACGAAGAGGGGCCTTATTACGGGTCTAAATCAAATAAGCTAGTTTTAGTTACGCTATGCTAATCAGATATTTTAATTTGAATCCTTCAGAACGGCCCTTTTAGCATAGTGTAGCTAAAATAAAATAAAAAAATGACTACTCCTCAAAAATGCCCTCATCTATTTGCATAATATCATGAATTTCTTTCTGGGTCATCTGGGCATTAGCTTGAGCATGGGTAGGTGGGGACTTAGGTATTGCAGAGCGAAATTGGGTGACACAATAAGAACAACAAGCAGGACCACACTGGATACAAATACAGCAGGTAAAAAAGAAACCCACTATACCCAATAGGACCATGAATAGTTTCCACCCCCAAGTGGTCAGGAGATCCCAGAACCAGGTTGACAGGGACCAGGTACCGGTCTCCGTATGGATTTCTGATGCCAGTCGGTGGAGTTTCTGAATGGCTAAATGGACCGAAGGGGCGGAGTCAGGTATATATACACAACAGGAGCTCCCGATCACCCGGCATGCTCCTCCGCGATCGGCCAATATAACATCTAGAACAAGACGATTTTGAAGGGTCACAAGCCGGGTCGCCTGAAGCTCAACAGTGATATTAGTCAATATCCCGGCAGTGGTATTGACCACTCCTTCCGCCACCCTGGACAGCCTCCTAATTTCCTTACTAGATAGGATAGGGCCCCATATAGGTAGGACCCCTTTCATAATATCTACGAAGTGTTGGGCCGGGGTATCTGTTTGATCAGTGACATCATTATCAGTGGACGTGGATAACAGACTTCTTTTGTTCAGGGAATGGGATTTGTGATAATCTGATGGGGCAATATAAACAGGAGGATAGAGGAAGGACAAATAACACCTGCCTGACCATCCCCTGGGAAGCCAGGTGTAAGCATTTTCCCCACATACGAAATATATGTTCGGGGGAGTCAATATTGGCGGACTACTAAAAGTCCGTAATCGATAAGTGTAATTGCATCTGCTAAATCCCATGAACAAATGGCCGGCACCCTGGATACAAAAGGAGGATGACGTATTTAATACAGGGACTGGTATAATCTTGTCTTCCGAGACATTGCGTTCCTGGAAATATCTGAAGTATTCGGTAAAATTGAAAGATACAAAATCTAATATCTCATCCCTTAGCCAAGTATCATTCTCATGGTCCATGTACACATTCATGCAGGCTGTTGGATCTAAAGTGCCGTCAGTACCCTCTGCATTTGGAGTGAACCCCTGATGCCTCTCTATGTAGGCCAATATGAAATCATAATCTTTCTCTGAGAACCTGTGTGCGTCTACAGTATAATGCTCGTATATCATAGACAACAATCTAAACCAAGCTTCACAGCTCCCTAAATGTGACAACGGCATTGAAATAAACAAATCATGTTTATGCATTACTGAAGGGAGGAGGCCACATACCCAGCAATCGGTAACATTCGTGGAACTGTGGGTTTGATGCAACATTTCTATGAAGGCATTATGTACATAAGTCTGGCGATGCCTCTCTTTATGAGGGGCCAAAGTCTGGAAATGGTGTTCCTTAGGAGTGGGGGTAGATAAGACCAGGGTATGGACTGGGTGGCGGAATTCTAGATAAATGAACATTCCTAAACATAATAGAAATGACACAGCTATTATAGAGATAAATACAATTTTAGCACGCAAACTCCATGTTGAAAACATTGGTAAATATGGGTATCTAGGGCGAGGGATTATGGGACGTTCTTCTTCAAGGGCAAAACGAGCAATGGGATACATTCTCACTAAAAGTCCAGTTCTAAGCTCGGGAAACGAAAAGAGTTTACAAGCAGTCCAATCTGCCGGAGGGTGCTTCTTTCCTGTGTCCGTGTTAGAGCCTCACAGGCAGACTCTTAGCATTCCAAACAGCAAAAACAAAAGAAGAAACAAAAAAATGAAAATAAAAATCAAGGGTGCAAAAACTTCTCGCGTAGGAGCTGCACTTGACGCAACTCTGGTCGAAGAGGAAGGTTACCTGGGCCCCTTTTTTCTATCAGTGTCTCTACCTTCTTTCTGAACAGGGCTATCACTTAAAGTTCCACGCCCTCCACAAGTTCAGTCCAGTGTTTATATGATCCCCAGGTCCCTTAGCTCAGACTTCACCTTTTATTGTAGGCCGGACCGGGGGATCTCATTCCGTTTGCGGGGCCGCAGGTGGTATCGAGTGTGACCAGGGGTTTCAGGATTCATGAACAAGATGGGCACAGTGGGATCAGATAAGGAACAAGGTGTGTGGCCCTCCTGGTCACGCGTTTGGTCCCCAGGCAGGGCCTTATCTGCCACAGCTGACCCCGAACTTATGGCCCTCTCTCCCTGCCCTTCCGCTTCTCCGTGGGCTTCGGGGGAGGGTGATTCTTCGGTGTCGTGCTCACCTCTGTGTTGTACGGTTTCGTCCTGGTCCTGGCACTCCTCGGGCAAGGGAAGCGGGACACGCTTCAAATGGGAAACATGAATCCAATGCTGTTTCCCTTCGACCTTTACCGCCGTCCTTGTGGCCAGAAGCACTTGATGTGGCCGGGTCCAGAGGGGCTCCAAGCTCGACTTCCGCTGATAGTTCCGAATTAGGACCCACTGACCTGGCTCGATGCTGTGTCCGGGGCCCTCTGGCAGAGGCTGCAGTACTGCTGAAATCTGTTGGTGGATAGAACGGAGATCTTTAGTTAACGCATAGAGGTAGTCGGCTAACATAGGATACTCAATATCCCTGAATGACTTGGGCCGGGGCACCCCCCAGACATTGGCAGGTCTCCCAAAAACCACCTCGTAAGGAGAAAACCCACTCCGAGAATGAGGGGTAGTTCTTACGGACAACAGGGCCAATGGTAGAAGATCGGGCCATTTCAAGCCGGTCGTGTCCTGTAGTTTAGCTAGTTTTAACTTCAGGATCCCATTATATTTTTCAACTAGGCCTGCTGATTGAGGGTGCCGCGCGGCGTGAAACTTCTGTCGTATGGACAAACCCTTGCATACATGTTGAACTAAATTAGCATTAAAGTGTGTCCCATTATCACTCCAGATCACTCGTGGTAACCCATATCGGGGAAAGAACTCTTTTATTAAGGCTCTCGCAGTTGCTATAGCTGTGTTTTCTCTAGTTGTGGAAATTTAGCTTGTAACTGAACATTATCTGCGCCATCTTGCCTCTCCCCAGCGCCACGCACAGCGAATGCACGGCCGCCATTTTAGGCACCCCACTCTCTCCCCGCTCATTCTCGATCGCCAGCGCTTTCCCCTGGCGCTGCGAGCATCCCCCGCGCGCCGGCCACCCCCGCTCTCTCATACACGGGCCATAAACCCTCTCATTCAGCGCGACCCTGCCATGGAACCACATCCCACACCTGACCGACATCCCATACATGGTCATGCCCCTCTTTGATAAACCCCCTTCCTCTGCGCCCCATTGTCCGAACCGATCCCAGGCCATCACCTAGCCCTGCGGATGCAGTTTATTGCCCCTACTGTAAGGGAAACACCCCACATCAAAGGGATTACGGTGGATCAAAGCCCCTACCCCCTGAGACCCGGCCGGTTGCACACACCCCCGGGAATTGGCGGAATATCCAGCTGCGTGATAGCCATCTCCTACTGTGGGTGGGGTGGGGACTTCTACTGTAGATATGTGTGGGAACGAGCTTGAAGTGGGGGTTCCAAGGAATGTCTTTCCGTACATCAAGGTCTCAATAAGAATGTACCATGTGTAATAAAGCAATAAACCTGTGTATAAGAGGCCAGGCCCCAAAGATGCAGTTAGAGCACCTCGTGACGATACCTTGCTGTCTGATCTGATGTGTTCTGCTCCGACGGAATAAAACTTTGTTTCCTGCCTTCCAGTCTCCGGCGCCTGCCTCTTTCATTGGTAATTTATCGAGTGGTATGAGAGGCGATTACCGCCGGGCAATACTTGAAAGGTTATCGACTGAAACTGCCGCTACCATTTAACAATTGGCGTCCCAAGCGTGGGGCCCATCAGCGACACGTGGATCCAGTGGGAGAGGTCCCGACGACAGAGTGAACGACTGCAACGATCGGGAGAGCTCCTGCCCAATAGACCCTCGTCTGGCAGCCGATCATCCGAACTTCACTGGTTCCGAGCAGACCTCTCTCTCGAGTGATCTACGGTCCTGACTGGGAACCATCAGGAGTGCCGCGGCAAATACGGAGAGTAGAGGACGATCGGGCGCTGGAGGCGGAAGACGAGAAACTGTCCATGCGGTCCGGGTAAGGTCGTGATACACGACAAATTGCGAAATAATTGATTGATTGTTTGAAGCTTTGGAATACTAGTATTGCTCATTGATTGTGCTCATTGATTGTTCTCTTTGAGATATTCGCTGTCTACAAACGGGGAGGAGTAGAAATACTCTCTCTCTCTCTCTCCCTTTGCAGATAGTGAAGGGTAGGTAACGCAGACTTTTGTCCCCGTTGAAACCCGTCGTGCCTATCTTTATCTCCCCACGGATTGATTGTCCGAACATTGATTGTTTTGAAGAATAGTGCTCTTTGAGATATTCTCTGTTTGCAAATAACGTAGAATAGAAATATTCTGTCTAGTCTTTGCAAATAGTGAAGGGTAGGTAACGCAGACTTTTGTCCCCGTTGTAACCCGTCGTGCCTATCTTTATCTCCCCATTGATTGATTGATTGATTGTCCGAACACTAGTTGTTCGATATTGGTTCTTTTGGAGGTATTCTCTGCTTACAAATAACGAGGAATAGAGATATTCTGTCTAGTCTTTGCAAGCAGTGAAAAGATAGGTAGTGCTGACTTTTGTCCCCATTGAAACCCGTCATGCCTATCTTCTCCCCACTGATTGGTAGTTGGTTCTGCCCGGACCGCTTATTAGAGGTGGACCATCCGGCCCCACTGGAAGGCACCCCTAATAAGGACATGTTCACTAAATATGGACTAGTCGCCGTAGCTTATACCAAGCTATGGCATAAATATACAAAGAAGGACCCCGAGAGTCAGTGGCCACTGATGGGATCCTTCGACGACCATAAGATAGAAGTGCTAGAAATAGCTCTGCGTAGCAATAAGACGACGCCTACTATGCTTGACAGTATCGGCATGTGGCGCAAAGAAGCAACGCAACGGAAAAAGAGGGAAGAAGTAAAAGCAGAAAAGGAATTACGAAAAGCAGCTCACCTTGCCGCTAGAAAGTTAGAAGAAGAAATAAAGGAGAGAAGGGAAACTAAACTAAGACTGGAGCCCGAAACATCAGGCCAGTACGCTGTTAGGACCCCTTCTTTGCTCTACCCTGAGTTATCCTCTAAGCAGCGAACGAATGATGAATTACTATTAGGTCCCCCGATCATTTACATGCCCCCTCCATACGCACCCTCCCAATCAATAGTGCAACACCCACAACCCCCAAACACGAGCGAAAGCAGTACAGGGGCCTCGGTCCTCACGGCCTCCGCGCCGGCCGAGCCTCCTGTACTGAACACAACGTCGGCAATAGCGTTGGATGACCCTGAGATGAGAAAGAAAGATTCCACCAGAATGAATCGACTAACGAAGGATGAACGAGCAGGAATCGACAAAATAGTAAAGACACTAGTGGAGCGTAAGGAAAGTGAGGAGTATATAACAGACGTATATAACTCGTATGCAGACAGCCGCAGACGACACTTTGTCGTACGACTTTGTTATCATGCCCTAAATGCATATGAGGATAGGTACCGCGATAAAGGTCCCGAAGGCTTAGCGACCCTATATAGGAAGGTAGACATTGGGGAAGAAGGAGAGGGCGATGTAACGAACCTCTTCACTCGTACACTCGAGGTCTATCGACACCTTAGAGAACACAGGCAGACCACCAAAGCAGAAACCCCCATAGCGACTAAGCCCCAAGAAGGAAGGGCTGATACCATGATGCCCATCAAAGAGGCTGCCCCCTACTGGGTCCCCCCACGATGTCAGGGAACACATGACGACATCAACCACCAAGATGCGAAGGGAAGGGTTGTATATAATTGGGTCTACCAGCCATGGGACCGACAAGATATTTTGACCTTTAGAAAAACTCTACCCGACTTGAGAAAGAACCCGACTGCCTTCTACACTGAACTGGGTACAGCCTTAGGTTCTACGATAATGACTTTAGCAGATATCGACTTGTTCTTTGGGCTGTGTCTGCCGGCTGATGTGTGGAAGCAAATCCGGAAAGTTGACCACGCTGAGCCGTTCGGATATACCTGGATACAACTCGATACCATAGATAAACAGCGAGAACCGGGACAGAAACCCCCGAAAGCCATATTAGAGCTCCCAGACAAGATTGTACTTAAGTTGAAGACTCTAATCCCGGAAAGAAAGGTAGATTGGTCGATAGTGACGGCTTGTCGCCAGAAACCCCAGGAGGATGTGTCTGAATATTTCTCTCGGTTCGAGACTGTGTTTTCCGATTATAGTGGCCAGGACATGACCACTGCAACCGGACATCACCTCTTTGTCCAGAATTATGTGAAGGGTCTGTCACAAGAAGTTTCCCAGAAGCTACAGACCAGCGAGAGTAGTTGGGCAGCCTCCAAACCCGCAGCAATTCTCCAGATGGCCCAATATTACGAAAACCAGAAGAACGAGAACGATAGGGCGTCAGAGAGGAAGAAAAAGGAACTGAAGGAGAGGGTAATGATAGCACAGTTGCAAGGGGTGACCATAGGAAGGGAACCCCCGAAAGGGAATTACCAACCAACCGCCCCTAGAAAGCTACCCCCTAGAGACCATACACCTGCACCCTACAACGGACGGAGAGACTTAGATGGGAACCAATGTGCGTTCCGTAGAGGGTTCGGACACTGGAAATCCCAGTGCCCGGTCCTTCTGGAACTGAACAAAAATAGGGATCCCAGAGACACAGCATATGACCCCAGAAATAGAGGACAGGGACGAGGGCACACGAACGACGCCATCAACGACAGGCCAGGCAGACCAAACACCTTTGATCGCCCCCGACAAAACCAGTGTCAACAGTCCGACTATGAAAGCACCCATGACTTCGCATAGGACCGCCTGGGGCAAGGGAGGGATCCAGTCGAACTCCGTGTTGACCAGCAAGGTCCTTACGTCACCGCTAAGGTCCTGGGCACAAAATCTCCATTCCTGGTAGACACTGGGGCGACACGTAGTGCGTTATCCAAACGACTGATTCCTAGGGCACCCTTGTCTGGCTCACATGTAACCTCAATAGGCTTCGATGGAACGCCCTCCACTAACCCCTTATCAGCACCAATCTCCTTTGACTTAGAAGATAGCACCACTGACACGACCTTTCTGCTCTCCTCCAACACCCCCGATGCTATTATGGGACTTGATTTGCTAAAACATTTTCGAGCTACCATCAGATGCTCCCCAGACGGAGTTCGAGTCATCCTACACGATAACCCAGATCTGTCCAGACCCTGTCACACACGGCGTATGCTCTCTATAACCGATGCTGACATGTCCCTACTCGACACATTACCTTCACATCTATGGGCTAAAACCGACTCAGATGTAGGGCGCATGGTGATCGACCCGGTACACATAACCGTCCGACCGGACGCAGTGCTCCCAAAGCTTCCACAGTATCGGATATCACCCGAAGGCGAGAAGGCATTGGTGGAAATCATCGAGTCCCTAGTCGAGGCAGGAGTGGTAGAAGAAGTAGTCAGTAATGTTTGCAACAGCCCTATCTTACCCATTGTAAAGAAGCAAGGCGAGGGAGATGAGAAAGCCTACCGTTTCATTGTTGATTTGCGAGAGGTTAACAAAGTAGTCATACCCCAGTACCCCGTGGTCTCAGACATCACCACCATCCTCACCCTGATTCCATCCACTGCCACCACCTTTACTGTTATTGATCTCAAGAACGCATTCTTTTCCATCCCCATCCACCCAGACAGCCGCTACCTGTTCGGCTTCACTTTAAAAGCCCGTTCGTACAGATTCTGCAGGGCACCCCAAGGCTACACTGAGAGTCCCAGTATTTATAGCCAAGCCCTCAAGAGGCAACTAGATGCAGTCCAACTACCCGATGGAGTGGTGTTGATACAGTACGTCGATGACATTCTTTTGGCGGCCGACACCACTCCACTTGCCGTCACAGCCACCATTCACCTCCGCCGCTTCCTTGCGGAGAACGGTCACAAGGTCTCCAGAAAGAAATTGCAATTCTGCCAGCCCCAAGTAACGTATCTAGGCCACCTACTATCCAAAGACGGGAGGAAACTTACCCCTGACCGAATTCAGACCATCCTAGAAACCCCTGTTCCCAAAACTCAGAAGCAAGTGCGGTCCCTAGTAGGCCTCACCTCCTTTTGTCGACAATGGTTGCCAAACTTCAGTCTTATCGTAAAACCTCTGCTTTCCCTGCTGGCTAAAGATGTCCCCTTCCCCCTCCCCTGGACACCCGAATGTCAATCCTCCTTCAAAGAATTACGAGACGCCCTCTGTTCGGCCGCAGTCCTAGGAACCCCAGACTACACTAAACCTTTCTCCCTCTACACCCACGAAAGGGAGGGATGTGCGTTGTCTGTCCTAACCCAGTCCATAGGCCCTAAACAACGCCCTTGTGCCTACTTCTCTGCCACTCTTGACCCTGTAGCCAGAGCTTTGCCCGCATGCCTTCGAGCAGTAGCCGCCGCGGCTATCTCTATCCGGCAAAGCGAGGGGATCGTACTCTCAAACCCCCTCACAGTATTGGTACCCCATGCAGTTGACACCCTCCTGAACCAAACCAAGACTCAACACCTGACTAGCGCACGACTGACCGGTTACGAACTGACTCTGCTTGCACCCCACATCACATTGAAACGATGCACCACTCTGAATCCAGCTACTCTACTACCTCTCCCTGACACTGATCCCAATGCGTCCCCTATACACGACTGTGTGACCCTCACCGACGAACAGACCAAGAGTAGGGTCGACCTCCGAGATACTGCCTTCCCGGACCCTGACGGAGAACTGTGGGTGGATGGCTCATGCATCAAGCTCCCCGATGGCACCACCTCAGCTGCCTATGCAGTCACCACAGCCCGAACAGTTGTTGAGACAGCCCGCATCACACAGCGATCCGCACAGGCGGCGGAACTAATTGCTCTCACACGAGCCTGCATCCTGGCAGCAGGGACAACCGCAAACATCTACACAGACAGTCAGTACGCCTTCGGGGTAGTTCACCACTTTGGGCTCTTATGGAAAGAGAGGGGATTCTTGACTTCTCATGGCACACCCATCCTGCATGGAGATCTAGTCTCTGCCCTGACCGAAGCAGTCCTCCTCCCCACACGGTTAGCTGTGATCAAATGCCAGGCACACAAGAAGGTGACAGACATTATAGGACAGGGAAATGCACTGGCTGACATTACTGCCCGAACCACAGCCGAGAATAGGTCCACGACCCGTATGTACGTGACCAGGTCACAAACTGAGAAATGGAAGGATGCTAGGGAAACAATTAGGGATATCCAACTAGCCAGCACACCACACGAATTAACTGAATGGGCCCGGGTGGGATTAAAGGACGATGACGGTTGCTGGCGAACTAAAGACTTGAACAAATGGTTGCTACCAGATTCATACTTGATCCCCATGCTGACCATGGCACACTCCCCCGCACACATAGGGTCTGCCCCCATGATCGAGCTCATCTCCAAAGTCTGGCACAACGACAAAATCCCAGACTCAGCCAAACGTCTGGTCCAACAATGCCTAGTATGCCTCCAACACAACCCTGGGAAGGGAACTGCTGTACCCCGGGGAGGGTTTGGGGTCCCCAATCACCCCTTTGAAGTCCTACAAATGGACTATGTCCAGTTAGAAAGGTGCCAAGGTTTGAAGTATATACTTGTCGTTGTGTGTGCCTTCAGCAAGTGGGTGGAAGCCTACCCAACCCATGACAACACCGCTATGACTACCGCAAAAGTACTACTGAAGGAATTCTTCCCCCGATACGTCCTTTGTCGAATTTTGTGGAGCGACAACGGCCCCCACTTCGTAGCCGAAGTTATCCAACTCATCTTAAAAGGGTTGGGTGTAAAACAGAAATTCCATGCGGTCTTCCATCCCCAATCTGCAGGCTTGGTTGAGCGACACAACGCCACATTGAAGCTTAAGATAGCAAAAATAGTCGCCACCACAGGACTGAGATGGCCAGACGCTCTCCCGCTAGCATTGCTATCAATGCGTTCCACCCCCACTAAACACCACTTAACCCCCTACGAGGTCGTTTTCGGGCGGCCCATGAACCTTTGGGCTGCTCCAAAGCCAACATCCATCCACGACGTCCCGGACGTCCTCATGTCTGACTATTTGTATAACCTAACTAAAACGTTGTCTGTCATCCATCAGCAGGTGCTGCACGCCATTCCCGATGTTTCCAGGGGCCCCGGAGACGACATCCAACCCGGTGACTTCGTCTTAGTGCGTAACTTCCAGCGCACCAAGAGTCTGGAGCCCCGGTGGACGGGCCCCCTGCAAGTCCTGATCACCACCCGAACAGCTCTTCGAGTGGAGGGGAAACGCAATTGGCTGCATGCACACCACTGCAAGAAGGTATCACCGACCCTGACAACCACGGACAACATCACCGCCCAAGAAGAACTTCTGGACAAAGACCGACCATCCCTGAGCCGCTGCCCAGATACAGAGACACTCGAGTTAGTAAGATATCCTGATCCCACTGTGCCATCCAAGGAAGGGTATAACTTGCGACGAAAGGAGAGAACTTCGGCTAAGCAGACCACAGGCTAAGTGGAAATCTCAGAGCGGTAGCCTAGTCACCTCAAAGGCCACCAGGAGAGAAACTAAACAAAGTCTGTGGTTCTGCCCGCTACCGAGTCTCTTGAAGGTGATGGAAGCGCCCGACATGAAGATGATGGAAGCAACCGGACGTCCGAAGATTCACTACAAAAACCCAAAGACTGACCGAATGCACAGCTTAAAGACTATTGCACTTTTCATTACCCTTCTCTTTTGCCTTCTCCTCGTGGTCACCTTCTGGATCATGGAGGAGAGCACACCCGCTCATAAGACATTGATGACCACCGTTCAACCTACCACCACGAAAGAACACCATCTGATCTCACTTTCACCCCAACTCCGAGAAAGGCGTAAGGAGTTCTGGAATAACTCTTTTGTGCAGTTGCTCCACCAACACAATCTTGCTGCCAACGCCACTAATTGCTGGATCTGTGGATTGCTACCACATGCCACTGGACACTCTATCCCTTTCATCCCTTCACCTTTTTCTGTCCATGGTTCCTGCCTCGCCTGGCTAATCCTCCTGCAAGAAAGCTACAAGGACAATGCCACTTCCGGCAGAATCATGTCACACTTCTACCATGGGTTCTGGCTGAACAAAACTGGAAGAACTTCTGCCCTCTTCTGCCCTCTGAGATCGAACACTTCCTTTCACATGGACATCCCTGCCAAAGAACGAGTTGAAATGCAAGTGTTCAACAACCCAGCCAGACCCACCTTCTCTTACCTCCGGAAACGGACGGCCGCCACCCTAACAGTGGCCCTGTCCGTCATCAACATCACTGGATTTGTGTGCCTCGAAGGCCTGGGGGCGCAGCTGGTGGGCCACAGCTCCTGCCTCATCACCCGAACATTGGACTCAGTTGACCCACCCTCCTTTGTTGCCTCCCTGAATATGTACTTCGTCTGTGGTACTAAGGCCTACACCTGGCTTCCGAAAGGTTGGGGAGGCACCTGCTACATCGCCTTTGTCCTTCCTCCGACATATGTGGCTCCAGCAAACCATCACCGACAGAAACGGGCCAAAGACATTGTGCAAGCCGACTCCGCCGGAGCACAGTTCATGGACGCAGTGAAAGGCCTTGTTCCACTCTGGGGTCCAATGGCAAACAGCCGTGCCATCCGCCACTTAACCCAGGCAGTCGAAACGGCGATGAACATTACGGCTGGCGCCCTCGCCAACAACACCGCCGAGCTCCAGGCCGTCCGCTTAGTGGCCCTTCAGAACCGCCTCGTTCTAGATGTGGTTCTGGCTGATCGTGGAGGAGCATGCCGCATCATTGGGTCCAGCTGTTGTACCTACGTACCGGATAACTCACCCTCAGTCTACAAAGCAATTGAACACCTCCACAGACTGTCCGCAGAGGTCCATCAAGAGCAAGAAGAATGGTCACTGGGGAGTTGGTTTTGGGACACTATTAAAAGTTGGGGATGGAGGCTGTTTTCATTTATCCTCATACCAATTGTGATACTATGTGGATGTTGCTTGGGGATTCAGTGTCTGCCACCTTTATGTTCGCTTTTTATGAACTGCATCTGCCCTAAGACTTTGGACTTTGAAACAGAGCGAATGAAAGCTCTGTATGAGGTGGAAGTTCGAAGTATTATGGGGATAGATCCGAACTAGACAAGCTGGCGAGATATGTTAAAAGGGAGGACTGTGGAAATTTAGCTTGTAACTGAACATAATCTGCGCCATCTTGCCTCTCCCCAGCGCCACGCACAGCGAATGCACGGCCGCCATTTTAGGCACCCCACTCTCTCCCCGCTCATTCTCGATCGCCAGCGCTTTCCCCTGGCGCTGCGAGCATCCCCCGCGCGCCGGCCACCCCCGCTCTCTCATACACGGGCCATAAACCCTCTCATTCAGCGCGACCCTGCCATGGAACCACATCCCACACCTGACCGACATCCCATACATGGTCATGCCCCTCTTTGATAAACCCCCTTCCTCTGCGCCCCATTGTCCGAACCGATCCCAGGCCATCACCTAGCCCTGCGGATGCAGTTTATTGCCCCTACTGTAAGGGAAACACCCCACATCAAAGGGATTACGGTGGATCAAAGCCCCTACCCCCTGAGACCCGGCCGGTTGCACACACCCCCGGGAATTGGCGGAATATCCAGCTGCGTGATAGCCATCTCCTACTGTGGGTGGGGTGGGGACTTCTACTGTAGATATGTGTGGGAACGAGCTTGAAGTGGGGGTTCCAAGGAATGTCTTTCCGTACATCAAGGTCTCAATAAGAATGTACCATGTGTAATAAAGCAATAAACCTGTGTATAAGAGGCCAGGCCCCAAAGATGCAGTTAGAGCACCTCGTGACGATACCTTGCTGTCTGATCTGATGTGTTCTGCTCCGACGGAATAAAACTTTGTTTCCTGCCTTCCAGTCTCCGGCGCCTGCCTCTTTCATTGGTAATTTATCGAGTGGTATGAGAGGCGATTACCGCCGGGCAATACTTGAAAGGTTATCGACTGAAACTGCCGCTACCATTTAACATAGTGGGGTACGCTTCTACCCATTTACTGAAGGTACAGACTACCACCAGAACGTATTTGAGGTTGTTAACCCGTTCCAGCTGTATATAGTCCATTTGGAGTACCTCGAAAGGCAAAGTGGGTGTGGCAAAACTACCTGACAGAACAGGAGTACCACCCCCCGGGTTATGTTGAAGGCAGACCATACAATGTTGGACCAAATTCCTGGCCGTTTTTTGGATATTGGTGTTGTACCATACAGGGTCCAATATCGCGCAAATGCCTCGAACCCCGACATGGGCGGGACCATGTGCCATGGCTACCACCGCATTCACAAATGCATTCGGTAGTAGCCATCTGCATTTTTCTGACAGGTCCGTCCAACACCCATTCTCGTCTAACCGCCCCACCTGCTCCTGCCAATACTGCAGTTCCTCTGGGGTGACCTCCTGCTGCAATTCTTTCACACTATCTACAGTGTTTCGAAAAATGTCTGCTTCTACCATCCTTCTGCACTGGCTAACCACAAACATGGAGGGGGTGTCGGACTGGGCAGTTTCTTTCGCAATCTTATCTGCAAAAGCATTTCCCCTCCCAACATCATCAGTTACAGCCTTATGGGCACTACATTTTACAATAGCAAGGGCTTCTGGCAAAGGTAATGCAGCCAGCAGTCGCTCGACCAATTGCCCATTCTTTATCTTTTCACCATGGGATGTAAGAAACCCTCGTTCTGCCCACAACCTCCCAAAACTATGGGCTACACCGAAAGCGTATTGGCTATCGGTGTAGACATTCAGCCTCAATCCCTTACCCAATTCACACGCCCTCAGTAGTGCAATTAATTCAGCCGCTTGGGCTGAATGATATGGTACTTTGGCCGTCTCGACCACGGTCTGCAAGGTAGTAATTGCATAAGCCGCAACCGTAGTACCGTTGGGCAATCTAAAACATGAGCCATCAACATACAATTCCCCTTGGGGTTCAGATAAAGGGGTGTCTGTTAGATCTATCCGGCCCTTTGTTTCTTCTTCAGTCCGAAATATGCAATCATGTACATCCTGGCCACTTTCTCCTGAGGGGAGGGGTAGCAACGTGGCAGGATTCAGAGTGACGCATCTCTTGATCGTTATGTGAGGTGCAAACAGGGTCAATTCGTACCCCGTAAGACGCGCACTGGTTAAGTGCTGCGTCTGTGTCCTGTTTAACAATACGTCCACAGCGTGTGGTACCATCACTGTGAGATCCGTATTTAGAACTAGCCCTTCCGATTGCCTGATCGCCACCGCTACAGCGGCCGTGGCTCTCAGGCAGCTGGGAAGCACTCTGGCGACATTGTCCAAAACCGCCGAAAAATATGCACAGGGTCTTTGCTTACCTCCAAAGTCCTGTGTTAACACTGAAAGCGAACAACCGTCCACCTCATGCACGTAGAGCACAAAAGGCTTCCGGTAGTCTGGGGTGCCGAGCACAGGAGCAGAACATAAAGCAGTCTTCAAAGAAATAAAAGCCATTTGACACTCATCAGTCCAGGGTAGGGGTTCATGCACATCTTTGGTGATTAGATACAAGAAAGGTTTAGTGATAAGAGAGTAGTTAGGGATCCATTGGCGACAGTAAGAGGTTATACCAAGCAAAGCACAGACATCACGTTGCGTGCGAGGAACAGACATGTTAGTAATGGATGCAATACGCTCCGAGGTCAATCGCCTTCCCTCCTTCGACAGGAGATGACCGAGATAGGTCACCTCCGGTCGACAATATTGGAATTTTGACAGTAACACCTTGTTACCATTTCTTGCCAGATGCTGTAGTAAATCCACTGTTGCCGTCCGGCAGCCCTCCTCAGTATCAGAGGCCACCAGGAGATCATCAACATACTGGAGTAATACATTACCTGGCGGCAAGCTCAACGTGTCTAGTATCTTTTTCAGTGCCTGACTATAAATACTGGGGCTTTCCGTATACCCCTGGGGGGCGCGACCGAATCTAAAGCTACGGCCCCCTAATGAGAAGCCGAAAAGATAGCGGCTATCTGGATGTATAGGGATGCTAAAGAAAGCATTCTTCAAATCTATTACTGAGAAAAATTGTGCGGTTGGAGGAATCATCGTCAAGATGGAATTAATATCAGGTACCACAGGGTACTGGGGTACCATGATCTTATTGATCTCTCGTAGGTCAATCACAAATCGATAGGTATCCGCATAATCAGGAGTCTGTTGTACCGGGGCTCGTTTAAGAATCGGAAGAATAGGGCTATTACACGTGTTAGAGGCTGTTTCTTCCACTACTCCGGTTTTAATAAAATCATGAATGATAGCCATTAGAGCTCGTTCCCCAGCAGGGGCAATTTTATACTGGGGAATTTTCGGCAACTGGACGTTCTGTTTTAAGGTAATCGATACTGGGGGAATTTGCAAATGGCCCACATCGGTGTCTCCAGTCGCCCAGAGGGTTTTCGGGATGCACGCCAGTTCTGGTGGTAGAGAGTCTGTCTTAGATAAGCATTGCGCGGAGAGGGGTGAAGGGTCTTTTATGGTCAAGTAAACCCCCTCCGGGGAACAATAGATGCGAGCATGCAATCTTTTCAATATGTCCATGCCTAAAAGATTCTCTCCACACTGGGAGGTCAAAAGGAAAGGTGAGTTTATTGATACCGACCCCAGGGTAAGGGGAAGCGGTTGTGAGATGGGGCTTACCACCGGAGTTCCAGAAAACCCCACAGACACATTATTCTGGCCAGACAGAGCAGCCCCCGGGACTAGGGCACGTGAAACAGAACTGTTCATGACCCCCGTGTCAACTAGGAACTTACCTGATGCGTTCAATAGTCGTGCATGGACATAAGGTCCAGCTTGATCAATTGGAATCGACACCTGCCCCTGACTCTGTCTTTGGCTGTCCTATGTTTGAGAATAACCTGATCCCTCACCTGTCATATAATCATCATTGTAATACTGCTTCCCCTGACCGTGATCAAAACAATTCTGACCAGTCTCACCTGTCGCCGAATGTTCTTGTCTCGTAGATCCCCCTCGCTGTCCTCCAAAACGTCCCCTTCCCCGACTTCTCGGAACACTGTTCTGTTCATATAATAACGGACACTGGGCTCGCCAATGCCCCTCCTGCTTACAGAAGGCACATTGATTTATGCCCAAGTCTGTCCGTCATGTCGTCTGTGCCGGACCCGCCCCTCTTGGAGCAAAATTCTGCGACCCTCGCCCTCTTCCCCGTCCTCTCTCTACTTGCTGTAACAATACTCGACTCTTCAAGTCCTTCGACTTCTTTTCTGTCCTGTCCTTGCTTTCATTCTCGCGATGTTCATAATATTGAGCCATACTCAATATTGTCGAAGGGGTAGTAGTTGTCCAGGTGCTTTCAGCAGCCTGTAATCGAGCCGATACCTCTGGCAACAGATTGGTCACTAATCGATTCACGAACTAACGTACCCCTCCTTCAGTGGCCAGGTCCTGTCCACTGAAGTCAATGAAAACTCCCTCAAATCTCGTAAAGAAATCTGATACACTCTCATCCTTCTTCTGCTTGCAGGCCGTCAACTTATCCCAATCCAACTTCCGGGGAGGGATCAGCGAATGCATATAATTTATTATCCTATCAGGAAGGGCAAATATTTCCGCCCGGGGCTTATTCCCTGGTTTACGATCTCTATCCCATTCCCGTAGCTGTTCCCAAGTTCCCCCAAATTCGGTTGCATGGTCCTGATCGTGTACCTGGCGCCAAATGTCCACCGGTACTAATAAAGCAAAGAATAGTTCAATGTCCACCAACGTCATTACTGCGGAGGAAGCCGCTTCAGTAAGCTCTTTGTAATACGCGGTAGGATTCTTCCTGGGATCTGGTAACTGACTTTTTAGTGACAACACCTCACTTCGTTTCCAGGGGGTATACACCCATTGTTCCTGGAAACGTGCCTCCACTCTGGGACGAGTAACTACCCCGAGGGCGTCTACCACTTCCGTAACTTCTGGATGGTAGATGGGGTGTACTTCCCGCATAGGGTACTGGGATAGCCCCGTAGGATTAGTCGACTGCAGGCGGGTTCTATACGCCACCAAGGTCTGCACATTCCCATACACTTCTTCTGGGGTAAGGCGGGATCTATGGGTTTGTGTAACGATATCGTATAATATGGCCGGGGCCCTTCCCTCCGTGTGTACCTGTTCCCATAATGATATAAGGCGGTTCGCCATATGTTCTAATGCATGCTGTTGCATTACCGGCTCGTAATCTCTCATGGTGCTCCAAATATCCGATAATGAATAAATGGGTTGCCGCATCCATTGGGATGCCTGTACAGCAATAGTTTCTTTTTCTTCTGTTCCCAAAGCCGAACGAGTAAACAACCTTTTCCCCTCAGCTAAGGGAACCGGACGTGTCGGAGTGGTGGCAGCTGCTACTGGCGTAGAACTCGCGGAGGAGGAGGGCAGGACAGAAGGGGAAGTCATTGACCCGGATGGCGGCTGTGTTGTCCCAGCTGCTGCGGCTGTTAACAGTGCTGGTAACATAGTAATCACCTCTGACACGGATGTGGACTGTCGGGAGAGTTCTGTCAAAAGAGAGGAACTGGGGGGAGCTGGAGGGGCTGAGGCCCCCAGTGTTCCTAAGGCCGCGGCCGTGGCCAGAGCCGAGACTCCGGCCACCTCCGGATACAGCCGTTGAGGCACATAAGGAGGCGGTGGCCGTATATCCAATAAGTCTTCTATCTCATCTTCAGCATTGGGTCGAGTCACATAGCTCTTATCTACCTTCAATCGGAATTCACGGTTCATACAGTCTATTCCCTTTTCTGCTCGAGACCTATCATAAGCTATGGCCTTCTGAGTCACGTTCTGTCCAGCCTTAGCCCTGGATTGCTTCTCCTCCCTTATTCGCCGCTGCTTGGATTCTTTCAGCCACGAACCCAAGGCATCAAACATAGCCTGACGGCTGCGCCTGGAGAACAGTTGTTCCTGTAAGAAAGCAATTTTTTTCTCATCAAACGAGCCAGTCTTTGGCCATTGCAATTCTTCGTTACTTATAGTATATTTATGCCACAGAGTACAAAACAATAAAGGGGTAATTCCATGCTTCACATACATATAGTGGCTAGGACTGCCTTCCGGCGGGGCAGGCTGACTCTCAGCCAGCCGAGAGTCACCTGTCCGACAGCAACAGCTAAAACAATTCAACTTACTAAAACAAGGCATGGTGATTGGTTCAATACAGACACAAATGACATAAACCACAACCGAGAGTTACAACCCTTACCACCACCATCAGTGAGCCAGTCTCACACTAATCCGTAATGTTTCCAACAATAGACATCCCCGACTACACCACAGATCCTCTCACTGCCTTCCTGGTTCACCACTGAGGCTTGTCCCGAGGAGGTCTGTGCCTCGCCGTGGATATGTCCCGTGGTTACCCAGCGCGGGTCGTGAGTCTCCCAGGTGCAGTCGGGCTACATTCCGCGCGCGGTTTATCAAATCAGAAAAAGAAAAGGGTCCATCAAATCGTACCAAATGTACATGTACTTTCAAATCAATGCCCAGCCATATAATTTGGGCTTCAAACCAACAGTGGCACCGCTCTCCAGCGCCTGCCTCAAAATCAATGCACCGCCCTAGAGCCTGTGCTTCAAATGCAACTACACGCTCCACCTCGCGTGCTTCAAAATCAAAACGTGCACTGCTTATAATCAGTGCTTCAAATCAAAATTCTACTCACCGGGTGCACCCTGGTACGAATGTCCGTTCTTCGCTGCCAACTCCTCTCGACCAACACGGTCCGTTTCTCGGGTTGAGCCCGTATGACCCCGGTGAAGGGTGACTAGCAGCAGAGGGCATCCCACTCGAGCGCACGGAGCGAAACCCTCGAGCTCGTCCTCCGCTCACCCGGCTAAGACGCCCTCGAACCTACCACCCGATTACGGGGGAGGTCAGACCCTATCACGGGGTCCCTTCGTGGTCGCCAACTGTTGTAACCAAAATTTCATCTCAAGGGCCACACTTACCGGTGGCCCGCAATGTAAGTCAAATAATGAGCAGTTGGCAACGTAGAAGGTTCAAGCGTTTATTGGCCAGACAGAAAACTCTACATAGAGGAGCCTCATCGATCCTCACCTAGGAGGTGCGCCGAGAAAGACTGCTGGCTCCTAGACAAACTCATACTTTTATACATTATCAGCGCAACATACAAAGCCTTACAAGTGGAAAAGTACCAGCCCGTCCGGGCGCTCCTAATGAGCTCATCCTATATCTAGTTTCAGCGATACAAAAATGGTTACTATCTTTAAGAATAGAAGGTCGGCCGGGTGACTCCCTTCTCATCCCAGGTTCAGAAGGAATTTTGCTTGGTACTCCCTTTTAGCAGATGTGACCTTGCTTCTCGGTCGTAAATACAATTCAGCCTGTCTTCTAAACTGGTGTGTGCTAAATGAGGAAAATATGGGCTCAGAGAACCACGTGATCGTAGTTCCTACACGGAGAGAGAGTTAAGGGCCAAGATGGCCGCGGTCCTGTTTTCGGCCCTTTTCGTCGTACTAACTTATAATGACGAAGAGGGGCCTTATTACGGGACTAAATCAAATAAGCTAGTTTTAGTTACGCTCTGCTAATCAGATATTTTAATTTGAATCCTTCATCGGTCTGCGTGACCTTTGATGCAATATCTTACAATACAGCACACACTAGAAACAGCACCCGCACACACAAACTATAAGTATTTTGTAGATTGTAACAACAGTAGAGTCGTGCTGTAAGGGGTTCCAGGGGCTAGAAAACATCATTATCATAACTTTTAATACGCTGCAATGCTGCCTCTGAGTAACTCATAAGACGACGTTCGAAGGGATCTAACTTCAGTACACCTTCGTACTATGATGTTTTTAGCCTCGAGTTATTGCTGGTCCCCCCCTTTTTTCTACCTATTCTATCTTCTTTTTTATCTTTTTTTATTTGTTTCTACTTGTGACTTCCGTCTGGCCCAAGTAATACTGCACATTACAAGTTTTAGTTAGTTGCTCCACTTCATTGTACACATGACAATGTAGGTGTATAACTGTGTTTTCCTAATTAGCAGGAGGGGGGTTTTCTCTAAAGATGCACAAAGAGATTTATTTTCATTGTTGCTCGCTCCCCTCTTTGTTTCCACATACAACAGAGCGGGGACTCTTATACCTGAGTTGTTTCAGGCGAGGTGTGGCCCATTCCTCGTATCTTACGGGTGAGCAAGACAAATTCATTGTTTTGTGTAATACAAGGTTGCTGTAAGTTGGAGGTTGTAAATACTTTACATCTCTATTCTCGATGTACCAGTCTTGTGCGTGAAAATGTTACTGTTGCGTGACTCTGTGTATCATTACTATGTATGATCTTCTTGTTCCAGGTGCATTCATACCCAGTGGATACAGAGGATACATACATGATATGTGAGGTTGTTTTGATTCCAATCCGAATCTTTAGAATTTTTTTGTTCATTTCTTGCAATTATTACACATTGGATACTTATGCAGTTGCAAAATAAAAAGTAGGTCCTGATTAAAGCCAGGGACTAACAGTCCCGAGGGCTGAAACATGTTGACCATATAAATAGACAGTGATGTATGAAACTGCCTCCATGCACTGTTTTTAACTAGGATTATAACAGATACCCCAAATAAAATATTTCTCTGTTATAAATCCTTTTTAACTCTCACTTACACTTTTGCATTGCAGTCAATTTTCCCATTTAAACACCTGTTTGAAGGACCACTTCTATAGGATCTGTCTATTCTTGGTCTCTTCTTTAGATCCCGTTCATGACATAAACCACGGTTCATCCCTCTATGATCAAGAGGGTAAGTGGATGGAAGGATGGAAACCCAGATGATAAGTCTGATCAAGGTTATGTGTTTGATGGGAATCCAACCACTCATAAGGGTCTTTTTCTACTCAGCAACTCTTTCTGTGTAGATATGAGTTTTTGATCACTGTAGGCACACTTCGTGTAGACTGGTAGATATTTAGTAGAGCACCGGGTTTTTCTGGTTAGTTCATATGTTGAGGTTTGGGACTGAACCAGAGGCAGGTCTTTAATTCCCTAAGACCCCGTTCTTCGTTTGTTATTATTGGGTAGAAATACATACTTATTTATAAAGCCAATCCCAACTATTGTGGTATGTTTTAAATTCTAATTTTGTGCTTCCCAAGACCAAACATTCCTAAAATATATAGCCTACTAGTATGGATGCTGTGATGCCTACACCTTGTAATGCTCATTGTCTTTTTTTTTTTTTTTTTTTTTAAAACCTTTATTCGTGCATCTTAAAAGAACAAATACGGGCCTACAACCGTCAGGCCGGCCACGATACAGTGAAGCACTAATACCCACATTACAGCCCCCGTGCGTCAACGGTCAGGATTGACAACGAGTTGGGAGTCACATACTGGAAATATCTTTGACACCCGGGGAAGGAGAGGTGAAGGTTAATTTTCAGTTTTTTAGATAATTTTATCAAAGAAAAAAGTCAGTGAAGGATAAGAACAAAGGAGATTCGAGTCCGCAAAATAGCTTCACCACACGGGAGAGCAGCAACATCAGTGAAACATCAATGGAAGTAAAATCTCAAGCAGTGAGGCAGTGCAGAGATATAACAGGATAGTCCCATGAACAAGTACGCACCCCTCCAAGGCCGCCCCCACTCGATCCACCCCACACCCGGACCCCGAATCGAAGAAAGTAGAACGCAGAGACATAGAAGAAGAAAGGCCCATAGAACTAATTAAGAACAGAGAGTATTACCCCCCCCACCCTACACCAATGCGGAGGCTACGGCCTACCCCCCCCCAGCATAGTGCCTGTCGCCCAATGAACCCGAAATATAGAGAAGAGAGAAAGTAGGAATAGAGTAAAGAAGTTAAGAAAACAGAAAAGAAGGCGGGGAGGAGCCCACGGGACACCAGAGCGCCCCAAACCATCAGCCAGTTATGGCCTCCACACACTGAGAGCCCACTACGCCAAAAAACGGCATGCGAAGATACCATGGCACCACTGTTTAAGCGAAGGGATACAAGTCGCGACGAGTGCGCACAAAACATACATACAGTTCCAGTCCCAGGCCAGCCCGTCCATGAACCCTGGCGATGGAAGTCAGTCTAGCCCTGGCCCGATCGCGGGCTTGTGATTAAGCCAGCCCCTACATGAAGGCCCCGTGTCCCGAGCAGACAAAGACAAGATGGCCGCTTGTGAGAGGATGGTGAAGTAGGATCACGAAATGGCCGCCGACCGTCGAGTGAGGTCCCTCTTTGCACCACATAAAATCCAAACCTGGCAAGTAAAGTACAGGAGTTCCACAAAAAGGAGGCAGTAGGCCACCGCGGACGGTTCCTCGAAGCCGTTAGGTATCGCTCAGCAGGATATTCTTGCGGATGCGGTGAGGCAGGCAACAATGAAGCAGGCAGCCATGACCAGGGGAACAAAGTATCCGCAGTTGAGGTGGAGAGCGGTGGATCCCGGGTGCCGGGAACGCCAGATGAAGGCACCAGTGTAGCACAATCATACACCGCCGTTGCGTCCCCGCAAGAGGACAAAAGCACCGGGAGACCCACACCCTGTGGATAACAAACAGAGCGCTCACGACCCGCAGCAGACAGTATGGGGTCAAACCGCTCACTCAGCGCCTGCAGGCCAGCGCACATCTGTAGTTGAAAGTCCCGCAGGACAGCCAGAACGGAGCCGCATGTCAGCGGAGGCTGGGCCCCCACATCGGCAGTGATCCGGGACGGCACCGCGGAGCTGGTGTCCGGAAGAGGGAGGGCGAAGTGGGCGGCGGGCGAGACCGGAGTATCACCCCCCAGCCGCGAGCAGGCACTCAACGCCATGTTTCGCCGCTGTACGTTGCAATGGCCCGGGGGGGGGGGGGGTCGTGGCAAGGAGTCAATTCCCCTCAGGTCTACGCCACAACAGGAATGGCCGACAGTCGCTTCTCTTCCCACAGGTTCCCTTCGCCGCCGGCTAGGCAATAGGTGAAGAGGGCAGCAGCCTCTCACGGCGCGACCCTCAGAGCGGGGCAGGAGACCCGCCGCACCGGGGCCCACCCCACAGCTCCAGCCCGTCAGGCACAGGGTGCAGAAGGTGTCCAGCCGGCCCTCCCCGGGCTCATCCGGCAACGATCTGTGGTGCGAGGTGAGATCGGGACCGCGGGGCCCCGGTTAGCGCAAGCTAGTCCGGTAACTGCGGAGCTTCCAGGGGGCCGGCAAAGGCCAGAATGGCGCAGGGTTTCAGTGCAGAGGACAAAAGCACCCAGAACTCGGGCATCCGGGCGGGCTGAGACTCCGGGAAAGCGGCAGCGCGGTCAGCGCGTCTTCGCACACGTCGCACCTCGAGAATCGGCAAGGATGGGCATCAGGATAGTAGTCCGAGGCCACGGGCCGACGGAGCCGGGCGCTCAAGCGTCTGCTCCGGTCGCCATCTTGGCTCCTCCCCCAATGCTCATTGTCTTATTTAACATTTCCTATAGGCTAATTTACACACATATGATATATTATCTCTGACAAATGCGTGTGTATGATGTAAAGTACTCTGACACCCTACACTGGTATGAGTAGCGCTATCAAACAAATTAAATGTATATGAGAGAGGGGCTATGGAGAGATGAAAGGGACTGTTGGAGAGCAGCAGTAAAGGAGCCCATGGAAAAGGAGGTAATTGGGGGGAGGGCGCCAAAAAAGATTGTCGCACCAGGTGCCACCAGCACTAAAGCCAGCTCTGTTTCTAGATCACAGCGACCATTCTTGTATAAAATACAGACTTGTACTGTTGTGCTGCTGATTTATTCCTCTGCAGCAGTTGTCAGGGTTAGCCAAGAATGTACACTTTTAAAAGCATGGCAGGTAATTAGTTTCACAACACTATGAGAAATGCAGTGGCTCCAACTGAGCCTTCAGTAGACCTCATTAACACCTACAGTCGTTGACAGCTAGTGTGGGACATGTGAATCAACACTTAGACCTATCAATGAGTGATCAACATTGGCTGGTAATTGTCTCATATTAGTTCGAGGCTAGCAAGCCCAGGAGAGGCCTGGAAGCAGTCAAAGTGCTAAGAGTCCTAGACGTGGTGGGTCAGCCAAGCCCATGACTTTCGTTCCAGGTCCTTCTATCACCAAACAACTGCCCAGAGCTCATAAATGTTTCAGGCTTGACCTGAATTTGACTCTGTGGTCATGGATCTTGAAACACATGGAAAGGGTCCCAATGATTTCGCTCACCATACAATGTAATGTCAATGCTGCGCAGTAAGATTTCTAAACGGATGGGCCGCGTTTTACATCAATGTTACGCTATCAGTGCCAATGCAGGAAAGAATCAACCTTACGCTAATCGCCTTGAAAATTAGCAGCGTGGTTCATACTCTCACTTTGGTGAAACAAGAAGCAGCCCAGGCGCGTTTCTCACTCAATGAACCATGTTGGTAAATAGTAGCTTAAATCTCCACCAAAGTGTAAACATCTGATTATGTCATGATTTGTTATTGTAATGGAGTCTCAAAAGGTAGGACTGGGCAGAGCTAGCATGTGTAATCTGATGAATGAGCTGATGAACCATTCAATTTAGAGCTCAAAGGAATCATCTCTTATGTAGTCAAAATATGGTTGCCTTCCCAGCGGCGTAGCATGGGCTGCCAGCACCCGGGGCAAGGCAAGTATTGCACCTCCTAACCCGCTCCGGGCGCAAAATGTAAAGAAAAAAAAAATCTGCAGCAAGAGTCCTGCCGCCATTTGTTTTCCTTTAAAATGTTGCACCCCTAAGAATTTTGTGCCCGAGGCAACCACCCCTCTGGCCCCACCCACTCTAAGCCACTAACCTCCCCCACCGCACGTTCATTGCACTAGTTTGTTACAAATTTCAATTGTTTGCGGCTCATGGCCCTACCCAGTACCTCTGTGAGTTAGAACACATGCTACAATAGCACAGCTCAGAAACACCCAGTAAAACTCAAGGCCTGATAAAGAGTGCGCTGGCAAATGAAAATCATCCAATTTCTGAAGGAAAATCCAAATACGGAGTAGAATTGCCTACTTAAATGTCTCCCCAAAATCATCGCTACGATGCCGGAAATGCAGACAGTCGATTCTGCTCCATATTTAGTATGTTTTTCAAAAACTGGAAGATTTTATTAATATCGAAGGTAAATTAAGCCCTGAGAAGCATCCATGTTCTAACCCGCAATGATGCCAAGTTTGAACAGGCGGTGTAAACACCAGCGTTTTCTGAACGGAAGGAGAGCACAGATCATTTTTGTCCTTGTGTGCAGGCACAACATGTGCTTGTGATATGCCCCAGCTCTTACTATTACCTAATTCAATAGTTCTCAATGTTTGACCGTACCAGTAAATTAGCAATTGGCGTTGCAATATACAAGTGTCCCTACTTGCAGACACTACCACTGTGGATGTTTTGTAAGGTATTAGAGTTTTGAACTTATTCCATGAGTTAGATATAGGCAGTGCTTATAAAAAGGTTTAAGAAAGCCCAAAAACAGAACCACCAGATAAATTACAAAGAATAACAACTAAAGTCAGGAATTGAGGATTGAGTGTTGATGCTGTTGTTCTAAGAACATTGGAACTGATAAAACTTTTTTTAAGTGTTAGCGTCAGCTACATCTGACTAGAGTCATAATGTACGCCTTACAAAGGCACTGAGGTCCAATGTGGGATGGTGCAGAGGTGAACCTTTATGACCTCTGCAGCTCCATCCACCTACACCTCTCCCACAGTATTGTGGTTCCTGTCTGGAACTAGGGAACACACTGCACTCTGCTAGTTGCATAGAAAGACCCCTCAAACTTTGCTTATACCCCCTGCGCAAGTCAGGGTGGCAAGGGCTGATGCCCTATCACTGGTGCTAGCACTACTGTCCATAATACTGATTGAGAGGCTAGATGTCCATTGTGCCATGGCATAGGAGCCCAGGAGTCAACTGATGGTGGCTGCCTGGGCAAGCCTCGATCACAAAGAGAATGAACCTATAGACAAAGATATGGCACAGATGTCAATTCCTCAAAACACCTGAATTGTTCGGAAGACTTAGGGCATTATTTTGATGCCGGAGGGTCAGGAGACCGCCAGCTTGCATGCGGATGTAATGAAGCCCTAAATCAGGTGGTTGGGTACTCTTGAAAGTGGAATTAGACATCTCATTACAGAAAGTCTGCTTTCTTCAGCGATTAGCTGCCACTTTTGGCAGTCACTGCGCGAGTTGAGTATATAAAGCCTTTTAGCGAGGACCATCCAAGAATTCAAGAAATGCTCCCAGAGAGCAAGATGTGCATATAAGTTGGTCTACTGTATGGCTTCCCCCTTGTTGCCCGACTGGATGTGTGAATGGTACACACGCAAGACAGAACCTCAATGAAATGACAGAGACAATATCCCTCTCCCTTGCCGCCTCCACTCTGAAGCCCTAAGCCCACCAACATCCCTCTTCAGTGTTGGCTGTAGTACATGCTGCCTCAAATGTGAAACATGCATCCAGTTGCAGACCATTAAGAAACAGCAAAGAGTTTGCCAGGAAGGCACCCCCAAGGGAGAACAGACCATCTTCTCTAACAGGGACCCCCATGTCCCAGAGGCTGCAGAACTGTTGCTTAAAGGCAGAGATTATTTTGAGGGTTACTATTTTCCAGACGGTTGTCCTGCATTTTCTCTTCAGGCTTTCATTCCTGCCTGTTACAAGGGGGCCCCACTGATTGTCTACCTGCTCATCTATCGATCAGTACCCCTGCCCTGATCTGGGGCTGCCATCTTTCACCGGGCTATAGTCCAGGATGCTAAACCAACACCAACCACCACTGCCCAGCAACAACCCTTCTCAGCCACTCGCCGCAAAAACTTCCTGTTCCAGCGCTGCAAAACTCATTGACTATTGGACTTAAATTCCCTACTGGTGGCACTGTTTCTTGAGTCCCACAGTCAACACGTAGAACACTTGTTTGATTTCATGCATAAGCCATTCTTTTCCGCCTAGGATGGTTACTCGTATTGATATAGTACAGACGTTAAATGCTAAGGTATTGTGTACCGACAGGAGTGAGGTATATCTTGTGTCAGTGATATTCAGCCAGGTCACCAAGTCTTACATAGGCTCTTAGCCCCACCACACATGCCCGACGCCAGTAGGGGAAAACTTGCATAAATTCTCCTAGAGCAGTTATTATCACACCCATTCCATCTGACACCAGAATCGGGCCTCCCTTCTCCTAAGCAGTGAATCATCTCCAGTTAGGACAGCAAGTGGGACCAACTGTGACCCCTTATTTTTCTGGCAAGTTCCAAAACCCTGCTACATTAGGCATCAGTAAACTGTGGACCCCATTATGAGTGCCCAGTAAAACAGGGAGACAGAGCTAACGATTGCAGTTGGTATCTGCTCCCCCATTACTGGGCATGCAGATTTACTGGGTAAGTTCCTTGCTTGGGACACCACTCCGCCTAACCTGTAATGGAGTTCCTTGTGTAAGTTTTCTGAGGAAAACTCCAGCCCGGGATGACGGGACGCGAGAGCGGCAGAGTTTCCTTAAGATGGCGCTGCGGGCTTTCCAAGTCGCCGGATGAGAGCTGTAATCTGCGGCATGCCTTCAGTGTAGCCCATGGGGAAACCGAGGCGACTGGAGGCAGACTGTCCTTTCAGCGGGATCGGTGGAGAGCTGAGAGAGTTACTATTGGCAACGACACAAGTGGCCCTCGGGAGCCGCTTTGGTGGCGAGAAGTGTTACGGAGGCACTTCACGACGTTCTGTGGGAGCCCAGAGGCAGTGAGTGAAGGGGCAGCCAGGATTACCAGCAATACCCGTGGGAAGCCAGGGGAGTGGAGAGAATCCTTAAACATGGCGCACACCACTTTCACCCTTGAGTACAACTTTTGGACTAGGACTCATATGCACCCTGCCATTTTGGGACCATCTCCTAAAGACAGTCTTGTCCTATCCGCCATCTTAGCGACCTTGGTCCGTACCTCCGGTCCAGTCGGTCTCTAGCTGGGCGACCTTTTGATCGTCTATCTTCTCCACAGATCTACTCATCGTTTGTGAATAATGCTGATGCCCCGGATCCCATCACTCTTCACCCCCTCCCCTACCTCTTCCCTCCCTCACTCTCTTTCTACCTCCCCTATTCCTTTCCTCTCTCCCCTGAACTTCTCTCCCCTTGCCTGCTTTTTCCCTATGCCTGAGCCATGCTTCTGTAACTCATAAATATATATATATGTAAATATGTAATATAAAATTGTCCAAGCCTAATCGCTGTTAAAATGTAATCCTGAGTGAATTTACTATTTGTATAAATAGAACTGTAACCACTAGTATATGTAGTAGACCTTTGTACTTACTACCATTCCTATGTGATTTTGAGTTTTTCCGTTTGTATCTCTTCCTTGAGTGACTTTACAACTTGTACATTGGCAATTTTCTTCTGTTTGTATCTCTTCCTTGAATGACTTTACAACTTGTACATTTGCAATTTTTTCTGTTTGTATCTCTTATGTAGCTCATGCAATCCAAAGACCTTATGTAACGCAACTGGTTCTTTTGTAAAGCGCTCTGACACCTTCGGGTAATGTTTGCGCTATATAAAATCGCATTAAATAAAGAAAATAAAAATAAAATAAGATTGAAACAGCATAAAGCATGCACCCAAGACGGATCTTCATCCGCTTATGTACAAAACACATCAGTGGCTTCAGAATTAGATTAAACCATTGGACCCAAGAAGGGCAGAGTCAGGGGGGTGTGAGGAACACCCACAAACACTTTGTATTGCATGTCCCAAATTAATCTGTAGACCTAGTTTACACCTGGTTGGTCCAGGCATCAGTGGAGCAAAATATAAGGAAACGTGTACCAACGTGTACAATATCCTCCAGGTGTCTAGTAAGGGAGGTATTTTACTGTGCAAATACTTAAAGTGAAGGAAAAGGTACAATTGTATTACAACTTACATTTTCCTGTACCATGCATGCATACGATATGCGATGCTTAAAGTACACGAATGCAAGGTTAGAAAGACAGATGTGAGTAAGAAGCGTACATGAACATCATACATATTCACATGTACATTACACTATGCATAATTTCCAAATGGTAGAAAGGAAATGTAAGTACATTTCCAAAAGACTTGTAATGTTTTGAAATGCCTAGATGCATACTAAGCATGTCATTAAAGATACAAGCTTGGGAATCTGCTACATTGTCTAGATTAGATTGCATTAAAACCTAGCACGCAAGTTTGAGGAGTCCATACAAAAAGACTTGCTTTTTTGGAAGTCAGGGAATCACACGTTTGCCCCTGTGTCTTTTCCTCTGTATAGTTTAATAGTATTTACTTTATTTATATTTAATATAGGCCAAACGTAAATATGTTTTGGCTCAGTACACCTGGAAAATAATAGAAGATTGTCCTTCCATTGTTTCTAAAACACTAGTGTGACAGTGGAAGGACTAAGCTTTGATTTCCAGAAATTAATCCTTCTATTGTATCTAAAACCCTACAGACCCTCCTATTACATGTATATATACTTACTTTCACAATGTTTTGGTAGTTGATAATCTGCTATTTTTGTATCACAGTATTTTGGTACTATAGCATCTACAAGCAGCCCTGTTGGAACCTGTCCCTCCTCTTCCTTTTGCTGGCAAATAAAATATTAAATTGGGCATTGGAATATTCAGGGGATTTAAACTGACCTAATATTTTCAGTTCAACAACATTTACGGGGTGTTAGAAATGGTATCTAGTTGGCAGAGGTAGGTACCTTTGTTCAAGTAGGGACCCTTCTTCCTAGTCATGGTAGGGGAGTTACACTCCTAAAATAACCCCTGCTTACCCCCTTGGTAGCTTGGCACGATCAGTCAGGCTTATCGAAGAGGCAATGTGAAAAGTATTTGCACATAACCAACAGTAATACAGTGAAAACACTACGAAAGGACACCACACCAGTTTAGAAAAATATCCAATATTTTTATATATCCAAAACAAGACCAAAACTACAGAAAATCCAACATACAGTACTTGAAAATATATACTTTGCAAGAATACTTTAGACATATAGTTCCTCGAAGTAGGTAGCTGCGTCCATGGCTACCGCAGCACTGAAAACACCAGAATCCAACAGTTGCGTCGGAACGTGTCGGTCGGGGATGTCGGCAGACTCGTGTAAACAGTACCTTTTGTGTTGCGGACAACTTGGTGCGGGCCGGTCGAGGCAACCGTCGTGGTTGCGATGTGAAGCGGAGCGGTGCAGTGTGCAGTGTCTTCATGTCACGGTGCAGGCAGCGGCTCAGTGACGGTCACCCTGCGGCGTCGGTGAGACCAGGGCTGTGGTGAGAAGTGAAGCGGTGCCTGATGCGGTGCTGACAAATCACGGTGCAGGCGACAGAGCCGGTTGCGGGGAGCTGGCGTGGGTCGGTCCGGACTGTGGTGTGGGACGGGGTGGTGTGTTGTGAGGCTTATGAGCAGTGCCCCCAAGCCACGATGCGGTCACAGAAGTTGTGGTCAGTGTGCAGCAACAGCGTTGGTGAAACCAGGGTGGCAAAGTGAAGCGAGGTGGTGCAGAGTGTGGTGCCCACAGGTCCCAGTGCAAGCAGAGGCTTGGAGGCGGCAGCGCCAGTCACTGGTTAGACCAGGGTTGCGGTGCGAGATGCAGATGGGGCACTCTGCTGTGCCTTCAGGACACAGAGCCAGTGACAGACTCAGTGACAGAGTCGGCTCCTTCCCCCCCGCTGTGGCAACTGAAACAACAGTTCCAGAAGTGGTACCCAGAGGTCGGTGACGTCTTTGCTGTTGCTGAGACTTCGTGAACAGGGGGCAAGCTCAATTTCAAGCCCTTGGAGATACTCAGCACAAGTGTAGAACGTTCAGTCCAGTCCTTTCACTGTCCAAGGCAGAAGCAGCAACTGCAGGCCTACCCAGCAAAGCAACGACACAGCAAAGGTCAGTATTCCTCCTGGTAGTTCTTCCAGCTCTTCTTCTTGGCAGGTTCCTTGATTCCAGCCAGTTCTAAAGTTCTGGGGTTTGGGCCCCAATATTTATACTCAGTTTCTCTTTGTTATCCAAGACAAAGAGACTCTGGGCTCAGTCCAAACCAGTTCTATCCTCTCTGGCCCAGATTCCCAGCAGGACGTAGTGACAGCATTGTGTAAGGCAAACCAGGCCCATTCAGGTGCAAGGAAATCTCCTCCCACTACTCTATATGCAACCCAGGTCCATTCAGCCCAGCCCTGACTCATCCAGGAAAGGCAGGACACACCTCAACCCCCTCAGTGGCTGTCTACAGTTAATGCACATCCCCAGCCGCTGTCCATCCAAAGCCAGACAGTCAATCCATAAAACCAGCAGAGGCACACAGGAAGGCTAAGCAAGAAAATACCTACTTTCTAAAAGTGGTGTTTTTCAACACAGAACATAAAAATCATCTTTACTAAAAGATGCATTTTTACATTCTGAGTCCAGGCATACCAAACTCCATTGCCCTATCTTGTCCCAATGGGAAGATATGCTTATAAGATGTTATAAGCAACCTCCCATTCTATCCTATGGGACAGATAGTCTTGCAGTGGTGAAAAACGAAATACACTGTAATTCACCACCAGGACATGTCACACACACGAGTACATGTCCTACCTTTAACATATACAGCACCCTGCCACCCACAGGGGTACCTTGGGCCTACCTTAGGGGTGACTTACATGTAAGAAACAGGAAGATTAGGGCCTGGCAAGTACTTGCCAGGTCGACATGGCAGTTACAAACTGCGCACAGACACTGCAGTGGCAGGTCTGAGCCCCCTTTTCAGGGCTGCTTGGGTGGGTGGCACAATCAGTGCTGCAGGCCCACTAGCAGCATTTGATTTACAGGCCCTGCCACTCTCAGTGCACTTTACTAGGGACTTACTAGTAAACCAAATATGCCAATCATGGAAACACCAATCCATAACACAATTTACAACAGGAGTACTTGCACTTTAACACTGAACAGCAGTCAAAACGGGGAGCTCAGAAAGCAAAAAGCCTGGGGAAACACGCCAAAAGATGCCAGGTCTAACACCGAGTCACGCATAGATTTTCACGGTACCATGTTAAAAAAATGGTGTCTACTTTATATATCACTGGACTCTCCATGAGGTAGTGGGATGGATCACGTAGGCACCTGTAGGTTAAGTAAATTGTCTCAAAGCTAGTGTCATCCAATTGAAGTCAGTGAAAGGATCTCATTGCCACCAGGTCTCTTTTCCGCAAACTATAAACAAAACATGCCGCCCCATCTTGCATGGTCTTTAGACACAGAAGTTGATACTGTTGAAGGCCTACAACATTGTTATTATGCCCACACCACTATTTTTAGGTCTCGCCTTGCTATCACGTAAGCGATCGCAAAGCGAGACTATTGTAAGCGGGTTTTAAAAGTGCTCCCAAAAAGCAGATTGCATGGCTAGCACGCGCACAATCACGCGCATCGTGCCGCCATGCAATCCGCTTTTTGGGAGCACTTCAAAGGGTCCGCTCCCCCTCCAAGCGCGCGCGCCACGCTCCGCCGGGCTTGTTAATCCAAGCAACCAAATGTGAGCGCCACTCTTTCAACCACCCCAGCCCCCACTAACAACAACAAAAACACAATGGCTTTTGGTACAACTGGTTTTCCGAACTCAATTTGAAAGCGCTTTCATACGCGATGATAAAGGCGTTTGAGAATTAAAATATTCCCTAAAATCACAGTTTAAGCGGTGAAGCTGCCATTTATCCAGGTTTTGGGGTTTCACTTTGTAGAAATCGGCCATTTGTCTCTTCTTTTTGGTGTGTATGCTGGTTTTCATCTCTTCGTGCAATTTATATAGCGAAACTCGACCTGTATAGGAAGGAGGCTTTCTTAACATGGGCACCAGCTACATGTAAAGTTACATGTAAAGTCACATTCATGTTTTATAGGCAAGCGAAAATGTAGTGATTTTCCCAAAATCACAGGACACTGACGTGACGCAGAGACTGGAACATCGTTACAAAGTCTGCCGCCTAGAGACATAGTAACATGCATGAGTGAGATACTCCCCTTCCCCCGCACACCGGTGTGGGGGCAGGAATGCAAGATATTTTACCCTCTTCCATGTAAAAGGAAGTGCGACAGCGTGCACGCCGGGTCAAACAGATCAAAATACAGAAAACTACGAGGAATTTTTCTAATGCAATTATCAGAATATGCAAGCCATTGAATATGGAAACTACATTTAATGTAGGTATTTTGTGAAGGTTTTCGTTTACACCTTAAGTGGTTATGGTTCATCGGGACTAAGTGGGTTTGCATCCTACAAAACGTATAATATATATATTTTTACATATATAAACTACGGGGCTTATTTACAAGACCCTTACGCCGCGTCACCTTTTCCCCCATGTTAAAAGAGACGCTTGTAAATAAGCCCCTATGTACTTCTGGGTAAAACATGGGGACGAGGGTGCGTAATGTACATTCTTTGTTTAGGTTACAGCAGATAGGCAACTGCCCAGAGGGCACACGTTCCAAGCCTTAAACCCCCAACCTCCGGGAAAGTGACGTTTGTAGTTCCCATGTATAGATAACTGCGTCACAACCTTGTGCATAACATTCAAAATTGTTTAGTGTTATGCTACTTGAATTAGAATAAAGCAGGTAGTAATAAAAAGTTGATCTGAACAGCCCCCACTCCCTCAGCATAGTTCTTGTCCGAGCACCCCAAAATCCTTAAAATGACCCTAATTTAAAGGAATTAACGAAACTACAACAAAAGACTGGAGTTGAACACGCTGCAGTGATAACAGACCCGGTATCAGCAACAACGCAAATATATATGAAAGGAAGTTAGCGTCCCCGTTTAGCTCTTGGCCTTTCCACAATACCAAAACAAAAATATCTTTATTTTTTTTCCTCTGACCCAAGTGGCAAAGGCTGGAGTTACGCATGTTTATACATGAATGAAGAGATTAAATTAAACATACATTCAATACCCTAAGCATAACCCGTTAGTGGCAACGTCAATAAAATATATTCGAAGGACAATTTTAATTGGACACAAATACCTACATTTAAAAAATAACAAGCATTTGCAATGCAATAGGTCTCGCATTTACGCGAGTTTAAGCTATTGGCATTGTAAATGACGATGCCTTTTATTTATGTTTGAAAAACGAAAACGCAAATAAAAGGCATTGTTATTTGCAATGTGAATAGCTCAAACTCGCGTAAATGCGAGACCTATTGCATTGTAAATGCTTGTTCCTATTGGTAAAAAATAGCTTTATCTGGAGTTCTCCGAATAAGATGCTCCTTCAAAACATGGTGGACATCCTGTCTAAATTATTACAAATGCCGCAGACCATAACACACTTGAAAAATGGCATACGGGACATCCGCCAAGTTGGTAAAGAATATACATTCCACCAAACTCTAAATAAGGCCCAAAGGCTTTGCTCTTATGTAATTTATACTCACCTTGGCCTTTTTAGTAATTTCTCCTTCTTCCCTGCCCTCATTTCTATATTCTGCCTTTTCTCTTTTCATCCTCTTGTTTTTATTGTACTTTGCAAGTATGATCTTATATTTGCTAATCACCCATGTGTATGTACTATGCATGTCTTATTATTGGTCACATTTAACTTTTGCTTTTTAATGGAATGCACTATAACACCCTAGGGTCATATTCCTCCTACATAAATCCGCAAAAATAAATACATAAATACAATGCCTGTTACTATAATCCAACATTGAGTTCATAAGTGTGACCGCTATCACCAGGTATTGGTCTACTCTCCGCAAAACAAATCCTATTTGGTCCTACTTCTCATACCACAATCTGCTGCCACATGCTATTGTGGAGTAAGGAATGCTTTGCAGGGGTCCCCTCTGGGTCATACCAAGTCTCAATGCCCCGTGCTTTAGCAAAGGCTTGGGAAGGTGTCAGCCAAGTAATATCACCCTAACAAAGGCTTGTTTTATTCTGGCAGCCAAATCTCTTCCATTTTCAATGTCAGTTGAAATGAGCACAAAGAGATTCAGAGGAACTCATGCCTTTCAGCAAAATGGCAGAGACAGACAGATAAACCTGCTCCTGCAGGTGACAGAATGTTCAGAATGGAGGGAGTCCAACTAGTGACATGAAACTAGCAGAAAGAGGAACCTCTGCGGGAATCTTGGCCTTCGCCCAGTTCTCTTCCATGGCAAAAGCAGATTTTCTCTGGACACATAAACTTAGTACTGAGGCAGGCATGTGTGGTTTTGAGAAAGAAAAGGGATGAATACAGACATAGATATTAATTGCAACAACATTCTACAAGCTTTCAAAGAAGTTCTCACATATCTAGTTCTTCTCCTCTCTCTCTTCGGAGTGCACAGGGGCGGCTCGCAGTGGGAGTGCTGCGGGGCAGTGGGGCGGGGCGGGGGAGGGGCAGGGTGGGTTGGTGATGCAGAGAGCGCAAGGTAAATAGTTTTATTTATTTATTTACTTACTTACTTTACTCCTGGCCGTCGTATGTCCGACTCCACTATCCTCCCTCTCTGCCCCATCCCCGCCCCATCCCCATCCCCATCCCCACCCCACCTCACCACCCCACAGCATTCCAAGCCGCCACTGGGAGTGCATGGATTCTAAACAGCATTGTTCTATATATCTGTCAATTAACTTTGAGGTTATAATAGAAGGAAGATTGTTAACTCTTATAAACTCCTGTGATTTATTTTTAAATACACCTTTTAATGTCAGAAAGCCCCTTCAATTATTAAGCAAACCCTAGTCCCCTGAAATGGTTTGCTACAAGAACATGTGTACACAAAAGGCTATTGAAAACCGTTTTTCATTTGCCAAGAGGGTGGAGAGGATTCAATGTCAGAGTGATACCTCCCTATATAATCAACGTCATTATAATTTCACTCCAACTGACCAGAACCGGTCAAATTCAATATATGTCGATGGAACGTTATGATGAAGCTATTGTGGGGAGAAGTTAACTCTACCAATAGGTGAGCAAGGAAGCAATTCCTTTTGGTTTAGGTACCCTCACACACCCTAGTGGTGTCATGCTTCATCATCGGGTCACCCCAACGCCTAAAAGTCGGGGTGGGCTCGACCACAGTATTGGGAGCTCTTTGAAGATGTTTTTTTGACCAGGGGGGCTAGAAGATTAAAAAACCTCAGACAGATCCCCGGTATCCCTTTATTTATGGGTCTGTCTGGGATACTAAAAATATTTCAATTAGGGTCTTTGTAGGATAATTATGGTCCTATGACCCTAGTGCCAACATGTTTCAGTCCAACTTTGGCCGTGAAGGTCCAGGACTTTCTTCAGGGCAAACAGAAGGCCACCCAGGGTAACAGAGGTAGGAATTCCCTATCCTGTGTGTTGGTGTAAGGGCAGAGTAGCTGCTCCTTAAAAAATGACTGATCAATTAATCTGTCATGCTTTATCTTCCATCTGAAAAAAAGAAGAGAACAAAAGAAGGGGGGGGGGGGGGGTGGGGGGAAACAAACAACAAACAGATTGTACTTGTAGGTTTTGTTATTTGTCATTCCCACATTCGTGTTCACGGTGTATATCACCTACATGTGTTAGGAGATCATAAGGCCAGGTGGTGTACAATTCACTCCATCCATGTGCCACTCATATCAATATCTGTACACTTAGTCAGCGTGCCAGATATATTGTGCGGTGGCGAGATCGCTCGCATCCTAACTGTTTTGTCATCCCAGTTAGTATTCACTATCAATGTAGAAACACTCTCTTGTGTACCATTCACTCTCAACATTTTTACCATATTCGTGATTCATCATGGTATTATTCTTAACCATGCGTGATTACAAAACGAACAATGTGTGCTATTGCTGTGAAATTCTACACACATGCACTCACTCTTACCCGTATTTTGAATGGGGTCCGTTTCTCAGGGGGTCGTATGGCTGTTAGGGGGTAGCTCTGTAGTCACACTCTATTCGTAGGAAAACCGGAGTGTGAAAAGAATGAGGAAATATAGAGGCAGTCTTCGTAGGAGTTTAAAAATTCTCTCTGGCTAAAAATCCATCCCAGTGAGGATGAAGATCTCTACAGAATAAAATTACCAACTCCTGTTTCTCTACCCCACTTACTTCCTTGCTCACCTATTGGTAGAGTTAACTTCTCCCCACAATAGCTTCATCATAACGTTCCATCGACATATATTGAATTTGACCGGTTCTGGTCAGTTGGAGTGAAATTATAGTGACGTTGCTTCAAGAACATACAAGAAGTCCCATATATCATACAGAACAGATTGCCCCTAGCATATATTGAATGGACACTCAGCCTACATCCTCCAGCCACTATGCAGTCATGTAACTCCTCAGTGGCATGCACTATCCTTACAGTTGGAGAAACTTCACCCCTTATAGAACTCTGCTTTTCACTAAATTGACTTCAGCACTTACAAAGCATTTAGGGCCTAATTTTTATTCTGGCGAAAATGGAACTCCATTGCAACAGCAACAATGTTCCCTCCCTTGCAACAAAGTGGCCCACCGCCTGCATTTTAATGCGCACGGACCATAATTTGCCCATGGCGGTGACCACTCCACCACCGCTGTGCTCAAACGTCTCCAACAGCCCGACAGAGTAAGGGCCATCAGAGAATTGGCTATATGTAAATATGTAAATTTGCCTAGTCAGGATAGGCAGGCATATAGTCGCTTTTACTGTCTGTCAGCGCCAGCACAACCCTGGTGGTAAGGGACAGCAGAAAACACGAAATACACCCTTTGCCATGGGCAGTAACTTCCATGGCGAAGGGGGCATTATCTTTTTTATTTTCGAAAAGAAAATCCCCCTTCGGGGTGTTCTTTTTTCAAATAAAAGTGAAAACAGTTAAGTGCAACGTCCCATCATGTTGACAAAGCCCTGCACCAAACTGCAGAAAGCAATTACATGAATTGCTATGACAGCGGTTCCTGACAATGCCTTAGAAATGGCGCCTGCTTGGCGATCATTTCTAAGTTTGGCAGGCAACATATCCATCTCAGTGAAAGAGTAATTTACACCGTTGCCCTGGCGAAGAAATGGGACAAACACCAACAAATAAATCAGGCAATTGGTGTTTTTTTATTAATGGCGATCAGATTTCATTATATAATTGTTTGAAAAATACTTTATTCCAAGGTTCTTCAGAATATATATATTATTCCACCTGCAGGTGGATCTTGGAGCAGAAGCATGGGCTAATATAATTTTAGAGACTTCTGTTTTCGGAGAGGAAGTTGTACAAGATGGAAAAGGAACAAGAGGGAAAAAATTTACTTGCAAGTAGAGGATTTAGATCAAGAAAGATGTGCCCAGCCCTGCCTTCCCCAGTATCCAGTAACCATCTCCCATCACATCACTGCCTCCTATGCCACACAGATTCCCTGCATCTCTCCACAAATCCCTGCATCCAACTAACTGGCCCCACCTTTGTAATTTAATATAATTTGTATTGAGGTTTTTGACAAATTATGGAATTGTAACAACATTCCTTAAAACAATACTTCACCACCCATGCCACACAATTCAAGGAGATGTGTACAGATGTAGATGATATAACACATTCAGGCAAACTGTCTATTACACAAGCTTGGGGCTAAGAGCGAACATGTCCAGAAGAAATATCTGATGCCTCTCCGGCTCTCACAGCCCCACCTCCAATAACCATGACAATCCCTCTATACTCCCCGCAGTATGCCCACATCTTGGTGTGTTTGTTAGGGCAGCCTGTGGACTCTTATACCAGCAGCTCAAGAGACATACTATACTCCAGGCCCCTGGCCCATCTCTCCAATGCATGATACAATGCATTACCCCATTCTCTGGTAATGTCTCCCTTCACAACTAGCAACCTCAAATATGGTCATCTTAGACCTACTGGAGTCGATGTCTTCTGTGATGTGGAGCAAGGTCAGTCTAGGCTCCGGACTCAAAGATCTTCTTAATACTGCACCCAATCTTGTCAGCATCCCACTCTAAAAGTGGTGTAATAGACAAGACCATATAGCGTGTAAGAAATCACCCTCACCCAGCCTGTTCTGAAGACAGACAGGGTTAGGGAGCTTTCAAATGACTGATGTAGACACTATGCAGCACCTGCAACTGAATTAGCCGAAATTGCACAGCACTAGCTGTGACCCTGCGAGTCATCCTGGCGTCACTTCAGTCCTCATCAAACAGGGATCCCACATCTCTCTCCCATTATGTCCTAAGTAAGTCATAAGTGTCGAAAAACTGCTCACGATAGTGCAGTAAATCAGGGATATCTGCTTGTTTCCAATCGTGCCCATCAATTATCTAGCCTCCAATGGGCTACACTCGGGGAGTTCAGTCAAGCTTGAGATGTATGGGTGTAAGGCATGCAGAAGTTGAAGAGAACGGAAGAATTGTTGACTATGAAGGTTAAAGGAGGATTGCACTTTTTCAAAGACCATGTGTGTGCCCTCCATTACATCTCCAAGCATAGATATGCCAATCAAGTCTATAAAGCCTTCAAGCATCGCAGTATATCTTGGAGTGACACCCACCTATAGTGGGAAAGATCTGATAAGTTTTATGTGTCACCCTAGATCTATGAGAGTCTCACTCCAGAGATCCACAACCCACCTTGTCGCCGAAGGAGCAAAAGCTGGAAAGCATCCTCCATATAAGTAGTGGAATAAATGGGTGTCTCCCATGGCCCATCTCTCTGGGGCGAGGGTAGGATTCCATTGCAGAGCATGTAACCAACAGTCAATCTCAGAGAGATGTGCCACTCTATAGTAGGATCGAACTTCAGCTGCTCCAAGACCCCCGTCAAACTGCGATTTGCAAAATTGCAATATGATCATAGCAATCCCAGGTGCCATCCTATTCCATAAAAATTTTGAAATCATTGACGCTATGCGTTTAAAGAAGGAACCAAAGATCTAGAACATCTTGATAGTGGTATGTTGGTAGAGGAGTTGAGGTAATGATACCATCTTAATAATAGCTACTCTGCCCATAAGTGATTGGGGGGAGGGGACCAGAATGTGAGATCGATTTGTAACCTGCTGACCTGTGCCGTGCGGTGCTTAATTTGTGCCGGTGCTTACTTATCAGGGCCGGGTCTACACATGGCGGCTTCTGCATGTCACATCGGCATGACTGCTTTGTTGCGCAAAGTGTTGTTCTTGTCTCCAGACTCAGTCCCGGTGAAGTATTGAGGCTGTGAGAGCTGCTGCCTAAGCCAAATTCATATTATACGATGGAGGTCGCGGCCCTTGGTTCAGTGTTGCCGGTGGGCGGGAGGAGGAACACTGAATTGGGCTGGAATCTGGATGTATTTAGTTCTGTGGGGCTGTGTGCTGCAGGCAGCCTGCGCAGATTGTTTTCCATAGTGCCACCAGGGGCGGTGGGTGAGATTTGAAAGTGGTGGGGCGCAAACGAATGAGCATACAGCACCGTAGCGAGCGAGCGCAGCGAGCGAGCCCGAACCCCAAAAGGGGGGTTTGGGGGGGTTACCCCCCTCAAGAAAATTTTGAAAAAAAGAAGAAAAATCGTGCATTTTCAAGCAAATTTGAGAAAGCTGGAAGGTTAATAAAGCAATTGTGAAAGTGCAGTTATTACATTAATAGATGGCATAACATAGGTAGCTGCTTATTCAGTATTACCACAGAGCTTCATACATTCTGTCCTATTATGCTCAGGTGCTGAATTCAGACTATAAGACTCATGGAAATCTCAGCTCTAAGAGTAGAAGAAGTTGCACAGCAGTGTAATGGTTGCCAGGTTTGTTCCGCAGGAGCGTCAGGAACTTGAAGAAAAGTCCACAGTCTTCCCCTACGGCCTTCCGACTCTATTAGACTCTAGAGTAACGAATGGCACGCAAGGGGAAAACTGGGAACAAAACAAGGAAAGGCGGGGGAAGAAAAACAGCCTTACAATATACTGAATATAAAAGAGGCAGCGCAATGCGCTGTTACCGTGATTCTGGTTGAGCTGAACTGAAAGTTGCTATGCAAACAATATCGAAAGAGAAAACCAAATACATGTGAAAGTGAACATGGATGAGGATCGGGACAGAAAAGAACTGGGCAGTGCCATATAAACTACAACACAATAATGCTTAATTGGCATCACTAAACATACACTTCGGTTAATCAAGAGATGCTATGTACATTGCTGCATTGTACATCAAACAAGAAAAGATGCCTATAGGACAATATTCTCATCATATGAAGTCAAAGGATTTACTTGCAAGTATATACCAGGGAAACTAATATTTGAACACCCATAGAAGAGCAATCATTATATCCAATATGCCTACGGCAACACACCACTGCTATCACCAGTTACAAAGCAACACAGAAGCTACATTTGGCTTGTGTCAAACCATCTGGAAACAAGAGCTGCTGTGTGAAATCACTGCCACACCTGGCTCTAGTAGTACAAGTACAACATGCATTAAAAAAGAAATCAACATTCAATTATTGACCCAAAGCATCAGACGTAGAGTGTGCCAATTTCACATTTTACCTTTTATTAGGAGATTGCTCCCAAAATCCTATCTCCGACCTCTGAGTAGCTCCCAGGTGAACAAAGTCAAACACCAAAGTTTTGGCCCATAATGGCATGTGGCGTATACTACTGCCAATCATTCAATGACGTGATATTGTTATTCATTCATGCCTCAGGTTGCACTCAAACCTTGGGGCGATGCAGTTCCCCCTGAGCCACATTCAACTGCAAATAAACGAAGGAGGGCAAGTAATTATCTACCCAGAAAGACCGCCATTTTATTTAAGTGTTTCCCAAGGTGTGCATTTGAATCAACAAAAAAGGTGATTAAACCATTGACTGTGTGCTGCATGGGACTGGAGTGATGTTTTCCACGCCTTCGATTTATCAACTCTCAAATCTTTTGTAGCCACAGCAGGAAGCACTTTTACTTTCAACCAATATCATTACAGTATCTCCAAACTGCCCTCGGGTTCGCAAGGCTATCTAGCCTCGAAAAAATGGCACGAGACATCGCTGTCAAGTGGGTTCTCGTCACTTGTGACACACTAAAGCAATGTCGGCATTTTAGCCACGGACATTTCGCATTCTGAGATGAGGTTAATGTGAGCTTTATAAACATGGCCTTAGAAACCCATAATGCAACGTGCAAGAGGGACTGTATAAAATGTCATGTGAAAAAGTGAGCAGGCTACAGAATATTCCTTATGCAAACAAATTAAAAGTATCTTCAACATTGGACTCAGTGCCTCATTCTCTGTTTGTTCTACTGTGTGTTATATTGGAGAGCGCTGTGAATTGAATCATTCTGTGCCCCTCTGTCTATGCAAAGTGCAGTCCTACTTCTATATTAGTAGAATGTCCCGGTTTTTGATTTTCAACCTCTAGTCACCCTATGGTTGGGAGAATCCATTTAAATGTATAGGAGACCCCTTCATAAGCTGTTTAGCATTACTTCTGACACAAATACGTCAAGTTTCGTTTGTGGTTTAAATACCGTAATGCATCCCAGTTCATAAATAGCGCATAAACATCCTATTAAACTGTTTCCTTAAAAAAAGTTTTTAATGTTGCTCTAAAAAGAAAGGAGCAAAGTTACTCATCAAGAGCCATCTACCATGGGCACACAGTGGGGGAAAAAACAATAACGCTATGCATAGAAAAAACGAGATAATACTATATTTCCATTTCCTGTGAATTGTCGCTGGCAGTTACCACAAACAAAGCAAAAGGCATTCTCGAGATTAGGAACGATTAATTAGCGAATGGGCCTCGCAGGGCACCGTTTAAAAAAACTCGGCCTCTAAACCAGTTGAGTGCAATGGGGCAACATGCTGGATTTTCCGGCTCCGAGTAGGCCTGTCTTGTTTCTGTGGTAACCTATCTGTCGTCCACCGTCAGATCTCAGGGTGGAAAGGTTTGACGGAAATTGAAAGTTAGTGCTGGCGAGGGACCAGTGGTCCCTGGCATTTGTGCCGTGATTTTGCGCCCCCGCGACAAGGGCCCGCACCAGCCATTTCCGAAAGGCCTCTGTTAATGAAAGAAGGGAAGAGCGGTGCTTTCCTACCTGTTATTGTTGGACGGGTTGGACCAACCCGTCCAACAATAACAGGTAGGATCACCCCAGCTGCCGCTGCTGCTTCCCTGTCACCCCTGCCGCTGACCCACCACTGCTTTGGCAGCAGCCATGACTGATGTATAGCTCCCCCATCCCTCCTCTGCCTGCATGTAGCAAGCAAAGGCAGATGATTTTGTGGGCCATACATAACATATAATTACAGCAGATAGATAACAGTAAATTCAAGGGACGTTTTTCACCTCCGGGCTCTGAGTGCAAACTGCTACCCATCTATAATTCGATAAATTCAATTCGCGATGAGGTATCACTCAAAGGCACTACGTGAATCACAAAAATAAGGTACACTGAAAACATTAATAAGAAGAGTGAAACTGTGGCAGCTGTCTTCGGAGCTCACGCACACTGAAAGCATGGAAATGTAGGCCAACTGAAACCTTGGAAGCAGAGTCTTCAATGTGCTCAAACTCAAACATTCGAAGCCACGCAAGCTTTGGTGTTGCCCCCTCCCCAAAGCCCCCGCCCCTTCTCCACTACTCAGTCTCTCACCGTATGACATCTCCCCACCACTCTTATCTATCTACGACACAAAAGACTTTAAGTTCACTCTCTGCCAACACCCGTTTCCGCATCCCTCCGCCCTCACTACCCCCTTCATGCCACCCCACCTCCTCTCTCTACCACATAATACCGCTCTTATTTATGCATTTTTTCTTCCCCGCACTCACGGGCCGGGGCTTTTTCTTGGTGCCCATGCTCTCGTAGAAGGCTTTCGCTGCCTGCCAGTCCATCTCTCCCTCGGAGGCGACATGCTTGAGGCCCGGTGCGCTGTCCTTCTGGCCCGGCACCTCCAGGAAGCCGGAGGAGCCGCCGCCTGGGACGGTTGGAGTATGAAATTAAGCGGCCCACAAACTCAAATGGCGGAGAGTCTACATCTTGGGGGTGGAGGTTGGGGGGGGTTGCGAGGGAGGGGGTTCGCGGGGGAGGGGGGTAAATAAAATAATCTTACCTGGTCCGCGCCACCTCGGGTCCGTTGGCGCCTTCAACAGTGCCGCTCGGTGTCTGAGACTGTCTCAGCCAATCCAGAGACGCTGCATTAGCAGCGCCTGCCCTGGATTGGCTAAAGAGCACAGATAGGGCTCGCCCATACCGAGAGACGGGGGCTGCTGCATGAGGCAACCCTCGACCTCTCGGGTCCCCTCCCTCTCAGTACAACTAGTGGCTGGCTGGCTGACAGAGAGTGCGGCGAATGCGCATGCTCGTGCTGGTCATGAAACAAACTCAAGCATGCGCAAATTGCGAGCCGCTGTCAGTCAGTGGGTGAGGTGAAACTGTCACTCAACCTTAGTGCTCGCCCCCCGGCCCCACCCCCTTCATGTCCCGACTCCCGGCCGGTATTGATTTCATTTGAAGCTACCAATTCAAATTCATTGCACACAGCAGCACGCACCGCGTGTGTAGTGGGGCAAGCAGGGCTGGTGGGGCTACGCCCCTACGCCCCAATGGACGCACCGCGGCTGAGTGCCACGTGATGCCCTGACACTCACCCGCGGCCGCACCCCACCCACGAGTCATAGTCAGCCCAACGGCGTTGAGAAGCAGAGGCATATCCAGTTAATAAGGTAGTGCCACGAGCCCCCACCACGAGTAAACCGTAAGTATGCAATTGCCATACCAACGCTGTTTTTATATTTTTTTTAGCTTGGTGGCGTGACGCCGGTCACCGTGGTGGTAGCTCCGTCGGCTTCACAAGAGTCCATGTTGCACTACTGCAGTGCCTGCCCTGGCCTAGTAGAGGCCCGCGACCATCGATCGTACAAATTATAATATCCAAATGATCTTGTGGAAGGCCCCCAAACACTTTGATCACTCGCGCCTGTAAAAAAACCAGTAAAGAGTTGTCCCATCACGGGAGCCCGCCCTTCAAAGTGGCGCCATGAGGATTGTGCCGACCGTTGTGTAGTACACCAAGCTCACAGGAGATGGTCCGTAGGAGGATTTACTGCTGAGGAGGAGGACGACACAGAACGGGTCAAGGGAGAAACCTTTAACTTTGCTGTGTCTCTCCTTGCCCGAAGAAATTATTTCAATTTTACAGTAAGCTCTTTTATTTAGGGGGATCGGTGCTATGGATGTCTCTCTGGCTGGCACAGATGGCAGCCGGGTGATCAGCACGCAAAAATGATGTGCCACTACCGGCCAGTCAGGTAGAATAAAGCACTTCTAAGTGAAAACAGGTGCTGCTTGGCAGGCTCCAGCGACGTCTGTTCAGGCACACTCTTTAACTGCAGCCAGGCCTGCTGTTGGAACTTGTGCCCTCTTGGCCCCCGTGCCCAGCCAACCGAAGAGTTCAGGCCCAAGAAGAAACCAAGCAGCGAAGCGCTCAGTATGGATGATACACTCCCCAGATCCTGTTTACCAGCAGCAGTCAGGTGAGTCATTCGTGCATTCTCGGTCTACAGACTCTGTACTGATCTCTGCAGCATTTGGTTAATACTAGATCGCAATGTCAGTTAGTGCACACCATTCATTTCAGACTGAGCCTGGCAGTTTATTTCTTCACACACAGGACAAATTGTTTTTATGTTGTAACTGCGATACATTGTCAGTCAATATCCAGCGCAGAATAGCTGTAACCAGTTTGTCCTTCTTGGCTCAGTAGTGGCTAGTTACTTCTATGTTATAGTGCTACGAGAACCCAGCCTGCGACTGTAGGTACATGAATTTTCACATTGTTTTAAAATTGTATTATAAAGATTTTTTTCCCTTTTGGATAAGACACTCATCAAATGATTCAATCACTCTATTCATTCAGAATTCCAATTTCGGGTTTACACAAATCACTCCCACTGATGGAACACTAACACACAAAAAACGCCAATTATATCAGAGCAAGCTATTTATTTGCATCAAAAGATATTTTCATAGGCATATGATCAGTATAAAATATACACTTCATTTTTATAAAAGACGAAAATGATTAAAAACATTTTAGCATATAATCATACAGGAGAAAAGGAGGATAAAAGACAATGCACTTTGTCATATCATAGTTAATTCAGACCCCTCATGGGCAACATCGAATAGGGATTCACTTCCCTATTTCAAAAAGTTTGTATGCCCCTTCCGAATTTAACACATATACATTGCGTCGACGCGTTTCGGAGGCTTTCGCTGTTCGTAGCCTCCTTCTTCAGGACAATAACTATTTGAATCTCCTTGTCCAGAAATAGTCACCTGTGCAAACGCACTAGGATAACTCGTTTATTGGGTTAAAATCTTGAATGAGATTATCTCAGTGTTTCACAGTTCCCCAAGCTCTAGGATCATTCGTGGGAGTGGACACATAGAGTCCTATATTGCGCGCTTTTTTGTCCTTAGATCATAAAGCAACTCTGTACCGTTAGGTTTATTCCTCTTGATGTTATGTCTGTTGGTTAACACGTTTTTTTAAAAAGAGAGTATATATCCTATGGTTCAGGAACACTAAATGCCGCAACTTTTAACTAGGGGGTTGCTGGCATTCAAAGATTCTTTTACTGCTCCGGGTAAGTGTTGCTCGTGGCTCAATAAGTCCAACGGCCAGCGTTCCTGGACAGCTACTTCCGCGTCTGTAGGATCGCGGGCAACATCAATAACCATAATAACATATATATATATATATATATATATATATATATATATATATATATATATATATATGTTTCCCTCGTCTTCATTGCTTGATTTTGCTCGCGAAAAAGTGAAATGTCACTCATAATTACACTAAAATTATTAAAATGTCACACATAGCAATCTGAAAGCTTGGCAGCTATGCAAATAGCAGATTCTACACACAGTTTTAAGCAGTATCAAGGCCAAACAGGCTTGACGTTGGTTTGATTGATACTTTGAAAGGTCAGCGAGTCCATGGGTAAGTCCTGTTGTCCTGGTTCCCAAACAGGCACAGTAGAAGAAGTGTGATTTCATTTTGCATAGGCTCCCGTAGTATGTGTAAACTTAATTTAGGGCCGAGGAGCAGTTAACTTAAGGCCCTGCCGAGGGCTGGAATATGGATTATTTAGTTCTGTGTGCGGCAGGCAGCATGTGCAGATTTGTTTTCAGATTGGCACGTCTTGCAATGATTTTAATTGTCTACATAGCCACTGACTAGCCCTTACAGTTAAATATAATCAATTTGCAGCGGGATGGTGAAGAGAACGTTCTCTTTACAAGACGAGCACGAAGCCATTTTATGAACATAAGCCATTTGCAGCAACGTGAAAACACATCCAGTCCTATTTATAAGGTCTCTTTTCATACTGGACTCCACTCCTAAAGCCGCGGGAAGGTCATACAATCTGAGAAGATAACTTAGAGAATTACAAGTGTAAAGACATGTCAGCACCCGGAGGGGCACAATTTTGAGGCCTGGTGGGTGTCACAGCCTTTTGTGATCCTGCAGTTTAACAAGTTAATATTTTCATGTTAAAGTAATACCTGTTATTAACGTGATTTGAAGCTAACTGGTAAATACTATGACAATGTCATAAAGTACTGGTATTTCCTGCTCTGCATCAGGCACTCCCTCCTCTAGGAATACACCACATGAAGATACCTTTAATACAATTACAGTTGGAAAGTGGTCTCTCTTTGTCTTTCTCTGTCTCCCACACTTTTTTCACTAACTTTTTCTGCCCCTCCCTCTTTCCCTGCCCCTCTGACTCTGTTTTCGCTCTCTATTGCTTCTTGTTTTTTCCCTCTCTTTTTTAATACCCTTTTGTCTCTTGCATGCTACATCTTGAGGCTTCCTAATATTTTTGTTTTCCATCAAAGCCTTTACCTCTCTCTTTTATTACATGCTTGTCATTCTCAGGACACCACAGTGTGACAGCATTTTGATTAATCAAGCACTGACTTATATTTCGTTTTGATGTGAAAGACGATGTTGATGGAAATGGTGTGGCTCTCCCACGAGCCTGATAGTTTTTTCTGGAAGACATTATATTGAAAGCATGGCAACGTGTTTTTGTCCAAACTGGTACGCATTATGTCACTTTTAAAAAAAAGATTTTTAATCTGAAGTTTGTATACATCATCCCAGAGGAAGGATATCCATAAAAAATTGCAGTAGCTTTCTCTTCCTAGATAGATAGATAGATAGATAGTTGTTTCTCAACCTACAGCTAAGAGTTTATTATCATGTTCATGTTGGAACGTGAAAACCTTTATCTCGGTTTTCTTACAATATCAAAATCCTTGCAAATCATTTTGAAACAAAAGGTACTTGTGGGTTATTGTAGGGAGTGCAAAAACGGGTGCTAACAGTATATTTTGTACTACCTTTGCATAAGAACCCAAGAGCCGAGCACAGCCTGGGCTTACTCTGGTTTTGCACTTGCCTTTACCATCAACTATTGCTTTTTTAAAAGACTGTACTAGAGAAGAATTCTTGCCCATAGCTTTAGTAAATGCACGCTTTTAAACGCAGTGTTGTACTAGCATATAAGGCATTGCCAAGTCTCAGTGTGCCTGACAAGCCTGTCCATCTCTTTTTAAATATAGAACACCCATTAGAGGCAACTTTCAAACTCACAAATCTGAAGATATTTAATCGTATGCAGGCAAGTACGCCCTCACGCATTCTTTTTTATGGTATAATCCAAGTGAGCTTCAGAAACAGTTTTCATTGTTCATTACTTTCAGTAAAATTACGTTTATTGTTGCATTTGCTTATGAGGAAGGCTCCCTTGCTGAAATTCAGATCGGGTATTACATCTAACTTTTAACAGTGCGAGTTGCGGATGTGGGTGTAGCCAATAGACTAAGTGGGTGGAGCCGGTGGAGGAAGTGGGTGGAGCCGGAGAAAAGTAGGTGTGGCCTCCGACAAACATTTGGGCACCTGGACTTCATATTTTACAAATTAAGCACTGGACTGCCACGATGTTACAATTCCAGGCTCTGCTTTCATCAAGCAAGATATAAACCTCAAGATATTTTAAAACACCAGTCGCTAGCGTCAGTAATGACACCCAATCCAGATCCTCAGGGCTTGCTATTATCAGGAACACCACCGACTTGGCCATGTTAATAGTCAGGCCAGAGAAATTATAAAATATACAAAGTATCTGAAGGGTTCTCGCACTGAACTCTTGAGGGTCCCTTCAAAATAATCAAAGATCGTCCACGAAAAGTGAGACTTTATCTGAGATTTCCTGTAACCCGCCAAACACTCTAACCAGCGAATCAATGCAAAGCCACGCCGCGAGAGGATTGATGACCAACGTAACTCTCCCCACCTTGACACCCTCCCCTCTTAACCTTGTGTCCCTCTCCACAGGCTTCAATAGTGGTAACTTTCAGAGTGAAAAGCGAGGAGTCACACCAGAGTACAAAAGTTTGACTGCGTAGCAAAAGTGTTTAACTCCACTCTTCAGACAGCTGATTACTCCAATACATTTTTCTAAGAATTGATTCTCTGCTTCCTGAGTCTGCCTGGGAAACAATGGGAAACCTGGATATTTTAGGTCCTGCCAGAATCCAGCAGAATTCAAATTTTCCGTGGCATTATCAGTTTTGCCAGAACATTTTTCAAGGTATGGGTGCTGGCCGCCGACTTGAAATTACTAAATGTATATGGGCTGTAAAATATCAAAGAGCTACATAAATTGTGAATATACTAAATAAGTTAAACTTAATCAGAGAGAAGGTGGGGTAGATTTATTGGGGTTCCGTGGTACGTTTGTGAGCACATATTACAAATATATAGATATAACATGAGAGCAAATATAGAGAGCACATCCTTCATCACAATGGCCTCTTTATGTAACTGAATCGTCAGAGGCAAACACTGGATCACACACTCAGCTTTGACTGGGGAAGGGGAGATCACCTACCAATATGATGTGCCATGATTCATCATGAGGCTCGCCCATTCACCACTGTGAAAACAACCTGTAAGACTTCTGTGCACCTCCTACGTCACTCAATTTGCCATCTTAGGTTTCAAATTAACTAGAGCCTCAATCCAAAATACTGGTGTTTCCTGATAACCAACATATCACTAAAAAACCTGAAATGTGGAAGGATGTATCATAACTCCTTGGTGGCTGTCGTCCTATCAAATTATTAAAACCCTTAGAATCCCCAACTTGTTTCTTTGTATTTCATCAGTCTACATGCTTCTTATAAATACTTGTGAGTGATATTTAATAACTAGCTACATTTTGAAGAGCAAAGAGTATACTTTGGATCAAGGGAAATTATCCTTATTGGGAGTATTCCGATTTAATTTTATAAATTATATTATTATTATTAAAATATAATCTACTTTAAATTAGTTTGATTTATTGATTTAAAAAAATGGAAGGGTGGACATTTCAACAAACACTGGGTTTAATAGCATGTGTCGTCCTTGAGGAAATTTGCCTCGAACTAGGGCTGAGTTAATCACACTTTGAAAGAAAGTATCATGGAAACATTTTTAATGTCACTAACTAGCAAGGACTATATCAGCTTAGCTAAGCAGTTTTTGATGGAATTGTTCAAAAGTATGAGTGGCTATGCCTGTAAAAAAGATAATTGTGATGGCATCCTTATTTAAAAGTGACGATACAGGGCCGTGGCCAAGCAAGATGGCTGAGCGGACGTGAACCGCTTCAGCTCTGGCCCCTGAGTTTTAACCACTGACCTTTAATGCGCTCACAGTGGACCCTCGGGCTCGAAAACCACGCCAGCTGATGTACATTTTGTCCTGCTGTGCCTTCTCTGTCACAGGTCCAGCTCCGTGGCGTGATTGAGACCCAGCGAGGCGGCGGTCTGGAGTGCCAGGAGCACGCTCAAGATGGCGCGGAGATAAGTGGAGGGCGCCTTGGCAGGAATTGAACGGCTGCCCGAGTCCCGGTGCCTGCCCCCGCTGTCGTAGCCTGCTTGGAGGCTCTCCCTGACCGGCGGTGAGCGGAGCTGTGCGGGGCTCTGGAGCATGCCGAGACACACTGCGGGAGCACGGGCGGCCTGGTGCGCTATGCAGGAAGCGGCCGTGACCTCACATATGCCACGTTGACGGCCTGACTGCGGGAGACCGGGGGTGAGTGCCCTTACTGCCTGGGGTGCGTAGAAAGAAGATGAGGTGCTGCACTGCCGGGGGGGGGGGCCCGCTGGCCCCTCGTTGAGTTTGACTGCCGGCTGGAAGGAAGCCAGAGGGAAAGTTGGACCACGAGGCTCTGCTTGACCTTGACATGGCGTCTGCCCAGTGATCATCCCTGAGGAGAACCCCAGTAGACCAACAGCGACGAGAGGAAGGTCAGTGGGGGACAACCTATCCTGAGGCCCTGGCCGGTTCTGGTTGTGGAGTGAGGGGGCTGAGACCGACCGATTGCACTGTGGAGGTTGCTCCAGGGCACCTGACCTTAAGATGGCCACCGGGTGTGACCACAAAGCATTTTTGCCTTGACACCAGGCATTCCACACGAGGCTCCAGCCCACAGAGTTGTCTGGATTCGCGACGACTGCTGGCTGAGGGGACCCCGGTGCCCGGCCTCACCCCGGAGTGTCTCTCCGCCCATATGCCACCTAAAAAGTCGTCGAATAAAGTCTCCCGCTATTTCACAGCTGCTGATAAAGGGCCTGCTGCCTCTGATTGCGAACAGAGCCCATAATGGCGCTCACCAGGGAAGACCTGGTGGCCTCTCTTCGGGACTTAAAATCTGAGCTATGCCTGGAAATAAAGCGGGACCTGGGCGCCTCCATGGACCAGCTCAGGGCTGACCTTTCGGAGAAGATGGCAGTGCTTCGACAAGATGTGGATGCGGTGGGGTCCTGAGTGCTGGAAGTGGAGGAACAGATGCAGACCTTGGATGTCCACTCCACCAAACTAGACGACTCTCAACAAGATCTTCGGGCCCAGCTCCACCAAGTGCTCTTTAAAGCCAAGGATCTGGAGAACAGGTCTCGAAGGGAGAATATATGTATTCGGGACCTGGAAGAGGGAGCGGAGGGCCCGGATCTAGAAGCGTTCATGGTGGGCCTCTTCTCAGAAATCCTAAGCCCACAACAACTGAAGCTCAAGATCGATCGAGTTCATCGCGTGGGGGCGGCGCAGATTGGAGAGCGCCGACATACGAGGGATGTCCTGGTCAAGATGCAGTGCTACAAATGTGCTTTAATTCAGGACTTGGCACCCTCTACACTGGCACGCAGGCAGACGCTACGCCCGGTCACCTCCAAACTCCGAGAAGACGGAGTGAGATACCGCTGGACCTTCCCCTTTGGCCTCTCTTTTGAACACAAATCTCCGACCTGAAGGAAGGTCTATGTATCCTAGGTCTCCCCACTTCAGCAGACAACGCAGATCCTGGTCCTTCCAATGACTCGGGGTTGCCCGGGAGGGAGCCCCAACCTTAACACACGGTCCCTGCAAACCGACGATCACCCAAGTAAAGTCCCCTGATGTGGTATGTGCTGAGCATGGCGACCCCCATGTTGCACACCAGCCGCGTCTTACTGCTGGGACTTCAGCTATGTCACTGCTGGTATCAAGAGGACGTTTTGAACACTTATATAAGGGACTGCTGGGACACTCTTGACACCCCGAGCTACTTATAGTCCGTAACTTGTCCTCTGTGTACCCGATGCATGGGCAAACAGGGGGGGGAGGGGGCGAGCCTTGTCCGCTTTGCACAGAATTTCTTTCTTCTTCTTTACAAAGTTCAGAGCTGAGAGCCCGTCGGCTTCTCGGCTAGTAGTTCTTGGGGGGTTTGGGGTTTTTAGATTTTTTCTATTTTTGGGGGGGGAGGGCTCCTGGTGGTGGTGTAGGGGTAGACATGGCCCTATTAGAAGAGTGCATTATGCTGTCAGAAGATTTCACCATGAGGGGGGTTCAATGGGCGGAGGGAGATTGGTCGACCTTTCTAAATGATTTCCATAGCATCGTGGAATGTTAAAGGCTTGAACTCGCCCCAAAAGCGCCCAAAAATCAGGAAATATCTTAACGATCGTCAGTTTGAAGTGGTGGCGCTACAAGAAACTCATCTTAAGAAGTCTGAGGAATCTCGACTGCGCCACAAAACATACCCGATAATTTATCGGTCCTTTTTCGCACCACAGCCGAATTCCAGCCTGAGGCCATCAAGACAGACCAGGAGAGCAGAGTCTTAATAGTGAAGGGGAGACTTATTGGTACCCTCTGTACATTCATCTCCCTCTATGCACCAAACGTGGGACAGACAATATTTCTCTCCGACACACTAGATCTGATTAGTGGCTTTGCTGAGGGGACGGTGATACTCCTGGGGGACTTCAATCTGACGTAGCACGAAGCCCTGGACAGTTCACACTCCCACAGGGCTTCCCCCAACAGCTTTTCCAAAGGGGTTAAACAGAAACTGACCACGTTGGGCCTCTGTGATGTTTGGCGGACACTACACCCTACAACCAAAGACTTCACTTACTTCTCTCATGTCCAGCAGTCATACTCTAGGATAGATTATATCTTTATTAGTCAGACTTTAATGGGCCCCTTACAGGCAGCTCAGATCCTGCCCCTCTCGGTATCAGATCACAGCCTCATATCCATTAGTCTAGCATAGGATGGGTCTAAGCCCGGCACAGCGCGATGGTACTTACCGGTCTCGCTCACCCGAGACAAGGCCCTACATGACGATATGAGAGCCACTATCACTGAGTCCTTTGCACTCAACACACCACAGGCAACTACACCGCAGAATAATTGGGAAGCTTTTAAAGCGGTGCTTAGAGGCAAATGCATCCAGCTCAACTCGGTCCTGAATAAACAGAGAGCAAGGGAGCGCATAGCGCTTGAAGGGGAACTGGAAGTCGTAGAAAAAGCGCATAAGGACACTCCCACTCGAGCGCTTCACCGTGAGCTCACCACACTAAGGGGCAAATTGCACTCCATTTACAATAATAGAGCCGAGTTTACCTTGTTGAAATTGCGACAGTACTCATATGCACAAGGGGACAAAGTAGGGACTCACTTAGCGAGACAGCTCCGAGAAAAGAGGGAACGTAAATTCATTGGAGGCATCCTAGATGGGGACGGCCGCCTCACCCATTCAGATGCCATCATTTTGGCAAATTTTATGGGGAACTATACTCAGGGCACCCCCCAAACACGGTCCTGCAGCAGCGATACCTCGACTCGGTAGACCTCCCACATCTTTATACCACGGCTGCAGGGCCTCAAGAGGCTCTCATTACTTTGGAAGAGGTTGGGCAAGCCATCTCTAAACTTAAACCCCACAAAGCCCCAGGTCCAGATAGTCTAACAATGCAATTCTATAAATGCTTTGCGTCAAAATTAATCCCACACCTCACCAAACTACTCAATGCGATAGCGACGGATGCCAGGGTCTCAACATCCATGGCTGAGGCGGTGATATCTGTTATTCCCAAACCCGGGAAGAACCCCCAGAACTGCGCCTCTTATAGACCCATAGCACTCCTTAACCTCGACGCTAAGCTTTACTCTGCGATTTTAGCTGCCAGTCTGGATGACTGGATAATCCACCCTGATCAATCAGGCTTCATAAAGGGGCGGCAAATGCATGCCAATATACGGCGCACTATACACCTCATCGAGAAAGTCTCTACATTTCAGATACCAGCCATCCTAGTAGGTCTCGACACCGAAAAAGCCTTCGACAAGGTAGATTGGTGATTCCTTTGGAAATTGGGCTTCGGGGACAAGTTTCTCAACATGGTCAAGGCCAATTATTATCTTCCACAATCGCGAGTATTGGTCAACGGGTACACATCCCTCCCCTTCACCCTTAGCAGAGGTACACGGTAGGGCTGCCCGCTCTCCCCCACGCTATTTGTCCTTAGTATCGAACCCCTGGATGTGAAATTCCGAGCTAATGAGGGAATCCAGAGAATCCCCTTTGGAGGCACAGACCACAAAGCGTCTCTCTTTGCGGATGATATTTTGCTCACACTCCGGGAACTGGTCACCTTCCTCCGGGCGGTTCGGGAGGAACTGAGGCACTTCAAGCTGGTGGCGGGTTTCAAATTTAACCTTTCCAAATGCTCCATACTTAACCTCACTCTCTCCGAATCAACGAAGCTAAAGGGCCAAACGTCCCTACAATGGGCTCAACACTCCCTCCTCTATTTAGGTGTACACCTCACCCCCAGAATCGGAGATTTGTATAAAGCTAACTATCCCCCGCTAGTGACACCGCTCCAGCTGGATTTTAAGAGGTGGAAACCTCTTTACATTTCCTGGCTTGGTCAGATCAACGCAGTCAAAATGACAGTTCTGCCAAAACTTCTATATCTCTTTCAGGCTCTTCCTATTGAGCTTCCTCGGGACCTAATGTCCCGCCTACACTCTTGCGTCACTAGCTTCATCTGGCAAGGGGGGAGGGCGTGCCTTCCCTTTTATGTGTTGCGTCGACCTGAAAAGGAGGGTTGGTGGCGCTACCGGATTTTGCGCTATATTATCAAGCAGCACAACTACGGGTGGTGAAAGAATGGATGGCAAGGGAATCCGAAAAACACTGGCTCCACATGGACAGGGCGATTGTGGGTCGGTCCATCTGGGATGTCCTGTGGAAACCAAAGAAAGACAGACCAGCGAATGCGTATCTAAGCACCCCCACACGAACCACACTCACAGTCTGGGACCAGGTCACGAAGAGGGAGGGATGGACCATTTTCCCCTCCCCATATACCCCAATTCACTTCAACCCGGCTTTCCCGCTGGCTTTATGCGAGAGACCCTTTGAATGCTGGAGAGAAGAAGGTTGCTTAAAGCTATCAGACCTATTTCACAACTTTGATGTATTGACATTTGAGAGCTGTAAGAGAGAGTTTCAGGTCATGCATAGCGAACACTACCACTACCTTCAGCTTAAACACTGGGCTACACTACCGCACATACGAGAGGCTGCTAGTAGGGAACTCACAGCTTTGGAGAGACTGGTGCTAAAAGCTGGTTCCATTAAAGGGGCTATCTCCTCACTATATGCCTTGCTATTAACCACACTACACGCTCCCAGGCCATGCTATATGTGCTTTTGGGACCAGGTGCTGGGACGAGACATCACAGGGGAGGAATTGAAACATGTCTGGGGAGATATTTCTAGGTTTCACACAACAGGGTGCAATTAATTGGAGTCAATTAAAGCATCAAGCATCACCAACTCCTAACGAATGTTTCTCACAAAAGATGATGAGATGCTACTGTGTACAGGAGGAAAGAAAAGGTGTGTATAGACAGGGAATCTTAGTTTTTAAAGACGAGAACCCTCACTCACCCAAAGGTGACATGCTTCATCATTGGGTCCCCTCTTGCACACTGCAACCGCAAGGTATCCAGTGTGGGCTACAACTCTCCAGAGGAGAGGAGCGTGAGGTGTTTTGAGAGGATGCCAACAAAGGCAGGGGGAGTAAGGGGCAGAGTGTGAGTTTAGAAAAACCAAAAAGTGTGTATATAAAACTAGCTACTGGGTAACAAAATTCAATTTACTATTAGTCCCCATCAGCTAGAGTTAAAACGAAGTGATATAGGATTGAAATAATATCCTAATTACTAGTGGTCGACATGTTTCTGCCAGATGACTACGAGTTCACAGCATTCATCAGGACCTCTCGAAATTATCACTCTGCTTACAAAACACAAAATGAGATAAAAACCATACTCAATATTATGGTGGTTAGTGACAACGGAACCAGCTGCAGTCCGGTCCAGTGTCTATAAAAATAAAAATGGTCAACAATACCATTTTCATTTCAAACAATATATCATGGACTCCCAATACACCAATACAGGCACCTCACACGTGATTTTGTGCTGCACACGTGATAAAAACGCAAAATAAATACATAATGAGGTAAGTATCACAAGGGCTTACCTATCAGGTAATATTAATTTACCTCTCCCTTACAAGGAATGATGCCTCAGATTACCGATTACTGAGGGAAAATGCATGAAAAACATAAAGAAGAAAACAAGAAGAAAAAATAACTCAGATAGATATTTTCAAAGTTGCATAGAACTACACAAGTGTAATATAAATATAGCGCTTCTGTAAATGTGTTAAATAGTCAATGTTAATACAGGACAAACACGCCCTCTCTAACAAGTAGGGTAACATAATCACGAAGGAAAACAAATCCAGCCAAAAACGGGAGGACCCAGAAATTAAATAAAATAAAACAGAGATAAATGGGTGATATTGGACATAGCCCAGCTTGCGTAAGAACGATGACTATATAACTCTCCCATTCAGCAAAACAGATACCAGTCCCTTCATCACGATATCTACAGCTGCGATAATATAGCGTGTGATGCAAAGTGTAACAAAAAGAGTCTACAGATCTTCGCCATCTAATACAGTCTGCCCGGCATGTCGTGGGGATTAAAGGCAGCCATTCTAGACCCAAATACCTTTCGTTACACCGTGTCTTTATTTCAGGGCATCAAACGAGGGGAAGGAGGAGCGCCTCTCCAAGTGCTTTAAGCCCAACAAGTATGTCAGACCTGGAAGTTAAACAAACGTCATCCGGGTCGGCAAGGATCATGGGAAGTGTAGTTCAAGTTACACGAGGCAAATTACGTTATAAAACAAACTCAAAATAAATAGCGTTCTCACCTTTGGAGGCTCCCTAATTATCAATGTAAACACTACCAACTTGCATAGGCAGTCATGCCACAATATATTACACATTTCAAGTCTCTAAAGATAATTGGGCAGAAGCCGTGCAGTAGTAGAACCACGCTCACAAGACACCTGAACATCGTATCCATCAATAAAGTAAAAAGAGAGTAAAGTGAGAGGAAAAAGGGGGGGGTTGTGTGTGCAACCGGTCCAGCCCAATTTCTGACCCTACCCAAATATTACGTTTAACACATACAACACCCAGATGTTGATCACTGGTGTAAAAAGGTCAAAACACTGATTTAGTTGTGACAGGTCAATGTAGTTTCATATATATTATTGTATACAGGAAGGGGCAGGAAGATGGAGAACATAAACCTTACACTCTCTCCATCGCAGACCTTATAAAAAACACAGTATGTGTTAGTATAACAGCCCAAAAGGATCGAACTTTCCAAGACAAATATAACTGAGGGGGACGGTAAAAAATCATACTGAACCCCAAGGAATGTCCTCATTTAGGCCTATCATGTGACTCCTCGTACGGAAAACCCACCGTTGTTCGCGACGGAATAGAACCTTATCCAAAGGTCCCATATTGACATCGTAATGAGGTTTATCAATAATGACCCATTGAAGATCATTTTCCGTATGTCCTTTGTCTAGATAGTGTTTTGTCATGCGTGTGTTCGATTTTTTGCACCGAATGGTGCTACGATGTTCAGTTATTCTCTGACGTACTTTGCGACAAGTCATGCCGATATAGATTAAGGAACAGGGGCACTTGATCATATAGATCACCCCACTAGTATTGCAGTTAGTGTGGCTATTTAGTTTCCACGGTCTCCCTGATAGAATATCAATTTCCGTAAAATGGCTTGTGAAGGGACAGCATGCACATGAACCACAAGGAAAATGACCAATAACAGGTTTGAGATTCCACAGTGTTAATTGATTGTTGTAACATGTATTGGTTCTAGGTCTCGTGTGCACCATTAGATCTTGTAAATTACTACTGCGTTTCAACGCAAACAGAGGAGAATCTAGTGTGAGTTTCCCTGTATTCAGTATATGCCAGTTCTTATTAAAGGCCTTTTTAACACTGGTGGTCAAATTGCTGAAGGTTGTCACACACACCAATCTTTCTGATTTGGGTTTGGTATATGTTTCCAACAACGCCTCCCTATCGTTGTTGCGTGCTCTTTTCGAAGCTCTTTTGATCAATTGTGTCGGATAGTGTCTGGCAGACAGTTCCTCAGTCAGCTTCTTAGCATGTTTATGATATTGGGCCAATTCAGAACAATTTCTCCTGAGTCTGAGAAATTGCCCTACTGGTAAATTAGTAAGTAATGCCATGGGATGAAAACTATGAAAGCTCAGCAGGGAATTACGGGCCATCGGTTTCTGATATAGCTCAGTGTGGATCCTACCATCTTTAGGATATAGTCTAAGATCCAAAAAAGAAATGGAGGAGTTGTTGTTCTCACCAGTAAACCGGAGATTGACATCTTGTGTATTCAGCCATCTTGAGAAATCCTCTAGAGATACCTGGTCACCTTCCCAGATGACCAGGATATCATCTATATAGCGCTTCCATAGTTTGAGTTGGCCATGGAAAGGGTTATGTAGACGATAAATATGTAGTGTCTCAAAACCATGCATGTACAGATTAGCCATGCTGGGAGCACAAGTGCTCCCCATGGAAGTACCGGTGGTTTGCCAATAAAGTTTTCCTTCAAAACAGAAAAAAAATTCTTTGAGTGCCAACGTAGCATACCGCATGACAAAATCGTTAGGGGTTTGATCATCACGTGGATTGTGGTCTAGAATGTCCTGTATAGTCTCAAGAGTGGCGTCTTGCGGTATAATTGTATACAATGCTTCCACATCGTATGTTGCCATCAGTTGACAATTAGGATCAAAGGCAAAAGATTCAAAACACTGCAACACATGTTTAGTGTCTTGCAGATAAGAGGGCATTTGGGATACAAAAGGTCGAAGAAAATAATCGACAAATTTCGATAACGGCTCTAAAAGAGAGCCAATCCCTGACACAATCGGCCTGCAGGTGGAGGTCGCTGTTGTTTGTGTATTTTTGGGAGGACATAGAAGGCTGGTATTCTAGGGTTTTTTTGTATCAAGAAATCAGCCTCGTTTTTCGTTATCCACCCAGCCTCTTTCCCTTCATCCACCAGTGACTTGATTCTCTGTTGTAGCCGTTTGGTGGGATCTTGTAAAATATGGGTATAGAAAGTGACATTACCCAGCTGTCTGAGACATTTCTAGGCACAACCATTTGATAGCTCTGAGGGAGGCCCACTATAAAACGCTACTAGACTGGTACCTTTACCCCACTAAACTCAAGCGTATTTGCCCCGATACCTCAGATCTTTGCTGGCGGGGTTGTGGTCTACAAGGAGACTTTCACCACATCTGGTGGGACTGCACTGGCATTAGGCCATTCTGGGAGGAAATCCTTTCACATATTAAGGAGATGCTGGGGTATCCTATCCCGACGACTATAGAGGGGGCTTTACTGGGCATGAGAGATCCGGATCTGGAACACCAAACGAGAGCAGACAAGACGAATATGTGGGATTGTCTAGGGGTGGCTAAACTTACAATTGCGGCCGCGTGGAAAAAGAAAGATGCGCCCGCGTTATTAATGTGGCACTCTCGCCTATGGAGAATTCTTTCTATGGAACGCCTCGCTGACATTTTCCGGGATGAGTACAAGAATTTAGAATTTAAATGGGGCCCATTGGTAACCTACTTGTCCCGAGGCTTGCCTTCAGCGGTGTGTCCACCCTCTCTAAAGGCAATGCATCTCTTTCAATTTTAACCCCCCCCTCCCCCGCGGAGGGTTTGCAGCAGCACTAAGGCCACATTGAGAGGCTGGGACTCCCTTACACGGTCCACCTTTACAGATACACCTGCGTTACTCACTTCCTTAGCAAGCGGAACCACCACCACCGGGACAGGGGAGGAGGGAGGGTTATGGGAGGGTGGGGGGTTTTTCTCCTTGTTTTTGATTTCTTGTTCTCTGCGTAAGGGTTGTTTGAAATCGAGCATCTTCTCTTCTGCATATGGGGGGATGTAATGACCCTGCAACATGTGAAACTGGTCTATAATTAGCTGTTTATGTCGCCCCAGGGTCTTCCAGGCTCTACTGCTTCTATGTTGTTATATCTGCCTATGATGCTGCCTAATAAAAAGAATTTTGACAAAAAAGTGACGATACACGCTGCAAGATTTACTTACAACAAAAATGCAATATTTATACATTAAAAGTCCTTAAGACAAAAAAAAGGTATAATTGTTTTATGCCAACAGGGAGTTAAATGAAACAAAAAACACAGTAACTCGCTTTTATAGGATGAAATTGGAGATTGAGGAGGTAGAATATTTACATTTTATTGCTAATCTCATGTTACCTTGTCAATGTTTTTTTATTAAGACTAGGCATAAATAATGTGCACTATTTCGCAAACAGAGGGATCAATTTTTGCCAGTGCCAATCTCGTTCACCATATTGTTTAACCAACATATTGTTATTATGTCCCTCGTAATTAGTAGAGAGAAAGGAATATCTTAACCGCTTCGCTGCGGCGCACATTCCCCCGCTGTGCGGGCGAATTCCACACATGAGCAAATCCCGTCCGACGCACACGCCCACCGTGACGTCGGACGGCCGGGGGCCGTTGAACGCATGGAAGAGGCTAAACCAATCATTGAGGGGGCTGGGTTAAGAACCATGAATTTGGTACTTGACCATATATTTACACTTCATTCTAAAAAAGGTTGCTCTTTTTAAATGCTGCTATTAAAGGGATTTTGACTTTGTAATAGTGTTTTGTCTATTTATGTATTAATTCATTTAATAAGAAGATATTTTAATGCATTGTGTATCGATATGGACAAAGTCTGTCTAATAAATGGTAACCTTTATAATTTTTATTATTACATGCTTCTGCAGCAACTGCCTCAAATGGTCAGTCTTATTCATCTAGACAAATATGTTTTTATCTGTATTAGAGTTGTTCCTATCCAAAACATACCAGGATCAAAAAACATTCCAACAGTGAAAAATAGGGGCATTTTGTAAGATGTTGTTCACAAGTGTTGCTTCACACGCCGTTAATAATGCATACTGCATACTGCATGTCAGCACGGTAATGCAATTAAGTCTGTGACACAAGACTATGTGGATTGTCATTGTTCAATCACTTATTAATTAAACGCCTGCATAATTCACTCACTTACCTGTAGGCAAAAGGCAGCATTTATTACCTAACGGCAATAAATAATGAGTGGGTTTATGCATCGACTATTACTGTACTGCTAGAAGTTCTTCCTCGCTTTCCTTACTTACTTGGTAGAGGCAATCCTGCCTCTCTAGACAGCCGATTGCTAACAAAATAAAAGGGTCCCTCCTCCAACAATTCCCCTGGCAGTTCCAAGCATGCCACCTGTCTCCGCTTACAGCTGGCATGCAAAGTTGGGAGAGATGAAGGGACATCAGTAAGGAATTAGAGTAATGCGATTATCTGTAGGTAATTGATGCATTACCTTCATGTCCTCCTCACTTTCACTTACATACTTGGTTGAGCTATACCAAGCAAAAAAAAGCCTAGGACAACTGTAGTATGATGCTTCAGAAAAATAAGTTTTATCAGATTTATACACAAACCCAACACCATTGCTATTACTTCATAGCACCCAGAACTTTAGACAAAACAACATTGTCCAGATCTAATTTCTGGGAGTCTGATAATGATTAACAAAAGTTGACGGAGAGACCCAGGTCACCTCCCCGCATATCTCTGAAATTGAGGCCCATTGAATCTCTGCTACAGTGGTGTACATAGTACAGGGGTTTCTACCTTGAGGGGAGTACGAACACTTGACCTATAAGTCATCGGGATAAGAGTCCTGGCCAAATGGCTTAAGTAAGCTACAGCAGGTTTACAGCCTTTCTGTATGAGACCAAAACTAATAAATAATTACTCTGAAACTCTAAAGAAGGCAACCCTAGCCAGATAAATCAGGAAAACTGTCCTAACATCCAACTTCTGAAGGTTTTCCTCTTCCTTGGAAGATGGCGAAAGAAAAACAGAGGAAGAACCACCTCCTGCTCCCGGTAGAAAGGTGAGTGAATCTTCAAGCAAAAGGAAGCTCCGGGATGCAAAAATATTCTGTGCTCAAAAGTCTTGCCAAAAGGGTGTTTGTATAAGACAACAGCCGTTTCACCCAGGCTCCTTGCTCAGGAAATCACCACCAAAAAGGTTTCAGTGTCAGAGTTTTTAACAGCTATCTGTTCCATTGGCTCAAAAAAAGGAGATTTCAGTGCCTCCAACGCTAAAAGCAGATCCCATGAAGGAAACTGATGTAGGGGGACCAGGATGGAGTTTGAGCAACCTTTAAAAACCTAGGAAGTAGACTAGCAGTATCAAGCAGGATTCAGAAGCCAACAGAAGCTTAGGAGTGGAAATTCTAAGACCCAATGACACCCCATCCTGCAAAAAGACATAACCTGGGCAAGATCTCTATTAGAAGGGTCCAACTGTCTTGACCTACACCAGTTACTGAAAGGACCCCAGTGTCCGAAGTAGAACGTCAAAGTGGATGATTGTCTAGATGCTTGCAGAATTTCTACCAAAGAATCAGGAGTGCCTCTCCTCCTCAACCCCAACCTCTTGGTTTCCAGACCTCTAGTCTGAGTCTCAGGAGAACATCCCGCTGTAGGACAGGAAAGGCCAAGGGAGATGGGCTGGCAGGGAGCCTCTATTCCATCTCTGTCTTCAAAGATGTCAGGAGATGTTACTAACATGAGCGAGCCCATGTTGATGCAATCAGAAGCGCTGTAACTCTCTCCCTCCTGACCCGGAGAAGAAACCTCTGAAGGAGAGGAAAGGGGGGAAAGGCAAAAGAAGACCTGGAGGCCACCTGCAGGTCAGTGCATCCACCGTCCAGGTGTGACCCTTCTTCGTACTGAAGCAATATCTACTCACCAGTACATCTCACCTGGCTGCAAAAAGGTCAATCAACGGTACCCACTGAATGCCTGAAAAACATTGCCTGGACACATATAAATTCTTGGCACTCCTACAAGCCGACCTATATTTGCATTGGTGCCCTTAAAACAACCACCAATCATATGACCAACACCAATCCAAAATGGGGAAACTGTAGTATCCAAAAGTATATATATGTAGAAACAGGCTGTGGCCCTCTGGGTGACCTACCTTCTCCTCTATTCGTTGATTGGTGATTGTGCATGGTCTCACAACTGCTGTGTTCCTCTGTGTGAAAGCAGTCTGCATTAGGATATAGAAAGGAACACAAGGATTGTTGGTTGAGCGACTTTCTAAGTTTTCTTAATTGTCAATTGGCTGTGTAGGAAGGCAAGACTTCCCCAACCAAGTGGAGGTAATGCTTTACTATCAACATACTTTTCTTCCACTCACCTCCATGTCTGGAGGTGTCGTGCCACCAATTTCACCCTTTAATCACATTCCACATCCTCTTCCCCACATGTGCCATTTATGCTTACCGCTACGCCTTCACCTTTTCCTATTTTTTCTCACTTTCCTTCTTAATTCTGAAAGGTGCAGGTCTCTCTACAATCAACCCCTCTCAAAAATTGCCTAAACTCTCTCTAGCAAAATACAAAAATTCTGGCTTTTCTGCTAACTCCTCCTGGTTTCCTTACTCTTGTGGTGGGTTTATGTTTTCCATCAAGGTAAAGTTCAATTCCTGAAGTGTCTGATGTAAATGTATAAATAAAACAAACAATAATATCCATGTCACTCCATCCCAATACCTATCTTATGCTTTCTAACCATCTTTTTCTCAAGCAGACTTCCATCTGAATCAAACATAAACCTCAGCGTAAAAGAGAGGTTTTTGAACATGAGATTGGCAGTGCTTTATTTGTGCCACTGGTTGGAGGTGTTGGGCGTCAACACTCATTTTTGGGGTTCAGAGCTAAGTTTTCCACATCAGGCTTGGACTCAAAGAAAGAGAGGGAAGCACAGAAAAGGGAAGAAGTAGGAAGAGAAAGATATGAAAACAGTGATGGATAAAAAAGAGCTGCAAAAGTGAGATAAAGAGAAAATATAGGGTGGTGGAAGTAAGAGGCATATTGTGGAATCAAGACTAGGTAGCCCTTATATTTGGCAACACCGCATTCAGCAGCCCCAGCGGCTGGCTACTCAGAAAAACTTTGGGCCCCAGCACGCATTGCTTTACAAATTAAGCAATGGAAATGAGAACCGAAATAGAGGTGGAGTCAGTGTGAGCGCTCGAGGCAAAAGTGGAGGCCCCGCACATGTTCTCCCTCACCTACCCACACAAAGCGGGAGTACTAAGTGACCTTGGAGCAGTCCCATTGCCCCCAAAATGATGCTCGATGGAAGAACTTCACTCAGCCCTGGCTTTTCCTTTCTTTCTGGTACCTCATAATGATGACTCTCGGTTTTCCGTTTTACTGATTTTTACAGGTAAATACAGACAGAAAACAATGTGTTTCCTCTCTGTATTTATTTTTAAATGCAGAAAAATACAGAAAATCGCGCTTCTTGTGAGTGACTCTCCATGCTGTCCTTCATGAATTCCAGGTCAACAGCTGAGCACATAGACAGCATGAGGAGGTAAAAATTGGATGAGATGTCCTTAAATACAGGCATAGCTTTACATATATTTGTATATAATGCCAATATTTAGCTGTGGCTGTAGCGTTTTGCTATTTTTGGCTGTCTAATTTGCTAAAACGCGACAGACATCAAAGTATGAGTGCAAGTTAATCAGTTAAATAACTGTGGAAATATACCATTATACGACTTCATTTGCACTCAAAACAAAATAAATATGGATAAATACCAATAGGATGGGTAAAAAATAAATATGGATAAATACAGACGGAAATGTTAAACAAATAAATACCATAAAACCGGGAGCCCTCCTCATAATTCATTTTTAGGTTTGGTGGTAGTGAAGACCTTTCGATTCTACTAAAATTAAATGTATAGTATACTTACTGAGATGGGCTTTAAGCCAGCCTTCTCCATCCATTGGTCTATTATTGTGTCATTTGCATTTTTCTTTCGCTCTTTACAGCATACAGAATTGACAAAGGGCAAGCCCACTTCAGCCATTTGCTAATTTGACTGCGAGGTTATGGCAGCTTCCCCAACAATAAAGCTTTGCAAAAAACATGACAAAACAAAACTAACATTACAAAGCAAAAGGCTAGTGGATAACACAAGACCTGTTGGCTTTGTCAGTGCTTGTTGTTGATAAGGCAAGCACTATGAAGTAACTCGAGCATGGACGAGTTCAAACTGTCTATCAGAGGTTTCACAGTAACCTTGGCTAACTCTGTTATTTATTGGCTCGCTCGGGCCCTCATGGCTCCAATTTACTCTTGGAAATCTTACTCGAGATTTAATTAGTTGATAGTTTGTTCCAAGTTTTTGCTTATCCAGCTTTTTATTTTATTTTTTTGAAGTTTGTATTTTTGATGTTTAGCATTCGCCCTGGCAACATCTGGAAGCTGTTTATTGCGGCGTATTGTTTCTTTCTGCCCCTGCAGCTTTATTAAATCATCCGAGTATTAATACTGAAAAGTGTTCGTCTGGGTTTAATTAGGACATGGATGAGTGATGTGGCAGCTTGCTTGTGCCTCTGAGCCGCGGGGTTCAGGACACAAAGTCCTGGAGGAACTTTTCTGAGGTTTCATTTTTCCATATATTTTCTTTCTGATTGGAAATAAGTGGAGCTCCTGTCACAAACGTTTCTTCAAAGCCGACACGGGAAAAAAAATCGGCACAGCTGCAGCATACAGTTCCCCTGCATAGCGGGGATGCGTTGCACGCGCAGTATCTGGACCACGTAACAAACGGCGTCAAGGGAGACGTTCACTTCCTGGTAGCGTCAGGTCAAAGTTGAATGATGTACGGTTTGAGGCCCATTGGTGAAAAGAAAGGGTAAAGGAAGTGCTGTAACCGGAGGAACAGATTGCATTATCTTCATTTTCGACAATGAAGAGCGCTTAAGCTTCCGAGCAACGTTCTTAATGTACATAACACCACTGAGTGCAACCTCTTCAAGGTCAGGGAAGGGGGAATAGCCTAGTGGTTAGAGAAGCTGGTTGACAGAATGATAAAGATGAGATCGTCTAGTTGCTGCTGTTTGTAAAAGGGATTTACGTACTATTACGTTCGTCCAGTCTTTAACTCCAGTTTGACTTCAATTCGGTTTTCTCCTAGTGATGTACGTGTAAATCAGGAAACTTCTCTTACTGTTTCATGATTTCAGTTAAAGAAGTTGGCGTGAAATCCTCTCATTTTACAACATCTGGTGGGATCTGTCATCTTCTAACGTGGCAAAGAAAGCATTGCACGATTAAGAACACATCATGCCAGGCAAGAACTTTTTTATGCAAAGAATGATTCTGCTGAATGCAAAAACCTTTACTGTTCAATACCAATTGCATCCTCCCTCCACCCTCCCTTCAACGAGAGTAGGAAATGGTGTCTGTGGTGATCTACAGTAGACGGTATTGCTGATATCAAAGTAGAATGATGATCGAAAGAGGATTGTAAAAAAAATAATTTAACAAGTCTGTTGGGAAAAAATATCAGTTATTTCCAGTGGCATCACCAATGTTTGCCGAGCTGTCCAGAACCCCTGGTGTTTCTTCAGAATGGAAGATTTAAACCGGACTCATGAGTCCAACATACAACAATGACAAAAGTTTGCCACAGGATCTTGTTGAAAAATGTAAGATGTGTTTCTGAAGGGGTGAGGGGAGTAGGGACTACTGACTTTAGGGAACCAAAACAACATTTGATTTAGGGAAATGGTTATTTGATCCTGACGAGGGACAGAGACATTCATCATGAATATCTAATCAGAGCGGCTCACTGACTGTAACCAGGGGCAAGCATATGCTCTTTGACCTGATGGGGCCGGGTTCCCTTTTCTAGATATACTTTGGAACCCCTGATCGACAGACCGTTGGTTCCTGCTTGGAGGTGTGGAGGGGAGAAATAAGTTGTCACATCAGATTTCACAGTCCCAATAATCCATGTCTCAGAAGAATCAAAGACTCCAGGTTCTAAGTTTAGTTTGTTTATTACAAAGCCAAGAATAACTGGGCATACAGACACCTCAAAATGAGGGTGTAGAAATACATCGAAACTAATGCAAAGCCATACCTGCCGGCAAAGTTGAGATGGTGAAGCATACAGAGAATTACAAGTTCTAAAATCAGGACGCAGGCAATGACCGCGCCTATATCAAGATTATTCTTCATCGGAAGTTCGTAAGTAAAAAGCATTACTCTATCCCTACACTACCACTAACGTGTCATCCCTACTTTGCATTCCCCAGGCAAGTTCAGGAAAAGGTGTCAGCGCGTGAAGACTTCCTAAGAAATACACTCACGCTGAATGGGTTGAGTAGCATAAAGCTACAGAGCTCGTTCTAAGATGCTCCTTCTCTCTTCATCAGATCTCCTCTCCTAACTCAACACCCGGGGCGCTATCCCTAATTCCAACATCAAAATCCTAGGACACACCCATTTCACATCACGGTAAAACCTCATCCAGCTGGACACCTGGGCATAATAGAATGGGTGCAAAGGGACTAAATAATGCATATACTTGCTGATCCTTGGCTGCAGGCTATTTGCACAGTAGGGGACTCTGGGCCTTTGCAAGTGGTGTCACCAAACAGCAGCATCTGCTTGGTCTCCTCCAGTCTCTTGTTGCATCTTTCACTCTTTGCAGCTACCTATCAGCAAGCCTTTCATACCCCTGCAGCAGGGAGTCTAACCACAGCAAGAAGAGAGAACTAATAAGCCCAAGTTGGGCAGGATAGCTGTTTGTTGATTTCCTCCTCCATTCAACAGAAGTTTAAAGGCAATTGAAGGTGACGTTTAGGTACTATATTTTCTCACACATGCTGGAACTGAATAAGGAATATCATCTAGATATGAAATTGCGGATTCTTCCCGTTCAATATACCATATTCTCCAGCCTCCATAGCATCTAAGTACATATGGAATTTTTCATGGGCAAGGAGCTCCTCTCACTGAGCCTTTTTGTTGGATGACAAGGCAGCACAAACGATTGCTGTTTCCCCAGGGTGCTGTTACCTAAGATGGCATGGAATAGCAGAGATGTCTCGCCATGGAACTAATGCATTTTACTCTGTATGAGTGACATCTGCTCCAACTGTACTGCTGCAAGCAATGGCTTTGTTGTGTATCACTAGGAGTAGCTATTTATATTGACTTAAACCTAAATAAAGAAATGGGGAAAAAGATGGCGTTGAATAGGAGATGCAGATACACCGCTGGTCATTAGGAGAAAACACCCGAGCAAGGAGCACTGACCACTGCCTTTCCCATTCTAAAAAAGTGACACACAAACAATGATGTGTGAAACACATATTATTTAATATTATTTTTAATGAATTCGGAGCGCCCCACTTCAGGAATATGTGTGTTTCTCAGGCTTACTTTGGAAGTATTTTGGAGAAACCAGAAAATGCTTTATGAACCTTGCTTAAAAAGCAGCGATACCACAGGATATGAATATTAAATGAAGACACCAGTATGTGAATCCTAATTTATCACAACAATTGAGTAATATACTGAAAGTATGCATGTTTAAATTGCATGGTTACTGCAACAGAGTGTTTCATTAAATGTCAAGTAAAGTAGTCCTGGCAAGAGAGAGAGAATGTTTGGTGGAAAGACATGGAAAACCACGTGTCAATGTAATCGTTAGGTTTATTATGATATTCAGTGCCCAAACTGGCCCCTTCAGAAAAGAATTACAAAAATATAAACATATTTCACCATGTGCCTCCATTGTATGGACCTATAAAGGAAAGTATTGTTTGTTAAAATGCAGGATATGAAGACATGGTTTCAATAGTGTCTGACCAACTGGTCTCAAATATTGAACACTGGAGATTATATATACCCCTCTACTAAAATGGCATGTGGTGTCTCCCAGAGTTCAACCCTAGCTCTCACTTTGTTCAGTCTAAACATTGAACCCCTAGGTTTTATCCTAAACAACTCTGGTAACTCCTAGCACCAATATGCCAGCATCATTCAACTGAACCTAAACCCCTTAACATTGTAATGAATTGCACAGCCCAACCATGAACATGGATGCAAGAGAATGTTCTAGACCCAAGAAAACGGATTTTTTTCCACCTCTCAACCTCTATCAAGAGTAAATTTGACCCCAATATGTTGAACTCCTTAAAACAGAAGTAATTTTACCCACGCACCCCTCTTTGCAAACGTTTTGTGATCCACTCTCCACTCTCGACTCACCTCTCACACTTGTCCCTCAAATGAGCATGGTGATAAGGATAATTTACTTATACCTTCACATCCTAAGGACAACCTCATTTCCTCAGATCATCTCAAAATTGCATCCCATTCACTAGTTATTCTGATTCTAGAGTTTAGAAATGCCATACTATCAGTGGCTTACAAAACATCCATTTCTACTCTCAGAGTGGGACTACACACAAAGAATGTCTGGTTCACTCTGCAAGTAAATCCGATCCCATCACCCGCATACTCCATGACCTCCTTTGGCTCTTCATCACAGCCGAAATCCAATTTAAAATCATCTGCTGTCTTGTCCAGAAATATAATGTCTAAACAATAGGGTGACCCTGTGTCCCTCAGAACCTGGGTATGATTATTACAAGAAAACAATGGTTCTGTCGGGTATGAGCAACACAATTACTTTGTTATACAAATGAATGAAGGACAATTGAGGAATCAATCAAGAATTGACCACATAAATTTGTGAAGTACAGATGACGCACACAACGTAAGAGTACAAATCACGGTAAAGCCAAATTTAGAGGGTGAAATGCTGTTCTTTATATATAAATTGCATCATTTATATAAACACCCATATCACTTGTAAGGCGAGGTTACCAAAGTAATGAACTGTAAGGTGAATCAGTGAGTCAGTGACAAAGTAACTTTGCCACGCTGCCCCAGTCCCACGTTTTATTTTCATGCGTAGTCACTCTTCTGTTTCACAAAATCCTCCAGCGGGGCAAAACTGAATGCTGTCGCGAGGCAGTCCTCCATTAGGCCAGGTACCTTCAGCATGTGGTTCAGCTGAAGCCTTTATCTTCACAGCAAAAAATGTTGTAAGCAGAACAGATCCAGAAATTTTGCCCGCCGAGAATGCACCCTCCATTCAGTAACTCAGCATGGTGTCCCAGTCCTCAGGTGGTCCAAAAAGTTTCTTGATGATAGCAAAATCATTTTTGGTCCCTCCTCAGGTCCTAAAAGCATGCTTCTGGGCACCAGTCCTCTCTTAAGCAAGGGCTCTCGGAAGGACCTCATATAACTGAATAGCTGGATCTTCTTCAAAGTAGAGAACTCTTCTGCCTTTTTTATCCTTGGAGTAGCGGCGGGAAGACTTTCTGTCAAGAGGGTCCTCCATAAGCCAAGAGTTCTACAGTCTCCTTTCCCTGGTATTTAAGTCAAATGTTCTTTAATGCTATTAGCAGCTGATGGTGTGGTGCAATTCTTCTTCTGTGCAGTAGCCAGTGATTGGAGAATCCCCTTCTCCCATTTCTCTTAACTTTTTCATGGAAGATTACCCGCCTTTGACAGATCTACCTGTCTATCTGTAATGTAAACAGCCTATACCAAAGTTCTTCATTGAAGATGGCCCTAGCCTTATTCCACCTGAAGGAACCTGGTATTCACTTTCAGAAATGAGGAAACATCCCCTCTAGCTGTCCCAGAATGAGTTTCCTGCTCTGAGCAAAGAGAAATTGTTTTATGTTGGAACTACGACTTCCCGAACCACGACTTCCCTAACAACGAGGTCATAACCACGACCTCGTCTAAACCACGATTGTTTTTACCACAAATTCCTTTACCATGATTTTTCGTTATAAAGGGATGCATGTTAAAAGAAATGCTTTCCAACTAGTCCCCCGAACCTCCACCAGGGGCGTAACACTGGCCCCCGCATCTCCCGCAATGCGGGGGGGGGACCCAAGCTCTAGGGGGCCCCCTCAGCACTGCACTTTGGCCGGGGAACTCCTAATAAGAGTCCGGAGGGGGCCCCTCCCGTACCTTGCAGGGGGGCCCACTCAATTATCGTTACGCCACTGACCGCTTATAAACTAATTCCCACACCCTAAAAATTAACACGATCACCCACACACAATAAACTAATTCCCCCACCCTAAAATTAATCACGATTTCCTACACACCCTTAAAACAAATACGTTCACCCACACCCCCTAAAAACTAACCTCCAACCCCTAAAAACTAACCCCAAACCCCCAACCCCTGTATACTAACCCCAAACCCCACCCTCTATAAACAAATTCACCTACTCTAATAATATACACGATCACTCACAAACCCTAATAACTAATTCCCCCACCTTAATTATATACACCTTCACCCACGCATCCTAAAAACATACACGATCACCCACACCCCTTAATAAACGAACACTACCTCCATAAAAGTAAATTCCCCCTCCCTTAAAATAATCACAATCACCCCCAACCCCTAAAATCGTTCTCTACACTTTATGAACGAATTCCCCCACCTTATAAATAAATACGAACACTCATACCCCCTAAAAACTAAACCCAAACCACTAAAATCTAACCCTAAATCCCCCACCCCCTGAAAATGAACCCCTCTTACCTGTTCCTCTGCGATGCTCCTCTGAACTCCGCCCTGACTGAACACTAGCCCGACTCAGCCTCAACTACGCACACGTGTGGTTAAGGATGAGTCGTTGTTCGGGCGAGTCGTTGTTCGGCTTGTGTGACTCCGGAACTTGTTTTTCCAGAGTCGTTGTTCAGGATGTGTCCCAAGAGAAATGTTTGAGTGAGCTCTGATAATGAATGGTTTCTGTTCCTGAGACCCCTATTTGGGATTTCCACCTCAAAGGAAGGACAGGTGTGGCAGTCCTTTGTATTGCGATCTGTTCCAATCCCATCCCAGATGACTGATTCCTCTTAAGTGATCACTGTTTACACCACGTCAGACTTCCTACTTCCAGAGGCAGCTGCTTTTTCCTCTAGGAGGTGTCAAAATACAGAGCACGAGACACTTACCTTTAAGAAACAGTCCTGCCCAGTTTGCTACTCCAAGGGTCCTGAATGTGCATGTCCTCGGGAACAGAAGAGGATTTCATTTTGTGCAGAGTGTGGGTACTACCTGAAAAGAAGTTTCACATCTCAGAAGGATGCATTTCATGAAACACCCGAGTAAAAGCAGGAAAGACTACATGTCCCATAAGCCAACTGGACCCTCACAAGACTTGCCAATGGTGGCAGCCATCAAGCAAGCCCAGAGTGTAAGTTTCTCGTGGTCCACAGCATCCTTTCCATGCAATTGAAATACATAGTTGCTGCAGGCGACACTTGTGTTGGAATCCCGGACATCAGCTCTTCCTTACAGTCGAAGAAAGACACCTTGAACCCAAGGAAGTATCTCACCAGGGTAAAGACATACAGTAGTAATTTTCTTATCATGGAATCACCCATTAGGATTGAAAACTCTAGAGCACTTGTTACTTTTCACTTCATTCATTCGAATCACAAACTCCTTTGTACTTGTTATTTTCAAAAGGGATCAACTGTTAGGTCTTCGACCCCAATTAAGCTTGTTATTCCCCTTTGAGATTCTCCTGTGGATCACAAACTAGTCTTGTTATAAATACAAATAGAATTATGTTGGCACAGAATTATTGTTGGTATGCTATGATAATATCAATACTGCTAAAATTATGATTGCCAGGGATGTAATTGAAACAAGCCGTACTTGAATGCTTTTGATGTCATAATTATCCAGTTATCACATTGAAGGTAAATAAAATGCGGAAAGCCATTTCCCTGATATCGAAGGTAGCTCCCTTTAGCAAACAATGTATTATCCACCCAAGTGTAATTTATTGTTAATATATGAGGTATAATTGCTTTTCAGCTCAGAGTTAAGATTACGTTTCAATTAGATTAAACAATAGAGAGTTGAAATACAGAGACTGCCATCAGCTATATCATAAACAATACCAGAAGTAAACTTCAAAGAGGCAGTGTGGAAATATTCAGTGTCTCTGTTTCTGTCTCTTGTTGCATTACCCTTTAACCAGTCCTTTTGCAAATCTACCAATATTACTGTGAGATTAGCTGTGAGTTAGGCCAATTGTGGAAACTGTTATCACTCCTGTCTGATACAGTTTGACAGGTTAGTGCACTGTGACACTAGTGATTTCTAGTGACACCAAATATAAGATGCTAATTACAAACTCTGGATTTGAGTCAACCTGACAAACTGTTTTTTTAAACTTCAGTTTAGTATCAAGTGCCACAAAATACACTTTTTAAAAGTTGTATTTCCACTGTACGGATACAGAATTATATTGCTGATAAATAGTTTAAAATAACTTAGTATGACATTTCTGGTACTTTGCCAACGTGAGTTGAGAAAATTAATTTGTATTTACAATCAGAGCAGGCCTGTTTATGGGAAATGTAGTTTGGGTTACACAGTGACAAAACAGCTTTTGGCAATTGTCCACTGAGGGGATATACTTTTCTTGAATACTCAGCTTGTCCATCTTTTATACATCAAGCACCCCACCATGTTTGCTTAAAAGGCATACTTAGCGGTTCCTGAGCAAATGCATAAAGGTAGGATTACAATGTGACAAAGAACTCTTCCATTCAATGTATCACTGCCGACGGGTTTAAACTGCAGTTTTGCCAGAGCACACTGGAGTTCTCTAGACCCATACACTTTTGGTAGTACACATGGTTGGAGAAAATACACACTGCAGCCCACATGTAACATTTAACTTCCACATTACTGGTGCATTTCCTGCACTAACTCACCATGGCTTTACTAGAAAGTTAAATAATCCATTGGATGGTAACCAATTTTGCAGGGTAAACAATGTTTACCCCAAAACTTTGTCAATGCAGGGAATCATAATGCGGTCGTTACAACGACCACGTTGTGATTCTGCATACCATTACTCCGCAAGTCGGAACAACGACTTGCGGAGGGGGGTGGATGTGTTGGATTTAAAATCCAACACCTTCCCTAGTGTCCGCACTGACTGGAGTTGGAATAGTAAATTATACTATTCCAACATCCAGCGCCCCCCTCCGCAAGTTGTTGTTCCGACTTGCGGAGTAATGGTATGCGGAACCACAACGCGGTCGTTGTAACGACCGCATTGTGATTCACTGCGGGGAAAAAGGCTGCGGAATAACATCATAGATTCATTTTGCAGTGCCTGTTTCAGAACAGGGCTCCCGAACTGAGACATTGAATAGAAGTGTCAGAGCGCACTGAATGATACCAACAGCTCAAAAATAGGAAATCGTCCGGCCGCTATTTTGTTTTCTATTTGTTTACTTTTGTTACAATCGCGGCACCTGTGCTTTAGCTTTAAACGTCTTAAGCTAAAGCACAGGTGCCGGAATTGCTTAAAAAGTAAAGTAATAGAAAAAAATGTATTTCGATTTCTTTACTTTTGAAGCAATTAAGGCACCCGCGCTTTAACTTAAGAAGCTTAAAGCGAAAGCACGCTTTTTTTTTAATGCTGAAACTCTCCACGATACTAAGGCGTCAAAACACGATCACCTTTAGCTCCTGAAAATAATTTTGTAAAACTGTTCAGGATACCTCTTAACCAAACAAAGGGGATTGCACAGTCTGAATAATCACCAAGCCAGTTCAGACTAGAAAGAGAGGACCGCCTCATTAAAAGGAAGCAGATCATCAGTGAGGTAATAAAGGACTGGATGGTGGATAAAAGCTCTCTGGCAACCCAGTGAGATAAGGCATCCACTCAAGGCTGCATCTGCTGAAGTGCATCACACCACTAGGAGGGCTTCTCTTCAGTCAAAGCGTAATATGCAAAACCCCTATTGCTTGTAAAACAAGCGTTACAAATGCAATAGGTCTCGCATTTGTTGGAGTTGGAGATATTGACATTATAAATGCCAATGTTTTTTACCTACCCATGTTGCAGGATGCAGTATCATATGTGGCCAAAAAAGGTCACATTGGCATATGTAATACTGCAACCTGCAACATGGGTAGGTAATAACCATTGCCATTTATAATGCCAATAACTCCAAATCCAACAAATGTAAGACCTATTCCATTTGCAATGTGTGTTCTGTTTGTCAGCCAGATCCCAGAACTGGCACAGAAATAGCTGCCGGAACCAGGATCCAGCGACGTCACCCTACTTTCCAGCACTGGTGACAATAATTATAACACTCAAAAGTATTTCATTAAAATGTTTATGCTCAAACGTTCGTGCAAATAAAAGCTGTCCCTGCGGCAGAAATGTACTGTTCGTTTTAGTGGAAGGGCGCACTTTATGACACAATGGGCCCAATTCCGAACCCGTTGGGAAAGCATAGGTCCGTAATGCATTCCATACTACTCGGATCGGGGGAGTCCGACCGAACGAGTATGATGCATTTGAAGCATCCGGACACGATTCGGATGGACTCCCATCAACCTCAATGGGAGTACCAAACACATACACAGGCTTGCATTGACAAAACAGGTGTTTGGGGATAATCGTGCACCCTGTGGCAGGCACGCTTCGGTACCTGCCACACTGTGCATGGTTGGGAAGAGTGGACCCATGTATACCCCCACAGGCCTGATCCGGAGGGCCCCCTGTAAAGGGGGGCCTGCTACAGGCCCCCAAAGACCAATTCTGGAAGCCTTTTCGATCCAGGCAAACCGAATCGGAAAGGCTGTTCGAATCTTTCATCGTACTTGCTCGCTCGGAAAACCTAGTCCATAGAGCTGCACGAATCGGCTCTGGAAGGCTCTATCTCTCCGAATGCCTTCCGGAACTGATTCAATCAGCGTTAGGGTTTTCCAGGCACCGTACTTGGTTGTTCGGAACTGTGAACAATTCGGTCAGGAACAAGAGCTCCGTATCGGTTTAGCCAATTCCGAATCCAATTCGGAGCCCTTCCGAACAAGATCTCTATCGGGCCCAAAGAAGTACAAATGGGAGCATGAATCAGTTTTCTAACATGAAACACTTTGTCCAAAAGCCTGCTAACCTTCTGTCACCGTTTTGTACATCAATTGTTAACATCAAATGATGTTAGGCAGAATCAAGCAGATCTTGTGACATTCTCATGCAAAATATATGTAAATTTCACAAAATATTTTTGTTGTAGTGGTTGTGTAACAATTGCCGGTTGCCATTGTGTTGAAACTTGCACTTAGCTTTGTACCTCAAGTAGAAATCTCACGATGGGCAACACTTCCTCTCCTTACGCCATACCGCTAAACAGGCTTTTTTGCACTAGAATGCCCGATCACATCATTGATGAGTGACTCTTACTAAATCTTGCACTGCACAATTGTTTTAATATTCATTCAATGCATTGCTGCAGATTTTCACACAGCACAGCGTTGCATGATTGGTCATAAATCGAATCCTCAGTATATTACACGAGGTTCACGCCCACTCTCAGAAGTTCAAAGTAGAGATAAGAAAAAGGCAGCAGCACTGCAAAAAGGAAGTTCGGAAACAAATTCAAATTTCTTATGCAGTTAAAGTGGAAACTTGATAAGAATGTTATTTTACTCTCCAAAAAGAATATATGGACAAAAGTATTAACTCAGCAAAAATATGTCTTACACAACTATCTAAGGGGCATATTATCAAGAAACGGCGTTAAAATTATGCCCATGAGAATTCCCATAGAAGCCCATGTTCTGGTGTCAACATGGGCTTCTATTGGAATTCTCTGCGGCATATTATCAAGCCCATTATCGCCGCTTTCGCTGCAGTTTTCTGCTGCTAAACCGGCGATAATTTTTCAGTCCCTGATTTATCTGAAGATATGGAAACACCTTCTACGGATACAGGACCAAGATTTGCCCATTTTGCACAAATTCCTTTTTTGTAGTAACAATTGTCTGGAAAAATTAGATTCTATTTAGAATAGATGTGAATCCTAGGATATTTGATATGATACTCTGACAATTCTTTGAAGGGGTGTGTTCATTTTTTATTGTGCTTTCGTGTGGTCGAGCAAATTTGTGAAACTTTAGCCTATGGATGGTATGCAGAATTTACCAATTTTCCAAGACCAAGTTATGCATCATTCACAACTATTGTCATGGCTCTTCATCCAGCATTTCTTGCTCCAGGACATCCATTGGCAGGACATCTTAGAGTAGGACTTAGTTGCTTGTCAATTGACACTCTGCCATAATACTGGAAGGTGCGAGGGAGACTAACTGCTGAAAAAGAGTAAAGGGGGCTAGGCATGAAAGGTGCTGGCGGGCAGATGTTAAGTTCAGTTTGTGAGCAGGCAGGGTACGGATGAGCCGGAAAGCTAATTGTGTGGCCAGTCAAGGCCAGCCAATAATCTTTATTTGAGGTGATGGGGGGGCTGACAGTTGGGGAGGAGGCAAAAAATGCCATTCTTTCCATTGCCATCTGTGACACCTAAGGGGAACAGTTTAACGCTGCCAAGGATAGCTTCACACACTGCATTACTACTTGCATTTTCTAAAACAAAATTAGTAATTGTGAATCATTAGTTTCACATATTTGCAGACCACTAATTCTCTATAGAAAGATCTTAGTCTATTTTATTCCATCTTTCTTGTCTCAATTACGCTATCTTGTACTTTCTCCCCCTGTGTCTTCTTTTTTAAGGTCTCAGCTACAGATAGCTTTAAGTTTTCTATTGACCTATTGTGGACAATACTAATAGTTACTGACTTTGGGTCAGCCTGTTGCTGGTTGGCTTTCTTCTCAATCTCATTAGATTGCTTCTTATTCGATGGGTTCTCTTCATCTTGTGTTTGTACCTCCGCAGAGCTTCTTTCCCATGCTTATGATTTATTCATTTGTATCCTTTCCCTGATGGTATTTTTCTTTTGCTTTTAATACTAATGTGCTTTTTTGCTCCCTTAGCTGCTACTCCCCCCCTTCAAATCCCTGTAATCCCACCTTCACAGGATTTCTGTGTTGCTCATACCCTCCACCCAGATTGCCACACCACCCCTCCTAGTCCAGCTTTTTTAATTTTTATTTTTCAACTCCCACCAACCCTTAACGCTCCTTCGTTGCTCTCTCAGCCCCCAGAGCTCCCCTTTGTTCCCTAGCACTGTTAACATGACCCCCCCATCCAGTGTTACCTATAGTGCCTCCACCCACACATTCTTTTTTTTTTACAAAAGCACATTTTTGGGGGAGTTCCCTGCAGCTGCAATTTGCTGCCAGACTACGCCTTTCTTAAGAGACGCGTTTGCACACATTTTATGAATTATTTATGTTTTTTTTACTTTACCCCTTCAGTTGGGAATCCACTATATTGGAACAGTAACTTAAAAAATTTGTCAGTCACGATAGTGTGCATACATGTGTGGTAACACGAGTGGTACTACATGCACACCTATACATCATCACTTTGGGCAGCATATATAATGATGAATACGCGCATACACATCATTGCACTTTTTAGGTTGAGCGTGGGCAGCGCATGCGCTGCTCTGCGAGGCATGCTGTATTGAGGTATGGAATAGAAGCTCCGCCTATTTCCTGCCCATCTTTTCAATTGGCTCCTGTTACTGTCCTTTCAAAATTGTTGCTTATGATTGATAAATAGGCTTAGTAGTTCCTCCTTGGTACCGCCTTGTCTGCATTTGTAACCTCCCATGAGGACTGGACTTTTTACTTGTGTTGTTACACGGTCTGCTTTATGCACTCTGTGAGCACTATTTTCTTTAATGTTGGCGGTGCGCGTTTCTTTAGACTCTGCTCACTGTAACCTGAATACGGAGGGCATTGTTTAAAGAAAGAGGCGTGGCCACCATTAAAGTGGTCTCGCATTTGCTAAAGTTTGAGCTATTGGCATTATAAATAACAATGCTTTTTATATGTGTGTTGGGTAAAAACACATAAATGAAAGGCATTGTCATTTACACTGCCAATAGCTTAAGCTATCGCAAATGCAAGACCTGTTGCATTGAAAATGCTTGTTTTCTTTTTGTGATGCAGAGGAGCACCATCACAAACTTTGGCAAAGCCAATAAGTCTGTATTGGCAAAGCCAAAAAGCGAGACCTGTTGACTTTCTCAATGTTTGTTATGTATGGTAAGTGTCCATGGTGCATCTGTGTGGTTAAATGTTTTCCTACTTTGCTGACTAGAAAATTCTTTAGTAAAGCGTTACTTGTTACATAAATATTCACTGTATTAGGGATCATCATATTCTCTATAATGTGCTATTTGTCTTTAGAAATAACAATAAAAAGAAAAGTCACAAAAAGACTCTGCAACCTGAACCCCAGAATTGTTGTTGAAGAACTCTGCTACTGCAACAACCTCCCATAGTAAATAATGAAGGCTGGGACTTGGACTAAAGCTCATAAGAAATAAAGTCGAATTAAATAAAATTATTTAAAAAAAGCTTTACAATACTTAAAGATATAAATACATTTAATTTAGTGTTAAAAACATTATCTAAAAATAAAATATATTTTTTACTTTATTTTTTCTTAAATGTAAAAATAAATATAATATTACTTTCTATTAAAATTAAATTACGTTACTTTAAATAAATATATGCATCACTTTCATTAATTATTAAAACTTATTAAGAAAAAATATTTCAGGTAGAAATGTTTTAATTTAAACTTCAGAAAAATAATTAAAATGTAATATATTAAAATCATTACATTTTAAAATAAAATTGTTATTAATGCTGTAACTTTGTTATTTTGTTCTACATCTAAAATAAATATAAAAAATAATTTACATTAAAATTTCAAATAAAGCTTTTTAATTTTTCTTAAAAGTTATTCATCTTTTTAACCGTACCCTATAATTTACCGTAGGGAGATCTCCAAAACCAGACATTATTCTGCATGGATAAAGCTACTTCCTGTGCAATTCAACCAACTAAGGCAGTGTGTCCCACCTTTTTTCACTTTAAAAACAGATTAGCTCCAGCTGTTGTCAGGACACAAACCTTCCTACCAAAGATTTCTGAATGTCTCTGAGTGTTCTCAACTTCTGCAGTTGTCTCAACACTGTGATGCCTCATCGTACACCAGTGAGTAGGTGTATTCGTTCATAAATGTACACACAGGCGCAATTTTTTGTGTGAGTTAATTCAATCCATTTATAAGTGCAAGTTCACATTCTGTGAATGAAAAAAGTTATGTAATGTCATGATAAATATATTTATAGAGCACTCGATTACCTGAAGGTCTCTTGGTGCTAGCTCAGAGTTGGACAAAAACGAAAAAGAAGCCTGGGCCTAGTTGTTAAAAGTCTACTTTTTCAGCTCCTTTCTGAAGGCAAGCAAATTGGGGGGAGATATACTTTAAAAAAGGTTGCAAATTCCATGCCTTGGCCGTGCAGATGATGAAACTTCTGCCACCCCAGTTAGCTCTCTTAAATTTGGTAACCACAAGGGATTTAGCTCCCAAAGAACGAAGTGTTCTGTTGGGTTCCTGACATTTATAATTCTGCCTAAGGTGGTAGGGGCTTGTATTGTGAAGAGCCATAGAGGCTATACAAAGGCCTTACATTTGATGCGGAGCCTCACCGGGAGCCAATGAAGTTTTTGAATTTAGATTGTGACTGACTTAAATTTGGGTGTACCAGACAAATGCCTGGCTGTAAGTGTTTTGTAGCATTTGTAGTTTGTTGAGATGTTGTTGCTGTATGTTTAAGTAGAGTCCATTACAATAATCCAATTTTGACGGGATCAGTGAGGTGATAGCAGTTGTTTGTGACTCTTAAATGATGAGCTGAAGACTCTTTTTAATCATACTAAGGGTGAGGAAGATGGAGGCTGTGACTGAGTTTACCTGGTCACCAAAGGTGAGTTTGTTGTTCTTTTGAACGCCCACGTTTTTGGCTTTCCTCATCTGCGTGGGCAGTGAGCCGAATTCAACTAGCCACCAGGATGGCGAATTTGAATTTGCTCTGATAAATGATGCTGTTTCTACATCTTAGGAAAGCTTAGGTGTGCAAATAACTTTCTGAGTAGGGCACGCTATTAGTAACATTTGACTCCCTAATAGCTGGGTCGCACCACACAGAAGCTGCAGGTTTTTTACCCTCAGTATAATCCTGGGCCTTTATTCCACTCCTATCCCAATCTCTTGGAAAAATGTCTATGGGCATTCTGAAATCAAAATAGATAATTTCCACAGACTATGAATATGGACCACAGGGAAATGGACCGAAATTGCAAGTGCAACAACAATTTGAAGGTAAATACTATCCAACACTTCTTGTTTTGGTCAGATTTCTCCTGTGATTAGAAAATAGAAAACACTTAAGTTCTGCAGATTCTTGGTATTGCTGTTGGTGTGCAAAGTTTGCAGATGTTGGTTCTGCCATGGTCTGGAAGTTTTTTAACACTTTACCAACTTTGAGAACATCTTGAAATTGAAGGTGTTAAAAAAAAGTAGAACTATATATCCCCACCTGCTTTTTGCTAGAAAAACAACTCGTAAAACCAGCATTTTGTAAGAGAATTCTCCCACTTAAAAATATATTGTGGAAAAAATCTCCAGCAAAATGAAGCAAAGTTGTGTAAAGACTATAAACTTAACAAACTCACAAATTTTTAAGAAACATCTGTTTTGATTCATCACAATTGCTGCCTGAAACAATGTTGCGCTTAGAAGCCCTACGAAAGATTCTAGTACGAATGATGACTGACCCAACATCTACTTACCTTTCATATACATTGTTGTGTCAGAAAATTCCCAGATGGTTAATCTGCGTCTGGCAATTCGGTGTGCTATTTGAAGAGCAATGCTTTAGAAGTACTTACTCGAAGAAACACTACCATGCTTTTTGCTCTTCTGCAGTTTAAAAACCAAATGAACCAGCGTACAAATCTTCCTAAATGGGAAGCCATCTTGAAATCAAAGGGGATGCATTTCGGGTAATCTTGGGTTTGCCATGATATTGCACCACCAGGGGCTTGCCATCCTGCAATTATTTCCTTTGCAGATTTTATGCGAAATGGCCAAACAAAATACACGAAATGCCAATCTAGCATATTTTGCAGAATTTTCTTTTTAGTATATATTCCTGCATTCATTTTGGAAGCGAGAACACATTTCCAGGCATAGGTATTTTGCCTTTCATAGTCGCCATCTTGATTGAAACAGACCCGCAGTGTTTGGGGCCTTTGTGTTAGGTAATAGAAATGAAAGAAATAAAAGGAATAATCAGTGCTGGCAGGGCATTATATACAGTGGACCCACCGCAGTCAGGTATGGGGTTGGTACGTGTGTCAACAGATACCTCAGGGGCATACTGGATTGAGGCTGGGATGGGGTTTCCGAAGAGGGGATGTGAACATACCTGACCACCAGACCTCCGCGCGCCTGAGCAATCTAGGAACATTGATTAGATCACTATCTGTGAATAAGTGCAACAGTAAGTAATAATCACTTTAAAATTAGGATGGTCATATGTAAGAATACGTTACTTTTCTGTGTTGATAATTTTTCAGTGTTGATCACTTTCATAAATTCACATGGGTGCATCTTTCCTCATTTTTTGATTTCTGTTGTGGTGTGTAAAGTGCATGCAAAGTCAGACATTCCTGGCGCATGTCTATCCACACAGGTGTGCAGACCATTGCTTCTCCGTGTTAGGGCTAACTTAACTCGTTTTGGGCCAGACGTGCCAAAGGGGTTTACCCACTCTGAGTCTACGGGAAAATGCTTTAGTGCATATGGCCTTTGGGTGATGGTAGGAGGGTTGCCTCTCGGGATGTACTGCTTTATTTATTACCAACCAAAGACGGTTCCGCCATCATCTGGATCCTGCAGGAAGGACAGCAGTTACGGACTCAGGCATCATATACTGAAGGAGAGACACCAGTGGCGACCCAGACACCATATACTGAAGGAGAGACACCAGTGGTGACCCAGACACCATATACTGAAGGAGAGACACCAGTGGCGGACTCAGGCACATCTACTGAAGGAGAGACACCAGTGGCGGACTCAGGCACATATACTGAAGGAGAGACACCAGTGGCGGACCCAGGCACCATATACTAAAGGAGAGACACCAGTGGCGACCCAGGCACCATATACTGAAGGAGAGACACCAGTGGCGGACTCAGGCACCATATACTGAAGGAGAGAGACCACTGGCGGACTCAGGCACCATATACTGAAGGAGAAACACCAGTGGCGACTCAGGCACCATATACTAAAGTAGAAACACCAGTGGCGGACTCATGCACCATATACTGAAGTAAAGTTGGTCTCAAATGTTGGCTGAAGAATATGGATTTGAAGACCACAAAGGGCAGGTGCGGATGATAGAAAAATACACTCTTTGAACAAAAGGTAAGTTCTGTAGGTGGCTCGCCGCCAGTTCAAGAAATCCGCTGTTACTGGAACAGCTTATCTGGGGCTCTGATTTGGTTTTGAAGCAAGGTGATGGCACTGAGCTCCCTGTGGCAAGCACTCTCCCTAAGATTGTTCTCTGGGACCCTCAGTTCAAATCCACTTTAGAGAGCTGGAATGGGCATTTATAAAGTCTACTGAGTCACTCTGTGCTCTGTGCTGATGGCCTCACAACCATTGCACGAGCTGTCTTAAGTAGAGCTCAAAGATGAGTTGAAGTGGTCAATTTTCTTTCCTGGGCTTCATTTACCGGATCTTTGCATTCTTTGTAGTCTTGGTTCTGTTCAGATCATCCGATTGGACTAAGTGAGCGGATAACTTTATTTTATAGCTGAATTAGTTCAGTTGTTTTAAATTATCAGCCAGGTCCAGAGTTGAGGTATGAGGTAGCCCCCACATGTCTATGCCGTCCAAAAACCACATCAGAAACCAAAGAAATCCTAAAGTGTTGGGCCTGGGGAAGACCATTTACAACAAGTTGCTGGGAAAGTAGGACAAGGGCAGAGCCAAAACTCTCCGGAGTTGTTTCCTCTCAATATTATTTTAATGTTCAGGACAGAAACACGGCGCACTTTACAGGAAAGTTGCTAATGCTTTAAATTGAAATATATCATAATGCTGTGTGTCAAGGACAGCAGAGTGGAGAGAATGAAACAATTAATTTTCTGACATATATTCCTACATATTTCCACTTTTTCGCAAATAAAGAGATTGCGGTACAGGCATATAATGTGATTTGCTTAAGATCACACAAATTGGTCAAGGGTAAAAAATACCTCAAACCTGACATAAGGAATGTGTTGAGGCTGACGGGTGCCAATGGCTATTGTGGAGTGGGGCACTGAAGACTGAACATGGCCAAGGACTGCTTTAACACACATTTCTTGTTTTTCAAAAAGCATGCGGTATAAAAAGATATAACAGGTGACATGCTACAGGTTTCTAGTCACATTTACAATCTCTGCTCCCTCAATTATACTATGTGCCCATAATACATAGTTACTGTCATTCCTCTTTTACATATATACGTACACATAAATATTATTGTGTGACAGTAGTACCACTAAATTGCGTTACACTTTTTATTCGAAAATATTTTATTTTGATATTAGTTTTGAAATCATTTCCTAGAGTTCACCAGATTCCAAGAGCCACCTGTGCACCATATGTGCTTCCACATGTTAAGCCTGAACAACATTACATAGCATTTTTATAGCACAAGCCTGCCTCAAGGGCATTGAAACACTTTACAACAGAGCCGGAGTATGTCACACATGTTTTTTCCCTTTTAGGTACAGGGAGACTAGGAGATATGCCCAGAAGCACAAGATGTTGAGCCGAGGATGGGATTTGAACCTGGTTACCATCTTGTAAAGTCAGCAGCTCCAGTCACTAGGCCACAGCTGTTCCCTTAAAACATGTCTTTTGAAGACAGTTTCTGAGCACCATTTAACATGGGTGTCTTCATTGGAATTTTCCAATTTGACTAAGTAGGCTCTGCATTCTGTTTGATTTTTCGTTGAAATATTCTGTACATGATGTTTATATACAGTGTGTCATCATCTTTTCTCTCTCGCCTGCAGTACAATGTGGATGGGCGTTATTGGGCTGTTCTTCACCTCATACAATGCTTAATAAATAAATATATAAATACCTCAAAGCACAAATTTCTCAAAAATATTTGCAACCATCTTTACCCAACTCTCCTATTGCATCATGTGTATATTTGAGTCACAACAACAATAGCAGGTTCAAGACTGATCTATGATCTTAGCATTAAAGACAGACCAAAGTGATAATTGGTGTTGTGTGCAGTATGCACAAACATCAATCACGCAAAAGGTGACGAGAGGACTGCTTGCAAAATGGCAATCGCTCGGAGTAGCATTCTAACCCATCGTTTTTCACCCACTAGACACTCCTGACAAAGGCCGGCCTTAGGCAAATCTGTAGTGACCCGGCTCCTCTTGGGAGCAGTCCATCCCAAACTGCTAGACGAGGCCCCATCCAGAAGGGAACACAACGGACCCTTGACCGGTTTTGGCCATGTTAGGTCTTGTCAGTGCAATATAGCTCGCTTTCTGTGACACAGTGAGCAAGGCACCCACATCTGGATAGATACTTGACCACTTAGGGCTTAAGATTAGTCATATGAAAGGTGACGGGAAGAATGCTTGCAGTAAGTCTATCCACTAGCAATTGCTCAGGGTAGCATTCCAACTCAACCTTTTTGCAAATCAGTACTGGCCATGCTCCACTTGGGAATGTCCATCCTGAACTGTCAGTCAAGGCCCCTTTCAGAAGGAAACACAAGCAAACCCAGATCGGTTTCGGCCAGTACTCCACAAAGCCATCACTAATTCAAGTTTAGCCAGATTGGTCACTACCTGGCCCAAACTAAAGACGGCTTACTTATCCACCCTGGTACTTGACCAGATTGTTCCTTTGGTGTGTCTCTAAACCTCGGTGAGCTTGTGCAAATTGGCACCACATATGGTGTGCGTCCTTGTGCTAACAGGCTGAGCGTGTATAGTGAAGAGAGGCCATGGTGCCTGCTTGGATCCTATGAAACTCACCAAGTCTTACAGAAATGGCAGAGCCCATCTTTTGTAAGAAATCACATGGTCACATGTTGCTTCCTCATGTTGATTCCTCCGCTGTTCATAGTATGAGCCGCTACCTATTGAATGTGTCCAAGACAATGGAGAACTAACGGATCGTTTTGCTCCTCACTGTGCAGGGTGCTGGCGTTATAGTAGCGTACATTGATAACAACCAATTCTTGACTGCGAAAATTCCTAGAATGGCTAAGAATACTGTGGAAATTATACAAATGATACAACATTCGATTGTCCAACTCAACTACTCTGTAATTTTCTGAATTTCTGATTGCAGCAATACAACCCACACATTTGTTACACCTCTTTTTAGTGTTGTGTGTGGGCATGACATCTTGATAATACTCTAAGAATCTCAAAGCTCAACCAAAGCATGTAACAGAAGTCCAGGATTTCTTTTCACATTTAAAAAATGTAAAACAATTGCAGTGTTGGATTTACCATGATCAACATGCAACAAAGATGCTCGGTGTTTTCTTGGTTTCACCAATTCTTAACGGCAAATTATTGCAAACTTTGCAGGCTACTCGCGACATGGCTCAAACCCTAGGAAAAGAAATATAGACGAAAGATGTGGTATTTGGTGGCAATAAGGCTTCGGGCTAATAGTGCCTTAAAGGCAACACATAGAGCATTTAACAGTGCACCCATGTTGAAACAGCCATATCCGTCTGGGCAGTTTACGTTCGAACCAGATGCTCTGACAGAGTTGTGACTGCTGCATTATTTATTACACCTGGAAGAGAGACAATCATCTGGAGCACCTGGTTATGTGCCTGGACAGCCTGTGAACAATGGTATTCTGTCAGAGAGCGGGAACTGTTAGCCAGAACAAAATGCCTGTCCCAATGAAGACATTTGAAGCCTGATTACAGATAGCCTATCAAATCGTGATTTGCTTCGCAAACACCTGACATGTGACCATGTGCCTGCAATAAAGTTTGCACCCTTTATTAGGTTTTGGTAGGAAACATGCTAGAATTAAAAAGAGGGGAAAAGCAGAATTTACCGGGACATACAGATTTTGGTGGAGTAAGCACCCACATCCTCATGCTATTCCACCAAAAGTCAGATTTTTATCCATACCCATAGGCTTAAAAGAACTATTTGATATTCATATAGACCAATGCAACCTATAGTTCATAACTAACGTCCGTTGTAGAAACAGCTGGCAAACTATGTGGAGTTACTTTTTCCCTATTTCAATTTATCATCATATCAACAGGGACACTGCGACTGATGCTTTATCCCGTCGCCATCCTCAGAACAAGGTCAGAACGTGGTCCCACATGCCAGTGTTTTCAGTCTCTTGAGATCATTACTTGATATAGTCATAAAAACCAAGAAAACCATCACTATATGAAGAGCTAGACTGTGCAGCTGATTAATCCCCGTTCACAAGGCACAATATGGACATGGCACACACACCTTTGTTATAAAATTCAGTAACAATAGCTAGCCTACGTGGCAAACTAAGTACCAAACCAATTCTCCCTTTGGAGACCAGTATTAAAGAAAGACATTACACAACATGGAAAGTCATGTGGCTTGTGCTCCCAAAATCAAATCATATGTCAAACTCTGTGGGTTAACTCAACCACTAACCATCTAACCATTCCTCCAAAACGTTGGTGTGTTGTCAGTGTAGATTTTACTGTTAATTTGCCTCCTTTCAATAACTATACAGTTATGATGTCATAGTGAACATTTAACCCTTCATAAAGAAACCATCCACTGCTTCAATGGCTCAGAGCTGTATTAAAAACATTTTTAATTTGCATGGTCTTCCTCGTGCCATTTTTCCAGACCGTGGTGCTCAAAACTATGGGTCGCACTGGTCATTTATCCCTCTGGGCATTTCCCACGGGCTGGAGCCATTGGAGGTCAATTTTTGAAGGCCAGTGGCCACCTTTGTCACTCTCTCCAGCTCACAAGGGTTTATTTCAGCATGCACATCGGGGAGGGTGAGGCAGAGGGAGTGAGGGAAATAGAGAGAGAGGGGCACAGAGAGAGATAGAGTGAGAGAGATAGAGAGAGAGAGAGAGAGAGAGAGAGAGAGAGAGAGAGAGTGAACATTTTTGCCAGGACTGATTTTGATTCCCCATCCAGCCCTAGGCAGTGCTACACAGAGCAACTGGGTGTTTTACCTGCATGAACAGTTGTCCTCGCCCCACCAAGCTTACATTTCTATTGTACGTAAAAAGTCCATCCTCCCATGTTCCCTTACTCTTTTGCTTCTATGTATTACTACATTGTGCATGTTGCTGCTGACTTTCTTGGACAGTTAGATAATCATTATTTAAAAACTGAAACAAGCTAAGGTAGCTGACAACGAGACTGGGTGCTGCATTTCTCACGTCTTCCCACGCATGATTATTATTTTAATTTAGATCCGTCACACTTGGTGCCTTTTTGATCCTTAGGAAAGTCTTTGCATCCTCAGTCTCCTCCCTTTCTGCCTACTTGGATGGTTGACCATGTTTTTCACATCTCCCAGCTTAATCCTTCCATGGAAGACATTTTCATTGGCTTACTGCTGCCTCTCCTCCTATGCGAGTCATTGACCATCCAGACTACAGAGCTGCATACATCTGTGAGTCACGCTTCCACCATGTGCATCTCCAGTCCCTGCTTGTCTGAAACTGGCATCCAATGTGCAAGCCATATTTGTAGCCCTCGTCCTCTGTTTATGTCCCCTTTCTGGTGTGCAGATTTTATTGTGTCTTTTCAAACAATCCTGGGGCTTCAGAGAGTGGAATATTGCTGCACTACAGGCTGCAGGGCACCTGGGCACCCTGCTGTCATGGAAGGTGCCACAGAATCTCAATGATCTGCTACACCCTCATCCTCCAGTCCAATAGCCCCCCCCCCCAGCCCCTCAGCTGTCTCCTACTGTTACCTGTCAGTCAGGACAACAAATGTTGGCTGTCAAGGATGTTCTCTGGTCATCTCTTGCCAATCTGCGAGTCTCCGCTATGTCAATCTTTCATTCCATTGACTTCCATTAGTACAGTCAGTGACATCACAAATGGGTGCTTAGTCTCCAGGACACACCACACAGAGATAACATATATATGTTTCTCTACCATCAATCATCCTTTCCTCCTGCCACCCTGCGGTCCCTTGGCTTAGCCCTCGTGATCAGAGCTCCGAGAGATGCAACAGCTCAGGGGGAACCCATGGTGGCTCTAAATTTGTTCCTGCTCTAAACGCAGACTTTTCTTGAACCCCTGTTTTACACTGATAGAATATCCGCTTTGTACCTCCACCCTCATATCACTCATACCCTTCCGCCTCACACTTACTCTTGAAGCCTCTTAAAAGTTTCAGCTTGCAATTTATTTAATGTTACCTTTAAGGTTTATTGTGATGCAAAAATATAACACAAAGTCCTTTTTGGTCTTTTCTAGAGGATGTCCTCCCAAACCCGGCTCAGATATTTGGCTCGCATTCAGAATTTCGAGAAACATTGTGAGGAAGTAATAAGCAAATCCGTGTGTCAGTCATTTTTAATATACATTTTCGAGTAAAAGTGCCAAGGGCCCAATGCAATATTTTAGCTCGCTCACAATATTTACCATTTTATGTCTAAGTATTAACTGTTATTTCATATTTCCGGACCAAAATTATTTTACTCATGGGGGCTCTACTTAAAAAATGTTACATGTTTTCTGTCTAGGAAAGCACCAGGCTATGGCAATATTAGAATTCCTAGTACTTCAGTACCTTTCATCCTGGAAATCATATTTCTAAGGAACTGAGGTGAAACGGGAAGCCACTCTCAAAGAGGGTGGACGATTGTGATCAGAAAATAACTAGTAAAAATAACTAGTGAAGCAGCGCTTTCCAATCTTAAGTATATTCCCAGAAGAAGAATTACTGTGTCACACTTACTTTAAAATGTAAATTAGCTGTAATCCTCTCCTGAGCGGAAACAAAAACATAACATGTATAAGGGATTTGATAAACGAAAAGGAGTAAGTGGACACTCTGAAACTGTAAGTACCATGAAGGCAAATGAAGAAAAAAAAAATGAAACAGACCACTGCTGCCTATCCTCAATGGAGGCAGATGTTTGAAAAATGAGAAGAGAACAAAGGTAGTTTGTTTGAGTGCCGTCACACCACCGTTTTTGCAGCGGTACCTAAACACATTAGCCCTTCAGTTAAAATGGTGCAGTGTAGTCAAGTTTGAAGTATCATCTGATAGGTCAAGGGTAGTTTGAACTCACCAAGGCTAACCACGTCCATCACAAAAGGAAATTTAGGGTGAATGCCTATGACAGAACTCTTACTTGTTGTTCTAGGTGTATTGTTATGCCAATGAGGCTTTCTACCCTCACAGTTGCTGGTTGTGGTTCTACACTGCGCTACTGATTCATGATGCGGCTATATGATCGATGTGTATGTTTTCCCGTCTGCTCTTTCTTAGGCATGTTTTCTTGCCCTACTTGATTCCACACCCTTGTCTTCTTTCCCTCACTCTCCCTGTCCTGCCCCACTCCCCCTGTTGCTAGTCTTGATGCTATTTGCAGCCGCCACTGATCATTATGATTGACTTTGTATGGATCAGCCTCGCCCTTGACTACAGAGGATCCGACTTCCAAGGGCTGATTGCCGCCACAATCGCGCCGCGTGATGGTTCCTCTCACATGCCTGCTGAGCGGTGGTCTTCCTTTACTGTAATTATGCAGAATTTTCCCTGAAAATAGAAATAAAGGTTTCAAAAAAACAAAAAACGCTCTTTGCAATCTACATGAAACAATCCAAATGAAAATATCTTTATGTTGGGTTTATTAAACTACCAGTTGCATAACTTTGACTATGTTAGCCTACAGAAAGAGTCAGACCACGACCAAGTTCAACAACTAAAAATTAAACAGTAAATCAAGATGGCTCTATGAAGGAAGTGTTTAATCATTAGCTTCAGAGGTGCAGTTTTGATTGAAGTGACTTATGTATTTGTTTTTGTTTTTATTTGTAGTTTTCCACACCTACGCGCGAAGAAATCTGAAGACCAACCTGTGTAAATGGTGCAACTATTCACACCCTGTGTGCGAGGGCAAGGTGTGCTACACCAACTGCTCCTTTAATTCCTACTGTGAAAGTGCAGATGAGATCTGCGTGACCATATGGTAAGTCAACATTTATTTTAATATGGAGACACAGAGCTTCTTTACCAGTGCCCCAGATAATTCAGATGCGCTCAGTAACACAAGTCGGAAATACACGTTCTGCGACTTTGCCATGGACCCTGTGACTTCCTATGGTTTATTTCACCTGCTGAAATCCGAATTACTTTGTTTCTGAGCAATTCCACATTTTGCCTGAGACCAATGGGGAAGGGACACACCGGCATCCGCTGATGCTCTCCCACCATATACGGTCTTTCTGCCTCTGGCGGTAGATTGGGATCAACCCCCGATGTATCCAGCCAGAGTCATAATGGCCACAAGACACCATTGAAAAAACACCAAGGAAACACTTTCAAAAAGAAGGAATGGGGTGGGGGTGGCGTCCGTTCTTTGGGCTGCCCCTGCTGTCCCAGGTCCGCCACCCTTGCTGTGGCAGATTAGGGAGTTTACCTCCAATCTGCCCCACCCAAGGGGCTGCAAAGAGGTAGCAGAAATCTCACCGGGAAAAACATTTTGAAAAGAGAATCGGATGGAGGGTTAGGCCACCCTGGCATCTGGTCCCGCCATTCCCCAGGTCCCGGATAACCACCCAACCAGCTGGAGGAAAAAGTGAAAAGCGGAATAGAATGGGGTCTTGCCCATCGTTTCCCTGCACTACCCCTCCCACCTTCCAGGCCTCAAGTAGTCCTTTAGCCCCTCTGAAGGAAGTAATTGGGACTTTGCGACAATATGCCCATCACTTTGACGCAGAAAGCTCACTAGATCCTAGGGTCTGGGTTAAAAATAAAAATAAATCGTGTGAGGGCCCGGCATTGGGCTACACTTTCCTCAATCCAGTCACCAGATAGTCGTTGTACCACCCTGGATTGGCCGGTTAGGGGGTTTAACCCCAGTATACCCATCCCTGGGCAGCATGTTCACTACACCACTACATATGGGAATGCAATGAATGACTTGCCTGTCTTGGCATCATGCCACACCCTCACAACCTCCCAGCCCACTAACGATACAATGACAATCTTTACAATCAGAAAATACCATATTATTTCTGTATTTTTGTGCTTTTCTGCTCACAGTATGACCCCAGCAATGCAGCACAATAATCAACAACTTAAATTATAAAAAATGAGAATATTTAATAGACAGGCAGATTTATCAAAATAACAAGTAGTGTGCAACATAAGAAATAATTCAACTACTATTTCTTAGGTTATGTGTAATTTTTAAGCTCCCTCACAAGCTAACATTCAGAGCAAGCATCACAATGGCCCTATGACCAATACCAGTCAACGTGTGCATGCTAGTACCGTCACCTAAAATCAACACACGCTGATTGCAAGGTAGCCTATAAGGCAACCCATAACAGAAATGATGATGCATCAATAAATGTACTGTAAAGCTCTTTTGTTATGAAATGGGAAGAATTTTCCCAAAGAATGGTGGTGACCTGCATGGTTATGATCCTTCATAAAAATGATGTATTTTCACATGTTTGATCCATGGACATGGGTGTTGATTTAAGCAGTCAATTACACTGGTGTGGTACAGGCTAAATTGGGTACATTTCTTTTTGTGCCAATTTTAGAACAAAAACCTGTAGGAGCTCAGCACAAATTTCCCTTTGCCCGGTTTTGCTCTTTCTCTTCCCACCAACTAAAAGATTTCCAATTTGCAAGTATAAAACAGTGGGAAAACGGATAGGAACGTGTGAATGAGGGTATAAATATTTGCATATGTTACTCCCCTTCCAGTTCCTTAATCGTCATACAAAACACACCTAAGACCCTGACAAACATGACTTGCAGGAGGGGATTTACACCCATTTTTAATGCTGAGATGTAAATTTCTCTATTGCATAAATTCAAATACCTATAAATCAAACCCTCATTACAGGCAAGAGAATGTTTTTACTCTCCTGTGATTACACACTGTCCAAGAAAAGTAATGATCTTGAATCCCACAAAAAACAGATTTCTAAAGTATCACATTTCTGTTTCCCATTTCTTTGTTCAGTAGCCATGTAAGTAAATCTGCTTCTTTGTTCCCATGTGTGTAAATCAGAACTACCCAGAGTCTTATTAACAGCACGTTATGATTGTAAGTGTGGAAGGTGGCAAGAGTAGTAGGAAACTGCATGGAAATTGAGCTGTTCTCTACAGACTATGCAAGGCGAAGCTACAAAAACAACAGTCTCCCCATCGCATTTAGGAAAATATTTAGCAACTAACATGGGAGAGAGGCAAGGAAATTGAGCATTTATTTGCTGCATCAGAGGAAGGCCTGTTGAAAGAAAGACGAATGACTTTGTTTCAAGGGATTTGATTATAAGTGAAAATTACTGTCAGGAGCATTCATTCATGAAAAATGAGAAGGCCATGTTTCAGAAACATAGTAAAATGTTGTTAGCGATAAAAATGTGGCGGTTAGAGCACGGAACAATACATTCATGCACGTAATGTATGACTTCCTTAAACATATTAAGCGGATCTAACAAAATTGCACTCTTTATGGAGTGAACAAAATATTGCTATTATTTAAGGGACTTAGAGCTGGGTGAGCCAAATGAGTTTCCATACTCAAATCACTTCTTAAACAGTTCTAAGACTGCCCTTAACCAAGAAAGGTGAGTTTTACCTAAAAAGGTTTACCCTGATTTAGGGCAATTTTATTTTAATATCCTCTTAAGCCAGGAAAGGCAATTTTAAGATTGCCTTCAAATAGGAGACATTTTTGTATATGTGGCCGGCTAAAGTTGGTAAAGATGCTCCTAACACTCTTTGGCATGGAAAAAACCCATGCAAATCTGGCCTATATTTCATGCTAAACCCATTCCTACCCCTGCTGCTCCCCTACCTGGGAGTCCTCCTGTTTTCACTTACCGATCATAGTCTTCAAATTTACTGCAAGTAGGCAAGGTGTAGCGGAAACCAATCCTACCTCCAGTCTTCCCCTCCCGTATGAAATTTGGGTATCATCCCTTAAAAGGACAATTGGCCTGTTCCCCTACGGAAATACCAAGTTCTTAGGTGGAAAAGGTCAGAGTCGCCGCCATGACCGGGCCCACCCAAACAAATTTCTAAGTAGACAAAATTATTTCATACAAGAAAAAGATCGATCCAAGCGCGATTGCTTTATTGCTCCCAGTGTCTGTTTTCCAGAAAATATGAAAAAATATAGGGCGCTGTCGAAACCCCCAGCATCCCTTCCTCTTTACGTGCAACATTGTTGCATTTTTTAAAAGCATAAAAGCAGTTAATAACAAATCTTCTGTACCATGTCATACATATTTATATGTAACCCTGACCTAAAATTGATAAATATGAAACTATAACAATATTAAGATTGCATAGCTTCTTCATTCATTAGGTTGTGTTTCAGAAATTAATTAATTAAATTGTGCTTTATCATTGCCTGATAGTTATACACATGGGCCTCTCGGGGGCAAACGGGGGTGTCTAGACACATATGTTTCCTGGTACAAAGCTATGAATTCTGCGAGTACCTTGCAGAACACATTACACATTATTGGTAACATTTCTCGCGTAAGGTGCCATATATTAGCTAAGTAAATAATTAGCTGATTTGCTTTGTACATATGTACGCTTGTGTGTGTGTGTGCATGTGGATGCTTTGAGAACCAAAGGCTCTGCATGAATATAGGGATACCTCTCTATTGCTAGGTGAGTGGCATTGGGATATGGCTTGACAGTATCCTAATGAGAGAAGCCCACATCTTACCCAAGAATCTGCCTGTGCTAGTGCCTCATATTAATTTGTCCCCTATAAGTTTGATGTTCCTTCTTTTGGCCTGACCATCACCTTAACTTGACTGTTACCTCAATTAACCATTACTTCAACATGGGTCTTGTTGCCAAATTGGCTACTTTAGGTGGAATGGTAAAACTATTCAATCGAAATAAAAAGCTAAAGAAACTGTGAGGAAGAAGATTCTGTGAAACCAAAGCAGTGGTTAGATCTAAGCTTTGGTGATATCAAAGGACTAGGAAACAATAAACCTGACTGTGAGATCTAATTAATCATAGGATCAAAGCTACAGTTAAGTTGAATAATGGTGAGATTGTAGTAATGATGAGATCAAATTATTTGCTGAGTCAAAGTAATGGTGAAGTCGAAGTAAAGGTCAGATTGAGGTACAGGTAAGAATGACACAATGGTCAGGTCGACATATTGGTGAGATCGAAGCAACGCCTGTACAAATTTAAGGAGGGATCAAGTAATAGCATGTTTGAAGTAATAATGAAATGGATGTTATTGATCGTTCGATGTAATGGAGGGGTCGAAGTAATGTTGCAGTTGATGATTGAGGTATTGGTATGTATGCTTCTTCACCTTCACCACTAAGCATCTTCATACAATTCACTGGATCATGTGAAGTCAAGAAATCAAATACACGCGCAATGAAATCAATCGTAACAAGTACTGCGGGTTTCACCTTCCAAACACAAGATCAGGCAGAACCTACAGGACAGTGACACCCTGACCCTATGTTAACCAACAAGCCTTAGCGGAGTCGATATCGCTTCATAGGGTAGAAAAAAACAGGCAATAAAGGAAAGCCAGACTTGTACAATCCTCAGTTATTATTTGTAATAAGAACCCAGTCCCGAAGGAGGCACAAAAGAAAAAATAGGTGAAAACAAACCTGCCCGAGCGGCTTCATTATCTATAATAGACCAACTAACCCTATAATTATATGGCAACCGCTTGGGTAATGTCATACTTTGTGAGGTCATGCTTATTTTCATTGAAATGATCCAAGGATTGCAATCAGCGAAATAAAAACAATCAATTTTGAATCACAAAAGTCAATTTAAATTTAAGCCAGAACATACCATGCGGGGCTGAGACCCGTACCAAACCTTGAGAAGTGCTTAGCTGGAAAGGGTGTTGAGATGAGCTAACTATGTGCCCTGCCTTGGGAAACAATATACAGTAGGTGCTTGAAAAAGGAGAGCGAGGGAGAAAGAAACAGGAGGTCAAGGAGTCAAATCTTCCCCCAACCAACACAGTGGCAACACACCACCTTGGTTCAAGTCAAGGAGAATCCACGGAGACTCTGAAAGCGCGACACCATCCAACACCGGCAGCTCTAAAGGGAAGCTAAAGCCACAGTAGAGGTTCCTAAGGGGGCTGCGTAGTGTTAGCGCCAAATAGTTACAAAAGGCCCAAGAATTTATCTTTTTTATGTTTGAGGAGCACTCCAAAAGGCATAATGCAATTCTTACCTGTAAGGTTGAAAATCTATGCAGCTTTCTGGCGGGAGCAGGTAAATGGTAGAAGTGTGACATAGCATAGCAACATTATTTGAAGAGATACAGAGCAATTATAAGGAAGTAGGACAGAGAAAGAGTCCAAGATGCACGAGTGATGAGAAGATGGAGAAAGTGGGAAAGACGTAGCAGGACGTAAAGGAGAAAGAGATAACAAAAACATGTGGAAGAAAGGGAGGGGATAGAATGTGAAAGAAAGGCTGAGACAAAGAGAACTGGAAAAGTAAAAAAGCAACATAATGGAGATAAAGTGATGTAATCAGTGATAGAAGAGGTACCGAGAAAAAAAATGGAAAATGAGACTTGAAAAGAAGAAAAGTGAGAGACAGAAAAGAATGAGAGGAGAGTTTAAAGAAGAAACGTTTGCAAGAGAGGAACTGAAACTGAAAAATGGGAAGAAAAATAAAGGAAAGAAGGAACAGAGGCAGAGAAGGAAAGAAATAGGGAAAATGAGATGACTGAAAGAAGGTTAGGAAAAACAAAGGAAAGTAGAAAAAAGAAAATAAAGTCAGGCAAAAGCAGAAAGACAGATAATGAAAAGCGAAAGTTTATACAATTTTGAGCCTTCATTAAGCACCTACTAATTCTGTAATAATACCTCCAAAGCAGTGTTAGCTTAGCCAGAGCATGTAGTATCACTATGGATCTTGCACTTTGCACACTTTAAAGGGCAACAGATCACAGGAATACTGTTTCTGTGAGCTTTTCAGCATTTATCTGTGCAGTTACCTCCAATAAAAGTCTAGTGGTAAGAGCAAGATGTTTTTGTGCTCTGATGCAGTATTGCCTTATCCGGTCATAAAGCATTACTCTAAGTTAGTGACATGCTCTGTAGATCAGCAGAGGAAAATCTGACCTCAATCCCCAACTTCCGCTAAACTCAACCCTGTTACAGACCTTGGGGTAAATATGGGGGAAGGGATTGAGAGAAACAGAAACACTGGAGGCAGCTATTCATCTCCCGACAGGAATCCCCACTCTATGGAAACTGGTAGGCTACTGAAAGTCCATCCAGAGTAGTGCAACTAATGACATAAACAGTAGAATTGGGGGCGTTGCAGTGCGCAAGAGAGCAGTGAACGTGCGATCACTGCGCTCCACACATGCCATGGGGATTTAGCACCCCCCTGCCCTGGTGTTCCAGTCTTGGATGCCGAGATAGTAGCGGATGGCCTAGGAGACAGGGCACTGGGTGCTGATGATGGCCCTCGCAACAAGCCCAACATGGTAGATGACCACAGTCGGGGAGGGGAGACATCACAGCATGGCACTGAGAGCCCAGCCACAAGTTAAAAGTCTGCAAGAAAAGGACCACCTTTGCTAGTTCATTTTTCACACTCCTCTGTGGCTCACCAAGGCTACACTATGCTTGATGTCATTCTGATTTATAAATGACTCCTGTCAACCATTAGGGAAGTTGAGCAAGGCCCCCGGACACTGCCTGATCACAGCGTGGTCACTTGTACTATATCATTGCCCACAAATATGTAAGGACTATGGCGGTAGCAGGGCTGCTTAACAATGCTCTCCTCAATGACTCCATGTTGTTAACTAGTATAAGCTAATGCATTGGTGACTTCCTCATTACTGATACAGGCGCAGTCTGCACTGAGATCATCTGGGATGCTCTGAAAGCAGTGCTATGGAACCAGTTTGTAGTGGGAACAGCTTGATTTAAGAATCTGCGAGAATCACTCTTGTCACTGTTTAGGGGGAACTATGTGAAGGAGAAGGGTAGAATAAAAATACTCATGCTCAACATTTGTGTAGACAAGCAATAACTCTTAGGGGTCAGATAGGGACGATATAAATTGACAGGGAGCATCATATGTTGGCACAACGACACGGGTGATTCTTTGAGGGTGGCAATAATGTAGGTTGACTTTTGGGCAACTTAGTCCCAACAAAACCAGTGAAAATTTGATGTTGGGGATATAAGACGATATCGAACAGCTTATGTGGGAAAATGAGAGAAAATTGAATGGTTCCGGTCTTACTAGGTAAACGTTATAAAAGGGAACTCACGGAAGATAAAGATAGGGAGGTGTACCTTTAAGGTGTGACACTTCCGTAGCTAATTGGAGAAGAGTTGGATGGTTTGGGTACCCCTATATTAGAAGAAATACTTAGGGCAATCCAACAGCTGAAACCTTCTAAAGCACTATGGCCAGATGTTTATCAAGAAGAATTTTATAAGACCTCTGGCCTGCAGCTCTTGTTGAAGGTTTAATATGACGTGTTCCAGATGGGGACGGTCATCCGATCAATGACTGAGGGCACTGTGTTGCTCATTCTTAAAACAGATTGTGTCAGAGGAGCCAATATCCCTGCCAAACACTGATGTGAAAATCTTGACATCCATCCTGACTGCTATGTTACAAGGCATAGTTCAGTCTTTGGTCCACCCGGGTGAAGCAAGCTTTAAACAGGGCCAACTGACTGATGATACCACAATAGGGGGCGACGCACAGTGATGTTATTTCTCAAGGCCAAGAAGGCTTTTGACCGCATGGGTGGGCTTTTCTGTGCTACATCTTGGTAGGAATAGGCTATGGGGACCTATTCTTGACATGGGCATTGGCAGGATATCAGAACCCAATGCCAGGATAGATGTAGAGGCAATCTTGTGAACTGCGTACGATTTGGGAGGGGACTAGACATGTATGTCCTGTCTCTCAACCCACTTATATGCCCTTACTCTCAAACCTTGGCACCAAATGCATGAGGGCTAATAATATTAGAGGGGATAGATTGGGTAAGGAAGTCTTCAAATCGAGGATGTTTGCCTTCTTTGCCACACATGGTGAAACTGCAAAGCTGTCGAGGAGAACTGCGCTTTAAGGTTAACCTGACCAGATCAATAGACCTTAATACCAAGCTGCATTCAGCCTCATTACACTCCCTGTCAGAGACTATCCTGTTCCGCTGGACCAAGGAATCAATTACCTACCTAGGGATTGTCTTGACGTCCAAGCTAATGAGTTCTAGGGATGCAAAGGAGAAACTGATTTAGTCTTTTGTCAGGTTGGTGCTACTGAGATGGAAATACCATCAATTAACATTAGTAGGCCACATTGCAGCTCTCAAGATGTCCATCCTTCCAAGGATCCTGTATGTATTTAAGATGACCCCCCTGTGGTTCCAGAAGGCATTTATTGCAGCACTTCAATGGTCTTATAGAGAGTTCCTCTGGCAAAGTATGAGAATGAGACTCAATTTGAATCACTGTGCTGTGTATCCTAGAGATATGCCTGACATAGCTAAATGGGACCACGTTGTGCTGCTCGGCTACCTATATGGATAGACCTTTCATGAGACTGACAAAGCGTGGTGCATGATTGACCTGATGCTGAGTGGGAGGCCTCTCCTGGAGGTGCTGTGGCTGCCTAAGAGCCATTGAGACTCAAAGCTCTATAGCCTCCCTGTTACAAGGGCAACGCTGAGACAGTAGTTTGAGCGGCATAAGCGATGTCATTTGATGACCTTCCTTCTCCCTCCACTACTCTATGAGTTAACATGAATTTCCCTAGCCTGGAAACACAGGACTTTGAGAGCTGCAGAGGAAGAGGGTGCAAAGTGCGGAAGGAATACTTTTTAGAGGGACAAGTAAAATCTGTGAAACAGAAGAAGGACTACTGTGGGCTGGATGAAAAAGAAAGGTTTCGGTCCGTGCAACTTCACTACTGGGTACATTAACCATTAGTTAAGACTGGGCAACTAGAAATCTCACTTCTTGGGAAAAACTATTAAATAACCCAGCAAGAGGGATGTAGACTGTCTTGAAACTTTTTGCTATCCTAATAACTCACAGGGCTGGCCAAAAGGCAAAATATCAGGTGCTGTGGGAGACTGAACTAAGTAGTCACCTGGATGCTGATCAATGAGAGGAGGTATTGGTAACAGGTAATAACTTTGCCACCTACACGGGAAAAGGAGACACTATATAAAAGTTTGAATAGATAGTCGTATACCTCGATTGGCAGTTTGAGGGGTAGTGGATGCTTGCAGGGCTTTAGAGAACTTCACTGCCCACAAAGACTGACAATATTAGGCATTCTGTAATACTCAGAAGTGTGGGACAGCTGGGTGGGAGGTGTTTCTGGACAACGTTAATCACAAAACCACAATTGAGTGGTTAAATAATGCAAGCCCAGAGAGTGATGTTCACAGATATCAAGGTTAATGAGGCATTTTTAATTTTTGACCAAAGAAGGTACTTGGGGCCAACCCTAAGAAAGATGTAGCAGGTTCTCACCTGCAGAAGGATGGGGGAAACAGGGAAAACTAAAAGTCCGAGTTCTCTAAAGGCCCACAATTTTTCAGGGAAAAGAGTCCAAATCTAATCCTGATCATAAGTGGGGAGGTAAGAAACCCACTGGCTTGTTCCATCCCAAGTGCTGTCAGTGCTACCAGTCAGCCCCAAGAAGGGGAATTCCATCTGCCCATGAAAGAAGCAGCCCCCCACTGTTGTGCCTGCCATGGGTATTGCCAGTGTAGTCCTGGGGGTAATAGGTTATCCCAGTTAATTTTGGTGGAGTGCAGAGGTTACCCTAGTGTCCCTGGGTGACAGAAAGACGGTGTTTAAAGCTCACATGTCTGATAACACTAAGAACTACAGGCAGGGGCTCACTAGCAATGGACAGAGGTAGAAGGCACTGAGCAACAAAAGAGCAAGCGTGCCTACTTTGGGATGTTATTTGGGGACCTCACAGCAATGTATCCCTGATGTAGTCCACAAGGTTGTGACAGCTGGCAACCAGGTAAAACACAATCCTGTGGCTTTGGTTCCCCTAGAGTGGGGACTGGGTGGCTCAGGGTTTCTAAGAGTACCTGTACGTCCAGCAACCTCTGTGGATAGTCTGCTGGGGAATGACCTAGACCTCTCTAACTGGAAAGAGGAAGAGCTCAGGTCTCATCTGGAGATGTTGGGATTGCCTCACTTTCCGTGGCAGCTCATCAGGGGAGTCAGAAGGATCTAGAGCCTGAAACAGATGACCAGTGCCTGCCAGGAAGAGGAGGTGCAAGGGGCATGGGAAACCCACCCTGGAAGTTCCCACGGTCTGGGAGGAAGCTGATCCTGAGGGTTACGTCTACAGGAAAAGACAGTGCTGTCCTAGAAGACTTACCCGAGTTAGCCGGCTTGCAAGTTGCATGGGGACAGTACTAGGTGGAGTTCTGCAAGGTGCAGAAGGAGTGTCCCACTCTTGAGGGCCTATGGTGCAGGCCAAGGTCCAGGCAGTCACCACATCTATTGGGAGAATGGTCTCCTCCATAGTGAGCCTAACGACCCAGAGCATGGATCAACCCTTGTGCCTTCCTACTGTTGTTGGCTTATGACATCTCCCTTTTTGGCAGGTCTGATGGGTTTACATATAACATTTGGGGCATACTTTAAAGGAGTGAAACAGAATGCAAAACAATTTGTGTGTATTCACTGTCTTGTTGCTCAGCTTTGTTCTAATAGACTTTTGCCTCTAAATTTGTTGGGAGTACAAGACTTCATGACAGTGGATTATAGTGTTAGTGTTGGTGTTAGTGGTGGGAGGACACTAGGATTACCCCCATACACACCCCACCCCAGCCCTCAGAGCCCAAGTTTAGTATGGCTGAAGATGTTGGCCATCTTGACAATGCACAAAGTGGGTAGGGTTAGTCCTAGAAACCTTTACCCTATTGGTTAGGACGTCCCCAGGGTCCATTCCCCCAGCTAGCTCGCATCAGGCATAAATCTGGCATCTCCAGGCACCTACTTCAGAAAACTCCTGGACATGTAAAAGATCAGAAGACTGAAACTGCTGTCTGAGATCTGAGAAGAGCCTAGAAGACAAGACCTGCTGTCCCTCTTGTACCCTGGACAAAGAGAAGTGGATCAAAGGTTCATAATGCTGAGCTCTCGATAAAGCTACAGGGACACAACAAGATACAAGATGCATTATCCTGCAACTGTCTAGCTGACCAGTGGCAAGTAGACCTGGACTGGATCCTTTTGTTGCCCTTTGCCTGCTACCCTGTGAGTCTCTAAATGCCTCCCCTGAGTACCTGATGGCATTTTTATTCTACTCCGGTGGTAGATTGGGACTTAAAGGACTAGATTCAAAAGGTAAATTCTTTGACCAGAATGAACCTGGTTAGTGTATCTGGCCCGTGCTCCATCGAAGTCAGAGTCAAATAGCGCCTGTGTCCTGTTCTACCGTGACCATTGACTATCATTGACACTTTGTGTCTCTTGGTGCTATTTCCAATTAAACTTTAAAATGTAATATCTCCGGTTCCTCTTATTGGATATTTGTCATATTGGTGTCATTTTGTTTATTACATTTTACCCTATTTTTCTAATCCATTTTGGGTTATGCATTGAAACTTTACTACTGTTTTATTGATGTATAAATACTTTACACATTGCCTCGAAGTTAAACATCTCTGCTTTTTGCCATAGCTACCAGGGGGTTGTGCTCAGGTTAACTTGGTGACCTTAAGTGTTCACCCTGACAAGGACTGTGATTATTACTTGAGGTGGGTACTCTGCTTCCTCAACTAAAAACCTGATTCCTTACAAATAGTACTTAGGAAACATTAGACCCCGCTAGTTATATCAACATTTTCATTACAGAAACTTGCAGGCTAACTGGCTTGGTTTAGGCTGTAAATAGTCATCCGCAAGGCCTGCATGCATTCCAAGAAACCTAAGATAAAAGAAGCCTGAAAAAAGGAGACAGAACACCAAAAATACATGATACACAAGTCTTGCTTAGGCTAAATGACAGAATGTATTGAGGGGAATGAAGAAATGAAAAAATATAAGTGAAAGGATGTAGAAAAGAGTGTGAACTAAGTCACAAACACAAATGAGTCTTAGCAAGAAGAAAATAGTTCATAGATTGTACATTTCTTGTGCTGCCTCTGCCCCTACTGCTCAGAAAGTACATTGACCTGCAATCTGCAGTCCACAGTCACGCCCCTCTAAGCCCTACCATCCGCAACAGGCAGATCCTTCTAAGCTGGTAATGTTGTTTCCCCTGTTGCTGACTTCCTCTGTGTAAAAGGCAGGAATGTGTGTGCTAGTGATCTGCAGCAGGTGAAGTGAATCCTGTCTACCTTTCTTTTACTTGGCTTGCTGCTGCAGGTGAAGGTGGAACGAGAGCATGACCTGGCCCTGACAGTCGAATGCACTACTTACAGTAATCCAGCCATGCAAGTTTTTCACATATTTCGGCCACTCTAAATAGTGGCCAGATCAAATGAAAATAAGGCAACATGCACAAGAAAGGGGCGAGAGACATAAACGGGGACACAATTCAGAATCAAAAAGATGAATGCACATATAGCAGCTGAAGAATAGCGATATGGTATATTGTGATCAGTGGTCGAAGTGGGGGGAAAAAAGTTGGGGAACTGTGGGCGGAAAATGAGAGGGCGGGAATAACCCAAGGATTGGCTCGGTGGGCGGAGCCAGAGGTGTGTCCAGAATGCGCAAATATCCCAATTTTTAGTATTTGTTTGGCATTTCACTGCCCAGTTTAATCAACAATGGATAAACATGATTATATAAGGTTATAATAAGTTATTGACATTAAAACAGATTCACAAAGTGGGATATGCTTCTAATTACAGAATGTCCCAAATACGATAAAATGTGGAAGCACAAGCCATTTGTCGCAGAGCCATGAAGTTTATCTTCCGCACTTCTCCCTTTTTCCACAACAGCAGTTCAGACATGAATGGCAAAATATCCTAGTTTGCAAATGTTTTCTATATGATTATGGCTCTGCCATATTTGCCTACTAATGCAACATCTGCTGCATGACATGACCATTTAACCTAATAAATTGTTTATAGCTCAAACGTATCAAAAGTTAATAAAAAATGTGACTTGTTTTGCTGCGGAGTGGATGGCTTATTGCAAAGGTTGACTGATCACCTTTCTCACTGTTGCATTTGTATGTTACACTGGTATTAATAAGGCAAAATATTTCCAAAGACTGTTAGCATGTGTACACATGTCAAAATAATAAAATATCAGAAAATAAACTGCATTACGCTGCAGTCTTTTTTTAAATGCATAATTTAGTCAACACTGTGGCATCATTTTGTCCTCCTTTGCTGCATATTTAATTCCAGTGGCCCCACAGCAAGCAGCACACGTTAAAAGTGCTTGTGAATGAATCAGAGAGACTGTGAAGATTGCAAACTTAGTTTGGTGTGCGTGCAAATTCTGCATTGCCAATCCCTGGTGAGTTGCAGCTACTACTTCTGAAACAAAGCCAATGGAGCTAACTATGGGTGAGGCAGACTGGCCTCAAGGGCAGGGCCGGTCTTAGCACTGGTGGTGCCCTGTGCATTAATGTTTGTTCTTGGATGTATGTCGTTACAACGCACACTTTTACAACGAATGCACTTACAACGCATTTTTTACAACGCAACATCCACTACAACGCATTCCATTACATAGCATGACACTACAACGCATTTTAGAAAACTACCTTTACAACGCATTCCATTACATCGCATACTACCTTTACAACGCATACCATTACAACGCATAATTTTTAATTGCATTTAAGGTAAGTGTTGGATAGTATAGGGGTAAAAATTACTATTCTAACTCCAGGGGGTGCAACAGTAGGGTAAGTGTTGGATAGTATAGGGGTAAAAATTACTATTCTAACTCCAGGGGGTGCAACAGTAGGGTAAGTGTTGGATAGTATAGGGGTAAAAATTGCTATTCTAACTCCAGGGGGTGCAACAGTAGGGTAAGTGTTGGATAGTATAGGGGTAAAAATTGCTATTCTAACTCCAGGGGGTGCAACAGTAGGGTAAGTGTTGGATAGTATAGGGGTAAAAATTACTATTCTAACTCCAGGGGGTGCAACAGTAGGGTAAGTGTTGGATAGTGTAGTGTAATATTATGCGTTGTAATGGTATGCGTTGTAAAGGTAGTATGCGATGTAATGGAATGCGTTGTAAAGGTAGTTTTTAAAAATGCGTTGTAGTGTCATGCTATGTAATGGAATGCGTTGTAGTGGATGTTGCGTTGTAAAAAATGCGTTGTAAGTGTAGTGCGTTGTAAAAGTTGCGTTGTAAACGTTGTTCCCCTTTGTTATTACCGCCTAATGGCCACCTCTGCCATGGATTCCCTTACTACCACCCTTTAACAGTGTCCCTCAAGTCTCCATAACCACACACTCTGTCAGATGCATTTAATTTGATTTACAGCTGTTAGAGAAGAACTGCTAGACAGAGAGAGAGGGAAGAAGGAAAGAGTGTGGGGGGTGGGGGCAGCTGAAGCGACAGAGCAGAAGTGGACACTATTTTTCTTCTCTGGGTATGAAGGAAAAGACAGAGTCCTGTTACTTCTCTGCCGCCCGTCCTCCAAAGCCAGGAACGCCGAGCTTTATTTATAGGCGATGGTGATTTCTTGCGTCCTGGGACGCATTTTCAAAATAAAAAAGTAGGGGAACGGAATCCCTGAAATTGAATAAGTAGGGGCACGCCGTGCCCTGCCGATCCCCCCCACTTCGACCACTGATTGTGATACTAACTATGGCTTCCATTGGAAGCCTTTAACGTGTTTCGAGGTTCGAAATCAGGTAATTACCTGATTTCGAAACTCGAAACACGAACCTCGAAACACCTCGCACCCGCCCTGAAGGTGAATTCACCTCTAAGACGTAGCAACAGTTGTTAAAGAATTTTTTACCCAAGGTTACTACGTCATGAAGGAACTCCATGCTGCTCGGGCAGGGCGTTCACAGAGCCTGTCGGAGAAGAGTCGGAAAGCAGGGAGCCCAGCTTCTGTAATAGAAGAAAGGAAAGGCATAGGGCGGGTTCGAGGCAGGAGGCCATGTATTCGTTTTCCCCCCTAGGGACAGAGAGGAGAGGCGATTTACGTATTGCTCACCCGTTACTCCTTGCCCCTGCTTGTCAGTTGAAAGCAGAGGTAGATGATATTGGGAGCCATGCATAACATTAAAATTATAGATGGCTAAAAAGTGAACTACGGGAATGTTTTTCACCTCGGGGTCGCTCTTGTTGTCCATCTGATATCACTTGGAACCTATAGGCGAAAATCAACCCCATAATTCACTGCTACACATCTATTATTCTATATGTTGTTGTCATTTGAGTTAATTTATCTTGAGGCCAAATGGCAAACTCATATCTCCTTGGTGGGAGTTCAGCCTTTTTTATTTTTTTGATGGTTTTATTGTATTTTGTAAAAAATACTTACAAATAAAACATAGCCAATGTGGAATATATTTTGACGTCGTGTGTGCTCACTAACTAAAACAAAGGTCAAAATGCATTGTTCCTACATCAGAGAAATATAAGTCAATAATATTAGGAAAAAATTGTAGATCATCATTTACGGCCACAAGGCGTCTAAGTTGACAATTGTCTGTTGAGATATTGTAGGAGTGAGTTAGCATCCATCTTATCAAATGAATGTTCCAGGCACTGTAATAAACATATAATGATATTATGAACTTAAACCTAAAACAAAATAAAATACAGATAGATTACAAGATCAACATGAAACATTTGAGCTAAATTGCAGTGAATCATGCATTTTACAGTAGGAAAGACTCAGCTATAGCATAAGTGGTCATCTCATATCTATATACATCAGAGGGAGCAAGAACGTGGCGGGGTAGTCATCGTTGAGGTTGCACCTATTGAGGATATAGGTCCATATTATTAATTATAAGTTGTTAGAAAGGATGACGAGATGGGTCATGGCTGCATTATCTTCACACAAAAGAGAGAGGGGCCCCAACAACGAAGGGGAAGGGTACCAACAATGACCAAAGTGTATGTACTGTGTTTTAAATGACACTGTGAATAAATTGATGATTTTTATGTGTTTTAACTACATTCCCTCTCTGCTCATTGTTCCTCATCTACCTGGTGTATAAGGCTGTGTGCGCTTAAGTGAATTGGTGTGTATGAGGTTTACCCGAAGGGGATTTTCTTTTAGACTTTGTGCATTATCTTCACAACATGTGAAGTAGAGCCATGTCCACCTGCCTGCATGGAGACTGTACTGGCTTTAAATCAGCGGATTAATTTGTAACTGGATTTTGAATGGATTCTTTATCTGAATATTGAAGCCCTTCCACATAGGACTAACGAATTTACAGTCAAACATCATGTGGATCAAGTCCCTTCTACACTCATTACAGCTGCATTAGAAGTCGGTGACTAGGAGAGCTAGTTTGTGCAACGTCACTGGTGTCCAAAAGGTTCTGTAGAGAAGAGGGAATCTCACCGCAGTTAATGAGGGGTTGCTTCAGCCAGATATGCTAGGTCCCATATCAAAGGCCATTTTTAGGTCTCCGCCACAGACATAATGTGATCAAACAAACAAAAAAAAGCTGTCAGGAGTATACTACAAAGAGGAGCTTTGGCTCCGCCCACATGTTGTGAGTCAGGAGAAGATGTTTTGATTGCATAGAAGTTGTTTCTTTCCACAGAAATAAAGTACTTCTCCCAATGAAGCCGTGATTTTTTGTTTGTTTATCCAGCTGCCTGGGCCAGCAGCAGTTTAGCTGCGTGAGATTTTACTTTCAGGATCACACACATGGCACTGCAATGCTTGGCTTAGATAGGAACATCATTTACAGTGTTTTTGTGTGGGTGCAGCACAGATGGGAGAAAGGCAGTCATGAGAAATGTAAAGAAGTCCCAGCACCCTCTCCTTCCATGAATAACTTCAGAGTATAGTTTTGTGTTTGAGGGCAGTATTAGATGTCTAGGGCTACACTAGTTTATATGATGTTTAGGTCTGGCTTGACAGTGGAGCTGTCACCTGACCTAATGTGATCAACAAAACAGAGATTTCAGAGTACTTATGAGAGAGGGGCATAAGTTCCACCCACATGTGTTTCCCCAGAGTACAAGATTTGATTATCTGAAATTGTGCACTTCCACATTAAAGACTGCATGTAGTGCACTTTTTTTGCTTGTGTCAAAGCTCGTACTCAATAAAGCAGGAGTGAATTGGTTATGGTTGGAAGTCAACGACCATGGCTAGAGCACTGATCTGTTTATTATCAATTGTTTTGATAAAGGGATTAAGCCTGATGTATTTATTGTGAAACGTACATGTTAAAGTCAATAAGCATTTAAGTGTGGATTGTGTTCACTGCATATTAAAGCCTACAGATAGGTATGGTACTTTGTCACTGGGAATCTCACAGTTTATCGTTGTAGGCAAGGTTTTGGTGTTGGTTACCCTTGTGACAAATAGTGGCTATAGAAGGCTTACACTGTGAGAATGTGTTAGAGGCAGTAGGATTTTAAGAGTGGGTTGTTATTACACTCTGCTAAAGCCTGTAGGCAGGTATTTTGTTACATGGAATCACACAGATTACGATAGTAGGAGGGTTTTGGTGTTGGTAATAAACCCAATCAGACCATGGGGATTGTTATTATGGGAACTTCCAGGGTTTAAACAAATAGATGGAGTGCTCAGCATGGGAACTGGAGGCAGAGGGGATGCCAGAAGGCATGCAACCGATTTGAAAATTACCAGGTAACCAACTGGGAAAGTGCGAAGGCGCTTTTCCGCCTAGAAAAGGACCAATGTTTGCACATTCGTGCCATTTGAATAGTCGCATAGAAAGTATGAAGGAGGATGAACTCTTGAATCCCAATACGTTGGCACTTATACTACAGACAGATGAGGGCACAGGAGTCAGCATTAAGAGCAGACATAAACATTACCCCATCAGCCACAAGACAGAAATGGGAAGCTGATCGCAGAGAGCCCTTCCATGACAGACAATGGCAGGAAGCACTGACACATACATGTACCGCCTCCAGCAATAGGTGATTTCATCTCATTAGCTCCAGAGTGTTGGTGGCCCTCTGAGTTCTAGCCGTTAATTTTTAAAAAATATGAATTTGGTATATTTTGTAACCAGAGTTCTGCTCAAACTCTTGGGATCCAATACTTGCCGCAAGACATTTCTTCACTAATCTTGTGTTTGTCCCCCCAGGAGCATTTCATTCTCAGAGTGTTCTAAATGGATGAGTTGTTTCCTTACACTGATGGTCTCACATTGGCCAAGATCTGTTGATTTTACAAAAATTATATGTATAATAAACTTGTGGGCAGGGCCGGACTGGGAACGCAAACCAGCCCTGGAAATTGAGTCGGGCCGGCTGCTGGATGGGGGAAGGGGTGCACATGGAAAACACTGCAGCTGCTTTTGTTACAGGAGGCCGATATATCAAAACAGGTCCCCGGTAACAAAAACGGCCCTCCAGGGATCCAAAACCGGCCCCATCCTGGAGGCCCATCGTGGAAACACCCGATGCCCGCTACAGCAAGTCCCTCCCTGCTTGTGGGGGTTTTTAGCCAGCACTCTTAATTCATTGGTTTGGTATTGTGGCATTCATATTTTTCTTCCTCCCACTAAAGTAAACAGAATGGGCCAATGGGTCAGCCCACTTGATCCCTTGGTGAACTTCACTGTGAGTAACTGCATTCTTTTCTTTCAAAAGGAGCACATCCATACACAAAATAGTTTCCTTAAGTGCCAGAGACTGCTAAGGCAATGTGTGCTTTTTGAGACCCCAAAAATATATTTGTTGTTAGCCAGTATTTTTTTTAGGTTGACAAGGGCATTGTTAGACCTGGTACCATTGGTGTGAGTCTCCCTTCCATTTTTCGCTGTTGTCTCCTCTGTTTTTGATATGTTTTTGCTGGTTTACCTGCTTTGGGCACTGTGCCGCTGTTTTTTAGTGCCACAGTGCAAGTGCTCCCTATTGTAAAATGTTGTAGTGGATTAGTGACTCCATGATTGGCTTATTTGATTTACTTGTCAGACCCTACTACAGTGCACCATGTGTGCCCAGGGCCTGTAGATCAAATGCTGCTAGTGGGCTTGCACCACTGATTGTGCCACCCACAGAAGCAGCTTGTAAAGTGTGTCTCAGGCCTACCATTGCAGAGCCTGTGAGCAGTCTAGTACTGCCATATCGACTTGGTAAGTGCATCCACTTTCCGGTCCCTAAATCTTCCCCTTTCTACATGTTAGCCACCCCTAAGGTAGGCCTATGGGCAGGGTGCATTGTAAGTAAAAGGTAGGACTGGCATGTCCTGATAGTGAATTACAGTCATATTTCGTTTTTCACTATTGCAAGGACACCTGTCCCCATAGGCAAGAATGGGTAGTTTGATTATAACATCTTATAATCCTAACTGACCCAGGGAACATGGTAGAAAAACAAATTTAGTATGCCTGAACTCAGAATGTTAAAATACATCTTTTAATGGAGGTGATTTTTACAATCTGTGTTTGAAAATACCACTTTTAAAAAGTAGGTATTTTCTTACCTAATCATCCAGCCTGCCTCGGCTAGGTTTTGTATTGCATGTCTGGTTTGTGAGTGACAGGAGGGCTTGGGCTCCAGTAGTCTGATGAGTCAGGGCTGGGCTGAATAGAGAGTGGGGGGCGGAGATTTCCTTTCACTTTCCTGAGCCCTCATAGAATAGAGAGTAGGGGGAGGTGATTTCCTTTCAGCTACCTGGGCCAGGTCTGCTTTCAACAATGCTGTCTCCACCTCCTACCAGGAAGCTGCACACAAATGGTTTTGGCTAGGCACAGGCACCCTCTGCCTTCAGAGGACAAAGGATTTAGTAGTATAAATATTGGGGCCCAGACCCCAAGACTTTAGATCACTTCTGGGAGTCAAGACGAACCTTTGCCAAGGAGAGGAACCAAAAGAAGTTGAAGGAGTTGACTGCCCCTGTGCCAGAGTGCTATTTTCTGGGGTTGGTCTGCAGTGGTTACTTATTTGCCAAGGAAAGGAGAAGGAACTTTTATTGAACTTTCATTATCTTGAAGAAGAATCTCCAAGGGCTTGAATTGTGCTTGCCTCCTGCTGAAGTCTCAGGGATATAAGACTTCACCACCAGCTCCCCCTGAATTTCCTTGCTGGGAATTCTGTCTGCAGAAGTCTGCTTATAGTTGGGAGCTGGAAGTGTGACGCAACGAGAAGAAGCGTGTCGCCGCCGCAGCTGTTGCATCAGCGGAGAAGCGTGTCGCCACCGCAAGGGTTGCCGTCGCATCACCGGAGAAGCATGTCGCAGGGCCTGTCGCAGATCCGAAGTTACCGAGTCGCCGCACGGCCGTCGGGCGTGTACGCATCGCCTTCACATCGTCGCATTGCATCAAAGACGCAATCTTGTCGCATCGCACCGGATCATCGCATCAAGACGCCATCTTGTCACATCGCAACCGGAACGCAACACAAGATCGACGCATCACCTCCTCTCCGGTAAGAAACATCGCCTACTTTGCGCAAGCACTGAGGAACAGACGCATCGCCTCCCCCGAAGCAAGGAACCGACACATCGTCCTCCCTACGAACCTTTTGTTTATCTTGCGTTTTTTTTCTAATACTTTATTGTGGATTTTTATCGTTTGGGTTTTTTGTTAAGTCTATATAAAGAATACTTATTTTTATAAAACCTGTGTAGTGTCCATCTGTAGTGTTTTCACTGTATTACTGTATGTGTTCACAAATGCTTTACACACTGCCTCTGAGATAAGCCTTCCTGCTCGTGCCAAGCTACCACAGGGTTGAGCAGGGGTTATTTTAGGGGTGTTGCCCCCTTACCCTGACTAGAAGCAAGGGTCCCAATTTGGACAAAGGTGCAAACCATTGCCAACTAGAGACCCCCAGTTCTAACAGGCATAGTATCTTCCCCAATAATAATGTTTTGCAAAAACCACAACAAAATTAAACAAACATTGACAAAGCCAATAGGCAGGTGGCCAACTCCAACCAAATGGCTTTGTCACTACTTACTTTGTTTATCATTCTGTACTCCAAAGGAGTTCAAGTGTTTCCTTGCTCTATCTCATGCGTGTTCCTCTGCCCTCCCACATTTTCTTTTTTCTCCCCGTCCCACTATCTGTTTTAAATATTCTTTTTCAATTATTATGTTTTTTAACGAGTACCCAGCAGCTGGAAAGTGGTACTGACCAATTGATTTTCTTTTTATCCTGGCTTACACTTTTTTCCCCTTTTGATACTTTTAAGTTACTGTTCTAAATTGGCTATCTGCCATCTTAGAATGATACAATTAAAATGGCCGGCGGTGCATCACAACTCAAGCCCACGCATGCATCACATGTGTGCGTATGCGTAGCAAGGCAAGCATGCTCATGGATCATGACACATGTGTCACCCATCTTGGAATGGGCTTTCTTTAATAGACAAACCATTCCACAATTGCTGACCACGTGTCCGTATGTGTGTGTGCAGGTGTCATGACATGAGAATGCTAAATCAAATCCATTGGGAAAGCCAGTATTTCCATCATTTAGAGCTGAGGCCTATATTATAATGCAGATTCAGTACCTATCAGAATCGTTCTGGAGTATGTGGGTTGAATGTTAGTAGCGGTAAGTATGGACAGGAGAGCCAAAGTAGTGAGTATCACATTTTCTATTTTTAGTCAATCCGGTCAGTGAGGTGAAACCAAAGATAACCTTGGAGTATTAAAAAGGCTCTCTGATATACTGAGAAATTGGTTATATTATCACCATCCAAGCATTTCCAAAGTCCTGGCTATTTTATTGAGTTTTTGGCTTTCTTTACGAATGAGGGTTGCAATCAAGATAATTGGGGTTTTTCTCTAAAAACGTCACTTGGTAGTTTTACCAGCAACGTGCACAGAAGATAACTAGCTACTGGCGTCACCATACTTCTTACAGTTGGTGTCCTTCTCCACCATGATGTAAATTTATGGGGTCAGCAGTCCAGGAGCTCGGAGTTTTTATCGATTAGCATCTCTTTGTTATGTCTAGAAGAAATTCTCATTAAACCACACCTCAAAGAACTTTGCTGAAAGTCAACTATGGCCTTGATTACAAATATCAGGTGGTCGGACAACCAACCACTATCGCATTGGTCAGGAGACCGCCCGACAAGCAGTCAGCGGTCTGACTGCCCAAATCTGATAGGAGCGCCGTGCTGGTGGTCGGAAAGTGCTCTTTAACACTGTAGCTTATGCTGCGGCCCAGCAAAAAGGCTGCAGCACAAGCAACAGCGTTAAAGAGCAGTTTGTGCACATTCATGCACTGTGTGCCATGCACCATGTGGTGCATAGCACATGGTGCATGGATGTGCATGGGGGCGCTACATGTGCCCCAGGGCCATTTTGCAGTGGCTTGCAAGGGGCCCCCCAAAGTGCCTTTCTGACAGCCTTTTCATGGCGGTGGGACCGCCATGAAAAGGCTGTCAGAAAGGAACAGTGTAATCCTGATGGTGGTGCCTGCCTCTGAAGCAGTGTCACTGGGGATTGCAATTTCGACCACCGCCCCATCGGGATCCGTAGATCCTGTAGGAGGCAGCGGTCTGTTCTCCTTTCAACAAGGGTCCGACTACCTGCATCATAATGTGGCTGTCAGACCGAAGGGCTGACGGTCAGGCAGACATTATTAGGCCTTAAGTCTAACGTCACCTGTGGTACCCAAAACATTCAGGGGTCACATTGCCAACGTAACTTCGTTTAGTGTATAGTTTGAGATCAACCGTAATCATCAATCGATGTGCGCAATGCTGTTATTGAGGTGCGAGACTCTTCTAAGTAATCCACAACTTTGTATGTACCTGAGTCACGTCTGCTGCCTTTAATATTTTCAGCGTAACAGATGCACGCCTGGAGTGGCGTCATTGCTAGTAAAAGTAGAAGTGGGACTGTGGGCGCCCCTGCCTTGTGCCTTAGCCTAGATGGAACGATTGTGACGTCACTTACTCTGACTCGAGCCGAGGGTTTGAGGGCTTCGAATAATAGTAAAAAAACAGTCGTGGCAGGAGAGCCCACCCCTTCCTTGCACTTTAGTCGAGATGAACATTTTCGACGTCATGCCATGTACTCGGACTCTCGCCGAGTGATTCTAATATAAAAGCTATTGACATTTGAGTGAAATTGTCACCAACTAGAATCCTTATGATGCACCGAACTCAAGAAAGCCAGCTTGCCTTGTCGATGCGTTCCCTGCGTCCATCGCTATCACTGCAGGAAGAGGGAGGGTCACTTTGGTCCTCTCAATCACACGGCAAAGGATTCTGGTATTGATTGAACTATTTTTCAAAAAGTCTGTTTGTGAAGGGGGAGGAGTTTAGGAGTGGCATCATTGCCAGCCTCCTTCGCTAACGTTTTATGTACATTAACCTTTCTTGTAGATTACTACTAACAGGTTCTGCCTGTCACTGTTCCTCGCATTTTCTAATCTGTTGAAATACATATTTCATTTGATTAATGAGGTTATTGCAGTAGGGATGCTGTGGGGGTTGAGCCCTTGAACTCCAGAGTATCAAGCTTCTGTACACAGATCTAAGGATAACCAATGCGGGTTAAGTTGTCTATAGCGCTGAATGGTGCTATTCAGAATATATATGGACAACAATCCTACTGTCCAAGTCAGGTTCAGAGCATCGCTGTTAACTTCATCAGCAGCGCATATTACAGCTGGCAACAGCAAACCTGCAGTTATGGTTCAGTAATGACCCACATAGGGAATGCCTTTTTTTCTCTAAGAGCTACATAAAATGTGGCAGACACTTGGCCCAGAAACCTCAGGTACTTCTTTACTAGATTTATGGAGACTCGCCAAGGGGAAACAAAGATATTTGGGCTGGCCTACAAGTAGACTGTCCCACTTTAAATCCCATCTTTCTCTCTACTACATCAAAACATGCTGAACGAAATTACAAGGATTTTAGCATATGATTATGTGGGTAAATCCATCAAGCACTATTTAGTTTATTTGCATTACAGAAAGGAGTATGAAAGATGATTTTTTTAAATTTGGACAGTTAATCTGTGCACTACCAGCAGATTGAAGGAGGGTTTAGGGATTAAATATTGCAACAAATGTTCGAATCTTAAACGCCCAAGAAAGGCCTTCTTCCTGTCAGCCATTGTGGTATTCAAGAATCCAAGAAGGCCCTGCAGACTCAAGCACTCTGATTGGCTAGCATTGCAGGGAAAGTGTTGTCTCAGTCCTTGTTATTCTCTGCAAAGGATCCACAGACATCAGTACTTCCTTCATAACAAAACATAACATGTGTATTTGTAAAGCGCACGTTCACCACTACAGTTATCTTGGCGCTGAATAACAAATGTTTGTTGTTACCCAACTCAATGGTACTCATTTTATCGACCTCAGATGGATGAAAGGCTGAGTGGACCCGCCAGGATTTGAACCTGTGATCATGAGGTAGAACCCAGGCCCCTGCAGTAGACGCAGTAGTCCACTGAGCCACCAGACCCAGCTTCATTGCAAATAAGGTTCATCTGGAACATGTAGGGGAACTGATGGCGCACACCCGAGGGAGGATAAGGCAGTGTCACATTGGGCACATCTAACATATTAGAGAAGGAATGTCTGTAGTGTTTAGTTTCCTCAGGGGAACTATGGCTGACTAAATGCAGTGCACATGTCCTTGATCCACTTAATTCAGTATGTCTAGTCACAAGCACATTTTCTGTCTTGTACCTTTTCTTTTTCTTGTTTTATTTCTTCCTTTTCCCTCTTCTCTTCTTTTTCCTTTTGCCCTTTTGTTTCTTGCTTGATATCAAAATATAAGCACTGAACTTTCGCATGTTATACAAGAAGACCCTGAACCTGAAAAATTGATCATTTAATATCCTGGTTATAATTCACATACTATACAAATCAGGGCTATTGTCGGGTTTGGATATTGTCTGTAACAATATAAGGTACCACGATTGATGTCTAGAAATTTTATACAGAATTACAACACATAAAATAATTTGAAATGGGGAAGAGGGGTTCCCCAAGATGCATGTTGGCCCTGCAGATCCCATAAACTGTGAGGATACCGTCTTAGATACACATATTTCTTTTGAGATGTGAAGATTAAAATATAATAACTAGTTCTCAATGTCCAAATGGACGCTAAGAGGTGGGAGAGCTGACCTAAGGGATGGCTGAAGACTCTACCCAGTGTCGGGAGGCCATGGTTTTGGGAAACCCATATGTCAGGGCTGAGCTGATGGGGCCTACCACATACACCAAAAGCCATGGCGAGTTTTGTTTTAGGGCCTCTGCGCTAAGAGTCTACTGCACTTGGCCAAGGTGGAGAGGCTCCTGAGGGCATGGGTGCTGGGTGGAGGGCACAGGCCTAGGCTACATCCTATACCTAAAGCTTACTGCACATGACCAGAACTGGGTACAAGATGTGAATACAAGCCATATCCCGTGCCCCTAGGGTGCTGTGCATTGAGCATAGCTAAAAGGCATGCCAATTGGATGCATGGTGTCGGGCAGTGAGTGAATGTCTTGGCCACTGCCAAAGCCATGTGTTCAGTACACCCATCTATGTATTTGTTTATGTTTTCCTTGACATTATATATGAGGTCATGGGCAGTTCATGGTGATCTGAAACCAAGAGGTGAAGTTAAGGCATTCCAGGCTGAAGGTTCTTGTTCAGTAGGAGACAATGGTTGTGGTATTCTAGAGGGTAGCTAGTGGTAGCAGTTGGTGTTTGCAAGCCCCGTAATGTAACCACTGTAACCACTGATCCTCTACATGTAACCATGCCTTCAACTGTTAGTAGTTGTAATAGTTTTAATAGCTAGCCCTTAATTAATTTGCTGCTGCCTCATGTTTTCAATGAAGATTGTTCAAAAACATGCCTTGACTCATCATCAAGGCAAACCAGGAATTTCACACCCAAGTCACCAGTAAGTCCTCATTTATTCCCGGGGTTTCACCCAGACGATGTGGCTGCTTGTAGCAGACAGTGTTGAGATACAGCACACAGGTTCTGATTGGGATGGTACCTCTATGAGGCTACACATAATTAGGGCTGAAATCAAAATGTTCTGGTCCAACTGGATGAGGTAAGAGCGCTCCATTATTTGTTATTTGCATGCTACTTAGAAAAGCAATATGTGTTTTCCTCATACACCCTAAGTGCTGAATGTGGGCCCCTGTGTAACTTTTTTGTGATCCTTGGAGCTCAAGAGTAAACCCTTAATTAATGGAGGGGCTGTGGGCACCTGTATATGAAATACAACTGTTTTTCTGTTTCCAGGAAGCAGGACAACCCCAAAGCCAGCATTCAGATCATCACCCTGTGCCACCTCCCACATCTTCCAGTAGAGAACGTCTTGGTTCAAAACTACAACACCTCCCGGTGCCTCATGAGCCAGCAGCCCGCCGAGAAGGGCCTGCTCTACGTCTGCGGCTGTGTGGACGAACAGGAATGCAACGACAAGCTGATCTTTGAAAACCACATGAACGGTGAGAAATATCCCCGCTCATATTTTCATTTGACTAGTCTTTCATGGGGCTCTTCAAAAATCAAATCTTAAGGTCTTCCAGAAGTAAGGGATATTGCAAGTACGCTTCAATTTGAGATACACTGTGATACTGTAAAACAAATTGATGGATCCAGTCGGTAATTCCCTGCTATTCCGAAGGATATTTGTGTATATGAACGGTCTGTGCAATGGAGTCAATGAGTACACATGAACACAAATGCTAGGATACCAAGGGTTAGAGAGTGATATTAGATGTATTCTTTAAGCATTCTAGCCTACTGGCAAGGGCAATAACAAATGTTAATAGCTAAAAAAAACAATGTTATGGACTATAACAAGGGATAGGGCCTTTAACAACCATTATTGCTGAAGGCTATGATGCTATTAGAGCATCCACCCACTGAGGCTAGAATGTTCTAAATGAAAAAGTGAGAAACAGAAAGACAAACATTGAAATGTTGGAGCAGATGGTCTGTACCAACCATTATTAGCACCGTGCCACGCCATTATCTTCAGCTGAGCTCTCAACATTCCAATGTTCTAATGCTTTTTTATTTGAAAACCAAATTCAAACCTGTCAGCCTGTGGCTCGGGTACCTTGTTCAGTTCACCAGTATATCAGCTGTATGTGGAAAAATACTTTATTCCATATCTTTACCATATCTCAGTTATATATGGTATCCATACCATTTTCTGCCAACTGTTTCTCAGCATACTACCTTACAGTTCAATTTAACATCACACTATTCGATCATCGTAGATTAGTTCAATTAGTTTATGGCCATTGCTTGCATACGGTGTGCATGCACAAGATGCGCCACAAATAAAGCACATCTCTTTTTTCTGAGCTTGATTGCAAACAAGCACTGTACAAGGGTATTCTGTACATAATGGGGGTATAGGGCTAAGGGAATTGGTGTCCACTGGGTATTGTATGTATTGTAGTATTGTATTGTATAAACTTTTATATAGCACAGCTATCACCCAACGGGTATCCTGGCGCTTGGAGACCACGATGACGTACAGCGAACAGAACGACTGGACCACTGATCAGGAATGTTGCTACCTGCTCCTGGCAAATAGCCAGGTCTTAAGGTTCCTCCTAAAGTCCAGCAAAGAATCAGCTTGTCTAAGGTTTTGGGGGATCTCATTCCAGAGACGTGCTGCTGCCATACCAAAAGCCCTACCTCCCATCCTTGCCAGCTTTACTCTAGCGATGGACACCAGGCTTTGGCTAGTGGAGCGGAGGAGTCTTTTGGGCTCGTACCAGGAGAATCGCTCTCGTATTGGTAGCGGACCTATATTGTGTAGTGCTCTGTAAACCATACACAGAGACTTGAATCTAATTCTGTCTTTGATGGGCAGCCAGTGTAGGTCCAGTGTAGGTCCCTCAGCGCCAGAGTCGCGGAGGAGCTGCGCTGTCTCTTAAGAGCCAATTTAGCTGCCATAGACTGGACTCTTTACAACCCCTGCAGGATGTATTGGGGAGCACCCAAATACAAGGAGTTGCAATAGTCCAGTCTACTCAGAATTATGCTTCGGACCACTAAGGGTCTTGCCTCGCTTGGTAGTAGAGGAAGAATTTGCAGAAGAGCTCTCATCAGGGCAAAACAGATGCCGATTGTTTTGTTGGCCTGGGTTTGCATCTGAAGGTCCTCATCCACCATGACCCCTAGGTAGGGCTAGGTGCATGAAGAACTCTGGTTGCTATCAAAGACAGATGAGGTGCTCCTTGAAGAGGCAACTGTTCAATTATTTTCTGAAGTGCAAGAGCAATGGGGCAAGCCTGATGTGTAGTTTTACAGCGTTCCTTAAAGCTTTTGCTAATTCAATGTTGCACTTCTTGATTTTGAGTCTGATGATTTCTGGCTTTCGGTGTTATTGCAATGTCCTGAGATGGGCCGTTTTTCTGCTAGTTACCATGGAGTGTTGGTTGTTACAAAATTGTATGTGATGCAGCAGGTCTTTTAAAATTATGAGGGCCTGCTTTGTCAAGATTCATGTTTCTTCCCAACCTGGCCATCCATCACACTGTTAGTAATCTTCCTTCTCAGGTCTCATTTCCTACCTTGCCCATCTTGAACACCTCACCAACCTGCACTCTGACTGCATGTAGCAACACACCTCAATGACAGTTAGTAGTGGTGCGTGCGTGGGTGAGTTTATAGAATGTGTGCACATCATGTGCATGGAACCCACCAATAAGGTTCTGATTCTTACACTGATCAGTTGCTAGTGGTTTACTGAAATAAAGTAAATTTGCTGGGGTGCTCACATCTCATCTCCCTGAGAAAGTTGTGTATGTGCATAATTCTCTGTTTTCAGACCTGACAGACTCAATGTTTTTACAACTAAACATCCTGAAATTCCTGAATCTAATCCATTCATCTTTCGATAGCAGTTTTTAGCCAGCTGCCCTTTCACTGTCCTGTCTTTTTTTTTACCAAACTGCTGACATTCCATCTAATGGCCATTAGCCTACCTAATCCCAAATTTGAAGCCAAGCGAGAAGACAAGATGTAATCTACTGGTTTAATTGCTGATTTTAGAGGTCTATTTGAGGGATGCATTGCATAAACTAAGAGAGAGTTGGTCTGCGAGGAAGGAGAGGAACAGCAACTGTAAGCCATTCTGGCATGTGAGGAAGGAACTCAGTGTGAGGGGCATTCTGCTATTCAGAGGCACAAAACTCATTCCCCCAGGTACTCTGAGAGACAAGATTATACCATATGGGCTTACAAGTCATCTTAGCATTGTGAAGACAAAAGCGCCGATAAGACAGGGTTTCTGATGGCCTCCATCTGATGATGGATATGTTTGTTTGTGATTGTGTTGAGTGCTGTAACAGTGACAAGATCTCTAAGATGGCCATCACTTCAACGCAGAAGGAGCATCTTCCTGACTCCCTATGGTAGGAGGTCGCCATTGTTTTCGTTGGCCACTTGTGTGGGGAACGGTTTGTGTCATATCTTTTTGTTCTAGTGGTCTTGTTCTGTAGGTAGCTTGGAGGTTAAGTGTGTTGGCGACACTAGTTCTTGAAGGTTCAAAAGCATTTCTTGAGGGCATTTTTCAAAGGGAGTATTTTGCAAAGTCCTTGTTGGACAATGGAGTACAATTTTGCTCCACAGTGTCATCCATAAAAATGTGCATTTTGCCATCCCAAAATTAATGGGTGCTAAAGCATTTTAACAAAACTTTGAAGTGAACGGGTTGCCTTAGAAGGAAGAGCTTAAAAATAGATTGGTGAACTATAGGAAGAAGCCCTATTCGACCACAGGGCATTCCCCTTTTAATGGCATGTGGGGCAGAACCCAGGCGCCCAGTTGTTTCATGCTTGGATGTCCTAGTACAAAGGGTGTGTGATTGCCTCTATGCATGATGATTAAAGAAGGAGAGAAGTGTTTTTATAAGAGAATAGAAAGTGTGATTTTGATAAGAAGCATGTCACGAAGACTGAGCTGATCTAGGTAGGAGGTTAGGTCAAGATACGCATGTCTGGGGGTTGTGCACCGTGTTCCAGGTTTTTTCACCCTATGAAGGTCGTTAAGGCTTTTAAGAATGCCATTAATACCAATGACAGCAAGATCTGTTACCTGAGTTGGGTTCCCCTGTGTCCAGGTTCTACTCAGAAGAGCGTGGATGAAAGGATGGACAACATCGTGGTAAAACCTCCTCAGTGGCATAGAGTCCGCGGGGAATCGCACCTCCTTGTAAGGAGAGACTACAGAAGTACAAGAAAGGGGCAGAAGCCTGAATATGTAATGGGTTTCTTGTAGCCCAATTTACACTTGCACTCCTTTTTCAGTTCTCCATCATATAATCTTTTGGTTATCAGTGTCATTGTGTGGAATGTGTCTCTGTACCCTCTGTATCCATCATTCACTGTTTGGCTGATTGGGCGATTCTTAAGGTCCTTGTCCTGTTTTTGGGATATATGTTTTAAAAGGGGAAGAACTGTGGTTTCTTAGAACACTGGGTTTGGAGCCCTGGACTGGGATGCAGAACTCTAGGGTGGGATGTAGAACTCTGGGGTAGAGGAGTTCTTCGTGTAGCAGCTGGAGCTGTGTGAGGTCTTATTCAATAAAGCTCCTACCATAACCTACTTGCAGGGACTATGAGCACTTTTTTTAACCCTATCTTCCACAGAGCCACAAAGAATCATCATTTGATTTACTTTTTTTGTATTTAGGCACATAAGGTCTAGTGGCCACTGTATCACATTAGCACTTCCTGCTGTGTTATATAGCATTCTATGACCATCCTTATTAATCCTTCGTAAGTATTCCCCCTCCAGCCTTTTCAGTTCTTCGTCTGAGTCCTGCAATACTACTATCTTCACTCTAGCTTTTGAAATAACAAACACGTTCACCTTCCCGCTAAACCATTGTGATTTCTTCTCTTAATGTCTTCTCTTAATGTCTCTTTACTTACGATAGAGTGTGGATTTTAAAATCTGCCAGTATTGTTTTGTGTAGTATGGCTCTCACTGAGAGCCAGTTGCGTGACTATTGGAGTCTAAATCTGGTTATCAGATAGCAGATTTTCCCATTGCTAGGAAACATTCCTCTTGCAGCCTGAATGTATCTTTTTCTGGGAGAGTCATAGTCTGGTTTCAAGAAGGCCCAAACAAAAATCCAATGTACATATCTCCACGCATCTTTTTGGGGCAGGCCTTTTGTGAATTCATGTAACTTGATCAGGCCCCTTTGGGGATTCTTAACCCACTAGACAGATCCTTGACCCAGTCTATTATATCACTTAAGACACATCCAGGACTTTTCAAAGACTGGACTTAAGATATAATTTCTAAAGCAAACCAAGACCATAAGTGACATAACGCTGGATCCATTTGCTGTGTCCATTTTGTAGGTTAGCTTTTAAAGCAAAGTGAACATAAATCTATTGCAATCGTTCTTCTTGCTGTTTTGAATGAGGAGATATTTTTCATCTGCTATTTATCTGACTTCTGTATTGACTGTGGCCTCTTTTTTGAGTCTTTGATATCCCACCTTAGGTCCCATTGGTGTCGAGAACGGGTCTTCAATGTCCATATTTTATGATGGTTTTCTGACAGTCTTTATGCTTGATGAGAGGGTGTAAAATCATGGCTCTTTGGTATTCTAACAAAATATTGAAATGAAAAATATTTTAGGTGTTAGAAAATGGATTCCTGGTTGATTGGGGTGTGAGCCCTGGTCAAGCGGTAACCACAATCCTAGTCAGGGTAAGGCACCAGCAATCCCCAAATTAACCTGTGCTCACCCTCTGTTAGCTTGGCACAGAGCAATCAAGCTTAACTTGAAGGCGATGAGTAAAGTATTTGTCCAACACTTAAAACATAAAACAGTGAAAACACCACACAAAAAGATTCCACACCAGGTTAGGAAAATAGAGCTTAATTTAATAAACAAAACAGGAGACAAAACTGACAAAAATCCAATAAGTAGAACTGGACAAATGAGTTTTCAAAAAATAAACACTAAAATAGCGCTTAAAAGCAATAAGCGCTTACTTGGGATATCTGGTTGCACCAGACTAGGACAAAGTCAAACGTTCTGCCGACTGCGATAGAGCGCGGACCGGATACAGGGGCCCAGTGAGGCCTGCTGAACAAAAGTACCTTGATCTTGGCTGCATGGACGTCACAGAGGTTAGCCGAAGCGATGTATCAGTGTCGATCCACGCAACAGGGACAATGCGCTGGTCCTGATCTGCTCAGCAGCAATGATGCATCATCTCTGATGAGCGAAAAGCTGCGATGTAGAGATTCGTTCGAGGATGCCATAGACGGATGTGCAGCGGTGGTTCCAAAACAGCAGCGGCTCACACAGGTAAACGCTGTGGGTCGGTGGGGTGGGGGGTAGTGGAATTCGACATACAGCGGAAATATGAAAACTAAATAAATAAAACCACTTATCTTGCGCTTGCCGCATCGCCAAAGTTGGTGCCCATTTATCTCACACTTGCAGCTTTCTGCTTTCTCTCTGTGTCACAGGTTTTCCGTCATTCTCTTCCTACTTGTTTCCCATTTTCTTTTGCTGTGGGTCAAAGTCTGATGAGGAAACAGAAGTGCCGGTCCTCAGAAATGAGTGCCAGTGGGCCCCACTTGCAACCACTGGCTCAAATTAAGCACTGGTTACATAAGCACTTCCAGTGCTCACTTTATGTGATACTGCCCTATGCCTCTCTTCCTGTGGAGCAGCGGTGAGATTGCTACACTGAAGATTTAATGGGCTCACCCTCAGGATGTCCTAGAAAAAAAAATATGTATATTCTCCCTTTCCAAAAAGTATAAAGAAATATTATGATGCATGAGATCATGCAGTGTACGAGTGCTGCACCACAAAGGGACTGGACATCAGAAAGTGGTTTTTTTTGCTTTTCTCTTCAATGCTTTCTTGTGGTAACATTTGTTTCAGACGTTGTTCAAAAGCGGTGCTCTGCCACTAGATACAACCTTGTAACCGTTGCACAGATGTGCAAATCAAGTAGTAGTAGTAGTAGTAGTAGTAGAAAACTTTATTTGCCCGAAAAGGCCATGAAAGTAAAAATATCAAAATACACATGCGGAGCAGCAATCACAAAGTCAAATGGTATCACAGTAATAGAGAGTCACAATCTGCTGGTGCAAATAGGTGAAGAATAAAGGACTTCAATTAAAGTGTGTAGTGACTTGGCACGTGAATGTATGCAGTACATCATTTAGATAAGAACATTGGTGATAGAAATGCGCCCCGAACAGAAAATACAATTACAATCCAAATTAATCTAAAAACAATTAAAAACATTATTAGAGAATTTACTCACCAAGGAACCAGGACAACAGAGCTAAAGAATTTGTAGATACAAGATCCAGGTACTAAGCAGCAAATACATAAGCAAAGCTCAATTCAGTAAAAAGGTGTTACAACAAAATATACATACGGATAACATAGTAAAAACACAGTCATAGCAAATACATCAGGGCCATAACCTTAGAGTCGAACCCTATCAAGCAGCCTTAGTACCCACACAAGAAACTTGCATACATTAAATACATATTTTATGTGAAGCTTAGAGTTGAAGATACAAAAGGGCAGGCATGTCCTGGTGAAAATCCAGGGCTGTAAAAAGAGGTTTTAAAAACTTGTGCCGGAGAGATTTCTAAAGTGGGCAAATAAGTACAATGTGCAAAGTGTTGCATTTAGAGGTCGAATCAGAGGAACATGCGGGTGGGTCAGAGTACTTATACAAGGTTACCTCAGGATAAAGCAGCTGGTGAAACAAACCCAACCTAAAGTTAGTCAATAAACGCCGCTGATAGGTGGGCATTTCAAGGAGAAGATATGGCTCCATCCCAAGTAATCACTGCATTTGTCATTGTGAATATACATGCAGGGGAAAAAAAGCAAATGAAGGAGAGAGAAATGAAAGAGAGAATAGGGAGGACAAGCAGAAGCGCAGAGAGAAAGAAAGAGGCAGAGGCTTAGACTGAGATGCACTTTATGTATAATTTTACTCCAGTCCTTGGTACCCTAAATATGTGGCATAGCCACTGCTGTACATTATAAGGATATTGCAAGTCAAGGAGGAGTTCAGTACCATAGAGGACTTCGTTTATAAGGTTATGAAACTCCGAGGTGACTTGAAATATTCTTTTAATGTACAGCAGAGGGTGTTTAATTTCATACATTACTTAATCACGCCATCACCTGTCCTATAAAATGCTTTACTCCTTGATGTCTTGCTTTTTCATGTTCATTGCATGCAAGATGAATAAAAGCAGAATCTGTACTGAGAAATTACACACAAGGAAAGGCATTTAGTATTTTTTGCAAAGAAATATTGGAATCAGTTTAATGTAAATCAGGTTAAAAAACGCTGTGACTTAGATAGTGTAGAATCATGCAGAGATTCTATCTTTCCAGAACCAAACTATGGTGTGAAACAAAAATAAACATGTTGCAATAACCATCTCCTTTCTGCTGGTCATTTTGTTTTAGAAAATAAATATATCAGTACAAGGAAAAGCCAGTTCCAATTTTCTTTGTTTAAACTCTGGCTGTAATTATGCTCTTATGCTCCATGATCTGCTTTGGCCGCTGACTTTGGCAGCAGGCATCGTGATATCAGAATTCAATTGTAATAACTTATTACAGTTGAGCAGCCGCATCATTTCGTTATTACAGGCTACTAGAGCCATCACAACTCACCTGCAATATGGAAGTTAGAGACTGACTTCAGTAAAGGGATTGCAATTTCCAATGTGTTATGAATGTGTATAGGCGCTGTTGGGCTCTTTAAATGAGAAAAACCTCAGGGCCTCTAACACTCAGCTCTCAAGGAACACAATGTGCAGTGGGGTTTATGTAAGGGTCCTTGGGTGGGATGAAGCAAGCAATCTAAGGCTTAGCTTACGAGAGCGTGTGTGGCGTGAGTATAGGTAAGTACACACAATAATCTAAGTAGAAATAAAGTATAAATGTCCAGCCAAGGATTGTGTGTACTCAACACTTTTACTAATAACGTATGTGCATAAAATATAAACTGTGTAAACAGCCAAAATAAAATAGAAAATACGTAAACCCAATACAACACATAAATAAACACAATACCAAGTATACAGTAATGGCATAAGGACCCTCTGATCCTGCTCCGAGGTGGTTAATGTCAAGTGAAGTCATTGAACACAGTCAGAGAAGATGTAATAATAACTCAGATATATAAAACGTGTTAACAGGAAAAACAGCTTAAAACAATGGAAAGTATACAATAGACAATACTACACAATACATCATCGTCCATTTTGTTGCAGTCATTGAAGTCATCACTAAATAGTTTTGCTTCACCCTCACCCTGTGCAAGTGTATATATGCCTAGAAGACATCTTGTTCTGTCTCGTCTTGTGGCAGATATCCTTGGGGTGTGCAATAGGGTAGCTAGGGGGGCGTGGAGAGCAGTCTGCTTTGAGCAGCACTGTTTTTGGGGGCGGCGGGAGTTGTGTTCGTCAGACGCCGTCCCATCCCCCCCCCCCCATCCTCCCCCCCGGAACAAGTCGTCCGTCGACCACCACATAACCCCCTCCCCCCGCTCATACCTGCACCCGTGCGCCAATCTTAGGGGCCACCCGGGGTGGCAGTACATTTAGCTACGCCGCTGGGGTTGTGTTGCCTCTTAACTCTTGTTTTGCTCTTCTTTTGGTGTTTAAGCAGTGGCTGAGTGTGGGGCAGAGATTGTGTTTCCTTTCCAGTTCTGGAATTGTGTTTCAGGTAATAGTGAGGTGTCCCCCACCCCTGCTCTTGTGGGGCTTGAACCCGGGCTTGTGTTCGTCTGTAGCATCTTCTTAACTAGTGTAGCTGTTAAAATGAAAAATCGTTCACTTTGTGATAGCTGAAAGTTGGTACCAACATTCGTCTTTGTAATAGTAATCATATAAGAGCAAGACCCCACGTGGATCTTGCCTGTGACGTCATATAGGCTAATAGAAATCCAAGATGGCCAACAAATATCAAAAAAACATTTTGGGGCATATTCACAAGGAACTATTGCCGCGTTAACGGCACTTTATCGCTGCCAAAGTTGCGATAAATCTATCGCCCCATTCACAAGCTGATGTTAACAGCCCACAGCACCAGTTTACCTGCGATAGCAGCCGCAAAAAACATCGCCACAGAGGACCCCCGCAACTATCGGCAATGAGATGCAGAGTAGGCGTTCCCGTGCCAAAAGCCATGACAACACCACTCCACAACATTCACAACGAGCAGACAGAACTGCGATAAGAACACGAAACAGGCGATAAGGCACGTTAGCAGCAGGAAAATGTCACCTGCTCTGACCTGGTGCTAAGTCGGAAGTCAGCCTGCACGACAAAAGGGAGCACAGCCCACAGCCACGCCTGAAGAACAACAGATGCACCCGGGCAACCGAACATGCAGCCCAGAGGGCCGAAAGGGAAACAACACCCGCAGCAACCACCCTCAGGACCCCCCTCCCCCCCCCCCGGACAAAGACATGGCACATCAGCTACACCCAATCACGTACAAAATTATCCCCATGATGTTGCAGAATCACAACTGGTGAGATGCATGTGTCGTCACAAAAATGAGCATCACATATTCATTTCCGAAGCAACAAATCAAGCTTTATTAAAATTAACACAGAAATAAAATGAAGACACATTTCGTCTTCCCTCGCGCCAATCCATAGGTCACAGCCAGCAAGACAAAGATCATGATGACAAGGTGTGTCCTACGCACATCAGAGGACAGAGAGAGAGCGAAGGAGAGGGAGAGAAAGAGGGGGAGAGAGAGAGAAAGAAGAAGAGAGTGGGAGAGAGAGAGAGAGGAAGAGGGAGAGAGAGAGATAGAGAGAAGAAGAGACTGGGAGAGAAAGAGAGGAAGAGGGGGAGAGAGAGAAGAAGGGAGTGGGAGAGAGAGAGAGAGGAAGAGGGGGAGAGAGAGAGAGAGAAGAAGAAAAGAGTGGGAGAGAGAGAGAGAGGAAGAGGGGGAGAGAAAGAGAGAAGAAGAAAAGTGTGGGAGAGAGATAGAGAGGAAGAGGGGGAGAGAGAGAGAGAGAAGAAGAAGAGAGGGGGAGAGAGAGAGAGCGCCGCCCCTGCGCACCCAGGCCACACTGCTCACCTGCTGCTACTGGTGTGTTTCCAACCACTTGCCTGCATGTAGTGCAGTCCATTAGGTCACACATCTGTGACAGACCCGTCATCTGAAACAGAGTCCAGATACATGTTGGCACAGTACAAACAATCGCACAAGGCAACATCGCCTGCCCGTCCATGCACACCCAGACAGAGGCACCTCAGCCCTTCCCGCCGCCCATCGGAGCATGCCCACCCATGAACACCCAGGCCGTACTGCTCACCTTCTGCCACCGGCATGCAGACAGGAGGTCCCACCACGTGCCGCTGCAGGCCAACAGCCTAGGGCCCGTGGTCATGGCACACTCCACACCATGCCGTCCCGCTCTGCAGGTCACCAGGTCTCATGTTTGGTGCTGGGTCTTGATTACTCCATGGCAGAGGACATACCAGGGCACCCGGCCTCATCGCAGGCTGCACATCCGCTCAGCCCATTAGGTGCCACCAACTCTGTGATCCCGGACGCAACACCATGTGGTGGTAGGCCCACGCTGCCCGCTGGCTCTGGCCTACACAGCGGTCCAGCAGGGCACACAAACCTGAGCTTTTCGGACCGCCGGGACGGGGCATCATCGCAGGTTGCACACCCGCTCAGCAGATTAAGGTGCCACTGACTCAGTGCACCCAAAGTCACCGTCCCGTGGCGGGGTGCCTGTGCCGGCCGCAAAGCTCCTGGTGCCACTAACCCTGTGCAAGCCCAGTCAGCGCCACGTGGTGGCAGGCCCGTGATGGATGCAAGGCATCGGGTGCCACTAACCCTGTGCAAGTCCAGTCAGCGCCACGTGGTGGCAGGCCCGTGATGGACGCAAGGCCTCGGGTGCCACTAACCCTATGCAAGCCCAGTCAGCGCCACGTGGTGGCAGGCCCGTGACAGACGCAAGGCCTCGGGTGCCACTAACCCTGTGCAAGCCCAGTCAGCACCACGTGGTGGCAGGCCTGTGACGGACACAAGGCCTTGGGTGTCACTAATGCTGTGCAAGCCCAGTCAGCACCACGTGGTGGCAGGCCTGTGACAGACGCAAGGCCTCGGGTGCCACTAACCCTGTGCGCAACAACTCATAGGCCCATTGTGATTGAGAACCGTGGAAGGTCCGTTATCCAGTCACCACTGGCAGAGGGGAATGTGACGTCGTCGGCCCCTTATGTTGGCGGAGTCACATGGCCTGTGACGCCTGTGCCAGATGGGTGTCATGGGTGTGCGTGCAAACCTGCCCTCAGGGAGTGGTTGTGAAATGCGGACAACTACACCAGTGACCTGCACACCACCAGCGAGTATGCCTGCGACGGGTAGCAATGAAGGCCCCCCCGGAGCGTAAGAGGAGTGGTCTGGCCTGCCGTATGCCAGACCAGCGCAGGGCTTGCAACAATGACTCGTGGGATCTGGGCGTGGTTCAGTCCATGTCTGGACATGGAAGTGACTGATGCGTGTTTCCCTGTTGTAGTGTTCACGGTACCCGGTACACAATATGCTATGTAGCACCCTCTAAATGGCATCCCACAGGATGAGCATCATTGACGCAAGGGACATCACTGTCCCTACATTCACCAAGACATTCATACATGGATGATGAATGACATAACACAGCAGTGCGTCACTGGATGTGTATTGCACATCCAGTGCAGTCCTGCAGCTGTAGCGGTACAGGGCAATGCCGAGCACACTACACACTATGGGCCCGTGGAGGGCCAGCCAGAGTCCATCCGGGGATGACAAGTCCTGCGGAAGAGGTAGGGTACAGTCCGCAGTGTGGTCGCCGTGTCATTGGTCATCAAACAGGATATGGCAGTCCATGTCGCTGTCCAAGGTGAGTGCATCGAAGTGTATCAGGGTCAGTGGTAGGTCATGGGGCCATGTGCGGCACCAAGCAGGAACAGGCCAGGTGGCGAAAATGAATACTAGTGCCTTCTGATCACAAACCCATCCACGTCATCATCCCCGGATGTGTGCTCTGCCCCACCTGTGGGTGTTGCAGTACCGGCTGGGGCACTGTGTGCCACTGACACATCAGGGGTCGGAGGAGGGTTGTCGGCCGCACTGTGTGGCAGTGACACATCAGGTGCTGGAGTGGATACGCCTGCCGCACTGTGGGGCACTGACACACCAGGGGGCGGAGATGTGGATGGTGTGGGGTCAGCAGCATTCATCAGCGCCATGCCTTGTGGCAGCAATGCTATGATGATGGTCTGCAGGGCATGCTAGATCCCAGCTACATTTTGCTGATGTACAGCGGCGGCTGCCATCCTTTCCGCATCCATCCGCACCATGTCCTCCATGAGCATCCGCATGTGAGCCAGCTCATGGCTGCTATCGCTGGAGCCCCTCAGAGCGGACAGGTTTTCTTCTCTCCACGTCAGGACTCCAGCTATGTCAGCCAGGGCTCGTTGGAGGCCATGGAGCGGGCCTAGACACCCATGGATGGCGTCCAGTTTGGTAGCCATGAGGTCGAACCCCACCCGCACCTGCTCGGCCGTCTCCCTCTGGGCCTCCAGCGCATGGCATTGGAAGGCCATGTATTGTTCTTGGGGGTCTTGGGAGACTTGGATGGGCTCTGGGTGCCTCCTGCTGGGTGGTTTGGGTGGGGGGTGGGGTCTCCTCGATGCAGCTGGTCAGCCCTGATCCTGGAGGTGAGTCGCGGATGATGTCAATGATGTCTAGGAGGGTTTGGGTGTCAATGCTGGGGTTGTCCTCCTTGTCATCAGTGAAGAGTGGCTGTGACTGCTCTGCAGGGGGTGTTGACGGTGGCCCTGCAATGTGAAGGGGAGATGGTGTATTGCAATGTGTCCACATGTATGTAGCCGCATGGTACATGTTGACATTCAGACAGCATGGCATTGTACATTGTGACAGTCTGTGGATCTGGGCGATAACCCAGAGTCATTGAGGGTGTACACTGTGCTGTGCTTGATTGTGCATGTGTGCCATCGTGGCCATCTCCACCCATCCCCCCAGTACCTGGTGGTCACTCACCCTGTTGCGGTTGTGTTATGTCCTGTCGAGCAGTGTCCGGTCCCCCGACTCTGGCTACAGTATCCACAATGATGACTGTCGACACCAGCTCCTCCATGTCATCCAGCTCGAGCTGTGGCGCTGGGCCCCCACCTCCAGTCTGCATTGCTGCCTTCTGGTTGGCTGCGAGTTTCTCCTTGGTCTTCCGCTTGATGCCATTCCATCGCCTCTTGACCTCCTCCATTGTCCTCTTGTGCTCTCCGACAGCATTCACCTTGTCCACGATGTCCCGCCATATTCAAGTTTTGGTGCACAATGACATGATGGAGGTGATGAACAGTTGTTGATGGTGTTCCATCACCTCCGTGAATATGATCCTGTTCGCCTGCGGACTGAACTTCGTCTTCCTCTTCTTCTTGTCCTTGCCCTTCCCTGTCCCCGAGGTCCCGGGCTGGTCACCCGGGGTGCTTGTGGGGTTGTGCTCGCTCTCTGCACCTGCTCCGACTGCCTTCATGGTGCTTAGGTGTTGGTCAGTTTGTGTTTGGGTGTTTTTTTCTACTTTTATGGAGATTTTTCCCGCCGGCCAGGTGTGTGTTGCAGGCCTGGCGCTGCTTATCGCTGATTTCTCTTTATCGCGCTTTGGCCCATCGCAGGTTTTTTTGGTTTGTGTTTTTATCTCAATCGAGGTGGTTCTGTCACGGACATTGTCAGCGGTTTCGGCAGACTATTGCATGGTACCGCCTTGTTGTGAATTCCACGTTGACACAGGGTTATTTTCCTGCGATGGGCTGCGATGTTGAGAGTTGCGTTAAGCCACTCTTGCGGCAGTTATCACACGTTCTTGTGAATATACCCCTTTGAATCTTCTGATCTGCATCAAATTTAGCACAAAAGTTCTTGTCGCTTGGCCATGCTGGCTGCCTGGAGGCATTGAGGTCGGTCACTATGTTACTGCTGCAAGATGTATAGGGCTGAATTGCTGCAGGGGCTGCCATGCCGGAGTCAAGGAGAGGCATCCAGGTGAGTGTGTTGTTGCTGTGGGTGCCTTGGCAAGAGGAGGCATCCCTCCTTTGGTGCTCTGACATGCAGCAGCAACATCACAGTCAGCAGCGTTTTTACGGGGCCAAGAAGACAGCAAAGGGCAGAGGTGGAAAGGCAATAATTACTTCACACTGTTTCCACATGTTTTTCAAGAATGTGGGCATAAACTTGATATCTTTTTTCGAAAGAACTTCCTGAACACTATATGCACCACCACAGGAACAGCCATACTTTTGAGGGGCACTGCTTTATGGTACCCGTTGGCATGGTCCACCACAACTTGCACTTGTTGCCAGAGGTAGTTGGAGGATTTAAGGGACCAACCATGCTCACCCCTACCCTCTCAAATGGAGAACCGACCACTGTCGATAGCAGAAAAAGAGCTGAGGTAGGTCCGTCTGACTTAGCTGAGAGCTTCACCATATTCATACCCAAACTAGGCCAATAGAAATGTGGGAAGTCTGTCTTTAATGTTCTTGATACAGAGGTGCAGACAAGAGGGCTCTCAAATCCGAGCGTCATCAGGAATGACCTTTTACATTACAGGACTAACAGCCTCTGGTCAGCACGAGCCTATTGACTTCAGTTGACATGGTAGTCAGGAGGCTCCTGCCCTGGATGCACCTAGGAACCCAAAAATTGAGAACCGGCTTCCATCTGCCAGTACTCAGTCCTAGGGGTCTACGAGAGGCCACCCCCTGGGACTACAGATGGGGAGGCCAATGATATTCTCCCCTCTTCTAGCTCACCCCAGGGTGGTCCCAAAGGCACAAATCTACAGGCTGAGGGGTGCCAGCAACAAGGAGCTGCTCAAAGTGTCACCATAATTGAACAAGCCTGGGGGGGATTCAGGATGCAATGAGATAAAATGTTGAGATTGCCAATTGCACAGATTTTCGAGCAATTGTAAGGCCGCCCAAGGGACCAGTAACAGCATTACCTCTACATGCAGCAGTGGTTGTTGCCCTACGGTTGTGAGGATACAACCGAGGCAAAATAATACTCTGGGCAACGGTCACAAAAAATGATACATCTGGTTATATTAGTGTCTGCCTCTCCCTGTCACTCACCATCTCCCGAAAATACTGCACCACTGCGCGCTTTGGTGTTCAGTGTTTCACGTGAATAGCCAAACTCTGGAACATTTGCAAACCCCCAACCAAACATAATTTTGTGGTCCAGCCTTTTTCTTCCCCCTTGATGCAAGATCAATTTTTTTAAGCCATTTGTTACCATTCTGGTGCCCTGTTGTGTCAACTTTATTGGGGCGCTGTAAGGCGGCTGTCTGCAGTGGCCTTAATGCAGAACCAGCCCTAGTTGATTAGTATTTATTGTTCACTTATATTGAGCCAGACTCCGGTGTAAGGACTTTTTGAGCCCCTCGAAAAATGACATTTTGACTTTTAGGCTCTCCCTTCCCCTAAAAACAGTGGGGCAGATTTACATGCCCCTTGCGCCGCCATTGCGTCACTTTTTTTGACTCAACGGTAGCGCAAACAATGCGCCCTATTTACAACGTGACGCATCTAGTGAGATGCGTCACGTTGTAAAGCTCTGCGTCACATTATACATGCGTCAGGTGTAATGTATGCAGGGGGGCGTTCCTAAGCAGGAAAGCCTCGTAAAAGTGATGCAGTGAAATCTACAAGATTTCACTGCGTCACTTTTAGGACGCCTCTGCGTCAAAACCTTACGCCTGCTTCAAGCAGGCGTAAGGAGTGACACAGTGTAGTGGGACTAGGCTTCAAAATGCATTGCTGGAGTTGCGTCGTGCTTGCGACACGACTCCAGCAATGCGTGACTTTTGCCCCAACCGATGCGTCAGAATTTCTGACGCATCTGTCAATCCTTCCACCATGGTGCGCCGTATTGTAAATACGGTGGGGCAGATTTATGAGCCCCTTGCGCCACTTTTGCGTCACTTTTAACATGGCAAAAGTGATGCAAAAGTGGCGCAAGGGGCTCATAAATCTGCCCCGGTGCATCCATGGTGGCGCAAGCATTTTTTAGGGTGGCGCAAGGAAAGTGACGCATCTCTATAGATGTGTCACTTTCTTGTAAATCTGCCCCAGTGCCTTTTTAGGCCAGTTGCTGACACTTTGTGCCCTCGTATGACAATTTCTAGTGGTGCCATGATGTTAATGCCTGCAGTGGCTATAATGTCCCCATATTCCCCACCACAATAAAATGCCTGGAAGGAGCCTGGGCCTTGCTTGTCATCCAGGCCTGTCTCTTGGCAGTACCACACGTAAAAGACATAAAGAACCCATTGCCATCACTTAAAGCCATTACATCCATAGGTGATACTTGGCCGTCCCTTTCTTTGCAACAAAAACACAGCCCCAGGCAAGTGGCTGATTTATTTCATATGTGTTTGATGTCCTCAGCACTTATACCTATAATTGCTTTAACAGCTCTGTTGAAAATCAACATCAATAGAACGCTGGTGAAGCCAAGTCAAATATTCAAACGCTCCATTTTTTTTTCTTTGTAAGACCTAAAATTATGAACTGTGGACGCGGGGGTTAAACGGCAACATTGCGCATGTTGATGCTCGGCCGCTCCCGCCTTTTCCTCCCTCCACAGGCTATTTTACTTGGCAAACAATCGCTCAATTATGATTTTACTTGGATATCTTTACTTCAGTCAGCATCATTTTTCCTGGAATAACAGAGTTCAAAGGATGGGTCCTGTGGTGCGAATTTTAAAATAATAACCAGGGTCAAAGGTGGAAGCAACATTTTCTATTCTTGTTTTAAAAGTTGGGCGAAAAGTATTTAACAAAATGTAAGGGAAGTAATCTGTGACATGTATCTCGTGTAGCCATTAGGCAGTCCACATTTATCTTGAAACACTGAAAATGATAATTTTATGTATGCTTTAATGTTATTTCCTATGTTTCCGAGTGAGTGTCTTTGTTATTTTATTTTAGGTTTCCTGTCAGAAAGATCTATGGAGAGGAGCTCACCGTTTTCCTCTTGTTATTTTTAACCTCATTTCTGTTTCCTTCCAGCACAGATACACTCACATACAAACGTATATGCGCACAGACACACACAGAAACAACCAAACAATACACAGGATTCACAAACACACACACATACAAACCCTAACTCCTCACGTGCCCTGATGCTGGAAGAAGGTGGTACAATGGAACAAAGCAAATATAAGTATGCTTTTAATCAGTGGTGAATTTGAGGAAGAGGTGTGGCGCAGCGGCCAGGGTGCCTGACTCCGGACCACGGGGTTCACGGTTCCATCCCCTGCGGCAGGTTAGTCCAGCACCATGTGACTCTGGGCAGTAGCTCGCTTAATCTTCCCGACAGCCCCCAGCGCCGGGACACCACTCTGGAGGTAGCTGTGCGCTTTACAAATGCTGGTATTTCATATTTCATTTGTAAAAAAATAAGTGCCAGGGCTCTGTCAGGAAGCTGGCTTGCTCCAGCCCATTTCTCTTGTTAGCGCCGCATAAAACAAAACCAGCTACTAACCATGCAAGTGGGGAGAGGAAGTGGTGTAATGGCAGGGGCTGCCAACTTCAAAGCTGGGGAACCAGGTTCTAGTCTCCGCATTGGCTCAACATCCTGTAAATCTGGGCAGATCATCTAATCTCCATGTGCCAACCATAAATGAATGTCTCCTTAACTGGTGCTCATGAAAAGTGCAGGTGTTGATGATTACGTGCCGGTGCTGAGCACCAGAAACCACAGCTCAAATTAAGCACTGCTTTTAGTTTTTTGATGCACTCGCCCGAAAGTACCTAAACACACTAAAGGGACCAGGCCCCGTAGAGTGATGGTCCTCACAGAGACAGAGTTTGTCTGGTTTTGTCAGGGTTTACGAACACTATGAGGGCTGGTTTGGGCCCTACAGTATGTGTTAAACTTGCCCCCCCACAACGCATACACACATGCATGCACACACATGCATGAGCACAGGCCCGCACACACACACAGACACAGAAATACACATATTTCATCCCGTATCTCACATCCTTCCTTGCTGTTTTGTCATCATTTGCAGAAAATTCAATTCTATTCTATACAGAATTCGTAAAGCACGCAAGCACCCAAAGAGCATCGTGGAGCACGGCTGAAATGAGTTTCCAATGTGCTAAACAGGGAGGCCAGCAATCAGACCAGTTTTCCCATGGAAGGAGTGATGTGTGTCCAAGGATCTTACTGAATTTTAGCTCAGCGGAAGCCATGCAAGTAAAACTGGTCACAAGTTCCAACTTAACTCTGTCATAGTCTAGGCGAGGTGTGATCAACGCCTGGGCAACCACGACCCTGCATGGAATTGGTAGTAAAGGACATATCTTCCGAAACTGATCCAACTTTGTTAACCTGAAAGAATCACACACAGTTCATGGTTGATCATACAGCCCTATTCCCACACCACTGGGACTATAATTGAAGGGGCCCCTAATTCTCCTGGGCACCAGACTGGTGACCAATCATGAGCATCACCACCCACCACCACAATCTTACTCTAGTCAGTATTTAACTTCAGAGCATTTTTCGCATCTATTTGCCATTGGTTAAAAGCAATTCTGGGAACTGGGAGCGATGTACGGCGGCGATTGTCAAAGTGAACCATAATTTGAGATCCATCTCCACTGATTATCAATCTAAGGCCACATGATCTGATCTTCTCTGCTATTGGGACACAAAGAACAGTCTGGGGGTACTCCCTGATTCAAGTCTTAAAATGTCAATTGAATAAAGTCCAACAGTTGGCACGGCCGGACTGGCCATTTTGCCACTATGACATTTTCCCAGTTGGCTGTAAAATAAAAATAGTACTTTCTCTTGCCGTTTTTCTGCTGAGTTCTGTACCTTAAACACTGTTGGTTGGCAACGTTGCCTCGTATTTTTTTTTATATAATAACCCCATAATTCAGCAGCCACTACTTATTCTCAGAATGTGTTGTTAATCTCAACCTCCATTAAAATTTGGTGCTGCAGACGGCATTCACTGGATTACCCTGTTTGTTTAGAATTACTTGAGATTTATTGTGTTGGAAGATTGAATACAGTTGAGAACTTGATGGATTATTCAATATTTTGTTTTTTAAAAGATCGTGCATTTCCAGTTTCTGTGCAGGGATCCTCGTATTGTTCCTTTCATTGTTGTGCAGCTCTTAAAATGTCATAATTCATCTGTGCCCAAGATGGCACCAACCCAGTAGCTACAGCCTACAAATGGAGCATTCTGATTGGGAGGCCAGCTCCCAACGTTCTACTCAAGGTGAAAATAGTCATTAGAGCCAGTGATGTACCAACCATTAATTACAGTCTTTTAATCCATTATAGCCTTGAAACAACATGTATGTCTGTTTTTTCTTTCTTTGTCTCTTTTTCCTGGTTTTCGTTTTCTTCGTTCTCCGCTGTTAACAACTGTCATATTCTGTTCTTCTTGGTGGTGGGAACAGATAAAGAAAGGTAGCAGACGATGGCCACATCTGGATGCAGATGACTCTGAACTTGTTTTGTTTGTTCTTGCATAAGTCAGTAGAAAAATACAACACTACTAGAGTGGGGCACATGTCACTCACAGAGGATGGATATCTCCATTGCACATAACCACAAATCTACACCTTTATGTTGAGTATGCCATCTTCCAAGACCCCCCTACCCAACTGAAGCTGAACCCATGGAAAAGTTGTGCAGGTGAAGGGCAACCATGTGGGCTCCACAAATTATCTTGCTACCATTATCCACCCTCTTTGCCTCCGCTCCACATCAACGGTGAGATTCTTGTCACCCACCAAACCTTCTCCACCTCTTTCAGGTATTCCGTACCCCTCAAAATAATCAAAAAAACACAGAGGGGCTTATTTGCAAGCCCATTGCGCCGCTGGTGCGTCGTTTATTTTGATGCACCGTCTTGCCTATACTTACAAGGTCACGTAAAATCACCCTCCATGACGTTTCATGGCCTTGTGAATATCGGCCCCTTTCACGCATTACTGTGTGTGAAAGGGGCAAGCAATGAGTGTTGCTGTGGGTGTTCCCGCACAACATCCATGGAACCTGACACATTCCCAGATTTACAAAGTTTGTAAAGCAAGGAATGCAACAGAATCCTACGCCTATCCAGGTGAGGTGTAGGAGTGGCACAACGAGGAGAAATACTTTTTTTTTCTCCTCGTTTTTTCCTCTTTCTGTGACTGCTGCATTATGCCACTTTTACTTTGGTGCCCAGGCCTATTTTCTGTCACAGTCCAACCCTGTCAATAGATCAGTGGTGGCTTATCCGGTGAGGCGGAGGAGCGTCACCCACTTCTTTCAGCAGTGGAAATAAAGGAAAAATAAAATGATAATAACTCATTGTTATTATCATTTTATTTGTTCCTGCTGCGGCATCTCTGTGGGGTGGGGCTGCTCTGCTCTCAGAGCAGGGGGGAAGAGTGATGGGCCCTCTGTGAGTGCGCAATGACTGATTAGCCGGCCCTCCCGAGCCGGCCAAACAGTCATGCGTGCTTTGTATGTTCCCCACCCAGGCTGCATTACAGCAAGGGTGGAGAACATGCCCAGCCTCCCATTCCCTGGCTGTTGTGATTGGTCAGGGGAGCCTGGGTGCTTCTTGTTCCTGGCTGGGAGAGATGCAGCAAGAAGACAGAGGAGAGATGCGGCAACAACGAAGGAGAGACACGGCGAGGAGGTACAGTTTATTTTGATCTTTTTTTAAACCCCTCTTCCATCCCTACCCTCCACCCCCGATCTGTGCTGGCCATCACTGAGTAAAAATCGACCCAGCAGACCATAAAACAAGCCCACAAACTGACCAAAAACAACCCACACACTGACCTGTCACACCAGCCCTTCTGTCACTGCTTGATTGCCCTACTGGCTATTTTGACCCTTTCCACTGAATTACAGTAGAAAAAAAGCTGTGACCTATCCACTGACGGTACACCCCTGCAGCCCCATGTGGGCATGCACACTCTCCCCCAGGAACACCCATGTTTTACTTATATAGCTCCAAGTGAAAGATCAGAAGAGCGTGATGATCTAAGATGATGCATGTTTTGGGTGAGGCATTACTTGGAACTAGTGCGATAAAAAACAGGTGTCGCTTAGCGTAACTGCTCACACTACATGCGACTCTTGTACGCTGCGTCTGTGGCAAAAGCTCTGGATGAACTAACTACAGGGAATAAGAGTGAGGACTAGCACAGATGCTTCTGTAATCGATACCCAAGATAGAGATTTAGATCACAATTCTCATGGGACTGTTGGTAAGATGGATGTACGCAGGAGCACTTTATGTAGAGAAGACATTAGACGAGCTGATGTAGCTAGGAATGTATACTCGTTAACGTAAATGTCGCTAATTACTTCCACAACACGTAGACAATGTTTCATCCTTGATATGGTACCTGGTGGATGAGCTGTAACTGAATAAAGTTTGTTTACAAAAAAAAATAAACTAACAACAGGGGAAGGAGCGTGTTAATGGTCATGGGGAATATTTATATTCTGCACTCAGTGAAGACTAAGCAAATGAAAAGATTTATTAGTAAGTAACCTGACTATGGTATTATATTTAACCTACAACGTGCTGGAGGTGCATTGGGACTTGCACTCAGCATAAACTTACTGCACAATTTCCCGCTTGAATGATGAGTTTTAGCTGTGGTGAAGCATGAAGGCTGTTTCAAAACCATAGTCAAGGGGATTCTGATATTCAAGGGGAATGTTTGCTATGCTGGGGAAGAGAGTCAGATCTAGCATTAGCTAAGATTGCTCTTGTTTTTCTTGATAATTTATAAAACTGGTTAGTTGTAGCAGCACTGATAAATTGGAGAAAACAGGAAATTTAGAAGAAGAGAGAAGCCAGAAGTCTGGCATTGATCCAAAAGCAGAGCAAGGGGCTCCTTCACTATCTAAGCATATCGCAGCAGTTAAAAAGCATAATGTATACACAATGTTATTCAAGGAAGTAAGGATGCAACATGTCAGGATTTCTGATTTGATGATTTGGTTAGTCCTGCAAAAACCAAAGGAAATGATGGACGGAGTGTTGAACATTGCAAGCACTCACCCCCAGTCAACTGATCTGGGTTTAATCCATCACCGTTCTTTAGCCCACTCTGCCACCCCAGTTCAGACATGGCCATATGCAAATCAGTCTGACCCTGTGCCTCATGGGAACAGTCCAGCCCGAACTGCCAAGCCATGTCTTCCCTGGACCGGAAACAAGCTTCCTAGGACCAGTTTCTGGCATTTCAGCCGTCTTCACCCAGGCTTGCTTGAATCCAGTGGCAAAGTGAGCAAGGGACTCACGTCTGAGCATACCCTGCCACCTTATGGCGAACAAAGCAAAAACCAAAGGAAATGATGGACGGAGTGTTGAACATTGCAAGCACTCACCCCCAGTCAACTGATCTGGGTTTAATCCATCACCGTTCTTTAGCCCACTCTGCCACCCCAGTTCAGACATGGCCATATGCAAATCAGTCTGACCCTGTGCCTCATGGGAACAGTCCAGCCCAAACTGCCAAGCCATGTCTTCCCTGGACCAGAAACAAGCTTCCTAGGACCGGTTTCTAGCATTTCAGCCGTCTTCAGCCAGGCTTGCTTGAATCCAGTGGCAAAGTGAGCAAGGGACTCACGTCTGAGCATACCCTGCCAACTTATGGCGAACAAAGCAAAAACCAAAGGAAATGATGGACGGAGTGTTGAACATTGCAAGCACTCACCCCCAGTCAACTGATCTGGGTTTAATCCATCACCGTTCTTTAGCCCACTCTGCCACCCCAGTTCAGACATGGCCATATGCAAATCAGTCTGACCCTGTGCCTGGGGTGGCAGAGTGGATTCAAGCAAGCCTGGCTGAAGACGGCTGAAATGCCAGAAACCGCTCCTAGGAAGCTTGTTTCCGGTCCAGGGAAGACATGGCTTGGCAGTTCGGGCTGGACTGTTCCCATGAGGTACAGGGTCAGACTGATTTGCATATGGCCATGTCTGAACTGGGGTGGCAGAGTGGGCTAAAGAACGGTGATGGATTAAACCCAGATCAGTTGACCGGGGGTGAGTGCTTGCAATGTTCAACACTCCGTCCATCATCTCCTTTGGTTTTTGCTTGGTTAGTCCTGCACCACACAGATCTCTCCTTGAAGGAATACTTGGACCGGCTTGGTCCTGGCTCTTCCCACACCAAAACAAATGCAAGACACAGCCGAGCCAGTTATCTGTCTTGAGAGTCTTTGGTTTGCCCAACTCTAAAATTGGTGCTTGAAAGAATCTTTAATCTTCTGATTTCTGATTCAGTTGATCAAGATTCTGGTTCCTTCACCGACCAACACTGGAAATACAATTATGGTTTTGATGTTAGAAAGATGTATGTCCCGCCTCTTGATGATGATATCAACTTGTATTACGGAGCAGACATATTAAGAACATTGTGACCCATACAAAATAAGAAATAACAACTTAAAAGCTTGACTTAATAATTATATCCTTTTCCCTCATATAGGATACTCCATTCTTCAAAGCAAAGAGATCTTCCCAGTGGCTGCCATAAGCTTGCTCCCACCTCTTCTGATTGCAGTCTTGGTAACAGTGCTATTTTATGTCTACCGTACCCAGCGGCAAAGAAAACGATCAAAGGAATGGAGCAAAAAGCAAGCCCAGAGAAGTAATGCTTTATCGAGGAATGCGAAAGCGGGTGACTATGGAGATAAACTATCCGTGCTGATAGACGACAGCCACTCAGATATGAGCTCAACTTGTGCCAACAACATTAACCATAACACAGAGCTTCTGCCTATAGAGTTGGATGAGAAGGTAGGCAAGGGCCGCTTCGCTGAGGTATGGCGGGCAAAATTGAACCACACTACTCCAGGACAGTTTGAGACAGTAGCTGTCAAAATCTTCCCATGCGAGGAATTTTCATCCTGGAAAAACGAAAGTCAGATTTTTGTAGACACAAATTTCAAGCATGAAAACCTTTTGCAGTTCCTAACTGCAGAGGAGAGAGAGAACAGCCTGCGGAAGGAGTACTGGATCATCACAGCCTACCACAGCCGGGGCAACCTCAAGGACTACCTTTCTAACCACATCTTGACTTGGATGGACTTACAAAAGATGGCGGGCTGCCTGGTGAATGGCGTGGCCCACCTCCACAGCGACAGCACCACCACTGGTGCTAACAAGATTGCCATAGCTCACCGCGACATCAAAAGTACCAATATTCTGGTGAAGAACGAGAAAGAATGCGTGCTGTGCGACTTTGGAATTGCGTTAAGATTAGACCCTTCCCTAACAGTGGATGACTTTGCAAATAGTGGGCAGGTAAGATGCATGAGAACTATAAAATGTTTTTTAATTTAAGACTTAATAATACAGCAAAGGATACAGTTAAATTATATTGCTTATTAAGTTTCTGCATTTCTAAAAACTCCTTTCGTGATAGATGATTTGCATTTTTATCACACACGTTTTAATTAAATAAAAGAATAATTCAGTACATTTCTTTGAAATTTTGATTTTCATTTCTATGAACCAACAATTGTGAAATTACGAATTTGTATTAAGATATTTTATACTATTGAGGCTCGAGCAAAGCATTTTGAGAAAGCTGCTTTTGGTGTATTTCTTATAAAAGTGTAGCACAGATTTGCTAGATTTTTGTCACTTTGACAGGAGATTTTTTTAATGATTATTATTGTGTAGGGCAAATCACTTTGGCACTTTTCTCCAGCACATATCGATCAGCCAAATTCGCAACATGTTTGAATCATAATCACAATTTTTGTAGTTTTTACTTCATTGTCAGATAAGATTTTCCATACATTTTGAAATCAGATTTAGACAGTTTCTTATTTGTATGTCAGGTTAATTGAAAACATTTGGGGCCAAACTGATTCACTGTGGAGCCATCTTTAAGCTTTTTCAAACATCAAGATTTTCAAAGACAAAAAACACAAGACTAAAGGCCAACTTCAGCCAGTGTTCTGCCACTCTTTATCACTTATCAGCAAACAGACACAAACGATCACACACAGATTCGAAAAAAACAACGCATTGCGGATCCTGCAATATACAGGATTAGGGATCAAAGCATAGATACCTGCACCAGTCTTAACGTCCCTATTTATACAAATGGAAAAGGTGCAAAAGGGGCTTGAGACCCAATCCCCTAGGTCCCAATCTGAAGAGGCCAAAGACAATCCACTTGGTCTCCCCAATAGTATACAAAAACAAACAGCCCTGCACACTTGTAGAGAATTAATCATGTATAATACACAGAGAGTAATATTTGACACAACTGTTTTTCCAAAGAAAGATCGATGTCATCGTATGCTTTTTGGTTTTATCCTTTATTCATTTTTCTCAATCTTTAAAAACGTTTTTTGCAACCGCCAACGCGTTTCGTCCACAAACGGACTTCTTCAGGGCGTACAATATATGTTATAATTCGTTCTTTCTTAAGCCAATGCGTTAAGGTCAGCTGATTTGGAGCAATATTCAGGACAGTAGAGTTGTGTCCACTCAGAGGTTTACCGTGATAATTGTTTATCCTTACAATATTTGTTATAATGCGTATTTTCTTAGATCAATATGTTACGGCCAGTTGATTCAGAGCAATATTCTGGGCAGTAGAGTTATATCCACTCAGAGGTTTACAATGATGATCGTCTGTCAGTGCATGTACGCATACGACTTCATAAGAACGTCGCCATTCGAAACGCGTTGGCGGTTGCAAAAAACGTTTTTAAAGATACAGAAAAATGAATAAAGGATAAAACCAAAAAGCATACGATGACATCGATCTTTCTTTGGAAAAACAGTTGTGTCAAATATTACTGTCTGTGTATTATACATGATTAATTCTCTGCATTGCGGATCCTGCAGCTGATGTTCAGCTGTACCAACTCGAAATGGAAAACGTACTACTCACAATGGGTTTAAAGAGCAAAATGAGCTCTGAAACAGCAGGAAGGCAACACATTCAATGGCTACAAATACTGTAAGAAAAGCAAACAAACACAAATAGATACAAATCATCAATACAAAATGATACATTTAGGTCTATAGTAGAAAAAACCTTTACTTCAGTTACACACCTTTTGCATGGTTATTCTTTAGCTAGTCTGTAAGATTTCAGGACCTGTATTCATTAACGTCAATTCACCAAAATGCCTGGGGTAGCAGAAGTGACATCACACGCTCTTCGAGCATCAATTTCACTCACACATGCATGCTTGCACACACACATATACACACACACACACACGCATTCACACTTGCACACACTCTCTCTCAAACATATACTCACCCGTAGCCACGCAGACAACATACATTTGAAGGCATTTTTTTACTTACCTCAACTGCCAGGGACGGTCATATTCCAGCTAATTGTACTCCCTTTTTTGTTACACTAATAATTAATAATGAACCATTATTCACCATCAGTGTCATAAAAGAAATTGAGAGAAAACAAAGAGTTGAGCAACTGACGTCCATAAGCACCAGCTGCCACTGTGTTCCTGGCACTGACTTTGGCACCTCTGAGGTCAGGGGTCGTGAAGAGAGAGCCAGGGGTTTCAAGGGGCAAGCCAGGAGTCGCAGCTGCGACCTCTCGTGGTCCTTAAATGACGCACATGCTTGTTTACAAGCAAAGTATATCACATGCATTTATGTTGTCCTATTGTTTACTAGTAGTTAGCCATCATAGAGTGCACCTCCCTTCTAAGGTGGGAAGGAGTGTGCCTTGTACCATCAAAACCCCTCACTTTTAATGAGCTAAATTATCATGATTGAAGAGTTGGTTTGTTCACAGTTTTTCCAACTCGGAGGATGTCTGTTAAAAAAAAAAAATCAGTGGCCTGTGTGGTTGGTTTTCTGCCTTTTTTGTGATTAGTGTTTTAGGGCTAGTTTTACATTTGTTTTTGCTTTATGTCGTCTGGTAAACTTCCTGTTTTTCAGAATTTTTGGTTGCTGGTATTTCTGACACCTTTTTAGTTAAAAGATAACTTTTACTAATCAGTTTGTTGAATGGACAGAAACGCCAATGACAGCCCTCTCAAGACCAGTTACCAGAGTTAAATTTGAGAGGAAAATGTAAATGCATGAGCACAAAGGGAAGAGTTTCCAAATGTGAAGTCTCGGTCCCTCCTCATGCCTCTTTCTTCGACTACGTTACACTGCCTGCCTCTTTCTCTAACTCTTGCAGGTTATTTTTCATCGCTACTTTATCCATTTGTCACTGTTTTTCCGTCTTTCTCTTCCTGCTTCTTTCTCCTTTTTCCGTCTTTCTCTCTTTTGCTCTGGTGAAAAAAGGAATCGAGAAATGATTGGAGGGGCCTAACAGCTGCAACCACCAGCACAAATGAAGCATTGGGCATAGCATAGAGGGTAGACTGCACCGAAAGGGTAATTGCCCTCTTGGGACACTCCACAGAGTGGGCAGTGCAATGAAGGGTGCGGCACTGAGGAGACACTGTGCAGGAGGGGGCACTGTACTGAGGGCCACGTGCTCTAACGAGTCATTAACAGGGCCGGACTGGGAACCGAAACCGGCCCTGGCAAACTGCTCGGCCAGGCCCACCGTGGGGGGGGGGGGGGGGGGGGGGGGAGGTGCAGCTGAGCGGTTTGCTAGGGCCGGTTTCGGCAGATTTTGTTACAGGGGGGCGATTTTTCCATCCCCTGGTAACAAAAACAGCCCCCAGGGGCCCAAAACCGCTCACCGGGGAAACGCCTGGTTCTCGCTACGGCCAGTCCTGCCTATACAGACACTCTCCTTGGGTTTGCAATGAGCAGGTATTGCACTGAACTGCCACGGTACTGAAGGGACATAGAATAGAGTGCACATCACATGCTCAGTTATGGAAACAACATAGTCTGTTATTTTCCTCTTTGTTGCCCAGTGGAGTGTTTCACGAGTTCCTGCAGAAAAGGCCTATCTTTTTTAAGTAGGCGAATTCCAGGCGTTGGAAAATAAATTTGTCCATAGTCTTCTAACAACACCCTCCTGAAAGAACATAGGGCGTCCCGAGTTGTTCACGCACCGTAGGCAGCTGTGCTCTAGCGAGTTGAGAGATATTATATTTTCATTCCTGGCTAGGAGGTTGGGGGAAAGGGAAGGTCAGGAACTTAGCAAAGTCACAATAAGGCAATACATAATACTGAGTCTAGGGTCCTCAACGCAACCCTACTGGTCCTATATTAACAATCCCCACCACCGCTTTCTTATAACCAGATTTAGGTTTAAATTCATCCACTGCCGTCTAGCTGTTCCCAGAGGTTTCTCTAAGCCAGGTGCCCAAAAGCTGTGTTCTTGCAATCCTTTATCAGAACAAGATATCCTTCATTTTATTTTATTTTGTGACTTTAATAGTAATTTACGGAAAAAATATATCTTTTCGCTTTTAAGATATAGTAATTTTGTACAAGTAAAGCCTGCCTTGATTTATTTACAAATGTTGTCCTCGCCCCGGATCTGTTTAGAAGTTGCTAGTTTCCTAACTGGACTACTAAGACATAGGAAAAGCTGTTTTAGGAATAATGGGCTCCTTTTGTTCTCTTGCTGTGTTGAATTATGCATGTTCTAGTGTTGGGTTATTTTTAGACTTTTTATTGCACAATACACATTTGCACTTTATATTTCATTGCACAATACAGTTTGCGCTTTAAATGCCTGTCTTAAAGTTCAAATTTTGCACTTTTTATGCATTAGTATTACTACTGTGTTTTAGCTCTTTTACTGAAGGTTTTAGACGGTTTAGACTCCTTTAAATTGAAATCGTAAATTAATTGTTGGCCTGTTTTTAACTATTATGCTCGGTCTGTGATTTTAGCATTTATTGTGTTCTTTAGGCACTTTTATGGTTTTTGCTGGCCGAATAAAGATTTCTTTGACTCGACTTGGCCTATCTTTTCAATGTTTTAATGTTGGTAAGAATTCTTCACACTTGAGAATTAGCAATAGAGGGCAAACTCCTAACATGTCTCTGTAAAGATGTTTTGAGATGGTGGCCATCACTCTTTGCTAGTGCTGAGAACCTATTATAAATTGTCATCCCAGATCCCTTCTTTAGCCGTATCGTGCTTAGTCCGCTTACTCCCATAGTAAGAAAATTCCAACGAGGAGTATGGAGACAGCATACAGTACCTCACACACCAACAACATCCTTTGTCTGTAAAACGTCAAAGCTCACCTCCTGAAGTCGAAGACATCCAAAGTCCCTCTGAAGATGAGCACTGTCCTCTTCTAGAAACGAGCAACGATTACTGATTTTCTCATCCATGGACCAAGTAAGGTCTTCTGAAAGGGTGTTTTTTTGGCTTCCCTTTAGGTACATTTGCAATGAAAGATTGCCCTCTAATGTAGAGGTTAGTGAAGAACCCTCTGGTAACCCCAACTGAAATAAGTAGAACTCTCCTTGCCTGTATCGAGGAGATGCAGGCGTGCAAGGATATAGATGCAGTCTCCTTAGACATCAGTAATCGAGTAAACCTTTTTGTGAGTGCCCTATCCACAATTTGCAGAGACGTGTGAGATGGTATTGCTGTGCACTGACACTTTAAGAAGGCAGTAACAGTAGAATGTTTCCAGAGGTGGCCAAGAGCCACACTCTCAAGGATCTGTAAAACATACACTTGTTTGGCAAGATAGCTTGTGCCTGATGGTTTCAAGGCTTAGTCTGCGGGTGGCAAAGCTATTTCTGCGGCATTAAGAAGTCTTCATCATGCGAGACCTGTAGAGTAGCAACTTGTTCTTCTCCACATGCTGCCTGCTTATCATGATTGTAGTGAAGTTTATTTAAAGACACAAGTCTAGCTTTAGTGAACAATATAAAATAATTTTGCTCAACTATGCTTCCTGCAACCTACCCTTAGCAGCTAGAAACTGCTTGATATTGAATTTAAAGGAGTGACAGAACAACTACCTACTCAATAATTAGTAGTACCTGTGCATATGAGTAATACTGTTCCCTCTGACCAATCATCATCAGGCTCAGCATCAATTCTGATTGCCCAAGATTTTTCTAGATGGAAAAGCCTAAAACTGTGTAGCATACTCCAAAGTAACAGGAGCTATCTAGGAAACATGGGCGGGATCACATAGCAAGCAACAATGTTTCCTTGAGGTGACATTCATGAACAAGCATTTGCAATGCAATAGGTCTCGCAAACTAGTGTAAATGACAATGCCTTTTATTTATCTGTTTTGCTAATTAACGCATCAATAAAAGGCATTGTCAATTACAATGCCAATAGCTCAAACGCTTGTAAAACGAGACCTATTCAAAGAAGCTGCTGCCATTGTCCCGGGCTGCTCGGAAAGTGAAAGCATGCATGTCATGCTGAATGTTGCAGGACAGCATGTCGTGCCTGCAGTAGGAGAAACTCATTAAAGAAAATAGTTCTTACAAAATAAAAAAGATGTACCGGATAACAACCAAAGTAAAAGGGCCAGTACACATGGGACGTTACAAATGAAGACAAGGCAGTACTAAGGAGGGACTAACAAGCCTATTAATGAATCAGAAGCAAGCATTTACAAAGGGCAATGACACAAGCCAATCACAAATATGGGCGGAGAGTGGGCAGTGCTTCTATCTTATACTCCAATACAGCATGCCGCAGAGCAGCGAATGCAGCATGACGAGGCTCCACCTAAAAATGGAGGGAATCTGACAGAAACAAGGTGGGGACTTTTTAATCACATCTCACTCAAATTAACGATGCAATCAACAAAACAAACACCATGTAAATGCTTTTTAAGCAATGAATTATAATGTAAGTCATATACAGACAAAAAGACACTGTCAAAAATAAAGTGCGTTCCATGAGAGATGGTGTAGAAATAAAAACTTACTGAACAATGTGCAGCAGTGTTGCTGTGGAAATCATGGCTCTCAAAAGCAGTAATAAACGTAATTAGTTTAGTGTTGCCCAGTGGTGAGGTACATCTTCCCTTTGTTATTCATCCAGCCATTCCCCCCTTCCTACATGAGCACATTGGTAGACATCTATGTCACCACCCTGCAGCCATTGGCGCGCCTTTGCTATTACCTCACTTTGGCCAGTACATCGACTTGCCATGCAGTAATGGTCATGTCAATGTAATATTTCTGACAAGGTGCTGGTTTCCAGGGTATTGCTTGGCGAGGGGATGGGGGTGAAACCCTGAAGCTCCTGAAGGTCTATTATTCCTTTTCTTCCACTCCACGCACACTCATTACATATCGTTGATGCACGACAACATGCATCTTGAAAACACCACCTATAGGTGGTGCCTATAGGAAGGTTTAGACTTGGCCTTTTATGCACTTCTCCATTCAAAAACATAGAACTATGAAAACATGCCTTTGTAGTGTACTGGATATTTCCGCAAGGCAGCCAACTTCCCAGAGTCTCACATTGGATTATGAAATATGAACATGTTATATCTAAAGTTTTCCCCCTGACACATCCATCAACATAATGGTCACTAGTAAGTGCCTTCAGAAAAGAATCCTTGGATAGGCATGTCAAGTGGGGTACTCGGGAAGCATTGGTGAGGCACATTAGAGAGACCATTCACTGTCCCTGCACAATACATGCGGCATGTGTGGACTAGTTAATTAATTTGTTCACCAGAGCAGTCAAATAGCTTTTCTGAGTGATACATCTACAGTATATTTCGACAAATCTTCCCATCTTGTTTCTCCCTAAGCTAATAGGTCTCACCAATGCCAGAGCTTGGCTTTATCCATATGTTTTAGTTATGTTGCACACCAGCGTGGCTGCTGTTCAGCCAGGCTAAAAGTTAATGGGGTAAACAAGACTGACATGGAGTGTCCTAAAGTAGAGTAGAGTGGAGTTATATGGAGTGGTGTGGAGTGGCACAGAGGTGTAGAGAAGATTTGAGTGGCATGGAGTGGTGTGGAGTGCTCATTAAGTGTAATTGTGAAGGCTACATCTTTTGGCTTGCCAATGCATGTTATCAAAAGGGTCTGGTACTCGGACCCACTGACTGTAAACAGAAAGGTCATTAGACATTCCCTAGAGGATCACAGTAAGCAAAAGCCACCAGTGCTTTGATAGAAGAAACTCAACGTGAGTACTTGTTTAGTTTGTGCACCTCCTCCATGCAGGCTCTTTCAGGGGTTTTGTTACAGCTTCGTACACTGGAGCATAGATGGGAAACTAGTAGGCTCTATGAGGAGAGTAATCTGCATTCCACTTGCTTTTCTATAAACGCTCTCACTTTGAAGTCACAGAAAGAAAGTAAATGCCAAGATCCTGCAACAGAGCCTGTCATTTGAACTTGGAATTTAAATGCATGGCAAATGTGATAAGATAAGGCCAGTTTACAGAAAGTGAAATCCCGGAAGGGCACAGTAAACAAGGTTTGGGCAAGGTAAAGGTCAGACTCAAGCTGGTCAGCCTAAAACATATAGACTTAGCAAATAGAAAGCAAGCAAATGTGAGTTACAAACCACAAAGTCAATAGTAAGCAATTGGCAGAATGCATTCCAAGAGAAGCTCTCTGAATGTCCCCAAGATGTCTTCAGCAAACCAGACAGCTGCGCTGTATGGTAGGCTTCGAACTAAAAAGTGATGCACCCAACTGACGACTGAAACCACTGCAAAATGCCCTGTTACAAGAGTAAATAGTCCCAATTCTGTTTTTTAGCCATCAACTGCTTAGCCAACTCGGAAGCCTCAACACTGGTTGTGGAACAATGTGCTTATTACATTCTCAGGTTTTCCACATGTAATGTATAAGGTAGAGGAGGCAGAAACCGGTCACACGCCTTTTATGATTCTTTCTTGAGAAATTTGGAATAGCAGTTCAGACAGGGCTGTATCCATTGGAGCAGAGCCAAGTCCGATTTACACGTGGCTGTTATCAGCTAACGTACCATTGTCGCAGCAAACAAATGATGCAAACATTCTCCCCCAGTCAAAAGATCTGGGTTAAATCCATTGTTCTTTTACCCACTACGCCACCCCAGTTTGGACCCAGCCATATGCAAAATAAGTCTTGACCCTGTGCCCCATGGGAACAGTCCAGACCGAACTGCCAGGCCAGGTCCTCCCTGGACCAGAAACAAGCATCCTGGGACCGGTTTCAGGTATGTCACCCTTCTTCAGCCAGGCTAGCTTGAATCCAGTGGCACAGTGAGCAAGGGACCCACGTCATCCCAATTAGGGTGAAAAGTGTTACAGCAAACAAATGATGGACAGAATGCTGACAATGCAAACATTCTCCCCCAGTCAAAAGACTGATTTGCAAATGGCTGGGTCCAAACTGGAATGGCATGGTGAGCAAAAAAACGATGGATTTAGGCCCAGATCTTTGTACTGGGGTGAATCAATCAATCAATCATGGCATTTGTAAAGCACACTACTTACCCGTGAGGGTCTCAAGTAGGGGTGGGCGGAATTTGCAAATTTCGCAAATTACCGCGAAAATGTTAAAAATCTCCGCAAACACGCAGAAATATCGCGAAGATGCAGAAGTTTTTTTCCCGCCCGTTCGCGGTATTTTCTGCGTGGTCGCGGCTCGCCAACTTACCCATGCGGTTGCTCGCGGGCGCGGCCATCGTGTTTTCACTCTTCTCGCGGTGCATGATCGCGAGAAGAAAGACGTGATGGCGCGACGCATGACGTTACTGCGGGCGCGAACTGTCGCGAGACAGCGCAAATGGCTACCAACAATCCAACATCTCGTGGAGAACGCGACCGGATCGGGAAAACTTGTCGGCGAACGCGGGGATTCAGGTAAGGCGATCGCGCGCGAGAATGTATTATTTTATAGCGCGAGCAAGAAATAAATTATCGCTAAGCTGCGGAAAGCGGAAATTTTGACATTTTCGCGCTCTCCACGGAACGCGAAAATGTCAAATTATCGCAATTTCCGCGAGCGGAACAGAAATTTAGCCCAGGCCTAGTCTCAAGGCGCTGGGGGGTGGGGGGATGCAGCTACTGCTCGAAGAACCAGGTCATGAGGAGTCTTCTGAAGGTCAGCAGGTCTAGGGTCTGCCGTAGGTGGATGGGGAGGGTGTTCCAGGTCTTGCCGGCAGGTGGGAGAATGATCTGCCGCCGGAGGTCGCTCTTCGGATGCGGGGGACTGTGGCGAGGTCAGCAGAGCGGAGCTGGCGGGTGGGGGTGTAGAAGCTGAGTCGTCTGTTGAGGTACGCTGGTCCGGTGTTGTGGAGTGCCTTGTGTGCGTGGGTGAGGAGCTTGAAGGTGATCCTCTTGTTGACGGGGAGCCAGTGCAGGTCTCTCAGGTGGTGTGTGATGTGGTTGCGGCGAGGGATGTCGAGGATCAGGCGTGCAGAGGCGTTCTGGATGCGTTGAAGCCGTTTCAGGAGTTTGTCCGAGGCTCCCGCGTAGAGGGCGTTTCCATAGACCAACCTGCTGCTGACGAGGGCCTGGGTGACCGTTCTTCTCATTTCGGTGGGGATCCACTTGTAGATCTTGCAGAGCATGCGGAGGGTGTTGAAGCAGGAGGAAGAGACGGCGTTGACATGCTTAGTCATAGAGAGGGTGGAGTCAAGCTCCACCCTGAATGTATGACATTGTTCTGCATTCTGTTCATCAATTGTTGTTTTTGCATTTGTCACCCGGAGTGGGACGGGTATGCCCAGACGTGGGTCCTGTGGTCTCCATACCACTGAAGTCATGCTATCCAGGCTGATGAAGCCTGAAAGCCCAAAACCGGTCCTAGGATGCTTGTTTCCAGTCCAGGGAGAACCTGGCCTGGCAGTTCGGGCTGGACTGTTCCCATTGGGCGCAGGGTCAAGACTGATTTGCATATGGCTGGGTCCAAACTGGGCCCAGATCTTTGTACTGGGGTGAATGTATGACATTGTTCTGCATTCTGTCCATCAATTGTTGTTTTTGCAAATGTAGCATTGTCGGCAAAAAACAATGGACTAGAATGTGGCCTTTGTAATATCTAATGTCTGAGATTAATCCAAGCATTCCACCCAGGGACGTCACACAAGCCCCGCAGCCCCAACATGCAGGGGCGCCCCCAGGCTTCCCCATCTCATAGGGGGCCACTCTGTTAATCCCGTTGTTTTAAAATGAGATGAAAGAGAAAACAATTAAAAGCAGCTCTTTGCAGGTTTGGAGCCACTTAAACTCATTTATTAAAATTAAAAAAACATGTTGATACTTTCAGTTTCAGAAAACATCGGTCTGGGTGTGGGAGTAGGCCCTTGACAGAGTGGGTGGCGCACCTCATGAAAAGATTATTTTCCACAGAAATCTGTTGGGGTTGTGATTACAGTCAAACAAGTACGCAGTTGTTTGTGCTTCACATTACTGAACTTCCACTATTCCTTGTTCTCTTCACTCCGTCCTCTGCGTCACCATCTTTCCCTCTTTTTCCTGCATCTCCCCTGGTCTCAACTCCTTTCCTCCCCTTTCTCCGTTTCCTTGTATTTGGTTATCTCGATCCCTTCAGTTCTATCCTCTTTACCTTCCATTTCTCTGCCACTTCTCTCTCCCTATTCAGCAGTACACTCCCACTTTCTTCTGTGAATTATTTTCTCTTTAATTCTTCTTTTTACACTGGTCGCTGCATCTCATTGTCAGTAAATCCCATCCATATGAGCTCCCATCCACCATTCTGAATTCTCCATTCATCCATCTAACCAACCATTCATGCAGTCATCCGAAGCTAACACTTATTCATCACATTTCTGCAGATGTATTGGATCACTGCTGCTCAGGCTACAGAGGTGAAGTACATCGGCAGGGCACGTGGCTTGGGTATGGCAGGAGGCCTCCTAAATTTCATTACACCACTGATCCCATCGATCCCTGTTTTGTTCTTCTGGGTAGAGAAGATGGCAGAGTAAAAACTGCCAACATATATTATACCTACAACTTCTTTCTTCTCCCTTCCTACTCCACTTAGCTATCCCAAATAAAAATATAAACATTTGACAACCACATAAAGTAAGTATGCATCTTCCAGACAATTTGCTCACTGAGTATGCTGAGATTTAATATCCTATTCCTTTGTCTTTAACACCGCTTTCCTGTCTTTGGCCAGGTTGGTACGGCCAGGTACATGGCCCCTGAAGTTCTGGAGTCCAGAGTCAATCTGGAAGATCTTGAGTCCTTTAAACAAATGGATGTCTACTCAATGGCGCTGGTTCTGTGGGAAATGGTCTCCAGGTGTGATGCTGTTGGAGGTAAGATTATTACCTACAAACATGGATCCTTTTTCATTACTATTTACAGAGATCCTATTGACACAGGTCCTCTTGCCCAGTCTTACATCATGAACGATCACCGAAAATGAAATTCTGGATTGTTTGTTTGATGACGTCTGATTGGGTTGTAAAACCTATTGCGACATCATTCAACTGATGGCACCTTTAGAGATAGGTGTCTTCTGCATTTGTACACCTCTGGCATGTGGCAGCTCTCAAAACATCCACTATGACAATTGTGATGATTAAATCAATAAAACAATATCTAAATCCGCCATGCACCAGACTATATGAGTTTCCACACGGTCCCTCAAACACTGTTTCCTCTTTCATGTGGACTAACAGAGCAGCGCTGCAATAATTCATTGCATTTGGAAGGGGTATTTCAGATTAGAGGCAGAGGCTTGAGTAGCAACAATATTGGGGAATGGGTGTCCTTGCCTGTGCTCCCCTTGTCCATACAATAGAGCCCACATTGAATGCATTTGTATTTACAGCTATGAACTTCACAATATCATCTGTGGATAGTGAGGGCTCTATGACTACCCAACGAAGCCACATCAGTTGCAACCTCTGCAATGTACCTTTGCATTTTCAGGCCATCATGTAGTCATACAGGTTTAAAATCAAGGTAATGATATGGTTTAGAGAGAATGCTTGAAAGCCCATCTTCTAGTAGGCAGATGATACTCAAGGAGATACTCTGTCCACCTAGCATGCTTACAGATTCTACGTCCTGCTTTCAGAGATTCTGGATTTTCAAGTGAAGCTGGTGGCGTGTGGAATACCGCCTGCTTAAGATTCCAAATAATGGGCCCAGCTCAATTGTGCCAGATAGTACAAGACAAACTGTTGCTCACTTGATAAGGTAGTATGTAGGTAATTAAAATATAGAGAGGGTAACCGAAGACATGGGTTATCTCAGATTAAGCCCAGCCCATTGGTTAAGTCTTATATCCAGATATGTAGAATCCAAAGAGAAATACATTTCCACTCGGCCATCACGCATCTAACACCATGTGAAGATGGTCTATGTGTAATGCGACCAGGGTGTTGCTTGAAGATGTTACTGAACTAAGTGGATCAAGTATACATAGGGCTCTATTATGATGCAGACGGAAATGGCTCCGACCATCAGTCGGAGCCTTTCCGACCACATCCTAATATGCCAGTCGAATTCCTTTCGGACTGCCTCATTACATTGGAGGCACTCGGAAAGGAATCCAACGGTCAATCCGACTGGACTCTCGGTGGGCTCAGAGAGCCTGTGCGCCCATCGGTATACAGCCAGTTATGCCAAGGGCAGCTCTTTCCGCCCTTGGGATTACGATGTTGGGTTTCGGCAGCCTTTCTGTGACGGCCTTTCTGACTCAGAAAGGCTGTTGGAACTCGACTTTGGAGGCCTCCAGCAGGACCCTCTTGGTTGCACGTCCTCCACTTGGAGGGCGAGGGGGCACCTACCCCCTTGTTGATCCCTGCACCCCGTGGCAGGCACCTTAAGGTGCCTGCCACGGGGTGCAGGGAAGAAGTACACCTCCTATTTTATAATGGGAGCATGCATTCCAGCCGGAAAACATGCTTCCCTTCTAAAGTATAGGAATGCGACCGAACAGTGTTCGGGCCATCTTAATTTGTCGGTTGGGACTGACGGCCGGGTGTCAGTCGGTTCCATGACTGAGAAGATCATAATAGGGCCTAAAGTGTTTTTTCACTGTAAAGCCCTTTGTTAGGAGTTGGGAGTATTTCGTGTTCCAGCAAGAAATGGAGTTACTGGCTAAATCAGGAATTACAAGGAATATTGGATTCCTGCAATTTTGGTATTTTCAGTTTTCAAGTAGGACATGGGAAAAAAATGGGCAATTTCTGAAGGAATTTGGGTGCAGTACTTATGAGTCTCACTGACATTTCCAATTTCTATGGGCACCTTAAGGAGACAACTCAGAATACCGTGCATTCTCTCATACCAAAATCACAGATGCCTGCTATAGCAGTAATGTTGGGAGGAGACATACCCATTCTTGACCAACTTGCAATGCATTCCAGAGTTAAAAGTCAGACTCACTTGATAAAAACTTGATTTAAGGAAATTGCAGTGTTGTATCAGCACATTGTTTTGTGTGGGAGAACGTGATAAACTATAATTACAGTGTAATAAAAAAAATGACACTAATGGGTGTTTTTAGAGCAAGGTAGGCCAACAATGGTCCACGAGGAACGCATGTAAGGTAGGTTTACGGGCTAACCATTGGCTAAGTACATTATTCCCATATAGCTTCATTGTATGTAAATTGGTATTAGGTGGATATAGTTAATGGATGCATTAATAACACATTTAAATAGCGCACAAGACTGTTTTGGCCTACATTAGCCAATGAAAATCTGGCATGGTTCACTTTACCATATGATATTTTACTTCACTCTACTCCAATCTATGACATTCTACTTTCACTCGATGACATTTTACTCCACTCTACTCCAATCTATGACATTCTCCGACACTCTACACAACTCCCTCTATTCCACTCCACGTCACTTTACTCTACTCTACCCTATGACACACTACTCCCTTCTATGCCACTCCACTCTACGACACTCTACTCCATTCTACAACACTCCACTGTATGACACTCTACTGTACGACACTCTACTCCACTGTACTGTACGAAACTCCACTCTATGATACTCCACTCAACAACACTCCACTCTACAACACTCCACTCTATGACACTCCATTCTGCTCTACGATACTCTACTCCACTCTACTCCACTCAACACTCTCTATGCCAGTCCACCCCACTTTACTCCAGTGTACGACACTCTACTCTACGATACTCTGCTCCACTCTATGCCACTCCACTCTACAACACTCTACTCCATTCTACAACACTCCACTGTATGACACTCTACTGTACGACACTCTACTCCACTGTACTGTACGAAACTCCACTCTATGATACTCCACTCTACAACACTCCACTCTACAACACTCCACTCTACAACACTCCACTCTACGACACTCCACTCTACGACACTCCATTCCGCTCTACAATACTCTACTCCAGTCCACCCCACTTTACTCCAGTGTACGACACTCTACTCTACGATACTCTGCTCCACTCTATGCCACTCCATTCTACTCCACTGTACTCTACAATACTCCATTCCACGATGCTCGACACTGCACTCAAGAACACTCCACTCCACTCTATAACATTATACTCTACTCTACTCCACTCAACCCTCTCAACGCCACTTGACCCCACTCTACGACACTCCACTCTACTCCACTCCACTTCTCTCTATTCTAGGACACTCCTCTCCAGTCTACTCTATGTCACTCTTCAACACGTCATGCCACTATATTCTAGGACACTCTATTCCACTCTACACCACTCCACTCAATGACACACGTCCACTCTATTCCACTCCACATTACTCTACTTCCTCCATAACATTCCATTACACTCTACTCCACCCTGTGGTACTCTACTATACTGAACTCTATGCCACTCCACTTTACAACAATCTACTCCACTCTATGCCACTCTGCATTACAACACTTTACTCCACTTCCCGCAACTCCCTCTATGCCCCTTTACCCCAATCTATGCCACCTGACTCTACTCTATGACACTCTACGTCCCTCCACTGTACGACACTTCTTGCCACTCCACTCGATGACACTCTACAACACTTTACTCCACGCTATGACGTTCCACTATACGACACTCTGCTCCACTCTACACCCCTCCACAATATGCTCCGCATCTGACTCCAATCTACGACACTTTACTCCCTCCATGACACTCCAAGCCCCTCAACCCACTCTACTCTATGCCACTCCATGCCACTCCACTCTACTCTACAGCACACCACTCTACTCCAAGCCACTAACGTTTAGCCATGCTAAACAACTGCAACGCTGGTGCATAATATGGCTAAACACATTGGCAAAGCTAATAGCTGTTGCATAGGCGTGACCTATTGGCTTTACCAATGTTTTTTTTCCCTTGGTAGGTGGAAGCGAATTTCACGAAATGCAGTAGGAATTGACCCAGGGCTTCATTTGTAAAAAAAGGAGTGACGGGACTGAAGTTAGGAGCTGGCAGCCAGTGCAATTAAACGTCGGCACACAGAAACCAGGGCTGGCAGTCTTTACTCTACCACCAGACACTCCATTCCCCCTTTTCTCGCTCTTGTAGGTTCTTGCTTTCTCCTTTCATGATGATTTTCCTGCCTTTCTCTTCCTTTGCCTTCCCGATCTGTGTTTCCCCTTTCTTGTACTCGGTAAGCATCTGATGCAGGGAAATAAGTTCTGGTCCCCAAAAATAAGCTTTGTGGCCCTCACAGGCAACCACCGGCTTAAATTAAGCACTGAATTCACTTCTGCGTACTATGGAATAAAAAACAATAGTGGTCAGTAACAATGTTTCACCAAAATCACAGCATAATTGACATAATATGCCCTTTCTTCTCTGATGATGTCACACAACAATTGCCCATGTGGAAAGCCATTAATTGTTTTTGTGAAGTCATGACTAAAAACGTGACAGTGATACTAAGCAATTACAAAAGCTAAACAAGCAAACAAAAGCTATAGGCATACTTTATAACCGAAGATCACTTGTCAGAATGTATAACAGGGTGCAAAGAAACCCATAGAGGCTGCAAGTCTATATAAGGCTAGCAATTGCCACATGTGGCAAATACCAAATTATGATCCTGATGGCGGAGTACATTTTGTTTTGTGCTTGAGGTATGTTAAGGGCACAGAGATGACTCAATATCGCCTTTCTTAGATTTTTCACAGCAACAGAAAGAGACAAGGGGGCAGATGTAGATAGTATTTTACTGGGACGTTTTCGACCGGTAAAATGCATTTTTCCATGTACAGAAGGCAAAATGTGACTGTAACTTGTTACCGAGTCGCATTTTGCTTTTGCGATTCGGTGATAGGAAGGGACGTGTTTAGGGCATCCCTTCCTAATACCGAATAGCACTGCTATGTATGAATGTTTTGAAACCGGGAATGCGGTCGCAAAAAACAGTCACAGTTATCACCAACTTCAAGTTGGTGGTAACCCATTTGCAAACGAAAAGGGGTCCCCTTTATGAATGGTGCCGCCAATAATCCTATGGACCACTGCCTGCTCTTAAAAAGTGAAAAAGTAGCTTTTTGTTTTTATTTTTGAAATGCATCCCGTTTTCCTTTAAGGAAAACGGGCTGTATTGCAAAAAACAAATAGTGCTCTATTCAAGAAGCAATCACAGAAATGGTGGTCTGCTGACCCCAGCAGGCCACCATCCCTGTGATTGTAGCCATTCACAATGGGTCGCAAATTGCGACCTACCTCGTGAATATTGATGAGGCAGGTCCATACGACCCACTGCGAATCACTAACAGTGTCAAAAACACTGTTGTACATCGCAGTTTGTGATTTCCTAATAGCAAATAACTAAAATTCGCTATTAGGAAATCGCAAATACTTGATTTGGTACATCTGGCCCAAGGTACCGGCAGTGCAGGATGACATCACCAAGCCTATACTTGTGCAATTAAAGCGTTGTGCTTACAGGCACGATGAGAGCTACATAGTAAGGGTCATATTCATAAAACCATTTGTGCCTAAATTGAGTTTAGGTATGAACAAAGTGGGCCACTTTGAGGATTTTGTTGTTTTTTAGGCGTGTACATTCCATTTCTGATTGTTAAATAACAGAAAAGGAAGAATAAAGGTGCTGGCAAACGAGGGACAGGGGAGATCTTTGGCAATTTAGTGGATACCCTCAAATGTTTGGTTTTGTGGATATTCACCAACCTTTCCAAAAGAATTGTATCTATTTGTAAAATGTATTTGTGACTCGAAATTTCACAAATCAAGGGGAAAAAGTGTGCAAAAAAGATGATAAAACAACCTAACCATATTCAACAGCGTTATAGACGAAAAGATTTCTTTACAGGGGAAAATATGTTACGGTTGTAAAATGTATGTGTATATTTTTTAACCCCTTCCCTGCTCATGACGGAACCACTCCGTCATGAGCCACGGTTGCGCTGTGCTCATGACGGAGTGGTTCCGTCATGCTGCGGCCGTTGGCCGCCGCTCCGCCCACGCGGCGCTAATACCCCGCCTGTGCGGGCGATTAGTTCAGTGGGCGGAGACGTGACGGAACCACTCCGTCATGAGCACAGCTCAACCGTGGCTCATGACGGAGCGGTTCCGTCACGAGCACAGCGCCACCGCGCTGCCCCCAAACCCCCCCCAGTGCCGCGGCGGAATTCCTGCCGCGGCGAAGGTGTTAAAGGGCGACTTTGCAGTTTGAGAATCATAATAAACAATATATTGGTTGGTAAAATATTAAAAAGATGTATTTAAAAAAATAAAATAGCAATGAACAGGTGGATTGTTATCAGAAATCTGCCTACTTTCGATTAGATGTTACTTACGTGTGATTTCCAGGCGTATGTCTAGGATTTGGGTGAGTCCCCAAGAAGCAGTATTCTGATATGAAAGTAGCTAAGTATGAATTAACAATCTAGAGCTTTCACACAAACTTTTTGTGAATTTGGTCCTGTGTACTGATCCTGGTTTTCTAAATGTTTTACAGAAATGAAGAGCTACGAGTTGCCCTTCGGGGCAGTGGCTCGTGAGCAGCCCTGCATCGAGACCATGAGGGACATTGTACTGCATGGCCGGGGGCGGCCAGAGATCCCCAGCAGCTGGTTGGTGCACCAGGTAACAAACATTATCAAGAAGGGAAAAAGAAAGGAGTACATAAAAATAGTCAGTCATTCATGGTAACTCCTGAAAAGTTAAGAAGAAAAAATACGTATCGCTGACGTAAAACAAATCTCATATCGCTTGAAGCCTACATCACATCTTACGAACGATGCAAGCTTGATCATGCTACGTTTACCCATGAAATTGATCCAGATTTGATACCTTAACTTCCATGGAGCTACCACTGGGATTTTGTGAAGTTCTGCCTCAAACACTTTGCAGGACAGAAAAGTAAATATTAACAGGGGGAGGAGGTGGCGGGATGTAAAAGGGTAAATCTTTTTCCCGAGCAACCAGGACTCCACAGCCATAGGCTTCTGGGTCTGAGTAGATGCCTGTAGGGTCAGGGTTTACCCATAGTTACATCTCCCAAGTAAAATTGCTTTGTGGTTGAGTGCAAGTCTAAGGTCTTCACATTCACTTCCAATCGAGCACCATTGTTTATGTATGGCTGTGTTCCCTGCCCTGTATGTAAATGTTAAGCTTGTTTTCTGAGGGCAATGAAGTCAGTGCAACCTTCTGTGGGTTGCAGGGTCAGCCCCAACCCAGCGGGGTAGGAGGAAACTCAACAATATGTCTTTACTCGGGATTGAAGAAGGAAGCAAGCGTTATGCTTAGGGCACGAGTCGGGTGTACACTTGGGTACATGGCGTCCACCCACTATTTTCACAGGGTGGACCCCGTCCCCCCTGCCAAGAAGTTGGGCCCACAGAAATATGTTGAACTTGTCCCAGTGTCATTTTCAGACACCTGGACACGTTCAGCAGCTACTGCACGTTGTCTGCTTTTCATTCTCAGCAGAAACGAGCAGGCACTTAGGGGGCTTTTTTACACCTCCAGCTGTGCCAAAGGTAAAGGCAGAAGTTAAGGGGCCACCAGGCCTCCTATTGATCGAGCATGGGATGGGAGGTGGCCTGGAACCTCTCAACTGAATGCAAATGCACAGGGGAGGAAACAAAAGCACAAAGCTTGTTATCTTTTCACAGCTACTTAAGAGATTCATGCTTTTGACTTTTTTTAGTCCCTGTATATAAGTGCACGCACTGTAAGAATGTCAGCTGGGATGGTCTGTCCCAGTATTTACACAAATAATAATATCAATAGCACTATTTTATTTCTTTTATAGCGCGACTCATCCTAATGCAGAGTCTTCCAGTGAAGTCACTTCCTGTGATGCCATGTGGGATGTAACGCGTCGTGACGTCATGTGCTGTGTTGGCACGCATCATTATGTCACTTGCATACTGCCTAACTTGGTCATTCCCTCCACTTCTTTTAATAGGACTTGTGCCCTAGTTATGCTGCAGGCCCAGAAACAATGACGGTCTCCCACAAGACAGGACCAAGTTGCTGGTGGGGTGCTCCCTCCGCACCCGCCCTGTGTGACTTTTGTCCTGCGCATCCCATCATAGTAGGCAGGGAGCAGATAAATCTCATTTTTGAGGACGACTCTGACATCTTTGAGACTTATCCTTGCTCATCCAGGTTATGCTGCATAAAGGGGTTGGGTGCAGTACGGCCTGCTTGCAGGAGATGCCTGGCAGCCAACCACTGCCACTTCTGGCCCAAGGTTGAAGGCCATGCACAATGGGGTTTGGGCAAGTAGGGCCCTGAGGCCAATTCCTGCTCTAAGGCCGTGTCAGCAGAAGTTGGGCACAGTGTGAGGAGGATGCATAGACCGGCCACGTGCTATGTCCAACAGCCAACTTTTGCTGCCCAGGATGGTGCCATGTGCAGTGGGCGTTGGGTGCATGGGTTCTTGCGCTTCGAGCCTGGTTAGGTCCTGTGGCCACGCTCCAGTGCACATGGCAGGAGGCCAGGCCGTGCTGCCGATCCCCACGAAGCTGTAGGCTGCCCCCTCCGCCGATAGCATCCCCGCTGTTTCCACTTCGTGACCTGACATCTTTGGAATCATTTTCCACTGTGGAAACCCACGGGTGGGGGAGGGAGCAGCGCTGAATGGGCGTGACTTGAGCTTAAAGCTCTGTTTTAGCTAGCAGAGGAGCAACAGCCCTTCCTGCCAACAGCATTCATGCATCTGGTGCTTTCCATATGTCCTGGGGAAACAGTAAACCCCTCAGTGTTGACCACGCGTTAATGTTTGTTGATTGGGCGGCCATATGAACAGTGGCAATACCACCTGGCATCGAGGCCTGCTCTCACCTCTGTCGGTCACCATGTACTACGTGTTTGTTCCACGCAGTCACCGAACGTGATTCGTGGTAATGGAGGAAGGGACAGTGGAATGGCACGGGCAGGCTAGGTTGAGGATTTCTGCCACTCTCGTCAAAGGTTTCTTCTGTTACCCAGAAGGGACATTGTAGTGCATGGCACTGGTGCGCCTGTTCATGCGCAGTAATGCCTTATGTGACCTATCCTTTCTCTGGCCACATATCTTCAGCATCAGAAAATGATAATATATGCAACAAATGTGACTTCAAAATACAGCTCATAGTTGGCTTGTTGGTCATATCATACTTTACAATGGAAACTGATTGAATCAGAGTACTACTGGCAGCCCCTGCCCCTTAATTGAAGGTCCTTTTAAGGCATCTCTTGCTGTATTGCGCCATCTCGTGGTGGTGCTTAAGGCTGCAGCCTTGCTTTGCCATGTGGAAGTGCTGAGCGGCTATTTTAATCTCTGACGATGAGTGAATGCTCTTTAGTAAGAGTGATTGCAATCATGAAACAGCTGGCCTGTGCTGTAGTTTTTATGGACGGCAGTGCATGTTACTTTAGAGAAACTAACAGGGCACTGCCTTTATTTAAATTGTTTACTAATCATTCTTAAAATTAGGGCGGGGCTCTTCCTCCTGTGGACAGCACCAAACAACAGTAGAGTCATTCAGTACACGATCAGGAAGGGAGGATGCTGGGAACTGAAATCTGCGTGCCAGCTTTTTAATCGCATCTTTTTTATGTTTATAGGCGCACATTTTTCAGGCCAGCACATGAGATTTAGAAGAATTACAAGGAAATGTGTTTTATGTTGCAGACTGGAATGTGTATTCCAAAATATTACATTTAATGATACAAATTTAGGGCCTCATTTATGAAAACTGTCACCCTGCTGCGACAAAACAGCGATGCAACAGTTTTCACTGCACCCTCCTTGCGAGACGATGAATGCGCCATATTTAATGCACGGTGCAAGGAAAGACAGATATGTCATGTCAGGAATCATGATATATCCTTCGGCGCAAAAGTCACGCATTGCTGGAGTTGTGACATAAGCATGACGCAGCTCCAGCAATGCATGGGGTAGGCCTGTACCTATGGCACTACGTCACTCTGCCATAAGGTAGACATATGGTTTTGACGCAGTGGCATCCTAGAAGTGTCACAGTGAAATCTTATAGATTTCCCTGCAACACATCTACGAAGCTTTCTTGCGGGGGAACGTCCACCCTGCATCCATTATACCTGGCGCAGGTATAATGTGGCACAGGGCTTTACAAGGTGACGCATCTGCCTAAATGCGTCACTTTGTAAATATGGCGTAACGTGGAACATTGTTTACGCCACCACTGCGTCATGATAAGTGACTCAACGGCGGCGCAAAAGTGTTGCAAGACCCTCATAAATAAGGCCCATAATGTTTTATCGTCACTATAGAAGCAAAGGATTATGAGTAGCAATCAAGGCACAAGGGAAGAGTAGACGCAGAGGGACGGCATCCTTCTGCTTTTTTCGATCTGGGATGCCATCCCCTTTAGTCTGAGGCAGAGGGAGGAAGGGGCGATGTCCACTGTATGGCGAGCCGAACAGTGGCGTCCCTCTGCGCCACCCAGCCATGGCTACCAGCACCTGACATCACAGAATGCAATCACAAACTTGCTCAGTGTGGCCCCACAAACGTGCCTTTCTTTTTACTTCTCAGGCAGCACTCACTCTATTTCAGAGGGACTCACTTGGAGCTCTTAACTGCATGCAAAAGGAACATTCGGTTTTACCATTTGGTCGCTGTATTCAGTGGCATCAGAGTAACATGTACTGTGCAGGAAAAGTCACGGGAACAGGTGAATAAATATTAAAACGGTTATTAGATGTTTTAACTGAATCTCAGTATTGCTTCTTAATTCTGAAACCAAAGTACTTTTTGTTTGTTATGCTGCTTCCTCCTCTCTCCAACTTGAGGGTCCTGCAGCCACACTGCAGGGATACAAATATGTTCATAGCAGGTACCGATGTCTCATAAAGCCGAACATTTGAATTCCTAGAGGTTTAGGCCTGTTATTTCAGGAATCTCCTGGCCATGCCCCACATGATGCAGACCTAGTCACTCTTTGTACCCACGCCTGGGGGAAATCACACTACACAACTGAGCCTGCAATCTGGCCACAACAACGGAGCCAACCCGTACCACGGCGGCGGCTGTAGGTTCATTAACATTACAGTATAGATCGGATACAGAAGGAAGGGCATTAAATACATCATCCGCCCCACTTATGCGTAATGGTGCATGTTATATTCAAATTCCTAGTCGTTGTGTATTCCAGCCTACTGAGAGGACATTTCAGAACCCCGGGGAGTTTTGTGTTTGCTTTACTTGTTTTTTGTTTGTTTTTAAACAAACTATATTAGTCATTTCATAGTATTATACATCTCTTTACATATCATGAAAACCTAACAGCTCTATTACATTACTTCGATGAATGGATCCCTAAACTGTAATCCATTGAATTATCATTTAGACATACATGTTACGCCAACACAATTCACGGCTATTCTCGCCTCCTCTTGACTATTGGGGTGTCCTTCTTGAAGGGTCCTTCTGTTTACTTGACAATCTATTGGTACTATTATCCTAAACTTTTACATCTTAGTCTCCTAACTATAGAACATCCATCAACTAATTACCTCTCTCCCTCCCCTCACCCTTCCCCTAGGCGTGCCTTGTCATGATTTTTCGCTATGGGTTATACCCCATATGGGTTTTATTTTGTTGTTTCGTCAAGTATTGGTCTAGGAACGATCTTGTTACCTCAACAGGTTCATGTTCATTCATCTTCACCCTCTCCCTCCGCCCCGCTTTGCCCTTCTGCTTCTGTTATGTTCGCGGGGTGTTTCAATAACTCCACTAGCGCTTCCAAAGCCCTGGCTGTTTCCACAGGACCTCTGCCCCATCTAGCTTCCCTCAATCTTACCTCCCCTTTGTATGTTGCTCACTTTGTAAATTCTTTTTTGCACCTTTCGATTCCAGGTCCCCTCTGAGTTCTCCAATTCCTAGTAAGTTCTCGTTTGGTGATCAGGAGGCCCTGGTCCTGGAACTTACTTGTTACTTTGACTTTGGATGTGTGGGGCAACCAGTGTAAAAGACAGTAGCCTGGCGTTACCTGTACTTCTTTCCCTGTTGTTTCTGCTAAAAGTGTAGTCCCTTCACTCCAGTAGAGACCTATGGCCGGACAATCCCAGAACATGTGTTTAAAGACAGCATTTACTCCTCCGCAGCGAGGGCAGAGGGCTAGTTGCGTCCCAAAGTGCCAATGTATATGTGCTGGTGTGAGGTATGCTCTGTGTAGTACATAGAAGTTTATTAATTGGAACCTGGCCTTTCCTGTGACCTTTGTCATTCTTTCCACTAGCGTATCCCAAGCTTTCTCTTCGATCCTCTATCTATTTCTCTCGCAGTCGAGTGAGAGCAGGCAGTGTTTCATTCCTGAGTCGTCTGTAATAAGCAAGTAACTGCTTTAAAAATTCCAGAAGCTGACACCACATACTGGCACCCCCCACCCCTCTCGTAGTCAGTGATTCTGAGAAGCCTTCCCCTCAGTGCTTCTTTATGGCCTTCGTGAGGGCATTATAGAGTACAAAGTGACCTCTGGGTATATCACATCTCTCACTAAAGTGGTTGAAGGGGAGGAGGGCACCGTCCTCATTTAACATACCTATAGTGTTTACTCCTGTCTCAGTCCAGATTTCTAGGACTCGTCAGTCCCCTCCATGCGGTAGCTCCTTACAGAAGGATAGTGGTATCTCTGGGGCATATAGTTTTTCACTCTAGATCTCTGGTCGTTCCTTAGCCAGCATCTATGTATCACTTTAACTTCATTGGTTTCCTCTCCTCTCTTTGCTGGCAGTCGGAGCACTATATTGGATAAGACTGTCAGACTAGGGACTGCGTCCTCTGGGTGGACCGTTCCTCTCACCCTTCCAGCTACCCACTTCGTGAGCTACTGCAATTGTGCTGCTAGATAGTAGAAAGCAAAATCCGGAAGTGCTAGTCCTCCTATGGCACTTGGTCTTGTTTTTTTTAAAATTCTTTTTATTGACTTTTTCTTTAGAAACATATAGTTTTCCATATTATTGACATAATTACATGATCATCATCAGGACATTCAATTCATGCCTGTTAGGTAGAGCGGGGGCTACTGCAATGCCGGAGCCGCCATTGCAGCAGCCCCCGCTCCCACGCCCAAGTTCCCCCTAATCGAACTTGCTGGCTAATAAGGCTCTACCTAACAGGCATGAATTGAATGTCCTGATAATGATCCACCTATTTTCTCAATGGATCGAAACAACACTTTAATACACCTTATACGTCGAAAACCTTCGTATATTTCGCTGTAAAGGTGTTCCTTGCGATTTGTTTTTTATGACACTGTGAATTGTCTATGTGTAATAAACCAAAAAGCTTTGCCTGAGCCCCCTGTTGTTCTTTTTCCCCCCTGTTGTGTACTCTACTGGCTAAGTAGGACACAGGCTTGTGTCCCATTTTATGTATTACTGTGTAACTATTGTCTTTATTGCTTACAAGTAAATATCAGACCTCTGTCCGGCTGGACATGTCCACTTAATATAGCAACGATTGGGTCTATATTCATTGCTTGGTTTCCTATTTTGTACCTTTCTAGGGACCTCTGTTGTTTAAAATAATTGATTCCCAAGGTCCCTGGTCGACTGTTTTTGGGTCCCTTTATTGTTTTAGAATAGGGAAACAAAGTATGCATATGATCTATGCTATACATTCAGGATTATTCTCCACTGAGTATACATGTCTACATATGGCACGATCATTTACTCACTACGATCTACATGGAAAAAGCCATAATATACACATAATTAAAAACAGAAAAAGACGAAAGAAAGGAAAAGCAGACAGAGCTCTGAAACGACTCATGCCCATAATACCATGTAAAGGAAACTTACTTAAACAACTAAAATGTAACTGCCAGGGGTCCTCGCACTCCTACGGTAATGAGAAAATACACATCAATTCTCTAGGTAGGGAAGGGGGGGAGGGGACGGGGGGAGCGACGAGGGAAGGGGAACACCACTCAACAGACGGGGGGCAGGGCTCTCAGTCTCAAACATTCATGACGCTCTAATCCTCAGACTCCGCCGATTCATCCCCCACGGCGTGATCCGGCACATGTCGAGTCTCCCAAGCCCGAAGAATGTTTCCCCACGGTTCCACATATTGCCGGCGCCTTTTGGTAATCCTGTCTTCTGCAATCAGGGCCCTTTCCTCCGCTCTAGCCCAACATGAGACATCCGCTTCCCATGACGTCACCAGTGGTGGGTGTTTGGACTTCCAGCCAAACGCTATTCTTCTTTTGGCCAAGAGGAAGGCCAGGTCAGTAAACCTATGTCCCAGCTTACGGGCTTTAGGTCTCGGAAAGAGGCCCAGCAGACAAACCCCGGGAGTACACAACAGATTATGGGACAACACCTTATTGACCATATCCACTAGCCCTTGGTCTTGTTAGTGTGGACCATGCCACTCACCTTCTACCCTTCCCCCATATAAATGATATCACTAGTGATTGCAGATAATGAAGGGTTCCCACTGGTATCCACACAGACAACACCCCAAAGAAGTATAATAATCTTGAAAGAGCCACCATTTTCAGCAGAGCTATCCTCCCCGCAACCGACAGGGGTAGTGCTCCCCAAAACATAAAAGACGCTTTTAGATCACTAATTGCTTTCCATACTTTGCCTTCCAGTCCGTCTGCCCTTTCGTAATAAATGGCGACTCAAGTAATGACGGCACCTGCTTTCCCAGGCCACCTCCACTGCTAGCCATGGCGTCTCACACTCTGCCTTGGTAGGGAAGAGGCATGATTTCTTCCAATTAAGTCGTAGGCCTGATACGTTTGCCAGAGCTGTTAACAGCTCACCTGCTTAAATTAGGTCATATCCTGCATTCCCCAAGAATAACAGCAGATCATCAGCGTATAGAGCAATGTGTTGCATACGGCCCATCCCCTCTAATCCTCTATAGTGATGACCCATCCTGACTAATTGCCAGTGGCTCCATGGCCGGAGCAAATATCAATGGGGAGAGTGGGCATCCCTGTCGTGTACCCCTCCCCACCTGATAAGCATCAGAGATCAGCCCCCCATCTTGACCCAAGCCCTAGACTCTGAGTACAGCAAGGATGTCCATTTTACAAATTTGAGACCCAAGCCAAATCTCTCCATTACTCTGAAGAGGTAGTAAGGCCTTTTCAATATTGACTGCAAAAATTACTGCTTCGTCTTTGTCATAAGATTCGGACTCCAAATTCCGCAGTAACCTCCGTATATTCATTGCCGTGTTGCACGTTGGGATGAACCCTGCCTGGTCTGTATGTAAAAATCTGTAATATGGGGAAGTAGCCTCATAGCCATGATTTTACTTAATACCTTGTAGTCTAAATTCAACATGGATAGCGGTCTATATGCTGTCTTGTCTGTCGCTGGCCTACCAAGCTTTAACAGCAGGATAATCAAATCCTCCCTCATCAAACCTGGTAGAGACCCCTTCTGTTTTGCTAGGTTATATACTTCCACTAGACTCGGCCCTAGGATGTCTACATACTGCGAATAAAACTCTACCGGTTGGCCATCTGATCCCGGCGGCATGTTCCTGGCCATTGCTTTAATGGCCGCCCGAACCTCCGATTGTTCTATATCTCTTCTCAACGTGTCAGCAGCCCCCTCGTCAATAGTTAGCAAGTCTTGTGGCCCTATGAAGTCATCGATTTCAATCTGCGAGCACCTCACCTTGCTCATGTACAATTCAGTATAATATTTAAAGAACACCCTATTAATGTCCTGCTGTTTATATGACTCCCCATCTAGTTCATCCCTGATTTCAAGTATGGGCGAGCCTCTCTTAGCCGGATTTGCTAACCACACTAGCATCGCTCCAGATTTATCTCTCTCTGCATGAGCTCTAATCATGTAATTTTTATAGTCAGAACAGCGGAGCCGCTCCACCTGCTCCGCTACTGCCTCTTTTGTCGTCAGCAGCTGCTCAAGTAGCTCCCTATGCTCCGGCCTTGCTTTCTCCAAGTCTCTAACCTGTTGTTCGGCTTTTAGTGTGTCCCTCAGAAGTGTCTTCCTAATTTTGCTTTACTTGCTTAAACTGAGATGTACAACGTGAGTTATTATAATGAGAGGTGTTTTAGTTAAATCCCTCTTTATAACATAAATATTGTTGAAAGCAGTCAACTTCCGTCATTAGCATAAAAGCGGGCTCACGGGTGCCTAAACTACCAGCACCATCTGTATTAGAAATATCAACCTGCTTTAGTCAGTGTATGTACCATTATCCTTATGCTCAGAGGAATGTAAATGTATTTTAAGGTTAAAAAAAAAAGTATTTAAAGAATTAAAATGCTGTAGTCAGTCACCTATCCATTAGGACGTTGAGTGATTATGCACACATATTCTTTACTGAGTTTTTTTACACAATTCAACAACTGAAATACATTGAAAAACTAGTCGTATTTGCTAAGGCCACAGGCAAACACCGCATAAAATGTTTAATAGGTTGGTGTTGAATTCACACTATAAATTCTGAACCAATCAGTTTAAACTTTACACTGTAAACGTTTACTGAAAAAAGCATATGCACTAGGAAAATCTTAAACTCTTAACTTCTGTATGTGCTGTGGATTCCTACCGATTCTTTGGATTCCTTCGGATTTAGATGGACAACTTTAATTACGTTTCACAAAGAATTGTGTGAGCAGAACTTATAAAACAATATTGTTCTTTTGCTTTTGAAGTGAGATCCAGACAATCCTCAAGGTTTTAATTCAAGACCCTTATTTATTGCCAATGGGAGAAAAGGGGTAATCTCATAGGCTCTGTTCACCCTTCTCGTCCCACAATGACATGGATTGTAATATTACACGTTAATCTTGTTGGACTTCAGTTCTTAAAGGCGGGAAGATTTGTGGAGATTATATTAATATTTAAGATTGCGCTTTTCCAAACTGATCGTTTATATCTGCCAAACTGCAAGTCATTAAAGAAACTGCATTATTTACTCAGATTAATATTTTTTTTTTGCTGACTTCCATGGTGAGAGGCTGCCAAAGCACAGCCACTGAGTGAATTTTGGACTTACAAATTACAAAAAGATCTTTGAACTATGTGCTGGTGAACCTAGCCAGGGCGTAACACAGCACTTTAACAGTTGTCTAGCAGGGCCCTTACCCAATCAGGGGTTATCAACTGCTGACAGAATGTCTGAGCTCTACTACAAATAACAGTTGGGGCACAAAGACTGAGGGGCTTATTTACAAGCCCCTTGCGCCGCCAGTACGTCACTTTTTCCCATATTAAAAGTGACGCACCAGCAGCGCTAGGGCCTTGTAAATAAGACCCTGAGAGTTCAGCCATGAACAGACTACTGGTGCTAGTGGGTCCCCGGAAAGGCTGTGAGGACGTGGAGATCTGCTGACAAGCAGTCCACAGCGGCGGCCCCTCCATTAGAGCAGAGGAGCGCCGCCCTCCTCCGACACCACCCTCAAATAAAAAAATAATAAAACGGGTTTTAACCCCGTTTTATAATCGTTTATTTTAATCCCCTTGGACCCGCTCCCCCCCCCAGGACTCTGACGATTCTAGGGAGCAGGTCCAGGGAGATGACACTGCTAGTAGGGGAGTGGTAGTACACTCCCTTCAGTGGACAGCCGGCCAAACTCTCATGTGCAGTGAAGCTCTCTCGAGCCGCAGCTGCATTGCGGGAGAGCAGCCACAGACTCCCAGTCAGCCTGGGAGCGCAGGTTGACAGCGCTCAGGCCTATCCTGACGCTGCTTTCATGCAGCTCCAGGATTGGCCGCAGTGCAGGCTGGGAGCCTGTGCCTAGAAGAAGGTAGAGCGTGATGCAGCGGGTGGCGGCGTTGGCATTCAGGTAAGTCATTTTTTTTTTTTTGTCCCCTGAAATCCCCCCACCTCCCTCCTCTGGCCCACCTCACCACTTTGGCAGGAGACGTGCCGCTACTGAAGCAGTGCCTTTCCGGCCTTCCCTAGCCCTTAGTTCTAGGCTACAGCTCTGCGCAGCAAACGCTCTACATGCTGACTTTTTGGGGCATAGTTACAAAAAAATGTCAGAGCGCGGAGCTGTGCCAAAATCAGCGGCGTTGCTCTCAGAAATTTTTAAAACTCAGGGATGGGCCGTATTCACAGGAATACGGTGCACCCCTGTGTTTCCCTTATCGCTGGTGCAAAAAAAGCTGCCTACTGCCAGCACAGGCACCCTGCCGCCATGTTGCAAAGGTGCCTGCGCTTCATGGGCGATTGTTTATGTGCAGGAAGGAATACCTTCCTGCACATAAACAATCATTCATGGTGATTTGCTCTTTCTATATGTGCTGCAGAATTTAGCACACATGGAAAGAGCAAAAAAACGAGGAGAAATTAATGATTCCCCCTCGCATCACCATTCTAACCCCTGGTATTCCATGGTGTTAGAATGGTGTTTTTTATTGGTTTTACCTCAGCCTTGTAAATCTGGCCAGCATCAAAAAACAATGGGTGTTGCTGTGGAACGCCCACAGCGACACCCATTGCACGCCCCTTTGCTGCAGAGGCAGAAAGGGGCATATTTACAAGGTGGAGTTAAGCCATGTTAAGTGGCTTAGTGCCACCTTGTAAAAATGGGGAATAGCACTACGCCAATGGAGAGTCAAAAAAAAGTGACGCTGTGGTGGCGATTGGGGCTTGTAAATATGCCCCTTTGTGTCTGCCTCTACTTAAGAAGCATAGGCGATCATATACCAGAGCCAATCAGAAAGAGAGCAAACATCAGAAAAAAGGTGCCATTGTCTAGCACGGTGTACTGCGAAGGCAAGTGTACACTGTACACAAGCTAGGTTCTGCTGCTTGCTTCCCGGAAGCGCTGGCTTTGATGATGGGCCACAGCAACCACACCACAGAGTGGGCCTGTGTGCGTACTTACAGCGGGTTAGCACTGTCCACAATCACTGCAAATTCAAGCTTGAGTGCAGGGAGGCAGAGACCTTGTTGTGTTGTTAGGTGGACCAATCAGAAGAAGGGGATGAACAGGGAGGCTTCTGGGTTGGCCAGGCAGCCGCAGCCCATGCAGGTAAGAGCGGTGGGGCTGTGTGGTGGGTATTTTAACAGACAAAGACGAGGGAAAATTAATTATTTATTTAATTTTCCCTCGTCATCGTCTGTCGAAATACCCCCCATATGGCTCCACCGCTCTTACCTGCATGGGCAGCAGTGGTGGCTAGGGTGCTTTCCACTCTGAAGGCCGTGGGATACTATCATGGACTTGGCGCTTTATTTGCCGGTAGAAATTGTAGGTGTCATTGTATTTGATGCCTTACATGTTTGGGGCAACTGTACACACTGCTGTGGCTGCTGTGACAGCCACTCCAGTGTGGCAGGTAGTGAAAGTGGCATGACTGAGGCACTTCAAGCGCTGAGGCAACTGAGCAGACTGTCGTACTGAGGACAGTTTCATAGTTAAGGTGTTTTCAATATGTGGACGTTCTGGATATAAACTTGGCTATAAATACTGGGACGGTCGTGGGTATTTGGTGTGTTATTTGCTGAGTGAATTGTTGGCACAGACACTGCCGCTGTGAGGAATACTGGCACACACACAGAGAGGAGTAGTGTGTAGGGTTCTCTTTGAGAGAGGTGGCACGTGCTCAGTGAACAAATACTGCCCTCACTCACAAAATTGAGACATGCTTCATCATCGGGCTTGCTTCAAAACACCCCTGCGCAGACCAATGCCTGGGGTGGAGCAAAAGGGAGGGGAAGACAATACAAACATGAAAAATAATATATGTAATGGGTTCTGGGATCACCGAAAGAAAAAGTGCAGTGAAGGTTAAAACTAGTTCAGTGGTATCTTACTGAAATACTGGCACCTGTACTGCCAGGTAGAAAGTACTCAAGTGACACCTTCATTCTGGCATCATGAATTGTGGACTCTGTCCCTTTCTCTAAAGACCATCAAACATCTGAGAATTGGACTTTATATATTGGTCGGGTTCCCACAGTTCTATGTATGGTTGTGCCCGCTTGCTTTTTCAAGTTAAACATCTTGAGACAGACTCCTCTGCGCTACCAAACCCCCACCTGTGCATCATGCATAACCAGTCACAGGGCCGGCTTTAGGGCAGTGCGACTGGTGCAGCCGCACTAGGCTCTGACCTGTGGAGGGGGCGCTGTGTTTAGCACTATTTTATGATAGGAGAGATGAGGGGCACTTTTGCAGCTGGGAGTGAGAGAATCCGAGGAGGCGGCCATGGGACGTGGGGGCGCCAAAAGAGATTGTTGCACATGGCGCCACGAGCGCTAAAGCCGGCCCTGACCAGTCACCACCGTTGTGGGCTCCAGGCAGGACCACCATAATGCTCCTTACGTGTCCAACCCCACAGTGTCATCGTCGGCAAGGGCTTCAGCATGTATTGTTGCAGTGATGGTGGAGCCCAGCATATTTGCCTCAGCCACGCCTACTCTGCTCTCCCTGGACACGCTCCTGGTTGCCTCTAGTCCTATTCAAGGTTCTCTGTCTTTTATACAATCCCCTCTTTAGTTCCTCCCCTCATTTTCGCAGGAGTAAAACCCACTGCAATATTCCATAGTGAAATGTTTGCTCCTTGACCAGGAGCGATTGCTTGTTCGCGGATTTAGAAAGCAGTGTAAGGGCAGATATTTCTCAGATATTCCTTCATATGTCAGTTTCATTCCTGGAGAGCCTGGGTTCAGAGTGCAGTGCAGTCAGAGTGAACATGTGGCCTCAGCAGGGCTCTCTGCTTGGGACAGTATGTTCTTCTGTTTTTCTTTACACAGATTAAATAAAATCTTTTCTTTACAAAAAAAACATCCGTTTTGTGAGAGCATCATGTCTTTTTGTAGAGAACGGTTTCTATTTTCCACTCCCCTGCCCAAAGGGCTGTTGTGCTGCTGCCTGGAAAATCTGCAGAGTTTGCATTTTGTTGTGCGTTGGTGGATAACCTTCGAGCGACAGGAAGCCACTGGGTTTGAGGAATGCCAACAATATTGTTTAAGAGCGACCTTCTGAGGAATCAGAAACCGCAAAACAACTTGTGAGAAATCTAGAACTCTTTGTCAATTGTGTAGAGTGTGCAGACTGTCTCTTCTTTCACAGCCAACTGAAAAACCTTCTCCAAGCTGTGATCCTCCACCCAACACCCCAAGTGCCAATGTGTGTGCAATCAAATGCATGCCCTGAGAGATGAAGACCCCTCCTCCTCCTGCAGAGCCAACATCTAGGAAGCCATCCTTTCCGGCCGAGGAGTCAACTGTGACTGCACCACTCAATCACTGCACTGCAAGTACCAGAATGCATTTCTGAGCCCGACAGATGGGTGCCAATCTAACAAATACAAAGACTCTTTATATATGGTGGCGTGATAAAAAAAAAATCCCTGCACTGCAAAATGTGATAAAAGGCCCCAACCTTTCACTTAGACTGCATGCTTTCAAATATACACTTGCCTTGAGCCTGCACTGAAGGGCCCTGTGTTACGTCACAAAATAAAATAAAATGATGGACGGAGTGTTGAAACTTTTCAAACACTCTTGCCCAGTCACAGATCTGGGTTTAATCTGTCTCCGTTTTGCTCGCCACGTCACCCCAGTTTGGACCCAGCCATATGCAAATCAGTCTTGACCCTGCTCCTCATTGGAACAGTCGAGCCCGATCTGCCAAGCCAGGTCCTCTCAGGACCAGAAACAAGCATCCTGAGACCTGGGACAGAGCCCATGCCACACAGTAAGTTTTAGGCACTCACTGGATGCTGCTATCACTCAGTTTCAGTTTCATACGTCTTTATTTCGATATTTGAATCATAAAAGACAAATACATAAAATATTGCAATTAACAATCAGACAAACTATTATCTAAAACATCTTTTTATAGATACTGACTTTAACCATCTCAGCAGGATGACAGGCTGTGCTAGTTCGCCCCTGGAAGTTAGAATCTCTGGCCTACAGGCTTTGCGGGGGAGCTACCTTACTAGCTCAAACATACCTCGTCGTCTTTATTTTCTGTTCATCAGCAGAATGACAACTTTATGTGCGCAACGTCTAATAATGTAAATGTAGAATATTATTTTACTGGAATAAATCAACTAAGAACATTTCCCGTAAGACAGCAAATACTCTTGACCTGTGCCACAAGGAACAATCATGTCATTTTAAAAGCACTTCTTGACGTTTGCATGAAATATTTAAACAAGCATTTGCAATGCAATAGGTCTCGCATTTACGCGAGTTTAAGCTATTGGCATTGTAAATGACAATGCCTTTTATTTGTTTTAGAAACGAAAACGAAAACAAAAATAAAAGGCATTGTTATTTGCAATGTCAATAGCGCATACTTGCGTAATGCGAGACCTATTGCATTGCAAATGCTTGTTTTATCAGTAGTTATAATTACTGTATTCTCGTAATATTTGATTAACGTTTGGTGCCCAACCCTCAAGGCATTGGAAACAATGACTTCTCAATTCAGTGGCATTGAGCCGACTTCATCCTCTTTACTTGCAGTTTGCACATTGGTTTCAAAAACGGATACCTTAAACAAGGAGGTGTGCAGCTGTCTGATAACAAGCAGTGGGGCTTGCTTCTAATTATAAAGAAAATGACGAGGTAAAAATGTGTTTGTATTTAGCTTCCAATGCAGGTGCTTATAGAAACTTTTGTGATGGCGTACACTTGTACAAATGCCAGTGCATCAGAATGTCGGTGGGCCAAGAATAACGGAAAGGCCTGAAGTGGACGGTTTCTGTGAGTGATATGCATAAGTGAATAGAATCATGTGATTGAGAAATGTGGTCCTGGTGCAGTTAATAATGCATCGATGATCCCAAGGCAAGCTGCCACCTGCTTTAATGTTTCTATGTTTTAAAGCTTATTTAATTGTCTCTTTTTATCGGCCTGCAGTTATTGGCAATTTGTGAAAGCCTACAGACTAAAGCCCCATGGGTCATAAGGAATAGTTATGATGACTACCCACCAGCATCCATGTTGTCAGCCATGTGAAGGTGGAACTCCTAACTGACTCTGACCGGAGTGAGCCTGTAACTTGCCTACTCTTTCTTCCGGGATCCGATACCTTGAACCCTCGTTGAAGCAGGCACCGCTGTCCTCTCTTAAAAATACAGGAATAATATTGACGACGTTTATCAACAGTTCCTCTGTATCCGTTCCTTTAGCCATTTAAATTGGAGTAGATTTCTGCGCTCTACCTTGAAACAGGCTGTCCCAAAGGAAGCAAGGCATTCTGGGTAGTGCAGGGGAAGCTGTTCACAAATATCTGTCAACGGACCACATCACGGATGTGACTTTCAGCTACTCCTGGTTTTCCAGCCAACAGCACCAAGCATGCTGGGATTTGCGAGTAACACTAATAGTGGATTAAGGGAAACTTGCGAGGCCCAGCTTTGGTAGTGCTGTTGGATAACAAAACTGAGACTGGCTTGCTGACGACCTGGGCAGAATGCCACCTGCTTCTGCACACACCGCATTCAGCAACAACATAGCCACCTTACTGCTCTAAGGGCAGAGGTTGGTGCAGTCTAGTTAACTGCGAAGTAAATGCTACGCTGTCTGTGGTTCTCTGCATATTTAAGGCCCACTGCTCTACTAGCAGGGTCTTTCATAGGAAGCTGATACCAGCTGTATTTTTAGTAGGATTAATTGGCAAAGCTGTCTTAGTAAGCACCATGTAAGGCAGATGTTATTGTCACAATTGAATCGGTGACTGTAAATAATAACAAAAGATTGCATACCACATTGCTTTTAAATGGCCACAGAATAATTAATATTGGTGATACACGACTGCTTGCCAAACGTAGGTGCCTGGGAGTACATAATCTTAGACGTGTACCTGTGCACCTACAAAAAGGGCATCGAAAGCCATGGCGCGTGAAAACACCAGAAACCAAGAGCGAAGAGGTTCAGCAAAAAGTAGTCAATTCCCAATCGAACCAAGACTGGGTACAAAAATGTGTTTTTACATTACTAAAAGCTAATGTGACTTCCTGAATGAGGTTAAACTGGAAATTTTGTGTAAAGACCAGGGCCACATTATAGAAATGGCGTACTATTCCATTTTGTACTGTGGTGTAGACCAGGGTAGGGCTGTGTATCACAGCAAATGTGCTGTTTCTTTCACAGGTGTAAACCCACTCCTTCAGTGGAAACAGTGCATTAGTGAAAATTGGACCCGCTGTTTGAATCCACCAGTCCAACTTTCACTGTGCAGATGACAAATGTCCACTTATCCGGTTATGGCCCCACCTGTAATACTAGAGTGCGCTGCTTGGTCAGGGGCGCTCACCATTTGCACCTTCAGAGCACTTTCTGTATTGTAACTCCCGATGTTTATGTTCAGGATAGTTCATAATCTAGTGAAAACAAGCACTCAGCAGCCATTTTTGTTTGTGGTTGTTGCAACAATCGGGTTAAGATGAGGTACCCTAAAATAGCCTATGAGAAAGCCATATTGAAGTCGGGCAATTGTGCAGAAAGCTTGCAGCTTCCATTTTCTATTCATCACCTTTACCTATTTCACATTTTCTGGGCTGGTGCTTGACATCTGGAATCAAGACGGCTGATTGGTAGTAAAACATTGTGAACCTGAATCGTAGTCCTTATTAAAAACTGCGGTTTTCCAACAGATTGGATAGTGAGGTTCGCCATTTGGTTTAAATTATCGAAAGTGCTTAAGTCGGAGTCCCCGGCTTCCAGTAATTACCCAGCGTGGGACCCCTGATTCCAATAATCATTCAGTGGGTGTCCCGGAGTTCCAGTAATTAAGTGGGGGGTCTACACAAGACAAAAGGTTAATAACCGCTGCCTTATAGTGTAGCATTCAACCTGACAGTTAATGGTATTTGCTGTTGGTCGGGTATGGAGCACTAAAGATTCACTTCAATAGTACGTTCAAGGTTCATTATTGGAAGAACACGGTCCAGGAAAAAATCTAGTTTTATGTTGTGAAACTATCTTTGATCACAAGAGGGCAATGTTGTACTTGTATTCATACAGAAATACGACTTCATGCGAAAATATTTAGTTCAAGTTTAAAAAGCTCATGCTCAGATTTCTGTGGCACAAAGTTAAACAACACTGGCAAAAATGCAAGCAGGAAGTGGGAAAGGAAGGGGGTGGCAAATGGTGTGCACTTTCACGGCCGCTTTGATGTCCTCAGTGGCCGCACGGCTCACTGAGGACATCAAAGCGGCCGTGAAAGTGATCAGGCAGGCTGCCAAATGGTGCGCGCGCCCGGCGCACATGCACTGTATTTGGAGGCCTGAAAAGCCCTAGTTTGCACTTCCAGATCCCCCTTTTACAAAAGCTCTCGCGAGAGCAGCGCTAAAGCGCTGGCTCAGGCGAGAACTAAAAAGTGGCACGCAAATACGTTTGGGGAAGCGAAAGTTTACTTATACTAATGTGATAGATTTCCATTCCTAATACTTTCCTTCGGAAGGATTTGTAAAGAATATGTTTTGGCGCCACCTGCTGGGTAGGACTGGCAGTGAATAGAATAATTTCTTAAAGGCTTTGTTTCTTTTACTCATCCAACAAGCATTGGCATAGCCAATAGGTCTCGCCTTTGGGACATTATAAGTGTTTAGCCATGCAACAGCTGATGTTGTTGCACCAAGGAAATTGTGCTGCATAACCAAATACTTATAAGGTCCCAAAGGCGAGACCTATTGGCTATGCCAATGCTTGTTGTAGAATGGATGCACAATGGCTTGGTTAGAGAATTTGATGAGAAAAGGCAGGCCCGTAGATTGTAGTATCACCATCAACACCCCAATGGCAGTCAGACAATTGCAGGGACCTGCATTCACAATCACAATGTAATTTACAGAACAAAACCTACACCATGGCCAATCAGAGTGCAATAATTACCAGGTGTCTATCAAACTGAATGTGATGTAGGATCGCTCCACTGATGAATGTAAGATGCAGCTGTTGTGTAAGTGCCTAGAACCAGAGTCAGCATGGCTTTGCTGAAGGTGCCAGAAGCAGCAAAGGAGAAATTGAGTAAAAAATGGCTTTTGTTGGTGTACAGGTTTGTGGTGTGCCCACATGTGTGTGCATGTGTGTCTGTGTGAAGCAGACTGATCATGGGACTTGTCTTGTGTTCCTCTTGCCTGGAAGCGTAATCTTCCCCCTGGCATCTTGGGACCCACTGTGGCATCTGTTGGTCCTGATACAACATACAAGGGATATAACTAGCGCATCGACAGTAATACATTGCATTCTATATTCATCCCTGGCATGGTGGAGCCCATCCCTGGCTTAAGGTTCGCACTGGAAATGGTGGCTATTCTTGACATATTCCGAGCATCTTTCATATGATGGTGCCTACACCTGGCATAATGCTGGCCATCCATGCATCCTGTGACCATACCTGACATTTGGACTCGGTCCTTGGCAAGCTTGTGGATTATGGCATTAAGGTGCCTGCCATGGCATATTTTAGGCATTCTCTGGGGGCAGTCCTGGCAAAATCGTGGGAATCCCTCTATTATTATGGTCCAACATAAGCATGAAAGTCAGTGTGTTTGTGTGGCAGTAGGCTATGATACCTTGTCTGTGTTGTGGCACAGATAAGGCGTGTATGGGCACATTGATGCATGATAGCGTGCCAAATGTTTCTAGTTAAGTTAAGGTGAGTCACCCACTATGCATACTCCCATCCATATAAAATAGTTAATCTCCTTTGACTTGAAAGGGAGCATACGCGCCAAAAAATCTGACTTCGGCCCTCTTGGAGTCTCAACAGCTTAAAATGTAGTTTGATAACTGTGTGGGGGGAACTTGAGCACTTAAATAAACACAAACTTTTTACATGTGGGTGACACATGTCATGGGACGCATTTGTAATTTGGGGCATACCTGCTAAGTGCCCCCCAGGTCATGTGTGAAACCATCAACCAGTCCAGCTTTTAGGCCAACATCATGCTGGGATATTTATTAGAGCGCCACTTGAAAACTGCATATCTCAGAATGCAACGGGTCCTTAGCTAAAAACCTAGGACTTTCTGTAGGTGTCACCGATGTCATGGGGGACACGTCGACCCCCGGAGTGATGTGCAGTGCATCACACAACATTCCCCAGCGTGCTCCTCACCGCAGGGTAGCAGGAGGTCACAGTGTCACTGTCGGGTTTGTTGAGAGGTCCGGGGCCGCAGCCCCCTCCCTCCGTCATGCACAGCTCTCTACCCACTAACAGCCAAGATGGCGGCGGAAGAGTACATGAGAAGTGCAGGCACTGACAGCTCCTGAGGTGAGGAGGGGGCCGTGAGGGAGGGTCAGGTGCCGGAGGATGTGGAACTCCCTGGGCCGGCACTGGGTGGTACAGGACACAACATTACTACACCCCCTTGCCCGCGAGCAGCGGTGGATGACTATGGTCAGTCTAACGGTTCCAATCTCCTGACAGGAAGAACATGCACTCCGGGAAGCTATGGTTGGGGGGTGGAGAGTGACTAGGGGATGAGAGAGTCTACTGGCCCCCAAAAAGAGGTGCTACAGGTGGTCCGTGTTTAGAGAGTGTTGGCATCCCCCACACAGCGTGAAACAGAGAAGCCAGAGAGGGAGCAAGTCAGACTAGAGTGCCAAGCGTCTAGGGGTGTGGGTAAGAGAAGAGGGTGAGCGCAGCCGTGGGATGTAAGTGATGGGGTTGCTAGCAGGATTTAGAGGTAGTGAGAGATCGCATGAGGAACGCAGCCAGAATGGGAAAGTGTAAAACAGTAACAGGGACCTGGGTGAGAAACTACCCAAGGACTGAGTGATAGCAAATGGGCGCAGCTGCATGTCTTCCCCCAACACGGCATGGCTGAGAAGGTAGAAAAGAAGAATGGCCCGTGCCACACCAAGACATGTGTTTTGAATTATCGCACACGCATCTGTTCACGATAATTCAAAACACATGGCGCCCTTGCGGGTAACCGCCACTAATAGGCCATGGGCGGAGCAATGCGCCCACCTTTGGCCAATTGCGTGCTGTCTTTGTTAAAAATGCAAAAACAACAATTGATGGACAGAATGCAGAACAATGTCATACATTCACCCCAGTACAGAGATCTGGGCCTAAATCCATCGTTTTTTTGCTCACCATGCCGTTCCAGTTTGAACCCAGCCATATGCAAATCAGTCTTGACCCTGTGCCTCATGGGAACAGTCCAGCCCGAACTGCCAAGCCAGGTCCTCCCTGGACTGGAAACAAGCATCCTAGGACCGGTTTTTGGGTTTCACCCCTCTTCAGCCAGGATAGCTTGATTCCAGTGGCATGGAGAGCAAGGGACCCACATCTGGGCATACCCTTCCCACTCGGGGCGACAAATGCAAAAACAATTGATGGACAGAATGCAGAACAATGTCATACATTCACCCCAGTACAGAGATCTGGGCCAAAATCCATCGTTTTTTTGCTCACCATGCCGTTCCAGTTTGGACCCAGCCATATGCAAATCAGTCTTGACCCTGTGCCTCATGGGAACAGTCCAGCCCGAACTGCCAAGCCAGGTCCTCCCTGGACTGGAAACAAGCATCCTAGGACCGGTTTTGGGGTTTCACCCCTCTTCAGCCAGGATAGCTTGATTCCAGTGGCATGGAGAGCAAGGGACCCACGTCTGGGCATACCCTTCCCACTCGGGGCGACAAATGCAAAAACAACAATTGATGGACAGAATGCAGAACAATGTCATACATGCTCAGACGTGAGTCCCTTGCTCACTTTGCCACTGGATTCAAGCAAGCCTGGCTGAAGACGGCTGAAATGCCAGAAACCGGTCCTAGGAAGCTTGTTTCCGGTCCAGGGAAGACATGGCTTGGCAGTTCAGGCTGGACTGTTCCCATGAGGTACAGGGTCAGACTGATTTGCATATGGCCATGTCTGAACTGGGGTGGCAGAGTGGGCTAAAGAACGGTGATGGATTAAACCCAGATCAGTTGACTGGGGGTGAGTGCTTGCAATGTTCAACAATCCGTCCATCATTTCCTTTGGTTTTTGCTTTGTTCACCATAAGTTGGCAGGGTATGCTCAGACGTGAGTCCCTTGCTCACTTTGCCACTGGATTCAAGCAAGCCTGGCTGAAGACGGCTGAAATGCCAGAAACCGGTCCTAGGAAGCTTGTTTCCGGTCCAGGGAAGACATGGCTTGGCAGTTCGGGCTGGACTGTTCCCATGAGGCACAGGGTCAGACTGATTTGCATATGGCCATGTCTGAACTGGGGTGGCAGAGTGGGCTAAAGAACGGTGATGGATTAAACCCAGATCAGTTGACTGGGGGCGAGTGCTTGCACTGTTCAACACTCCGTCCATCATTTCCTTTGGTTTTTGCTTTGTTCGCCATAAGTTGGCAGGGTATGCTCAGACGTGAGTCCCTTGCTCACTTTGCCACTGGATTCAAGCAAGCCTGGCTGAAATCCCAGAAACCGGTCCTAGGAAGCTTGTTTCCGGTCCAGGGAAGACATGGCTTGGCAGTTCGGGCTGGACTGTTCCCATGAGGCACAGGGTCAGACTGATTTGCATATGGCAATGTCTGAACTGGGGCGGCAGAGTGGGCTAAAGAACGGTGATGGATTAAACCCAGATCAGTTGACTGGGGGTGAGTGCTTGCAATGTTCAACACTCCGTCCATCATTTCCTTTGGTTTTTGTCTTTGTTAAAAAGACACACGCAAAGGACAATAGCGCAGGACAAAAGAAAAAGCACACGCACGAGCGTGTGCGAGTGTGAGGGCAGATTTCAAAAGCCCCTACATGAAAGTCATGCCAAAACATTGCATGCGCGATGTTACAGGCTCGACCTAAAAACTAAACAATGCGCTTTCTAATGTAATTTCCCTCCTGCTTTTGATGTTTCTACCGGTCTCTTATTGATGCGATGTCAGATGATTTTACATACCAGCATGCCGTGGGGTTGGACTCATTTCAGTTTGCAGAACAGAGATGTTTTATCATCACAAGGCTTTCCACGACCCTCGACTCATTTTAGAGTGGGGGCTCAGCCCCCTTTTGCCCGGGGTAGAGGAGAGACTGTCCTTTTATTTGTGAGATGAGCACTGGTCTGACCTCGCGCCCCCTTCGCCAGTTGTTGGGATATGTTATCTTTCCAATAACGTTTGCATTAGACCCACCCCCCCCCCCCCCCCCCCCCGAGCCCCTGTTCACCCTCACAGGATATAATTAAACTTAAACCACCTGGCTTCATCCGCTGTAGGTCTGAGAAGTGTACAGAACGAGGCGCCTTTGGGTTTTCTGGGGATCCTATTCCTAAAGAGCAGAAAGCGATTCCCTAACATCTGCATGTTGACGTCTGCATTTGGAATCAAATTTTAAGTTTTTGGGATTTCACGAGTAGTTCCAGGAGTAGCACCACGAAGAAGCAGCAATTTCTGTATCACAAAAGCAGCTCTGGAATTCTTTCCGAATTCAAAGTTACTCTAACGAAAAAGCATAGGTGCATGCTCAATTGTAGTAAGCCTACGTGTGTGCCTTGCCAGGGAAATATCTCTCCTATTACCAGTTTTGTTGGTGATCTCGCCCAGTTCCTCTACTGGACGGTGATAGATTATTCTCCTTCACAGGTTCACTTCTCTGATGGTGGTTAACGTGTGTAGATTTAAGCCAGTTATTTCCCCGGAGGGGGTGGGGGGCATAGATTCGGACCTGTTATACCCCGTTGCACGTTACTCTACATTCTGGGGGAAATAACTTGTAATTCCCAGATTTAGGTGCTGGGATTCTGACCGTAAACCGAGATTATGGCTTTCTGATATACACACAGTTAGTGGCCTATAGCGTAATCTGGCTGTCCCCGAAGGGCTGGTCTCATAGGTCAGTATATGGGCTGGTTTTTAGTAGTTGGTGGGCCTGTTTTATGGTCTGGTGATCCGATTTTTTCTGATGATTTCTCTGATATTACCACAAACATTGCCTCCTGCAAGCACAAATGCATGCAGTCTCCCGTACCTTGCAAAATAACTATAGAGCGTGTCTGCAGGTTCACCAAACCTAGTTCCACATTAAGGTGCATTGGGCCCTCATTGATGCTCCAAAGGCCCCCTGAGACTTGCAAAGGCTGACATACAAGGCTCAGAGTTGAGCACCCGCTATCTCCCACTCTTCCTTAGCATACACAGACATACCATACTTCGCTAACAAATGTATGTTTTTGTACTGACTCGTGGGGGTGGGAGGGATGTGTGTTGCCTTTGGTGACCAGGTATGCAAATACATCAATGTTTCACTGTTGACATCCTAATATGTATAATGTGATACAATACTTATGATGTATGATTTGGAAAATCCTACTAAAGTTTGTTTATAAAAAAAATAACTATACAGTTTGTGTTTAACAAGTTCAAAACTGCAATTATTTGCAAATGTGGGCCACTTTTTTGGCTATCTAATTCGCTAATGGGGCCACTTTTAATATGGTTTGCCGGGCCTATTTTATGTCCCAGTCCGACCCTAACAACACCAAATCTGGGAAAGTCGTAATCTCCATTTTACTTACTGTGCTTAATTCTCTGCCTTTTGAAGGCTAAACGGCTGCGTTAACCATGTGACATGTGAACCTGCGCCACAAGCCGATCTCAACAATGAGTGCTTGCCCAAATAGGATTTACTCTAAAGATCAAATAAATACACAGTAACATTTTTTAGATAGAAAAAGGTAAATGTATATACATTTTAGTGTCTACAAAACTAGGCAGAATGATCCCCAAGTGAAAACACAGAAAATCCGACTCAGACTGTAAAACAGAAAAATGTTCATTAAATTCATGACTATGGCAGGGATGTGACATCCTTCCTGTAACATCATTTCTTATGCAAATATGTCACCCTATTTGCCATCTTTAGGACTTGTTTCCTGATAAGTAGAAAGAACTCCAGTCATCCTAATGGCATTGCTCCTATGCCTATCAACCCCAGGCCTGACTACTGAATATAGAAGTATTTTTTTCACAATTGAAATCTCCTCTACACCCAAATATGGAAGCGCAGAGGAGGACAACGTTTTTTAAAAACCATTTTAAAAATAAGCAACACTAAAGTGAGCTTTTGGTAGAATGCATTTCCTGGGGTCAGATGTTAAAGAGAGATGCTTTCATTTGCACTCTAGGGGTCTCATTCGGCGTGCCCCGGCACCCTGAGCGTGGCTGTTAATCCGTAATCCGTGGGCGGGGATTACAGATCAAACTATTCATAAAATGGCCCTCCTCCCTCGAAAATTTGCTTTAGAGATTTGACAGAAATGTTCACACAAACACAACACCCCTCCCATCATCCCCTTCTCAAACGCCATTAATCATAAATTCCCAAAACAGGTAGAGCCTTTCTGGTTCAAGTATTGACTGAAAGCAATAAACACCAAAGTCCTCTGTCGAGATGCACATGGCATAAAATGGGATTTATTTTTCCAGGGCTGCTCATTAGATGTCAAAAATTCCACATGATAGCAATTGGTCCAGTAGAATCCGTCTGTAATGGGGGGAATGAAATGTCTACAAGGGGAAGATGCTGCTTCAAGGGGTCAGCTTGAAGGCCCTCCAGGGAGTCTCACATTTAATGGAGTTTCATTTTAGGTACAAATGTACTTTTAGACTCTGGGTAGCAGAGCGCTTGATAGAGAATATTACAGATAAACAATTAAAAGATGACAAAAGCAAAGAGGGTGCTGATGCTCAAAGTGACCAGGCTTCCCACACAAAAATACTAACTACACCAGTTATTCATTTACCGTGAGAAGGAAAATTATGCAACACAGTGGGGCATATTTACTAAGAAGTGACGGAGTATGGCGTTAGCCTTCCTGGCTGAACACAGCCCTCCGCCCCTTCCGAAACGCAGGGCTGCATCATATTTACAACAATATGGTGCAACTCTGCGTTTCTCCGGTGCTGGCGCTAAATGTAGCTGCCTAGCACCAACGCAAGGCACCCTTGCACCATAGTGCAAGGGTGTCTGCGTTGAGGGGGAAGATTCCTGCACATAAACAATCTTTAAATGGTGTTTTGTAACTTCTGTGTGTGCTGCTTAATGCAGCACACATAGAAATTGCAAAACGTATTTTTTTCATTGTTTATGTGCAGTAAGGGTCATTTTCCTGCACATAAACAATCAAAGGCAATTTGCTGTTTCTATGTGTGCTGCACAATGCAGCACACATGGAAACAGCAAAAAAAAGAGGAGAAATAAAGCATTTCTCCTCGTTTCGCCTGTTTAAGACCAGGTTTTCCCTGGTCTTACTTTTGGCGCTGCCTCCTATTTACGCCACCCTTGTAAATAGGGAGAAGCGTCAAAATCAATGGATGTTGTGGTGGAATGCCCACAGTAACACCCATCGCCCTCCCCTTTCACGCTAAGCATAGCTTGAAAGGGGGCCTTTTTTTTACAAGGCAGCATCAAGCCATGTTAAGTTGTTTAACGCTGCCTTGTAAATAAGGTGAAGCCCCTATGGCAAAGTGACTTTGTGGTGGCCAGTGTGTGGCATTATTGGTCAAGTATTTTGACATTTATTAAACAATGATACCAAGGGAATCACAAAACTCTAGAAAATACTTGTTCCTTCTCAGAGAGGCATAGGCATTCAGTAGATCCTCTTTGAAGTGTTATTCAGACCCTCCAGAATTTTTCGATTTGCAATAAAATTGCGAAATCAGGACGTTTGTAAAAATACAGCGATTTTCACAAAAGCCCCCGCAAATTCTTAAATAAGCCCTTTCTTTACACCTCCTTTTATTGGCCCTTGGCTCCCTGGCTGGGCCAATAAAAGGTGGCTTGGCAGGAGAGAGGTGTTTTACTACTCTCTCTGACTCCATAAGAAAGCAAAACAAAAGACTGCAGGAGAAGGGGACTAGACAGGTACGTTAACGGCCCAGCCTCCTTTGGCAGTCCTTGCTCCCCCCCTCACCCCACTGTGGCGCTTATCTGTGCTCACCCCCAACCCTAGATAACTGAGTGTTTCCATAGATATCTGGCACTGCCAGCTCTTGAACTAGACTTCTCATGAATATTTTGCTACAACATTGTAATAGAATCCAACCCTTTCTTCAAATGGAAAGACTCCTCATTAGTAGGTTCTTAAAGAACGTTTAGGCTGGTCTTTCAATACCTGATAGTTATAGGTTATTGAAATGGTAAAAACAAGAACAAACTGTCATTTACCTCCTAGAAAGGAGGGCTGTTAGAAGGGAGGAACGTAGGGGTCGCTGTGACACAGCCCTGAGCTTTTAGAGCCCCTCACTCTTGCATTAAATTGTATAGGTTTTTAAAACAAACATTCCATTAATATTTAGGCAACTTACGCAGGCATACCATTAGGTGGTACCAGAAGTCACATGATCTCTTTTCCTGGAGAATATGTTTTATATACTTGAGATTCAGGTGCTCATGACTCCTGGAAAACAAGGAACAAGCATTGGCATAGCCAATAGGTCTCGCTTTTGGGACCTTCTAGGTATTTAGTTATGCAGCACAATATCCTTGGTGCAACCACGTCAACTGTTGCGTGGCTAAACACTTATAAGGTCCCAAAGGCGAGACCTATTGGCTATGCCAATGCTTGGTGTGGTTGTGTGTGTGTGTGTGTGGTTGCGTGTGTGTGGTTGTGTGTGTGGTTGTGTGTGTGGTTGTGTGTGTGGTTGTGTGTGTGGTTGTGTGTGTGTGTGGTTGTGGGTGCAGTTGAGGGTGTGGTTGTGGGTACGGGTGTGGAGCCACCCGAGCTCTAATACGGATGGAATGCACTAAGTGCGGGCGCATGCGCAATAACTTCGATTCACATACAAATGTTTAAGGCGCGGACAGCACAAGAATTCAATTCTGCACAGTAATAACAGATAAAGACGTTAGGAATGGCCTGTAAATGACAATAGGCAAAGGCTACGCACAAAGCTTAAAACATTCTTACAGCACGCACAACGCATGCTAGAAGTCGGAGTTCAAACAAAAATGCCAGACATCAACCAGCATTGGCCGCGGGAGCAGCCGCGAGACGCGATCTGTGGGGGGTGGGGTTAAGGGGGGGGGAGAGAAGCGGGAGTTCTGTGCGCGCACTTGGCCCCTTCTCTAATTGTTCTATCTGCTGCCGTGTGGATAAGAAAACTGGTGTGAAATAGCAGCAGGGAAGGGGGCGGAGAGGAGGCTCTGAGGGAGAGCGGCGTAAAGCCATATGGCTGCTTTGCGCACGTGCACGCCTTGTGCACTGTAGCTCTATGCCAGCGGTAGCACTTTGAAAACTCCCTTACTAAATGTCTCGCTAGCAGCGCATGCGTGCTGGCTCAGCGAGACCTAAAAAGCGTGCAGTCGTCATACTCTCCAAGGAGCTTCTTGAGCCAGTCCCCTCAAAAACGCCTGACAAACCTATCTAAAGAAGTAGGCCACTAGTCAAAAAACACGTGGGCAGGCTGGAGAGAAAAACATAGGGAAACAGAATGAAAACATGTGAAAGGTCAAAGGGCAAACTGGGTTTATGAGGATGTATTTTTCATAATTAACAGGTTTTCATAACATCTATCATGCACAATGTCAGAGATTAAAAACAACTAAATACATACACCAGGTGGAAGCTGCAAGTTAGGATCGTGCAAACTTTCCTATGGTGAGAACTACTTCAGAAGAATGATAACAATACTGAGCTACTTTCTAATATCTAGGTTAGATAAGAGAATATAAAGATGCAGTAACTTGAATGGTGCTCCTGAAGAACACCAGACCTGCTACAATGAGTAAACTTTTATGGCACAAGTGCTTTATCATGGAAGGAAAGAGCGAATAGAAAAAACAGAGATAGACTAAGAAAAGGGCAAGACAGAGGAAAAAGGGAGTGAAACAGAAAGAAAGGCCAAGCTATATGGTGTCATCTGCAACAAACCTTTTTAATTTCTTTTCCAAATAAAGATTAAACGATGAGCAAATTTGTGAGCTCCCCCCCATTTTAATAATATATACTTCCTTTAGTTGATAACTTGATTTGTTTAACCGTTCCTCTGTTTCTGGTAATATAGTTAATGTCCATATGCCGGGGATCTTCTCCTGATCTACTATAAGAGCCCTTTAAGCAAAACAAATTTCCCCATGTTTAATCTTTTTAATTTCGTATCAAGTCCAAAGAGGGAACTGTTGTTGTATTGGCCTGTGTGGTATATGGTGTATGTGTGACCATTCATGTTATGTTATTCCCTACACCGCAGCAGACGGACAATCCCAGTACCATAGGGGAAAGTCAGACAGAGGGGGCAAACCTACTGAGCGATCTCCCAAATCTGGACATGACCACCCTGTCCACACTTTTTACGAAAGTCAAATCAGACTCCCCATGTGACCCAGCCCACCTGCTACAGAAGGTAAAGGAGACAATACTCCCCTCACTCCCGGAACTCCTTAACGCATCCCTAAACACCGCGATAGTACCACCGAGCTGGAAACATGCCATGGTCAAAGCGCTCCTAAAAAAGCCCAATATAAACCAATAAACCTGGAACAACTACTGCCCGGTTTCACTACTCCCCCTGGTCAGCAAAATTCTAGAAAATCATGTCAACACTTCACTCACCAACTACCTGGAAACCCACAAGATTTTACACTCATCCCAGACTGGGTTCGTCCTAACCATGGTACAGAGACAGCACTAATAACAGTGACTGAGGAATCAAGAAAAATCCTCGACTCGGGGGGTAATGTGGCACTCATCCTACTTGACCTGAGTGCCGCATTCGACACGGTAAATCATGGCACTCTACTAGACAGACTCAATGAGGTAGGAGTGTCAGGCAAAGCACTCAACTGGATCAAGTCCTTTCTAAGGGACAGAACGTTCCAAGTCTTTGAAGGCCACCACACCTCAAGGAAGACCCCCCTCACCTGTGGGGTTCCACAGGGGTCCTCACTGAGCTCCACATTATTAAATGTGTATCTGAGACCCCTAGCCGATCTGGTCCTCCTATACGGAGACAAGTTAGTTACATACGCGGATGACATCCAATTGGTGGTAGCCCTCAACCACCCAGATGGTAGCAAAATCAACCTTGAAGCTTGTTTGACAAAGGTGGCCATCTGGATGGACAAGTCATAGCTAAAGCTCAACAGGGATAAGACCGAACTAATGATCCTCGGCAACACAGTAAGTGTTCCCTTAGATCTAAAATGGCCAGCCTGTCTGGGTCCCTCCCCCGAACCCAAGGATAGGATAAAGAGCCTAGGAATCTGGCTGGACAAGTCACTTAAACGTGATCATCAAGCGGTACAGGTAGCAGCCACCTGTTTTGGCATCCTAAGACAACTGAGGAAAATACTACCTCTCCTCCCAGATGCCGCACGCAGAACCATGGTCCAAGCACTTATACTCCCCCCGACTGGACTACTGCAATGCACTTTACCTGGGCACCCCGAACTCTGTAATTAGTAAACTTCAGGTAGTACAGAACTGCGCAGCCAGACTGTTACACAACATCCCCAGAAAACAATCTGTCAAACCAGCAATGAGGAATATGCACTGGCTCCCTATCCTGGAACGAATAATCTTTAAAGCACTCTGTATCACACACAAGACTCTCTGGAAAACAGAGGAACCTTCAGATCCCTTAACCTGGTACATTTCATGGATGGCAGTCTGCTTGTGGGTTGTTGTTGATCGAGGTTCGCATGGACGGTTATCTTCTCCTACACCGTTGTCACATTATTCCCTTCACTTGGGACTCTTTATCTTTACAATACTGTGTCATTGGTGTGCGTCAGTATGCAGAGCATGCTCTCTTAATATCACAGAAACCCACTGTCAGACAACTGCCCCATACATGGATGTTGAATCACCTAAATGACTGGGGTAACAGAAGTGACATCATATGTCCGTTGACACCAGTAACATCACAGGAAGTGCTATACTGTCAAATGGCCATTTGATCGGCTGTCACCCTCCCCTCAGCAGTCTGTTTTTCGAATATTGGTCTTTTGTATTACCTTTCACTCACCTGTCTTTTTCACCTGTTGTTCTCTCTTTCTCATCCCTCCTGTCTCCGCCTCTAAGTCAACAGTCTACCTCACTGATCTCCTAATAATATCTCATGTCGGACTTTACTTGTTCTATCTCTTTTTCATCTCCCTTAAACCTGTTTCCCCCTCTCTTACTCCTTGTCTGTCTCTTTCTCAACTGCATTTTTCTCAGTATCGCCTCCTTATCGCTCACCTTTCCTCCTCCCCACCTCTCCTTTAGCTGTTTTTTCGAACCTGCCTCTCTGTCACTCTCTAAACCGCCTCACACGCCCACTTCCCCACTTCTTTTAGCTGTCTTTCTATAGAGTCTCTTTATCTGCCACTCTCCTATTATTGTCATCAGACAATGATGAGAGAGCGCTCTCTTTCTCATCATTGTCTACATTAACTCTCTCCTCACTCTGCCTCTCCTTCTCTCAGAATACACTCTTCTTCAGTAGTGCCTCACCTCTCGCACCGGTCTCCCCACTCTCTCTCAGCTGTCTCTTAATTACTTGCTTTACTTTTCCATATCTGAGTTGTATCTTTCGCCTATCTTCCTCTGCATCTCAGTGGTCTATCATCAGCTGTCTCTTTGTCACTTTTCTCACACCTGCCTCCGCCCTCTTTCGGTCTCGCTTAGCCCTCTCTTTCTGTATCACTACTCATACTGTCATTCCCTCCCCTCAGCTTTTCCCTCTTCTTGACGCTCAGTAGTCTCTTTGTCACCTATATGTCTTTCATCTGATGTTCTCACCTGTCTCACTCTCTTTCACACCATTTTCTCATTCACATCTGTCACCTCTCTAATTTCTTTCATCCCTCTCTCTCCCACACACAACCCTGGTTTTGCCTCTTGATCTATCACGTCTCTTTGTAATGTCCTTTTTCTCCTAATTTTTCCCATCATTTCCACTCCAAGTGATTCCCCTCTACCCCATACCTCACTATACCCTACTCACTCCTGCTTTTCTTGTTCCCTTCACATGCAGAGGGACAGCAGGAGACACAGAGACACCCTTTTAGTTGCCTCTGCTCAATTTTCAACAATTAATAACTGTTTTGCAAGTTTGTTAATTTCCTCTGAGGCCAGGGGTCGCAAACAAAGTGCTAGGGGGTGCAGGAGGCAAGCCAGGGTCACATCTGCGTCCCCTTAATGATGTCTATGGTTCCCTATAGAGTCTAATATATGTTCCTGCCAGGATTAATTTGTAAAGCAATAAGTGCCAGGGCCCTTGTCGGGAGGCAACTGCAGCTTGCATCACCCATTGCCCAAGTCGGCACGGCCAGTGACAGGACCAACATAACTACTAACCATCACACTCTTGCAAGTGCGACAATTCGGCCTATTCCAGTCCCCCAAAAGCCATAGGAATGGCTTGTGCAGCAGTTATTACTATTTTTAATGTATATTCAGTTAATATAAAAAACTGTTCTTGTGCTCACCTGTAAATTAGACAAACAGCGCCACCATGTGGCAGACTGCCATAAGTGCCGGTGTTGACAATTAGGTGCTGGTGCTGAACACCAGAAACCACTGGCTCAAATTAAGCACTGGTTCCTGCTAAAGGCAAGATTGATATATTGTTTGTGCAAACATTATCGCAAACATCAAAATTGCTAATTGCTGTATCCCCTCATGAGTTGTGCATGGAGTATGTGCAAGCAACCTAGTGTGGGTCTTGTCTGCCCACCTCTACCTGCACCAAAATTAATTGTATTTGTATTCATATTGCACTGCATGCTCAGATGAAACCTAATGAGCAGCAGCGGATGAGTAGCAATCCACAACTGGAAGGATAGAGGGGGGACTAGATCGAAGGGTAGCATATTACACTGCAAGAAGCATTTTGGTGCCTGGCATGAGTGAGAAGACGTGTTTTAATCCCTTCTGTGAATCGTCGTGCTTAATAATATGGTGGTGTGGGCACGGAGGGCCCCTAAAATCTTACACCCCAAAGACACCTCAACAACATGCACATGGGTGGGTGGATCGGGGATGGTGTTAAACCTCAATTTCATGAGGCAGTGTGTCCCAAGATAAGGTGCAAATACAGTATACCAATAATTCCAGCCAATTAAGGAAAGACAGGCTCAATAAATGAGTTCTACTGAGGAATTAGAAGATTTAAAAATATTTAATACAAAAATTCAAAGGTTCAATACAGAGATTGTAAAGTGCAGTTTCATAAAAATCGTTGCGATAAAGGCTGTCAGCAGTACGACAAAACAGATTAATAGGCACAGTCGAAAATATTCAAAGTCCCAATTGAGCAGCAACATCTGAAAGAAATCAAACAGCATCCCAAGTAGTGCTAGAAAGGTTTCTGGCTCACTCCCAAATTCGAGGGTTTAAATAGGTAATGTTCTCATAGAATATAACAGAAACTGCAAATTCATCATGGTGTAAGCAAACGAATTACAATTTCAGCAAATCAAAGCATAGAAGTAATAAGTGTCATATTGACTTACCACCTAAGCACTATCTCACTGCATGAATATTGACTCACGGCCACTCTATGCTAATGTCACCCGGAGATGGCAGAACAAACTGGTAACAAAACAACAGTAAACTATTGTGACCAAATGCAATACCACGAGCAGACGGAAAAAACCTTGAGAACAGTTATGTTACTGAGCCCATGCTAGAGAGTCTTCTTCAAGAACAATGTAATTCGGAAATAAACATGACCTATATGAATAAGTGCTGCTGAAATAATAAATAGTGAATGTGCATGGTGAGACATCCATTTTAAACAAGATGGCGTCAAGGCTTAGTTAGCATATGTCACATTTTCCTGGCTTTAAGAGGCCATAGGAAAATCGTTTCAAATCCAATAGCATCATAATTATACACATGTAAATTCGAGAGTAGATCCACCTTATGAATGATGTTAATGATGCACAAATAATATTAATGCATAAAAAACTTGATAGTTACAGTCAGGCCTTTAACCCTTTAGGTGCGGGTGTCGACCATTGGCACGACACTGGGGAGGTAAATAAAGGCCCTTCTGCTGCTCTGCACCAGAGGGATTCCTTTATTTAATTTTCAACTCAGGCTGCTCAGGAAGAGGTTCCTTAGCAGCCTGAGTTTTTTTCTTTTACGCTAATGATGATCTGTGCGCTGGGCACGCTAGCGTCATTATGGTAAAGAGAAAGTAAAACAAGCTGATGGCCTTGTTTTACTTTCACTGCATCAGTGCTCAGGGGCATATCTCAGACCCCCTGAGCACTGATTGGGGTGGGAGAGGTATCGTTGGAAAGGGGAGAATCTTCCCTTTACTTCCAATGATATCTCTGCCCAGTGGATCCCTGCATGGGGATAACTATAGGAGAGTGATTCCCAAGCAGGGATCCACCCACTAGACACCAAGGATTTTGGGGGAGTGGGCCCTTCGGCAAGGGTTTGAGCTTCCCCACCCCCTACTAATTTCAGTCTTTCTGCCCCCCGCGAACACAGTAAGTACCCCCATCTACCCCACGGGGGGTCAGAAAGCCCACTAGACACCAGAGCATAACAAAAAATATATATATGGGGTGAGGGCTGCCCTCTATGGGCATGGCCATTCCCCCACCCCAAAACATCTTGTGATAGTGACAGGGTTTGCCTTCAATTTGCCCCTGAGGGGGGTAGAAAGCCAACTAAACACCAGAGAATTCAAAATGGTGCCAAAAAAACCAAAAGGAGGGTGTGACCTACCTGTGCATCATGCACACCCTAGAAGAGGCAATAATGTCTTTCTGCCCACCATCAGGAGCATATTGAAGGCAACCCCCCATCTGGCCCTGAGGCAAGGGCTCCCATTGACCTTAGCTTGATCTGTTCCTATTGCGGGCACTAGGCCCAGCTACACAAGTGGTACAGCGTTATTATCGGCACAAGTGGAGTATAATGCTAGGTGGTAGGAATTTTGTGGATTCCTGCAGATTCCGGAATTTTCCATCACAGAAATGCAAGTAAAATGTGTGATTTCAGGCAAAGTTTGAGGTTTGCAGGCATTGTAGGTAAGACATCCTCATGGGATCACACAAGGCACAACACCCTGGACTCCCCAAGTAGTCTAGTTTTAGAAAATGTGCCGGTTTGCTAGGTTTCCTCAGATGCCAGCGGAGCTAGGGCCCAAAATCCACAGCTTCCCACTTTTCCCAAAAAATTAGGTTCAATTTTGAGTGGAAAAATGTGATGTATTCATGTTGCGTTTTAAGCTATTTCCTGTCGAGGGCACTAGGCCTACATACTCAAGCGAGGTACCATTTTTTAAATGTGCCATCGGAACTAGGGCCCAAAATCCACAGCTTCCCACTTTTCCCCAAAAATTAGGGTCAATTTTGAGTGAAAAAACGTGATGTACCCATGTTGCGTTTTGAGCCATTTCCTGTCCTGTCACGGGCACTAAGTCTACATACACAAGTGAGGTACTATTTTTGGGGGGAGAGTGAGGGGAATGCATGAAGGAAGGAAGTTTGTGTCCCCCTGCAGATTTCAGAACTTTACATCACAAAAATGTGAGGAAAATGTGTTTAGTCAAAGTTTGCAAGGGATTCTGGGTAAAACAGAGTGAAAGCTATGCACGTCACTCCATCCTGGATTCCACTAGGTGTCTAGTTAAAAAAAAAAATACAGGTTTGCTAGGTTTCCCTAGGTAGGGCTGGGGCTCATAATGCACAGCTACCCACATTAGACAAAAAAGGGACAGCTGTGAGTAGAAAATGTGATGTGTCCATGTTGTATTTTGGCCCATTTCCTGTCACAAGTATTAGGCCTACTGTACGCTTGTAGAACGCCGGGTCGTCCCTGGGCCCCTGAAATAATAAAACAGTACCTTAACCCCTTCAGTGCCCCGCCCTTTCCCCGCCCTGTGCCGGGCGTTGCATTAACGGGCGGGGTTCATGACGAGATAGTCTCGTCATGGGCACAGCGCAACCGTGCTCCATGACGAGACTATCTCGTCATGGGCACTGAAGAGGTTAAACAAGCTGGGAAGAATACTTGTTTACATCAGTCCGCTCGTCGACAATATGTAAAAGATGAACATTCATCCAATGTTTTGATCTTCATGAAGATTATTACATCCAGCACTTGATTCTGGTTAAAACAGAGTGAAAGCCATGCACGTCACTCCATCCTGGATTCCATTAGGTGTCTAGTTTAAAACAAATTACAGGTTTGCTATGTTTCCCTAAGTAGGGCTGGGGCTCAAAATGCACAGCTACCCATATTAGACAAAAAAAGGGACAGCTGTGAGTAGAAAAGGTGATATGTCCATGTAGTATTTTGGCCCATTTCCTGTCACAGGCATTAGGCCTACTGTACGCTCGTAGAACGCCGGGTCGTCCCTGGGGCCCCTGAAATAATAAAACAGTACCTTAAACAAGCTGGGAAGAATACTTGTTTACATTAGTCCGCTCGTCGCCAATATGTAAAAGAAACATTCATCCAATGTTTTGATCTTCATGAAATTTATTACACCCAGCACAAGACCAGGATACAAGCAAAGGGCCCAGAGGACAGCATCCAACTGTGCTAGGATTCAAAAACCAAAATACCACATTCCAAGAGAGAACACATAGTTGAACATCATGTCCTAATATTAACTTATTATGACATATACAGTTCATGAATACACGTACCAATACAGGAGCCCAGACCCCACACCTACTCACACAAGTGAGCTACCATTTTTTTTTTTTTTTTGAATCGGAAGACATGTGGGAGCATAGAATAGTAGATTATTTCTTATTACCAATTGGATTTCACTGCATTTGTGCCTTCCAAATGTAAGCCAGTGTGTAAGAAAGAAGACGTATTGAAAAATACAATCTAAATCATATGCTTGTATGGGTACCCACAAATTCAGAGATGTATAAGTAACTACTGCTCCTAAATTCCACATCTTATGCCTATTTCTGAAAAACATAGTTTTCCTTGATACCCATTTTTCACTCTACATATCTCACCATATGAATTGGTCTATACTCAGTACACAATGAAAAACCATTGTACGGTGTAGCTCAGTTGTTGGCTCTGGGTACCTCGGGTTCTTAGAGGACCTACAAACCATATATCCCCACAACCAAAAGGTTATAGTGAACATAATGGTCTATATCGTTTTTGTAAATAGGCAATTGTGACAAAAAGTTACATAAGAAAACTGTCACAAATGGCTGTTTTTTAGGTCTCGCCTGGCGAACGCAGCGTGAAGCGCTGCGGTCGCCAGCGAGATCTATTGTTGCTGACTTGCCTCGGAAGTGGTACAGGAGATGGGCACGCGCAGGCTTTTGGCGGATTGGAGCCTGTGTACGCGCTTACAGCCACGCGGCGTGCACATCTCCTGTCCCCCTTCCCTCGCAAGCCAGCATGCAGTTTCACATTCGGTTTTTTCTATTTTATTTTTTAAACTCGTCCTTTCGTTGGAGCGGCCCACAATGGCGGGTCCGCTCAGGAAACAAACATTGACACTGTACCTTCATCGGCACAACCACTGGACGAATGGAGAATCCCCCACTCACCTGGTCTGCGGGGGGAATCCTCCTGAACGGCAGCTGGCTGTGGTGCTTCCGGAGCACTCCAGCTCCACTACTGCCAGCACGACGCGGGGCTCTCTCTTTAGGCATGGGAGCCCCTCACAGCTATCTGCCGCTCTTCAACCGGGCCCCCTCCTGGGACCCGGGACTTCAGCTCCCGCACTTCCTCTCTGGCTCCGGGGCTCCCTCTTCACCACGGGAGCCCCGGAAGGGGACATGCGCTGTCTGCACCAGCTGCACGCGCCGCCACTGGGCACGCAAAAGTGACAGGTACCGCGCATGCGCGGGCAGCCCTCGCCCTCCCAGGTCTCTTTCCCGGCCCGGATGTGGAGCTGCTTTCTGTTTTGCTTGTTCACTTTGCAGTATGATTTTTTTTCCGGCCTGTTATCAAAAGGATAGTCTACGTAAACAATCTCGAATTATCAGAAAGGATTTTTTGTAGGGGTTTACTTTTGGGGCTGCTGGACCTAATTAGTGAATTAAAATGGCCTGGGCTCTCAAACTACCGCTTGCAGATGAAGTCAGGATTGGTACAGGACTTCGATGCCAGCCGCTCCGGGATTGGCCAAGAGTTGGGAGCTGGAGCCTACAGCATGAGGTATGAGTCTTCCAAATGTATCAATTTTTCTTTGGTTTCCTTCTCACTTTTGTGTACATAACTGCTTACGTAAATACCTATTCCCATGCCGTTGTCTCTTATATGCGTGAGTAGTGAAATATATAGCGTGCAGTTATCTGTGTTGTGTCATTCAATTATATACTCCTCTTTTCTTATTGATGCCCATTATTGGAAAGTTAGCGGTAAGAGCAATGAGGAAGGGAGAGATGGGCAAATCGATGGTTACAGTGGGGCTAATTTACAAAGCTTTTACTGGTTTCAGTTGCTTTTACACCTGGAACACAGTTCAAGTGGTTGTGATTCATCAAGGTGCCATGTACATGCACAAGTTCATTTTATGTTTATAGGTCTTGATGGATATTCTTACACTGGCTGCACAATCAAATATCTGACCTGCCAGCCGGTTGTCGTGGATCATTTTACCATTGCCTTCACACTCCTTACACAGACACTACACCCTCTCTGCTCATTAGTTAACAAGGTAGCAACGAACGGCTGGAGGCCACCATAATTCCTGCTGCCAAAATAGAATTTCCTCTAGTTTTTTCTTCCTGTTGTAGAGTTTGGTTGTATACAATGTTGTTTTACGCCCAAGATACAAATCCAGAGATGCCGATGGAAATTTCATAGGGTGTCACATTATAGTCCTTCAAAATGAAGAGTTCCTTTTGTAAATGTAAGCTTTTTGATTGTTGTGATAGTTGGGGATACTAGAGTGCGTCCATATCCAAACGAATATAATAGTCTATCAACACACCACTCCGTGTACATCATCTTAGTGCTTCCCAAAGCTTCCAAATTTAAGTTGTAAATGATTATAACAAATGTTAATGTTCTGTGATTTTAGCCGGCTTTGATGTATTCTTTTTTTTACACATAGTCCTACAAAGAAAAATATATATATATATATATCTTGCTGACAGGTATTTTGTTCCCCAAACTGTTTTTCTAGGATCTTCATCTGGGCTTGAAGTAATTAAGAACATAGAATAAATATTCTACCTAGACATCTAAATCTCTGTAAAAATGTAATCTCGTCACCACATAAAACAAGCATTTGCAATGCAATAGGTCTCGCATTATAAAAGTGTGAGCAGTTGGCATTGCTAATAATGCAACACTAGCTATTGTAAATGATGCCATTTATTTATGTGTTTGTTTTATAAAATAGATTATAAAAAGGCATTGTCATGAACAATGGCAATCGCTGAAACTTTTGCAAATGCAAGACCTATTGCATTGCGAATGCTTGTTCCTACTTGTTTTCGATATTTCTTTATTTCAACAGTTAGCTTCTTTGGAAAAGCCTTGAGGGATCTACACATATGCACCCTTGCTGAATTTGGAATTTTGTCTACTCTTCACAAATATATAGCTTTCCTAGAACACCCCTGGGATTCACACAGGTTTCCACAACAAACTGCAAGTAGGTTGAAAGCTCACAAATCGGAAAAATGGGTTGCCTCTTTAAAAAAAATGCCAAAACCGTGTTAAAAAAAATAGTTTTATTTGATTCAGCTCTGCATGTTTCTGAAAGCTGGGAAGATGGTTACTTAGCAGCACTTGTTTCTATATTTCCCAAAAACTTGAAATTTTTGCTATATTTAGGCTATTTTTTCAGTCTTCACATTGGAAATCCACAAACCCTAAATACCATCAGAATCCTCAGGATGTTGAAATAAAAATACACAAATGTGGACGGATACCAAAAAAGGGTCACGTATGCCAGTTGCACTTGTGATTCTGTGTAGGATTGTGTGAGTGAAGAAGGTAAACAGTTGTCAAGATATTGACATGGCTGAAGTAAAAGAAAATACAGTGCTTAAAGGTGGGTGGGTGTGTAGTGTGCTTGGGAGGGATGACGTGGGGAGATGTGACAAAGTGCATTCCGCAGAGAGTGGAAAGAGTGCTAACGGTGAAAGATGAGGTATGAAATATGCAGGTGGAGGATTTCAGATAGATACTGAGAGAAAAAAGATTGCACATCTTACATACTATGAACATTAAAGGAGTGATTGAGTCACTGGACACCACTACTCCTTCCACATGCCTCACCAATGTTTTAATTCACAGTCTCATATTTTAGAATTAAAACATTTTCAATATTATTTACAACAAAATAATTATTGTTACTCATTTGTTGTAAACAGCTAACACCCATTGACAAAGCCAATAGTCCTGGCTGTTTTAGGTGTATGTCAGTTATGTTATACATCTGGATGTAATAACAAACTCCGATACGCACCAAAATACTGGTTCGGTGGTACACTATGTAAATCACATAAGTTTAGTTTATGTGTTTAAGCTACGCCGTTAATTATGTAGGCCATGCTCGTTTTAAAGGGCCCCACTTTTTTCATCCCGCTTAAAGACCAGGGTACAATACGCACAATTTACATTAATCGGATGACGTGAGTTAATCTGAATGTCAATTATAGTGTTATTAGGTGCAGCCGAACAATCAACCAGCTTCCTTCCAAGACAAAAGCTATGTATAATGAAAGACAGCCGCAGGGATGGGCTGAGATCTATGACGTAGTGAGTGTTCAGAGCGTGTTTGTGGTGCTGCACAGAGTGTCTATATGGCACAAATTCCAGTGCTGTCAGACGTTTTAACGTGGGGCTGATCTATAATCCAACCCTGCCAAGTACCACACATCAGGAGTTAGACTAACGTATTTAAATGCTGGTGTCCACATCACTGCACTAAAATGCTTTAGTCAAGCATAACAGCTCCCCCGGAACCATCTGAGTATGAGGTACACCATGCTGCATTTCACAGAAGAAGCCAGTGCACCACTTTTTAAAATTGGCTTGCTCTGACAGGTGTCTGCGACACTGCTGCCCGGGGATTCTCATAAATTGTTTCACATTGAGCCAGGCAGGAAGGGGTGAGCACTGCCTCTGTCTGTGTTTTTAACAGTAATTAAAGCCAGGGCTCAACTTCTTCAGATCAGTCAAGCCTGCTCCCAGCCTCACAGGCTCTCTGGGCAGACCAGGAGGTCAGCAGCAGGTGGTCAGTGGAACATGATGAACAGCCGTATCATTATCAGGCTGGTTTGTCAGAATGAAGAGCTGTATAGATGAGCCCAAAAAAACCACACCGCCCTATATGGACCCATTATGGGGATGTCACCCAGTGCAGAGCAGAATGTCTCCTTACTGTACTGCAGTAATGAGCCGTATTTAAGGCAAGACGGTGCATTCCTGTCCTTTCCCCTGCGCTGGCACCCTTGTGGCTGCCTACCGCCAACACAGGCACCCTTGCACAAAGGTGCAAGGGTGCCTTCTTTGCATGCAGGATTGTTTTTGTGAGGAAGGGGCACCTTCCTGCATAAAAAAAATCCTGAGAGACACATGGTCAGTGACTGGCTACCGCCCTCCCCCTATGACCTCACCACCCCCGGACACAGAACATAGACGTGGTATTTTTGGAAGGCGGGAGGTCGCGAGACCCCCCCGGCCGTATTTATTAAGTTATAAAACAATAAATTTTATAATTTGCATGATAAACAGTTATACAAAAATCAGCAGGACATTAGATACATTATTGTCAACAGGTGTGAGTGACTATCCTTAACAAAGACTCTAATACAGATTGTTTCCTAACCGAGTCTAACATCCTACTCTGCATTTTTGTATACTAACATTTCTGGGCCATATGGCAAGGTCGCTAACCGGTGTCAGGTCCTACTAGCTGCGCCTCCCCTACAGGTGTGCGCATGCGCAGCCGGGCCCGGTAATTACCCGGTCCACGCCGTGAACTTCATTTACCCACTAAAGGAGGGCCCTTACTCTGCGCCATCCGGTGACGTCATGAGTATGCGCGCGCGGGGTGGCTACCAGCCTAAGGAAAGCGTGACTCCCCAACCCGCGCCCCTTTGAAGCACCAGTTACCTTGCCCCTGAAGTTCTAGGAGGGGCCAATGACCCCTCCCCCTGGGCGGGCACCTCCCTAGGATGATGCCCGCCCCCTCAGACCTTCAAATAGTTGCTCACCGGTCATGACCTTACCGCATGCCCCATACCTAATAAATACGACGACCTATGGGAAAAAATTCTAAAGGACAACTACACTGACTAAAATCACACATCATGTATAACACCATAAAGCTACAAGGGAAAGAAGGGCCTAAACACAACTGCACCAGTTACACATAATACAGTATCATTCACTACCTTGGGAGAAAAAGGCCTACGAGAAAGCATAAACAAGAACATAACTTCACGATACAATATTGATCACTACAATGGGGGAAAAAGTCCTAAAAGAAAACCTCATCAGAAACTAACATTTCAGAACAGTTTACCGCGCCAAATGCCCACTACTCGGACTAGTAACGCATCAACCGCGTACTCCAGGGATGGTGGGTGGGGAAAATTGAAACCCCGAACGCCGGGGCACGTCCGTTGTGGGGGAGCGTCCAGGCAACAAGGGGGTCACCTGGGCGCTCCCCGCCTCTTTATCCCATAGTGGCCCGCCCCCCTCCCCTCCGACCCGGACGTCGATTAACGACATCCGGGTCACGGTGGCAACCAATCGGTGGCAGGGCGCGCCCCAGTGGACACGCCCCACCACCGAGAAGTCCGGAAGGACGGGGGAGGTCGCCGCACCGCCATGCAGGCGGGGGGGGGCCAAGAGCCCCCCCTTTCCATATTCCTCTTTCTGTGTGTGCTGCTGAATGCAGTACACATAGGAAGAGGTAGAAACGAGGCACACATAGAAAGAAAAAGAAACGCCACCCCTGGGATGGTGTAAGATTTGGGGGCATTCCCAGGTCTACAAGTTCTTGTAAATCTGGGAACTCGTCAAAAAATACATGTGAGTTGCATGGGAACACCCACGCAACTTCCATGGAATGCCTTCCCAGAGCAGAGTAACGTATCGCAGCGATTTGCACTTTGTTGCGTTAGTCCAGATTTTTGGAGCCACTCAGAGCCATGCAAAGTGGCTTTGTGTGGCTTCAAAAATCTGTCTTTAAGGTTTGCGTCGCTCTTGCACCATGTAGCGTGGTGCCAAAGTGACGCAAACGGCCTCATAAATATGCTCCTGAGTGTTTGGGAAAATCTCACAAGGATGAAACCTGTATAAAAGGAAATATGGACAAAAGGTAAATCTCGCCCAATATTTAAAGACAGCTCTTTTCTGCCACAACTTGTGACCTACTCACCCACTGGTAAAAAAAATAAAAATTAAAAAAAATCTAATTCACATGATCGATCATTAACTCCTTTCAAATTTAAAATTTGTTTAACAGTTCGTCTCGTCACAACTTGAAAGGTGTTAGTGCGCTTCGTTTTTATACAGTGTGAACCGTTTGACAGATTTAAATGCATACTATTTGGGCCATGAACCTCTCTCACTGATCTTTTTTTTTCTTTTCAATATAAGCTTTCTGACCCAGGTCCCTCACTCTCCCAGTCCCCCGATGGCAGCACACAGGCGAGTCACACCTGACCCTGTTCTCTAAACTTGATTCAGGGAAGTCTCAGAACACGTTGTTGCACGAGGCCATGCCGTTTATTTAATGCTCCATAGATTGTCGTACCTTGCATTGTGGAAATAACCCTCGCTCTGATAACATTTTTACAGAGCGAGTTGTAGCGTACGCCTTCCTTTTCTAGGCACTACAGGTGACTTCTCAAACTGTGTGCCCACACCTCACTTTTCCCATTCCAAATCACGTTTCGATTGTTTGAGGTGCCACAAATGTCTTCAGTTTAATCCTGCTAGAAACGAGATGTAGGTTGCAGAACTAGCATGCCACTTCTGCAGTGCTGCAGCTGTTTCAAGACTGTTCATTTACCAATACAGTGCACACAAAAAAGTCATTTGTGAAATGTAACTAGTTACATGGCCATGGTTGCTTTGCCCCACTCGTGGGTCATCCTAAGTGTCACACCTAAGATATTGGAGTGTCAGACAATCACCGTGAAAACATAGAAATGTCACACACTATCGCAGTGAAAACTTGCCAGCATGCGGTTTCCCCCACCACCATCCGGCCTTCTACCCCTATGGACATCTCTAACTCGGGGATCCCTCCAGACCCAAGACCACCACCCTTGAGTGCAACACCACCTGGCTGAACGATGGCAAGAATTTCCTGCTCTGTAAATATGTAATATAAAATTGTCCAAGCCTAATCGCTGTTAAATGTAACCCTGAGTGAATTTGCAATTTATATATATATATATATACCAGTAGGTAGTTATAGTTAGGACCACGTTTCCATAGGAAATCCGCAACATTCTATTTTGAATAACTTTGGCGCCGGTCGACGAATCCTCGCGAATTTTTCAAAATAGGTGGGGCGCTACGCTCCGCTCCTACCCTGAAAGTCTCGGGGGGATTCGTCAAGCGGGGGCTGAGATAAAAGGGGGGTCCCAAAACGCGTTTTTCCCATGCATTTTTCCATAGGACCTTTAGACAGGGCTACAGCCCGAACGGCTGAACAGAATTACTAGAAATTTGGCAGAGAGGTAGTCCTCAGGTCAAGGAAGTGCCTTTTGTAGGTTTGGTGTAAATCTGTTCAGTAGATTCTGAGAAAATAGCCTTTAAATCAATATATATCTGAGCCAGCTTACGGTGCGCTGACGGTACGCTTACCGTACGCGTACGGTGGCGTGCGCAAGCGCGATTCTGATTGGCTCTTAGATCTTAGTAAACATTCGAATCGGACGAAACCAGGAAGCGGCGGCCGCCATTTTCTCTCTCGCACTGAGAGTGATGTTTAAAATATAAAGCACAAAAACATGTAAAGGGGCTGTTTAGACAGCTCCCACACACATAGCAATGTTGAGGGAGTCCCCAAAGATCCCCCAAGGCCAAAAACGGAATTTTTATTTTTTCGCTAATTTCGCCGATTACGCTTACCGTACGCGTATGGTAAAAAATTATAAAAAAAAAAAAATTATCCACACTCTCCCCACCCCGTGTGCAATTGGTGCCCGAAGGGCCCCAATTGTGCATGGCTTATTAAAGATGAGTTAAACTAAAATATTTAAAAAAATAATAATAAAAAAAAAAATTATCCACACTCTCTCCACCCCGTGTGCAAATGGTGCCCGAAGGGCACCATTTGTGCATGGCTTAGAACATATACGAAAAATTAAAATATTACCTTTCAAAACGAAATGCATCATATGTCCTCCATGTGCGCACGGTGCGCGAAGCGCATCGTGCGTACATGGCCCATCTAGCGTAACGTGGGCACGCGGTGCGCATAGCGCACCGCGTGCCCACCGTGCGTGCACGGCACTAACTGCGTAAAGTGGGCGCGCGGTGCGCGAAGCGCACCGCGTGCTCACTGTGCGCGCACGGTGCGCGAAGCGCACCGTGCGCGCACGGAACGAACTGCGTTAAGTGGGCGCGCACGCCACGAATGGCGTAAAGTAACTTAGCATTTAAAAAACCGTACAAATTTACTGAAAAAACCATAGGTTTCACACACGTTATAGTTAGGAATTAGCATTTAAAAAACCTTGCAAATTCACTGAAAAAACCATAGGTTTCACACATGTTATAGTTAGCGGAAATTTTACTGATAAAAAACCAATGAAATTCCCCCGTTATAGTTAGTGCAGGCAACTATAACTCACGCGACCGCAATCTTCTGCTGATGACATATGTGTCTTTATGAAAAAAAAATATTTGTAATATATGTATAGCTAAAAATGTATGGAAGAAGACATGGGCAAATAAGTGTCAAATACAGTATTAGCATCAGCAGAGGATTGCGGTCGCGTGAGTTATAGTTGCCTGCACTAACTATAACGGGGGAATTTCATTGGTTTTTTATCAGTAAAATTTCCGCTAACTATAACCTGTGTGAAACCTATGGTTTTTTCAGTGAATTTGCAAGGTTTTTTAAATGCTAATTCCTAACTATAACGTGTGTGAAACCTATGGTTTTTTCAGTGAATATATATATATCTCAAACCACTAGTATATGTAGTAGACCTTTGTACTTACTACCATTCCTATGTGATTTTAGAGTTTGTTTGTATCTCGTCCTTGAATGACTTTACAACTTGTACATTTGCAATTTTTCTGTTTGTATCTCTTATGTAACTCATGTAATCCAAAATCCTTATGTAACTCACTGGGTCTTTTGTAAAGCGCTCCGACACCTTCGGGTAATGTTTGCGCTATATAAAATCGCATTAAATAAATCAAATAAATAAATGGCAAGGATGCTGGTGGACTTGAATGCATATAGTTTACTTACTCAGCCAAAGAACACCCTTGCCTACCACTCTGCCACGAGTCATCATCGTACATGACAGGCATTCTTCCGAAATTACCCGAATGCTTTATCTGAGGTTAAGGAGAGTGCATGTTGCCCACAGACGTCTCCTGGTTACTTTTCCTAGAAGTCAGACATGCAATAGAAAGGATGGTGGCGACACCTGCTGGTTTGCACTGGCTTTGCACTAAATCTTAATGGGAGAAGCCATTGACCTTCACCCTCTGCTGCACTTTCTCTTTTATGTTTCCTGATGAATAATTGAATGATGCTGTCGTTGCAGGGGCTGCAGTTTCTGTGCGACACAATCACAGAGTGCTGGGACCATGACCCCGAGGCTCGGCTTACAGCGCATTGTGTGGCGGAGCGCTTCAACCTGATGGCCCTAATGGACTGTGACAATCTCATTAATAACAACTGCGACACAAATGAGCCCAATAAAATGGCGGGCGAGGGCGGCGAGCACAGAGCCAACGATGGCATCACCGATATCCAGTGACTGACAAAAAGGCCCGGGGGTCAAAAGGCTTTTAAAAACTTTCACAATCCATTCTTCGAAAGAGGACTGTAAATAACTGTGCACATATGAATTGTTAATAGTGAAGCCATTATTTATATGTTTTGTTTAGCTATACATGCAATTTTTATTAAAAAAAAGATATTACATAAAGATGTTTGTTCCACTTCCAAGCCGTTTGTATCGCTTCCTTACTCGTACAGTATTTTTATTTACAAATATGCACCTAGTTTTTGAGAATTAGGAGATTCTGCAGCCATGGCATTTTTTGCTTAGCTATGGATCTAGAGCACTTGCTACATTACATATGCTGTATAATGTAGCAGGTTTCAACAGATAAACGCTTGTTTCAAGCTCAAACAGATCAAAAGTTACAAAGAAAGCACCATACATTCTGGGATACAGTGGCAAGCCCTTTACAAAAAACTAGTCACTCTTCGGTTGCCAATAGCTGTATTCAATGGTTAAACTAGTACAAATTAGGTATAGCGTTTGCCTCATACAGTATTGTCTGTTAAACCCCCCAATATACTGCTACAGAATTGCCACGTAATTTGTCTCTTCTTTCTGCATAATTTGGTCAACCCTTGTCACATGATTCCCAACTCCAGTGGCCCTATTATTGAGATAAACAAGACAGTACCATGTTTTACTTCAGTGTTGGCAAAGAGGCTTATTTTAAATAAATAAAAATAAAAAATACACAGATCATCAATACCTTTTTGATTCCATTAGTGCTTAAACTTATTGATCTATTCATACTTTAAAGACACTTCTGGATAACTTTTAAAGTAGTACAAAACATTTGTTTCTCAAACAGCTATCAATTATTCTTCAAAGCAATCCAATGACCAGAGGCAAAGCAAGAAAGTTTTGTACCAAGAGCAGTGGTTTTCATACTTTTTTTAATTTTTTTTATTTCAAATCTGATATTGAAATTATGACAATCAAAGAGAATCAACCAGGTTGAAGATATGCATTCTTGGAAGGGCACATAGAGTCACATACAAGATCCAGTATCAACAGCAAAGAACATCAACACTAGTCTGTAGGACAAAGTCAATACCATACATCGTAAGTCTAATAGTGCTAATGAAAGAAACGTTGAACTGAAGGTAAGAGAAATACGAAATGATCCCCAGCGAGGCTATTTTAAGGCTCCTCTCTTGCCATGAAGGGTCAAAATTAAATACCCAGTAGCACTAGGGTTCATTGAAGAGCTGTTCTTATCGCCTAGATTATGAAGTAAGTGTCCCACTAGGTTTATATGGCCTTATATGCACATGGACTGTTTCGGAAACGTGTGCCTTAGTCGAAGCCTGGTATTAACAGGGGAATACTAACAGCTTTAGTTAGAAAAAGGAAAAATCTAATTCTCATAGGAGAAGGGAAGGAGGAAAGGGAAGATGCGTTGTTAAGTGCCTAACTGTGGGGGGGGGTGGGGGTGAGGTCTCGTCAGGGTGAGGGGGGGGGGGGGGGGGAGAAGACCATCTCTTCCGCTAAGACAGTGACCCTGAGGACTCTGGCTGTCGGCCCCTAAAGTAGGGTTCAATAGAATCTTCAAATAGCTGTGGAGCTCGCAGTCGAGGGGAAACCAATCTTGAGTGTTTGATCCTGGAAAAGTAGTGTATTAGAGCCTGCCAATTACGGGTGAACTTAGCATCTGTGTGATTGATACGGTCAGTAAGTAATTCAAGGGCTAGAATGTGCCATAGGCGGAGAAACCTTGTAGCTACAGGGGGAGGTTGAGGCTTCTTCCAGAATAGAGCTATAGCCTGCCGGGCAGCTCCCAACATTTGTAAAATCAGACACCAATCTGTATGTCTCATAGCAGCCAATGTCGGAGTCTAATGCCTAGTATCGTCACCACCGGAGAGGAGGGAATGGGGAACCCCACAACGCTCTTAATGTGGCTAAGGATCTCCTTCCAGAAGATCATGAGACCCGGGCAAGACCACCATATGTGTATGAAGTCACCTATAGCGCCTGTCTTCGTACTTTTTAATGGCAGCCTCTGCGTAAAAAAATTCCCCGGGCCCTCAGAATGACAAACCTATTTGTTTATAATACGATAAAATTGGCAGCTCTAAACATATTTAATATTTCAAACATTTCAGCTATGCTCAGTTTTTTAGTGGCAGCTGTTGACATTTGAAAGTGATGGGGCGTAAAGTTGGTAATTACTTTTGTAAGCTTAATAGACAAACGAGGCTCCAGGGTGGGTTCTCCTCCTGGGGGAAAAAAAAAAAAAAACATTGGCAAATGGTGCATTTTAAAGAAAATTAATTAAGTGACAAAGCAAGGCATATAAAGCAGGTGGGAACGTATAGTCTTGAAATAGACACATTAAAAACTGTCCCATATCTTACTGCATTAATATGTTTCACCGTTACTGTAATGTGCAAATTGTAGAGTGACAACTTCAGCCCTTTAAAGTGTGTGCGTTCCCAGTGTGTTGCACTGCAAGTGGCATCAACTTTGAGAAACAACCCTCTAATTAGGCTTCAGGAGGCACCCACGGCTGATGGCTGCAATCAGTCATACAGAAATATGTGCAGACAGGTCTCTAAGCGGGATGAAAAAAGTGGGGGCTCTCTAAAAGGGAACGTGTAAAATAAATTTCTGTGATTCCCGACCAGTATTTTCGTTTCTCCTAGAGATGTAATTGCATTCAGATATATAATACAACTGACACACTCCTAAAACCTGTCAATGCGATTGGCTTTGTCCATGGATGTTAGCTGTTTAAGACAAATGAGTAACAACAATGATTTGTTATAAATAATTAACATTGAAAATGTTTCAATTCTGAAAATTGATAGTCTGTGAATTAAACAGTATTAAGGCCTGTGGAAGGAGTTTTGGCCTTTAGTTATGTGCGGACACGCACTGTGGAAGAGTACTCACTCTGCTCCTTCACGGTACCTTCCCTTTTGTACACCCAATGTGCTGTTCTCTTTTTAAAAATCGCCGAATTGCTTTGAAATAATTGTGAAGAAACTGATATTCAAAAATATTTGAAAACGTACACGCACTTCTGCACCCTTGGACACCCGACACCCGCATTCTCCCCGGTCCACCACGGGAATTCTTCCCGATTGGTGTGGAGGGAGGCGCGGTGACAGTAACAACTTCCGGGCTAGAGGGGATGAGGGCACTACGTCATTCGGCACTCTGCTAGTCAGCTGCATAAAAGCTTCATGCCACACGCTACGCGCAGCGGACGCGCGCTGTGGCAGAATACTTACTCTGCTCCTTCACGGTACCTTCCCTTTTGTACACCCAATGTGCTGTCCTATTTTTAAAAATCGCCTAATTGCTTTTAAATAATTGTGAAGAAACTGATGTTCAAAAAATTTGAAAACTTACACACACTTCTGCACCCTTGGACACCCGACACCCGCATTCGCTACGTCATTTGGCACTCTGCTAGTCAGCTGCATAAAATCATCATGCCACATGCTACGAGCAGCGGACGCGCGCAGCGGGCGAGCCGAAGGCGCGCCAAATGCACGCCTGTCTTTGCCCGTCCGCGGCCGGCTGGGGCCTGGGGCCTGGAGCCCTGCTCGTTTTCCTACTCATATTAGAAGCTACAGCCCCAACTCCTTACTTAAATTAAGAGGAAAGGCATCTGCTCCATGCCTCTCTACCTGGAACCCAGCATATGAATGCACAGTCTGCCCACACTGTGGGTTTCAGCCTCTTCCTGACGCTCCAATCAAAACCTCACAGCGGAACATGTTTCTCCTGAACTGCAGGTCACTCCCTAAACACACTACTGAGATATCCATGCTCTTAGATGAGCTAAAACCAGATATCTTATTCCTAACTGAGACCTGGCTTCATTCTGAATCAGAACCCGATCTTATTCAGGCCCTACCTCAAGGATACCAAATTTCATGTGAAGACCGCATAACGGGAAGAGGTGGTAGTCTAGCAGTCATCTACAAAGACTGCTTTGGGTGCCGTAGCTCTCCTAACCCTATACCCCACTGTGAAAGCCTTTCCTTTTCCATAGACTTTTCGCCCACAAGCACGTTCTCAGGGATGTATATATATCGCCCACCTGGGACCATGGGTCAATTTTTCCACTCCCTGCCTTCCACTATAGCCAATCTAGCTTGTAGCACATCTAACTTCTCTCTCCAAGGAGATCTCAACATCCATTTTGATGATGCCGCGGACCACACTGCCCTAGAATTGTCTACCATCCTCTCTGCACTTCAGTTTAAACAACTAGTGCTAAAACCCACCCACATCAAAGGGCATCTTCTTGATCCCATCTTCAGTAACTGTACAGAGCTCTCAGTAGGAACTCCATCCCCCCTTCCATGGACAGACCACTTCCTCATACCCCTCTCCTGGTTGAACCCACACTCACACCCTTCCGCCACTACAGCTATCCACACGAAACGCAACTGGTCAAAACTTCCCCAGGCTGAATGGGCAACGAGCCTCGAGACCTCCATACCACCCAGTACCTCTGACCCCACTCTAGGTAATGAAAACTATAATAGATGGATTTCGAATTCACTTGACTCCGTACTCCCCATAATACGCACTGAATCCAAGCGTAGCAGCCGAACTGCTCCCTGGTATTCCCCTGGCTTACGGGAAAAGAAATGCTTCTGTAAAAAACTTGAGAGGAAATGGCGACTGGATTACTCACCCTCCAGAAAAACAGCATATAGAGACGCGATAAGAACATATAAAAACGAAATTAAAATCGCGCAAGCAACCTTTTTCGAAAATAAAATCAACACAGCTGCCTCCAGACCCAAGGAAATATATCAAATCGCGAAAACCCTCCTTAAGCTCCCAGAAAACCCCCAAAACCCCCTTAATGCGCAAACCCGTTGTAATAACCTGGCAGGTTTTTTTCCCAAAAATACAAACCATTTATACCTCCTTTCCCCACATTCAGCCCCCCACTCCACCCGCCAAGTTGCATGAGCTGGGACTTCACGCCCCAGTAACACTCGGAAACCTTCCACATCTTGATTCCACCTTGCTAGAAACCATCATGTGTCAGGTGAAATCCGTCTCTCCCAATGATCCGGCACCCCCGCGCAATCTGCTGACAGTCACTAACCACACCCTACCCACCATCCTCAACTTGCTTAATGCCTCGTTGTCCACTTGGACTGTCCCGCCCCCCTGGAAGCAGGCCATGGTAAAAGCCCTTCTTAAATAATCCAACCTAGATCCAGACAACCCAGGGAATTACCGACCAATCTCCCTACTACCATGGCTAAGCAAGATCCTTGAAAAACACGTTAACAACGTACTGGCTGAATTCCTAGAGACCAACCGCCTGTTCGACCCTTCCCAGACAGGATTCCGTCCCATGCATGGGACCGAAACCGCCCTCGTTGCAGTTACAGAAGAGGCAAGGAAGATCATGGATCAAGGAGGCTCTGTAGCCATCATCCTCCTCGACCTAAGTGCCGCCTTCGACACTGTAAACCATAACATCTTACTGCAACGACTTGCGAACCTAGGAGTCTCTAGGAAAGCTATGGCTTGGTTTGAGTCTTTTCTGTCAGACCGTTCCTTTCGGGTCTTTGAGGGCGAAACCATCTCCCCTAGTAAGCCTCTCGGCTGCGGAGTGCTGCAGGGCTCTTCTTTGAGCCCTACGCTCTTCAATATATATATGAGCCCCCTAGCTGAGATTGTCCGTCCTTTTGAAATAAAAATCATCACCTATGCGGACGATACTCAGCTAGTGGTGGCTCTCAACCAACTACACACCGCGCCCAACCACCTGAGGGACTGTTTGAAAGCAGTGTCCTCATGGATGACAGCGTCTTGTCTCAAGCTGATGCTCCTCGGTAACTCCCCTAAACCTACCATCGATCCCCTGTGGCCTACCTGCCTTGGACCCGTCCCCACAACCAAGGATACAATTAAGAGCCTAGGAATCTGGATGGATAAATCCCTTAACTTTAACTGCCAAGCAGCCAAACTTTCAGCGGCGTGCTTTGGTCTGCGCAGGCTTATTCAGAAAATCATTCCCTTATTACCCTTCCAGGCAAGGCAGATTATGATCCAAGGTCTCATTTTGTCACGCCTGGACTTCGGGAATGCCCTTTACCTGGGGGCCCCTCAGGTCACTCTACGCAAGCTCCAGGTCATCCAAAATTGGGCAGCACTAACCCTCCTCCAGATCCCTTGTCGACTCTCTATCAAATCCGGACTTAAGAATCTACATTGGCTTCCAGTGAGGGAAAGAATTGAATTTAAGAGCCTGTGCATCGTTCACCGAGCCTTCTGGAAAACAGGCGCCATCATTAACCAATCACTGATTACCTCCTATCAACTTCCTCCTTTCTTATCACTGTCCCCAGGATTAAAAGAGTCAGATGTGGGGGCCACTCATTCTCCTATAACTCGGCAAAGCTCTGGAACGCCCTCCCCCTCCATCTTCGATCAGAGCCCAACCTGCTCTCCTTCCGCAGACAGCTAAAAACCCTGCTTTTTTAATAAATCAGACTAGTGTCTGAATTCTCATCCACACGCCTGTCCATTAGCGCTAGGACACCTCAGGGTAGCTATCGCGCTCAATAAATCCTCTTTTCATTTCATATGTATGCTCTTTTTCTCTGCATATCTCATCCATCTACACATCTTCAACCACCTCGCTTTCCACTTCAGCACCCTCTTTTCACTCTTCTCCATATGCACTTCATCACATCTCCATCACTTCGCCACTTCCAAACATACACTGCACTCACTCACATTTAAGCAATTTATTTCCTTTTGCTTTGTAAATATTTTGACATCTGTGTACCCCCTTCACATACATTTCCACAGAATTTCAAATGCAACTGGAATACATGACCACTGCTCTGTGTGCTCTGCAGAGGCCAACCCACTGACAGACACTTTGTTTTGGCTTCAGCCTCAGCGCTCTCAATCAAAGCCCCTCATAAACAACTGGCACTGCTCAAAGTATGCACGCAAAAAATACAGAAACATAACATGATAAAATAGCTAAGTCTTGGGAAATACAAGATTAAATAAAACGTGAAATAAGAGGAACTAAACCGCCGACATGCATTGTCTTAATGTTTTCTACATTCATTGTTTGTAAATCAATCCATGTTTTTAGCATTAATGTTAAGGGCATGAAGATAGGACCAGCTTTATCGCCATACAGCAGATAACCATAAGGATCCTCTGACCCCTCTCAAGCGGCACCCTCTCGAGGCCTGCAAAAAGAAAAAGGTACTTGGCTCTAAGGGCATGGCACCGTTTGGTGCTGGAGTCGGGCGGCACAGATCTGGCTCTGTGTCAGAGTCAGGTATGATGGTGCTCCACCCACCATGTAGCATTGGTGGCGGCACTGTAGCGGGCGTCAGGAAAGGTTGCAATCTCGCAGACAGCGCAACTCTGGATCCAGCACCAGATCTAAATGGCTCGACTGGTGCAGAGGGCAAACACATCAACGGAGAACAAGTAAGAGTCCCTCCCGTACCTGTGGGGTCCAAAGGCGCTCCGGGGGGGGGGGGGTCACAGACCACCTAAATATGAGGTTCATAGCCTCATAAAACTCCTTGAGTTGGGTGGGGGTCACTTCGGCTCTGGAAAACTCTGGGAGGCGTAGAGCAGACACTGGCACAAACTCAACCATGGAGCCTAGAGTGCAGACGCTCCCGCGTCTGGTCCGAAGTCTTGGACCGGTGCGGAGAAGTCAAAGAGCACTTTGATTACTTTTTGTGAGACTTACCCAACTACCATCAAGGGCGGCTCCATGGGAGATCCCAGAACTTTCCCTGCAACAGGAATTGAGAGCATCACGGGGTCACCGACGCCGCGCGTCAAGGAGTTTGAAGGATCGTTCCCTCAGCGCCTTGGGGCTCATGGCACTCCTTGCTGGTCTTGGAGTCATATTTCTGTTCCAGACACCAGAGGCAAACTAGATGTGGGCCTGCCACAGGCATCTGCCTGTGACATGCACCACAGGGCTTGAAGCCTGTGGACTTCTTGGGAGACATCTCTAGGACATCAATGAATAAAATCTTAATGTTCTCAACAAAAGTCGAGAAAGTCAGTCAAAAAAGACTAAGGTTAGCTCTCTCCGGATCGCAGCTGATTGGCACGGAAAGAAAAGAACTGATGTCAGCGTGCTAGTGTAAAGTCTGTAGTGGTGTGCGCTCATCTGGCAATGCCAGAGCCGAATGACGCCACCTACTGGCATGCAGGAGGTACTGCTTTAAGTTTTCCAGATCCAGTCTGACACATTGGGATTATTACAAGGTAAGGAATCTGCTGCTAATATTATATTATATATACATATAGATATTACCAGGTCAAGATATACATCAACTGATTTTTTAATGTAGTTTCAGCTATTTAAATTTGGCCCTCCTGGTAGCTTGGTTCATGTGCTTTAAAAATGATGTTTGAAATATTAATTCATCATCTGAATAGTGAATTATAATGGACTAGAAACTGTCAGAGAATTTTAAAATTAATCAAAAGAAAGAATGAACAGAGGATATTAATGACACTTTGGACTGATCTGTTGGGCGGTGCTGGAGGAATTCTTTCAAGAATTAGCACTTTTGCGTGCAGAAAAAAAGGCCTTTAGTGAACCATGTAAAGGGGCAGGCAGTAAAATAAACAAATCCCAGTCACACACAGGTCATGACTGAAACAAACTTGCAAGATTTGATAAAATGGAGATCCTCATTTTGAATGCAATAAAACCAACAGAAATAAAATCATTGACAGCTGTAGGCAAGAAAGACCAATTTTGGCTCACATACAAATAAGGAGCAGTCACTAAGACTTGAAATTTCAGTTCATGAATAGTCGTAGCCAGCCACCAACTAAGATGAACACATGAGCCCACAGCACCACTGAGTGTGGAGAATAGTTGGAATACTGTATTTATAGTGTGTTTTGATCATAGAGTGTAAATGTAAGTAAGCATAAGGTGCAGCAACTACAAAAAGTGAAGGAAAACCTGTTGGTCTATGGGAGCTTATGTGACTTTTGTGTCTGAAGAGAGGGTCCGCCTGCCTCAATCATTCTAGATGTGTGCGGTGTGCAACAGGCAAAATGGATGCCTCCTGGTGCAACAGGAATGGCTCAAACGTGCACCGAAAAGAATCCAGCCCAACCCAAAGAAAGCAAATTAGTGCAACAAATCTGCAACGATACGGGCATGGCAAAGTCCATTAAAGGATTCAGATGCGGTGCACTGAGTAGCAAAACTGCAAGGACATAAATGTACCTAGTGGCTCAGTGAGGGAAGGAGTTGCATTGGAGCGGTTAAGGTCAGCCCCCCAGGGAAAAGATGTTCTCTCACCACAAGCTCACATTAAATTGCAAGGACCAGAGATCTCCTGCTTCACCACAGGAAAGGGCTTCAGCTCCAAAAGTTGGAGGTATGCAGGTGGCATCTGGGTGAGCCTGCTGGAGGGAGGCTGGGAGTTGGAGGAACAACCCCAGGAAAGAGAAAGAATGGCACGTACAGGCCTGTATGCGAAGCAGAAGAGACTATGCCTAAAGCGATCTATATTGGATACATTTTGTTCTGGCTCCATGAAGCGAGTGAGACAGCATATGTAAAACTGCCTTGGTTGAAGCAAAAGTGCTGAGCGACTGCACTGGCGAACAGCAAGATTGCATTACTTGGAAAGTAAGAGACATTACTGATCTATAGGGAATCTCTTTAAATAAGACTTCCAAATAAACTTTTGGCAACCCCGCACCTTACTGAAGAAGTAACAAGCATCCGAAACCAAAGCAAAACTGGATATTTGTTATTTTTTAGGTCACCTTTGAATTTTTGGGTTGGTTTTTCAATGAGACTGCTTTCCCCAAGGGAAATCTTAGAACCTGAACTAACATTCCCCAGAATATTCTGGGGTTTCATTTGAATATTGTTTTCCTTTGGAAGGCTGAAAATGGGATAAGATGAAAATCCCAAAGGGATACCACCCCCTTCTATGCTAGCAGGGCCTCTAGCAGGAGTATGGATGTAGAAGTGTAGTGGCTCTGTCAGGCCTTTCCCCTGAACAATCCCTTCTCATGGCAGTGTTAGAAGTCATCCACAGCACTACCAAAGTGTGGAAGCTTAAGTAACATCAATGGAGGTCCGGCATGAAGCACAGCAGCCGCGCCTTCAGATCAATGAGACCGAGATGCAGGTTTTTCCAGAAAATAAGTGAAATTCCCTTGCATACACAAGATGTGAAAGTAGGTCAGGATTTCCTCTTGGAGATGAAAGCTTGTGCTGCTTTGTCTGTTCAGCTGGAGGTGAAGATGGACAGACTGAAAGATGCAGCTTTGTGGAGGGTTCCCTGTGCTTCCGGAAGCAGAAGATCATTTGGAAATTGTGACTGCCGTATGGGAATATGAGTTTATTGAGAATAACCTAGCAGTGGTGCGAGTATTGAGACTGCATGAAAAAGGCCCTGCTGGGACATCCAAATATGAGGAGCACACTCCTAGATGACCTTTGCATGGTTTTAGAAAGGTTTGCACTTCTGAGGGTCAGGATGCGGAGGAAGAGCTATTTTTCAAGGGAATTTTTGTTGTTGTTCCTAGATCTTGATAGGTGAATGCAGCAGAGATGTCAGGAACTCACGAGTCACTAAGGCTTCTCACCCAGGCTGAAGGTGGCATACAAGGAAGAAGTCCTGCTTCTCATCAGCAGAGGGGGCGTGGGCCTTGTTGAAGGGTATTCACGCAAACTTCACCCAGTGTACAGTTAGAGGTGTCTTCACTTAGGGGCTTTCCTTGGAACTGATATCTCTACGAATTTAATCGGACATCGCGATGTCTTTTAACATTGGGGTGAGTTTTATCAGCCTGTGAGATTTTTGTCTATAAGGTGGTGTACACTTCTGCTGACGGACATACAACTCCCCCTTTATGGTTTTAGCTCACGAGTTATATGCAGACCGCCACTCTATTTATGGTTCTACCTTTGGTGTGTATGTTTCTGCAGGAGATGGATTGAAAGTTTATACAATTGTATGTGTAGGTGATGGCAACCAGAAACAGTGCCTGGAATAAAAGTCTTCATAATCCGTTCAGGTGAGTCACATGGACGTGCAAGGATTAATCACTCAAAGTTTGAAGGTTTGTATAGTTGTGTGCCTTTATTTGGTACTAAGAATTATCACACATCTAAAAAAGGACATGGCTGGACGACAGCCAGAAACAAAACCTGAAAGAAACCTGCTGCTATTGTTCTGCTGGAGTGAATTTACAAAGTACATTAAAAAATATCAGATTTTAGAACTCTATTTTTGTTTTTGCTATATTATTAAACTGCCAAAAATGAAAGGGAAAAATACCGTCTCCATTTTTTTTTTAATCTCCCACTTGCCTGCTCCAAAATGTTGGCATGTATCGACTATCCCTTTCAATCAAAATAACAGACTAACATGTTCACTTCCCAAATTTCATATTCCACTATACTAATTCACCACTAATCCTTTATGGGTTCCAGAGTAGGTGCTACTCACCAATAAAGCGCTTCAACAACCCATCAGGGTTACATGTGCTATATAAATGTAAACCTTTTTCCCCCTTTTCTACCCCTCTCCAACCCCTCTCAATCAAAATAACTGAATAACATATCCACCACTCAAATTACTTTCATATTTCACTATACTAATTAACACTAATCCTTAAGAGTTCCAGTGTAGCGTGCTACTCGCCAAAAAAGCGCTTCAAACCCCCATCAGGGGTAGCAAGCGCTATATAAATACAAACCTCTTTCCCCCTTTTATACCACCGCCTACCCTTCTCTATCCAAATAACTGAATAACATATAAACCACTTAAATTACTTTCATATTTCACTATACTAATTCAACACTAATCCTTATGGGTTCCAGAGTAGTGTGCTACTTGCCGAAAAAGCGCATCAAAACCCCATCAGGGGTAACAAGCGCTATATAAATACAAACCTTTTTTCCTCTTCTATCACTCTGCTATCCTTCCGAATCCAAATAACTGACTAACCGATCAACCACTTAAATTACTTTCATATTTCATTACACTAATTCAACACTAATCCTTTATGGGTCCAAGGGTAGCGTGCTACTTGCCGAAAAAGCGCTTCAATGCCTCATCAGGGGTAGTAAGCGGTATATAAAAAATTATTACAATACAATATTACGGGTGCTCGGGCTTCAGTAATTATTCATATGAGATCTAGATGTGATGATCTGATCTAAACCCCAGTGCTAAACCAGTCGATGCACTTATATAAGGTAACCCTGTAAAGCAAACTGCAAGACTCCAGCATGTGGACCCAGAACACAGACATGACACTCTGCCTTCAAGATTACAGCAAGTTTGATGAAGCCCTAGATTCTGACATCCTAAAAGGAAGAGGTGAAAAGAAATACTCGAACATGATCAACAGAATAAATTGTCCATAAAAGCATGAAAAATTACAACCACATTACTGGCTCCCACACGCCGAATTGGGAAGGAAACCAACCCACTGCTGTAAGACACCCTCGAAAGAGCACTGGCAGGATAATACAAAGTTAAAGAAAAATCAACAAAAGGCCCAAAAGACTAGATGTGGTTCTCAAACGGGTCACAGACCAGGAAAGGTCTGCTAGTCAACGACCACAAAAAAAATGTATGGACGTAATAAGATAAACCAAGCAACATATCCCTAGCTGCCTTTACAAAAGAAGCAAAGATGAAGAAGAAAAAAAAAAGAGGTGGTGGGATGTCCCAAGTAACGGAGCAAACAAATAGCCAAGTGAGAATCCAAACTGTTTAAACCCACAAATGATGCAGGAAACCGAGGTCAGGCTCAATGAGGCAGAAGAACAAGTGGTATCCAAGATAAGAAACCTTTAAGGGAATAAGCCATTTTGTGGAAGGATGGCCCGTGTGTTCTCAACACCCGTCACCCACCTAATTGTGGTGCTGGCTCCTGTTATGAAGACACATGCACCTCTGTTCTTCATAGCCATCCCCATCCTTTTCTGACCACTGCTGTTTCAATCTGCAACTGCTGACTTCCGGGACCCATGGAAGAAGGCCAACAGACAGCTGCCAGCACCAGGGCCGGACTGGCCATGCCCGGCATTTTCCCGGGAGGCTGGAGGGTTGGGGCCGGTTTTGCAGGAGGGAGCCGGTTTTGTTACTGGGGGCCGGTTTTGCAGCAGTGCTTCATGCTTGCGGTCTTCCCACATACATGAAACTACAAAAGGCTCAGTATGCCCTACCAACATGACTAAGTAAGCTTTTGGACTGAATGACCAAGCTAGCATAAAATCGTCACAGGACTTTGCATGTAGGCATTAGCTATCTATTGTAGTTGTATATCTACTGTGAATGTGAAGACTCCGAAACCATCGAAGTAACTACAATACTTACCTAATGATAGTGATTTATACCATGAGGTCCTTAAGTTACTAAACACACTTCCTTCATATTACAGTTTAATTTCTATTATAAAAATAATAAAACAATTTAAACAAAATCTTTATTAAGAGTGATATCGGTGCAAGCTAAACTAGACGCCCGCAACCCCCAATACAACTCTCCAAGAGTTCTTTACTGTTCGATCGAGCTACCCATTAAAAGTCAAAGCCCAAAGTGGTGGCACATAGCAATTTAATGAGCTCCCCTTAATAGCTTGAGAGATGTAATTCCAAAGAGAAGAGCAATACGTGTCCAAAGTACTACCCAATAGCCTTTGATTCCAACAGACATCAGAGAACTGATCTGACCCCTTCCCATCACAACTGGTTGAAAGCAAGGAGTCACAAATAATAAAGTGACGGTCCTCCAGAACCAGGAAGGCTTGTTCTGCTTTTGGAATTGCTTTAATTGTCGCACTACTGTTCACATGACATCGACATCAGTAAATATACAGGCAAAATAATACCCAAAAAATGAAGACACATTAGTCATGTTATAGTTTTATTTTTTCATTTTCCCCACGCATACTATGAGCTCACATTCAGATCTTTAGATCTCAGTGCATTTCAAAGCAACAGCTACATGGGAACCAGCAACCAAGTAGTTGTGCAAAAACCAAACACCAATTGTACGTTTACTTTTCTTTGAAAAATAATTTTGATTCTTAAACATCCTGTCATGCATTCAGTTGTAATGAATAGCTCTTCATCAACATCACCACCGCCCATAATCCCCATCAAACACCCACATCTAACAAGGGCATACCTACAGAGTTTGACGGCGATGGAACAGCTCATGTTTCAAAAGTACAAAGGGTGTGACAAGGCTTATGTGTGTGTGTTACACGTAGGTGTTTTAATGCACACCAAATGGAAGACTATATCCACATAATAAGGCACCACTCATTGAAAATGAAAGTAGCATAAACAGAGAAAAGCAGAATACTATGATATTAATTACAGAAATTATTGGATTTCAACAAAAGTGTTTAACAAAAAATATGGGGTCTTCACTTTTTGTCGTATATAATTGTAAGTTGTGACTAATAACAATGGTAGTTTACATTGACAAGAAATGGAAAAAACGTCAGGAAGAGCCATGATCAAAACTGGTCAACAAATGTGCATTTAACACAACCAAGCAGGTCAATATACGAACATGTGCCGAATGGAGACATTGAGCACATCCTGAAAACTTATACATTTTGAGTTCACGTCCACCCAATTTTCTGCCCATAAAAATATGAAATAAGCAAAATATCTTATCTGCCCATGGGACAACAAGATACAATAGTCGAGTCTTTTCTCCAATAATCAATTAATTAAATTAGGAATACCTAAATTGTTTTCCTTTAAGGTTTTAAGAAAATCTCCTTATTACACTCACGAGGAATATATTTTAAGAATATTCAACAAGGAATACAATTTGTTTAAGTTTCGCAATATTACCCTTTTTGAAACAATTGACTAAGTTCAAGTCCCTTCTGCATGTATATTAAAATATCTCAGAAGTGGTAATACTCAACAATGTTTAGTTTGTTTTTTTAAAGAGGGAAAATAAAAGCAGGCAGCTTCTACAAAAAATCACACTGTCCTTGAATACATGCACACAATTTTACTGAGAGGAAAAGTCCTTTATTTTTCACGGTCCATTTGATGCTAAACAACACTGATTTGCAGGCACGATTTCGGAGTCCTCGGGCTATCACTAGTAAGGTTCCCCATTAGGTATAAGAAGTGAGATTATAGCTTTGTCTTCTCATCCGGTTTGATTCTGCAATACATTGGTCACCTTGTGGAATAAGTGTGTGAACCTTAATTTTCACGACAAAACAGTAACCAAGATCCTAAGACAACCATCGCTTCAGAGTCTTATCAACAAGCAGCCATCTGAAGAAGCACATTGTCATCTGCAGATAATTGGGACCATCGGGCTAGCAACTTTAACGAGTAAACCTTTCTGGATGATGCAAAATTCACAACCAAAACCATGTCCGTAAGAGTTTGTTTTTTAATGTTCAAGAGCCTAACTTGTTTCTAGCTTTCTGGCTCTTTAGGATTTGTGCCTTCATCATAATAAAAGACTAATGTGCCTGATAGGTTTACTGCATTTTGAGAGAGTTTGAAACAGTTACAGTTCATTAAAGTAAACAAGTGTTTTAGCAAACTCTTATCCGGTTGGTAACTTGCACCTTGGATTGCAAGTTAAGAGATGTCTTCTGAACACTTCCATAGTGGTTTATTATATACCCAGCCGTCACCCTGAAATACAAATATAAACATAGGGACTAATTAATATTGACCTATTTATAAAGACAACATTAAAACGCCTAAAAATATTTGTGGTTACAAATAAATCAACAACTGCATCAAATTATGAATGGAAACGTTTTTTTTTCTTAATATGAAATTCTAACACAACCAGCTTAAAATTAGAATCCATAAATGCAGACTACTGCTTCTATTCAAATACCTATGTAACAGTGTTCAGTCACTATGCGTTCCGGTCGAGTAGATGTTAAAAATTACAGGATGGGGCACATACATTTTAAAGTGTATTAGAAATCTCAAAGAGCCTATTCCAGTTTGCCATACCAACCAGCATGAAGTAACTCCTTCTTTGAAGAGACCCAAAGTGGAATAAGGACCCTGATGGCACAGCAATTCTCCAAAAAGTGCTTGTGCTCACCCACCCAGCCCCAATTATCATCTGCTATCATAAAAGGGCTTCCCCCATCTGAGCTAATGTTGCTAAGGACAATGGGGGACATATAGGTCAGCAAACATGGCTGCACCGAAGGTGTGCTTGTGGCCTTCTTAAATGAGGCCATCTCCATGACCTCAAAAGGAACAAACAAAAAAGATCTTGAGAGACTGAAATGAGCCATCTGGTGTTAAACAAGAGTATTCCTTCAGCTGGGAACAGAATAGTTTTAGAAATGCTAAGCGTTTTGTGCAATCATCAGTTCCATATAATAAGAGATCTCTTTAATAAGGTTTGGATGTTTCTTCGTTTAGCCTTACAAATCATTTAACAGAAATAGATAAAAAGTAAAACTTGCAACAATGTAATATAAAATATGAAAATTACTTTATGCAGATTACGACAATTTATTTTAATATTTCATTGCTAAGAATCATGAGTTAGCATTAAACAATAGGCAAGTACACTCATTAAGTCACTATATCACTTAATTACAGTAAACATAAAACAGTACAGGATACATAGTCAAAACACTCATGTTCGATTGTGTTTAATCCTTATTTTCATAACTCATTCCCTCTAGCTAACACATAATTTATTTCCAAGTCTACAAAAAACAACTTCCTCCTCTATAATTGGGATTATATGGTCCCTACAAGCCCTTTTGGTAGCTATCTCCCCGACTAGGTTTCCAAATTTATTTTTAAATGAAATGTCATCTTTATGTAAATGGTCAATTTATTTAACAACAAAGAATCTGGTATGGTTAGTATACTCTTTACCTCTGCATTGTTTTACTGGACTAACACATGCATATTGGGGACACAATCACACCAGACGACTAGTTGCTGGATCTGGTACCCAATGGCAATTAATTCAGCCTTGGATCCTGTCATCAATAATGTCTAGATAAGACTCTCAAAAAGTGTTGTGAACAACAAATATAGAATTACATGTGTAACTATGAATAATAGGAATTTTATTCACCGATACATACTGAGTGACGAAGCTCAAGATGTCTAAGATGTCATAAATATCATTCCTCTTATTCTATTACTCCATTTGCAATTTTATGGATGCCAGAAATCATCTGCCCCGCTTCCAACAAAGATGCATTGGAAGTTGAGTATTCTACAGCCATAAATGACAGGATTGTTATTTATTTATTTTTTTTAAGTAAAAAAGGCTTGTTCCACTGCTGCACACCCGCACCACAACTGCCCCTCTGTATAAACTGAAAAAAGATATCTGGTGTCCTGCCAACCACCTACAATCCTTTTAATAAAGTAAAGCTAGATAATGTGCCTGCTTGATTGGTCTACTATGACCAAAGAAACACAAAAATACTTACATTTTGAATGAGTTGAACAATGCAATCACATGTAATTATGTAGGGGATTGTTGCCGCTCTCTGCCTAAAAGGAATATGCTACTTACCAGTATGCATCTGTTCTTGGCATGTAGAGCTGCAGAGCCACACACTTAGGATAGTAGATCGCCATCTGGTGTTGGGCTCGGATGCTTGCAGGTTGTTGTTGTCTTCGGAAGAAGTCTTTGGTCACGAGATAGGTGACTCCATCCTTGGACTACAGTGCGCATGGGCATTCACTCCATCCTCAGATTTTTCCGCCATTGGGTTCAGATGTAACTTTTCCACTCCGGTTGAAAATCTCAAATACAAGCTTTTCGAAGCGAAAAAACTTCTAACAACTACTTCGAAGCCCCTTAACTCGACATCAAATTCATCGGCTCGATTCCGGACGTCGACGCGGGCTGCTGGGCCATGATGGGAAATGATGGAGTTTGCAAAAAGAGAGAGATGTCCATGTGTAATGTCTAAGTAAGACGATGCTGCAACAGATACAGGTCCCGGGGAGGTGGGTGGGCGTGTGCGACTCTGCAGCTCTAAATGCCAAGAACAGATGCATACTGGTAAGTAGCATATTCCGTTCGAGGCATATGAGCTGCAGATCACACACTTAGGATAGACTATTTAGTGTCTCCCCTAGCGGTGGTCACCTGTATCGGTTGCAGGAGTTTGGAATAAGGTTTTAAGGACAGCCTGACCTACAGAAGCTTGTTTTGCTTGCACGTCAACACAGTAGTGTTTAGTGAAGGTGTGTGTTGTAGACCATGTGGCTGCCTTACAAATATCTTCTAAGGGAATGTTTCCTAAGAATGCCATGGAAGCCCCAATTTTGCGTGTGGAATGCGCTCTAGGGGGAACTGATAGTGTGCGTTTAGCCTTGTGGTAGCATATTTGGATACATTTAACTATCCACCTGGCTATCCTGGATTTGGAAATGGGGTTGCCTTTATGTGGTGGAGAGAAAGCAAAAATTGTTTTGTTTTGCGGAATGATTTGGTTCTGTCAATGTAGCCAAGCAGGGCTCTTTTAACGTCTAAGGTATGAAGAGCTCTTTCAGCTACCGAGTCCGGATTTGGGAAGAACACTGGTAGCTCAACTGATTGGTTAAGATGGAACGGAGATATGACTTTTGGGAGGAATTTCGGATTTGTTCGAAGAACCACTTTGTAATTGTAGGAATGGTTCTTGTATGGTTAAAGCCTGGATTTCACTTACCCTTCTAAGGGATGTGATAGCAATAAGGAAAGCCACTTTCCATGTGAGGAACTGCAGTTCGCATTTATGCATAGGTTCAAACGGGGGTCCCATGAGCCTTGTAAGAAGAATGTTTAGATTACACACTGGAGAGGGTGGTAATCTGGGCGGAATAATTCTCTTAAGGCCTTCCATGAAGGCTTTAATCGCAGGTACTCTAAATAGTGACAAGTGTTGTCAATTTTGTAAGTAGGCTGCTAATGCTGCTAGGTGGAGACGTATGGATGAGTACGCTAAATTACATCTTTGCAAGTGCAGTAAGTAGCAAATGATGTCCTGGATGGATGCATCCAGTGGGCGTATATCATTGTTAGTGCAGTAAATGGCAAATCTTTTCCATTTTGAAGCGTAGCAGGCTCTAGTGGTAGGTTGTCTGGCCTCTTTTATAATAGTCATGCAGTCTGGTGGTAGGTTGAGGTAACCGAACTCTAGGACTTAAAGAGCCAGATCGCTAGATTCAGTTGTCCTGGATCTGGGTGTCTGATTTCTCCATGGTTCTGGGTTAATAAGGACGGGGAGAGGCGCAGTTTTTGGTGTGGAACTAGAGAGAGTTCCAGCAGTGTTGTGAACCAGGGCTGGAGTGCCCATGTGGGAGCTACTAGGATCAGTTTGAGAAACTGTTGCCGGAGCTTGCGTACCACGAATGGAATGAGTGGGAGAGGCGGAAAAGCGTACGCAAATCTGCCTGACCAGTTCATCCATATCGCATTGCCCTTGGACTGTGGGTGGGGAAACCTGGCGGCGAAGTTTGGGCATTTTGCGTTTTCGTGTGTGGCGAACAGATCTATGGCTGGTTGGCCCCATTGTTGGAAAAAAGGGAGTAGGACTTGTGGATGTAATTCCCATTCGTGGATCTGTTGAGTCTGACGACTTAACAGGTCGGCAATCTTATTGTGAACCCCTGGAAGGTGTTCTGCAAGTAGGTACATGTTCTGGGGAACGGCCCATCTCCAAATGTTCTGTGTGAGCTGGGACAGCTGGAGAGAATGTGTGCCTCCTTGTTTTTGTATATAATACATGGCTGTCATGTTGTCAGTACGGATGAGGACAGTTTTGTTCTGGAGATGTATTTGGAATGATTTTAGTGCTAGGAATATTGCCAGTAGTTCCAGGTAATTGATATGGAGCACTTTCTGTTAAGTGGTCCATTTGCCCTGAGTGGTGTGTCCTAGGAGATGGGTTCCCCATCCCGTGAGTGATGCGTCCGTTGTTAGCACTATTTGTGGAAGAGGCTCGAGAAACGGCCGCCCTTTGGACAGGTTTATTGTGTTCCACCATTTTAGAGAGCGATGTGAGCGGCTGTCCACCAACACCAGATCTGTTAGTTGTCCGTGAGCCTGATTCCATTGACGTGCTAGCCACTCTTGCAAGGGACGCATTTGTAGTCTTGCATAAGGCACGCCATCATGCCTATGAGTTGCATGAACACTCTTGCAGGAAGAGAGTGTTGGGTTTGAAATTTTGCGATCAGAGCTTGTATATTGGCTATCCTGGCTGGGCTGGGATATGCTAGGGCTTTGGAGGTATTTATGGTGGCTCCCAGATATTGATGTATGTGGGAGGGTTGGAGATGAGATTTGGGATAGTTTATTGTGAATCCCAATTTGTGTAAGAGTTGAATAGTTTGTTGAGTGTGTAGAACGCATTTGTTGAATGAGTTGGCTTTTATTAGCCAGTCGTCTAGATACGGGAAGACATGAATTTGTTGTCTTCTGAGATGCGCTGCTACAACTGCTAGACACTTGGTGAATACTCTGGGCGCAGTTGTCACCCCGAATGGAAGGACTGTAAACTGATAGTGTTGTCCGTCCACCACAAACCTTAGGTACTTCCTGTGAGCAGGATGTATGGGAATGTGAAAATAAGCGTCCTTGAGATATAGTTTGTTAAGGAAATCCCCTTGTTGTAGTAGTGGAAGCACTTGTTGAAGAGTGATCATATGAAAATGATCTGTGTTTATATACAGATTTAGGGGTCTGAGGTCGAGTATTGGTCTTAGAGTCCCGTCCTTTTTGGGGATTAGGAAGTACAGTGAGTATACCCCTGTACCCTGATGTTGTAAGGGAACTGGTTCTATTGCGTGTTTTTGAAGCAATGATAGAACCTCTTGTTTGAGGAGCGCAAGATGGTCTGGTGACATGGGACGCTGCTTGGGTGGTATGTGTGTGTGGGGGGGTAGTGGTGAGTTCCAGGCAGTAACCATACTGGATAATTTGTCTTACCCACTTGTCTGTTGTGATGGAGTTCCAGACAGGTAGGAACTGTTGAGTCTTCCCCCAAATGGAGTGGAATGGTCTGGGGGGAGTGGAGGAAAGTCACTGTTTTGTGGCGGGGGAGGTACGAGTGTTGGTATTGCCTCGACCTCGTCCCTTAGTGTTGTTTCCTCTATATCCTCCTCTAAAATATCCTCTGCTGGGGGATGTTTGTTGAGAGGTTTTGAAGGTAGAGGAGGTGTCTGCTCCCATATTCTTGGAGGCTCCTCTATAGAAGGAGCGCCGAAAGGAGCCACGTGGTTGTGGAGACTGCAATGCTCCCATGGACTTAGCAGTCTCGGTGTCCTTTTTCATTTTTCGAGTGCAGTGTCTATTGCTGGCCCAAATAACTGTTCTTGGTTAAATGGTTGGCTGAGTATGGCGCTTTGTACTTCTGGCTTAAAGCCTGAAATGCGTAGCCAGGCATGGCGTCTGAGGAGTACACTTGTGTTTATTGCTCTAGAGGCGGTGTCTGCGGCGTCAAGTGCGCATTTAATTGACGCATTTGAGATGAGTTTTCCCTCTTGTATAAGGTCATTTGCCTGGGTCTTGTATTGGTCTGGCAGGTGTTGTAGCAGATTCTCCAATTGATCGTAGTGAGCCCTATCATAGCGTGATAGTAGGGCTTGGGTGTTGGCAATACGCCAATGATTAGCAGCTTGTGCTGCTACTCGTTTGCCCACGGCTGCTAATAGTTTAGATTCTTTGTCAGGGGTGGTGTATCTCCCGTGGTTTGGGAGTTGGCGCATTTCCTTGTGTTGGAAACGACTAAAGAATCTAGAGGGAGCTGTCCTTTGATGTAACAAGGATCTTCTGGGGCAGGTCTATATTTTTTCTCAATTTGTGGGTTAAGCACCCTGGCACGGACGGGGTCTTTAAATACCTCTGTGGCGTGTTTTGTGACACCTTTAATCATAGGTAGAATTTGTACTGTTTTCTGAGACTGTTCAAACGTGTCTAAGAGGAAATCTTCTTCGGGTGCATCGGAGTGCATGGTGATGCTGTGGTAAAGTGCTGCCCTGTTTACTAGTTGTCCAAACCCCAGGTGGTCATCTGGGAGTCATCGTTTGGAGGGATATGGTGTAGGGTCAGGTATATCTGGTAGAGGGTATGCCCAATCATCCAATGGTGCGGTATCTGGATCCGTGAACGGATCATTAGGATCACAAGAATCACCCCCTCCCCCTAGGTCATCATCATCATCCTGCGGAGGTGGTGTATGTGATGGAGATGGTAGAGGTAAGGGAGGTGTAGGCAGAGGGGGTGGGGTAGAAGGTCATATGGGAGAGGAAGGAGGAATAGGTGATGTTGCCGAGTCCTTTTTTATAGGAACTGGGGCAGGTGTTGTGTCCAGTTTCCGTTTCTTATATGGCACTGTAGTGACATGTTCAGTCTTTGGATTAATATAGATCCTTTTTTGTGTTGGATCTGGATGGAAAAGTTCTTGTTCTTCAGGAACAGATTTTGGCGCCGATTTTTTCGGTTCCGATCGAGGTTTTGGTTGATCGGTCGAGTCTTTGGTTTTAGGAGTTGTATTATAGTCCTTAGCCGGTGGTTTTGGTGCAGATGAAGGTTTCGGTGCAGATGATTGTTTCGGTGCCGATGATGGTTTCGGCGCAGATGATGGTTTTGGTGCAGATGATGGTTTCGGTGCCGAAGTTAAGTCTTTCGGCTTGGAAAGTTTCGGTGCCGGTTTATCTATGGGCCTCGATGTTTTTGGTGCCGAGGGTGTTGGATCCGATTTCGGTGCCGAGGGGTCTTTTGTCTTTGGTGCCGGGGGTACCATTACATGCGGCTTGCTTGGGCCCGAGCCACCGGAAGGCTTATGTTTCTTCGGAGCAGAGCCCGGAGGCGGGGCTTCTGAAGGGTGTTTTCGGTCTCGATTGAGGCCAGCTGGCGAAGTCTTGACCAATGCCTTTGGTTTTGGAGGGGATGTGGCACTGGTACTCACGCGTTGCCCAGGAGTAATGGGGTCGTCTAAGTCGTCTGCTTCTGAGATGATTTGAAGTTCCTCGGAATCTTCTTCCGGGACATCGGGACCCTCATCAAAGAGGTTTTCTGGTTCCGGGGCTGGTTTGTGTGCCATCATATGGCGTCGAGCTCTTCGATCCCGAATGGTCTTTTTGGATCGAAATGCTGCGCAGGCTGGACAGCTGGCTTCGTCGTGTTTCGGTGATAGGCACAGGTTGCAGACTTTGTGATGGTCACTGTGCGGAAATTTTGCTCCACACTGGGGGCATTTTTTAAACGGCGTCCTTTCCATGAGCCGTAGGCCTCATGGCGTGGATAGGCCCAGCAGCCCGCGTCGACGTCCGGAATCGAGCCGATGAATTCGATGTCGAGTTAAGGGGCTTCGAAGTAGTTGTTAGAAGTTTTTTCGCTTCGAAAAGCTTGTATTTGAGATTTTCAACCGGAGTGGAAAAGTTACATCTGAACCCAATGGCGGAAAAATCTGAGGATGGAGTGGATGCCCATGCGCACTGTAGTCCAAGGGTGGAGTCACCCATCTCGTGACCAAAGACTTCTTCCGAAGACAACAACAACCTGCAAGCATCCGAGCCCAACACCAGATGGCGATCTACTATCCTAAGTGTGTGATCTGCAGCTCATATGCCTCGAACATTGTTTTCCTGCAATGTGCTAAAGGACGGTTTTCTTGAGCTATGAATTCTGTTTTTGACAATTCAGTTGGCTTTAGATTTGTTGTGTTTGTTCTGTATGAATAACTTCTCAAATGGGCGTTAGTTGACAGCAGCTACAAATGTTCAATATGTCTAATTTTTAAGTAATATGTTTGTTTCCATATTTATTTAAACTGCATATGAGCATTGTAGCCCAGCTTTATTGAAGTTTATCTAATCTAGGAAGATGGCAGACAAGAGTGTGACTGGTAGGCAACTTGCTGCTTAAGCTCTCACAGAGGCCCAATGATGCAATCAGACTCTGCTTTGTTAGACCCTCCGAGAACGGACATTTACCCCCAGCCCCCCCACCCACCCCCAGATGACCAATCGAAAGAACTCGGTCCTTGACCACAGCACATGCTGCCCATCCTTTGTTCTCTGGTCCTAGCTTTCAGTTCCATCTTGCCTGTTGACCCGCTCCCTTCCAGGAATAAACCTCCCAAATTACCTGTGCTGCTACTACCGATCTGATATGCAGTTTCCACTGGCTCTCTGTCCACGCCCTTGTGCTCCGCCTGCATGCATGCCCTGGAGGATGGGGCACATACCCAGTTAGCCTTCACAGACCGTGTCTGTTGGGGTACTGTCAACTACTTTTCAGGATACTCCTGTGGCACACTTGACCTGCTGTTGTAGCCTCTACAGGACTAGCGCTGGACTTGCCTCACAAAGGTGTGCTGAAATAGCACAGCTGGTTGACCATGGCTATTGCCATGACATGATCAGTGGTGTACATTTTAGTAGTCCAAGAGGGTGGAAGGAGGGGTACCTGGGCTGTAGCCCCAAGTGTGACTGTCTCTGAATCACTGGAGGGGGAAGGTGGAGGGGGCTACAGTGGGGGTGTAAATGGAATGGAACCTCTGATGACCATAGACAATTAAAATGCAGACACCTAAGAGAAGCTGTGCAAGCCGTCTGCATTGATTCAAAATGAAAAACATCACTTATTCTCAGGGCAGGGGGGAAGCTAGAAAACTATTTTATCAGTATCAGAAATTAATTTTGCCCTGGCTACTTTGGCTAATATCGATAATAAAAATAGACTAAGGAACATAATGTCTTGATGAAAAATACAATGCAGAGAAGTCCTGTAAGAGATTTTTCTGATAAGCTAGTACCAAAAAAGATACTATTCACTGTAGATACAACATCAACCCAGTTGGTGAAAGAGGTTGTTCACATGACAGCTAACACCTGAAACCACCAGACTCCGCTTTCAAGAAGCAATGAAAGACGTCGCAAATTGGATGAGCAGCAGCTGTCAAACTCAGAAACTCATCTTGGGGAAGACAGAAGTCCAAGTCCTCGGACCCTCCCCCTCCGCATGGGGACAACTCCTGGTGGCCCTCCGCCCTCGGCACCCCGCCCACACTCATGGACCACGCCCGAAACCTCGGCATCATACTCGACTCCTCCCTCACCATGACCCGACAGATTAACGCCGTCGCATCCACCTACTTCTACATCCTCCGCAAGACCTTCAAGTGGATTTCCCCCCCCCCCCCCGAAGTCAGAAAGACCGTCACCAACGCACTCATAACTAGCAGACTGGACTACAGAACCGCCCTCTACGCTGGAATCAACAAATCCCTGCTACGCAAACTCCAGACCATCCAGAACACTGTGGCCAGACTCGTCCTCGGCATCCCATGGCATGAGCACATCACCCAACACCTGTGAGACCTCCACTGGCTCCCTGTCGAGAAGTAAGTAACCTTCAAACTACTCACCTATGCCTACAAATGCATCCACAACAGCGGACCCAAATACCTCAACAAAAGAGTGTCTTCCATGTGCCCAAAAGGAACCTCTGTTCCTCCAACCTCGCCCCAGCAGAAACCCCACACATTCGCAGAACCAGAGCTGGTGAAGAGCCTTCTCCTACATCGCAGCCAAAGCCTGGAACGAGCTCCCAGTCAACATCGGATGCTCCCCCACTTTGCACACCTTCAGGAAGAGCCTCAAGACATGGCTCTTCGGCAGAACTGGAGTTGCACCCTCCCCCCACACCCCACCCCAGCGCTTTAAACTCCCTGATTGATTGACATAACAATGGCAATATCCTCCCCAATCTGCACTCTTTAACTAGCATTACAGACATCACATCAAATACCAACTTTGAGACTCTCCAAACCGATGCAGTTAATTGAAATTGTGGAATTTTCTTCCCTTGTTTTCAAGAGATCTCCCCAGCAATGTCAAAACTAATGCAGGGTAAACCTGCACAAATCTATGGAGCTTCCTGAGAAAGGTATTAGCTTGAAAAACCCAGCCATGCTATTTAGAGGACTACCTAAGGAGAAAGGATACAGACACAATGGTGCTACTTCAAGCCAAGCAGCCAGAGATGTATTCCAAGAACATAACTAAACAAATAAAGTATCCACCTGTAAAAGGAGAAGTTCAGCTACGCTAAGGAATGCATGCCTTAAACCAAGAGGGAGTTCTATCCTCCAACACAGCCTTCACTAGCCACTATCAAAGTATAGCACCATCGGAGATCCCTCTAAGCCAAGCGACCACTAGGCTGACATAAATAAAATTTCCCAGAGGCAAGTGCACCCAATTCAACGTGTCAAAACAGAGCCTGAAGCATCAACAGTCAGCAAACTTTGGCTCAGAGGCAACTAAACTCCACTCACGTGCCCCTGTGTGGAATCGGGGTCAGAGTCTGAGCTGTCCTCACAGCTAGCCAGCAGTATCTGCAAATCTGGTGGGGCCGTCTGCGCCTCCATATCTTCTGTTTCTTGTTAGAGGTCTGGGGACAGTTCCTCAAAGATATCCAGTCTTCTGTGCATGGCTGCATGTTGGTGTGGGCCCAACAACGCTCCCTTCGCTGCTAAAGTGTTTTCTTCGACCGGAACACCAAGTACGCCTCACAGGAAGTCTACTTGTGCTTTGGTGACAAACATATATGTATACACATAAGGCTTATTGAAAAACGTTTTTCATTTGCCAAAAGGGTGGAGAGGATTCTAGGTCAGAGTAATACCTCCCTATATAATCAGTGTCACTATAAAATTACTCCAACTGACCAATAACCGGTCAACATCAATATACGTGGATGGAATATTATGATGAAGCTACTGTGGGGAAATGTTAACTTCACCAAGAGGTGAGCAAGGAAGAAATTCCTTTTGATTTAGGTACCCTCACACACCCTAGTGGTGTCATGCTTCATCATCGGGTCACCCCGACGCCTAAAAGTCGGGGTGGGCTCAACCACAATGTTGGGAGCTCTTTGAAGATGTGATAGACCAGGGGGGCTAGAAAGTTAAAAAACCTCAGACAGATCCCCCGTATCCCTTTATTTGCGGGTCTGTCTGGGATACTAAAATATTTCAAATAGGGTCTTTGTAGGATAATTATGGTCCTAAGACCCTACTGCCAACATGTTTCAGTCCGTGTGTGGCCGTAATGGTCCAGGACTTTCTTCAGGGCAAACCGAATGCCACCCAGGAAAACAGAGTAGGGGATTCCCTAACCTGTTTATTAACGCAAGGGCAGAGTAGCTGCTCCTTGAAAAAGTGACTGATTAATTAATCTGTCATGCTTTGTATTCCATCTGAAAAAGAGAATAAAAGAAAACAAACAACAACCAACTTGTACTTGTGCGTTTTTTTAGTAGTTGTTCCCATATTCATGTTTGCGATGTATAACACCTACATGTGTCAGGTGATCATAAGGCCAGGTGGTGTACAACTAACTCCATCCATGTGCCACTCATACCTGATCTGTACACTTAGTCAGCGTGCCAGATATATTGTGCGGTGGCGAAATCGCTCGCATCCTAACTGTATTTTCATGCCAGTTAGTATTCACTATCAATATAAAAACACTCTCCTATGTACCACTCACACTCAACATTCTCTCTATATCTGTGAATCAACATGGTACTGTCTTAACCATGCGTGATTATTAATAGAACACTGTGTGCGGTTGCTGTGACATTTTACACACATGAACTCTCTCTTACCCGATTTTCGGATGGGATCCGTTTCTCAGGAGATCGTAGGGCTATTTGGGGGTAGCTCTGTAGTCACACTCTTTCGTAGGAACCCCCGAGTGTAAGGGAGAGAGGAGATATATGGAAGTAGTCTTTATGGAAATGTAAAGATACTCTGAGGATAGACATCTCTCCCTGTGAGAATGATGATCTCTACAAGCGAAAATACCCTATCCCGCTCTATCTCCCCACTTACTTCATCAAGAGTCCTGCCCCATCTGTCCACCTACTTGGTCTCGATCCCCGGCGTTTCGCCCCGTGTATCGTTTGGACGGTGAGTTTATACTTCCGCGTTTGGTGTCAATTGACGGGATTGGTCAATTATCTCACGTGATGTTTCACGTCAGCGTATCGTCCCGTCTAGAGCGGTAATACGGTTTTGGCAAATTATGTTATTAGATTAGATAAATACAAAATTAGGCATCCACTTATCCTAATATTCTCTCCTACTCAAAATCCGTCCCCGATTCCATTCCAAAAGGGGAACAGTCTGCTTATTTTTTCCGTGTACGCGAGACACGTGATCGGATGTCTCGTCCAATCAGGTTATCACGGAATTCGTAGTCCTGAAGTCAATGAACGAAGGGAGATGTAGTTTAATCCCTACAGGTCTTAACATTAGCGAAGGCTGGATTTTCTATTTATATTTATACCATGTTCCTTGGGGTTCTGTAATCAGCTATAGAGACTCAGAGACAGTTATTAGGATGGGTGCACAAAAACACTGTCCTATAGTACACAAAAATATCGTAGGGTGTACTTTATAGGTATATTTTGTATTTCAAAATGATAGGGTTTGGTCTTTAGGAATTGTGGACCTTTTCTGGGGTTTTTTTTGTTTCCCAAATTCAAGTTTCTACATTTGGGAAATAGATGTGCCCTAATACAAGGGATACCATGGTTGATGTTGTTATGTCTAGTTTTTATCAGTTTGAAGTGTACCCTCTAGTTTTGCTCACGTTAGATAATTCTTTGGGGTGAACATGAGATCTCTACTTGTTAAGTTGATTCCAGGGTATGGAATCATTGAGACCAGTTTCATGGGTTTTCAGACGATAGACCCATTGCTGCTCCCTTTCTAAGAGTTTACTTTGTCGATTGCCTGTGTTTTTAATTTTTTCGAGTACAGTCCATTTTAATTCAGTATCCTTATGATTCTTTTCGTTGTAGTGTGCTGTTAGTTTAGTAGCTGTAATCGCTCTCCTTATGGTGCTCCTGTGTTCGCTAATGCGGACTTTAACTTTTCGACTAGTCATCCCAATGTATATTAATCCGCATGGGCATTTTATCATATAAATGACCGATTCGGAATTACAATTGGTATGCGACCTTTGCTCCCATGGTGATTGTAGGCCCAGGTCTAAGGTCTTGGTGTGTTCTGTGAATGGGCATGCCACACATGAGCCGCAAGGGTAATGTCCCATGACAGGGGATGTACCCCAGAGTGTCGTCTGATTCACACTTCTAGATGTAAAGGTGTTGGTGTGTACTAGGGCATCTTTTAAACTGCAGTTTTTTCTGAATGAAAACATTGGTTTTTCAAAGGCCAATCTGTTTGACGTCAGTATGGGCCATTTCTTGTTTATTATTTTTTTCAATTCGTTTGATGATGAATTGTACGTGGTTACACAAATCAACTGGTCCGACTGATTTCTCGCATGTGTTTCCAAAAGAGCCTCTCGTGGAGTGTTTCGTGCTCTTTTGTTAGCCCTGTCCACGATCTTAGTTGGATACTTCTTCTGTTTGAGTTTGCTTGCCAAAATTGCTGCTTCTTTTTTGTAAGTTTGAAGGTTGGAACAGTTTCTGCGGACTCTCAGGAATTGACCTACTGGAAGGTTTTCTCTAAGGGAGCGTGGATGAGCGCTGTCAAAACTTAATAGACTGTTCCTATCCGTTGGTTTGGTATACAAGGAACTTTTCAAGAGTCCCATCTTTCACTGTGAACGTAACATCCAGAAAGGAAATTTTCTCCCTGTGCATGTTCATTGTAAATTGAAGGTGGGGGTTCAGGGAGTTAATCCACGTCTTAAACTTGTTGAGGCTCGTTAGGTCACCCTTCCAGATCATAAAGACATCGTCTATATTTCTGTACCATTTGTGGATATTCTCACTAAATGGGTTATGTGTCCATATATGTTGATCTTCGAAGCCACTAACATACAGACATGCCAGACTAGGGGCAAATGTGCTGCCCATTGAAGTACCGTGTACTTGTAAATACATTTGATCCTCAAAAGTAAAGAAGTTTTCAGTCAGGGCTAGATGTATAAGGGTGATCACCCATTCAACAGGAGCTGCCCATTCCCAATCTTCTTGTACCAAAATCTCTTGGACTGCTCTAATACTCTCCGTCTGAGGTATGTTTGTATATAGAGCTTCCACGTCCAAACATACCAGAAAATTCTCCGTAGGGTTATATTCCACCTGTGTGAGAAGGTAAAAAATATGCTTAGTGTCTTGGACGTATGATTTGATCTTCTTCACCAAGGGACGTAGAAACCAGTCCGTGTATTTAGACAGCGGCTCCAAAATGGAGCCAATACAGGAGACAATACAGGAGACAATGGGTCTGCCCGGGGGAGGAATCTTTCCCTTGTGTATCTTGGGAATGGTATAAAATAGAGGAGTTCTAGGATCTTCCTGATTCAAAAAGGCATGTTCCTTTTTAGTGATCCACTCTTGAGTGAGAGCATCTGTTGTGAGTGCCGAAATAGATGTCTTTAAACGTTGTGTTGGATCCCTGTTGATCTTTTTGTAATATCTGGTATCCGCCAGTAGATTCAAACACGCCGTTCTATATGCGTTAGTGCTCTGAATAACGGTAGCTCCTCCCTTGTCAGCCGGTTTTATTACTAAATCCGACCTGGTTTTAAGGGATGTCAACGCCTTACGTTCTTTGTTACTTAGGTTATTGAACCCATTTCTCTTAGGTTGTAGTAACTCAACCTCCTTAGTGACAGACTCTTCAAACGCCAGTACTTCTGGAGGCATCATATTTGTAGGTGGAAAAAAGGTAGACTTCAGTCTTAGATCGGTGTAGGTATCATGGCCTTATGATCACCTGACACATGTAGGTGTTATACATCGCAAACATGAATATGGGAACGACTACTAAAAAAAAAAAATCGCACAAGTACAAGTTGGTTGTTTGTTTTCTTTTATTCTCTTTTTCAGATGGAATACAAAGCATGACAGATTAATTAATCAGTCACTTTTTCAAGGAGCAGCTACCCTGCCCTTGCGTTAATAAACAGGTTAGGGAATCCCCTACTCTGTTTTCCTGGGTGGCATTCGGTTTGCCCTGAAGAAAGTCCTGGACCTTTACGGCCACACACGGACTGAAACATGTTGGCACTAGGGTCTTAGGACCATCATTATCCTACAAAGACCCTATTTGAAATATTTTAGTATCCCAGACAGACCCGCAAATAAGGGGATACTGGGGATCTGTCTGAGGTTTTTTAACTTTCTAGCCCCCCTGGTCTATCACATCTTCAAAGAGCTCCCAACATTGTGGTTGAGTCCACCCCGACTTTTAGGCGACCCGATGATGAAGCATGACACCACTAGGGTGTGTGAGGGTACCTAAATCAAAAGGAATTGCTTCCTTGCTCACCTCTTGGTGAAGTTAACCTTTCCCCACAGTAGCTTCATCATAATATTCCATCCACGTATATTGATGTTGACCGGTTATTGGTCAGTTGGAGTAAATTTATAGTGACAAACATATATCACACACTTTGTGTTGGTCTTGCCAGGAGAACTTTGTGTGACACTTGGGGTAACAGCTGAAGGGCTGGTTTTCCATCGCTCTTGGACATTGTACTGTAGGATGAAGGTGAAGAATTTATGGAAAGGCGGGCCCACGCCGGACGTGCGCCGTGAAATGACCAATAACACAAGTCATTGGTGTTGGATTGGAGAGAAAAAACAAACGCCGTAAAGGCCTCCGTGAGAAATTAAGCTTTGGTTCTGGAGGAGCTGCGATATCGATGTCCGAACCAGATGTCGGAAAAAAACAATCAAACAGAGCAGCCATGCAACATGTGCAAAGCACACCAGAAGAGGAGTCACTATACCTCGTGGCTCGAAGACTTCTTCGAAAGAAAACCACTTTTAATCGTCCGAGCCCAACACTAGCTGGCAGGGTAATAATGCTAAGCATATGTATCTACGGCCATCACATGCTACGAATAGAAGTTTCTTCTCGCATGGAGTCTTTTCTGCCTTTTAAAGGAAAACCCTTTTTTTTTTTTATAACTGTTGTCCTGAACAGAGCCTCTTTCATGCCCTTTTTCAAAGTACAACGAATGCCCTTACCATCCCTCGTGGGTAACTTTGTCATGCTCTCCACAAGCATGGTCCTCTCCCCCGGTTCTGGCTCCATCTCGTCATGTAGAAAGATCTCTAATAAACGTCTAAATTTCAGCTAGCACTGGCCACCTCAGGACCTGTAGGTGACCAGCATGCCTTGCGTTCTCCAAGTATTCCTCTTTTTCCTGTAGGCATGCCACCACAAGTAGTGTGCAATTTTCCACACTGTCCTGAACAGTGATGATTTCCAGCTGTTTATTCTAATTTCTGCATTGGTTAGATTGTCAACACAAATTACCTTGTTCAAGATCAGTCAATTTTCATTACATCCACTCCACTCTAGATTCAAATGCCACCATTTGCCTTATCCACTTCATCAAACCCCTCAACCATTTTTGCCATTGGGTCTAAAATGGCAATCTCTCCCCTCAGCAAATTAAAGTCCTCTCTGGGAGAAGTCACTGCTCTAAGGAATTTCAATGTTGGACCTTAGGCCCCCCCGGGCAACTGCTTCTATGACTTTCTCACTCTGAAATGTTTAATAGCCTTCCACCTTCACAACGCCAACCGTCGAAGAGAGACTTTAAATGGAAGGTAATCTGTACATTGTTGATCTTGCCAATGTGTGTCACCAGTGTCCTTGTGGCATAAGCCCACCACTCACCTCCGTGTTCTGGGCAACAAAAGAGGTTTCCCAGCTGGGGGAGTGATGCTGCTCTTGCGATATCATTGTATGACCGGAGGGCCGGGTCAATTCTCCACCAGAAGCAAAAATCCTCCCACTGCCTGTTTCAGTGAGAGGCACTTATTACAAATACTGAACTTTTTTTTCTTACTGGTATTAATGACCCGATCCCAATCATGAATGCCGATCCCTAGTTTTCATCTCTGCTCTGTGCTTTGGGGGAGGGAAGAGGGGGTTGGGGGAATTGTGGCCAACATTGTACAGAAAGAATTCTTTGGCTACGCAGCAGATTCAAGTTGTCTAGCCCCACTGCTTCCATCAAAGAAAAAGCATCTTTCGGTGGCTAATATCCCGACCAATTTGGAGCAGCCTACGGAGCTTCAGGGAACACGGCCACGGTTGCCCTGCCTCCTAAACACCTGGACACAAGGATCTGCGTTCTGCTGTTCCAAGTATGCAGCGTGGAGTGTTAAGAAGACACAGATAACCCTGACCGCATTAAGCGTGTTCTCTGAGAAGCTATCAGGCAGAATATAAGAGCTAATTCCAAAACACCATCTATTGCAAAAATATTAAAGAGACGAATGTACTAGAACATCTAGAGAAGTGGAGACTTACTTCTTTAGAAAAGTATTTTGTGTGCCAAGAGGTTTCCGCTTCAGTCCGATGTCTCTCTTCAGTTCGCTGGCGTTCCTCGAGAGATCGCTTGTGCTCTGTTGCTTTATCAATGTCACCTTCTCCCAAAGCCTCAGTTACAAACTTCCACAATCGCCTGAAATGGTAAGATTTGGGGTTTTAGCATTTTTAGAATGAAGCTCACTAAGTAAAATGCTTAAGCAACTGAGTGATATTTACTTTAAAGAATATATGTGAAAAGATGGTTTGTCTTACCAATTCCCCACCTTTTTATACAGCATTATTTTGTATGGCGTCTGAATAATTACAATTAAATCTAAAATCTAAAATCCGGCTCGTGTGAATAAGGTAAGGAGGCTTACGACATAAGGGTCAACATCTAAATGTTCAGCAATAAATACATCTGAAATACACCTGGTATTTTTTATTCGAAGAGTGAGTTGGATAGGGCAGGTCCCATTGATCGTCCCGGGGACTGCATCATGAAATTTCAAAAACCCGCAGTAGGTCTATAAACTCTAGGTAGGTGAATCATATATGCGGGAGTGAGGTTGCGTGATATCACTCTTACCCTTGGGTCACCCCAAGGATTCAGAGTCCAGCACCTACATAGAGGCATTTTAACTTCCTGGAGCCACATACTTTGGTATATAAGGTACCTATAGCCAATAGATTTGATGCATTGGAGAAGGTGGATTGACTAAATTGCATTGGGGTGGACCGGACTCCAAAAACAATGAGGGCAAAACTGAATTTCCTGACGGTGGGAGTAAATGGCAACAGGTAATCCCCACTACCACTGGAGGTCGAAGCATACCACCTTCTGTCAGGTACCCTTATTCAGATACTACTACCCATGGTGGAATCCAGATGGCAGCCTCCCTTGACAAAGTAGGAGGTTTGTCTACGTTGGCTGGAGCTACTTTAGAATCTTACACCCCTAGTCAAGAGTCCCACAATCTGGCCAGCAGTCCAGGTTCTATGGGCGATTATATGGTGGGTATGGATCCAGGTTTAGATTGGTTTAATAACTTTAAGGAACTCTAAGGTAGGGGGGCTCGAGCAGGCTGACACGCATGCGGAAGTGTCCAGTGACCCAGATGGCACCATGGCAATAACGGGTGCTCCACAAATACAATTAAAGTGGTGTCTTGGAACGTTGCTGGACTGAAGGCCAAACTTGATTGTGAAGATTGGGGATCATATCTAGACAAGTACGATATCTGTTTATTACAAGAAACCTGCCAGATGAAGGGAGCACAAAGTGCAGGTTTTGCAGATTATCCCAAGGCAGCAACTGGGGGGTGGGGGTGTCAGACCCTCTGGATAGTGACACACTTGAGCTGTGCAGTTAGGGTTGTTGAGACTCTTACAGAGGATAGACTATATCTCCTCCTTACCTTTATCCCTAGCGTAGATGTGTACTTGTTCAATGTCTACTCAAGACCAGTTAGTCTGGGGCAAGAATCCCCCGTCCTGGATCAATTGGCTACCCTCTGGACTACACTTCCAGAGGGCACTTTCAAGGTGGTGGGTAGAGACTTTAATTGGCAGTTTTGGGCCCTGGAATCCAACCACGATGATACATTATGTTGTGGGGATAGGTTATGGTCCATTGCAGAATTGTACATACACCCATCAAGAAATGGCCTCCCCTGGCATTACAAATGAACACACATATATTAAATCGCTCTATACGTTTGTGTAATGGGCGAACTAAGTCAGATACCCAGGGGTCGCACACGTTCAATTGAGTAGGATGCTCAACACTGATTGATTACATCCTTGTAGACATAAGGCTATGGCCCTTTCTGGTCGACCTGGAAGTCCATTTGGTTTCCAGTACGGGAAGAATCAGATGAAGTGTGTTCAAACAGTCCCCTGACTCAATTGAAATACTCTACAATGTGGTGGGTACATCTCTGACAGAACTAAGTTAAGTAATCTCCCCAAATGGCAAACTTAGCCAATAGGCAAGGGTGGCTGAGATCCATTAAACGTTAGCTGGAGTACTCAAAGATCTCTTTTACCTAGAAGAAAGGTTCAAGGGAAGCAAAAGATATTCACCCTCATGATTTGGCAAACAGTGTAGACCTGCCAAAACAGCCCTATTAGAGGCAATTAAATCTAAAGATAGAAATCGGATCCAAACCTCGAGAACCTATACAAAAATACTATTTACTCTGCTAAAAGAGTGGGAATCTCTACTCTGGGCGACCAAGCGCAATGATCACAACGCTTTTTGGAGCATAGTCTCGACAGGGAATCCTGCGGGCATTGTCAGTATGAAGCATAATATTACAGCAGACATGTGGAATGAGCACTACCAGACCCTGTATGGTGAGCTGAAGGGACCTGGTGTTCTCTCTGTCGGCATCATTGCCAATGCTAGGCCAGGCAGGGTGTCTATCGATGCTCCAAAGAAATACCCAGCTCTCACCCTTGATGAAGTCCATAGGGCTATAAATAAGACTGCCCCTCATAAGGCCCCTGGCATCGACAAAATACCAGGGGATCTTTACCTCTAAGAACCAGACATATGGGGGCCCTACCTTTTAATTATTTTAATGCTATAATGGAGGGGACGCCCATTCCTCATTCATGACCTGGGGCGGAAATTATCTCTATTTATAAAAAAGGCTCCCCACTACTGCTGGTTATGATGCCGCTCATTGCGTCCGTAGTACACTGATTACTACAATGTAAACCATCGGCATACTGCGTCGGGATTTACACTTTGCACCACCTGCTTCAGCACCTTTATTTTGGAGGCATTATTCATACCTCGCTTTAATTAAAGATTCATATCTTGATGTGCCATTAATGCACATGACTTGAATATTATTCATAATCCAATATCGGGATAATTTGGACTTCGTATACCTGTTCTATTATTCTCCAACCCAAGTGACTCCTAGCCCTGAAGAAGTTTTAAAGGTTTCAAGAATATAAAGAAGAGTTTTGGAATATATCTGTTTTCGTTGATTCACTTCTATTGAGTGCACCTTCCTTTTGTGTGAGGCTCCCCACTGTTACCTGGAAACAACAAAACTATCAGTTTGATTGACACCATCAAAAAGTTTAATAAGAAAGACTCAAGGAACGTATGAAGGATAGCAAGGTTCTTAATCCCTTTCAAGGAGGGTTTCAGCAACGCACCTCCACCACAGACCAAGTCTTTAGACTCCAACTCCTATATTGGAAATCAGTGGTTCTAGAGGGTGGCAGACTTTTTTTTGATGTTTGTGGATTTAAAGTTAGGCTTATAATTGGTCCCTAGGAATTTACTTTGGCGCGTCTTGGCCAATATGGGGGTCCCATCCTATCTGTGTTGTCAAATGAAGGCTTCATGAGAGGAACTTTGCGCAGGTCCGTTGTGGAAAATTAGGGGACGTCACTGAAGCCTTTCCCGTTAATAAGGGCGTCAGGCAAGGCTGTGTGTTTTGGTGCAAACATTATTTACTTTGTTCATCAACAGCCTTGTCGACTCCCTGAACACCATTAATAAAAATGCCCCAAGGCTGGCATCCGAAAAGGAGACTATGTTAATGTTTGCTGATGATACTCTTATCCTATCTAAGATAAGACACCAATGGGTATCCATAGGGTACTTGACAATTTTAACATCTTTTGCAAATCAAGGGGGTTAGAAATTAACATTAGCAAAACCAAATTTATGGTCTTTAATCCATCCCAACCCACTCATCCAAGCCCAGGTTTAAATGGGGTCCCGCTAGAGAGGGTTTCAACTTTTGATTACCATGGGATCAAGATTAGCGAACGAATGGATTGGTGGTTCCTTATTGCAAAGCAAAGATTCAAACTGGCACAACACACTGTTGGGCTCCCAAAGGAGTATAGGTGGTCGTTTCATAAGCCAATCAGCCCTTATATTGAGATCTATAAGCTTCAGGCCTTGGGGGCCTCTATGTATGGGACCGAGTTCTGGGGACACAACCCTGTTAGTCCTATTACACAGACACAGAAAAACTTTCTTAGGCATTTGTTGAATCTCCTCCCCAGTAGTCTGTTGGTTACCCTCAGATTTGATCTTGGGATTAGGTCTATTTCAGAGGGAATCGGCCTTCGGCCTCGCCTCTGTTGGAGAAGACTTTGGGCAACACCTGAATTAATCTCTTATAAAATAGCTCTCGAGGAGATCCTGGGGTCGATGAGAGCCAAGAGATTGCCGTGGCTCTGTCACATTAGGGAAACCCCAAGAAGCATTGGTAGAGCTAGTCTGTGGTACAATCCCATTGAGACTTGTTCCACAATTTCTAAAGTGGAATGTGCCAAATGCTGCAATGATCACAAGCTGGCATCTTCCTAATGAATTCTTCCCTGCGATCCTTGACCCCTAGATTTATAGGTCAAACTGATAGCTATAGAATGGAAAGATTCATGGACAAAATCCAACCTGCACTAGCAAGGAAGCTCTATGTGCAGCTTAGGCATGGAACCCTTCCTTTGCGCTCATTTACCAACCACAGGCGTTCTGGGGGCCATGATCGGAGCAGAATTGTCGATCCTGTGGCATAGCCGAGGAAAAGGAGGCCCATGCTCTTTTCTTTTGCCCAGCTTATAAGAAAGCTTGGTCCAAATGGTTAGTCACACTGTGTAGGAATTTAGGAACACCACATTGTGTAGAGGCACATGGAGTCTTGAAATCGGATACTCACCAACCTATGGTCTTCTCGGTCATCAGATACCTTTTTTCTATTTGGTGAACTCGAAAAAGATTTTTGTGATTGTATCCACTCTGCATAATTGCTTCAAACAAAACAGCTGCTGAATTTGTTAAAATTTCAGTTTGTAGTTTGCGCCAATGGTTTTACTGCTAGAGTCTTTCTGCCTCTATTGGTTGCATTGTTCTGCTCTTAAATCATGACAGATTAAATGAGTTTCCAAACGTTTTAATTATTTTATTGCATTAAATTATGCTTTTAAAACATTCATGTTTTACATTTTTTTTAATGTTTTAATGTACTTTTATGGTTTTATGATCGGAATAAAGTAAACATAAGTAGTTTTCCATATTACTGACCGATTAAAGTTTAATCACAACATTCTTTTAAACGCAGGTGAGATAATGCGCCATTGTGTGATTTGTCTCGATTACTGGTTCACCGTTTCTATCCAATTGAAGTTATTTACACTCAGAAGTAAGTGCACTATTATTCAGTGGAAAATAAACTTTTCCTGCCATATGGAACTAAACTTCCTTATCTCTGGGAACAGGTGTGAGATTCCGATAACGCTAATGGAAATGTTTCATGCTATCATCAAGCTGAAAACCTAATTTCAGAGTCATACGAAAGATTTTCCGGTACGGTATCCTTTTTTATTTTATTTTACCTTAGACCTGAAAACTTTCAAAAACATTGTGATGATCATATTAGAGGGGAACTGTCTAAAAAGGTTTCAGAGAAGTGCAATTGTGAACTATAGTTTTGATTGCATGTACTTGCCTGGACTCGAAGGCCCCCTGCTGTTCAATAGGCCGGACTCTCTTTCTTGTAACAGGCAGCTTAGTCAGATCTATACACTTTGTTTCTCCGTTGCTGTAGGTGAATTCCAGGATGCTGTTCCATTCTCCTTGAATCCTGCAGCAAACTGTGTTTGAAGCATTATGCTTCACTTCTGCAGTAACTCTGAATAGAAAGCAAAAACAAATAAGACCGTGTATAAAATTACCACAGAGCTTTGCAAAAAAAGGAATCTATTCTAGGCCATGCTGTATGGAAATACTGATGTGGTCTGCTACACAATCAACAGGCTAGCTAGCCGTTGAAAAATGTTTGCATAGGAGCGGATATGCTTTATTCCACTGAGAATATTACCCATCAGTTTCAAGTTACTTCCGTTGAGATACCTCAATTGTTTTCTAACAACTGTATGGCGTCGCTTTATGCCCTAGCAATGCAATTTTTGTTCAGGCACCGAAGTTCTGCAGGGTCAGCAAGCATATGTTCCATCATCATGGTTAAGACAGTCACTTGGTTTCAGTACATGCACTGTTGGAGGAAAATTGCTTCATCACCAACATCTAATTTACTGGACAGACACCTTTCTGTGCTAGTCTTAACTACTGCAGGCTGACATAAACACGCACCTTTATTTAAACTAAGTACATTTGGTGTTACCCATACTAGTATGTGATTTTTGGGAATGTAGGTGGTAGGAAATTTGAAGATTCCCGGAAATTCCACAACTTTTTCTCTTAGAAATGTGAGGAAAATGCATCGTTTTAGCCAAAGTTTGAAGGGCACTCTGGATAAGTAAACAAAATGGGATCCATGCAACCGGCACCACGCTGGATTTGCCTGGGTTGCATAAATGCCCAAGGTCCATAGGGATACACGGCATATAAGAGACCAAATAGTGCGGCCTTTCACCGTGGCTAGGGAGGGGAAATTGGAATTTACCCCCTGTCTGCCTGCCCAAAAGACAAATACAACACCAAAAGGAATCCAAGTTTTCTTGATTGCCATGTGGATGGAGGTGCTCTAAGCCTCAAGGGACAGAAGGATTTCTAGGGCTTAAGAGGTGGGGGAGTTGCCAGATGTCAGGATGGGCTGACCCCACTCTGCTCTGTAATATCTCTGGCATCTAGCAGGCTTTCTGCCCGAATCCGGGGGAAGGGAACCAATGTAACTGTACACTGCAGTAATGAATGAGTGAATGTGTATTTAATATTACGCTTGCTCTAGTGTGTGTGTGTGTGTGTTGTACACTGTAGTAATGAATGAGTTAGTGTATTTAATATTACACTTGCTCTAGTGTGTGTGTGTGTGTGTGTGTGCGTGTGCGTGTGTGTGTGTCCTGACTTTAAGTGGAGAGTTACAACTGCTGGTAGAGTGCAACTAAAATCTTTCAACATAGGATTAGCTCAACTGGCAAGCTAGAATAGGAACATATTTACTGTTTTCCCAAGAAGTATTTAAGCACATGATTAACTGTTCAATTATCCTTGCTGAGTTGGAAAATGACAATGTAGTTATTGCAGCTTCGGATTGGTATAGTACCATCCAACAGGTGACATGTTTGGAGCCTAGGCAGTTTGGCTTTCAATGTGCAACTGCCAGGTGAACAGTGAGCAACCAAGATGATGTCAACTAGCAAACAAGCATTAACAATGCCAATAGGTCTGGCTTTAAAGGAATTGTGTATGGTAATGTGAAGCATTAAGTATAGATAGTATGGGAATAGATATGTGTTTCTGTGGAAACAAAGAACTGTAAAATAATATTGGTGTAGGTTTAAATGTCAAGTGACAGTTGCACTGTCAAGCTAGACCCAAATATCCATGTAGGTTAGTGACTACCCTTCTCCCATATGTGCTGCTGCCAGAGGAAAAAGCACCATAAATTATTTAGGTATTAAAGACTTTAGCAGCATTACACAATGTCATATATGTACCTCTGAAAGTTCAAGCTTAGACAGCTGGATAACTACACAAAAAGATCACAGCTGTGAGGAGGGCAAGCACTTATTTTGTGGAAGCACATAACTTTTCAAAACTAGTACTGCAGGCTCCCAAAATGGGGGTGGAGCCAAAGTCGCTCTCCTTAAAAGGGCCATTAAAAAGAAAGTAACACTAAACTGTCTTCCACCGAATTTTAATTCAGTTATCTGTCATACACTCGTACCAAAAAATCAGTGCAGTTAAATACAACTGATGACCCACAAAATCAAAGCGCAACAAACGAAATTAAGGCACTGCTCTGTTTACTCATACTGGCTTTTTTTTTTTAACAATCTAATATTTTCTATTCACAGCGTGAACAGACAAACATCAAACAACTGGAGAAATTCAAGAAGGATGCACATGTTCAATAGATAGTCACCACTGCTTATAACAAGCATTGGCAAAGCCAACAGGTCTTGCCTATGCGCGATCTATTGAATTGGTCAATGTTGTTTTTAGTGGTGTGTTGTGGTATGCAATGACCAGTCTTTCCACAGTGTTGTATGGGATGACCTGTCATTCTATAGTATAGTATGTTATCAAATGTCATTCAGTAGTATTCTACGGCCTGTCATTCTATAGTATAGTATGGCATGGCCCGTCATTTTGTAGTATGGTACAGCCTGTTATTGTATGGTATGGTATGGCTTGTCATTGTATGATCTGGCTTGTCGTTTTATGGCATACAAAGGTATGGCATTGTCATTGCATAGTACTATATGGCACTGTCATTGTATAGTATGAAATGTAATAGTATAGTATGGCCTGTCATTGTATAGTAAGGTATGGCTTATAGTTGTATGGTATGGTATGGCCTGTTATTGTATAGTACGGCATGGCATGGCTTGTCATTGTATAGTATGGTATGGCCTGTCATTGTATAGTATGGTATATGCTGTCACTGTATAATATAGTATGGAATGACCTGTCAATGTACAGTTTATTATGGTATGTTTTGGCCACTCATTGTATAGTATAGTATGGTATGGTCTGTCATTATATGGTATAGTATGGCTTGTTTTGGTATGGTACTGACTGTCATTTTATGGTATTGTTTGACCTGTCAGAGTATAATATAGTGTGGTATGGTGTGTCATTGTATACTATAAGCTAACATTGCATACTATAGTATGGTATGGCCTGTCACTGTATAGTATAGTATGGCATGTCATTGTATAGTATGGTATGTCATTGCACAGTATGGTATGGCCTGTTGCATAGTACGGGATGGTATGGTATGGCCTGTCATTGTATGGTATAGTATGGCCTGTTTTTGTATGGTATCGTACAGGCTGACATATGGTATGGTATTGCCTACCCTTGTATAGTATAGTATGGTATGGCCTGTCATGATATGGTATGGCCAGTCATTGTAGAGTTTTTTGTGGTATGGTATGGCCTGTTATTATGTAGTATAGTATGTTATAGTATGGCCTGTTATTATATAGTATAGTATGATATGGTATGGCCTAACATTGTATGGTAAGGCCTTTCTTTGTGCGGTATGTTACTGCTGCCATTGCATGGAATGGTATAGTAGGGCCTGTCATTGTATAGTATGATACGGTAAGTCATTGTATATGACCTGTCGCTGTATGTTATGTTGCAATTTGGTAACGGTATGGCCCATCATTGTAGAGCTTATTATGGTCTGCTATGGCCTGTTATTGTATAGTATGGAGTGGTATGGCTTGTCATTGTATTGTATGGTATGTCATTGTAGAGTTTAGTATGGTATGGTACGTCCTTGAATAGTTTAGTACGGGATGGTCTGTCATTGTATAGTATAATTAGGGCCACTGTAATTATGTGATTGTGTGGCCATGGCGAGTTTTGCATGATGGTACATTTGCTGCATTTGCCACATAATCCAAATTCTACTGCATAATCTGCAGATTTTAAACCCAAACAAATATTTTCTAGTTCAAACGGTTCAATAGTTAGTAAAAAATCATGTGACTTGCTGCCGCGCACTTTAAGGATCTTTGCAAAGGTTGACTAGTCACCTTTCTGTAGTTTATTGTTCTTTTTGGGTGTTAAACTGGTACTAATGAGGTACAATTAATGCCAACAAGTTTAAGAATGCCTAAATAATGAAGTAATATATCACAAAATACTCTTCCTAATGCTGCATAATTTGCCTTTTCTTGTCGCATAATTTACTCACCCTTGCCACATGTGAACCCCCCTACCACATAATTCCAGTGGCCCTGAATATAGTATGATATGGTCTGTTGCTCTATAGTATGTTTAGCATGAAATGTCCGTGTATGATATGGGCTGTCTATTTATGGTATGGGTTGTCATTATATGGCATGGTATGGCCTGTCATTGTATATTATAATATGGTATGACCTGTCATTGTATGGTATGGTATGGCCTGTTATTGTAGAGTTTAGTATGGTATGACTGGTCATTGTATGGTATGGTCTGTCTTTGTATGATATGGTACAGGATGTCATTGTATTGTATGGTACGGGATGTCATTGTATTGTATGGTACGGGCTGTCGTTGTATGGTATGGTACGAGATGTCATTGTATTGTATGGTCTGTCTTTGTTCGATATGGTACGGGATGTCATTGTATGGTATGGGATGTCATTGTATGGTATAGTACCGGATGTCATTGTAAGGTATAGTACGGGATGTCATTGTAAGGTACAGTACAGGATGTCATTGTACAATAGATCTCAGATGAGACCTAAAAAAAAGACAATAGGATGTTCGAGACAGGCCCAGCTCTGAATTATACGATTACGATTCACTGAATGCTCAGGCTTCAGACATACATGAAATTGGAAAGATAAAAGCTTGCATTGGCTTCAGATGATATTTACCGCTTGATGGATTTAGTATCCGCCCCAGTACAGTCATTCTGTATTGAATTATTGGCCTCTATTTAGCTGTGTATCTGTCAGAGCTCGAGTGTCTATTTAAGCTTGGGTAAGCTGGAGCTGGGCCACGGCACGGAGGAGGGCGTGAGCTAATGGCAAACAGCTTGAATAACAGTGAGCTCGGTGTGGGGTGGGGAGAAAACAAATCGAGTAGGCTCCCTAATAAATGTTTATACCACAACAAATATTATTGGTGGCTGTCCAGTGTATTTTTAACAGCTCTCGTTTTTCATGGCTTTAATAAAAATGTGTTGCAATTGGCTTTGTGGAACTTCTCTTTGGGAGCTTTACTCTCTTCAGTTCTCACAGGGAGGCTATGCAGACAGCCAAAGTAAGTTTATAGCTGTTCCGTTATTTCATCAGCAGGGTTTCTTCATCACAATAAAATCTATTTTATTGTGCAGTTTTAAGTAACGCGAACTCGTCTCAAAACTACTGCCGTGAAGTACTTAGGATATTAAGTGATTTGCACAGAATCACAGGATTTTGAACCGATGCAGAGAATTGAACCTGGTTCCCCAGCACCATGGTTGCACCTTGTCGATGACACCACATCTCTCCCCAGCGGTACTTTGTGCTTTGGCGAGAGGAACAGGGGACAGTGGTGGGGGTAGGAGAAATAGTACCTCAATCATGTTGCAGCAGCACACAGGCACTGATTAAGTTTGAATAATCTGTGCTTGGTCCCTGCTCCACCGAGGCAAACCAAACCGACATTTACATTGCACTGGCCATTTAGGAGGCAGCAAACAGGACTGAAACTGGAGCCAACAAATGGTAAGCAATGGGCGGGATGCAAGTCCTTTACTGAACACAATAGTGTTGCAAGTGAGCGCATGCGCTCGCAGGCTCAACCTTAAAAACACGGTAAAACGCATCAACCTTTTAACAGAGTTTCTTGGGCATTGTACTGCAACAAGCATTTTGACAACAAATATGCACTAATGGTCAACATTCTGGACCAAGTCATTGCCATGTCTCGAAGCATATTTTAAACACGTGCACAGGGTCACATTGCACTGATTGCCATTTTAAAATTCATGCTTACAGGAATGGTTGAAGTATAAAATGCTTTTCTGAGAGGCAACATTTACATCTCTGTTCACACAACAGTGTAACAGCTGTATCACAGTACAGAGTACGTTCAGGTATTTAAGTTTAGATTCTAGTAGCGGATGTATAAAAGCGGTTTAGCCTACTGCTTGACATTCAGCTTTATAAAAAATATTTGCATCATATATGGTCTTTCACATATTCCTTTCATGAGAGTGGAGGCCTTTTGGCTGGGACATTCTCAGTTCCGTCAAGCACACATTGTATAAGGTAGCACCACTTTGAAGCCAGAGTGATAAGGGTAGGGCACAAACCAGTATTGGACGAAAACCCTCACTCACCCGAGGGTGACATGCTTCATCATTGGGTTCCTCCAACACATGGGGACCGCAAGGTACCCCATGTGGGCTACAACTTAACCCCTAATGGGAAGGAGCTAGAGTGCAAAGCACATATAGAGTCTCCCAATTCAAAGGTAAGGAGGGGCAGAGTGCAAAAAATAAAGAAGTGGTGATTAAAAACTACCTACTCTGGGGCACCAATTTTTATTCTTCTTCCCAAAAAGTGGTAGTGTTTAAAAAAAGCAGGTGATAATAGGGTTAAATATATATACCCTTATTCTACTACGGTCAACATGTTTCAGCCATAAATGACAGCTAAATTCTTGGCTTTCTTCAGGACCTATAGACCTAAGTCACTCTGCTAAGAAAGTGCAAAAAGATAATAAATATTCATTGCCAGAGCCACAATACTTGACCAAACCTGTCAATCCTCTTTTAGTTGGTAGTCAAGGGGGTCTATATATTGTCAGTGTCATCCCACTCAACCGTCAGAGACACTCACCTCTGTTGGTTTCTACAAATCCGACCGGGTTCTCCTATGTGTCTCGGACAGTTCCAACTGTTTCATTACAGTGGTGACTGGAAAAGGAGTGGAGGGATATCATCATCATAATACTGACTATTTATGTGCAACTCAAGTTGTTTTTATCCAGAGTATCACAGTAGCATATTCTAGTACACTAGTGAACGTCACTTTGCACCTGTCCATCACAGACTCGAGCTGTAATACCCAATTTAAAAACCCCGAGAGTCTTACATACACAGCAAGCTTATATTTGGGATCATGGTGAAGACTAGGGCACAAAAGTTGATTGTTTATATTAGGGAGAATGATTCTCGGGGAGAAATAAGGCAGGATGGACAAGCGGGTTAACAGAACTAGGTGCTAGGACAGTGGTTCCCGTAAAGGTTTTATGTGAGTCTTGGTGGAGAGTTACTGGGAAAGTTAGTTTTTTAACAAGGTTTCTTAGAGACAGGGGATGTAGACTAGGGTGGTAGATTCATTCTTATTACCTTTGTTTTTAAAACAGTACTATTGCCCAGATTGCACAAGCACTGGCAATGCCAATAGGTCTGTTTCTTAAGGAATGTTGTATGGTTATGTGAAGCATTACAAGTAGGTAGCATGGCGATGTGTATGTATATGTGTGGAAGCAAAGAACTGTAGAATATTGGTGTAGGTTAAAAGGTCAGGTGACAATTTAATTATCAAACCAGACCGATTTATCCATGTAGGCTAATAACGTTTATCCTCTAATCTGTGCTACTGCCAGAGAAAACACCATAAATGATCTAGCTAGCTAAGACTCTTTAATAGCATTAAAATGTCAGGTGCGTGCCTCTGAAAGTTTCAGCTTAGGCAGCTGGATAAATAAACTAAATTATCATAGCTGTGTGGAGGGTAAGCACTTTTGCCCAATCAAAACATATACTGCTGGCTCCCAACATGTGGGCGGAGCCAAAGCCCCTCTCCTGGTGGTTCTCCAATAATTGGCTGGCGACAGCTGAGCCGTCAAGGTAGACCATAAAAATAAAGAGATTGGCTCAGAAATGGTGGGGAATCAAGTACATTATGCCCAACACATGTACTAACAAAATTGTGTTCTGTGACTTACCTTTAATTCAACCACTGGTGCTCCATTTCGTCAAACTTTGAAAAATAATATCAAAAGATTTGCATATTTTAACATCATTTCTATTCTACCTTTTAGGATTCTTTTACACCAGTACAGTAACTCCATTGATTGAAACTGTTCCTCAAAAGTGCGATTGGTGGGAGTGTTCCAACAGCCTCAAGTAACTTGCTTTGCCAACAGCACTGCACTGTCCTTAAATTCTCTGGTACTTCTCCAGAGTTTTAGATAAAAATGGTTGTATGTGAGAATCACTAAAGTTCTGGACTAAAGAATCATAAAACCTGCCCCAACACTAATAAAACCTTCCAGGGCATCAAACCACAATTTCAGATCTTTCACAAAAAGACAACATACACACAAGTGACAGCTTTATTTACATATCAGATAAGCAGTTCTTATGAAAGTCCACAAAGAGGTGTTTTTAGGTGCACAATGATGTAGTATTGTTGAGTTAACATGGAGGGGATTTCATTATCACGCTAATTGCTATGGCTACGTTCAAATCACCTTCCAAAAGGAAGTTTGATGTTTTCCTGTTTCTTCATGTGTTTAAGGAGGAAGGTAGTTTGTGTCCTCAAGGTCCCTGCCTGCCTTTGAGGTTACAGAGTTGGCACAGCAGAGTTATCAGACCAAGATAAAGGCTGTGATGTCGAGTTTATATCACTGAAGAAATTGCAGTGCACAAACCACTTTACCAATAGACTGCTTTAGGTGTTATTAAATTAGTTAGGTGTGCAATCATCGAAAACTTAAAATAACCCGGCTAAGCCGTTGCTAGAAACAGCAAGAAATGGTTATTAAATGTGTGAAAACAGACTACTAAAGTTATGAATAACTACAAGGGTGGGAGAAGAGTTGCAGTTCTAGATTCATCACATTGTGTGGAGTTCAAATGGGAGATCTGATACCAACATTTCTAAGCATACCTTTTTTAGACAAGATCTAAAAACGGCTAGATAAAGAGAAATGTAATGACTGCCCAGTTATGGCACTGTAGTCAGGGCCAGGCCACGCTCATTTTAAGCAAAACGGACAGTAAGAACATGTCATTATTTAATTGCTCAGTGCCTACAAGCAATTGTTCTGCAGTGTGCACAATGCAAATACAATAAATGCCAAACCTTGCATGACCGTTCAACTGATGTGAATCTTTCTAAAACAGCACACTGATATGTTACTCACAGTAGCAATCACAACGCTACATCACAATGATCTACAGAGAAGCTGTGTGAAGTGTACACTGCAGCAGCACAAGACACCAAAACTGAAGTAGTCGTTAGCTGGGCCCATCTCAAACATTTATGGATAAAGTAACACTTCATGAACTAATCATCATACTATAAAACTAACAATCTGAAAAAATAATTCGGGAATAAACAACGACGCTATCGGAATAAAAAAACGGTCCAAATATAACGCTGTACTGGATCATCTTTATCTAGGCTGAGCCAGGGCCTCTGTTTTTTTTAACTGCTAAATGCTCGGCAACATGAATCTCCTTCAGTGTGAAAAACAGGGTAACATCCTGGGTCCGTATTACGTATTGGCATTGTTTGCACCCGGCGTACCTTTGATAAGGGGGGGCAGCCGCTAACTTCCGCTGCCCCCCGGGCAGAGCATTTATGTGAAAACACGGAGCAGCCGCTCCCTGTTTTGACAGTGCAGGTGGCACCCACCTGCACTTACAAAAGGGATTAGAGATCCCCTTGCAGGCAGGTGAATGCACTCACCTGCATGGGGATGCCTGGAGGTCCATGGGACCCCCTTTGCCCCCTGCAGAGGGCTGCTCTCAGGGGGCGCACTGACAGTGCGCCACCTTTTAAATGGCGCACTGACAGTGCGCCTTCTGAGGGCTTCTTTGACTCTGCGCCCATGTCTGTAATATGGCGCGGGTGCAGAGTCCAAAGGAATTCCCTCATTTGCGTAGGGGAGGGAACACCCTCTGTTGATAGTGCTGGTGCTTTAAGTTCGCCAGCCCTATCCGTATTGTAGAAGGGGACACACACGCCCCTTTCTATAACACCAAAGTGCCCCGGGGCGCAACGGGCGTTTGCAATGTAAATGTAATACGGCCCCTGGTGTACGGCTTTCAAAGTGCTTTTAATGCAGTTCTGCTTATTTTGGAATCGCTAGCACCGCAGCAACACAAAATACAGCATCAAGCTCGTGTTGGACAAATACAAGTAAGAGGAAATGCTAAAGCCATGTGTACAAAAAATATTTGTTTCTAATTTTAAGGACTGGATCCTCTCTCCATAAATAATAGTAACCTCCAAGAACGAGGATTTACCTCTGCAACATTTCAGTCACAAACAAGATCTAGAGACCTTTGTATGGTTTCCAAAACTGGGCACTGAATTATTACCTGAAACACCTACTGCTATAGTTCACTCCGAGCATACAAATAATAGAATACTGCTGAGAGATTATGGTTAACCAGAATAGTAGAGCATGACACTATATGTTGAATTCAGTAAAATGGAGTAGATTATTTCTAAAACCAAAACAGATCTTCAATTCATCTGTTCAAATGTCTTACCCACATCAAAGAGATAATCCTAAATTAAAAACTGGCCAGCCAAGAAAGGTGAAACAAATCCATCAGAACGCTCAGATCTACGGCAGGCCCACATTTTATCATCTCAATCATGATCTTAGCCAAAAAATAGAGACCTCTTTTGGCACCTCTTGCACTACAAAACTTGCTAGTACTTGGCTAATGTAATCAAAGGCAGTGTGAGGATAGGCTGAAACTAAGTATGAATGAGAAATAGTTGTGTGTTCCTTACACGAAGAACTGACGAACAAGTTACTTATCTTCGGTAACCATATAGCTGTAAGAAACATTAGTTAGTTAGATTCCTTACCTTAGAATATCCCCAGGCGTCAGGCTGGATCTGGAAAGATTTTTCGTCAGCAGTACCATTGCACGTCGGTAGGCGTCGTCTGCGACTCCACGTCCGTCGTTAGCGGCGTGATCGCCGGGATGATGTTGTCCGAGTACTTAGATGCTGCCCTCGCGCGCTGACGTCAGTTCTGTACATAGCTTTCCGCGGCAGGAACGCAGAGCCATGCAAGAAACCGACACTGGTGCCATGAAACTAGGGCCCTGAAAGGGATGACCTTAACCCTAGATATCGGTTCGCAGAACGGGGAGGATGGGTGGGGCGGTAAGGAATCTAACTAACTAATGTTTATTACAGATATATCGTTAACAAAGGTAAGTAACTTGTTCATCTGAAAGAAACACGTTAGTTAGATTCCATACCTTAGAATAGATACCCCAGCAATACCAACCACAGTGGTGGGTCAATGAACCAAGTTCACACCAGGAAGTCCTGGAGAACGGAACGGCCAAAGAAGCCGTCTCTCCGGACTTGGCTGTCAAGGCAGTAATGCTTGGCAAACGTGTGCAGCGATGCCCACGTTACTGCCTGACAAATGTCCTGCAAAGGGACTCCCCGTCCCAAGGCAGTAGTAGCCGCTGTGGCCAGAGTGGAACGGGCCCTCAGCCCCACAGGAGGATCCTTCTTAGCCAAGGATTAACAGGCCTTAATGCACAAAACGACCCACGAGAGATGGTCCGCTTGTGCACCGCCCGCCCCTTCTTAGCGCCCACGTAGCCAACGAAGAGTTGGTCGTCCACCTAGAACTGTTTGGTGCGGTCCAGATAGAAGGCGAGCGCACGTTTTGGGTCCAGACGGTGGAGCCTCTCTTCCTCTTTCAAGGGATGCGGAAAGAAGGTGGGCAAGGTAACAGACTGCCTGATATGAAAGGCAGTAACTACCTTAGGAAGAAAAGAAGGGCGAGTCCTCAGAACAGCCTTGATGAGCAGAGAGGAAAGGAGGTTTAGAAGAAAGAGCCTGGAGCTCACTCACTCTTCTGGCAGAGGTGATGGCAACCAGGAAAGCAGTCTTGAGAGTCAGAAGACGAAGAGGAGCGCACATCAGAAACGTTAACACCAGATTCAAGTCCCACTGAGGTATTACAAAAGGGACAGGTGGAAACATGCGAGTAATGCCTTTTAAGAATCTATTGACAACAGGGGACTTGAAAAGAGAAGGCTGATCAGGAAGCCGTAAGAAGGCAGAAACAGCTGAAAGATATCCTTTGATGGTGCCCAGAGCAGAGCCCTGCTGGGCTAGGGAAACAAGAAAGAGGAGGACCTCAGAAAGAGGGGCGGAAAGGGGATCCACAGCCTTTGCTGTGCACCATGCTACAAATTTGTTCCACCTGCAGGAGTATACCATTTTAGTGGAGGGACCTCTGGCTGCCAGAATGACATCACAGACTTCAGGAGGCAAGTCAAATGGCATCAACTGGCGCCGCTCAATCTCCACGCATGGAGGTGGAGGCTGGACAGGTTCGGGTGGAGGACCGTACCCTACTGCTGCGATAGAAGGTCCTTCTGAAGAGGCAGTCGAATCGGGGGATCGATTGACAGACTGAGTAGCTCGGGATACCAGTATCTTCGTGCCCAATCCGGAGCCACAAGGATGACTTGGGCCCGGTCGCGCCTGATCTTCTTTAGCACTCTGGGCAGAAGTGGTATAGGCGGAAAGGCGTATAACAGACGAAAAGTGTCTGCGAGCGAGTGCCACCTTGGAAATTCTAACGCGCAGAACTGATGACATTGCGCTTTCTCTTCGGTAGCGAATAGATCTAACCAAGGCTCTCCCCATTGCCGAAAGAGGCCTTGCGCCACATCCGAGTTCAGAAGCCATTCGTGATCCATCATGCACCGGTGGCTGAGTTCGTCCGCCCTCCGAGATCAGGACGTGGTCGGACAGGTTGCCCCGATGCTGAGCCCACTGGAACTTCAGGTCCCACGGCAGAGCCCGCATCCGCCACCTGGCGTGATGTACCAGCAGGATGCAGGAGACCATCAGACCCAGCAGCCGTAGGGCCATCCCGACCGAAACTTGGGAATAGGCTGAAAGATCGGAATCAGAGCCTGAATATCCCGAACCCGCTGTTCGGGAGGATAAACCCGAAACTGCACCGAGTCCAGAACCGCTCCGATGAAGAGGAGCTTTTGGGAGGGACTCAGATGTGACTTCGACACGTTGATGGAGAACCCCAGCAAATGCAGGAGGTCGGCCGTAGTCTGGAGGTGGGAGATGACTGTTTGGGGCGAGCCCGCCTTCAAAAACCAGTCGTCGAGATAGGGGAAGACTGGAACCCCTAATCTGCGCAGATGAGCTGTGACCACCGCCATCACTTTCGTGATCACCCGAGGGGCACTGGTGAGGCCGAAGGGGGGCACGGTGAACTGAAAGTGCTCGTGGCCTACCGTGAACCGCAGGTAACGCCGGTGGACCGGCAGGACGGGGATGTGGAAGTAAGCGTCCTGCAAGTCCAACGCTACTATCCAGTCTCCAGGGTCTAGAGCAGCCAGAACCTGAGCTAATGTCAGCATCTTGAATTTATCCTTCCGGAGGAAGGCGTTGACGCTCCTGAGGTCCAAGATAGGGCGTAGGCCCCCTTTGCCCTTCTTGGGAACCAGAAAGTAATGAGTAACAACCCCGACCTACTTCTGGGCCAGGAACGCGTCGATGGCCCCCTTGGCCAAGCGGGCCGTAACTTCCTCCTGCAGAAGTCGCAAGTGATCCCCCTACATGCGGTGGTACTGCGGTGGCATGGCTGGAGGGGTCGCCTCGAAGGCGAGGGAGTAGCCCCATCGGACGATTTGCAGCACCCACCTGTCCGTAGTGATAGTACGCCAGTGGAGCAGGTGATGGCGAACTCCGCCTCCCACTGGCGTGGAATGGGCCTGAAAGCTCGGACTAGGAAGGCTTTGAGGCAGATGCGGCGGGAGCAGATGCGGACTGACCGGCTCTTTTTCCCCCTGCTCCGCCACGGCGGAATCCATGTCCGCGACCGCGCTGAGGCTGGTTCTGCGGCCTGTGGTTGGACGAACGTGTGGGGACGCCCCTCCCTTGGCCACAAAAGGGGAGAAAAGCGGAAGGTTGCTAGCGCTGGGCCGAGAGGCCTAAGGACTTGACCGTAGCCCTGCAGTCCTTAAAGCGCTCCAGCGCGCTATCCGCTTTGTCGCGAAAATGCGACTGCCATAAAAGGGCATGTCCATGAGAGTGCTCTGAACATCCCCTGAAAAATGTGTGGACCTCAGCCAGGCGTGGAGACGAATCGCCACCGTCGTCGCAATCGCTCTACCTAGCGAGTCTGTGGTGTCAAGTCCGCATCGAATAGTGTACCGTGCTGCGTCCCGCCCCTCAGCAAGAGCCTGGGCGAGCCGTGTCCTGACCTCTTCCGGACACTGGGGCAGCACGTCCGCCACCGAATCCCACAAAGAGTTGGTGTAACAGTCCCAAAAGGCACGCGGTATTAATGGAGCGCAACCCCAGACTGAGGGAGGGAAACAGTTTCTTCCCAAACTGCTCCAACCTTTTGGATTCCCGATCCGGAGGTGCGGACGGGAAGGCGGTTTGGGACGTAGAGGCCTGGATAACCACTCTCTCAGGGGTGGGGTGTACCGACAAAAGCTGGGTTCACCCGGAGCAGGGCGGTGGCGCCGGGCCACGTTCTGATCCACAGGAGAGACTGTGGAGGGCTTGGACCAAGTGCCCCTCGGTGAGGAGATTAGTGCTAACGGCTGCTGCAGGGAGCTCCAGGTGTAGGGCCTGGGCCGCCCTACGCAACACCACAGAGTAAGTCGCACCCTCCCCCGTAGCCACGGAAGGAGGAGAGATGAAACCAGTGTCAGGCGAAGTGTCTAGACCACTGGCATCCCCCAGCTCGTCTGCCCAGTCCTGACTTAACTGGCACTGCTGTGCCAGAGGGCCCTCAGACCCCTCCCAGTCCTCCCCTTCATCCATCTCCTGGTAAACAGGCAGAAAGGATGGAGCCGGGTCATAGATGAAATGCTCACCCATCGACGCCGGAGACGGTGCCGAGCAACGCCGCTCCGACGCTGGACCCGGATCGGGGCTGAAACTTGGGACGGCATCGTCCGAGGACGGCACCGGGAGCGGCACCATGGGGATCAGCGCCGGCGGAGGGGTTGTAAGGTCAACCGGCGTCGACCGGGATCCAGGCCTGGATCCCGCGGGGTCCTGCAGCGTCGGGACCGAAGTAGACGATCGTACCGCGGCCGAAGCCGCCGGGTCGCTAGGCCCCTCAGTCAGACCTGCGGGGCCCGGAGGCGCGCCGGCAGGCCTCGACAGTGGAGCGAGACTCCTCATGGCCACGAGGACGTCCCGAATCTCGCCCGGAGTCGCATGAGGCCCAGGGACCAGAGGGTATGGGGCCGGATGAGACTCCTGCGGCTCCGGTGCCACCCGAACCCTCGGCCGAGTCGCGCGACCGGCTAGGGGAGGTCGAAGAACGATGTCGCTTCTTCGACTTCTTTTTACTGTGCCTCGACTTACCTGAATGAGAGGACTTCGATCCCGACGAGCGGTGATGACTTCGGCTCCGTGACCGGTCCCTCGACCGCCTCCTCGACCGGGACCTCGAGCGGCACGGAGCAGACTGCCGTATCTCAAGGAGCTCTCGCCTAGCCTTCGAGGTCAACGCCCGGCAGTCGGGGCACGACTTGTCATCATGGTCGGCACCAAGGCAGTAGAGACACCGATGGTGGGGGTCGGTAACCGACATCAGTCTGTGTCAGACGTCACACGGCTTGAACCCGGGCATCCCTACCAACACCAGGAGTCGAAGTAGACTCGAAAACAGACAAAAATGTCCAAAAAGTTAGTCAAAAAGTGACTAAGGGTACGCTCTTCCCGGATCTGCGCTTACTGGTGCGGAAAAAAGAACTGACATCAGCGCGCGAGGGCGGCATCCAAGTACTCCGACGACGTCATCCCGGCGATCACGACGCCGACGACGGACGCGGAGTCGCAGACAATGCCTACCGCAAGGGTACTGCTGATGAAGTCATTCCGGATCCAGCCTGACGCCTGGGGATATTCTAAGGTAAGGAATCTAACTAACGTGTTTCTTTCAGATATTCGTTTACAAAAAGAGATCCCTTCACTAACAAGAATCTTTTATTTACACTTATAGAGCTTCATATTAAGAGGTGGCCATGATGAAGTGACACACTGAGGTTACAAACCATGGTAGGCACTTACAATGCAGCTCTTTTGCTATCCCCCTTCTTGCTCTGTTCTTTCTTTGCACAGTCTTGTCTATGAAGCATATGTACAGTATTTTTGGAAAATTGACACTTATAATATGCCCTCAATTTCAGGGTGTTAATTATTCCAACTTGTTTTGGGATTGTACAAGAAAGGGACCAGAACTGTCCTTTTTAGATATGGTTATGTCCTTCTTTGATATGCAACTAAATGTTAACACTTACCTCTTGAAAAAAGGAAAAAAAAACTGGGACATTCTATCTGCAGAGTCAGTGCACTCCTCATGGTCTTTTCGCATCTGTGAAATATAACAGAAAAAACCTCTATGCCGGCCTATATACTTATGTGAATGATCTGACTAGATTCTACATTACCAAAACCTCCTGCTTTATGTCATACAATATTCTACTATCGCCCTATGTAGACAAATTATAACTTCTTTTTATTTTTAAGCCAGAATTTGTATTTCTTTTTTATGAACATATACTGTTAAACTTAGTAGCACATACAGTTAAACAAACATAACATTTTTTTCTTTTTTTGACATAATATGATTTTTGTACTCACTATAATTTTGGTACAAATATCTATTATGGAGTGTACTCAAAAAGGCAAGTACATCCTAAGTGGGCCATATGTAAGGAAATCTTACTTTAATGAAATGTTATGCCCCATTAGTGATGCATGGCCATTCAGGGAGTAAGAACGTGAAATATGCTGAGTAAATCACGCTACAAGTTTGTGGAAAAAGAAAAAAGAAAAAAAGAAAAAGCCAAGTAAGTCTAAAAAGGATCTCATATTTCCAAGCATCTCTGTGATGCCCTAAAAAAGGTAAACAAATCATTTGGAACAACTGCCTCTTGCTAGAAAACTAAACATCCGTAGGAGATTATGACACGGATAATTCATTTCTTTTCTTTTTAGCACCTGGCCAATTGACCTCAGAAATTGATACGGACGCATAAAAAATTCCCTTTGAAGTCTTTTTTCATCCAAGCTGCCACAGGTATAATAGCCTTTACATTTAGACCTTGTTTTTGAGACAAAAATAATGATTAGCTTCAGTAAAAATAATGTCTCCTCTTTCAGAACCTTCCTAGAGAACGCACAGATGGCTCTTACAGCATTCTGTCTGGAATCTGTATTCTGACTCACAGGTCAGTTTTTCCTAGCCCAGACACCAGGGTGGTATGTCTTGACCCTTATAACAGATCCTGGGCTAAAATTGGAATCCTTTTACCCTCTATATTACCCCCACTTTACTAATCTCTATGGGACCTACACAATTTCTATCTCGTGGTGTTTGTCTTAGCCACACAGTTTATTGGGGCATAGAGTCATCAGATACACCTTTCACTAATTTGAGCACTGCTAGCAAACAAAGAGATTAATACAAAGAAAGTATAAATAAATATAAGGAAGTATCTCATTTTTTTTAAATTGAATTCATTTTCCTCTCCTCATGCCAATGTCATTACCTTTTTGTTTTTTCTACAGACATCCTGACAATTTGTATATAAATTTCACCTTTTAAAAAATTCCTGTTGGTCCTGAAGAAGGTGGTCTCCCACTGAAACGCGCGTTGACCGCGAATCTGTTTTCAGCATAGTGATAAACACGGGTGACTCCCAACTCCCTTTTCCTTCAAAACTTATAGCCACGACAAACCCCTCTGCTAGAACTGAATCTATCCCACCTAGATCACTACCAGCTATACCCAACTCTTCTCTTCCTACCACTCCTATCCCTTTACCTGCTCCAAGCCAACTATCCATTTCGTCAAAGAGTCCCATTCGAGTATCCAAACTAAACCAAACAGAAGCTGGGGGATCTTCTAGGGAGTCAGGTGAACGTATACACAGAGAAGTGGCCAGTACAAGATGGAAAGATGTAATTAACCTTCCTCCTGAAGCATCGCCCTATGTTATAATCTTAAGTGGCGTTCCAGAGCTTGTCAATTCTGTCTCAGAAAGCTATGCTTCTCTCAAAAATAAAGTGACCAGTTGGTTAAATACATATAGGCCTCTTCCCCCAAATATTAGTTCAGAGGTCATAATGGTTAGAAGGGTTCCATGGGTAGGAAGTACCATTAAGAAAAAAAAGGGGATTGTATTTTGGTAAACTTCAGTAACCCTCAGATCGCATCATACATTTGTAATTGGCTAGGCGATAATGGAGCTACATCTATTAAATCTCTTCCACTGTCTTTCTTCTATCCTCCAACAAATATCCTGACCCAGCCCGAGAATGCTGAAAATTGGACTAGGGTTGGATCCAGCTCATTTAGAGGAAGATAGAGGCACATTCGTTCTGATGTGCCAATTAGAGGTGATTACTTGTGTACCAATAGGTATGCTTGTCTTGAAGAGGTTGACTGACTGAGCCAAGAGGACGGTACTTCCAACCCCCGCACTGAGGCTGAGTATTCTCCTGACCCTCAGTTTCCCTGTTTCGTCCTACCTGATACTCTCCCAACCGTTTTGATGAATTCTAGTGAACCCCTTACGCATAAAAAATCTGATGCTACTGCAAATCCTCTAGCTATACGTAAAATTCTTTTATGGAATATAGCTGGACTTGCCAATAAGCTCATCTGCTCTGTTTGGGGTTCTTTTATAGACCTCCACCATATATGCTGTTTTCAAGAAACATGGGCAAGGCAGGAATATCACCGTACGGGGTTTGCTTCTTTTTCTATTCCGGGCACGTGGGGAGGCAGAGGTCGTCCTTCAGGAGGTTTAACCATCTGGGTTGCTACCCACTTAGGTTGTACTGCTACGATTCTAGAAACTGGGTCTGAGGATGTTCTTTGCCTGTTATTGGATTGGCGGACAGGCATTAAGCTTGTGGTGATTAATGTGTATTCCAGACCCGTGAATTTATGTATGGAATCTGGGGTCATTGACGTTTTATCAAATGATCTAATTAAGATCCCAGAGGGTACAATGTTTGTTATAGCTGGTGATTTTAACTCTCATTTTGAACCATTACAGGGACTGGTCGACCAAATAAACCATGAGGAGGATGAAATATGGCATATCCCTCGGGTAGTTGGCCCAATGGTTAGGTCCTGGGCCCCCCTGTCAGTTCAAATTACCTCACTAACGATGGCCCACTCGATTAGGGCCTGTAATGGCCGAACAATCTCAGACAACCCCTCAAGGCCTACGTATAACAAGCCGGGAAGGGAGGCTAGACTCGACTATATTTTCGTCCAGTGTAAGGAGTGGAACAGAGTATGTGATTTTGTGGTGATGCCAAGGGGGGAGAGTGATCATAATCCCCTGATATTGGACGTCTCTTTATTAGGTCTGTGCCCGGGTGACTCCTTACCACCATCTAAATCTTTGGTACCGAACAGAGCTATTTTGACTAATAATAAACGTAGAGTCAAATGGGCTAAATTGGCTGGAAATCAAGGGGAACTTTCACAAGTATACGCTAGGGTAGGCCCAGCATTGAATGATGTTCTTACCCTTATGGAGCAGTACTCTTTCCCTTATTTTTACGGAAACCTGGTTGAAGTCAACAAAGAATTATTCACCAGCCTAGCTGATATATTTAACCCAATTGTTCCCTGCATGAACAGGACTTGCAGACGGTCCCAATGGTATAACAGGGCATGCAGTTCGGCTAGGAGTGATTTGTTGGATGCACTAAAAAAGAAAGCTAGCAGGGCTGTTATCCAACATAAGAGACGAATCTACTGGAATATAATACATCATGCCAAACTTGAGTGGGCTACAGAAAACTGGGATAGGCTAACTTCTGCTCTTCAGGCTAGAGACTCGCGGAGATTTTGGCTGACAGGGTCTACTGGTAGAGCTGATCCTGAAGCAGCAGTCAAACCAAATATTGCCCCTGAAATTTGGGAAGAACATTTCAGTAGTCTTTATAGCGGGGATTATCCCTGTCCTGACTCCACTATGTCGGAGTCTGTTCTGCGTGATGCCGCTGGTCTAGAGCAGGTTAACTTTGCCCTAAGTGAGGTTCATTGCGCCATATCTATGCTTCCTGTGGGTAAAGCACCTGGGTTGGACGGGGTTCCTGGTGATTTGTATAAACACGAACCCAGAGTTTGGGCACCTTACGTTACAACAATATTTAATGCAGTTGCCGGGGGCATGCCAGTTCCCTATACTTGGCTGGGCGCAGAGGTTGTCCCTATTTTTAAAAAGGGGTCGCCTCTGCTCCCTAGTAACTATAGGCCTATCAGTTTGATAGATGTCGCTCAGAAACTCTTTTCAAGGCTAATCCTTGACCGTCTTTTGGACTGGATGGAGGAATCTGAGATTCAGGCGGGCTTCAGAAAGAGCGTCTCAACAATTGATCAGATCTTTAGGTTGAGTATGCTCTTCTGGAAGACAGTCAAGGTGGAGGGGGGTTCCCTCTATACAGTTTTCGTTGATCTGCGTGCGGCCTTCGATTTGGTCCCTCGCACGAAACTTTGGTCTGTGTTGCGAGAATTAGGCATCCCAGTACCTCTTTTGCAGATTATAGTGCGTCTCCATACTAATAATTTTGCAAAGGTCAGATGTGGGAGTGATGGAGGCTTATCATCTAGTTTTTCCGTTGAAAGGGGGGTAAGGCAGGGTTGTGTCTTGGCACCGACCCTGTTTTGCCTCTATGTAAATGGACATCTCTCACCTGAACCAGGTGCCAAACAGAGACGCTCCAAGTCTCGCAGGTACAGGAATCTCAGCTATTATGTTTGCTGATGATACCCTGTTACTCGCCAAGACTCCCATGGGCGTCCAACGAGTCTTGGATGGATTTGTCTCTTTTTGTGCTGATCGGGGGCTAGAGATCAACACAGCTAAAACAAAATTTATGATCTTTAACCCCCCCCCGGTCAACCCGCCCCAACCCGGTTATTCATGGCATCAGTCTGGAGAGAGTTCACACCTTCGAGTATCTGGGACTGACTCTGAATGAAAACCTGACATGGTCTCATCACCAGATAAAATCAAATCTAAAATTAACACAAAAGGCGGGGGGGTATCTTAAATCTATGGAATAAATCTTTGACTCATCCCATTGGTTCGCCACTTGAAATTTACAAAATGCAGGCGCGTGGGGCAGTAACATATGGCGGTGAATTGTGGGGCAAAAATTGCGCCCCTGAAATTGTTACCACAGAAAACAAGTTCCTACGGAACTTGGCTGCTCTACCATCGAGCTCACCACTTCTCCCCCTTAGGCTTGATCTGGGATTAAGATCAGTAAAGGAGGAATTAGGTGTGAAGCCCCTAACTTTCTGGAGGCGACTCTGGGTAACCCCCGAACTCTAGTGTTACCGGAGTGAATTTTTGGAACTCTACCAGCATACAGCTTTGCGAAAAATTCCATGGTTAATATACATAAAGAATGAATTATTTGGCTTGGGTCTATCGGCCCTGTGGATTAATCCACTAGAGGCCTGTAGCACGATATCCCGCAAAGACTTGGTCACTCTGTACTATGATCGCAATTTGACTGCTTCGTTAGCAAATGATTCACTAGGGTTAATGTCTACTACCTTCCTAACAATGAAGGACTATTATAAATTGGAGACAGTCCTGGATGACATTAACCCCTTAGGTCTCAGGAAATTATTTCTCCAATGGAGACATAATGCATTGCCTATCAGAGCCCTTACTAGTAGCTGGCACCCACCTACTCCTAAAAATTGTCCGGCTTGCACTGATGAGCTGGAGAATGAAATTCATTTATTGTTCTTCTGTCCATCCTATGCGAAATCCAGGAAAAAGTGGATTATTCCCGTTTGCAGAAATTGGGGTTTTAGGCACCATCTCGATGCCTATCGATTGCTGAAATCAGATTTATCCCCGCTAACCGTATTTGCTGTTAGCAAGTATTTAGCTGCTGTGTGGAATATTAGAAGAACTTTTCTGACAAAATGAAATTTTATTTGTATTACATGAAGTACTTATTCTTGGAAAATATTATTTTAGATGATGTAATTTTTCCTTTAAAAAAAATGCTAATTATTGTGTTAGTCCTGGTCTTATCTGTATTGTATCTCTTTTATGACTTCACGAAGTCGAAATAAAGATCAATGATGATATTGGAGATTGAGGTCTCCCATCATGGTGATCTGGAGAAATTTATGATCCAACTCACCACACAACGACATTGAGACCAACTTGAGGGTCCTCTGTTCCCTATTTTCTTTTCCCAAATTTCTCCTCTTTTTAGATAGTGCATCATTTCTTTGTATGAATGCAAGTATGAATGAGTATGTAAGTGATTTTATATGTCTAGGATGTCGTTTTGAAATATAAAGCACCTTATATATATGTACCAAAATTATAGTGTGTACAAAAATCATATGTCAAAAAAAGAAAAAAATGTTATGTTTGTTTAACTGTATGTGCTACTAAGTTTAAAAGTATATGGCTTAAAAATAAAAAGAAGTTATAATTTGTCTACATAGAGCGATAGTAGAATATTGTATGACATAAAGCAGGAGGTTTTGGTAATGTAGAATCTAGTCAGATCATTCACATAAGTATATAGGCCGGCAAAGAGGTTTTTTCTGTTATATTTCATTTCTACTCCCTCCTCTAGGGCCTAAAATTAATATACGGAGAATCTTTGCTCTAATTACTTTTCGCATCTGTGTCCATATGGGTAATACGGCAGAGATGCCAACATCGGAACTGGGGAACCGGGTTGGAGTCTCTGCATCAGCTCATCATCCTGTGATTCTGGACAAATCACTTATTCTCCCAGTGCTGACCCAAAAAATAAAAATTAATGTGCCCTTGTGTAATGTAACTAGTGCTCAGGTAGAGCGCTCCAATACCTTCGGCTTGAGTTTGCGCTAAGGATGCAAGTATCTACACTGTGCCTACACTACAGGACCTAGAGGTATTTCCTCTACATGTTCTCCTAAATGTTTTAACAAATTTAGCAAATCGTATTTCATCTCTGCTTTCACCTCTCTTCCCAACCAAGGTGAAAAACTCTTGCCATGATTCCATACCAGACAGTTCTGCAATGTCTCATGCTTAATCAGCATAAAAAAATCATTAAATTCCAAAGTCTGCGCGATGTTGTTGTATGAGTTTTATCATCATTATGTATATGCTGTGTAATATCGTGGGATTTGTTCCAAAAGAACAAGTTACTCACCTTTGGTAACAATGTATCTGTAAGAAACATTAGTAGTGAGATTCCTTACCTTAGAATTCCTTACCTTAGAACTATCCCCAGGCGTCAGGCTGGATCCGGAAATTTTTCATCAGCAGTACCCCTGCGCGTCGGTAGGTGGCGTAGTGCGGCTCCACGTCCGTCGTCGGCATCGTGATCGCCAGGATGACGTCGCAGGCAGTACTTAGACACCACCCACACACGATGACGTCAGTTCTGTACACTACTTGCCATGCAAGATACTGACCACTGGTGCCTTGAAACTAGGGCCCTGAAACGGATGACCTTAACCCTAGAAATCAGTTTGCAGAACGGGGAGGATGGGTGGGGCGGTAAGGAATCCATCACTACTAATGTTTCTTACAGATACATCGTTACCGAAGGTGAGTAACTTGTTCATCTGAAAGAAACGCGTAGTGATAGATCCCTTACCCTAGAATAGGTACCCCAGCAATATAACCCTGGTGGTGGGTCTGTGAACCAAGATCACACCAGAAAGTCCTGGAAAACAGAACGGCCAAAAAAGCGGTCTCTCCGGACTTGGCTGTCCAGGCAATAATGTTTTGTAAACGTGTACAACGAGGCCCACGTAGCTGCCTGACAGATGTCTTGCAGGGGGACACCCCGTCCCAATGCAGTAGTGGCTGCAGTTGCTCGAGTGGAATGAGCACGCAGCCCCACCGAAGGCTCTTTTTTAGCCAAAGAGTAACAGGCTTTGATGCACAAGACAACCCAGGGGGAGATAGTCCTCTTGTGCACCGCCTGACCTTTCTTGGTGCCAACATAGCCAACAAAGAGTTGGTCGTCCACCCGGAACTGTTGTGGGCAGTGGAGGTAAAACGAAAGCGCACATTTTGGGTCCAGACGGTGGAGCCTTTCTTCCTCTCTGGAAGGATGTGGAGGCGAGAAGAAAGTAGGCAATGTAACAGTCTGCCCAATATGAAAGGCACTGACAACGTTTGGCAAAAAGGAAGGCCAGGGACTGAGCACCACCTTGTCCGGATGAATGGAAAAGAAAGGAGGCTTACAAGAAAGAGCCTGGAGCTCACTCACTCGCCTAGCGGAGGTGATGGCAACCAGGAAGGCAGTCTTCAGAGTCAAAAGACGAAGAGGACAGTTGTGAAGAGGCTCGAAAGGAGCGCACATCAGATAAGTTAGAACCAGATTCAAGTCCCACTGTAGCATCACAAACGGAATAGGAGGGAAAAAGTGTGTAATGCCTTTGAGAAATCTATTTACAACAGGGGACTTGAAAAGAGAGGGCTGATCAGGTAGTCTGAGAAAGGCCAATATGGCAGAAAGAAAGGCCAAAGAAAGAAGGAACAAAAGGACCTCGGAAAGAGGGGCAGAAAGGGGATCCACAGCCTTTGCTGTGCACCATGCCACAAATTTGCTCCACCTACAGGCATATACCACTTTAGTGGAGGAACGCCTGGCTGCCAGAATGACATCACAGACTTCAGGAGGCAAGTCAAAGGGAATCAACTGCGGCCGTTCAATCTCCACGCAAGGAGGAGGAGACTGGACAGGTTCGGATGCAGGACCGTCCCTGTTGCTGCAACAGAAGATCCTCCCGAAGAGGCAGAGGAATCGAGGAATCCACGCTCATATTGAGTCGCTCAGGATACCAAACTCTTAGAGCCCAGTCTGGCACCACAAGAATAACGTCAGTAGACCACAACTCCACTCGCGACAAAAAGCGTCTCCGAGCGAGTGCCGCCTTGGAAATTCCAACGCGCAGAACTGCGGACATTGCGCGTTCTCTTCGGTGGCGAATAGATCTAACCAAGGCTCTCCCCATTTTGAAAGAGACTTTGCGCCACCTCCGAGTGAAGACGCCATTCGTGATCCATCACGCACCTGCGGTTGAGCTCGTCCGCCCTGGCGTTCAGTGAACCTGCCAGGTGTTGAACCACCAGGGAAATGCCCTGATGTTCCAGCCGTGTCCAGAGGCGCAGAGTCTCCTGACATAGGGTCCACAACCCCACCCCGCCCTGCTTGTTGCAATACCACATGGCGATGGTGCTGTCCGTGAACACCTGCACTACACGCTCCCCTTGACAGAGGGAAGGAATGCCTTCAGTGCAAGACGGATCGCCCGAAGCTCCAGAAGGTTGATATGGAGCTTGGACTCCGCCGGAGACCAGAGGCCTCTGATCTCTGCCTCTCCCATGTGGCCACCCCATCCCAGGCGGGACGCATCCGTCACAACCATGTGCTCCGGTTGGGAAAGGGAGAGGGATCTGCCGCTGACCCAATGTTGGTTCATGAGCCACCACTGCAACTGCTGTGCAGTGCCCTTCAAGATCTGGACATGTCTGGATAGGTCCCCCATATGCTGCACCCACTGGAACTTCAAGTCCCACTGCAGAGCACGCATATGCCATCTGGCATGGTTGATCAGCAGGATGCAGGAGGCCATGAGGCCCAGCAGCCTCAGGGTCATCCTGACCGAAACTCAGGACAAGGGCTGAAAGATCGGAATCATAGCCCGAATGTCCCGGACTCGCTGTTCGGGTGGATAAACCCAAAACTGCGCCGGGTCCAGAACCGCTCCGATGAAAAGGAGCTTCTGAGAGGGTACCAGGTGCGACTTCTGCACGTTGGAGAACCCCATCAAATTCAGGAGGTTGGCCGTAGTCTGGAGGTGGGAGACGACTGCCTGGGGCGAGCCCGTCTTCAACAGCCAGTCGTCGAGATAGGGGAAGACTGAAACCCCTGATCTGCGCAGATGAGCTGCGACCACCGCCATCACTTTCGTGAACACCAGGGGGACGCTGGTAAGGCCAAAAAGGAGCACGGTGAACTGAAAGTGCTTGTGGCCAACCGTGAACCGCAGGTAACGCCGGTGGGCCGGCAGGACGGGAATATGAAAGTAGGCGTCCTGCAAGTCCAACGCTACCATCCAGTCTTGCGGGTCTAGGTCAGACAAGACCTGAGCCAATGTGAGCATCTTGAACTGCTCCTTCCGGAGGAAGCCGTTGACGTTCCGAAGGTCTAAGATAGGACGCAGGCCCTTGTCCTCCTTTGGAACCACAAAGTAGTGGGAATAACAGCCACGACCTACTTCAGGCGTAGGAACGCGCTCGATGGCCCCTTTGGTCCGATGTGATGGAACGCCAATAAGGGAGATGATGGCGAATCTGTCCACCCACTGGCATTTGATGGACCTGAAAGGACGGACTAGGAAGGCTTAGCAATGGATGCCGCAGGGGTGGAGGTGGACTGACCTGCCCGCTGGCCCCATGAACAGCCTCAACGGTTCCCGCAGCCACGCTGGAGGTTGTTGCTGTGCCGGCCTGCGGCCACGAAAGGAGTAAAAGGCAGAAGGCGGCCGAGTGGCCGATAGGCCCAAGAACTTGGCCGTAGCCCGTGAGTCCTTAAAGCGCTCCAGCGCACTATATGCCTTATTGCCAAAAAGGCTAATGCCATCGAAGGGCATGTCCATCAGGGTATTCTGGACATCCCCCGAAAAGCCAGTTGTTCTCAGCCAGGTGTGGCGCCTAAGCGCCACCGTCGTGGAAATCGCCCTGCCCAGTGAGTCGGCGGTGTCAAGCTCACAACGAATGGTGAACTTAGCTGCGTCTCTCCCAGCAGCAACAGGTTGGGTGAGTACTGTCTGGACCTTCTCCGGACAGCTAGGCAGCACCTGCACAACAGTGTCCCACAGAGAGTGGGAATAATGGCCCAAGAGGCATGCGGTGTTCATCGACCGCATCCCTAAGCTGGCAGATGAAAACAGCTTCTTGCCAAGCTGCTCCAGCTTCTTGGATTCCATATCCGGAGGAGCGGAAGGGAACGCGCTTTGGGACGCAGAGGCCTGGACAACCAAGTTCTCAGGAGTAGGGTGCTGAGAGAGGAAGAGGGGTCGCCCGGAGCCGGGCGATGGCGTCGGGCCACGTTCCTGTCCACAGGAGCCCCAGTGTTGGGCCTGGACCAGGTGCCCAAAAGAACATCAGGAAGCGCGTCATTAAAGGGCAGCAGGGGCTCCGAAGAGGTTGCCGCTGGTTGGAGCACTTCTTTCGGGATGTTCGTCCTGACGGCCACTGCAGGGAGTTCGAGGTGGAGGGCCTCGGCCACCCTACGCAACACCACTGCGTAACCTGCTCCCTCCTCCGAAGCCATGGTAGAGGAGACAGCATGCCAGGGTCCAGCGATGTGTCAAGACCACTGGCTTCCCCCAAATCCTCTGCCCAGTCCGATCAGAAGCACAATCCCATGTGAGAGAGTCCTCAGACCCCTCCTAGTCCTCCCCTTCCCCTGAAGTCTGTGGAACAGGCTGAAACTACGGAGGACGGGCATAGGGAACAAACGCATTGGCGCCGGAATCGGCGTTGATCGATGCCGATCCGGCTCAGTCTCCTGTTCAGGGCTGAAACCAGGCAGGGGGGGGGGGGGGGGGGGGGGGGGTTTCGTCGTCCCGAGAAGCGAGCGGATCCCATGGGGGCCTGCGGCGCCGGAGCCGTCGGCGACCCCGGGGCTGGAGCCCGCGGCGATGGAACAACAGGACCCCCAGTCGCTCAGAGGCACACCAGCGGGGCCAGACGACCCAAAGAGTCAAGCCATGGCAGCAAGAAACTCTTGCACCTGAGCAGGCGGGACCCAGGAAGGGCGGGTAGGCCGGCGGCGACGTCACAGGCTCCGCGGGGGTGACACCGCCCTCGCTATCAGCCGCGATGGGGAAGTCGAAGAGCTACGACGCTTATTTAACTTCTTATTGGAATGCTTCGACTTACCTGACCCTGAGTGCGAAGACTTAGATCCAGAAGAATGATGGTGACTACTCCGCGACCGATCCCTCGACCTCCCATGGGACCGGGACCTTGAACGGCGCGGAGCCAACTGCTGGACTTACAGCAACTTTCGGGACCACTCCCGCAAAGTTTTCGGTGCCATGGCCCGGAGGTCGGGGCACGACTTGGGAGTCGTGGTCGCGCCCCAGGCAGTAGAAACACACTCGGTGTGGGTCCGTCACCGACATCATGCGGTGACAGTCTCCACAGTTCTTAAACCCGGGTATCCCTAAGACACCAGGAGTCGATCGACTCAAAGAAATTGAGACAAAAGGCCTCGAAAAAACTCAGTCAAAAAATGACTGGGGGTACTAGCTCTTCCAGGGTCTGTGTTTGCAGGCGCGGAAAAAGAAAGAAGTGAGATCTATCTTCCGCCTTCGACACGGTCAATCATAAAAAACTACTTGAACGCCTTAAACACAGGATGAGTCTGGATGGCGTTGTCCTTGAATGGTTCAGGTCCTCCCTCCATAACCGATCTCAAAGATTCCTCATTGACGGCAAACTATCCGCTCCCACCCCGGTCGGAGTCCCTCAAGGCTCAACCCTGTCTCCTACCCTCTTTAATCTTTACTTAGAGCCTCTCACTGAAGTTCTACGCTCCGCCAATATCTCCTACCACATGTACGCGGATGACACCCAAATTTACATCAATATCTCCTCACTCAAGGAGGTCCTCGCCCTGAACGAAACCCTGAAACTAACCGTTCAGTGGCTTGCCACTAACCAACTAAAACTCAACACCAAGAAAACTGAATTTCTCCTGATCTCCCCATCCAAAGCCAACCCGGAGCTACAGGTGTGGTTCAAGGCCATCACAGCCCTAAAATTGTCCCCCGACCATCGTGGACTCCGCCAAATCACTGGGCATGTTTCTTGACTGCAACCTGAACATGCGTGACCACATTAATTCAATGGCCAAGGCAGCCAGATTCCACCTGAGCTACCTCTGGAAATTAAAACCCTTCATCGATGCTCCAGATTTGAAAATGGCAGTCCAAGCTCTAGTCATATCCAGACTGGAATTTGGATGCTCCACCCTCACAGGCCTACCCAAGCGCTCCTTGGCACCGCTAAAAGCCTGTCTCAACGCGGCAGCCAGACTACTCACCGGCACCAGGAAATTCGACCACATCTCTCCACATCTGAAAGCCCTAAACTGGCTCCCTCTAGAGGCCAGAATACAGTTGAAACTGGCGTGCATTACACACAAGGCCTTATACGCAAACTCCCCTGCATACCTTTCACAGAAGCTTGTGCTATCGGGAGGAAACAGGAAATCTCGATCCACTAACAGTCTCCTGCTCCGACCCGCCCACTTTCGTAAAAAAAGAACCTACAATAGGGCATTCACCGGGGCAGCACCAAGAATTTGGAACTCCTTCCCGCCCGTTATCAGAAGAATCCCCACTCTTGCTCGCTTCAAGAAGGAAGCCAAAACCTTCCTCATGGGTAAATTCCTGTACTAAGTCCTCCTCTCAGCAGATATGACTTGCTGCTTGATTCCATGACTATTGCGTCTTCCGCAACTCTATAACCGGACTCCATCGAGACCCAAGGGGGCCACGGTCTCCGCCAACCCTAGCTTGAATTTTAAGCTCTCATGTTTGCACCCTTTGCCCCCATGCTCCCTCATCCCCCCCCCCCTATATGTTATATTTCTCTGCTTTTGATACTTTACTGTTTGCACTGTTTCTCTATGATGTTTTTTTCTCCTGTTAACCATGTAAAGCGCTCTGATACTCTCATGGGTCATGTTCGCGCTCTATAAAACACTAAAATAAATAAATAAATAAATAAATAAATAAATAAATGTCAGGGTGTGTGGGCGGCGTCTAAGTACTGCCCGCGACGTCATCCCGGCGAACACCACGCCGACGACGGACGCAGAGCCACACGACACCACCTACCGACGCACAGGGGTACTGCTGACGAAAAATTTCCAGATCCAGCCTGACGCCTGGGGGTAATTCTAAGGTAAGGAATCTATCACTACGTGTTTCTTTCAGATCAACAAAATTCAGTTTATATTTTAAAAAAAAAAAAAAAACTACAGTTCGAGGCTCCCACATTCCAATATTGTATGGGTGGGGTGCTGTCTTTAATAGAAGAAGTGGTAAGAATTTTGTAGATCCACTTTGATTTCGGAACTTTCTCTCAAAGAATTGTAAGGAAAATGTGTAATTTTAATTTAAGTTTGCATTTTCCAGGGCATTCTATATGACAAAACATTGTGGGATCGTTGCAAATCATAACACGCTGTTCTAATGTTGCGAAATGTCTAGATTTAGTAGTTTTTCTTGGGTAGCACACAAACCCTGGCCCAAATACAAAAGCTACCAAAATCGCCAAAACTGGGTTAATTTGCAAGACAAATATTTTGATGTCTCCATATTGCATTTTGGGGTCTTTCCTGATGTGGGCGATAGGCCTAGCCACACCAGGGTGGTACCGTTTTTGTCACTAGTACTCTGGGATTACAGAATAATATAGCATTTTGGTATTATTAATTTCTCTACATATGTGGCTTCTAAATATAAGCCAGTATGTAAGAAAGAACAATTTGCGAAATGCCGTCTGAATGACATGACTGTATGAGTAACCCCACATTCCGAGCTCTACAAATGGCCACTATTCCTAAACTTAGCATCTTGGACACATCTAAATAATACACAGGTTGCCTTCATAACCAATTTTAATTTATTAGATTTTGCCATATGAACTGCTGAATGGTTGCTACTTATTTTCCTTATATTTATTTTTCAACAATTAACTTTTTGGGGAAAACAGTGAGCGATTTACACAAATGATGCCTTGCTGAATTCAGAATTTTGTCTACTTTTCAGGAATGTGGGTTTCCAGCTTCACCAATGAGTTTCACACCTCTTTCCACCACAAACGGCAAGGATGTGTAAACCACAAGAGATAGGAAAAGTCTACTATCACTTGTAAAGACTGTGGTTAAAAAATGTTTTTTTCTTTAGAACTCTGCTTGTTCCTGGAAGCTTGGAAGATGGTGATCTTAGCTCAGCAAACCTTTTTCAAGTGATTTCTTTGAAAAAAAAGCCATTCATTTGATTGCTGAGCACATTTTTCCCCAAAAATTAAGTTTTGCCATATTTTGGCTATGTGCACGGACAAGTCCAACGACTTCACAGGCACTGGGTACCTTTAAAATACCCTACATGGTTAAAAATGGATGCAAATTCAGCCTGGATAGCTATTGTGAAAAAAATGTATGAAGGCTTGAGCGCGAAGGACTCAAAGGCAAAAAAAGGTTCAACACAGGTGTGGGAAAAGCCCATGGGCGGCTCCTCCATTGGAGCGGAAGAGCGTCGCCCCACTTAAGTTATCCCCCGAAGATAAAAAAATAAAATTGTGATATATTAACATTTTATTTTTCATCCTTCCGTCCTGAACCGAGCATCAGAATGGAGGTGGGGCCGCTGCTGAATGACAGCAGCAGGGAAGAGGCTGGGCTGTTTGTGCACTTTTCAAAGTGTGCATGTCCCTTTGGCCAGCTGTCTTGCGACGGCCAATCAGACATGTACACTTTGAAAACCTCTTAGGCAGCTGTCTTAAGACAGCTGTGTTAAAGTGCAGGCCTCCAGGGCCCAGTGAGGCTGCTCTGTCCAATCAGGGCGCCGCTCTCACAGCATGAACGCAGCGCCAGGATCGGTGCCTGCACTGCAGCATCCGGTTCAGAAGAGGCCCGGTTCAGAAGTGGTCCGATTCAGAAGAGGTCCGGAGCAGAGGTCGGTTCCGGTAATGTAAAAAATATATATATATATATATATACAGGCGCGTAGCTAGGGGGGAGGCGGTGGGGGCGGACCGCCCCAGGCGGCACTATATTTAGGGCGGCTGCGGCGGCCTTTATAATTTATTTAGGGACACTGCACAAGTGCGCAGTGTCACTAAATAAATTATAAAGTCTGCCGCAACGGCGCGCGCGGGCCCAGTTTTGAGTGCAAGGCAAGCAGCGCGCTGCACACTGCACGCACTGACCTACTTGGTTGTAGTGTGCGCCAGTGCGTCAGCGCCTGCTGCTGCAATTGATGATTGATGCATTGACCGTTAATTTGCCCGCGCGGCGCCGCCCGCGTATACTGGTCCCATCCCAGCCTGCTCCAGGGCCGTCAATCTTGGAGAGCGCGCGCCAGCGCTACCAATGACGGCCCTGAACTACATTTTTGCCCGGCCCTCGCGTCTCGCGATGAGAACGTAGCGTTGACGCGTCACGCGCTTCACCACTACGCACTCTCGTGAGGACCTTGTGGCCTGGGGTAGTCTGCTCTGCTGCGTCCGTACTCCGTGGATAATTCGTTTTAGTGCAGTACTAGTAGGTAAGAGAATGTGTTTCTTTTCTTTTGAAAAATATGCGCAGGCCTAGCAGGACACGTACTTCGTGTGCGCTTCATTTAAAATTTATCATTATGGCCGATGCAGGACAACAATAAGACAATAAAAGATGCCCCAATAACGCTGGTGATTAATGATCCACTGGCGAGCAATTATTTGTCTGTTAGTAGATTTTTAATGCAGATGAACTGTATTTTGTGTGGAAGCTCAGTGAGTTGCTGCCTTTGCCACAGAGATACTTGTGTTACTTGCAGTTCAGAAGTTACAATCCTAACATAGGACAGTGACCAATTAACTGTCAACCCGGCTCGTTTGATTTAAGCCCTTGATTCTGAGGCCTGCCGGAGCGTAGGTCCACTCCTCTTTCTTGATGAACCTGGGCTTCCCAAAACTGTGAGTCAATCAGCAAGGGTTTCAGTTTGTAGGCAGTGCATGTGATAGGCGTCATCACGGATGCCGGGTCACATGCTGTAAAGAGATACAGCGCGTATGTTTCACTTTTGTGGAAACATGCACGCTGTAGAGATGTTGTGTAGAGTACTGCCTGTGAGATTTCCCCACTAATGTCAGCACAGAGCAGCATGGCGGGCCAGGTTGGCACCAGTCATGTGCCGTTTGGTAGCAGCAAGTGTAAGTCCTTTTGCTGTTGCGTTCGCTCCGTTTTTGTTGTGCGCCGTGTTGCCAGTAAATGAGTAAAACATATAACTTACTTGATCATGCCGCCGCCCGTGCGAGATCATGGTGCCTGCAGTAGCTACCTCATGAGAATGCTGCGTGAATTCGACCTTACCGGACCTCGGACCCTGCGGGAACAGTCATGGTGGCTCAGCTCTGTCCCATAATGGTCCTCGCTCTGTGATGTAAATTAGTGTCAATATATTTACCTCATTTGACAAACTTCTTAAATCTCAATTTCTAGTCCGCCCGACCCCCAAAAGTTATTTGCGCCCTGTGTCGTGTTTAATTATTACAGGAGGAGGCCGGTGTTTGGCCTGTCACCTCCAGACCTCGACACTTCCTGCCTGCTTAGCCCCTGTCCTGGAGGATCGCTGAAGGTTGTGTCTCGTCACAGCGTGAGTCTTTGAGCAGGTGCTGTGTCTTTAAAAGGCACAAGCACTGTTCTCAAGACAGCGGTGCCACATAGCAGCTTTTCTCACGGTCATACCTGAAATATATCCCGATTGCCAGCAGCAAGAAGGGTGAGAAACTCCAAGAAACTACATAGGCCCATGGCCAACAGTCTTTATATCTCCAGCTGCAGCACTGTGACTCGGAGTCTTGGTAAGTGTGAAAAATGAAAGCTGCTGACATTATAAATGTTCCTGCTATGGTCGGAGTTGTAGTTTTAATATCATGGTTAGATATTTATTTTACGGTATGATCAGGTTACAAGGGCACCGGGTTCGTGCCCAAAGAGCTGCATACAAACATGAATGGTATAGATTTGTTTTGTAATATAGTTAGAACTTCCTCAGTCTTTCATCATTCTAATGTTGCTAAAATGAGTATGTTTGGGCAGAGATACATTTTTATCAGTAAAGCTGACCCCCATGGAATACTCCTTTAAATCCTAAGGTTGTGTTTCCCCAGACCAAACCCTCTCAAAATATACTGCCCACCAGTATGGATGACATGTGATTCCTACACCTTGTAATCCTCATTGGCTTATGTGACATTCCCTGTAGACTGATTTACATACTTGTATGATTCATTGTCTCTGTATAATTGTGTTTGTGGTGTAAAGTGCTGACACACTACACTGATATGAGTAGCGCTAAACAACAAATGCATATGAGAGAGGGGCTACGGAGCGATGAGGGGCACTGGTGGAGGGTGGCAGTGAGGGAATCTGAGGAGGAGGTAGTTGGAGGGGCTGTGGAGCGATGAGGGGCACTGGTGGAGGGTGACTGCAGGGTTCGAGTCGGGTGGATGGCGTCCCCTCATTTATTTTAACGGGAGCTCAATTACTGGAGCAAATGGAGCCACACATTTACTCTTTGGCCTCTCTGGGGCGAGATCGGAGCTCATTCAGAACGCTGCTCACGCGCTGGCTTCTCTGATGCAATGGCATCTAAGGGGTGAGCGAGGGGAGGCAATGAGTCTGATGGTGCAAGCCACCTTTCGTGACATCACTTGCTGTTGTGACGTCAGCGTCCCCCCACTTCTTTTTTTAGGACTTGTGCCCTGGGTGACAGTGAGGGAATCCGAGGAAGAGGTCATGGTGTGGAGGGGGAGCTAGGGTGAGATGAGGAGCACTGGTGGAGGGTGGTAGTGAGGGATTCTGAGGAGGAGGTCATGAGGGGGAGAGGCTACAGAGAGATAAGGGGCACTGGTGGATGGTGGCAGTGAGGGAGTCCAAGGAGGAGGTCATGAGGGGGAGGGGCTATGGGGAGATGAGGGGCACTTGTGGCGTGAGGCAATCTGAGGAGGAGGTCACTAGGGGGGCCATGGAGGGATGAGGGGCACTGTTGGAAGGTGGTAGTAAAGGTATTTACGGAGAAAGAGGTTATTAGTGTGGTGCCAAAAATTCGCATCAGCGCTAAAGCCGGCCCTGTCATGGCCTTTCTGTTTTTGTTTATTTAATTAGCAGTCGGGTCATAAGGGCTACTGTGGAAAATACTTTAAAGTGCATGCTAATTATATTTACTGCTATATTCAATGTTTTAAGTTTGAAGGTGATTTTACTAATGTTTTTACCGGGAAAAAGCAAAGTGGAGCCCGATGGTGCCTGATATGGGGCTGGGGCCCAAGGTCAGCTGTGAGATAAGGTGCACTGGAGAGAGGAGTAGTGGATAATCAAGCCTGTAAGGGAGTGCGTTGCTGAGTAAGGGGTCAGGTGGAGGTAGTAATGAAGAGGGATTCTCCCTGAAGGCTCGCACAGAGGGAGCCTGTAAGGGAGAGCGTTGCTGAGTCCGGGGTCAGATGGAGGTAGTAATGAAGAGGGATTCTCCCTGAAGGCTTGCATAGAGGGAGCCTGTAAGGGAGTGCGTTGCAGAGTCCGGAGTCAGGTAGAGGTAGTAATGAAGAGGGATTCTCCCTGAAGGCTCGCACAGAGGGAGCCTGTAAGGGAGTGCGTTGCAGAGTCCGGGGTCAGGTGGAGGTAGTAATGAAGAGGGATCCTCCATGAAGGCTCGCACAGAGGGAGCCTGTGAGGGAGTGCGTTGCAGAGTCCGGGGTCAGGTGGAGGTAGTAATGAAGAGGGATTCTCCCTGAAGGCTTGCACAGAAGGAGCCTGTAAGGGAGTGCGTTGCAGAGTCCGGGGTCAGGTGGAGGTAGTAATGAAGAGGGATTCTCCGTGAAGGCTCACACTGAGGGAGCGTGTAAGGGAGTGCGTTGCAGAGTCCGGGGTCAGGTGGAGGTAGTAATGGAGGGATTCTCCGTGAAGGCTCGCACAGAGGGAGCCTGTAAGGGAGTGCGTTGCAGAGTCCGGGGTCAGGTGGAGGTAGTAATGAAGAGGCATTCTCCCTGAAGGGACGCACGGAGGGAGTCTGTAAGGGAGTGCAGGGCAGTTTGCGGGGCCAGGTGGAGGTAGTAATGAAGAGGGATCCTCCATGAAGGCTCGAACATATGGAGCCTGAGTAGTATCACTTGCCTGATACTCCCACCTCAGAAACCTCCTCTTCCCATCAAAGGAACATTACATGGAAAGTGATAATATTTAGAAAGAGATTTGGAAAAGAGTGAGTTTTACTGGTCCTTATAAGACTAAGAAGAGATGTATGGTCATTTAATGTCAGCTGTAGATGAAGGTTACATGAACAGTGTCATGTATGTGCATGTTTGCATTGTGTTGAGGGGATTACCAGGTAATTGTTCACGCAGATCTCTGATGGATGTCACATGCGGTTTTTATGAGTCCCCAGATGGATCATGCAGTCTGTGTGTTCTCTTTTGTACTGCCAGTCACCGCTGTATTCAACTGTGTAGCCTTGGACCGTGTCATGTATGTGCATGTAAGTTGCATGATCAAGGTAACTATTAGCGGCGATACTACGTGTCTCTCGGACCTCTTTGAAGTGCATGCCCTCCCCCCCCCCCCCCCCCCCGGGGGTGGGGGGGCGGCAATCTGAGGGATAGCCCCGGGCGCCACATGCTCTAGCTACGCCACTGTATATATATATAAATGTGTGCCTGCCCACTCCTACCCGTAGGTGCCCGCCGCCACCGGAAAAGCCTCATTAGCTAAGGGGATAATTCTATGTAGCTTTCCATATGAGGTGGGTTAGCTTTCCTCCTACTTAGGTTCAGGGTATCAAAGAAGTAGAAAACCTTTGCCTCCATCCCTGTCCTCTAAAGAATATTCAAGTATCACCTTCTCTGAATCAAAGTCCACTTGGACTCACCACAACCAGCAGTTACTGCCCGACTAGACCAGAGGAGGAAACAAGTTACATACTGGCCTGCTACACACGTTATAAACCTAACTACAAATTGTGCTGTCACGTACTCAAACTAGTTGCTTTCATGAAATAATTATTATAAATCAACATCCCGTTTCCATACAAAACGCCACAATGTAAACAGATTAAAGATGGCGATGCTGTATAAAAGCATTCCATTCACTTATTGAGTTATTATTCGTCACAAACTGAACTTAATAGCAAGTTATACAATCCGAGCTCCGAGATAGTTTTCCCTATTGCGGGACTCCTGGATTCATAAACTGCGCCACAACACGATCATGGCGGCTCTTACCTGTGGAGCTTGCCTCCATAGAAAGGCTTGGTGTGAAACGTAATGGCTGCAGAATAACCGGTCTTCGCACAATTCACGTTGACTTTTCCTCCCAACTCCACCCACGGAACGGTCAAAATTGAGCGGGCGTAGGCGCAGGGCAGGGAAAAGGTGTACTCTTCTCCGTGTTCCAGCAGGCACAAGAGCCCTGGGGGAGGAAAGAATTGCAGGGCCAATTAGAAGGGGGAAAAAATCAAAAGGGACTAGAAATCTCGGATGCAATCCAAACCCAACGCAACAGATTTCCTGCTATGATGCATGTCACTATTTATTAATTATCAAATCACGCGGCTAAATAGGACACACGAGTCCCTGGACTAAGAGGCTAGGGGTATACATCAGAAGACAGAACATCCGATTTAATTAGTGCAAAGTTCAAGAGCTCGAGCATGCTTACATTATGTTAAACCGACAATGAACATAGCAGGTGTCTGGCACGATCGCCTATCACCGTGGGTTACTGCTCCGTGCATTAATGAGAAGCAGCATGCGCTTGACAGTGGCAGGCCTTATAATGCCAAAAAATGCCCCCTGCATATTAGATGTGCAACCACACTTCTTTAAGTTGTTTAATCCACGCCACAACGTGTACAGTATGCAAGACTCATCCTCAACATTTCATACAACACATAACCCATACTTTGCACCTCTGGCACACTGGAATCTCACAATTTGCAACCCATACATTGTACTTATGATACAAAGTGGAACAATGCTGTGCACGTCTGATATAATTTGTAACACCTTTCACTGTGGGTATAATGCAGACACATATCTTGACGTTTTCTGTTTTATCCAACTTTTATTTTTGAGGTTTTAAATTTCCAAAGTCAGACCAGGCACACGGTTTTTAAACAATAGATCCACAGCCATGACTGGTACACTGCTTACGTTGATGTAATACATGTAGTCCAAGGTCATAGAATGAAGGGGAGCTAAAAACTAAGTCCAATGAATTTACATTGATTGTTGGACAGTGGAGAACTAAAAGGACAAAGAAATTAAAATGAAATAGAGCATAAAATCCCTAAAGACTAAGAGTGGACTGCCGTTCCAATCAGATCAGCTACTGATGAAAGTCCATTAGAAAGCCCATCAAGGGTTCCAAGAAACCACTTAGATGCCAGCATGAGCTAAAAGCCCTCAATACTCTTTTTTGTTACAGCGTAATGAAGTTGCTACTCGTGCTGCCCAATTTACGTAAATGATTCAGAAAAAACAGTATTTTATAAAGACGGACTCCCACCGAGCCATGATCCTCGGGTGGTTTGATAGACGCTATTAATAGTCGTGCGGTAGACTCTGGGTCCTCGTTTCCATATGTTAGTGGATGAGTGGTGGGAGGGTAAAGATTATTATCCAGTCGAGGTGCTCATACCAGTGCGTTGAGAGAGGATCATTACCTCTTCTCCAGTTATGGGGATGTTAGTGTCCAACTCCTAGGGTTGAGGGGTGGTTGAGTGTTCACGGTATGTATGTCTGTGTAAAACAGGTTTTTAGATCTTCAGACACTTAGCAAACACATGGCCACATTGGCAGGGCATCTCTTAGGGTTCCCATACTTCTGTAATGGACACCATGTCTGACGACGGCATGTGAGGTCCTGAATACTAGAGTGCATAATATGTTAAATGCAAGTCACAGAGAACTGGATGTAGCAGGCAGCAGTCGGCACGCTCCATTTTATGAGAATGGTCCATTGAGCCTGGGAGGAATAAGAGGAATGTGACCCACAAAAGGACTAGCAGACGTATCCCCATAAGTACGATCTATACTTTGGGTGTATCGGAGTCAACAGTGCAGACTGTGAGGTAGTGTAGGATGGCTGCTTTGTCTTGTCAGGTAGGATCTCTCTCAAAGGGTGAAGTTCTAACAGCCACTCACCTAGTGTGGGTGAAGCCACTTAATGCAAAGGCCTTAGGATACATATTTTTGCTGCTGCAAGTAAAGGGGCTACCAATCGATGTTTTGAGAATGACAACTCCTCCACATCATTGACACTCTGCAGTATCGTCAGGTGTGCCGAGGGCGAGTGTCTGACCCCACTGACCTGTGACTGGCTGTCTATCCCACACCAGTGACCAGTACGGTTGCAATTTTGGGCATTCCTGGAACACATATACCAGGCTTCAGTCTTTTCGCTCACACCTACAGCAGTCAGAATGGGCTAACCGTGCGTTGACATATGATATCTCAGTCGCGGAAAGCAGAACACAGCATATGTCTATAATGGATATGTCACTTGTTAATAAGCTCTGTTGTGCTAAATTCTCATTACAGGAGCACCCTCTTGCCTATATTTTCTGACAATGTTTGTATCCTTATATTTTGGATACAATACAAATTTTGTTTTGAAAAAACACAAATAAAGCAGTGCTACTCTTCGCAATTTCAACAGGGTCCAGTGCCATTAGTGCAATATTTAAAGTATAGACATTTTAATTTTGATTCTCTCACAACTTGTCACTGTTCAAAATAAGGGAGGGCCAATCTTCGGAGAACAATCTTTGCCTAATAGTGTTTGCCAGAAGAGGTGGATGGCATTCTCAGAAGACTTACACACTCCATGTATGCTGGACACTGTACCAGATTGTGGACAAAAGGGGCATCTCAGGCAATGAGAAAGCGGACGATAATACCATTAAGAGGAGCTTTGCAGAACAAACTCTGATCAGAGATCTGGAAAGGATTTGAATGAGTGGTCATTGAACAACTGCTCCACAGTTTTTTTTGCAGTTGTCTTGGCAACTTAAAGATGCTTCATAAAATCATTGGATTACTCCTGGATGTAGCCAAAAAGACAGTGGTCCAAGCTTTATTAGTACCTAGGCTGGACTACTTATTGTAATATTCGTGGGGGCTTCCCACGGCCGCCTGAGAGCTCTTCAACGCATTCAGAATGCTTCGGCTAGAATGCTGCTTTATGTCCCTAGGCTCTGCCCTGAGACATCTTCATTGGCTCCTGATGAGGGAAAGAATCTCTTTTAAATCACTTTGCTTTTGCCACAGGATTATAAACTCAAGGGGCCCCTGTTATCTAAACCCCCTGATTAAACCTTACCATCCTGCTCGTCATCGGAGGATGGCAGGTGTCGCACTGGTTACAGTTCCCAGAATAACCAGAGCTCGCATGGGAAGTCGCTCCTTCAGCTATCAAGCCGCAAAACTGTGGAGCTCTCTTCATGCTGAGCTAAGACAAGAACGGTCCGAAACTATTTACAGACAATTTTAATATCTCTCGTTCATTAGGAGCGGACTCTGTTCCTCCGGTGTAGTGTGAAATTTTAGCACGGGGACACTCTATTGGAGTAACCATTGCGCTTTGCAAATAGGATAACATAACAGTTACTATCCAGCTCTTAAATTACCTAATTCAATTTAGAGGCATCCCGTCCACTTGTATTTCTGTGCAGTGCAAGATGGGTGCAGAATACACCAGTGGGTATATCTTCAAACTTCTATGTGCCACCTTCAAGGCAGCACCCAGTGACCAAAGGACTGAGATATTGCTGTCCCAGGCCACATCAATTGTATGTATAAATTGAGAGGACAGTCTTTGAACATCGGGGGAAATGGAGCGGATCACAGGCGCATGGCAAGAAGTAGGCCAGTTGCAAAAGAGGATAAACCAAGTGATCTGTCTACATGACGGGAAGGCGGAGGACTCCAGATGTGGTGTCTACTATCAACTTCTGAGGTTCCAATATGGGATCCCTTCTGCCCTGAATGTAAGAATTAATATCAGAGTCTATTTGGGTAAGCAAAGATTCCTGCATCTGGAAATGGAGCATTCGGAGCACATAACATTTTTGGGGCCCAGCTGTTATTTTTATCTTCTGCCTTGGATCTGTACATTGAGATAGGGCCTAGATGCAAAGTCATTTTTTGATTTGGCCATGATGGCACGCATTGGCTGACCTTCAGGGTCCCTCTTAGATTTTAATAAAGTTGTGGAGTAGAGAGTTTTGAAGTAAGACGGTGCAGTTGTTGGAATAAAGGGTGGATAACTCTATGGGGTTTTGGTGTAGCTACTACTTATGACTGATTCCACCCAATCAGAAGGAGTGTAAAGCCGCTTGTTTTACCAGTACTAACCATATAGTGTAGGTTAAGTGAAAAAGAACCACACAGTGTAGTTATAAAAATTTGCATTTATTATAAACACCCACTAACACTGCAATATCTCCTACCCGGAGATATAATCACAATACACACAATACTTTAGTAATAGAACACTTAAGTAGCACAAATTCACAGTGGTCTCCAGGGGAAGACCAAACCATATACTAATAAAGTGGAATGCGAACCACGACCTACGTCGAGACTGGACTCAGAAGACGTAGATGAGCTGGGGATCCAAGGAACCACCCAAGGTTAGTATCTAGGAACCCCACAGAGGCCGTGTGCAGAGTGAGAACACGACTGCGTGCTCAATACAAGTCAATGGGTAAGTCACGGTTGCAGTTTTGAAGAAGGACCCCTCCCAGAGGACCATGAAGAAGCCCGTGAACATGGAAGGTTGGAAGTCACCCCACCTGTAAATACCCCAGGAACCAGGATACCTACACCACGGAAGCCAGGTGCTTAGGTGCGAAGTGATGTTGGAAACCGCCGTAGACCACAATGGAGGACTTCAGTGAAGATGCCACTGGCGAAGAAGGTGAAAGAGTCAGGTGGAACCCAAAGGTGGATTCAAGATGAGGTACCTGCAAGCAGAGGGTACAGAGTCTATGCCACTCAGGAGTGACCAGGAGGCACGGGAGACGAATGCCCACCGATGACGGATAAGCAGGAGAGTTGCCGGTGTCCTTGGAGCTACAGCTGTGCGGACCAGGAGATGCTCTGGAAGACCAGGAGCTGTTCACGAGCTGTCCCACGTCGGATGTCAAGAAGGTAGGGGGGGGGTGGTGTCCATCAAAGCACCAACAAGCCATGGGGTACTGCCTCCAGCAGTTCCGACGAGGGATACTGGCTTCAAACCTGCTGAGAAAATCAGTGCAGGTCTCGAGGGAGTTGTAGAACCACCACCTGTGTTACTGAACCTTTCAGAGTCCATAGGAGCTCTGGAACAGCAGACCAATCAGCTTCGCTGCGGTGCCTGCAGATGCAGGGAAGTGACTCCTTCACTTTAAGAGAGATTCATTCGGGTATCTTGGATGACCACAGGCCTCGTGAAGATCCTGTATGGAGCACAGGCGCAGAAGACATGCAGGACAAAGAGCAGCAGGAGTCATCCCAGTTGTAGACTCAGTTCCCAAAGCAAAGTCCAAAGTGACTAGACGGTTGAAGATGAAGTGGTTTAGGATCTGAATCTTGTCCCACGACGAATCTAAGGAACCACCCACAGGTAAGCCCTAAAGTACCCTAAGGAAAGGGTTGGGGCGATTCAGGGGTCCCTCCCACAGGAGGGGCTAAACAGTTGGGAGAATACCCCCATGTCCTTTGTCAAGTTTCGCGCCAGAGCGAGAGCCAACAGCTCCCTGAACGGGTTCAAAATGGAGTATGTAAGGAGGGCACCAAATGTGCCCTTCAAAACAGACAAGTGGTGCTAGCAAGTGCCCCCACTGTGTCCCAATACATTAAATCCTGTCTGGGAGGTGGTCACACCTCCCTGTGACAGGAAACCTATTGTACTGCCTTCCCCTGCTCAAGCTTGGCTCAGCAGCAGAAGGGCAGAATCCTGTCTCTGGTCACCAGCTGCCACAGTTTGCTGTCCGAGTTTAGAAGAATGTTACCAGGAGCTCCGAGGGCCTCCCGAAGGAGATTTACAGTGCATGGAATCATACCCCAACACCGTTTATGGTGTTGGGGTATGATTCCAACATGTTTGATACCAAACATGACAGGGTTTGTTACAGCCAGTTTAGAGTTAGACATTGCGTAATGATGCATGGCCACTCTATGTATCATAATGGCTGATGCACTTACAACCTTGCAGGGACACCCTCACACTTCTAACTGAGCACCCTGCTTTCAGGATTGGAAGGCCTGCCTTAGGGGTGCCTTTTTAGTTTTAAGTGCAGTGACCTCAGATAAAAGGAAACGTATATCTGTCGTAAGTGGTGCGAGCACCAGCTTACACAGGCTGCAATTGCAGACCTGTAGTCACGATTTGAGTGGTCTCCCATGGGTGGCATAATACATGCTTCAGCCCATGGGGGACCCCTGGTGTACCTATGCCCTGGGTACCTTAGTACCATATACTAAGGACTTACAAGGGTACACCAGTAGACAATCTGGGGTGCACCTAAGTACTCACCATGTCCAATTTTATGAAGAAGCACAGAGACTGGGGTCCTTCTTTGCAGGATCCAAGTCAGACTAGTCAAAAACACACTGACCCCAGGAAAAACGTGGGGGTAACCATGCTAGAAGGATCCTACCTTCCTACAATTTGGTTCAACGAGGAATCAACTGTGCGCTAGCAGATATATCTCCTATGCCTTTATACCGATTAACACCTGCCACAGCCCTGGAGCAATATATTTATCTAGGGGGATTTGCAGTGGTGTTGGAGAGGGGGCAAGTACAAATACAGGGCCCAGAGGCATTTGGGGAAAAGAAATAGAGGAGAGGTAAGGAGGAATATGAACATGGTGTAGGAAGATCATGTTACATTGTAGGGATTACATTGCTGTGCTGGGACGCTAGGCAGTCTACCAGGGAGTGGCATGATATTTTAAACTAGACGACGCAAGCTGTCAAGTTCAGGCTAATTCAACGTCTTATGTAAACAGTACAAAATAAAACTAGGCACGACAGGGCCAAAACCTAGCTTCCATAAAGCTCTGATGTGCATCTAAGTGGGTGTACTGGTCTCCGCCACATTCTACTGGTGGATTAAGTCTCCAAAATCAAGAGCTTGTGGCCTGAGTCTCTGGTCTGAGACACATTAAACCTAAGGAGAGACTGGGGACAAAGTACACTGCGGTGAACAGGTACTAATGCTAAGCAATAGAAATGGCTTTGCTGGGATAACATTATAAATGGCTACCCTGCAGTAGTGACGTGGGCTTGTCTCTGTCTTTCTAGAGTGTCTTGATGATATGATTTACTCTTGCCCTATCTGAGAGTCTTTGCTTTGTCACAAGTGTTTTGTCTGATGCACATCGGTGTGGTCGATAATGCGAACAGACGTCTCGACTTTTCCAGATAATTGTGGTTAGCAAAAACAGGGGTTTACATAGCTTTATTGTCTAACTCAACCAAGAAGGATTTAAGGTCTTCAAGCTCTGCATATTAATAGGTCATACCATCTACTGGCACTTTCTTGATCACTGGATCTAGTAGACCATTGTTGGTAGCCCACTGTCGCAACGTGGGCCGTTGTGCTAGGAAACTTTCTTTTGATGTTTGTTTCATAAGAGAAGTCTACCGAGATTTTTATGGAATCATATCCCAAAATGACCGGGCCGTTCTTTTTCTAAAAGACAAATGAAAAAATAATGAAAAGTTACAATAAATGAGAAGGCCTGACATGTTTATTGCGAACAGCATATGTTAAAGTCAATAGGCAATTAAGGTCAGATTGTTATTGCTCTAATGTATTGCCTACAGATGTTACATAGAATCTCAGATTATTGTAGTAGGGACTAGTTTTGGTGCTGACAAGCCGTGGGTAGAGAAGATTTGCACTGTCAGAGTCCTTGCTAGGCCCTCTTAGGAGAGAGAGTATTTTACCTTGCCAACTGTAGTTTGGTATACATGGGAAGGGTTCGGGCATTAGAGCCAGAGTTGCCGACTTTCGAACGATGGAATCAGATTCAAGTCCCGGTATAAACTCAACATTCTGTGATTCTGGCAAATCACTTAATCTCCCTGTGCCTTAAAAAAATAATCTGACAGAACGTTTAATGCAACTGGTGCTCAAATGCCAATGCGCTTGGGCCGAGTTCACCCTATAAAAAACAAACTGTAAATCTAAATATAAATAAATACATTCATACTTTTATGACTGTATGCCTGATGGTCGCCTTGTGGAAAAGCTCATGCTAAGCACAGTCAGCCTAAACTGGTTGTGGTTACAATGATAAAGGCTTTAGGCCCGATTATTTATTATGAAAAGTTATGATAAAGGCAGTAGGCCTGGCATATGGATAGTGAAAAGAATATATTAAAGTCAATAGGTATTTGAGGGTGGATTGTTGTTACTCTGAAGTAAAGCCTACAGATAGGTTTTTACAAAAGCAGTAGGCCTGGAGTATTTATTATGAAAATGATCTGGTAAAGCCAATAGGCCTCCAACACTGGTTTGCTATCAGATAATGGTACTGCCTATAGAAAGGTATTTGGTTACATACAATCTCACAGATTACCATAGTAGGTTTTGGTCACCCACTCTTACAAACCCTGGCATAGAGTTTCACAGAGATGATGCTTTTTAATCCCTACTGAGACGTTTTGTATGCTGTTCAGCCATCTGTCATTTTGTTTTTACTAGTAATTTTATAATTGTATGACTGATGATTGCCAGCTTATGTGCACTTCAGCAGGCTTGTGTTGTAAATAGTGTCAACGGCTAAAGGCCTAATCGGTTCACTGGGGCAGGTTACATCAAATTCCATAGAGGGGTCATCGGTTTATAATTAAAAGTTATGCAAAAGCAAGTAGGCCTTGCTTATTGTGACAAACTAACTGGTTCACCAAGGCAATCCAAGAATCCAAACGCTCCTGCCGATGACTGGAAAAGACATGGAGAAACAGCAAAACTCTGGAAGCACACTCCGTCTACAAGAACTATGCAACAGACTCAGCTACTTCTTTCAGCTCAAGATCAAGATGCTCTACAACAAGTTAGACAACCCAGACCTCTGCACCGCCCCAACGCCTACCCCCAGCGACGCCACCCAACAGACCCTTCTTACCTGGACCTCACTCACAACAGAAGTCACCCTAAAGACCACGAAGATCATCCACTCCAGAGAACTTCTGACCCCCTGCCTGACACACATCTTCCACAGGGCCGCTACTGCCATTGCACCCGAGCTACACCGAACAATCGACTGCTCCCTCAAGACCACCACATTCTCCGACAACTGGAAGTGCGCCAAAGTCAACCCCCTCCTAAAGAAGCCCTACGCAGACCCGATGGACCTCAAGAACTTCAGGCCCATCTCACTACTCACTTTCGAAGCCAAGGTCATTGAAAAGGCGTCAACACCCAACTAGCACACTTCGTCGAAACCAACAACATTCTAGTCACCTCTCAATCCGGATTCCACTGCAACCACAGCACCGAGACAGCCCTCCTCGACGCCAAAGATGACATCTGTGCACTCCTCAACCAAGGCCAAACAGCAGCCCTCATCCTTCTGGACCTATCAGCAGCCTTCAACACTGTCTCCCACCGCACACTAGCCACCAGACTCCATGACGCCAGCATCCAAGGAAAGGCCCTAGACTGGCTACGATCATTTCTCACAGGCAGAACAGAGAGTATAAGACTCCCGCCCTTCCTCTCAGAACCGACAGAGATCAGATGTGGAGTACCCCAAGCATCCTCCATCAGACCCACCCTCTTCAACGTCTACATAGCCCCCCTCGCAAACATCATCAGAAACCACAAGCTCAACATAGTCTCCTACGCCACCCAGCTCATCCTCTCCCTTACGAAGGAACCCGACATAACCAGGCACAATTTCCAAGAAGGGATGAAAGCCGTTGCAACCTGGATGAGGAACAACTGCCTGAAACTCAACTCGGAGAAAACAGAAGTCCTCATCCTCGGCTCCACCCCCTCCGCATGGGAGGACACCTGGTGGCCCCACGTCCTCAGAAACCCAACAGACCACGCACGTAATCTTGGCATCATACTAGACTCATCACTCAGCATGAATCGCCAGATCAACACATCGCCTCCGCATGCTTCAACAACCTCTGCATACTACCCAAGATATTCAAGTGGATCTCCCCCCCCTCCACTCCCCCCCACAGACTCTAGGAAAATGGTCACCTACACACTCATCACCAGCAGACTGGACTACGGCAACGCCCTCTACGCCGGAATCAACAAAAAATTCCTCCGCAAACTCCAGACCGTCCAGAACGCCGCAGCCAGACTAATCCTCGATATACCACGGCACAACCACATCAACCAACACCTTCGCGACCTCCAATGGCTCCCTGTTGAAAGAAGAATAACTTTCAAGCTATTCACGCACGTGTACAAGGCCCTCCACAACACCGGACCCCAATACCTCAACGACCCCATCTCCTTCCATGTCCCCAAGATAAACCTCCGCTAGAGTAGGTGGAAGGTCCTTCTCCTACCTCGCAGCCGAGACATGGAACGATCTCCCCCTTCACCTCCGGCGAAGCACCACACTGCACCAATTCAGGAAGGACCTCAAGACCTGGCTATTCAAATGACCCCAACGGAGCTGCTCACACCACCCACCAGCACCTTGAGACCATAACGGGTGAGTATTGCGCTTTACAAATCTCCGATTCATTGATTGAAAAGCATGTGTTAAAGGCAACAGGCATTTAAGGATGGATTGCTATTACATTGTGCTAAAGCCTATTGGCAGGTATTTTCATATAAGGAATTTTGCAGATTACTGTAGTAAGCAAGTATTTATGCTTTGGTGACCAACACAAACAAACAATGGAAATAAATGATTTGCACTATCGTAATCCTTAACCTACATTATGAAGGATTTCTATATTGTTATAACAACCGTATTTTGTACATATTTGTAATTTTATTCCAGCCTACCTGATAGTTGCCTTGTGGGAAGGCTTATAACCGACACAGTAGGTCTGAGTTTGTTATGGTGATAAGCCAATGATAAAGGTTATACGCCGGTTTATAATGAAAAGTTACAGTAAATGTTTATTGTGAAAAGCATATGTTAAAGTCAACAGGCAATTATGGGCAGATTGTTATTACTCTATTTTATTGCGTACAGATTATTGTAGTAGGGACTGGTTTTGGTGCTGGCAAACCATGATTATGAGGTTGGTTACTGCCCGACAAACCCTAGGGGGAGAAGATTTGCACTGCAATAAGTCTTACTAGAAACTCTTTTTAGCGGTCTCCCAGGATCTTAAGACAAAAAACTTAAATAACTTACATCCATATATATACATATATATTAATTTCAGGGCTGGCTGGTCAATCCTGTAGTTTCAATTTACTCCTTTTATAGTTCCCCTTTCATTTATTTTCCTTCTCCTCTTTTTATTTTAATGTTTCTTAAGGGGATACTACAGCTCTCTAGGCAGTGCTAATGGATCATTGCTTGCTTCTCATTTAATCTGCAGTGTGCAGCACCCCATGTGGACACTTCCTCTAAACCAGACAGACCTATTGCCATTGCCAATGCTTATCTTATTTCTTTCTCAGCTCATCTCAGGAGTTATCTTCATCTTCCAGAAAATGCAGTATCATCACCGTCACCTTACATCGACCCCGTATCACCTGCAGCATTTCAGTGAGACCCGCCATAATTGGAACAAATAACATATGGGAAGGATGTCAAGTCAATGGAAGCTGTATCACAGACACAATCACAATGGGACTTCTATTGTTACCATTGCACAGTATCACTGTCGCCATAGAAAACATTTCACAAAAACTCAAATTTCAGTGTCAAGATTGCCCTTTGGATACCACATCAGTGTCAACACTTTGGATCTGTTTAGACAAGCGCTCACTAAATATTACATCCAAAGATAATCGTGTCCATGTCATTCACAATCAACTTGATTACTCTTCGTTACGACTTGTTCTTTGGATGTTTGCCTATTTATGGTTCCAATCAACTGTCTTTAGGATGCAAGGTGAGCTATATAATTATTAGATTAACATAAAAATAAATATTGACCGGAACACCGATAATGTCATGGCTGTGTGCGTCCAGCAATTATGACAGCATACACAAACACACCCTGAGCCATATCAACACATCCAAAAAGTAACAAATGGGTGGCAAAACCCCATTGACAAGCTCCTAACCAGAATCAGTGTACCACAGTAATGCTCTGTCCCATTCATTTGCCGAGATATACTGTCGACATTGGGGAGAAAAGGTAACCACAATAGCATGACTATGCTCCCTCCAGAGGAAACACACGGGGATATCCTCTTCATCGTCAAACACACATGGGAAGAAAATTTCAATGGAGAAAATGGCCCCCTAAGAAATCCAGTAAACAGTATCTCCCTGCTATGCGCTAATGAAAGCTACATTCTTCCTGCATTCTCCTGCGTAGATGTAGACAAGAACTGCTTAACACTGGCTGCAGACACCCTGGTCCTTGCTCTGGTTTTTAACATGGAGGCATTTTCTTTTGACTCCTATTTCGGGCTCTTGTAGGGCATGACTAAAAATACAAAATCCCCAGCAAATTAAGAGATTGAGTGTAACAGTACCCTGAAGTAAGCGCGAGTGACATGCTAGCACCTGACAAAACACAACTAAAATATGTCACAAATAAATATGCACAAAAGTTTGTGTTCAACAGGAAGACCTAAAATGAAGACCGCTATAGAACTTAAAAACAGGACACTGGGTAAACGAGGCAAGATTCTTTACCAGCACCTGAAGCCCTCCTTCAATAGAAAGAATAAGCAAGTAGCCCTGCTATATGAATTATGAGCCTAACGCATGAATAAAAAAAACTAGCCTGTGCAATAACTTTGAATGTAGACAAATTTAACAACTGCAAAATATACAAGGTGACTTCTTGGTAAACGAATGCAGGAGGTAAACGTAATCCTTCATTCTTCTAGTTGGATACAATCAGGCCATGGGCAAGAAATAAATAGCAAAGGGCAACTAAAGAGGAAAAACAACTAACTTGGGTAGGAAGAGAGAGGGTAATAACGGCAATGCATGAAGAGAGCTACAAACCTTCTGAAAATGTTCGCATGGAGGATAACTCATTTGAAAGGTTACAATTCTCATAGGTAGCAGAGGCTGGATAGACCGCGCATACCACTGGTCAAACTGCGTGCTCACACTGCGATAGAAAGAATCTATGAGCAGCATGGCTACACAGCTTTGGATTTCATCCCTGGAGGCACACGTATTTTATGCAAGAATAACGTTGGCTTAATAAAATATTATTGAAAACGTCCCACTGTGTATTCTCTGTATATTTCTCTGAGAATAAGCGAAAGCAAGTTACTGAGCGAAAGGGTTGTATGGTTTCCACCATTACTGAGGAATCAGGGTTGTCATGTTCAGTGGTTGTTAGAAACAATTCGCTCCCTGTTGGGGGGCCTATGATGGCAAAGTGAGCTAGTAGGATTATTGGCCAACATATCCTGAGAGAGTGTCTGGAAATCAGTCTTGACACCAAGCCCTTAGTTGATGTTGTCCAAACAATGCGCAGGTCCTATGGATCGGTAGGAACTACATGACATGCCGTGTAGTTCCTACCAATCGGTAGTTGAATGGTTTCTGTCAACCAATGAACATGGCAACCCTGATTCCTCAGGAATCGTGGAAACAATACAGAATATTCAGTATATTCACTATTGTAGTTTTAAGAAACTTCTGACCTATGATAGGCATGCATATGTTATGAATCATCATGGCTACAAGTGTCCCCGCACGTCCAGCACGTTTCAAAACTTCTTTTTAAATCTTACACAGGCATCCTGAGCTATTAAGTTCACTACTACCCTGTTTTTATAAAGCCTGAGGAATAAAAGGTGCTGAGGAAAACACTTGGCTGTAATGCCAAATCAACCCTTTTTAACAGGTGTGTCTCATGAATAAGACAAATCTATCACATTCCATATTGTGTACCATATTTAACCCTGCAAGACTTCTGTCAGGAGCAAGAAACGTCCAAGAGTTCAAGCTAAGTAGTTTCAATAACACTTATGGTTTTCCCTGTGCAGGATTAGAGGCAATAAGAGATTTGACTCAACCCAGTATACCCATTCTCCTAACTGTTGAGCTTTCCCAAATGCCCCTAAACATCATATCAACTCAACAAGATAAACATGAAAGTATTGTGGGCTAGCCTTAACCATTGTGTATTGTTGCCACTCCCTCCCACCACAAGACTGCAAACCCTATGAGCAATGGCATCATAATTCTTTTCCTGCACACCTCCACCACATGCACGCCTCCACCACATGCTTACTCCTCATATCCCACAAAAGCATAGGGAACAGCACACAGACATACTAAGGAAAAGCAAGGAGTGTCAGTCTTCTGGCAAGTCAGTGGCAGAGTCTGTTGTGTCTCATGGATCCCCATGATGGGTACTTACTGCTCTCAAATGCTGCAGCATATGGCTTTAGCTGCTGCAGTGCCCTCTGGGGAATGCTGCTGCATCTTACATCCCTCAATCTTCTACCACAGTGCTCTTCTCATTTGAAGGCATCAGTTCTGTGGCATCTCCTCCTTCCCAGTGAGGCCAAGAAACGTATTATCTTTGTCTAAGGACCAGGACCTCATCATCATCATCATCTCCTTCCATTGAAAGATCAAGCATAACAGATTGGCCCCAATGATAGGGAAGTCTGCTGGACACACATTCAATAATTGACCTACATTCTCCATGTCTACGCAGCATGGAAGGCACCAAGTCTTGGTAAAACTGCACCTTGTGTCCTGGAAATGTTACCTCATCTTACTCCTGGGTCTGTACCATCAGTTTCTCTTTCTCTTCTAAGAAGTGAACCATTCTAAGGATATCTGGGTAGGAGTCGCCCCTAAGGTTTCTGAATCCAGCCCTCCTTGCCCAATCTAGCCTCAGGTGTGAGTCTTCTGCTCAGTCCCTGATGTAGTGAAGAAGTTACCTAATAAGGCCCCTAAAGGTTCTCTAATTCATATGCTCTTTCATTACAACCCGTTTTCTAGAACCTCTTGCTTCAGTTGCAGATTTGCATGTTGTCCCTGCAGGGTTTGTATGACTCGTAACATAGAGTTTCACTCCTCAGATCGATCATCAACCTTCTAGTGCAGCAAATTCCCTCTTAGGCCAAATACACCTAGGTCACCCTTGTGTGCCAGGAAGCATTATTTGAAATCAGTCTTTGTATGTTCACCTCATTCTTAATGGCCACAAGAAACTGCTGCATTAAGTGTGGGGTAATGTCCTCTCTTTCACGTTAAGTTTGCTTTTCGTGCAGGTTTGCTGACATCACTTTACGGAGATATTTATTCTTCTTCACTTCTTTATTCTAGAATAGTTCATTGATGGATAGTTCCTTCCTACAGGATGCAACTACTCTGCTAGTGAGTGCCCACCACTCTTATAAACGGTGGTAAAACTTCAGATAAAACCTACCAAAGAATTGGTGTAAACTCTTTCTTTATTCTGGTTGTGCATCCAGGCGACTTCCTTGATGGTAGGTTTGGAACACAAACCCAGGGAGCACTTCTAAGCAGACCAGTGTTCGGTCTTGGTACTCGTACTCACCAAAAGGAGAACAGTTAGGTCCTACCCTCCATACTACTGCAATTGTCAGTGGCACAGAGACTTCACGTCTTCTTTAGGCGAGTCTCACAGCCCACTCTAAAATCTACAGACTCTCACTACCCTGCATTCTCAAATCAAGTCGTCAAGGGGGAAAATCTCCATGTGAAATCTTCTATTAGCAAGTGTGTGCTAATAAAGCGCTCTTTAAGGTGCTCTGCAGTGAGGGGAGGTCTCCTTCCACTCCATCCATAATGCACCCATGGAGGTCGCAAAGCAGGCACTCCAGCTCCAAATGGGCCAACAATGAGCACCAACTCTAAGAAAATTCTGGGTCTCAGTGCCCCCAGAAGCCAATTCTGTTTGGAGCTTGCCAAAAGTGGACAGCCTTTTGAGGGAGGGAGTCCACGTTAGGTTTACAGCAGCATATAGTCCCCTGCTGGCTTTGGTCCTGACACCCTCTTAGAGGTGAATCTCCTATTCCACTGACCTAGTGGCCAGGCATGCCCTCACCAGGCCCACCTTCACCACAGACTAGGATTCCTTTGAGGCCTTAAGATGTGGACAGCCCTAAACTTCATGTTGTCCCCCTTCTGACAGGTCCACAGAGGTGTCCACTGTTCAGGGAACAACATTGCCATCAGGGCAGGCAACACAACCTCCACTTGTGTTCTCTCACCAAAGTTACACTGGTCCGTAGATCTGGCCTTCATCTGTTCAGTCTGGATGCTCTGTGTTTCGAGGGCTCAGTAGGCCAAAGAGTTACTCCTGATGAGGGTAAGCTACCCGTGTGTGCACCAGCATCACACTCTACAAACCCCAGCTGTGCAGACTTCTATCCTATAATTTTGCCAACTTTCCTCAATGTGTGTGCCTCCTCTGATGCCTTGGAGGAGTCCTCCCTGACTTCATCTGAGCCACCCCATTATGCTTGAGGACACAGGAATGCACAACATAATGGTCTTTTAATGGGGCTCGGAGGAACATCAGTCAAACACAGCTACTTCACTCCTCTAGCTTAAGACTGAATCAGTGGTGCTATTGATATTTCTCACAGTTCCACAACCCAGTCATTCTAGGGTCTGGTTGGCACTATATAAATTGTTGTGGAAATGTATCTTCTTCTTCAACAGGATCCTGGGAATTAAATGAATTTTTGAAGGGCAAAGAGAAACAAACTGAGCCAATTTGTTGAAAAGGCCTCCCCTCAAGATCACAGACCTCACCATCTGCTGATGAAAATAAGAAACTAGGTGCTTTGACAGGTTGGAAAATGGCCCCACTGCAGAATTTTCCAAACTTGATTTTCATGGACAGCCGCCTATGGTTCCACTTGTACGTCTGAATGAAGGTCTGCTGCCTGTTGAGGACATCTGCGCAATGTAAACCCGGGGCACAAGCTTGGCTAACATGTCCATGGTGTACTTCAGAGTTCATGATTTACTTCACAGCCCAGCACTACAGATGTAGAGCATCCAATTACAAAAGTAAAGAGCTTGTTTCGCACAAAATACATGGTCTTAAATGTATTCAGTGCGGACTATCACTTGAGCACCCTGCACTCACCGTCAAAATGCTTTGAAACCTAGTCTGGCTGCCCTGAGGTCCTCTAAGTTAATGGGTAAGCTAGTCTTGGCTGTGAACCACAAGCCACTAATGTGCAACTCCTTAGGATAAGCTCCCTAACATGTTAAAGAAGGTCCTATTAAAAGAAAAGGCTAGGAAGCGAATGGAAGCAAGGCTGGCCTTGAAAGTCGATATTGTCACTTTACTACCAATCACGTGTCCTTTTTCAAATGCAGAGGGATCATAATGCAGTCGTCCCAGTCAGTCTCCTTAAAGCTGTTTCAAGTTAAGCTGTTTCTGAATAGGCCTCATATGTAGGCAATGTTGTCAGAAACTGGGTGCATGAAGACGTGCTCACTGCAGAAGCTTTGGGATTGAATGCGATAAAGAAATGCCATGAGCTTGTGAACTATTTCCATGGAAGGATCGATCTTTCCTTCTGCACGGACAATCCTGCCACCCAGAAAATCAATGTCCATCATAGAATGAAGCCTGAATGTTATTTTGTTGAGAGCATGTCCTAAGGCAGACAGTACTTGCATGGTGTATCTAAATGTTGAACTTCAACCAACAAAGGTGCCCTGATAAGATTATCTAAATACAAGTACACAGTCAGCCTGTCTCAGCAAATGGGCTTCCATCTGATCTGCGTGTTGATCTGAGGCAAATTGGTAGGGTCTTACACAGGTAGTGATGCTGATATATCGTGCAGCACAGATACCTCCAGTAACGTGGAACGATTGGGAATGAAAGTAAGCATCCTTCAGACCGATTGATACATACAAGTCCCAGAGACTAAAATAAGGATTTCCTGAATAGTGACCATGCAGAAGTCCTGCTTCCTAAGGCATTTGCTGAATCTGTGTCATTCTAGTACTCTTTTTTTTCAACACAAAAAACCATCTGGAATAAAATCCTAGACTCTACTGTATCATACGCTCAACTTCTGCTGGTGCTTTTCAGAAGTAATTTGGGGATCTTGTTCTTCAACAACCTTAGGTGCTTGTGAATTTCCTTACTTGGTAAATATGATAAAGGGGTTTACATAAATTCCAAGATGTGGCTGCACTTGATAATGTTTCACAGCCATCTTTCCATTTTTACCTATTGCCAAATGTGACTACATCAATGAACCTTGACACCCTCCTCTGCCCCCTGAAGACTGGCAAGAGGGGGCTGAAAGAAAGCTAGATTTGATTTTGTGGGCAGAAAGACTAATTAACCTCTTCCCCCCCAATCTGCCCCGATTTCTTTATTCCCTCTGGGACTGCTCCTGTGAGCAGGATCTGTAATAGCAGTGGTCAAGGAAAGGAGCGAACGTTCCCTCTCTGATATGACTAACCACTTTGCTGAACTTGCCATCTAAATACAGATTAACCGTGGGGGCCAGGCTAAGCCCATGAATCTGGCAGAGTCGTTTTTTTATTATAGTTTGGAGAGCCTCATCGATCTGTTTGCAAAATACATGGCCTCCATCAAAGGACTAGCCCAGTGGTTTTAACATGTGGCCTGAGGTTCCCTAGGTATCTGTGATACCTATTTAGGACTATGGCTGTTCATAATTAAATAATATTAGCTGATTAATAAAGTGTAAATAAATAAATGGCAAAATGGAAAGGTTAAAAATATTCAATGTAAAGAATTTTTAAATTAGAAGCAAAAAATTAAGTTGGTGCCATTATCTTGATTTGTGGAAAAGCAAGAGAGGGGTGATAAGATACACTAACAAGCACTGTGCAGGAAGGGCTGAAGGGGAAATCATTCAAAACAATTAAACTAATTGAGAAAGCAGACAAAAACAGTTGTACAACCATTTTGCATCTTTTGCAGACATTTTATTTTTGGCTTGCCCTTTGTGTAATAAACCTTGCTTCAGCTCCCCTTTCTGAGACGTGAGAAACTGTGTGTGTGCAGAGAACTGTTGCCTATCTTTGTGTTACACCTGGTATGATTCATCTGCACCTGTCAAGGGAAGAGGGACATTTTCAAACCCAGGCTTATGTGAACATGAGCTGGCGACAACCACCTGCATGCTAACTACACTTTCTGACATGCTATGTATGTATATTGAGAAATTCCACAGCTTGAAATGTTTTGCGAAAGATTATAAATAACGTGTGCTGGTTGCATCCAGCAGAGCTTGTTCGGAGCACCTGGCTTCACATCTCTCAGTTCGAACTTGCAATAAACAGTCTCCACGACTGTGCCTGTCTCTCATTTGACCTATTAGCCTTCATATAGCTCAAACAAGGATGAGACAGCGGACATTTGCACAGCTGACTTGCAAACAGTGAGGTGGAGAATAACTGTAGATTACTGGAAGGCCTAACAAAAACAGTGGAACAGCACACAATTGAACAGCCAGTGGAAGAACTGATGGTGAAGCAAATGACGGAGTAATGCATGGCAGAGTGGCAGCCAACAAGGTAGAAACAGAAGAGACAATAAGCTGGATTCAGATACGCAGCTTATGGGGGCACAGCCAACATGCCAGATTTCTGCAGTGCTGAAATGTCTACAGCAGCATACTGAAGGCTGAAAGAGGATGCAGCAGTCAATGATTTAAAAACCAGAAAGTTTTTAAACTGGACAAGCCACATGACAGACGTTTCTTCCTTTTGAGACGCATATTCATGCGTAGCAATAACCCCTTGGATTTCATTCTGAAAGTGAGTTTGCATGGTGACTCAGACAGCAGCTGAAGAAGAGGGTAACACTGAAGAGAGAAAGATTTAGCAGCAGACTAATTTGGCTGACCAGAAGTCTAAATCTTAGAAGCAGGCTTGAAGGGTTATTTAGCCACTTTTGACTCCACTGCTAAGGGTTTAGTTTTGGAGTTAAAAGGATTTTTTCCCCCTTTTTTCTTCTTTGCGTAGCAGCAAATGAAGGACAACATTTCTCCTTCAACAGAGATAGGGAAAGCCTCCTTTCCTGATCCTGTGAAGTATTAGTCCCGTTCATGTTGAACACACTTCCCACTCAGTTTCTGACTGAAAAGATCTAATAGTGACAAGATCATTACAATTATTGTTGGTTCCCAGAAATTACGTAGCTGGAATAAAGATCCAAATAACCATGGAGAGTAAATCAAATATTAATATCTCAGATACGAAATCCCTTACGCTTTAGCAGCAGAATTTTATTAAAATCGATAAAGAAAATCTAGACTGGATTGGAGGGGAAAAGACAGTCACTGTTCAAATTATTGACAATGAATATAAATGGTTAAATAACTTTTCTCAGATTCAAAATTTCCAACATATTTTCCCTTTACTGAAATACAGGGGGATCTTAAATAAAATACCAGCTACTGTAAATATTTTTTCAAAACTTCTACTCAAATTACATCTAGCCTCTAGATTGTAACAAATTCTGGACTGCCGTAGTCCCTCATTGTTAAAATCAATAGAACGCATTGCTCTTAGATAACTACTCTATGGGTATTAATGAAGGGCCATAGACCGAAATACAAAAGACAAATCTTTTCTTCATTTATGCCAACTAGATACTTCTTAACACGAAGTCTACCACTGAAACCTGACAAAGTGGCGGGATTGGGGCTCAGTCTGGCATCTGCAAAGATGGGGAGGGGATACTTAGGGACATGATGGTAGATGGGCAACTTTTGGCCAAATTCACGGTCTGAAATTGTGTTGATTGTTGGTACAGAATTGAGGTTCGAACCTCTTTTGCTATGTTTATATGTCCATTCCAACAGCTCCAATTTTATGCTGAATGCCTTGGAAAAGCTACTGTTGGATCTTTTATTAGTTTTGCTTCTAGGTCTGTGCTTTGCGGCTGGAAAGATGGGAGAAAATAACCTCACAAACCTGTTGGGAATGGGTCATTTATGTGTGAAGATGCGATGAGCTTAACCTGAAATTATTCTTCAAGACTAAATCTGGTTTATATTGTGTATATGACAAATGTGATACTTACATGCAGAAGATAAACTCCCTTTGAATGCTATGGACATATTTTTCATGGAAACTTATGACAGGAGCATTCGTTTTTTTCTTTTTGATCCACTCCGCAAATATATAAGCATACTAATAGAATTACCTGAATTATGCCATCCTTCTTTGTTGTTCTTTTAGAAATTTGTTGTTCATGCTTTCTTTCACTCCTTTCTTCTTTCTATTTCGAACTTTCCTATTTTACACATAAAACTAACCATAAAACATAACATGGGAAAAGATCCCCATCACTTCTAGTGCAATAAAAAAGTCTAGCAGTAGGTGCCTCTGAGGTCACTGTTTGGTCACATAATTAGGTTGGTTGACTACACATGGCCTATGACTGTTTTAATGTTAGCCGACTGTATGTTTAGACTGTTTTACAAGGAGTGACTATAGAGTATTTCCACCCTGACGACAGTAAGAACTGAAGCATACCCATCAAAAAAAAAAAAAAATCAGTGCAGCAAAACAATCCATTTAGAGGCTAAAAATGTAAACTAAGTCTGTGAACAGTTACACATCTCCGAGACACTGACAAATCTAAATACCCCAAGGATCAACTTAAATATACAGATTACAACAAAGAGCAGATGCCTCACCCAATCAGCAAATGCACACATTTACCAAGGACAGTATCACAGTAGACAAGTTTTCAAGCAACCACTTAATAGAGGACTTCAAAGCATGTTCCAGCATCCTAATGTCTTGCTTTGAAAGGCTGTTAGTACCATTAGCAGACTTCAGACATCAATTTTAAGGAGATCAAGGCCCTCAATGCTCATGGCAAAAACATTCAGAGTTGACAAAAGATGCAAGTGCAAAGACTGCTTACGGCTGTGTGCCTGAAGAGCTGAGCAATCACACATTAAAAGACACTTAACCACTCTACAGGCTTGTAAAGGTCACACCATAGGATCAGGTGCTATCAATAATACAGGGTTGAAGGTGAAGTGTGAAGCAATGCCACCAGAATAGAAAGATAACCTTATATGCCATGATAGGGGTTCTAATGATTTCACTCTGGTAAAATGCAAAACATTCTCAGATGCATCAACAGACACTTCATAAAGTATTCATTAAATGGAAAGCCATTTGTGTAATGAATGATATCTCCATGTAATCAAAGAAGTATGTCTAGTATCTGTAATAGCTTCAAATGTGGTCAGACAGAACGGCGGAATTCACCCAAGAATGGTATACTTCTCTGATGCACCTTTTACATTTGAATTTAAATTTTGCTCACCTTCTCCAATCATTGTGACTCCAATTGACATTCCCATGAATTTACTTTTTGTCCATACATGGGCATTAACACACATCTTCCTTTCTGGACATTCTGCATAGAACCCTGAGACAGGGGGGTGATGGGACACTTGCTCTGCCACAAATCGCACAGAGTAGCAGTCTGACTGAGCCTTACTGTCCGACTCCTCAGAGTGGATTTCAGGCGGCAAGATGGATTGGGATATAGAGTTGCTTGAGTTTGGAGATTGTACCTTCTCCTTGGGTATCCGCCAGGAGCAGTGAAAGGTCTCACCAATGATTGGGTTGTATGGTTTCTTTGCTATGGCTCCTTTGCGACCTTCATGGAATGCGGTGAGGTAATATTCCACAAAACGTATCATCCTCTCTTCGGGGCTTGCGCCATTAGTGATTGCAATGAAGAGGTCTGGGTGGGACATAAAGTCTGCATACATTTCCAAAAGTGAACGCTTCTCCAAAATAAATGTGGGGAGAACAACCTGAAGGGGAAAAAAAAAAAATTACAAGTTTAGGAACAACAAATATTAAAACAGAAAAATTGGCAGTCAGAAATCGATGCAGCTGTAAAACTTTATAAAGTACAGCGCAGTAAATGATACCAGCAAAAGACTTAGGGTTGTGTAAATATCATGCATTTTCATTTTTCAACGTTACAATATTTAGCATATTGCTGAACTGAAATGGAAACAATATTGAAACAGAGACAAGGTAGAAATTAAAACGTAACCATATCCTTGCTCTGCGACTACAATTATTTAAATGACCCCAAGTAATGGAGTCATTTCAATTCTCAAGCAAGAAGCAAGCTAATTTAATATCACAAACAACAACAACATATAAAGAAATACAAAAAAAAAAAAAAAAAGTGTCTCAGGCAGAGGGCAATAATTATGTTCATTGTACCGGGAAGAAAAAGACGATACAAATAAGACAATTGTAACAGCGAAATCTAACAGCATAATTCAAAGAACTATTTATGGGAGGTCAATACAAACCCGATTTGGATTTCTACAGGACAATTGGGGTTAAAACTCTCAGGCTGCGGGGGCGTGGCTTAGCGCCAGAGACGCATGGCGGCGTCCGGGTAGGGCTCTCTGGTGCGACCTGGCGGCACCGTATCCCCTGTTCTTCAAATGCGGGCAGAATGTCATTTATGATTATCGGAAGACCCGCTGACTCCCGCGTTGTAGCGGAATTTGTTTGAATTTACTGAAGTAAGTCCCTGTGTAGTGGCGATGCGTTTTCGCGGCCGCCATTTTGTTTTTTGCCGATTTTTGCACTGAGGAGTTTCTCACAGAGACAGACTTAATTTTGAACTGTTACCTGTGCTTGATATGCTCAACTGAATGTTCTCTTGCTATCTCCCATGACTTTCATTACCAGGTGCCGTCTTTTTTAACTTCAGCCAAATATACAGTTATTTGAGGAGAAGCACTCACGGCCGCCATTTTGTAGCATATCCCTCGTCTCTGTGGCTGCAGTGCAGTTTTTTCTTTTTCCCTTTACATTTCGATGCTTCCACTACGCATTTGGATATAACGTGCCTCATCCTTTTCCAGGAATGCTTCCATCTGCTTATTGCTGACTGAACACCCGCTGGATATGACGTTAAAGTTGGATATTTGATAAGAGCTGTTTTCCTTCTGGGCTGCGTCCTTTGCGGCCAGATCTTGCGCCTGTGCTGAATTCTATGGGCAGAATACGAGGTACTCTCTCCAGACAGCTCACGACCAAGCATACTTTTGTCAAAAATTCAAAAGTTTTTGCTGCCTTTTCCAAGCTAGAGGATTCTTTGTTGTCTCCATCTACGACAAATATGGATCCTTCTCCCCCACCAGCTCCCTAAGGGAAATCCGTCACCAAACGCCTAAAACAAAACCCTCCTTCTCCACCTAAAACAATTTCACCTGTTTCCATGGAGACATTGTTGGAGGAGATTCGGGCCCTGCGACCCTTTATGGAGGAAACGAACAACAAACTACAAATTCTTACTGATACTTGGTCTCAACTCGACTCAAGAATTACAGCTGTTGAGCACAACATGTCTTCTTTCCATGATACCGCTTCTAATGTATCTCAACTTCAATCTCAAGTATCTACACTCCAGCGCCAAGTGGAGGACCTTGAAAATCGTAATAGACGGAATAATCTGTGTATTTATGGTCTGGTGGAGGAGTCGGAGGGATCAGATCCTCCTGCCTTTTTTCAAACTTTTTTGCCCAAGATTCTTCACATGCCAGAAGGCACTGCTCTCAACATTCAACAAGCCCACAGACTAGGACGTCTTCCCTCGACTTCTTCATCCTCACAGAGACCAAGAGGGGTTATCTTGTACTTCTTGGAATATACGGACTTACTGAAGGTTTTGTCAGCGGTTAAATCTTCTCAGCGCGTTACTTGGTCTGGCTCAACTCTGTTTTTTGCACAAGATTATATCAAGTCTACTGCTAACAGACGTAAGGCTTTCCTCGGCATGAGATCTACTCTCCGCTCAATGGGTGCACGCTATGGGCTCTTTCATCCCTGCTTATTTAAGATCACGTTTAATAACAAGACAACAACCTATGAAGACCCGTTGCAATTGCAGAGCTTCATAAATTTTCACAAGACGGATGCTATGGATGCTTCTGGATCTTCATCCTCAAACATTACTTGATTTTCTTGTGGATTCTTCATTTACTATTTTCTCCCTTTCTCATTTATGTGTAATCTATTGTTTCTCTCAGATTCGATAGTTGTACAGCTTTCACCCGATACTTCTATGTATTGATCACTATGTTATTTTTCAGGATTTGCATTTTTCGCTATTCATTATATTGATAATTTTATTGTGCTTATCCTATTTTTACTTCCGCAGATATCTTATCTTTTTGGTGTGTCGCCCTCGGTCCTCCGTTTGGTCTGTCCTGGATGTGCCGTTTGTGTCATGTGGCCTCACCCCTCCCCCTTGTCTTCCTGAATCATCTTCGTGTAAGTATGTGTTTTGTTCATCTGTTCCTTCGATGTCCTTCCTGTTGCCTTACACCATTGTTTCTCTGTTCCTCTTTTTCCTTTCCCTTCCTTTTCTTTTCCCTTGCGCTTTTTGTGTTTTATTCTCTCTTTTCTCTCTCTTTCTTCTTTGCCTACTTGCAAAATTATATTTTTTGTTCACTGCTCTTTTCTCCTATTGAGTTTTTTAATGTTATTGTCGTTAATGTTTTCCTTTCTTATCTTTTTGTTGGTATACTCCTGAGTTCTCATTTATTTACTAATTTTAATCCCATGATTGTTTTCTGTATTGTATGTTTATGGTTTAATGATTTGTCGTATATCAAGTCAAATTCAGAGTTGTCACATGGAATATTAAGGGATTGAACAATCCTATTAAAAGACAACGAGTATTATCACATTTAGCTAGATTAAAAACTGATGTTGCTTTTCTCCAAGAATCCCACTTATCTGATGCTGAAGCGTCTAAATTAAAGAAATGTTGGGTGGGTAATGTGTTTTCTTCCCCAGCTGTGGGAGAGAAGAATGGTGTTCTCGTTTTATCCCATAAAAAGTTTAATGTCTCTGTTACTTCTCAAGAAACGGATTCTAAAGGTCGTTGGGTTATTGTCTACTTATCGATAAAATACCATTGGTTTTCTTTAATGTTTATGCTCCAGTTTCTGTTGATAATGTTTTTTGGTTACAAATTTCTGATAAGTTACTTTCATTTGATGAGTATATTATTTTTGGTGGTGACTAATCAAATTTATGACCCCATTTTGGATAGAAATTCCCCAGTCCGATTTGTAAATAATAAAATGCACTCACAATTTACTTCCACTATTCATCAAAAGTCTCTAGTTGACATATGGAGACTATGCCATCCTGATCTTCGAGAATATAGCTTTTTCTCCCCTCCTCACAAATCACAATCTCGTATTGACTATCTCTTTTTAAGCAAATCTCTAACGCAACATGTATTTCACTCTGAAATAGGCTCCATTTTAATTTCGGACCATGCCCCGGTTTTTGTTGATTTTGACCTCGTCCCTTATAGCCCGTCTGTCGGACGTTGGCGATTTAATAATTCATTACTTGTAGATCCTAATTTTTCTAGCCAATTCAGTTCTTTCGCTTCTGAATTCTTCACTATAAACACAATCAATGACTCTTCTCTTGCCATGATCTGGGATTCTTTCAAGGCTGCGGCGAGAGGCTTTATTATCAATTTTGTGTCCCAGAAGAAAAGAAGTTTTGAGAAACACTCGGCTCCTTTGCTTGCTCAAATTAAAAAACTGGAATATGCTTATTATCATTCTTATTCTGAAATTGCCTTGAAGGAACTTATTACCGCTAAGATTACCTTTAATAAATCGTCCACAGAAGCAGCCTATTCTTATCTTCTGAAGAGTAGCGCTCGTTATTACGGGGGTCAGAACAGAATGGGGAAATTATTGGCTAATTACCTAAAAACACGTCGAGACAGAGTTAGGATAGACTCTTTGACTAATTCTAATGGTGATACTCTTCTCAAAAGCGAAGATATCTTAACTGAATTTGTTTCCTTCTATAAAAATCTTTATACTCCTGAGACTCAGCCACTTCACTCTGATCTACTTTCTTATTTTCACTCTATTAATCCCCCCTCTTCACAACATATTGATTTTGATCTGCTACAAGTAAATGTCACATTAGCAGAAATTTCCCATGCGGTTTCGGTTTTAAAACGCGGCAAGACCCCTGGTCCTGATGGATTCACCATTGAATTTTATGAACATTTTTCGAAGCTCCTTCTCCCACAACTTCTTCTTCTATTTACCTCCTTTATAGAGAGTGGTTCATCTCAAGGCACCTTTCAGGATGCTATGATTTCTTTAATTCCTAAGGAAGGTAAGGACCATTCTAATTGCAAGAATTATAGCCCTATTTCTTTAGTTAACACAGAGTACAAGATTTTTGCTAAAATTCTTGCGCCGGCGTATTGTTCCTGTCTTGCCCAAGCTTCTTGGACCGGAGCAGTCGGGCTTTGTAAAAGGTCGTTTATCCTCTGATAATTCTAGAGTCTTTTTCAATATTCTTAGTAAGGCCTCCTCCATAGATTACCCGCTTGCTGAAATAGCATTAGACGCTGAAAAAGCTTTTGACAGGATTGGTTGGGATTTTATGTTCCATGCTCTAAAATGGATAGGGTTTCCTTCTAAATGAATTTCCTTGATTTCTCTATTATATTCTGGCCCCAAAGCAGCTATTTTTGCTAATGGTAAGGTTTCCGAGTATTTTTCTCTTTCTAGAGATGTTCGTCAGGGCTGCCCCCTATCCCCCCTATTATTTGTCGTCGCGCTAGAACCTTTTCTCACTAAAATTAGGCAGGATTCTCAAATTACGGGTTTCCATCTGGACACCCAACAAATCAAAATGTCGGTATATGCAGATGATATTCTTTTATACTGTTCTAATCCAGACATTTCTCTTCCCCCTTTTCTCTCTCAAGTGGATGCGTTTTCGAAACTCAGGGTATCGTCTAAATCGAGATAAGTGTGAAGTTTTGCCCCTTAATGTCTTGTGTCTTAACCCCTTCAGCGTGGCGCGGATTTCCGCGCCACGCTGAAGGTTCCGTGCGCGGGCGGGGCCACGACGGAATGGTTCCGTCATGCGCACAGCGCAACCGACGTGCAGGACGGAACCGTTCCGTCATGCGCGTCGAAGGGGTTAAACACTATTTTACTCAAACTGGTTTTTCCTGGCAATCTTCAAAAATAAAATATTTAGGACTATGGTTTTCCCCAACTATTTCAGAGACTTTAAAACAGAATTTTGATTATATCACTAAGAAGTTAAATGATCCAATTACTAAATGGAACCCGCTTTTTCTCTCTTGGTGGGGTAGACTAGACACTATTAAGATGATGCTTGCTCCCATTATTTTATACTCTCTTTCAATGATTCCTGTGCGTATCCCGGGCTATTATTTTAAAAGAATTGATCGCATTTTATTAAAATTTCTTTGGAAGGGCAAATCCTCTCGAATAGCCTTATCTACTCTTAAAAAAGACAAACTTTACGGCGGCCTTAAATTTCCTGATTTTAAATCTTACCATTATGCTTTCTCTCTAAAACAAGCCTCTCGCTGGCTTTCTTCTGAATCTCCTACATATCCTCCGGTTTGGCTACTCATAGAAAAATCCTTCGCTTCCCCCTTTGATCTTGGAGAATCCCTTGCTTTCTCTGCTAACACCTCCTCTTTACGGTCTCCTGTCATTTCTCATACACGTAAGATTTTAACTCCTCTTCTCCCATCTTCTTATCCTGCGCTTATTTCACTTTCTCAACAGCCTATTTGGCACAACAAATTGTTACGCATTAAGAATCGTGCTTTCTATTGGAAATCATGGCATTCCAAAGGGCTAGTATGGATTTCTCAACTCTTGTCTGATAATAAACCCTTATCTTTTTCAGATCTTAAATCTAAATTTACTCTTCCTAATTCTTTCAAGAAACAGTACGATCTTTTACTCCCTTCTCTCCGCCAATATCTTTCATTACTTTTACCTTCTCCTGATCTCCCTATAAAGTGTTCTACATTATTCCAGTTACTAAATTCCTCCCCTTCTGCATCCTCCCTTTACAACTGTCTATTATCTTCTTTAGCAAGGTGTAAAACGAAGACTGAATTGGCGTGGGAAAAGGACTTATCGCAATGCTGGCCTGTTTCTGTTTGGGATAAATTATGGTTAAAGATTCATAAAACCTCACGAGCAGCCAATACTACTCAATCTCTTTATTTTGTATACCACCGTTCATTATACTCACCTGTAAATTTGGCTTCCTTTTCCTCTAACATTTCTTCAACATGCTGGTCCTGTCCATGCTTAAGGGCTGATTTAAAGCACATGATATTTGAATGCCCCAATATAGACACATTTTGGCGTTTAGTTTGGTCTCAAATTAATAAAATATTTAACACTCAGGTGTCCTTTTCTCTTCCAAATATTTTTCTAGGCTCTTTATCCCCTTCTTGGCCTCAATCCCCACCACATTTTCAGCTAATTGATTTATTACTTGCTATTGCCTTACATTTAATCACCTCCAATTGGAAACATGCAGATAAAGTTACTTTTAGAGCCTGGTGGAACGCCCTCTGCTTTCATCATAGACTTGATACTAATTAGGTCACCCCTGTTTCATTAGCTATCAAACGAGATCTGTTATGGCTCCCTCTCACTACATATTTATCTGCCTCCGCCTCTTCAAATACTTTAATTCCTAATACTGTGAGAACACCAGATGATGTCCGTAAACCGCCATGATTTTGTCTCGTTGTCTTTTTGTCGAACAATCTAATACTGTTTTTATATATTCTATCGCGTAATTATATAACTGTATTTTTTCTCCTTTAGAGTTTTATTTACATGCAATACTTTACCTTCTTGTTATTTTTTGTTTTGAACTATTTCCAATGACATTTTATTGTATTGTATCCAATCCTCCCCCCCCCCCCCCCGACTCTTTATTTTAGGATACACTGTTTATTGTAATCAGTATATTTTTTACCTTTTGTTGTATTTATCTTGATTATTTATTCCTTTCAATGGTTTTTTATAGTAATTGTACGATTCTTGTGGTTTCAATAAACTTAAAAAAAAAAAAAAACTCAGGCTGCACCTGTGTTTACATAAAGGAAGAATAACACTTTCAGTAACTGATTTCCACATCAGTCAAGCAGAATCTGAATCGCCCACCTAGAGTGCAACTGCAAAAACAGTACTGCTTTCACAACCATCCTCTGACATCTTCACTCGATCGTGCAGCCCACTTCTATTCCCAGCAATGCGTTAAAGCAGACCAGTGAGTTCACTCAGACCCAAGTCAATACAGGTCTCCACCTAAACGGTCCTAAAATTGGCCTCTGCGACCCTATCAAAACTACTTTACTCTTCAAGCGTTGAAATCATTCATATGAGATCTGTCGAAACCTCTAACTCTCCTCAATAAAGGTATAGTAATTAGCCACAGCTAATTACTGCAAACCAAAAACCATTCACACCTTAGAAATTCAAACCCACCCACCTGCTGAAAATGTTTTTTGCTATATTTTGTGAAAAGTAAATCCATCAGCAGACTAATTACTATGTAAAATACCAATAAATTATACATTCAGAAAGCGTTTTGATGTAAGACAGTCAACATCTGACATGCCAACACAGCCAAAAATGCTGAAGAAAGCCACTAAATTTCTCTGCGTCCTTAACACTTGCAAAACCCCAGGTCCCTGCTCCAATTTAAATGTAGCCTAATGCCAATTCCCAGATCTTAGCAAGTGGGGCCGTAAAACCTTAGCATTGGTGGAAATTTCTTCCTTTCCAAGATTAATGGATTCGCCAACACTTTAGCGCCCAAAATGAAAGCTCTGTTTGTGGACTCTAAACTATACTGAGGCAACACCACTAACGAAAGAGCCCCTTTGGGATTAACATCTAAAACGGAGTTCTAGACAAAGTCATCCAGATGTCTGTAGCTATACAAGTTTCATCACTCCTTAAAAATTCCAGTTAACCCGATGACTGACAATCAGACGATATATACAGAGAAACATTTTGAAAACTTATCTATAGAACAGTTTAATGAGGATTCACAATTTAACACGCCTGTTATCCAGAGTGGATGATCTTTCCAATAAAGACAATTAGACTGAAATAGCTTGAATAAAGAGCCATTTTAGCAAAGGAATACAAATTTGTAACCAACTTTTAACTGCCATACCTCCCACGCTCACGTTAGGTTCCAGTAGGGGTCTTTAGTGCTACCTATATTATTCAATATATACACAGAATAGTCGACATGCATTTACAAAATGGAGTTTCTTTCTACCAACAAGTTGACTATGGAAGTTGATCCTGAATGTCTCATACAGCTTGCACAACAACACCGGAGAGAATGCCTGACAAACACTTAACTGTTGACCATCTTTCTAAGTCTTAAGCAATTCCAAGCACATAATCTATTGGCAGTGTTGCACTTTGTGTCCATTCTCACGTTTTCTGGGTATCCGAAATTACACATGATGACACAAGTCTACCTTTGTCAGAAGAGGCACATTCTCTCAGACACCTCCCACAGCAGGGATGACCAGAATTGGAGCGCAAAGGAATATTTTCAATAAATTCACAAATCACTTTCTATAAAACGAATATGAATGGGAAACATTTGTGCAGTCAGAGGTTAGCCTGGAAACCTGGCTTTACTTTGGTTGTTGTAGAGCAAGGTTAGATACAATGTACTAGACCCAGCCTTTCTACAGAGCCTTATGTCAGATACTCAAGGAAAGAAGTCTCAATTCAGATCTCATTTTTTTACAAGGCTTAACTCATATCACCTTGGCACAGCCACAGTATGATCTGTACTTTCTAACAACAACAACAATTTTGGCATCTGTTATGCGGCAGCTGAGTGATTTGGTTTCCAGTGGGGGTACCCAAAACTTTATCTTCCCCAATTCTTCTCAAAAGTGCACACCATGCATTGGTTCATCTGTGTCCTCAATTCTCCTTTGTATCTATACAGAACAACTGACAAGAGTAATTCAGTCTTACGGTTTCATTGTTCTACCTATATGCTGATGACACACAGATCACCCACAAATTCTCCAAATGTAAGCAAGACAACAAAGGCTTGCTCAAATCGAACTGTACAAAGGAGAATCCTTGGTATCTGGTTGTTCAACCAAAAGAGTTAGGGTCATGCCCAAAGGCATTCAAGCTGTGTCAAACGAGGATTTTATATCTGAATGCCAGTTTTCAGCAGAAAACTGAAACCATGGCTCCTTGACCAATATCTACTTTCAGCTCACCTAAGAGTATGCTAATCCGTGGGCCATGAAACTCATACTGTGCTTTATAAACGCCATACTAGAAATTATTTACAAACACTGTAGAAATGCCACAATAGCTGTCCTTCCCAAATCACCGAAAACCTCACTTAAGGCTGTCAAAAAACAAAGCCTTGGCTGGCACACCTATTCGGACGCTTTGCCTATGTAATTTTCTCCCCTTTAAGGCCTTCATTTACTCATTGTTGAAGCCAGAGCACCATGTGTAGTTTTATCTATTTCTTAGTGCACATCCAGTGAAAATATCTGTATTAATCATAATGCTGCCCTAAACCAGGTTTACTGATTGAATAAAAATGATCATTGAAATAGCATGATAACATTCTTGGCCTAGTATATCAGAGACAAGTTGCTGCTGAAGTGGGTTATTAATAATTCCACAGAAGTAGAGTGGTCATATACATTCACGGTGTTGGATAAGATGGGGTTCATTCCCAGGCACAGACAGTGGATTGAGCTTTTTTATAGACAAATGTTGGCCAGGGTAAGGGCTAACGGAGTATTGTCAAAGCACTTACAGTTAAGACAGAGGAACAGACAGGGTGGTTTTTTGTCCCTCATTATATTTATATTAGTATTAGAACCAACGGCAGTGTGGATTATAGGGGACCCTTTAATCAGGGGGCTGAGCTGTGATGGAACCTGGGAAGAAAGAAGATTGTTGCATGCTGAAGATGTATTACATGGCAGATTCTGAGCATACTATCACCAAGTTATTACAAGTGTTTAGGAACTTTGGGAATTTCTCCAGATACTAAATTAATAATGGAATACCACATATCCCCCAGGACGTACAGGCTGCCATCACCGTAGATGCATTGCCCACTTGGTAATGTTCAACACGAGAGCCAGAAAGACCCTCTGGAAAACAATTATACATCCTTTTGGTAAAGATGTGGGAAGATGTGAAGCACTGGCAGTCCCTGCCACTCCTGTTGATGGGAACAGAGGCCATGTTGATCTTCCTGTCCTGTTCCTTTATGCGTTGCAAATTTTTTAATTCCGGGACACTATTTAAGAAAATGGATGCTGCCTTCCAGTTTTGTCTGTAGAACTTGGAGGCCCCACATATAGCACTGAACAAATTAACAAGAGTGCTGTATGGTGAAGCTATTTCACTTCCAGACATTAGGAATAATGGGCATCTCAACTATTATTAAATCAGTGGGTGTTTGCGTCCCAGGATGAACTAACAGTCCAAGTAGATGGGAATGCAATATGAGAACAGGGATACCAACAACATTCTAAAGGCGCAGCCACTTCCCCCCCAGCACCCTAGCATGGAGGAATAGGAATTAGGGATAAGAAGGGACTCTTACCAGGGCCACTTCCCTGTGGGACAGTCATGTGCTAGCAGAGCTGGGTATTCAAGGACTCAAAGCACTACTGGCATAAGCAAACTAGGGGATATATTGTCACGAGATGAGATGAGGCCCTTTGATACACTGCCTTAAGAATACCACATGTCAGAAAGTGAATATTATAGGTATTTACAGGTCAGACATGTACTGGCATCCCACATTAAGAGGGGGCAACCAGTTAGAGGAATCATCCCTTCTGGAGGACAGGACACTTTCTAATTGTCCCCTTACAAGCTAAAGTAGTCTCCCTAACATAAAGGAAAATAATTAACAACTCACTTGAGGTCTTGTAGAGCATAAAAAAACAAATGGGAGGTAGATGTCGGTACTATGGAGGGAGAGGAATGGGTGGAGATGATCGGCGATCCAGGTGAAGTGGCAACACGATCATGCTTCCGACAAATACAGTCACACATGCAACAAAGAGCATATTATTCCAGAACAATGCAGCTGAAAACGGGGAGAACGGCCAGAGCCGATAGCCTTAGAGGATGCTTACAGCAGGGCTCCTTTTTCAACATACCTTGGTCATGCAGAGTGGAAGGAATAGGAATGTATGTGTCAAGTGTTGGGAGGTTTAATCGCGTCGTCTGCCAAACGATGTATACTGAACGTATAGGGACAATGGGATGCTTAAAGGCTCAAAGATGTGGGTGACCCTAGGATGGGTGGTGGCAAACCAAATCATAGCCAGAATTTGGGGAGAGGAGACCATACCTCACAAGACGGAAGGAGAATATGGACTGGTGTATGCTGGCGGAAAAACAAATATATAACAGCAGAGGTTGTCCTAAGAAATTAAATACGATTTTAGAGGGGTGGCAAACATATTGAGGATTACATATACACATAAGGCTTAACAGGAGACCATTCACCAAAATGGCTGGGAAACCTAAAATGACAGCTTCATAATATACACATCAGATTGAAAAGGTTGAGTGCGGCTGAACAGGGAAAAAACAATACTGGAATGCCTTGAGTGGTATAAATACTTTTACATACTGATGTACTCAAAAGGGGGAGAACGTCCAGAACAGACTGCCTTCGAGGTTGCTTACAGCAAGATTCCTTAAACATCCTTCGGTCGGGCAATGTAGAGGGAATACAGGAGTATAGGGGTCGAGTGTTGGGAGATCTAATTGAGTCGTATGCCAAATGATGCATACTGAACGTATAGGGAGATGCTGGGATGCCAAAGAGCTCAAAGATGTGGGTGACCCTGCGATGGGTGGTGGCAAAGCAAAACATAGGTAGAATCTGGGGAGCTGAGAGGAGACCAGATCTCACAAGATTGAAGGAGGATATAGACTGGTGTATGTAGGTGGAAAACCAAATGTATGTTAACAGAGGTTGTCCTAAGAAATTAAATAAGATTTGAGAGGGGTGGCATACTTTTTTGTGGATTACATATACATATTAGGCTTAACAGAAGACACTGTAGGCTGAAATTACTGGGAAATCTAAAATGACGGCTTTATTATATACATATCAGATAGATCTGTTTGAGTGCAGATGAATTGGGGAAAAGCAATACTGAAATGCCTTGAGTGGTATAAATGTTTTTACATATTGCTGCACTCCAAAAATGTATATTATGGGTTAGAGATGGACTTGAACAGGACGACGAAGACTGGCAGGCAGCAGTCTCCTCCCCTAGGTAAGTGGCAGTCCAAGCAAGGCTACGTCTAGTGCAACTAAAGATTCTACACAGAGTTAACATCACTGGGCCAGGCTTGGTCCGGATGGGCAAAACGGATAGTGGAGAGTTTTTTTTTTTTTTGCATATTTATATAGTGCGAACTCGACCCAAAGGTATTGGAGCGCTTTACATAGCACCGTATTTACATAACACATTCAGGCACGGGGAGATTAAGTGATTTGCCCAAAATCACAGGATGTGGACGCGACATCGAGGCTGGAACTCTGGTTTCCAGCACCAAAGTCGGCAGCGTAGCCGACGGACCACATCCTCTCCCCAGAACAGTGGGGAGAGGATGTGGTCCGTTGGCACATTTTTAGTGGAGAAAATTGCTGCAGGTTTATTTGCATAACAGATATATGACAACATGGTGGGTTATCTTACGGGCGATCCCAGGGCAGGCAGCCCCTCGCCGCCTGCCCACCTGATGAGCCAAAATACACCGTGGCCCTAGCCAACAGGCGTTTGTTAGATTTGGGGGAGGGGATAGCCCCTCCCACCGGTGGACAACCAGTCCACCCCCTTATGGACGCACCGCCAGCTTAGGGGGGCGGAGCGTTGCAGGCAACCCCCGGTTGCTCAGGTCCACAACCGCCCGTAGGACTAACGGGGCGCAGTCGCTCCTCCAGGGTCCAACGCGAGGACCTCCCTGGGGATATTTGGCTTTAGCACCCTTACTGTGCTCCTGCAGAGGGTACGCTTCTGTACCTTACGGCCTCTGGAGCGCCCTGTAACTCCGCCACAGCACTGGGTGTGGCCACCGTCACCCCAGGGTCCCCCACCAAGGTAGGCATCTTTACCTCTATCCTCCTGATTCCCAAGCCTCTTCCCGGTACAAGGTCCCTGTTCACCATGGACAGGTGAACCCCTCATAATCAAAACGCCCTGTGTACCTGGCCTGCTAAAATCCATGCCTGATAAACCTAAAACACCTCTGTTCAGTGAAATTTACGCACGGCACTGTTAACTACATGCACAAGGATTCCTGGCCGGGCTCCTCGCCATAATAAACTAGGGTTTATCCCTGACCCCTAAAACTCATACGCTCAACTAGCTGCTCATCATAGGCATGGAGGACTTCACATCTTCCAGCAGTGCCTTCCTACCCAGGAAAGTCAACTCATACCACCTCTATTGTATGACCAACTGATGGGAGGGGAGAACAACCCCCCCCCGCCCCCCGACTGTCGCAGCTTCTACAGCAAGATGTTTCAGCGCATGCCTGGGACCCCCACGAAGTTCTCAACAGTGTGCTGCAGCTTCTACCCCCAGCTGTGCTCGCGCATGCCTGGGCCCCCCAACCCAGTTAGGTAAGTGGTGGAAAAACCCATGCCTCCATTTATTGGATTCCGCCCATTGCACCACACACTGGCCGCATGGCCGGCCCTAGCCCAGACCTTGGATCCTGGCAAAATAAAGAAATGCTTAGTTGCTAGCATCCTATAAAGCACTGCACACCATAATGTACAACTAATCCAGCTTGCACCTATTTGCACAAAAACACTGCACCCCATCACCTCATTCACCTGAACTGTCACTCCGGCCACTCCCCTGGGTGGCCACTGACAGCTGTAATTATAAGACCTTGGGATTCCCATCATCCCACCTGCATGGTGCGCTCTGCTGCCAAGCCCGCCCAGAACGCTGTGTTTGCTGCCCCTGCCAAAGAGAAGACTGCAAAAGCACCTGACAGGGCCCGCATTGCCTGCCATAAAATCCTGTCCGGAATACCCGTTCCGCCTGAAACTAGTAAGGGGCATGCTGTCCACATGAACCAGAGAGTACCCCTCTCCCGAAAAGCCAGGTGAGTGGAGACCCGACCCACTGGGCCATACAGCTACCTTCCAGCCAGGTGTAGCAGAATTCTCTTCAGCCAAACCTGGTTTGCATGTGCCCTTCTCCTTACTCCTTGTAAGGGGGCACTACACCCGCCCGTCCTCCTAAGCCAAAATTGGGACATTAGTCCCCTAGTTGGCTGACCACTCCCAGGAAATATTGCTTAACAGAAGCAACCTGTATCATGCCGCTGAGAATTGGAGGACCTGGGGTAAACCTATGGTCAGTGTACCTGTGCCTATACCCAAGTCTGTCATGTTCCCTAGTGGTATCAGTGGATATCCAGTAGGGAGCTCTGCCCAGAACTGCCCACCCAAGCAAACGATAAGTGCATAGCTTGTGGTGAACTGGATGCCAGCCGGCGATAGGCGGCCTCTCCAGTTTGCACCACACCCTGCTCCTGCCGGTCATAGTAACATCCCAGCATGACCCCCCAAGACCGATGTTTCTAGGTGCCTGACCCCACAAATGTACATGGCGGCACCATACCGATGGAAAGGCCTAAAGTATGGATGCCCCTATACCATCTGGTAAAATTACCAGAGCAATCGGATGCAACTGCCCAGTGTTTGCAACCCTTGTGGTTTACTGCCAATAGGCTTACTATTGAAAGACTGTGCTACTGGCCGTGATGGGCTTCAAAATGTCTGAGCTGGGAGCATGGCTATGACTGCATTAGTGTCGCAAAGATATAATGCCTTGATAGAGTAGAGAGTAGATTGTGCGTGCGGAGAACTATATGCATCCTGTCTTAAGGGAAGCGGACCCCTTCTACTGCGTAAAAGAGCAGAGTAGTCTCCCCCCCCCCCCCCCCCCCGCAGTAAACCAGACCAAAAGTAAATCACTTAAACTGCTCTAAATATAGATGATGGAATGTCATCACAGTACCTAACCATGACAATCTATTTCAGAGGCACCCGACCAAGGTTGCTCTTTATACCTTTTTATTCCTATGAAGGTTTGCGATAATTGTATTGTTCCTAGTATCCTATGTGTGCTCCTACAGTGAGTAGAGGTGTCCCAATAGCCTGTATGTGGGGCACCAGTTACACGTAATCACAAATCCCTCTAACCCTCCCCTAGCAAAAGATCAAAAGAGGGGAAGAATAACACATGGCCACTCCAAGGTTTGCATCTGTTCCTAAAAACCCAATTATGCTTACCTACATATAGATGCCAAGATTCCCCTGCATGAAATTCTATTGGTCAACGCTATCAAGTACCACAACACGTTTCATAAATGTATTTTGATAACGCTAGCCTGCAGGTGATCACAGAACGTTCAACAGGATTCCATATGCACAATCAGTGCTCTACAAACTACAAAATCTAGGAAAACAACTCTATACAGTCACCGTAATTGGGCAGTAAATCCAACACCAATCTCTTTCCCCGTACTGTGGTGGTTTAACCCCTTCCATGCTCATGACGGAACGGTTCCGTCATGAGCCACGGTTGAGCTGTGCTCATGACGGAACCGTTCCGTCATGGTCCCGCCCGCGCTCGAACCCTTCAGCACCGCGGCGGAATTCGCCCAGCGCTGAAGGGGTTAAAATATTGCATATTCCAGGTTAGCAGAGATCTGGTTACATCTTACCACCGACAGACAGCAAAAGCAGTCTGCGACCGGAACCATATTGACAAACAAAGCTGAAGCGCCCGGACTGCTAAACAATCCTGCCTGCCCTGTGGTAATAGTGAAAGTGTCACTCGTGGTCGAAGAACCGTGACGTTCTTGCACAAAAATTAAGACTATGTCCCAGGCGCCACGAGGGGAGTGGAAATACTCTAACAGATGTGTAGGGCCCAGGGTTATACTTTGTTACATTATCTTTTACCACTGATATTTGGGCACCCAATGCGTTGACAGAGTAAAACAGGGTAGGTGCGAGCACGCAACCCTGCCTTACTCCTCTGTCTAATGGAAAGCGGGACGTTAGTTCACCTTTCCCACATCTCAGTTGAGCAAATTCCTTTCATGCAATCTAATTATCATGCTCAGGAGATGGCAGGGGATCCCCATGTCTCTAAGTACCCCCAGAGTTTGACTCTAGGCACCAAATCAAAGGCCGACTTAAGAGCCACAAAAATTAAATAGAGGCTGCCACCCTCCATTCTCACCGTTTTCCAAAATAAAAGTTGGAGTCTATATATTTGATCGACGGTGGAAGTGTTCTTTCTGAATCCCGCTTGATATGGGCTGAGTAATTCATATTCTTCCATCCACCCCTGGAGACGATTCAGAAGTATCTGTGCAAACAGTTTTTGCGTGACATCGATCAGACTGATCGGTCTATAGTTTGGAGGCAGGAGTAGTGATCCCTTTTAGAAAATTGGGACAATTTCAGCCCCTGCCCAAGTTTCAGGGATCGGCATGCCTTTCATAATGGCGTTGAATAGAGCCCATAGGTAGAGTCCCCAAATTTTAGGTTCGTCCTTGAAGAGATTCCCCGGGAGCTTATCCAGTCCCGGTGCTTTACCAGAGGGTAGCCTATTAATTGCATTTTCAACTTCAGGCAGGGTGATCTAAATAGCTTCATCATTGCTAACTCCTGATGTCGTCGTTAGTGCGTCTTCAGGAGGGCCGGGTACTTCCTCTGTGGTATATAGAGCCTGGAAGTGTGCTTCCCATGATACTGCTGCTATATACGGTTCAATTGCTGAACTGCCTTCACTACTGCCCGTACTTACGATGGATCAGAATTCTCTCATATCTTTGTTGGAAAGGGCGGTTTTTAAAGCATCCCATCTGTTCAGTTCCCAGGTCTGTTTTGCTAGTCACGTGGTTTCTTTATACAGCCTCCCCATATGTTTGGTTGATGGTTTGTCTTTGGCTTTAATGGCCTCTAACAAGGCCCATTTCATCTTCCGACAGTTGTCGTTGAACCAGGATCGAATGATCCGTATTTTCACCTTAGAATGTGACTTTGGGAAAAATATGTCAGCCAGTTGGGAAACCAAACCCACATGCAGGTCTGCAACTTCGTTAATGAATACTAGGTTGCCCGTCACTAGGGTGATTTTTCCCATTTTTGATAGAACAGGAACAATTGCTGTATATAGTGCGGTCAGCTTTTTGGGTGACTGTTTAATTGTCCCCCATTTGATTCTTCTCCTGTTGTTAGTGAGTGCTAAATTATTATCAGGGGGGGGGTGGTGCTGCTGGTCAAGACAGTTCCAAGGTCTGGCATCTTCAGTTCCACGGACAGAGCATTGTGGTCGCTGTCATGTCGCAGATGGACAATGAAATCAAGAACCCTGCCCCACATCCTGATCTCCATTAGGATATAATCCTGAAGAGAGGATTGGCCAGTTCTATTGAATGTTAAATTCCCCGGTGTATCCGAAGCTGTGCGGGCATTGTACGCTCTCAGAGAGTGATTCAATGTAATCGCATTGATCTGGAATGCCAGCGGGCACCACGCCTTGGTTGGTGGGATTTGTGGATCGGGGATTAGCCATCGCGCATCCTCCTCACTGGCGATTAATTCAGTGATATCGGGAAGATGCTCAAATTGGCAATTAAAATCTCCCCCCCAACAACCAGCAGCATATTCGAGGGGGGAGTGGGAATAAAGAGATCCAGTAAATCAAAGGTCAGTGATTACTTATTCATGGCTGTAGGTCAGGAATAGATATTAATGAGAGCCAGATTCAACTTAGTGGGGAAACGGAGTACTACACACAGGATGTCATTAGACGGGGAATCCAGCTGATTAGCTTTGCAGCCCAGATGCGTGCCAACCCAGATACATAAACCTCCGGACGGTCTGCCCCTGCCCCTCGAGATGGCTGGAATACCAAATGACGCAAACCACACCCTCACTGAGTCTTTCCTTGCCCAAGTTTCCTGGAACATGCAGATGTCAAATTGGTCCAGAAAAAGCCCCCAATCTGGGCAGGACAGTTTGTTTTTAAGACCAGCAACGTTCCAAGATAAGACCCTTAGCTGCCTCCCTGTATATTGTTAGTTGGTCGGAACGACCGAGGCAGTAATGCCAAGGGTTTGAGGGCCCCCAACTAAAGCCAAAGGAGTGATCACCATTGTGCTATTGTGTTGTTCTACCATCGTAGAGACTGCTGGTCCTGGGGGTTCTTCCTGCGGTCCAGCTGCACCACCAGTCACCTGCTGTGATAACATGTCCAGGTCCGTTGTCTTTGTCCCAACCCCAGGCTTGGTAGATTGACTGTGTTGGTCACGACCCGGCTCCTCTAGTGCGCCATGATACCTCGAAATTCTAGTACCCCAGTCTGTTCCCTTGGTCACTGTTAGTCAGTCCATATCTTCTAGAACCCCGTATTGGTTTGCTACCGGTATGTTGTAGGGCAGAAGTCTGTCACGGGGATACCTATGGTCAGTGATCTGATGTTCCAGTGGCCCCCTGCCTGGGTCTGGATAGTATTGGTCCTATCTAAAGTAGAGGAGTAGGGGTAAAAATAATCCAGTGGGAGGACCCTTACCTCTGTATGGGGCTCTGCGGGGCTGCGGCTCTGGGCTAATAGCCTACACACAGTCAGTTTTTTTTTTTTAATTAATCACCACGCAGTCCCCTTGTGTTGTTTTTTGGCTTTTGCCCACCCAACCTACTCTACGGACCATTAAAATTTCCTCTGCCCTGTCATAGGGAAACGGACTGTGCCTTGCCAAACAAAACATGCTTTTATTCCGCAGGGCCAGCAGTGACTCTCTCTGGCTGCTCTTGAGTTCAGGTGCACCTGTCAAATTAATCACATAGGGGGATGAGGCTAGAGGTAAATTGATAGTGGGTTGAGTGACCACTGAACTATCTCGCCCCCCCCCCCTCCCCCCCCGACCCTTCTCTACTCGCTCTTTGCCCTGTTGGGTAGGTGCTACGTCCGTTTGTGCTCAAAATGGGACATAGTGTGTTATTGTTCCCTTCCGCACAACTAACATTCATCGATACTGGGTCGGTAGGATGGGTCGGTGCCCACTGTACCTCTAGTCTATGTGCAGGCATCCGGGGAGTTATATCTCTCAGATTAGTGCGATGGTTTGACCAACTGAGGCCCTCTGGGCCGGCAGGTTCTTGGTTTTTAAGTGTCTGTGCTGTCTACAGGTGACAAACTAGGAGCGTCTACCTGGCAGCTGAAATCAGTCCCCTTCAATATGGTTTGCGTGGTATTAGTGGATATGTGTGGTTGTCTAATGTCCCCCATTGTAGTCAAGTTGTGTGTGCGATCAGCTAGCGAGGCAACTTCTTCCTTAATAATCCCTCTAAATTTGATCAGTAGATCTACTATCAGAATTTTAACCCAAACTGGATAGTCCAGATCTATTTGAGTGGTGCCGATACGTTCTCTGTTTACTTCGGGAATGTCCACAAGCTCTTTGATTGGTACCGACCCTCCCTTTGGCTTTCTTACTTTTGGGTGCCACCTCATTCGGTTGTTTGCGCTTCCTGTTTTTACATATACTAGCAGCAACACCACCCTTCCTAGTTACAATTTTTGGAACAGCTTCTGGTTGTAGTGAAGGGGAGGACTCAGAAGCTCCCAGTGTGAGTGGGAGGTTGGGGGCTTTAGGTGTAAGCGGATCTGGCAATGGATCTAGCAGCGGGAGACAGAGGTCTAGGGTTAGTGACAGGCGCCTTTCAGTCAGTTCTATTTCTGTATTGACCGCACCTATAGTCCTCTGCAACATTCTATCAATTGAGGTTTGGGGCAATAAGGAAGAAGGGGTTGCTTGAAGGCGGAGCTGCTTAGCAGTACAGGTGCGTTTCCCCATTGCTGGAGCTTAATAAATCCACAGTATAACCACTCAACTAGAGACCACAAGACGAGCACTCAAACCCAAGATGATCAACAAGGCATAGAACATACAAGGAGTGTAACTGTTGAATGAAATGGAAAAAAGACTGGAGTTTAAATCTGTGGGAGTCGGGTGGCCGCTCTTCCCCGCCCCTCCAACTCCTTGCACAGAGGTATTAATTAGTTGTTACACAGAACTAACAACAATTAGGTTAGAATTGTCAGTACTGTGCATAGGGACAACCCAGTCCACTACTGTGGGGAGGTGGTGGACAGTACTCCTGTTTGCGATGTTGAGAAGATGCTCCAGTGGGACCAGGTAAAAACAAGTAACTGGATAAGATTTAGCACTAGGCGCTTAGTGTAGATGGAGAGTGAACCAGCAGAGTCTTACCGTCAGATTTCGATTGAAAGTCAGAATCAAGGGGGATAGTCCAGCCCAGCCTCCTCCAGGCTCTGACCAGCGCGGATGGGCCCGCCATTGGCCCAGGCTTTGCCCGGGCGCGGCACCCATGCGTCCAGTGCCGCGGGATGACAGCAACAGTTTTGAACGCGTTCGCGGCTCCTCCCCCTCCTGGGGGACTGAAGGCTTGTGGGAAGTAGAATCCCCATGCTGGCAACAGCTGCAGAGAAAGCGTACCGCACCGCGGGATGACAGCAACGCTTTTGAGCACATTCGCGGCTCCTCCCCCTCCTGGGCGACTGAAGGCCTGTGGAGTCCCCACGCTGGCAACACCGGCAGAGAAAGCGTCCCGCACTGCGGGATGACAGCAGCGCTTTTGAGCGCGTTCGCGGCTCCTCCCCCTCCTGGGGGACTGAAGGTTTGTGGGAAGTGGAGTCCCCACGCTGGCAACACCGGCAGAGAAAGCGTCCCCCTAGCTTTAACTATTAATCATTTCATATTAAAACCAGAAACGAAATACTATTGACATTTTACATAGTGAAAAAGCATGCGTTTATTTGAGTGAATTTCGTCATGAAAAACTAATACAACTGCCTCATATTTACAAGATAAAATATAACGCGAGTCTTAAAAATATATTTCCCAAGTTGATATTTCATCTGAATCAGAAATAAATTGATTTGAGGACAATGGACGTGCACTATTTTAAAAGAGTGACTTGTGCTTTCATTGTGAGGTAAAGTGCAGTAAGGCACACTGAGTATTTAGATTAGATTTCCAAGTGAATCTGAAGGCCAATGTGTGATGAGCTCATGCTTTAGGTTATTAAAGAGCTCATCCTCTCAATGTCCAACAAGTCCTCAACAACCACATGCAACTTCACCAAATGCTTGATCTGCCATGCAGAATGGATGAAAACGAACTGCCTGAAACTCAACTTGCAAAGACGGAAGTGCTGATCTTCAGGAACAAGAAGACCCTCTAGGACTCCACCTGATGGCCATCAGAGCTTGTCCCAACCCCCAATACCCACTAACCACGCAAGACTCCTGGGAGTCGGCTTAGATGACAAACTCAACATGGCCTCACAGGGGAACACAGTAAGCTCTTCTTGCTTCTTCATACTAGACATTCTCAGACAAATCTTTTGATGGACAACCAAGAGATAAGATAAGATAGTATTTGTAAAGCGCACTATACCCGTAGGTGTCAAGGCGCTAAGCAGACACAGTAAGGAAGAGAAGCGCAACAGCAGATTAAGAGGGGAATAACCAGGTTTTCAGGAGTTTCCTGAAAACAGGAAGGGAGCTAGCATTGGCAATGGCTGGGGGGAGTGAGTTCCAGAGCTTGGCAGCGGCCACCGAAAAGGAGCCGCCACCCCATCTGGATCTGCAAAGTCTGGGCACGACCAGTTTATACTGTGTGAATGATCTCAAAGTCCTCCCTGGAATATACCATTGAAACAAAAATGTGTGGCCTTATATACTGTACTTATGACCTTGAATGAAATACGCTCCCTGATTGGGAGCCAGTGTCAAGAATGGATCCCTTCTCTGACAGATTGATGTTTGGGAATGTTTAAAATCAGTCTTGCTGCTGCATTCTGTACCATCTGAAGTTTGTTTAGAGATGCAGCGGAGATATTAAGGTCAAGGGCGTTACAGTAGTAGAGACGAGAGGTAATCAAAGCGATGATAGTGGGCCGATGTAGTTCTGAGGGAATAAATGGAAGCGCCTTTCTGAGGGTTCTTAGAATATAAAAACTTGTGCTAACTGTACGATTGACCTGGGCATCAAACGTCAGACCCTCAAAGATTTCCCCCAGATTTTTGGCTGTTTTTACCAGGGCTGGAAGAGGCCCGCATTCTGTTGGCCACCAGGCCTTAGACCAGATGGAATTCTGTGACCCAAAAACTAGTACCTCGGTCTTGTCTGTATTCATCTTTAAAGAATTGCCCTTCATCCAGCAAATGATGTTCGACATACATGCATTAAACTTTTCTGCAAGTAGTTGCAGGTTGTTAGTGACAGAAAATGATTTGGGTATCGTCCGCGTAGGAGAGCACCTGAAATCCATAGGATCTCACCGGTTCAGCCAGAGGGGTCACATATAGGTTAAAAAGAGTAGGGCTGAGCGAAGAGCCCTGAGATACCCCACATGGGAGAGCAAAAGCTTTTGTTCTGAAGCCTCCACAACTAACTGTGTATCTTCTATTAATTAGAAAGGACAGGAGAAGCTGCAGGGCTTTTCCCATGACCCCCACTTCTCGCAAGTGTTGGATCATGCGCATTGGGGAGACGGTGTCGAATGCTGCCAATAAGTCGAGCAGAATCAACACTGCCGAGCCCCCTTGGTCTACCTGCATCCGAATGTGGTCAGTAGCTGTAATGAGGGCAGATTCCGTACTGTGACTAGCGCGGAATCCATTTGGGAAGCATTTTAAGATTTCCCGTGAGTCAATATACTTCATCAGCTCAGTGTTAATGGATTTCTCCAGGATTTTTGCAGGAAGGAGGGAAATAGGGAGGAAGTTCTTTAGCTCCAGGGATCCGCATTAGGTTTCTTAAGGAGCGGGAGAACATTTGCTTCCTTCCAGATAGCTGGATAGCTGCCAGACGCGAGTATTCCATTGTATACCTCGCACACAAATCAGCTGCTAAATCCTGTGCTATTTTAAGAATGAGGGGCATGCAAGGATCAGAGAGTGCTCCAGATTTAAGGCCAAGGAGGAGATCTTTAATTTGTTGACTTGCGATAGGGGAGATGGAAGACAAAACATTCTTCCTGATGGTCTGTGGGTGTCCCACCATACTCCGTTCAACCCTGTCCTCAGTGATTTCCTCACTGGCAGGCACCTTGTCAATAGAAGGAGCAAACTCATGGAAAATCTGCAGGACTTTCTCTTGAAAATAGATTACTACGTTATTGTAGAAATCTTGGGAGGGCGTCATAGGTTGTTGCTGGGGAGGCTCGGAAATATCCTTGATTACTTTAAAGAGCATACTGGAGGAGTTGTCAGCTGTCATAATCTTCCTAGTAAGGAAACGAGATTTAGCCTGGAAGGTGGCTTCTTTGTAGTTCCATAGCAGTGAACACTGCGTGGCTTTCTCCTGGGGGCAGGAATTGATGCGCCATTTATGTTCTTGTCTGCGGCATTCACGCCTCAGGGCCATGAGTTCATCTGAGAACCAAGAGAACTAGGAATACAGTCATTTAAGACTTAGTCACCAGTAGCAATGCACTCTATGCTGGAATCTCCAGTCACCTTCTCCATCTCCTGCTGGTCCTAAGCTGTGCAGTGCCTGGTATGCATGTGTGAGGAGTTTAAATTGCCAGCATTTGTGTATCAGCAACCAGTGGAGCCCCCCGAGGTGTAGCGTGATGTGTGTGTTAGACACAGGAGGTCTGGAGCTAAAGAATGATGATGGGTTCAACCAAGATCTGTGACTGGGGGCGAGTGTCTGAAAAGTTTCAGCACTTCGTCCATTATCTCCTCGTGTTTGCTTTGTTCGCCCTAAGTTGGCAGGGTATGCCCAGATGTGGGTCCCTTGTTCACTTTGCCACTGGATTCAAGCTAGCCTGGCTGATGAATGGTGTTGGTGCCGAATCTAATTTGGAAGAGGTGGAGGCCCCTGCTGTAGGCTGATGTTTCAGTGCCAAGCCTGTAGGTGTGGCATCACAGTCTTTATTTTGGTGCACGCCATGGCTTTTTTGCAGTGGTGGCCTGTAAGCGTTTTTATCAGCTGAAGCAATTTTTGGGACTTTGGATCAGGGCACGTGTACGCATGGACTGAAGCCTCTCCGAAGAGTGCTGGATAACTGGGTGTTGGTCCCCTTATGATTCGGAATTGGTCTTATGGATGGAGAGTGATTCTTCCTGGGCTGTCGAGGATTCCTCATGATGTCAACCAAATATATTGGGTGCATCGTCTGCCTGTCTGTGCTTCATTTCTAATTGGCATGCGGGTCGATCCTCAAGAGTTTTCTTAGATCGGAATAATGTGCAAGTTTCACAGGTGTCTTTTCGATGTGTGGGCAACAGACTTAAATTACAGACCGAGTTGAGGCTGGTGTGAGGGTATTTCGAATGACAATTGGGACCGAAACGGATTTTTTTGATAGAGCTGGTTAAGTAGAAACGGCCCAGACGGGTTTGGCCCGAAGGCCGTGGATGCGAGTCAAAGAACCAGACGGGCAACATAGTTGGTTTGCTCGGAATGCAAGGAAAACTACGCGATCGAGACAAGACCACTGACTTATTGTCAGTGAAATTGCTCTCCTACCCTCGCAGCTCCACCATCAAGCGAGGCCCTCCTGAGCCCCTGCACTCTCGAGTATTGGTGTTCGAGGCTCTCCTCCACCTGCAGGCTATACCTGCGCCTCATCCATGGTGGTCCAGTGGACCTCTCACTCTTTCTCTCGCTCCATTTTTCTGCTTGCTTTTTCCTTTCACCTCTTTCCTTTCACCCTTTTACGGTCACTCTCTTTCTATCATTTTCCATCCTCCTTTCACTTTTCACTTCTTTATTCTGTGCACCTCTCTCCCGTTTTTTTTCCTGCCGCTGCTGCCCCCGCAGCACCTTCTGCCCCAGCGCGACTAGCCCAAGTCAGTTTTGCCTCCCTGCTCCCGCCTCCCAGCTGTCCAGCCCTCCCTGACCTCTACTTAATGGTGGCCGGTGTGCTGCTGTCGCGCCAAAGGCAAGCCCGTCTGCGCCTGTCCGCGACCAGCGCCAGCGCCAGGAATCCTGGACCTCCGAACCGCCAACGCTACTACCCAGCGTCACTCTACGCACTCAATCCAGGTCGCAACAACAACTGTAAACTAGCATCAACAGCCAACACCCACAGACCCTTCAGCTGTCACCTCTGCCACCACTCCTGCAGCACCGCCAAGACCACGGATCCAGAACAAACCAACCGCAACAACTCGACCGCACCAAAGACCCTGCAATGCATCCTCCTCAACGTCCTATCCCTCCACAGACACGCCACCGAAATCTGGGACCTCCTCGACAGCACCACCCCGGACGTCGCATTCTTCACTGAAACCTGGACCAACGCCAGCTTGGGACCCACCATCGCCGTTCTCCAAGGACACAAGATCTCACAGAAGGACCGCCCCACCTGCCCGGGGGGGGAGGGGGGCATGTAATCGCCATCGCCCACAAATCCACCCTCCGGCTGAGCACACTCTCCGACGAGCCCACAGACCTGATGGAACACCTACACTTCAAGATGCAGGCCAGCCCTAACACCACCCTCCGGGGAACCCTCATCTACCGACCCCACGGACCCCGCGGACTAGTCACCAACTCCTTCCCAAACAACAACACCCCGCAGGGCATCGCGTCCACCAACTGCACCTTGCTGGGAGACCTCTTCCACCTCGACAAACAACAAAACCCCAACACCACATCCCTCCTGGACAACCTCCATAACATAGGACTCCGCCAAACTGTGACCGAGCCCACGCACTCGACCTCATCTTTACCACAGGAAACCATCACTTTCAGCCACACCACCGAACTCCTGTGGACAGACAATAGCTGCATCCATTTCACCTTTAGAACACCCACCATCCACAGAACCCAGCACCTGCTCCCACGCATAAATTGGACTAAAGTCACCGACGACCAGCTCACTCGGCAACTCCACCCCAACCATCGTGGACGACAACCCCAACACCGCTGCCCGAACCTTGCATAGATGGATCTCCGACTCTGCCAACACCATAGGCCTCCTCAAGAAGAACACCACACACGCCAGGAAAGCCAGCTTGTTCACTACCGAACTCCGAGAGTCCAGACGCACGTGCCGCTGCCTTGAAAATGTCTGGAGGAACTCCAAATCTACAGAAGCCCACAACAACTTCAGAGCTGCCAATAACGCCCACCCCAACTCATCAGAAATACAATAAAGTAAGTGATCAAAGTCAGAATCTCCACGCATGCGTACAACAGCAAAGAACTCTTCAGCATCATCAAGGAGCTCACACAACCCATCAGCGAGTCTACAGACATCCCTCCCTCACAAGACCTCTGCGACAAACTCAGCACCTTCTACCTCCATAAAATCTAGAACATTTACGACAATTTTCGACAAAGACAGCCAACACACAGAACCCTCACCAACCACCCCGACACCTTGAAGCCAACGATTGATAGCTGGACAGCTCTCACCATCGAAGACACACTGAAGACAAAGTCAATCCACTCCGGGCCCCCACGGACCCCTGCCCCCACCACATCTTCAACAGAACCGCCGACACCATCGCCCCCATGCTTCGCTACACCATCAACCCCTCCCTCGCGAACGCCTCCTTCCCCTACGACTGGAAGCACACTAAGATCAAACCCCTCCTGAAGAAACCCTTGGCGGACCCCACAGACCTTAAAAACTACAGACCCATCTCCCTGCTCCCGTTTCCAACAAAAGTCATCGAAAAAACCATCAATGGCCACCTTTATCGAAGAGCACAACATCCTTGACTCCTCCCAATCCGGCTTCAGAAAGAACCACAGCAAGGAAACCGCCCTCCTCGCCGCAACAGACTACATCCGCTCCCTCCTGGACAGAGGAGAGACAGTAGCCCTCATCCTCCTCAACCTTTCAGCGGCCTTCGACACAGAATCTCACCGCACCCTAACTAGCAGACTTCACGACGCAGGGATACGGGACAAGGCCCTCGACAGGATCCACTCATTCCTCTCCGGCAGAACGCAGCGGGTCAGGCTCCCTCCCTTCCTCTCAGACCGCACACCGACCAACTGCGGAGCCCCCCCCCCCCCCAAGGATCCTTGCTCAGCCCCACGCTGTTCAACATCTACATGGCTCTGCTAGCCCCCATTGTCAGAACCCACGGACTCAACATTGATTCATACGCAGACGACACCCAACTCATCCTCTCCCTATCCAACAGACTCAACGCAGCCAAACACAACCTTCAAGAAGGCATGGAAGCAGTTGCCAAATGGATGAAGAGCAGCTGTCTACAACTCGACACGGACAAAACAGAAGTACTCCTCATGGGCCCACACCCCGATGCCTGGAACACCACCTGGTGGCCCCCCGCCCTTGGAAGCCCACCCACCCCCACGGACCATGCACGCAACCTCGGAATCATCCTGGACTCTGAACTCAAAATGGACTGCCAGATCAATTCCGTCGCATCCTCCTGCTTCCACACCCTCTACCAGACCTTGAAAAGGATCCCCCTCAAACACAGAAAGACCGTCATACATGCCCTCATCACCAGCAGACTTGACTACAGCAACGCACTCTATGACGGAATCAACAAAAAACTCACCCGCAAACTTCAAAACATCCAGAACGCCGCCGCTAGACTAATCCTCACCCGGCCACGACATTGCCACATCACCCAGCACCTGCGCACACTCCACTGGCTCCCCATCGAGGCAAGAATCACCTTCAAGATTCTCACCCACGCACACAAAGTCCTCCACAACACCGGACCAGCATACCTGAACAGCTGACTCACATTCCATGCACCCCAAAGGACCCTACGATCAGCCCAGCTCTCCTACGCTGTGATCCTATGCACCAGGAAGTCCAGATCGGGAGGCCGCTCCTCCTCCTTCCTTGCGGCCAGAGCATGGAACGCCCTCCCGCTCCACCTCAGACAGACATCACTCCCCAACTTCACGAGGGACCTCAAAACATGGCTCTTCGATAGACCTCATTGATGGACAGGACCCTGCGCCTCCCCCCCACCCCTCTCCAGCACATTGAGCCCCTTACGAGGGAGTAGTCGCGCTTAACAAACCCATGATTGAATACAGTCGAGAAAGATCTACTGGCAAACCAAAGGGAGCCCGAACACATCTCAAACCGGAGTGAGAGAAAAACAACTTGTAATAATCATAGCCAACACTAGATGGCGGACTTATTCACAGCATGTATATCTCGAGCTACACATGCCTTAAACAGGCATATGCGTGGTTAAGATTACACCACAAATCCCCGCCCTGAGCCTTAAAACCCGGCCCCCTGACCAGCAAACGACCTGGCCCCCAGCCCTGTAAAGGACCCCACCTCCAGCCCTAAAAACTATACCCCCCACCTGCCCAGAGCCCTAAAACACATCCTCCAGCCCCTTAAACGACCCGACCCTAGCCCCCCACCCTGAACCCTAAAACTGGCCCCAGCCCTAAAAACTGCCAGGACCCCTCAGCCATATCTTTGTATGCTGATATGGCATTGCGATATCCACGCAGATCCGTCGCCGATTGCAGAACTGCACTACTCAATTGAAGATCTGTACAGCCCCTGGCTCAATTAAACTAAATTGTATGTCATTTCATTCGCAGACACCAACAAAGAGACTATTCTGGCTTATGGGTTTGCTAGTCTACAGATAGCACCTCACACACTCCGGTATTGGGGCACAGAGATATATCAGAGGTCGAGGGATCTGCTGGATGGGAACCTCTTAAAAACGATTGCTTCCCTCAAATTGCAGACTGGCTTTGGGTCACTTTGCCTTTGTCGGTGGCAGGATGACTGACTCTTGCTAAAATGGTACTGTTGCCCCAAACCGCTCTACCACTTTATTTACTGCCCGTGACGGTGCCCATCCAGGTTTTCAAATTGTTGAATTCATTATAAAATTATGTAATGTGGGGTCCTGGACAGTGGCAGGTTGGTTCATCCAAAATGCAGCTACCCACTGACAAGGGCAGAATGGGAGCCCATAAATTTCACTGAATACTACCTGGCAGGGCAACTGTAATGGCTGTCGTATCAGCTAGCTGAGCATAATTTGACTCAAAACGGTTACACACAACATGCTTAGCCAAGGTAAATTGCACCTCCTGATCAATCCGGGTACCAACCTGCCCTTGCCATGTCCTCTTCTGCTACGCATATCCCTTGCGTATTTGGAGGGTGGCCTAGCGCTACACTGACCCGTGCATGCGCTATGATCCAGACATTCCTCTCAGGGGTCTCCCCACATCCTCGGGTACACGGACAGCAAAACAACAGTTGCCCTGAGAACAGGCAGGGGGTCACCACAATTGGTGCGCTTTTTTAGGACCATGTCATTATGAACTCACCAAGAATTTACTCGCTCTTCCTGACACATGCTAGTCTGGTTCGATATATCCACTACACTGGGAGTTAGGCAGCTCTTAGCCAGTTATGCAAGAATCTGTTCAAGCGATCCATGTAATGGACATGGCAGCCACTTGATTAAATGGATGTACCGCGGTTTGCGCTCACACTTGGCGGCTTCCTTGACTACCCTGCAAGCCAACTGGGAGGGGGACTTCTCGCATGCGCTCCATGATAAAGAGTGGCCCTTTCATATCAAACACCCCAGCAGAATTTCTCGCCAGTCTCGCTTTAAATTCATTCAGTTTTCCATATTACTCAGAGCTTATCTCACGCCCCGAAAGCTTCATTTCATGTTTCCCAACATCTACAACTGCCCCCATTGACGCACACAAAATGCAAACCTATTACACATGCTCTGGGGTGCTCTTCACTTTCCTTTTATTGGGCGACTATTAGGACTGGTTTGTCAAACCTGGCTGGGTCTGACCAATGGACTACTGCTGATCAGTGCATTCTGGGCCTTTACCCTAGGCCTAAAGGCTGTAAGGTTACAGGTTGTTTTGTTGACTTGGCACAGTTATTGGCAAAGCATCCTCGGACGTGCTGTTGGAAGTCCTCGGTGGCGCCCTATAGTGCTCAGTGGAGTGAGGAGGTGCTGTGGTCGAGCACGGCCGAAAGCTGCGCCTCGAGGAGACAGGAATATTGTGGATTACCGAAGCGCACAATAGCCCTGGAATGGGCCACACTGCTTGAATCCTTTACAGCACAGGAGGGGAATGATGATGTATGATCGTCCCACGTTTCCAACTGTTTCTCTGTCCCGGGGCTTGGGCTGCTTCATGACTGCCCCCTCTCTGCAGATTTATACTGATGCCCATACGTAAACACTGATGTCCCACTGCCAACCTTGGTATGTATATACCATAAAATGTGGGTTCCGATACAATGTTTGTGATGAAACGGTACACTAACACCTGTTCCCCATGGGTAGAGGGACACATCTGTCTCACCGACCAGTGGATATTCCACACAGTGACACGTTTTCCATATGCAAAGGTATGCGTGGACTATGACAAGTTTGGGGTGGGTGGTTGCTGTCCTGGTCGGGGTCACTTATCTGCCTTCTGAACGGCCACATTTATGGCTTGCTTCTGGCAATATTGCACATGATTTTACATGTTGTTCCATCCATGTTTCAGTTTTGTGACTCCTCATCATGTTCCGCTTTGTACCTACCGTACTGCACTACAACATGCCATATTGCTTGTGCTCTGAATGGACTGTTGCATATATTACACACGTAATGGCACATAGGTGTGAATGCACAGAGCACGGCCTGTCCTACGTAAGTTTGTTGGCGTGCTAGTACATTCACACAGTAGTGATTGGTGTAAGTGTGTGCAATAAACCACATAGCTGCTTTGCAAATGTCAGCTATAGGTATGTAACCTAAAAAAGTAATAGAGGCCCCCTTTTTGTGGGTTGAGTGGTGTCTGGGTGGGGCAGGCAAAGGTCTCATTGGCTTTCGCATAATAGGTCTGTATATGTTTGACCAACCATCGTGCTGTTGCCAGTTTGGGGATATGCCAGTCCTTATGCAGTCTGGAGAAGGAAACAAAGAGCTGCTGTGTTTTACGGAAGGGTTTTGTACTCTCAATGTAGTGCATGAGGGCCCTTTTGACATCTAGGGTGTGGAGAATCCTCTCCGCCACAGAATTTGGGTGTTGGAGGAAAACTGGGAGTCTGATGGTTTGATTGAGGTGCAAGGAAGAGACCACCTTAGGTTTTGGGGTAGGTCCTGAGAACTACCCTATCACTGTGAACCTGGAAGAAAGGTTCCTTTAGGGAAAGAGCCTGAAGTTCGCTCATACACATGAGGGAGGTGATGGCTACAAGGAAGGTCACCTTCCACGAAAGGAACGGAAAAGGGCACTGGTGAAGTGGTTAGAAAGTAGGGCCCATAAGTCTTGTGGGAACAATGTTGAGGTTTCACACAAGGCAGGTGGACCCTGGGTGAAATGGCGCTCTTAAGGCTCTCCATAAAGGCCTGAATGACTGGAACCCTTAAGAGTCTGGAGGTAAGCAGGAACCACTGCTAACTGAAGTCTGATGAAAGTATAAGCGAGGCTTGACTTCTGCAAGTGAAGCAGATAACAGACAATGTCTTGGATTGCTTGAGTTGGTCAATATGCCGGGAAAGACAGTAGTGTACAAACCTCTTCCATTTGGCTACATAGACGGCTTCTGTTGTAGGTCTACATGCCCCTTTAAGGATGGTCATGCACTCTGGAGGTAGGATGAAGTATGACCTAAAGAGCCTGAACCCAAGATTGAGCTGCCTGGGGTTCGGTTGCCCGACTGTGCCCTGGCTCTGTGTCAGAAGATCTACACAGTTGGGAAGATTCTTGTGCGCCACTAGGGATAGGTTGAGGATGGGGGCGAACCAGGGATATCTGGCCCGGGTGGGAGCCATCAGGATGAGAGTGAGGGGTGTCTGCCAAAGCCTCTATACAACGGAAGCGAGACAGAAGGAAAAATGTAGGCAAATATCCCTCACCATGGACTGTGGATATGGGTATGTGAAGGTGTAGCCTGGACATTTTGCGTTTTTTGCAGTGACGAACAGGTCTACGTCGGAAAACCCCCAAGGACGGACATACAGGAGTAGGCCTTGCGGATGGAGTTCCCACATATGGACTTGTTGCTGCATCCTGTTGAGTAGCTCAGCAAAGTCATTGTCCACTCCCAGTAAGTACTCCGCAAGTAGATGGGATTTGTGATGGAGTGCCCACCACCAAATGTCCAGTGCCGACGTTAACAACTGAGATGAGCGTCTGCCGCCTTGCTTCTGTCGTTCTAACATGGCAATCACGTTGTCTGTGCGAATAAGAACCACTTTGTGCTGAACATGAGAGATAAAAGTTTTGAGTGCGAGCTGAATGACCAGCAGCTCCAGGTAGTTGATGTGGAGGCCCTGATGATGGGGGCGCCTATATGCCCTGCACTGTCAAATCCTGTGGATGCACACCCCATCAAGTGGGAGAAGCATCCATTGTGATGGTCGCCTGCAGAACTGGGTCGGGAAAGGGCCTACCCTGTAATGGATTGCTGCTATTTCACCATCGCAAAGAGCAATGGGTGCAGCCCTACATCAACACAAGTCTCCCAGTGACCATCCACTTGAGATTACTGTGCAGCTAGGCACTCTTGCAATGGGTGCATGTGCAAAGTGACAGAGGACTATGACAATACAGGATGCCATCATGGTGAGGAGGCGCAGGACCATCATGACCGTTATTTGGTGATCTGCCAGAAAAAGGGGAAGCAATGATTGGAAAGTCTGAACCTGTGCAGGGCTGGGATACGCTTTCCTAGTGACTGAGGTGACCACCACCTCTAATAAGAACAGGATCTGAAACGGTTGGAGGTGAGATTTTGTCGTATTGAGGAGGAAACCAAGACCATGTAGTAGGTCTCTGGTGGACTGGGTGTGATCCAAGCACTGCTGTTTGATTTCACTCTTGATCAGCCAGATGTCCAAGTAAGGGAAAACATGGATGCAGTTTCTCATGAGATGAGCAGCTACCATGGCAAGACACTTGGAGGTGCTAGTTACCCTGAAATTTAACACTTCGAATAAGTAATGGTGGCCACTTTCCACAAACGAAGATTTCCGCAGTGCGCAAGCTGGATGGGAAAGTGAAACTGGCATCCTACAGGTCGAGTGCAGTCATGAAGTTGCCTTGCTGCAATTGAGGGATGGCATCCTGGAGAGTTACGATGTAAAAGCACTAACAGAATGTACTTGCTGAGGAGCTGGAGGTCGAGTATAGGCTTGAAAGACCTATCATTTTTGGGGATGAGAAAGTACAGGAGTACATTCCCTTGCTACATGGGGTGGAGGCACGGACTGGATAGCCCCATTTGCGAATGAGTGCCTCCAAGTCCTCCTGGAGGAGGCATTGGTGTTATGGAGAGGTTGTGTTTGCATGGTGGGATGTTTGGTAGGGCTGCGGTGAGCTCCAAGCAGTAACGCTGGGTTATGATGGTGAAGACCCACTGATCTGAGGTAATTTTCACCCACGGTCGTAGAAACCTCTACAGCCCCCCCCCCCCCGACCCCAAAACAGGAATAGGGGGATCAGTTGGGAAAGTGAGTGAGTCACTGCCTGGCGGAGGCGGTATTCTTGGCAGTCCCACTCTTCCCTTTACATTGGGAGTCGCTACCCCTGTATCCCCCCTCTAGAATAGACCTGTGAAGTGGCCTGCTGAAAGTAGGTAGAGGCTTCAGGGGTGGTAGACTTGGCACTTCCATGTTACTGGGACCTGCAAAAGAAGCCACGGGCAAAGGTGTCTGGAGTGCACTCATGGCCTTGGCTGTAACTGCATCCTTTTTGATTTTCTCAAGCATCTGGTTAACCTGCAGTTCGTAGAGGTTCTCCCCATCGAAGAGCATGTTCAGCAGGTGCTGTTGCACTTCTGGCTTAAAGCCAAGAAACGCAACCAGGCATGGCGGAGGGATGAGTATGCTCAAGTTGACTTCTCGTGCTGCAGAGTTTGTGGCATCTAGGGCACATCGAATAATG